>NC_090450.1:1006374450-1008774450 GCF_031143425.1 Pleurodeles waltl | reverse complement strand
CTCCTAGTTCAGCCTAAGCTGCTCTGCTAAGCTACCATTTTCTATCAGCCTAAGCTGCTAGACACCTCTTCTACACTAATAAGGGATAACTGGACCTGGTGCAGAGTGTAAGTACCCCTTGGTAGCACTACAAACCAGGCCAGCCTCCTACAGTGTGGTTATCAGATTACCACACATTGGTGCATTCCCATTACTTATGAGTATGCCTTCCATTTTACAGTTTCAAACAACCAGGAAAAAGTCATCAGTCCAGTGTTGATGCTCTAATTAAAATAATTAAGAGGGTTGATGCATGGAATGGGGACTATCGGTGCCTTCACAAAGCTGAGTCCAAGCCACTCAAATAAACGTAGGTAAAACAGAGTTCTAAGATAAACTTTAAAGATTTATTCCAAATTAAGATTGTTACAGAAGAGAAAAAGTGGTTAGTTAAGCAATGTCTTAAATAGTAATTTTAAGTCACATAATGTAAGAGGATTGACATAAAGTCTGTCTCCAAAGAAGAAAGCAGCCAGAAATTGGTATAATTCAGAAAACCAAGCAAGAGTACCAACATAATATCTGCCTCCAAAGGAAAGTCAGAAAAGACTAAGTATAAATCAAATGACGGACCATCATAGAATCTGCTCAGCTACAAAAGGCAAAAAAGGCCTGAGAAAAAAACAAAGAAGTCTAAATCAAATGGCCGACTAACCTAGAGTCTGCACAGTTAGGCAAAGAAAATCTAAATCAAATGACACTAAAGTAGAGTTTGCACACTGCGAAAGGCAAAGAAAGTCCAGCATATATTCCAAAAAACATTATCTTTTATAGGATTTTAGACAGAAAAGCCACACACATTCAGAGGCGAGATGTGACATAATAGATTGCATCATTCTAGTAAGCCAGTGAGTATTCTAATACAAAAATGCATTTAGTATGAAATATCTAGAAATACCTACTTCTACTTTTATTAATATATGAGGTGTGCATAGCAAATGAAGGAAATTTCATGACATTTATGTAATTATGAAATACACTAGACAGTTCAGCTAAAGAATGATGCCTATGAAAGGCTCAAACAAAGGACCTTGAATGTTACAAAGACAGAAACATTCTGGCCATGGCTTCTACTAGGCGAACACAAATTAATACAAGTAAGTGTGGGGCCATGGATTAGGCTTCTATTGCACAGATTTTCTGAAATGGAAAATCACACAGAGAAACACATACACATGGAAAAGCTCAGTGAAATATTACAAAAGTACACATTTCTTTCTGCAAATCTCAACAGATGTTTATGCAAGCTGATTGCGGCCTAGGCATGCTAACTTACACATATCTGAATTATCCATTATGTTTTTAATAAATAAAAACACTGTGACACCAGGAATGCGGTTGTTCACCCCAAAACACTGAAAATATGCCCAGCAGTTAGGTCCAGCATGACACTACCAGACCCCTCATGCTAACTTTACTCGTGGGGGGAGGTTTGTGTAGGCCTCTTGAACTGCCGAGCTGCTGACTCCAGAGAATCAACCATGATAAGTCTGAAACTTTCTTCCAATCCAGGTTCTTCTCTCTGGAACACCGCCTGCAGGGCATGAATACAGTCTAGCCTTTCTATTGAGCTGAGGGTAGGGGCATGCTTTCCAACCCATGGGGCCATGCATGCCAGGCCTGAAGACTCAGCAGGCCCAGAAGGTCCTTTGGAGGTGGGGGGCATGCCACCTTTGGCCCCCGAGTTTTGTGGGGATCATGTCTATTGACCATAGGGTCTCAGCAGATCTTCATCATGTCTTGTAGGTGGGGGCATGGCTGTGCTATGCCCCTCACCACCATGGGGGTTGGGGGACTTGCTGGTGGTCCAAGCACATGTTTGTTTTGTTTCTGGGGTGGAGGCATACCATTTTTCACTCTGCACCCCTGTGTAAGACATGCCTACCATTCTATAATTCCTGGCAGTCTTTTATTTTGTTTATGGTGTGGATGCATTCTACATCTGGCTCTCCAGCCCCCCAGATGCTATCCTAAGCAAGCAGCTTTTAGAGATGCTCTTAGGATGAATGTAAACACCTGCATTGAACAAGCACGAAACCAGATGGATACCGTCCAATAGTATTTACTTTCGCGAGATTGAGTTAATGGCCAACCACCCCTTGAGATAACAATAGTTTTAGACTGGTCACTAATCAATTTCAATTTCTATGCAAAAGAAACCAGAAATGTGCTTTGTACTGCTCGGCTGTGTGCTGGAAGCTTACTGTTTTGGTACATCTTCATGGTAAGTAGCACAAGGCCCAATGTGAGGCTAACTAGTTTATGATGTTACTCACACAGGTACAATAGCAGACCAGATGGTCCTTGTCATTCTAGTATACCCACATTGTGCCTTGAAGATATGATAAACCCCTAATCTTGTATGAATGAAAACCCCTCCAAGGCCTGTGACAAGTGCATGTCTTGTTCTCACTTCTGGATTTGAGCTTTGAAGTTTGCATATAATGTCAAATAAAACAAATGGCAAAAGCATAGGAAGAGCATCATTTACTGAAGATCAAACATTTGGTGGGAGTGGCAAGATTGAAACACTGCACTACTTGCTTCAATGTACACAACTTTCCTACGTACACAGTTAAGTGATAATGGAAAATTCTACCGCCGAAGTCAGAACCCTGTTACTAAAAAATAAAAGCTGAGTGTGGTGTGATTTTGGTGAAGAAGTCAAACTCAGAGCTTGAAATAACTTTCCATTAATAAGGTAATTTCCAACGGGCCCACAAGAACAAAGAGCATTGACATCAGTGTACTAATAAGACTTGCAGGTCCTCCTTCTGCTTGCTCATGTGACCACAGAAGGCAGATGCACCATTAGAATGCTAATTGTGAATCTGCCCATTGAAGTGGGTTTACTGTTGAGATGATCACCTATCTGTGTGCACACGGATGACCTTTCCCTCCATGAGTTACTAAACCAAGGTTTCTTCACCTGTTATTCTTGTAGCGCTGGAGGTTTATTATTTAATTATTGTGGCGACGAGGATGGAGAGCACCGGAAGTACCCGTGCAACCCAAGTCGTGACAGAGATTCTTCTTGTCTCACCCATCAACAGAGTAGCCTTCAAACGAACAATGGAGCAGGTTTCAATTGCAGCTGAAAGGTTTTCAACTAGCTATTCCTAAAGATAACAGCTGCCCTAGGGGCATGATCAGCCTGAATCTCTGCCCATCACAGGGGCCTCTGCATTGAGTAGCTGGAATGCTCAGGGCTTCAACAAGGACCTTCTGATGTTGAAGATGAGAGTGCACATGATGACCTTGAGAAGTGCTTTATTGCTTCAGTTGAAATAGCAAATGTATTCTCATATTCTGAAGCAGAGTGGATGAGCTTTGCATCTAACAATGCTAGACTAGTCCATGTTGCACACTTTGTGAAAGAAGGATGGCCTAAAGTAAGAAATCTTAGGATCTTTAACCTTTTGCTAAAGTGTCTGAAGAACTGTATATATGGGATACTTTGGTGGTTATGCTAGACAAATTGGCCCCTGTATCTAGTTTTATACATGCTCTTGTCAGCCAGGCACATGATGGACACCTTGGTGCACCATTAACCAAATGTAGGCTGTGGGCATCATTCTGATGCTCCTCCAAGGACAAAACACTGAAGAGGTGGTGCAGGATTACATTATATGTTCAAGCAGTGATAAATGCTTAAACGTCTCCTCTTCTACTGAAACCCATTGTTGTGCCTGAAGGCATTGGAGTAACATTAGGATTCATCTAATGGCTCGCTTTAGCACCTTACATTACCACTCACGGTTCATCTTGTTCATTGTTGACTATTATTCTAAGTGGACCAAAATAAAGTTTGCCAGTGGGCCCATTTCCAAGACCGTAATTGACTTTATGAAAGATGTGTTTTTTAAAGAAGTCTTCCCTGAAATCCTGACAATGGAGTTTAGTTTGTGAGTACGAAGTAGACTTCCTCAAAACAAGGTTTATAAGTCATCTCAAAAGCTCTCTTTACCACCCTCACACAAATGGCCTGCAGAGCGTATGAATGGAGTTGTCGGTGAATGTTTAAATAGGGCTCTTAGTCACAATTGTGCCATCACAAGCACAACAAGGAAAATTATCTGGTTTTACAAAAAACATTTCTCATTCATTCTTCTACCAATCTGTCACTTTCTGAGTTGGTGAGGGGTAGAAAAGCTACAGCTGAATTTCACTCTGAGGGGATGTCAAAATGGCTCAAGAATGAAGTGTCTTTGGCAGCTCTCAATTCTTTAGTCACAGAAAAAACTTTAAAGATGCTGAAATCGAGCAGCAACTCTGGTAAGATGAAAGGAAGAAAATCGAGGTGGTTTTTCTCAGGAAAGGTGACCTAGTTTGTACAAAAAACATTTTCATGTAAGAAAGGAGAGAAAAAGCTCTGTGATCCGGTCCTTGTTGAAAAGATTTGTAGTAGCGCTGGCAGACCGGGTGGTGGCCACCCACTCTACAGTACACCTGTGGATTTGGAGCTTATTTGTTCAGATGACTTTTTCTGAACCTTTGTACTTTTCTTTCGTGTTATGATTTCTATTTTTTCTTAAGATGGAGGTATTGTATGCAATATCTAACACTTGCACGTGTCTCCCTCTGCTTGTTCATGTGAGCACAGGAGGCTGACACACTTTGTGGTCCATTAAATAACTGATGTTTAAATCTGCTCCATGAAGAGGATTTACTGTTGCACTGATCACCTGCTGTGCGCACACAGGTAGCGCTTAGCTCTGTGACTTAATAAATGGATGTTTCTTCAACTGTTATTCTTGTCGCACCTGAACTTTATTGCGCTCACCTGTGCAAGGACTCCAACATTCTAGACCCCAGTCATATACAATCCTACTATTCTACTAGACACATAATTATCTACTGCCTGCTACATGTAATCAAAAGCCGCAACATCCCCTTTTTATATGACTTAAAACATGATAAGAATAAGAATAAAAATAATATAACCTGTAATATGACAATATCAGAACCTTTTGCAGGTTTCTTATCTAAACTCGCAGTTACATCATCACTGGTATTTTCTTTCTTCCATTCATGTTCCAGCAGCAGTGATGGTTGGACATCCTCTTGTTTGAAACTAGAAACAGAATCATTGGAGAGACCTACAGCAATGAGAGATATGAACAGAGACATAGCAGGCAGTAAGACTTTCTCTTATTTCTAAAAGAGGTGCCTAACAGGGGACCATAAACATTTCCTCATATTAGCAAATACATTTTAATTGTCTGTCAGCCAGCCGCCGTATAAATAATGTAGAATCTCCTATGTACCTCAGCTCCTACCAAAGAGGGTCCTGCAGTGATGACTATGCTGTATCTGTGCACCCACTTTTTAATCATTGGAAAGATATGGATTTCAACCAATGCCTGTGGCAGCTAAGTATACTACCACTGATAGCTGCTCATTTTTAAATTTGTGACAAAACCGTAAAATGCCCACTTACACAACCAATGTACACAAAATGCACATTAACAGCCGGAAACTATAATTATGAGTAGTGCAAGGACATCACATTACTTGACAAAATGACTACTAGCAAAAGGCAGGTAGCAACAAAGAGTAAAATGAAATGTGCTATGAACTATTACAAAATCTGTTTGTCCAATTTCGTATTACACAAGCACCAAGAATGATGAACATGGATGCTCCCTAGTGTGGTCTCTACCCCAGTGCAATCTTACTGAAATATAGCCCCAGGTGTGGTGTTTTTACTTGGTATTTTGAACGTTCTGTCACGTCATTTCCTCTTTGGCTGTAAATCCAGGGTAAGGTGCCCTTCCTGTTTGTGGTAAGTGATGTGGGGCTCATAGTGCGTTGTCACCAGGGCACCCACGGCGCTTGGCCAAAATATCGGAAACACAAATATTGTGGGACAGGATATTGTGTTAAAAATATCGAGGACAAGAATATCCTGAGGGTCATTTTCTACTGGTAAGTAAAGTTTTAATATATATAACTCCACATATATATACCTTGATGGCATATATATCTTCAAGGTATGTAAATCTGCAGTCATGAATAGTAAATCTATTTTCACTTATCTTCTCAATATTCTTGTCCTCAATATTTCTGAGGCGATATTCTGTCCGCACGATATTTACGTATCCCATATTCTGTCAGTGATCCGCACCCACCTTCCTCAACTTTCTGTCTACGTTTTGTCTCTTCCAACCTCACCTACGTCTCTCCTTCATTACCAGCTCTACTCCTTAACTGTTAGACCTGACAGCCTTAGGGTGGGCACCCCTAACTTTTTGCCTGCCTCCCTCCATTTTTTAGATACTGTTTTTACTGGTTTTAAGACTCTGCGCACTTTACCACTGCTAACCAGTGCTAAAGTGCATATGCTCTCTCCCTTTAAACATGGTAACATTGGATCATACCCAATTGGACTATTTAATTTACTTTAAGTCCCTAGTAAAGTGCACTATATGTGCTCAGGGCCTGTAGATTAAATGATACTAGTGGACCTGCAGCACTGATTATGCCACCCACTTCAGCAGCACCTTAACCTTGTCTCAGGACTGCCATTGCAAGACCTTTGTGTGCAGTTTCACTGCCAATTCGACTTGGCATTTACAAGTACTTGCCAAGCCTAAAACTCCCGTTTTTTCTACATATAAGACACCCCTAAGGTATGCCCTAGGTAACCCATAAGGCAGGGTGCTGTGTAGGCAAAAGGCAGGACATGTACCTAGGTATATTACATGTCCTGGTAGCTTAAAACTCCTAAATTCGTTTTTACATTGCTGGAAGGCCTCCTGCCTTCAGAGGCTAACATTGGGGCTGCCCTCATACATTGTTTGAGTGGTAACTGCTGATCTGAAAGGAGTAGGAAGGTCATATTTAGAATGGCCAGAATGGTGATATAAAATCCTGCTGACTGGTGAAGTTGGATTTAATATTACTATTTTAGAAATGCCACTTTTAGAAAGTGAGCATTTCTCTGCACTTAAATCTTTCTGTGCCTTACAATCCACGTCTGGCTGGGTTTAGTTGACAACTCCTTGTGCATTTACTCAGACACACCCCAAACACAGGATACTCAGCCTCACCTGCATACATCGGCATTTTGAATGGATCTTCCTGGGCTAGGAGGGTGGAGGGCCTGCCCTCACACAAAGGACTGCCGCACCCCCTACTGGGACCCTGGCAGACAGGATTGAACTGAAATGGGACCTGGTTCACTTCTAAGCCACTCTTTGAAGTCTCTCCCACTTCAAAGGCACATTTGGGTATATAAACAGGGCCTCTGCCCCTTCCAACTCAGACACTTCCTGGAGAAGAAACTTGTAACCAGAAGCTGCATCCTTCCAAGAAGAACTGCCTGGCTGCCCAAAGGACTCACCTGACTGCTTTTTGTGAAGGACTGCTGCCTTGCTGTTGCCCTGCTGCCTTGCTGCCTTGCTGCTCTCTGGCTGAGGTGAAGAAGTGCTCTCCAAGGGCTTGGATAGAGTTTGCCTCCTGTTCCCTGAAATCTCAGGACCAAAAAGACTTCCTCTGTTCAAGAAGGACTCCTTGTGCGGCAAAATTTGATGCACAGCCTGCACCGCAGTAAAAATTTCACCGCACGCCGAACCAGAATGGCGCAGCCCGACTTTGCGACGGGAAGATCGACGCAGCACCAGCTCATCGATCAGAAATTCGATGCACGGCCCACTGGATCAACGCATAGCCGAGCTGGAACGATGCAACCCGACTTCCAGAGAGGAATTGATGCAGTGTCTCCCGTGTGATAGAAGATTCGATGCAACACCCACAAGATCGACGCGACTCCTGTGACTTCGTCCTGCCAGCTCAGGAAATCAATACAGCATCCCCGGGCTGTCTGAAAACCCTGCAACCCGAAGAGGATCCACGACCGAGCACCGAAAATCGATGCACAGCCGTCCATGCGTGAAAACTAAACGATGCATCGCTGTGTGCTGCCCAAGAAATCGATGCACACCCCTTTGTTTCCACGCTTCTCCTCCTCTGCAGCCCTTTGCGGATATTTTTCACATGCACCAGGTACTTTGTGCTTGAAAGAGACTTTGCTTTTGAAAGACTTAAAACACTTTATATCACTTTTCAGTGATATCTCTACATTTACTTATTGCATCTTTGATCGTTTTGACCTGCATCTTATTAGGTAAATATTATATATGTTTCTAAACACTGTGTGGTGTATTTTTGTGGTGCTTTATGGTGTTATTGTATGATTCATTGCACAAAGACTTTACACATTGCCTTCTAAGTTAAGCCTGACTGCTCAGTGCCAAGCTACCAGAGGGTGGGGACATAATGTGGATTGTGTGTGACTTACCCTGACTAGAGTGAGGATCCTTGCTTGTACAGGGGTAGCCTGACTGCCAACCAAAGACCCCATTTCTAACATTAATCCTGCTATTTGACCTCTCTTGCGATACCCTTGGGTTTACCACTCTGGCTAACTCCTGTCCCCTTCGATCTCCCCTTCCTCTTACTCAGCAGAGCCGGAGGCCACTGTCTACCCTGAGAAGTTTGCACAAAGTCTTCACTTTATTTCAACATCCAGATTAGTAACATCTGTACCGCCGCAATTAAAGTTATTTTGTTTTGTGTAGAGGGAATACTTTTCTCTGCTAGTACATTTTGGGGATGTCGTCCTCCCATTAAAAGAATGGCAATGCATCAGTCCTGCCCTTGATCCCAGTAAAGCCACTAGTGTGTAATTTCAGCAGCTTTAATGGCTTTCCTGGTCAGGATCACCCACAAAGATTCCCCTATCATTAGATTTGACAATATGAAAACTCCACCAACTTTCGGAACTTGTAAGAGCCTTTGTAATGTTTGTAAGGGTAAAATTAAATTTCTGTGAATTAGGAATGGGTTTCGCCCTCGCAGATAATGTATTCTGTTCGCCTCAGTTCAGTCCGGGTGAGGGAAACATTTACACATCCCTGCTGAGGTCCTTGAGCCTTCATGAAGCCCTGGCAAGTGTTCACTTTACGCCACGTCAGTTTTGTTGATGTCGGCGACCCTCGCTTCCCAGCAGAGCCTCGGAAGAAGTTTGGAAAGACTCTGCGCCTTGCTATTGGTGCAGAACTAGAACCTTTTAATTGTGTGATTCCGACGGCATGTCTTCAAAGGGGAGAGAAAAACAGATGTTCAGTGCAGATTATGAAAATGCTCGTTTCTCTTCAGCGCCCTTTCTCCACATTGAAGAAAGATGGGCTGGAACATTTGCAATCTGCATGTTGTCTATTTCAAGGTACATTTTGTTGATTTTTGAGAGCGGCGCCTCAGTGCTGTGATGTTTTCTACTCACAAGTTTAGCAGATTCTTTGCAGGTCAAGACGTATTGCTTGGCGTGTTTTAGTGTGAATGTTGTGCACTAGCTGTCGGGATGGAAGGTGGTCTGCAAAGTCATGGACAATAGATCCTTCACCCAAAGGTGCAGAGTTTGTTCATCTTTCTCTGTTAATTTACAGGATACTGTTCATTATAACATCGATTACTTGACACAATTATATTTAGCAGAATCGGGTATGAATAAGCTTGGAAATCCATACTGCATATGCTGATGAAAGTATATATTCGAAGATATATAAACTTGCCCTGGGTGGTAGTCGCAGCATTTCACTCCGTGGAATTCTGCCGAGTTACATAAAAACTCTGCGAGATTCCACAGAGTTCTGCAAGTGAACGGAATTCGGGCCGGTTGCGCTGGTCACGCTGATTTTTAGCACCATTAGCTTGTTCCGCACCGTAAAAACAGCGCAATAGCACCACGTGGCGTGCCAGGGGGCACCGCTTGTTTCTGCTGCTGCAGGAGATTTTCTACTCCAGCGACAGCTTTCTCAACATGAACGGTTGCGACCTGCCACGATGATCCCTGTTGAGTAATCTTGCAAGGAGGCATTTTAGCACCCACACACCAAGAAAGGGAATGCAAACTCTCACCAACTTAACATTGTCGAGATGTGCACGAGAAAAACACTTCGCCATTTGGTGGTTGGCAGACTTTTGCAGGAACTCCGCACTCCAAGCTGAACGCGGAGTGGGCAAAACTCTATGAACTCTGCCAGCGGAGCAGAATTTTTCATCCACCCCTAATATAAACAAGTTGCAACATACAGTGCACCCTCAGGTAATAAGAAATGGGGAGCATTTCCTTACAAAGTTCCAGCCACTATATGGACAATTAAATAAACAGTAAACAGATATGATTTGGTATATGTAGTTATTATGATCAATATTTATTATTGCATATACATTCAATTTATGGAGACGCAATTAAAATAGACTGAGAGACATAGGGGGTCATTATCACCCCGGCGGTCAGCGTTAATATGGAGGAAAGTACGGCCAACAGGCCTGCGGTACTTTTCTTCACACCGACCGCCACTACAGTAACAACCGCCGGGCTGGAGACTTCACTCTCCAGCCCAGAGGCCGTCACTTGCCTGCCTGCGTGATTATGATCCGCCTACCGCCATGGTTTTCATGGCATTCTTACCGCCACGAAAACCATGGCTGTAGGCACTATTAGTGACAGAGAATCTCTTCCCTGTCACAGATAGGGGTCTTTCTCACCCCTTCCCCCTCCCCAGGTTTCCCCCTCACTCCCCCCTTCCTCTCCAGACCCCACTTAATACACGCCCCTCCCTTCACATACACACAGACGCATACACACACCCATTCCAACATTCATCCACGCATACATACATCCATTCACACACACATTTACACACACATCCACACACACTTACATACATACACGCAGACACGCATTCACACAACTCAACATACACGCACTCACACATCCATACATGCACACACAAACACACAACACACACCCGCATACATGCACACACAGACATACACCCACACCCCCACACCTCCACACACAACACCCCCCACCCCCCTCTGTCGGAGTACCTGACTTACCTGTAGTCAGGGGTTCCACCAGCAGGAGACAGGGCGCTGCTGCCAGGTGCAGCGTCCGCCAGCAGAACACCGCCAGACCATAATATTCTTATAATACGGACGGTGGCGGTCTACTGATGTGCCGCTGCTGCTGGCAGCAGCGCCACCTTACCGCCATCTGCCGCTTGGCCACAGCCAGATTTCCGCCATCCTTCTTGCCGAAATCCGGCTGTGGTCATAATCTGGCAGACGACTGGTAGCCGCGGCGACGGTCTTTTGGCGGCCGTCACCTTGACGGTAGGCGGTTATTACCACCGGGGTCATAATGATCCCCATAATGTAAACAAGCTATTAATTGACGTAGATTGATATCCATTCAGTCTTTCAAGTCTTTCAAGCCATGACATGTGTTTCACTGCTATGTAAATATGCTACTTCAGGGACTAAAAAAGTCTCTCAACTACACCAACCGTTATGTGTCATCAACGGGACCTAAAAATGGGGAACATCACTCGTAAATGGTTGCGGCTAAGGTAAAATGAAGCAGTGGCAGGGGGTGGGGGGCAGTGTAGACCCCCAGACACAGGCATACATAAGTACAAATGTGGAAGTCTTCCAGGAGGAAGCCTCTTTCAAAAACTAAAACTCCCACTGACAAGCCCAACTTATTCAAGTTACAGCTGTTCAGCCTCGAAGCAGGTTATACACACAGAGGCACACAAACTCCTGAGTGGATGTGCAAATGATGGACACAAAAAATCATGACTGCATAGATAGTCACCCAAAAAAAAAAGAAAATAAATGCTAAGGTGACACAAGGGAGGTGCTAACTATTTTGCATAAGTGTGTTAATAACAGCACAGCATTCTTCCAAAACAGAAGAGCAAAACAATATTAAAATATTCATCCACATCACACAAAGCCAACAAGTGACTATTCATATCAATACTAATCGTGAAATATAGCACACATATAAAGTCATAATCACATTGTTCAGTAGATATAATGGAAAAAACGACAACACACAGCTTCAACAAGTAAACTGCAAGCATTCAATAGATGTCAGGTTAGAGGAGAATACTCTTACCAAAGTCCGTGACAGGAGGAGTGGCGGTGAGGTCTGAGGTGGGATACCTGAGACACGCCCACACCAGCCGCAGCACACTTACCAACCGACCAATCAAACACATGTGCAGCCATAAGAAGGTTCCCACAAAATATATCACAGGAAATAGGGGGAAATACAGACGAAGGGTCACGTTCTTTGGAACGGCTGTGGAAGAGCTGCTGACGAGAGATCACTTCCCTTCACATGTAATCCTGGTGGGCGTGAGCTGGATCGACATCATCAGCACTTAACTCCGTGTCATCCCTGCACATGTTCAAAACTTGCTGCTCCTTGAAAATAATATCCGCAATAAAAATATTGCAGTACTAAGGGTACAACTTAAGAATAGTAGTGCTGCATCCAATACATCACCACGTTTCTTGCGCCCCTTAGCGCCCCCTACCGCCACCATGTGTGAACTGTATTTAATATACGGAACACCATGGCACAGGCTGGGGCAATAGTGTAAACATTTTTGACGCTCTTGATGTACTGTGCAGGATTAGCGGCAACATTTTGACACTGATCCTGCGGAATACATAGGGGCCTATTGAAAACAATGGCATGCCCCCTTTTAATGCCTGCTTTGTGCAGGAGTTAAACATAGCAGCTAAAAATGGCACAGTGGAATCTCCTAGATTCCATTGTGTCAATGGTTTTACCCCCCCTTAACGGGGAGCACCCCCCCTTGCATACATTACTCCTGGCGCAGGCATAATGTGGCACAAGGGGTTATAAAGTGGCGCAATGCATGCATTGTGCCACTTTGTAAATATGGCACTGCAAATTTGGCCTCGTTGTGCCATATTAGGTCAGGAGGTACTAGGCCCTCTGAAATCTAGGCCTAAATACCTCCAAAGTATATTGAGGACAAAAATATAAACTTTACATACTTTCTCTGTAAAGTACAAAAATAATGACTACAAAAATATAGAGGGCCAACATATCATCATTCAATAGGTAAGAATATAGAATTTAAAACAGTTAATATTAACTCAATTTTCAAACAATATTACATTGAAAAAATTCATGCATATAATACAGAAAACATATAAATACATTTTATTCCTTAAAAACATAAAATGAAAATATATAATTTAAAATAAATGTAATAATTAGTAAACATAATATAGCTATAAATAAAGCACAAAAGTATTAGATAAACATGAGTAATCAAAAACAAATTCTAATAATAATTTTTAAAAAACTCTAGATTTGAAAAGCTATTAAAATTAAACATATACCATAAAATTGAAAGTAAAAAATAATTTACTAACAAGAATATTAATTAAAACATAAAAATATACAATAAAAAATCAAATGAAGACTTAAATAAGATTTAACACCTCCAAAGTACCTTAAAAAATAAAAGCTTTAGGAGACTATGCAAGCACATCAGCAGCTGTCCCTCACGGGTGAAATTCACCTTGACAGGACATCTTCTGCATGTGCACTGACGGGGGGATTACAACCATAAAGGGCCAGGTTGGGAGAAATTGCTGGAAGGAACTCCGCCACTGATTGAGAAAGAAAGAGCTTGGCCTACTCAGGAGGTCCTCCAAGGTGAGGAGGGAGGTGAGGGCTCAACTCACCACAGAGGGACATCTTGGTAGTCCCAGCCTGGGGCGATTTGGTTTTCTGGAAGACCAGACGCAGCAAGGCTGTAAGTGTTGTTCGCAGTTTGATTTTGAACAATAATGTGTGAAGAAGTCACCATACTCTGTGAAGTAAATTATATGTGCAAGATGAACTAACTACTAAGAAACGGTAGTAGTTACAAAGTGTATTATGGATGAATCTGCAGATGTCTGGCACTGACATGCTGTAGGTCACACACAACATACACAACACTCAAGACATCAGCAATAGCACAGCTTGTCCGGACAACTGCATGACTCTGACCCACCCCAATGGTATGGTGTTGGGCGGTGATATGATCTGATGTGTGTGATGGTACAAGTGACGGCGTGATGCAACTCTTAACTGTGACACTATCAGTGGCATCCTTTCTTAAATAGACTCCTCCTCTTTGTCTTCGGTATGCACTACAAATGTTTACCACCCTACATAGTGCTTTGGCACCCAATGCAAGCCTGGTTCGTGCTATATAAACCTGTAGAAATAAACAAAGGGTGGTGGGAAAGGTGTGTGAGGCCCAAAGTATGCATAAGCATTGCAGGGTGGGATGTGAGAGGTCAACAGAAGTGAGGTAGGGGGGTCATAATGTGCTACTTGGAGGTTGGTAAGATAGATGCCAGCAAGTAGCAAAATACAGAAGGTAAGGTAAGTCCATACAACACAAATGGTGCCAGCATCAGATGGGTGCAGATGTGCCAACTCACACAATGTCACAGTGTGTCACTGATATTGGCTCTCTTCACAAGGTCAAATTAGCACAAATTCGGCTGGAAAACCCTGCAGAGAGTGGGTTTCAGGCATTTGTTTGGGGGCTGTTGACAGCAGGAACTACCCCCCCCCCCCAGGATGTCCCAACAACGTCAGACGTTTTGTGGCAGGGTGGCCCAGGCAGTGCTGGGCTCTAAGCCTCACCCCCTGCAAGGTTGGTCAGGTTTGATGGGCTCAATGCCCTGCCTCATCCAGCCCAGACCCCGCCCCTTCAAGCCCCCCCTAAACACACTGTGAAATTATTTAGCAAGTTGGCAGGTCTGTGGGTGGGCCTTTGCCGGAGTGACCCACAGGCAGGGTACAAGGGTGCACTGCCTTCCGCAGCCCTGCGTTGCACAGACACAAGAATTAGCACTGATGCTCTTTTTGCTGCTGGTAAGCAAAGCACCTGTGGAGGTAGATGGCTGGGTAAAAGCAGGCGGATAATTGGAGCGGCGGCATATTTGTCATTCTCCAATGTATTTCTCCAGACTATCGTTTTTCAGTCGCCTAATAAATCATACCTTTTTCCCTCTCTGCCAGGGATGCTTTATTTTGTAATGAGAAGTAAAACTGATTCTGCAAATGAATCCTCCCTAAATAGAGATCCAGTGAGTTTTTCCTAAAAGGAGACAGCTCCTCCAACTGAGGGACCTTCATTTGACACAAAGCAGCAGGTGTGCTGTGAGTGAGAGCATGCATCTGTCTTAACAAGCTTTTTACTGTGAATGTTTACACCCCACTACATCGACGCTCCACCACATCGACAAACCAGTACATTGACTCTAGTGTAACGATATACATTTACATTGACACTCCAGTGCACCAACAATGCACTGCACCGACAACATCACTGCATGGACAGACCACCTCAAAGCTCCACTACATCAATATACCATTACATAGACACTGCAGTACATCAATGTCCCGCTACATCAATATATAAGTACATCAATACTAGTGTAACGATCTACAACGTCATGCTGCACTGCATCAACAAACCATTATATAGACACCTCAGTACATCAGTCTGCCACTACATCAATATATCAGTACATCAGTACTAGTGTAACGATATACAACTAAACTGACACTCCACAGCATCAACACTCCACCACTTTGATGACATAAAACCACATGGATGTTTCACTGGATCAACATAGCACGACATCGACAAACCTCTTCATCAACATACTGGTACATCAGCACTCCACTGCATCAACACTCTAATGCACCAACAACCTCACTGCAAGGACAGACCACTCTGACGCTCCTCTGCATCAACAAATCATTAGACTCTTCTTTGCATTCATGTATTACTACATCAATGTTTCACCGCATCAACATACCACCACATCGACAAACCTCTACATCAACATAGTGGTGCATCAACATTCTATTGCATTGACAATATGACTGCATGGAGAAACCACTCAAATGCTCACTGCATCAACATTAGCTAGACTCTTCAATCCATCAATGTGCCACTACATCAAGGTTTCACAGCATCAACGTACCACCACATCGACAAAACTCTTCATCAACATACTGGTACATCAACACTCTATTGCATCGACAACACCACTGCATGGACAGACCACTCCAATGCTCGACTACGTCAACAAACCATTACTTAGACTTTTCAATGCATTAATGTACCAGTACATCAGTGCTTCATCTCATCAACATACGACCACATTGACAAGCCTCTACATCAACATAATGCACTGATGCGTCAACACTCTGCTACTCAACAACATCACTGTATAGACAGACCACCGCAATGCTCCACTGCATCAACAACATACCATTATATATACACCTCAGTACATCAATGTACAGCTACATCAATATATCAGTACACCACCACTGGTGTAATGATATACAGCTACACTGACACTCCACTGCCTCAACACTCCACCACTTTCATGACATAAAACTACATGGATGCTTCACTGAATCAACATACCACCACATCGACAAACCTCTAAATTAACATGCTGGTACATCGACACTCCATTGCATTAGCACTTTACTGCATCGACAACATCAATGCATGGACAGACCAATCCGATGTTCCACTGCACCAGCATACCATTAGTTAGACTCTACAGTGCATCAATGTACCACTATATCAATGCTTCAGTGCATCAACATACCACCACATCGACAAACCTCTACATCAACATAATTGTGCATCGACACTCTACTGCACCAACAACATCACTGCATGGACGGACCACTCTGATGCTCCACTGCATCTACACTCCACCAGCTTTGATGACATAAAACTAAACTACATAAATGCTTCACTGCATCAACATACCACCACATCGAGAAACCTCAACATCGACATGCTGGTACATCGATATTCCATTGCATCAGCACTTTACTGCATTGGCAACATCAATGCATGGACAGACCACTCCAAAGCTCTACTGCATCAGCATACCATTAGTAAGACTCTGCAGTGCATCAATGTACCACTACATCAGTGCTAGATCTCATCAACATACCACCACATCGACAAACCTCTACATCAACATACTTGTGCATCGACATTCTACTGCATCAACGCACTACCTCACCAACAGCATCACTGCATGGACAGCCCACTCTGATGCTCCACTGCATCTACAATTCACCGGCTTTTATGACATAAAACGAAACTACATAAATGCTTCACTGTATCAACATGCCACCAAATCGACACTCCTCTCCATCAACATACTGGTGCATCCGCATTCCACTGCATCAACACTCTACTGCACCAACAACAACACTGCATGGACAGACCACTCCAACACTACATTGCATCAACAAAGCATTATAGTGCAAGAATTTTAAGAAAGTTCATAAACTTACAATGAAGGGGCATCAACAACAGGAGTGCAGACACCCTACAAACAGACGCAGAGAGCAGGCCCAGCATGTGCAGCAGTGCAAGTTTCATCAAACACAGGCAGCAGGCACAGGATTCTACACTGTGTGCAAACCTCACCCATATATACACACACTCCGCCTCAGTGGGAGCCTCCCTGGTCTAGAGTACCATCGAGTTCTCATACTGGTCTACACCAACCTGGGCATAATTATGCCAATGCCCCTGGTAAAGCCAGGTGATGCATGTTGGAGTGCAGGAGGAGAGTTGGTAAAACCAGAAGAAACTGGTAATGGTGTTGCAAACATGTACCAAGGTCTCATCTAAAAAATCTATGTCTAGCTCTTGGGAAACTCCTTTAGCGATTTGCCAGCACTGAACCTAAACAATCTGCCATCCAATGTACCAGGGCTTTACAAACACTGGGAGAAACATTCACAGCAAATTTTGAGTTTGAAGGTGTGAGTGTGGAAAGTGACTTTACTCCTGATATTGATGTTTAGTAAAAGGATTAAATGACAAAAACTGGGAAATAGTCACTAAACTTACCAGTGAAGACATTTCTGACAACAGAAACTTAGAAAGTGGGGTTAAATCTTGCTGAGAATCCCTGACACATAGCAGCCTAGAGGCCCGGTTTATATTTGCATGACAGAGTACCATCTTCGCGAAACTGAAGGTCTGCCCACCTCATTTAGAGTCAGGTGGACTTTCAGTATGTTGATGCTGGAGACTGCTCCGCTCTGCCGCAGACATACACCTTCAGCAACCCACAGAGTAAAGGCCGTTGGAGATATGGCCGATTGTACGCCGACTCTATTTAGATGGGATGCACACATGTCCAGTTTCACTTTACTCAGTCGTCCTGATGGAGTGAATACCCGCTTACCAAACTCTAAATCAGGCCCTAAATCTGTCAACATGAACCTGCATGAAAGGGGATGTGTGAGTGAGGAGAAGAGAGATATGTAGTGTGAGAGGGAAGGGAGAAGAGAAGATGTTGGACCATCAGCGATGTAAGACTGAGTTTTACAGTGAGGTTGTGGCAGGATAAGGCTGAGGTTAGGGTGGGTTGTGGTGAGATAAGATTGATGTTAGGGCGAGATTGTGGCAAGATAAGACTGAGGTTAGGTTGAGGTTGTGGTGAGATAAGATAGAGGTTAGGTTGAGGTTGTGGTGAGATGAGACTGTGGTTAGTTTGAGGTTGTGGCGAGATAAGATTGAGGTTAGGGCGAGGTTGTGGCGAGATAAGACTGAGGTTAGGGTGAGGTTGTGGCGAGATAAGGCCGAGGCTAGGTTGAGGTTGTGGCGAGATAAGATTGAGGTTAGGGCGAGGTTGTGACGAGATAAGACTGAGGTTAGGTTGAGGTTGTGGTTGTGGTGAGATAAGACTGAGGTTAGGTTGAGGTTGTGGTGAGGTTAGATTGAGGTTGTGGCGAGATAAGACTGAGGTTAGGTTGAGGTTGTGGCGAGATAAGATTGAGGTTAGGGCGAGGTTGTGGTGAGATGAGACTGAAGTTAGATTGAGGTTATGGCGATATAAGATTGAGGTTAGGGCGAGGTTGTGGCGAGATAAGACTGAGGTTAGGTTGAGGTTGTGGCGAGATAAGACTGAGGTTAGTTTGAGATTGTGGCGATATCAGATTGAGGTTAGGGCGAGGTTGTGGCGAGATAAGATTGAGGTTAGGGCGAGGTTATGGCGAGATAAGACTGAGGTTAGGTTGAGATTATGGC
The DNA here is from genome assembly GCF_031143425.1 of Pleurodeles waltl. Classification (NCBI taxonomy): domain Eukaryota; kingdom Metazoa; phylum Chordata; class Amphibia; order Caudata; family Salamandridae; genus Pleurodeles; species Pleurodeles waltl. The sequence goes on along the minus strand of NC_090450.1, from coordinate 1,008,755,416 downwards.
GAGATAAGATTGAGGTTAGGTTGAGGTTGTGGTGAGATAAGACTGAGGTTAGGTTGAGGTTGTGGCGAGGTTAGATTGAGGTTGTGGCGAGATAAGACTGAGGTTAGGTTGAGGTTGTGGCGAGATAAGATTGAGGTTAGGGCGAGGTTGTGGTGAGATGAGACTGAAGTTAGGTTGAGGTTGTGGCGATATAAGATTGAGGTTAGGGCAAGGTTGTAGCGAGATAAGACTGAGGTTAGGTTGAGGTTATGGCGAGATAAGATTGAGGTTAGGGCGAGGTTGTAGCGAGATAAGACTGAGGTTAGGTTGAGGTTGTGGCAAGATAAGATTGAGGATAGGGCGAGGTTGTGGCGAGATAAGACTGAGGTTAGGTTGAGGTTGTGGCTATATAAGTTTGAGGTCAGGGCGAGGTTGTGGTGAGATAAGACTGAGGTTAGGTTGAGATAATGGCGAGATAAGATTGAGGTTAAATTGAGGTTGTGGCGAGATAAGGATGAGGTTAGGTTGAGGTTGTGGCGAGATAAGGATGAGGTTAGGTTGAGGTTGTGGTGGGATAAAATTGAGGTTAGGGCGAGGTTCTGGCGAGATAAGACTGAGGCTAGGGTGAGGTTGTGCCAAGATAAGACTAAGGTTAGGGTGAGGTTGTTTCGAGATAAGGCTGAGGTTAGGTTAAGGTTGTGGCAAGATAAGATTGAGGTTAGGGCAAGGTTGTGGCGAGATAAGACTGAGGTTAGGTTGAGGCTGTGGCTAGATAAGACTGAGGTTAGGTTGAGGTTGTGGCGAGGTTAGATTGAGGTTGTGGCGAGATAAGACTGAGGTTAGGTTGAGGTTGTGGCGAGATAAGATTGAGGTTAGGGCGAGGTTGTGGTGAGATGAGACTGAAGTTAGGTTGAGGTTGTGGCGATATAAGATTGAGGTTAGGGCAAGGTTGTGGCGAGATAAAACTGATGTTAGGTTGAGGTTATGGCGAGATAAGATTGAGGTTAGGGCGAGGTTGTAGCGAGATAAGACTGAGGTTAGGTTAAGGTTGTGGCAAGATAAGATTGAGGATAGGGCGAGGTTGTGGCGAGATAAGATTGAGGTTAGGTTGAGGTTGTGGGTATATAAGATTGAGGTCAGGGCGAGGTTGTGGTGAGATAAGACTGAGGTTAGGTTGAGGTTGTGGCGAGATAAGACTGAGGTTAGGGCGAGGTTGTGGCAAGATAAGATTGAGGTTAGGTTGAGGTTTTGGCGAGATAAGACTGAGGTTAGGTTGAGGTTGTGGTGAGGTAAGATTGAGGTTAAGTTGAGGTTGTGGCAAGATAAGACTGAGGTTAGGTTGAGGTTGTGGCGAGATAAGACTGAGGTTAGGGTGAGGTTGTGGCAAGATAAGATTGAGGTTAGGTTGAGGTTGTGGCGAGATAAAATTGAGGTTAGGTTGAGGTTGTGGCGAGATAAGACTGAGGTTAGGGCGAGGTTGTGACGAGATAAGACTGCGGCTAGGGTGAGGTTGTGGCGAGATAAGACTGAGGTTAAGTTGAGGTTGTGGGGAGATAAGACTGAGGTTAGGGTGAGGTTGTGGCAATAAAAGGCTGAGGTTAGGTTGAGGTTGTGGCGAGATAAGACTGAGGTTAGGGCGAGGTTGTGGCGAGATAAGACTGAGGTTAGGTTGAGGTTGTGGCGAGATAAGATTGAGGTTAGGGCGAGTTTGTGACAAGATAAGATTGAGGTTAGGTTGAGGTTGTGGCGAGATAAGACTGAGGTTAGGGCGAGGTTGTGCGAGATAAGAGTGAGGTTAGGGCGAGGTTGTGGTGAGATAAGACTATGTTTAGGTTGAGGTTATGGCAAGATAAGATTGAGGTTAAGTTGAGGTTGTAGCGAGATAAGACTGAGGTTAGGTTGAGGTTGTGGCAAGATAAGATTGTGGATAGGGCGAGGTTGTGGCGAGATAAGACTGAGGTTAGGTTGAGGTTGTGGCTATATAAGATTGAGGTCAGGGCGAGGTTGTAGTGAGATAAGACTGAGGTTAGGTTGAGGTTGTGGCGAGATGAGACTGAGGTTAGGGCGAGGTTGTGGCAAGATAAGATTGAGGTTAGGTTGAGGTTTTGGCGAGATAAGACTGAGGTTAGGTTGAGGTTGTGGAGAGATAAGATTGAGTTAGGGCGAGGTTGTGGCGAGATAAGACTGGGGTTAGGTTGAGGTTGTGGTGAGATAAGACTGACGTTAGGTTGAGGTTGTGGAGAGATAAGACTGAGTTTAGGGCGAGGTTGACTTGAAGTTAGCTCAGAGTGATGGTGAGTGAAGTGCTGGAGTGAATGAAATGAGGCTGAGCTGTGAGGTGAAGAGGAGAGATGAGGTTGTAGTTCAGGTGATGGTTTGAGAGCCTGTGAAGGACTGTGTAAAGCATCCCTCGAAGATACTTTAATACCAGTTCCATATTGTACCAAGCAAGCAAGCGAGTTCATTCCTTGATATAGGGGCCTGGTTGCGCTCTTTTAAAATAACTTGGGGTGAAAGGTTCATTTTACAGCACTACTTTACAAATAAGTAAACTGAATGGGATTTACAAGTATTTCTGAGGCAGAAAATAGAAAAATACTCCAGTGCTCTATGAGGTTTTCTGGACTAGGTGCAATATTTCTAGGTTGCATTAAACACACATTACTATAAAAATGTGGGCGAGTAAAATGCCCTTGGTGAACTGCAGGAAAATATTTGTGTCTCAGAATCGTCAGAGACCTTTCCATGCAATATTCCACAATCGAAAATCATGTGTGGAGGAATATTTCAAAATAAAGTGTCAGGATATATTGTCCAGAACTCTTCTCATTACAGGTAATAAATAGTAAATGAAAATGTCCGCGCCAGAAAGTAAAATGTCATCTCGGTGCAATTATTAGCCTGGTCGCTGCTAATGAGTGATTTCATTTGTAGAAATGAAAACACCGACTCAGTTATATCAATTCTTGAACTGGTGGTTCATCTCTAAACCAAGAGATGTGTGTACTGTCAAGATACGTAGATGTGTGGGCACCTTGACTTGATTGTGCCAGTGGTGCCCATCTGGGCATACTGTGGTATTTCCTTGGCATATTTTTGCACGATGGTGGTGCAAAGCCCACTCACCTCGGGACATGTCTGGTTATGATGTTGATGAAAAGGAGAATATGTTTCTGTAAGAGGGCAGCACGTGAATTCTTGGTGAAAATAACAATTGATGTTTAGGAACCAAACATGTATTTGCCATAAATGAATATCTGGTATTCAGGCCCCACATACATGTGTAATAATGAAATTGACAAATTTCTGTTTGTGATAATTGTTCGTATTTATCAAAAATGAGAACGGCTTTCATGGGCCAACGTCAGGATTTTCAGAGACTGGCAAGTTCATATTTTGGACAATGCTGATATTTTAGAGATAATTCATGCTGAGTTTGGAAGCCTTATTGATGGTGTTTGTCAGTAGTACCAGATGGAACTTTTTAAGGCTGTTATCTCAAGAGGTGTGGAATCATTACGTCATGTAATATTTATAAAGCTTTCCCTGGGGTTAGCACAACTGGTGGGTGGGCCTGGGCTTGTGGAGGAGCTGCTGTAAACTCTCTGCTGCCTGGCAGTGTACGAGCTGTGTCACTGAGCAGCAGCAGCGGTGGGCACGAGCAGCAGAGTGTTTCTAGCTCCATTATCTACAAACTTTGATTTTGAGATTTGCATAGGCTTTTTTTTATATTTAAGTCTTTCCACATAATCATGGATTCTGAAAGCAGTGCTTAATTTGTAAATAAAAGCGTGCCGGTGCCCAAAGCTCTCCTCTTAAACAGGGGCTGCTGCAATTAAATGAGCAAACACGGAATACTGAGGCGGCCTAATCCTGAAGACACCTCGGGCCTCTTCAATCCATTTACAGCCACTCCCTGCCCCTCCAGCTCACTCTTGCAGCTTTCTGTTTTTCTCCTTTGTGACTATTTTTCGTTTTTCTCTTCCTCCGTCTTTCCCATGTGTGTCTTTTGCTCGCAGTAAATGCCTACGGCAGAAGAATAAGCTCCAGCCCTGAAAAAGAGGTGCTGGTGCACCTGAGGAAATTCGATTTTTAATACGATCATATCGACCCGCCATTTTGTGGCCCGCCGCCATTTTATGTTGCCTTCACTCAGGCAGCACAGCGAACGAAGTCCATTCTGCCTTTTCTGCTTATTCTGCAACATGGTGTTCAAAACAGCCTTCTGCCTCTATCTTTACAAGGCTGGTATTAAGGTCTGACCAAGTACACTAATCCCTGTCTGGTTTTCTAATCCTTGTTTCAACTATCTGTAGGCTCACACTATTCTCCGCCGATCTTATCTTATCGTCTGGCCTTCGCTGTCCTTTGCTAGTATTCTCTCATTTCACAACTGTCCTCCAAACGCACACAAACTTATCACACCACATGCAACTTCGTTGTGGATCGGTTAATGAATTAGTTCAAGGGAGGGGTGACAAACACAGCTGGAGGGGAGGCAACCTTAAGTCACTTGATACTTTGTTTTCTAATTCCTTCTATTGGTGCTGTCTTGTTTTCCGACATTTCTATTGGCTCTGTTCTATCTTTACATTATTCTTACTGGCTCCTTTCTATGTGTTCTGGGAGTGTATGTAGTTAATAAATGGTTTTTATACGGTATATAAGATTGTGCGCCACAAAGTAAAGTGGCAGTCTCCTGAGAACATACCTTGTGTACTTCTTGGACAACTGTACTAGCTGCAGCTAATAAAATCTGATCTTTTACGCCTGACAGAGTGTCCCGTGTCTCTGTTAGTTGAGGCAGGTGAATCCAAGGAGATTTCAGGCGTACCCTGCGCCGCCAGGCCCATAAGGTTCTGGTTCTTCAACTGGCGCCCAACGTGGGGCGGCTTCAGCGGTACCGGTTCTGCCTGAAGGTCGTGAGGAACCCCGCAAGAAAATTCTGGAGGAATCGCGAGCCACGTCAAGCGACCCCTGTATGTCGAAGTGGTCCGAAGGTCTTTTTCAGCGCGGTTACTCCTTCCTGACGGCTACTGACGACTGCTGCCCTGACTGCCGCCCTGCCTTGGCCCTTTCTTTGATGATGTATGGTAAAGCGAGACGATAGACGGGCCTCTGTTGGTGTAAGAAGACATCCTTAGTTAAGTATTTGGTGGGTCGCGCCCACAAATTTTGGTCTTTGTTTTGTCCTTAGGTCCTTAGATTTGGCCATTGCAGTGGCCAAAGCCGAGGGGTAAGTGCATTTGTGCTGTGTAAACTGAAAGTTTTACCCCCTTGATGTTTTTGAACAGCCAGTAAAAATCGTGAGATGTCTGGTCTGACTAAGTTTGGAAAACTTTGTTGCTTTGGTTGTAATAGGGACTCCCAGCTTGAGGACTCCTGTCCGATTCCTTCGGTTGGAACTCCCACATATGAGCTCTATTCTAAACATGGTGTTGGTCCTATTGCCTTTAATAAGACATGGACCCGATATACAAAGAAAGATGGTGTTTTAAAATGGCCAGAAAATGGTAGTTTCGAAACTGATGTGCTAGATAATTTAGAAGCAACGTTATTTAAAAGAAAAGCCCGGCCGGCAATGTTTGACTCTTTTCGCCTTTGGCGTAAGGAAGCCAAACAGAGAGAAATTAAACAAGCGAAACGAGATAGGAAAACACAGGGAATGACGATTATACAGGCTGCTCAGCAATTCAAAGATGATGAAATAGATAATGCAATGGAAATTTCAGACAGACAGCATCGAATGGCAATAGATAAATGCTATCCGACGTTGCCTATCTCTTCCCTTGATAAGAGAAAAGATTTTGAGGAAGATTCCTTAATGTCCCACTTATTGAAATTGCCTCCGCCCTATGTACAAGGTGCTAATGCACCCCCGATGTTACAGCCTGTTCAGCCGCCAGTTGTGCTTCCGCCTGCTCCAGCTTTTCCACAATTGCCTCCTCAAGTATTGCCTATGCCAGCTTTGCCTTTAACTCCTTTGCCTTCTGCTCCTTTGGCAATTCCTAATGCTCCTTTACTTAATTCACCTAATACCTTGTCCCCTATCCTTATGTCAAATTCTCCATCTATGCGTAAGCGATTTGCAGATACTGTCTCTGGTCTCTTATCACCTTTCTTTGAAGCTTTAAATGTGTCTCCAGCTTTTTCTCGAAGACAGTCTCGTAGTCAATTCCCAGACTCCGAAGAGCGAGAAAAATTGGACTCACTTGCTTGTAGATGGATCAAGAAGGGTCCCCAATATAGTACGTCTGATATTATGTCCACCTTTCTGCAATGGAATGCACCTACGCAGAGATATGTTTTTAAAGTTATGTGCGATACTCTCGCTAAAGAATGGGAGGATATGAATTTGGGTTCGGTCCCACAGGATCTGTTAGATGTTCAGGCTGACTTTGACAAAGGACTTATTGTGGGTCCTAAGGTTGAAAACGCTGTCAGAACACTTATTTCTTTCAGATCCCTATTGTTCTCACAGACTTTTCCTGATTCTGATCCTTCAGTTAGGACAGCACTGAAAAACTATCCCATGAGAGAGGTTTCTCCAATATGGAAGGAAGAAGTTGCAGCAGCAGGTGCTAATCCAGCTATTCCTGCGCATTTTCAGCGCATATGGATACATGTCCCCTGGAAAAGGTCTGAAGTTTTAGCACTTAAACAGTCACTACCAGATTCACGCAAAAATCCTGCTGGTTACTATAAAGAGTTGTCGCAAACAGTTGATGCATGTACTATGAATCTAGCAGATATTGACATGTTGATGGGAAATGTAGTTCCACAGACAATATGGGCTAAAATTCGTAGAGAGGATCATGCTCAAGAATTAGGCGGCGATTGGAACGCTATTATTGCCGCAGATAGAGGTCAAGTAGGTGGTGCAAAGCCCGACGCTTTGATCTCAGAACTCCCTGGTAGGATTATTACATTAATGAAAACAATGATGCCTGCTTTGAGAGTTAATTGGGATAAGCTAGCAGCATGTAAACAAAAGAAAGATGAAAGTGTTTCCGATTTCTTTACCCGATTCGAGGAGACATTCATTGATCACAGTGGTCAAGATATGGCTACAGAAGGGGGACAGCGATTATTTGTGGATAAGTTCGTATATAACTTGCTTCCTGAACTATCACACAAGCTAAAAGACTCCGAGAGTTCATGGGCAGTTTCTTCTTCCGCCCAGATATTGGCTACTGCACAATATTATGAAAATAGAGACAAAGAAGAAAGGGAAAAACAAGAGAAAAAGACGTAAGAATTAAAAACTAAAGTTCTCTTGCAACAGGCTTATCCTCCTCGTTATGTTCAGCCTCAGTTTCAACAGCCTCCGCAGTTTCAGAGGTTGTATCAAAAGCCTGAACCATTCATTCCAAGACCTTTGCTAGGTCCCAATCAATGTGCTTATTGTAGGGAGGAAGGTCATTTTAAGAACAGTTGTCCGGCATTGTTGCAGCGTAATGGAGCAACATCTGCTTCACGAGGTCGTGGTGGTCCTCAGTCAGCAAATAGAGGTAGAGGTCGAGGTGTGTTAACCCAAGAGCAGCGTTCTTTTGTTCCTCCAAATTCCGGAAATTACTTTGACCAGCAAAATGTTAGGTCTACACAGTATTACAGTGAGGATCAGTATATTGAAGGAGGGAATGAAAGTCTTCATTTTGAATAGGACAGCCATGGACAAAGTAAGGGGGTTACGTTAATTCCAGTGGATCAGAATGGACCTTATGTTAATGTCACTACAATGGGTGTTTCAGAGCCATTTCTTTTAGATACTGGTGCCATGAGAAGCTCTATCATTCATTCTAAACTCCCTGGCGCACCTTTGTCTGGCTTAACGAATGTATCTGTAGGATTTTCTGGCGCCCCTGTTCGCAATCCAGTTTCTTGCCCTTTGCCTGTTTCAATAGGCCCTTATGATTTAGAAGCTCCGCTTCTTCTGACGAATGGTTGTGGTGAAAATCTGTTGGGTTTAGATCTATTAAAAAGAATGCATGCTACGATATATTGTTCACCTTCTGGTGTATACCTCACTCTAGGACAGAAAATGACTAGTCCAATGTACTTATCAAAAGATCAATTCCCACCTGAATTGCTTTCTCTTCCCGAAACGCTTTGGGCTACGGGTCCGAATGACGTTGGTTGTCTTGAGATCCCACCTTATGTTGTTACTCTTAAGCCCAATGCTGAAATGCCACGTATTCCGCAATACAGAATCTCTACTGAAGGTGAGAAAGCACTTCTGGAAATTGTCCATGATTTGATTCAGAAGGGTGTGGTTGAGGAAACGAGAGGAAATACATGTAACAGTCCTGTTCTTCCGGTTCTTAAACGCACTGATCCTTCTCAGCCTCCTGTTTATCGTTTTGTAATTGATCTTCGGGAGGTAAACAAGATTGTCGTACCGCAGTTTCCTGTAGTCCCAGATATCACTGCTCTGTTGACGATGATACCTTCTACAGCGACTTGGTTTTCAGTTATTGATCTAAAGAATGCTTTCTTTAGTATTCCCATCGCCGAAGAGAGTAGAGATATTTTTGGTTTTTCCCTCGGAGGCCGAAGCTTCCGGTTTAAACGCGCACCTCAAGGTTATTGTGAAAGTCCCTCTATTTACAGTCAAGCTCTAAAATGTCATCTTGATGCCTTTTCCTTACCGTCCGGTGCCGCTCTCATTCAGTACATGGATGACTTATTAGTTGCAGCTGATTCAGAGGAGATTTGCAAAAACGTGACCGTTGCACTGTTGCGTCATTTGTTTGATCTGAATCACAAGGTTTCTCCTTCTAAATTACAATATGTCTGTCGCGAGGTGACTTATTTGGGTCATCTCTTGTCAAAGGAGGGACGACGATTGACCCCCGAACGAATTCAGGCAATTGCACAAATGTCAGTGCCATCCACACAAAGAGAGGTACGTGCCTTTTTGGGCATTACTTCTTATTGTAGACAGTGGATTCCGAGTTTCTCTTTATTGGCTAAACCGCTGTTGGCGCTAACTTTAAAAGATACGCCTCAGCCTCTTCCGTGGACTGACGAGTGTCAGAAGAGTTTTACTGATTTGCGTATTGCTTTGTGTTCTGCTCCTGTATTGGGTACTCCTGATTACAGTAAGCCCTTTACGCTCTATGTCCACGAAAGAGAGGGTTGTGCATTGTCAGTCTTAACGCAGCGTTTTGGAGATCAACAGCGACCATGCGCATATTTCTCAGCTACGTTAGATCCAGTAGCTAAAGCATTGCCTAGTTGTCTTAGGGCGACAGCGGCAGCAGCAATTTCTATTCGACAGTCTGCTGGAGTAGTGCTAGATAATACTCTCATTGTTATGGTGCCACATGCAGTGGATACTTTACTAAATAGGACAAAAACGCAGCATCTTACGAGTGCTCGGTTGTCCGGATATTAGCTGACGCTTTTTGCTAGTCACATACACATCAAACGATGTAATACCCTGAATCCAGCTACTTTGTTGCCTCTTCCAGAAGAGAGAGATGTCTCTGAACAGCATGATTGTTTTCTCCGTACTGAAGAAGAGACTAAGGGTAGAATTGACCTAAAAGACACGCCATTAGTGAATCCAGATGGAACACTATGGGTAGATGGTTCTTGTTTCAAGCTCCCGAATGGAGATACAGTTTCAGCCTACGCTATTACTACTTTGCATACGATTGTGGAGACAGCACGCATTAGACATAATTCAGCTCAGGCAGCTGAATTGATAGCCTTAACTAGAGCGTGTGTGTTATCCAAAGGAAAAAGAGTAAACGTGTACACTGATAGCCAATACGCTTTTGGTGTAGCGTTTAACTTTGGGCGCTTATGGAAGGAAAGAGGATTCTTTACTTCCCATGGTACTAAGATACAACATGGTCAATTAGTGACTGAACTTCTTGAGTCACTTACAATGCCTACTCAGATAGCGATCGTGAAGTGTAGTGCACACAAAAAGATTGTGGACGATGTTGGTCGAGGAAATGCATTTGCAGATGAGGTAGCGGAAAAGACAGCCAGAGACAACACAAGTCGAATGTATGTTGCAGGTCCCGCAAACTGCGTAAGAGAAAAGGGAATGTGTGAAGATACAGTAGAGAGTGTGAAATCAATTCAAGGAGAGGCTACGGAGAATGAGTTGAGAAAGTGGAAGGAAAGTACAGGAATGTTAGATGAGATGGGATGTTGGGTTGAATTATCAGAACATCAACGTTGGCTGTTACCAGATGCTTATGTACTACCTGTAGTTACTATGGCACATGGTCCAGCTCACCTAAGTGCAAAAGGAATATGTAAACTTCTGGCTCCAGTGTGGCAAAATGAGGGGATCCCAAAGTGTGCAAATAATGTAGTAAAACATTGTATTGTTTGCTTGATGTACAATCCGGGAAAGGGAACCCCAACTCCAGCAGGTCATTTTGCTCCTCCAACATATCCATTTGAGGTGTTGCAGATCGATTATATTCACATGGAACGATGCAACAACCTCAAATATGTTCTGGTGGTAGTATGTGCTTTTTCTAGATGGGTAGAAGCCTACCCTCTGAAGGACAATACTGCTTTATCAACTGCCAAAATACTTTTGAAAGAATTCTTCCCTAGGTTTGGTTTGCCGCGCATTGTCTGGAGTGACAATGGGAGCGAATTTGTGGGTCAAGTCATGCAAAAAGTTTGTGCAGGTCTTGGCATAAAACAGAAGTTCCACGCGGCGAATCACCCACAGTCGGCTGGTTTAGTAGAATGCTACAATGGAACCTTGAAGCTTAAAATTGCTAAGGTGCAAGCTAGCACAGGACTTAATTGGCCTGATGCTTTACCATTGGCTCTTCTGTCCACCAGAACAGCAGTACACTCTCGTTTGGGGCTTAGCCCTTACGAAGTGATATTTGGTCGCCCAGCTAATGTATGGGGAGTTCCTCGCCCTAAGAAATACTCAGACTTGCCATACCCGATGTTGATTGACTACTTGCATGACCTTACAACTAAATTGCGTGTTCTTCATCAACAGGTTCAGAGTGCTCTACCAGAGGCTTCCACAGACCCAGGTCATTCCATCCGACCAGGTGACTGGGTCTGCACGAAAAATTTCCAACGACAGAGAAATTTGGAGCCCAGATGGAGAGAGCCACGCCTGGTTCTTTTGACCACAAGAACAGCAGTTAAAGTCGAAGGAAAGAAAAACTGGGTGCATGCCGTGCACTGCAAGAAAGTGCCTTTGCCCTTGCCTTTCGATCAGTGGGTCCGTAGAGGCATCAGTGACTCTGAGAGTGAGAAAGTTCCGCAATTTGTACCATTCAGTGATGCGCGTCTAATTGGAACACTTTCTGAGAAAGAGGACGACGACATCCTTCAAGAAGCAATACCATCGCATCGTCGCTTGAACACGACAAATCCAGGAACATTGTTTCAAAACCAGACTGCCTCTGGACAGGAACGCTATAATTTGAGACCAAGACCAAAGAACTTGTAAATTTCTCTCCTATGTAGTACTCTATCCCGGTTGCAGGGTCACGGTAGGAGTCTTAGTTACAACCTGAGTAAGTGGCAATAGGCCTGCAGGACCTCACAATGTCATAGGACGGTAGATAATCGTGACTACAGTGATTGAGGAAGATTGCCGTGAGCATCCACTTAGAAAGATGGAGGCTACATTAGATAAAAGAGAAAGTAAAAATGTAAAGAATAATTGTAAAGAAATATGTAGTCGTTGTAGTATTGCTCTATGCGTCATTATATTGTTGTGTATTCTTTTGGCATCTGTAAACTGGATCATTATTACTCTGCAGCAAAAAGTTGTCTCTTCTCCTACCTCTACATCTTCTTCTACTATCTCTCCGCACCTATTTCACACTCTTCCCCAGCATGAACTCATCAGAAGAACTGAATACTTTAACAATTCCTTCGTCCAGTTGTTACATCAACATCAGTTAGTGATCAATACAACTGACTGTTGGGTGTGTGGACTCATACCACATACGGTAGAAAAAGGAATGCCATATTTAGTTCTTCCATTCTCCTATGAAGGTTCCGCTTGGGCTTATTTTGTCATTTTCAATAATGCATATCAAAGTAAAATTAAACAACCTGTCAGTTCACATAGTGTTGGTTCAGATTTCAGTCATAGTTTATTGATAAAGGGAATGGTAGCTATGGCTAAAATCATGGAAAAAAGTGAAGCTTCCATAGATGAAAGAAAAGCATATACCAATTGGAACATAACTAATTACATTTCCAGCCTCAATGATAAGGTTAAGCAAGGAAAATCTCCTCCGATACGGGTCATACCCCAACAAGGAAATTTCTGTCTGCAAATAAATGGTAGAACTCCAAACACCGGACAAAGAGAAAGTTTATGTTCCCATACATATGTTTATTCAGCCCTGAATTCACCGCCGTTAGTACCATCTCAAGGTACATACTTCGTTTGCCACGATAGGGCTTATACATGGTTGCCATCTGATTTCTCTGGTACTTGTTATATAGCCTTTCTTCTTCCCCCTACATACACCGCTCCTGCGAACCATCATAAAAATAGATATGGCAGAGGGATTGTGGATTCGAAAGACACAGCAGGACAAGAGGGAGGAGATTTCCTCAAAGGATTTCTTCCCTTCTGGGGTCCAATGGCCAACAGCAGAAATATAAGGCAATTGGTTCGTGTCGTAGAAACCACCATAGACATCACTGTAGGAGCTTTAAGTAACATTACAGCTGAACTACAGGCTGATCGCCTTATGACCTTGCAGAACCGTGTTGCCTTAGACTTTGTTCTTGCGGACCGTGGTGGAGTATGCAAATTGATCGGATCAAGTTGCTGTATTTTCATACCTAATGACGCTCCGACAGTATACCAAGCTATCTCTAAGTTACACATAATCTCCGAGTCGATTCATCAGGACGAAGGAGATTGGTCCTTTTCAGAGTGGTTTTGGGGATTACTGTCCAAATGGGGTCGGAAGGTATTGACATTCTTTGGAGTAATTTTAGCTTTTATATTCTCTTGTTGTCTTTGTATGCACTGCGGTCCTGCCATCTGCAACCTATGTGCTACTGCATGTATTCCCAAACCCAAGTCACAAAGAGCAGAGAATATCAAAATGATGGTACAGCAACAGCTTGATGACCTCATGGCCATAGACATCGACTCAGATTAACATGAGTTTGTGTATCTTGCCTGAGTTCTGGCAAAAGGAGGGTCTGAGGAAATTCGATTTTTAATACGATCATATCGACCCGCCATTTTGTGGCCCGCCGCCATTTTATGTTGCCTTCACTCAGGCAGCACAGCGAACGAAGTCCATTCTGCCTTTTCTGCTTATTCTGCAACATGGTGTTCAAAACAGCCTTCTGCCTCTATCTTTACAAGGCTGGTATTAAGGTCTGACCAAGTACACTAATCCCTGTCTGGTTTTCTAATCCTTGTTTCAACTAACTGTAGGCTCACACTATTCTCCGCCGATCTTATCTTATCGTCTGGCCTTCGCTGTCCTTTGCTAGTATTCTCTCATTTCACAACTGTCCTCCAAACGCACACAAACTTATCACACCACATGCAACTTCGTTGTGGATCGGTTAATGAATTAGTTCAAGGGAGGGGTGACAAACACAGCTGGAGGGGAGGCAACCTTAAGTCACTTGATACTTTGTTTTCCAATTCCTTCTATTGGTGCTGTCTTGTTTTCCGACATTTCTATTGGCTCTGTTCTATCTTTACATTATTCTTACTGGCTCCTTTCTATGTGTTCTGGGAGTGTATGTAGTTAATAAATGGTTTTTATACGGTATATAAGATTGTGCGCCACAAAGTAAAGTGGCAGTCTCCTGAGAACATACCTTGTGTACTTCTTGGACAACTGTACTAGCTGCAGCTAATAAAATCTGATCTTTTACGCCTGACAGAGTGTCCCGTGTCTCTGTTAGTTGAGGCAGGTGAATCCAAGGAGATTTCAGGCGTACCCTGCGCCGCCAGGCCCATAAGGTTCTGGTTCTTCACGCCGCACCGGAAACAATAAACACAAATTAAGCACTGTCTGGAAGGCACAAGGATGAAGAAAACGAAGAAATAATGCAATGTTATGTTGTGCTATGTTGTGCTTTGATGTGCTGTGTTGTGCTGTGTTGTTTTATGCTGTTTTGTGTTGTATTGTGCTGTGTTGTGTTGTGTTGTTTTGTGATGTGCTGTGTTGTGTTATGTTGTTCTGTGCTGTGTTGTTTTGTGTTGTGTTCTGCTGTGCTATGTTGTGCTCTTGTTTCATTCTGTGCTGTGTTCTGTTGTGTTGTGCTGCTCTGAGCTGTGCTGTGTTGAGTTATGTGGTATTGTGTTATGTTGTTTTGTGTTGTGCTGTGTTGTTAGTGCGCTTTCTCACATTAGTATGTATTTGCAGTGCTGTCGGAGTTCAGGTACCTTCATACCGTGGTCTTTGGGATTGCGTCACAGAGTGATGTGTGACCAATGATAGGTCATATTTGACTGCAGAACCAGAGTCAGGATGTGGGGATGTTTTGCTGAAAACCTGCTCCTCTGTCACCATCAGGTCCAAGTTTTCTAGTCGAAGGAGAGACTCGGACTTCCGGAGAGAGTGAGGCATGCTTGGCAGACCACAACATTGTTGGAATATTGCTTCAATGACTAACCCTCGTTATCACACTGCTATGCCAATTCCTTTAGTGTCCTTATAGGTACCCATACACTTTAAAGGTAATTTCTGCCAAACCAGCACAACAACATTTCCTTGAGGGAGACTACCCTCCAAAGTTGTATACAAACTCGGTAAGTGGAACCTAGGTAACACAGTGAAGACTTTCTTTAGGAGGTCACAGTGACAATTGTCACGTCTGCAGGACCCGTTGCAAAGAACAGCCTGGTGCACAATCATCATATGCTGTGACGTGACATAAGTTGTGATCGTCCCACCCCATGTTTAGGGGGCACTCGCTGAACATGTGGACACCGTTACACCAGTCACTGATGGTGTCACGCCTGCGTGTCGTGGCCTCTTAGGCACGATGGGTCAACGTTGGAGGGTCCTCAGTCATCTCTAACATTGGCGTGAGGACTCCTCCTGCGGCCACTCAGGTCCACTCAACCCTGAGTCAGTACTGACCACGTCCACCACAGACATGGAGCCCATCATAAATGTACTGTCGACCAGCGGACAAGCCATCAAATGATTTCACGCGACGGTGTCTGATCTACCCATCAAGTTCAATTTATGCGACTGGATCTCACCTGCTTTAATACCAGGTGTGGATCCTCCAGGTGAGGCTCACCGAGGCCAAAGGCTCTGGAAAGGCCCTACCAGAGTGGGGCGAGATATCCAGAGTCTATGGGAGAAGGTGGTGGACCTTGAAAGAAGGTGTGCTACGGTCTGCCGTGGGACCTGCAGAAGGTACTCAAGAAGAGGACACAGTAGGATTCCTTACCACCTTCTTACAGCAGCTCCTGGGCATGGCCTTCACCGAAGCACTGGCGAACCAGAGACCACACCAGATGTTGTCCCAGCACCATCAATCAGAGGACAATCAATCTCCAGTCGCTGCCTGGCTTCACCAGCACGCAAGACTCGTGTAACTGAAGCGACCTAAAGCCGCCATTCAGTCCGAAGAACATTCAATCAGCACAGCCGCAGGTTTCTTCAATGAGACCAGTCTGAAGCAGCAACACCTTTTTAGCCCTTCAGTCACAATCCCAAACCTGAGCGTTAAAGGACATTTTTACTATAAAGTGGTGCAGAGTGGCTAGTGACCTTGCTGTGCTTCCCTGTGCCACAGCGAAAGGGCAGAAATGCGCTGTATTACTGAAGTAATGTACATTTGTGTCCCTTTCCCCACACATTAGCGCACAATTGGCTGTCTAGCGCCAACCAGGCACTGTGGCACCACAGTGCTAGAGTGTCTGTGTCGTAGGCAGTATTGTTTTTGTGCAGGAAGGGGTACCTTCCTGCACAAAAACAATCCATGAAGTGTCCCCCTCTTTCTCCGTGCGCTGCAGAATGCAGCACACATAGAAAGAGGAAAAAACGACAACAAATAGAGATATTTCGCCTTGTTATGCCTTTCCTGGTGAGATGTATGGCTTTGACACATTTCCAAGTTTACAAGTCCTTGTAAATCTGGGAATGTATCAAAACCCATGGGTGTTGTATGGGAAAACCCAACGCAATGCCCATGGAACACCTTCCTGACGTAGTGTGAGGCAACATAGCGACTTGCGCTGTGTTGCATTGGACTATCTCTACAAGGCCATGAAAAGCCATGCAAAGTGGGTTTGCATGGCCTCGTAGATATGGGTCTGCACTCTGCGGCGCTGAAGCATAAAAAAATTACGCATCTGAGGTGCAAGGGGCTTGTAAATACGCCCCTAAGAGTAGCTTACTTGAACCTGCTATCATGAGTCCTACAAAACAAGGCACCCACCACTAAAAAGGACTTTGAGCCGAAAGACTTAAAGAATGATATAGAATTCAGGAATCACCCCCTGAACAAACCTTCCATACCCCTCTCTGTGTGTTGAACTTGAGGAGGTCACTGTGGTCTGGAGTATATGCATGGGCTTTCCATGGGCCTGCAGAGGAGCGCCATGATGCTGTTCTACATCGTGCCAAATTCTTGTAGATCCTGACCTGTATTCAGGGTGATTGCAATTATGTGATTGTGCGGCCGTGGCGATTTTTGCATAATTATATATTTCCACAGTTGCCACATAAGCTATCATCTGTCGCATAATCTTCAGATTTTAATGCAAAAAATAATTTTGTTTCTAGCTCAAATGGTTCAAAAGTTACAAAAAATGCAGCAACATGTTGCCGCACAGTGGAAGGCCCTTTGCAAAGCTGGACTGGTCCCCTTTCTGTCCCTTATTGCTATATTTGTATGTTGAACAGGTTCCAAAGAAGTGCAACTAATACCGAGACAGTGTTACCAAGTTTAAAAATGACGAAATAATGAAGTAAAAATACTATTACAAAATGTGCCACATGATGCTGCATAATTTGGATTTTTCTAGCCTCATAATTAACTCAACCCTGCCGCATAATTTGCACGTCTCTGTGACCCCTCGGTCCACTCATATGACGTCAGTATTGCAGACAGGAGCACAGGCCTCCCCAGCCCAAGTTACAGCCCTGATGTCTCTTGCGCTGCTGCAGGAGGTGGCAGACATCCAGGGGTTGGATAAACACTCCTGTGAGTACATCGGACTTCCAAAGCTCCCTGAAGGAGGGGACTGGTGCACGGAGCTAGCAGGATATCTATAATGAGCCCATGATCCACAGCACTTCCAAAGGACCGGAATGGGAGTGAACCTGGGCCCCGTTCCTTCCAGAGCTGAGCCTCTGGTACCCTGGGGGGGGCACTGCTGTAAGTTTCTATCTACGCTTCTCATCTCGAGGAAGGCCAGCCGCTGTGACGTCACCACAGATCTCCTCCTGGCGTCCACTGGATGACGTCACCACAGATCCCCTCCGGACCTTCAATGTCTGACGTCACCACAGCTCAACTTCCTGGCGTTCGATGGCTGATGTGACCACAGGTCTCCTTCCTATCGTCTCCTAATGGCTGATGTCACCACAGATCTCCTCCTTGCGTCCACTGGATGACATCACCACAGATCTCCTTCCTGGCGCCCACTGGATGACGCCACCACAGCTCTGCTTCTGGAGTTCAATGTCTGACGTCACCACCGCTCTCCTTCCTGGCGACCCCCTCCCTGAATCACTCACCAGCGCCCCGAATGTTAGAGTCGCCCACAGCCAGGGGTTCACACACTGTGGCTTCTTTATAGAGCAGGTTCCTCAGATGTCTTTGTGCCTCACATGGTTGCGTTCTCGTTGTCTCCTCCGAGCCCACATTGCCTGCTGCTTTCCTGCTCTGTATTCATGAAAAGGTTTTCTGTGCTCCTGTGTGTTTATTATCACATATTACTCGCCTTACTCTTCCCAGACTGGGGTTTCTTGATGTTCTTATTAAATTGGAAATGACTGGTTTAGTACGGTGAACCGAAGTGCAGTCGAATTATTCACCCTGAAGAAGTCCTTCGTTAAGGACGAAACGTGTTGGCTGTTTCTGCTATGAATATGTGCTGTTTTACGAAAAAAGAATCAAGAGAAGATTTGAAAAATACTACACTAAAGAACTGGACATTCACATATTGTTGACTGTGGCGCACTGCCAGTATTTTAGTTCCTTCTTTTAAGGATTGCACCTTGGCAACAGGTGTTGGTACTATTGAACGGATTAATTTCTTTTTTTGTCTTTTTCGAATTATATTCAGATTTAGAGAACGTATGGGTCAGGTGCGTTGAGTTGTGGCCTGCTGCCGTGTGGTTTGAGAATATTGACCCATCAACAGGGTGGACCACAACAGAAAATAGGTCCGGGCACCAAAATAAAAGTAACCCCCCCCATTAGTGAATCAGGTAGCTAAAAAAACTGACCCACTTTTGAAACTAGAGGCAGGTTTGAAATTGTAAAGACTTGAGGGCAGATTTATAAATATTTCATGCAAAGCTGCAAGACAGTTCTGCCAATGGGACTCAATGGAAGCTTCATTCACAATGACACTTCCTAACATAGTAAGCCATTGTAAACCTATGACGGCATTCGAGTTTCCACAGAAAGAAGAGGAGAGATGCTTTGCGGCCGGACACTGTCTGAGTGGAAAAGGAACAGGAGCGAGATGAACAGAACATCCGAAACTGCACCCAGGTTACAGAAAATTACGTCTCATATTAAAAAGTGGCACAAATACTTCACGGGGCTTCTTACATTTTCAAGTAACTCAGTAAATTAGTTTCAAGTGCAACATCATTAATTCACCTTTTACAACTCTATTTATTATTAAAACTCCAAGAACTGAAAAATAATTTTTCACTTCAGATTACACGTTATGGATGGTTGTACATTTTAGAAAAATCTGTACTGCAGCGCAATCCCAGGTTTACAGACTTTTGGAAATCTGTGATTGTGTCAAACTCCATGGGGGGTTCATGGGACCGCCCACACTCCACCCATGAAACACCTCCCTGCTGCAAGGTAATGCAAGGCAGCGCCCAGCTCTGCCTTAGGTTCTTTGAATTTACTAAACCATGCAGAGTCATGCAAGGTGGATTTTTGAGTGGCTAAGTAAACCCCGCAAAGGGCTTGTGCTGCCTCACATCGCCATGCGTGATGCAAGGACAACGCAAGCCTTTAGTAAATCTGCCCCTCACTGTGCAGGTGCTACACAAGAAATCGGAGACTGCATGCATGTGTGCTTGCTGCAGACAATGTTTGTTGTAATATCAGAGAAAACAACAGTAGTGACCGGCGCATCAGACCGTAAAACAGGCCCTCAAAAAGTCCCAAACGCTGATGTGTCAGACCAGCCCTTCTGGCGCTGCCATATTACCCTATAGGAAGTGCCTCTGGAATGATGTGATTGTCCGGCTATGGTAATTTTTGCATAAATATAGATTTGCAGCATTTGCCACATAATCCACCATCTGCCGCATAACCTTCAGATTTTAACAAAATTGTCACCTTTTTGTTGCTTATTGATATATTTGAGTACTAAAATGGTACTATGAGGTGCAACCAATGCCCAGACAATGTTACCAAGTTTAAAAATGATGAAATAATGAAGTAGTACTGTTACAAAATGTGCCGTATTATGCCGCATTATTTGGCTTTTTTTTGCTGTAGTTTACTCAACCCTGCCGCATAATTTGGCCCTCTCCTGCTATGTAATTCCAGTGGCCTGCCCATAGGTCAATCCGGCCCTGCCTATCAATAAAAGAAAAGGACATTTTCGTATATCTTTTTAGCGTATATATTGGCAATTGATTAAGCTTTTTATTAATTAATTCGCGTTAATGTCTATTTTCGGCTGGCCAGAGCCACGGTTACTGATTCCTCCATAATGGAAAGCACCTCAGTGATCTGTCGCCCCCATGACGACTCCCTCCCCCCCCCCCCACTCGGTCCCCCCCATCACCCCCCCGCCTACCCCCGCCGCCTGGTAGACTTGGTGGAGCCCATTACTCTAATGAGGCCTCCAGCGCCTACTCCCACATCCTGACTTTGTGGAAGAGGCGGTCCAAGCGCGCTTTATTTATCACCTCTGCGCATCAAATGTTTTCAAAGTAATAACATTTGTTTGAGCATTAATGTTAATCTTCCCAGGAATTAAGGCAGCGTTTCTCAGAAGAGCAAGGCACCGTTAATTGGGAGCAGACACTAATGAATCGGTCAGACCTTGGTGCTAAAAAAAGCTCTAATAGTCCTTTCCATTAGACTACATTGTAAATAAGTACAGGAGCACTCTGGCCTGGAGAGACTTCTGAAAAGTGTTGTACGGTCGAGCATCTCTTAATCTCTGCGAGGGCTGGGAAAGAGTCAACATCAGGTCAGACTTCTGATGCATTTAGGAGGCAGGAACCTGTGTGCAGAATGAGCACAACGGGATCTAAAGGGGACCCTGGGCAGATGCCAAAGTAGAAACGTCTTGTTTACAATTTACTATATGTACCCCCCGCCCCCCCAAAAGGCCATGGGTAGATCTTCCGGGAGGTCCTAGGATAAGTGCCTTGAAGCCTTATGGAGTCAGGATCACAAGTCCAGGGCACAGAGGGGAGGGGTTTGGTGCTAACAAGGTTTCCCTGTGGGTTGTTTACCGAGCACCAAACTCCTGCAGGTTTCCCTGTGGGTTGTTTACCAAGCACCAAACTCCTGCAGGGGAGAGAACAGAATCTGAGGAAGGCTTGGGAATGCAGAATCAGAAAGCTAGACCGCTAACCTCCAAGGGCTTGGGAGCTTTCCGCTGCATCCCACGTCCGGGTCACTAGTGTCAGAGCACAGATAACCCCATGAATCCCACAGCTCCCTCCCTGGCAGTGACTCCTGGTTGTGTGGTCTCTCTGCTTCTTTCAGTCCGTCCACCCATTATTCATCCCTCGCCCTTGGTATGTCTCCCCTTCGTGGTTTCCCTCATGCAGGCGCTTCCCACCCTTCTTTACTTGTGTTGCGGGTCTTGCACTGACTATCTGTAGGTTGGAGCGTGACTATCTGCTGCGCTGCTTGGGCTCCAAGGCCTGGTCCCGGGGAGCTACACCGGTATCCAGGATAACCTCCGCTCTCATGACCGCTCATCCACTCAGGTTTTGGGTCATTGTTGGTGTCCAGGTCTCAGCATCTTTGCCATATAGGAATCCTAACTGTCTGCTCACCCTGCCCTCCTCTCATACTCATGTACCCTTTCCTCCACACACCGTCCACGTGTGTGGGAAATCCACGAGGAGATGCTTCTTCACCCTGGGTCTTGCCGATGTAAGCATTCCTGTGTCCTCTCTCTTCCCCACCCTTCTCCCACCTTCTCTGTTGACGTGTCTCCCTGTCACCACCTCCAGATGAAGGGAGAGACAGTAGGGCTTTCAGCAGATCTACGTTTCGCAGTTGAAGCTCGACATCTGGCACGATTGCAACGGGGTACTGTCGCCAGACAGAGAATATGGAGGCCTAGATAGATGATAAGTGCAAGGAGGTCCACTGTGGAAGGACCAGTAGGTCAGGGGTTACCTGCTCTGAGAGATGAGCACCTCAAGACTACCTTGGTAAAGCCACTTCTGACCTGGAGGTGCTGCCTGTGCTGTCACAGAGACCGAGGACAGGAGTCCTGCCCCAGGCAGAACCTTGCATGACACAGACGGAGTTTGTCACCCTAGAAAGGGGCTGTGGTTTCCCCTGGGAGTACTGGACTGCTAGGCACCTGATCAGACTAAAGGTACAGACCCTGGGCTGAGAGGCTGAGAAGCCAGTCTCAGGATACCACCTGTGAGGTGGCAGCAAGGGTGTAGGCCCCCACCGATCACTCTGAAAAACCTTAGAAGTCAGGGTGGACTAAGTTACAAGGGTTGGACTCATTGCCAGTTGCCTGGCTGGAGGTCAGACCTGCCTAAGGCCCTAGACTGGAACTTCCACTGGGCAGTGGCCTAGCTCTGTTGGTTGCTGTCCTTGTCGGCACCGATTTTCCTACGCTGGGGACAGGAGTCTGACTCATGGGACAGAATGAGCCACATCACCTTACTCATCATACTAGTATTATCTGCCTATTGGGATGCTTCTGTGAGCAAACTACTGTTAGAAGCCTAACAGATGGGATGTGCAGATGAGTATATGAGTTCTCCATGGGCCAGTCCAGTGTCCCAGGAGGCTCATGAGAGATAGGGTCAGAAGGGCACAGAATAGGCAAGTGGCACTTAGCAGGAGACCCCACATCAAGTTATGTTATGTTATAATTGCTTATACAGCGCTTAAACTGCCCAAGGGCCTCGTAGCGCTTACACTGTGTTAGAAATGGGGTTTCTGGTTGGCTAGGGTATGCACCTCAGCCAGGCAGAACCTACCGACTCTAGTCAGGGCAAGGGAGTTACACGTCTAAGATAACCCCTGCTCACCCCCTTGGTAGCTTGGCACGAGCAGTCAGGCCTATCCCAGGGGCAATGTGTAAGTGTATGCACAACACACACAACACACGTGACGCAAAATGTATACTACAAAGTAAACACAACACTGAACTATGTAAAAAGAATCTGTATTATACAAAACATAATTAGACCAACATTACACATAAGTAATACCCGGCTACCTTAGCAGTTGTCAGAATGTTACACAAGTTACAAATACTCTGCTAGAATACGCAGTTGTCACATTAGAACACGTAAGTACTCAGGATTCTGCAACATAAGCAGTAATCAGGAATTACAATAAGAGTTATATGCATTTGTAATGAATAACCCCTAAATACCCATAAAAGGAACATTAGAAAACAGATCACAAGTCATAAAAAATACATATCAGCTTGTCACGCTCATAAAAGAAGCACTGGGAATGACCCTGTAAAAGGGCAAGGTCCAACACACTGCAACGCAGAATTGCAATAGTACACAACCGCACATAAATTCAAGCTCTAAATAACCATGTTTTTAGGGCTTTCCTAAAATGCATTTCTTGAGAGCTTGATCTGATGTTAGGATGTAAACTATTCTGAAGTTTGGCTCCTTGATAGGTCAATGACAGTGGCTGTCTTGGAAATGTGCCCTTTCTGCAGGGGCATCCTGGATGTTTTTGGCCTTTTGCTGAAAGCTATATTTGCTGGTTATAGACCTCTGTGCACTTCACCTCCCCCTAACTAGTGTTAAAGTTCTTGCAATCCTCCTTTCAACATGGTAAAATGTGTATACTCTCAATTGCCATCTTTAACTTACGTTTAAGAACCCAGAATATGGTACCGAGAGTACCCATGCCCTGTGAGCTGAATGTTACCAGTGACCTGCAGCACCCAGTGTGCAATCCACTGCAGTGACAAGGCAAACCGACTGCAGGCCTGCCATGTATAGCACAACTGCACGGGTGTAGACTGCAAATGTGACCTGTCAAAATACCCTCTTTTTAATACACCTCAACCCTCATTTTAAATATTAATGGCACCTTTAAGTGGGCCTTACTGTCCATAAGGCAGGACGTGTGATATTTAAAAGTAGGACTTGTAAACATTTAGGCCCTCATTACAACCCTGGCGGTCGGTGTTAAAGCGGCGGTAATACCGCCAACAGGCCGGCGGTAAAAAAATGGGATTTTGACCATGGTGGTTACCGCCATCCAAGACCGCCACTTCAACACACCAACCGCCAGGATGGTAACAGCCGCTGGGCTGGAGACGTTGGTCCCTCAGGATTACGACCCGGCCTACCACCATGGTTTTCGTGCCAATCTTACCGTCACGAAAACCATGGCGGTAGGTGCTATCAGTGCCAGGGAATCCCATCCCTGGCACTGATAGGGGTCTCCCCCGTCCCCTTCCCCAGAGACCTCCCCCACCCTCTGCCTCCCTCTCCTGCCCCCGCACATATACACACCCACACGCGCACCCATATACACACATGCATACACGCATACCCACCACCTCCCACGCATGCACACATACATACCCACACACCGCAACACACACCAACATACCTTGACACGCACATGCATTCATATCACACAACACTCACAATCACTCATTCACGCATGCATCCTACGCGACTCACACCCGCATGTACGCATACCAAAACAAACACACACACCCCCCACATACACACAACATGCCCCACCCATCTCTCCAGTCCTCTGGCTGGAGACGGAGTCCGTGGCACTGCTGTCAGCAGCAGCGTCCGCCAGCAAAACACTGCCAGGACGTATCATTGGTCATGATATGGTCGTCGGTGTTTTGCTGGCATGGCAGTGCTGCTGTCAGCAGCGCCACTGTCGCAGGTCGAACAGTATAAAGACCACTGAAGCGTTGTGTAGTTAAGGGTAAGTGGTTTATTATTTTGTTTAGTTAGGCGGAAAGTAGGTTATGTGCAACCCAACCACAAGTGTTATAGTCTTTCTTAGTCGCTTTGTTCTTCTTCCGTAACTTTTCCCAGGTTCGTGATTCTATGTTCTTGCTTCTTGTTTTACAGGGGTCCGATCTGCCTCGCTCGCCCGTCGGAGTCCGGTTGGATGCCGAAAATAGAAGGGAAAAATGCTAAGGTAAGTATGGATGTTATTTGGGACTCTTCCCTTTTCTCTTATCTCTGGACTGGGAGGTGGTACACACAAAAGGAGGGGGTGGTGCTGGTGAGGAGTTTTGTAGGGGACAAGTGTAACCACAACTATTTTTCTAATGTGGGAATAAGTGATACTCGTGAGCCATTCATAGTGCCCTTCCCCTACCTCCCTTTCCAACCCTCCTCTATGACCCCTCCCCAGTCCCTTTCCCTCCAATTTCCCTTTGTTTAGTCCAAATGGACCGTACCTTGTTTAGCCACGACCCTCCAGGGTCGTGGCTGGATTGGTAGTGTTCCTCCTGCTGGTCTCCAGGTTCCAGGCTCTGGGGCTCTTCTTCTCTCCCTCTCTCCTCCAGCTTCTTATCAGCGTCTCTCCTGGTCTTCGGTTCCTCCTTGTTCTGTCCGTGACTCGCTGTCTCCGTGGTCCTTTCCGCTCCTCTCCCTCCCCGGCTCTCCAGCGCGTCCCTCATATGCGGCAGTCCAGCCCGGGAAACTGACGTCGTTTCCCGGGCAACGCCGTCCCGCCAGCCGCTCTCAGACCGCGTCTCCCCGGCAACGGGAGGACGCGGAAATGACGTATCGGCCTCGGCCGATACGTCATTCGGCTCGCTTGTAGCCGGGATCGCCCGGCTACATACCTCTCCCCATGAAAGGTCCTGTTCGAGGACCGTAGCAGTGTCTGGATAACGAGATAAATAGTCAGCTGGGGCTTGTTGGTGACCTGGGATGTGACGGACCTGAAAGGAAAATGGTTGTAGTTCAAGGAACCATCTTAAAATCCTGGAATTGGTGTCCTTATGGGCAGATAACCATGTGAGGGGAGCATGATCGGTAAAAAGTATAAATGGACGTCCTAGAAGATAATATTGTAAGGTATCCACGGCCCATTTTATGGCCAGACATTCTTTTTCAATGGTTGGATAGTGTTGCTCCCGGGGAAACAATTTCCTACTGACATATACCACCGGATGATCCCTACCGTCCCCATCGGGTTGGGCCAATACTCCCCCTAAACCCACATCTGAGGCATCAGTATAGAGATGGAAAGGTTTTGAAAAATCCGGGAGTATTGGATCTTTGGTTAGGAAGGATTTTAGTTGTTCGAAACTGGTGTTCTGTTGATCCGAAAAGGGCGCTAGCCGATTAGGATGTGACTTAGACAGAAGGTCCGTGAGAGGGGCGGCTAGTGTAGAATAATCCGGTATGAATCTTCTATAGTAGCCTACTAACCCCAGGAAGGATCGTAACTCTTTCTTTGTTGTCGGTTTAGGTGCATTAAGTATGGCCTCTACTTTTTTTGTTTGAGGTTTTAGATTCCCTTGACTAATTTTGTAGCCCAAGTACAATATGTCGGGTGTTCCTATGATGCACTTTTTAGGATTGGCAGTCAATCCAGCGGTGATAAGGGTGTGGAAAATCTGGTATAAATGTTTTAGATGATCATTCCAGGTTTCACTAAAAATCACCACATCGTCTAGATAGGCTGCTGAAAAAGACTGGAAGGGAGTTAAGAGTTTATCCATTAACCTCTGGAATGTAGCTTGTGCTCCATGGAGACCAAAGGGAAGCACCGTGAACTGATAAAGACCAGACTGGGTGGCAAACGCTGTCTTCTCTTTATCTTCAGTGGCTAAAGGAATCTGCCAATACCCTTTTGTCAAATCTAAGGTGGTCATATATTTGGCTTTTCCTAATTTCTCTAAAACGTCATCAACTCTGGGTATAGGATATGTGTCAAACATGGAGTTTTCGTTAAGCTTCCTGAAATCAATACAGAATCTAACAGTGCCATCGGGCTTTGGTACCAAAACAACTGGGGAGCACCAGGGACTAGTAGACGGTTCAATCACCCCTTGTTTTAACATTTTCTGTATTTCAGCCTCCATAATCTGCTTTCTGGCCTCACGTATATGATACGGCCGTATCCGCACAATTTTCCCTGGTATGGTTCTTATTTTATGGGTTCTCAAGGTGGTTTTGCCTGGTAATGCTGAAAAAAAATCTCGGAAGTGTTCTAGTAAGGTGTATACCTGTTCTTTTTCGGCTTTTGTTAGGGTTTCATTTATTGTGGGTAGTTCTTCCCCGGTACTGTGTTCGGTGGGATAGAATTCAATACTTGACTTATTATTGGGACATAGGAATCCTGTCAATACGCAGGCAGTGTTTGAAGGGTCTGGTTCTTCCCATATTTTAAGGAGATTTATGTGATAAATCTGTGATTTTTGAGGAGTGTGCGATAATTCAACCAGGTAGGTAACCGGAGATACCGCTCTTATTATCTTATAGGGGCCCTGCCATTTAGCTATTAGTTTTTGCTCTGAGGTTGGACGCATTATCAAAACCTGATCTCCTGGTTGTAACACCCGTAACTTGCTCCCTCGGTCATAATATTGTTTTTGAACTGTTTGTGCTTGTTCCATATTTACTTTGACTGAGTCCCAAAGGCCTTGTAACTGGGATCTCAAATTGTGTGCATATTCTAGAAGGGGCCTTCCCCCTTCTTCTGCCTCTTCCTCCCAAGTTTCGATAGCCAAGTCAAGTGGAGATCTCGGCTGTCTTTCGAACACCAGCTCAAAGGGGCTATGGCCTGTAGAGGACTGTTCATGTGTTCGGATGGCGTATAATACTAAGGGTAACTTTTGATCCCAGTCTCTCCCTGACTCTTCCATTAATTTTTTTAGTACGGTTTTTATTGTTCTGTTATATCGTTCCACTAGTCCATCCGTCTGTGGATGATATTCCGAGGTACGGATTTGAGAAATACCCAAGGTCTTACATACTTGCTTCATAAGAGTGGACATAAAAGGAGTCCCCTGATCGGTAAGTATTTCATGCGGGAACCCAACTCGGGAAAAAAGAGTTATCATTGCCTGGGCCACTGTCTTAGTTGTCATACTTTTTAAAGGAACGGCCTCGGGGTATCGAGTGGCATAGTCAACCATGACTAGGATATATGTGTGTCCCTTTGTGGATGGTATTACAGGTCCAATCAGGTCCATTCCTATCCTACTGAAGGGGACGTCTATTATGGGTAGGGGCATCAACGGTGCTTTCTTAGGTCTGCCGGGTTCCGTAAGTTGGCATCGGGGACACTGGGAACAATATTTACGTATGTGAGCAAACACTCCCGGCCAATAGAACCGTCTCAGAAGATATTCTTCAGTTTTTTCCCTCCCATAATGACCTCCCCCGGGTTGACAATGGGCCATCGTTAGGACCTGATTTCTATAATGATCGGGTACCACTAATTGTTGTTTACGTTCTCCGGTACCAGTAGTGGTTATCCGATATAAGAGGTTTTTCTTAATGAGAAAATAGGGACCCACCTCTGCGGTTTCTTCTTCTCTGGCCGACTTCCAGGCATGGGCGAGAGAAGGATCTATTCTTTGCTGTTGGGGAAAACTAACAGGGACTTCATGGGTTTCTGCAATAATGCCGGTGTTCGACCCTGATCTCTCTTTTCCCAAGTAATTAAATTTTTCTATTCTTTTTTCTCTACGGGTTAACTTCCTCCTGATTGAGGGGCTTTCTATGCTGCTATCAGAAAAAGGAGCGTCTTTCCACCAATCCTGTGTCAGTTTAGGTTGTCGAACAAAATCTAGTATTTCTTGGAAATGTTCATAATCAGTTCCAATGATACACTCTTCAATCAAATTGGACATTAGACCCATCGGTAAGACATCCCGGTGTTTTCCCCATTCTACTGTGACGTTACATAACGGGTATTGTTCCTTATCTCCGTGTATGCAACATATGTTCACCCATTGTTCGGTTCCTTTATCAACGATGGGAATTATGTCTTTTCTCACCACTGACTGGCTACACCCTGAGTCAATAAGGGCCCATATTGTTTTTCCGTTGACTCCCAGAAGCTGTTTAAACTTCTGGTTACCTTTTCCCGTACACAGTACCCGTCGCCTAGTAACTCCGATTTCCATTGGCTCACTATTATCCTGTTTTCTGGGGCACATTCGGGCAATGTGGCCCCATTCCCCACAATTGTAACATTGGGGTCCTGCTACCGGTGGAGGGTTAGGAAATCTGTGAGGTACTGGTTCCTCTGAAAAAGTCCGTGGTGTAATTTTAGGAGTGGAAGTTCCTGGCTTTAGGCTGGGTCGGGGAGACATATTTCTCACATCAGTGGAGCGATGATAAGCACACGCTAAATCAATTGCCATCTCAGTAGTCACTTTTGGATGCTGACGGATCCAGTGCTTAGTGGTGGTAGGCAAGGACTCTAGATATTGTTCAAGGACAATTGTTTGGATCACTTCCTCCCTACTATTTCCGGACGAACCCAGCCATTTTAAGGCCAAATCCTTTACCCGATAATAAAAGGTTCGGGGATCTTCATTCGGTCCCCATTTGATTTTTCTAAATTTTACCCTGTAGTATTCCGTGTCATGTCCCACCCGTTCTAAGATACTAGTCTTTATCTCTTGGTATGGTGTGGTTCCCCCCGGGTTTGCTGCTTGATATGCTGCTTGTAATAGCCCTGTGAGTAAGGGGGCGACATACTGACCCCATCTATCCTCAGGCCATTGAGCGGAGGATGCCACTCTCTCAAAATTAGTGAAAAAGGCTTCGGGGTCTTTTCCATCTTGATATTTTTGTAGCACGGAACTTGGAACATTGGGGTGTACTTTACTACTAGCAATAGTCTCAGTAAATTTTTTTCATAGCCGTCTCATGGACCAGCTGATTATTCGCAAGGATGGTCGCCTGACTTTTCAAAGCGGACTGTAATGCTTCCCTGTCTTCTTTGGCTTCTCGCTGGTGGGCCTCCCACACCAGCTGGAGATGTCGTTGGCCCTCGGCCAATTGCTTTATCATATCCTCCAACGAGGGTTGGTCACTCATTGTTATACTGTTCGATTGCTGCGGGGAGGGTACGCAGGTCTAAAATCCCACTTCTGACACCACTGTCGCAGGTCGAACAGTATAAAGACCACTGAAGCGTTGTGTAGTTAAGGGTAAGTGGTTTATTATTTTGTTTAGTTAGGCGGAAAGTAGGTTATGTGCAACCCAACCACAAGTGTTATAGTCTTTCTTAGTCGCTTTGTTCTTCTTCCGTAACTTTTCCCAGGTTCGTGATTCTATGTTCTTGCTTCTTGTTTTACAGGGGTCCGATCTGCCTCGCTCGCCCGTCGGAGTCCAGTTGGATGCCGAAAATAGAAGGGAAAAATGCTAAGGTAAGTATGGATGTTATTTGGGACTCTTCCCTTTTCTCTTATCTCTGGACTGGGAGGTGGTACACACGAAAGGAGGGGGTGGTGCTGGTGAGGAGTTTTGTAGGGGACAAGTGTAACCACAACTATTTTTCTAATGTGGGAATAAGTGATACTCGTGAGCCATTCATAGTGCCCTTCCCCTACCTCCCTTTCCAACCCTCCTCTATGACCCCTCCCCAGTCCCTTTCCCTCCAATTTCCCTTTGTTTAGTCCAAATGGACCGTACCTTGTTTAGCCACGACCCTCCAGGGTCGTGGCGGGATTGGTAGTGTTCCTCCTGCTGGTCTCCAGGTTCCAGGCTCTGGGGCTCTTCTTCTCTCCCTCTCTCCTCCAGCTTCTTATCAGCGTCTCTCCTGGTCTTCGGTTCCTCCTTGTTTTGTCCGTGACTCGCTGTCTCCGTGGTCCTTTCCGCTCCTCTCCCTCCCCGGCTCTCCAGCGCGTCCCTCATATGCGGCAGTCCAGCCCGGGAAACTGACGTCGTTTCCCGGGCAACGCCGTCCCGCCAGCCGCTCTCGGACCGCGTCTCCCCGGCAACGGGAGGACGCGGAAATGACGTATCGGCCTCGGCCGATACGTCATTCGGCTCGCTTGTAGCCGGGATCGCCCGGCTACAGCCACCTTACCGCCTTCCGCCGCCATGACCGTCTGCGGTGTTCCGCCAGCATTCTGGCGGAATACCGTTGGTGGTCATGATACGCTTAGACGGCTGGTAGCCACGGCTGCGGTATGTTGGCGGCTGTGATGGTAGGCGGTCAATACTGCCAATGTTGTAATGAGGGCCTTAATGTTAAACATATCCTTACAATGAAAAAGCGCTGAAAGCTATTTTCACTGCAGCAGAATACAATAATAAGTTTAATAGATGTTATCATTTCTAGGAAACTGCTACAAATTTCATTTTGGACTAATTATTACACTCTCAATTCACTGGTGAAATTGAATTTGTAATAAATAGTTTGGAAAGATGCCTTTTAGAGAAGTTACCAGGGGTCCCTGGAAGCTAACTCTGCATTTTGATCTCCCACTTCTGCTGGACAGTAATTAGCACTTGAGCAGGGATGAGTGAGGTGTGAACTTGCTCCCAGGAGCAAACAATTGGTGACCTGAATGGGCAGAGATAACACAGGTGAACCTGACAGAATATTTAGCGGGGCTGGCAGAATCCTTTCTAACATTAAAGTGTCACATTCTGCTTGAGTGTTACATCCTGGTTAGGAGGTTTGATGGGGACGGGGTTCATATGACACTTGGGACACACTTCAAAGAGGCCTCTCCTGTCACAGGCACATGTTGGCTGACATTTCAGGCAGGCCCCTTCTTTTGACCTCTCCAATCAGGCAGACCCCAATAATGGGGTGCCTCTTTTTAGGATTACAGTGTCAAAGCCTATTTGGTCTGCTGGGTTTACAGATAACATTTGGGGTGCACTTCAAAGGAGGGAGAGAGGATGCCAAAACAATGTGTGCATCCACTGTCTGGTTAGTGAGAACGCAGCTTTGTGATGCCAGACTTCTGCCTCTAGGGTTGTTGTGAGCACAGGGACTGCCTCAGGCTGGGCTTTATATTGGTATATCGGGGAGGACACTGGGATTGCTACAGTACACTCTCCACACATTGTCATTTTGGTGTTGTTTGTTTATTGAATTGTACTCTATTTTTTTAATTCATTGCGTGGTATTTTTTGTGTTCCATTTCAAATGTATTACTGATTTACGGCTGCATAAATAGTTATCACATTCTCTGTAAGTTAGGCTTGTCTTCTCTGTGGCATAGCTGCCGGTGTATTGAGTGCAGGCTTGTTTAGTTCACCCTGAGAAGGATTGTGATTATTACATGAAGTGGGTATTTACCCCAGACAACTAATGACTCCTTTTCCTACAGTTGTTAATGTGAGAAGCTGGCCTGGTTTGTAGTGGGTACCAGAGGTACTTACACCTCATACCAGGTCCAGTGATCCACCTTAGTGAAATGTAGTAGTGTTCTATCAGCTTAGGCTGATAGAGGTAGCTATAGCAGAGCAGCTTAGGCTGAACTAGGAGACATGCAAAGCTCATACAATACCACTATAGTTACACAATACTTACACACAAGAAAGACAATACTTAGTGTTACCAAAAATAAAGGTATTTTATTTTAATGACACAAGGCCAAAAATATCATAGAGGCAACACTCCTTCTGGAGTTAAGTATTATACACAATATATACACTAGTATCTAAAATCAGGTAAGTAAATAGTCATAGAAAAGTGCAAACAGTGAAAAACACGATAGGTTGCAAAGGGCCTAGGGGCAACACAAACCATATACCAAAATAGTGTAATGCGAATATCGGTTTCCACCCTAGGCAAGTGTAGTGTATAGAGGGGCGCTGGGAGTGTAAGAAAACATCAAAGGTAAGTAAAGTACCCCACCCCAGAGCCCAGGAAAACAGGAGTAAACTACAGCAAGTTTTCCTAGAACACACTAGGAGTCATGATAAAGGATTATGCAAAAACCAAGCAAGACTGCAAAACACCAACAATGGATTCCTGGACCTGAAGACCAGCGGAGAGAGGAGACCAAGTCCAAGAGCTGCTGAAGAGTCCAGGGAGAACAGGAGCCCCTGCTTACCCAGATGAAGGTGCAAAAGTGGATCCTCTGCTTGGAAGAAGAAGTCAGAAATGCACAAAAGAAGACAGCTGCAGGTTCCTGCTTGATGGAAGAGATGTCCCACGTCGAGTCGTTGGATGCAGGCTGGTTTTCGTTGTTGGATTCCGCCAACAAGCCTTGGCTCACGCAAATGTCACGGTTGGTGGGAAAAGGCACTACCTAGGCCCAGGAAGGACCTGGGGGCCTCAAATTGGGCTGAGGAGACAGAGGAGGTTCTCAGCACTTTAGAGAGCCCCCAGAAAACCATACAACACCCACAGGAGTCCCAGAACGCGGGGACAAAGGAGTTGCAAAATGCAGTCATTGCAGCACTGCACAAAGGGATCCCAAGCCACTGGAGAACAACTCAGGGAGCTGAGCATCACAGGATAGAGTGCTGGGGACCTGAGCTAGGCTGTGCACAAAGTATTTCTGGAAGAAGCACACAGAAGCCCTAGGAGCTTCAGAACACATGGTGCACAGGGGCACTGTGTGGCTCGGGGAGGCAAGCCCTTAAGTCCACCAAATTAGGACAGCTGGACCTTTGAACAGTCAGGATGACTTCGGTCCACCACCTGTGTTCCAGGGATCACGCTCGTCGACAGGAGATTTGTCCCAGAGTACCGGTTGTTGTCGCAGAAGGGTGCCTGCTGAAGCAGGGAAGTGACTCTGTCACTCCACAGGTGATTCTTTCTGTTTTTCTGGTGCAGAATGAAGAGAAGCAATCCTCAGAGTGTGCACAACCTGGAAACTGTTGCAGTTGCTGGCTGTAGCTGAAGTTGCAGGGTCACAGTATCCTTCTAGGATACTTTGATGCAGTTACAGCATTTCTTGAGCAGTCTGCGGTTGATCCAACGGTCAGAAGCTGAAGCAGGGGATGCAAATGAGTCCTGGTGGAGTCTTGCAAATCGAGTCTGAGGAAACACCCAGAGGATAGACCCTAAATAGCCCTTAGAGGGGGATTGGCTACCTAACTAAGTATGCATTTATCAGGAAGGGTCTTTGACGTCACCTGCTGGCACTGGCCACTCAGATGCTCTCAGAGGGCCCCACACCTTGTAATCCAAGATGGCTAACACCAGGGACACTCTGGAGGAGCTGTGGGCACCACCCATGGGCTAGTGATGGACAGAGGAGTGGTCACTCCCCTTTCCTTTGTCCAGTTTCACTCCAGAGCAGAGACTGGGAGTCCCTGAACCGGTGTAGACTGGATTACGCATGGAGAGCACTGTTTGTGCCCTTCAAAGCATTTCCAGAGGCTCTGGGAGGATACCCCTCCCATGCCTGTAACACCTGTTTCTAATGGGAAAGGGTGTAACACCCTCCTCCCAAAGGAAATGCATTGTTCTGCCTTCCTGGGATTGAGCTGCTCAGTCCCCAGGAGGGCAGAAACTTGTCTGTGAGGTGGCAGCAGCTGGTTTGGCAGTACTGGGGGTCCATGGTAGAGTCCACAGGGTGCATGGAATTGGCCCCTAAATACCAGAATTGGATTGGGGGTACAATTTCTCAATCTTAGACACCTTACATTGCCATATTCAGAGTTACCATTGTGAAACTACATATATGTGCTGACATATGTGTAGTGCACGCTTATAATGGTATCCCCACACTCACCTTTCCTAGTGCAGGGGTGCCCTCACACACAGTCACTTTGCACCTGGGCTTCAGTAACTGAAGGTTAGAGATATAGGTGACTCATAAGTTACCTGGTGTAGTGAAAATGGCTGTGAAATAGTGTGTGCACTATTTCATGCAGGCTACAGTGGCAGTCCTGTGCAAGGGTTTGTATGAGCTCCTTATGGGTGACAAAAGAAATGCTGCAGCCCATAAGGATCTCCTGGAACCCCAATGCCCTGGGTACCTAGGTACCATATACTAAGGACTTATAAGGGAGGTCCAGTGTGCCAATCCAAATTGGAATATGGAGTCACTAGGCTATAGTGGCAAATTTGGAAACAGAGAGAGCATAAGCACTGGAGTTCTGGTCAGCAGAACTCCAGTGACAAAGTCAAGCAAACTGACAACACAGTAAAACACACTGATATATAGGCCACAAACTGTGAACACTGGGGTCCTGACTAGGAGGATCCCAGTGAAACAGTAAAAACACACCGACAAAAAGGTAGAAATTGGGGGTAACATGCCAAGAAGGATGGTACTTTCCTACAGTTTAGGCACTATACATGGTAGAATATTCAGCATTAATAACCTTTAGACCTAGTTAGTTGATGGATGCTGCTGTTTGTGCTGTGTTGTGCTTCTTTGCATCACACATGTTCTGCTAGGTCAATGCTGAGTGTGCACACACACTTTGGTAGCACACTCCCATTCCCCCATTTCCTCATGGAATTATCGAGATGTTCTATTCAGCTGTATTTCCTCCTCAGGTGCGTCTTCCAGGGCAGATACAGCCATTTTATAATGTCACATTTTCAGATTTTCCTCTTTTACAGAAAAGGAGGGCCACATTTCACTACAATAGCAGAGAGAAAACCTGGCGTCCAAAGTCAAAATCAGACTTTGAAATCAGAAAACAATTTTGTTCCAGGGGATTAACCAGGAGTAAACCACCTTCTCTTGTTAACTGTGTGGACTGACGTCACATCCTTTTTCCCAGAACTAGGTGGCGTCTTTGACCCCCTGTGATTCCACCAGAGTCCTGTGGGAGCTGCAGTTCTGAGTACGACCCCCCCTCTCCACACACATACATACACACACACACACATGCACGCACACACACACACATGCACGCACACACACACCCATGCACACACGCACACACACACATACACACACACACGCATGCACGCACACACACATACACACACACACACACACACATACATACACACACACACACATACACACACACATACACACACATACACACGCACACACACACACACATACACACATACACTCACATACACACACATACACACACATAAACACACACACATACATACACACACATACACACGCACACACACACTCACAACACACACACACCAACACCTACACACACACACACACACACACACACCCGCGTTGCATTTCGGATCACCTTGTCTTTTGCAAATGACTGAAATCCATCTCCTGCAGCCTAGCTCCGGGACATAACCAGGTAACCATGCACTCACATTTTGATAACCAACCAATCACCAGTGGAGAAGCACTGGGCACTGGGAGGTGTGCGCATTTTTTGTTCTTTTTTCGGTTAACTCATGTCCTTCAGGAGCCCGTGTTGATGGTCGCTCCCTTCGACTTACATTTGAATTGTTAAATTCATTTATTTCTATCCGTTTTCTTAGAACGTTTTGTAGAAGTTAAGTTTTCATTTTAAATGTTGATTCTTTTTCTTATTTCTGGACTTGTTTACGCTCCTTCTGTTCTTTTCTATTCTCACTGCTGCTCTCCCACAGAGTCCCAGGGGCCTTCGTGTGACACCGCATAGGAGGCTCTGACATGTCTGTGAGCTCCTCTATTGGTGGAGACCTCACCCGAGTCATGTGAGACTGCTGCAAACACCAATGATTTATGACAAAACTAAAACCAGCAACTCCTCATTGGCCCATGAGTCCCACAGCTGAAGAAACGAAGATTGGCAAAGACAATAGTTCTGGCTTTAAAGAATGGAGTAACTTTACAGGCATGCAGTGATGTGCAATGTATTTGTATCACGTCTCTGTCCAACCTGCTAATTGTTGTTCTTCAGATCTCTGTGCCTTGTTTGATATTCATAGTAAGCACATAGGACTGACCCCTGCCATGGTACACTGCCTGTGAAAGCACAGAAGGCAGGAATGCAAGAGGGGCGTCCATCACTCGGTGGGAGGCCTTCCTGCCCACTCAATCATTCCCAGGCTCATTACTGCTACATGGAAAATGACTCGACACTCCATCTCGGGATCCCCACCTGCCTGTCATGAGAGGGCATCCCCCTGTGTGATGGGTACCCCTGGCACACATGAAGCCTGAGCGCGCTCACGATGCAGCCCGTTTGGTGTGCAATCTACTTTTCAGAAAGGAATCTACAATGTGAGGGGGTATTTCTAAAAAACAGAGGCCCTGACACACAGAGTTTTTGTCCCCAGGTTTGGACCTTTGCTCATTTTGTCTACCAAGGCCGACCCTGCCTTGGCAGCCCCGGCAGGTAGGGCGTGCTTCAGCAGGACTGCAGTCCCAGCTAGGGCGCACCTGGTGATGCCTAGGAGAATGCCACTGTGGGGTGGATGTGCCCCACCTCTGATTGGCTGCTAGGGTACCTGGCAATTAGCCATCAGTTCCCCACCTCTGTACGCGGCAAGGAATCAGTAAACTGGGCGGGCAGCAGAACTGTTGAATTACAGCAATTCTTCCAAACACTAAATTAACCACCACATCAGGATTTCTCAGATTGCATTCGCACAGGGATGCCGAGGAACAGATCATGTAGGATGACGTGAGGATGGAGTCTTTGTTCAAATCTGTTCTGCTCTCACATTCCCATACAATAGAGGTGGTACCTGGAAAAGATGCTCTTTAATTAGATGTGTGTGTGATCCACGAAGAGAGAGTCCACATAGTGGCTGCCAGGCTTGTCATCTGCTGAGAAAGGCATGTCTTGTCCTCCCATTAAAAGGTGCACCAGAGCTAAGAACAGAAAAATTCTCTACATTTTTCAGCACTCATCTAAGTCTTTTTACAATACAAGTGAAATCTGTGAGAAGTTTCTTGTGTTGTTTTCTGTCTCTGACACTTCTTCATGGGCAGTTTCAAGCTGTGAGCATCCCTTGCTCTTTCACAGTAATGTCTGGCTTCTTGTAAATACCATCCAACACTGTTACGTGAACTATTTAAATTTACAACTATAGTAACCCAGTCTCTGCAGAAGACACTTTTAGTGGGTTTTCTCTGAGCAATGCTCCTTGTGCTCCCCCTCTTTCTGAGGCATGGGTTTTTGGGGTACAAATGTTCCCTGTTGAACTTCTCAGTCTGTAGGTCCCCAAAGAAGATGTGAAGTTTGTGTAAGTATCAAATAGTGCTACAGCTCCCTCCTGAAGACCTAAAGCCCATAATGAAGGATGAGCTGAAGTCCATGGGACCAGATCTGCTTGACATCCGTGACATGAGATCCTCTGAGGTACATGAGACCAGTGCAGCTAAGTCCATGACATCAGATCACCTGTTCGTCACTGCTTCTAGAAGCGTCCTCCTGTCTTGCTGAGGGATCCACTTGTTGAAAGGTGCTTGCTTACAGGGAACTGATCCTTTCCCTTATGGGAGTTACTCCAAAGATCACTTTTGCAAAATAATTTTGTGCAACATGCAACTTACACTCATGCCCATGTTTAAGGAAAAGGGATGCATCACAGATGGTGTGCCACTTTTCCTGTGTCCCCCTGAACGGTACCTAACTACACCATGGTTGCACCGTATTTAATTATGTGGCGCACCATGGCAGTCGTTAGCACAATAGCGTCAAAAATGTTGACATTAGTGCAGGGAAGTGCATGGAGACCCATTTCAGTGGGTGCGTCATTTTAAACCCCTGATCTGAGCAGGCGTTAAAAGTGATGCCATAAATGGTGCAGTGAAATCTTTTAAATTTCACTGCACCATGTGTGTGGGCCCTCTAGCATGGGAATGCCTCCTCTTGCATACATTATGCCTGGCGCGGGCATAATGTGGCGCAAGGGGTTACAAAGTGGTGCAATGCATGCATTGCAACACTTTGTAAATATGGCGCGGCGGGAAAGCCACTTTAGCACCATCTTAGCTTCAGAAAAATGATGGTATGGCGGCACTAAGGTGGCGCTGGGGGCTCTTAAATATGCCGCTTAGCGCACAAGGTACACCTCTGCTAATGCTGCCCTTTAACCTGCTGCAGTAATTAGCAACTTGTCATATTTATTGAGTGTGTCTGGTTCTCTCAGAGCAGTTCCTACAGACATTGGCATAATGCAGGTTGATGGGGTCTCCCTACAGAAGATGATGGGGTCCTCCCAAACCTCCCATAGTTCACAGACATTCATTGGGCTTTGGCAAAGAAGGGGGGTCTCCATGAAGCTTTGGGGTCCTCTTAAGGGTTTATATAACAAGAACAAGGTACTATAAGGAATAAAAAGTCAGACATGCCCCAGGGGTACATAGTAATGACCAGAAAGGCCTGGACGACTGCACAGGTGTCTAATAGTTACAAGAGGGGGGCAGCTGAGAGTGAGCGATGCTACGCAACCTGTGCAGACCTTGAGAGTAACCAGGAGGTAACACAACTTGGTTAGGTTCACCTAAACCAGTTGCCCATGGTTTTCAGCTGACAAGACCTGACAATACTTAACTTACGCAAACAAACCACTGAATAAATATAAACTATGTGAATGGCTTTGGACTTCTCCAGCGCATGGGCCCAAGGCACAGAGAGTGGCTAAGAACCAAAGAAGAGACTTATAAACACCCCCAAAGCTGATCATCTTCTAAGCGTTATTCTTCATTCTGCGCACGGTGGTCCTTAGTAGCCAAGGTGTACCCCAGCTGCTCAGCCTCTCTTCTGTGCCTGGTATCCAAGGGGCATGTCCTTCTTCCATGTCACAGTCAAAATGTGTGTCTATATTTTTCTTGTAAAACCACTGGGGTTGTTTTGTGTCAAGCAGCGGTGGAATGGATGAAATCTGGCTGAAATTAGAATAGAGTCGTCAAACTTTTTCAAGGACAGGAGTACAACCAGCTCTCCAGCTGCCGGACTTCCCTTGGCCAACCAGCTGAATCCTCCCCAGTCTGGATTCATGTAGCGCACTCCATGGGGAGCATAATGTGGACTATTGAGGATGAAATATCATGCATAGAAATATGGTGGCCAACGTTGTCACCACCAAAATATTGACAAGGTAAGAATACATAGGCAAGTATGAGTCTACTATACTTAACTCCGTCTATATATGTGGACAATATACATCTGGCCAATGTTAAGGTTAATAAATCTACTTTCTATATTCACCTTCATTATATTAAGGTTCTCGCTGTTTAGGCCAGATATGTTGGAAGGATTGCAAACTTCTAAGGAGACAACACTCACACACGGATGATGTAAAATAATTCTTCAGCAGCTTCAGCAGCCAGGATCTACCTACCCCAACTCAGAAATACGTGTCCACATCCGCCTTTCCCTGAGCCAAGGCGAGAAGAATAAGGGCAAAGTTCAAAACTAACCCCGGAACTTGGGAGAAGTCAGCAAATTTCCACTTCATCTAGTTTGCAATGTTTGACGAGTTTCACAGCTCGTCCCATCTTTGCAAGCAGACGTTTCCCGCAAAAGAAATTTTTTTAAAGCAAATTTTCCCGCTAGCAGTTTCCAGTGATACTTTTCTATCGCAATTTTTCTCCCACTGTTTGTTTTACATAACTGCGTAAATGTAGTGTAATTTGCAAAGACTGTAACATTTTGGCTAGCCAGCCTTCATAACTTTGCGCAGCTCATCAAGTAAGGTCCTGGACCAGTGAATCTGAAGGAAATGGGGCTTTGTGCCAAACGTTGGATTACAGGAAGAGTGTATGTATGTATATGCGCATGCATGCCTGGATGGATGGATGGATAGATGGATGTGTGAGAGCAAATACCTGTCCTCCCAAATCCAGGACACCCCAAAACTGAAAGAACCCAAAGTTTACCTCATACAATTATATGACTTTTGTGAAAAGCCAACCTAATAAGTCACTAAGTCAACCCCACAGACTTGGCTGCTCTCTGCTGATGACGGGCTAAACCTAGAAACACGTGTCCAGAGATACACAGCACTTGCTGCACCTACTTAGGTGAAAGACTTTTGATTACTTTTTCAGCACAAAACAAAGTGACTGCATTTACCATGATGCATTGGGGCTAACTTTTTGCTTGAGTGTGAGGCAGTGTGCTCCCT
Organism: Pleurodeles waltl; assembly: GCF_031143425.1. NCBI lineage: Eukaryota > Metazoa > Chordata > Amphibia > Caudata > Salamandridae > Pleurodeles > Pleurodeles waltl. Next base: position 1,008,715,135 of record NC_090450.1, on the reverse strand, counting down.
TTTTTCTTTTTGTCCAAGTCACTAAGTCCACTCAATGTTTGAGTTCTAGGTGAGAGAAAACGTGAAGAGTTTTATTACAAAAATCTGAAAATCAGACGGTGCGGAATAAATGCCACGGAGGCTCAAATGTAAGGTTATGCAGGGGACTGAACATCAGAAATCATTCTAAGTCCCACATACGCAGCAAATCATAAAGAAATCGAAGAACATGCCTAGCGGCATGGGAGAGTTCAGGAACATCTCTGCCTCATCGCCAGAATCAAAGAATGCTTGTATATATTATATTTGTAAAACAACAAATTCATCAGATTATAAGTAACAATTCTTTAGCAAACCAGAAATGTGAACGTCATTATCTGTAAGCCCTAACCCATTCTAAGAAAGCACCTTCGGTGCTACTGCCGTCCGGAGATGTTCCAACACAATATGAAACATTTCAACAACATCATGTAGGACTAATGTAGGACTCATGAAGAAGGCTTGTCTCCACAGTGGAACTCTAGTGAAAGGGCCTTGGGTTGGCAAACATTTAGGAACACTGGAAAGTTCGTTCAAAGCTTTCTACTCATTACAGCGAAAAAACTTACATGAACTTGACTTCGCTCTGAGATCTCGTGGGTTGAAAAGATGCGCAGGAGAACAGCATGCGATGAGGGGACTAGAGGCGGGAATGAGGAAACAACCTCCATTTTATCCAAGATGGCGTTCTTACATAACTGTGGCACAAATAAATTATATTCATAAACACACTTTTACACGTCATATGAAACTTGTTACAGCTGCAATCATGAAAGCTCATCATTCGCACCTTGGATCCAACAAATTATCATTATTGATTATTGTCAATTGAACAAAATATGGATTGTAATAAACACACTCCCGCGCATGCGTGAATAAATGCAGGATTTGCACTGTTTACACAAAGCTGACAGTCAGCAGAGTGCTGGCAGAGCCCAAGCATAGACAGAGAGACTGATTTAGAACAGAGCGGAAGGGATACTCCATCACACAACGGTGACTGATATCCCCTCTGCCGGAATCTAAATCTATTATATCCAATGGGATTTCGATTTTGCGGGCGGGATATCCGGCACCATTGTGATGGAGTAACCCGTCCGTCGAGTTCTAAATCACGCCCACTGTCACTGATTAATTGGAGCGGTAACTAATTTGTAAAAGCGAAAGTGGCTTTTGCTACATAACTAGTGAGAAAATATTCCTATTTTTCCTACATCTGTTCTGCATGTTAAAACCTTGTGCATTTTAGGTGAGACATATTGCAATATTGCAAGGTTCACAGTGCAGTGTGGGGTGGAACACGCAGTACTACTTTTATCGCCTATTTCAAGATGCACAATTGGGGAAGAAAACACTATGCAGTATTGTATAGCAGTGTGTGGTATTAACTCCCCAAGGTTGGGCCACTACAATAGCTCAGTGGGGGGAGTCCCATGCTTCAAGCAGGTCATTCATTTCAGCTTGAACCCATACAATATTTGCTCAGAATCACAATGTGTTGAGAAGTCGCTGGGACTAGAAACTTTTTCCCAAAGTAGGCCCCATGTCCCCCTTCAACCGCTCCCCAAAATCTACCTCGCAAGTCTTGAAAATACAGAAAGAAGATGACCCCCCCCCAACTGTCAGCCCCCTCCTCGCCCATCCCAACTAAAACACAACTCTACATCACACACCCCTTGCGTGTGACCCCCCCTGCACATAGAGGGCACTGTCTTCCCCTCATCCCTCGTCACGCATCTGCCTCTTCTAGCTGCCCACAGGAATGCAGCTTCAGGGTTGTTTGGGGTGTTACACCCCCCAAATAAATGTATTTTGTGATAAATAGTTGAGTACAAGTGCCTTAAGTTGGATATGGTGAGGTGCCTGTTGGATTTTTCCAGGAATTATTACACACACAGACAAAAGAAACGCACACACAGACCCTTTCGCTTTGGTTGGAAAGACTTAAAATGTTGGTTATTTCACAAAATAATGTGTTTTCTCACTTAGTACCCCTACCAATCCACTGTCCCCCCCCCTTTTCACTGCCACTTGGGCCCCTCTTTTGCGCCCTGCTTTTGTATAATGTAATTCAACATTGTATGCCCTTCTGATTGTCTAAAAAGCTGAATCTCACCCCCCCTTACTGACCAAGTTTCGCCCCTGCCTGCCCAATGACCCTTGCCCCAGTTCAGTGGTGTAACAAAGGCCCCTGCAGCCCCTGCAGTATGGGGGGGCCCGAGCTCCAGATGGTCCTATCAGCACAGCACCTGGCTTGAGTGAGTCTGGAGCCCCCAGGCCCCCCCCTACCTTGCCATGTTCTTTGCAGGGAGCCCCCCTCCAGTTTGTCACACCACCACCCCTTTTATTTTGGGAGGTGTTGTACCTCTCTGCACAGCGGGTGAACACATGTAACTAAAAATAAAACATAAAAGAGACAGAGGGAGTTTGACTGAAAATCTGCCCCTCTGACTGACGTGTACATGTATTTTTACATAAGACATCCAAAATAGACGTTAGAAAAGTAGGTTACGAAACAGAGCTGCAGTTCGTGTTAGTAACACGTAACCGGTCCCAAATATAGCATCTTACATAAGGTCTTGTATTTATATATATTTTTGTGAAAATCCCGAGCCCTGGGATTTGCAGAGAGACATTGGCGCAGTAATCCCCGCCATCTGGTGGCGTCGGAAGCGTACAACGCGTGCAAAGGACCCTTCTGGACCAATCAGGAGGCTGCGAGTCATGGGGGCGGGGCATGACCTGCTGCCTCTCCCTCCTCATCAGCCCCTACCCAACACCTGCCCCAGGAGCAGCGCCCAACGAAAGGATCTACTTCCGCGCAGTGCTTAGATGTTATCCTTTTGGAAAAGAAAGCACCAACATTCAAAGTAGAGAAAAATTATAAGCTCTTTGTGTTTTTTCAATGTCTGCATATGTTCACGCTCAGGAATCTGGGAGAACACGACTTTTATTAGAAGTCAGCAAGGGTAGCTGCTGGCCCTCGTGAGGCAGCACGTGCTGCGCCTGTTCAAGGGAGGGCAGACAGTGGGACTGCAGTCACAGCACCCAACTCACTCCAACTTCTAGGCCAAGGATGGGCTAAGGGAGGGGGGGGTGCCAGCATTGCTGGAAAAGTAGGGGGGGTCGCGCCGGATCCCGGTTCTGACAGCTATTTCTGGGCCAGATCTGGCATCTAGCTGACCCAGGGAAAGGTGTCATTTCCTGACACCATGACACATTTCAGGGGCACCTGACCGGTGTCTGTATTCTGTCAGGTGCAGCAACCCGCAGGCAGCCAAGGACCGTTCTTCTTTTTACTTCCAACTGGGCCCAAAACAAAGGGCTGATCTATAGGGCCATCAGCCCTTCTTTTGTTCAAGTATCGCCCTGGCTGGGAGCTATCTGGAGCCTAACACCTGGATGCCAACGCAAAGGGAGGACACCAAGGCACACAGCTTGTTATTGCTGTACACGCAAAAAAGAGAAATTATGACTTGGAGGCACGTTTTTGACATTGATCAACCTCCTATAGAAGGGATGTGCACGCACATGATATTGCATGATGTATCTCTTTGTATGAATAATTACACAAATGATTTAAATGGCACCTACTAATGTTTTTATTATTTAATTCTTTTACAGCGCTACTCATCCCAGTGAAGGCTGTCAGCGCGGTTCACATCACACACAGAGGCATGATAAATCATACAAGTGTGTAAGCAATGTACAGGAAATGCTACATAAGACAATGAGAGTTATAAGCAGTGGCGGGCCACCACAAATATCAAGAGGAGAGCGTGGGGATGAGGGCAGTGGGGGTAGGGGAAGCAATAAAAAAAAAACATACCTGTGCTGCTGCCGCCTCTGGCTGCCTCGATCCTCTTCTCTCCTGATGGTGATGGTGTCCGAGTAGTCCCTGGAACACCAATACAGGCTCCCCATACAATGCTTGTGCTGCTTTCATGCTATACCTAGCATGAGAGCAGTACCAGGATTGGTCCGAGCAGCTTGGTCTGCCGCTCACACAGTGCATTGGAGTCTGTGCTGTTTCTCCAACCCGGCTGTGCACCACGGCCGGGTTGGAGAAACCAAAGTGCGCATGTCAGTTTGGCGGGCCTAAGACGGGCGGCCAAACTGACATGCGCATTTAAGTGCACTCCATTCATCTCCTCCTCCCTCCCCCTCCCATGGCCCAGCCCCACCCCTTCTTGCACATGCTGGCTCAGCCGGCAGCTGAAAAATAAAACAATGATAAAATATTGTTTTATTTTTCAGCTGCTGGCTCGTAGGCAGTGGGGCAATGCTACGTCACCTTTGTGGAAAAGCCGCCCCTGGTTATAAGGGATAGGAATCACATAGCATTTACACTTGTAGACATTATGGGACATTTATGTGCCTTGCTGTGCTGCCCTGCATGAGCGGGAAAGGGCAGAAATGCACTGTATTTAAAATAACAGCGTGCATTTCTTCCTGTGCTGGCACCATTTTGGCTGCCTAGCGCCAACACAGGCGCTAGGCACCATGGTGCAAGGGTGCCTCCATTTTAAGGAGACTTGTTTTTGTTTAGTAAGGGACACCTTCCTGCCCAAAAGCAATCCCCTGAGGCATATTCCTCTTTCTAGGTGAGCTGCAGACTTCAGCACACCTAGAAAGAGGAAAGGACCCGGAGAAATAAAGATATTTCTTCTCATTGCGCCTCCCCTGGGAAGATGGAGCATTTTGGCGCATTCCCAGATTTACCAGTTCTGATTAATCTGGGAATGAGTCAAAATCCCTGGAAGTTGCTTGGGTACACCCACGCAACACCCGTGGCCTGCCTTCCCGGGGCCCAGTAACGCACAACAGCAATTTGAGCTGAATTTTAAATACTCCAGTTGTATGAAGCCATGCAAGGCTAATGTAAGGTGGCCTTGCATGACTTTATAAATCTGCTTTAAGAATTGTGTCACGCATGCACCACATTACGTGGTGCAAGAGCGACGCAACTAGGTCCATAAATATGGCGCTATATGTTAACAGTGACTGGTTAGAAGAAACCCAAAGTCAGGATATAAAATGTACCATAGACTAACAAGACTTTATTACTTCCAAAAGGAGCCCTTCTTTGCAATTTTCGAGTAAACAACAGATAGAGAAAAAAAAACAATAAGGTTACAAACCCATGATTTGCAGCCCCTTGATGTTGGACTGTAATTTATGCACCGAAAAAAACAAAATAATGTCATTGTCAAAAGCAGTAGCCCACTTACCTATTTACATAAAATACAAATCTGTGACCTTTATTTACATGATGTGCTTTGGATCAGGCACATTAACACTCTATGCTATTTCAAGTGTCAAATATGTAACTGAACAAAACACAGCATTCTCGAAGAACTGCATTAACCACTAGAGTTATGTGACCACTGTTATAATCTCTTCGACACACACAGATGTCTGCAGCAGGTGTCCCAACCCTCTATGATATTTTAAAAAGTGGCCCCTTTGTGACCAATTAAACATATTTACTGTCACTTATGTTCTCATTGGCAATTTCTTTGCAGTAGATTTTTTTTTTTAAATGTAGAAGTTGAATGTCAGACCCTGCTGTTCATGTTCCCCCCCTCCGCGACTTCACCCCCTTTTCCCTGCCACACATTGACCCCTCTTTATGGGTTCCCGGAGTAAATCTTATCCAATTCCAGCGCAGGCGCCAGCACACACATGTTGCTTTCTCAGTGTCTCTTTAGGTAGATGCTGGTGCTCACGTGTTTCTGGTAAATAAGGTTGTTAGAAATGGGGTCTCTAGTTGGCAGTCGGTTTGAACCCTGTCCAAGTAGGGTCCCTCACTCTAGTTAGGATAAGGGGGATATCCGCTCAGATAACCCCTGCTCACCCCCTTGGTAGCTTGGCACGAGCAGTCAGGTTTATCTCAGAAGCAATGTGTAAAGCATTTGCGTATAACACACAGTAGTAAATGAAAACATAACAAAAGGACACTACACCAGTTATGGAAAAATAGACAATATTTTTCTATATAAGACGAGACCAAATACGATAAAAATCCATCATACAGTAATAGGTATATGAATTCTGCAAGATTTACTCAAAATACAGTTCCTCAAAGTCGATAGCTCCACCTGTGGCTATCATGGTGTCGTGATCAACGAAACCAACAATTCAGGCTGGCCATGACGTTGCAGGCTAGCTACGGTGTCGGGAAGACCCGCAAACAGTACCTTGGATATGCAGGGCGTCGTAATCCTCGCAGTGAGCTCCAGGGAACGGCATTCCTGGCGTCACAATGTTGGTTCCGGAGTTGGTGCGTGGGTCGTCAGGCCCTTGAAGTCACACGTGTTGCGGATTGAATTCCAGGCTGATGAAGTCAGGAGCACTGGCATGGATGGCGTCAGGGCTGCAGTGCGAAGCGGGACGATGCGACATGCGGTGCCCACAGGTCACGGTGCAGGCAGCGGCTCGGTGACGGCATCCAGCAGCGTCGGTGAGACCAGGGCTGCGGTGTGAATCGAGGCGGTGCGATGTGCGGTGTCACCAGGTCACGGTGCAGGCAGCGGCATCGTCGTTGCTGAAGCGCTGTCATCGGTAGGCCCAAGCTAGCAGTGCAGGACGGGCCGGTGCTTTGTGACCCTCACGAGCGGTGTCCACAGGCCAGGATGCTGGTGTCAGTGGACCGGACCTCCAGTGCGGGATGGGACGGTGCTTCGTGTATCTCACGAACGATGTCCACAGACCACGGTGCAGGCAGCGATGCTGGTGTCAGCAGGAGCGTCGTTGTCAGGGATGCCCAGGCTGCAGTGTGAGCAGAGGCTCGGTGAAGTCATCCGATGACGGTGTCGGTGAGACCAGGGTCGCGGTGCAAAGTGGGGCAGTGCGGATCCGTGCGACATCGGCAGGTCACGTGCAGGCCAGCGACGTCATTGGTGGTGCCGGAGTGCGGGGCCCACAGGTCGCAGTGCGAGCAGAGGCTCGGTGAAGTCATCCGATGATGGTGTCGGTGAGACCAGGGTCGCGGTGCAAAGCAGGGCAGTGCGGATCCGTGCGACATCGACAGGTCACGTGCAGGCCAGCGACGTCATTGGCGGCGGCGTGGTGGTTTCTCCTCTTGAAGAGCACAAAACACACAGTTCCCAGTGCTGCAGGTAGAGGAAACGGAAGTCTTCGGTGTCCCTGAGACTTCCAATAGGAGGCAAGCTCTACTCCAAGCCCCTGGAGAACTTTCTCAAGCAGGATACACAGCAAAGTTTACCCTTTGCACTCTTTTCAGGCAGAAGCAGCAACTGCAGGCCAGTCCAGCAAAGTAGTACAGCAAAGGGACAGTACTCCTCCTTCAGCTCTTCTCCTGGGCAGAGATTCCTCTTGATTCCAGAAAGATTCTAAAAGTCTGGTGTTTTGGGTCTTCTTCTTATACCTCTTTCTGCCTTTGAAGTTGGCATACTTCAAGGCAAAGTCTCAAGTGTTTGCAAGATCCTTCCTTGTCCATGCCAGGCCCCAGACACACACCAGGGGGTCGGAGACTGCATTGTGTGAGGGCAGGCACAGCCCATTCAGGTGTGAGTGACCATTCGTCCCCTCCCTCCTAGCACAGATGGCTACCCAGGATATGCAGGCTACACTCCAACTCCCTTTGTGTCACTGTCTAGAGGAGAGGTGTGAACAGCCCAGCTGTCACACTGACCCAGATGGGGAATCCACAAACAGGCAGAGTCACAGAATGGATTAAGCAAGAAAAAGACTACTTTCTAAAAGTGGCATTTTCAAACTAACAATCTAAAAACCAACTTGACTAAAAGATGCATTTTTTAATTATTAGTTCAGAGACCCTGAACTCCAAATTTCTATCTGCTTCCAAAGGTAATCTGCGCTTTAAGGATATTTAAAAGCAGCCCCCATGTTAACCTATCAGAGAGATATGCATTGTAACAGTGAAAACCGAATTTGGCAGTATTTCACTGTCAGGACATGCAAAACACATCAGTACATGTCCCACCTTTAACATACACTGTACCCTGCCCATAGGGCTACCTAGTGCCTACCTTGGGGGTGCCTTATATGTATAAAAAGGGAAGGTGAATCTCTGTGAACACTTTCCAAAAAAGTACTATTTTTTTCTAATTTGTGCATTGAAAGTTTTAGGGTGATTCGTCCAGCGGGGGCCAGGAAAAAGGGTGTCCCAAAACGCAAAACCCCCCTGCATTTTCTATAGACTTCTTTAAGAAGCACTACTGCAAAAGCTGTCAAGCGGAATTATACCAAATTTGGCAGGAAGTGAGATCGTGCCTGGGAGATTGTGCTTTTTGTGATTTGGTGTAAATCCATTCAGTAGTTTCTGAAACATGAAGATTTGAAAATATTTGTCTGTCTGAATGGTTGGGTTAGAGGGATTCTCACAAGAGACTTCTTTGAATCCAGTTTTTAAAAAATAGAGCATTTTGATTGGCCCCGGGAGTTTTTTTTCCTTGAACTAATTCTCTTCTGTGTACGTTAGACTCCTGTGGGAGTGAGCGCTTTGATTGGCTGCCAGCAACATGTGAAAAATGTTGCTGGCAGCCTTCATAGGACCTGAAGTAAAAAAAATAAAAAAGAATAATGTAAGGGGTCAGTGTAGGGATAACCTGTCCCCCAGGACCTGTCGGTAGAACCCAGAGGGAACTCCCCTTGGGCTAAAAGTAAAACTAATTGACAATGTTTGCCACAATTGCAGCAAAAAAATAAATAATGGGGGCCCACCAATTTATAATAAATATAGGGGCAGGGGGCATCAGCCAGGCCCCCCTTTCCAAGCCCATTTAGGCCCCAGGGGCCCCAGGGACCCCATCCCCCGCTGCGGGGTATAGTTAATTAAGAGGAGGGGGGCATGTGACCCCCTTCGTTGAGCCATTGGTGTCCCCAGGGCAGAATTTATGATAAAGGAGAGGGGGCCATGCATCCTCCCTTTCCCAAGGCTGTGAAGGTCCCAGGGACCCCATTCTCAAAGGGAGGGTGTCCATGCACCGTGGGGGATGGACTTTACAAATGGTAATAAAATATTACTTTACATAAGAAAAAATTTAGAAATTCACTGAAAAAAAACAAAGTTTGAAGTAACATTATATTTAGGTGTGATAAAAAAATCTATTTTTGTTTAAAAAAAAAAAAAACTTAGCAATTCACTGAAAAAAGCCAAAGATGAAAGTGATGTTATAGTTTGGTGAATATTTTAGTGACAACATTAACGTTTTGAACTAAAAAAACACAGAAATTCACCAGTTATATTTAGCAGAGGGAACTATAATTTGCGCTACTGCCACGCACTGCTTATGATCACACATATTACATCACTCATGACATGTTCTAAGGCATTATTTATGTAATCACAGCGACATCTCAGATGACATCATTGATGGCATTTATATAGAGAGTGCGCACAATCCGTTTACCGGACTGTGTCAGCAGAACGCAGGGAGACATGCAGTGGGCAGACACTCTTCTTCCCAAGCTTATTCGAAGGCCACCCTAGTGGCTAAAATCCGGCAAATCTATATAGCTCTAGAATCAGCCTTCCGCCCTCTCGTAAAGGAATGGGGCAAGAAGTTAACAAAATAGTGTGTCCCCTTTGTAAAAAAAAAGGGGGTACATGGTCCCCCTCATGTCCTTATTGTATGCCTGGCATTGCATTTAAAGTGTCGAAATATGTAAGACCACTGATTTTAGAGGGATGGATAAGAAGAACATAGTCAGCAATGTAGTTTTTCTTTTTTTTAGGTCTTCCGGTAAATGCTTTGCTGCACATTATAATAGGGGTGGGCAGAACCCACAAAGTTTCACTTTGCGGAATTATGTCCAGTTACATAAAAACTCTGCACGATTCTGTGGTGTCTCTCCAATGGGTGGAAAATATGCATGTTGTGCTGCAATTTACCACCAGTCACATGAATAGTGCTGAAAAATCAGCTCGAGCGGTACCATGCAGTGCACAAGAGTGTGCAGCATTTTGAGTTGATTTTGCTGTCGCACAAGTAGAAAATCTACTCAAGAGCGGCCCTCCAACCCCGCCCGCCCGCATTAGAAAATCATGCTGGGGAAGCCGAATCTCGCTCAAGCTTGCCAGCTCAAATTACTGGAGCCCCATGGGAAAATAATTCTGACACACAGCGAAACTCCATGTCACAAGAGTAATTCTACAGGCAGAATTAAACATTTTGCCCATCCCTACATTTTTAACCTTACACTTTACAAACTCAGCATTTACTGTGGACATTTGTAAGAAATTATTAAGATTTATATTATAATTATGTATGTAAATTAAGGGTTCTAATTAGGCTGTTTCAAAGTATTTTTCATTACTGTAACCTGCTCTCTGGAGAGGTACAGGTTGTATTTTTACATATTGTTTATTGTATTTGTTTTAAGTAAGTTATGTTTTTATGTGTGTGTACCCTCATCTTCCATTTACGTCTGTCTTCTACCCGAACGGATGGCTCAGTTACTTTCTTGTTTAGTCCAAAGCACACTATTTTTTATTTTACTTTTTTGTTACAGACGGGAAATGCCCCAGAGACTGCAACTTCCTCTTCTTGTCCAGACGGCGCCTGTCAGTGCTTCGTCCATCCCCTGGTCATTTTTCATTTGGATTTCGAGGTGAAAGATCACTCTCTTGTCTGCTTTCCAAACTCCTCGTCACCCTTTAGAAGGAACAGCAAGCACCCGTGATTATCCTGACCTTTCAATACAAACGAAAACTCTATTCCATTGTTCAGCATCAAGCAATACTCAAAAAACATAGGAAAAGCTTCTGCGAGGGGAGCAGGGAGGCTCTACAGTAAATCACCCATTACAATGTGCACTGGAGCAATAAGTAGTGAATTTTGCATGGAAATAAAAGAAAAAATAGCTTCTACATATTTATACAGCAAATGATTGGTGTGTACAGAAAGCTGCTACACGTGATCTCAGGTGGGTACACAGGGTTTCTGATGGTCAGACTCAAGGGACGGCAGGATAACAGGGATGGCCCGGAGTGGATTTGCTCATTTCCTCCCAATTGTATTCTACAAATACATAAGAGATATTCTGTTCCATCCTTCTGCAAAGCACAGTGAATAGATACACAGGGTTCTTCCCTTGTCCCCCCTTAGTATCTTCAACCTTCTCTTCATTGAAGTACTAAGCCAATATTAAGTAACATTCCAGATGTTTGTAGACAACGCCCAACTACACCTGTGTTTATGAAACAGGCTGGAGAAGCACACCAGCATTTCGAAGTGCCCTGTTGATGTCTAGATCTGGCTGAATGAAAGCTACCACTGTTTGAGTGATTCAAAGATGGAGGTCACTGTGCTAGCTGGGAACGGTGCACGGTCATCTCCTTTCATATGACCTCCAAACTGGGCACCTTGCCCACCTGTGCCAGCAGGTCAGATCTCTTGGATTATAGTCAACAGAAATCTCACCTTCCTTCCACAAAACAATGCAGTGGGGAAGGGAACTGTAACTTATGACTCTCCTTTTTCCAGAAAATCCTCTGGTTCCCTGAAAACAACCACTGAGTAGTGCTCAGGTGTGTGCTGGTCATGGCCTGGCTGTGTGATTGAAGCCTGAGGCACCGGGTGATGGATGCCTGCAGAGCGCAGGGTGACGTGCAGCGGGGAGATGTGCATTAGGGGACAGAGGGACAGGTGCAGCGTGCAGCTCAGTATGACGTACCTCAAGTAAACACAGGATTCTGCACAGGAAGAGACACAAGGTGAAGTGAAGAAAGGGACTGAGGATGATGAACGTCAGGGAGCCACGACTGATGCACCTTGAGGGACCAATGAGGTATGTTGCTTAGGGGAGTGTGATGTTTGACGCCTTGGAGGACATGGGTCATTGTGTGGCAGGTGAGCAATGAGTGATGTGCCTCAGTAAGCAGTAGGAGAAAGATCTCAGGCAAGCATTCAGTGATGGTCCCTAGGAAGCACTCAGTGATGGGCCTCAGGGAAGGATTGGCTGATATGCCTCTGGGAAGCATTGGGTGATATACCTCAGAGAAGCATTGGGTGATGTGCCCTAAGGAACCTTACAGTGATATGCCCTGGAAAGGATTGGGTGATGTGCCTCAGGGAAGCATTGAATAGTGTGCCTCAGGGAAGCATTGGGTCGTGTGTCCTATGGAATCATTGAGTGATGTGCCTCAGGGAGAGATTGAGTGATGTGCCTCAGGGAAGCATTCAGTTATGTGCCGCAGGGAGGGATTGGGTGATGTGCCTCAGGTGAGCAATGAGTGATGTGCCTCAGTAAGCAGTAGGAGAAAGATCTCAGGCAAGCATTCAGTGATGGTCCCTAGGAAGCACTCAGTGATGGGCCTCAGGGAAGGATTGGCTGATATGCCTCTGGGAAGCATTCAGTGACGTGCCTCAAGGAAGGTTTGGGTGATATGCCTCTAGGGAAACATTGAGTAATGTGCCTCAGAGAAGCATTGGGTGATGTGCCTCAGGGAAGCATTGGGTGATGTGCCCTAAGGAACCATTCACTGATATGCCCTGGGAAGGATTGGGTGATGTGCCCTAGAGAAACATTGGGTGATGCGCCTCAGGGAAGCATTAGGTGATGTGCCACAGGGAAGGATTGAGTGTTGTGCCTCAGGGAAGCATTGTCAGTTGTGCCTCAGGGAAGAACTGAGTGAGGTGCCTCAGGGAAGCATTGTCAGTTGTGCCTCTGGGAAGCATTGAGTGAGGTGCCTCAAGAAACCACTGGGTGATGTGCCCAGGGAAGCATTGAGTGATGTGGCTCAGGGAAGAATTGGGTGATGTGCCCTAGGGAAGCATTGAGTGAGGTGTCTCAGGGAAACATTGCGTGTTGAGTCTCAGGAAAACATTGAGTGATGTGCCCTAGAGAAGCACTGAGTGATGTGCCTCAGGGAAGCAATGAGTAGTGTGCCTCAGGGAAGGATTGAGTGATGTGCCTCAGGGAAGGGTTGGGTGATGTGCCCTAGGGAAGCATTGAGTGATGTGCCTCAGGGAAGGATTGGGTGATGTGCCCTAGGGAAGCATTGAGTGATGTGCCTCAGGGAAGGATTGAGTGATGTGCCTCAGGGAAGGATTGGATGATGTGCCTCGGGGAAGCATTGAGTGATGTGCCTCAGAAGGATTGGGTGATGTGCCTCAGGGTAGCATTGAGTGATGTGCCTCAAGGAAGGATTGAGTGATGTGCCTCAGGGAAGGATTGGATGATGTGCCTCGGGGAAGCATTGAGTGATGTGCCTCAGAAGGATTGGGTGATGTGCCCTAGGGAAGCATTGAGTAGTGTGCCTCAGGGAAGCATTGAGTGATGTGCCTCAGGGATGCATTGAGCGAGGTGCTTTGCAGGGCCATGGGTTTCAGAGCTTGAGGAGAACATGGACGTGTGCATCATGTATTCAGAGCGTCACATGCAGCCGGTGGCAGAAGTGATGCGTAAGTGATGTGTAAGGAGTAGAAACGGGGATGCGCACCAGTGAGAACATGCGGATGTGTCATTTGCGATAATACCAACAATTCCTGGGTTTGTGAGCCAGGAATATTTAGATGCTAGTATTTGTAAATAGTATTTGTAAACTTGCCATTCTCGTGACAAGAAAAACTACAGGTCCCAGAGTTCAAAGTTTTACTAAGGAGCTGCCTGAAGGTGCTTTCCATGGCACCAACACACATGGCTGGATGGAATGAATAAAGAATTATATACATTTTATTTGTTGTGGCGACTGAGCATGTTTCATTAGGTTTTTTTCTGATTTATTGGTCTACTGCATTCTGAGAAAAAAGCTTCTCGAGTGATATTTTAAATATTTCATTTCCCTCCTACTCTCAAGTGTTTCTCCTCCGATTTAAAACATTATTGAAATAGGGCAAGTGGAAGGTAACGGGGGCTCATTTGAAGGAACTGATTGCTTCCAGGCACTGCATGGCTTGAAGGATAAATGTGATAGCTCCATTTCTATGTCAGTGGCACAAAATTGAATAAAACAGCGAGTCTAAAAGACTAATCTGAAGAAACAACACTATTTCCTAAACTATTTCCTAAGCATGATGCTGCAAACCCCACCAACGTCAAAGGAATTTTACCCATCACACCACAGAAGATGGTAGCTACTCTATGGGGTTTTGGAGTACCAACCTTAAATTTCATGATGTTCCTATTTATTTAATTAATTTTCAAAGGCCATAACCCTCTTAGCAAAGGGAAACAAGCAGTATTCCAACATCCTGTTTGCTACTGAGCTTGTTTTCAATAAATAGCTTTCTGCCACGACCTGTCCACTCAGGCACCTGCTTTCTTGCCAATGGGTGACTGTGGCCAGTAGCAGTTACGGTGCACAATAAATTAAAAGAAAATACAGTGGGCTGTGTCTATCATGTAGTTGTGCCGCACTTGCACACGCAACAAGGTGCAAGCGCTACGCAACTACAAAGTGCAATTCAGCAAGCCGCGCAAGGCCACGTTGTGTGGTCCTGAGTGGTTTGATACATCTGGAGTAATGCAAGGTGCGTAAATCACTTGGTTGTGTTACTCTGCCCCAGGGAGGCGCTCCATGGGTGGTGTGCGGGTGTTCCCACGCATCCCACCCATGGACTTTGACGCATTCCCAGATTTACGATAGGTGTCATACCTGGGAATGCGTAGAAAATGCTACGCTTCTCCACATGAGGCGTAATGAGCAGAAAAATACTTTTTTCTCCTTGTTTTTCCTCTTTCTAGGTGGTTTGCATTCTGCAGCACACGAGGAAAGAGAAAAATCCCTCAGGGGATTATTTATGTGCAGGAAGGTGGCCCTTCCTGCACAAAAACAATCCTGCTTACAACGCGGATACCCTTGCACCATGGGACCAGAGCGCGTGAGTGGCGCTGGGCTGCACGTTGTGTGCCATGGCAGGGAGAAAGGCAGAAATGTGGTGTATATTGTTAAGTACGGTGCATTCCTGCCCTTTCTCTATCACACAGCACAGCAAGGTGGCGTCCTGCGCTGCGCTGCGGAATTATTTCATAAATATGATCCTTAATACACATGAAAATTGTCCTCATAATTCTGTTTTCGCTGACTATTCACACAAAAAGTCAACTCTCACCTTCAAAGAAGGTCCCTTGTCATGGTTAATTATTTGCTTCTCATATTTCCCAATGTATGGAATCTTCATTCACTTTTCATTGTCATTCAGGAGTCAACACGGTTTTATGGTCTTTGGAGATAACACGTGTAAGATACATAGCAGGTGCATCGTCCAATAAACTATGTAGGGTTTCTTACGGTAAACAACACTTCCTTAGACTGAAAACATCACCAGAACCCCAGGGCGGGTTTGTTTAAATGTAATATATTTTTCATACTATGTTTTGTGTGCAGTGAGAACATTACAACACATTCTCACACAGGAAAATCAAACGAATACGTTGAATACTGCATTGTTCTGGCTGGTTGTCTCTGAGACAGAAGAGAGCTTTTAATAGTGTTTTGGGGTTTTAATCTAAAATTGCTGTGTTAAAACACGAACTCCATAATTGACTGGAATGATGCCATTTTTGCAAGTTATGACAAATAATTGAGAGGGATGGTATCCATACACGATATAAGTATAATGTATATGTACATATGTAGTATTTCGAACCATTACTGTTTGTGTAACCAGAGTCTCCAGACAGGTAATTCGTTGAATGCCAAAACATTAAAAAAAACATACTTTGTGATTCGTTTTTGATGAACTAAAATGTTCTATCCCTGGAGTTCTGATTTAAATGGAACTAAACCCCAGCGCCGTTTTGCCATGAGTATTTCACATATTTAAAATATCTGAAAGCATTTCAATAAAACCATTTTAAAACAGTCTTTCCCTCAGTTTGGCAACCGAGATGGCAGGTCTGCTGAAGGGTGATGTACGTTTGACTCCAGCTCAGAGTCCTTGGTGCCCAAAGCGCCCGCAGGCCTGTGGGTTTTAAAGTTTGGATTACAAACAAGGAACAGATTGGTACAGGCTAATGCACAAAGGCTGGCAGTAAGGCCTCATTATCTGATGTTATTTTAATTTTCCACACTGATACATATAAGACGTAACGTCCCTGAATGAGGGGGGTCTCTATAATACAGCCCATAAGCACGAATTCTACCACGAATACTGCATTACACTGTAATAAAACGATGACCTTGTAGTAGGGTCCTCCGGTGCTTCTGCCACTGTGAGGGGAGAGTCCCAGTTTTAGATTTTAGAGTCACTAGACATTTTGTGCAAATGTCCTGCCACGTTTGTGACGCAGGAGGCTGGAAGGACGTGGCTTGCACTTTAGTAAGGCTTTAGTAAGTCTCTGTGTGTAATTTGTTGTACCTCCAGAGGTAGTGGTTCAGCAAGGATGCCATTGACCCTAATGCACATAAAATGAGCCCCTGACCGCTGTTTGGGTAGTGAAATACAGAAATAATCAAGGACCACTGGGCCCCTTAGAGACCAGGGTCCTGGTACTGCTGCACCAGCTCAACCATTGAAAGCTGTCTCTCTGGCTGCAGCCGCTGGCATTGTTGAAGGATAAGGGTACTCAAATGTTCTGTTTTTTGCCAAGTCGGTGGCTGTTTTTTACACCCAGACCCTCCCACCCAAATGAAAAACACAAGCCATGGACAATGACTACTGACTCCAACCTTTGGCCTCTAACACTCTTTTATGACCCGCCCCGGGCTATTACCTCTCCTGAGATTGATATTGGAAATGTCCCTGATGTGTTGGGAGTTTTCTAACTCCCATCACATCCGAGACATCCAACACAACACATCAAAACATCCACACATCAACGCATCCAACATAACACATCAACACATCCAACATCAACATATCTAACACACCTCATCAACACATCCACATATCAACGCCTCCAACACAACACAATAAAACACATTCACAAACCAACACATCCAACATCAACGCATCACAGACAATACATCCACACATCAACACATCCACACACCCAACACATCAACACATCCACACATCCAACACATCAATACATTCACAAATAAACGCATGCAACATCAACCCATCCAAGACAACAAATCCACACATCAATGCATTCAACGCAACACATCAACACATCCACACATCAACACACCAGCTTATCCAACACATCAATACATTCACAAATCAACGCATCCAACATCAACCCAACTGAGACAACACATTCACATATCAACATACCCAACACAACACTTTAAACACATCCTCACATCAACATACCAAACACAACACTTCAACACAACACATCAACACAGCCAACATCAACATATCCAACACACCACATCAACACATCCACATATCAACACCTCCAACACAACACAATAAAACACATTCACAAACCAACACATCCAACATCAACGCATCACAGACAATACATCCACACAACAACACATCAACACATCCACACATCCAACAGATCATTACATTACATTCACAAATAAACACATGCAACATCGACCCATCCGAGACAACTCATCCACACATCAATGCATACAACACAACACATCAACACATCCACACATCAACACATCCAACACAACACAGCAGAGCATCCAACACAACACATCAAGACATCCACACATCAGTGCATCCAACACAACTCATCAACACATTCCCAAATCAATGCATCCAACATCAACGCATCCGAGACAACACATCCACACATCAATGCATCCAACACAACACATCAACACATCCACTCATCAGGGCATCCAACACAACACATCAGCACATCTAACACAATATATCAATGCATCCAACACAACATATCAACATATCCAACACAACACATCAACACATCCACTCATCAGGGCATCCAACACAACACATCAGCACATCTAACACAATATATCAATGCATCCAACACAACATATCAACATATCCAACACAACACATCAACACCTCAGCACATCAACACATCCAGCACAACACATCAACACATCCACACATCAACACATCCAACACAACACATCAACACATCCACACATCAACACAGCACATCAACACATTCACACATCCAACACAACACATCAACACATCCTCCACAACTCATCAACACATCCAACACATCCAGCATAACATATCCACACTGCCATCAGAACACATCAACACATCCACCACGACACATCAATGCATCCACACATCAACACATCAAACACAACACATCAACACATGCACACATCAACACTTCCAACTCATCAACACATCCACACATCAACGCATCAACACGTGGAAATTTCTGAAATCAATGACGTTACCAGTGTTTTCTGTATCGGAGCATCATACAGTACGTCAGTCTTGCAAACAAGTGGCATCGTCAAAACTGTTCGCGTCACAGCTGCTAGCCATTGACAGTGTTGGAGCTGACAATGATTCTGCCCAGTCCTGAGGAGGAGCGATGAGCATGACAGATTTTTATTGGTTGATGTCCTGTTAGTTCCCTCCTCAAAATCCAATCCTAAGTTTGTAAACATTCTTTAGAGCACATATGGATTGGGGTGCATAAGTGCTCTACTGTGGTTGTCTTATTAATGTTCTCCTGTGGTGGTGCACAAATCACTTGATTGTGCTGGTACACGGTTACAAAAATAGAGAAAAATACTCAAAAATGTAAGACACATGTAGAAAAACTTCCACAAGTGTTTGTGCATTTTACATTTTTTAAATGCTTTGTTCCATTACATAATAATAAAAAGTAAAGGACATTGGCAAGGCCATACAATCCCCACTTTTGGCTGTGTCAATGCAGAGCTCCTGGGTTCTGCAATGCTGTCTGCTGATGCTAATCAGCATTGGCAAAAATAAACAAAATAAAAAAGGCAGTATAAAATATACACCTGTGAGTGTGGTGAAGCATGTGTACGTTTGTGTCATGAGGCCACGAGTGAATGCTTAAGGAAGGGTATGCATATGTGTCACGACGCATGGGCACATATTCATCATGGCATGGCAGCCATCTTCTTATGTCTTTAATTTACCCTTCCAAGATGTTTGACAACACTATTGGGATGCTAAATCAATAACCTATGAATGAAAATGAAAGAAAAACATTGGAAAGAGATTTAAAAGCAAAGTGAAGCTGCCAGGGACACCCAAAATAACAATCAAGAATCCCTCCAACAGACACATTGACAGAAAGGCCTTCTGGTTTACCGCCGACCTCCACAAATCTAAGCAAAGCTGCCGAAGACTGGAAAGAAAGTGGGGCCAAGATCAGACGCTGGACAACCTCACAGCCTTCAAAAACGCCATCCGCACACACCACAAACTCACCCGAGCCTCTAAGAGAACCGCCTTCAAAGACCGCATCAACAACAACGCACACAGCCACAAGGAGCTCTTCAAAGTCGTGGAGAAACTTTCCAACCCCAGCTCCAACGCCAACGACATCCAGCCTTCCCAAGACCTCTGCGACTCCCTAGCCTCCTACTTCCACCGCAAGATTGCAGACATCCATGACAGCTTCAGCACCCGGACCCCCCGGGCAACCACCAAAATCACAGATTCACCTCTGACCAACCTCCTGCTCTTCTGGACCCCGTCAACGACAACGACACCATCGAAATCATGAACACCATCCACTCTGGCCCTCCATCTGACCCCTGCCCTCACCACATCCTCAACAAAGCAAGCTCCAAGGCGGACCCAAAGGACCTCAAGAACTTCTGGCCTATCTTCCTGCTCCCCTTCCCGGCAAAAGTAATTGAGAAGGCTGTCAACAGAAAACTTACCCGCTTCCTCTGGGAGAACCACACCCTGGACCCTCCCCAATCTGGATTCCGAAACAACCATAGCACCAAAACCGCCCTCATCACCGCAACCGACTACATCAGAACCATACTGGACAGCGGCAAAACCGGGGCCCTCATCCTTCTGAACATCTCGGCTGTGTTCGACACCGTCTGTTGCCACACCCTATGCTCACGCCTCAGCAATGCTGGAATCTGCGATAGAGCCCTGGACTGGGTCACCTCCTCTCTCACCAGCAGAACCCAGAGAGTCTGCCTCCCCCATCCCTCTCAGAGGCCACCAAAATCACCTGTGGCGTACCCCAGGAACCCTCAGCCCGACCCTCTTCAACATCTACGGCCCCGCTCACTAACATCGCCCGATCCCACAACCTCAACATCATCTCATTAGCCGACGACACCCAGCTGATCCTCTCCCTCACCAAGAACTCCGCCAAGACCAACCTCCACGAAGGAATGAAGGCCATCACCGAATGGATAAAGAGCAGCTGCCTCAAACTCAATTCCGACAAGACGGAAGTCCTCATCTTTGGCTCCACCTCCTCCACATGGGATGACTCCTGGCGGCCTGCCACTCTCAGAACCGCTCCGACTCCCACCGACCACGCATGCAACCTAGGATTCATCTTGGACTCCTCACTATCCATGATCCAGCAAGTCAACGCCATCTCCTCCTCCTGCTTCAACACCCTCCGCATGCTCCGAATGATCTATAAATGGATACCCACTGAAACCTGAGGAATGGTCACCCAAGCCCTCATAAGCAGCAAGCTGGACTACGGCAGTGCCCTCTAAGCAGGAACCACGGAAAAACTCAAGAAGAGGCTGCAACGCATCCAGAACGCCTCTGCATGCCTCATCCTGGACACCCCCTGCCACTGCCACATCACGGACCACCTGAAAAACCTGCACTGGTTCCCAGTCAACAAGAGAATCACCTTCAAACTCCTCACCCACGCTCACAAAGCACTGCACAACATCGGACCAGAATACCTTAACAGACAACTCTCCTTCTACACCCTGAACCAGCATCTCCACTCCGCCGACCTCGCCCTCGCAACCGTCCCACGTGGAACACTCTTCCCACCCACCTGCGCCAGACCAAAGACCTCCTTGCCTTCAGGAAACTTCTCAAGACCTGGCTGTTCGAGCAGCAGCAGCATCTCCTCCCCCTGTCTCCAATCCCCAAACCCCCGCCCAGCGCCTTGAGACCCTCATGGTTGAGTAGTGCGCTTTACAAGTTCCTGATTGATTGAGTGATTTTTTTTTTATTTTTTTTTTAAACTTGACGAAGAGGGGCTGTGGAGCAACAGCGGATGGGGCGAGAGGGAGGAAGTGGACTCGCTGAGCAGGAAGGGTATTGCCACAATGGAGCAATAGATGAGAGTGGAGAGAGTTAATAAAAAAAAATTCAGAAATGTGAAGAGGGCTGGGGAAGCAACACGGACAGTGGGGGGATTTTATGGAGGAAGCAGCACACAAGAGTGAGAGCAAGAAAAAACATGCACTTCCATGGTGTTCCAAAGGGAAAAAGTAGTTACCTGAGTGTGAGCAGTGGAGAGACATAAGTAACTATTGTTGAAGAAAGAAAGATAGAAGGTGAGACCTAAACATCTGTTATTGGCGTCAAGAAACAAGCTGTTGCACTAAACGCGCTTTACAAAATCGTGCTATCTGTTGTATAATCCCTTTTTTCACACAAGGACAATGTTCGGGTATAGTGTTAAACTGTGAATTGAGCAGCAGCAGATCCTCCGCTAAGGTGGAGGACGTCGCCCCACTGCTTTGTGCGGTGAATAAAAAGAAAAAGTAAAATGATGATAACACAACTTTATTATCATTTTATTTCTCCTCAGGCGCCAGGTTAGGGCGGGGCTGGGCTAGGTTGGAGGAGGAGTGGAGTGCACCGTAAGTGCGCATGACCGTTTGGCCGGCTGCGTTGAGCCGGCCAAAGGGTCATGAGCACTTAGGATTTCTCAGACAGGAAGTGCCCAGGCTGCCACTCCCTGTCTGAGCATCGAACCAGGCCGCTCAGACCAATCACGGCGCTGCTGTCATGCTGGTGACAGCAGCGTCGTGATTGGCTTAAGGGAGTCTGGGAGCCTCTGCGCTTCCGGGAGTTGGGAAGGAGAAGAGGACGAAGGAGAAACGGAATTGTCTCTCTACTGAAGGAAAATGTAAGTGTTTTTTTATTTTTTTATTTTTTTTATAGCCCCGCCCCGCCACCCCTGTTGAGTAGTGGCCACCACTGGAATTGAAGAGAAAAAGCCGCTAACTAGTTAACTAAACAAACATTGAAAAGTCTGTAGCAGTGACATATTTAACTGGAAGAATTGTGTAATATGTAGATGGGTGTGTCAGGAAGAATGAATGTGTGTGCTGGGATGTATTTTTGTGTCAATGAATTAATGGGCTTTTTTAGTATGTGATTTATGTGTGATGAATGCACACATATATTTACTGTATCACTGTTATAAAAAAATGCACAAATGAAAGAAAGGCACAATATCTATGCAGAAATGAGCCTTCGAATGGGCTGGTTATGGCTGCCCCCCAATCCTTCATGATATCCCAGCACTGGGGATACCTCCTCACATCTGGCACCTTTAGCCAGTCTGGGCAATGTGGCCAAAGGCACGTTAGGTTTTGAGACTTGTAGTTTAGTTTTTAACATTGTAAGTATATTGTGGGATGTAGGGTAGCCCCCTCATTCCATTTTATCACCAAACCTATTTTGATTCCTGCCCTTGGTTGCCTTTTGGGGCTTGTATTCTTGGTACTTTTAATCCAGAAGGCTAGCACACCTGATAACACTGGTTTGTATTAGAAACCCCTAGGACTGTGGACAGTGTTCATGATGACATGGAGCCAGGGACATTTTAAGGATTTTGGGGGCCCTGCGCCAAACTTATTTTGTGGGGTCATTGTTTGGAACAGTTTTGAATTTAGGATCCAATTTTAGCTCTTTCATGCCCTCTTTGGTCAGGTCACTGACAGCACACTGTCACACTTATCCAAATTTTCATTATTGTAACTCATCAGCAGCTCAGTAACATTACAGCAAATAATCTCTATGTCCCCCTCCCATTTCTTATGTGTGAAGTACTGTTTTCATCTAAAATAACTTTTTTATGGATGATGCATGAAACATAAACACATAATTTCTCAGCAAAATGCCTGGACTGATCTCTCACACATCACTCACATTAAAAATAAATTAAAGGAAAACAGCACTTAAAACAATTTGTTTAAGAATTATTCAATCAGTCAGTCAATCAATCAATCAATCATAGCATTTGTAAAGCGCAGCACTATCACTCCTAAGGGTATCTGGGTGCTGAAGGTGCAGCGTCTCAGTCAAATAGCCACGCCTTCAGTCTCCTTCCGAAGTACGCCAGGGAGGGAGCTGTTCAGAGGTGGAGGGGCAAGCTATTCCAGGACTTGGCTGCTGTGTAGGGGAAGGAGTGACCTCAGCTGTGGCTGCGGTGGGGGATGTGTGCGAGGTTTAGCAAGGCAGAGTGTAATTGTCTTGCCTTGACATAAAAGCTCAGCCGATGGTTGATGTAGGATGGCCTTAGGTTGTGGAGAGCCTTGTATGTGAGTGTAAGAACATTGAATTGGCATCTCTTCTGGACAGGGAGGCAGTGGAGGGTCCTGAGGTGTGGGGTGATGCTTGAGCACTTGGGGAGGTTGAGGATGAGTCTGGCTGCGGCTTTCACAGACAGACGACAACTGCTGAATCAGCTTTTTCTTTCCTTGTATTGCACGAGGGTGCACATTTTGGGAGGTGCCTGGCTCCCATTTCTGGCTGATCTTGAGTGCCATGTTGGAAGGCTTCTGGAGCCTTTTTAATGATTTTATGATTTTATTCCTTTCTCACTTTTACCTTAGCCTTTTTTAATTTACAGGTATTTTGCAATCTGACAAGGGAGCTTGTCAATTGCAGAGGGGTTGCTGGGCCCCAGTTTAGTTCTTTTGTTGCCCTCACTGTTATTGTGCCTAGGAGTGCTTCGGACACGCCCCTTTCCCCGCCCCGGATGTGGGGATATAAAACTGCCAAGCTGCGCATCCACGCAGCGGATGTGCCGAAGGCGTGCCAAAGGCAAACCCGTCTGCACCCGTCCACACTCGGACCGCGCTCAGCGCCAGTCACTCTGCAGGTTTGGTGGCAGCTGCTGGTCAGCCTCTATCCTGTTCTAAGGAAGCTCTTCTCGCTTCGCGCCCACTCAGGGGATCACTGAATTGCAAATCGCTCGATCCCTCAACAGTGGTAAGTGGTATGACGAGTCCCTGTTGGCTTTTTTGTATTTCTATTTTTAAAACTACTGGCAATGCCTATGCGCCGTTTCCACCCAATGCAACGCTTGCTCACAATCAACTGTGTTGCACACTAAGTAATTCCAGATCATCAATTAGAAATAAATTAGAATGTTTTGAATTTCTACAGGCCCATAACGTTGATCTGGCTTTTGTCACAGAAATTTGGGCAGACAAACACTTGGGCCTGGACTTAGTATTAGCAATTCCTGATGGTTTCTCACTCTTAAGTGAGCATGGTGGAGGCTTAGCGATTGTTTTTAAAAAACCCTTTATGGGCTCCTTTTCTGCCGCTCCTCATTCCCCTCTTTGGGAGGCCTTGAATTGTAAGATCATTTTGAATCATCACACCTCGTTCAACTGGCTTCTAATTTATCGACCACCTTGACCGTGGTCTGGCTTCATCCAAAGTCTAGGCAAACTGTTAGAGGTTAAGGCTGACTCTGATAATTTCACTATTTTAGGGGATTTTAACTTCTATTTGGAAAACATCCTATACCAAAGACTTGGATAATCTTATTGACCTAATGAATAGTCTTGGTCTGAAGAAGCTGGTCACAGCTCTATGCCATTCTGCAGGGCACAAGCAAGACTATATTTTTTCAGACAACATCTCCTTATCTTACTCTGAAGTGTTACCCCTCACATGGTCAGATCACCCTGCAGTCATGTTTAAGTTTCAGTTTGAGAATAAACATTCCAAGCTGCCTGCTTCTTCAGTGATCTCTTATCATCATCCCTGGCATAAAGTCGATTCAACACAGCTGAATGACATACTCCAATCATCATTCCCGACTGTAACCCATCATTTTGATTGCGGTATTCAGGCATACAATGACTGACTAACCTCAGCCCTTAATCATTTAGCCCTTCCTAAAGCAGTATCTAATCGAAGGCAATCTCCCTTCCAGCTTTGGTTTTCGGAGAAGCTTAGAGGTTTGCAGGCGCCATGAACGTTGCTGGCGGCTTCACTATGATCCCAATGAAAAATTGATATATAAACAAAAATTCTCTTAGTATAAGACCTTAAATCTGACTGAGAAATCTGCCTATTTTGTGCAAAAAATAATGGCAAGCAAAAACTCACCCAAAGAACTGTTTTTTACTGTAAAAAAGTTAGCCAACTTCGAAGAATAGGATATGACTGCGAACTCTCAATCTCTTTGTGACAATATCGCATCTGCTTGTCGATCTAAAGTGCCGGATATTTTAATAAATTTAATAACAACCAAGTGCTGCCTTCCACCCATTTGGCTGAAAACAACACTCCTGATGTAGCACCCACCCGGTTTACTACCTTTCCCCCCCTAACTATGGATCAAGTCCACAGGTTGATTCTAACTACTCGTCCTGGTTCACCTTTCGATTTTTGTCCGCCGAAGGTCTTAAGGTCAGTATCCAGAGCCATCGCCACCTCTCTGACCCCAATTTTTAATTAAATGCTTCATCAAGGCTACTTTCCAAAGAGTTGGACGGTAGCTCCCATTTTCCCTCGTCCAAAAAAATCTCCTTTTAACTCTTTGGACGGCAATAATTACCACCTCATCTCTTGTCTTCCTTATCCCTCCATAATTGTGGAGAAGGCAATAAATAAAGAACTGACATCATTTATTGAATCTACCACCTATATGATCACTCACTTTGGCTTCAGAAGCAAGCATAGCACCGAGACTGCCTGACCATCAGCTTTGGCGGGACTGAGGGCTATCTTAGATAGGAGTTGTGTGGCAGCACTGATCATACTGGATCTGTCAGCTGCATTTGACACAGTCAGTCACAAGGGTTTGATTGACCGTGTCCAGTCCCTGGGCATTGGAGGTCCTGCCCTAAACCTCCTTAAGTCCTTTCTCTCGGAGAGCTGCCTGTAGCCTTGGATTCGTCCACCTCTAGCTCCTTTTCTTTTCCTTGAGGGATCCCCCAGGCTCCTCTATTAATCCCCGGTCTTTTAAATATGTACGTGTCCCCATTGGCTTCATTGAATAAATCCTTTGGGTTTTCGGTAGTTAGCTATGCTGACGACACCCAGATCACCATCTCCGTCTCAAGGAATCAGCATACAACCAACAAGAAGAAGCTGCAGCCAACTTTCTTAATTTTACGCGCCGGTCAGTCATTGGATGTCAAACAATTGTTTAAAACTGCAGCCCAGTAAAACTGAAGTGCTGATTCTAGGTAACAACAAATCTTTCTGGACCCCAGGCTGCTGGCCTTCAGACCTGGGTAGTCTCCCAGTTTCCAAAGTTAAAAATTTGGACTTTGTCTTTGATGAGCAGCTCTTTGCTTGCTTTCTTGCTTTGAAAATTCTTAGAAAGGTTCTTCCTTTTAACCTTTAGAGCTGATGAAATTAGTAAGCATTGCACTCACACTTTCTAAATTGGATTACTGCAAAGCTTTGTATATGAATCTGCACAAGCGGCTACTGAACAAATTGCAGACTCTGCAAAATGCTGCGCCACGGCTTCTCATAGGAATTCCAAAATACCAGTCAGCTTCCAAGGCCCTTGCCCACTGCATTGGTTTCCTACACACAAGCGCGTCAATTTTAAAGTGCTATATGTAGCTTATGAAGCACTGCTTGGCCTACGACCACAATATATTAAAGAGAAATTCACTTGGTACATTTCCGCAAGTCCCCTTAGGTCATAGTCAGCTCGTGATCTGTTGGTCCCTCAGTTCAAGAAAGCCCACTGGGTGAGACGCAGTTTCATGTACGGGACCACCAGACTGTGAAATTCTCTTCCGGTAGATCTGAAGACTGTTCTTCGCTTCATTGGTTTAAGAAAAAGCTAAAACCTTGGCTTTTTAATCTTTAGATAGTAGGTCTCCCCTTCTCTTTTGTGCACTTAGGGAGTCATGGCCAGGCGTACACCTCATTCCCAAACTGCTGGCTCCAGATGTGTTAGTTAAGAGGGATCAGCATAATTAGGGGATTCTCCAGCTGGCCTGGGATGGACTTGCCATGCTCATAGTGGTCGGACAGGCAATGGATTCCGACTCTGCTACCCAGAGGGGAAAGATGAGGTTATGGGACAGTGTGCGAATGGCAAGATACAGTGGGCACAATGGTACCTGGAAAATAATTTGAGGATGGAAAGCCAACATGCTGGGCCAGGCAGCTCAGAATATTAATGCACAAAGCCCTTGACCCTGGAAAAGGTAGCGGGGCAATCCGGGATTCACTAGGTGTGGCTGGCATTCAAGGTCACATGAAAGGTAGGGCTGTCAAGTGGTCCTAACGTACACTTATCATCTTGCTCCATGCAGAGATGTTTTAAGGCAAAGTGGTCTCTGGCCCAAGGCCCCAGACTTTTGGGTGCCTCATGATAGAGCCAGCTCTGTTCTGCAGTCTTCCTCTGATGAACTTGAATAACATAGGCATTCAACAAAACGTCCTTTAGTGGGTTGTCTCTTTCCTCTCAGGCCGCACACAGAGCATCGGCCATCCTCCCTTTACTTCTACACTAAAGATCATCACCTGTGGTGTACCCCAAAAATCTTCCCTCAGCCCAACCATGTTCAACATATACATGACCCCCTTACAGACAACGTCAGATCCTACAGACTCAATATAGTCTCCTACGATATTCAACTAATCCTCTCACTCACCAAAGACCCCAACACTGCCAAAGCCAACTTCCAGAGCACCATGACCAAAGTAGCAACATGGATGAAGAACAGCTGCCTCAAACTAAACACTGACAAAACGGAAGTCCTGATTTTCAGGAAGAAAACCTCAGTAGGGGACAACAGCTGGTAGCCAGCAGAACCAGGACCAATGTCCTCTCCATCAGACCACACATGAAACCTTGGCATTGTCCTTGACTACCAACTATCTATGAATTGACAAGTAAACTCAGTCACCCCCTCCAGCTTCTACATCCTCTGTATGCTCCACCGAATTTTCAAATGGATCCCTAAAGACATCAGAAAGAAAGTCACGCATGCCTTGGTCACCAGGTGCCTCAACTATGGCAACACTCCCTGTCGACTATGGAGCTAGAGTGACCTCCCAGCAACTTAAAAGACTTGAGACTACAGAAATGAAATGAAAATATATTTTATAAAGTGCGCGTATTCCCGAGGGTGTCTTGGCGCTAATGTGTAATAGGCAGACACTGAGCCCCACTTCTCTCTCCCTAGCGGAAGTGGTCATTCCCCTTTCACTATCGGTGACATTGAGGACTGGAGCCACTAGAAGCCTGAGTCTCAGTAGTCCCACTCTGACTCTGTTAGAAAAGTCAAACATTTCGAGTGCCAACCCGCTATCTGGC
The DNA here is from genome assembly GCF_031143425.1 of Pleurodeles waltl. Classification (NCBI taxonomy): domain Eukaryota; kingdom Metazoa; phylum Chordata; class Amphibia; order Caudata; family Salamandridae; genus Pleurodeles; species Pleurodeles waltl. The sequence goes on along the minus strand of NC_090450.1, from coordinate 1,008,686,809 downwards.
AGACAGGTTTGCTGGGGACCTTCTGGCCCTTCTCTGTCTTAACCACGCCAGCAGAGATTGTCCGACATGAATCTCCAAGAAGGTATCTCATGCAGGCGCAGCGGCTGCAGCAACTGCCGCTGTTGGGTATTACGCACGCGTCTATGCAGGGGCCATGGCTGGGAGTCCTTGGTGCTCCTCCGATGTGGCAGTGTTTCCTTTGGTCTTCCCCAGGTGGGATTTTAATGACTTCTGCTTGTGATTCACAGTCGGGGCTCTGGCCCGCACGGGTCACCACGGCCGCTTCTCCTTGCGACAGAAGAATCAACCAGGCCAAGATTCTTGTCTTTTTCCAGTGAAACCCCGCTCGCATTCAAGGTCACAGACCTAATCCTCACCCAGGAGACAGGCCAATCATGCTAGCAGCAGGTTCCTTTTCACGGCAGCCCCCTCTAGCATCATGGATATGGTTGAGAGGCTTGCGCCACTTTGGCTTTGTGTGGCATCATGGATATGGTTGAGAGGCTTGTGCCACTTTGGCTTTGCATGGCCTCATAGATATGTTTGGGAGGCTTGCACCAATTTGTCTTTGCATGGCCTCATAGATATGGTTGAGAGGCTTGCACCGCCGGACTGATAACAAACGTGGCACTCTGGCCACGCAAGGCTCTCATAAATATGCCCTATAGTGTTTCTTTCACTGGCATGGAGCCAGGCCCCCATGCTAATGTGGGAACACTGCCTTAGAACTGCCACATTGCTAATACTGCGCCTCACGATCTATATCACAAAAGGGGCCACGCAAGTGTCTGTGGCCCCTTCTGTAAAACCAAGGGGTATATTTTCAAGAAACTGGCTCCTCAGCACTGATGCGCCAGTTTTCTTGCATTACTCCTGCCCCACCTAACGACACCATGTGTGCGCTGTATTTATAATACGGCCCACCACGGAGGACTTTAGGCCAGTAACGTCAGAATGTTTTACATTATTGTGACACTTTCCTGCACTAGAGTCAAAAATATTGACGCTAGTGCAGCAAAGTGCAAGGAGGCCCATAGGTTACTATGGGTGCGTCATTTTAATGCCTGCTCTGAGCGTTCAACATGATCCCCAAAAATGGCGCAGTGAAATCTTGTAGATTCACTACGCCACTTTTGCGGGCCTCCTAACACCGGAAGCCCCCCCTTGCATACATTATGCCTGAAGCAGGCATAATGTGGCACAAGGGGTCGCAAAGTGGCACGATGCATGCATCGCGCCACTTTGTAAATAGGGCGCAGCGAAAAATGCCTCCTTGAGCCACATTTGCATACAAAAAAATTACGCTAATGTAGCGCAAGGAGGCGCTAGGGCCTTGTAAATGTGGGAGTGCGCATGCCTATTGCGCACATAAGACACTCATTTGATATGGACCCTGGTGTTCCATGAGTGCACCTGTGATCAAACTGCACAGCAGCTGCCCAGGCTGTGTCCGCGGTGCACGTGAGGGGGACTTGCTGACGCATACTCAGTATAGGACAGGCACACGCTCCCTACAGGTTTGCATTCAAGGCGCTTGCTAGCAGCTGGCTCGTAACCCCCTCGAGCCCCTTGATTTACACTCCAGAAGGAGGGTTCGGAGATCCCCCCCAGGGTGGCACCTCGGCTCTTGTTTGCGCATCCTTAGTACAAGTCTCACTTGTGCCATATTTCACATTAATGTCTCTTCTGCCGGTGACGTTGCTGCAGCTAGCTGCTTTTAATGGCCTTTTAGCAGCTGTGGCCTCCTCGGAGGACGTGAAAAGATAATCTGGGGGTCCCTCCGCATGGCCCCCACCTCCATATGCTAATTCCGTCGATTGTTCTGTTTTATTTCTCGGGTTCTGCTCCTCCTGGACGTTTCGCAGATCATTTTTCCTGGTCGGGTTTCATGGGAATTGAAACAAAAAGCGTTTGCGGCGGAAAAAACTGCTGAAAGTGATTTGTGAAGCCTTTGCTTCATAAACTGTGATTTTAGGACGATTAAAATGTAAATAGCCCGGGCATGGAGCAGCGCGTGGCTGGCCTTCGTGAAATGTGGCGAGCCTAGGATGGAGGGCCAGGGCTGGCTCTCAGTCAGAGGGAAGGCACCCTCCAAGTAACGAGTCTAACTCCAGGGGACCCCCACCACCCACTTGAGAGCCACCCCCTCCTTTACTGCAGTCACCTAACCAAAAATGTCCGGGCTCCCCTGCCGGGGGTCATCAGTGGCCCCTGAGCTCCCATATCTCACAGATATTCATTGATCTTAGGCTGAATGGGCCCCACTGAAGAACAAGGGGGCCTCTGATCAGTTGGGGGCCCCACGCGCCGCACGTGGTTGCAGGGGCCTGTGTTACGCCTCGGCTTTACTGAGCATGAGCTTAGGGTCTGATTTAGAAATCGGCTGACAGGTTACGCGGTCACAACGGTGATGGATATCCCATCGGCCAAAATCTAAGTCCCATAGGAAATAATGGGATTTAGTTTTCGGCGGACGGAATATCCATCACGGCTGTGACAGAGTAGCCCTCTGCCGTTTTATGATTCAATTTTATCCTATAGAAATTGTAATACAGCGGACGGGATATCTGTCATGTTTGTGATGGAGTTACCCGTCTGCCAAACTCTAAATCAGGTCCTAAGGCATGTTGTTGGCACAAGAACCCCAGCTATGGTGCACGCAGGTTGTCCTGCAGTCCTGAGCCCGAGGCAACGCTCCCGGGACACCATTTGTGATACCCTAACACAGCTAGTGACCTCACAAATTAATATGTTATGCGAGTCACTTTTTAAATTTGCCCAAAATATTGCAGTACTGATTTTAGAACAGTAATGAAGGGCCCTGGACTATTTTGGGGAAAGCTGCACTTAATGCAGGACTGGAGTTACTATAGTGAATTCTCTGTTCCAGTATCCACAAACCCTCTGCAGCACTGAGGGTGCAGCTTGAGTCAAAAAACTCGTTAAGGTTACGCCGCCCTGCAGGCACACTTCTCTGACATAGGAGGCAGTATGGAGGCCATGAGCAAGCACATCAGGCAGGTGTAATGTTGTGGCTCCCCCTCTGAGTGAAGGGAGTAAGTCATGTGGAAGGGAGGTGTTATAAGTTACCACCTGTAGGTTGAGGATATTGTGGTCTTGTCCAGATGTCACATCCATAGTAAATAAAACAACGCACCTGTTTCCAGGGTGGGAGTCACCTCTTGGTACCTATGTGCTGCACCTTGTGTACTTCCTGCACCCGGAGCATGCATTCTTGTGCCTTGCCACACTACAACAGACCTTCCAACTCAGACAACTCAGACAACTCAGATAACGCAACCGTGTATCACACAATACCGACTCTCTTCACACGGTCACCTGGTGATGAGCGGATATCACACAATATGCACACAATTAGCTTGGCCTCAATCTAGTCCTCCAGGTACTCCTGGGGGAGTAATTGGTGGACAACCACAGCCTGTTTCCAGCCCACAATTCTGCTACTTCACCCAGGGTGCCATGTGCTCCATGCCCTCCTGTAACTTGAATAGGCCATCCTGGCAAAGAACACTCATATATTGGAGGCCATGGCTACCATTCCAGAAACTGAGACCTTCATCGTCTCTGCACCCCCATCCATGCAATGGCCTAAATGGAAGTGGTGGGTGGAACAGCTGGACCTCAACTTCACTACATGGGGTGGCAGTGGACGAAAATAAGCCCTGCTGCTTCCTCTAGCCGGTGCGGACATATTTAAAATGGGAAACAGCCTTAACAACGCAGCTCGAGTCACGTTGTGCCTTTACAACGCAGCCTGAACCACAAATGTGTCTTTACAATGCATTCCTTTACCACTCAAGTCATTACAACGACTTGCCTTAGGGAAAGTGTTGTTGGACTGATGTTGGACTTTAAGTCCAACACTTTCCCAACTGTGGCGCTGACTGGAGTTGGAATTGTAAACTATACTATTCCAAAGTCCAGCGCTTTCCCCAAGGCAAGTCGTTGTAATGACTTGCGTGGTAAAAGAATGCGTTGCAGAGACGCATTTGTGGTTTGGGCCGCGTTCTTAAGGCAGGCGTGCTAAAGACCTGCGTTGTTCCGACACACAACCATATAAAATTTCTTGTACATTCACAGAGGCTGGGCCTCCCCACACGTATGCCACAATGGTTACTACTCTTAGTGCCTACTTTGAACCAATGGTGAATCCCACTTACGAGAGGTTTATCTTTCACCAGGCCCATCAGGAGCTGAAGTAATTGCTTGAAACGTTTCATGCAAGACTCAAGGAACTGGCTGCCACTTGTGTATTCATGAACGAACCGAAGAAATACTTGCACAAATAATCCAAGGTTGTATGTCCTCCACGCTATAAGAGCAGAACCTCCAGGTTCCAAGTATGCCACTCAATGACATCCTCAATATGGGCCGGTCCAAAGAGCTGTTGAGTGCCACGGCATCCCACCTGGAGACGGCATTGCACACGCCAATTAAGCAAGAGCCTGTGAACCTGGCCACAGCTGCCAAGTCACCACCCAAAGGAAAGCCACAACCGCTGTGCGAGGCACCTGTAGATACTGTGGTAGCCCCGCTTACCATCTGGCAGAGTGTCCTGCATTCAGCAAGACGTGTGCAGCCTGCAGGAAACTGAATCACTTTGCAAAGGTGTGCCTCTCTAGCTAGCAAGCTTCGATGACACCATAGAAAACAGTGAGCAACGTTGCAGGCCCTCCAGGGGATTCTGAAGGGGAAGAAATAACAGACATGGACGACAGTGACATAGCTGACATTGTCCACACGGTGCTGGCAGTGGGACCTGCCTTCACCTCATCCTATTCTCTACCAACATGCCAGGTAGGGGGAGGGGTAATAAGGCTGGTGGCCATCATCAACACAGAGGGCAATGAGAGTCTAAATACAAGACCGCCTCTCAGCTCGGCAAACGTTAAAAGTCTATGCATACCATGGAACTCACCTGTTGACGCAGAAAGGCCAATTCACAACCAACATCACCCACAACATTCGGAAGTCTGACACCAGTGTATGTCACACAAGAAGGCACCAGCATGCTACTAAGTTGCTGTACACCAAGGAACTCCGGCTCGTGCAGTTTGCCATAGGAGTGCTTAGCAGCCAGTTAGATAACATCCTGCCCGACTTCCAAGAGATATTTGAAGGATAAGGGCGCCTGAAAGAACAATGGCACTCCACATTAACCAGTCCAACCCTCAACTTTAAGACATCATTGAGTAGCCTTTCACCTAATGCCAAAATGAAAGCTGGAAAAAGCAGGCATCATCGAGAATGTAGGGGAGCCAATTCCCTGGTTCTCTCTGATCATCATTACACATAAACCCATACAGCCAGGAGAGGTGAAAATATGAGGGGATATGCGGCTGCCAAATGTAGCAATCAGAAGAGAGAGGCATATCACCCCGCTGGTCAACAACATTTATCAATGAGCTGAGCGGGTCATGGTGGTTTTCTAAAATGGATCTGACATCCTCGTAAAAGCTAAGTTGATAGAGTAATACCATGCCCGACTAAAAGGGGTATTGCAGAGGCTCTGGGACAATGGACTGACACTCCAACTGGTGGCCGAAAGACCTTGTACCCACGCCCACGCCTTGTTTGCAAACGACAACCCTCTGAATGTTCATAGACAACAAACTGGACATGAGTGCGCAAGTCAAACGCAGCGGACTTTGCCTGCTTTAACACACTCAGGATGCTGAAGAAAATCTTCAAGTGGCTATTAGACAACACCAAAAAAACCATCACCTAGGTCCTTCTCACCAACAGAATACAACATGGAAACAATGTGTAGGCAGGGATTACCAACCAGCTCACAGGAAGACTGCAGACCGTACAAAATGCAGCAGCCACACTAGTCCTCAACCTCCCACACCAAGCCCACAACACGCCACACCGCTGGCTCCCGATACACAAGAGTGCACACTTTAAACTCCTCACCCACACCTACAACACTCTCCATAGCACTGGCCCTGCCTACCTGAGCAGCTGCATTCACCTCCAACAACCCTCTATACACCTCAGCTCTGCCGATCTGTCAAAAGAACACACGCCCGCACACACCGAAGCAGAGGAGAGGGCCACCCCTTATGGTACCTGACCCCTAACGCCTGGAAAGACCTCCCTTGACACATCAAAGCCTCCTCCTCTCCTCTTGACTTTAGCAAGAAGCTGAAGCCCTGGCTTTTTATGAAAGCCCCCAGGACTGACTCCACACACCTGCTACAGAGCACCTGGATACCACCTGCGGTGATTATCGCACTATAAAAACACCAATATCATAAAAGAACAACATTGACACAAGAGCTGCAGAGTAGAGAAAACATGCATAGTGTACACTAATAAAGCCTCTTAAGCATTTTGTGCAATGGGCAAAAAAGCAATATTTGTAATCTCGACAACAGGAACGTTCCTCTCCATGTATAATCGTCTGTAAGCAGCAATTGAGGCTGTTATCGGATATAAATTGTGCAAAATGTTTGCAATAATAAGTCGTAACTGTCTAAGCTATGAAATATTAATTTGCCAGCTGTTGGGGGCTAATTATTGCATAGTTTATTATAGCAGCACATGAGTTAGCCAGCACAAGGCGTTGCGAAGAGCTGACTGATACACTTCTCCGACATATTAACGTTTTGTGCTGTGCGCTGGTCCACAGCTAACATGCAGGGGCATAGCTTAGTCGGTGAGATTTAGGGTATGTGACTCTCAAACTTCCCAACTCAAAAAACAGTGAGCTGCAGGATGAATGGATGAGTTAACCGATGTGCACGATGGGCTGTACCTGCAGCAGGGTCAGAACTGATTTGCATTAGGTAGACCTCTACGGCTGACTTACAGTTTGGTGGACAGATACTCCATTGCAACGGTGATGCAGTACCCTGTGCACCAAACTCAAGGTACGCCCACCGGATTAGGAGTCAGGAAGACTGCAAGTTTTACGCTGATGGAGTCAAATTTACTCCGTTGCTGCTAAACTACCTCTGATGGCCCAACAGAGTAGGGACGGAAAGCAGTAATGCAACGGACCGCAGGAGAAGGGTGGGAGGGGCAAGCAACACAAAAAGGGGGATGGGGAGATGGGGCAAGAACACGGGCAGTGGGAGGAGGAAGGAAGCAGCACCCCAGCAGCCAGCGGGAGGAGTTCGGGGCAAACGACAGGAGGGAGAGGGAAGGAGGGAGGTTGGGGGTAAGAACACAAGTGGTGGAAGAGAGCTGCAACACAACAAACAGCAGGAGGATGGACTGCAGACATGTACTCTTATAGAGGACAAGAAGAAAAGTTTCAAAAGTACCTGCAGAAGTGCATGACCAGTGGAGGAACACTGGCCTCAGACAGGAAGGAGTACTTGGTCTGTGCTCCACAGCAGGGACAAACACTTGAAGCCCCAAGAGGAAGCAGGAGGTGAGCAGAAGGTGCTGCTCAGAAAACAACTCAAGATCCACCTGTTCTCTCAGCAGTCCTCCCTACCAACCAACAGAAAACAACTGAAGATCCACCTGTTCCCTCAGCAGTCCTCCCTACCAACCAGCAGAAAACAACTCAAGACCTACCTGTTCCCTCAGCAGTCCTCCCTACCAACCAGCAGAAAACATCTGAAGATACACCTGTTTCCTCAGCAGTCCTCCCTACCAACCACCAGAAAACAACTCAAGACCTATCTGTTCCCTCAGCACTCAACCTACCAACCAACAGAAAACAACTCAAGATGCATCTGTTCCCTCAGCACCTGAACGTTCCAACCACCAGAAAAAAACTAAAGACTAACATGTTCCCTCAGCAGATTTACCTACCAACAACCAGAAAACAACACAAGACCCATCTGTTCCCTCAGCACCTGAACGTTCCAACCACCAGAAAACAACAAAGACCCATTTGTTCCCTCAGCACCCAAAACCACCAACCACCAGAAAGTAACTCAAGATCCATCTGCTCTCCAAAGGTTGAGATGCTGTGGGGACAGACAAGTATTGTTCCCTGGTCGCCCGCTTGTTAAGTCTCTGGTGGAACAGGGTGTCCCTGCGCTGCCTTCTGAAGGCTGGGCTTGCTGGTAAGCAGGGTTGTAGCTCGGTCTCTGAAGGCTGGGCTTGTTGGTAAGCAGGGATGTAGCTCGGTATCTGAAGGTTGGGTTGTTGGTAAGCAGGATTGTAGCTCGGTCTCTGAAGGTTGGGTTGCTGGTAAGCAGGGTTGTAGCTCGGTCTCTGAAGGCTGGGCTTGCTGGTAAGCAGGGTTGTATCTCGGTCTCTGAAGGCTGGGCTTGCTGGTAAGCAGGGTTGTAGCTCGGTCTCTGAAGGTTGGGTTGTTGGTAAGCAGGGTTGTAGCTCGGTCTCTGAAGGTTGGGTTGTTGGTAAGCAGGATTGTAGCTCGGTCTCTGAAGGCTGGGCTTGCTGGTAAGCAGGGTTGTAGCTCGGTCTCTGAAGGCTGGGCTTGCTGGTAAGCAGGGTTGTAGCTCGGTCTCTGAAGGTTGGGTTGTTGGTAAGCAGGGTTGTAGCTCGGTCTCTGAAGGTTGGGTTGTTGGTAAGCAGGATTGTAGCTCGGTCTCTGAAGGCTGGGCTTGTTGGTAAGCAGGATTGTAGCTCGGTCTCTGAAGGCTGGGCTTGCTGGTAAGCAGGGTTGTAGCTCGGTCTCTGAAGGTTGGGTTGTTGGTAAGCAGGGTTGTAGCTCGGTCTCTGAAGGTTGGGTTGTTGGTAAGCAGGATTGTAGCTCGGTCTCTGAAGGCTGGGCTTGTTGGTAAGCAGGGTTGTAGCTCGGTCTCTGAAGGTTGGGTTGTTGGTAAGCAGGGTTGTAGCTCGGTCTCTGAAGGTTGGGTTGTTGGTAAGCAGGGTTGTAGCTCGGTCTCTGAAGGTTGGGTTGTTGGTAAGCAGGATTGTAGCTCGGTCTCTGAAGGCTGGGCTTGCTGGTAAGCAGGGTTGTAGCTCGGTCTCTGAAGGCTGGGCTTGCTGGTAAGCAGGGTTGTAGCTCGGTCTCTGAAGGTTGGGTTGTTGGTAAGCAGGGTTGTAGCTCGGTCTCTGAAGGTTGGCTTGTTGGTAAGCAGGGTTGTAGCTCGGTATCTGAAGGTTGGGTTGTTGGTAAGCAGGGTTGTAGCTCGGTCTCTGAAGGTTGGGTTGCTGGTAAGCAGGGTTGTAGCTCGGTCTCTGAAGGTTGGGTTGCTGGTAAGCAGGATTGTAGCTCGGTCTCTGAAGGTTGGGTTGTTGGTAAGCAGGGTTGTAGCTCGGTCTCTGAAGGTTGGGTTGTTGGTAAGCAGGGTTGTAGCTCGGTCTCTGAAGGTTGGGTTGTTGGTAAGCAGGGTTGTAGCTCGGTCTCTGAAGGTTGGCTTGTTGGTAAGCAGGGTTGTAGCTCGGTATCTGAAGGTTGGGTTGTTGGTAAGCAGGATTGTAGCTCGGTCTCTGAAGGATGGGTTGCTGGTAAGCAGGGTTGTAGCTCGGTCTCTGAAGGCTGGGTTGCTGGTAAGCAGGGTTGTAGCTCGGTCTCTGAAGGCTGGGCTTGCTGGTAAGCAGGGTTGTAGCTCGGTCTCTGAAGGCTGGGCTTGCTGGTAAGCAGGGTTGTAGCTCGGTCTCTGAAGGTTGGCTTGTTGGTAAGCAGGGTTGTAGCTCGGTCTCTGAAGGTTGGGTTGCTGGTAAGCAGGGTTGTAGCTCGGTCTCTGAAGGTTGGGTTGTTGGTAAGCAGGGTTGTAGCTCGGTCTCTGAAGGTTGGGTTGTTGGTAAGCAGGGTTGTAGCTCGGTCTCTGAAGGTTGGGTTGTTGGTAAGCAGGGTTGTAGCTCGGTATCTGAAGGTTGGGTTGTTGGTAAGCAGGGTTGTAGCTCGGTCTCTGAAGGTTGGGTTGCTGGTAAGCAGGGTTGTAGCTCGGTCTCTGAAGGTTGGGTTGTTGGTAAGCAGGGTTGTAGCTCGGTATCTGAAGGTTGGCTTGTTGGTAAGCAGGGTTGTAGCTCGGTCTCTGAAGGATGGGTTTCTGGTAAGCAGGGTTGTAGCTCGGTCTCTGAAGGCTGGGTTGCTGGTAAGCAGGGTTGTAGCTCGGTCTCTGAAGGCTGGGCTTGCTGGTAAGCAGGGTTGTAGCTCGGTCTCTGAAGGCTGGGCTTGCTGGTAAGCAGGGTTGTAGCTCGGTCTCTGAAGGTTGGGTTGTTGGTAAGCAGGGTTGTAGCTCGGTCTCTGAAGGTTGGGTTGTTGGTAAGCAGGGTTGTAGCTCGGTCTCTGAAGGCTGGGCTTGCTGGTAAGCAGGGTTGTAGCTCGGTCTCTGAAGGTTGGGTTGTTGGTAAGCAGGATTGTAGCTCGGTCTCTGAAGGTTGGGTTGTTGGTAAGCAGGGTTGTAGCTCGGTCTCTGAAGGTTGGGTTGTTGGTAAGCAGGATTGTAGCTCGGTCTCTGAAGGCTGGGCTTGCTGGTAAGCAGGGTTGTAGCTCGGTCTCTGAAGGTTGGCTTGTTGGTAATCAGGGTTGTAGCTCGGTCTCTGAAGGTTGGCTTGTTGGTAATCAGGGTTGTAGCTCGGTCTCTGAAGGTTGGGTTGTTGGTAAGCAGGGTTGTAGCTCGGTCTCTGAAGGTTGGCTTGTTGGTAATCAGGGTTGTAGCTCGGTCTCTGAAGGTTGGGTTGTTGGTAAGCAGGGTTGTAGCTCGGTCTCTGAAGGTTGGGTTGTTGGTAAGCAGGGTTGTAGCTCGGTCTCTGAAGGCTGGGCTTGCTGGTAAGCAGGGTTGTAGCTCGGTCTCTGAAGGTTGGGTTGTTGGTAAGCAGGGTTGTAGCTCGGTCTCTGAAGGTTGGGTTGTTGGTAAGCAGGGTTGTAGCTCGGTCTCTGAAGGTTGGGTTGTTGGTAATCAGGGTTGTAGCTCGGTCTCTGAAGGTTGGGTTGTTGGTAAGCAGGGTTGTAGCTCGGTCTCTGAAGGTTGGGTTGTTGGTAAGCAGGATTGTAGCTCGGTCTCTGAAGGTTGGGTTGTTGGTAAGCAGGGTTGTAGCTCGGTCTCTGAAGGTTGGGTTGTTGGTAAGCAGGATTGTAGCTCGGTCTCTGAAGGCTGGGCTTGCTGGTAAGCAGGGTTGTAGCTCGGTCTCTGAAGGTTGGGTTGTTGGTAAGCAGGGTTGTAGGTCGGTCTCTGAAGGTTGGGTTGTTGGTAAGCAGGGTTGTAGCTCGGTCTCTGAAGGTTGGGTTGTTGGTAATCAGGGTTGTAGCTCGGTCTCTGAAGGTTGGGTTGTTGGTAAGCAGGGTTGTAGCTCGGTCTCTGAAGGTTGGGTTGTTGGTAAGCAGGGTTGTAGCTCGGTCTCTGAAGGTTGGGTTGCTGCTAAGCAGGGTTGTAGCTCGGTCTCTGAAGGTTGGGTTGTTGGTAAGCAGGGTTGTAGCTCGGTATCTGAAGGTTGGGTTGTTGGTAAGCAGGGTTGTAGCTCGGTCTCTGAAGGTTGGGTTGTTGGTAAGCAGGGTTGTAGCTCGGTCTCTGAAGGTTGGGTTGTTGGTAAGCAGGATTGTAGCTCGGTCTCTGAAGGTTGGGCTTGCTGGTAAGCAGGGTTGTAGCTCGGTCTCTGAAGGTTGGGCTTGCTGGTAAGCAGGGTTGTAGCTCGGTCTCTGAAGGTTGGCTTGTTGGTAAGCAGGATTGTAGCTCGGTCTCTGAAGGTTGGGTTGTTGGTAAGCAGGATTGTAGCTCGGTCTCTGAAGGTTGGCTTGTTGGTAAGCAGGATTGTAGCTCCGTCTCTGAAGGCTGGTGTGTTGGTAAGCAGGGTTGTAGCTCGGTCTCTGAAGGTTGGGTTGTTGGTAAGCAGGATTGTAGCTCGGTCTCTGAAGGTTGGCTTGCTGGTAAGCAGGGTTGTAGCTCGGTCTCTGAAGGTTGGGTTGTTGGTAAGCAGGGTTGTAGCTCGGTCTCTGAAGGTTGGGTTGTTGGTAAGCAGGGTTGTAGCTCGGTCTCTGAAGGCTGGGCTTGCTGGTAAGCAGGGTTGTAGCTCGGTCTCTGAAGGTTGGGTTGTTGGTAAGCAGGATTGTAGCTCGGTCTCTGAAGGTTGGGTTGTTGGTAAGCAGGGTTGTAGCTCGGTCTCTGAAGGTTGGGTTGTTGGTAAGCAGGATTGTAGCTCGGTCTCTGAAGGCTGGGCTTGCTGGTAAGCAGGGTTGTAGCTCGGTCTCTGAAGGTTGGCTTGTTGGTAATCAGGGTTGTAGCTCGGTCTCTGAAGGTTGGCTTGTTGGTAATCAGGGTTGTAGCTCGGTCTCTGAAGGTTGGGTTGTTGGTAAGCAGGGTTGTAGCTCGGTCTCTGAAGATTGGCTTGTTGGTAATCAGGGTTGTAGCTCGGTCTCTGAAGGTTGGGTTGTTGGTAAGCAGGGTTGTAGCTCGGTCTCTGAAGGTTGGGTTGTTGGTAAGCAGGGTTGTAGCTCGGTCTCTGAAGGCTGGGCTTGCTGGTAAGCAGGGTTGTAGCTCGGTCTCTGAAGGTTGGGTTGTTGGTAAGCAGGATTGTAGCTCGGTCTCTGAAGGTTGGGTTGTTGGTAAGCAGGGTTGTAGCTCGGTCTCTGAAGGTTGGGTTGTTGGTAATCAGGGTTGTAGCTCGGTCTCTGAAGGTTGGGTTGTTGGTAAGCAGGGTTGTAGCTCGGTCTCTGAAGGTTGGGTTGTTGGTAAGCAGGATTGTAGCTCGGTCTCTGAAGGTTGGGTTGTTGGTAAGCAGGGTTGTAGCTCGGTCTCTGAAGGTTGGGTTGTTGGTAAGCAGGGTTGTAGCTCGGTCTCTGAAGGTTGGGCTTGCTGGTAAGCAGGGTTGTAGCTCGGTCTCTGAAGGTTGGGTTGTTGGTAAGCAGGGTTGTAGCTCGGTCTCTGAAGGTTGGCTTGTTGGTAAGCAGGATTGTAGCTCGGTCTCTGAAGGTTGGGTTGTTGGTAAGCAGGGTTGTAGCTCGGTCTCTGAAGGTTGGGTTGTTGGTAAGCAGGATTGTAGCTCGGTCTCTGAAGGTTGGCTTGTTGGTAAGCAGGATTGTAGCTCGGTCTCTGAAGGTTGGGCTTGCTGGTAAGCAGGGTTGTAGCTCGGTCTCTGAAGGTTGGGTTGTTGGTAAGCAGGGTTGTAGCTCGGTCTCTGAAGGTTGGGTTGTTGGTAAGCAGGGTTGTAGCTCGGTCTCTGAAGGCTGGGCTTGCTGGTAAGCAGGGTTGTAGCTCGGTCTCTGAAGGTTGGGTTGTTGGTAAGCAGGGTTGTAGCTCGGTCTCTGAAGGTTGGGTTGTTGGTAAGCAGGGTTGTAGCTCGGTCTCTGAAGGTTGGGTTGTTGGTAAGCAGGGTTGTAGCTCGGTCTCTGAAGGCTGGGCTTGCTGGTAAGCAGGGTTGTAGCTCGGTCTCTGAAGGTTGGGTTGTTGGTAAGCAGGGTTGTAGCTCGGTCTCTGAAGGTTGGGTTGTTGGTAAGCAGGGTTGTAGCTCGGTCTCTGAAGGTTGGGTTGTTGGTAAGCAGGATTGTAGCTCGGTCTCTGAAGGTTGGGTTGTTGGTAAGCAGGATTGTAGCTCGGTCTCTGAAGGTTGGGTTGTTGGTAAGCAGGATTGTAGCTCGGTCTCTGAAGGCTGGGCTTGCTGGTAAGCAGGGTTGTAGCTCGGTCTCTGAAGGTTGGGTTGTTGGTAAGCAGGATTGTAGCTCGGTCTCTGAAGGTTGGGTTGTTGGTAAGCAGGATTGTAGCTCGGTCTCTGAAGGTTGGCTTGTTGGTAAGCAGGGTTGTAGCTCGGTCTCTGAAGGTTGGGTTGTTGGTAAGCAGGATTGTAGCTCGGTCTCTGAAGGTTGGGTTGTTGGTAAGCAGGGTTGTAGCTCGGTCTCTGAAGGTTGGGTTGTTGGTAAGCAGGGTTGTAGCTCGGTCTCTGAAGGCTGGGCTTGCTGGTAAGCAGGGTTGTAGCTCGGTCTCTGAAGGTTGGGTTGTTGGTAAGCAGGATTGTAGCTCGGTCTCTGAAGGTTGGCTTGTTGGTAAGCAGGATTGTAGCTCGGTCTCTGAAGGCTGGGCTTGCTGGTAAGCAGGGTTGTAGCTCGGTCTCTGAAGGTTGGGTTGTTGGTAAGCAGGGTTGTAGCTCGGTCTCTGAAGGTTGGCTTGTTGGTAATCAGGGTTGTAGCTCGGTCTCTGAAGGTTGGGTTGTTGGTAAGCAGGGTTGTAGCTCGGTCTCTGAAGGTTGGGTTGTTGGTAAGCAGGGTTGTAGCTCGGTCTCTGAAGGTTGGGTTGTTGGTAAGCAGGATTGTAGCTCGGTCTCTGAAGGCTGGTGTGTTGGGGGGCCAGGGCATGAGCCGGGGTGTTTGTTTCTGGTGGCCTGGATGTTGGTGATCTTTGGTGTGGAGTTGAGGCTGGGATGCTGACACGACAGCAGGTCTTGCACTGACTTCGGATTAGTTTGAGGAGATTCTCCGCGTGCAAGCATCACTCAGTGAATCACAACTCGAGAGCTGAGCCCTGGTACCCCCCCTCCTGATGCACATCAACCGACAAAGCAGCAACAGAGACCCCAGGTGGAGCAGGCCGCCCGGTTCATATCTGACCAGACCGCCGACCCTGGCGACGCACTGACACCCCGTTCAGCTTGGAAAGGCACCCACTGGTAATCGCTTCAGTACCACCGGTATTACCACGAATGTGGTGGCGAATGGGGAATAACTTGCAGAAGTTATTGGGCATGTTTGGTGCGGAGTTATTCCCAGCCTCTCCCAGGTGTGCCATTCTGTGCTGTAATACAGAATTACGGCTCTGCAAATATGTTACGACAGCGTTTGTAATGCGTCATTAGCACTTCATGTTAAACTGCGCAGGTGTTAAACACGTGGTTGTTCCACTGGCGCATTTTTGTAGAAATCCGACCTTGTCTAAACAAGGGTCGATTCAGCATTTTTCTGCAGTAATGTGACAACTGTTTTACATATACTGAAACGTGCTTATGTTAAAATTGTGTGGACAACAGTACGACACACAACAATGTGTGCATGATGCGGAATACAGCTGGACTGTGCTACCAGCTTTTGTATAGCGCCTTCTACCATAGTGTGGGCGTTTTCTTAATCCAGGCGCACCACGCGCTGTTAGCAGTTAGATGTTATGCTGTCAAACCTAATACTAATCACTGTATTAACTTTGTAAAGATGAGAGGCTGGGTAGGCCGTGTCGAGAGTGAAAAGTGCGGCACGCAGGCCTCCGAACATCTCTGCAGTGGGCGCTCAACCCGCTGAGCTACCTCACGGAGATGTCATTTAAGGAGAGGAAACGATGCTCGCTGAAGCATCCGTCTTCGTACGCGGGCGGCACTGGGACGAGGGAGTAATCTTTCAATGACTTAAATCTGTTGTAATTACTTTTATGTAAGGGAAGCGAGGCCCACGCGCTGTGGGATTCTGAAGGATTAACAATAAATTAGGTCACGAGGGGGTGGAGCAGACACGACAAAGGATGGAGGGAATATATGTGTAATCCCCCTTTTACAGAGGGCAGCCCTGGCTCCATCTTTCAAAGGCCACGGGGCTCGGGGATAACATCTCAGCTGGAGACCAGTCTCCGTCTCTGGGCTTGATTTTGTTGCCTCCTGGAGCTACACGAGTCTAAGAGCTATGAGGAGAAGATGCAACAAAGAAGTACTTAACGGGTGTGAGTCACTAACAAATATACGTGCACAGATGGACCGCTGTAAAGTTCGGGCTGGACTCTTCATATTAGAGCGAGGTCACAACTCATTTGCATATGGCTGGGTCCAAACTGAGGTGGCCTGATGTGCAAAATAACAATGGACTGGGATGTGGCCCGTGTAATTACCAGAGGCTGAGATTAATTCAAGCGTTCCATTCATTACTTTTTTGTATAACTCGGTGCCCTGTAAGTCCAGAGGCATGGTTCGCCTCTGGTTTGGTTTTGAGTATTGCATTTTGCAGTTCTTTTTTTAGATTCTTTTATTTACTATGTCTCTCAAGCATGGGGGCCATGTTTGGTCACTATTACAATGGGTGTTCACTGTTTGTCCTTCATCTATGTTTGCACTGTGACATTGTTTAGAGTGCCTTTGTCAGTTTCTGACCCCTACCGTGATCAAGGCTACCTCCCAAACGCATTGGGCTAGAAGGCCCATGTTGGAGTAAAGCACATTGGCAGATTCTAACTTTGGAGTGTCCGTCTTCCTTTTACATGAGGAAAATTGTTATATATATATATATATATATACATATATATATATATATATAATAACCACAACATTTATATTTCTTTTAACATATAAAAAGTGCATATTGTAAACTATTAAAAACTAAGAACACAACAGTAGCATATAAAAGTATACAAAAAAGATATTAACATTTTATACATTAAACAAGCTAAAAAATAGATTTAAAACACTTCTCAACCAAGTACCCTTAAATTTCAACAACCACAAGAGCAAATTAAATTAATAACACAAAAAATAGCAATACAAATTAAATTTAAAAATGATAACACTATAATATTATTCATAGATAAAACCTTAACAACTAATATAATCATTCAACATCCAAATTACTAAAAACAATTAAATAATTAACACAATCAATTATCAAATGAACCAATCAACAAATTAAATATCTATAACCATATTTTAAAATGATCTATTAGTTAACTAAAACTTGATCTACATAATCATCAAATTAACAAATGAAAACTTATCAAAGAAATTTATAATCAAATAAAAAATACATATGTAAAAAACTTTCCACCCTATTTGTCTCCAAACCCAGCAGCCCATGAAAAAATTGTCATAGAATAAAAAAATATATATATGTGGCCAAACCAAGAAACAAAACCACACAAAAAATATTGCATACACTTAACATTAAAATAATGATAACTTACAACTCAAAAACTAAAGGATCTCAACTAAATAATTAAAATCAATATTATATAAAATTATATTTCAAAACTATATAAAAGACTGAAACAACAATATTTGTTTGGATAATATGGGCCAATTAGTGCTATTTGGAAAGGATTACTTACACAATATAATGTTAAAATGACCCGCTGGTGACTTTGGGCCTCAATAGGAGTTCGGCAGACAGTTTGCACCATCCGCTGAACTTCCAACGGGGAGGTTGCCACCACACTGGCCATCTCCCCGACGGACCCATTCAGAGTTACCCACTACGCTGCTGGGCAGAGACCTCTGTTTCCTTCCGCCAGCCTAGCGGGAAACAGGCTACAGCATTGTCTCCGGCTCGTAATCGAGTCGGCGGCAATGCTGTAGTCATCAGGGTGCACCAGCACCTGAAAGGAGACAGTGAAAATTCCGACCGCGCTGGGCAGGGAGGTCCTGCACTGCCTATGCAAAGTGCATGGGCAGTGCAGGGGCTCCCCGGTGGCCCCTTGACCTGTTCGCTGCCAGCCTTTTCATGGCGATGTTACCACCATGAAAAGGATGGCAAGGACAAGGTCGTAATCCGTAGAGCAGCGCTGCATGCAGCTGTGCCCTTGCAGATTAGGATCGCTGCCACGGCAGAGCTGGCAGCTCCCTGGCGGTCGGACAGCCAGGGTTGTTATGTGGCAGTCAGACCACCATCGCGAGTATGACGGTTGTAAGACCACCACACTCGTAATGAGTCCCTTTGTTTTTATATTTCGCTCTAAGGGCATGGCAGCTGCATGGTACATTCATTTCTCACACTCATCCTGCATTTAAATGTGATGTCAGTAAATTGATGGGAGCTGATGGGTGTGTTCTTAAAACAGTCTATTGGTAATTTGTCTATTTGACGTTTAAGACAATAAGCATTTCTGTCTGGATTCTTTCAACCCATTGATATTTTCTTCTGCTGCATTTGATATGTAGACAATCAAAACAATAAAAATGTTAAGAGACTGGGGTCTGACAATTCCTGCAAAGACATGGTTAGGGTGTTGTGGTCGACGTACAAGATTGTGTGGTTTGTCTTGAGTTGGGTCTTGACGGGGTTTGTTGTGGATTCTGTTACGGGTGAGGTGATGGGTGGAATGTTGTGTCAAGTTCTTTGGGTGACCCAAGCCAGGTGCTCTTTTTTGGGAAAACTCTTGAATGTTTTCAGCCTCCTCTAAAGAATGGACATTGTCCTGATGACCACCCCAGTGTCTTCTTCTCACCTCGCTTGGTGTGAGGTTGATCAGTAGGTGAATAGTTAGCACAAATATCCACAGTCCTGTTGGCTCGTGAGAAGGTGTTTTGAGATCATTGGGCTGTATGTGTTTAATGTTAACATGAGATGTAGCAGAGTACTGGACCAATGGCTTGTGTCACTCTGCGTTGCCTGGCACTTAAAG
The DNA here is from genome assembly GCF_031143425.1 of Pleurodeles waltl. Lineage (NCBI taxonomy): Eukaryota > Metazoa > Chordata > Amphibia > Caudata > Salamandridae > Pleurodeles > Pleurodeles waltl. The sequence goes on along the minus strand of NC_090450.1, from coordinate 1,008,668,618 downwards.
AGACTGAAACTGAATGTGTTTTCAAACTGATTGGCTGTACTACTGATTGCCAAGTGCATGGAATATCTGAGCTGAGTAGATGTGTGTGAAATCTTCTCTCTAATTTGTTCTGCGTGGTACTTTCTGTGACATGTATTGATGGTTACTACTGTCCATAGTGATCCGCAATGCTTGTCTGCGCTTTGTTGGATCAATGTGAAATTTTTGGTTTTGTTCTTTCTCTTGTACATTGATCTGGATGTGGTGTTCGACAAGTGCCGTTGGTGGTGCCTTCATAGCTGACGTATGGCGCACGTGAGCCATGTCTCTCTAAAGTGTAGTGATGTGGAGTGTGTATACAATAACAAACAACACACTCTACTGAGTTGATGTGTTTAGTGATTGTGATCAAATGACACAACACTATGGGCCTGATTTGGAGCTTGGCGGGTGGGATTACTCTGTCACAAACATGGCGGACAGCCCATCCAATGTATTATGACTCCATTATGGGCTATTGAGATTGTAATACGGGGAGGGGATAGCGTTCACATTTGTGACAGAGTAATCCGTCCGCCAAACTTTAAATCAGGCCCTTAGTTGTTGCGATAGAATACACTGACAGTGGGTCACTGTTTCACATCGCCCAAGTGAGGCACTATGATGTGACTGGTTGTTAACCCGTTAATGCCCGGTCAGTCAGAAGGTCCTTGTACAGATACAGTCCGACTGTAGTGTTGTGATGCTATTAGTTATGTTTGACCAATGACTTTGTGTTTCACCACTGCGCATATTAGTTGCTCAATGTTCACAAGTAGCACATTATGGGCCTCATTCCGACCCTGGCGGTCATGGACCACCAGGGCCGGGGACGGAGGAAGCACCGCCAACAGGCTGGCGGTGCTTCAGGGGCAATTCTCACCGCGGCGGTAAAGCCGCGGTCAGAAAAGGGAAACCAGCGGTTTCCCGCCGGTTTTCCCCTGCCCCAGGGAATCCTCCACGGCGGCGCTGCAAGCAGCGCCGCCATGGGGATTCCGACCCCCTTCGCGCCAGCCTGTTCCTGGCGGTTTACACTGCCAGGAAGAGGCTGGCGGGAACGGGTGTCGTGGGGCCCCTGGGGGCCCCTGCAGTGCCCATGCCACTGGCATGGGCACTGCAGGGGCCCCCTAACAGGGCCCCATTAAGATTTTCAGTGTCTGCAAAGCAGACACTGAAAATCGCAACGGGTGCCACTGCACCAGTCGCACACCAGCAACTCCGCCGGCTCCATTCGGAGCCGGCTTCATCGTTGCTGGGGCTTTCCCTCTGGGCGGGCGGGCGGCCTTTTGGCGGTCGCCCGCCTGCCCTGCGGGAAAGTCAAAATGACCGCCGCGGTCATTTGACCGCGGTACTGTCTTTTGGCGGTCTCCGCCCGGCGGGCGGCGCCCGCCGCCCGCCGGGGTCGGAATGACCCCCTATATGTTTTGTTCAGCCTAGCCGCCTATTGGCTTTGCTGTATTCTGCCTATTGGCTTTGACATGCTGTATTCAGCTCAGCTGCCTATTGGCTTTGACATGATATTAGACATTGCATTTTGTATCCAGCTCAGCTGCCTATTGGCTTTGACATGACATTAGACATTGCATTTGATATTTAGGTTAGCTGCCTATTGCCTTTAACGTGGAGTTAGACATTGCAGTTGAGAATCCAAGCTGTATTTTTCCAAGCTGTGTTTTTGCACAAGATGAACCAAGCTGTTTTCTTCTCACACTAGACTAGACCTGATAAGAGAGAGTACATTTGGTGTTTACCTTTCTGCTCAAGCTTGGGAAGAGGAGCAGTCTAGGAGATCTGGCCAGTCTCCAAAGGCTTGTGTAGTTTTCCCGAGTCTGAGAGGAGGGGGCACACCTTTGTAATGGATGTCTCAGGGCTTCAGAGAATTAGATTCGAATCTGCCTGACTTCAGGCTGGAACTTGGCGCCAGTTGCCAGTCTCCCGTGTGGGTAGATAATCTCTTTCTCGCAGTTGACCGGAGTCATCAACTTGCAGACCCCAGAAAGATGAAGCTGTAAATAGTTTCTCACACGGTGAAGTATTTGTTTTGCTTTGCATTAAATATATAACCTGCTGTGTATATTGCAACTGAGAAGTATTTTGTTTTCATTGAACGTGTGCTTGAAATCTAATAATTTGTCTCTCACGAACTTGTGGGTGGGGAAGAATTAACAACAATAAAAGTCTTCTTTGAACTCAGAAGTGCATTCTTGATATGTTCTGTAAGCTCTGATTACGAGATAAGAAGGAAAGCAGAACAAGTGTGCTGTGAGTAACCAGGAAGAACCCAGAGGCGGGATCTTGTACAATATTCAGGCTGTCTTCAGAGTCTGAATCTTACGATGCAACCATTTCAACCTGCACGAAGGCAGGAAAGGTGTCAGGGAAACCTATGTTAAGTGAAAATTCTTGAGTGATCACAGGGGGCAAAGCAATGCACCAACGTTGTTGGGTCCTACATGAGCTTCAGGAGCCTCAGGTGAGAGGAAGGTGGTCTTGAGCAATGAATGTGTGTTTACACAGAAGGAACACTGAAGTGAACAACTTAACCAGGGGCAGAGGTGACCGAGTACATCCAGCACAATCCTATGAAAGCAGAACTCATTTGGTCAGGATACACTAGAGATCATTAAAACCAGGACACTGACAATGTCACAGACACCTTGGTCTTTTATGTAAGAACTTTCCCTTAGAAGAGGCAGTAAACGAGCAGAAAGCCCAGGTCTTAGGCCTTTATGTTCTTTAAAGGATTCCTACACTTCTGTGCAACCTATCACTGCGGGATGTGTTTCTCCCTCAGGTGCAGTGTTGTCACTCCAGCTCTTGCTGATCTGCTCAATATTTCTCTGCATTCTGTGCCTGCACTTTGGAAACATCTCCAGTGGTGTGACAGTAGCAGCAGCGGCTGCTGCACATTTCAAGGGCTGGGGCGGTGGGGGAGGGACATAGACGGAGGTAGTAAAATAATTTTTTAAAAAATTAAATAAACTTACCTTGCCGCCGTCTCCTGCCGCCTCGCTTCTCTCCCCTCTATGTGGTGTCCTAGCATTTGCTGGGACACCAGCATAGGCTCCCCAGCAATCCTGGTGCCGCTTTCATGCTAAACATAGCATGAAAGCAGCGTCAGGATTGGACTGAGCGCAGTGACTGCCGCTCAGACACAGCCTTGGGGTCTGTGCAGTTTTTCCAGCCCAAACCTAAGTGCACATGTGTGGTTGGCCTTCCTGAGACAGCTGGCCAAACACACATGCTCGCTTAGGTGCACTCTTCCCCCCTCCCTCCTCCCACTGCCCTGCCCCGCCCCTCCCTGTGATGCTGGCTGAGCCAGCAGATGAAAAATAACACGATAGTGCAACTATCGTTTTATTTTTCATTTCCTGGCTCTTGGCCAGAAGGGCGACGCCCCTTCGCCATAGCGAAGGAGCTGCCCATGAACATTAGCCCCTGCAGACCTCGTGCGGCGGTGGGGCCTTCAAGCTCCAGGGGTCCCTCTCAGCTCAGCCGGCACTGTGCACGCTAAGTGAACCCCTGGCTTGAGAGCTCCTGACTGGGTTTGGGACCGCACGGGGCCCCCTCCATGTATTTTGCAGGGGGGCCTCCTCAGGTTTAGTTACACCATCGAACATGCCTTAGTTCTTCCTCTGCTAACAAAAAAATAAGCATTGACCCCAACTTTTAGAGTAGAGATCGACCTATCTCTTTTCTCCCTCTTCCATCTATGATCTAGGGCAAAAAGTCTAACACTAAACATTCTCTGTATTTTGAATCACACTTTTTCCTGACGTTGCTTGATCTCTCTGCCGCACTGGATATGGTTTCACACTCAATCCTAATTAACAAGATGTCTGACAATGTGATCTGTGGGTCTAGCACTCAGTTGGCATTAATAGCTTCTCTCAAATCATCCACCATCAGTGATAGTATTACTGTACTGCCTAGAGGAGATGCCAATCACCTGGGGATTCCCTCGGGCCCATCACTGGGTCCTATTTTGTTTAAACTCTATGTGCCCCCCGCTTGTGGGTTTGAGGCAATGTCTTGCGCTGATGACACCCAAATTGTGGTCTTGATTTCAGACAGCCCTGTCCTAACCCAAACATTATTTTGTTTGTGTATGTCAGTTGTCCCTTTGAGGATGAAAGTGAATTGCTTGAAGCTGACTGGAGACAAGATAAAGGTCCCCGATTGTGCTATCGGGATATTGGGTTGAAGTTTTCATCTTCCCTTAGTTTTACTCTCGTTCTGGGGGACAACTAATAAAATGTCTTGTTAGTCTACCAAGAGGTAGTTTTATTCTTAATATCTCTCTTTTATTACATTTGCACTCTTCACCACCCACTCACACCAGTAGCTTATGGGGCGTTTCATTCCAGACCAGTTAACAAGGCTGGCTTTGGGCATGGGTGAGCTGGTCCCAGGCTTGGGGCGCCAGTATTCCAAGGGGTACAGCAAGGAGCTGCCCAAGCCCAAGCAGCTTGTCCCTCCCACTTGGTCTCAATTGGGTCCTATTACAGTCTTTGGGCCTGATTGAGATCTTGGTGGATGAGTTCCTCCACCCAGTGAAGAACCAGAACCTTATGGGCCTGGCGGCGCAGGGTACGCCTGAAATCTCCTTGGATTCACCTGCCTCAACTAACAGAGACACGGGACACTCTGTCAGGCGTAAAAGATCAGATTTTATTAGCTGCAGCTAGTACAGTTGTCCAGGAAGTACACAAGGTATGTTCTCAGGAGACTGCCACTTTACTTTGTGGCGCACAATCTTATATACCGTATAAAAACCATTTATTAACTACATACACTCCCAGAACACATAGAAAGGAGCCAGTAAGAATAATGTAAAGATAGAACAGAGCCAATAGAAATGTCGGAAAACAAGACAGCACCAATAGAAGGAATTGGAAAACAAAGTATCAAGTGACTTAAGGTTGCCTCCCCTCCAGCTGTGTTTGTCACCCCTCCCTTGAACTAATTCATTAACCGATCCACAACGAAGTTGCATGTGGTGCGATAAGTTTGTGTGCGTTTGGAGGACAGTTGTGAAATGAGAGAATACTAGCAAAGGACAGCGAAGGCCAGACGATAAGATAAGATCGGCGGAGAATAGTGTGAGCCTACAGATAGTTGAAACAAGGATTAGAAAACCAGACAGGGATTAGTGTACTCGGTCAGACCTTAATACCAGCCTTGTAAAGATAGAGGCAGAAGGCTGTTTTGAACACCATGTTGCAGAATAAGCAGAAAAGGCAGAATGGACTTCGTTCGCTGTGCTGCCTGAGTGAAGGCAACATAAAATGGCGGCGGGCCACAAAATGGCGGGTCGATACGATCGTATTAAAAATCGAATTTCCTCAGACCCTCCTTTTGCCAGAACTCAGGCAAGATACACAAACTCATGTTAATCTGAGTCGATGTCTATGGCCATGAGGTCATCAAGCTGTTGCTGTACCATCATTTTGATATTCTCTGCTCTTTGTGACTTGGGTTTGGGAATACATGCAGTAGCACATAGGTTGCAGATGGCAGGACCGCAGTGCATACAAAGACAACAAGAGAATATAAAAGCTAAAATTACTCCAAAGAATGTCAACACCTTCCAACCCCATTTGGACAGTAATCCCCAAAACCACTCTGAAAAGGACCAATCTCCTTCGTCCTGATGAATCGACTCGGAGATTATGTGTAACTTAGAGATAGCTTGGTATACTGTCGGAGCGTCATTAGGTATGAAAATACAGCAACTTGATCCGATCAATTTGCATACTCCACCACGGTCCGCAAGAACAAAGTCTAAGGCAACACGGTTCTGCAAGGTCATAAGACGATCAGCCTGTAGTTCAGCTGTAATGTTACTTAAAGCTCCTACAGTGATGTCTATGGTGGTTTCTACGACACGAACCAATTGCCTTATATTTCTGCTGTTGGCCATTGGACCCCAGAAGGGAAGAAATCCTTTGAGGAAATCTCCTCCCTCTTGTCCTGCTGTGTCTTTCGAATCCACAATCCCTCTGCCATATCTATTTTTATGATGGTTCGCAGGAGCGGTGTATGTAGGGGGAAGAAGAAAGGCTATATAACAAGTACCAGAGAAATCAGCTGGCAACCATGTATAAGCCCTATCGTGGCAAACGAAGTATGTACCTTGAGATGGTACTAACGGCAGTGAATTCAGGGCTGAATAAACATATGTATGGGAACATAAACTTTCTCTTTGTCCGGTGTTTGGAGTTCTACCATTTATTTGCAGACAGAAATTTCCTTGTTGGGGTATGACCCGTATCGGAGGAGATTTTCCTTGCTTAACCTTATCATTGAGGCTGGAAATGTAATTAGTTATATTCCAATTGGTATATGCTTTTCTTTCATCTATGGAAGCTTCACTTTTTTCCATGATTTTAGCCATAGCTACCATTCCCTTTATCAATAAACTATGACTGAAATTTGAACCAACACTATGTGAACTGACAGGTTGTTTAATTTTACTTTGATATGCATTATTGAAAATGACAAAATAAGCCCAAGCGGAACCTTCATAGGAGAATGGAAGAACTAAATATGGCATTCCTTTTTCTACCGTATGTGGTATGAGTCCACACACCCAACAGTCAGTTGTATTGATCACTAACTGATGTTGATGTAACAACTGGATGAAGGAATTGTTAAAGTATTCAGTTCTTCTGATGAGTTCATGCTGGGGAAGAGTGTGAAATAGGTGCGGAGAGATAGTAGAAGAAGATGTAGAGGTAGGAGAAGAGACAACTTTTTGCTGCAGAGTAATAATGATCCAGTTTACAGATGCCAAAAGAATACACGACAATATAATGACGCATAGAGCAATACTACAACGACTATATATTTCTTTACAATTATTCTTTACATTTTTACTTTCTCTTTTATCTAATGTAGCCTCCATCTTTCTAAGTGGATGCTCACGGCAATCTTCCTCAATCACTGTAGTCACGATTATCTACCGTCCTATGACACTGTGAGGTCCTGCAGGCCTATTGCCACTTACTCAGGTCGTAACTAAGACTCCTACCGTGACCCTGCAACCGGGATAGAGTACTACATAGGAGAGAAATTTACAAGTTCTTTGGTCTTGGTCTCAAATTATAGCGTTCCTGTCCAGAGGCAGTCTGGTTTTGAAACAATGTTCCTGGATTTGTCGTGTTCAAGCGACGATGCGATGGTATTGCTTCTTGAAGGATGTCGTCGTCCTCTTTCTCAGAAAGTGTTCCAATTAGACGCGCATCACTGAATGGTACAAATTGCGGAACTTTCTCACTTTCAGAGTCACTGATGCCTCTACGGACCCACTGATCGAAAGGCAAGGGCAAAGGCACTTTCTTGCAGTGCACGGCATGCACCCAGTTTTTCTTTCCTTCGACTTTAACTGCTGTTCTTGTGGTCAAAAGAACCAGGCGTGGCTCTCTCCATCTGGGCTCCAAATTTCTCTGTCGTTGGAAATTTTTCGTGCAGACCCAGTCACCTGGTCGGATGGAATGACCTGGGTCTGTGGAAGCCTCTGGTAGAGCACTCTGAACCTGTTGATGAAGAACACGCAATTTAGTTGTAAGGTCATGCAAGTAGTCAATCAACATCGGGTATGGCAAGTCTGAGTATTTCTTAGGGCGAGGAACTCCCCATACATTAGCTGGGCGACCAAATATCACTTCGTAAGGGCTAAGCCCCAAACGAGAGTGTACTGCTGTTCTGGTGGACAGAAGAGCCAATGGTAAAGCATCAGGCCAATTAAGTCCTGTGCTAGCTTGCACCTTAGCAATTTTAAGCTTCAAGGTTCCATTGTAGCATTCTACTAAACCAGCCGACTGTGGGTGATTCGCCGCGTGGAACTTCTGTTTTATGCCAAGACCTGCACAAACTTTTTGCATGACTTGACCCACAAATTCGCTCCCATTGTCACTCCAGACAATGCGCGGCAAACCAAACCTAGGGAAGAATTCTTTCAAAAGTATTTTGGCAGTTGATAAAGCAGTATTGTCCTTCAGAGGGTAGGCTTCTACCCATCTAGAAAAAGCACATACTACCACCAGAACATATTTGAGGTTGTTGCATCGTTCCATGTGAATATAATCGATCTGCAACACCTCAAATGGATATGTTGGAGGAGCAAAATGACCTGCTGGAGTTGGGGTTCCCTTTCCCGGATTGTACATCAAGCAAACAATACAATGTTTTACTACATTATTTGCACACTTTGGGATCCCCTCATTTTGCCACACTGGAGCCAGAAGTTTACATATTCCTTTTGCACTTAGGTGAGCTGGACCATGTGCCATAGTAACTACAGGTAGTACATAAGCATCTGGTAACAGCCAACGTTGATGTTCTGATAATTCAACCCAACATCCCATCTCATCTAACATTCCTGTACTTTCCTTCCACTTTCTCAACTCATTCTCTGTAGCCTCTCCTTGAATTGATTTCACACTCTCTACTGTATCTTCACACATTCCCTTTTCTCTTACGCAGTTTGCGGGACCTGCAACATACATTCGACTTGTGTTGTCTCTGGCTGTCTTTTTCGCTACCTCATCTGCAAATGCATTTCCTCGACCAACATCGTCCACAATCTTTTTGTGTGCACTACACTTCACGATCGCTATCTGAGTAGGCATTGTAAGTGACTCAAGAAGTTCAGTCACTAATTGACCATGTTGTATCTTAGTACCATGGGAAGTAAAGAATCCTCTTTCCTTCCATAAGCGCCCAAAGTTAAACGCTACACCAAAAGCGTATTGGCTATCAGTGTACACGTTTACTCTTTTTCCTTTGGATAACACACACGCTCTAGTTAAGGCTATCAATTCAGCTGCCTGAGCTGAATTATGTCTAATGGGTGCTGTCTCCACAATCGTATGCAAAGTAGTAATAGCGTAGGCTGAAACTGTATCTCCATTCGGGAGCTTGAAACAAGAACCATCTACCCATAGTGTTCCATCTGGATTCACTAATGGCGTGTCTTTTAGGTCAATTCTACCCTTAGTCTCTTCTTCAGTACGGAGAAAACAATCATGCTGTTCAGAGACATCTCTCTCTTCTGGAAGAGGCAACAAAGTAGCTGGATTCAGGGTATTACATCGTTTGATGTGTATGTGACTAGCCAAAAGCGTCAGCTCATATCCGGACAACCGAGCACTCGTAAGATGCTGCGTTTTTGTCCTATTTAGTAAAGTATCCACTGCATGTGGCACCATAACAATGAGAGTATTATCTAGCACTACTCCAGCAGACTGTCGAATAGAAATTGCTGCTGCCGCTGTCGCCTTAAGACAACTAGGCAATGCTTTAGCTACTGGATCTAACGTAGCTGAGAAATATGCGCATGGTCGCTGTTGATCTCCAAAACGCTGCGTTAAGACTGACAATGCACAACCCTCTCTTTCGTGGACATAGAGCGTAAAGGGCTTACTGTAATCAGGAGTACCAAATACAGGAGCAGAACACAAAGCAATACGCAAATCAGTAAAACTCTTCTGACATTCGTCAGTCCACGGAAGAGGCTGAGGCGTATCTTTTAAAGTTAGCGCCAACAGCGGTTTAGCCAATAAAGAGAAACTCGGAATCCACTGTCTACAATAAGAAGTAATGCCCAAAAAGGCACGTACCTCTCTTTGTGTGGATGGCACTGACATTTGTGCAATTGCCTGAATTCGTTCGGGGGTCAATCGTCGTCCCTCCTTTGACAAGAGATGACCCAAATAAGTCACCTCGCGACAGACATATTGTAATTTAGAAGGAGAAACCTTGTGATTCAGATCAAACAAATGACGCAACAGTGCAACGGTCACGTTTTTGCAAATCTCCTCTGAATCAGCTGCAACTAATAAGTCATCCATGTACTGAATGAGAGCGGCACCGGACGGTAAGGAAAAGGCATCAAGATGACATTTTAGAGCTTGACTGTAAATAGAGGGACTTTCACAATAACCTTGAGGTGCGCGTTTAAACCGGAAGCTTCGGCCTCCGAGGGAAAAACCAAAAATATCTCTACTCTCTTCGGCGATGGGAATACTAAAGAAAGCATTCTTTAGATCAATAACTGAAAACCAAGTCGCTGTAGAAGGTATCATCGTCAACAGAGCAGTGATATCTGGGACTACAGGAAACTGCGGTACGACAATCTTGTTTACCTCCCGAAGATCAATTACAAAACGATAAACAGGAGGCTGAGAAGGATCAGTGCGTTTAAGAACCGGAAGAACAGGACTGTTACATGTATTTCCTCTCGTTTCCTCAACCACACCCTTCTGAATCAAATCATGGACAATTTCCAGAAGTGCTTTCTCACCTTCAGTAGAGATTCTGTATTGCGGAATACGTGGCATTTCAGCATTGGGTTTAAGAGTAACAACATAAGGTGGGATCTCAAGACAACCAACGTCATTCGGACCCGTAGCCCAAAGCGTTTCGGGAAGAGAAAGCAATTCAGGTGGGAATTGATCTTTTGATAAGTACATTGGACTAGTCATTTTCTGTCCTAGAGTGAGGTATACACCAGAAGGTGAACAATATATCGTAGCATGCATTCTTTTTAATAGATCTAAACCCAACAGATTTTCACCACAACCATTCGTCAGAAGAAGCGGAGCTTCTAAATCATAAGGGCCTATTGAAACAGGCAAAGGGCAAGAAACTGGATTGCGAACAGGGGCGCCAGAAAATCCTACAGATACATTTGTTAAGCCAGACAAAGGTGCGCCAGGGAGTTTAGAATGAATGATAGAGCTTCTCATGGCACCAGTATCTAAAAGAAATGGCTCTGAAACACCCATTGTAGTGACATTAACATAAGGTCCATTCTGATCCACTGGAATTGACGTAACCCCCTTACTTTGTCCATGGCTGTCCTATTCAAAATGAAGACTTTCATTCCCTCCTTCAATATACTGATCCTCACTGTAATACTGTGTAGACCTAACATTTTGCTGGTCAAAGTAATTTCCGGAATTTGGAGGAACAAAAGAACGCTGCTCTTGGGTTAACACACCTCGACCTCTACCTCTATTTGCTGACTGAGGACCACCACGACCTCGTGAAGCAGATGTTGCTCCATTACGCTGCAACAATGCCGGACAATTGTTCTTAAAATGACCTTCCTCCCTACAATAAGCACATTGATTGGGACCTAGCAAAGGTCTTGGAATGAATGGTTCAGGCTTTTGATACAACCTCTGAAACTGCGGAGGCTGTTGAAACTGAGGCTGAACATAACGAGGAGGATAAGCCTGTTGCAAGAGAACTTTAGTTTTTAATTCTTTCGTCTTTTTCTCTTGTTTTTCCCTTTCTTCTTTGTCTCTATTTTCATAATATTGTGCAGTAGCCAATATCTGGGCGGAAGAAGAAACTGCCCATGAACTCTCGGAGTCTTTTAGCTTGTGTGATAGTTCAGGAAGCAAGTTATATACGAACTTATCCACAAATAATCGCTGTCCCCCTTCTGTAGCCATATCTTGACCACTGTGATCAATGAATGTCTCCTCGAATCGGGTAAAGAAATCGGAAACACTTTCATCTTTCTTTTGTTTACATACTGCTAGCTTATCCCAATTAACTCTCAAAGCAGGCATCATTGTTTTCATTAATGTAATAATCCTACCAGGGAGTTCTGAGATCAAAGCGTCGGGCTTTGCACCACCTACTTGACCTCTATCTGCGGCAATAATAGCGTTCCAATCGCCGCCTAATTCTTGAGCGTGATCCTCTCTACGAATTTTAGCCCATATTGTCTGTGGAACTACATTTCCCATCAACATGTCAATATCTGCTAGATTCATAGTACATGTATCAACTGTTTGCGACAACTCTTTATAGTAACCAGCAGGATTTTTGCGTGAATCTGGTAGTGACTGTTTAAGTGCTAAAACTTCAGACCTTTTCCAGGGGACATGTATCCATATGCGCTGAAAATGCGCAGGAATAGCTGGATTAGCACCTGCTGCTGCAACTTCTTCCTTCCATATTGGAGAAACCTCTCTCATGGGATAGTTTTTCAGTGCTGTCCTAACTGAAGGATCAGAATCAGGAAAAGTCTGTGAGAACAATAGGGATCTGAAAGAAATAAGTGTTCTGACAGCGTTTTCAACCTTAGGACCCACAATAAGTCCTTTGTCAAAGTCAGCCTGAACATCTAACAGATCCTGTGGGACCGAACCCAAATTCATATCCTCCCATTCTTTAGCGAGAGTATCGCACATAACTTTAAAAACATATCTCTGCGTAGGTGCATTCCATTGCAGAAAGGTGGACATAATATCAGACGTACTATATTGGGGACCCTTCTTGATCCATCTACAAGCAAGTGAGTCCAATTTTTCTCGCTCTTCGGAGTCTGGGAATTGACTACGAGACTGTCTTCGAGAAAAAGCTGGAGACACATTTAAAGCTTCAAAGAAAGGTGATAAGAGACCAGAGACAGTATCTGCAAATCGCTTACGCATAGATGGAGAATTTGACATAAGGATAGGGGACAAGGTATTAGGTGAATTAACTAAAGGAGCATTAGGAATTGCCAAAGGAGCAGAAGGCAAAGGAGTTAAAGGCAAAGCTGGCATAGGCAATACTTGAGGAGGCAAATGTGGAAAAGCTGGAGCAGGCGGAAGCACAACTGGCGGCTGAACAGGCTGTAACATCGGGGGTGCATTAGCACCTTGTACATAGGGCGGAGGCAATTTCAATAAGTGGGACATTAAGGAATCTTCCTCAAAATCTTTTCTCTTATCAAGGGAAGAGATAGGCAACGTCGGATAGCATTTATCTATTGCCATTCGATGCTGTCTGTCTGAAATTTCCATTGCATTATCTATTTCATCATCTTTGAATTGCTGAGCAGCCTGTATAATAGTCATTCCCTGTGTTTTCCTATCTCGTTTCGCTTGTTTAATTTCTCTCTGTTTGGCTTCCTTACGCCAAAGGCGAAAAGAGTCAAACATTGCCGGCCGGGCTTTTCTTTTAAATAACGTTGCTTCTAAATTATCTAGCACATCAGTTTCGAAACTACCATTTTCTGGCCATTTTAAAACACCATCTTTCTTTGTATATCGGGTCCATGTCTTATTAAAGGCAATAGGACCAACACCATGTTTAGAATAGAGCTCATATGTGGGAGTTCCAACCGAAGGAATCAGACAGGAGTCCTCAAGCTGGGAGTCCCTATTACAACCAAAGCAACAAAGTTTTCCAAACTTAGTCAGACCAGACATCTCACGATTTTTACTGGCTGTTCACAAACATCAAGGGGGTAAAACTTTCAGTTTACACAGCACAAATGCACTTACCCCTCGGCTTTGGCCACTGCAATGGCCAAATCTAAGGACCTAAGGACAAAACAAAGACCAAAATTTGTGGGCGCGACCCACCAAATACTTAACTAAGGATGTCTTCTTACACCAACAGAGGCCCGTCTATCGTCTCGCTTTACCATACATCATCAAAGAAAGGGCCAAGGCAGGGCGGCAGTCAGGGCAGCAGTCGTCAGTAGCCGTCAGGAAGGAGTAACCGCGCTGAAAAAGACCTTCGGACCACTTCGACATACAGGGGTCGCTTGACGTGGCTCGCGATTCCTCCAGAATTTTCTTGCGGGGTTCCTCACGACCTTCAGGCAGAACCGGTACCGCTGAAGCCGCCCCACGTTGGGCGCCAGTTGAAGAACCAGAACCTTATGGGCCTGGCGGCGCAGGGTACGCCTGAAATCTCCTTGGATTCACCTGCCTCAACTAACAGAGACACGGGACACTCTGTCAGGCGTAAAAGATCAGATTTTATTAGCTGCAGCTAGTACAGTTGTCCAGGAAGTACACAAGGTATGTTCTCAGGAGACTGCCACTTTACTTTGTGGCGCACAATCTTATATACCGTATAAAAACCATTTATTAACTACATACACTCCCAGAACACATAGAAAGGAGCCAGTAAGAATAATGTAAAGATAGAACAGAGCCAATAGAAATGTCGGAAAACAAGACAGCACCAATAGAAGGAATTGGAAAACAAAGTATCAAGTGACATAAGGTTGCCTCCCCTCCAGCTGTGTTTGTCACCCCTCCCTTGAACTAATTCATTAACCGATCCACAACGAAGTTGCATGTGGTGCGATAAGTTTGTGTGCGTTTGGAGGACAGTTGTGAAATGAGAGAATACTAGCAAAGGACAGCGAAGGCCAGACGATAAGATAAGATCGGCGGAGAATAGTGTGAGCCTACAGATAGTTGAAACAAGGATTAGAAAACCAGACAGGGATTAGTGTACTCGGTCAGACCTTAATACCAGCCTTGTAAAGATAGAGGCAGAAGGCTGTTTTGAACACCATGTTGCAGAATAAGCAGAAAAGGCAGAATGGACTTCGTTCGCTGTGCTGCCTGAGTGAAGGCAACATAAAATGGCGGCGGGCCACAAAATGGCGGGTCGATACGATCGTATTAAAAATCGAATTTCCTCACCAGCGGTGATGGATATCCTGTCCGCCAAAATACAAATCCCATCCTAGCCTTAACGGAGATGCTATACATCAAATGCCGATGACTAGCCTTAACTGAGATGCTATATGTCAAATGGCAATGACTAGCCTTAACAGGACGCTATACATCTGGTTTCCTAGCGCTGTTTAAATTTGTTCCTGCGTATGACAGTTGAGGCCCTCGAGTTAGATCATGACTGGTCCCATTGGTGTCCCTTGCTCCAGACCTACTCTTTACCTGTGGTGGGTCCCTCTTTAAGGGACGACCTCATCCTCCTGCATCCCTTCTGGGGTTACACCTGTGCAGAGGGCCCAGCTGCCTGCCAGGATACCTACCTCCGGCATCACCTACAACCATCATTACCCTCCCCCAGGGCCAGTGCTAGCATAGCGTCAACTGAGCATGCGTGGGTGGTTGGCCAGAAGGACCAAATGCCAGCATTTACTCCCAACCCCTGTGGCCCTGTCTCTGCCATTCAGATCCCTGCCAGCACCTCTTGGAGGGTCCTGTGACATCACTGTCATGTTTTTAAGGGAGAGATATCCCTTATATGGACCTGAATTGTCCCACCAATCATGACCTCAACCGCCAGCCAACATACAATAAATACGACATTGCTAGAAAGGAAAATTGGTTAGCAGGACATACACCAAGAACAAAAACAATCACCTCTGGAAAATTAAAACAACACAGATCTCTTAGTTGCTATGGGGATGGTGGGTGGGACAAAGAAATTCTTCCAATTTCCCTAGCAAGGCGTGGGCGTGAGGTGGCAAGTGGGAGAGGAAGATCCACTTGCGGGCTAGCTTCCCTTTTTTTGGATGGGGCCACTACGCGCTCTGAGGGTACACAACCCAGAAGCACTCAAAGAGCAACCGGGACCACGACTAGGGAATGCCCAATCGCCACCCGCCGTATGTGCCGCCAACTCCCAGCTGCAGCCCAGCGAGGCCCGCCATATGTGCAACTCCTCCGATTTGGGGGAGCCTTTACCATTCTATGAAGAGCTCATTCCTCTTTGGGGAAGTTGCAGCCCACTTCGCGAACCCGGATGAGTGGTGTGAGGAGGAACACTATGATGACCTAAGTGTGAGTGAGCGGTTTGTCCTTGATAGAAAATCTGAAGTACACAAAGAGTAAGGCACACAGCAACACATCCAATGTGATTTGGATTCCTATTACCAGACCAGGTTCATTCATTGTGTTCTATGCCACAGAGTGAATCACACCGCGCACACTCTGCCAGATTCGTGCTGCAACCATAAATGGTGGGCCATACGTCTCTGCTTTCTTCTCATTAAAGGCTCAATCATGGGTAACCTAGAAAGCAGGAAGAGACATTAACAGATGTTAAATGCCCTTGAGCCAGAATCATCCTCTCTCAGCCGTACACAGAGGTGCGACTGCACCTAACACCACCTTGCGCTCTACTTACTAGAGCAATCTGTTTAATGTGCTATGGCTGGCCCTCATGGCATCACCTGATCCAACCGGTGGACCAAAGCATACAGGCGTAAGACGAGTCAGTGAGGCCTTTATGTACCTGTGTGTAAAAGGTTCTCTTTGAGTGCTAGCTGTGTGGGTAGGAGCTTACTCTTGGAAGGTGCCCCATGGGACATCTCATGTGGTGACTGGTGGCAATGTGTATGTGACCTCCCCTCAGGGCCCTGTTAACAAGAGCTGCTACCAGCGCTTGGATACCCTCAAGTCACGCTTTACAAGTTGACTTATTGATTGATTGCAAGGCCGGACTGGCTGTACCGGGCATCGGGCGTTTCCCCGGGAGGCTGGAAGGGTGGGGGTCTGCTTTTGTTATTGGGGACTGGTTTTATAGCAGTACGCAGTGCAGAGTTACTTGTATATCCAACAGTTTTCAGGCAACAATAAAAGTACCAGAATAACTCTTGTGATTAATGTACCTCCTCGAGAGAGATCAGTTTCGTTTAGTGGAAATTGTGACTCATCTAAGGTAGCACAGAGGGTTAATATGCCTGCTGCCATGAGAGTGTACTATGCAGATGCAGAACAGCATTTCATGTGCATAGCCTCAGTAGGACTGGGATACTGCTTTCATCCTAGAGATCCTTTTGTTAATGTGCAGCTCACAAATTATAATCATAATCTAGAACAGTGAGCTAAGAACTGCCATCAAAGAGCTGCAAGCAAACCGCAGGGTACAGATTAAAAAGTGATGTTTTTTCCTGTCTTTGATTATCCTAACTTTGCTAAAACGGGCTTGTTTTGGTAGAAATAAATTATTGGTAAAGTCTGTGTTATGTTCTGAATCCTGAGTTTATGCTTCCCCAGACCAAGCACTGTTAAAATACGGATGGCGTGAATCATGAACTGTGAGGTCATCATTTACTGTGCTTTAACAGCGCACACACTTGAGTACATGGTTAAGGATGTGCTGCAGAGGGGACAATTTTTTCAATTTTTCCCCAAATTATCTTGGGGCGGGCAGCACCCCAAGCCCCATTGCTGTGGTCAGGCTCGCTTGCTATGCGCCCTCTGGGGACTGGTCGGACACAATTTGCCAGGGCTTTGGGTTCCCAGTCCGGCCCTGATTGAATGATTGATTGAAGAGCTGACAGAACCCCACCTCCTCCTCGCAGCTCCATCACTGAGGCTGCACCTCACACTTCCCTGTTTAGAGATCAGGCTATTACGAGAAATTGGTGCCCGTTCCCCCCAGAGCAGTCACCATCTCAATGGACTCAAGTCCGCTCCGCCGCGAAGCCTTAGGACGAGGCCTAGTTAAGCTCTTGTCGAAGAGCGCTCTGGACGTGCTTTCGGTTAGCACTCCACGCTCGATGGTTTCAAGGCACTACACACGAGTCAAGCATCGGGGCCTTTTACCAAATGCATAGAAATACTTGAGTTCAGAGGCAATCACTGCCAAGGGCTGTGGGAGGATTATCAGAACAGTTTAGGGTCCAGGGCCGGGCAATCTCCCGCCAGCCCTCACGCTCCAGGGCTAGAGGACACCATCAGCTGCTGAGAGTCATTACCTGTGATCACTGCCAGGATTGCAAGACGCACGGATCCTGAGGATGGACACGAGTTCTCGCCCCTCAACCTACTCAACAGGCCGAAAAGCAGGTCTCTTGAACGATTACACGAATATTTTAATATCAGAAACAGGCTTCAAGATCTTCTCTGAAGGGGCCATCTGGGACTGACCACAGTGTCTTGTGTATATACTGGGTTCTGTTGATCCAAACAACGTGTTATGTAATATTGTGTTGTATGCTGTGTTATGGTATATGCTATGTTGTGTTCTGTTATGTTATACGTTATGATGTTATGCTTTCCTATATTATGCTATGCTATGTCATGTTATATGTTATGTTATGCTATAGTATGGTTATGCTATGTTATGTTATGCTATGTTATGCTATGTTATGCTATGCTTTGCTATGTTATGGTATGTTATGCTATGTTACGTTATGATTTGCTATGATATGTTATGTTATGCTATGCTATGCTATGTTATGATTTGCTATGATATGTTACGTTATGCTATGCTATGTTATGTTATACTGTGTTATATTATGCTATGCTATGCCATGTTATCTTATGCTATGTTATTTTATGCTTTGCTTTGCTATGTTATGATTTGCTATGCTATGTTATGTTATGGTATGCTAGGCTATGCTATGCTAATGTTATGTTATCTTATGTTATACTGTTATGCTATGCAATGCTATGCTATGTTATGCTATGCTATATGTTATGCTATGTTATGTTACATTATACTGTGTTATGCTATGCTATGTTATGTTATGAGAGAGTATTCTATGCTATGTTATGTTATGTTGTGTTATGGGAGAGTATGTTGTGTTATGTTATGCTGCCATGTAATGCTATGCTATGCTACTATATGTTATGTTATGTCATGCTATGATATCCTATGTTATTTTATGCTATGCTATGCTTGGTTATGTCATGTTATGCAGAATCACCCAAGAGGGTATCCTAATGTTGAGCAGGTGTGAGTCTAGCTTCACCTAGGGCCAGGTCTTCAGCTTTGTGCAGCATTCAAGAAGTGAGGAGGGGGCTTTAGTGTGTAGCCGCAGATCATTCCACGCAGTAGGAGCCACGTAGGAGATGGCTCGACCACTGGATCTGGTTAGTGGAAGTGTCTGGAAGGTTTGTAAAAGCCGATGCAATTGTTGAGGTATGTTGGGTTAGTGTTTTGTAGATCCGTGAATGGGGAGCCAGTCGAGCTCCTTCAGGTGCGGAGTGATGTGAGTGCGGCGTGGGAGGTTGAGAAGGATTCTGGCTGCCAAATTCAGAATAGTCTGCAGCCTTCTGGTGAGTTTTTTGTCATAGATGGTGTTTCTATAATCCAGTTTGCCTGTGACCAGGGCTTGCATGATGTTTTCCGAGAGCTGTTTGGGAGTCACTTGAAAATCTTCCTCGACATTTTCAAGGTATGAAAGCTGAAAGTGGTGACGGCATGGACTTGGTCAGTCCTGCTCAGTTTGCTGAGGAGAGGTCCGGGAGGGCGAGGGCTACCATGTCTCCTCCACCCAGAGTCATGTCGATGTCATCCCTGGCAGGGATGAGGACAGTTTCCATGCTGTGCCTGAGTCTGAAACCAGAGTGAGTGTTGTCAAGGAGTTGGTGGTCATTGAGGTATACGGTGAGGTGTCTGTTGATGATTTTCTCCAAGACCTTGGCCAGTAATGATAGCTGGAAGATCAGTCTGTAGTTGGCAAGTGTTGAAGGGTCTGCAGAGGGTTTCTTCAGCAATGGGAGGACAGTTGATAGTTTTCAAGCATCTGGGATGGTCACCAGAAAGGTGGAGGCATTCAGGATATGTCTGAGCATGACACCGGTGGGTCGCAGTCCTCTGGAGTAGGCATGGTAGGGGCAGGGGCCCATTGGTGCCCCTGAATGGATCGATGTCATTGTGGCGGTGGTTTCTTCTGGGGTGATGACAAGCCATGTGGTTAGCATTGTTTTTTTGAATAAGATAAGTTGGGGACACTTTCCTGCACAAAATCAATCCGCTGAGGCTTTTCCCTATGTGTGCTTCAGAATGTAATACACGTAGAAAGAGGAAAAACAAGAAGAAATAAAGATGTTTCTCATCATGACGCCTCCCCTGAGAAGACATAGAATTTTGACGCATTCCCATGTCTACGTTTCATGGTAAATCTGGGAATGTGCCAAAATCCTAATGTGGAAGTTTGGGAGCACCCACACTCCACCCATGGAATGCTGCCCGGGGGCAGAGTAACGCAAGGCAGTGTCCTGCGCTGCCTTGCGGTACTCCAGATGTACCAAGCACTGCAGGGCCACGAAAGGTGCAAGGTTTCCCTTGCATTACCTTGCCTGATGCAATGGCAGCACAACGCTTTGATAAATCTGGCTCTTTGTTTCACTTAAGAATTGCATGAGCACTCCTAAATACACTCAGGGTAAAATTTATCAAAGTTTTTCGTTGCCCTTGTGCCACGCAAGGCGATGCAGGGAGATGCAAAATCTAGATTCAGATTTACCATGCCACGCAACGCTATCCTGCGTGGCTTGGTACATCTGGTGTAACGCAAGGCTGCACAAGTCTCTCCTTGCCTCACACTACATGGTGGGGGTTTTACATAGATGGACACTGGTAGACCTGGGTATGTGTCAGAATTGTATGCCTTTCCACTAGAGGCACCACAAGGAAAAATATATTTATTCATCCTTGTTGCTTCCAATCGTAGCTGGCAAATTTAGCAGGAGAAGGACTAGATAGGACATGCATGTAAAAAAACACACTCACTCACACCCATGCATTCACACACATGTGCACACTCTTCATACACACACACACATTCCTTCACAACTCTCACTACCAAATATTCATACATACATGGATGCATGCATGCACGCATTAAATATCAATGGAAAAAAATCACACTTACTTGCAGCTCGGCTTTGGAGGACCCAGGAGGGTTGGAACTGCTTCCTTCTCTACTCATCACGGAGTGGGATGGGATCATTGAGAGTTGTGATGAGGTGTCCCTGATTGACACTCGGTCCTGGGCACTGCAGGGCTTAAAACTGAAGGGCTCGGTCCAAGGCAATCAGAGATCATCTCCCTCATCATGAGGGGGAGGACCTCAAGGCCCTTTGCTATGCTGAGGAGGTCGCACCCACAGGAGTTGTGACATCCTCAACCCAGAAAAGTTCAGCCCCGGCACATTTAGTGCATTTCTAGAGCCTGGCTGCCTGATCTGAATATGAACAGTGTCTGTCAGGCTCCCCTTTGCTCAGCCTGGCAGACACTCTTCTTGATGGTCAAAATTTTAGAGGTTGCGGTCCCTCAGCCCCTATGGATGGGCCTAGGCTGGTTGCTTCCTCTTTCTAAGTGAGCAGCATTGTGTAGTACACTTAGAAAGAGGAAAGTGCCTCGGAGGAATATTTTGTGTGCAGGAATGTGCCCCATTCCTGCACAAAAACATTCCTGCCTGCAATGCAGGCACACTTGCACTATGACGCAAGGGTGCCTGCATTGGTGCAAGGTGGCAGGCTGTGTGGCAGTGCAAGGAGAGGACAGAAATGCACTATCTGATGTTAAATATAGCGCATCCCTGCCCTCTTCCGTTCACCCATCACAGCACAGAAAGGTGTCTTGCTGCGTGGTGTTGCACGAAACCTTGATAATTCGATTCCTCGATTACACAGTGTTGGTTTAGGTTCGCCCCCACGTCATCAACTTATGCTACACCTACTGTTAATTTCATACATATCTTTAAGGTTTAAATGCAATTGATTTATCCCTGTTACGTGCATCATTATTCCAAAAAAGTAGGTACTTGGGAAATCAGTGAGCTTGCAGTACTATCTGTGTTCTCTGGTTCTCTGGACAACGGCAACACTTGCCACAGGATTTCTTTACATGCCTACGATTTCCACAGAGCTCTGGAGACTCTGGAGAACTGTCCTGTAAAACTGAGGCCCAGATTTAAGAGGGCCTAGCGCCATCTAATGATAAATTAGCGTAATTTGTAATGCTAATGTGGCAGATGGCCAAAAACGCCCACCAGATTTACAAAATTGCGCCACTTTGGAACTCCTTGCACCAGGCATAATATATGCAAGAGGGTGTTCCCCCATTAGGGGGGCCATTCAAATGGCGCAAAGAAATCTAAAAGGCTTTTTTGCGCTTTTTTTGTCATTTATTAACGCCTGCACAGAGCAAGCGTTAAAAGGGGTCGCACCATTATTAATAATGGGCCCCTATGTACTGTTCATGTTCAGGGTTAGAGACAAAATTTTGGTGCTAACCCTGAACAGCACATCAATAGCGTCAGAAATTCTAACGCTATTGCCCCTATTGTGCGCCATGGTGCGCCGTATATTAAATATGTGGCACACATGGTGGCGGTAGTGGGGTGCTAAGGGGTGCAAGGAAAGTGGCGCTGCACTGGGTTCAGCCCCACTTTTCTTAAATCTGCCCCTAAGTATTCCTACCCTCCCTATTGCACCCCGGTAAACACTTCCTGCTACTAACAGCGCTCTCTTTTCTTGCTTGCAATCTTTGTCTCTGCTTTTTTGGCCTTGTTCTTATCACCCCTTGAGTACCACCATCAGTGCTTGCACGAACATTATAGGTGAAATCTCAAAGTCCAGCAGCTCAGGTCTTCTCAAATCTACTTGGAGGTCTCCAGAAGTTCTAAGATATCTAGCCTTAACAGGAGAGACAATAGTGCATGGGTTCAACTTTCTAGGAGGTGGAAGAAGTAACTGGCATTCACAATCAGGCCCTGCACCCAATCCTCAGTTGGCACACAGCCTCAGGCTGTGCACAGAGGGGTTTACCACAGCATCTACCCTCCAGCCAAGCCCTGTACCCAATTCACTGCACCTGCCAATCCCCACTGCTCACAGCCTTGAGCAGTGGGGTTGACTGCAGAGCCTTCCCTCCAGCCAGCTCTAGCACCTGCTCTCCACAGGCAGAGAATTCCTGCTGTGCAAGGCCTTTGGCTGCAGGTCCTTGCCTCTATAAGGCAGGACTACACACTGCCTTTGGTCTCACATGCAACAGAGTTGGTCATAGGACTTGTCCACTGGCAAGACCCTGCACCCTATCCTTTGTGGGTGACAAATCCCAACTGTGCATGGCGTTTAGCCTTCCGCTCTGGGGGATTGGCCAAATGGCTTGAACTGTGGCCAGACTATGCTTCTACCCCATTATGCGGTCAATCCCCAGGTGAGGCCTAGCACAGCATCAGTTTTTCATATTATTTCCATGCCCTGTGGCCAACCCACCCAGAGACAGCCAACTCCATACTGCGTATGATCTTTTGTTGTGCACATCATGGGGTTAGCCACAGAACCTGGCTTCAAGCCAGGCCTTGTGCCCAACTCTATGCAGACAGCCACCGGAAAGTAGCCAACACCACACTGTGTTTAGCTGTTGTGCAGCAGGAGTTTACCCCAGAGCTTGGTCTGCCACTATGCCCTGTGCCCAACCCACCAGCAGGTTGCCAACCCTACATCATGCAGCCCCCCTTCCAGAAAGTTTCAGAACGTTTTGTGGAGATTCGTCAAATGGTGCCATGGTGCAAAGTTATTAGCAACACAAAAAATGATTTTTTTATGGAAACGCTGACCTAACTGTAGCTTCCCAGTGGCAACCACCACTGGGAAATATATATATATATGTATATATATATATATATATATACATATATATATATATATATATATGTCACCCACTTGCGGTCGCCATAGGTAGTTATATTTAGGACTTTTTTTTTCCATAGACAGAACATTTATCGTTTTGCCAATAACTTTGGCGCTGCTTGATGAATCTTCATGAGATTTTCAAAACTTATACTTTGGTCAGTTCAGCTGCTATCTTAAAAGTTTCATGCAGGGACCGAGAAAAAGGGGGGTCCCAAACACTTTTTCCCCATTTTAGGTCAATGGGCTTTTTCTAAATTTTGATCACAAGTTCAGCCCAAACCACTGAGCGGAATTACACCACATTTGGCAGAAAGGTAACTCTTGGTCCAGAAAGAGCCCTTTTTGTTATTTGGTGTAAATCAGGTCAGTAATTTTTTAGATATTAAAAAAACTTCAAATTTGTATATATAGGGACACAAAGGCTCCACAAACCCTCCCGACCTCGTGCTGAGATCTGATTTGCTGCCAACACTCCACCGAGGAAGTGTTAGCAGCCATCTTGGGACTCTGCGTCAACCGAGTTCCAGAAAAAAAGATAAAAACATCAGGAAAGGTGCCAGGGTAGGAACACCCTGACCCCTTAGCTCTGGTGTCGGGGTCCCAGAGGGACCCCTCCAGGGCACAAAAGCACTTTAAAAAAAAGTTTGCCGGATGTTTGCGATGGAGTTGCAAATCTGCGGCAAAAAAAAACAAGTGCAGACTCCTGTGCTTGTTTTACTAAACCCCCTGGGTGGGCCAGGTCCTGGGGGTGTAGGAAAGTACCATCTTACCTGGCATGTTACCCCCATTTTTCACTGTATATATGTTGTTTTAGTTGTATGTGTCACTGGGACCCTGGTAACCCAGGGCCCCAGTGCTCATAAGTGTGCCTGTATGTGTTACCTGTGTAGTGACTAACTGTCTCACTGAGGCTCTGCTAATCAGAACCTCAGTGGTTATGCTCTCTCATTTCTTTCCAAATTGTCACTGACAGGCTAGTGACCATTTTTACCAATTTACATTGGCTTACTGGAACACCCTTATAATCCCCTAGTATATGGTACTGAGGTACCCAGGGTATTGGGGTTCCAGGAGATCCCTATGGGCTGCAGCATTTCTTTTGCCACCCATAGGGAGCTCTGACAATTCTTACACAGGCCTGCCACTGCAGCCTGAGTGAAATAACGTCCACGTTATTTCACAGCCATTTTACACTGCACTTAAGTAACTTATAAGTCACCTATATGTCTAACCTTTACCTGGTAAAGGTTAGGTGCAAAGTTACTTAGTGTGAGGGCACCCTGGCACTAGCCAAGGTGCCCCCACATTGTTCAGAGCCAATTCACTGAACTTTGTGAGTGCGGGGACACCATTACACGCGTGCACTACATATAGGTCACTACCTATATGTAGCTTCACCATGGTAACTCCGAATATGGCCATGTAACATGTCTATGATCATGGAATTGCCCCCTCTATGCCATCCTGGCATTGTTGGGACAACTCCATGATCCCAGTGGTCTGTAGCACAGACCCTGGTACTGCCAGACTGCCCTTCCTGGGGTTTCTCTGCAGCTGCTGCTGCTGCCAACCCCTCAGACAGGCAGCTGCCCTCCTGGGGTCCAGCCAGGCCTGGCCCAGGATGGCAGAACAAAGAACTTCCTCTGAGAGAGGGTGTGACACCCTCTCCCTTTGGAAAATGGTGTGAAGGCAGGGGAGGAGTAGCCTCCCCCAGCCTCTGGAAATGCTTTGTTGGGCACAGAGGTGCCCAATTCTGCATAAGCCAGTCTACACCGGTTCAGGGACCCCTTAGCCCCTGCTCTGGCGCGAAACTGGACAAAGGAAAGGGGAGTGACCACTCCCCTGACCTGCACCTCCCCTGGGAGGTGTCCAGAGCTCCTCCAGTGTGCTCCAGACCTCTGCCATCTTGGAAACAGAGGTGCTGCTGGCACACTGGACTGCTCTGAGTGGCCAGTGCCACCAGGTGACGTCAGAGACTCCTTGTGATAGGCTCCTTCAGGTGTTAGTAGCCTTTCCTCTCTCCTAGGTAGCCAAACCCTCTTTTCTGGCTATTTAGGGTCTCTGTCTCTGGGGAAACTTTAGATAACGAATGCATGAGCTCAGCCGAGTTCCTCTGCATCTCCCTCTTCACCTTCTGATAAGGAATCGACCGCTGACCGCGCTGGAAGCCTGCAAACCTGCAACATAGTAGCAAAGACGACTACTGCAACTCTGTAACGCTGATCCTGCCGCCTTCTCGACTGTTTTCCTGCTTGTGCATGCTGTGGGGGTAGTCTGCCTCCTCTCTGCACCAGAAGCTCCGAAGAAATCTCCCGTGGGTCGACGGAATCTTCCCCCTGCAACCGCAGGCACCAAAAAAGCTGCATCTCCGGTCCCTTGGGTCTCCTCTCAGCACGACGAGCGAGGTCCCTCGAATCCAGCGACACCGTCCAAGTGACCCCCACAGTCCAGTGACTCTTCAGCCCAAGTTTGGTGGAGGTAAGTCCTTGCCTCACCTCGCTGGGCTGCATTGCTGGGAACCGCGACTTTGCAAGCTTCTCCGGCCCCTGTGCACTTCCGGCGGAAATCCTGTGTGCACAGCCAAGCCTGGGTCCACGGCACTCTAACCTGCATTGCACGACTTTCTAAGTTGGTCTCCGGCGACGTGGGACTCCTTTGTGCAACTTCGGCGAGCACCGTTTCACGCATCCTCGTAGTGCCTGTTTCTGGCACTTCTCCGGGTGCTACCTGCTTCAGTGAGGGCTCTTTGTCTTGCTCGACGTCCCCTCTCTCTGCAGGTCCAATTTGCGACCTTCTGGTCCCTCCTGGGCCCCAGCAGCGTCCAAAAACGCCAAACGCACGATTTGCGTGTAGCAAGGCTTGTTGGCGTCCATCCGGCGGGAAAACACTTCTGCACGACTCTCCAAGGCGTGGGGGATCCATCCTCCAAAGGGGAAGTCTCTAGCCCTTGTCGTTCCTGCAGTATTCACAGTTCTTCAGCCTAGTAAGAGCTTCTTTGCACCAACCGCTGGCATTTCTTGGGCATCTGCCCATCTCCGAGCTGCTTGTGACTTTTGGACTTGGTCCCCTTGTTCCACAGGTACCTTCAGACAGGAATCCATCGTTGTTGCATTGCTGATTTGTGTTTTCCTTGCATTCTCCCTCTAACACGACTATTTTGTCCTTAGGGGAACTTTGGTGCACTTTGCACTCACTTTTCAGGGTCTTGGGGTGGGTTATTTTGCTAACTCTCACTATTTTCTAATAGTCCCAGCGACCCTCTACAAGGTCACATAGGTTTGGGGTCCATTCGTGGTTCGCATTCCACTTCTGGAGTATATGGTTTGTGTTGCCCCTATCCCTATGTTTCCCCATTGCATCCTATTGTAACTATACATTGTTTGCACTGTTTTCTAAGACTATACTGCATATTTTTGCTATTGTGTATATATATCTTGTGTATATTTCCTATCCTCTCACTGAGGGTACACTCTAAGATACTTTGGCATATTGTCATAAAAATAAAGTACCTTTATTTTTAGTATAACTGTGTATTGTGTTTTCTTATGATATTGTGCATATGACACTAAGTGGTACTGTAGTAGCTTCACACGTCTCCTAGTTCAGCCTGAGCTGCTTTGCTAAGCTACCATTATCTATCAGCCTAAGCTGCTAGACACCCTATACACTAATAAGGGATAACTGGGCCTGGTGCAAGGTGCAAGTACCCCTTGGTACTCACTACAAGCCAGTCCAGCCTCCTACATTGGTTGTGCAGTGGTGGGATAAGTGCTTTGAGACTACTTACCACTCTTGTCATTGTACTTTTCATAAGAGAAAAATATACAAAACAAGGTCAGTGTATATACACATAGCCAAAAAGTTTTGCATTTCCTCTTTTCACTCTTTTCTAAGTGCTGAAAAGTACTTCTAAACTTTCAAAAAGTTCTTAAAAGTTTAAAAAGTTTTTTTCTGTCTTTCCAAAAAGTTCTGAAAACTTTTTTCTCTTTGTCTATCACTTTAACTCTCTCTAAAAAAATGTCTGGCACAGGCCAAAAAGTTGAACTGTCCAAACTTGCATATGATCACCTTAGCTGGAAAGGAGCAAGGAGTCTCTGCATAGAGAGAGGTTTGAGTGTAGGGAAGAATCCTTCCTTAGAACTGTTAATTAATATGCTTAGAGTACAGGATAAGGCCATAAGTGCCCAATCTGTAGAAAAAGTAGCTAATGGTTCTCAATCTGATCCAGGGACTCCCCCAGGAAAAGGTTCAGGAAAGAAACTTCTCAGCCTGCCCATTACTAGACAGTCTAGCATAGTTGGTACAGAGGTTGAATCACATCATACTGATGATGTGCTCTCACATTATACTGGTAGCCAAGCTGTTAGGGTGCCCTCTGTAAGGGACAGGTCTCCTTCTGTTCATTCCCATCATACCTCTGTATCTAGAAATGTCCCTCCCACCCACCCTGATGACAGATTGTTGGAAAGGGAGCTCAATAGATTGAGAGTGGAGCAAACCAGACTGAAGCTCAAGAAGCAACAGCTGGATTTGGATAGACAGTCTTTAGAAATAGAGAGGGAAAGACAGAAAATGGGTTTAGATACCCATGGTGGCAGCAGCAGTATTCCCCATAGTCATCCTGCAAAAGAGCATGATTCCAGGAATCTGCATAAGATAGTTCCCCCTTACAAGGAGGGGGATGACATTAACAAGTGGTTTGCTGCACTTGAGAGGGCCTGTGCTGTACAGGATGTCCCTCAAAGGCAGTGGGCTGCTATCCTATGGCTATCATTTACTGGAAAAGGTAGGGATAGGCTCCTTACTGTAAAAGAAAATGATGCTAACAATTTCCAAGTTCTTAAGAATGCACTCCTGGATGGTTATGGCTTAACCACTGAACAGTACAGGATCAAGTTCAGAGATACCAAAAAGGAGTCTTCACAAGACTGGGTTGATTTCATTGACCAGGCAGTGAAGGCCTTGGAGGGGTGGTTACATGGCAGTAAAGTTACTGATTATGACAGCCTGTATAACTTAATCCTGAGAGAGCATATTCTTAATAATTGTGTGTCTGATTTGTTGCACCAGTACTTGGTGGACTCTGATCTGACCTCTCCCCAAGAATTGGGAAAGAAGGCAGACAAATGGGTCAGAACAAGAGTGAACAGAAAAGTTCATACAGGGGGTGACAAAGATGGCAACAAAAAGAAGGATGGTAAGTCTTCTGACAAGGGTGGGGACAAATCTAAAAATGAGTCTTCATCAGGCCCACAAAAACACTCTGGTGGGGGTGGTGGGCCCAAACCTTCCTCTAATCAGAACAAGGAAAGGAAACCATGGTGCTATTTATGTAAGATAAAAGGCCATTGGACAACAGATCCCAGTTGTCCAAAGAAAGGCACCACAGCTCCTACCACTACAACCCCTACTGCTACACCTAGTGTCCCTACTAATAGCAGTGGTGGTGGGAGCAAACCTACTAATAGCCAATCCAAGGGAGTAGCTGGGCTCACTTTTGGTAATTTAGTTGGGGTTGGTCTGATTAGGGAGACCACAGAGGCTACTTTAGTCTCTGAAGGGGCTATTGACTTAGCCACTTTAGTTGCTTGCCCCCATAACTTGGAGAAGTACAAGCAACTAACCCTAATAAATGGTGTTGAGGTCCAGGCCTACAGGGACACAGGTGCCAGTGTCACAATGGTGATTGAGAAACTGGTGCACCCTGAACAACACATACTTGGACACCAGTACCAAGTAACCGATGCTCACAACATAACACAAAGCCACCCCATGGCTGTTGTAAATCTCAACTGGGGGGGGGTATCTGGTCCAAAGAAAGTTGTGGTAGCTTCAGATTTACCTGTAGACTGTCTATTAGGGAACGATTTGGAGACATCAGCTTGGTCAGATGTGGAGTTGGAGGCCCATGCAGCAATGCTGGGCATCCCAGGGCATATTTTTGCTTTGACAAGGGCTCAGGCCAAAAAGCAAAAAGGACAGGGAAGCTTGGATCCTGGAACAATGGACCAAGTGCTCCCTAAAGCTAGGGCTAGTAGAAGCAAACCACTTCCTACTATCCCTCCCTCTACAGTGGATTCTACTTCTGAGGAAGAAGAATTCCCTCCCTGTGCAGAACCTACACCAGAGGAGCTGGAAGCAGACACTGCTGAGCTTTTGGGTGAAGGGGGGCCTGCCAGAGAGGAGCTGAGTGTGGCACAGCAAACCTGTCCCACATTAGAGGGTCTCAGACAGCAAGCTGTCAAACAGGCTAATGGGGATGTCAGTGACTCACACAGAGTTTACTGGGAGGACAACCTCTTGTACACTGAGCAAAGGGATCCTAAACCTGGAGCTGCCAGGAGATTAGTGATTCCTCAGGAGTACAGAAAGTTCCTCCTAACACTGGCACATGACATTCCCTTAGCTGGACACCTGGGTCAAATGAAAACTTGGGACAGATTGGTACCACTGTTTCATTGGCCTAGGATGTCTGAGGACACAAAAGATTTTTGTAAGTCCTGTGAAACCTGTCAAGCCAGTGGCAAGACAGGTGGCACTCCAAAGGCACCCCTTATCCCACTGCCTGTGGTTGGGGTTCCCTTTGAAAGGGTAGGGGTTGACATAGTTGGCCCCCTTGACCCTCCTACTGCTTCAGGCAATAGGTTTATCTTGGTGGTAGTGGACCATGCCACAAGATATCCTGAAGCTATTCCTTTAAGGACCACTACAGCTCCTGCAGTGGCAAAGGCCCTCCTGGGAATATTTTCCAGGGTGGGCTTCCCAAAGGAAGTAGTATCAGACAGAGGAAGCAATTTCATGTCTGCATACTTAAAGGCCATGTGGAAGGAGTGTGGTGTAACTTACAAGTTCACAACACCCTATCATCCACAAACAAATGGACTGGTGGAGAGATTTAATAAAACTCTCAAAGGCATGATTATGGGACTCCCTGAAAAACTCCGCAGGAGATGGGATATCCTTCTACCATGCCTCCTTTTTGCCTACAGGGAGGTACCCCAGAAAGGAGTGGGCTTCAGCCCCTTTGAACTTCTTTTTGGACACCCTGTTAGGGGTCCACTCACACTTGTAAAGGAGGGTTGGGAACAACCTTTAAAAGCTCCTAAGCAGGATATTGTGGACTATGTACTTGGCCTCAGATCAAGGATGGCTGAGTACATGAAAAAGGCCAGTAAAAACCTTCAGGCCAGCCAAGAGCTCCAGAAGCAATGGCATGATCAGAAGGCTGTTTTGGTTCAGTACCAACCAGGGCAGAAAGTGTGGGTCTTGGAGCCTGTGGCCCCAAGAGCACTCCAAGATAAATGGAGTGGTCCACACACAATTGTTGAAAAGAAGGGTGAAGTCACCTACTTGGTTGACTTAGGCACTGCCAGGAGTCCCCTTAGGGTGCTCCATGTCAACCGCCTGAAACCCTACTATGACAGGGCTGATCTCACCCTGCTCATGGCAACAGATGAGGGACAGGAAGAAGACAGTGATCCTCTACCTGATCTCTTCTCTTCCACAGAACAAGATGCTCTTGTGGAAGGGGTAGTTTTGGCTGATTGTCTTACTGCTGAGCAGAAAGATAATTGCATAAATCTCCTAGGACAATTTTCAGAACTCTTCTCCATTGTGCCAGGCACCACTTCTTGGTGTGAGCACACTATAGATACTGGAGACAGTTTACCTGTCAAAAGTAAGATCTATAGGCAGCCTGACCATGTCAGGGACTGCATAAAGCAAGAAGTTCAGAAGATGTTGGAACTAGGAGTGGTTGAGCACTCTGACAGTCCATGGGCTTCTCCTGTGGTACTGGTACCAAAACCCAATTCTAAAGATGGAAAGAAGGAAATGAGGTTTTGTGTAGACTATAGAGGTCTCAACTTGGTAACCAAAACAGATGCTCACCCTATACCCAGGGCAGATGAGCTAATAGATACACTGGCATCTGCCAAGTATCTAAGCACTTTTGATTTGACTGCAGGGTATTGGCAGATCAAAATGTCAGAAGATGCTAAACCTAAGACTGCATTTTCTACCATTGGAGGACATTACCAGTTTACTGTAATGCCTTTTGGTTTGAAAAATGCACCTGCCACTTTTCAGAGGTTGGTGAACACAGTCCTGCAAGGGCTGGAAGCTTTCAGTGCAGCATATTTGGATGATATAGCTGTCTTTAGCTCCAGCTGGGATGATCACCTGGTCCACCTTTGGAAAGTTTTGGAGGCCCTGCAAAAGGCAGGCCTCACTATCAAGGCTTCAAAGTGCCAGATAGGGCAGGGTAAAGTGGTTTATCTGGGACACCTTGTTGGTGGGGAACAGATTGCACCACTTCAGGGGAAAATCCAAACTATTATTGATTGGATTCCCCCTACCACTCAGACTCAGGTGAGAGCCTTCCTAGGCCTCACTGGGTATTACAGGAGGTTCATTAAGAACTATGGCTCCATTGCAGCCCCTCTTAATGACCTCACATCCAAGAAAATGCCTAAAAAGGTATTATGGACAGCAAACTGTCAGAAAGCTTTTGAGGAGCTGAAGCAGGCCATGTGCTCTGCACCTGTCCTGAAAAGCCCTTGTTACTCTAAAAAATTCTATGTCCAAACTGATGCATCTGAATTAGGAGTAGGGGCAGTCCTATCACAACTTAATTCTGAGGGCCAGGATCAACCTGTTGCTTTTATTAGTAGAAGGTTGACCCCTAGAGAAAAGCGTTGGTCTGCCATTGAGAGGGAGGCCTTTGCTGTGGTCTGGGCTCTGAAGAAGTTGAGGCCATACCTGTTTGGCACTCACTTCATTGTTCAGACAGACCACAAACCTCTACTTTGGCTAAAACAAATGAAAGGTGAAAATCCTAAATTGTTGAGGTGGTCCATATCCCTACAGGGAATGGACTATACAGTGGAACATAGACCTGGGAGTAGCCACTCCAATGCAGATGGACTCTCCAGATATTTCCACTTAGACAATGAAGACTCATCAGGTAATGGCTAGTCTTATTGTCCTTCGTTTGGGGGGGGGTTGTGTAGGAAAGTACCATCTTACCTGGCATGTTACCCCCATTTTTCACTGTATATATGTTGTTTTAGTTGTATGTGTCACTGGGACCCTGGTAACCCAGGGCCCCAGTGCTCATAAGTGTGCCTGTATGTGTTACCTGTGTAGTGACTAACTGTCTCACTGAGGCTCTGCTAATCAGAACCTCAGTGGTTATGCTCTCTCATTTCTTTCCAAATTGTCACTGACAGGCTAGTGACCATTTTTACCAATTTACATTGGCTTACTGGAACACCCTTATAATCCCCTAGTATATGGTACTGAGGTACCCAGGGTATTGGGGTTCCAGGAGATCCCTATGGGCTGCAGCATTTCTTTTGCCACCCATAGGGAGCTCTGACAATTCTTACACAGGCCTGCCACTGCAGCCTGAGTGAAATAACGTCCACGTTATTTCACAGCCATTTTACACTGCACTTAAGTAACTTATAAGTCACCTATATGTCTAACCTTTACCTGGTAAAGGTTAGGTGCAAAGTTACTTAGTGTGAGGGCACCCTGGCACTAGCCAAGGTGCCCCCACATTGTTCAGAGCCAATTCACTGAACTTTGTGAGTGCGGGGACACCATTACACGCGTGCACTACATATAGGTCACTACCTATATGTAGCTTCACCATGGTAACTCCGAATATGGCCATGTAACATGTCTATGATCATGGAATTGCCCCCTCTATGCCATCCTGGCATTGTTGGGACAACTCCATGATCCCAGTGGTCTGTAGCACAGACCCTGGTACTGCCAGACTGCCCTTCCTGGGGTTTCTCTGCAGCTGCTGCTGCTGCCAACCCCTCAGACAGGCAGCTGCCCTCCTGGGGTCCAGCCAGGCCTGGCCCAGGATGGCAGAACAAAGAACTTCCTCTGAGAGAGGGTGTGACACCCTCTCCCTTTGGAAAATGGTGTGAAGGCAGGGGAGGAGTAGCCTCCCCCAGCCTCTGGAAATGCTTTGTTGGGCACAGAGGTGCCCAATTCTGCATAAGCCAGTCTACACCGGTTCAGGGACCCCTTAGCCCCTGCTCTGGCGCGAAACTGGACAAAGGAAAGGGGAGTGACCACTCCCCTGACCTGCACCTCCCCTGGGAGGTGTCCAGAGCTCCTCCAGTGTGCTCCAGACCTCTGCCATCTTGGAAACAGAGGTGCTGCTGGCACACTGGACTGCTCTGAGTGGCCAGTGCCACCAGGTGACGTCAGAGACTCCTTGTGATAGGCTCCTTCAGGTGTTAGTAGCCTTTCCTCTCTCCTAGGTAGCCAAACCCTCTTTTCTGGCTATTTAGGGTCTCTGTCTCTGGGGAAACTTTAGATAACGAATGCATGAGCTCAGCCGAGTTCCTCTGCATCTCCCTCTTCACCTTCTGATAAGGAATCGACCGCTGACCGCGCTGGAAGCCTGCAAACCTGCAACATAGTAGCAAAGACGACTACTGCAACTCTGTAACGCTGATCCTGCCGCCTTCTCGACTGTTTTCCTGCTTGTGCATGCTGTGGGGGTAGTCTGCCTCCTCTCTGCACCAGAAGCTCCGAAGAAATCTCCCGTGGGTCGACGGAATCTTCCCCCTGCAACCGCAGGCACCAAAAAAGCTGCATCTCCGGTCCCTTGGGTCTCCTCTCAGCACGACGAGCGAGGTCCCTCGAATCCAGCGACACCGTCCAAGTGACCCCCACAGTCCAGTGACTCTTCAGCCCAAGTTTGGTGGAGGTAAGTCCTTGCCTCACCTCGCTGGGCTGCATTGCTGGGAACCGCGACTTTGCAAGCTTCTCCGGCCCCTGTGCACTTCCGGCGGAAATCCTGTGTGCACAGCCAAGCCTGGGTCCACGGCACTCTAACCTGCATTGCACGACTTTCTAAGTTGGTCTCCGGCGACGTGGGACTCCTTTGTGCAACTTCGGCGAGCACCGTTTCACGCATCCTCGTAGTGCCTGTTTCTGGCACTTCTCCGGGTGCTACCTGCTTCAGTGAGGGCTCTTTGTCTTGCTCGACGTCCCCTCTCTCTGCAGGTCCAATTTGCGACCTTCTGGTCCCTCCTGGGCCCCAGCAGCGTCCAAAAACGCCAAACGCACGATTTGCGTGTAGCAAGGCTTGTTGGCGTCCATCCGGCGGGAAAACACTTCTGCACGACTCTCCAAGGCGTGGGGGATCCATCCTCCAAAGGGGAAGTCTCTAGCCCTTGTCGTTCCTGCAGTATTCACAGTTCTTCAGCCTAGTAAGAGCTTCTTTGCACCAACCGCTGGCATTTCTTGGGCATCTGCCCATCTCCGAGCTGCTTGTGACTTTTGGACTTGGTCCCCTTGTTCC
Source organism: Pleurodeles waltl (assembly GCF_031143425.1). Taxonomy (NCBI): domain Eukaryota; kingdom Metazoa; phylum Chordata; class Amphibia; order Caudata; family Salamandridae; genus Pleurodeles; species Pleurodeles waltl. The sequence continues at coordinate 1,008,634,109 of NC_090450.1, read as the reverse complement.
ACAGGTACCTTCAGACAGGAATCCATCGTTGTTGCATTGCTGATTTGTGTTTTCCTTGCATTCTCCCTCTAACACGACTATTTTGTCCTTAGGGGAACTTTGGTGCACTTTGCACTCACTTTTCAGGGTCTTGGGGTGGGTTATTTTGCTAACTCTCACTATTTTCTAATAGTCCCAGCGACCCTCTACAAGGTCACATAGGTTTGGGGTCCATTCGTGGTTCGCATTCCACTTCTGGAGTATATGGTTTGTGTTGCCCCTATCCCTATGTTTCCCCATTGCATCCTATTGTAACTATACATTGTTTGCACTGTTTTCTAAGACTATACTGCATATTTTTGCTATTGTGTATATATATCTTGTGTATATTTCCTATCCTCTCACTGAGGGTACACTCTAAGATACTTTGGCATATTGTCATAAAAATAAAGTACCTTTATTTTTAGTATAACTGTGTATTGTGTTTTCTTATGATATTGTGCATATGACACTAAGTGGTACTGTAGTAGCTTCACACGTCTCCTAGTTCAGCCTGAGCTGCTTTGCTAAGCTACCATTATCTATCAGCCTAAGCTGCTAGACACCCTATACACTAATAAGGGATAACTGGGCCTGGTGCAAGGTGCAAGTACCCCTTGGTACTCACTACAAGCCAGTCCAGCCTCCTACAGGGGGCACATACAAAATCAAGGAGGGGCACAGAGACCCCCCTCCTGGGCTTATTTATGCCCTCAGGACCGCCACCTCCCCAGGGCTTATAGTTATTAGTATGCTGAGGGCTCGTAGTGACCCCCCCTCTGAGCCCCAGGGACCACCAACTCTACAGGGCTAAACAATCAATTAATGCAGGGGGTCCTGTGCACCCTCGCCCAACAGCCCCGGGGACCACAACCTCCGTGGGGCTGTTTAAATGGTGATGGAAGGCTTGCAGGCCCCCTCGTGGAGCCAATAATGGCCTTGGGGACCACCACGCCCCAGGGTCTGCTCCTGGGATGCCCTGGGATGCTCATCCCAGGGACATAGCTGTTTGCTCTCTTTGCTCTTTGACAGCTCCCACCAAGTCAGAGCAAACACTCTAGTTCTAGCAAGCGAGAGCTGTCAAACACCTTTCCCTTGCTTGGAGCAGAGGTTTCCTCTGTTTCCCTGCTCAGAGATGTGGGCAGGGAAACAGATAAAACAAGTGCTCTCACAGACAGGGAGTTGCATGTTTAGCAGTTCCCTGTCTGTCAGCTCCCGCAGGAGACAGGAAGCTGGCTGGGACTGCAGGGGCCTTCAGGCTCCCCCGCGGTCCAGTTGCACAATGAATGCCCTGGGGGGCATCCAGGACAGATGGCCTGGCCCCGGGGATGGGGTCTCCTGGGCCAAAGTCGGCCCGGGGGTGGGGGCCCAGCCCTCCTCCCAAAAATAAAAATGGTATGGCTGGGCCCAGGGATTGAGGTCCCCTGGGCCAAAATCAGCTGGGGGAGGGGGCCGCACGTTTCTCCTCCCCAAAAAATAATATATATTTTATGATGCTGGGCCCAAAGGGACAAATTGGTCAGGGAAGGGGGCTGCATGACTCCCCTCCTCCGTTTAATGAAGGCCAGGGGATGGGGTCCCCAGGGCCAAAATAGGCCCTGGGAGGCGAGCTGTGAGGCCCCCTGATTGAATTGTAGTAGGCCTCGGTGGATGGGGTACCTGGGCCGAAATCAGCTGGGGGGGGGCACACAGCCCCTTTCCCCCACACAGATCATTAACCCAATGATGCAGCACTTACTAGGTAACCAGTAGAATGTAAGCCAGGTGGATAGACATTTTGTGCAAACTGTGAACTCTTGTTGGATAAACGAGCAGGTGAGCTTCGTTCTGGCCTTGACGCTCATTTCACAGCAATTCAACCTCAACAGGAAGCACTTACAAATATAAACATAGCAGGTGTCCCAGTTGAAGCTTCACTTCTGGAAAGGACAAATGACCCTAACTCCTGGGCTGGAAAAGGCAAAGCAAGTGTGTTTAATACGTGATTCCTTATTGAAAAACAATCTGAAATCCCTTCTGGAGGTGAATGCATCTCTCATCTGTTGGAGTGCAATTAGACACTCTCACACCCAGACAGACACTCTCACAGCCGTTCTCGCACCTAGAGAGACACTCTCACACCTATTCTCATGTCCAAAGGCCATGCGCAGTGTGGGGTTGGGTGGCTGTTGGGGAACCCCCACCACACAAGGCCAAAGGCTGTGCGGGAGTGGGTGGTTATAGGGGGTTGTCCACAGGGCCTACTCGGCGGTGGTTGGATTAACGTATGATGATTAAAATTACTTTACGTGAAAAAAAAACATAGAAATTCACTGGAAAGAAACACAGGTTACAGGGACGTTATAGTTAGGGAATAGTATTTTTAAAAAACCTTAGAAATTCACTTAAAAAAGCAATTGTTACAAGGACGTTACAGGTAGGTTCTGAATTTACTCGCACAAAAGCTGAGAAATTCTGCAGTTATAGTTAAAGTTATTTCAATAAATTATAACTCGCGGCCTTAGATAACTATAACTTGCGTCCTTGCCATGCACTGCTGTTCACCCCTGATATTACAGCACTCGTGACATATTTTATAATGTAAATAAAAATATCAATGAGACATTAGAAGTCAAATCATTGAAGAACAAACTGTGCATTGTGGGGGCACGAGTTATAATTACCTTAGGCCGCGATATTTCTATCCCCCAGGGCCCGGCCTTTTATTATTTCTTTTTAATTTGGGGGAGGGAGGCCGTGCGACCCCCTACCATGGCCGATTGTGGTCCAAAGAACCCCATTCCCTGGTGCCCGCCCATCAGTCCTGGGTGCCCTGGTACCCAGTGTGTGTTGAGGACCACGAGGGAGCCTCAAGGCACCTGCCGTCCCAGTCGGCTTCCCGCCTCTTGCGGGAGCTGTCATTGCTGTCTCAGACAGGTAGCTGCTAAACATGCAGATCCCTCTCAGTAAGAGAAATTGTTTCCTCTGTTTCCCTAAACGCATCTCTGCATGCAGGGAAACAGAGGAAACCTCCGTTCGCAGCAAGTGAGAGATGTTTGACAGCTCTCGCTTGCTGGAACTGGAGTCATTGCTTTGACTTGACAGGAGCTGTTAAAGCCCCTGCCAAGTCACAGCAAACAGCTATGTCCCGGGGTGAGCCCCTGGGCATAAAAATGCCCTAGGAGGAGGGCCTCGTGCACCCCAATCCTCTATTATTACCTGCCCCAGGGAGCTGGCCCCCCTCAGCTTTAGTAAAACAAGCATGTTTTGTTTTTTTACATTTTTGATGTAGATCTGCAGATCCTCTGCAAATTTGTTGCAAATTACAATTTTGGCCTAGAGGAGTTCCCTCTGGGACCCCAGCAACAGAGCTAAGGGGTCACGGTATCCCTACCCTTGCCCCTTTTCTTATTTTTGTATCGTGTTTTATGGGACTCAGCTGAAGCCGAGTCTCAGGATGGCTGCCAACACTTCCTGGTTAAAGTGTTGGCAGCCAATCAGATCTGAGCACGAGATCGGGAGGATTCACAAAGCCTTCGCACTTCTAGATATCTGTATTTTTTTCATTCAATATCTCAAAAACTACTGAACGGATTTACACCAAACAGCAAAAAGGCTTCTTTTTGGACCAAAAGCTATCTTTCTTCCAAATTTTGAGTCATTCTTTCCAGCAGCGCGGGCTGAACTCGTGTTCAGAATCCCTGTGGAAATTATAGTGCGAAACACTGTTTTTTTACCCTGCTTTTTCTCCGCTCCTGCTTGATGGATCACCCCGAGACTTCCCATGTGCAACAAGAATTTTAAAAAAACGTTTTTTCTAGCTAAACATCCTAACTATAAAGATCTACTGGCAACCGTCTTTAGATCATATAGATATATTGATTATATAAATTTGTATATAGTTATACAATCATAACCTTTTAACTGTAAGTGAAAACTGTAATCAGAATTTGCAAGCAAGAACTTTACTAACAGTATCATTGTCAGTAATACTTTTCACGAGCTCATTCTTCGAGGAAATTGTTCAGCATGTGGATTTTTGGGATAAAAAAAAGCTAATCAGATTTATGCTTCGAGGTCAGCGCCCAATAAATCCCAAGAACCATATAACCATACATTACTGAATTAAATGTAACACCAAATAAATGGAATTATTATTGCGACTATTATCCGGGATACATCGCCCTTCCTCTTCCGGGATGTCTTGTCCCATGTCAGACAAGTGTACGGATGTGACAAGTTTCCACAAACAAGTCTTGCAATAATATATATGGTAATGTATAATAATGCCATAATATATATGATAATGTATGCTGGGTTTGTAAATTGCAGACGCAGACTGTGACACGCTTCCCTTAGATTGTGAAAGAACAGGCGCATGTTGAGATGCAATGTGAAGCTTTAATATGGGGGAGTGATGTGCGGCTGAGACCCCAAAAGATCTGAGTGAGAAACATAAAAGGAGTTTAGCGATGCGCCTGCTTAAGAAACGTTTTTTTTTTGTCTTGTCTCTCGTGTACAGGTGGTCAAATCAAGTGCTTAATTTGTGGGAAGAAAGAAGAAAATTAATAAAAAACAAATAGATGCATTTGCCAAGAATCTTCTTAGAAGTCTGTTGCTTACGTGCTCTACTGGCGCCACCTACTGTCCCCCGCTGGTGTTGCCTCCGATCACGAGATTCTCTGCACTGCCTGAATGCATGATGCCCAAAGCCCCCCTGGACTGAGCGAAGCGAACAATACTGCTCTCCTCAAGGGGTTTTCAGGGGAAGAATCCCAACCCCCAGATCTTTTGTTTTTTGCTAAAAAAAACTGGTGGAAAATAGTGCATTTTACAGCCTTATTTTCACGTACAGTAGTAAAAAGCCCCAATGTCAGGATACCCTCGTAGGTCTCTCACGAAATATTCCATTACTTTCATCGTCCAGTTTGGGGGAAGGGAGGCCCAGAGCTGGATATGGGAGGAGAGACCTCGACCTTTGCCCCAGTGGCTTCTTTAGTCTTAATGAGCCCCTTCCAAATATTTTATCCGAGATGTAAACATGCATTAGCTTCTATTAAGGCTACAACACTCTCTCGAAGCACATCTGTGTCAACATTGCATTTCTAGATTATGAATAACGTTTTAGGTAAAAGAGACATGTACCTTTAAGACATAGCCGGGTGTCCCTCACCCGCCGGCCGCTGGACTTAGATGTGTGCAGGCAGGGAGGGAGGAGAGAGCTTCGAGAAGGCGCGGGAGAGAGTGATCAGATCAAAGAGCGAGACTGCACGAGGGTGCACAGGGGGGCTGAGACTGTCCAAAGAGCCAGGTCAGGCCAGCACTGAACTCCGTGACAGTCTCTGAAGGGAAAGTAGACTGACAGTGGGATGATACAACTGGTTGGGGGCCCCCGAAGAACATCAGGAGGCCCCCCAAGTCTCCCAAGTCTCATATATATTTATTGGCCTCCGGCTAAGCAGGGACCTCCTGAAGGCTCGGGTGGCCCCTGAAGGGTTGCCCTTCCCTCCCATTCACCAGGCTGCAGGGACCTGTGTTATGCACCTGTAGGCTAATAGAGATGTGGAGGAGGGGGGCTTTGGCAACCATAAGTGGCTATAAACCTTTTCATGCATCTTCTTCCGGGAGCAGCTATCATGGGGGTTTGAACTTCCCACTCTGAAGTACCCAGGCAAGGGGGGGCTATTACTAGAGTCTACCAGTAGGGACAGGACACGCAGGAGGGGTCCGACATATACAGTTCAAGGAGAGGCCACGGTGGCATTTTTAACTGACTGAGGCAGATAAACTCATTTATATTCACCCCACTGAGATGTCAATCCTCACCCTAAGCGTACTGGAGTAGTGCCCTACCTGTCTGCTGTAAGTGCCTTGACGCCTTGTCAGTGATATGAGGTGCTACATAAATACAATTCCAAAACAATGAAATGCGTAACTGTATTTGCAAAGCTAGATTGGACACATCATTTCTTTTAAATAATTATGGGTCACACTTTTGTACACCGACTACAATAAGGTTGTGCATATAGAGCTACAAACTGCACTTGTGCTGTTTGCAAGCGCAGTGGATCTCAAGTGTTCTAATACCAAATGTAATGAACTCTGGTCCTTTTCACAAACTGTGAGTCCGCACTGCACGCTGCTCATTGTAAGGTAACAAACCCGTACTTTACTTGTATTATTCTGGTGTCACAAAGGATTCAGTTTGACACTGTTGGAAAAGTAAGCTACAGATGATGAGAGGCAGTGTGCTCCCTCCCCTCTTGTGTTCAAAAGGCTCCCTTGAGCCAATGAGCTGACAAGCTCACCTGGGATGCACCTGTGTGCCTGTGGAGTGGTACTGTGACCTGCGAGGACCTGGGATGCACCCGTGCGCCTGTGGAGTGGTACTGTGACCTGCAAGGCCCTGGGATGGACCGGTGTGCTGTGGAGTGGTACTGTGACCTATGAGGACCTGGGATGCACCTGTGTGCCTGTGGAGTGGTACTGTGACCTATGAGGACCTGGGATGCACCTGTGTGCTGTGGAGTGCTACTATGACCTGCGAGGACCTGGGATGTACCTGTGTGCAGTGGAGTGGTACGGTGACCTGTGAGGACCTGGGATGCACCTGTGTGCCTGTGGAGTGGTACTGTGACCAGGGAGGACCTGGGATGCACCTGTGGGCCTGTGGAGTGGTACTGTGACCAGTGAGGACCTGGGTGCACCTGTGTGCTGTGGAGTGTTACTGTGACCTGGGAGGACCTGGGATGCACCTGTGTGCAGTGGAGTGGTACTGTGACCAGTGAGGACCTGGGATGCACCTGTGTGCCTGTGGAGTGGTACTGTGACCAGTGAGGGCCTGGAATGCACCTGTGTGCCTGTGAGTGGTACTGTGACCTGTGAGGATCTGGGATGCACCTGTGTGCTGTGGAGTGCTACTATGACCTGCGAGGACCTGGGATGTACCTGTGTGCAGTGGAGTGGTACGGTGACCTATGAGGACCTGGGGTGCACCTGTGTGCCTGTGAGTGGTACTGTGACCTGTGAGGACCTGGGATGCACCTGTGTGCCTGCGGAGTGGTACTGTGACCTGTGAGGACCTGGGATGCACATGTGCGGCTGTGGAGTGGTACTGTGACCTGTGAGGACCTGGGATGCACCTGTGTGCCTCTAGAGTGGTGAGGACCTGGGATGCACCTGTGTGCCTGTGGAGTGGTACTGTGACCTATGAGGACCTGGGATGCACCTGTGTGCTGTGGAGTGCTACTATGTCCTGCGAGGACCTGGGTGCACCTGTGTGCCTGTGGAGTGGTTCACTGACCTGTGAGGACCTGGGATGCACCTGTGTGCCTGTGAGTGGTACTGTGACCTGTGAGGACCTGGGATGCACCTGTGTGCCTGTGGAGTGGTACTGTGACCTATGAGGACCTGGGTGCACCTGTGTGCCTGTGGAGTGGTACTGTGACCTGTGAGGACCTGGGATGCACCTGTGTGCAGTGGAGTGGTACTGTGACCTATGAGGACCTGGGATGCACCTGTGTGCCTGTGGAGTGGGACTGTGACCAGTGAGGACCTGGGATGCACCTGTGGGCCTGTGAGTGGTACTGTGACCAGTGAGGACCTGGGATGCACCTGTGTGCCTGTGGAGTGGTACTGTGACCAGGGAGGACCTGGGGTGCACCTGTGTGCCTGTGGAGTGGTACTGTGACCAGTGAGGACCTGGGATGCACCTGTGTGCAGTGGAGTGGTACTGTGACCAGTGAGGACCTGGGATGCACCAGTGACCCTCTGGAGTGATACTGTGACCAGTGAGGACCTGGGATGCACCTGTGTGCCTATGGAGTGGTGCTGTGACCTGTGAGGACCTGGGATGCACCTGTGATCCTGTGGAGTGGTACTGTGACCTGTGAGGACCTGGGATGCACGTGTGTGCCTGTGGAGTGTTACTGTGACCAGTGAGGGCCTGGGATGCACCTGTGTGCTGTGGAGTGTTACTGTGACCAGTGAGAACCTGTGTTGCACCTGTGTGCCTGTGGAGTGGTACTGTGACTAGTGAGGGCCTGGGATGCACCTGTGTGCCTGTGAGTGGTACTGTGACCTGTGAAGACCTGGGGTGCACCTGTGTGCCCGTGGAGTGGTACTGTGACCTATGAGGACCTGGGATGCACCTTTGTGCCTGTGGAGTGGTACTGTGACCTGTGAGGACCTGGGATGCACCTGTGTGCCTGTGAGTGGTACTGTGACCTGTGAGGACCTGGGATGCACCTGTGCGCCTGTGGAGTGGTACTGTGACCTGTGAGGACCTGGGATGCACCTGTGCGCCTGTGGAGTGGTACTGTGACCAGTGAGGACCTGGGATGCACATGTGCGCCTGTGGAGTGGTACTGTGACCAGTGAGGACCTGGGATGCACCTGTGCGCCTGTGGAGTGGTACTGTGACCTGTGAGGACCTGGGATGCACCTGTGTGCCTGTGGAGTGGTACTGTGACCTGTGAAGACCTGGGGTGCACCTGTGTGCCTGTGAGTGGTACTGTGACCAGTGAGGACCTGGGATGCACCTGTGTGCCTGTGAGTGGTACTGTGACCTGTGAGGACCTGGGTTGCACCTGTGTGCCTGTGGAGTGATACTGTGACCTGTGAGGACCTGGGATGCACCTGTATGCCTGTGGAGTGTTTCTGTGACCTGTGAGGACCTGGGATGCACCTGTGTGCCGTGGAGCGGTACTGTGACCTGTGAGGACCTGGGTTGCACCTGTGTGCCTGTGGAGTGGTACTGTGACCTGTGAGGACTTGGGATGCACCTGTGTGCCTGTGAGTGGTACTGTGACCTGTGAGGACCTGGGATGCACCTGTGTGCCTCTAGAGTGGTGAGGACCTGGGATGCACCTGTGTGCCTGCTGAGTGGTACTGTGACCTGTGAGGACCTGGGATGCACCTGTGTGCCTGTGGAGTGGTACTGTGACCTATGAGGACCTGGGATGTACCTGTGGAGTGGTACTGTGACCTGTGAGGACCTGGGATGCAGCTGTGTGCCTGCTGAGTGGTGAGGACCTGGGATGCACATGTGTGCCTGTGGAGTGGTACTGTGACCTGTGAGGACCTGGGATGCATCTGTGTGCCTGCTGAGTGTTACTGTGACCTGTGAGGACCTGGGTGCACCTGTGTGCCTGTGGAGTGGTACTGTGACCTGTGAGGACCTGGGATGCACCTGTGTGCCTGTGGAGTGGTACTGTGGAGTGGTACTGTGACCTATGAGGACCTGGGATGCACCTGTGTGCCTGTGAGTGGTACTGTGACCTGTGAGGACCTGGGTGCACCTGTGTGCCTGTGGAGTGGTACTGTGACCTATGAGGACCTGGGATGCACCTGTGTGCCTGTGAGTGGTACTGTGACCTGTGAGGACCTGGGATGCACCTGTGTGCCTCTAGAGTGGTGAGGACCTGGGATGCACCTGTGGGCCTGTGGAGTGGTACTGTGACCTGTGAGGACCTGGGATGCACCTGTGTGCCTGTGAGTGGTACTGTGACCTGTGAGGACCTGGGATGCACCTGTGTGCCTGTAGAGTGGTGAGGACCTGGGATGCACCTGTGGGCCTGTGGAGTGGTACTGTGACCAGTGAGGACCTGGGATGCACCTGTGTGCCTGTGGAGTGGTACTGTGACCTATGAGGACCTGGGATGCACCTGTGTGCCTGTGGAGTGGTACTGTGACCTGTGAGGACCTGGGTTGCACCTGTGTGCCTGTGAGTGGTACTGTGACCTGTGAGGACCTGGGATGCACCTGTGTGCCTGTGGAGTTGTACTGTGACCTGTGAACACTTGAGCAGCATACCAGCAACCACAGAGGACCTTTCTCTGTTCTCTGCTACTTCTGCTCCCTACTGATGAAGGGCCAAACCCAGAACCACGTGTCTAGAGACAGCAGCACTACCTGCACCAACTTTGGTGAAAAACTACAGCAACTTCGAAGTAAGAGTACTGCATTTACCAGGATGCATTGGGGTGGCCTGTGCTGGGATAAGAGGCAGTGTGCCTCCCTTGTGTTTAATAGACTACAGATGTAGGCCGGGCAGATCGAGATCAGTGTAGCTGCCCTTGTGGCTGTTCCTAGATCATTACAGAACACCAAAATGTGTAATTTGTAAAATGTATCTAACTACATAGACCGGATTCCACTGCTCTGTTCATGTGAAAGTGTCACACAGAAAGCTTAGCTATAATACCACTGAACACATGGAAATGCCATGCACAAGGAGTTACCTGGCTACTAGCAAAACAAGCAAAGGCTTCTGAACTTAGAACAGGACTGATAGTGTTCACATGTGTGCACTGTCAGGTGGGGGGTCCTGGAGGGGGCTACCCTTCACACCACCAGTTATGGAAGAAGCGCACTTGACAAGGTTTGTGGTAGATAGGGCGTAGCTTAGGCTTACTTCCAAACATTTCAGAAAGTTTCATGTTGCAAGCAGTACATATTGTTTGCATGTAAACAAACTGAATAACATACACTTCATATCTTGATTGCGAACATGTCGTCGGCATAATATGTCATACGTACAATACTTGTATCCCCCTTCTGGGTCAAGCTGCCAGGACACATTTGCATTAGTGACACTCAAATAAGAAAAAAGCTATAGGGGAACACAGTGGGCCTGATTCACAAAGGTAAATGCATGCTTTTGTGTAAGTTTACTACCTTTTGGTATTCACAAACTACGTATGGAATTTATGACTCCACACTCCCTACACCTATGTGTGGAGCTGTCCACACCCAGCTACTCCACAGTCAGGCGGAGAACTCCACATAGATCAATAAAGGTGGCGGGAGTCATAAAACCCTAACGTAGCTTGTGAATGCCAACAAGTAGTAAAAACTGTAAGTATACCTTTGTGAATCAGGCCCAGAGTTGTACATTTACTTAACTTGTAACCAGGGAACAGCTCACTGCACCATCCGCACTTGGGGCACCATGTTAGCGACATCAGTCACACATTGCAAGAAATTATCCAGTGGGCCACCGACCCCTGTGCCTAGAAACATCCAATGAAAGGGTTCTAGGTCATGAAATTGATCCTTTTTGTCATCACTATTGCCAGAGGGTGAGCAGGGCAGTGCCGAGCATGGACTCCCCCTACAAAGGACCAATAATTGACCATGCCTTTTGGGAAATGTTCCCTAACTGAGAAGAGTTCTGCCTTGTCCAGCTACCTGCAGTCACTCTCTGAAAATAGTCCTGCCTCCGGATGTGAGGAGAGCCACCCTCATTTGTACAGAACACCCTAATTGCTCCCTTAATACCATTGAGGATCCTCATGAGTGGGCACCAGATGCTCCCCCCACCCTTGACCACGATATCCTGGGGCCTGATTTAGAACTCGGCGGATGGGTTACTCAGTCACCATGGTTATGGATACCCCGTCCACCAATATCTAAATCCCATTCTGTCCTATGGAATTTAGATTTCAGCAGACGGGATGTCCATCACTGTTGTTACGGAGTAAGCCGTCCGCCTGTTCTAAATCAGGCCCTTGGTCTAAACGCTGGCCAGGCAGCAGCTCTGACCTCCACTGCACCATCCATGATCAAATGATTAACCATGCTTGCTGAAACAATTGAGCCTCATCCTTCAGGATCCCCAATACCAAACAGAGCTCCTAGTTTATATGCAATAAAAACTGAGTTCACTGTTGGACTGTCCACTGACTTCAATAGGCGCAGATCCTTAAAGGTCCCCTAACTAGGGTAATCCTAACTCACTGGTTGGCGAAGCTGTGTCCCCACCACTAGGAAACATTTGCATAAGTGATAATCAAGTGAGGACATGGTCATCAGCTGAATGCAGAGTTGTATATTCACCAAATCAGTACCCAGGGAACAGCTCCCTGCACCACCCTTGTTTGGAGTACCATGTGACCGACACTGGTTACACCCTGTAAAAGATCACCCGGGATAGGGATAAAGAGTCTGGGCCATCAGCTGGTCAGCTGTCCCCTGCAAGAAGTGAGACTCAGACCATTCCCAGACTGTCCAATGGACCAATGTCCCCTAAGAGGAGTGGCTGATGACTCAGGGGAACCTTCAGATCAAAGCAGTATCACAGAAATTCACTATTGTGCAAGTATGTCATTAAATGATACGTCAAGTCCAGCGCCTACTCCTTTCTCAGGCTTGATTACGAGTTTAGGTGTTATATATCGCACATGGTAATATAGCTAGGGGTACATTATTTATCATGTGCAATAAGTAACACCTGTTACCAGTTTCTGAGGACTAACGTGGATTTTGGTGTTTAACGCAGGGCACGCTTGGTGGTGCGCACTTCTAGGATACGGGACAGGTCCAAGACATCCCTCTGGTCAAGGGACTCTCCTAGAGTGCCTCGCGCACAATAGATTAGTCTGAAGCTACAGCCAAAATTAAAAACACAGGGTATCAGATACTTGTAATTGGACACTTACTGCAGGGTAACACAAAGGTACACTAGGCAGGTGACATTCTCATCCCAAAATATGGCCAGAGGGTTCTCTGTAGCATGGTGCCGATGTCTGGGTCTACTTAATTATAATAGGGTTCCAGGTTCTGTGGTATTTTTTTAACATTTCCATCTGTATTTATCCATATTTATTTTCTGGCCATTTTATAGGCATTTTTCCTTATTTATTTTGTGTTTTGAGAGAAAATGAAGACATAACATGTTACACGTGTTCGTACTTTTTAACTGATAAACATGCACTCATACTTTGTTCCCTGTCATGCATTAGCTAATTAAGCAGCCAAATATAACAAAACACTGCACCCACAGGTAAAAAGTAGCATTATATCCATATATTTGTTAACAAATGCCTGTATTTAAAGAGCTGTAATCCTGTTTGTAACTCTCCATGATCGGTATCTGCAGAACTACTGGCCTAGAATTCACGAAAGACAGCACGGAGAGTCGCTCAAAACAAGCACAGTTTTCTGTATTTTTCCACTTTTAAAAATAAATTCAGACAAGAAAAACATTGTTTTCTCTCTGTTTTTCTCTGTAAAAATCAGTAAAAACAGAACGCTAGCAGCCTTAATCATACAGCACTCTAAGCCAGGAATTAAGCACTGTCAGCCAGTGCACAGCGATTACCTACCGATTCTATAAGTAACTGGGGGCCCAAGAACACAGAGCTTTAAGAACACGCATTGCAACCTTAAACTGAATTATTCCGTCCACTGGTTGCCAGTGTAATTAATGCAATGCCAATGGGCAATGATGCATGTGCTTAGCTCTGGCTGATGTATTCTCTCTAGTCTAGCCAGGCCCCTCCCTACACACTGTGTGCAGTGCACTGTTATAACCTACCCTCCTGCCTGGGATCGGTTTGGAATTGCTTCTCTTTCCCCCTCTTCCAGGTATGGTTGCGTCTTCGCAAGCAGCCTCTTGAGCACTCTGGGTTTCTAGGCGCTACTCTGGGTGGGGTCTTACGTCATCACACGGTTGCCATCCAGGTGGAGGTGACTGAGAAGAGAAGCCCTGAAAATTAAATTTTTTAGCCCATCGACATCTAGCGATTCAGTTCAGTTTTGTGAGCACAGAGGGCGAAACAATGGCTCCCCACCCGGTGCTTGATTCATTGGAGAAGCCAGGAAGTAATGGAAATTACTAGTCAGTAATTTAAATACCCCTCTCAACCTGATGAAAGGCATCCTCAGTCCTACCAAGTTTCCCAGGTCCTTGAGTGATGTGCTGCTACAGTCCAGGTTTTTTCTTTGAATTCTTCGACCTTAAGTCTTGTTTAATCCATTATACCACAGGACTACAGGTCCCAGAATTCAAAGGAAAAAAAATCTGACCTGGAGCTGCACATCACACATGGATGTGTGAAACATGGCAGCTATGCATCCTTACCACTTTGGGAAACAGGACACTACAGTGTGGGCTGGGACATCACCTACTGCGCATACCCACCGATCACTCTTCCACTGAGACAGGACACTGTAGATGTGGGGTATGGAACGTCACCCACTGCACATGCCCACCAATCACTCTTCCACTGAGACAGGACACTGTATTGTGGGGTAGGACGTCACCCACTGCGCATGCCCACCAACCACTATTCCACTGAGACAGGGCACTGTAGGTGTGGGCTGGGACATGACCTACTGCGCATGCCCACCAATCACTCTTCCACTGAGACAGGACACTGTAGTTGTGGGGTAGGACATCACCCACAGCGCATGTCCACCAATCACTCTTCCACTGACACAGGACACTGTAGTTGTGGTGTACGACGTCACCCAGTGCGCATGCCCACCAACCACTCTTCCACTGAGACACGACACTGTAGTTGTGGGGTAGGACATCACCCGGTGTGCATGCCCACCAACCACTCTTCCACTGAGACAGGACACTGTAGGTGTGGACGGGGACATCACCTACTGCGCATGCCCACTAATCAGTCTTCCACTGAGACAGGACACTGTAGTTGTGGGGTAGGACGTCACCCAGTGCGCATGCCCACCAATCACTGTTCCACTGAGAGAGTACACTGTAGGTGTGGGGTACAGGACGTCACCCTCTGCACATGCCCACCAATCACTCTCCCACTGAGACAAGACACTGTAGGTGTTGGGTACAACGTCAGACACTGCACATGCACACCAATCACCCTTCCACTGAGACAGGACACTGTTGGTGTGGGGTAAAGGACATCACCCATTGCGCATGCCTACCAGTCACTCATCCACTGAGACAGGACACTATAGGTGTGGGGTAGGATATCACCCACTGCGCACACCCACCAATCACTCTTCCGCTGAGGCAGGGAGCTATAGGTGTGGGTTAGGACGTCACAATACTGTAGGTGTGGGCTGGTATGTTGCCCATTGCGCATGCCAACCAATCACTCTTCCACTGAGACAGGACACTGTAGGTGTGGGGTAGGATGTCACCCACTGCGCATGCCAACCAATCACTCTTCCACTGAGACAGGACACTGTAGGTGTGGGCTGGTACGTTGCCTATTGCGCATGCCAACCAATCACTCTTCCACCGAGACAGGACACTGTAGGTGTGTGGGGTAGGATGTCACCCACTGCGCATGCCAACCAATCACTCTTCCACTGAGACAGGGCACTGTGGGTGTGGGCTGGTACCTCAGCCACTGAGCATTGCCCATCATTCACTCTTCCACTGAGACAGGACACTGTAGGAGTGGGTTAGGACGTCACCCAGTGCGCATGCCCATCAATCACCCTTCCACTGAGACAGGACACCGTAGGTGTAGGGTATAGGACGTCACCCAGTGCGCATGCCCACCAATCACTCTTCCACTGAGACAGGACACTGTAGGTGTGGGGTATAGGACGTCACCCAGTGCGCATGCCCACCAATCACTCTTCCACTGAGACAGGGCACTGCAGTTGTGGGGTATAGGACGTCACCCACTGTGCATGCCCACCAATCACTCTTCCACTGAGACAAGACACTGTAGTTGTGGGGTACGACGTAACCCACTGTGCATGCCCACAAATCACTCTTCCACTGAGACAGGACACTGTAGGTGTGGGGTAGGATGTTACCCGCTGCAAGGGTGACCACCTGGCATTGAGGCAAATTCTGGATAGGACTGTAAAAAATTCACGACAAAGGGTCAAAATTCAGGACAAAAATTCAGGACAAAGGGTCAAAATTCAGGACAAAAATTCAAGAACAAACGTCAGTTTTACAGACACACGCAAGAGAGGCCATGCCTCACTATGTTGTCAGTGCATTTATTTACTCTTTTTTAACATAGCACTATTTATTCACTGTGGACCTTTTGTGATTGCCTCCTGGTATGCTACATTCAGGTGTCACATTACGTCCTTGTTCAGTAGTAAATTAATGCCCTTCAGTACTGCGGCAAGGCCATCGCCCCTACCCAAATCTACCTGATCTTTCCTGACGAGAAAGTAAGAGCAAAATTTTTATTATGTTTTTGAACATTTCAAAACCCCTGGCAAACAGTTTGGGAAACATTAAGGTAATTAACCTTATGCTAGTTTAAACAAATTGAACAAAAACATCTGGCTTACCCCAACCGCCCATGGACTTTCAACACATTTTTTTTTAAAGAGGCAGGGCAGATGGTGTTGGTGACAGTCTCACACCTAATGACAGGATGTGATGTACCCATAACTTGTCTGTAGTCTCACTGCACTAGAGTGTATGAATGGAACTCTACATTTATCTCAGAAATGGGAGCCGGACTCCCAATCAAAGATAATAAAAGAGGAAGATGAAATCGAGAGCAAATGGGAGATCCACGGCAAGTAATTCAAAGGGTTGTTGCTAAAAACTGGATAAATAAAGAAGAGAAGAAAAAGGTGGGACAATTCCTAGAATCAGACAAGATGGGTCCACCAAGACTATTCGAAGGTATTGGGTACCTGGGGAGTTGTCTCTGCACACAGGAGCGAAACAGAAAGGGCACTGTCAAGTGGTTGAACAAGCAACACCCATCCACCTTGGCTAACTCTTCTGGTTCAATGGTCCGCTGTTCGTGCTTGTGAAGGGTGAGCAGGGGCCAGACCCCTTGCAAGGTTGTACAAGGCAATTGCCCGCTTTGTCCATGTCTTTATATGGTTTTGAAATTGAGCGAAAGCCAAACTAGAGATCTGGGTTATCCCTAAGTGTCAAGTACACATAGAATCTTCAAAATATTTGGGATGTAAATTTCACAAACTAAATTTACAAATTATTAAATTTAATTAGTGTTTCTTTAACATATGGCACTGTTTTTGCCTTTATATACAATTAGATCTCAGATTGAACTGGGAACCAGTTACCTTTTGATACCTAATGATTAATATCCACCATTCTTACACTGATTTCTAGGATGAAAATCTCGGCAGAGCGAACGGTCCCTCCAAGCCCAGTTTACTTTTTGGTCTTCTCTTCTGCTTTCTGTAGAGGCCATGTGGCACTAGTGAAGATGGTGTCCTACCCCGATGATAGTATTATTCTGCAAACCTTCCCCTGCTCGTCCTTCATTCCTTCTTCAGACAGGCCACACATCTGATTTGGTCACTGCGGCGCCATCGGGAGCTCTTTCCACTCTAAAGCTACCCATGACTGCGGATGGATTAGGTCTTCTGGACTTAGAATGCTATTATTCAGCTGCACGGGTCCAATGGGTGGCTCGCAGGCTTTCTGCCCACCTCCCTGCATGAGATGAGGTTTACCAGTAAAGACTTTTAAGGAAGGCTTAATGCACTGCTCATTGTTTCCTGCTGACCATTCTACGGATCACCATTCAGGGTTATCATGCACGGCTTTCTCTTGCCTTGCCAGATCCTGTAAACTCATTGACACGAAGAAACCCTATGCTCCTGCACTACCTTTGCTAAGCCTTCCCACTCGCACAGGATGGCTGTTCTCAGAGCCACTCCATCAGTGGCATGTTGCAGGTGTCTTATAATTGGGGACTTTGTTTCTGAACAGTGAGCTACTAAATTTCCAAGCCCTTATGGCAGACTACCATCTTCACCCCGGTCAACTCCTTACTTACAACCACCTTAAATAATCATTAAATGCCCTATTTCATGTCTGCCACCTAGCACTAACCCTACAAGATGTGTGCCAGAAGCTCTGTACCATAGGAAATGGTGGCAAACTGATAGAATGGGTGTACAGACCTATCCTGCAACATGGAAACCACTCCAGGTCTTCTCGTCATACTACTTGGGTGATTGATGTGGCCAAACCTCTGCAAGATATGGACTAAAATTCTGGACTTTCCCCACAAAGTATCCCACAGCTGTCCCTTTTAGTAAATTCATAGTGCTTCCTTGTGAATTGAATGCATTCTGCCCATTGTTTACCATTGGCCTTGTGGTTTGTAACTCACAATTTGTTGCTTTCAATTTGCTGGCTTTATTTGTTTTAGGCTATGCAGCTTGAATTCGTCCCTTCCCTTGCCAAAACCTTATTTACAGTATCCTGCCGAGGGCTCCCTTTCTGTAAACAGGCCTGTAAATCTTGTTCTTATCTTATCATATTTACTGTGCATTCAAAGAACAAAGTCAAATGTCAGGCTCTGTCTTCGGTGGGAACTTAGTGTTTACTTTCCTTTCTCTGACTTCAAAGTGAGAGGATTTATGCGACAATCTTGCTGGATACTGGGGTTAGGAAAGAGTTTTTTCTATCACATGACAACATTTAAATAAACTTCAGAATATATCAGAATTAGAAGTACAAATCAAGCACATTTTTGTTAATTCTGAACTGTGCTGGAAACAAATACCTTTACATGATTAAAACAAATCATTGCATTAGGTGATGCAATTTCCACACATCATCGTCTGTGCACAGTATAGTTTGATTTGAAAAACTGTATATCTGTGCAAATGTAATGGTCATTTCAATCAA
This sequence comes from Pleurodeles waltl, assembly GCF_031143425.1. NCBI lineage: Eukaryota > Metazoa > Chordata > Amphibia > Caudata > Salamandridae > Pleurodeles > Pleurodeles waltl. The sequence continues at coordinate 1,008,615,745 of NC_090450.1, read as the reverse complement.
AAATGTGTTGTCTGTGATGGCAGTGTGTTACCACACCATGCATACTCCACTCCACTCCACACCACAGCACCCTTCTCTGCATCACTCTACTTTACTCCACTCCATGCCACTGCACTCTTCTCCATTCGGAACCACTCCACATTATGCCACTGCTCTCTATGCAACTTCACACTTATGCCTCTCTACTCTGCTCTGTATCACTCTACTCTATGCCACTGTACTTTATGCCTCTCTACAGCACTGCTCTCTGCTCGTCTGCACGCCATACCACTCCAGTCTAGGCAACACCAATCTAATCCGCACAACTCCACTCTCTGCCACTCTGCAACACTGCACTGTACTCCACTGCACTCTAAGCTAATACACTCTATGCTAATGCACTTTACTCTGTAACACTCAACTCTATGCCCCTGCACTCTACATCAATACACTGTACATCATTCTAATCTACTCTGCACCCCTGCACTCTATGCCACGGCACTCTACACTACTTTACTCTATGCCATCATGTAGGAGGCTGGACTGGCTTGTAGTGAGTACCAAGAGGTACTTGCACCTTGCACCAGGCCCAGTTATCCCTTATTAGTGTATAGGGTGTCTAGCAGCTTAGGCTGATAGATAATGGTAGCTTAGCAGAGCAGCTTAGGCTGAACTAGGAGAAGTGTGAAGCTACTACAGTACCACAAGTGTCACTTGCACAATATCATAAGAAAACACAATACACAGTTATACTAAAAATAAAGGTACTTTATTTTTATGACAATATGCCAAAGTATCTTAGAGTATACCCTCAGTGAGAGGATAGGAAATATACACAAGATATATATACACAATAGCAAAAATATGCAGTATAGTCTTAGAAAACAGTGCAAACAATGTATAGTTACAATAGGATGCAATGGGGAAACATAGGGATAGGGGCAACACAAACCATATACTCCAAAAGTGGAATGCGAACCACGAATGGACCCCAAACCTATGTGACCTTGTAGAGGGTCGCTGGGACTATTAGAAAATAGTGAGAGTTAGAAAATTAGCCCTCCCCAAGACCCTGAAAAGTGAGTGCAAAGTGCACTGAAGTTCCTCAGAAGACAAAGAAGTCGTGATAGAGGAATAATGCAGGAAAGACACAAACCAACAATTCAACAACTGTGGATTTCCAATCTAGGGTACCTGTGAAACAAGGGGACCAAGTCCAAAAGTCACAAGCAAGTCGGAGATGGGCAGATGCCCAGGAAATGCCAGCTGCGGGTGCAAAGAAGCTTCTACTGGACAGAAGAAGCTGCGGTTTCTGCAGGAACGAAAAGGGCTAGAGACCTCATCTTTGGTGGACGGATCCCTCTTGCCTTGGAAAATTGTGCAGAAGTGATTTCCTGCCGAAAGGATGCCAACAAGCCTTGCTAGCTGCAAATCATGCGGTTAGCGTTTTTGGACGCTGCTGAGGCCCAGGAGGGACCAGGAGATCGCAAATTGGACCAGGAGAGAGAGGGGACGACGAGCAAGACAAGGAGCCCTCTCTGAAGCAGGTAGCATACAGAGAAGTGCCAGAAACAGGCACTAAAAGGATGCGTGAAATGGTGCTTGCCGAAGTTGCACAAAGGGGTCCCACGTCTCTGGAGACCAACTTAGAAAGTCGTGCAATGCAGGTTAGAGTGCTGTGGACCCAGGCTTGGCTGTGCACAAAGGATTTCTGCCGGAAGTGCACAGGGGCCGGAGAAGTTGCAAAAGTAGCGGTTACCAACAATGCAGTCTGGAGTGGGGAGGCAAGGACTTACCTCCACCAAACTTGGACTGAAGAGTCACTGGACTGTGGGAGTCACTTGGACAGAGTTGCTGGATTCAAGGGACCTCGCTCGTTGTGCTGAGAGGAGACCCAAGGGACCGGTAATGCAGCTTTTTGGTGCCTGCGGTTGCAGGGGGAAGATTCCGTCGACCCACGGGAGATTTCTTCGGAGCTTCTGGTGCAGAGAGGAGGCAGACTACCCCCACAGCATGCACAAGCAGGAAAACAGTCGAGAAGGCGGCAGGATCAGCGTTACAGAGTTGCAGTAGTCTTCTTTGCTACTATGTTGCAGGTTTGCAGGCTTCCAGCGCGGTCAGCAGTCGATTCCTTATCAGAAGGTGAAGAGAGAGATGCAGAGGAACTCGGATGAGCTCTTGCATTCGTTATCTACAGTTTCCCCAGAGACAGAGACCCTAAATAGCCAGAAAAGAGGGTTTGGCTACCTAGGAGAGAGGATAGGCTACTAACACCTGAAGGAGCCTATCAGCAGGAGTCTCTGACGTCACCTGGTGGCACTGGCCACTCAGAGCAGTCCAGTGTGCCAGCAGCACCTCTGTTTCCAAGATGGCAGAGGTCTGGAGCACACTGGAGGAGCTCTGGACACCTCCCAGGGGAGGTGCAGGTCAGGGGAGTGGTCACTCCCCTTTCCTTTGTCCAGTTTCGCGCCAGAGCAGGGCTAAGGGGTCACCTGAACCGGTGTAGACTGGCTTATGCAGAATTGGGCACATCTGTGCCCAACAAAGCATTTCCAGAGGCTGGGGGAGGCTACTCCTCCCCTGCCTTCACACCATTTTCCAAAGGGAGAGGGTGTAACACCCTCTCTCAGAGGAAGTTCTTTGTTCTGCCATCCTGGGCCAGGCCTGGCTGGACCCCAGGAGGGCAGATGCCTGTCTGAGGGATTGGCAGCAGCAGCAGCTGCAGTGAAACCCCAGGAAGGGCAGTTTGGCAGTACCAGGGTCTGTGCTACAGACCACTAGGATCATGGGATTGTGCCAACTATGCCAGGGTGGCATAGAGGGGGCAATTCCATGATCATAGACATGTTACATGGCCATATTCGGAGTTACCATTGTGAAGCTACATATAGGTAGTGACCTATATGTAGTGCACACGTGTAATGGTGTCCCCGCACTCACAAAGTTCAGGGAATTGGCTCTGAACAATGTGGGGGCACCTTGGCTAGTGCCAGGGTGCCCTCACACTAAGTAACTTTGCACCTAACCTTTACCAGGTAAAGGTTAGACATATTGGTGACTTATAAGTTACTTAAGTGCAGTGTAAAATGGCTGTGAAATAACGTGGACATTATTTCACTCAGGCTGCAGTGGCAGGCCTGTGTAAGAATTGTCAGAGCTCCCTATGGGTGGCAAAAGAAATGCTGCAGCCCATAGGGATCTCCTGGAACCCCAATACCCTGGGTACCTCAGTACCATATACTAGGGAATTATAAGGGTGTTCCAGTAAGCCAATGTAAATTGGTAAAAATGGTCACTAGCCTGTTAGTGACAATTTGGAAAGAAATGAGAGAGCATAACCACTGAGGTTCTGATTAGCAGAGCCTCAGTGAGACAGTTAGTCACTACACAGGTAACACATTCAGGCACACTTATGAGCACTGGGGCCCTGGGTTACCAGGGTCCCAGTGACACATACAACTAAAACAACATATATACAGTCAAAAATGGGGGTAACATGCCAGGCAAGATGGTACTTTCCTACACAACCCCCCCCCAAACGAAGCACAATAAGACTAGCCATGACCTGATGAGTCTTCATTGTCTAAGTGGAAATATCTGGAGAGTCCATCTGCATTGGAGTGGCTACTCCCAGGTCTATGTTCCACTGTATAGTCCATTCCCTGTAGGGATATGGACCACCTCAACAATTTAGGATTTTCACCTTTCATTTGTTTTAGCCAAAGTAGAGGTTTGTGGTCTGTCTGAACAATGAAGTGAGTGCCAAACAGGTATGGCCTCAACTTCTTCAGAGCCCAGACCACAGCAAAGGCCTCCCTCTCAAAAGCAGACCAACGCTTTTCTCTAGGGGTCAACCTCCTACTAATAAAAGCAACAGGTTGATCCTGGCCCTCAGAATTAAGTTGTGATAGGACTGCCCCTACTCCTAATTCAGATGCATCAGTTTGGACATAGAATTTTTTAGAGTAACAAGGGCTTTTCAGGACAGGTGCAGAGCACATGGCCTGCTTCAGCTCCTCAAAAGCTTTCTGACAGTTTGCTGTCCATAATACCTTTTTAGGCATTTTCTTGGATGTGAGGTCATTAAGAGGGGCTGCAATGGAGCCATAGTTCTTAATGAACCTCCTGTAATACCCAGTGAGGCCTAGGAAGGCTCTCACCTGAGTCTGAGTGGTAGGGGGAACCCAATCAATAATTGTTTGGATTTTCCCCTGAAGTGGTGCAATCTGTTCCCCACCAACAAGGTGTCCCAGATAAACCACCTTACCCTGCCCTATCTGGCACTTTGAAGCCTTGATAGTGAGGCCTACCTTTTGCAGGGCCTCCAAAACTTTCTATAGGTGGACCAGGTGATCATCCCAGCTGGAGCTAAAGACAGCTATATCGTCCAGATATGCTGCACTGAAAGCTTCCAGCCCTTGCAGGACTGTGTTCACCAACCTCTGAAAAGTGGCAGGTGCATTCTTCAAACCAAAAGGCATTACAGTGAACTGGTAATGTCCTCCAATGGTTGAAAATGCAGTCTTAGGTTTAGCATCTTCTGACAATTTGATCTGCCAATAACCTGCAGTCAAATCAAAAGTGCTTAGATACTTGGCAGATGCCAGTGTATCTATGAGCTCATCTGCCCTGGGTATAGGGTGAGCATCAGTTTTGGTTACAAGGTTGAGACCTCTATAGTCTACACAAAACCGCATTTCCTTCTTTCTATCTTTGTAATGGGGTTTTGGTACAAGTACCACAGGAGAAGCCCATGGACTTTCAGAGTGCTCAACCACTCCTAGTTCTAACATTTTCTGGACCTCTTGCTTTATGCAGTCCCTGACATGGTCAGGCTGCCTATAGATCTTACTTTTGACAGGCAAGCTGTCTCCAGTATCTATAGTGTGCTCACACCAAGAAGTGGTACCTGGCACAGTAGAGAAGAGTTCAAAGAATTGATCTAGGAGGTTTATGCAATTGTCTTTCTGCTTAGCAGTAAGGCAATCAGCCAAAACTACACCTTCCACAAGAGCATCTTGCTCTGTGGAAGAGAAGAGATCAGGTAGAGGATCACTGTCTTCTTCCTGTCCCTCATCAGTTGCCATGAGCAGGGTGAGATCAGCCCTGTCATAGTAGGGTTTCAGGCGGATTACATGGAGCACCCTAAGGGGACTCCTTGCAGTGCCTAAGTCAACGAAATAGGTGACTTCACCCTTTTTCTCAACAATTGTGTGGGGTCCACTCCATTTATCTTGGAGTGCTCTTGGGGCCACAGGCTCCAAGACCCACACTTTCTGCCCTGGTTGGTACTGAACCAAAACAGCCTTCTGATCATGTCATTGCTTCTGGAGCTCTTGGCTGGCCTGAAGGTTCTTACTGGCCTTTTTCATATACTCAGCCATCCTTGATCTGAGGCCAAGTACATAATCCACAATATCCTGCTTAGGAGCTTTTAAAGGTTGTTCCCAACCTTCCTTAACAAATGTGAGTGGACCCCTGACAGGGTGTCCAAAAAGAAGTTCAAAGGGGCTAAAGCCCACTCCTTTCTGGGGTACCTCCCTGTAGGCAAAAAGGAGGCATGGTAGAAGGATGTCCCATCTCCTGCGGAGTTTTTCAGGGAGACCCATAATCATGCCTTTGAGAGTTTTGTTAAATCTCTCAACCAGTCCATTTGTTTGTGGATGATAGGGTGTGGTGAACTTGTACGTTACCCCACACTCCTTCCACATGGCCTTTAAGTATGCAGACATGAAATTGCTTCCTCTGTCTGATACTACTTCCTTTGGGAAGCCCACCCTGGAAAATATTCCCAGGAGGGCCTTTGCCACTGCAGGAGCTGTAGTGGTCCTTAAAGGAATAGCTTCAGGGTATCTTGTGGCATGGTCCACTACCACCAAGATGAATCTATTGCCTGAAGCAGTAGGAGGGTCAAGGGGGCCAACTATGTCAACCCCTACCCTTTCAAAGGGAACCCCAACCACAGGCAGTGGAATAAGGGGTGCCTTTGGAGTGCCACCTGTCTTGCCACTGGCTTGACAGGTTTCACAGGACTTACAAAACTCTTTTGTGTCCTCAGACATCCTAGGCCAATGAAACAGGGGAACAAGTCTGTCCCAAGTTTTCATTTGTCCTAGATGTCCAGCTAGGGGAATGTCATGTGCCAGTGTTAGGAGGAACTTTTTGTACTCCTGAGGAATCACTAATCTCCTGGCAGCTCCAGGTTTAGGATCCCTTTGCTCAGTGTACAAGAGGTTGTCATCCCAGTAAACTCAGTGAGAGTCACTGACATCCCCATTAGCCTGTTTGACAGCTTGCTGTCTGAGACCCTCTAATGTGGGACAGGTTTGCTGTGCCACACTCAGCTCCTCTCTGGCAGGCCCCCCTTCACCCAAAAGCTCAGCAGTGTCTGCTTCCAGCTCCTCTGGTGTAGGTTCTGCACAGGGAGGGAATTCTTCTTCCTCAGAAGTAGAATCCACTGTAGAGGGAGGGATAGTAGGAAGTGGTTTGCTTCTACTAGCCCTAGCTTTAGGGAGCACTTGGTCCATTGTTCCAGGATCCAAGCTTCCCTGTCCTTTTTGCTTTTTGGCCTGAGCCCTTGTCAAAGCAAAAATATGCCCTGGAATGCCCAGCATTGCTGCATGAGCCTCCAACTCCACATCTGACCAAGCTGATGTCTCCAAATCATTCCCTAGTAGACAGTCTACAGGTAAATCTGAGGCTACCACAACTTTCTTTGGACCAGTAACCCCCCCCCAGTTGAGATTAACAACAGCCATGGGGTGGCTAAGTGTGTTGTTGTGAGCATCGGTTACTTGGTACTGGTGACCAAGTAGGTGTTGTTCAGGGTGGACCAGTTTCTCTATGACCATAGTCACACTGGCACCAGTGTCCCTGTAGGCCTGAACCTCAACACCATTTATTAGGGGTAGCTGCCTGTACTTATCCATATTAAGGGGACAAGCAGCTAAGGTGGCTAAATCAATAGCCCCCTCAGAGACTAACACAGCCTCTGTGGCCTCCCTAACAAGGCCAACCCCAACTAAGTTACCAATAGTGAGCCCAGCTACTCCCTTGGATTGGCTATTAGTAGGTTTGCTCCCACCACCACTGCTATTAGTAGGGACACTAGGTGTAGCAGTAGGGGTTGTAGTGGTAGGAGGCTTGGTGCTTTTCTTTGGACAACTGGAATCTGTTGCCCAATGGCCTTTTACTTTACAAAAATAGCACCATGGTTTATTTTCCTTGTTCTGATTAAAGGAGGATTTGGACCCACCACCCCCACCAGAGTGTTTTTGTGGGCCTGATGAAGACTCATTTTTAGATTTGTCCCCACCCTTGTCTGAAGACTTACCATCCTTCTTTTTGTTGCCATCTTTGTCACCCCCTGTATGAACTTTTCTGTTCACTCTTGTTCTGACCCATTTGTCTGCCTTCTTTCCCAATTCTTGGGGAGAGGTCAGATCAGAGTCCACTAAGTACTGGTGCAACAAATCAGACACACAATTATTAAGAATATGCTCTCTCAGGATCAAGTTATACAGGCTGTCATAATCAGTAACTTTACTGCCATGTGACCACCCCTCCAAGGCCTTCACTGAATGGTCAATTAAATCAACCCAGTCTTGTGAAGACTCCTTTTTGGTCTCTCTGAACTTTATCTTGTATTGTTCAGTGGTTAAGCCATAACCATCCAGGAGTGCATTCTTAAGAACTGTAAAATTATTGGCATCACTTTCTTTCACAGTAAGGAGCCTATCCCTACCTTTTCCACTAAATGATAGCCATAGGATAGCAGCCCACTGCCTTTGAGGGACATCCTGTACAACACAGGCCCTCTCAAGTGCAGCAAACCACTTGTTAATGTCATCCCCCTCCTTATAAGGGGGAACTATCTTGTGCAGATTCCTGGAATCATGCTCTTTTACAGGATGACTATGGGGAATACTGCTGCTGCCACCATGGGTTTCAAAACCCAATTTCTGTCTCTCCTTATCTACTTCTAAGGATTGTCTATCTAAATCCAGCTGTTGCTGTTTAAGCTTCAGTCTGGATTGCTCCACTCTCAATCTATTGAGCTCCCTTTCTAACATTCTGTCATCAGGGTGGGTGGGAGGGACATTCCTAGACACAGAAGTATGGTGAGAATGGACAGAAGGAGACCTGTCCCTTACAGAAGCCACCCTAACAGCTTGGCTAACAGAAACATCACTACCAGTGTGGTGAGAATAAATGCTTTTGCTATGATGTAAGACAACACTATTTGTATGGTGTGGCTCTCCATCATTACCAACTATGCTAGACTGTCTAGTAATGGGCAGGCTAGGAAGTTTCTTCCTTGAATCTTTTCCTGGGAGAGTCCCTGGATCAGATTGGGAACCACTAGCTACCTTTTCAACAGATGTGGCACTTATTGCCTTATCTTGTTCTCTAAGCATGTTAACTAACAATTCCAAGGAAGGATTCTTCCCTACACTCAAACCTCTCTCTATGCAGAGACTCCTTGCTCCTTTCCAGCTAAGGTGATCATATGCAAGTTTGGACAGATCAATATTTTGGCCTTGTGCCAGACATTTTTTTAGAGAGAGTTAAAGTGATAGAAAAAGAGAAAAAAGTTTTCAGAACTTTTTAGAAAGACAGAAAAAAAAACTTTTACAACTTTTAAGAACTTTTTGAAAGTTTAGAAGTACTTTTCAGCACTTTAGAAAAGAGTGAAAAGAGGAAATGCAAAACTTTTTAGCAATGTGTACACACACTGAACTTGTTTTGTATATTTTTCTCTTATGAAAAGTACAATGACAAGAGTGGTAAGTAGTCTCAAAGCACTTATCCCACCGCTGCACAACCAATGTAGGAGGCTGGACTGGCTTGTAGTGAGTACCAAGGGGTACTTGCACCTTGCACCAGGCACAGTTATCCCTTATTAGTGTATAGGGTGTCTAGCAGCTTAGGCTGATAGACAATGGTAGCTTAGCAGTGCAGCTTAGGCTGAACTAGGAGACGTGTGAAGCTACTACAGTACAACAAGTGTCACTTGCACAATATCATAAGAAAACACAATACACAGTTATACTAAAAATAAAGGTACTTTATTTTTATGACAATATGTCACAGTATCTCAGAGTATACCCTCAGAGTGAGGATAGCAAATATACACAAGTTATATGTACACAGTACTAAAAATATGCAGTATAGTCTTAGAAAACAGTGCAAACAATGTATAGTTACAATAGGATGCAATGGGAACACATAGGGATAGGGACAACACAAACCATATACTCCAAAAGTGGAATGTGAACCACGAATGGACCCCAAACCTATGTGACCTTGTAGAGGGTCGCTGGGACTATTAGAAAATAGTGAGAGTTAGAAAATTAGCCCTCCCCAAGACCCTGAAAAGTGAGTGCAAAGTGCACTGAAGTTCCTCAGAAGACAAAGAAGTCGTGATAGAGGAATAATGCAGGAAAGACACAAACCAACAATTCAACAACTGTGGATTTCCAATCTAGGGTACCTGTGGAACAAGGGGACCAAGTCCAAAAGTCACAAGCAAGTCGGAGATGGGCAGATGCCCAGGAAATGCCAGCTGCGGGTGCAAAGAAGCTTCTACTGGACAGAAGAAGCTGCGGTTTCTGCAGGAACAAAAAGGGCTAGAGACTTCACCTTTGGTGGACGGATCCCTCTTGCTTTGGAGAGTTGTGCAAAAGTATTTTTCTGCCGAAAGGATGCCAACAAGCCTTGCTAGCTGCAAATCGTGCGGTTAGCATTTTTGGATGCTGCTGAGGCCCAGGAGGGACCAGGAGATCGCAAATTGGACCAGGAGAGAAAGGGGACGTCGAGCAAGACAAGGAGCCCTCTCTGAAGCAGGTAGCTCCCAGAGAAGTGCCAGAAACAGACACTACGAGGATGCGTGAAACAGTGCTTGCCGAAGTTGCACAAAGGGGTCCCACGTCGCCGGAGACCAACTTAGAAAGTCTTGCAATGTAGGTTAGAGTGCTGTGGACCCAGGCTTGGCTGTGCACAAAGGATTTCCGCCGGAAGTGCACAGGGGCCGGAGAAGTTGCAAAAGTCGCGATTACCAACAATGCAGTCTGGAGTGGGGAGGCAAGGACTTACCTCCACCAAACTTGGACTGAAGAGTCACTGGACTGTGGGAGTCACTTGGACAGAGTTGCTGGATTCAAGGGACCTCGCTCGTCGTGCTGAGAGGAGACCCAAGGGACCGGTAATGCAGCTTTTTGGTGCCTGCGGTTGCAGGGGGAAGATTCCATCGACCCACGGGAGATTTCTTCGGAGCTTCTGGTGCAGAGAGGAGGCAGACTACCCCCACAGCATGCACAAGCAGGAAAACAATCGAGAAGGCGGCAGGATCAGCGTTACAGAGTTGCAGTAGTCGTCTTTGCTACTATGTTGCAGGTTTGCAGGCTTCCAGCGCGGTCAGCAGTCGATTCCTTATCAGAAGGTGAAGAGAGAGATGCCGAGGAACTCGGATGAGCTCTTGCATTCGTTATCTACAGTTTCCCCAGAGACAGAGACCCTAAATAGCCAGAAAAGAGGGTTTGGCTACCTAGGAGAGAGGATAGGCTACTAACACCTGAAGGAGCCTATCAGCAGGAGTCTCTGACGTCACCTGGTGGCACTGGCCACTCAGAGCAGTCCAGTGTGCCAGCAGCACCTCTGTTTCCAAGATGGCAGAGGTCTGGAGCACACTGGAGGAGCTCTGGACACCTCCCAGGGGAGGTGCAGGTCAGGGGAGTGGTCACTCCCCTTTCCTTTGTCCAGTTTCGCGCCAGAGCAGGGCTAAGGGGTCCCCTGAACCGGTGTAGACTGGCTTATGCAGAATTGGGCACATCTGTGCCCAACAAAGCATTTCCAGAGGCTGGGGGAGGCTACTCCTCCCCTGCCTTCACACCATTTTCCAAAGGGAGAGGGTGCAACACCCTCTCTCAGAGGAAGTTCTTTGTTCTGCCATCCTGGGCCAGGCCTGGCTGGACCCCAGGAGGGCAGATGCCTGTCTGAGGGATTGGCAGCAGCAGCAGCTGCCGTGAAACCCCAGGAAGGGCAGTTTGGCAGTACCAGGGTCTGTGCTACAGACCACTGGGATCATGGGATTGTGCCAACTATGCCAGGATGGCATAGAGGGGGCAATTCCATGATCATAGACATGTTACATGGCCATATTCGGAGTTACCATTGTGAAGCTACATATAGGTAGTGACCTATATGTAGTGCACGCGTGTAATGGTGTCCCCGCACTCACAAAGTTCAGGGAATTGGCTCTGAACAATGTGGGGGCACCTTGGCTAGTGCCAGGGTGCCCTCACACTAAGTAACTTTGCACCTAACCTTTACCAGGTAAAGGTTAGACATATAGGTGACTTATAAGTTACTTAAGTGCAGTGTAAAATGGCTGTGAAATAACGTGGACGTTATTTCACTCAGGCTGAAGTGGCAGGCCTGTGTAAGAATTGTCAGAGCTCCCTATGGGTGGCAAAAGAAATGCTGCAGCCCATAGGGATCTCCTGGAACCCCAATACCCTGGGTACCTCAGTACCATATACTAGGGAATTATAAGGGTGTTCCAGTAAGCCAATGTAAATTGGTAAAAATGGTCACTAGCCTGTTAGTGACAATTTGGAAAGAAATGAGAGAGCATAACCACTGAGGTTCTGATTAGCAGAGCCTCAGTGAGACAGTTAGTCACTACACAGGTAACACATTCAGGCACACTTATGAGCACTGGGGCCCTGGGTTACCAGGGTCCCAGTGACACATACAACTAAAACAACATATATACAGTCAAAAATGGGGGTAACATGCCAGGCAAGATGGTACTTTCCTACACATCACACTCTATGCCACTTTATGCAACTCCACTCTAACCTGCACTTCTCCACTCTAAGCCACCTCACTCTACTGTGAAATAATCTACTTTATGCCACTGCACTCTGTGCCACTGCATTCTATGCCACTGCACTCTACCCTGCACCTCTCTACCCTATGCCACTGCACTCTGCTGTGAAACAATCTATTCTACGCCACTGTACTCTATACCACTCTGACCACTGCACTCTAGTTCAATGCACTCTACACCACTGCACGCTGACACTCTACTCTGCAACACTGCACTGGCCGCCACTATACTCTACACCACTCTGCTCTGTACTACTGCACTCTGCACCAATATACTCTATTCCACTGCATTCTATGCCACTCTACTCTGCCCAATGCCACTTTATGCAACTGCACTCTACACCAGTGCACTCTAAACAACTGCACTGTATGCCACTGTCCTTTGCTCTTCACCACTGTACTCTATGCCACTGTTCTCTGTACCACTCTACACCACTGCACTGACACTCTACTCTGCAACTCTGCACTCTACACCACTCTACTCTATGCCACTGCTCTCTAGGCACTATACTCTACTCTGCACAACTCTACAATACTCCACTCTGCACCACTCTGCACCACTGCACTCTATGCCACATGAGTCTACTCTGCACTCTATGACACTGCACCACTCTGCATTACTGCACTCTCTGCTACTCTATTGTATGCCACACTACTCCAATGCACTCTATTTAACTCTACCCATGCCACTCTATGCCACTGCACTCTGCGCCAATGCACTCTAAACAACTGCACTGTATGCCACTGCCCTCTACTCTGTACCACTGTACTCTATGCCACTGCTCTCTGTGCCACTCTACTCCACTCTACATCACTGCACTGACACTCTACTCTGCAGCGTTGCACTCTCCACCACTGTACTATACACCAATCTACTCTGTACTACTGCATTCTATGCCACTGCACTCTGTCACTCTACTCTGCATCACTCCACTCTACAGCACTTTGCTCTACTCTGCACCACTCTACACTACACCACTGCACTCCCTGCAACGTTAGTCTACTCTACAATCTATGGCACTGCACCACTCTACACTACTGCTCTCTCTGCTACTCCATTGTATGCCACTCTACTCCACTGCACTCTATGCCACTCTACTCTGTCCCACGTCACTCCATGCCACTGCACTCTAAACCACTGCACTCTACGCTAACGCACTCTAAACAATTGCACTGTACCCCACTGCACTGTACTTTGCACCACTGGGCTCTATGCCACTGCTCCTATGCTACTCTACTCCACTCCACACCACTATGCCACTAACTTTAAGCCATGCTGAACAGCAGCTACTCTGGTGTAAAACATGGCTAATGGCTAAAACACATTAGCAAAGCCAATAACTCTTTCGTAGATGAGACCTATTGCTTTGCCAATGTTTGTTAGTACTATGAGGTACTGAAGTACCTGAAAGAACTGTGAAAAATACAATTACATCATAATAAAGGCTGCTACAAAATGCGCAAATACATTTCGGTTAAATAAAAAAAAAGTGCTTCGCAAATACAGATTTGAATAATATACAGTTTATACCTAGTACAACATTTTTTTATAACACTCCATTAAAACCACACACTCCACAGCTCACCTTGGAACACCATTACAATACCTCTCTAAAAGAAATATCTTTGCCACCAGAAAACTTCAAGTGACTCCTTTTAGTAAAGTCAATGCAGGTTTTCAAGCCCCTTTGTATTTGCAGATTTACCAGTTGGGCATATTTGCATGTCTTTATGGAAGGAGACCCCCTGTCAAAAAGGTCTGATTCCTATCTGTCTGCCCCTCCCTCAGAGCACAGGAGACTCCCTGCCTTTCACTGCAGCTGGGGAAACTGATCTGCCCATAATTTCGCCATGCTTTCATTGCCCTTTAGGTGAAAGGCTAAAATTACGGACAAATGCCGACCGTTAAGGCTTTCATCATGGACAACGGATGGCAGGGCGAAATTACGGACAGTCCGTGAAATTTACGGACGGGTGGTCACCCTACCCGCTGCTTATGCCCATCATCACTCTTCCACTGAGACAGGACACTCTAGGCGTGGGGTAGGCCGTCACCCGCTGCTCCTGCCCACCAATCACTCTTCCACTGAGACAGGACACTGTAGTTGTGGGGTTTAGGACGTCACACACTGTGCATGCCCACCAATCACTCTTTCATTGAGACAGGAAACTGTAGGTGTGGGGTAGGACGTCACCCGGTGCTCATGCCCACCAATCACTCTTCCACCGAGACAAGACACTGTAGGTGTGGGGTACGACGTCACCCTTTGCGCATGCCCACCAATCACTCTTTCATTGAGACAGGACACTGTAGGTGTGGGGTAGGCTGTCACCCTCTGCGCATGCCCACCAATCACTCTTCCACTGAGACAGGACACTGTAGGCGTGGGGTAGGCCGTCACCCTCTGCGCATGCCCACCAATCACTCTTCCACTGAGACAGGACACTGTAGGTGTGGGGTAGGCCGTCACCCTCTGCGCACGCCCACCAATCACTCTTCCACTGAGACAGGACACTGTAGGCGTGGGGTAGGCCGTCACCCTCTGCGCACGCCCACCAATCACTCTTTCAGTGAGACAGGACACTGTAGGTGTGGGGTAGGACGTCACCCGCTGCCCATGCCCACCAATCACTCTTTCACTGAGACAGGACACTGTAGGCGTGGGGTAGGCCGTCACCCTCTGCGCACGCCCACCAATCACTCTTCCACTGAGACAGGACACTGTAGGTGTGGGGTAGGCCGTCACCCTCTGCGCACGCCCACCAATCACTCTTCCACTGAGACAGGACACTGTAGGCGTGGGGTAGGCCGTCACCCTCTGCGCACGCCCACCAATCACTCTTTCATTTAGACAGGACACTGTAGGTGTGGGGTAGGACGTCACCCGGTGCTCATGCCCACCAATCACTCTTCCACCGAGACAGGACACTGTAGGCGTGGGGTAGGCCGTCACCCTCTGCGCACGCCCACCAATCACTCTTTCATTGAGACAGGACACTGTAGGTGTGGGGTAGGCCGTCACCCTCTGCGCATGCCCACCAATCACTCTTCCACTGAGACAGGACACTGTAGGCATGGGGTAGGCTGTTACCCTCTGCGCACGCCCACCAATCACTCTTTCATTGAGACAGGACACTGTAGGTGTGGGGTAGGACGTCACCCGCTGCCCATGCCCACCAATCACTCTTCCACCGAGACAAGATACTGTAGGTGTAGGGTACGACGTCACCCTTTGCGCATGCCCACCAATCACTCTTTCATTGAGACAGGACACTGTAGGTGTGGGGTAGGCCGTCACCCTCTGCGCACGCCCACCAATCACTCTTCCACTGAGACAGGACACTGTAGGTGTGGGGTAGGCCGTCACCCGCTGCTCACGCCCACCAATCACTCTTCCACTGAGACAGGACACTGTAGGCGTGGGGTAGGCCGTCACCCTCTGCGCACGCCCACCAATCACTCTTCCACTGAGACAGGACACTGTAGGCGTGGGGTAGGCCGTCACCCGCTGCTCACGCCCACCAATCACTCTTTCATTGAGACAGGACACTGTAGGCGTGGGGTAGGCCGTCACCCTCTGCGCATGCCCACCAATCACTCTTCCACTGAGACAGGACACTGTAGGCGTGGGGTAGGCCGTCACCCTCTGCGCACGCCCACCAATCACTCTTCCACTGAGACAGGACACTGTAGGCGTGGGGTAGGCCGTCACCCGCTGCTCACGCCCACCAATCACTCTTTCATTGAGACAGGACACTGTAGGTGTGGGGTAGGCCGTCACCCTCTGCGCATGCCCACCAATCACTCTTCCACTGAGACAGGACACTGTAGGCGTGGGGTAGGCCGTCACCCTCTGCGCACGCCCACCAATCACTCTTTCATTGAGACAGGACACTGGAGGCGTGGGGTAGGACGTCACCCGCTGCCCATGCCCACCAATCACTCTTCCACCGAGACAAGATACTGTAGGTGTAGGGTACGACGTCACCCTTTGCGCATGCCCACCAATCACTCTTTCATTGAGACAGGACACTGTAGGTGTGGGGTAGGCCGTCACCCTCTGCGCACGCCCACCAATCACTCTTCCACTGAGACAGGACACTGTAGGTGTGGGGTAGGCCGTCACCCGCTGCTCACGCCCACCAATCACTCTTCCACTGAGACAGGACACTGTAGGCGTGGGGTAGGCCGTCACCCTCTGCGCACGCCCACCAATCACTCTTCCACTGAGACAGGACACTGTAGGCGTGGGGTAGGCCGTCACCCGCTGCTCACGCCCACCAATCACTCTTTCATTGAGACAGGACACTGTAGGCGTGGGGTAGGCCGTCACCCTCTGCGCACGCCCACCAATCACTCTTCCACTGAGACAGGACACTGTAGGCGTGGGGTAGGCCGTCACCCGCTGCTCACGCCCACCAATCACTCTTTCATTGAGACAGGACACTGTAGGTGTGGGGTAGGCCGTCACCCTCTGCGCATGCCCACCAATCACTCTTCCACTGAGACAGGACACTGTAGGCGTGGGGTAGGCCGTCACCCTCTGCGCACGCCCACCAATCACTCTTCCACTGAGACAGGACACTGTAGGCGTGGGGTAGGACGTCACCCGCTGCTCATGCCCACCAATCACTCTTTCATTGAGACAGGACACTGTAGGCGTGGGGAAGGACGTCACCCGCTGCTCATGCCCACCAATCACTCTTTCATTGAGACAGGACACTGTAGGTGTGGGGTAGGCCGTCACCCTCTGCGCATGCCCACCAATCACTCTTCCACTGAGACAGGACACTGTAGGCGTGGGGTAGGCCGTCAACCTCTGCGCACGCCCACCAATCACTCTTTCATTGAGACAGGACACTGTAGGCGTGGGGTAGGACGTCACCCGCTGCTCATGCCCACCAATCACTCTTCCACTGAGACAGGACACTGTAGGCGTGGGGTAGGCCGTCACCCTCTGCGCACGCCCACCAATCACTCTTCCACTGAGACAGGACACTGTAGGCGTGGGGTAGGACGTCACCCTCTGCGCACGCCCACCAATCACTCTTTCATTGAGACAGGACACTGTAGGTGTGGGGTAGGCCGTCACCCTCTGCGCACCCCCACCAATCACTCTTCCACCGAGACAGGACACTGTAGGTGTGGGGTAGGCCGTCACCCTCTGCGCATGCCCACCAATCACTCTTCCACTGAGACAGGACACTGTAGGTGTGGGGTAGGCCGTCACCCTCTGCGCACGCCCACCAATCACTCTTCCACTGAGACAGGACACTGTAGGCGTGGGGTAGGACGTCACCCTCTGCGCACGCCCACCAATCACTCTTTCAGTGAGACAGGACACTGTAGGCGTGGGGTAGGACGTCACCCGCTGCCCATGCCCACCAATCACTCTTTCATTGAGACAGGACACTGTAGGTGTGGGGTAGGCCGTCACCCTCTGCGCACGCCCACCAATCACTCTTCCACTGAGACAGGACACTGTAGGCGTGGGGTAGGCCGTCACCCGCTGCTCACGCCCACCAATCACTCTTCCACTGAGACAGGACACTGTAGGCGTGGGGTAGGCCGTCACCCTCTGCGCACGCCCACCAATCACTCTTTCATTGAGACAGGACACTGTAGGCGTGGGGTAGGCCGTCACCCTCTGCGCACGCCCACCAATCACTCTTTCATTGAGACAGGACACTGTAGGCGTGGGGTAGGCCGTCACCCTCTGCGCACGCCCACCAATCACTCTTTCATTGAGACAGGACACTGTAGGCGTGGGGTAGGACGTCACCCGCTGCCCATGCCCACCAATCACTCTTTCATTGAGACAGGACACTGTAGGTGTGGGGTAGGCCGTCACCCTCTGCGCACCCCCACCAATCACTCTTCCACCGAGACAGGACACTGTAGGTGTGGGGTAGGCCGTCACCCTCTGCGCATGCCCACCAATCACTCTTCCACTGAGACAGGACACTGTAGGTGTGGGGTAGGCCGTCACCCTCTGCGCACGCCCACCAATCACTCTTCCACTGAGACAGGACACTGTAGGCGTGGGGTAGGACGTCACCCTCTGCGCACGCCCACCAATCACTCTTTCAGTGAGACAGGACACTGTAGGCGTGGGGTAGGACGTCACCCGCTGCCCATGCCCACCAATCACTCTTTCATTGAGACAGGACACTGTAGGTGTGGGGTAGGCCGTCACCCTCTGCGCACGCCCACCAATCACTCTTCCACTGAGACAGGACACTGTAGGCGTGGGGTAGGCCGTCACCCGCTGCTCACGCCCACCAATCACTCTTTCACTGAGACAGGACACTGTAGGCGTGGGGTAGGCCGTCACCCTCTGCGCACGCCCACCAATCACTCTTTCATTGAGACAGGACACTGTAGGCGTGGGGTAGGCCGTCACCCTCTGCGCACGCCCACCAATCACTCTTTCATTGAGACAGGACACTGTAGGCGTGGGGTAGGCCGTCACCCTCTGCGCACGCCCACCAATCACTCTTTCATTGAGACAGGACACTGTAGGCGTGGGGTAGGCCGTCACCCGCTGCTCACGCCCACCAATCACTCTTTCATTGAGACAGGACACTGTAGGCGTGGGGTAGGCCGTCACCCGCTGCTCACGCCCACCAATCACTCTTTCATTGAGACAGGACACTGTAGGCGTGGGGTAGGACGTCACCCGCTGCCCATGCCCACCAATCACTCTTCCACTGAGACAAGCCCCGAGACCCTCAGAGTCCGCCCTTGTTTTAACCTGCCCTTTAACCTCGCCTGAGACAAAGGGTTTGTTTCCCTTCTTGATGTGTCTGAGACGGCCCCTCCTCGGTGCAGTTTTCATATTTTGCTTTTTACATCTGGGGGGATTGTCCTGCTGCCACAGGACCATCTATCACCCGGTAATGGGCGCCCAGGGACAGGTGAGGCCCAGCCTTCATGAGGCAGAGTGTCCGAGGCTTGCACAGGCCCCTCTCCCCGCCGAGGAGCGAAGAGGGTCGGGACCAAGGCGGAAACAACACCGCCAGCCCCCCAGGATATAGGCCAAGGTCGCAAAACACTCCTTTAACAAAGCGAGGCTCCCAAACCTCACAATTCAGAGCGTCCGGCTCGTCTGAACTCCTGGGGGAGTGAACCTCGGGCATGGGCGTAGGAAGTGTGGGGGACGCGGGGGATGTATCCCCCCCAGTTTTTGGAGGGTGGGGGACACGGGGGACGAAGGTGGGGGGGACAAGGGGACAACATTATTTCCCCTCTCACATCTATTATTCAGAGGGCCATTAGCGCACAAAGCGCTATTTATTATAATAGCCTTATACGGACCATCCTCCAATCTGATGCGAATAGAATGAAGGTGAGTAAGGAGGCCCCCTGTGCCCTCTGCCCTTTTGTTTGTCCTGTTCACAGCTGTGGGCATTAAGGGTGCTCATAAGAACAAAGGGCACAGGGAGGAGAGAAGAGTTTTGAATGATTACTGTCTGCATCACCTGCCGCCTTGAAGAGGAGCTGCAAGACAATGAGGAAGATCTAAAGAGGAAACAGAGTCCCACTCAGCCTGATGCCTGCAGGCTAGAAAGGGGACTCTGTGAAACACAATATTTGTATTTGCCTAAGATCACACCAGTTGGTGAAACAGTGAAGTCAAGATTGAGCCCAGATTTTACCATTTCACACAGCAATTTAGCTATTAGAAGGGTATATTTTTCTAACATTTATGTTTAATGTTTTGTTATCTAGGTAATGAAGGGGTTGATTACAGCTTGGCTAACAGAGAGAAGCCATATTTCATTTTGGGCCATTATGCCTAGCGTTATTTTTTATGTTGTTGTTATTGTTACATACTTCAGCATATTGAAGTATATTATCTTTTCTCTATCTTTTCTTCACTCTTCTCTGAAACAATCTACCCTCTGCCATTGCAACCTACACCACTTTTCTCCACTCTGTGCTAATCTACGCCACTGAAATCTATGCTGTACCACTCCACTCTACTCTGCAGCACTCTACATTACGCCACTGCAATCTATGCTTTCCACTCTAACCATTGTACACTACACCCCTGCACTCTGCCAGTGCACTCTTCACCACTTTACTCAAAGCCAATGCATTCTATGCCACTGCACTCTATGCCAATCTACTCTGCACCACAGCACTCTATTCCACTGCTTTCAATGCCACTGTACTCTGCGCCACAGCACTCTATGCCACTCTACAATACACCACTGTACTCTGCGACCCTCTAATCTGCAACATTACATTCTCTGCCACTGAACTCCACGCCACTCTACTCTGCACCACTGCACTCAATGCCTCTGTACTCTGTCCCACTGCACCCTCTTCTGCACCACTGCACTCTAATCTACTCTACACCACTCCACTGTAGGACACTTCACTCTACTTTGAAATCCTCTCCTCAATGCCAGTCCAATCTACCCTGCACCACTCCAATGTACCCTGTGCCACTCCAATCTGCTCTGCACCACTCTATGCTACTGCACTCTACATCACTGTGCTCCACACTGCATCAATCTACTCTTCACCACTATACTGTACTCTGCAGCAGTCTACTCTATGCCACTGCACTCTATGCAACTCTATTCTACTCTGCGCCACTGTACTCTACGCCACTCCTCTACTCTGCATCACTCTACATCACTGCACTCTACACCAATGCATTCTATGCCACTCTACACCACTGCCCTTTATGACACTCTACTCTGCAACACTGCACTCTGCCACTGAACTATACTCCTCTCTACTCTGCACCACAGCACTCTACTCTGCACCGCTCAACTTTATGCCACTCTACTGCACTCTACACCAATGTACTCTATGCCACTGCACTCTATGCCAATCTACTCTGCACCACAGCACTCTATTCCACTGCTTTCAATACACCTGTACTCTGTGCCACAGCATTCTATGCCACTGAACTCTATGCCACTCTACAATACACTACTGTACTCTGCGACCCTCTAATCTGCAACATTGCACTCTGCCACTGAACTCCACGCCACTCTACTCTGCACCACATCACTCTATTCCACTGCTTTCAATACCACTGTACTCTGTGCCACAGCATTCTATGCCACTGCACTCTGTGCCACTCTACAATACACCACTGTACTCTGCGATACTCTAATCTGCAACATTGCACTCTGCCACTGAACTCCACGCCACGCCACTCTACTCTGCACCACTGCACTCAATGCCACTCTACTCTACACCACTCCACTGTAGGGCACTTCACTCTACTTTGAAATCATCTCCTCTATGCCACTGCAATCTACGCAACTCCACTCTATGCTATGCCAGTCTAATCTACCCTGCACCACTCCAATGTACCCTGCGCCACTCCAATCTGCTCTGCACCGCTCTATGCTACTGCACTCTACATCACTATGCTCCACTCTGCAACAATCTACTCTTCACCACTATACTGTACTCTGCAGCACTCTACTCTATGCCACGGCACTCTATGCAGCTCTATTCTACTCTGCACCGCTGTACTCTAAGCCACTCTTCTCTACTCTGCATCACTCTACATCACTGCACTCTACACCAATGCATTCTATGCCACCCTACACCACTGCCCTTTATGACACTCTACTCTGCAACACTGCACTCTGCCACTGAACTATACTCCGCTCTACTCTGCACCACAGCACTCTACTCTGCACCGCTCAACTTTATGCCACTCTACTGCACTCTACACCAATGTACTCTATGCCACTGCACTCTATGCCAATCTACTCTGCACCACAGCACTCTATTCCACTGCTTTCAATACACCTGTACTCTGTGCCACAGCATTCTATGCCACTGAACTCTATGCCACTCTACAATACACTACTGTACTCTGCGACCCTCTAATCTGCAACATTGCACTCTGCCACTGAACTCCACGCCACTCTACTCTGCACCACAGCACTCTATTCCACTGCTTTCAATACCACTGTACTCTGTGCCACAGCATTCTATGCCACTGCACTCTGTGCCACTCTACAATACACCACTGTACTCTGCGATACTCTAATCTGCAACATTGCACTCTGCCACTGAACTCCACGCCACGCCACTCTACTCTGCACCACTGCACTCAATGCCACTCTACTCTACACCACTCCACTGTAGGGCACTTCACTCTACTTTGAAATCATCTCCTCTATGCCACTGCAATCTACGCAACTCCACTCTATGCTATGCCAGTCTAATCTACCCTGCACCACTCCAATGTACCCTGTGCCACTCCAATCTGCTCTGCACCGCTCTATGCTACTGCACTCTACATCACTATGCTCCACTCTGCAACAATCTACTCTTCACCACTATACTGTACTCTGCAGCAATCTACTCTATGCCACGGCACTCTATGCAACTCTATTCTACTCTGCACCGCTGTACTCTAAGCCACTCTTCTCTACTCTGCATCACTCTACATCACTGCACTCTACACCAATGCATTCTATGCCACTCTACACCACTGCCCTTTATGACACTCTACTCTGCAACACTGCACTCTGCCACTGAACTATACTCCTCTCTACTCTGCACCACGGCACTCTACTCTGCACCGCTCAACTATATGCCACTCTACACCAATGCACTATATGCCAGTACACTCTATGCCACTCTACTCTGCATCACTGCACTCCACCACTGCACTCTACACCAGTCTACTCTACCTTGCACCACTACACTATACCATGCACAGCATCATTCTATGACACATCACTCTGCCCCACTGCACTCGGGCACCACTGCAATCTATGATGTGCCACTCCAGTCTGCTCCCCTCTACTCTTCGCCACTCTACGCTACTGCACTGTACGCTAAACCAGTGCAGTCTTCGCCAATGCACTCTACACCACTTTACTCAAAACCATTACACTCTATACCACTACACTCTACACCAATCTACTTTGCACCAATCTACTTTGCACCACTGTACTCTATGCCACTTCACTCTAGACCACCCAACTCCACTCTATGACACTTCACTCTGACATTACACTCCATGATACTAGACTCTGACACTCTATTCCATTAAACTCTAACAATTTCTCCACTCTGTAACTCCCTACACAACTCCCTATACGCCACTCCATTCCACTTTACTCCACTCTATGTCACTCCACACCACTCTATGCCACTTCAATCTACGATACTCTACTCAACGCCACTGCACAACCCTCTATGCCACTCCACTATACAACTATGTTCTATACTCAACAACACTCTACCCAACTTTCTCTATGCCAGTTCACGTTACTTTACTTCACTCTACTCCAGTACACTCTTCTTTATGCCTTTCCACTCTATGACACTCTGCCACTCCACTCTATGACACTCTATTACACTGTGACACTACACCACTCTACTACAACTTTATGGCATTGGCGCTTGATTAGAGATTCAGATCTCCATTGATTGCCTTCTCACTCATGAGACGTGAGTCAGATTTATCTTCGCCGTTTTGGTTACAAGCACTCTGTAACCCTTTTAACTCAAGCTTAACGAAGGCTTAGGATGCTCCTGATACTTGTTTAGGGGATCGAAATATCGTCGGCCAAAGTACCTTGACTTGAATTTGTGATATTGTACATAAGTTGGCATAAGCATAGGTACTATGAGCTAATTACTTCTTGATTCGCTATTTGAGTCATTCTTGTAAAAGTCGGTGTATAAGAGCTTGTAAATCATTATTGTGGATGCTAACCTTGTAGGAAAGTAGCCTCTTTCTAGCTCGGTTACCCTCACATTTGGCCTGTTTGCCAGTGTGTTTGAGTGTGTCTACTGGGATCCTGCTAATCAGGACCCCAGTAGTTATACTCTTTCCCTTAAATTATGGTTGTTGCCTACTGGTAACCCAGTATTTCACCCACAATTGGCATACTGGTGCCTCCTTATAAGTCCCTAGTATATGGTACCTAGGTACCCAGGGCATTGGGGTTCCAGGACATCCATATGGGCTGCAGCATTTCTTTCGCCACCCATAGGGAGCCCATGCAAAGGCTTCTGCAGGACTGCCATTGCAGCCTGCGTGAAAAGGTGCATGCACCCTTTCACTGCCAGTTACACTGCACCAGGTCACTTATAAGTCACCTCTATGGCAGGCCCTCCAGCCCTAAGGGCAAGGTGCAGAGTACCTGTGTGTGA
The DNA here is from genome assembly GCF_031143425.1 of Pleurodeles waltl. Classification (NCBI taxonomy): domain Eukaryota; kingdom Metazoa; phylum Chordata; class Amphibia; order Caudata; family Salamandridae; genus Pleurodeles; species Pleurodeles waltl. The sequence goes on along the minus strand of NC_090450.1, from coordinate 1,008,591,720 downwards.
GGGCACCCCTGCACTAGCAGAGGAGCCCCACGACCTCCAGGACCATTTTCCCAGACTTCATGAGTGCGGGGATGCCATTTTACACGTGGACTGGAAATAGGTCACTACCTATTCCAGCTACATAATGGTAACTCCGAACATAGGTATGTTTGGTATCAAACATGTTTGAATCATACCCCAAGGCTTTTGCAAGCATTGGTTGTATGTTTTCATGCACTCTGGGGGCTCTTTAGAGGACCCCCAGTATTGCTATTCCAGCCTTCTGAGATTTTCCAGGCAGCCCCAGCTGCTACCACCTCTCATACAGGTTTATGCCCTCCTGTTGTTGAGCAGCTCAAGCCCAGGAAGGCAGAACAAAGGATTTCCTTTGGGAGAGGGGTGTTACACCCTCCCCCTTTGGAAATAGCTGTTACAGGCTTGGGAGGGGTATCTTCCTTCCCCAGGCCACTGGAAATGCTTTGAAGGGCACATTTTGTGCCCTCCTGGCATAATCCAGTCCACACCAGTTCGGGTACCCCCAGTCCCTGCTCTGGCACGAAACTGGGCAAAGGAAAGACCACTCCCCTGTCCATCACCACCACAGGGGTGGTGCTCAGATGTCCTCCAGAGGGTCCCTGGGTTTCGCCATCTTGGATTCCAAGTTGGCAGCGAACTCTGGGAGCATCTGAGTGGCCAGTGCCAGCAGGTGGTGTCAGAGCCGTCCCCTGACAGGTGCTTATCTGTTTATCTGACCAATCCCCTTTTCAGGGCTATTTAGGGTCTGTCCTTTGGGAGGTTCTTCAGATTCAGATTGCAAGACTCCAGCAGGAATCCTCTGCATCCGCTACTTCACCTTCTCACCGATGAAACTGCATCTGGACCCTCCAGGAACTCCACAAACTGCAACAACGAAGCAAAGACGACTTCTGCAACATTGTATCTTCAGCTCTTGCCAGCAACTATTTCCCGGTCGTGCATCCTCAGAGGACACCCTGTCTTCAGCCTGCACCAGAAGAATCAACGAATGTCCCTTGGACTGAAGGAGTCATTCCCCTGCTTCAGCAGGCACCTCTCTTTTACAACAACTATCTGCGTGGGTCCCCTCTCCTGCCGAGTTGCATGGATCCTGCATCACAGGTGGTGGACTGACGTGGTCCCAACGGTCTTGACGTCCTACTGTCCAACTTTGGTGGAGGTAAGAGCTTGCCTTCCCACATAAGACAGTACCTCTGTGCACCACGTGTTTTTCAGTTGCCAAGGCTTGTTGGCATCCTTCTATGAAATTCTTTGTGCACAATGTAGCTCCGGCCCCCAGCACTCCTTCCAGCGATGCACAGCTTCCTGAGTGGTTCTCTGGCAGCGTGGGATCCTTTGTTTTTGTACTGCGTGGGCCTCCTTTTGCAACTCCTTTGTCCCCGTGCTGGGGGACTCCTGTGTGCGCTGGCTGGTCTTCTGTGGGGTCTATGAGTTGCTGAGAGCCCCCTCTGACTCCTCTTCCTGGGTAGAGTCCACCAGGTCCCTCCTGGTCCCAGGCAGTGCCATTTTCCGCTAACTGTGAGCTTTGCGTGTCCCAAGGCTTGTTGGCGGAATCCAGCTATGCAAACCAGACTGCAATCATCCATCCGGTGTGGAATATCATCTGCACCAACCATTTTCTTGGGTGCAGTACTGACTGTAGTTCTTCACCAGAGGTTCTTCTTTTGCACCTTGATTCGGGTTAGCAGGGGCTCCTGTCCTCCCTGGACTCTTCTGTGCTTCTTGGACTTAGTCCCATTCTTCCACAGGTCTTTAGGTCCAGGAATCCACCCTTTGTGTCTTGAAGTATTTTCTGGTTCTTTCATTATCTTCTTTCTCGTGTTCATGTGTGTTCTAGGAAAGTTACTGTGATTTACTCCTGCTTTCCTGGGCTCTGAGGTGGGTTCTATTACTTACCTTTAGTGTTTTCTAATACTCCCAGTGACCCTCTACACACCACACTTGCCTAGGTGGGAAACCGACATTAGCATTCCACTTTCTTAGTATATGGTTTGTGTTTCCCCCAGGCCCATTTCCAACTATTGTGATTTTCACTAATTGCACTGTTTTCTAACTGTTTTTATGCCTATTTCTGCATACTAGTGTATATAATTTGTGTATTACTTACCTCCTAAGGGAGTATAGTCTCTACGGTATTTTTGGCATTTGTCACTAAAATAAAGTACCTTTATTTTTGTAACACTGAGTATTTTCTTTCATGTGTGTGAGTACTGTGTTACTACAGTGGTATTGCATGAGCTTTGCATGTCTCCTAGTTAGGCCTTGGCTGCTCATCCACACTACCCCTAGAGAGCCTGGCTTTACACTGCCTACATTTCACTAATACTGGATAGCTGGACCTGGTATAAGGTGTACGTACCATAGGTACCCACTACAAACCAGGCCAGCCTCCTCCAAACCACTGTGCTATAAAGGTTACTTTTTACATTTTTCTTGTTATTGGTGACATTGAGTCATCCAGATAACTTGTGTAATGCCCGAATACCAGTCTTTCTTCATTTCCCCTGTTGATGTTTTTCCACTACATTTGATCTTTTATATTTTGATTGAATACATGCATGAAACATTACATTTGCATACTACTTTAATATAATTGTTTATGGGAGTGGTGTTGCATTTTATTCAAGGGACCCTTGTTCCTTTAAAGTTAGTTTACTGCTCCACTCTAGTACACTCTACTTACTCCATGACACTACGCCACACCAGTCGATGACACATCATTCTCCTTTGTGCCATTAACTTTGAGCCATGCTGAATAGTAGTCTTACTAGTGTACAGCATGGCTAAAACACATTGGCAAAGGCAATAGAATATGCATAGGTGAGACCTATTGGCTTTGCCAATGCTTGTTTATAAGGTATGAACTTCAAGGTGACTTGCAATATCCTTATGTACGCAGGGGGTATTTTACCCCATGTAATACACGGTCACACCATCAACTTTCCCACAAACCACTTAAACCCTTGGTGCATAGCTTTTGTCATTTCAAGCTATTAAAGTAGAGCAGAAGAAAGAAAAGCAACATTCCATTTGTTGCTTTAAACAGCTGCATTAATTATGCTCTGTGACCTGATCTGCCTTTTACCTTGTCTGCTGGCTCTCGCAGAAGGCATTGCAATGTCAGAACTCGACTTTAATAACCCTATCATAGTCTTTTTCTGATGTCTTTTCTTTATAATCAGTGAATGTCTTTTCTTTATACGCAGTGACTTGGTGCATCACAAACAGCCGATTCTAAGGGAATTAGTGACTGCAGTTTATACAGAGATTAGACAATCCATGTTTATATAGCCTGTAACTCCAAGAGCGTCTTCAGTTGAAATGCTTCTAGTTATGACTGATGTGGAGCTGAGCTGCCCAAGATCACACACAGGAGTAGAAGTGTTATTAGAACTCTGGTTTCCGAGCACAGTTTACAACTGTTGTACCTAATCGCTTTTGATATCTCCAGTGCGGTTCCAATTGGCATGAGGCGAGGGGCATGATGGGTGTGGGGCGCAATGGGTATGTTCTTCCTTTTTACCCTCCTACCTTGATTTGCTTGGTGCATGAAGATGCAAGGTTAATCAACATGTTATTTTCACATTTGAGCTAATTACTTTGTGAATGTAAATAACAATAAAAGATACTTTCAGACTGTGAAAACATGCCTTCCTTTCTCCCTATTTCACTTCCAATATATATGATTGTGTATATTTATCGGAGCCTGCAGTTCGTAAACAACGAGCAATTTGTATAGGGTTGATTGAAAGTCCCTAAGGCTGTCCCTTTCCCCCCCAGGAATTTATTGTCTCCTACGCCCCTGACCTCGGGTGTCTCATGTGCTGGAAACACAGCCAGCCTTGGGAATGTTAGGGACAGTCCATCTGGCAGATACTCAACGTGGTACCAACAGTACACGTTATAGAAACATTTACATTCAACCAATAATGTAATCTGCGTTATCTCTAATTCAACAATTATGTGTCCTTTTTAAAAAGATGGGAAAGGGCAGTGTACTATGGGCCAGATTTAAGAAGCCCATAGCGCCACCTTGCTGCAAATTAGTGTCATTTTTTTATGCTAATGTGCGGTTAGGTTGACGAAAACGCAGCGCCATATTTACAACGTGGCGCAATGAACGTATTGGGCCACTTTGTAAACCCTTGCGCCACATTATGCCTGCGCCAGGCATGATAGATGCAAGGGGGCGTCCCGGCGGTAGGAGGCCCACAAATGGAGCAGTGGAATCCATGACATTCCACTGCAACATTTTTTGTGTCATTTCTAACGCCTGCCAGGCTCCCATTGTTTTCAGTGGCCTCCTTTCACTTTGCAGGATTAGAGTCAACTTTTTTGGCACTAATCCTGCAAAGCGCCAAACTAGCGTCAAAAGTTTTTACGCTAGTTTACTAACGTGCGCATATCAGAAATAAATGGGGTTCAAGAAAACTGGTGCATCATGACATGATGCGCACATTTCATAAATATGCCCCCATAGATGCAGAGAGTGTGCAGCTGCCCCTAACTTCGGAGGATTTTCTTTTCATAAAACTATGATGCCTTCAGCAAATATGGCACAATATAAGGCATGCGAAGAATATTATTTGGCATGGAGCTGAGATAAAAGTGCAGTTTATGGACTTATAATGAAGATTATTTCAGATTTATGGTGCCATTACGTATTTGTAATGTAAAGGTTAGTAGAATCTAGTGAACCTGTGAGGAACGAGTTATGTTATTCGTAGTTATTCATAGTCCTCAAGCGGGATTGAAATGGGAAGCAAGGTTTTGTAAAATCAGCAATCATTGTGTTACGAAATAAGTCCACTGATCCAAGACTCGTTTGGTAAGTCTTTATTATACAGCATCCACAACAGTGCCAGCTGCTTACTCGCCGCTTCCTTCCACTCCCAACCGTCCCTCCAACAATCCTGAGGGCATCTCCCTTCTATTCTCTGACATCATCGATCCAATGATGTCAGAGACCAGCCAAGTCCACAACACATCTCCCTCCTATAGAAGTAGCAAATACCTTAACTTAAATATATTTCAATAACATTACAAACACATTGACATAAAGAATACAAAGAAAGAAATGGAGATCAACACAATGCAACACCAAAAAAAGGATAGTGGGCTCATTGGCAAAATGTAGCTATAGCTAATGCAACTGAAATAAAAATGGAATAACTATAAATAATCAATATATGATCAATATGTAATCACACACACAATGTTACTGTCATAGCTTCCTTGAGGTGTAAAATCCTCTAAGTATTTGGGAGTTGTTTTATTCCTTACACTCCTTCTAATCTTCTCTCCAGGATCAGGATCAGATCCACCAATATGTTCCTCCTTGTACATTCCTTCAGTCATTGGTCTGTCATTCACACATTTTGCTAAGCGCGACATGCTCCACACATCACCCCCTTCCAGAACAACAACACTCCTTCTCACTTGCACAATTTTCTTCGGTCCCATAAACTTAAACGCCCCTTTCCTTGTCCAAAAAGGTTTTTTAACATACACCATGTCACCTCCATGCCACAACCTTTGATGAGCACCATATTTAACATCAAATGCTTCCTTATATTTTGCTTGATTCGCAATAACTCTGTGTCGGATAGCATCTTCACCAACTGGTGATTCCCCAATCTCCTTATCAGCTAACAACCACAAGGGATTAAGTTTAGAACCTGCCAATCTACCTCTCAATATTCTAAAGGGGGACATACCCGTGACGGCATTAGGAGCATTCCTGTGGGCCCATAATTTCTCCCTGAGGACAGTTTTTAAAGGGATACAATTGTCCATGGCAGTCTGTGCACTAGCTACCACCAACTGGTTTATTTTTTCAACCAACCCATTGGCTTGGGGGGAATATAAAGCTGTGCGAAAGTGAGAGATAGCCAAATTGTTAAGAAAATTCTTCATTTCCAGTGAAGTAAATTGCACACTATTATCAGTGACTATCACATTTGGAATACCTTCACATGCAAAAACATCAGTTAAGAACTCTATGACAACTTTAGTGGTGATAGCACTCACACAACTAGCAGTGACCCACTTGGACATATAATCAACTAACACAATTACAAATCTCTCATTGTGAGGTAGAGTTTCAAACGGTCCCACAAGATCTAATCCTAGTTTGCAACATGGTTCATCAGGAACACGAACCAGGGATAAAGGAGCAGTTCTTACACTTTTGGATTTATCACACCATGCACAATACATACAATTTTTTACGACTGCCTCAACCTGTCTATCTAGGCCCAGCCACCAGTAGCGTTCTCTGACACTAGCTTTGGTTAAGTTCCTGCCTAAATGTCCCTCATGAGCCAAATTGACCAGTCTCTCGTACAACCCAACTGGAGGAACCAACCTATCACATCTGTACAGATCATTTCCAACAATACTCAATTCATCTTTGACGTTCCAAAATGCTTTAACACCATCTGGACAGGTTGCATAAATCAGGCTAACCCCTCACAGCATATTCTGAAACCAGTATGCGAACGGTGTCTCTTTCGCATTCTGACTCCCATCTTTCCTTATCAATAGCTGGTTCCTTAATCCACAAAATTGGAATCTGATCATCCGTAGTATGGTCCGTCAAAGGTAATCTAGAAAGGAAATCTGCCGGAATGTTTTCTTTCCGTGGTAGGTATTCCACATGGAAATTATTTTCCATTAGATCTCCTATCCAATGTTTGATACGTGGAGTTGTGTTTTCTATATTACGGCACAAAAGCATCTGCACCACAGGCCTGTGATCACTTCTAAGTACAAACGGTAACCCCCATATGTAGTACTTAAAATGGTTAACGGCCCAATTGCATGCCAAAGCTTCCCGCTCTATTACTGAATAGCGTACTTCTGCCTCTCTAAGAGAACAAGAGGCAAAAGCCACTACTCTCTCTTCACCATTTACCAACTGTGAGAGAACTGTACCCAAACCCTTCAGGCTAGCATCTGTGGACAGCAAAGTTTTCCTCCTACTATCAAAATGGCCCAGTGTAGGCATCTCTCCAATTCTGGATTTAATAATGTTAAAAGCCTCTTCACACTCCGAGGACCACACAAAATCCACACCTTTCTTTAGCATGGTTGTACTACACTCGCAAAGTTTCTAATAATATTCGAGTAGTATTCCGCTAGACCAAGAAACGAGCGCTCTTGATTTCTGTCAGAAGGAGTGGGCATTGATATGATAGATTTGGCCAGTGTCACTTTAGATTTGATACCATCGCCAGAAATGGTGTGCCCCAGATAGGAAACTACCAACCTTGAACTTGCACTTTTCCTTCTTTAAGGTTAACCCTTTATCTTTTAATCTCTTCAAAACTGCTCTGAGAGCAATGTCATGCTCCTCTTCATCTTCACTATAAATTAGCATATTCTCTTGAAAGAATAGGACAGAACTCAAACCCTTAGGCACTTCTTTCATTATTCTTTGAAAACACGCAGCAGCCGACGCTAAGCCAAATGGCATTCTAATAAACCTAAAAGCCCCCAAAGGCGTAACAAAAGAAGTTAAGTGTCTCGAGTCCTCAAGAAGTAAAATTTGATGGTAGGCTGCCGATAGATCTAACACACTAAGGTGGTCATTACAACCCTGGCGGACGGTGTTAAAGCGGCAGTAAGACCGCAAACAGGCCGGCAGCAAAAAAAATGGAATTACGACCGTGGCGGAAACCGCCAACAAAGACAGCCACTTTAACACTCCGACCGCCACGGCGGTACAAACAAACAGCTTGGCGGTCACCGCCAACAGACAGGTGGAGGACAATGTACCACCCACAGTATCACAACCTACCAATCTCCCACCTTTTCTGGGGCGGATTCACCGCGGACAAAAACACGGCGGAAAAAGGACTTCGAAGGGAAAACGCTCACCTCTACACACCCCACGAGGAAGGCAGGACGCCTTGGAACCAGAGCTGCAGATCCTGCCAGCCCTTATCTTCTTGCTCCTCTACCAGGAGCACGAACACCGGCGGTGAAGACCACAGTAAGTACTGCACCTACGACACAGGGGAGGGGGAAGGGAAAAAACAGGGACACACACACGCAACACGCAACTCCCCCACCCCCACCCTCACCCACCACAACCCACACACCAATAGAGCATGATACATTACAGGTACGCCCCCAACCCCCCCGGAAGAATGCAAAGACAAAAGAAAATGAGTGTAACCATTGTAATATATTAAAATCCAGTACGCAAAAATAAATATACACACCATAAACAAATATATACATCAACAATAGTAGTCCAGGTAGTGCTCAATTGAAGGCTGTGGAACACTGGGCCCACATAGTATGGGCGAGGCCCATACAAGATCCCCGACCATGACGGAGAGAACACTGCAGGGGCATCAGATACCAATAAAACAGGCACCTCAGGGGGAGGGAAAGGGGGGGCAGGTGTACAGAAACCAGAAGAGTTATCATTCGATGAATGTGCAGATGGTGTGTTTGGCAGACCAGTACATCTCCCATGTGAATGCCAAATTCCTTGGCTCAGTGCATGACGCTTACATCCTGCGTAATAGCAGTATCCCTTATGTGATGGGTAAACTCCAGAGGCACTGTGTGTGGCTATTAGGTGAGCACCTGGAAGCAAGTCAGTGGGAATGGTTGTCTGGGGATATCCCTACAGGTTAGTGTGTGTCTAACAGTTGTCCCTCGCCATTTGCAGGTGACTCTGGTTACCCCAACCTGTCATGGCTACTGACCCCAGTGAGGAATCCCAGGACAAGGGCAGAGGAATGCTACAATGAGGCCCATGGGCGAACTCAGAGGATTATAGAGCGGACCTTCGGCCCCCTGAAGGCCAGGTTCAGTTGCCTCCATATGACAGGTGAATCCCTATTCTACTCACCAAAGAAGGTGTACCAGATCATCGTGGCCTGCTGTATGCTTCATAACTTAGCTTTGCGATGACAGGTGCCTTTTCCGCAGGAGGATGGTCCAGATGGAGGTGTTGTGGCAGATGTGGAGCCTGTGGACAGTGAAGACGAGGAAGCAGAAGAAGAGGACATCGACAACAGGAACTTGGTGATCCTGCAATACTTCCAGTGAGACACAGTTAAGAATACAAACCTGCCTACTACATGTACTTTAACACTACTACCTCTCTACTGTCTGTTATTTTCACCCAGTGTATGGTCACTGAGTTGTCACTTTCCTTTACGATTTCACAGATGTGGGACATAGGTATGTTGACATTACAATTGAAAGAGCATTTTGACACTGTAATTGCTAATACACTATTTCAAAATCACAGACAGACTCCAGATTGTTTTGTGCTTTAAGGGTGTTTATTTAAGTGCTCAATAGTGGAGGGGGTTGTAAAATGGTGAGGGGTGATGGTGGATGAATGTCCATGGCAGACTCCAGTCTATTAGTCTCACAGGTGTATTGCCCAAATGGGCCTTGGAAGTGGAGCTGGGGCAGTTTGAGGATGGACAGGGTGACAAGGTGGGACAGAAGGATACAATCAGGGTGGTCTCATTTCTTGGCAGGGGTCTTGGCATTGTTGCCTGTCTTTGTCCTGGATCTCAGGGACCGTTTGCGGGGTGGTTCTCCCTCTGCAGGGGGTGGGGTGCTGGTGTGGTGGTCCTGTGCCGGTGCCTCCTGTCCACTAGAGCCGGCAGAGGTGGTGTGCAGTTCATCATCCAGGAGAGTGTCAGGGGCCCCTTGTAGTGCCACAGTGTCCCTCCTGATGTTGAGGAGTTCCTTCAGCACCCCTACGATGGTGCACAGGGTGGAATTGATGGATCTGAGTTCCTCCCTGAAGCCCAAATACTGTTCCTACGCAGCCGCTGGGTCTCCTGAAACTTGGCCAGTACCGTTGCCATCGTCTCCTGGGAATGGTGGTAGGCTTCCATGATGTTGCAGAGGGCCTCGTGGAGAGTGGGTTCCTTGGGCCTGTCCTCCCCCTGTCGCACAGCAGCCCTCCCTGTTCCCCTGTGTTCCTAGGCCTGTGTCCCCTGGACCGTGTGCCCACTGCCATTGCCCCCAGGTCCCTGTTGTTTTTGGGGTGGTGGGTTAGCCTGGGTTCCCTGTAGTGGTGGACACACCACTGATTGACGTGTCCTGTGGACAGAGGTATGGGCCCGGTGTAATGATGTAACATGGCTCCATGCCAGAACACTGGTCATGGAACCAGCTTGTTCTGAGGTTCTGTGATGCAGGGTTGTCTGCATGACAGTTGATATGCTGGCTGTTGGTTGAGGCTGTAATAAATACCTCCTACCACATATCTTCATCTGGTGTGGATTCACATTATTACACTGGCGACGAGGATGGGATAAAAAGGAACCCAGAGGAAGGGACAGCCTCAACAACAACAAAGAAGGAAGAGCTTGGATTATTTAAGAGAAAAACGGAGATAACTTACAGAGACGTGCTGGGAGAGGATCGAGCGTCTTGCAGCATGTTCTAGCGGAGAAAAGTGTGAAATTGCGGTTGTAGGGGCTTTGTGGAAAGCTGTTTGAGCATTTACTAAGGATCAAAGTGGTCTCTGGATGCTTCACGACGTCAGAAGGTCAGTGAGCAATTGAAAAAGGACTGTAAGCTGTGGGAATTGTTGGCGGTCATCTTGAGTGTGGTGAAAGGAGAAAAACAAGCCAGATTGACAGAAGAAAATAGACTGGATGTTTGGTTGCGGCCATTTTGAGTGAGGAAAACGATCCGAGATTGCTCAAAGAGAAAGCAAGCCCAACTGCCTGAAGAAAACGGACTAAATGTTTCGTGGCGGCCATCTTAGATGAGGAAGAAGGATTTTTTTTTATTTAAAAACATTTGTTTTTTTTTACAGCGCAATTGTTGGAGGACATCGAAGAAGAACATCGACGGTCTATTGGAAGTTGAAACTTAGACGGAGACTGGATAAGGATCACTATATTGGTTTGTGGTCACGGGAATATACATTTCTTTGGAAACTTTATTGCACTTGTGGAATACAAGTATTGGGCGTTGTAAAATGAAGTAAACTGAAAAGGTCGTCTCTGCGGTGACAAACACACCTGAAGACCAGTGTTTGATATAGCGGCATCGTGCTGGGACATACGGTGACTGGGAAACCTTTTGGACTTTAAGTACTTTTAGCAACTAGTAGGGTTTGGAATGTATTGTGGGGAAGAAGTGTTTTACACCTCTTGTGAGTATGCAGAATGTTACGGCGCCGCCGTTTTTCTTGTCAGATCCAGGAGAACCGGTTATTAAGTGGAAGAAATGGAAAAAGATTTTTGAGAATTATGCCAGGGTGTGTGGGACGAATTTGAGTGGTGAAAGGAAGCAGGCACTTTTGTTACATTGTTTAGGGGGTGAAGGACAGGAGGTGTTGGAAAATCTACCTCCATTGTCGCAAGCTGATCAGAGGGGGTTGAATGAATATGAAATATGTGCAAGACAACTAGATTTACATTACTTGCCAAAGATTAGTACTATTATGGAAAGGTACCATTTTGGTTTGCGGGAGCACGGGGAAGAGGAGAGTGTTGAAGAATATATTACGGCGTTACGGAAGTTGGCTTCAAGTTGTAAATTTGGGGCGTTGTTAGAAGAAAGGATTAGAGCTCAGTTTGTGCTGAGGTGTTGCAGTGATAAAGTGAGGGAAGAACTCTGGCTAAAGGACGAGCCACCGTTGGATGAGGTTGTTAGTATTGCAAAAAGGGTAGAGCATATGTTAAAGTGTGTTGGAGAACTAAGTAAAGCACATAAAGAAGACAAGGTCAGTGTAAAAGCACAAGAAGTGGAGTGTCAAGTCATACAAAAAGATGAGAAGAAAAAAAAGTATGAGGGTGTCCGTGAGAAAGGTGTTGTAATTGAAAATAGTGCAGAAAAGACACAGGGGAATAGGAGGTTTGCAACACCTTTTCAAGGAAATTGCTACAGATGTGGAAGATTTGGACACATGGCTAATGCAAGTGAGTGTCCTGCTAATAGGATTACTTGTAATGTTTGCGGAAAAAGAGGACATTTTGGGAAAAATTGTAGGATGAGGAATAGGAGAGATTCTAGATCAGAAATAAAGGAAGTCAGTTTTCAAGTTAGTGAGAGTGAGGTGGAACATCCCTCTGAATGGGTTTTGGTGGGGGATGTTAGAGTCAAAATGAAATTTGATTCGTGCTCTCACATCACGTTTCTCTCAAAGGATCTTTTTATGAAGAATTTTCAAGGAAGGAAGAAACTGTTCAAACCTAATATTAAACCTACGGGTTATGGTGGGTTGCCAATTAAGTTATTAGGTTATTTTGATGACTGCATTGAGTACAATGGTAGGTTCACTGATGCTAGGATTTATGTTGCTGAGAGGGGTGATAATTTGTTGAGCTGGAGTCATGAAGCACGTTTGGGTGTCATTCTCAATCCTAATGCACATCCATCTGTTCAGGTACAATCTATTGAGGGTGACGAAAACAAGTTTGTGAGAGCTTTTGGGGAATTGTTCAGTGACACCTTGGGGTGTTTAAAGGGGTACAATTACCATATTAAGTTGAAACAGGGCGCAGTACCAGTTGTGGCAAAATTTAGACGCATTCCCATTTGTGTCCAAGACTCTGTACAAAAAGAGATAGATAAATTGTTGTCCACTGGTGTTATACAGCCTGTAGAGGCAACGGAGTGGTTAGCTCCCATTGTTGTGGCACGTAAACCAAATAATGAAATCCGTCTATGTGTGGATCTTCGTGCCTTAAATAAAGAAGTGGTGGTTGACAAGTTCCCACTTCCCAATATTGAGGAATTAGTATCATCGTTGAATGGTGCTTGTTATTTTACCACTCTGGATATGGCATCAGCATACCATCAGGTTCCGTTGAGTAAAGAGTGTCAAGAATTAACGGCTTTTATTACGCCAATGGGGGCCTTCAAGTTTTTGCGTATGCCGTTTGGGCTGGTTTCTGCGGCCTCAGTATTCCAGAGGATTATGGAAGATCTTTTTAAAGGCATTTCAGGCGTAAAGTACTACCAGGACGATGTATTAATATGTGGGAGAGACGTGAGAGAACATGATGAGAGGTTGCATGCTGTGCTTAAAAGGATGCTTGATGCTGGGTTATCTCTTAGGCGAAGCAAATGTAAATTTGGAGTCACTGAACTGGACTATTTGGGTCATCATATTTCACGGCAGGGGGTGAGTCCTAAAAAGGATTTGGTGGACACTATCGAAATGTTAAAAGAACCGTGTACAAAAGATGAGGTTTCTTCATTCTTAGGTATGGCAGAATTTTATAACAAATTTATACGAAATTTTGCAGATAAGACAGTAAATCTAAGGAAGTTGATGTGTAAGAATGCAGAGTTTGTTTGGACGGAAGAGTGTGGTACAGAATTTAAACAAGTAAAAAATGATCTCAGGAATGCACCAAACTTACAAGCTTTTGTACCTGGGAATCCCACTTTCATTGTTACTGATGCGAGTATAAAGGTACTGGGTGCTCTTCTTTTTCAGATCAGGGAGGGCCAAGAGGTGCTAATAGCTTGTGCTTCAAGATGCTTGAAAGGGGCAGAGATAGGGTATTCTGTTATAGAGAAGGAAGCGTTGGCAATTTTCTGGGCCATAAACAAGTTCAGAACATTTGTGTGGGGATCTTTTTTTGTAGTCAGGTCTGATCATAAACCCCTGAAAGAAATTTTTGAGAAGAAGGGTTTTCAATTTCCTCGAGGATCAGGAGATGGGTCATTTCCTTACAGGAGTATAACTTCATGTTTGAATACATTCCGGGAAAGACAAATGTAACGGCAGACTGTCTGTCGAGATTGGTGGAGGTGGTAGGGAATGATAAATCTCAGGATGAAAATGATCAATGTGATGCTGAGTGTGGCATAAGAGTTTGTGATGTTACGCTGGGGGCTGTAAAGGAAGATGAATGGAGGGATGAGTTGCAAAAGGATGGTGAATTGTGTTCTGTGATGTCTCTTTTGGAACAGCATAAGTCTCGAAGTCTGGTTAAACCTTGGTCGTTAGTTGCGAATGAGTTAGCTGTTGTTGATGGTATTCTAATGAGGGGCACAAGAATGATTCCCCCATTGAGTTTGAGAGAAGTCATCGTGAACATGGCTCATGAAGGGCATATGGGCATTTCTAAAACCAAAGAGCGCATCCGTCAGGATTTCTGGTGGCCTGGATTAGATTTGATGGTGGAACGTACTGTTAGGGAGTGTACACCTTGTCAAGCTAGTGATAAGGTGCTCAAACCAAGATGTTCACCTATGGTTTGTAGAAGTTTACCAAAAAGTCCATGGGATGAATTAGCTATCGATATTGTGGGGCCATTGCATGGAGAACATCAGACTCCTTACCTGTTGGTGTTGCTGGATTTGTATTCACGATGGGTGGAGGTGAGTTTGGTGAGAGAGATCACTTCTCAATCTGTGATCAGTTTTTTAGAATCTGTGTTCAAACGCGAGAGTTTTCCTAACTCTATTCTTTCTGACAATGGTCCGCAGTTCTGTTCTGCTCAGATGGAGGAGTATTTTGTAAAATGTGGATTTGTACATAAAAAAATTGCGTTATATCATCCAGAGGCGAATGGTGCTTTGGAGAGATTGAACAGGACTTTAAAAGAGAGTATACAATTAGCAAAGGTAAACTGTTTAGATTGGAGAAAAGAACTGCAGAGTCGTATAACAGCTTACAGGTACACTCCTCATGCATCAACGGGGAAGACTCCTTTTGAACTGCTCAGGGGAAGGTCTCCAAATACTTGTTTGTGTCCTGGCTGGATGGTTGCTGGGAAGGGTTTGAAAAACAATGGTATTGGGGAATGGAGAGACAAAGAAGTGTCTCTGCAAAGCAAAAGGAAGATTTATGTAGATAAAAGGAATAATGCGAAAGTTACAAATTTTGACATTGGAGATAAAGTAAAGGTCAAAGCTCCTGTTGGGTGTCAAAATTGGTCAAAATATACCTCTCCAAAAACTATCATTAAGCTGTTTAAAAATGCTGTCAAGACGGATGATGGTCGCATCTGGAATCATAGTCGTGTAGCACATTTTGGGGGGTGTGGTGTGGCCGACAGGAGAGATGATACTTCTTATCGTTTTCCCTCTGACATTGATTTAAGGTCTGATCATACTCGTAGGAGTGTCAGAACACGCAGGTTTCCTTTACATTTGCGTGCTTTTGTGTAGTTCTTTCTACCCTCTTTTTCTTTCTGTTCAAATGTGTTTTTGTTCTCATGTTACTTCTGTTCTAATGTAAAGAGGAAGAAGTGTAATGATGTAACATGGCTCCATGCCAGAACACTGGGCATGGAACCAGCTTGTTCTGAGGTTCTGTGATGCAGGGTTGTCTGCATGACAGTTGATATGCTGGCTGTTGGTTGAGGCTGTAATAAATACCTCCTACCACATATCTTCATCTGGTGTGGATTCACATTATTACACCCGGTGGGTGGGTTCTGTGTTGGTGTTTCCAGAGGGGGGAAGCCTGTGACTGTGTCAGGGGAACCGACTGTCCCGAGGTCCCAGATGGGCTGGGCTGGGCTGGTCATCTAGATCCAGTTAGACAGAGCTGCTGTCATCACTGTGGGCCTCTTCTGTTGGTGGTGAGGACATGTGTGGACCCTCCTGTCCGGTGACGTTGGGTAGGGTTCCTGCAGGGGTATAAATGGATGTTTATTGCATCTGTGTGTGCCATGGTGTGCAATGGGTGGGTGACCGTGTACCCCAGTGCTTGCATTCCTGTGTGGGACCTTGTGTGATGGTGGTTTAGGGGGGTGTATGGGTATGTGCAGTGGCCATGCTTTGGTGATGGGTGTCCATGCTTTGTTGTTACATGCAGGGCTTGGTGTTGGGATGTGTGGTTTGTGATATTGGGACATTTGTGAGGAGTTGGAGTGATGGGGTGAGGGCGAGGGTGGGGGTATGTGATGGCATGTAGGTAGGGTGGGGGATATAGTAGTAACACATTGCCTTACCAGAGTCCATTCCTCCATCTACTCCTGCGAGGCCCTCAGGATGCAGAATCACCAAGACTTGCTCCTCCCATGTTGTTAGTTGTGAGGGAGGAGGTGGGGTTCCGCCACCAGTCTGCTGAACCGCAAGGTGGTGTCTTGAGACCACGGAACGCACCTTCCCCCGTAGGTCGTTCCACCTCTTCCTGATGTCATCCCTATTTCTTGGGTGCTGTCCCACTACGTTGACCTTGTCCACTATTCTTCGCCATAGCTCCATCTTCCTAGCTATGGAGGTGTGCTGCACCTGTGATCCGAATAGCTGTGGCTCTACCCGGACAATTTCCTCCACCATGACCCGGAGCTCCTCCTCAGGGAACCCGGGGTGTCTTTGTCATGCCATGGGGTGGTGTGGGTGATGTGTGGGGTGGCGTGTGTAGTGATAAGTGGGGTGATATTTAGTGGTGTGTTGTGTGAGGTGCGTGAAAGTTATGTGGGTGATGGTATTGTGTGCCTGTGGATGCTTGGTAGTAGTTTGTAGTGTCTCTCTCTGGCCTTCTCTCTGTATTTTGGTCATAGGGTTTTGTGGGTGATGTGGGTGTGTGTTTTATATTGTAATGGGTGTGTGGGAGTGGTGTGTGTATGTGTATCAGGTGTGTGTATTTCGATTTGTCCAATGTGGCTGTGTTTTGTAAGAGTGTGTGTATTTTGAGCGCGGCGGTGTGTACCGCCAATGGAATACCGCGGTTGAAAGACCACCACGTGAATT
The DNA here is from genome assembly GCF_031143425.1 of Pleurodeles waltl. Classification (NCBI taxonomy): domain Eukaryota; kingdom Metazoa; phylum Chordata; class Amphibia; order Caudata; family Salamandridae; genus Pleurodeles; species Pleurodeles waltl. Next base: position 1,008,575,043 of record NC_090450.1, on the reverse strand, counting down.
CGTGGGTCGTGATAGTGTGGCGGTATTTCTGTTGGCGTGACAGTGGAGGTTTTGTTTTCGCCAGTTTATCACTGAGCTTTGGTGTGGCGGACTTGTGTGGGTGTCTCAATTTTGGCAGATTCCGAGCAGTGGGTCATAATGACCGTGACGGAATTCCGCTCCCGCGGCGGTGTGTTGGCAGTTTTCTGCACGGCGGTAAGCGGCTTTTGCCACCAATGTTGTAATGAGGCCCATAGTGTAGAAAATATGCTCCAAGAAAAATAAATCAATAAATGAATAGTAATACAATGAAATATTCAAAATCCTCTAAGTACTTAAGTCAAGAATAGTTGTTATTCACATATTGTCCTTCCTTCCATTTCAATAAAATATAACATTTCCAGGAACAAAGTGTACAACGAAGTATATGTAAATGTGGTTTTGTTTCACAGAAAAAAGATGAGTTAGCAGTCTAGACACTGTAAAACTGTAAAACACGCGAGATCTGACATCCGTGTCAGTCTCGCGATGCATCAGAGTGGAAATCAACTGTTTGGGAGACTCGTGCCATGTTGCGTCGCTCTTGATGGCAGTCTCCTCAGCGCAGAGTCCTTGGAACGCTGCTGAAGCCAAATGCGCACCTTCGCACGAGGACTTTGGAACACACGCTGATACCCGCTTGTGAAATGGTATCCTGTTTCTTTTTTTTTCTTTTTAAATTGCTCACGTCCTTCGAGCGCGTTCGAGCCACTGCTGCCAACATGGCCAGCGCGCACTCAAGCCACTGCTGCCAACACGGCTCAAGCCACTGCCACAAGACGTTCACAAAAAAAAATGAAATGCGGCCGAATACCTTCTCTCACCAGGATCTGCAGCTCAGCAATTTCACGGCACGCACCAACCCGTGCGCCACTCGACACGGTTGCAGGTCGGCACTCCAGGTTGCCGAACATCAAAAGGGAACAAAAGCTGCTCTATCACATCCCCTATCACTGCACAACGCTGGAGTACTTGAAATATCAGCACAGCGCTTCTTTTCAACTGCACAGAACTTGACAGAAGCCCAGCCGTCAATCCATCACACGGCAGCTTCTTACTCGCTGCTTCCTTCCACTCCAAACCGTCCCTCCAAGAATCCTGAGGGCATCTCCCTTCTAGTCTCTGACATCATCGATCCAATGATGTCAGAGACCAGCCAAGTCCACAACATATTGTTTTGTGCTACATTTGTTTATTGATAGATTTTTGGAGGGAATCAAATGGATACATAGGAAAAAAAGAAGTATACATATTACAGAGTAAGATTCTGAGGTGAGAATATCATAAGAATGCAATTTGAGTAAGTTGGATAAAATACTTGGGTATCTGCCAAAAAGTTACAAATGTAAAATATGGGAAATGTGATACCACGTCTTTCGAATGTTAGAAGTAATGCAAAGGAGCATTTGACGTTTCGTGTTGGTTTATGTACATATGGGCTCTTTCCTCTCTCAGACCACATTATAACCGGAAGATAAGAAGTGATGGGGTAAGAGAGACTTGGAGATAAGTTACAATATACAGCAGGACATGACAACATAATATACGGCTTCAGGATACAAATGAGGATTGGATACACTGTAATTTGATTTTGTGCTTTTTTGTGTTCGGCGTTGTATTTATTCTAGAATGATGATGTCAGTATTCGCCTTAAATTGATTTATAGAACCCTGAAAAAGAGGATTACCTCCAAACATGCTTTGGCTGGTTGGCTGCTTGAGCATGAGGCTCGGTTGGAACTGTTACATAAGGTGTAAGAAATAAACATAACTATCTTTTGAAATTACAATGGAATTTGGTATTATTATTAAGAAGCTTTGAAATAGAACTTTATATGCAATTAATTAGGGGCTGATGTAGGGCCTGGAACTTTGCTGGTATCTGATTTGACCTCCTTTACCAGTCTTAATGGAAAGAGGGGCAAAGTTCTGAACATTTCTAACAAGAAACAATTCATTTTCAGGCTGCATGAGAACGGATTTACCTTGAAGAGGAACACCTGAAGATGCACCTGTGGTTCACACCGAAGTGTAGGGATGTGAGAAGGGTCCCGGGCACACTCCGTGTGAGTCGCAACAAACTGGAGGAACAGTGGGGCTGCTGCAGAGGAAGAGACCACTAGTACAGTCTATGGAAAGCGACTGGTGGGCGGAGCTCTACTCTGAGGAATTCCACTGAGTTAGCTAAAAACTCAGCAAAATTCAGCGGAGGTCCCCGTGCGACGGAATGCAGCCTGCCCTACGTGACATATGGCAAAATAAATAATGTCCAGGCCCACTGTCCCCCATCAGTTTTTAGTCTATGGGAAACGAGGGTCTGAATGCTCTCTGGGTCCCCACTGCCAGCGGCCTTGCTGTCTGCCTCCCTCTGCCCTCTGCTCCTGGGCTGCTGAGGAAAGTGAAAGGAGGGAGGCCTGGATCCGGAGCCGGCGCCAGTACAGCTCCTCAGCAGCAGCTAGCAGCAGATCCACCCTTCCTCTGCCCCCTCCTCCTAGGCTGCTGAGGACAGTGAAAGGAGGGAGGCCTGGATCCGCAGCTGGTGCAGCCCCTCAGCAGCAGCTTGCAGTATCTCCACGCCTCCCTCTGCTTCTGCTCCCCGGCTGCTGAGGACAGTGAAAGGAAGGAGGCCTGGATCAGGAGCGGGCGCTGGTGCAGCCCCTCAGCAGCAGCCTGCAGCAGCTCCACGCCTCCCTCTGCCCCCTGCTCCCAAGCTGCTGAGGACAGTGAAAGGAGGGAGGGCTGGATCTGCAGCCAGCGCCGGTGCAGCCTCTCAGCAGCAGCTTGCAGCAGCTCCACGCCTCCCTCTGCCCCCTGCTCCCAGGCTGCTGAGGACAGTGAAAGGAGGGAGGGCTGGATCCGGAGCTGGCGCCGGTGCAGCCCCTCAGCAGCAGCATGCAGCAGCTCCAAGCCTCCCTCTGCCCCCCTGCTCCGGGCTGCTGAGGACAGTGAAAGGAGGGAGGCCTGGATACGGAGCTGGTGCTGGTGCAGCCCCTCAGCAGAAGATTGCAGCAGCTCCACTCCTCCCTCAGCCCCCTGCTCCAGGCTGCTGAGGACAGTGAAAGGAGGGAGGCCTGGATCCGGAGCTGGTGCAGCCCTTCAGCAGCAGCTTGCAACAGCTCCCCACCTCCCTCTGCCCGCTGTTCCTGGGCTGCTGAGACAGTGAAAGGGGGAGACCAGGATCCAGAGCTAGCGCCACTGCAGCTCCTCAGCAGCAGCTTGCAGCAGCTCCACGCCTCCCTCTGCCCCTGCTCCCAGGCTGCTGAGGACAGTGAAAGGAGGGAGCCATGGATCCAGAGCAGTGGCCGGTGCAGCCCCTCAGCAGCAGCTTGCAGCAGCTCCACACCTCCCTCTGCCCCCGCTCCCGGGCTGCTGAGGACAGTGAAAGGAGGGAGGCATGGATCCGCAGCCGGCGCAGGTGCAGCCCCTCAGCAGCAGCATGCAGCAGCTCCACGCCTCCCTCTGCCCCCTGCTCCCGGGCTGCTGAGGACAGTGAAAGGAGGGAGGCCTGGATCAGGAGCTGGCGCTGCGGTACCCCTGAGCAGCATCTTGCAGCAGCTCCACACCGACTGGCAGAAAGCAAAGTCTTAGCTAGAGGTCCCCGTTTCAGGCCCCTTGTGCTGCTCTCACACCTGCACACTTCCCTTTACCAACTACCCTCCTTCACAAACTTTCTACAGAGGGCCAAGCACACACCTTGGCTTGCACCAGCCTAGCAATCGCTTCCTCTTCACTTGAACACAGGCTCGGACCACCTTTCTATAGGGCCCAGCACTAGTAGTAGTAAACCAGCTCACCACCAGCAGCCTGGTACATTCACAAAGTGCCTACCCGTGCTTGTCACTGGGCTCCAAGGCACTCTTTCAGGCCACACACATCTCCATGTGGCGGGGGCTGCTGGACTACCACTCAGCATCTGATGCTCCCCTGGTCTCCAGCTCTCCCTGCTTGCCTCAGCACCGTACCCCATAGCACCACTTTCTTCCTTCCTCAGGGACTCTGGGGGAGACAGGTTCTTTTCTAGTAGAGCTCTGACTGAAAGTTTCCTTTTTTCCAAGCACACATCCCCCACATATGCAAATCCTATCCATGCTTAGTACCGGCCCCCGTGTGAACACAGAAGAGAAAGCAAAATGAGGGTCTGAATGCTGTCTGGGTCCAGGGTCCCTGTTGCCAGCAGCCTGGCTCTCTGCCTTCCTCTGCCCCCTGCTCCCGGGCTGCTGAGGACAGTGAAAGGAGGGAGGCCTGGATCCGAAGCTGGCACCCCTCAGCACTGTCAGCAGCAGCTCCATGCCCACCGGCAGAAAGCAAAGTCTTAGCTAGGGGGTCTCCTTGCCTGTCGTAGGGCAAATGTTGTCTTCATTTTGGGCAGAGTGTAAAGTTCAGCCCAGTTATGGGCCACACAGCGGCAGCACAGGGCTAGCAGATTTATTTGGGCGAACTCAGCACTCCAAGTGGAGCGCGGAGTGCCAAAAACTCCATTAGCTCTGCCAGCGGAGCAATGGTTACAACTCAACCCTACAGTAAAATATGGAGAGCCACAGAGGGGACACATTGAAAATTGAGGACCTCAAAGAGCAAGGAACCTAAGGAATAAAACAAAATTGATACTTTTCTGTGGTGTGTTTATTTCTATCCTGAATAAAAGCCACTGCTCAGCAATGAAATAAACTGTGCTCTACTCAATGCGGGTCAGCACCGCATGAGTCCTGTGAGGATGGAGCTAAGCCATTGAAGCACTGGTCCTTGAAGTCCTGATTTGTGGAGGTGTTGGATGAGGATCGAGCATGAGATGGTATTGAAAGCCACCGAGAGGTCGTAAAGGATGAGAGCTGGGACATCAAAAAGACCTTTTATATTGAGAGAACAAAACACATGAACCTGCGCACTCCAACTATTAAGCCAGTTTCCACTCTGACTTAATTTTTTTGGGATGAATAGTGGAGGGATGCACTGTCCCCTTGCTCCACGATGGTCCACGTGTAATTGGTGGCAATGATGAGGGCAGTTTCAGTGCTGTGGTTTGGCTGAAGCTTGATTGTGATGGGTCCAAGGGATGGTTGACTTTGAGGTGGTCTGCTAGTATCCTATTGATGAGTTTCTCTAAGACGTTTTCTTGGTACGGCAGTAAGGAGATGGGTCTGTGATTAGCTGGTGTGGTCAGGTCTGCTGTAGGTGTCTTCAGTAGCAGCAAAATGTTTGCAGGAGTCCATGAAATGCCTAAATCTACAAAATGTAACAAAATATGAAAGAAGCTGTCCTGTTGCGCCAACACCAGTCTGGCGTGCCATCATATTGTAAAACCAGATGGCTCAGCATACTTTGATCTTCAATCTTTCATATGTGCCATAATTGTTCATTGGCCAGGTCATCCATGTACAAGCCCCAGATCCTCAAACCATCTATTGAAATGTCAGACTAGAAGTCTGATTCTTTGCCTTCTAATGTGCATTTTGTACTACATTTCCACCACAGCACCATCTCCCATGGCCAGATATCCTACAGCCTGTGTGAGAGCAGCAGACATCACAGACAGGCCATACTCAGACCACTTATGGTAGTGGCAGGTCAGACATGTTTTAGTGCAAAGTCTGTGTGTCCAATGCAAGCACCATTAAGCACATCTATCTCATGGGGTGCCATTGTCATTATCTCTCATCAGCACGAGAGCTATCCAAGATGCATGTTGTCGCATATGCCTCATTTAATGTCTTCAAAGCCCAGTCACCCACGTGCACATTGGCCAACAGTTTTGTGTCTCTCATTCACAGCATCTGAGGGGATGGGCTTGATCTTGAAGCTCCACCTACTAGTGGCTGTAGATTTGTGATCCCAGAAGACAACCCCTGCTCTTGCACAATAATGATGAAGAGAAGGAGATTATTGTCTCAACTACTGACATGTCTGCAGCCATGAGCAACACCATCTGGAGCACACGGATGGTCTCGCCTGGAACTCCCAGGGGTCCCAAGTCTGCAGGTCTGTGAGCCAAAGGGTCACTGCTAACACACCTAAATTTAACACTCACCCTGCAGGTACCCCAGATTAATTCCCACTACTGCCCTCCCACCAAGCTGCCTAGTGCTTAATTCTGGGTAAGGGCAAAGAGAACTCTATAGGTGAAAGATGGGGCACAATCATCCTCCAGTTACCATCTTGGACAGCCCAGAAGTCATCCATCGTGCACCACCCACAAATCCCCTTTCTGACATCCTGACCTGAGAAGAAAACCACACATATGTGGTGATATGGGTTGGTACAGGCCAGCACTGTGAGAGGAAGTCTTCTTCACTCCACAAGACATGACGTTACCGGCATCAACAGACCAAAGACAACCACATGGGGAGTCTGAACAATTCCCTGTCGGACACAGCATGATCAGGAAAGTTCTAGAAAAGTTCCTGCAGGACACACTAGAGTTGTACCAGGAACAACTACAAATGGTGAGGAAGAACACTAGGTGATACAGCGACGTCCTGCTGCCAAATGGGACCCTGGAGGATAGTCTGGAGGATCCCCTCATGCCCCTTGTTTATCTCTTGGCCAATTACAACCATCAGCTCACCCTCTACTTCTGGTGGTGTTCAGGATCCTCATCTAAACCAGCACCTGCAGTCGATAGTCAGATGCGGGTGTGAACCCCCACTCCATGGTCGTGCCACCACCCATCTTAAACACATTCAAAGATCCCTTGCTAGCATCAACTTCTCTCCCTCTCTCGCTCTTTCTTTCTCTCTCTCTCTCTTTCTCACACACACACTCATATACACACAACAACTTGCATGTGCATCTCAAAAACATGGAATTGTACATGATCCAACGCCCATTCAATGTTACGATAAAACATTCTACATCGTGTAAAGTGGATTTAATCTTGTATAGTGTTCTGGTAGGATACCATGCAAACTTGTGCAGTGTGTGGTAAGACATTTGCTACGTTTATCACAAAACCCTGCAACATTTACAACCAGTACATTGACACCCACGTCAACTAGCATATTCCACCATAAAACACACAAGGATGACCAAGAACATCATGTGCAACTAAAAGTTACTTATGTAAATACAAAGTGGCATAAGGGATCAAAAGTGATAGTAGAAAACATATGGATCTGGGGTGATGAGGTAAGAGATCAGTACAAATGAAACAATGTATAAAAATAACACAAATACCACCCGACTCCTGGGAGTAAAGCTTAATTTGAAGGAGGAAGGTCAAAAAAATATATCTGATAAAAATGATAAATCCAAAAAAAGCTGAAAGCTAAGTAGTCAACAAATGAGCGCATAGATGTGAAGACAAATGTCCAATATCTAATTATAAAGCAAAATAATAAATGTGAAATGAAGCTCGAAAGCCAACGCAGTCTCCAACAGGAATCAAATGAAAAATGAAACAATAGCCCCCCTCACCCAGAGATGGTACTGTCCCGGCTTGGCACATCAGATCCTCACAGTCCTCTTAATCCGTCACCCAGTGCTTAATTTGATCCGGTGGTTGTCGGTGGGAGGAACCAGCACTTATTTTTCAGAACCGGCACTTATTTCTCCACAATAGACATTTTCAGAGAGAAAACAGAGGGAAAAACAAACAAAACAAAATAAAAAGATGGACAAAGAGAATTCCAGGAAATCCATCACAAAGGTTGAAAGCAGAAACCTGTAAGATTGACTTAACAGGGCAGGGAGTGTCTGACAGTGAATTAAAGAGGCCTGAGGTGGATTCAGGCCTGTGCACCCTTGCTATTTGCACTGTGGCATTTTATAGCACCAGCCGCAGGTATCTGAGCAGCGCTTTGGGCACCGGCACTTATTATTTTACAAATAAAGCACTGCTGGCAACATGACAAACAATACCACTTCCTGCTCCATTGGCATGTCGACAGGAGAGCCAGGGCCCAATACCTCACAAGTGGAGTGGGCTAGTGTAGTTGACTTTGCAGGACTGACAAACACAACTGGTTGGGACAGAGGAGGACGGGGTCCCAGGGAGAGGACACAGAAGCATTCCAAGAAGAGAGGACACGCGTGTTGTCCCTTTGAGTGGGAAACCCCTATCAGCTACTGTTCTTCACGGCACTTCTTGGAAAATTTCCTAAAACATTTAGCTTTTTTTCTCCCAGTCTTTGCTGGCTCCCTGTGCTTGACCTTAGGACTCTGGGCACTTAGCCACTGTATGGTAGTGGGAAAGTATGCATGCCCTTCCCACCTATGTTAGGAAGGGGCGGATATAGGCATGGTTGAGCTCTGGACCCAGAAGGACCCTGTAAAAAAGGTATACCACATACCAAGGGCAGTTATAGCCATGGCTACTAGGGGGACGGTGCACTGTGCGTGCCATGCTCCAGAAGACCCTGTCAACCATGTCTTAGGCCCAGTTGGATGGGCCAGCAGGGACAAACCCTCAGCCTTAGGCCTCCCTAGGAGGGCCCCAAGAATGGAGCAGGTGGTAGACATAGGGTAAGGCAGTTTTATGAAAGGTACTATGCTCTGGTAGGGAAGAATCCCAAGTTGGTGTCCCCTACCTAGGGGGTTTGGCCCTGTCCCTTAGTAGTGGCCTTTGGGCCCTGGGCACTGTCGCCCTGAGGGTGCAGGGTAGAAGTGCATGCACATGTCCTCTACTGAGTAAGAAGTGGCTGACCAATGTGGGCGGGATCAGTCATGGCAAGCCCAGGGTGTGCACTTGTACCAGATAACCTTTGGATGCAGGGAGCCTGGCCCAATAGGGCAAGGTGTGTCCACCTGCATGATGGTGGTTTTATATGTATGTTGAATCTGACATAGCTGGCCTCTAGGTGCCTACCTGCACCTTTGCCTCATACCAATAATAAATCTGGCACTAGCCTGTGTGCACATACTGACACAAAGGTAGTTTTCGATATTGGTTCTGGCATCACATGCCAGGGTGTGCACAATTGCATGTGGGTATTCTAAAATAGGGACTGAGCCTGATAACGCACGCCAGTATAGGTGAACTTGCCCCTTTGTGGTGGCTGTAGCCTAACTGTCTAAGTATCTGCAGGCTTGTCTGTGCACCAGGGCACACGTGCCCCAGGAGATGCGGAGCACCCATGCGTGTTCGCAGTGCCCATGAGAGCTACTCTGCCCATAAGGTAACATGGGAGAAAAGAGTCTTATAAGGTCTTGCTACAATAGTGGATTGCAGAGGAGCAGCTTCATGATGTTTGGTATCATTGGATTCAGAGTGACAAATGCCCTCTGATGGGAAAGGTTGTTTTATTACTAATGCCCTTGAAATGCCACTTCTAGGAAGTGGGCATATCCAGATTCTAAAATGCTTTGTGTATCCTGCAAATTCAGCTTCATTCCACTGGGTGTGGGGGGAAGAGCACATCTGTACATTCCCCGAGCGACAGCTATAAAACTTGGGCATCCAGAATGACAGACCCCTGCCATTTGGGCTTGGGATGGATCACTTGGAGGGAGAAGTTTCTGACACTTGGCCTCTCGGAGCCAGAGCATGACCCCACTAAAGATAAAGATCTACATTCCACATCCTCAGGGCGGGAGGGGAGGATATTTAGGAGAGACATCTGTGGTTTAAAGAAGAACACTTTGAACCACCCCTGACTTCAAAGGCACACTTTAGTATACCTAGGGGTATTACCCTTCACTGAGGCAGAGTTGCATCTATAGTGATGTGGGACGGTACTGCTGGACTGCTTGGCATGCACTGCCAGAGGAATCTGTTGTGCACGGGAGGATAACTATCTGAGGAAGGCATCTGCCACCCTTCCTGTATTGTGGGTGGCCTGAGCTGACTGCTGATGTGTCGTAACCCGAGGTGTGCTCTCCAAGGGCAGATTGGCTGCCCCCTGTTCTCTGCACAGGCCTCAGACATTAAAGACCTCCTGCGTGGGATTTGCATTGCCTGCGGGATCATCTGGAGAGCGGTGCCCTCTTTTGCGTCTACATCGTATGCTTGCCTCCACCAGGCAGCAACAGCATGGGCGTGGACTAAGTATTGTGTCTGGAGACCAGAATTACCTGGTGTGGAGCCTGCAAGTACCACCCGCACTTCAGGTGAGTGGCCCTTCATCATGGGGACCACTGCATGTTGAGACATCTTGTGGTATGAGAAGGATCACCCATTGCGGGACCCTGCTTGGCCTGCTGTTGTCGAGGGAGTCGCATTTCTCTCGTGTGACCCTCGGCTGCACATGCATCGCATGCTGTGCTCCGTTCATAGGTTGCGAACCTCGGAGGTAGGGGTGCAACCGGTATTGTGCTACACACTGCCTAATATGGTACAGCTAACTTGCGTTGAAGTGTGCGGCAGGGGAGTCTGGTGCGACTAAAGTCATCACACACCAGACGTTGTGCCTCATTCTAGGAAGGTACAGAAATGAAGCTCCTTGTGTGACCATATAGTCTAGACTGACTCAAGTCATTGAGCACTAGACGCTGTACCTCATTCCAGAGAGGTGCAGGATTTATGTTCTTCGTGGGAGTGTCCAGGAGTGTCTGGCGTGGTTCATGTCATCATGCACCAGACCAGAGCCTCCTCCTGAGGAGGTACCATATTGGGAATTGTTGTTGGATTTTTGATATGGTCAGGGGTGGTTCAGGTCATCAGACCCCTGACGTTGTGCCTCATTATTTTGTCGGTACAGCACTGAGCACTTTTCACGTGGGAGCATAACCATCTTTTGCAACTCAGGTTTTCATGCACCAGACACAGGGCCTCCTTGTACAGAAGGTAAGGAGCTAGTAACTCGTTGTGTGCAACCGTAATTGTCAAGGGTGAGTCAAGTCAACATGCCCCGATGGTGCACCTCCATTCTGGAGTTGCCGAAACTGGTAACTATTTTGTAACACTGACTGGCAGGTCTGGGCACCGCAGTGGCTAACGGGTGGTAGGAGTGACTTTCCCCATTTGTGTTGCAGACCCCTGAGTGAACCTCCTACTGGGAGTCCAACCATCTCTTTGCTAATTGTTGCCAGATCGGCTGTTGTCTTTCCTTCCCTCCTCCCATCTTGTCCCCGGGATCCAGCATAGTGTGACTATGGCAGTGAGCGGCCTAGGATCCAGGGGGAAGGTTGACCGAATCTATTGTTAGTGGTGGGGTGGGATAGCCAAAGCTGATTGTGGGTGGAGGCTGATTTGGGACCCAGGGTGCCTGCAAATGCAGTGGCATCCACTAGCCAGATATCAGTGCATCGCATTAGGGTGCCGGGAGCGTGTGCGTGTCTGTATGTGTGTGTGTTCGCGTGCATGCGTGTGTGTGCACGCGCACACAAGCCGACTGATACCCGTGGCACCATCCAGCGGTGCAGAGTGGATGTGCGTGGGTGAGTGCAGGTAAATGGGAGGGCAGCACTGTTGTAATTTAATAGCAGTTAGATTAAGCATTAGCAGAAGACATCTTGTATTTAGCAACTATTGAGAACATTTGGCGGAATCCATTTTGTATTCATGGCAGCCATTTTCTTTGCCATGTGCTTGCCATGTGCTCTGTCCTACCTTTCTGTTAACTACTCTTTAAAATCTGTCTAGTGACAAGTTATATTTAGCATCTCCCACTTTCGCACATGCCCAGTAAGATCTGCAGCTGTTAGTAATCAGTAACAGACAGTAATGTGTCAACTAGTCCTTGAAACTGTTAGCCCCTCCTACCTGTCGACTGTGCATTTCCATTTGACCTTATATGTATATAAGTCGTGCTTCTATAATTGTACCACATTTTTTTAGCTCCTGCGTGGGTATAAAAGGACCATGCTCTCTTAGTTCAGTGTGCTACTTCAAACATTACCGAAGGGTGCTGTTTGAACTGTAGTACCACCTCATGAGGTTTAATAAACTTTGTCTTTTATTTCAGTTTCTGTGCCAACTTCTTCCTATATGGCCTGAGGATATTGTGCAGAGAAGGGCAAACCCCTTGCACTAGTAGGCCTTGCTGAGGCTTACTTCAACAAATTGGCGCCCGAACAGGGACTCATCGGCGACTCAGAAACCCGACGGATTGGTCGCGACGAAGGATTGGGATCTCGCTGCGGACGATCAATGCCTGAGGAGATCCGAGTCTTGGGAACCACAGCGTTTTTCCCTTCTTTCTGATTTGACCATCCAGGTGGCGCCGGTCCTCGACTGAGATCCTTTTTGTTCATTCGTCATGCAGGGACCATTTGGTCGATTTTAGAACTTGGCAGTTGGAACCTGGACACCCTGTGATTGGTAAGAGCCGTTTTACGGCACTTGCTGTGGGATTTGATGCCTTTGTTTGGTAAAGAAGTTTAGCACTACTTACTGTGGCTCTTGTGTTTTGGGTGACTAGTCAATTTGTGTCCTTTGAATTGATATATAAATTGCAATTTATATAGGCAGGTAATGAGGAGAATTTTCTCCAATTTAATTTTGATTTCAACATCACCTTAAGTGCTACTTTGATTATAATATTGCATATTCTGCACTATTTTTGGCATGCCTGTTTTTAGCGCACTTCGTAGGATGTGTTGCTTTTGTAATGGTACCAATTTGAGACTGGAAGAATCACAACCGGCACCCCCAGAGGGGACGCCCAATAGAGATATGTATGTTAAACATGGTCTTTCTTCTGTAATGTACAGCACATTGTGGAATAAGTACACTCGTGCGGATCCTGAGTTACGTTGGCCTATGCATGGGTCATTTGATTTGCGAAAGATTGAATATGTGGAACAATGTATGTGTAAGCGAAGGTCTAGGCAAGATATGTTTGACTGTGTACGAATGTGGGAGAAAGAAGTGCGTGGACGAGTGAAGAGTGAGCAAGCCTTGCTTGAGAAAGAGCAGCGAAAGAATGTATATGTGAAAGCATTGGAAATGAGAAAGAAAAAAATAAATGACTTAAAGGAGCTAGAAGAGAAAGAACGTAAATTACAGGTAACTGGCCAATACACTGTTAGGCAACCTCTCTATCCTATCCTTAATAAATCACACAATGGTTTTTTGTTACTAGATAGCCCTCCACCTCCGTATGTCGTTCCATCTGCCCCTCATTAGTTAGCTAAGGTCTCCGGTTCGGGGCAACAGAAGATACGAGACAGTCGCTCTATGTTGAATGCTGAAAGTGCGTCTGAGCTTAGATCTATTGCTCGTAAAACAATTCATAGCATTGTCTCTGCTTCTGAATTTTTAGACGACAGGAAAGGGTGGACGGAAAAGGAGCAGCTATATTTTACTGAGGCATTTGGCACAGAAATTATTGAACTATATCGGATATATTCTGATGAGTTAGAGCCCAATGATGTAGCAGCTGATCATAAGCAAATGCGTGATGGTCTTTTTGTTTTCCCCCAGGTGGCTGATGCACTCAGGCGTTTGGTGAAATTATGTGTTGTAGCAGTCCATTTGCAAGAGGAGAAAAGGGCCGTGGACGTAGTTGTATGAACATCTCAGACCGGCGGGGTGCAAGCTTCCATCTTCGGAACAGATACGACTATGATAGTTCACGCGAAACCAATGCGGTAGGCCGCGCCTTTGTATGTTCCTCCTAAAGGATTGGGTACAAGTGATGATAAAACTTCTGTTGATGCTAAGGGTTATTTTATTTATAATTGGGTGTATACTCCTTGGAATAGGGCAGATGTAATGGCACTTAAAACAGCATTACCTGATCCGTGGAAAAATCCAGCCGCCTTTTATGAGGAAGTTGAGGGAGCAATTCGTTCTTGTACCATGACTTTGGCTGACATTGATTTATTTTTCGGATTGATATTACCACCAAATATGTGGAGAACTGTTCGTAAAGTTGATGATCGTGTAGCTTTTGGGGCGTCATAGAAAGAATTAGAACAGATGGACGGGGATAGGGAACCTGTGAAAAAGGCATATCAGTTGATTCTAGATCTTCCCGCAGCCATATTAGTTAAGTTAAAAACAATTATTCCCCCTAAAAAGATATATTAGACTGTTTTAGTGTCTTTAAGAAAAAGGCAGATGAATCAGTCTCTGATTTCTTTACACGCTTTGAAGAAGCATTTCATGATTTTAGCGGCCAGTTATTGTCAGATGATACGGGCAGACATTTGTTTGTCGATAAATATGTTACAAATCTGTTACCAGGAATAGCTAGTCGTCTAAAAGCTAGTGAAAGTTCATGGACTACCTCTACTCCGGTTTCTCTTTTGACTATGGCTCAGTATTATGAACGTCAGGAATTAGAAGCAAAAGGTAGCGAGGATAAAAAGATTAAAGAATTAAAGACGAAGGTTATGTTGGCTCAAACTTATGGTCCGCTTTTTAGAGGTAGTGCTATAGGTGGACGTGGATCTTATGGTTCTTCTTACACTCGTTCAAATTTGTCTGTTGATCAGTGTGCGTATTGTAAGAAATTTGGGCATTGGGCTGCCGATTGTCCAGCACTACGTGTTCAGCAGTGTTCATGTGGTCGGGGACAAATGAGAAATCGCTCAGGAGATTCAGGGCCTAGAAGAAGCACGAATGATCATGCTAGGGTTGATGCTAATATACGAGGGCAGGATGGGTTTAACACTTTTGATAGACGGAACCAATACCTGATGTCTAACTATGTGCAGCCTGATTTCCAAGATTCTGCTTATGCATAGGATTGCCTAGGATGGGGTAAGGAATCAGTTGAAGTTCCAGTAGATCAGAGGGGTCCCTATGTTACAGCACATGTTTTGGGTTCTACTGATCAGTTTCTGGTTCATACAGGAGCTACTCGTAGCGCCTTGTCTAAACAATTGATTCCAAGGGCTCCCCTGTCTGGCTTAACCATTACATCGATAGGTTTCGATGGAACACCTTCCCCTAGCCCATTGTCACAACCACTTGCATTCCATGTTTATAAATTTACTGCTCCATGTCCATTTTTGCTTTTTCCAAATACACCAGACAATATTGTGGGTCTTGATATGCTCAAGTATTTCAGGGCTACAATACGATGCTCTCCTGAAGGGGTGTTTGTTATTTTAAATAATAATCATCCTGTGATGAAAAGAGTTTGTCTTGTTAAAGAGGATATTGCATTAGCTTCACTCCTTAGTACTTTGTGGGCTACTTCAGATACTGATGTGGGACAAATGATTATTCCAACTGTACATATTAGTGTCAAGGAGGGAGCTGTATTGCCACGTTTGCCTCAATACAAAATCTCACAGGAGGGCGAAGAAGCACTCACACGAAATGTGCATGATCTTATTGCAGTTGGAGTTGTTGAGGAAGTTCTGTATAATGTTTGTAACAGTCCGATTCTTCCTATTCTGAAAAAGGATACTGATACTAGGATTTACCGATTCATTATTGATTTACGAGAAGTCAATAAGATTGTGATACCACATTATCCTGTGGTATCTGACATCACAACACTTCTTACTTTGGTTCCCCCGACAGCAACTACGTTCTCTGTGATAGACTTGAAGAATGCTTTCTTTTCGATCCCTATTCATCCTGATAGCCAATATTTGTTTGGTTTTACTTTGAATAAACGATCATTTAGAGTTTGCTGAGTTCCTCAAGGCTATACTGAGAGTCCTAGTATTTATAGTCAAGCGTTAAAACGACAACTCGATTCTTTTGTTTTGCCTGAAGGTGTGGCTCTCATACAATATGTCGATTACATTTTGTTGGCAGCTGATACCCCTGAGCAATGTGAAAAGTGCACTTTGTCCTTACTTTCTTTTCTTGCATCACACCATCATAAAGTGTCACGAAAGAAATTGCAATATTGTAGACCAAAGGTAACCTATTTAAGTCACCTTTTGTCTAAGGAGGGTTGTGCACGTACATCAGATCGTATTCAAGCAATTTTAGACACACCAGTACCCTCTACTCAGAAAGATGTTTGTGCATTCCTTGGTCTTACTTCTTTTTGTAGGCAATGGACATTAGGGTTTTCACACATTCTCAAACCTTTGCTAGCACTTTTGACTAAAGATACTCCAATGCCCCTCCCATGGACAGATGAATGTGAGACTGCTTTCCAGCAGCTACGACAAGCCCTTTGTTCAGCACCAGTGTGAGGTACTCCAGATTACATGAAGCCTTTTGCACTTTACGTACATGAGAAAGATGGATGTGCATTGTCAGTTTTAGTACAGACACATGGCGATAAGCAGCGTCCCTGTGCATATTTTTCAGCAGTACTTGATCCTGTCGCTCGAGCGTTGCCTGGGTGTTTTCGTTCAGTTGCCGCAACAGCTGTGCCAATACGTCAGAGTGAAGGGATAGTTTTGTCACATAAGCTGTTGGTGTTAGTACCCCATGCGGTTGATGCTTTTTTAAATCAAACAAAGACACAACATTTAACTAGCGCTCGCCTGACAGGATATAAATTGACATTGCTGGCTCCTCACATTACACTGAAGAGATGTGCAACACTAAATCCAGCCACTTTGTTGCCATATCTGGTGACTCAGCCTCAGTCACAAGAAACACATGATTGTATATTCCTTACCGAAGAACAGACAAAGGGTCGTATTGATTTACAAGATACGCCCCTTCCAGATGTAGACAGGGAATTGTGGGTTGATGGGTCTTGTTTGAAGTTGCCAGACGGTACGACCTCAGCTGCATATGCAATCACAACATTACACATGGTAGTGGAGACAGCTCGTATACCACAGAAGTCAGCTCAAGCAGCTGAACTAATAGCTTTGACACGAGCATGTGAGCTTAGTACTGACTTATGTGTGAACATTTATACAGACAGCCGCTATGCTTTTGGAGTGGCTCATGATTTTGGTTTGCTTTGGAAGGAGAGAGGCTTTCTCACATCCCACGGGATGCAGATAATGCACAGAGAATTAGTGCATAACCTCTTGACTGCATTGACATATCCAAAGAAACTAGCTATTGTGAAATGTAGTGCACACAAGAAAGTGACCAATAAGATAGGGCAAGGTACTACCCTTGCGGACTGCGTAGCACGTGAGACTGCGATGCAGCAAAGTACTACTTCTATGTATGTAGTGAAGTCACAAGCTGAACGTTGGCATAATGCTAGACAAGACGTATTAGATATACAGAAATCTGCTTCTGTGAAAGAACGCGAGCAATGGTCTGAAGAAGGAGAATTGGATGATGAGGGCTGTTGGCGGAATAAGCAGATTGATAAATGGAAATTGCCTATAGCTTTTGTACAACCTATGGTTCAGATGGCACATGGGCTGGCACATGTTGGAGCTTCAACAATAACGAAGTTGCTTACGCAAGTTTGGGAGCATCCAGAAATTTCCAGTACAGCTAAGAGAGTAGTACAGTCTTGTTTGATCTGTTTACAATACAATCCTGGAAAAGGGACATGTACTCCTGCGGAAGGGTTTGCTACACCAACTGCACCTTTTGAAGTTCTACAAATGGATTATATTCAGCTTGAACGCTGCAACAATTTAAAATATGTCTTGGTGGTGGTATGTGCCTTCAGTAAATGGATAGAGGCGTACCCCACAAAGGATAATACTGCCATTACCACAGCGAAGGTGCTTTTGAAATAATTTTTCCCTAGGTTTGGTGTTTGCAGACTTTTATGGAATGATAATGGACCTCATTTTGTTGGGGAAGTTATTAAGTATGTCCTGAAAGGATTAGGGATCAAACAGAAGTTCCATGCGGTTTTCCACCCACAATCAGCAGGGTTGGTGGAAAGGTATAATGCTACTTTGAAGCTGACGTCAGCGAAGATACAGACTTCCGCATCCTTAACTTGGCCGGATGCATTACCGTTGGCATTATTGTCTATTAGGTCAGTGCCACACTTTCGAATCGGCCTTTCTCCTTACGAAATAGTGTTTGGAAAGCCAATGAACATTTGGGGAGTTCCTAAGCCAAATTCTGTATGTGATGTACCTTGTGTCCTGATGAATGATTATTTGGCACAGTTAACCGACAATTCGGTTTCTATTCATCATTTGGTAAGAGAAGCACTTCCAGACAGATCTACAGGTGAAGGCCATGAACTCCGACCTGGTGACCAGGTGATGTTTAAGTCCTTTGAAAGATTAAGCAGCTTAGAACCAAGGTGGCGAGGCCCAGAACAGGTGCTCCTTGTGACAAGGACAGCAGTTCGAGTGACAAACCAAAAGAATTGGGTCCATAGTACTCACTGCAAGAGAGTGCTACCTACCTTGGTGGAACATGCTGTGCTGACCGATCATCGAGAGATTTTGACTACGGAGAAAGGCCGTGCTATATCACCTGACGAATCTGCAGAGTTTTTCCCGGACCATACAATTTCTGGAGTGTCGCGATATAATTTGAGACCGAGGAAAGACCCCGTAGTGCTGGAGAAAACTGGTTGAGCTACCGCCCTGGGTTAGTGAAACGGAGAGCCAATGTGGCAAGGGGGGGGATCAGCCATGCATTAGAGTTGTGACACCCTTCTTGGCCCGTGGTGAAGAAATCAGCGGCTGCCCAGGGATAAGAGCTCCAACGATTGTTTTTAATTAATTTCTGAAAGGGTCGATTATCACTGTTGCTAAAATGAATAACAAACTGATCATTAGTACTATGGGGTTTGTTGTTGTTTTGGTGGTTATAGCAATAATCACCTGGTTTGTTAAAAAGAAGGCTCCTGCTTGTGAATTTTTTGTTGCCACTACTCTAGTACCAGAGGATCACTATTACTTTATGCTTCCCTATCAGGAGCAGAAGCACCGTCAATCGTAATTCAATAATACTTTCATTCAGATGTTGCATCATACTCATAATGCTACAAATACTACTAACTGTTGGGTATGATTAATGATACCTGTGCATCAAAAGAAAGGAGGAACACCTTTCATTCCTCTTCCTTTTTCACACAATGGTTCTTGTCAAGCTTGGTATATGCCTTTGTTTGCATCTGGAAAACGTACAGAGGGCGGACTTCTTTTTCGCCTTAATAAAGTATGCTACCAAGACAAAGATGGGTATCCCCAAGCCAAAGGAACTAAATGGGAATGGAAAGAGTATCAACCGGACAATGTTTCAATACCATATGTCTTCACAAATATAAGAGACTCTGACAAGAAAGAACAATTTGTGATTTCTGTTACAAAAACTAAAGCAGATTTATGTATACGTAGCATTGGGCGAATTCCAGTAGGGAAAAGCGATTGTACCTTGATTTTAACTATTGAGGGTGTAAATAATAGTAGTTTTACAGCTTCACATAATACATATTTTGTTTGTGGTAACTATGGATATTACCAACTACCTGTTGGGTGGTCAGGTGTGTGTTATGCATCTTTTCTATTACTCCCTGTGTTTTTGGCCCCTGCATCATATCACTGAGATTTTAAACTGTTCAATGACATCATTAAAAATAGATATAAAAGGACAATAAGTACAAATGAGGTAGGCCAAACAAATACTTGCCTGCAACAATATGTTGATTTTAATTTACGGTTGTTCTCCTTTGTGGGTGCTGTGTTAAACAGTAGGAAAGTGAGACAGTTGTCTAGGGTTGTGGAAGCTGTTACCAATCAGGCAGCTCTAGCACTTGGGAATATTACTGAGGAGCTCCAAATTGCGAGGATTGTAGCGCTCCAAAATCGTATGGTACTAGATGTGATATTAGCTGATCGAGGTGGTGCATGTCACATCATCAGTAGTAGTTGCTGTGTTTTTATTCCAGATCACTCACCTTCAGTATATGATGCAATATCTAAATTGCATAAAATTGCTGCAGAAATCCACACAGAGACTGGCACTTGGACTTTTTCTGGATGGTTTTGGGCTCTTGTTTCCGCTTGGGGCTGGAAACTACTGACTATCCTGTGTGTAATGATTGCAATATTTTTCACATGCTGTATCTGTATTCAGTGTGGTCCAATGTTCTGCTCCATGTGTATTACTGCTTGTATGCCTACCAAAAGAAATATTACAGAAATGAAAGCATAACACATTTTAGATAAGGAAATAGCTGAAATGATGAGCATAAATATACAAGATGAATATTTAGATTATCCCAGAAAGACTAATGTCTTCGGCTAATGCTGAAAGGGCCATCTGTTGTAAATCAGTAGCGATTAGATTAAGCATTAGCAGAAGGCATCTTGTATTTAGCAACTATTGTGAACATTTGGCGGAATCCATTTTGTATTCATGGCAGCCATTTTCTCTGCCATGTGCTCGCCATGTGCTCTGTCCTACCTTTCTGTTAACTACTCTTGAAAATCTGTCTATTGACAAGTTATATTTAGCATCTCCCACTTTCGCACATGCCCAGTAAGATCTGCAGCTGTTAGTAATCAGCAACAGACAGTAATGTGTCAACTAGTCCTTGAAACTGTTAGCCCCTCCTACCTGTCGACTGTGCATTTCCATATGACCTTACATGTATGTAAGTCTTGCTTCTATAATTGTACCACCTTCTTTTAGCCCCTGCGTGGGTATAAAAGGACCATGCTCTCTTAGTTCAGTGTGTTACTTCAAACATTACCGAAGGGTGCTGTTTGAACTGTAGTACCACCTCATGAGGTTTAATAAACTTTGTCTTTTATTTCAGTTTCTGTGCCAACTTCTTCCTATATGGTCTGAGGACTTTGTGCAGAGAAGGGCGAACCCCTTGCACTAGTAGGCCTTGCTGAGGCTTACTTCAACAGCACCAGATAAATAGTTGGAACACTATGGCCCTCATTACAACCCTGGCGGTCGGTGTTAAAGCAACGGTAATACCGCAAACAGTCCGGCGGAAAAAAAGATGGAATCATGACCATGGCGGAAACCGCCAACATAGACAGCCACGGTAACACTCCGACCACCAAGGCGGTAGAAACAAACACCACGGCGGTAACCACCAACAGACAGGCGGAAAACAATGTACCGCCCACCGTATCACAAGAGGCCCATCCGCCACCTTTTCCGGGGCGTAACCAACGCAAACAAAAACACGGCGGAAACAGTACACATAAGGGAAAACAATCACCTCTCCACACCCCACGAGGAACCAGGATGCCATGGAGCCCGAATTTCAGATACTGCTGTTGCTGGTCTTCCTTCTCTTCTATCAGGACCACAAAAGAAGGGGTGACGACCACGGCGAGTACTGCACCTACAACACAGGGGATGGGGAGGGAAAAGAGAGTGACACAAACACGGAACACGCAACACCCCCACCCTCACCCACAACACCATACACACAAATACATGCAGCAACATTACACATACACCCCCCACCCCCTGGAAGAACACAAGGACAAAAGGAAATTATTTGAACGAATGTAATCATGTGAAATCTCATTATCAAAGTTCATAATCTAGTAAATACAATTATGTACACCAACTACACAAGTCCGGATACTGCACCAATCATTGTCCGTGGACCACTGGTCCCAAAATGCATGGGAGAAGCCCACACTAGATACCTGACTGGAAGCGGAGAGAACACTGGAGGGGCATCAGATCGAAATGAAACAGGCACCTCAGGGAGAGGGGGAGGGGGGCACCTCAGCCAGATGAACGCAGGACGCCACTGCTGCACGAGGGGGCTCCATGCCCACTGCTTTATCCTGGGGAGTGCAAAGCCACAGTCTCTCAAGTCTCTCCAGTGGGTGGTTTGCCCACTGCTTTATCCTGGGGAGTGCAAAGCCACAGTCTAAGGGGGTCATTCTGACCCTGGCGGTCACCGACCGCCAGGGCCAACGACCGCGGAAGCACCGCCAACAGGCTGGCGGTGCTTCCTGGGCCATTCTGACCGCGGCGGTAAAGCCGCGGTCAGAAAAGGGGAACCAGCGTTTTCCCGCCGGTTCTCCCCTGGCCCAGGGAATCCGCCATGGAGGCGCTGCTTGCAGCGCCGCCATGGGGATTCTGACCCCTTCCCGCCATCCCGTTCCTGGCGGTTTCTACCGCCAGGAACAGGATGGCGGAAACGGGTGTCTTGGGGGCCCCTAGGGGCCCCTGCACTGCCCATGCCACTGGCATGGGCAGTGCAGGGGCCCCCTAACAGGGCCCCATAATGATTTTCAGTGTCTGCTTTGCAGACACTGAAAATCGCGACGGGTGCCACTGCACCCGTCGCACCCCAGCAACTCCGCCGGCTCCATTCGGAGCCGGCTTCATCGTTGCTGGGTCTTTCTCGCTGGGCCGGCGGGCGGCCTTTTGGCGGTCGCCCGCCGGCCCAGCGGGAAAGTCAGAATGACCGCCGCGGTCATTTCACCGCAGTGCGGTCTTTTGGCGGTCTCTGCCCGGAGGGCAGTGCCCGCCGCCCGCCGGGGTCGGAATGACCCCCTAAGTCTCTCAAATGGGTGGTTTGCCCACTGCTTTATCCTGGGGAGTGCAAAGCCACAGTCTCTCAAGTGTCTCCAGTGGGTGGTTTGCCCACTGCTTTATCCTGGGGAGTGCAAAGCCACAGTCTCTCAATTCTCTCCAGTGGGTGGTTTGCCCACTGCTTCATCCTGGGGAGTGCAAAGCCAGAGTCTCTCAAGTCTCTCCAGTGGGTGGTTTGCCCACTGCTTTATCCTGGGGAGTGCAAAGCCACAGTATCTCAAGTGGATAACAGTCTCCACTGGTTCTGGAGGGGGCCTGGTGCCCAGAGTGCTTCATCCTGCCAAGGACTGAGGTAGTGGATGTGATTCTCTACTGGTTCTGGAGGGGGCCTGATGCCCAGAGTGCTTCATCCTGCCAAGGACTGAGGTAGTGGATGTATCTCTCCACTGGTTCTGGAGGGGGCCTGGTGCCCAGAGTGCTCCACATGCAGTGTGGCCTGTACAATTCACTCACCTGGGTGTGCGTGGCACGACATTGGCAAGGTACAGGTAGCATGATACGCCATGGAGGCAGAGACATACCCCACACTACTGCGGCTTCACATTCCACCTGCAGGTGCCAACAGTGATGAGAGTAATGCTTCATGGAAGCTGCCCAGGGTCCTGGAACTCACCACCAGCCTCGGATGACTGACCACTGGAATGGTAGGCATGTCAGCGGTGGTGCCACTGTCCGAGGATGTCGCGGCCGCTAGCGGTGCATGCGGCGGTGTCTGTGGTGGCGGTGCTGGCGGCGGTGTCTGTGGTGGCGGTGCTAGCAGCGGTGTCTGTGGTGTCGGGGCTGGCGGCTGGGTCTGTGGCGGCGGGGCTGGAGGCGGGGCATGTGTCAGCACCTGCTGAGGGAGAAAGCAGGATGTCTCCTGCAGCCTCGGATGGCTGCCCACCGGGGAAGAGGCTGGGGACTGTCACAGCGCTGTAGACGTGCTGGAGGCGGTGCAGGTAGCGGTGCAGGTGGCGGTGCAGGTGGCGGTGTTCGCCGCTGTACTGGTTGGCGTGGACAGAAGGTGTGACACTGGTCCCTCAGTCTGTGCCACCATGCCCTCTCCTGACCTGCCCCTCTGTTTTTGGCTCTTCCCCACCTTGGAGGGTGGCGCAGTTGTCTTGCCACTATCCCCTTTTGTTTTCGCTGACCCCTTGGTGGCTGGTGGTTTCGGCTTCTCCCGCCGGGATGTGGGCACCTTTTTCACCTTGGCAGGTGGAGGAATGTCCTTGCCCTTGCTACGTGGCACATTGGCAACCCTGATGGTTGGCGCACTCCATGACCCCGCAGTTGCTGGCACCAAGCCTGGGGATGTGGTGGCTGTGGTGCTGGGCTGGGACCTGGAAAGCCTGGCCCTAGGGGAAGGGCGGAGGGGAGGTGTAGGGAAGAGGTCAATGTTAGCTAGGAAAAGTTTTTTAGACACACTGGGATGGGTAGATGGAGGGGGTTTGGGAGTGGAGGAAGAGGTAGTGGTTGTAGGATGTGTACGTCTGCTGAATTTGGGTGAAGGTGCATGGGCTGGAGGCTGTTGTGAGGTGGATGGCTGTTGGGTGTGTGTGTGCCTGCGTTTGTGTACTTTGGGAGGAGGGCTCACAGACATACTGGTAGAGGACACTGGGGATGTGTAAATGGTAGTGGGGTGGTGATTGCACATGAGCAGTGTGTGGTGATGGGCGTGCTGGTGATGGAGGTAGTGGCTGAGGATGTAGTGCATGCAGGTGTGAGTGGAGACGAGACTGGGAAGGAGGAGGGAGATGTGGAAGAGGGGGACACAGTGGAGGAAGTGGATGTTGGTATGTGTGCATGGGTATGTTGCTTGTGTGAGTGCCTGTGGGATGTGTGGTGCTTATGTTTGCCTGAGCCACTCTTGTGTGTTGATGTGTGTGCATGCTGGTCTGATGGTGTGCTTGGGACAGGCAGAGGTACAGGGGATTGGGTCTGGGTGGAGGAGGTTGGAGGGGGAGGCTGGACACAGGGACAATAGCTGCCATCAGTGTTGAGGCCAGAGCCTGAAATGTTCTCTGTTAGGCTGCCTGGCCAGAATGAATGCCCTCCAGGTATGCATTTGTTTGTTGCAAAATGCCTCTCACCAACCTGTTGAAGTAAGCCTCAGCAAGGCCTACTAGTTCAAGGGGTTCGCCCTTCTCTGCACAAAGTCCTCAGACCATATAGGAAGAAGTTGGCACAGAAACTGAAATAAAAGACACAGCAACTACTACTGATGATGCAACATGCACCACCTCGATCAGCTAATATAACATCTAGTACCATACGAGTTTGGAGCGCTACAATCCTTGCAATTTGGAGCTCCTCTGTAATATTCCCAAGTGCCAGAGCTGCCTGATTGGTAACAGCTTCCACAACACTAGTCAATCGTCTCACTTTCCTACTGTTTAACACAGCACCTACAAAGGAGAACAACCCTACATTAAAATCAACATATTGTTGCAGGCTAGTATCCGTTTGGTCTACCTCATTTGTACTTATTGTCCTTTTATATCTATTTTTAATGATGTCATTGAACGGTTTAAAATCTCAGAGATATGATGCAGGGGCCAAAAACACAGGGGGTAATAGAAAAGATACATAACATACACCTGACCACCCAACAGGTAGTTAGTAATATCCATAGTTACCACAAACAAAATATGTATTATGTAAAGCTGCAAAACGACTAATATTTACACCCTCAATAGTTAAAATCAAGGTACAATCGCTTATCCCTACTGGAATTCGCCCAATGCTACGTATACATAAATCTGCTTTAGTTTTTGTAACAGAAATCACAAATTGTTCTTTCTTGTCAGAGTCTCTTATATTTGTGAAGACATATGGTATTGAAACATTGTCCGGTTGATACTCTTTCCATTCCCATTTAGTTCCTTTGGCTTGGGGATACCCATCTTTGTCTTGGTAGCATACTTTATTAAGGCGAAAAAGAAGTCCGCCCTCTGTACGTTTTCCAGATGCAAACAAAGGCATATACCAAGCTTTACAAGAACCATTGTGTGAAAAAGGAAGAGGAATGAAAGGTGTTCCTCCTTTCTTTTGATGCGCAGTTATCATTACACATACCCAACAGTTAGTAGTATTGGTAGCATTATGAGTATGATGCAACATCTGAATGAAAGTATTATTGAAGTACGATTGACGGTGCTTCTGCTCCTGATAGGGAAGCGTAAAGTAATAGTGATCCTCCGGTACTGGAGTAGTGGCAACAAACAACTCACAAGCAGGAGCCTCCTTTTCAACAAATCAGGTGATTATTGCTATAACCACCAAAACAACAACAAACCCCATAGTACTAATGGTCAGTTTGTTATTCATTTTAGCAACAGTGATAATCGACCCTTTCAGAAATTAATTAAAAACAATCGTTGGAGCTCTTATCCCTGGGCAGCCACTGATTTCTTCACCACGGGCCAAGACGGGTGTCGCTACTCTAATGCATGGCTGATCCCCCCCCTTGCCACATTGGCTCTCCGTTTCACTAACCCAGGGCGGTAGCTCAACCAGTTTTCTCCCGCGCTACGGGGTCTTTCCTCGGTCCCAAATTATATCGCGACACTCCAGAAATCGTATGGTCCGGGAAGTACTCTGCAGATTCGTCAGGTGATATAGCACGGCCTTTCTCCGTAGTCAAAATCTCTTGATGATCAGTCTGCACAGCAGGTTCCACCAAGGTAGGTAGCACTCTCTTGCAGCGAGTACTATGGACCCAATTCTTTTGGTTCGTCACTCGAACTGCTGTCCTTGTCGCAAGGAGCACCTGCTCTGGGCCTCGCCACCTTGGTTCTAAGCTGCTTGATCTTTCAAAGGACTTAATCATCACCTGGTCACCAGGTCGGAGTTCATGGCCTTCACCTGCAGATCTGTCAGGAAGTGCTTCTTGAACCTGTTGATGAATAGAAACCAAATTGTCGGTTAACTGTGCCAAATAATCATTCATCAGGACACAAGGTACATCATATACAGAATTTGGCTTAGGAACTCCCTAAATGTTCATTGGCCTTCCAAACACCACTTTGTAAGGACTAAGGCCGATTCAAGAGTGTGGCACTGACCTAATAGACAATAATGCCAACGGTAATGCATCCGGCCAAGTTAAGGATGTGGAACCCTGTATCTTCGCTAACTTCAGCTTCAAAGTAGCATTATACCTTTCCACCAACCCTGCTGATTGTGGGTGGAAAACCGCATGGAACTTCTGTTTGATCCTTAATCCTTTCAGGACATACTTATTAACTTCCCCAACAAACTGAGGTCCGTTATCATTCCATAAATGTCTGCAAACACCAAACCTAGGGAAAAATTATTTCAAAAGCACCTTCGCTGTGGTAATGGCAGTATTATCCTTTGTGGGGTACGACTCTATCCATTTACTGAAGGCACATACCACCACCAAGACATATTTTAAATTGTTGCAGTGTTCAAGCAGAATATTATCCATTTGTAGAACTTCAAAAGGTGCAGTTGGTGTAGCAAACCCTCCCGCAGGAGTACATGTCCCTTTTCCAGGATTGTATTGTAAACAGATCAAACAAGACTGTACTGTCTCTTAGCTGTACTGGAAATTTCTGGATGCTCCCAAACATGCGTAAGCAACTTTGTTATTGTTGAAGCTCCAACATGTGCCAGCCCATGTGCCATCTGAACCATAGGTTGTACAAAAGCTATAGGCAATTTCCATTTATCCATCTGCTTATTCCGCCAACAGCCCTCATCATCCAATTCTCCTTCTTCAGACCATTGCTCGCGTTCTTTCACAGAAGCAGATTTCTGTATATCTAATACGTCTTGTCTAGCATTATGCCAACGTTCAGCTTGTGACTTCACTACATACATAGAAGTAGTACTTCGCTGCATCGCAGGCTCACATGCTACGCGGTCCGCAAGGGCATTACCTTGCCCTATCTTATCGGTCACTTTCTTGTGTGCACTACATTTCACAATAGCTAGTTTCTATGGATATGTCAATGCAGTCAAGAGGTTATGCACTAATTCTCCGTGCATTATCTGCATCCCATGGGATGTGAGAAAGCCTCTCTCCTTCCAAAGCAAACCAAAATCATGAGCCACTCCAAAAGCATAGCGGCTGTCTGTATAAATGTTCACACATAAGTCAGTATTAAGCTCACATGCTCGTGTCAAAGCTATTAGTTCAGCTGCTTGAGCTGACTTCTGTGGTATACGAGCTGTCTTCATTACCGTGTGTATTATGGTGATTGCATATGCAGCTGAGGTCGTACCGTCTGGCAACTTCAAACAAGACCCATCAACCCACAATTCACATCTGCATCTGGAAGGGGCGTATCTTGTAAATCAATACGACCCTTTGTCTGTTTTTCAGTAAGGAATATACAATCATGTGTTTCTTGTTACTGAGGCTGAGTCACCAGATATGGCAACAAAGTGGCTGGATTTAGTGTTGCACATCTCTTCAGTGTAATGTGAGGAGCCAGCAATGTCAATTCATATCCTGTCAGGCGAGCGCTAGTTAAATGTTGTGTCTTTGTTTGATTTAAAAAAGCATCAACCGCATGGGGTACTAACACCAACAGCTTATGTGACAAAACTATCCCTTCACTCTGACGTATTGACACAGCTGTTGCGGCAACTGAACGAAAACACCCAGGCAACGCTCGAGCGACAGGATCAAGTACAGCTGAAAAATATGCACAGGGACGCTGCTTATCGCCATGTGTCTGTACTAAAACTGACAATGCCATCCATCTTTCTCATGTAGGTAAAAATCAAAAGGCTTCATGTAATCTGGAGTACCTAACACTGGTGCTGAACAAAGGGCTTGTCGTAGCTGCCGAAAAGCAGTCTCACATTCATCTGTCCATGGGAGGGGCATTAGAGTATCTTTAGTCATAAGTGCTAGCAAACGTTTGACAATGTGTGAAAACTCTAATATCCATTGCCTACAAAAAGAACCAAGGAATGCACAAACATCTTTCTGAGTAGAGGGTACTGGTGAGTCTAAAATTGCTTGAATATGATCTGATGTAAGTGCACAGCCCTCCTTAGACAAAAGGTGACCTTAATAGGTTACCTTTGGTCTACAATATTGCAATTTCTTTTGTGACACTTTGTGATGGTGTGAAAAGAAAGTAAGAACAAAGTGCACTTTTCACATTGCTCAGGGGTATCAGCTGCCAACAAAATATCATCGACATATTGTATGAGAGCCACACCTTCAGGTAAAACAAAAGAATCAAGTTGTCGTTTTAACGCTTGACTATAAATACTTGGACTCTCAGTATAGCCTTGAGGAACTCAGCAAACTCTAAATGATCGTTTATTCAAAGTAAAACCAAACAAATATCGGCTGTCAGTATGAATAGGGGTCGAAAAGAAAGCATTCTTCAATTCTATCACACAGAACGTAGTTGCTGTCGGGGGAACCAAAGTAAGAAGTGTTGTGATGTCAGACACCACAGGATATTGTGGTATCACAATCTTATTGACTTCTCGTAAATCAATAATGAATCGGTAAATCCTAGTATCAGTATCCTTTTTCAGAATAGGAAGAATCGGACTGTTACAAACATTATACGGAACTTCCTCAACAACTCCAACTGCAATAAGATCATGCACAATTCATGTGAGTGCTTCTTCGCCCTCCTGTGAAATTTTGTATTGAGGCAAACGTGGCAATACAGCTCCCTCCTTGACACTAATATGTACAGTTGGAATAATCATTTGTCCCACATCAGTATCTGAAGTAGCCCACAAAGTACTAGGGAGTGAAGCTAATGCAATATCCTCTTTAACAAGACAAACTCTTTCCATCACAGGATGATTATCATTCAAAATAACACGCACCCCTTCAGGAGAGCATCGTATTGTAGCCCTGAAATACTTGAGCATATCAAGACCCACAATATTGTCTGGTGTATTTGGAGAAAGCAAAAATGGACATGGAGCAGTAAATTTATCAACATGGAATGCAAGTGGTTGTGACAATGGGCTAGGGGAAGGTGTTCCATTGGAACCTATCGATGTAATGCTTAAGCCAGACAGGGGAGCCCTTGGAATCAATTGTTTAGACAAGGCGTTACGAGTAGCTCCTGTATCAACCAGAAACTGATCAGTAGAACCAAAAACATGTGATGTAACATAGGGGCCCCTCTGATCTACTGGAACTTCAACTGATTCCTTACCCCATCCTAGGCAATCCTATGCATAAGCAGAATCTTGGAAATCAGTCTGAACATGGTTAGACATCTGGTATTGGTTCCGTCTATCAAAAGTGTTAAACCCATCCTGCCCCCATACATTAGCATCAACCCTAGCATGATCATTCGTACTTCTTCTAGGCCCTGAATATCCTGAGCAATTTCTCATTTGTCCCCGACCACGTGAACACTGCTGAACACGTAGTGCTGGACAGTCGGCAGCCCAATGCCCAAACTTCTTACAATACGCACACTGATCAACAGACAAATTCGAACGAGTGTAAGAAGAACCATAAGATCCATGTTCACCTCTGTCACTACCTCTAAAAGGCAGACCATAAGCTTGAGCCAACATAACCTTTGTCTTTAATTCTTTAATCTTTTCATCCTCGCTACATTTTGCTTCTAATTCCTGACGTTCATAATACTGAGCCATAGTCAAAAGAGAAACCGGAGTAGAGGTAGTCCATGAACTTTCACTAGCTTTTAGATGACTAGCTATTCCTGGTAACAGATTTGCGACATATTTATCGACAAACAAATGTCTGCCCGTATCATCTGACAATAACTGGCCGCTAAAATCATGAAATGCTTCTTCAAAGCATGTAAAGAAATCAGAGACCCATTCATCTGCCTTTTGCTTAGAAGACGCTAAAACAGTCCAATCTATCTTTTTAGGGGGAATAATCGTTTTTAACTTAACTAATATGGCTGCGGGAATATCTGGAATCAACTGATATGGCTTTTTCGCAGTTTCCCTATCCCCGTCCATCTGTTCTAATTCTTTCCATGACGCCCCAAAAACTACACGATCATCAATTTTACGAACAGTTCTCCACATATCTGGCGGTAATATCAATCCGAAAAATAAATCAATGTCAGCCAAAGTCATAGTACAAGAACTAATTGCTCCCTCAACTTCCTCATAAAAGGCGGCTGGATTTTTCCACGGGTCAGGTAATGCTGTTTTAAGTGCCATTACATCTGCCCTATTCAAAGGAGTATACACCCAATTATAAATAAAATAACCCTTAGCATCAACAGAAGTTTTATCATCACTTGTACCTGATCCTTTAGGAGGAACATACAAAGGCACGGCCTCCCGCATTGGTTTCGCGTGAACTATCATAGTCTTATCTGTTCCGAAGATGGAAGCTTGCACCCCGCCGGTCTGAGATGTTCGTGCAACTACGTCCACGGCCCTTTTCTCCTCTTGCAAACGGACTGCCACAACACATAATTTCATCAAACGCCTGATTGCATCAGCCACCTGGGAGAAAACAAAAAGACCATCACGCATTTGCTTATGATCAGCTGCTACATCATCGGGCTCTAACTCATCAGAATATTTCTGATACAGTTCAATAACTTCTGTGCCAAATGCCTCAGTGAAATATAGCTGCTCCTTTTCCGTCCACCCTTTCATGTTATCTAAAAGTTCAGAAGCAGAGACAACGCTACAAATTGTTTTACGAGCAATAGATCTAAGCTCAGACGCACGGTCAGCAGGCAACATAGAGCGACTTTCTCGTATCTTCTGTTGCTCAGAACCGGAAAACTTAGCTAACTCATGAGGGGCAGAAGGAACGACATACAGAGGTGGAGGGCGATCTAGTAACAAAAAATCATCGTGTGGTTTATTAAGGGCAGGACAGAGAGGTTGCCTAATGGTGTATTGGCCAGTTACCTGTAATTTATGTTCTTTCTCTTCTAGCTCCTTTAAGTCATTTATTTCTTTCTTTCTCATTTCCAATGCTTTCACACATACATTCTTCCGCTGCTCTTTCTCAAGCAAGGCTTGCTCACGCTTCACTCGTCCACGCACTTCTTTCTCCCACATTCTTACACAGTCAAACATATCTTGCCTAGACTTTCGCTTACACATACATTGTTCCACATACTCAATCTTTTGCAAATCAAATGACCCATGCATAGGCCAACGTAACTCAGGATCCGCACGAGTGTATTTATTCCATAATGTGCTGTACATTATAGAAGAAAGACCATGTTTAACATACATATCTCTATGGGGCATTCCCTCTGGGGGTGCCGGTTGCGATTCTTCCAGTCTCAAATTGGTACCATTACAAAAGCAACACATCCTACGAAGTGCGCTAAAAACAGGCTTGCCAAAAATAGTTCAGAATATGCAATATTAAAATCAAAGTACCACTTAAGGTGCCGTTCAAATCAAAATTAAATTGGAGAAAATTCTCCTCATTACCTGCCTATATAAATTGCAATTTATATATCAATTCAAAGGACACAAATTGACTAGTCACCCAAAACACAAGAGCCACAGTAAGTAGTGCTAAACTTCATTATCAAACAAAGGCATCAAAACCCACAGCAAGTGCCGTAAAACGGCTCTTACCAATCACAGGGTGTCCAGGTTCCAACTGCCAAGTTCTAAAATCGACCAAATGGTCACTGCATGACGAATGAACAAAAAAGATCTCAGTCGAGGACCGGCGCCACCTGGATGGTCAAATCAGAAAGAAGGGAAAAACGCCATGGTTGCCAAGACTCTGGTCTCCTCAGGCATTGATCGTCCACAGCGAGATCCCAATCCTTCGTCGCGACCAATCCGTTGGGCGTCCGAGTCGCCGATAAGTCCCTGCTCGGGCGCCAATTTGTTGAAGTAAGCCTCAGCAAGGCCTACTTGTGCAAGGGGTTCGCCCTTCTCTGCACAAAGTCCTCATGCCATATAGGAAGAAGTTGGCACAGAAACTGAAATAAAAGACAAAGTTTATTAAACCTCATGAAATGACACTACAGTTCAAACAGCACCCTTCAGTAATGTTTGAAGTAGCACACTGAACTAAGAGAGCATGCTCCTTTTATACCCACACAGGGGCTAAAAGAAGATCGTACAATTATAGAAGCAAGACTTACATACATGTAAGGTCATATGGAAATGCACAGTCGACAGGGAGGAGGGGCTAACAGTTTCAAGGACTAGTTGACACATTACTGTCTGTTACTGATTACTAACAGCTGCAGATCTTACTGGGCATGTGCGAAAATGGGAGATGCTAAATATAACTTGTCACTAGACAGATTTTCAAGAGTAGTTAACAGAAAGGTAGGACAGAGCACATGGCGAGCACATGGCAGAGAAAATGGCTGCCAAGAATACAAAATGGATTCCGCCAAATGTTCAAAATAGTTGCTAAATACAAGATGTCTTCTGCTAATGCTTAATCTATTCGCTATTAAATTACAACAACCCTGCATGGCATTCAGAATGGTAGCCTGCCCAACAGTGAGGGATCTCAGGAGGTCAATAGCCTCCTCACTGAGGGCAGCAGGGCTGACTGGAGCAGGGCCTGAGGTGCCTGGGGCGAAAGAGATGCCCACCCTCCTGGGTGAGCGGGCACGGGACAGATACTGAGGGGCTGCTGAGAGGGCGGTGCTGGTAGGGGGGGTGGCGGCTGTACCTGTTGATGCGGTGGGCACAGAGGGGCCCGCCACCGCAAGGGAGCTCCCATCAGAGGAGGAGTTGCTGTTGCTGGTCTCTGCTCCTGTCCCCACCGTGGAGCTTCCCTCGCCCTCCGTCCCACTGGTGGCTTCAGACTCCGTAGCTTCACCCTCCAGGGCCAAGTGGGATGCAGCTCCCTCCTGCTCCAGTGCAAATGCTCCTCTGCCTGATGATGCTATTGCACACAAGCACAGGGAGACCACAAAAGGGGGGGGGGAGACAGAACAAAGACATGCTCAGTGCATGCAACACCACTACCGTTGGCAGACACAATAGACGGTGAGCAGCCCTCTGCACTACGCCATGCACTTATAGTTCCTAGATTTTTCACAAGCCCATGGGGTACGAGGCCTAAGCCCAATTGCTGCACACCTGAAAGTCACAGGTGCCTGACTAGGTGTAGATGGCTCTTACCACTAGTGGGGTTGGGGTGCCACATAGCCTGCCTCACAAGGGACATTGCCTACCAAGATCGCCCTGGCCTAGGGGAACCCACTGCCCACCTCACCCACCCAGACACCTCGTAATGCGCGCAGAGTCAGCTGAATGAGAGTGTACTCACCCCCTTGTGGCTGCTGTGATGCCCTCAAGCGCCCATCCAACTCCTGATAGGCCACCGCCAGGATCTGGAACATCAGGGGGGTCATGGTGCGACGGGCACCCCTCTCATGTTGGGAGGCAACCCCCAGCTGGGCCTCCGCCATCTTCTTGCTCCAGCGGCTCAGGTCTTCCCATCTTTTACGGCTGTGGGTGTTCTGTCTATGGTAGACCCCCAGGGTCCAGACGTCCTAGGCGATGGCATGCCAAACAGCCTTCTTCTGGTGGGCGCTGACCTAGAGGAATGGTACAGGGGGAAAGGACATTACTCACCCGGCCGGACCATCATACTCATTGCCCACCAGTTCCCACCCATGCCATGACGCACATACACTCACCATCCTCAAATGTAGGCCTCTGCCCCCCCCATGTATCTTCCAGCCACACCACTCAAAGCAGGCATTGTCCATTCAGCATGCTCACAGTGTACTCACCTGTTTGTCTGGAGGACCGTACAGTTACGTGTACTGGGGGAGGACCCCATCCACTAGTTTCTACAACTCCTCTGAAGTGAAGGCAGGGGCCCTTTCCCCAGACAATGTAGCCATCGTCATTTCCAGACACAGGTCACAGCAGCACTTGCAGTGTAGGTCCTCTCCTGTTGAAAGTCAGGTATCAAGTGAGTGAACAGACAGAAAATGGCAGTCACGTCCGCGGCGGTGCGTACCGTCACTGCCGACGTACTTCGTCATTGGCTCCTCGGACCCATAGGGCCCAATGTTAACCAATGCTGAATTGTTCCGCGGTCTTCGACCGCCCACCGCGACGGTGTACAACCCCAGAGCAGTTACCTCATATCCCCTTGTCCCACCTTACAGGTCAGGCAGCCGCCATTTCAGGGGGCCACAAGGCATTAATAATAACTGCGTCACACCTATCTAGGCCTGGAATACACACAGTTACAGGCACATTGCGGATTAATAAATTTCAGCAAATGACATTTTGTGATACTTCAGTGATGACTGACTCTCTGCTCGCTGTTCTCCTCCATAGGGCACGTCTGCTGGGGCAGGTGATGAGATGGCGACATCCTCCGGTGTACAGACCGCTGGTGGACCTGTCGACAATGGAAGAGAGATACATCATAGTCACATACAGACTTGATCGTGCAACAATCCAGGAACTGTGTGCCCAGTTGGAGCCAGACCTGATGTCAGCTATCCGCCATCCCACAGGGATACCCCCTCTAGTGCAGGTCCTGTCAGTACTCCATTTCCTGGCAAGTGGTTCATTTCAAACAACAGTGGTCATTGCATCAGGGATGTCCCAGCCAATATTCTCTAACATGTTGTCCAGAGTGTTGTCTGCCCTGCTGAAACACATGCGCAGCTACATCGTTTTCCCTCAGGTGGAGGATTTGCCCACAGTGAAAGGTGACTTCTGTGCCCTGGGACATATCCCCAACATCATTGGTGCCATTGACGGTACACATGTGGAATTAGTACCCCCACTCAGGAGTGAACAGGTGTACAGAAACCGGAAGAGCTACCATTCGATGAATGTGCAGACCAGTACATCTCCCATGTGAATGCCAGATTTTCTGACTCAGTGCATGATGCTTACATTTTGAGGAATAGCAGCATCCCTTATGTGATGGGGCAACTCCAGAGGCACAGTGTGTGGCTAATAGGTGAGGCGAAGAACCCAATACAGTGTGAATAGGTGTCTGGGTATGGGGTTGTCCCTAAGGGTTACTGTGTGTCTAACAGTTGTCCCTCGATATTTGCAGGTGACTCTGGTTACCCCAACCTGTCAAGGCTACTGACCCCAGTGAGGAATCCCAAGACAAGGGTAGAATAACGCTACAATGAGGCACATGGGCAAACTAGGAGGGTGATCGAACGCACCTTCGGCCTCCTGAAGGCCAGAATCCTGTGCCTCCATATGACAGGTGGCTCCCTATACTACTTACCAAAGAAGGTGTGCCAGATCATTGTGGCCTGCTGTATGCTGCACATCCTGGCTTTGCGACGGCAGGTGCCTTTTCTGCAGAAGGATGGGCCAGCTGGTGGTCTTGTGGCAGCTGTGGTGCCTGTGGACAGTGAAGAAGAGGAAGCAGAAGAAGAGGACATTGACAACCGAAACAACATAATCATGCAATACTTCCAGTGAGACACAGGTAAGAAGATGTCACTGCCTCCCACATCTCATACTATTGTTGGAGCTAGCATAAGTCTGTCATTTTCACTCAGTGTATGGACCCTGACTTGTCACTTTGCCTTTCCATTTCACAGATGTGGGTCCCACTTTGTGCCCTCTGCTATATTTCCTCCTGGCCTACAGCTGTGTTACATCGGTATGTGCACAAGTAAATTGACATTGCTATATTCCATGGTTATTGCAATTACACATTTGTGAAAGCACAGACTGACTCCAGATTGTTTTGTGATTGAAGTGTGTTTATTGCTGTGCTAATAAGTGGAGGGGGTTGTAAAATGGGCTGGGGCGATGGTGGATGAATGTCCATGGCAGCGTCCAGTCTACTTGTTTCACAGGTGCATTGTCCAAAGGGGCATAGGAAGTGGATCAATGGCAGTTTAAGGATGGACAGGGTGACAAAGTGGGACAGAGGGGTGACATTTAGGGGGGTCTCATTTCCTGGCTGGGGTCTTGGCAATGTTCTCTGTCTTGTTCCTGGATCTCAGGGACCGTTTGCGGGGTGGTTCTCCGTCTGCAGGGGGTGGGGTGCTGGTAAGGTGGTCCTGTGGCGGTGCCTCCTGTCCACTAGCGCCGGCGGAAGTGGAGGGCTGTTCATCATCCAGGCTAGTGTCAGGGGCCCCTTGTTGTGCCACTGTGTCCCTCCTGGTGTTGACAAGGTCTGCCAGCACCCCTGCAATGGTGATCAGGGTGGTGTTGATGGACTTCAAGTCCTCCCTAATCCCCAGGTAGTGTTCCTCCTGCAGCCGCTGGGTCACCTGAAACTTGTCCAGTACTGTTGCCATTGTCTCCTGGGAATGATGGTAAGCTCCCATGAGGTTGGAGAGGGCCTTGTGGAGAGTGGGTTGTCTGGGCCTGTCCTCCCCCTGTCGCACAGCAGTCCTCCCAGCTTCCCTGTTGTCCTGTGCCTCTGTCCCCTGAACCGTGTGCCCATTTCCAGTGCCCCCAGGTCCCTGATCGTCCTGTGTTAGTGGGGTTGCCTGGGTTCCCTGTAGTGGTGGACACACTGCTGATTGACGTGTCCTGGGGACAGAGGGATGGGCCCGCTGGGTGGGTGCGGTGGTGGTGTTTCCTGAGGGGGGACGCTCTGTGGTGGCTTGTGACTGCGTCAGGGGAACCGACTGTCCCGAGGTCCCTGATGGGCCGGGCTCGTCATCTTGATCCAGTTGTGCAGAGCTGCTGTCATCACTGTGGGTCTCTTCTGTGGGGGGACTGGATATGTCTGGCACCTCCTGTCCGATGACGTTGGGTAGGGGTCCTGTAGGGGTGTAAAAGCATGATTATTGCATCTGTGTGTCCCATCGTGTGCAATGGGTGAGTGACCCTCTACTCCAGTGCTTGCGTTCTTGGCTTGGTCCTTGTGTGATAGTTGGTTTGGTGTCTGTGTGGGTATCTGTACTGGACATGCTTTGGTGATGGGTGTCCATGCATTGGTGTTACATGCAGGGCTTGGTTTTGGGATGTGTGGGTTGTGTTGGTGGGGTATCTGTGGATTGTTGGGGTGATGGGTGTGAGGGTAAGGGTGGGGTATGTGATGGCATGCAGGTGGGGTGGGGGGATAAGGTAGTAAAGATATGACTTACCAGAGTCCAGTCCTCCTCCTACTCCTGCGAGGCCCTCAGGATGCAGAATCGCCAAGACTTGCTCCTCCCATGTTGTTAGTTGTGGGGGAGGTGGTAGGGGTCCACCACCAGTCCTCTGTACTGCAATCTGGTATCTGGAGACCACAGAACGCACCTTCCCCCGTAGGTCGTTCCACCTCTTCCTGATGTCATCCCGTGTTCTTGGGTGCTGTCCCATGGCATTGACCCTGTCCACGATCCTCCACCATAGCTCCATCTTCCTAGCAATGGACGTCTACTGCACCTGTGATCCGAATAGCTGTGGCTCTACCCGGATGATTTCCTCCACCATGACCCTGAGCTCCTCCTCAGAGAACCTGGGGTGTCGTTGAGGTGCCATGATGTGGTCTGGGTGATGTGTGAGATGGTGTGTGTTGTGATGTGTGAGGGGATGTGTTGGTGTGTGTTGTTTGAGGTGCATGGATGTTGTGTAAGTGATGGTGTTGTGTGTCTGTGGATGCTGGTGTTGTTTAAGGTAGTCTCTCTCTCTGGCCTGCTTTCAACCAGATAAGCACCTCCAAGGCCAGTGGCACAGTACAGGTGAAACATCTTGAATGCCGACCAATCACGGACACGGGGAAGCATAAGAAGACCGAAAACTGACCAATCACAGACACAGGGGGGGACAAGAACGTCAAATGCTGTGCCATCATTATGATTATCAGGCACAGATTAGTTAGCGCCTCGAGTCCCTGAAGTGATTCACTGGGAGATGTGTATGTTGCCAGCCCTTGCATCTGAATCAGACATTGCTAAATTACTTAAGTAGGTATTTGGAAAATGTCAGCAACAAGCAGACGTCACGATCAGCACCAGACTACAGTACTTGCAAATACAGTTTAATCTTAACAATTCAAACTGATTGTGTTCCGAAGCAAACACCACTTAAAGGAAACATCTACTTTGAGAACACGCCACACTTTGATTGGACCCAGACTGCCTCCCGCAGGCGTGTTTAGAGTAATTGTTGAATTTTAATGCTAAGTGCCCACAGATCACAGCTAACATTGTCCCTCGTGCAATAATTGCTCCCTTTACCTGGGGCGCCCGAGGCCTCGCGCGCAGCGAAAGATGCTCCTAATAGCAGCATCCTCTGAGCAGAGATGGCGGGGATGAGAGGGCGCCGGGTGGCTTTGGGCCTGCGCTACGGGTTCCAATCATTTCTTAGAGCCACCTGTGCAGAGCTCGGTTGTGGGGGGCTCGGCTCCTATTTTGAGGATGTCATGGGAAGGTGAAGAGAGTGGTCCGGGGATCTGCTCTCCCTTCTCTCATCGGGGTCCAGTTCCAGCAGTCAGGGGTCCTTGGCATGCTCTATTTACCTGGTGCTCTCCTTGGCCGTGTCACCTGCCCTCCTAGACCCCAAGGAGATGTTACACGTGGCGGATGGCGATCCAGTGAAAATAATCCGTCGGGTTTATGATAGCCCCCTGCCTCCTCCGTGAGCTGATGCCTCCCCGCAATCCCTCCACTGGAAACTCAGTCTGATGTTGCCATCGAGAGAGGGCTGTCATAAGGGCGGAAAGGGGGGACATGCCCCAGGGATGCTGCAATTGAAAACACTTTACTCTGGGACCCATAAATTCAAGGTGGGCAACAAAAAGGCGACAGGGTCACATGGGGCCGAGGCATAAAAACACTCGCAACCAATTGATACATTTATTTTAAAAAAAAAATCTGTCACAAAGGAATTGTCACCATGGAGAAGCCTGACAGCGAATCTGTTCTGGCTCAATTGGATGCAAAAGCTGCAGTTTGAAATATCTCATGGGGTTAAAGTAAATGCTGCAGAGAGCTTTGTCTGCCCAGTAAATCTCAGAGAATAATAAAGATGGTGAGATAACTCTGGTGGTTAAAGCACTTGCAGGAGAGAGCCCTGTTTTGTTTAGTCACAGTTTTGACTCATAAAGTAGCGTAGTGGGTTAGTGTGGCTCCTGCAAAGCACACTGCATAGCACACAGATCACAGGTTATTATGTTATGTTGATAGGTAAGTGGTTCAAAGAGACCCTTTTACACAGAAACCCTTTTGTTACTCGCAGTTCATAAATTGCAATCCTTCTAATATAGCACAGTGCGCTATGAACCAGCATCAAGGAGCTGCATGGAAACTGCAAGACATGGGCAAAAACTTTATTGATGAGTCTGGATGCGGTTGCCGTGAAGCTGCTGTAAAGGGTTCTTTGGGTTGTATTAAAAGAGAACACCAAACACTGTTACGTTTTAAATCCTAAATTTCTGTTTCTCCCAGTCATACAATTTTAGCATATAATCCCCAACAGTAAAGACGACGTGTGACTCCTATGCCTTGAAATCCTCTTTGTCATCTTGTACATTGGTTCACATTACACATTTGTGTGATTTGTTGTCAATGTCTAATGTGTGAATGTGACGTAAAGCGCTCATACACCCTACAGTGGGATGACTAGTGCCATACAAGTATCAAATAAAAAAATGATAAATACTCTTCAAATTGTTATTCATGTAAATACTCATATATACTAATAACATTCTTAGAGTGTATGTATACCCATGACATTTAGGGGTTGCACAGAGTCAAAAACCTGCCTCCAAATCTCTCAAGTACTTGTGAAGTGACAACAAGCTGTGTGCCTTTGTTCCTCCCTTGCATTTTCATCTAGGTGTGAGGGTCCAGATAGCTCCCAGACCATGACTCTACTCCAACAAAAGGAGGGCTGATGGCCCTTTAAATTGCCATTTGTTTTGAGCCCAAGCTGGAACAGTAAATGAGGCCCCAGCCACACAGCCTGCAGGTGGCTGCTCCAAGCCGGTAACCTGCGATTCCTGCTGAATTGTGTCTCAGCCCAGAGTTGGCAAATTACACCGGGACCAGCTCAGCATATTTTGGTGGGGCCAAGTGGATTCCTGATCCGTCTAAATACTCACTGCCAGATCGGGGATCCTGCTGGTTCCCCCATAGTTCCAACACCATTGAAAAGGAACTCTGTTTAAATATTGGTTCAGGCTTTGGTTATTGTTCAAATATATGCTGCTCTATGAACTCAGGGCAGGCAGATGCAGGAGGTGTTGAACCTAGGAGAAGTGGCCTCACATGTCAGGGAGCTGCATGAGGGGTGCGTTTATGTCTGAGGTTGTGGTGGCCACATGGTAGAAATATGTTCGCTTCATAAGAAGTAGGCTCATGTCAGGAGGTTGTGCACTTCATGCGGGGTGGGCTCAAGTCAGGAGGTTGTACGCTTCATGAGGGATGGGCTTGTGTCAGGAGGTTGAGCACTTCATGAGGGGTGGGCTCGGGTCAGGAGGTTGTACGCTTCATGAGGGGAGGGCTCGGGTCAGGAGGTTGTACTCTTCATGAGGGGTGGGCTCGTGTCAGGTGGCTGTACGCTTCATGACGGGTGGGCTTGTGTCAGGAGGCTGTACACTTCACGAGGGGTGGGCTAGAGTCAGGAGGTTGTATGCATCACGAGGGGTGGGCTCGTGTCAGGAGGTTGTATGCTTCATGAGGGGTGGGCTTGTGTCAGGAGGTTGAAAGCTTCATGAGGGTTGAGCTCGTGGCAGGAGGTTGAGCACTTTGTTATGGGTGGGCCCAAGTCAGGAGGTTGAGCACTTCATGAGGGGTGGGCTCATGTCAGGAGGTTGTAAGCTTCATGAGGGTTGAGCTCCTGGCAGGAGGTTGAGCACTTTGTGATGGGTGGGCCCAAGTCAGGAGGTTGTGTGGTTCATGAGGGGTGGGCTTGTGTCAGGAGGTTGAGCACTTCATGAGGGGTGGGCTCATGTCAGGTGGTCGTCTGCTTCATGAGGGGTGGTCTTGTGTCAGGAGGTTGTACGCTTCATGAGGGATGGGCTCGTGTCAGGAGGTTGTATGCTTCAAGAGGGGTGGGCTTGTGTAAGGAGGTTGTATGTTTCATGAGGGGTGGGCTCGTGTCAGGTGGTTGTATGCTTCAAGAGGGGTGGGCTCGTGTCAGGAGGTTGTGTGCTTCATGAGGGGTGGGCTTGTGTTAGGAGGTTGTGCGCTTCATGAGGGGCAGGCTTGTGTCAGGAGGTTGTATGCTTCATGAGGGGTGGGCTTGTGTTAGGAGGTTGTGCGCTTCATGAGGGGTGGGCTTGTGTCAGGTGGTCGTATGCTTCATGAGAGGTGGTCTTGTGTCAGGAGGTTGTACGCTTCACGAGGGATGGGCTCGTGTCAGGAGGTTGTATGCTTCATGAGGGGTGGGCTTGTGTCAGGAGGTTGTATGTTTCATGAGGGGTGGGCTCGTGTCAGGTGGTTGTACGCTTCACAAGGGGTGGGCTTGTGTCAGGAGGCTGTGTGGTTCATGAGAGGTGGACTCGTGTCAGGAGGTTGAGCACTTCGTGAGGGGAGGGCTCAAGGCAGGAGGTTGTGTCGCTCATGAGGTGTGGGCTTGTGTCAGGTGGCTGTATGCTTCACGAGGGGTGGGTTCATGTCAGGAGGTTGTGTGGTTCATGAGGGGTGGGCTCGTGTCAGGAGGTTGTGTGCTTCATGAGGGGTGGGCTCGTTTTACTGGCTGTACGCTTCACGAGGGGTGGGCTCGTGTTAGGAGGTTTTGTGGTTCATGAGTGGTGGACTTGTGTCAGGAAGTTGAGCACTTCGTGAGGGGTGGGCTCAAGGCAGGAAGTTGTGTGGCTCATGAGGGGTGGGCTTGTGTCAGGTGGTTGTACACTTCACAAGGGGTGGGTTTGTGTCAGGAGGTTGTGTGGTTAATGAGGAGTGGGCTCGTGTCAGGAGGTTGTACGCTTCATGAGGGGTGGGCTTGTGTCAGGTGGTTGTACGCTTCATGAGGGGTGGGCTTGTGTCAGGAGGTTGTATGCTTCATGGGGATGGGCTTGTGTCAGGAGGTTGTATGCTTCATGAGGGGTGGGCTCGTGTCAGGTGGTTGTGCGCTTCACGAGGGGTGGGCTTGTGTCAGGAGGTTGTGTGGTTCACGAGTGGTGGAGTCGTGTCAGGTGGTTGAGCACTTCGTGAAGGGTGGGCTCAAGGCAGGAGGTTGTGTGGCTCATGAGGGGTGGGCTTGTATCAGGTGGTTGTACACTTCACG
Organism: Pleurodeles waltl; assembly: GCF_031143425.1. Taxonomy (NCBI): domain Eukaryota; kingdom Metazoa; phylum Chordata; class Amphibia; order Caudata; family Salamandridae; genus Pleurodeles; species Pleurodeles waltl. Next base: position 1,008,532,767 of record NC_090450.1, on the reverse strand, counting down.
AGGGGTAGGTTCGTGTCAGGAGGGTGTGTGGTTCATGAGGAGTGGGCTCGTGTCAGGAGGTTGAGCAGTTCATGAGGGGTGGACTCAAGGCAGGAGGTTGTGTAGTTCATGACGGGTGGGCTCGTGTCAGAAGGTTGTGTGGTTCATGAGAGGTGGACTTGTGTCAGGAGGTTGAGCACTTCAGGAGGGGTGGGCTCAAGACAGGAGATTGTGCACTCCATTAGGGGTGGGCTCGAGACAGGAGGTTGTACACTCCATGAAGGGGGGGCTCGTGTCAGGAGACTGAGCACTTCATGAGGGGTGGGCTTGTGTCAGGAGGTTTTACACTTCATGAGGGATAGGCTCTTGGCAGGAGGTTGTGTGCTTCATGATGGGTGGGCCTGTGTCAGGAGGTTGCATGCTTCATGAAAGGGTGGGCTTGTGTCAGGTGGTTGTGTGGTTCATGAGGGGTGGGCTCGTGTCAGGAGGTTGAGCACTTCATGAGGGGTGGGCTCAAGGTATGAGGTTGTGTGCTTCATGAGGGGTGGGCTCCTGTCAGGTGGTTGTACGCTTCATGAGCGGTGGGCTTGTGGCAGGAGGTTGTGTGGTTCATGGTAGGTGGATTCGTGTCAGGGAGGTTGAGCACTTCGTGAGGGGTGGGCTCAAGGCAGGAGGTTGTGTGGTTCATGAGGGGTGGGCTCGTGTCAGGAGGTTGTACGGTTCGTGAGGGGTGGGCTTGGGTCAGGTGGTTGTACGCTTCACGAGGGGTGGGCTCATGTCAGGAGGTTGTATGCTTCATGAGGGGTGGGCTTGTGTCAGGAGGCTGTATGCTTCATGAGGGGTGGGCTCGTGTCAGGTGGCTGTGTGGTTCATTAAAGGTGGACTCGTGTCAGGAGGTTGAGCACTTTGTGAGGGGTGGGCTCACAGCAGGAGGTTGTGTGGCTCACGAGGGGTGGGCTCGTGTCAGGTGATTGTACGCTTCACGAGGGGTGGGTTTGTGTCAGGAGGTTGTGTGGTTCATGAGGGGTGGGCTTGTGTCAGGAGGTTGTACACTTCATGAGGGGTGGGCTCATGTCAGGAGGTTGAGCAGTTCATGAGGGGTGGGCTCAAGGCAGGAGGTTGTGTGGTTCATGAGGGGTGGGCTCGTGTCAGGAGGTTGTGTGGTTCATGACGGGTGGACTAGTGTCAGGAGGTTGAGCACTTCGTGAGGGGTGGCATCAAGGCAGGAGGATGTGCACTCAATGAGGGGTTGGCTCGAGACAGGAGGTTGTACACTCCATGAAGGATTGGCACGTGTAAGGAGGTTGAGCACTTCATGAGGGGTGGGCTCGTGTCTGGAGGTTGTACGCTTCATGAGGGATAGGCTCTTGTCAGGAGTTTGTGTGCTTCATGAGGGATGGGCTTGTGTCAGGTGATTGTGGGGTTCATGAGGGGTGGGCTCATGTCAGGAGGTTGCACAGTTCATGAGGGGTGGGCTCGTGTCAGGTGGTTGTGTGGTTCATGAGGGGTGGGCTTGTGTCAGGAGGTTGCACGCTTCATGAGGGGTGGGCTCGTGTCAGGTGGTTGTGTGGTTCATGAGGGGTGGGCTTGTGTCAGGAGGTTGCACGCTTCATGAGGGGTGGGCTTGTGTCAGGAGGTTGTACGCTTCATGAGGGGTGGGCTCGAGTCAGGTGGTTGTGAACTCTATGAGGGGTGGGCTCGTGTCAGGAGGTTGTGTGGTTTATGAGGGGTGGGATCTTGTCAGTAGGTTGTGTACTTCATGAGGGGTGGGCTTGTATCAGGAGGTTGCACTCGTCTTGAGGGGTGGGCTTGTGTCAGGTGGTTGTGTGGTTCATGAGGGGTGGGCTTGTGTCAGGTGGTTGTGTGGTTCATGAGGGGTGGGCTCGTGTCAGGTGGTTGTGTGGTTCATGATGGGTGGACTTGTGTCAGGAGGTTGCACGCTTCATGACGGGTGGGCTTGTGTCAGGAGGTTGTACGCTTCATGAGGGGTGGGCTCGAGTCAGGTGGTTGTGCACTGTACGAGGGGTGGGCTCATGTCAGGAGGTTGTGTGCTTTATGAGGGGTGGGCTCTTGTCAGGAGGTTGTATACTTCATGAGGGGTGGGCTTGTGTCAGGAGGTTGCACTCTTCATGAAGGGTGGGCTTGTGTCAGGTGGTTATGTGGTTTATGAGGAGTGGGCTCATGTCAGGTGGTTGTACTTAGCGGTCACACTGTGCTCTTCATCCTCTGCACGGGCATAGCTTTCTTGTTCATATTAAAGGTAGACGTCACAGGAAGGCTCGACTCGTTTTGGGCTCCCGGTTTCAAAGCGGACTCGAGATGAGCCAGAGCATGCATCTTGGCTCGAGCCGGGCTCGAGCTTTCAGTGGCTCACCCAGCGGTGGTGCCGCAGTGACGTCAGAGCACAGGAAGGCTGTGATGTGAGCTGAATGTACACTGTCCTGTCCACATCTGTCCACGAGCGGAGACAGTCCAGTTGTGCTCCTGGGGTGGCGCAGCTTGGAATTCACCGGAGTGTTGTTACCTGTGTGACCTGTTCCCAAGGTGTAACGTGATGTCACTACAGCTCACCAGGTGAGCGCAGGTGGCCTCGCTTTGTCCTGACACTTATCTGTAGCAGTGACCTGCCACGGCCATTGTGGGGCGCTTACCCTTTTAGAACAAATTCTGAACCATTTATAAAACAACGCATCCACCGTGTGCTTTCAGGGATACAGATTGCACCATCTGCAAGAGATTAACGAGTAAGCCCTTTTTTGACGTCACAGAGGTCAAATGCCGGAAAACAGAAGTCAAGACGTTTAAAAAGATATTTAATTTAGTGTTCGATTGCGTGACGCCATCACTGAAAAAGTCCTCAAAACACCTATTTTTGTGTTTAAAAAGAACACACACATATAAGTGTGTATGTTTGTGTGCATTCATACACATATTTAACATATATATGTATATACACACACACATATATGTACATGTACATACATGAGTTTGCACATTTCTAGAACAGATATTTATGTGTTTTTTTTTTATATCAGGTGGTGCTAATTTTATGGCAGCATCACAGAACTACGAAGCCGGGGTGTTCTGTGCACTTGGAGACCTTGAAGTTCTGGGGGCCCCCTCCCCGCTTTCCTGCCCCCTCTGCTTCATACGGTTGACATTACATTTTGATGTCATTGGATGGAGGCGTTTTGTCCCCATCACTCCCCTGAGCCCCAGGTGTGTAGCATCTCTCTCTCTGCTTCCAGAGCAGTGTTTTTTGATGGAGGCGTTTTGTCCTCATCACTCCCTGAGCTCCAAGTGGGCAGCATCTCTCTCTCTCTGCTTCCGGAACAGTGTTTTTTGATGGAGGTGTTTTGTCCCCATCACTCCCTGAGCTCCAGGTGTGTAGCATCTCCCTCTCTGCTTCCAGAGCAGTGTATTTTGGTGGGTACGTGTTGCCCCCATCACCCCCTGATCTTCAGGTGAGTAGCATCTCCCTCTCTGACCCCAGAGCAGTGTTTTTTGATGGAGGTGTTTTGTCCCCATCACTCCCTGAGCTCCAGGGGTGTAGCATCTCCCTCTCTGCTTCCATAGCACTGTTCTTTGATGGGTACGTTTTGTCCCCATCACTCTCTGAGCTCCAGGTTTGTAGCATCTCCCTCTCTGCTCCCAGATCAGTGTTTTTTGATGGAGGCGTTTTGTCCCCATCACTCCCTGAGCTCCAGGTGTGTAGCATCTCCCTCTCTGCTCCCAGAGCAGTGTTTTTTGATGGGTACGTTTTGTTACCCATCTCTCCCTGAGCTCCAGGTGTGTAGCATCTCACTCTCTGCTCCCAGAGCAGTGTTTTCTAATGGGTACGTTTTGTCCCCATCACTCCCTGAGCTCCAGGTGTATAGCATCTCACTCTCTGACCCCAGAGCAGTGTTTTTGGATGCAGGTGTTTTTTCCCCATCTGAGCTCCAGGCGTGTAGCGTCTCTCTCTGCTCCCAGAGCAGTGTTTTTTGAGGGAGGCGTTTTGTCCTCATCACTCCCTGAGCTCCAGGTGTGTAGCATCTCCCTTTCTGCTTCCAGAGCAGTGTTTTCTAATGGGTACGTTTTGTCCCCATCACTCCCTGAGCTCCAGGTGTGTAGCATCTCACTCTCTGCTCCCAGAGCAGTGTTTTCTAATGGGTAAAATTTGTCCCCATCACTCCCTGAGTTCCAGGTGTGTCGCATCTCCCTCTCTGCTCCCAGAGCAGTGTTTTTTGATGGGTACGTTTTGTCCCCATCTCTCCCTGAGCTCCAGGTGTGTACCATCTCCTTCTCTGCTACCACAGCAGTGTTTTGTGATGGAGGCGTTTTGTCCCCATCACTCCCTGAGCTCCAGGTGTGTAGCCGTCTCTCTCTGCTCCCGGAGCAGTGTTTTTGAGAGAGGCGTTTTGTCCTCCTCACTCCCTGAGCTCCAGGTGTGTAGCATCTCCCTCTCTGCTTCCAGAGCAGTGTTTTCTAATGGGGATGTTTTGTCCCCATCACTCCCTGAGCTCCAGGTGTGTAGCATCTCACTCTCTGCTCCCAGAGCAGTGTTTTCTAATGGGTACATTTTGTCCCCATCACTCCCTGAGCTCCAGGTGTGTACCATCTCCTTCTCTGCTACCACAGCAGTGTTTTGTGATGGAGGCGTTTTGTCCCCATCACTCCCTGAGCTCCAGGTGTGTAGCCGTCTCTCTCTGCTCCCGGAGCACTGTTTTTGAGAGAGGCGTTTTGTCCTCCTGACTCCCTGAGCTCCAGGTGTGTAGCATCTCCCTCTCTGCTTCCAGAGCAGTGTTTTCTAATGGGGATGTTTTGTCCCCATCACTCCCTGAGCTCCAGGTGTGTAGCATCTCACTCTCTGCTCCCAGAGCAGTGTTTTCTAATGGGTACGTTTTGTCCCCATCTCTCCCTGAGCTCCAGGTGTGTACCATCTCCTTCTCTGCTACCACAGCAGTGTTTTGTGATGGAGGCGTTTTGTCCCCATCACTCCCTGAGCTCCAGGTGTGTAGCCGTCTCTCTCTGCTCCCGGAGCAGTGTTTTTGAGAGAGGCGTTTTGTCCTCCTCACTCCCTGAGCTCCAGGTGTGTCGCATCTCCCTCTCTGCTCCCAGAGCATTGTTTTTTGATGGGTACGTTTTGTCCCCATCTCTCCCTGAGCTCCAGGTGTGTAGCATCTCCTTCTCTGCTACCAGAGCAGTGTTTTGTGATGGAGGCGTTTTGTCCCCATCACTCCCTGAGCTCCAGGTGTGTAGCCGTCTCTCTCTGCTCCCGGAGCAGTGTTTTTGAGAGAGGCGTTTTGTCCTCCTCACTCCCTGAGCTCCAGGTGTGTAGCATCTCCTCCTCTGCTTCCAGAGCAGTGTTTTCTAATGGGTATGTTTTGTCCCCATCACTCCCTGAGCTCCAGGTGTGTAGCATCTCACTCTCTGCTCCCAGAGCAGTGTGTTCTAATGGGTACGTTTTGTCCCTGTCACTCCCTGAGCTCCAGGTGTATAGCATCTCACTCTCTGCTCCCAGAGCAGTGTTTTCTAATGGCTACGTTTTGTCCCTGTCACTCCCCTGGGCTCCAGGTGCATAGCATCTCCCTCTCTGCTTCCAGAGCAGTGTTTTTTGATGGAGACATTTTGTCCCCATCACTCCCTGAGCTCCAGGTGTAGCATCTCACTCTCTGCTCCTAGAGCAGTGTGTTCTAATGTGTGTGTTTTGTCCCCATCACTCCAGGTGTATAGCATCTCACTCTCTGCTCCCAGAGAAGTGTGTTCTAATGGCTATGTTTTGTCCCCGTCACTCCCCTGGGCTCCAGGTGAATAGCATCTCCCTCTCTGCTTCCAGAGCAGTGTTTTTTGATGGAGGCGTTTTGTCCCCATCACTCCCTGAGCTCCAGGTGTGTAGCATCTCACTCTCTTACCCCAGAGCAGTGTTTTCTGATGGGTACGTTTTGTCCCCATCACTCCCTGAGCACCAGGTGTGCAGCATCTCCCTCTCTGATGCCAGAGCAGTGTTTTCTGATGGGTACATTTTGTCCCCATCACTCCCTGAGCTCCAGGTGTGCAGCATCTCCCTCTCTGCTACCAGAGCAGTGTTTTTTGATGAGTATGTTTTGTCCCCATCACTCCCTGAGCTCCAGGTGTGTATCATCTCCCTCTTTGCTGCCAGAGCAGTGTTTTCTGTTGGGTACGTTTTGTCCCCATCACTCCCCGAGCTCCAGGTGTGTAGCATCTCCCTCTCTGCTTCAAGAGCAGTGTTTTTTGATGGGTACGTTTTGTCCTCCTCACTCCTGTGAGTTCCAGGTGTGTAGCATCTCCCTCTCTGCTTCCAGAGCAGTGTTTTGTGATGGAGGAGTTTTGTCCCCGTCACTCTCTGAGCTCCAGGTGTGTAACATCTCACTGTCTGCTCCCAGAGCAGTGTTTTCTAATGGGTACGTTTTGTTCCCATCTGTCCCTGAGCTCCAGGTGTGTAGCGTCTCTCTCTGCTCCCAGAGCAGTGTTTTTTGATGGAGGCGTTTTGTTCCCATCACTCCCTGAGCTCCAGGTGTGTAGTGTCTCTCTCTGCTCCCAGAGCAGTGTTTTTTGATGGAGGCATTTTGTCCTCATCACTCCCTGACCTCTAGGTGTGTAGTATCTCACTCTCTGCTCTCAGAGCAGTGTTTTCTTTTTAAGGTAAATCAGCCTTACTGAAATCAAATACATATTAGTCACATAGTAACAATACAAATGTCAATCTCAAAGATAACAGTATAATGCAGAAGTAACTGAAAAAAGCTGTTTAACATTTTAAATATAAGGGGTGATAAACAGGGAAGAAGGTTGAGGGGAAACAATAAAAGGAACAAGACCAATAAAAAGAAAAGAGGTACAATGTATATTAAAAACTAGAGAGCATTAGCTATAATTAAAAGCATATAATAAAATTAAAATTAAAATCAATTAATCATGGAGAAAGCAAACCAACTGCGGTGGCCTAAAATGTTCAGATAGTGTACAATTAATAGGTTTGCAAGCAGAAGTATCAAGATAAGTAGTCAAAGGTAACCAATACAGATCTCCGTTAATGGAGGGCAGCATCAAGAGATAAATGCAGTATCAAGCCTATGGTAGTGGCACACATTATACCACCAAGTTTTACAGGAAATATTGGATGAATCTTTCCAATTAAGGGTAATTTGCTGAAAAGCTAGAGCTAACATAAGAGCTAACAACTTTAAGTTATCATCTTCTGAAGCAATATCATCAGATAAACTGCCTAGGAAGAGTGCAGAGGGAGATAATGCCAAACATTCCTCCAAAAAGAGCTAGTGGGTGGACATTCATAAAGGATGTGCATGAGATCTTTGTAGGAGGCTGGACTGGCTTGTAGTGAGTACCAAGGGGTACTTACACCTTGCACCAGGCCCAGGTATCCCTTATTAGTGTATAGGGTGTCTAGCAGCTTAGCCTGATAGATAATGGTAGCTTAGCAGAGCAGCTTAGGCTGAACTAGGAGACGAGTGAAGCTCCTACAGTACCACTAGTGTCATATGCACAATATCATAAGAAAACACAATACACAGATATACTAAAAATAAAGGTACTTTATTTTTATGACAATATGCCAAAAGTATCTCAGAGTGTACCCCCAGTATGAGGATAGCAAATATACACAAGATATATGTACACAATACCAAAAATATGCAGTATAGTATTAGAAAACAGTGCAAACAATGTATAGTTACAATAGGATGCAATGGGGACACATAGGGATAGGGGCAACACAAACCATATACTCCAAAAGTGGAATGCGATCCACGAATGGACGCCAAACCTATGTGACCTTGTAGAGGGTCGCTGGGACTGTAAGAAAACAGTGAGGGTTAGAAAAATAGCCCACCCCAAGACCCTGAAAAGTGAGTGCAAAGTGCACTAAAGTTCCCCAAAGAGCACAGAAGTCGTGATAGGGGAATTCTGCAGGAAAGACCCAAATCAGCAATGCAACAACAATGGATTTCCAAACGAGGGTACCTGTGGAACAAGGGGACCAAGTCCAAAAGTCACAAGCAAGTCGGAGATGGGCAGATGCCCAGGAAATGCCAGCTAAGGGTGCAAAGAAGCTGCTACTGGACAGTAGAAGCTGAAGATTCTGCAAGAACGACAAGGGCTAGAGACTTCCCCTTTGGAGGATGGATGCCTCACGCCGTGGAGAGTTGTGTAAAAGTGTTTTCCTGAAGAAAGACCGCCAATAAGCCTTGCTAGCTGCAAGTTTTGCAGTTAGGGTTTTTGGATGCTGCTGTGGCCCAGGAGGGACCAGGATGTTGCCAATTGCGTCAGGGGACAGAAGGGGCACCCAGCAGAACGAGGAGCCCTCTCAGAAGCAGGCATCACCCGCAGAAGTGCCGGAACAGGCACTACGAAGAGGAGTGAAATGGTGCTCACCCAAAGTTGCACAAAGGAGTCCCACGTCGCCGGAGGACAACTCAGGAGGTCGTGCAATGCAGGTTAGAGTGCCGTGGACCCAGGCTTGGCTGTGCACAAAGGATTTCCGCCAGAAGTGCACAGAGGCTGGAGTAGCTTCAAAAGTCGCGGTTCCCAGCAATGCAGTCTGGCGTGGGGAGGCAAGGACTTACCTCCACCAAACTTGGACTGAAGAGTCACTGGACTGTGGGAGTCACTTGGACAGAGTTGCTGGATTCAAGGGACCTCGCTCGTCGTGCTGAGAGGAGACCCAGGGTACCGGTGATGCAGTTCTTTGCTGCCTGCGGTTGCAGGAGGACGATTCCGTCGACCCACGGGAGATTTCTTCGGAGCTTCTAGTGCAGAGAGGAGGCAGACTACCCCCACAGCATGCACCACCAGGAAAGCAGTCGAGAAGGCGTCAGGATCAGCGTTACAGAGTTGCAGTAGTCGTCTTCGCTACTTTGTTGCAGTTTTGCAGGCTTCCAGCGCGGTCAGCAGTCGATTCCTTGGCAGAAGGTGAAGAGAGAGATGCAGAAGAACTCTGATGAGCTCTTGCATTCGTTATCTAAGGAAATCCCCAAAGCAGAGACCCTAAATAGCCAGAAAAGAGGGTTTGGCTACTTAGGAGAGAAGATAGGCTAGCAACACCTGAAGGAGCCTATCAGAAGGAGTCTCTGACGTCACCTGCTGGCCCTGGCCACTCAGAGCAGTCCAGTGTGCCAGCAGCACCTCTGTTTCCAAGATGGCAGAGGTCTGGAGCACACTGGAGGAGCTCTGGGCACCTCCCAGGGGAGGTGCAGGTCAGGGAAGTGGTCACTCCCCTTTCCTTTGTCCAGTTTCGCGCCAGAGCAGGGCTGAGGGGTCCCTGAACCGGTGTAGACTGGCTTATGCAGAAATGGGCACCATGTGTGCCCATGAGAGCATTTCCAGAGGCTGGGGGAGGCTACTCCTCCCCTGCCTTCACACCATTTTCCAAAGGGAGAGGGTGTAACACCCTCTCTCTGAGGAAGTCCTTTGTTCTGCCTTCCTGGGCCAAGCCTGGCTGGACCCCAGGAGGGCAGGAACCTGTCTGAGGGGTTGGCAGCAGCAGCAGCTGCAGTGAAACCCCTGAAAAGGCAGTTTGGCAGTACCCGGATCTGTGCTACAGACCCGTGGGATCATGGGATTGTGCCAACAATGCCAGGATGGCATAGAGGGGGCAATTCCATGATCTGAGACATGTTACATGGCCATATTTGGAGTTACCATTGTGAAGCTACACATAGGTAGTGACCTATATGTAGTGCACGCGTGTAATGGTGTCCCCGCACTCACAAAGTCCGGGGAATTGGCCCTGAACAATGTGGGGGCACCTTGGCTAGTGCCAGGGTGCCCACACACTAAGTAACTTAGCACCCAACCTTTACCAGGTAAAGGTTAGACATATAGGTGACTTATAAGATACTTAAGTGCAGTGTAAAATGGCTGTGAAATAACGTGGGTGTTATTTCACTCAGGCTGCAGTGGCAGGCCTGTGTAAGAATTGTCAGAGCTCCCTATGGGTGGCAAAAGAAATGCTGCAGCCCATAGGGATCTCCTGGAACCCCAATACCCTGGGTACCTCAGTACCATATACTAGGTGTAAAGAAATGGCTCCCTGTTGCAGTTACCCCCCACTTTTTGCCTGATACTGATGCTGACTTGACTGAGAAGTGTGCTGGGACCCTGCTAATCAGGCCCCAGCACCAGTGTTCTTTCACCTAAAATGTACCATTGATTCCACAATTGGCACACCCTGGCACCCAGATAAGTCCCTTGTAACTGGTACCTCTGGTACCAAGGGCCCTGATGCCAGGGAAGGTCTCTAAGGGCTGCAGCATGTATTATGCCACCCTAGAGACCCCTCACTCAGCACAGACACACTGCTTACCAGCTTGTGAGTGCTAGTGAGAACAAAATGAGTAAGTCGACATGGCACTCCCCTCAGGGTGCCATGCCAGCCTCTCACTGCCTATGCAGTATAGGTAAGACACCCCTCTAGCAGGCCTTACAGCCCTAAGGCAGGGTGCACTATACCTTAGGTGAGGGTACCAGTACATGAGCACTGTGCCCCTACAGTGCCTAAGCAAAACCTTAGACATTGTAAGTGCAGGGTAGCCATAAGAGTATATGGTCTGGGAGTCTGTTTTACACGAACTCCACAGCACCATAATGGCTACACTGAAAACTGGGAAGTTTGGTATCAAACTTCTCAGCACAGTAAATGCACACTGATGCTAGTGTACATTTTATTGTAAAATACACCACAGAGGGCACCTTAGAGGTGCCCCCTGAAACTTAACCGACTATCTGTGTAGGCTGACTGGTTCCAGCAGCCTGCCACACTAGAGACATGTTGCTGGCCCCATGGGGAGAGTGCCTTTGTCACTCTGAGGCCAGTAACAAAGCCTGCCCTGGGTGGAGATGCTAACACCTCCCCCAGGCAGGAGCTGTAACACCTGGCGGTGAGCCTCAAAGGCTCACCCCTTTGTCACAGCACCGCAGGACACTCCAGCTAGTGGAGTTGCCCGCCCCCTCCGGCCCCGGCCCCCACTTTTGGCGGCAAGGCCGGAGAAAATAATGAGAATAACAAGGAGGAGTCACTGGCCAGTCAGGACAGCCCCTAAGGTGTCCTGAGCTGAGGTGACTCTAACTGTTAGAAATCCTCCATCTTGCAGATGGAGGATTCCCCCAATAGGATTAGGGATGTGACCCCCTCCCCTTGGGAGGAGGCACAAAGAGGGTGTACCCACCCTCAGGGCTAGTAGCCATTGGCTACTAACCCCCCAGACCTAAACACGCCCTTAAATTTAGTATTTAAGGGCTTCCCTGAACCTAAAGATTTAGATTCCTGCAACAACAAGAAGAAAGGACTGCCTAGCTGAAAACCCCTGCAGAGGAAGACCAGAAGACAACAACTGCCTTGGCTCCAGAAACTCACCGGCCTGTCTCCTGCCTTCCAAAGAACTCTGCTCCAGCGACACCTTCCAAAGGGACCAGCGACCTCTGAATCCTCTGAGGACTGCCCTGCTTCGACGATGACAAGAAACTCCCGAGGACAGCGGACCTGCTCCAAAAAGACTTCAACTTTATCCAAAGGAGCAGCTTTAAAGAACCCAGCAATCTCCCCGCAAGAAGCGTGAGACTTGCAACACTGCACCCGGCGACCCCGACTCGGCTGGTGGAGAACCAACACCTCAGGGAGGACCCCCGGACTACTCTACGACTGTGAGTACCAAAACCTGTCCCCCCTGAGCCCCCACAGCGCCGCCTGCAGAGGGAATCCCGAGGCTTCCCCTGACCGCAACTCTCTGAAACCTAAGTCCTGACGCCTGGAAAAGACCCTGCACCCGCAGCCCCCAGGACCTGAAGGACCGGACTTTCACTGCAGAAGTGACCCCCAGGAGTCCCTCTCCCTTGCCCAAGTGGAGGTTTCCCCGAGGAAGCCACCCCTTGCCTGCCTGCAGCGCTGAAGAGATCCCTTGATCTCTCATTGACTTCCATTGCGAACCCGACGCTTGTTCTAACACTGCACCCGGCCGCCCCCGCGCCGCTGAGGGTGAAATTTCTGTGTGGGCTTGTGTCCCCTCCGGTGCCCTACAAAACCCCCCTGGTCTGCCCTCCGAAGACGCGGGTACTTACCTGCTGGCAGACTGGAACCGGGGCACCCCCTTCTCTCCATTGAAGCCTATGCGTTTTGGGCACCACTTTGAACTCTGCACCTGACCGGCCCTGAGCTGCTGGTGTGGTAACTTTGGGGTTGCTCTGAACCCCCAACGGTGGGCTACCTTGGACCAAGAACTGAACCCTGTAAGTGTCTTACTTACCTGGTAAAACTAACAAAAACTTACCTCCCCCAGGAACTGTGAAAATTGCACTGTGTCCACTTTTAAAATAGCTATTTGTGAATAACTTGAAAAGTATACATGCAATTGAAATGATTCAAAGTTCCTAATGTACTTACCTGCAATACCTTTCAAACAAGATATTACATGTTAAATTTGAACCTGTGGTTCTTAAAATAAACTAAGAAAAGATATTTTTCTATACAAAACCTATTGGCTGGATTTGTCTCTGAGTGTGTGTACCTCATTTATTGTCTATGTGTATGTAGAACAAATGCTTAACACTACTCCTTGGATAAGCCTACTGCTCGACTACACTACCACAAAATAGAGCATTAGTATTATCTCTTTTTACCACTATTTTACCTCTAAGGGGAATCCTTGGACTCTGTGCATGCTATTCCTTACTTTGAAATAGCACATACAGAGCCAACTTCCTACACTAGGGAATTATAAGGGTGTTCCAGTATGCCAATCTGAATTGGTGAAATTGGTCACTAGCCTGTTAGTGACAATTTGAAAGAAATGAGAGAGCATAACCACTGAGGTTCTGGTTAGCTGAGCCTCAGTGAGACAGTTAGGCATCACACAGGGAACACATACGTTTAGGTCACAAACTTATGAGCACTGGGGTCCTGACTAGCAGGGTCCCAGTGACACATAATAAACATACTGAAAACATAGGATTTTCACTATGAGCACTGGGCCCTGGCTAGCAGGATCCCAGTGAGACAGTGAAAACACCCTGACATACACTCACAAACAGGCCAAAAGTGGGGGTAACGAGGCTAGAAAGAGGCTACTTTCTCACAATCTCCCTTTTGGTTGTCACATGACCATCAATGTGAAGTTAAAGATATAGAAAATGTAACTATGGTGGAGGGGGTAAAATAAAGTCTGTGATAAAGAAAAAACAATGATTGTGTAGTAGGAGCTGATCTAGATATTTTATATGACCTATCCCATATCCTGTTCCAGAAAGGAATAGTCCAGGTACATCCCAAATCCAATTCCCACCGGTATTCAATTTTAGATTTAGGTCTTGTCAAAATAGGAGAATGAAAACGTTTATAGATATTTGATGCCGTAGGAAATGCGGAAAGAAAGGAAGCCAAAGAAGACGGCAACTCTGCAGAAGAAGGGGAATTTTGCAATGAAAATAAAAAATCAAGGATATTATTAATAAGAAGAAGATATTTAGGCATGAAGGAGTTAGGACAGTTAAAATGAAGTTGGAATTGCGAGAACGAAAGTGGAGTGTCATTGGAAAATAAGGGGGTTATTACAACTTTGGAGGAGGTGTTAATCCGTCCCAAATATGACGGATATACCACCAGCCGTATTATGAGTTCCATAGGATATAATGGACTCGTAATAAGGCTGGTGGTATATCCGTCACTTTACTGTCACTTTTGGGACGGATTAACACCTCCTCCAAAGTTGTAATTACCCCCTAAGTCTTTGACCCATATTATGCCTTTTTGTCTCTAGGATTTCCAAAATAGAGGTTTTTTATTGATAGTTATAAGATGATTATGCCAAAGAGGGGAGTTTAAAAAAGAGGAACAAGTGACAGATGGAGATAAACAGTGAAAGTGTAGAAGAGCACAAGTATGTTTGAGAAGTGGGGAGGAGATAACCGAAATATTATAAGAAAAATACACCACCTCACAAGGAGAAAATGGTAGAAGAAAAGAACATTCAATATCCAGTCATAAAGGGGTAAACGGAGAACCTGACAAAGGCAATCCATCTAGAAGCTTGACGCAAACAAAAAGATTTATGGTAAAGTCAAAAATTAGGTACGTTGGCACCACCTTTCTGTTTAGGATGGTGAAGTTGACTAAAAGAAATTCTAGATTTCTTATTGTTCCAAAGAAATTTAGACAATTTTAAATCAAGTTGTTTGAAAAAAGTAACAGGACCGAAATCATAGATAGAAAATATAAAATGATAGGAGAAATCATCATTTTGATTGAGTCAAGACGACCCCACCAAGATAAAAATAAAGGGTTCCATAATAGAAGGGATCTATCTATTTTCTCTAAAGCATCAGAGATATTTAGTTCAATAGACTTTTTAATGGAAGAGGTAAACCAAATACCTAAATATTTAATCTTGGACGTCTTCCAATGAAAGCAAGTATTAGCAAACGGTGATTTAAAAAAAAAAATTGTAAGAGAGAGGATTTCAGTTTCATCCACATTTATCTTATAACCTGAAATCAAAGAAAAATCTTCTATCTCCTGGAGTAGAGATGGTATAGATATTTCAGGGTTTGAAATATATGAAAGTATGTAATCTGCATACGCCGTTAGTTTTAAATGTTTCTCACCATATTGGAAGCCCTCAATTTTAATATTATTTCTAATACAGGATATCATCCTTAAAGAGAGATTTACCGGTATCCATAGTTATAGACTTCACTATGTGGCATTGTTTCCGAGCTTTAAAATAATTAGCAAGAAGTTTTCCTGATCTATTTCGACCTCCATAATAGTGGGCACTACTGCGTAAGAGAAAGGAAGAGACATTATCCAAGGACAATTTATTAAATTGCAGTTTTGCTTGAATAAATTCTCACAAATTAAAGGGAGAGGAAGAGGAATAGTATTGATGTTCTAAACGTTTAATTTTTAGAAGTAGAGATTGGTGTTGTGCATTATAAGCCTTTGTTTTTTTAGAAACAAAATTAATTATATGCCCACGAGCTGAAGCCTTAAAGGAATCCCATAACAATTGCGGGGAGATATGCGAATCATTATTGAATTTTAAAAATTCCTCTGCAAAAGCAATAAAGGATGTGGAAAATTTAGGGTCAAGCAACAAAGAATTATTATGGCCCTCATTACAACCCTGGCGGTCGGTGTGAAAGCGGCAGTAATACCGCCAACAGGCCGGCGGCAAAAAAATTGAATTACGACCATGGCGGTTACCGCCATGCCAAACCGCCACTTTTACACTTCAACCGCCAGGGTGGTAACGACTGCTGGGCTGGAGACTTCGGTCTCCAGCCCGGCGGCCGTCACTAGACCACTGACGGTATCAGGACCCCGCATACCGCCATGGATTTCATGAGGTTTTGTACTGCCACGGAATCCATGGCGGTAGGCACTATCAGTGCCAGGGAATTTATTCCCTGGCACTGATTGGGGTCTCCCCCTCCCCTGAGTCCTCCCTCAACACCCACAACCCCCCTACCACCCTCCAAAGGTGGTAGGACCCCCTCCCCACTCCTGCCCCCGCCCCCCACAGAAACACCCACACACACCCCCACACCTCCCTACATGCACGCTCACACTACTCATACACATACACGCACACATACACGAACACATACATGCACACAGACATATACATCACATTTCCCATACACACAATACACCCCGCATATACACACACTCACACAACCCCTCTACACACTCACACACACACCCCCATGCACGCACACAACACACAACAGTCCCACCCCCCCACCCCCCTAATGGACGATCACCTTACCTGTTCCGGTGATCCTCCAGGAGGGAACAGGATCCCTGGGGGCTGCTCCGCCGCCTGCACCCCGTCATCAGAACACCGCCACACCGAATACTGGGATGTAATTCGGTGGGCGGGGTTCTGGTGACGTGGCGGTGGAGGTGGAGCAGCCTCCACTTCACCGCCGACCGGCAGTATGGCTGCTGGCGGCTCTCCGTCCAAAAAAGGGTGGAGGGCTGCCAGCAGTCATGATACGGTTGGCGGAAGAACGCCACCACTGGCGGTCTTCGACCCGGAGTTACCTCGGCGGTCTTCGAAAAAGACCGCTGAGGTTGAAATGAGGACCTAAATCTCCATCTAATGGACTTGGGATGCACCGGGAGTAAATCAAAATCCGTAATGACTGGAGCATGATCAGATATAACCATGGGTTCAATGGAGGAGTTAATGAGGTTTTGGGAAAGTGATTTTGAAATAAAAATATGATCAAGTCTAGATAAGGAGCCATGAGGTGGAGAATAAAACAAAAAATCCCTGCTATCAGGATTACAAATTCTCCATGAATCAACTAAATTGCATTGTGATAGAAGTGCCTTGAATTGTTTATGCATTTTGTGGGGAGAAAATTTGACTGTGGATTGCCTATCTATAAAAGGGTCAATAATTTGATTGCAATCCCCTCCAAGTAGAGAAAAATCATCATTATATTGCATACATTGATTAATAACACTAGGCCAAAAAAGATAATCTGATTGAGTAGGACCATAAATGTTACCAATAGTCAGTGTAATTCCATTAATAATTAGTTTCACAAAGAGCCATCTACCATTGTTGTAAATCAGTAGCGATTAGATTAAGCATTAGCAGAAGACATCTTGTATTTAGCAACTATTGTGAACATTTCACGGAATCCATTTTGTATTCATGGCAGCCATTTTCTCTGCCACATGCTGCATTGTGCTCGCCATGTGCTCTGTCCTACCTTTCTGTTTACTACTCTTGAAAATCTGTCTAGTGACAAGTTATATTTAGCATCTCCCACTTTCGCACATGCCCAGTAAGATCTGCAACTGTTAGTAATCAGTAACAGACAGTAATGTGTCAACTAGTCCTTGAAAACTGTTAGCCCCTCCTACCTGTCGACTGTGCATTTCCATTTGACCTTATATGTATATAAGTCGTGCTTCTATAATTGTACCACATTTTTTTAGCTCCTGCGTGGGTATAAAAGGACCATGCTCTCTTAGTTCAGTGTGCTACTTCAAACATTACCGAAGGGTGCTGTTTGAACTGTAGTACCACCTCATGAGGTTTAATAAACTTTATCAGTTTCTGTGCCAACTTCTTCCTATATGGTCTGAGGACTTTGTGCAGAGAAGGGTGAACCCCTTGCACTAGTAGACCTTGCTGAGGCTTACTTCGACACCATCTGAATCTGAATCCTGAGATAGAACATTGACTGATATTTTTTTATGGCAAAGCAAAATTACTCAATTTTTTTTTGTGGGTGTAGGAGAAGTAAAAACATTACCCACCCAACTTCTTTTAAGTTTCAACGCTTCAGGATCAGTCAAATGGGTCTCTTGTAAAAGGACTAAGGGGGTCATTACGACCCTGGTGGTCAGAGACCGCCAGGGCTAAAGTGGCGTCCGTACCGCCAACAGGGTGGCCGTTTTAGCCCCGGTGGTAATAATCCGCCAGGGCAGCGCTGCAAGCAGCGCTGCCCTGGGGATTATGACTCCCCTACCGCCAGCCTGTTTCTGGCGGTTTGCACCGCCAGGAAGAGGCTGGCGGTAAGGGGAGTCCTGGGGCCCCTTGGGCATGGCATGGGCAGTGCAGGGGCACTGGCATGGGCAGTGCAGGGGCCCACTAACAGGGCCCCGTGCAGCTTTTCACTGTCTGCATAGCAGACAGTAAAAAGCGCGACGGGTGCTACTGCACCTGTCGCACGGCCGCTACACCGTCGGCTCCATTAGGAGCCGGCTCCTATGTTGCGGCCGCATCCCCGCTGGGCCGGCGGGCGTAAACTAGGTTGTTGTAATGGGGACAGCGGGAGTGCGGCCGCATTGGCGGCCGCACGGCGGTTACAGCTTCCGCCGCCCACCAATCTTGTAATGACCCCCTAAGTCTGGATTATATTTAGCTAAATGGGATAAAATTATCTGCCTTTTTATCGGATTAATGAAACCTTTGACATTCCAGGAAACAACTCTGAATTTACGTTACATAACTATATGTACACACTAAGGGTCTTGTAAAATAAGTAACTGCAGAAATATATAAGGGGTAGGAAAACAGGAATAACAAAGGAAAGAAGGAGTGAAGAGAAAACAATAAGAAAAAAGAAGGAAAATATTCAGGAGAAAGAAAAAAGACAGTACATGCCAAATAAAGACGACTGTAAGAACATACCTGATATGATTGAACAATAGGGTAGGGGTGGAGATATCACAGATTGAAGATGGCACAGCAAGGAAATAGAACGCATCAACGAACAAATGATACGTGCAAGAATAATAATAAAGAGAACACCGGGAACCTGTAAAAAAGAACAATTATATGAACAACATAAACATAAAACAAAAAATAACATGAATGTATATAATATATAAACTCCAAATGAAGGACCATCAGCTGTAACTCAATAAACGGCAACAAAAGCATAGTAGAATAAGAGAATCGTATAATCAACGTCTAGAGGGACTGACTGTTTCCATAGAGTTTGTAGAGAGTAATCTCAGAAAATCATGAAGAGCTGCAGGAGCCTTATTTTGATATGTCACTTTGAAGAAACAAGGATGAAATAATCCAAAACGAGCTCCCAAATCACAAAGCTGTGGACGAAGATCCAAAAATTATTTTTTTCTATTTGCTGTAACTTTGGACACATCTTGTGAAATGAAGATCCTAATTCCATGCAAGGAAAGTTGTTTTTTGGATTTTGCTGCATTAAGGACTTTCAAGAGATCAGTAAATTCAAGAAAGAAAATAATCACTCCTCTTGGTCTAAATAAAGGAGAGTTCTGTGGACGATGTCGTATAGGATGGACCCTTTGAATATTCAAAACTGTAGTAGATGGTAAATACACTAACTGTGGAAAGAATGAAGCAAAAAATGAAATCGGGTCACTTCCTCCAAGACCTTCCGGTAATCCATAAAGGCGAAGATTGTTTTGCCTATTTCTGTTTTCCAACTCCTCAGTAAGTGGCTTTAATGTTGTGACTTCCTTCTCCAAAATTTTTATTTTATTTGTTTTGTCCTGCACATCACTAACTTTTTGCTCCAAATCAGAAACTCTCACTTCCATTTGAGACCACTTATTATCTAAATTCTGCATCCAAGAGTTGGTTTCTTCAATAAAAGGACGCAGTGCACGATTTTTATCAACCACAAGTTCAAGAGAAATCAGTGAAGGAGATTTCACTGGTGAAGGTGGATCCTGTTTAATCCTCTTATGAGGAGTTGAAGAAGTACTCTGAGAAGCCTTAGATGGAGAAAATGACGAAGACATCCTTGATGCTGGAGAAGAAGATACTGTAACAAAAGTATCCAGCTTTAAAAATTGTGAGAGTTTATCGGTGGAAGAGGACTGATGCGACAAAGATTTAAGTTTCTTTAATTTGCCCATATAAGGTAAAAAGCCTTCAAAAAGGAAAAAAAAAACTCCAAATATATATTGATGGAACAGGAAAACGAAGAAGCATTAGTTAAAGGAAATAAGAATTTGCTCACAAAAAAGTCATAATCCAGTCAGATGAGCACCTATGATAATGAGTAGTTGAGATTTAAAATAGCCACCTTGTGAGGTCAAATGTAAAAATAATTTTAAGAACAACAAAAAGGAATAAGACAGCTTCCAAAAGAGTAAACTGCTCACCAAGTCTTCCAACAAACATGCAAATGTTCAAAACGCCATTAAATCAATAAAAACAATTCCAGTGTGCAAAACGTGTCCACCGATGCGTGGAGCTCCGAGTTCAGGTGGCCGTCTTGTCTGGCGGCTCGCGCGCCTCTCCAGAGCAGTGTTTTCTAATGGGTACGTTTTGTCCCCATCACTCTCTGAGGTCCAGGTGTGTAGCATCTTCCTCTCTGCTTCCAGAGCAGTGTTTTTTGATGGAGGCGTTTTGTCCCTATCACTCCCTGAGCTCCAGGTGTGTACAATCGCCCTCTCTGCTTCCAGGGCAGTGTTTTTTGATGGAGGCGTTTTGTCCCAATCGCTCCCCTGAGCTTCAGGTGTGTAGCATCTCACTCTCTGCTCCCAGAGCAGTGTTTTTTGATGGGTACGTTTTGTCCCCATCACTCCCTGAGCTCCAGGTGTGCATAATCTCCCTCTCTGCTCCCAGAGCAGTGTTTTTTGATGGGTGCATTTTGTCCCCATGACTCCCTGAGCTCCAGGTGTGTAGCATCTCACTCTCTTACCCCAGAGAAGTGTTTTTTGATGGACGTGTTTTGTCCCCATCACTCCCTGAGCTCCAGGTGTGTAGCATCTCCCTCTCTGCTCCCAGAGCAGTGTTTTATGATGGATACGTTTTGTCCCCATCACTCCCTGAGCTCCAGGTGTGTAGCATCTCACTCTCTGCTCCCCGAGCAGTGTTTTTTGATGGAGGCGTTTTGTCCTCATCACTCCCTGAGCTCCACGTGTGTAGCATCTCACTCTCTGCTTTCAGAGCAGTGTTTTTTGATGCAGGCTATTTGTCCCCATCACTCCCTGAGCTCCAGGTGTGTAGCATCTCACTCTCTGCTCCCAGAGCAGTGTTTTTTGATGGGTAAGTTTTGTCCCCATCACTCCCTGAGCTCCAGGTGTGTAGCATTTCACTCTCTGCTCCCAGAGGAGTGTTTTTTAATGGAGGCATTTTCTCCCCATCACTCCCTGAGCTCCAGGTGTGTAGCATCTCACTCTCTGCTCCCAGAGCAGTGTTTTTAAATGGAGGCGTTTTGTCCCCATCACTCCAGGTGTGTAACATCTCACTCTCTGCTCCCAAAGCAATGTTTTCTGTTGGGTACGTTTTGTCCCCATCGCTTCTTGAGCTCCAGGTATGTAGCATCTCACTCTCTGACCCCAGAGCAGTGTTTTTTGATGGAGGCGTTTTGTCCCCATCACTCCCTGAGCTCCAGGTGTGTAGCATCTCCCTCTCTGATCCCAGAGCAGTGTTTTTTGATGTTAACGTTTTGTCTCCATCACTCCCTGAGCTCCAGGTGTGTAGCATCTCACTCTCTAACCCCAGAACAGTGTTTTTTGATGGGTACGTTTTGTCCCCATCACTCCCTGAGCTCCAGGTGTGCAGAATCTCCCTCTCTGCTCACAGAGCAGTGTTCTTTGATGGGTACGTTTTGTCCCCATCACTCCCTGAGCTCCAGGTGTGGCGCATCTCACTCTCTGCTTCCTGAGCAGTGTGTTTTGATGGAGGGGTTTTGTCCACATCACTCCCTGAGCTCCCGGTCTGTAGCATCGCACTCTATGTTCCCAGGCAGTGTTTTTTGATGGGTATGTTTTGTCCCCATCATTCCCTGAGCTCCAGGTGTGTAGCATCTCACTCTCTGCTTCCAGAGCAGTGTTTTTGATGGATACGTTTTGTCCTCATCACTCCCCTGAACACCAGGTGTGTAGCATCTCACTCTCTGCTCCCCGAGGAGTGTTTTTTGATGGAGGCGTTTTGTCCCCATCACTCCCTGAGCTCCAGGTGTGTAGCATCTCCCTGTCTGACCCCAGAGCAGTGTTTTTTTATGTTAACGTTTTGTCTCCATCACTCCCTGAGCTCCAGGTGTGTAGCATCTCACTCTCTAACCCCAGAACAGTGTTTTTTAATGGAGGCGTTTTGTCCCCATCACTCCCTGAGCTCCAGGTGTGTAGCATCTAACACTCTGCTCCCAAAGCAATGTTTTCTGTTGGGTATTTTTTGTCTCCATCCCTCCCTGAGCTCCAGGTGTGTAGCATCTCACTCTCTGCTCCCAGAGTAGTGTTTTTTAATGGAGGCGTTTTGTCCCCATCACTCCCTGAGCTCCAGGTGTGTAGCATCTAACTCTCTGCTCCCAAAGCAATGTTTTCTGTTGGGTACGTTTTGTCCCCATCGCTTCTTGAGCTCCAGGTATGTAGCATCTCACTCTCTGACCCCAGAGCAGTGTTTTTTGATAGAGGCGTTTTGTCCCCATCACTCCCTGAGCTCCAGGTGTGTAGCATCTCCCTCTCTGATCCCAGAGCAGTGTTTTTTGATGTTAACGTTTTGTCTCCATCACTCCCTGAGCTCCAGGTGTGTAGCATCTCACTCTCTGACCCCAGAACAGTGTTTTTTGATGGGTACGTTTTTTCCCCATCACTCCCTGAGCTCCAGGTGTGCAGAATCTCCCTCTCTGCTCCCAGAGCATGTGTTCTTTTTTGGGTATGTTTTGTCCCCATCACTCCCTGAGCTCCAGGTGTGGCGCATCTCACTCTCTGCTTCCAGAGCAGTTTTTTTTGATGGAGGGGTTTTGTCCACTTCACTCCCTGAGCTCCCGGTCTGTAGCATCGCACTCTATGTTCCCAGGGAGTGTTTTTTGATGGGTATGTTTTGTCCCCATCATTCCCTGAGCTCCAGGTGTGTAGCATCTCACTCTCTGCTCCCAGAGGAGTGTTTTTTGATGGAGGCGTTTTGTCCCCATCACTCCCTGAGCTCCAGGTGTGCAGAATCTCCCTCTCTGCTCCCAGAGCATGTGTTCTTTGATGGGTATGTTTTGTCCCCATCACTCCCTGAGCTCCAGGTGTGGCGCATCTCACTCTCTGCTTCCAGAGCAGTTTTTTTTGATGGAGGGGTTTTGTCCACATCACTCCCTGAGCTACCGGTCTGTAGCATCGCACTCTATGTTCCCAGGGAGTGTTTTTTGATGGGTATGTTTTGTCCCCATCATTCCCTGAGCTCCAGGTGTGTAGCATCTCACTCTCTGCTTCCAGAGCAGTGTTTTTGATGGATACGTTTTGTCCTCATCACTCCCCTGAGCACCAGGTGTGTAGCATCTCACTCTCTGCTCCCCGAGGAGTGTTTTTTGATGGAGGCGTTTTGTCCCCATCACTCCCTGAGCTCCAGGTGTGTAGCATCTCCCTGTCTGACCCCATAGCAGTGTTTTTTTATGTTAACGTTTTGTCTCCATCACTCCCTGAGCTCCAGGTGTGTAGCATCTCACTCTCTAACCCCAGAACAGTGTTTTTTGATGGGTATATTTTGTCTCCATCCCTCTCTGAGCTACAGGTGTGTAGGATCTCTCTCTCTGCTCCCAGAGCAGTGTTTCCTAATGGGTATGTTTTGTCCCCATCACTCCCTGAGCTCGAGGTGTGCAGAATCTCCCTCTCTGCTCCCAGAGCAGTGTTCTTTGGTGGGTACGTTTTGGCCCCATCACTCCCTGAGCTCCAGGTGTGCAGAATCTCCCTCTCTGCTCCCAGAGCAGTGTTCTTTGATGGGTACGTTTTGTCCCCATCACTCCCTGAGCTCCAGGTGTGGCGCATCTCACTCTCTGCTTCCAGAGCAGTGTGTTTTGATGAAGGGGTTTTGTCCACATCACTCCCTGAGCTCCCAGTCTGTAGCATCACACTCTATGTTCCCAGGCAGTGTTTTTTGATGGGTATGTTTTGTCCCCATCATTCCCTGAGCTCCAGGTGTGCAGCATCACCCTGTCTGACTCCAGAGCAGTGTTTTTTTAAGTTAACGTTTTGTCTCCATCACTCCCTGAGCTCCAGGTGTGTACCATCTCACTCTCTAACCCCAGAACAGTGTTTTTTGATGGGTATGTTTTGTCTCCATCCCTCCCTGAGCTCCAGGTGTGTAGCATCTCACTCTCTGCTCCCAGAGGAGTGTTTTTTGATGGAGGCGTTTTGTCTCCATCACTCCCTGAGCTCCAGGTGTGTACCATCTCACTCTCTAACCCCAGAACATTGTTTTTTGATGGTATGTTTTGTCTCCATCCCTCCCTGAGCTCCAGGTGTTAAGCATCTCACTCTCTGCTCCCAGAGGAGTGTTTTTTGATGGAGGCGTTTTGTCCCCATCACTCCCTGAGCTCCAGGTGTGTAGCATCTCACTCTCTGCTCCCAGAGCAGTGTTTTTTGATGGGTACGTTTTGTCTCCATCCCTCCCTGAGCTCCAGGTGTGTAGCATCTCACTCTCTGACCCCAGAGGAGTATTTTGTGATGGAGGCGTTTTGTCCCCATCACTCCCTGAGCTCCAGGTGTGTAGCATCTCACTCTCTGCTCACAGAGCAGTGTTTTTTGATGGAGGCGATTTGTCCCCATCACTCCCTAAGCTCCAGGTGTGTAGCATTTCACTATCTGCTCCCAGAGGAGTGTTTTTTAATGGAGGTGTTTTGTCCCCATCACTCCCTGAGCTCCAGGTGTGTAGCATCTCACTCTCTGCTCCCAAGGAGTGTTTTTTGATGGAGGCGTTTTGTCCCCATCACTCCCTGAGCTCCAGGTGTGTAGCATCTCCCTGTCTGACCCCAGAGCAGTGTTTTTTTATGTTAACGTTTTGTCTCCATCACTCCCTGAGCTCCAGGTGTGTAGCATCTCACTCTCTAACCCCAGAACAGTGTTTTTTGATGGGTATGTTTTGTCTCCATCCCTCTCTGAGCTCCAGGTGTGTAGGATCTCTCTCTCTGCTCCCAGAGCAGTGTTTTCTAATGGGTATGTTTTGTCCCCATCACTCCCTGAGCTTGAGGTGTGCAGAATCTCCCTCTCTGATCCCAGAGCAGTGTTCTTTGATGGGTACGTTTTGTCCCCATCACTCCCTGAGCTCCAGGTGTGCAGAATCTCCCTCTCTGCTCCAAGAGCAGTGTTTTCGAATGGGTACATTTTGTCCCCATCACTCCCTGAGCTCCAGGTGAGTAGCATCTCCCTCTCTGCTTCCAGAGCAGTGTTTTTTGATGGAGGCGTTTTGTCCCTATCACTCCCTGAGCTCCAGGTGTGTACAATCGCCCTCTCTGCTTCCAGGGCAGTGTTTTTTGATGGAGGCGTTTTGTCCCAATCGCTCCCCTGAGCTCCAGGTGTGTAGCATCTCACTCTCTGCTCCCAGAGCAGTGTTTTTTGATGGGTACGTTTTGTCCCCATCACTCCCTGAGCTCCAGGTGTGCATAATCTCCCTCTCTGCTTCCAGAGCAGTGTTTTTTGATGGGTGCATTTTGTCCCCATGACTCCCTGAGCTCCAGGTGTGTAGCATCTCACTCTCTTACTCCAGAGAAGTGTTTTTTGATGGACGTGTTTTGTCCCCATCACTCCCTGAGCTCCAGGTGTGTAGCATCTCCCTCTCTGCTCCCAGAGCAGTGTTTTATGATGGATACGTTTTGTCCCCATCACTCCCTGAGCTCCAGGTGTGTAGCATCTCACTCTCTGCTCCCCGAGCAGTGTTTTTTGATGGAGGCGTTTTGTCCTCATCACTCCCTGAGCTCCACGTGTGTAGCATCTCACTCTCTGCTTTCAGAGCAGTGTTTTTTGATGGAGGCTATTTGTCCCCATCACTCCCTGAGCTCCAGGTGTGTAGCATCTCACTCTCTGCTCCCAGAGCAGTGTTTTTTGATGGGTAAGTTTTGTCCCCATCACTCCCTGAGCTCCAGGTGTGTAGAATTTCACTCTCTGCTCCCAGAGGAGTGTTTTTTAATGGAGGCATTTTCTCCCCATCACCCCCTGAGCTCCAGGTGTGTAGCATCTCACTCTCTGCTCCCAGAGCAGTGTTTTTAAATGGAGGCATTTTGTCCCCATCACTCCAGGTGTGTAGCATCTCACTCTCTGCTCCCAAAGCAATGTTTTCTGTTGGGTACGTTTTGTCCCCATCGCTTCTTGAGCTCCAGGTATGTAGCATCTCATTCTCTGACCCCAGAGCAGTGTTTTTTGATGGAGGCGTTTTGTCTCCATCACTCCCTGAGCTCCAGGTGTGTACCATCTCACTCTCTAACCCCAGAACAGTGTTTATTGATGGGTATGTTTTGTCTCCATCCCTCCCTGAGCTCCAGGTGTGTAGCATCTCACTCTGCTCCCAGAGGAGTGTTTTTTGATGGTGGCGTTTTGTCCCCATCACTCCCTGAGCTCCTGGTGTGTAGCATCTCACTCTCTGCTCCCAGAGCAGTGTTTTTTGATGGGTACGTTTTGTCTCCATCCCTCCCTGAGCTCCAGGTGTGTAGCATCTCCCTGTCTGACCCCAGAGCAGTGTTTTATTATGTTAACGTTTTGTCTCCATCACTCCCTGAGCTCCAGGTGTGTAGCATCTCACTCTCTAACCCCAGAACATTGTTTTTTGATGGTATGTTTTGTCTCCATCCCTCCCTGAGCTCCAGGTGTTTAGCATCTCACTCTCTGCTCCCAGAGGAGTGTTTTTTGATGGAGGCGTTTTGTCCCCATCACTCCCTGAGCTCCAGGTGTGTAGCATCTCACTCTCTGCTCCCAGAGCAGTGTTTTTTGATGGGTACGTTTTGTCTCCATCCCTCCCTGAGCTCCAGGTGTGTAGCATCTCACTCTCTGACCCCAGAGGAGTATTTTGTGATGGAGGCGTTTTGTCCCCATCACTCCCTGAGCTCCAGGTGTGTAGCATCTCACTCTCTGCTCCCAGAGCAGTGTTTTTTGATGGAGGCGATTTGTCCCCATCACTCCCTAAGCTCCAGGTGTGTAGCATTTCACTATCTGCTCCCAGAGGAGTGTTTTTTAATGGAGGTGTTTTGTCCCCATCACTCCCTGAGCTCCAGGTGTGTAGCATCTCACTCTCTGCTCCCCGAGGAGTGTTTTTTGATGGAGGCGTTTTGTCCCCATCACTCCCTGAGCTCCAGGTGTGTAGCATCTCCCTGTCTGACCCCAGAGCAGTGTTTTTTTATGTTAACGTTTTGTCTCCATCACTCCCTGAGCTCCAGGTGTGTAGCATCTC
Organism: Pleurodeles waltl; assembly: GCF_031143425.1. Lineage (NCBI taxonomy): Eukaryota > Metazoa > Chordata > Amphibia > Caudata > Salamandridae > Pleurodeles > Pleurodeles waltl. The sequence continues at coordinate 1,008,506,167 of NC_090450.1, read as the reverse complement.
ACTCTCTAACCCCAGAACAGTGTTTTTTGATGGGTATGTTTTGTCTCCATCCCTCTCTGAGCTCCAGGTGTGTAGGATCTCTCTCTCTGCTCCCAGAGCAGTGTTTTCTAATGGGTATGTTTTGTCCCCATCACTCCCTGAGCTCGAGGTGTGCAGAATCTCCCCCTCTGCTCCCAGAGCAGTGTTCTTTGATGGGTACGTTTTGTCCCCATCACTCCCTGAGCTCCAGGTGTGCAGAATCTCCCTCTCTGCTCCCAGAGCAGTGTTTTCGAATGGGTACATATTGTCCCCATCACTCCCTGAGCTCCAGGTGAGTAGCATCTCCCTCTCTGCTTCCAGAGCAGTGTTTTTTGATGGAGGCGTTTTGTCCCTATCACTCCCTGAGCTCCAGGTGTGTACAATCGCCCTCTCTGCTTCCAGGGCAGTGTTTTTTGATGGAGGCGTTTTGTCCCAATCGCTCCCCTGAGCTCCAGGTGTGTAGCATCTCACTCTCTGCTCCCAGAGCAGTGTTTTTTGATGGGTACGTTTTGTCCCCATCACTCCCTGAGCTCCAGGTGTGCATAATCTCCCTCTCTGCTTCCAGAGCAGTGTTTTTTGATGGGTGCATTTTGTCCCCATGACTCCCTGAGCTCCAGGTGTGTAGCATCTCACTCTCTTACCCCAGAGAAGTGTTTTTTGATGGACGTGTTTTGTCCCCATCACTCCCTGAGCTCCAGGTGTGTAGCATCTCCCTCTCTGCTCCCAGAGCAGTGTTTTATGATGGATACGTTTTGTCCCCATCACTCCCTGAGCTCCAGGTGTGTAGCATCTCACTCTCTGCTCCCCGAGCAGTGTTTTTTGATGGAGGCGTTTTGTCCTCATCACTCCCTGAGCTCCACGTGTGTAGCATCTCACTCTCTGCTTTCAGAGCAGTGTTTTTTGATGGAGGCTATTTGTCCCCATCACTCCCTGAGCTCCAGGTGTGTAGCATCTCACTCTCTGCTCCCAGAGCAGTGTTTTTTGATGGGTAAGTTTTGTCCCCATCACTCCCTGAGCTCCAGGTGTGTAGCATTTCACTCTCTGCTCCCAGAGGAGTGTTTTTTAATGGAGGCATTTTCTCCCCATCACTCCCTGAGCTCCAGGTGTGTAGCATCTCACTCTCTGCTCCCAGAGCAGTGTTTTTAAATGGAGGCGTTTTGTCCCCATCACTCCAGGTGTGTAGCATCTCACTCTCTGCTCCCAAAGCAATGTTTTCTGTTGGGTACGTTTTGGCCCCATCGCTTCTTGAGCTCCAGGTATGTAGCATCTCACTCTCTGACCCCAGAGCAGTGTTTTTTGATGGAGGCGTTTTGTCCCCATCACTCCCTGAGCTCCAGGTGTGTAGCATCTCCCTCTCTGATCCCAGAGCAGTGTTTTTTGATGTTAACGTTTTGTCTCCATCACTCCCTGAGCTCCAGGTGTGTAGCATCTGTACTGCCATTTGATAAAGTTTGTTTTGACCAATGACTTTGTGTTTCACCACTGCGCATATTAGTTGCTCAATGTTTACCAGTAGCACATGGTATGTTTTGTTCAGTTTAGCCGCCTATGGGCTTTGACATTGCATTAGTCATTACATTCTGTATTCTGCCTATTGGCTTTGACATGCTTTATCCAGTCTAGCCGCCTATTGGCTTTGACATTGCATGCCTATTGACTTTGACATGATGTATTCAATTTAGCTGCCTATTGACTTTGACATGCTATTAGATATTCTGCCTATGGGCTTTGACATGATATTATATATTGCATTTTGTATTCAGCTTAGCTGCCTATTGGCTTTGACATGATATTAGACATTGCTTTTTGTATTCAGCTCAGCTGCCTATTGGCTTTGACATGATATTATATATTGCATTTTGTATTCAGCTCAGCTGCCTATTGGCTTTAACATGATATTATACATTGCATTTTATATTCAGCTCAGCTGCCTATGGGCTTTGACATGATATTATACATTGCATTTTGTATTCAGCTCAGCTGCCTATTGGCTTTGACATGACACTAGACATTGCATTTGATATTTAGGTTAGCTGCCCATTGCCTTTAACGTGGAGTTAGACATTGCAGTTGAGAATCCAAGCTGTATTTTTCCAAGCTGTGTTTTTGCACCAGAGAACTAAGATGTTTTTCTCACAGTAGACTAGACATGATAAGAGAGAGTACATGGGTGTTGTTCTCTCTGCTTGAGCTTGGGAACAGGAGTAGTCTTGGAGACCTGGCCAGTCTCCAAAAGGCTTGCTCAGTTTCCCAGGTCTGAGAGGAGGGGGCACACCTTTGTAACGAATGACACAGGCTGCAGAGAGTCAGATTCGAATCTGCCGGACCTCGTGCTGGAGCTTGGCGCAGGCTGCCAGCAATCCCGTGTGGGTAGATGAATCTCTCTTTCTCGCGGCTGACAGGGGTCATCAGCTTGCAGACCTTAGAAAGATGAAGCTGTAGATAGTTCCCACACGGTGAAGTATTTGTTTTGCTTTGCATTCAATATCTTATAAATATAACCTGCTGTGTATATTGCAAACTGATATATTTTGTTTGATTAACGCGGACTTGAAAGCTACTAATTCGTCATACATAAAATATTGTGGTTGGGGAAGAATTAACAACAATAAAAGTCTTCTTTGACCTCAGAAGTGCATTTCTGTTGTGTTATGTTAGTGCTGAGAAACTAGATAAGAGGAAAGCACTACAGCATCTCACTCTCCAACCCCAGAACAGTGTTTTTTGATGGGTACGTTTTGTCCCCATCACTCCCTGAGCTCCAGGTGTGCAGAATCTCCCTCTCTGCTCCCAGAGCAGTGTTCTTTGATGGGTATGTTTTGTCCCCATCACTCCCTGAGCTCCAGGTGTGGCGCATCTCACTCTCTGCTTCCAGAGCAGTGTTTTTTGATGGAGGGGTTTTGTCCACATCACTCCCTGAGCTCCCAGTCTGTAGCATCGCACTCTATGTTCCCAGGCAGTGTTTTTTGATGGGTATGTTTTGTCCACATCATTCCCTGAGCTCCAGGTGTGTAGCATCTCACTCTCTGCTTCCAGAGCAGTGTTTTTGATGGATACGTTTTGTCCTCATCACTCCCTGAGCTCCAGGTGTGTAGCATCTCCCTGTCTGACCCCAGAGCAGTGTTTTTTTATGTTAACGTTTTGTCTTCATCACTCCCTGAGCTCCAGGTGTGTAGCATCTCACTCTCTAACCCAAGAACAGTGTTTTTTGATGGGTATGTTTTGTCTCCATCCCTCTCTGAGCTCCAGGTGTGTAGGATCTCTCTCTCTGCTCCCAGAGCAGTGTTTTCTAATGGGTATGTTTTGTCCCCATCACTCTCTGAGCTCCAGGTGTGCAGAATCTCCCTCTCTGCTCCCAGAGCAGTGTTCTTTGATGGGTACGTTTTGTCCCCATCACTCCCTGAGCTCCAGGTGTGGCGCATCTCACTCTCTGCTTCCTGAGAAGTGTGTTTTGATGGAGGGGTTTTGTCCACAACACTCCCCTGAGCTCCCGGTCTGTAGCATCGCACTCTATGTTCCCAGGCAGTGTTTTTTGATGGGTATGTTTTGTCCCCATCATTCCCTGAGCTCCAGGTGTGTAGCATCTCACTCTCTGCTTCCAGAGCAGTGTTTTTTGATGGAGGCGTTTTGTCCCCATCACTCCCTGAGCTCCAGGTGTGTAGCATCTCCCTGTCTGACCCCAGAGCAGTGTTTTTTTATGTTAACGTTTTGTCTCCATCACTCCCTGAGCTCCAGGTGTGTAGCATCTCACTCTCTAACCCCAGAACAGTGTTTTTTAATGGAGGCGTTTTGTCCCCATCACTCCCTGAGCTCCAGGTGTGTAGCATCTAACACTCTGCTCCCAAAGCAATGTTTTCTGTTGGGTATGTTTTGTCTCCATCCCTCCCTGAGCTCCAGGTGTGTAGCATCTCACTCTCTGCTCCCAGAGCAGTGTTTTTTAATGGAGGCGTTTTGTCCCCATCACTCCCTGAGCTCCAGGTGTTTTGCATCTAACTCTCTGCTCCCAAAGCAATGTTTTCTGTTGGGTACGTTTTGTCCCCATCGCTTCTTGAGCTCCAGGTATGTAGCATCTCACTCTCTGACCCCAGAGCAGTGTTTTTTGATAGAGGCGTTTTGTCCCCATCACTCCCTGAGCTCCAGGTGTGTAGCATCTCCCTCTCTGATCCCAGAGCAGTGTTTTTTGATGTTAACGTTTTGTCTCCATCACTCCCTGAGCTCCAGGTGTGTAGCATCTCACTCTCTGACCACAGAACAGTGTTTTTTGATGGGTACGTTTTGTCCCCATCACTCCCTGAGCTCCAGGTGTGCAGAATCTCCCTCTCTGCTCCCAGAGCAGTGTTCTTTGATGGGTATGTTTTGTCCCCATCACTTCCTGAGCTCCAGGTGTGGCGCATCTCACTCTCTGCTTCCAGAGCAGTTTTTTTTGATGGAGGGGTTTTGTCCACATTACTCCCTGAGCTCCCGGTCTGTAGCATCGCACTCTATGTTCCCAGGGAGTGTTTTTTGATGGGTATGTTTTGTCCCCATCATTCCCTGAGCTCCAGGTGTGTAGCATCTCACTCTCTGCTTCTAGAGCAGTGTTTTTGATGGATACGTTTTGTCCTCATCACTCCCCTGAGCACCAGGTGTGTAGCATCTCACTCTCTGCTCCCCGAGGAGTGTTTTTTGATGGAGGCGTTTTGTCCCCATCACTCCCTGAGCTCCAGGTGTGTAGCATCTCCCTGTCTGACCCCATAGCAGTGTTTTTTTATGTTAACGTTTTGTCTCCATCACTCCCTGAGCTCCAGGTGTGTAGCATCTCACTCTCTAACCCCAGAACAGTGTTTTTTGATGGGTATGTTTTGTCTCCATCCCTCTCTGAGCTACAGGTGTGTAGGATCTCTCTCTCTGCTCCCAGAGCAGTGTTTTCTAATGGGTATGTTTTGTCCCCATCACTCCCTGAGCAGGAGGTGTGCAGAATCTCCCTCTCTGCTCCCAGAGCAGTGTTCTTTGATGGGTACGTTTTGGCCCCATCACTCCCTGAGCTCCAGGTGTGCAGAATCTCCCTCTCTGCTCCCAGAGCAGTGTTCTTTGATGGGTACGTTTTGTCCCCATCACTCCCTGAGCTCCAGGTGTGGCGCATCTCACTCTCTGCTTCCAGAGCAGTGTGTTTTGATGGAGGGGTTTTGTCCACATCACTCCCTGAGCTCCCAGTCTGTAGCATCGCACTCTATGTTCCCAGGCAGTGTTTTTTGATGGTTATGTTTTGTCCCCATCATTCCCTGAGCTCCAGGTGTGTAGCATCTCCCTGTCTGACCCCAGAGCAGTGTTTTTTTATGTTAACGTTTTGTCTCCATCACTCCCTGAGCTCCAGGTGTGTACCATCTCACTCTCTAACCCCAGAACAGTGTTTTTTGATGGGTATGTTTTGTCTCCATCCCTCCCTGAGCTCCAGGTGTGTAGCATCTCACTCTCTGCTCCCAGAGGAGTGTTTTTTGATGGAGGCGTTTTGTCCCCATCACTCCCTGAGCTCCAGGTGTGTAGCATCTCACTCTCTGCTCCCAGAGCAGTGTTTTTTGATGGGTACGTTTTGTCTCCATCCCTCCCTGAGCTCCAGGTGTGTAGCATCTCCCTGTCTGACCCCAGAGCAGTGTTTTATTATGTTAATGTTTTGTCTCCATCACTCCCTGAGCTCCAGGTGTGTAACATCTCACTCTCTAACCCCAGAACATTGTTTTTTGATGGTATGTTTTGTCTCCATCCCTCCCTGAGCTCCAGGTGTTTAGCATCTCACTCTCTGCTCCCAGAGGAGTGTTTTTTGATGGAGGCGTTTTGTCCCCATCACTCCCTGAGCTCCAGGTGTGTAGCATCTCACTCTCTGCTCCCAGAGCAGTGTTTTTTGATGGGTACGTTTTGTCTCCATCCCTCCCTGAGCTCCAGGTGTGTAGCATCTCACTCTCTGACCCCAGAGGAGTATTTTGTGATGGAGGCGTTTTGTCCCCATCACTCCCTGAGCTCCAGGTGTGTAGCATCTCACTCTCTGCTCCCAGAGCAGTGTTTTTTGATGGAGGCGATTTGTCCCCATCACTCCCTAAGCTCCAGGTGTGTAGCATTTCACTATCTGCTCCCAGAGGAGTGTTTTTTAATGGAGGTGTTTTGTCCCCATCACTCCCTGAGCTCCAGGTGTGTAGCATCTCACTCTCTGCTCCCCGAGGAGTGTTTTTTGATGGAGGCGTTTTGTCCCCATCACTCCCTGAGCTCCAGGTGTGTAGCATCTCCCTGTCTGACCCCAGAGCAGTGTTTTTTTTATGTTAACGTTTTGTCTCCATCACTCCCTGAGCTCCAGGTGTGTAGCATCTCACTCTCTAACCCCAGAACAGTGTTTTCTGATGGGTATGTTTTGTCTCCATCCCTCTCTGAGCTCCAGGTGTGTAGGATCTCTCTCTCTGCTCCCAGAGCAGTGTTTTCTAATGGGTATGTTTTGTCCCCATCACTCCCTGAGCTCGAGGTGTGCAGAATCTCCCTCTCTGCTCCCAGAGCAGTGTTCTTTGATGGGTACGTTTTGTCCCCATCACCCCCTGAGCTCCAGGTGTGCAGAATCTCCCTCTCTGCTCCCAGAGCAGTGTTTTCGAATGGGTACATTTTGTCCCCATCACTCCCTGAGCTCCAGGTGAGTAGCATCTCCCTCTCTGCTTCCAGAGCAGTGTTTTTTGATGGAGGCGTTTTGTCCCTATCACTCCCTGAGCTCCAGGTGTGTACAATCGCCCTCTATGCTTCCAGGGCAGTGTTTTTTGATGGAGGCGTTTTGTCCCAATCGCTCCCCTGAGCTCCAGGTGAGTAGCATCTCACTCTCTGCTCCCAGAGCAGTGTTTTTTGATGGGTACGTTTTGTCCCCATCACTCCCTGAGCTCCAGGTGTGCATAATCTCCCTCTCTGCTTCCAGAGCAGTGTTTTTTGATGGGTGCATTTTGTCCCCATGACTCCCTGAGCTCCAGGTGTGTAGCATCTCACTCTCTTACCCCAGAGAAGTGTTTTTTGATGGACGTGTTTTGTCCCCATCACTCCCTGAGCTCCAGGTGTGTAGCATCTCCCTCTCTGCTCCCAGAGCAGTGTTTTATGATGGATACGTTTTGTCCCCATCACTCCCTGAGCTCCAGGTGTGTAGCATCTCACTCTCTGCTCCCCGAGCAGTGTTTTTTGATGGAGGCGTTATGTCCTCATCACTCCCTGAGCTACACGTGTGTAGCATCTCACTCTCTGCTTTCAGAGCAGTGTTTTTTGATGGAGGCTATTTGTCCCCATCACTCCCTGAGCTCCAGGTGTGTAGAATCTCACTCTCTGCTTCCAGAGCAGTGTTTTTTGATGGAGGCGTTTTGTCCCTATCACTCCCTGAGCTCCAGGTGTGTACAATCGCCCTCTCTGCTTCCAGGGCAGTGTTTTTTGATGGAGGCGTTTTGTCCCAATCGCTCCCCTGAGCTCCAGGTGTGTAGCATCTCACTCTCTGCTCCCAGAGCAGTGTTTTTTGATGGGTACGTTTTGTCCCCATCACTCCCTGAGCTCTAGGTGTGCATAATCTCCCTCTCTGCTTCCAGAGCAGTGTTTTTTGATGGGTGCATTTTGTCCCCATGACTCCCTGAGCTCCAGGTGTGTAGCATCTCACTCTCTTACCCCAGAGAAGTGTTTTTTGATGGACGTGTTTTGTCCCCATCACTCCCTGAGCTCCAGGTGTGTAGCATCTCCCTCTCTGCTCCCAGAGCAGTGTTTTATGATGGATACGTTTTGTCCCCATCACTCCCTGAGCTTCAGGTGTGTAGCATCTCACTCTCTGCTCCCCGAGCAGTGTTTTTTGATGGAGGCGTTTTGTCCTCATCACTCCCTGAGCTCCACGTGTGTAGCATCTCACTCTCTGCTCCCAGAGGAGTGTTTTTTAATGGAGGCATTTTCTCCCCATCACTCCCTGAGCTCCAGGTGTGTAGCATCTCACTCTCTGCTCCCAGAGCAGTGTTTTTAAATGGAGGCGTTTTGTCCCCATCACTCCAGGTGTGTAGCATCTCACTCTCTGCTCCCAAAGCAATGTTTTCTGTTGGGTACGTTTTGTCCCCATCGCTTCTTGAGCTCCAGGTGTGTAGCATCTCACTCTCTGACCCCAGAGCAGTGTTTTTTGATGGAGGCGTTTTGTCCCCATCACTCCCTGAGCTCCAGGTGTGTAGCATCTCCCTCTCTGATCCCAGAGCAGTGTTTTTTGATGTTAACGTTTTGTCTCCATCACTCCCTGAGCTCCAGGTGTGTAGCATCTCTCTCTCTAACCCCAGAACAGTGTTTTTTGATGGGTACGTTTTGTCCCCATCACTCCCTGAGCTCCAGGTGTGCAGAATCTCCCTCTCTGCTCCCAGAGCAGTGTTCTTTGATGGGTATGTTTTGTCCCCATCACTCCCTGAGCTCCAGGTGTTGCGCATCTCACTCTCTGCTTCCAGAGCAGTCTTTTTTGATGGAGGGGTTTTGTCCACATCACTCCCTGAGCTCCCGGTCTGTAGCATCGCACTCTATGTTCCGAGGCAGTGTTTTTTGATGGGTATGTTTTGTCCACATCATTCCCTGAGCTCCAGGTGTGTAGCATCTCACTCTCTGCTTCCAGAGCAGTGTTTTTGATGGATACGTTTTGTCCTCATCACTCCCTGAGCTCCAGGTGTGTAGCATCTCCCTGTCTGACCCCAGAGCAGTGTTTTTCTATGTTAACGTTTTGTCTTCATCACTCCCTGAGCTCCAGGTGTGTAGCATTTCACTCTCTAACCCAAGAACAGTGTTTTTTGATGGGTATGTTTTGTCTCCATCCCTCTCTGAGCTCCAGGTGTGTAGGATCTCTCTCTCTGCTCCCAGAGCAGTGTTTTCTAATGGGTACGTTTTGTCCCCATCACTCTCTGAGCTCCAGGTGTGCAGAATCTCCCTCTCTGCTCCCAGAGCAGTGTTCTTTGATGGGTACGTTTTGTCCCCATCACTCCCTGAGCTCCAGGTGTGGCGCATCTCACTCTCTGCTTCCTGAGCAGTGTGTTTTGATGGAGGGGTTTTGTCCACATCACTCCCTGAGCTCCCGGTCTGTAGCATCGCACTCTATGTTTCCAGGCAGTGTTTTGTGATGGGTATGTTTTGTCCCCATCATTCCCTGAGCTCCAGGTGTGTAGCATCTCAATCTCTGCTTCCAGAGCAGTGTTTTTGATGGATACGTTTTGTCCTCATCACTCCCCTGAACACCAGGTGTGTAGCATCTCACTCTCTGCTCCCCGAGGAGTGTTTTTTGATGGAGGTCGTTTTGTCCCCATCACTCCCTGAGCTCCAGGTGTGTAGCATCTCCCTGTCTGACCCCAGAGCAGTGTTTTTGTATGTTAACGTTTTGTCTCCATCACTCCCTGAGCTCCAGGTGTGTAGCATCTCACTCTCTAACCTCAAAACAGTGTTTTTTAATGGAGACGTTTTGTCCCCATCACTCCCTGAGCTCCAGGTGTGTAGCATCTAACACTCTGCTCCCAAAGCAGATGTTTTGTCTCCATCCCTCCCTGAGCTCCAGGTGTGTAGCATCTCACTCTCTGCTCCCAGAGCAGTGTTTTTTAATGGAGTTGTTTTGTCCCCATCACTCCCTGAGCTCCAGGTGTGTAGCATCTAACTCTCTGCTCCCAAAGCAATGTTTTCTGTTGGGTACGTTTTGTCCCCATCGCTTCTTGAGCTCCAGGTATGTAGCATCTCACTCTCTGACCCCAGAGCAGTGTTTTTTGATAGAGGCGTTTTGTCCCCATCACTCCCTGAGCTCCAGGTGTGTAGCAGGTGTGTAGCATCTCCCTGTCTGACCCCAGAACAGTGTTTGTTTATGTTAACGTTTTGTCTCCATCACTCCCTGAGCTCCAGGTGTGTAGCATCTCACTCTCTAACCCCAGAACAGTGTTTTTTGATGGGTATGTTTTGTCTCCATCCGTCTCTGAGCTCCAGGTGTGTAGGATCTCTCTCTCTGCTCCCAGAGCAGTGTTTTCTAATGGGTATGTTTTGTCCCCATCACTCCCTGAGCTCGAGGTGTGCAGAATCTCCCTCTCTGCTCCCAGAGCAGTGTTCTTTGATGGGTACGTTTTGTCCCCATCACTCCCTGAGCTCCAGGTGTGCAGAATCTCCCTCTCTGCTCCCAGAGCAGTGTTCTTTGATGGGTACGTTTTGTTCCCATCACTCCCTGAGCTCCAGGTGTGGCGCATCTCACTCTCTGCTTCCAGAGCAGTGTGTTTTGATGGAGGGGTTTTGTCCACATCACTCCCTGAGCTCCCGGTCTGTAGCATCGCACTCTATGTTCCCAGGCAGTGTTTTTTGATGGGTATGTTTTGTCCCCATCATTCCCTGAGCTCCAGGTGTGTAGCATCTCACTCTCTGCTTCCAGAGCAGTGTTTTTGATGGATACGTTTTGTCCCCATCACTCCCTGAGCTCCAGGTGTGTAGCATCTCACTCTCTGCTCCCAGAGCAGTGTTTTTTGATGGGTACGTTTTGTCTCCATCCCTCCTAGAGCTCCAGGTGTGTAGCATCTCCCTGTCTGACCCCAGAGCAGTGTTTTATTATGTTAATGTTTTGTCTCCATCACTCCCTGAGCTCCAGGTGTGTAGCATCTCACTCTCTAACCCCAGAACAGTGTTTTTTTGATGGTATGTTTTGTCTCCATCCCTCCCTGAGCTCCAGGTGTGTAGCATCTCACTCTCTGCTCCCAGAGGAGTGTTTTTTGATGGAGGCGTTTTGTCCCCATCACTCCCTGAGCTCCAGGTGTGTAGCATCTCACTCTCTAACCTCAAAACAGTGTTTTTTAATGGAGACGTTTTGTCCCCATCACTCCCTGAGCTCCAGGTGTGTAGCATCTAACACTCTGCTCCCAAAGCAATGTTTTCTGTTGGGTATGTTTTGTCTCCATCCCTCCCTGAGCTCCAGGTGTGTAGCATCTCACTCTCTGCTCCCAGAGCAGTGTTTTTTAATGGAGTTGTTTTGTCCCCATCACTCCCTGAGCTCCAGGTGTGTAGCATCTAACTCTCTGCTCCCAAAGCAATGTTTTCTGTTGGGTACGTTTTGTCCCCATCGCTTCTTGAGCTCCAGGTATGTAGCATCTCACTCTCTGACCCCAGAGCAGTGTTTTTTGATAGAGGCGTTTTGTCCCCATCACTCCCTGAGCTCCAGGTGTGTAGCATCTCCCTGTCTGACCCCAGAACAGTGTTTGTTTATGTTAACGTTTTGTCTCCATCACTCCCTGAGCTCCAGGTGTGTAGCATCTCACTCTCTAACCCCAGAACAGTGTTTTTTGATGGGTATGTTTTGTCTCCATCCGTCTCTGAGCTCCAGGTGTGTAGGATCTCTCTCTCTGCTCCCAGAGCAGTGTTTTCTAATGGGTATGTTTTGTCCCCATCACTCCCTGAGCTCGAGGTGTGCAGAATCTCCCTCTCTGCTCCCAGAGCAGTGTTCTTTGATGGGTACGTTTTGTCCCCATCACTCCCTGAGCTCCAGGTGTGCAGAATCTCCCTCTCTGCTCCCAGAGCAGTGTTCTTTGATGGGTACGTTTTGTTCCCATCACTCCCTGAGCTCCAGGTGTGGCGCATCTCACTCTCTGCTTCCAGAGCAGTGTGTTTTGATGGAGGGGTTTTGTCCACATCACTCCCTGAGCTCCCGGTCTGTAGCATCGCACTCTATGTTCCCAGGCAGTGTTTTTTGATGGGTATGTTTTGTCCCCATCATTCCCTGAGCTCCAGGTGTGTAGCATCTCACTCTCTGCTTCCAGAGCAGTGTTTTTGATGGATACGTTTTGTCCCCATCACTCCCTGAGCTCCAGGTGTGTAGCATCTCACTCTCTGCTCCCAGAGCAGTGTTTTTTGATGGGTACGTTTTGTCTCCATCCCTCCTAGAGCTCCAGGTGTGTAGCATCTCCCTGTCTGACCCCAGAGCAGTGTTTTATTATGTTAATGTTTTGTCTCCATCACTCCCTGAGCTCCAGGTGTGTAGCATCTCACTCTCTAACCCCAGAACAGTGTTTTTTTGATGGTATGTTTTGTCTCCATCCCTCCCTGAGCTCCAGGTGTGTAGCATCTCACTCTCTGCTCCCAGAGGAGTGTTTTTTGATGGAGGCGTTTTGTCCCCATCACTCCCTGAGCTCGAGGTGTGTAGCATCTCACTCTCTGCTCCCAGAGCAGTGTTTTTTGATGGGTACGTTTTGTCTCCATCCCTCCCTGAGCTCCAGGTGTGTAGCATCTCACTCTCTGACCCCAGAAGACTATTTTGTGAAGGAGGCGTTTTGTCCCCATCACTCCCTGAGCTCCAGGTGTGTAGCATCTCACTCTCTGCTCCCAGAGCAGTGTTTTTTGATGGAGGCGATTTGTCCCCATCACTCCCTGAGCTCCAGGTGTGTAGCATTTCACTATCTGCTCCCAGAGGAGTGTTTTTTAATGGAGGTGTTTTGTCCCCATCACTCCCTGAGCTCCAGGTGTGTAGCATCTCACTCTCTGCTCCCAGAGCAGTGTTTTTTGATAGATGCGTTTTGTCCCCATTACTCCCTGTGCTCCAGGTGTGTAGCATCTCCCTCTCTGCTCCCAGAGCAGTGTTATTTGATGGAGGCGTTTTGCCCCCATCACTCCCTGAGCTCCAGGTGCGTAGCATCTCTTCTCTGCTTCCAGAGCAGTTTTTTTTATGGAGGGGTTTTGTCCACTTCACTCCCTGAGCTCCCGGTCTGTAGCATCGCACTCTATGTTCCCAGGGAGTGTTCTTTGATGGGTACGTTTTGTCCCCATCACTCCCTGAGCTCCAGGTGTGCAGAATCTCCCTCTCTGCTCCCAGAGCAGTGTTCTTTGATGGGTACGTTTTGTTCCCATCACTCCCTGAGCTCCAGGTGTGGGGCATCTCACTCTCTGCTTCCAGAGCAGTGTGTTTTGATGGACGGGTTTTGTCCACATCACTCCCTGAGCTCCCGGTCTGTAGCATCGCACTCTATGTTCCCAGGCAGTGTTTTTTGATGGGTATGTTTTGTCCCCATCATTCCCTGAGCTCCAGGTGTGTAGCATCTCACTCTCTGCTTCCAGAGCAGTGTTTTTGATGGATACGTTTTGTCCCCATCACTCCCTGAGCTCCAGGTGTGTAGCATCTCACTCTCTGCTCCCAGAGCAGTGTTTTGTGATGGGTACGTTTTGTCTCCATCCCTCCCAGAGCTCCAGGTGTGTAGCATCTCCCTGTCTGACCCCAGAGCAGTGTTTTATTATGTTAATGTTTTGTCTCCATCACTCCCTGAGCTCCAGGTGTGTAGCATCTCACTCTCTAACCCCAGAACAGTGTTTTTTGATGGTATGTTTTGTCTCCATCCCTCCCTGAGCTCCAGGTGTGTAGCATCTCACTCTCTGCTCCCAGAGGAGTGTTTTTTGATGGAGGCGTTTTGTCCCCATCACTCCCTGAGCTCCAGGTGTGTAGCATCTCACTCTCTGCTCCCAGAGTAGTGTTTTTTGATGGGTACGTTTTGTCTCCATCCCTCCCTGAGCTCCAGGTGTGTAGCATCTCACTCTCTGACCCCTGAGGAGTATTTTGTGAAGGAGGCGTTTTGTCCCCATCACTCCCTGAGCTCCAGGTGTGTAGCATCTCACTCTCTGCTCCCAGAGCAGTGTTTTTTGATGGAGGCGATTTGTCCCCATCACTCCCTGAGCTCCAGGTGTGTAGCATTTCACTATCTGCTCCCAGAGGAGTGTTTTTTAATGGAGGTGTTTTGTCCCCATCTCTCCCTGAGCTCCAGGTGTGTAGCATCTCACTCTCTGCTCCCAGAGCAGTGTTTTTTGATAGATGCGTTTTGTCCCCATTACTCCCTGTGCTCCAGGTGTGTAGCATCTCCCTCTCTGCTCCCAGAGCAGTGTTTTTTGATGGAGGCGTTTTGCCCCCATCACTCCCTGAGCTCCAGGTGCGTAGCATCTCCCTCTCTGCTTCCAGAGCAGTGTTTTTTGATAGAGGTGTTTTGTCCCCATCACTCCCTGAGCTCCAGGTGTGTAGCATCTCACTCTCTGCTCCCAGATCAGTGTTTTTTGATGGAGGCGTTTAGTCACCATCACTCCCTGAGCTCCAGGTGTTTATCAGCATCTCACTCTCTGCTGCTTCGAGCCCAAAGCCGGGGTCGGACGCTGCGAGAGCCCGGATACCTGGGGTTATCCAGAGCATCTGCAGGATCCCCCAGGTTATAATAGGAGCTGCAGAGTCTGGGTGTATCCTGGGAGCTCAGTGCCCTCTAGTGTTCACTGGCAGTAACAGCCTGACCCAGAAATGTCTGCCTCCTCTTGTCTCCTTGTTCCAGTCCTTACCACGCTAAGGGTGACTCTTCGCCCCTTAGGCACCCTGTACACAAGGTCAATAAACTTTATTTACCTTGAATGTTCTCAGGGATGCCTACCCTGTAGGCTAGGGTGTTTATCCACACCCCATTCTTAGTTAATGTCTTGTGTTTGTAGGTCTGGCTTTAAACAAAGACCATTAAATTTTACTAAAATTATATGTATAAGATACTTACATACAAGGGATTTCAACCCCCTTTCCCCACCCATTGGTCTGTTGTTGTGTCACTCACATGTTGCTCCCACCCGCCACAGCATTGGGCAATGGGTCAGTCTACTTAAGTCACTGCTTTGCATCACCTTGAGTGACTGCATTCTAACTGTTCACAAGGAGAGCATCCACACACGGTAGTTCCCCTCTGTGCTAATATTTTTCTTTTTATCTTTTTTATTACTTTAGTGTTGCCTTTGTTTTGTAGGGCCTGAGGTGATAGCGGGGCATATTCTACCAGATGTCAGCACAAGGCACATTCCAGCTTTGTCTCTTCCTATCTCCTGCCAATTCTGTAGTAAATTCCTTTTGAAGTGGCCTTTGTTTATCTGACTGCTGCTGTTTCACACCGTCCCAGCAGCTCACATGAACTCTGAATATAAGATCATTTGGGTGCTCTGTCTTCCCTCCCTCCCTCCTCCTTCCTCCTTCCTCCCTTCTTTCTCATTCACATTAGGTCCCAGATTTATGAGGACCCAGCAGCTTCCTGAGCAATAAAGTTTTGCAAAAAACATGCCAAAACAAACAACAATTGTATGAAGGCTGCCACCCCCTCAATGCCAGACCTTTTGGCTTGCCAATGCTTGTTTCTTTCTGTTTCCATCTGGAGACAGGAACTTCCATGATCACGCACCTTGATAGGGTAAGAGTTGGGGGGTAGGGGAGGTATCATTTTCACTCACTTGCCCAAGCTGTTCTACCCACACTATTGCAGGTTACATTTCCCAATACCGTTGGTACCTGGTGGCATCGTCCTTTGCTGTCGCAAGGCTGGACCTCTGATCGTGCTGATGAGAGAACTCTTGCCTGTACGGTTTTGTGTGATGGTTTGATAGCCCGGGGGAAAGGCTTCGTGCAACACTGGAGCCATGTCATCTCCCAACCAGGATTCCCTTATGAATAGTAAGTCAGGTTGTGTGTCTGTGAGCAGGTCGTAGATGTGGTGCTTGTTTTTTGAGAGTGATCGAGCATTTATGAGCTGGCAGTTTAGAAAAAGTGTGTTAGTGGCGGTGTTGTTTTGCTTAGGAGAAGGGTAAGCAGTATATTTAAAGCTTGTAGCAGGTGTGTTGTTAGTTGTGATAACTGCGTGAGGGTCACAATAGTCTTGTTTTTCAATGTAGACTTCCTCTTCCAGCAGGCTTAGGAGGCATTTTGTTGGGTCTGTGTGTGGTGGACTTGGTGCCTGAGAGAGACATGAAGAGTGTACTGTTTTTTGTAGGGTTGCCTTATTATGTAATAGACAAGGGGATGCAAAGTTGTTAAGAGTGGCATGTTGTTTATTTTGTTTGCATCTATTTAGTGTGGATGGAGTATGGGTTAGGGGTGGTGGAGGAGCATGTGGATCATGATGTAAGGCTCAAAATTGTGCAATGGAGGAGATGCAGGTGAATGAATGTTGCTGTGTTGGGGTGCTTGTGGTAGATGTTTGTGAGGAGTGAGAATGTAGGGGTAAAGATTGGACGGGATTTGTATTCTTTGTGTAGTCACCAGGGTGGGAGTGGGTGTGACGATAAGTATAATGAAAATTTATGTTGATTTGATGTGCTGATGTGTGTGGTCTGTATTGTTTTTGTGGAATAGTGAGAGGGGATTTTGATGTTGTTTTCGGTGAGGGATTTGTATGTGAGTTAGTGCTGGTGAGTGGTATTAGAGTATTACGGGGGTGTTGATGTGTTTTGGAGATGAATGTATGAGGTGTGTAAGAGGGGATGGATGTGTGTCAGTGGAGTTTGTGTTAGTTGTGATGAGTGGAAGACGTAATATGTGTGGTGGAGTGGAGTGTGAGGATTGTACGGTTGAGTGTAATTGGTGAAGAGAGGGGAAGGGCGTTTGTAGATGGTATGCTGGAAGGCTGGGTTTAGGAATTGTCATGATGAAAGGTGGTCTATGTGGAGCAAATAGAGGATAGTGTTGTTGGTTTATTTGAGCAGGGAGTGCGTATCTGGAAGGATGAAAGTAATGTATAGTGTGTTTTTGTGTTGTGTGGGCGATGGCAGGTTGTGGGAGTGGACAGAGTAGTGTTTGCTGTGAAAATGAAGGAGTTTTACTGTTGTAGTTGTGGTGGACATGTGTATAGGTGTTGTAAATGGAGTATTGTGTTGGATGATGGGATATTGGAATCTGTATGCGTCAGTTTGTGATGCAGGAGTTGGACGTCTTTGCAGATAATGTGTTTGCATGTTGATGTATGTGGAGAGTGTAAAGTCATTTTTGGTAAATGATAAATTGGGCAGCGTTTCTGGCCCTAGGCCCTACCAGTCCCTAACAGGCCCAATCAGGCAACTGCCCTTGTCCTCTTCGCCCTTAGCCTCGACACCCGGGCTGAGACGCCCTGAGCCCTAGGCTTAAATAGCCCTACTGGCCAATAGAAACCTAGTCCTAACCCTAACCAATCAGATATGTAACCCTAATTCAAACAACCAATGGGCGACCCAGCCCTAATCACCAATCATACCCCTAATCCTGACAACCAATCACAAGCCCAGCACTAGAACCAGGAACCAATCAGAATCTCAGACCTACTGCCAATCACAAGCCCAGCCCTAAAAACCAGGAACCAATCAGAATCTCAGCCCTACTACCAATCACAAACCCAACTCTAATCCCTAAGCCAATAGAAAGACCAGACCCCAACAAACTATCACAACACCATATGCAACAGCCAATAGAAACTTATATAAGAGCCAAGTTAGCTGAAGTCCAGTCCATGTGGGAAGGAAAGAGGCAGCTGCTGCTCTATTCAGAATCTCCTTGGATACAGACAGGCTGAATCAACACTTCCAAGCTAGCAGAGTCTACTTTCCAGTTAAGGGAGGGAGTGAAAAACACTGAAATACTGCTTGTAGCGCACTCTGAAATGTGGCTTTTTTAAAGCAAAAAACAGGGGATGCAGACAGTTTCTAAACAAAATTTAAATCACAGAAATAGATTAAGCAGTCTCCTAAACACACTTCCAGGATCTCTCTCACAGTTGAGAGTCATATCCTGGTTTTGCAGGATCTCTCCCACAATTGAGGGTCATATCCTGTATTTGCAGGACTTCTCTCACTGTTGAGGGCCTGATCCTGGCTTTCAAGGATCTCTCTCACAGTTGAGGGCCCAATCCTGGTTTTGCAGGATCTTTCCCACAGTTGAGGTCCAGATCCTGGTTTGGGCTGATCCCTTTTATATATTTAAGATCCAGATTAGACATGATAAAAGAACTACATGATACAACTAGTTTCCTTCTGCTGCAGCTGAGTAGATTTCAGATTTTCTGCCTCCATCATATTGGGGAAGCTCCTTAGGCTGAAAAATTCTGGGGTCTAGAGGAAGAATGGTTGCAGGATGTGTACAGGGTAAAGGTGCACAAAATCCCTTCTCCCTGAGCCCAGGTTCTGTCACCATGGAAACCTGGCCAACAAGACATAGCAAGAGAAAGCGGCGCCCCTGAAGAGATGGAAACTTCATTCCTTATCAAGCACATTCATCATATCACACAGGCAGCCCTGATTTACAGGCCACATACAAGCACAGACTCCTGGTACTTGCACACTCAGTAAGGAGTTAGGATTCCCCATTAGCTGGAATGGTTGGACATTTAAAGAGCAAAGCCTGTAGACTTTGTCCCAAAACTAGGTCCACTGTAGTCTGGAAGTAATAATAAGTTTGAGAGGCACGGAACCCATTTTACGGGTTCCATTGGCCACCAACAGCTCTCTTGGGGAGTGCTGGAGTTGTATGGGTGACCTCTTAGATTAATAACCATCAGGACATGCCACAATCTATAACACAGAGGATCCAATTCACAAAGGCATTTTTGTCTGTAAATATATTTGTATGGGACAAAATGGCTAGATTTATACCCTCCAGCAATTAAAAGGAGAATACTTAGCAGGTGTAAAGCAATTTACTTTCACATATTCGTATGCTATAGCTGCATATAACTACTCTGTAGTAAATTCAAATTAGGGTTTTGGGACTTGCAAGGCATGGTTAAGGTTGTGAGTTTGGGAATGCCAAAAAACGTGCCGGTCTGTGAGCATTGACAAATTCTACCTCAGTGCTTAATTTGTAAAACAATAAATAAATGCTAGGGCTCTAGTCAATAATCCACTACGGCTTGGACCACCTGTTCCCCCTGACAGTGCTGCCAATAACAGAACCTACACACCAGTTAACCATCACACTCCTACAGGTGTGACAATTCAGACTATTCGAGCCGGGGCGACAGGTATCAGTCATTTTGTGATGTAAATTAAATTAATAAACAGCTTTTGTTCCATTCCTCTTTAAAGTAGACAGACAGCGCCTCCATGTGGCAGACTGTCATAAGTGCTGACATTGACAATTAATCGTCAGTGTCCAGCACCGGAAACCACATGCTCAAATTAAGCACTGCTCTACTTCAACAAAAAGGTCAGAGGTTTACATCAGTCAAGGGCAATTGAAGAAAATCTCCTTTCGTTGTGCATGGGAGAACAAAACACTCCAAAACCTGGTGTCGGTGGGGTGGGGGGGCAAGGGTTTTTGTAAGGGAAAATAAAATGTATCCTATGAAGAAAATTAAAGTTAATTAATGCAATTGCATATCTAAACTATCTTTTCCTCATGGAGGTTGTGCCGTGCAACCAAAGCTGCAGTGGGAAAATTAATGAGGCTGGAAAAGTCGCGTGACTTCCCTAGCAGTACACTTATAAACCTGAAGCTGGCGCAGCTGCCCAGAAGTCCCCTGGGTATGATTTGTAAATTTAAAAACAGTAGCGGAGGTTTCAGTCTTTCTACACTTCTTTACCTGAATCAGACCCAGAGGAATTTGAGGGAGGAAAAGGAAAGAAAAGGAAATGGGGACGCTGGTTACACACAGCTGCTAACTTTCTGGCTCACAGGTCCATGCGCCTGGGCTGCTGGAGGGCCCTAGATTCTTGTTCTAGGACTGGGTCAGATGGAGCTTGCCTAGAAAGGTGTCTACGTGCTGGGATGAGGCCAGGACTAGACTCAGCTCAGCTGAAAGAGTACCCAGAAAAGAAAGGTTTTTGCTGAGAGCAGCTTGCCTGGAGGAGAGCTTCTGACTCAAGGGGTCGACCTTTCAAGAATATCTACAGTTTTTGACAGGTTCAGCATTTTTGCAAAATTCTAGCAAAGTGTTTCTCTGTTTTCGTACCCAGGACATGTCATTGGATGGTTTGAGTTGTCTGGAAGTGTTCCCAGTGAGTTGTGCTTGTGAGTGGTGGAGCTGCAGGCCAGGTAAGATGTCTTGAAGGCCATTGAAGTGATACTAGGATTGGGTATGATGCCAGTATTTCCACCTCCAGTCCTAGATGGGCTGTTGCACTAGGCACATGTTAGTGGAGCATTAAGTAAGGTCTCCAGCATACACTTTTATCATACACATCAGAATTAGGGCTCCCAGTTTTATGGTATTTACTTCTTTGGACATTTGTTGTCTGTATTTATCCATATTTATGTTTTGCGAATTTTATCTGTATTGATCCGGATTTATTTTAAGTTTTGTGATAAAATGAAGCTGAAACTAGTAGATTTCCATATTTATTTAACCAAAAAATGTACATTCTTATTTGAATATCTACCACTTTTCAATGATATGAAGACCTGTAGATGATAAATCAAGGCACTTTTAAGAAAATATGAAAGTTTTAGTGTCAATCTTATGCATATGCACTGCTCTTTAAGCTTTATTATTAAAATATCTTACTTTTTTAACCTATTTACCTGTCAATCCACACAGCTATTGGGGTGACATCATGATTGACAGTATTTAGAATTGCTCAGAAAAGATCATGATTTCAGTTTTATCCACATTTAAAAATAAATACAGACAGGAAAATACATGTTTTTTTTGCCTGTATTTATCTGTAAAAATCAGTTTAAACCATCAGTTAGCCCTATCCGATGCCAAACCTGCAGGTTTACATGCTCACTGTCAAGTTCCCGGCCAAATGGATTGACATATCTCAGACTTGGCGCAGTTTTCAAACAGAGGCGGTCTCTCTTTAACTCTCAATGCAGGTTCAACAAAGGCAGCACTGGGACTAGTTCGAGTGGGTCATGGTAATCAGAGAGCCCTTAGGTTACAAAATGTCAAACAGAGCCTTTCACAACTGGTATCCTGGGCCCCCTAGCTTTTAGACCCTGAGCACCACATCATCCCTTTAGAACTTGACCATCCAGGGTGTGAGGCAGTGCTGCCCAACTCTGTAGTGTGAGCTAGGGCCTCAGAACAATGCAAAAACAATTCCTACATTACAAGAAAACTTTATTCTGCACATAAAAGTAGGCATCAACATAACATTAAATAAATTAGCCAACATAGACTTTACACCATAAACAGCCCTGTTCCTTAGAGGGTTTTAGCCTACTGGCTTTGACAACAAAGGATTTTAGTAGAGACTAAGGCCTGCCACAGAAAGAATGCACACTAACACACTCCTGCAGTCAGATTTCAGCAAGGGGGCTTTATTGAATCAGGCAGAGGTCAACAGGGAGTGTTTCCAGAGAAAGCAGCAGCCACACCCACTCTGAGGCTGCTCTTCCCCTTGTATTCAATGTTTCCATTAGTGTACCACTCATCCGACAGTCCCTGTTCTTTGATGTGTGCGCATCCATGCAAAACGTTCAATAAAAAGGACCACCAGGCAAACAAACCAGTATGACTCCTAGATGGTGAGGTTCCAGGTGGCTGCTAGGCCCGACATCAGCCACTGATGCATCGCACCGATGGCTCCCCCCACAAGTCAAGCCCCACTCAGATGTAATCTTTCTTCTTGGTTTAGGACTTGAGCCCCTAGCCTCACCCAAAGAACCTCATACCCCACCCTGCGGGACATGGTGATCCTCAGTGGTGGGCACTGATACATGGCATTTCTTGTGGCAGGTCTAAAACTGGGTTCAATGCCCACGCAAGAGCATCCCTTGGCCTCGCGCTCACTATGGGAGAAATTTATTGTTTCAAGAGGACACACCGTGCAAGCTGCTGAGAGGGCTGAGCAGGCTCAATGTCCTGTTGGGATGTGATATCTGCAAAGGAGGTGGTTCACCACTGCTCCTAGTATGGCTGGTCCTACCTCTCAGTCCTGCAGAATTAATGGAGAGATGGATTCCTGGTCCTTGGCACAGCATCCTTGCACAGGTGACCTCAGACCTTGAATCATGTCTTCTTCTGGACAGGTTTTCTTCTTGCCACTTCCACAGTAATTGTCTTCCTCTTGTCTCCATTGCAGAGTCAGATAGCACTTCTAGCAGCACTCAGGAGGACCCCATGTTGAGGTCTCAACTTAGGAAGAGGAGCTGGAACTCAAAAGGTTCAGCCCAAGAGCTCACAGGATATCTCAGGCACACTGCTCTGTGAATCCTTCCTTAGTCAAAGGTATCTGGCACATGAACCTAGGTTTCCATCATGAATTTATCTCTTGTGAGCATCTGTCAATGTGAATTCAAGGACCTCCTGTTGGTTTAGGGAGAGGGTGTGGCGTAACGGCCTGAGCTGTTGACTTCAGAGCTGGAGGACCCAGGTTTAAGCCTTGGCATTGGTTCAACATCCTGTGATTCTGGGCAAATCACTTAGGGCCAGATGTAGCAAAGTTTTGCGAGTCGCAAATGACCCGAATCGCTATTTGCGACTGTGCAAAATCGGAAATGGGATGCAAAAATCCCATTTCCGACTCACAAAAAGCGATGCGAGCCGTTAGCGACTCGCAAAAATTGCAACCCCATTTTGCGACCCACAAATTGGAAGTCGCAATTTGCCAGTCGCAAACCATATGCAATTGCAACTCGCAAATTGCGACTAGTCGCAAAAAGCCCATTTTACATGTCCCATTTACCACTAACTCAGAGCAGGTGGTAACCATTACCAAAGTATAAAAGGAGACCCAGAAGGCATCTGGGTTACTCAAGATGGCGGAGATATACCTGATAGCAGTGAGGAGGAGAGTCCACGCCGCGCAGCAGAGGAGGAGGAGGAGCCAGAGACAGGAGAAGATTTACAGAACAAGGCAGACTCTTTTTCAGCAAACTGAGGAGGAGATCTACGACAAATACCGCCTTAGCAGCGCTGCCATTCTAGAATTAATAGATTTACTAAAACCACAGCTAGAACACCAGACTGTGCGCGGCTGCGCCATCCCTACGCATGTGCAAGTACTATGCTAACTGCACCTCTTGGCCTCGGGGAGCTATCAGGGGGTCATTGCTGTGGCAGGTGGGGTATCTCAAAGTGCACTATCAAGGTTCCTCAGGGCATTCCTAGATGCCATACTCACACACATGTCTCACTTCATATACCTACCCAGGAATGAGGCAGAAATTAACAGCACCAAGCTGGACTTTTACCGGATTGCCAACTTTCCCCATGTGATAGGGTGTGTAGATGGGACACATATTCAAATATGCCCTCCTGCAAACCTGGAATATCTGTTCCGCAACAGAAAGTGTACCCACTCACTCAATAATCAGGTTGTTTGTGACGCCCATTATGTCATCACTGACATTGTCGCAAAATTTCCAGGCAGTACCCATGACTCCTACATTTTTAGGCACAGTGGGATACACCAACGGCTGGAACGTGGGGAGTTTGGAGCCGGACACCTCCTAGGTAGAGCTGCATACACCTCGTAGACATACACACAGGTCACTGTGCACACCAACCAGGACTTTCTAACAGTGTACTGTTTGTGCCCAACAGGTGACAGTGCATATGCACTACGGCCATGGATAATGACTCCGTTCTTAACACCCAGCAATGATTCCGAGAGGCGATACAACAGTGCACATAAGAGGACCAGGAACATAATTGAACGCACCTTCAGATTGCTGAAAGCAAGGTTCAGATGCCTCCACCGCAGTGGAGGTGCCCTCCAGTATACCCCCATTACAGCATTCAAAATTGTTGTCGCATGCGCCATCCTGCACAATATTGCCACCCGACGTGGGCTACCTCTCACCCCTGCAGACCCAGATTCAGAGGATGAAGAGCAGGAGCAACCACATCGCCATCATGGGGATCGGAGTATTGCAAATCAAGGCAGACTGAAACGGCAACACATCGCAACCCAATACTTTGGAAGGTACGTGTCAACTTCAACCATACTCACCTATTGACCAAAAACTCCATTTGTTAAGTGGAACAAAAAACTATTTAATATGTGCAGAAATTGAACTATTTACAATGCCTAACTGTTCATGTACATCAAAAAGCAAACCATGCATGGGGCACATTGCTGTCATGTGCCCCAACATCAGGGACAGGGTTCAGTCTATGTCCTACGGCGGCCTCTGCCAGCCTGGCTGGTCCCAGGTTGGTCTGCTGTGCTCTGCCTAGTACTCCCACTCCGGAGCACCCTAGTGTCACTGGCAGAGACACTGCTCACAGTGGAGCCCTCTTCGCTGTCCTGGGGGGTGTCCCCTGTGCCCCTGGACACATGCCGTGCCTCCATTAAATCGATCACATGTGTTATCCGGCCCAGGCCTCTAGCCACATCCCCTGCAAAGTGGCCCATTTCAACTTGGAGGCCAACTGTCCTTCTCGACAGGCCAGTGGTGTTGACTGCCAGTCTGCCAATTGATGTGGCCATCCTGTCCAGCCTCTGGAGCAGCTGATGGTCCCTGCGCCGCCCACCCTCGCTCTGTGACAGTAGTCCTGCCACCAGTTCCCGCATGGACAGGGCTAGGTCCCCAGTGTTTGTGCCAATGACGTCCAATTGGGAATGGAGCTGCTGCATGCTGGCCTCATTGCTCCTCACAAAGCGGTGCAGAACCCCACTAATTCTCCCTAACATATTGTTCTGCAGGCGCTGACCACGGAGCAGCTGTGCCTCAGTGATGGTGGTGGATGGACGCCCGGACTCAGCCTGCAGCTCTGCTCTCCTGATCCTGCGTCGCCTGCGCAGCGGTGTATGCCCTGTGAGCTCTACTGTGGCACTCCTGGCTATTGCTGGTGCAGCCTCCGGAACCACTGTTGCAGCAGGTGTTGACATCAAGGGGATTGTGTTGGTGGTGCAGGTGGGAGTGGTGGCAGCTCCTGTGCTTTCCTCATGGGGCTGGCTGCTGTGGCTTGTGGTGGTGTCTTGTGGGAGACCTGTGGGACATGGGGAACAGACTGTCAGTGTCTACTATCTGTTGCACACTTCCTAATAAACATTTGCCTATTTACTGCCTACTTGACTACATTACCCATAATGCATCATTCTGGTGTTTGCTACCCTGAAATGGAGCTATCTTGGTTGTGCATTCCCCTGTGTACATGGTGGGTGGGGGTATGGCATTGATGGGGGTACAGGCATATCACATGGTACTCACCGGTTGATGTAGTGGGCTCAGAGGTGTCCAGATCTCCAAATCCTGTCACTGCCTCCTGCTCCAGGGTCTCCTCCACCCTTTCCTCCAGGGGTGTGGGTGGTGGTACGGATGATGGTCCCCCTCCTGTGCCTCTCATCTCCCGGAGCCTTTCTGCCACCCTCTCCTTGGTCCGGGAGCGGAGGTCATACCACCTCTTCTTGATCTCATCCACACTCCTGTGGCTGACCCCCAGGGAGTTCACTTTTTCTTGAATTTCCAACCAGAGTTGTTTTTTGGTTGAGTCTGGCACATTGAGGGCTGCCTTTCCAAAGAGATCATCATAGTGCTGACAGCATTCTTCTGTCTGCACCTCCAGCTCCGTCTCAGAAAATTTAAGTTTTCTCTTTCTTGGTGTTTCTGCCATTGTAGCTGCTGTTCCTCCTGTTGGCTGTTCAGCAGTTTAAAATGGGTGTGGTCCTCCCTCCTCCCAGGTGTATTAGTAAACTTCCTGGCTGTGATGTCATCATCATGTGCCAGGAAGTGTTTCCAGAGTGTTCTGGAGTGGTTTCTGGAGTGTTCTGCAGCACCTGCAATCAATTTACATGGAACTCGCAATTTGCGACACCCACTCGCAAATTGCGAGTTTGTTTTTTGCGCGGTCGCAAACAGCGACCTCGCAGACAGCAGACTCGCTATCTGCGTTGCGACTCCGGGTGCGAGTCGCAATTTGTACACGGACATTGTACCTGCATTCCTATTAGCGACACGCCATTTGCGAGTCGCATATGCTCGCAAATTGCGAGTCGCTAATTTTTTTGTACCTACATCTGGCCCTTAATCTCCTATCGGCTACAATTCAGTGCCTTGAGACCTTCACGGGTGATTTGCAGTGCTTTCCAAATCCTGGATTTATTTATTTGTGTAATGTGAGTTTTCAGAGTGGTGAAGTATTTCACACAGACTGTCCATCCACATTGTTTGATAGGTAAATTCATCAGACACTCACTCCAGGCCCTCCAAAGTCTGGGGAGCGGCTCACTGCAAAGGCAAGGCTTAGGAATCAAGGACCTTCTCCCAAACAACAAAGGACCTGTGCAAGCAGACATCAGCTCTCTGTTTTGTCAGCCGTCCACATAGACAGATCCAGGATGGACTCTTCTCCGTTGTAAGTTCATCAAATACTCACAGTCTAAACATACACCTTTCTCACTGCACGCAACTGCAAACTCCCATCACGTCTGTGTCCCACATGTATGTAGTCAAGGGTTTGGTTGAGGGAGACTAAACACACCTTTTAACAGGACAATCCTGTAGGCATATCTCCCCTGAATGTGACAGCCAAAAAAGCCAGCAAAAGAAGTGTAATCACTCTCAAAAGAAAGAGAGTGTTAGCTCTGAGGTCTCAAGCCAGTCCCACACAGGACCTTCAGAGAACATGTGCAATTCTCGTTTTCACTGAAGCAAAAATCCAAGAACTGTGAAGATATTCCATGACTTTAATAACAGTGTAACTTAGAGACAGGCTCTCTCCAGAGCCATGCAGGGTACATTTCCATCCCAACAGTCTTGAAAAAGGCAATTATTGAGCACTCTGAACCTGGGTGATTAAGAAAGACCGACAGTAATATCTGTCTTCTGAGTACAATGGTGCACGTGCACCAGGAAGTGATCTCAGTGGAGCAGGTATGACGTCTACCCTCCTCCTGCTATTTCCTTTATATGTTCCAGAAACAAAACAGTATTGATGCCTGCACCACGGCCGAAGCGGGTAATGAGGCCAACATTAATCACCCAAACATTAAAATGCATGCCTGGCCAGCCTGGCCTCATTAAAGTACAGATAATTCAAA
The DNA here is from genome assembly GCF_031143425.1 of Pleurodeles waltl. NCBI lineage: Eukaryota > Metazoa > Chordata > Amphibia > Caudata > Salamandridae > Pleurodeles > Pleurodeles waltl. The sequence goes on along the minus strand of NC_090450.1, from coordinate 1,008,479,473 downwards.
GCCTGCAGTGGTGCAAGCTAGCTGCACAGCATCCTTGTTCACACTGAGGCCAGGTGCCATCCATCACCTTGGTGTTGTTGTGTAGCCATTTTAGCTATAGCTCCATGCACGTTATTTTAACACACTAGGCCAAGCCGCTGTGCACCTTCACCTATTTATATTTTATTCGCCTGTATTTTATTATTGTTACAATACCCACTTGTTTTATTTTCTGTTTATCTAACTGTTTTTGCCTAGGCCAGCACTCTGTTCTCAAACAAGACATTCTTGCTCACTCTGTGCTTCTTCCAAGGCTACAGCACGGTACATTGCCGGTGAACGTGGTAGAAGTTTAGTCTCCAACATTCGTGGAAAACACACATCCTTATGTAGGGACATTTTCTCAGAACATCAGCTGTATTGTTATTAAAACACTTCCTTGTCCATAACACGTTAGAGGGAGATTCCAGCCAGAGAACCACGACTGTATTCTGATTGCCGAATGCTTCGCTACAGATGCTAACGCAGACCGCAGGCCTTTGCTCAGGTATGGGGGTTGATGTCTTCCCAGGGGAACCTGAAGGGCAGAATTAGAGCTTAACATGCTGTGCTCTATTATAGCCTAGGTAGGAATTAGTCTATTGACCATAGTGACAATATGATAGTGTTATTTCTATGCTTCACTCTCCTAATCACAATTTTAATATTGTTATGCTGTGCCGTCCTAGTTATTACAGCTCACGCTTTTATTATCTAAGATGCAGTCGTTTTATTAAAGTCATTATTTGAATGTATATTGCCTCTGTTTGTCATTTATATATGAGACTAAGGTAACTGAGAGAAACGGATGAGACTTGAGAGACCACGGCTTCCCTGAGAAACCAGGTATGTCATGTGCTTGGCTGCCCAGTCATCCCTATCCTTGAGTAGAGATGAGGCACTGCTATTTAGCCAGAGCAAAACCCGGATTGGAGCGACAGGTGTATTTACTGGTGATTGATGACATCATAAACAGCTCCATAGCTCCAGGGGGATGTTTCTGGCAGGTTTGAAACATACTTGGATCACCCCCACTGTTCTTAGAAGTATCTCCAAGTCCACTGCATCCCGCCGACTTCTGACTGACAGCTCAACACCCTTTGCTACCTAAAATTTAGAAAAACATGGTCACAAAATAATTGATGAACCAACTTGAAAAAAAAATCAGAGCTCCTAAATCAGGCTCTGTGCAGAATCGCAGGAAATTATCCTTCTCAAGCACAGGGTAGGTATGCATGACCAAGTGACAGCACCATCTTGAAACTGACTTGTAGAGCACTACAAGGAATTACCCTATTTCCCATACTTTTCGTCATGTATAGACTAAACGCTAGGTCAGATAACAATGATGAAGTTGCTGCTCCCTTGCCCTGAAGCTTATTAGCTGGACTGTCCAGTTCATGGAAGAGCTGCCACTTCAAGAAGTAGCCAAGGCCCAGATGATGGAGACCTCTGTGGAGAACAACTCAGGAACAGAACCTGACCTGGAGCCAGGAGAATCTGGTATTCAGATGACATGAACTGACCACTGAATCTACAACAGCACAAGAGGAACGGATATGTATCAGAGACACAGAAGAACCACCCCTAATGGCAAAACCCATAAGTTTATTTGGCGCCTTGTAAAAGATTAAGAAAGCTGTTGCTTGGAAGAATAAATAATGGGTAGAAAAGTATGTTTATTCCAAGCAGGTTTTCATGCAAGGAGAAACACCATTTATCAAGCACTTTGGTTTAACCTTCGTATTACAAACCATGTAGCCATTGTGAAAACACCTTTAGACCCTATTTTAGTAGTCCTAAAATGCTGCTTTGATAACATCTCAAAAAAGCAAACTCTGGCTTGTACTAAAGAATATGGAATTACAATTGAGGTTGCTGGAAATTATATGGGTTATCTCTCTCTCTCTCGCTCTCTCTCTATATATATATATATAATATATATATATATATATATATAATATGCCTAATATACTATATTTTGATTTGTCTGATGCTCCAGTTCTTCAGGGTGAAAGTCTACTACTGTTCTGTTTTCCAAAGGTTCAGAATTATCTCCAAATCCCCTATGGGACACCTTGTAAGCATGTTTTGGTTCTCTATTCAAAGACCAGCTATATGGCTTTCAACTCCCATAAGTTCTTTAAACTTTGGACCAAGTTCCGTTAGATGGGTTTGAAACATTGACTTTCTTGGGATACGCTTTTAGAGAGGATGCAACATAACATAGAGCCTGATTTACAACTCAGTGGATGGCTTATTGCTTTACAACAGGGACAGATAGACCATCCGCCTAAATCTAAATCCCATTGGATATAATTGGATTTATATTTCCGTAGACAGGATATCCATCACCGTTGTGCCGAAGTAACCCATCAGCCGAGTTCTACATCAGGCACATAGTCATTAGATCAAGAGTTTGACATACTGGTGCAGAGCATTGGTGCCCTCAAGAGATTATCAGCAAGATATGATGTAACAGCAGTGCTGCCAACCCTATATGTGCACGATGGTGAAGCGGTTACCATGTCCACCTATGGGACTCAACTCTGGAGGCCATGTGAACTATACAAAACGATCCAGTAAGGAGAATTGGTTCTTGAACCACTTATTAAACTACCAAACAGTCTGCCAGCAATGTCTATTTATTACCTAAATCCATGTTTATTTGCATAGATTTAGGTTAGGACTCAATTTCTCTAAAGGTTTGACTGAAACCTTTACTATAGTGGATGAAACTTTGGAGCTCAGCAGCCCAGGGGCAGCATACCAATGGGCCATATGTACTTTACTGCTACTTCCTTGTGCTGTGGCTTTTTTCTGTATGTTCCACCCTAACCAATGTTGGTCATTCGTTCCTGTGGTTCAGTCACACCCAAACAAGGCAGACGTGACATCATGATTAAAAGAACAATTTCAGTGGGGGTAGAAGACACATTTCCTTCTTAAATGTGGATGTAAAGTTTTGCTGGTCAAAACACCTCAGGAGGCTGGGATATGGGAGCAGCAAATACTGATCACTACTTCTAAAGGTGAGCTACACATTCTGCTAGTAGCGGCAGCCATTCCAGAACCTCAGCAGAATCTACTCCACTCCTTTGCTGTGCTTGTTCTGTAGGAAACGGACAAAATTCCTAATTTCCCATTTTTGTCTAACAAATTCTGATTTCTGTAAGAAATGGCTAGTGCAGCTTCCTAAGTGTTTGAGCATTGCAGGATGTGATGAAGCTGTGTTGATTTGTAAGATGCAAAGTGCTTTATTGTGTTTCCAGCATTTATCTCAGATAGGTTAATTAACCAGTAAAGACTTTCACAAACTTATATACTAATGGGTCAGTTCATAAAATTTAGATTTGTAGTGGTCATAATCTGACCTACCTCATGAATATAGATGAGATGGGTTGCAAATTGTTTTTCACTCTAATTAATGGCCATTACGGGGATGGTGTTCTGCTAGGGTCAGCAGACCACCATGCCTGCGATCGCCTTTACAAAAAGTAATTTTTCTTAAGGTAGCCCATTGTCCTCCAAAAAAAATTCACACCTTCCCTTTTGAAAAATGGCTTAACACATTCATTTGAGAATCGGTAATTTTTCAATATTTTTCAACCTGATTTCAATTAGAAAACATTAATACATGTCATACCAATTTAGTGTTTGGAAGGGGCATGTTGTTCGTTCCTCAGAAATAGGTGAATAATGCTGAAGTTTGTGGTAGTTATTGGAAGCACAGAGAGGGAGATGCTGGAGAACTTTTAATTATTTTGAGATGCTAATATTTCAGACGTTTAGTTTTTTCTAAAATTCCCAGTTTGATATTTAAATCTTAAGAGTGTGTTACACGGCGATGGTACATCCATTTAAAATTACTCTTAGCATTCTTTAGGACAAGCTGGTTAAGAGATCCCTTTACCTTGGTGATGTCTGTTTCGCTTTAAGTTGGACTGAGACAAGATATGCACACTGAAAGGAGTTGAAAAGATTCTCTGGAATGCACTTCTTAATCTGAAGAAGACATTTATTATAGCTTTTTGCAAGATTCGTGAAGGAAGGTTTGATTAGTAAAAAAGTGTACTTCCAAAATGTGCAACCACAACGTGAGACTATGTATAAAAAGTCTCCTATCCATAAACAGAAAATATGTACATTCAAGGATACAAACGCTTACATATTGATATATAGATATCTATATATTCATATGCAATGCAAAACAAATAATTAATAAAAATTTATCACCGTAGTAGGGCCCACCAATTGCTTCATCCTTCTCATGCCAGCAAGAAGAACGACTCCTGTTCAACTGTGAGAAAGAGATTTTCCACCCCCACAGGACATGTCAGGCAGCTGGCGCCTGCTCCTGACTGAAGTCTCGGAATTCCACACTACTGAACAGAGTCATCTTTTTTATATCTTTGAATAGAGAACTTTCTAGAAAGCCCTCCCCCTTAGAGGAGAATTATAAAAAAAAATGCTGGCTACTGTAGGTCAGAGTTGGAAAAAAAATACAAGCGTCGAAGGTTGGCCAGGCCTTCAAGGCCCGTTCCTTCCCAAGGCTGACTAGAGGGGAAAAAAACACAAAATATGCGCTCCCTTATCATGCTAGGGTTCGGTGAGAACAAAATAAAGAAAAAAGACACAGCTTGGTTTACCATGTGGAAAAACACAGCTCATCTGCAATGTCTCAACTGCAATGTCAAACGCCACGATAAAGCCAATAGGCAGCTAACCTGAATACAAAATGTAATGTCTAATCCCACGTTAAAGCCAATAGGCAGCTAAACCAGGTGCAAAGCAGTGTGACACGACATCAGTGGTCAATATTCAAAACATTACATTCCACCCTTTGACCAATGTGTCGTGTAGCCAACAGGTTTAAAATCAACTGTCATTATTAACCGCCCATCAGGTTTGCGCACATGCCATAGAGGATTGTTCCATTCAGTGGTAGTTGGAGCTATGACAGCAGCCTCAAGCATGTCTTTTATGGTTTCACTTATTTCATCATGCCCTCCAGGAATGCAGTACTGTTGCAACTGAATTCCCTTAGTTACCAAAGGCACCTGCACTGGGGGAATTTTTAAAAGACCCACTTTCATGGCAGCCACTGAAATTTATCTTTTTATTCCAAACTGATAGCAACCATCATCCAAATACAGAGTCATTCCTTTAAAAATGTCAATTCCAAGTATGTATTCTAAAAGAGGCACAATCAGCACAGTATATTCTCTTTTTGCTGTTTTCCCTATTTTCATTTTTACTGTGGTTTGTACAGCGACGGTCTGCCTTCCCCCCAAGCCTGTGATGGTGTAATGCGGTCCGTTAAACTTCTAAGGGTTCCCGTAAATCAAAGAGGCCTCCGCTCCAGTGTCAACCAAGGCTCGAACATTTTGCACATTTTTGTGCTTCCAGTGTACTTCTAAATCAACATGTGGTCTGTTATCTCGACGAGCCCAACGTTGTACCGGAGCTTGGCCAGTTTCCTAGTCTGATTTAAACCTGTCAACCTTTGCCCAAGTGAGATCTGGATATGTGCTTTCATATTTGCGAGCAGGCTCGCCCCCGTCTCTGCTCTCAGAAGTTAACCAGTCACTGTCCAGGTTTTCCTCACTCTCTTGTGAGGAAATATTATTCTCCCTTTCTTTTCCTTCCCTTGATATCTGTGACTGACTCTGTGTTTCACACTTGTTATCTTGCTTGCTTATCTTTTTGCGGCCTTCCTTTCATTCTAAGCCCCTTTTACAGTACATCTCCCACAAGCTTTTGGTATCAATCCCATCAATCTGTTCTTTTTTGACCCCATCTTTAAGTAGCGCCGTAAACATGTCTTTTCTGGACACTCGTTGTTATCTGTGCGACCCTCAGACCTTGAAGATCTCTCAGGTTTATCCCAGATTCCTAACTTACCTAACTCTCTGACAGCTTCTACCACGTCTTTCAAAGCCTGCCCTGTCCGGGTGATTAATAAAGTCATAATTACTTTCTTATAGGCAGGTGGAGCAAGGCAAATTATTTTATTTCTTATTGGCACAGTAAGCTGTCCATCTAACACTTGGTGTGCAGTGCCCTTGAAAATAGCAGATTTCATTGCCTCTTCTTTAATTCTCTGCATTGCATCACGTAATATATACCATGGTTTCTCATTAGGAGGCCACTCTGCATCAGTGAGGTATTTTAAATTATATCCCTCAACCACCAGTTGTAACAAAGTAGTCTGGTGGTTTCCTTGAAAACCCCAGAACTGTTCCTGTATTACTGGATCCGAACTTAAAGTACAGAACTTGCGAGAGTCCCCAGAATCTAACATGTCACCAGAAGCACTAGTTTCAAACAGCCTCACAACCCAAGCAAGCAGGGGCTCCCCTGTTCTCTGTTTGAAACGACCTATTATGTCATTTAATTCTTGCTGAGTGTAATCTTCTAAAGCATGTAAAGCAACTCCTGCTGGATCTTGTGGTGAGTGCTGCAGTTTTTGTCTAAAAATAGGTAGCGCACGCACCTCATTCTGTTCATGTAGCTTCCCCTGTTTCCCACCTTTTTCACTCTCCTCTCCACTAGAGTTTGACGACTCACTGCCTGTCCAAATACCATCCGCCCAAGATGAATCTGGACACCAATCCAAACCAGCATTAGCAATGACTAAATGAACTTTCTTCTGATTTACCCTTCCTCTACGTTTACGGTATCTTTTCTGTGCTGTTTTGATCGCAGCTCATTCTGCAATGGTTTGGTACGTGTCTGGCTTATCTTGTAATAATTTATTTTGGCAAGACAACATAGTAACACTATTCTTTGAATCCACAAGTTGCTTTTCCAGCTGTTCAGTTACTTTCTTTAACTGCCTATATTTATCATGCATTTGTCTGTAGACAGACAAAAGTATCCATCCCGTCTGCCAAGAACTGAAAGATCATTCCCTTCAATCAGTACTTTCCTTAAGCATGTCAAAACGTCAACTGGTTCCGCCTCATTCAAAAATTCATCCCAGCTTTCTGACAAACCAGCTGAATGTGAAAATCCCCTAGTTAACTCATCATAAGGTGCACGGCACCTTCAAAGAATTTGAGAAACATACTTTTCACACGTTTTTAGAAGCAGATGCTTTAGTTTTCCTGCCAAACATATTTTCACTTTCAAATGTACACTTTTGACCTACAAACCCTTCCCTTGCCGACTCACGCCAAGGTGTTTTGCTTTACTTTCGACTGAGCCAAGATATGCACACTGAAAGGAGTCGAAAAGATTTTCTGGAATGCACTTCTTAATCTGAAGAAGACATTTATTATAGCTTTTTGCAAGGTTCGTGAAGGAAGGTTTGATTAGTAAAAAAGTGCACTTCCAAAATCTGCAACCACAGCGTGAGACTATGTATAAAAAGTCTCCAATCTATAAACAGCAAATATATACATGCAAGGATACAAACACTTATATATTGATACATAGATATATATATTCATATGCAAAGCAAAGCAAATAATTAATAAAAATGTATCACCGTAGTAGGGCCCACCAAATGCTTCATCCTTCTCATGCCAGCAAGAAGATCGACTCCTGTTCAACTGCGAGAAATACATTTTCCACCCCCATGGGACACGTCAGCCAGCTGCCGCCCGCTCCTGACTGAAGTCTCGGAATTCCACGCTACTGAACACAGTCATCTTTTTTATATCTTTGAATAGAGAACTTTCTAGAAAGCCCTCCCCTTTAGAGAAGAATTATAAAAAGAAATGCTGGCTACTGTAGGTCAGAGTTGGGAAAAAAAAACAAGCGTCGAAGGTTGGTCAGGTCTCCAAGGCCCGTTCCTCCCCAAGGCTGACTAGAGGGGGAAAAAACACAAAATACGCGCTCCCTTATCATGCTAGGGTTCGGTGAGAACAAAATACAGAAAAAAGGAACAGCTTAGTTTACCATGTGGAAAAACACAGCTCATCTGCAATGTCTCAACTGCAATGTCTAACGCCACGATAAAGCCAATAGGCAGCTAACCTGAATACAAAATGTAATGTCTAATGCCACGTTAAAGCCAATAGGCAGCTAAACCAGGTGAAAAGCTGTGTGACACAACATCAGTGGTCAATATTCAAAACATTACAATGTCCACTGCTGCCTGCAGAGCCCTCTGACCCACAGTGACGAAGAAGTGGAGGGGTGCTGTGACGTCACTCCTGCTGAGTCCTCTTTCTCTGCTCTGTCACTGACCCCCTCTTTCTCTGCTCTGTCACTGACCCTCGTATTCTTGTGTAGGAAGAGAGCATCGTTTCCCGGGGATCCTTCACCTAAGGTTGGGCCAACCTGACATGTGGGGTATTTAACTGTGTATTATCTATATGTTGTGGCCCTTATTTACTGGGGATTTGCATAGAGCAGCTGTGCTGCCCCACGCCAACGTGAAAGGCAGGAATGCACCATATGTATGAAATACTGTGCATTCCTGTCCTTTCCCCCTGTGCTGGTGCGCAATTGGGTGCCTAGCAACCGTGGTGCAAGGGTGACTGTGTTGCATGCAGGAATGTTTTTGTACAGGAAGGGGCGTTGTCCTCTTTCAGTGCGTGCTGTAGAATGCAGCACACATGGAAAGAGGAAGAAACGAGGAGAAGTAAAAATATTCCTCCTCGTTACGCCTATTCGGGTGAGGCATAAAGTGTTGGCGCTGCCCCAGGCTAACGTGATAAGGTAAATCTGGGGTAGCATGAAAACCAGGGGTGTTGCGGCGGAAAACCCAGTGCAACGCCCATGGAACACCTCCCTGGTGCAGGGTAAGGCAGCTCAGCGACTTGCGCTGCTTTGTTTTACTCCATTTCTATGAGGCCATTCAAAGCCACAAAAAGGGGCTTCACGCAGCCTCATAGATATGGTTGAGAGGTTTGTGCTGACCTAGCGTCAAAAAAGTGACCCTCCGGGGGTGCAAGCCTCTCATAATTATGCCCTTGTCGTCCAAACAGTTGTAATATTCACATTTTAAAACTGCTCCTGGAATATGAAACTTTTTGTTTATATGATTTTAATGAGAACTCTGAATAAGTCATTATTCGTGATCCTTTGGTCAATTGTGTTGAAGCCTCCTTCAGAGCAGGAACAAAACCAGAGACCAGCCAGCCCTTCGAGTATAAAGAAAGACAATTTAATACGTGCACGGGAACTGATGGATTGAGAAGCCAAGTCCAAGCAGTCCGAATTGCGGAACTCCAATACAATCTTTTATGCATGAAGACGAATTTTTTTTTAAAATATATCATCCAATCAGAACAACAGAGAGGTAATTTCTTCATCAAGTACATGGTATGATGTTGATTAGATGATGCTTAGTGTTACACATATATTAGGCATGTATCCATTCACAGTAGAACAACATTTCATGATAGCAGCGTGATACAAGATGACCACAAGTCTGACCTGCACATTTCTCAGATGGATGGGACTTTCCAAGGCGTCACCAAACCAGTTTCTTCATAACCTTTCCTCAGACTTATGTGGACATCCGAATGTCTGTCTGTTACTGGGCGAATGAAGTAATGCATGTCGTATGAGGTGTCTCTTTTAAGCAAGTCTTCCATTACAAGCTGTTTTCAGGGTTAATTTATTAACAGTCATCCAACCTTTGTATGTGTGTTTCAGGCCAGTTCAGCATTGAGTATCACAGCATGAAGTCAGGCTTGGAGCAATAATAAAATGGATTCAGTAGCCAGTTTCCACAATTGATCTCTTCTTCTGTTTTTAAATAACATATTGCCACACATTATTTTCCCTGAAAATAAACTGAGATTTTCCTAATTTTAGGGCAGAGGGAATCTGAGATTTTATTACAGACAGTGAGGCAGTGTAGTATCCCTTCCACTCTTCTCAGCAGGTCGAGTGGTTGAATGTCTCATAAGGACTCTTGTATCTCAACGAGACTGCTGGATTAGGGGCGGGAGCATCTCTGCTTGTAGGTGACTGAGTAACTCCTCCACCACTTGGAAATTGTTGGCCCAATCCTTCTGGCTGTCTAGCAACACCTCACCAAACCCAAACAGTGACGGTGATTTCTGGCAGCCTATTGCAGTCTTCTTTCTTCACTGCATGCCGTCATCTGTCTTCTTTACCACAAATGCATCTTCTGTCTTCTTTCTTCATTGCTATCTTTTTTTCTTTACCCCATCCATCTTATGTCTTTTTCCTTCAATGCCATCTTCTTTACCACATGCTGTCTCTTGCCTTCTTTCTTCCTTACCTCATGCTGTCTTCTGTCTTCTTTCTTCACTGCCATCTTCTTTCTTCTTTACTGCATGCCGTCTTCTGTCTTCTTTCTTCATCGCATGCAGTCTTCTGTCTTCTTTTTCTTTAGTTCTGCCTTCTTACTTTTTTATCGCATAACATCTTCTGTTCTCTTTCTTCACTACCATCTTCTTTCTTCTTTACCGCATGGTGTCTTCTGTCTTCTTTCTTCACTGCCATCTTCTTTTTTCTTTACCACATGCCATTTTCCGCCTTCTTTCTTCACTGCCATCTTCATTCTTCTTTATCGCATGCTGTCTTTTGTCTTCTTTTTTATTTATCGCATGCTGTCCTCTGTTTTCTTTCTTCACTGACATCTTCTTTAGCCCATGCTGTCTTCTGTCTTCTTTCATCACCTCATGCCATCTTCTGTCTTCTTTCTTCACTGCTATCTTCTTTCTTCTTTTCTGCATGCCGTCTTCTGTCTTCTTTCTTCACCACATGCCGTCTCCTGTCTTCTTTTGCTTCACTGGGGTCTTCTTTCTTCTTTACCACATGCTGTCTTTTGTATTCTTTCTTTTTTACTGCATGCTGTCTTCTGTCTTCTTTCTTCACTGCCATCTTCTTTCTTCTTTACTGCATGCCATCTTCTGTCTTCTTACTTCACCACCATCTTCTTTCTCCTTTATTGCATGCCATCTTCTGTCTTCTTTCTTCACTACCATCTTCTTTCTTCTTTATTGCATGCTGTCTTCTGTCTTCTTTCTTCATCTTGTGGCACTGTCTGTCTTCTTTTTTCACTGACATCTTCTTTCTTTACCGAATGCCATCTTATGTCTTCTTTGTTCACTGCCATCTTCATTCTTCTTTACTGCATGCCGTCTTCTGCCTTCTTTCTTCACTGCCATCTTTTTTCTTTACCGCATGTCGTCTTCTGCCTTCTTCCTTCTCTGCCATTTTCTTTCTTCTTTACAGCATGCTGTCTTCTGTCTTCTTTCTTCAATGCCATCTTCTTTCTTCTTTACCGCATACCGTCTTCTGTCTTCTTTTTCTTTAGTTCTGCCTTCTTTCTTCTTTACCGCATGCCATTTTCTGCCTTCTTTTTTCACTGCCATCTTCACTCTTCTTTACACATGCTGTCTTTTGTCTTCTTTTTTATTTATCGCATGCTGTCTTCTGTTTTCTTTCTTCACTGCCATCTTCTTTACCCCATGCCGTCTTCTGTCTTCTTTCTTCACCTCATGCCATCTTCTGTCTTCTTTCTTCACTGCCATCTTCTTTCTTCTTTACTGCATGCCATCTTCTGTCTTTTTCTTCACCTCATGCCATCTTCTGTCTTCTTTCTTCACTGCCTTCTTTCTTCTTTACTGCAAGCTGTCTTCTGTCTTCTTTAGTCACGTCATGCCATCTTCTGTCTTCTTTCTTCACTGTCTTCTTTCTTCTTTACTGCATGCTGTCTTCTTTCTTCACTGACATCTTCTTTTTTCTTTACCCCATGCTGTCTTCTGTCTTCATTCTTCACCTCATGCCATCTTTTGTCTTCTTTCTTCTTTACTGCATGCTGTCTTCTGTCTTCTTTTTCTACAGTGGGGTCTTCCTTCTTCTTTACCACATGCTGTCTTTTGTCTTCTTTCTTCTTTACTGCATGCTGTCTTCTGTCTTCTTTCTTCACTGTCATCTTCTTTCTTATTTACTGCATGCCGTCTTCTGTCTTCTTTCTTCACCTTATGCCACCTTCTGTCTTCTTTCTTCACTGCCATCTTCTTTCTTCTTTACTGCATGTCGTCTTTTGTCTTGCTTCTTCACCTCATGCCATTGTCTGTCTTCTTTTTTCACTGCCATCTTCTTTCTTTACTGCATGCCATCTTCTGTATTCTTTCTTCATCGCATGCCATCTTCTGTCTTCTTTCTTCACTATCATCTTCTTTCTTCTTTACTGCATGCCGTCTTCTGTCTTCTTTCTTCACTGCCATCTCTTTTTTCTTAACCGCACGCCATTTCTGCCTTCTTTCTTCACTGCCATCTTCATTCATCTTTACCGCATGCTTTCTTTTGTCTTCTGTCTTCTTTCTTCACCTCATGCCATCTTCTGTCTTCTTTCTTCACTGCCTTCTTTCTTCTTTACTGCATGCCGTCTTCTGTCTTCTTTCTTCACCTCATGCCATCTTCTGTCTTCTATCTTCACTGCCTTCTTTCTTCTTTACTGCATGCCGTCTTCTGTCTTCTTTCTTCACCTCATGCCATCTTCTGTCTTCTTTCTTCACTGCCTTCTTTCTTCTTTACCGCATGCCATCTTCTGCCTTCTTCCTTCTCTGCCATTTTCTTTCTTCTTTACAGCATGCTATCTTCTGTCTTCTTTCTTCAATGCCATCTTCTTTCTTCTTTACCGCATGCCGTCTTCTGTCTTCTTTTTCTTTAGTTCTGCCTTCTTTCTTCTTTACCGCATGCCATTTTCTGCCTTCTTTTTTCACTGCCATCTTCACTCTTCTTTACGCATGCTGTCCTTTGTCTTCTTTTTTATTTATCGCATGTTGTCTTCTGTTTTCTTTCTTCACTGCCATCTTCTTTACCCATGCCGTCTTCTGTCTTCTTTCTTCACCTCATGCTATCTTCTGTCTTCTTTCTTCATTGCAATCTTCTTTCTTATTTACTGCATGCCATCTTCTGTCTTTTTCTTCACCTCATGCCATCTTCTGTCTTCTTTCTTCACTGCCTTCTTCCTTCTTTACTGCAAGCTGTCTTCTGTCTTCTTTAGTCACGTCATGCCATCTTCTGTCTTCTTTCTTCACTGCCTTCTTTCTTCTTTACTGCATGCTGTCTTCTTTCTTTACTGACATCTTCTTTTTTCTTTACCCCATGCTGTCTTCTGTCTTCATTCTTCACCTCATGCCATCTTTTGTCTTCTTTCTTCTTTACTGCATGCCGTCTCCTGTCTTCTTTTTCTTCAGTGGGGTATTCCTTCTTCTTTACCACATGCTGTCTTTTGTCTTCTTTCTTCTTTACTGCATGCCGTCTTCTGTCTTCTTTCTTCACCTTATGCCACCTTCTGTCTTCTTTCTTCACTGCCATCTTCTTTCTTCTTTACTGCATGTCGTCTTTTGTCTTGCTTCTTCACCTCATGCCATTGTCTGTCTTCTTTTTTCACTGCCATCTTCTTTCTTTACTGCATGCCATCTTCTGTATTCTTTCTTCATCGCATGCCATCTTCTGTCTTCTTTCTTCACTACCATCTTCTTTCTTCTTTACTGCATGCCGTCTTCTGTCTTCTTTCTCCACTGCCATCTCTTTTTTCTTAACCGCACGCCATTTCTGCCTTCTTTCTTCACTGCCATCTTCATTCATCTTTACCGCATGCTGTCTTTTGTCTTCTGTCTTCTTTCTTCACCTCATGCCATCTTCTGTCTTCTTTCTTCACTGCCTTCTTTCTTCTTTACTGCATGCCGTCTTCTGTCTTCTTTCTTCACCTCATGCTATCTTCTTTCTTCTTTCTTCACTGCCTTCTTTCTTCTTTAAGGCATGCCGTCTTCTGTCTTCTTTCTTCGCTGCCATCTTCTTTCTTCTTTACTGCATGCTGTCTACTGTCTTCTTTCTTCACCTCATGCCATTGTCTGTCTTCTATTTTCACCGCCATATTCTTTTTTTACTGCATGCCGTCTTCTTTCTTATTTTTCTTTAGTGCCATCTTCTTTCTTCTTTACCACATCATGTCTTCTGTCTTCTTTCTTCACTGCCACCTTCTTTGTTCTATGCCGCATACCGTCTTCTGTCTTCTTTCTTCATTGCTATCTTTTTTCTTTACTGCATGCCGTCTTCTGCCTATTTCCTTCTCTTCCATCTTCTTTCTTCTTTACAGCATGCTGTCTTCTGTCTTCTTTCTGCAATGCCATCTTCTTTACCACATGCTGTCTTCTGTGTTCTTTCTTCACCTCATGCCATCTTCTGTCTTCTTTCTTCACTGCCATCTTCTTTCTTCTTTACTGCATGCTGTCTTCTGTCTTCTTTCTTCACCTCATGCCTTCTTCTGTCTTCTTTCTTCTTTACCGCATGCCATCTGTCTTCTTTCTTCACTGCCATATTCTTTCTTCACCGCATGCCGCATGCCGTCTCCTGTCTTCTTTTTCTTCAGTGGCTTCTTCTGTCTTCTTTACCGCATGCTGTCTTTTGTCTTCTTTCTTCTTTACCGCATGCTATCTTCTTTCTTCACTGCCATCTTCTTTCTTCTTTACAGCATGCTGTCTTCTGTCTTCTTTCTGCAATGCCATCTTCTTTTTTCTTTACCGCATGCCGTCTTCTGTCTTCTTTCTTCACCTCATGCCATCTTCTGTCTTCTTTCTTCACTGCCATCTTTTTTTTCTTTACTGCATGCCGTCTTCTGCCTTTTTCCTTCTCTGCCGTCTTCTTTCTTATTTACAGCATGCTGTCTTCTGTCTTCTTTCTGCAATGCCATCTTCTTTCTTCTTTACCGCATGCCATCTTCTATGTTCTTTCTTCACCGCATGCCATCCTCTGTCTTCTTTCTTCACTGCCATCTTCTTTCTTCTTTACTACATGCTGTCTTCTTTCTTCACCTCATGCCATCTTCTGTCTTCTTTACCGCATGCCATCTTCTGTCTTCTTCCTTCTCTGCCATCTTCTTTCTTCTTTACAGCATGCTGTCTTCTGTCTTCTTTCTGCAATGCCATCTTCTTTCTTCTTTACCGCATGCCATCTTCTATGTTCTTTCTTCACCGCATGCCATCCTCTGTCTTCTTTCTTCACTGCCATCTTCTTTCTTCTTTACTACATGCTGTCTTCTGTCTTCTTTCTTCACCTCATGCCATCTTCTGTCTTCTTTACCGCATGCCATCTTCTGTCTTCTTTCTTCACTGCCATCTTCTTTCTCCTTTACTGCATGCCGTCTTCCTTCTTCACCACATGCCGTCTCCTGTCTTCTTTTACTTCAGTGGTGTCTTCTTTCTTCTTTACCGCATGCTGTCTTTTGTCTTCTTTCTTCTTTACCACATGCTGTCTTCTTTCTTCACACCCATCTTCTTTCTTCTTTACTGCATGCTGTCTTCTGTCTTCTTTCTTCACCTCATGCCATCTTCTGTCTTCTTTATTCACTGCCAGCTTCTTTCTTCTTTGCTGCATGCCGTCTTCTGTCTTCTTTCTTCATCGCATGCCGTTTTATGTCTTCTTTCTTCTCTGCCATCTTTTTCTTCTTTACGGCATGCCATCTTCTGCCTTCTTTCTTCACCTCATGCCATCTTCTGTCTTCTTTCTTCACTGCCATCTTTTCTTCTTTACTACATGCTGTCTTCTGTCTTCTTTCTTCACCTCATGCCATCTTCTGTCTTCTTTCTTCTTTACCGCATGCTATCTTCTGTCTTCTTTCTTCACTGCCATCTTCTTTCACCTTTACTGCATGCCGTCTTCTTTCTTCACCACATGCCGTCTCCTGTCTTCTTTTACTTCAGTGGTGTCTTCTTTCTTCTTTACCGCATGCTGTCTTTTGTCTTCTTTCTTCTTTACCGCATGCTGTCTTCTTTCTTCACACCCGTCTTCTTTCTTCTTTACTGCATGCTGTCTTCTTTCTTCACCTCATGCCATCTTCTGTCTTCTTTTTTCACTGCCATCTTCTTTCTTCTTTGCTGCATGCCGTCTTCTGTCTTCTTTCTTCATCGCATGCCGTTTTATGTCTTCTTTCTTCACTGCCATCTTTTTCTTCTTTACAGCATGCCATCTTCTGCCTTCTTTCTTCACCTCATGCCATCTTCTGTCTTCTATCTTCTTTACCGCATGCTGTCTTCTGCCTTTTTCCTTCTCTGCCATCTTCTTTCTTCTTTACAGCATGCTGTCTTCTTTCAGCAATGCCATCTTCTTTCTTCTTTTCTGCATGCCGTCTTCTGTCTTCTTTCTTCACTGCCATCTTCTTTCTTCTTTACTGTATGCTGTCTTCTGTCTTCTTTCTTCACCTCATACCATCTTCTGTTTTCTTTCTTCTTTACCGCATGCCGTCTTCTGTCTTCTTTCTTCACCACATGCCGTCTCCAAACGACTTTTTCTTCAGTGGTGTCTTCTTTCTCCTTTACCGCATGATGCCTTCTGTCTTCTTTCTTCACTGCGCCTTCTTTCTTCTTTCGCCCTGTTTTCTTTCTGCGCTGCAGTCTTCTTTCTTCACTGCTGCCTTCTTTTTTCTTTCTTCCCATCTTCTTTCTTCACTGCTGTCTTCTTTCTTCTTCGCCGCATGACCTCATGCCAAATAGGTTTCGCCTTTGTTTCTTCTTTTTATCTAACTGGATTACAATTAGAAAAATGCTATACTAATGTTTGTTTTAAATTTGATCAACCATTAATGGTTGATCAAATTTATAACAAACATTAGTATACATTTTTTTCTAATATTTTAGAATCCAGTTAGATGTAAAGAAAAAACAAAGGCGAAACCTGTTGGCTGTGCAAATGCTTCTTTAAAAAGGCTGTTCCTGCCATGCTGAGGCTTGTGCTGGGCAGCTGCTGACCCCATGATGTGAGTGGATTATTACCTTTATTGTTGCAGGGGGTGCAATAAAGGCCATTTGTATATTGTCTTGCATTATGAATTGAGATATGGATCTGCCCTTCTCCAAGGAATAACAGCCATGTCCCTTGGCCCTGCTCACACGACAAGGTGCTCTCTGCTCTGAATGTTACCACAGATGACTCACATCGATAAGAAGGAACTGAGGGGGTCATTCCGGGGCCGGGGACCGCGGAAGCACCGCCAACAGGCTGGCGGTGCTTCCCGGGCCATTCTGACCGCGGCGGTAAAGCCGCAGTCAGAAAAGGGCAACCGGCGGTTTCCCGCCGGTTTACCCCTGGCCCAGGGAATCCTCCATGGCGGCGCTGCTTGCAGCGCCGCCATGGGGATTCCGACCCCCTTCCCGCCATCCTGTTCCTGGCGGTTTTTACCGCCAGGAACAGGATGGCGGGAACGGGTGTCGTGGGGCCCCTGGGGGCCCCTGCACTGCCCATGCCACTGGCATGGGCAGTGCAGGGGCCCCCTAACAGGGCCCCATAAAGATTTTCAGTATCTGCTTTGCAGACACTAAAAATCGCGACGGGTGCCACTGCACCCGTCGCACCCCTACAACTCCGCCGGCTCCATTCGGAGCCGGCTTCATTGTTGAGGGGGGTTTCCCGCTGGGCCGGCGGGCGGCCTTCTGGCGGTCGGCCGCCAGCCCAGCGGGAAAGCCAGAATGGCCGCTGCGGTCTTTTGACTGCGGTGCGGTCATTCGGCGGTTCCCTCCAGGCGGGCAGCTCCCGCCGCCCGCCGGGGTCAGAATGACCCCCTGAGTGTGTTTGCAGCACGTGAATCACCAAAATATATCATTTATGGAGCACTTGGCCAACAGGTATCCGAGCCCTTCAAGGACATAGGCACTCAGATACAACCCTGGCAGTAAATCCCGCTTACTGCCGTGCTGAAAGCCGCCAACATACCGTGGCGACGGCGGAAATCCGCTACAGCTATTAAGACCCACATCTCGGAATCCGCCACAATACAGACACCCACACAAGTCCGCCACACCAAAGGTCAGTGATAAACTGGCTATACCAAAACCTACACTGTCACGCCAACAAGAATACGCCCACACTATCACGACCCACGAATCAACGCGGCGGTCTTTCAACTGCGGTAATCCATTGGCGGTACACACCCCCACTCTCAAAATACAAACACACTTACAAAACACAACTACATTGGACAATTCGAAATACACACATCTGATACACATACACACACCACACCCACACACTCACACCACTATAAAACACAAACCCACATTACCCACAAACCCTTACAACAACATTTTCTTGAAAAAGCTGAGAGAGAGAGAATAGCAAACACACCACCTGCATCCACAGGCACACAACACCATCACTCATACAACATCCACGCACCTCAAACAACACACCCCAACACAACACATCACACAGCACAACAAACAGCACCTCACACATCATCCACACCGCATTATGGCACCTCAAAGACACCCCAGGTTTTCTGAGGAGGAGCTCAGGGTCATGGTGGAGGAAATAATCTGGGTAGAGCCACAGCTATTCGGATCACAGGTGCAGCACACCTCCATTGCTAGGAAGATGGAGCTATGGCGGGGAATCGTCGACAGGGTCAACGCAGTGGGACAGCATCCAAGAACACAGGATGACATCAGGAAGAGGCGGAACGACCTACGAGGGAAGGTGCGTTCAGTGGTATCCAGACACCAGATTGCTGTACAGAGGACTGGTGGCGGACCCCCACCTCTTCCCCCACAACTAACAACATGGGAGGAGCAGGTCTTGGCAATACTGCATCCTGAGGGCCTCGCAGGAGTAGCAGGAGGACTGGACTCTGGTAAGTCATATCTTATTTACCATTCCCCCCACCCCACCTTCATGCCATCACATACCCCCACCCTCACCCTCACCCCCATCACTCCAACACCTCACATATGCCCCACTATCACGACCCAACCATCCCAATACCAAGGCCCTGCATGCAACACCTAAGCATTGTAGGAGGCTGGCCTGGCTTATAGTGGGTACCTTGTGGTACTTACACCTTGTGCCAGGTCCAGTTATCCCTTGTTAGTAGATTAGTAG
Organism: Pleurodeles waltl; assembly: GCF_031143425.1. Lineage (NCBI taxonomy): Eukaryota > Metazoa > Chordata > Amphibia > Caudata > Salamandridae > Pleurodeles > Pleurodeles waltl. Next base: position 1,008,460,639 of record NC_090450.1, on the reverse strand, counting down.
TGTTCTAGCAGCGTAGGCTGATAGAGGTAGCTGTAGCAGTGCAGCTTAGGCTGAACTAGGAGACATGCAAAGCTCCTACTATACCACTTATGTCACTTAGCACTATATCATAAGAAACACAATACTCAGAGTTACTTTATTTTAGTGGCAATGTGCCAAAAGTGTCTCAGAGGATATACTCCCTTAGGAGGTAAGTAAAATACACAAAATATACACACAGACCAAAATCAGGTAAGTAAACAGTTAGCAAAGTAGTGCAAATACTATAGAACACAATAGAATGCAATAGGAGACAATCGGCCTAGGGGCAACACAAACCATATACTCCAAAAGTGGAATGCGAACCACGAAGGGACCCCAGGCGTAGTGTAGCGTGTAGAGGGTCACTGGGAGTGTAAGAAAACACTTAGGGTGTCCAAGATACCCCACCCCAATACCCTGAAAATTAGGAGTAAAGTTACCCTACTACCCAAGAAAGACAGTAAAGTCGAGATAGGGGATTCTGCAAAGACAACAACTGACTGCAAAGCACTGAAGACGGATTCCTGGACCTGAGGACCTGTAAAGGAAGGGGACCAAGTCCAAGAGTCAGGCAAGTGTCCGGGTGGGCAGGAGCCCACTAAACCCCGGATGAAGGTGCAAAAGGGCTGCCTCTGGGTGGAAGAAGCCAAAGATTCTGCAACAACGGAAGGTGCCAGGAACTTCTCCTTTGGTCAGAAGAGTTGTTTCCATGCAGAAAGACCGCAAACAAGCCTTTCTAGCTGCAAGAGTCATGGTTGAAGGTTTTGGGTGCTGACGGGCCCAGGAAGGACCAGGAGGTCGCCCCTTGGAGGAGGAGACAGAGGGGGTGCTCACCAACACTGAGAGCCCATGCAGAAGCAGGCAGCACCCGCAGAAGCACCTGAACAGGCATTGAGAAGATCTGAGTACGGCAGTCATCTCAGCACAACAAAAGGGAGTCCCACAAAGTCGGAGTCCAACTCAGTGAGTTGGGCAATGCAGGACAGAGTGCTGGGGACCTGGGCTAGGCTGTGCACAAAGAAAGTCTTGCAAAAGTGCACAGAAGCCCGAGCAGCTGCAGTTCATGCAGTACACAGGATTACTGTCTGGCGTGGGGAGGCAAGGACCTACCTACACCAAATGTGGACAGAAGGGCCACTGGACTGTTGGGGACACTTGGATCCAGCTCCCGTGTTCCAAGGACCAGAGGGGACCCAGAGGACCGGTGATGCAGAAGCTTGGTGCCTGCATGGGCAGGGGGAAGATTCCGTTGACCAAAGGGAGATTTCTTCTTGGCTTCCAGTGCAGGGTGAAGGCAGACAGCCCTCAGAGCATGCACCACCAGGAAACAGTTGAGAAAGCCGGCAGGATGAGATGCTACAATGTTGCTGGTAGTCTTCTTGCTACTTTGTTGCGGTTTTGCAGGCGTCCTGGAGCAGTCAGCTGTCGATCCTTGGCAGAAGTCAAAGAGAGAAGTGCAGAGGTGAGCTGTTGCATTCGTTATCTGATGAGAAACCCACAGGAGAGGCCCTAAAGAGCCCTCAGAGGAGGATTGGCTACAGAGAAAGGTAAGCACCTATCAGGAGGGGTCAATGACGTCACCTGCTGGTACTGGCCACTCAGACGTCACCATTGTGCTCTCACACCTCTGCATCCAAGATGGCAGAGGTCTGGGACACACTGGAGGAGCTCTGGGCACCTCCCCTTGAGGGGTGCTGGTCACGGGAGTGGTCACTTTCCTTTGTCCAGTTTTGCGCCAGAGCAGGGCTGAGGGGATCCCTGAACCGGTGTAGACTGGCTTTTGCAAGAAGGGCACCATCTGTGCCCTTCAAAGCATTTCCAGAGGCCAGGAGAGGCTACTCCTCTCAGGCCCTTAACACCTATTTCCAAAGGGAGAGGGTGTAACACCCTCTCTCAGAGAAAATCCTTTGTTCTGCCTTCCTGGGACTGGGCTGCCCAGGCCCCAAGGGGGCAGAAACCTGTCTGAGGGTTGGCAGCAGCGGTAGCTGCAGAGAAAACCCCGGATAGCTAGTTTGGCAGTACCCAGGCTCTATGCTGGAGCCCCGGGGATGCATGGAATTGTCCCCCCAATACCAGAATGGTATTGGGGTGACAATTCCATGATCTTAGACATGTTACATGGCCATGTTCAGAGTTACCATTGTGACGCTACATATAGGTATTGACCTATATGTAATTCACACGTGTAATGGTGTCCCCGCACTCTCAAAGTCTGGGGAAATTACCCTGAACAATGTGGGGGTACCTTGGCTAGTGCAGGTTGCCCTCACACTAAGTAACTTTGCACCTAACCTTCACTAAGTGAAGGTTAGACATATAGGTGACTAATAAGCTACTTAAGTGCAGTGTAAAATGGCTGTGAAATAACGTGGACGTTATTTCACTCAGGCCTCAGTGGCAGTCCTGTGTAAGAATTGTCTGAGCTCCCTATGGGTGGCAAAAGAAATGCTGCAGCCCATAGGGATCTCCTGGAACCCCAATACCCTGGGTACCTAGGTACCATATACTAGTGAATTATAAGGGTGTTCCAGTGTGCCAATCAGAATTGGTAAAATTAGTCACTAGCCTGCAGTGACAATTTTAAAAGCAGAGAGAGCATAAACACTGAGGTTCTGCTTAGCAGAGCCTCAGTGATACATTTAGGCACCACACAGGGAACACATACAGGGCGCACTTTATGAACACTGGGGTCCTGGCTAGCAGGATCCCAGTGACACAGGTAAAAACAAACATACATACAAGTAAAAATGGGGGTAACATGCCAGGCAAGATGGTACTTTCCTACAAGCATGGACCGCCATCACCAATGCATGCCCAGTACAGATACTCACCCAGACCCCAAAACACCAATCGCACAAGGGCAAACACAATAATGCAAGCAAAGGAGTAAAGGGTAACTCACCCAATGCACAAGATGGCACACACAGATACTAAAACTCTGCATTTACACCCCAACAGGACCCATACCCAACGTCACCGGACAGGAGGTGCCAGACATATCCAGTCTCCCCACAGAAGAGGCCCACAGTGATGACAGCAGATCTGCACCCCTGGATCAAGATGACCAGCCTGGCCCATCAGGGACCTCTGGACAGTCGGTTCCCCTGCCACTGTCACAAGCCACCACAGACCCTCCCCCCTTAGGAAACACCACCACAGCACCCACCCAGCAGGCCCATGCCACTGTCCCCAGGACACGTCAATCAGCAGTGTGTCCACCACTGCAGGAAACCTAGGCAAACCCACCAACCCAAGACAATCAGGGACCTGGGGTCACTGGCAGTGGGCACACGGTTCAGGGGACAGAGACACAGGACAACAGAGAAGCTGGGAAGACTACTGTGCGACAGGGGGAGTACAGGCCCAGGGAACTCACTGTCCACAAGGCACTCTCCAACATCATGGGAGCATACCACCATTCCCAGGAGACCATGGGCACGGTACTGGCCAAGTTTCAGGAAACCCAGCGGCTGCAGGAGGAACACTACCTTGGGATCAGGGAGGACGTGAAGTCCATTAGCACCACCCTGGTCACCATTGCAGGGGTGCTGGCAGACCTGGCCAACACCATGAGGGACACAGTGGCACACAAACAGGCCCCTGACACTAGCCTGGACGATGAACAGCCCTTCACCTTCACCGGCGCTAGTGGACAGGAGGCACCGCCACAGGACCAACAGGCCACCAGCACCCCACACCCTGCAGAAGGAGAACCACCCCGCAAACGGTCCCTGAGATCCAGGAACAAGACAGAGAACATTGCCAAGACCCCTGCCAGGAAATAAGACCCCCCTGAATGTCACCCTTCTGTCCCACTCTGTCACCCTGTCCACCTTAAACTGCCATTGCTCCTCTTCCTAATCCCCCATGGACAATGCACCTGTGAGACCAAGAGACTGAACTCTACCATGCACATTCATCCACCATCACCCCAGCCCATTGCACAACCCTCTCGACTTATTAGCACAGAAATAAACACCCTTGAATCACAAATCAATCTGGAGTCAGTCTGTGCTTTCACAAATGTGTAATTTTAACCTCTCAGAAATATAGCAATGTCAATGTTCATGTTCACATACCAATGTTACACAGTTGTTGGGCAGCAGTAAACATAGCAGAGGGCACAAAGTGGGACCCAGATCTGTGAAATAGAAAGGCAAAGTGACATGTCAGGGTCCATACACAGAGGTAAAAAGGCAGATTTATGCTAGGTCCTACAATAGTATGAGATGTGTGAAGCATTGCCATCCTCTAACCTGTGTCTCACTGGAAGTATTGCATGATGATGTTGTTTCGGTTGTCTATATCTTCGTCTTCTGACTCCTTTTCTTCACTGTCTACAGGCTCCACAGCTGCCACAAGACCAGCATCAGGTCCATCCTCCTGCAGAAAAGGCACCTGGTGTTGCAAAGCCAGGTTGTGCAACATACAGCATGCCACGATGATCTGGCACACCTTCGGTGAGTAGTATAGGGAGCCACCTGTCAGATGGAGGCACCGGAATCTGGCCTTCAGGAGGCCAAAGGTGCGCTCTATTATCCTCCTAGTTCGCCCATCAATCAATCAATCAATCAAGGATCAATCAAGAGCGCACTTATCACCCGTTAGGGTCTCAAGGCGCTGGGGGGGGACCTACTGGTCGTAGAGCCATGTCTTGAGGCATTTCCTGAATGTCAAGAGGTCTTGGGTCTGGCGAAGGTGGAGCGGTAGGGAGTTCCAGGTCTTGGTGGCTAGGTGAGAGAAGGATCTTCCTCTGGCGGTGGTGCGGCGGATGCGGGGGATGGAGGCGAGGGCGAGGCTGGCGGAGCGAAGATTGTGGGTGGGGGTGTGGAAGGTGAGTCTGTCATTGAGGTAGGCTGGGCCTGTGTTGTGGAGGGCCTTGAGTGCATGCATGAGGAGTATGAAGGTGATCCTCTTTGACACTGGTAGCCAGTGAAGGTCTCTGAGGTGGGGGGAAATGTGGTCACAGCGTGGGATGTCCAGAATGAGGCGAGCGGATGCGTTCTGTATTCTTTGCATTTTGTTAGGAGTTTGGTTGTTATTCCTGCATATAGGGTGTTTCCGTAGTCCAATCGGCTGCTGACCAGGGCGTGTGTGACAGTTTTCCTGATTTCGACGGGAATCCACTTGAAGATTTTGCGGAGCATGCAGAGAGTGTTGTAGCAGGAAGAGGAGATGGCATTGACCTGCTGAGTCATGCTGAGTGTGGAGTCCAAGATGAAGCCTAGGTTGCGTGTGTGGGTGGTGGGTGAGGGCGCTGTTCCTAGGGAGGTGGGCCACCAGGAGGCGCTCCAAGTTGAGGGGTTTGTGTCAAAGATGAGGATTTCTGTCTTGTCAGTGTTTAACTTGAGGTGGCTTGATTCCATCCAGCTGGCGATGTCGTGAAGTCCATTGTGGAGGTTGTTCTTTGCAGTTGTAGGGTCTTTCGTGAGGGAGAGGATGAGCTGAGTGTCGTCTGCGTAGGAAACTATGTTGATGTGGTGGGTTCGTGAGATGTTGGCGAGGGGGGCCACGTAAACGTTGAAGAGCGTGGGGCTGAGCGAAGATCCTTGGGGAACTCCACAGATGATTCTGGAAGTTTCTGACAGGAACGGTGGGAGGCGGACTCTCTGGGTTCTGCCTGAGAGAAATGACGAGATCCAGTCAAGTGCCTTGTTGCGGATTCCAGCGTTGTGTAGGCGTATGCGGAGAGTGTGATGACATACCGTGTCGAAAGCTGCGGAGAGGTCCAGTAGGATGAGTGCTGCTGTTTCTCCTTCATCGAGCATGGTCCTAATGTCGTCTGTGGCAGCAATGAGTGCAGTCTCAGTGCTGTGGTTTCTGCGGAATCCGGATTGGGAGGTGTCGAGTACCTTGCTGTCTTCCAGGAACCGGGATAGTTGGCTGTTTACAATTGTTTCGATGACCTTGGCTGGGAAGGGGAGGAGGGAGATCGGCCGGTAGTTCTTGGGGTCGTCTGGGTCTGCCTTTGGTTTCTTTAGCAGGGCGTTGATTTCTGCGTGCTTCCATCTTTCTGGGAAGGTGGCTGACTCGAAGGAGCTGTTGATGGTTTTGCAGAGGTGGAGGGCGATGATGATGTTTGCCTTATTGAAGATATGGTGTGGGCAGGGGTCCGATAGTGATCCGGAGTGGATGGAGGCCATGGTGGTGACGGTGTCCTCTATGTTGACGGGGGTCCAGATGTGGGTGAGGTGGGTGTTGCTTGGAGCGTTGGGTTCTTGGGTGTTTGTAGTCAGCTGGTGGGTCTGGGGTTTGAAGCTATTGTGGATTTCTTCTATCTTTCGACGGAAGTGGGTTGCCAGTGAGTTGCAGAACTCCTATGATGGCAGGGGTTCGTTGGAGCAGGTCCTGGGGGTGGAGAGCTCATTGATGATGCCGAAGAGCTCTTTACTGTTGTGAGCGTTGGCGTTGATGCGGTTTTTGAAGTGGGTCCTTTTGGTGGTGCAGATCAGTTGGTGATGTTTGTCCATGTGTCTCATTGTAGCGTTCCTCTGCCCTTGTCCTGGGATTCCTCACTGGGGTCTGTAGCCATGAGAGGTTTGGGTAACCTGAGTAACCTGCAGATATCGAAGGACAACTGTTAGAAATACTCCAAGCATTAGGGAATCTCCCATACCCAGACACCTATTTAAACTGTGTGGGGACCTTGGGCTCACCTATTAGCCACACACGGTGCCTCTGGAGTTGCCCCATCACATAAGGGATGCTGCTATTCCTCAAAATGTAAGCATCATGCACTGAGCTAGGATACTTGGCATTCATATGGGAGATGTACTGGTCTGCCAAACACACCATCTGCACAATTATTGAATGGTAGCTTTTACAGTTTCTGTACACCTGTTCATTCCTGTGGGGGGGGGGACAAATGCCACATGTGTACCATCAATGGCACCAATGATATTGGGGATATGTCACAGGGCATAAAAGTCACCTTTCACTGTGGGCAGATCCTCCACCTGAGGGAAAACGATGTAGCTGAGCATGTGTTTCAGCAGGGCAGATAACACTCTGGACAACACGTTAGAGAACATTGGCTGCGACATCCCTGATGCCATGGCCACTGTTGTTTGAAAGGAACCACTTGCCAGGAAATGGAGCACTGACAGGACCTGCACTAGAGGGGGGATTCCTGTGGGATGGCGGATAGCTGACATCAGGTCTGGATCCAACTGGGCACACAGTTCCTGGATTGTTGCACGATCAAGTCTGTAAGTGATAATGATGTGTCTGTCTTCCATTGTCGACAGGTCCACCAGGGGTCTGTACACCCGAGGATGCCGCCATCTCATCACCTGCCCCAGCGGACGTGCCTTGTGGAGAAGGGTGAGCAGATGGTCATACACCACATAGGTTTCACAAGGTTGTTTAGCACAATTGTGAAATTATCTCGATGAGCCTTTGTCTGTCCGTATTCCTGGCCAAAATAGGTGTGACGCAGTTAGTTGGCCTGCCATGTGGCCCCCTGAAATGGCGGCTGCCTGACCTGTAAGGAGGGACAAGGGGAATGGGGTAACTGCGCTGGCGTTGTGCAGCGTGGCGGAAGGCGGTCGAAAACCGCTGCACAATTCAGCATTGGTTATCATTGGGCCCTATGGGTTTCCAGGAGCCAATGACGATGTATGCCGGCGGTGACGGTACGCACCGCCATGGAGGTAACCGCCATTTCTATCTGTTCCCTCACTTGATACCTGACCTTCAACAGGAGAGGACCTACACTGCAAGTGCTGCTGTGACCTGCATCTGGAAGCGACAATGGCTACAGTGTCTGGGGAAAGGGCCCCTGCCTTCACTGCGGAGGAGTTGGAGAAACTGGTGGATGGGGTCCTCCCCCAGTACACACTACTCTACGGTCCTCCAGACAAACAGATGAGTGACCTGTGTGCATGGAGGATGGGACATGATTGTATGGAGTGTTGTGGATAGAGACGTGGGGGGACAGGCCAGCATGTGAGGATGGTGAGTGTATGTTTTTCTGGGACAGGGTGGGAGGTTTGTGGCCAATGTGTGAGAAGAACTGTATGGGATAGTAACATCCATTCTTACTTCACTTTTCCTCCAGGTCAGCACCCACCAGAAGAAGGGTATTTGGCGTGCCATCGCCACGGACGTGCGGACCCTGGGGGTCTACCATAGACGGAGCACCCACTGCCGGAAAAGATGGGAGGACCTGCGCTGCTGGAGCAAGAAGACGGCGGAGGCCCAGCTGGGGATGGCCTCCCAATGTGGAAGGGGTGCCCATCGCACCATGGCCCCCATGATGTACCGGATCTTGGTGGTGGCATATCCTGAGTTGGATGTGCGCTTGAGGCATCACAGCAGCCACAAGGGGGTGAGTACACTCTCATTCAGCTGACTCTGCGCGCTTGACGAGGTGTCTGGGTGGGGGTGGTGGGCTGCGGGTTCCCCTAGGCCAGGGCAGACGCGCAAAGGTAGATCCATTGATTTGCAGGCTCAGTCCCACTCCAACCCCAAAGGTGGTATTTGCCCTCTACACCTAGTTAGGCTACCATGAGTTCCAACTGTGCATGAAATGTGTCTAGACAGAGTCCCCCATGGGCATGTGCTTTTCCCCTGCACCGTTAGTGCATGGCTTAGTGCAGAGGGCTGCTCCCTGTGTGTTGTGTCCGCCAACGGTAGTGGTGTTGCAGGCATTGACCATGTGTCTCCTCAGTCTTTCCCCCCCTTTTTGTTTTGTCACCCTGTCCTTGTGTGCATTAGCATCATCTGGCGGAAGAGTTTTGGCACCGGAGCAGGAGAGAGTTGCAGCCCACATGGCCCTAGAGGGTGAATTAATGGAGTCAGAAGGCACCAGTGGGATGGAGGGCGAGGGGAGCTCCACGACGGGGACAGGAGGAGACACCAGCAACAGCGACTCCTCCTCTGATGGGAGCTCCCTTGAGGTGGCAGGCACCTCTGTGCCCACCGCAACAACAGGTACAGCCGCCACCCCCCGTACCAGCACCGCCCTCCCAGCAGCCCCTCATTGAGTTTCCCATGTCCGCTCACCCAGGAGGGTGGGCATCTCCTTTACCCCAGGCTCCTCAGGCCCTGCCCCAGTCAGCCCTGCTGCCCTCAGTGAGGAGGCTATTGACCTCCTGAGATCCCTCACTGTTGGGCAATCAACCATTTTGAATGCCATCCAGGTTGTTGAGAGGCATTTGCAGCAAACAAATGCATACCTGGAGGGCATTCATTCTGGCGTGGCGGCCCAACAGAGAGCATTTCAGGCTCTGGCCTCAGCACTGATGGCAGCCATTGTCCCTGTGTCCAACCTGCCCCCCCCCAACTTCCTCCACCCAGACCCAATCCCCTGTACCTCAGCCTATCCCAAGCACACCATCAGACCAGCATGCACACTCATCAACACACAAGAGTGGACATGGCAAACATAAGCATCACACATCCCACAGGCACTCACACAAGCACCATCCCCATGCAGACACACCAACATCCACTGCCTCCACTGTGTCCCCCTCCTCCACGTCCTCCTCCTCCCTCCCTGTCTCGTCTCCACTCACACCTGCATGCACTACATCTTTATCCACTACCTCCATCACCAGCACGCCCATCACCACACACCGCTCACGTGCACTCACCACCCCAACTACCATTCACACATTTCCTGTGTCCTCTCCCAGTGTGTCTGTGAGCCCTCCTCTGAAAGTACACAAACGCAGGCACACACCCACCCAACAGCCATCCACCTCACAACAGCCTCCGGCCCATGCACCTTCACCCAAATTCAGCAGACGTGCACCTCCTACAACCACTACCTCTTCCTCCACTCCCAAACCCCCTCCATCTTCCCGTCGCAGTGTGTCTAAGAAACTCTTCCCTGCGAACATTGACCTCTTCCCTTCACCTCCCCCCTCCCGTCCTTCCCCTAGGGCCAGGATGTCCAGGTCCCAGCCCAGCACCTCAGCCACCAAATCCTCCAGCTCTGTGGTCTCAGCAAGTCCTGTCACATCGCGGGTGGCACCCATCAGGGCTGCTAGTGTGCCACCTAGCGAGGCCAAGGATCAGCCCATTCCGCCACCTGCCAAGGTGAAGAAGGTGCCCACATGCCGTAGGCAAAAGCCGCACCAACCACCCAGCAAGGGCTCCTCCAAGCCAAAAGGGGACAGTGCCAAGGGACCAGCAGCGACATCAAAGGTGGGGAAGGGACACAAGGCGAAGGGCAAGTCAGGACAGAGCACGGAGCCTCCGGCTGAGGGACCAGAATCACCCCTTCTGGCAACCAGAACAGCAACCTGTACGGCGGTGGACACCGCCACCTGCACCGCCGCCTGCACCGCCACCTGCACGTCTGCTGCCACAGCAACAGTCCCCAAGATCATCCCCAGTGGGCAGCCGTCCTAGGCTGCAGGAGACGTCCTGCTGTGTCCCTCCACAGGTGCTGACACATTCACCAGAGCCAGCATCACCGCCACAGACACCGCCACAACCACCACCACCAGCCCCGCGACGTGCTCAGACAGTGCCACCACAGCTGACATGGCTATCATCCCCAGTGGGCAGCCGTCCGAGGCTGCAGGAGACGTCCTGGACCCTGCACAGCATACATGAGGTACGACACCTAGAACTGTTTGTACCTGCAGGTGGCAGGAGAAATCGCAGCAGGGTGGAGTGTCTCTGCCTCCATGGAGTATCATGCTACCTGTTCGCAGGCAATCTCGTGGCACACACCCAGGTGAGGGGATGGGACCTGCCACACTGCATGTGCAGCACTCTGGGCGCCAAGCCCCCTCCAGAACCAGTGGAGAAAAGCATCCACTACTCCAGCCCTTGGCAGGATGAAGCACTCTGGGCACCAAGCCCCCTCCAGAACCAGTGGAGAACAACATCCACTACCCCAGTCCTTGGCAGGATGAAGCACTCTGGGCACAAAGCCCCCTCCAGAACCAGTGGAGAAAAGCATCCACTGCCCCAGTCCTTGGCAGGATGAAGCACTCTGGGCACAAAGCTCCCTCCAGAACCAGTGGAGATTCACACCCACTACCCCAGTCCTTGGCAGGATGAAGCACTCTGGGCACAATGCCCCCTCCAGAACCAGTGGAGAATCACATCCACTACCCCAGTCCTTGGCAGGATGAAGCAATCTTGGCACAAATCCCCCTCCAGAACCAGTGGAGAATCACATCCACTACCCCAGTCCTTGGTAGGATGAAGCACTCTGGGCACAATGCCCCCTTTAGAACCAGTGGAGACCGTTATCCACTTGAGAGACTGTGGCTTTGCACTCCCCAGGATAAAGCAGTGGGCAACCCACCCACTTGAGAGACTTGAGAGACTGTGGCTTTGCACTCCCCAGGATAAAGCAGTGGGCAACCCACCCACTTGAGAGGCTTGAGAAACTGTGGCTTCGCAATCCCCAGGACCAATCAGTGGGCATGGAGCCCCCTCATGGAGCAGTGGCGCCATCCGTTCATCCGGCTGAGGTGCCACCCCCTCCCCCTGAGGTGCCTGTTTATTTTCGATCTGATGCCCCAGCAGTGTTCTCTGCGTTTCGAGTCAGGTATTGTGTGGGCTTCGCCCATGCATTTTGGGACCACTGGTCCACGGACAATGATTTCATTACTATCCGGACTTGTGTAGTTGATGTACATATTTGTATATACTGATATTTTAATTTTGGCCTATCTGATTTTTCAATGATTACACTTGTTATAATCATTTCTTTTTGTCCTTGTGTTCGTCCAGGGGGTGACGGGTGTATATGTAATTATGCTGCATGTATTTGTGTGTATGGTGTTGTGGGTGAGGGTGGGGGGGGGGTGTTGCGTGTTGCATTTGTGTGTCACTCTCTTCCCCCCTCCCCTGTGTTGTAGGTGCAGTACTCACCGTGGTCGTTGCCGGTGTCTTTGCTGCTCCTGATACAAGAGGAGGTAAACCAACATGGGCAGGACCTGTAACTCGGGCTCCATGGCGTCCTGGTTCCTCGTTGGGTGTTGAGAGGTGAGTGGTTTCCTTTCCAAAGACTGTATCCGCTGTGCTTTTGATGGCGTTAGTACCGCCACGAAAAAGGTGGCGGATAGGCTTGTTGTAATACAGTGGGCAGTACATTGGGTTCTGCATGTCTGTTGGCGGTTACCGTCGCGGTGTTTGTTTCTACCGCCGTGGCGGTCAGAGTGTTAAAGTGGTTGTCTATGTTGACGGTTTCCACCAGGGTGTGATTCCATTTTCTTTACCGCCGGCCTGTTGGTGGTATAACTGCCGCTTTAACAGCGACCGCCAGGGTTGTAATGAGAGCCATAATCTGTGTTAACCCAACTCACTGACTTACTGATCAACCTCGGAAGGATGAACGGTTGAATAACATCTCTCTGGTATTTAAACACACAAGTTCTTGTAGGTTTATGTCTCGGTGCATGACCCCAATGAGCTGTCCTACCAGCTTGGGGATCTTTTCTGCCCACCTTGCACAATGGAAGTTGACAGAGGCTCTTTAAAGATGGCTGGTCCCATTTACGACAAATGAATGCAATTCGAGTGGAATTTAAACAGATATTACTGGCTGGCCCTAGCGCTGGGGGTCAGGCGTGCTTGTTGGAGCATGAGACTTTGGAATGAGCTGCCTTGGGCTTGTGTCACTTTTAATGCTTCCATTTCTAGCTGGGAGGGGAGCTGCGGGGTCCCCCGGGGCGGTAGTTGCTGACTGCTTTCTGCTGTTCTGGCTGTTCCATGGCTGCTGTTTATCCTCCTGCACGGTCCAGTCAGGCTGCAGCTGACCTGTGTGCACTGAGGTGGGGTGTCTTGGGGGGTAGGGTCCCCCAAGAGCCGACTGGGATGGTCATCCTTTCAAATGAGGACAGGGACAAATTACATAATTTAAAGCTTTGGGACCAAACTCGAAACATAGGGGCCTGATTACGAATTGCTCCCTAAATTCTGTCCAGTGCGTAAACAGCCGTTTGCACAATTTGGCATTATGAGTTGTTAGGTATTTAATGCATCTGATAATTATCGGATGGGTTACAATTTCTGCTGGTAAAATATGTCAAAAATTAACAGTTGCAAAATGTTTCAGTATTTTGTTGCATTTAACATGTGTGGCCACTTTATTCAACCGCGTGGCCAATTCATAGACCTGGTTGAAGGGCAGAAACATCGCCCTCCAGGCCATTTAAATTCAGGTAGATGTGTGTTGCGGGCATACCAGTGATATTTCAGGCCCCTAGCCCTAATGACAGAAAACATGGGGCCTGATTTCGATCCATGCAGAAATGACCATAAGATGCAGATTTGATGAATTTAACGCCAGGTTCTGCATATTATTCCCCACCAATCGTACATTTATCTCACTCAATAGCGTTATTTATCACGTGTGATGAATACCACCGATACTCGCAATCAGGTCCTCAGTCTTTCCTAACTCTCAAACACACGACATAACATGAAATCAGTGGCGTGGTCGCATTGTGTGGTACTTTAAAGAATAACGTGCAGTCCACGGTGACTGCATCCCTGGGACACATACAAACATCTTCAAGTCCGTTGTATGTTTTAGGACGGGCCACTAGAAATGTGAGATTTTGATGTGATATTTTCTGCATAGTTATGGGTTTCCCGCATCTGCCACATAATCCACCATCTGCCGTATAACCTGCAAATGTAACAAAAAAAAAAGTTTCTAGCGCAAACGGATCAAGCGTTACTAAAACACGGCTGCACGTATTGCTGCGCAGTGGAAGGCCAGTCACGAAGGTAGACTGGTCACATTTCTGTTGCTTATTGCTATATTTGGGTGCCAAACTGGTCTAATGAGGTGGGACCTTTGCCTAGAATGAACTGACGTATAAAAATGGCAAACTAATGAGGTATTACTACAATACAATAAAATGTGCCAGATTATGACGCATAATTTGCCTTTTCTTGCTGCATAATTTAGTAAAACGTGCCAGATAATTTGATCCTCCCTACCACATAAACATAGTTGGCATGGTTTAAAGGAACATAATAGACCTGGATTTATAAACATGTGCCCGGAAGCACTCTACTTTATTATTTTTATATAGTGCTTCATTCCGCCCTGCTGGGAGCTTCTAGGAGCTGTAAATACCAGGTGTTTTTCTTAAAAGCTGCTCCAACTTAATTTGAGGTGGCCTTTGCCTCAGGGAGCCATTGTAATCGAGCACATATGTTCTCTTTTCGAGTCTTGGTGCTGCTCTGTCTGCTCGGCCATCAACTCACTGGACCGCCAAAGGAAGAGGCGGGACAACCAGTGACAGACAGACAGGCAGGGCAGTCAGCATCGAGAAGACAGATCATTGAGTTTTGCATTAAATAACTATCCCTGAAGCGTATACATGTTAATTGCACCCAACCCTTCCTTCCGGTTTCTATTCTTGCTACAAGAGCTCGCAGGATTAATGCACCTGCTGCTGAAACAGCACTGGGATGGCTGACAGTCTTTCATCATTCTGAATTTGATGGATTAATTACTATTGATTTGGTAATATTAACACAGAATAAGACTGCACCGTCACTCCAGCGATTCAGAAGAGAGCTAAAAACCTGCATGTTCAAATGATCATTCCTGCACGCAGCAGCATACAGCTTCAGCGCCTCGAGAACCTCAGGGGTGATTTGCAGCGCTCTATAAATGTTTGATTGATTGGCTGAATAGAAATAGCCGTTTAGAGGTTCAACAACAGTTCCAAATTAAAGCCTTTAGGTATCTGCAAATCACTGCAGGAGGTACTCTGTGAGCTATCATTCAGGGCTGAAAAAAGGTTAATTTTTACAGAAGGTTGTTTATGAAGGCGAGAACATGCCTGATGCAACTAATTAGAATTATTTTGCAAGCTGCAGAATTAACTCTCTTTCCTTGTACCATCCAGGCGTGTGAGGTTTTTAGGGGCCTGATTTAGTAGGGGTGGGCAGAACTCACATAATTTCAGTCCACGGATTTCCGCAGAGTTGCATGAAAACTCCGCAAGATTCCACAGAGTTCCACAAATGGGTGGAAATATGCATGTTGCGCTTCGTGCGCTGATTTTTAGTGCCAGGAGCTCGTTGTTGTTCTGGGCTGAAAAATCAGCACGAATAGCACCACACAGGAGGGCTCAGTTTCTTGAGTTTATTTTACTGCTGTTCGGATATACTTTCTACTCGAGCTGCAGCTTTCTCACCACAACCACCCACGTTGCAGAAATCTTGCTGGGTATCCTCCTCGTGATTGAAAATCACGCTAGGGGATACCAAATCTCACTCAGTAACTTACTGTTTGTGAGTCGCGCGTGACAAAAAACTGCCACACAGCCGTTGGTGGAATTTGGTCAGAACTATGCTGTCACGACTCACGTGCTGCTTGCGCCTGGAAACCGCAGATCTTGTGGCGTGGGTCTTGAAGGTTCGGCTTTGGCCCAGAAAGGGGCGACTCTTTCTAGTAGCCACGGTGCTGTAGGCAATGGAACCGCCAAGAACAGACCGTGCCCTTTAGAAATAGTGCCAGAGGGAAAAAAAAACAAAAGGGGAATAAACCTCCAAACAGTGGATTCCTGAAACAAGAACAAAAAACTAGGAATCAAAAAGAAACAAAAATGCAGGTAAACACGAGTTTGACAAGATTCAGAACCGAAGGCTAAGAATCAGGAGCGAAGACACAATCAGAGCAGATAGTGTTGCAGCGCAAGGAAAGGGAGAAAACAGAGCCCTTATATACCAAGAAACAGGAAATGACCAAACAGGAAGTAAAGGCGCCATCTTAGATAGGGAAGAAGTACATAGGACAGAATAGAACAGAAACCATAGAAAATAGGGAACAAGGAATGCTGGGAAGAAAAAGGTAATATGGGAAGGGGGGAAAGACATAAAGAAAGGACAAGAAAAATGCCTCAGAAAGCAAAGAAGAAAAAGAACAGGTAAGGAGGGGTCAGAGGGAAACAGGGACGCAACAGAAGGCAGAGCGAGGCCCCAAGTAAAATCTGGGGCCTCGCGCGGTACACAGCAGGCTCGGGGCGCGCCGCATCCTGGGGACGCGCTGCGCGAGCCGAATGTTCGGCTCGCGCCGCGTGGTGCGGCGCGACAGTAGGTCCCCCCCCCCCGAAGGTCCAGGTTTGAAGGGAAACAAACGATGAAAACGAGAAATCAGAAGAGGGGCGTGAACAGAAGATGCATCTTCCCAAGAGCATTTACTGAGAGGATATCCCTTCCAGTGAATCAAATACTGAAGACGTCGGTGAAAAAGGTAAGAGTCACAAATTTCCTGAACCTCATATTCAGGCACATCATTCACCAACACAGGAGGAGGACAAGGAAACTGACGAGAGAAAGGGTCAGGGACAAAAGCTTTGAGCTGGGATGCATGAAAGACCGGATGAATTTTCCAAGGATGAGGCAAGCGAAGACGAACAGTGACAGGATTGATCAACTGAAGAATACGGAAAGGCCCATAATAGCGAGGCGTGAACTTATTTAGAGAAAGGCGAGAGGGCAAGAATTTGGAAGAAAGCCAGACTTTATCTTGAGGGTGATAATCTGGAGTGGGTCCACGTTTCTTATCTGCGATCTTCTTCATATATCTCTTGGTGTTCAATAAATTAGATCTAATTAGCCTATGGAGTTGCAAGAGACGTGTGGAAAAAGATGTAATTGCAGGCAGAGGAGAGGTAGATTGAGGAGAAGTAGGAAAAGAGGTAGGATGATAGCCATAGGAACAGAAAAATGGAGTGACCTTGGAGGCACTATGGACAGTATTGTTGTAGGAATATTCAGCAATAGGAAGATAAGTGTTCCAGTTGCTTTGGGTGGCATTACAAAAACAGCGAAGGTATTGTTCTAATCCTTGGTTCAAACGCTCGGTTTGTCCATTGGTCTGAGGATGGAAACCTGATGATAGTGCAATATTGATGTTGAGTGTCTTGCAAAAATATTTCCAAAACCGGGAAATATACTGAGGTCCTCTGTCAGATATAATGGTATGTGGAAGTCCATGGAGACGGAAAATATGGTCGATAAATATCTGGCTCAATTCTTGAGATGTAGGTAACTTCTTTAGGGCAGTGAAGTGAGCCATTTTAGTGAAAAAATCAACAGTGACCATGATAACCTGGTTTCCAGCTGATGGTGGAAGTGAACACATAAAGTCAGTGGAAATAGTATGCCATGGAGTTGGTGGAACCGGCAAAGGCTGTAGTAATCCTGCAGGTCTGGTACGGGGAATCTTGACTTGAGCACATATGGGACAAGCCTGAACATATCTTTCGACATCTGATTTCCAGGTAGGCCACCAGAAAGATCGCGAAAGAAGTTCTTGCGTGGCCTTGATGCCTCTATGACCAGCAACCGGTGAATCATGGCACATCTGTAATGCCTTGTCTCGAACTCTGTTAGTAGGGAGGAATAACAGATTCTGATGATAATAGTATCCTTCTTTCTTGCATAAAAAGGTTCTGAATTTCTCTATTTCGCTATTAGACAGGCTGGAGTACTCCAGTTGTACCTCCTCCAGAAAAGATTGAGCAACTCCAATGATCTTACTAGGCTCCAGTAGAAACTGAGACGGGGAAGGAGTACAGTCTGGATAACAGCGAGACAGAGCATCAGCCAGAACGTTTTGAGATCCAGGAAT
Source organism: Pleurodeles waltl (assembly GCF_031143425.1). NCBI lineage: Eukaryota > Metazoa > Chordata > Amphibia > Caudata > Salamandridae > Pleurodeles > Pleurodeles waltl. The sequence goes on along the minus strand of NC_090450.1, from coordinate 1,008,443,046 downwards.
ATAGGTGATGTAAAAGTCATACTGACTGAAGAAAAAGGCCCAACGGGCCTGGCGACTATTTTGGCATACAAAATTACGTAGACATTGCAGATTACGGTGATCTGTTCTCACCTCGAAAGGCTCCTTGGAACCCATCAGAAACTGTCTCCATTCGCTGCAGGCTGTCTTCAGAGCTAACAACTCTCTTTCTAGTACTGAGTAATTTTGTTCAGCTGTAGAGAGAATATGGGACAAATAGAAAACAGGATGTTCAAGACCATCATCCTCTTGTAGTTGGAGTAAGACAGCTCCAATAGCTCTTTCGGAAGCATCAGTAACTACAATAAACTGTTTGTTGGTATCTGGGTGTCTTAAGATGGGAGCTTGAGTGAAAGCCTTCTTTAAATCTTGAAAAGCTGTCTCAGCCGCCTTAGTCCAGACAAACCCCTGCTTTAGATTTTCCTTCTTTAAAGTATGAGTTATATGCCTGGTCTGTTTAGCAAAGTCTTGAATGAACTGCCGATAAAAATTTGCTAATCCTAGGAAACATTGTGTTTCTTTAATAGAAGAGGGAGAAGGCCAATCGAGAATTGCTTGTACCTTTTCTTGGTCCATAGCTATGCCGGTGGGACTTAAATGATAACCCAGATATTTGACTTCCGTCTTATCGAACTCACACTTTTCGGGTTTACAGGATAGTTGATGTGCTCGGAGTCTTTGGAGGACTTGTTTCACATGAGAAGAATGGAGATCGGGATGTCTGGAAAAGATAAGGATGTCGTCTAAGTAGATTACGACTGTCTGGTTCAAGAGATCGGAAAATAATGAGTCCATAAATCTTTGAAATATTGCAGGGGCTTTCGTAAGACCGAAAGGCATGACTTTGTACTCAAAATGACCAAATGGTGTCCTGAATGCTGTTTTCCACTTGTCTCCTTCTTTTACACGTAAAAGGTGGTAAGCTCCTCGAAGATCCAACTTGGTAAAACGTTGAGCCCCTCTGACTGCCTCTAGAATATCCTTGATGAGGGGCAAAGGATAACGATCCTTTATTGTTATTTTATTTAGGCCTCGAAAATCCAGGCAAGGACGAAGATCTTTGGTCTTCTTAGGTACAAAAAAGAGAGGAGCCCCTGCCGGAGAAGACGATGGAACAATGAGACCACTCTGTACATTTTCCTCCAGATACTCCTTAAGAACTTCCTTTTCAGGTTCCGTGAGAGAATACATCCTCCCAAAGGGGACGACTGTTCCAGGTTCCAAAGGAATAGCACAATCGTACTCTCGATGTGGAGGTAATACAGGTCTGGATGGCTTTTGAAACACGTCTTGAAACTCTAAATAATGTTCAGGAACTCCTTGGACAGTATTGATGGAATATTCCGTAGTACTCTTAATAGGTGTTAATCTGTTCGGTGACCAATATTTGTCGGAAGCAAAGCAGTTCTCTTGACAAAACTGTGAGGACAAGGAAATTGTCCGGGTTACCCAGTTTACATACGGATTATGTCTTGTAAACCATGGAATTCCGAGAATAATGGTATGGTTGGGAGATGAAATGAGATCAAAGGAGATGTGTTCCTGATGATTACCAAACTGTAAATTTAACATCAAGGTCGTAGTATCGACTGGACCTGAGGATATCAAGGATCCATCCACGGTGTGCACTTGTTCAGGAATGTCTTTGGGTTGTGTGGGAATCTGTTGATTAGTGGCCCAAGTCTTATCCATGTATATACCACTAGCACCACAATCTAATAATGCCATAGTTCTTTCTTGGCGGCCATCAGGTAGTTGTAATATGACAGGTAACATGAACAAGTATGTGGTATTGTCATTAAATGAACTGATGGAAGGTATAGCCGATGATCCCGTCCCCTCCCTTCTTACAGAGGACGGGAAGTGGCGTTTCCCGAGGGTCTTGGTGGACGTACAGGACAGGTACGAAGCATGTGACCAGCAGATCCACAGTATAGGCACAATCCCTTCTTCCGTCTGTCTTCCCTCTCACTCGCTGAGAGCGGCCCTCGAGTAGCATCCACTTGCATGGGTTCCCCTTCTATGTCTCTAGCAGGGGGACGAGATTCCTCAGAACGAGGCAGATACATCCGTGGAGTGCTTGGCTGGGAAGATCCTCTACTCCTTCTCTTCTCCATTCGTCGTTCTTGAAGACGATACTCGATGGAAAGTGCTTGATCCATCAGGCCACGAAGATCTTCAACTCTGGTGGAATGTACTAATTCATCCTTTATTTCTTCCTTAAGTCCTCTGCGAAACAAAGTTACCATGGGTACGTTCCACCCAAGTGGTCTCTGCCGCTAACTGACGGAAACGTGTAATATATTGAAGGACATCTTGGGAACCTTGCTGGATATCACATAATGCTTCCTCTGCCGAGGCTTCCAATCCTGGACGACTAAACATTTGTTTGAAGCGGATCACGAAGGCAGAATAGTCCGACAATACCGGATCGTTGGATGACTCCATCGGGGTTGCCCAGGCCAAGGCAGGAACGGATAATGCACTGATAAGATATCCCACCTTTGTCCTGTCAAGAGAGAATTGGGTAGGTCTGAAGGCGAAGTACACCGTTAATGCATCCAGGAATTCACGCAGTTTAGTTGGTTCACCAGAGAAACGAGGAGTAGAGGCGGAGATAGTCGGAACATCGCCACTGCGGAAGGCCAAAGCCTGTCGTAACACAGCGTTCTCATTGCGCAATTGTTGCAATTCCTGAGCTTGTTGTTGAATAGTAGTCAGAAGAGATGAATCAGGATCTGCAGCAGCCGCCACTGTATCATCCATGGTGTCAGAAGACGTCGGAATGGTTTGGCGCTGCAATCTGTCACGACTCACGTGCTGCTTGCACCTGGAAACCGCAGATCTTGTGGCGTGGGTCTTGAAGGTTCGGCTTTGGCCCAGATAGGGGCGACTCTTTCTAGTAGCCACGGTGCTGTAGGCAATGGAACCGCCAAGAACAGACCGTGCCCTTTAGAAATAGTGCCAGAGGGAAAAAAAACCAAAACGGGAAAAAACCTCCAAACAGTGGATTCCTGAAACAAGAACAAAAAAACAGGAATCAAAAAGAAACAAAAATGCAGGTAAACACGAGTTTGACAAGATTCAGAACCGAAGGCTAAGAATCAGGAGCGAAGATACAATCAGAGCAGATAGTGTTGCAGCGCAAGGAAAGGGAGAAAACAGAGCCCTTATATACCAAGAAACAGGAAATGACCAAACAGGAAGTAAAGACACCATCTTAGATAGGGAAGAAGTACATAGGACAGAATAGAACAGAAACCATAGAAAATAGGGAACAAGGAATGCTGGGAAGAAAAAGGTAATATGGGAAGGGGGGAAAGACATAAAGAAAGGACAAGAAAAATGCCTCAGAAAGCAAAGAAGAAAAAGAACAGGTAAGGAGGGGTCAGAGGGAAACAGGGACGCAACAGAAGGCAGAGCGAGGCCCCAAGTAAAATCTGGGGCCTCGCGCGGTACACAGCAGGCTCGGGGCGTGCCGCGTCCTGGGGATACGCTGCGCGGCGCGAGCCGAATGTTCGGCTCGCGCCGCATGGTGCGGCGCGACATATGCGTTACAAGAGTAATGCGAAGTGACTAAAATTCCACCAAATCCATCACCGGGGCAGAATTTGTCACCCACCTCTAAGTATAAAACACAATTATTCTCCAGGCCTGGAGAAAGGTCAAGGCAGCTGTAGCATGTGATGCCATCTAGTGGCAGGGATGCATTTAACTGCCTCTTTATTAATAACACATAAGCATGTTTTCAAGTGTAGACATTATTTTTTGGAACAGGTGGGCAAGGGCTTTATAAAGCTAGGTCTTACCCTTGCAGCAGCCTTGTAAGGCAAGTGCTGAAGACTATTTTGGCCTTTCACCTCAACAGTTTACATTCCATATCTCCAGCCATCAAACTAACTTTCCAAAGAAAACTTCTGAAAATTTGGGAGTAAATTACCTAAAGCTTTCCCATTAATTTGAATGAAATGCCTGCCAACCCCTCTACAAACAGTAAACTTGAGCCCATTAAGAGTACTTCAGTTTTTGCTCCATTTAATTTGAGACCACTTTTTATTCAACTGCATGGCCTTGTTTAGGGGCATAAAAACTGTCCTTTGGGCCATTTAAATACAGATAGATGTGTGTTGCCAGCCTACCAGGGATATTTAAGGACCCTGGCCCTTATGACAGAAAACAGAGTGATAAACACACGAGAGGAGACAAAGATGAAGACTGAGGAACCCCTCATTCAACCTTCAGCTTTGATGATTAGAGGGATCCAAGTCTGGCCTACTGTATCCTCCTGGCAGGAATGACCGGAACCATCCTACAGCTGTATCCAGCCCAGGAGCCAAGGTTCTAAGTCAGTCGAGCAGGTGGCCATTGTCTACTGTGTCAGATGCACCTGATAGATCTGTCAGTATCAGCAAAGACAGTTTCTCATCATCACAGTGACAAGCACGTCATCCAGTAAGGAAACCAGATCCGCCCCACAGGTGTGCGCAGGTCTCAACCCTCATTGGTGTCTCTCCAGCTTATGGTGCCAGGCCTGGTAGTGCTGCATTAGGGGTGCTGCCAGTCTCGGTAAGATGTCAGATGTCCAAGGACGATCAGCAAAGGGCAGGAATATCCAAGGATGTCAGGGTCAAGAGAAGACCTTTATTTTAAAAACAGGGCTAGTGCAGCTCATTTAAGACAGCTGGAATTGCACCTGCTTAAAATGCATAGTTCACCAATTTGGCTACATCAGGAACATGATCTGAGTCCTGGTATCAGCGACAAATCAAGTAATACATCATAGTTGTGCAGCTAGGTATAGTTTGCCTTAGAAGTCCTTCCTTTTCTTCATGTGATATTACATTAAATTTGGAAAGGGGGGCTAGGTTTGTGGCATCTTCCCCTTCACCATAATATTTCAAAGCAGCAGCCCTTGCTTAGTGTGTTATGGGTTACCATGACAATTACTGTGACGTATTATAGCCCTATAGCCAGCCGCAGCGGGCTATACTGGCTGCTATGGAGGGATATAAGCCTATTAGAACATTCCATCCCTAGAGAGCTGAATGTTCTAATTAGAAAAACAAAGGCCTCATGAAGCCCGAGGGGGTTGAAATCCCCTCAGGCCCTATGAAGCCCTTTGTTCACAGCAACAGCTATGAAAGACAAACATTGAAATGTTGAAATGTCAGAGCTCCAGGCTTTTGCCAGCCATTAGAAGCTGGAGCACTCCAATGTTTTCAATGAAGCGCTCAACATGTTAGTCTTCTAATAAATAGTAAATCTTTTTATTTTTTTAAAGGAAGTTGCAAATTGTAGAAAGTAGAGCAATATAAGGTATGGGGGGTTAGTCCTCACTGTGTAATACTCTCATAATACCCCAAAAATGGTCCTTTGGATTCACAATAATAAATCCTTAGCTCAGGCCCTGTACTGTGGTTAAGAGCAGTCAGGCTCTACGAGAGGAACCTGTAGTAAGCATTTCAGAGTGCCATCATGGACTATAAGTAATTGGCAAGACTTGAAAGAAAACTGATACCAATTTATAAAAGTAGAGCTTATTTTTGTATAAATTTAGACACCAAAAGTAACAGAATTGAACCAGTATAACCGGAGTTATAGATTTTAGAAGCAATATTAAATCACAGCAGTACTGGCATTTAAACGTTGCATTGAAGTTTATGGGAGAAATATCACTAGTTTCAAAAACTTACTTAGAAAGCGAGTTGCATGGAACCCTCACAAGGTTAAGGTTTTCCACTCCCTAGGATTAAGTCACAACAGTTAGATTGGTTTTACCTGGCCCATGGCTTCTGGATGCAGGGTGGACCTTGCTGTCCTTGGTGCTGAATGCTACTCACCTTGACGTCGATGGTGGGAAACCACTGGTGACAAATGACCACTTGGAGGTCAAGCCTCGGGGAACCCTGGCAGGGTTAAGGTTTTGCAGGTCCTAGAACAAGGCCAGAGCAGTCAGCTCACTTCTACCTGGTCCGTGGGGTCCAGGGAAAGTTGTGCTGGCTGTCCGTGGTGCTGAACGGGACTCACGCTTGTACTGATTTTACTGCTTACATGACATCACTGACAAGGACATGCAAAATATCAGCTGGTGCTGGGTTGCAGATATCGGATGCAGGCTGCACGCTGAGCCCTCCACCTGCAGCGTCGAGTGTGGGGGTGAGGTACCAGACTGGCGACCAATAAGCCTTGGCAGCAGTAAAGGTGCAAAATCCCCTAAGAACTGCCCTGGGTCCGAGGGAGTGGTGTAGTGACCTGGAACTTGAAGGCAGGCTCGACTACAACTCCCAGAAGACACCGGGCCACCTGTTTTTTGATGATCCCACAGCGGGCCCAACCGCCTGTGAAGACTCTGAATCTGCAGGTGTTTTTACCTGTAGTTTGCGGGAACTAGTGCCACTAGCCCTAGGGAGATTGAAGGTGCTTCTGGCTTCCACACGGGTCCCTCTGGTTGGGAGGGACAAGCTTCAGCCAAGGGTGAGGGTTGTTCATGCAGTTACCAGTCTGTTGCCCAAGGGACAGAGTTTCCTTCTTTTGCTTTGATGTAGTGGTGTAGGAAAGTACCATCTTGCCTGGCATGTTACCCCCATTTTTCACTGTATATATGTTGTTTTAGTTGTATGTGTCACTGGGACCCTGGTAACCCAGGGACCCAGTGCTCATAAGTGTGCCTGAATGTGTTACCTGTGTAGTGACTAACTGTCTCACTGAGGCTCTGATAATCAGAACCTCAGTGGTTATGCTCTCTCATTTCTTTCCAAATTGTCACTGACAGGCTAGTGACCATTTTTACCAATTTACATTGGCTTACTGGAACACCCTTATAATTCCCTAGTATATGGTACTGAGGTACCCAGGGTATTGGGGTTCCAGGAGATCCCTATGGGCTGCAGCATTTCTTTTGCCACCCATAGGGAGCTCTGACAATTCTTACACAGGCCTGCCACTGCAGCCTGAGTGAAATAACGTCCACGTTATTTCACAGCCATTTTACACTGCACTTAAGTAACTTATAAGTCACCTATATGTCTAACCTTTACCTGGTAAAGGTTAGGTGCAAAGTTACTTAGTGTGAGGGCACCCTGGCACTAGCCAAGGTGCCCCCACATTGTTCAGAGCAAATTCACTGAACTTTGTGAGTGCGGGGACACCATTACACGCGTGCACTACATATAGGTCACTACCTATATGTAGCTTCACCATGGTAACTCCGAATATGGCCATGTAACATGTCTATGATCATGGAATTGCCCCCTCTATGCCATCCTGGCATTGTTGGTACAATTCCATGATCCCAGTGGTCTGTAGCACAGACCCTGGTACTGCCAGACTGCCCTTCCTGGGGTTTCACTGCAGCTGCTGCTGCTGCCAACCCCACAGACAGGCAGCTGCCCTCCTGGGGTCTCCTGGGGTCCAGCCAGGCCTGGCCCAGGATGGCAGAACAAAGAACTTCCTCTGAGAGAGGGTGTGACACCCTCTCCCTTTGGAAAATGGTGTGAAGGCAGGGGAGGAGTAGCCTCCCCCAGCCTCTGGAAATGCTTTGTTGGGCACAGATGTGCCCAATTCTGCATAAGCCAGTCTACACCGGTTCAGGGACCCCTTAGCCCCTGCTCTGGCGTGAAACTGGACAAAGGAAAGGGGAGTGACCACTCCCCTGACCTGCACCTCCCCTGGGAGGTGTCCAGAGCTCCTCCAGTGTGCTCCAGACCTCTGCCATCTTGGAAACAGAGGTGCTGCTGGCACACTGGACTGCTCTGAGTGGCCAGTGCCACCAGGTGACGTCAGAGACTCCTGCTGATAGGCTCCTTCAGGTGTTAGTAGCCTTTCCTCTCTCCTAGGTAGCCAAACCCTCTTTTCTGGCTATTTAGGGTCTCTGTCTCTGGGGAAACTTTAGATAACGAATGCATGAGCTCAGCCGAGTTCCTCTGCATCTCTCTCTTCACCTTCTGATAAGGAAACGACCGCTGACCGCGCTGGAAGCCTGCAAACCTGCAACATAGTAGCAAAGACGACTACTGCAACTCTGTAACGCTGATCCTGCCGCCTTCTCGACTGTTTTCCTGCTTGTGCATGCTGTGGGGGTAGCCTGCCTCCTCTCTGCACCAGAAGCTCCGAAGAAATCTCCCGTGGGTCGACGGAATCTTCCCCCTGCAACCGCAGGCACCAAAAAGCTGCATTACCGGTCCCTTGGGACTCCTCTCAGCACGACGAGCGAGGTCCCTCGAATCCAGCAACGCTGTCCAAGTGACCCCCACAGTCCAGTGACTCTTCAGCCCAAGTTTGGTGGAGGTAAGTCCTTGCCTCACCTCGCTGGGCTGCATTGCTGGGAACCGCGACTTTGCAGCTACTCCGGCCCCTGTGCACTTCCGGCGGAAATCCTTTGTGCACAGCCAAGCCTGGGTCCACGGCACTCCAACCTGCATTGCACGACTTTCTAAGTTGGTCTCCGGCGACGTGGTACTCCTTTGTGCAACTTCGGCGAGCACCATTTCACACATCCTTGTAGTGCCTGTTTCTGGCACTTTTCCGGGGGCTATCTGCTTTAGTGAGGGCTCTTTGTCTTGCTCGACGTCCCCTCTCTCTGCAGGTCCAATTTGCGACCTCCTGGTCCCTCCTGGGCCCCAGCAGCGTCCAAAAACGCCAAACGCACGATTTGCGTGTAGCAAGGCTTGTTGGCGTCCTTCCGGCAGGAAAACACTTCTGCACAACTCTCCCAGGCGAGAAGGATCCGTCCACCAAAGGGGAAGTCTCTACCCCTTTTCTTTCCTGCAGAAACCTCAGCTTCTTCTGCCCAGTCTAAGCTTCTTTGCACCCGCAGCTGGCATTTCCTGGGCATCTGCCCATCTCCGACTTGCTTGTGACTTTTGGACTTGGTCCCCTTGTTCCACAGGTACCCTAGATTGGAAATCCACAGTTGTTGCATTGCTGGTTTGTGTCTTTCCTGCATTATTCCTCTAACACGACTCTTTTGTTCTTAGGGGAACTTTAGTGCACTTTGCACTCACTTTTCAGGGTCTTGGGGAGGGTTATTTTTCTAACTCTCACTATTTTCTAATAGTCCCAGCGACCCTCTACAGGGTCACATAGGTTTGGGGTCCATTCGTGGTTCGCATTCCACTTTTGGAGTATATGGTTTGTGTTGCCCCTATCCCTATGTTTCCCCATTGCATCCTATTGTAACTATACATTGTTTGCACTGTTTTCTAAGACTATACTGCATATTTTTGCTATTGTGTATATATATCTTGTGTATATTTCCTATCCTCTCACTGAGGGTACACTCTAAGAAACTTTGGCATATTGTCATAAAAATAAAGTACCTTTATTTTTAGTATAACTGTGTATTGTGTTTTCTTATGATATTGTGCATATGACACTAAGTGGTACTGTAGTAGCTTCACACGTCTCCTAGTTCAGCCTAAGCTGCTCTGCTAAGCTACCATTATCTATCAGCCTAAGCTGCTAGACACCCTATACACTAATAAGGGATAACTGGGCCTGGTGCAAGGTGCAAGTACCCCTTGGTACTCACTACAAGCCAGTCCAGCCTCCTACATTGGTTGTGCAGTGGTGGGATAAGTGCTTGAGACTACTTACCACTCTTGTCATTGTACTTTTCATAAGAGAAAAATATACAAAACGAGGTCAGTGTATATACACATAGCCAAAAAGTTTTGCATTTCCTCTTTTCACTCTTTTCTAAGTGCTGAAAAGTACTCCTAAACTTTCAAAAAGTTCTTAAAAGTTTAAAAAGTTGTTTTTGTCTTTCCAAAAAGTTCTAAAAACTTTTGTCTCTTTCTCTATCACTTTAACTCTCTCTAAAAAATGTCTGGCACAGGCCAAGGTGTTGATCTGTCCAAACTTGCATATGACAACCTTAGCTGGAAAAGAGCAAGGAGTCTCTGTATAGAGAGAGGTTTGAGTGTAGGGAAGAATCCTGCCTTGGAACTGTTAATTAACATGCTTAGAGAACAGGATAAGGCCAGAGGTGGCCCATCTGTTGAAAAAGTACCTAATAGTTCCCAATCTGATTCAGGGACTCCCCCAGGAAAAGATTCAGGAAAGAAACTTCCTAGCCTGCCCATTACTAGACAATCTAGCATAGATGGTAATGATGATGAGCCACACCAAAGAAATAGTGTTGTCTCACATCATAGCAAAAGCATTTATTCTCACCATACTGGTAGTAATGTTTCTGTAAACCAAGCTGTTAAGTTGGCTTCTGTAAGGGACAGGTCTCCTTCTGTTCATTCCCATCATAGCTCTGTTTCTAGAAATGTCCCTCTCACCAACCCTGATGACAGAATGTTAGAGAGGGAACTCAATAAGTTGAGGGTGGAACAAACCAGACTGAAGCTTAAAAAGCAACAGCTGGATTTGGATAGACAGTCTTTTGAATTAGAGAAGGAAAGACAGAAGTTGGGTTTAGATACCCATGGTGGCAGCAGCAGTATTCCCCATAGTCATCCTGCAAAAGAGCATGATTCCAGGAATCTGCACAAGATAGTTCCCCCTTATAAGGAGGGGGATGACATTAACAAGTGGTTTGCTGCACTTGAGAGGGCCTGTGTTGTACAGGATGTCCCTCAAAGGCAGTGGGCTGCTATCCTATGGCTATCATTTAGTGGAAAAGGTAGGGATAGGCTCCTTACTGTGAAAGAAAATGATGCCAATAATTTCCAAGTTCTTAAGAATGCACTCCTGGATGGTTATGGCTTAACCACTGAACAGTACAGGATAAAGTTCAGAGAGACCAAAAAGGAGTCTTCACAAGACTGGATTGATTTCATTGACCAGGCAGTGAAGGCCTTGGAGGGGTGGTTACATGGCAGTAAAGTTACTGATTATGACAGCCTGTATAACTTGATCCTGAGAGAGCATATTCTTAATAATTGTGTGTCTGATTTGTTGCACCAGTACTTGGTGGACTCTGATCTGACCTCTCCCCAAGAATTGGGAAAGAAGGCAGACAAATGGGTCAGAACAAGAGTGAACAGAAAAGTTCATACAGGGGGTGACAAAGATGGCAACAAAAAGAAGGATGGTAAGTCTTCTGACAAGGGTGGGGACAAATCTAAAAATGAGTCTTCATCAGGCCCACAAAAACACTCTGGTGGGGGTGGTGGGTCCAAATCCTCCTTTAATCAGAACAAGGAAAAGAAACCATGGTGCTATTTATGTAAAATAAAAGGCCATTGGACAACAGATCCCAGTTGTCCAAAGAAAGGCTCCACAGCTCCTACCACTACAACCCCTACTGCTACACCTAGTGTCCCTACTAATAGCAGTGGTGGTGGGAGCAAACCTACTAATAGCCAATCCAAGGGAGTAGCTGGGCTCACTTTTGGTAATTTAGTTGGGGTTGGTCTGATTAGGGAGACCACAGAGCTACTTTAGTCTCTGAAGGGGCTATTGATTTAGCCACTTTGGTTGCTTGCCCCCATAACTTGGAGAAGTACAAGCAACTAACCCTAATAAATGGTGTTGAGGTCCAGGCCTACAGGGACACAGGTGCCAGTGTCACAATGGTGATTGAGAAACTGGTGCACCCTGAACAACACATACTTGGACACCAGTACCAAGTAACCGATGCTCACAACATAACACAAAGCCACCCCATGGCTGTTGTAAATCTCAACTGGGGGGGGGTAACTGGTCCAAAGAAAGTTGTGGTAGCTTCAGATTTACCTGTAGACTGTCTATTAGGGAATGATTTGGAGACATCAGCTTGGTCAGATGTGGAGTTGGAGGCCCATGCAGCAATGCTGGGCATCCCAGGGCATATTTTTGCTTTGACAAGGGCTCAGGCCAAAAAGCAAAAAGGACAGGGAAGCTTGGATCCTGGAACAATGGACCAAGTGCTCCCTAAAGCTAGGGCTAGTAGAAGCAAACCACTTCCTACTATCCCTCCCTCTACAGTGGATTCTACTTCTGAGGAAGAAGAATTCCCTCCCTGTGCAGAACCTACACCAGAGGAGCTGGAAGCAGACACTGCTGAGCTTTTGGGTGAAGGGGGGCCTGCCAGGGAGGAGCTGAGTGTGGCACAGCAAACCTGTCCCACATTAGAGGGTCTCAGACAGCAAGCTGTCAAACAGGCTAATGGGGATGTCAGTGACTCTCACAGAGTTTACTGGGAGGACAACCTCTTGTACACTGAGCATAGGGATCCTAAACCTGGAGCTGCCAGGAGATTAGTGATTCCTCAGGAGTACAGAAAGTTCCTCCTAACACTGGCACATGACATTCCCCTAGCTGGGCACCTGGGTCAAATGAAAACTTGGGACAGATTGGTTCCATTGTTTCATTGGCATAGGATGTCTGAGGACACAAAAGAATTTTGCAAGTGCTGTGAAACCTGTCAAGCCAATGGCAAGACAGGTGGCACTCCAAAGGCACCCCTTATCCCACTGCCTGTGGTTGGGGTTCCCTTTGAAAGGGTAGGGGTTGACATAGTTGGCCCCCTTGACCCTCCTACTGCTTCAGGCAATAGGTTTATCTTGGTGGTAGTGGACCATGCCACAAGATATCCTGAAGCTATTCCTTTAAGGACCACTACAGCTCCTGCAGTGGCAAAGGCCCTCCTGGGAATGTTTTCCAGAGTGGGCTTCCCAAAGGAAGTGGTATCAGACAGGGGAAGCAACTTCATGTCTGCATACTTAAAGGCCATGTGGAAGGAGTGTGGTGTAACGTACAAGTTCACAACACCCTATCATCCACAAACAAATGGACTGGTGGAGAGATTTAATAAAACTCTCAAAGGCATGATTATGGGACTCCCTGAAAAACTCCGCAGGAGATGGGATATCCTTCTACCATGCCTCCTTTTTGCCTACAGGGAGGTACCCCAGAAAGGAGTGGGCTTCAGCCCCTTTGAACTTCTTTTTGGACACCCTGTTAGGGGTCCACTCACACTTGTAAAGGAGGATTGGGAACAACCTTTAAAAGCTCCTAAGCAGGATATTGTGGACTATGTACTTGGCCTCAGATCAAGGATGGCTGAGTACATGAAAAAGGCCAGTAAAAACCTTCAGGCCAGCCAAGAGCTCCAGAAGCAATGGCATGATCAGAAGGCTGTTTTGGTTCAGTACCAACCAGGGCAGAAAGTGTGGGTCTTGGAGCCTGTGGCCCCAAGAGCACTCCAAGATAAATGGAGTGGACCCCACACAATTGTTGAAAAGAAGGGTGAAGTCACCTACTTGGTTGACTTAGGCACTGCCAGGAGTCCCCTTAGGGTGCTCCATGTCAACCGCCTGAAACCCTACTATGACAGGGCTGATCTCACCCTGCTCATGGCAACTGATGAGGGACAGGAAGAAGACAGTGATCCTCTACCTGATCTCTTCTCTTCCACAGAACAAGATACTCTTGTGGAAGGTGTAGTTTTGGCTGATTGTCTTACTGCTGAGCAGAAAGACAATTGCATAAATCTCCTAGGACAATTTTCAGAACTCTTCTCTACTGTGCCAGGCACCACTTCTTGGTGTGAGCACACTATAGATACTGGAGACAGTTTACCTGTCAAAAGTAAGATCTATAGGCAGCCTGACCATGTCAGGGACTGCATAAAGCAAGAAGTTCAGAAAATGTTGGAACTAGGAGTGGTTGAGCACTCTGACAGTCCATGGGCTTCTCCTGTGGTACTGGTACCAAAACCCAATTCTAAAGATGGAAAGAAGGAAATGCGGTTTTGTGTAGACTATAGAGGTCTCAACTTGGTAACCAAAACTGATGCTCACCCTATACCCAGGGCAGATGAGCTCATAGATACACTGGCATCTGCCAAGTATCTAAGCACTTTTGATTTGACTGCAGGGTATTGGCAGATCAAATTGTCAGAAGATGCTAAACCTAAGACTGCATTTTCTACCATTGGAGGACATTACCAGTTTACTGTAATGCCTTTTGGTTTGAAAAATGCACCTGCCACTTTTCAGAGGTTGGTGAACACAGTCCTGCAAGGGCTGGAAGCTTTCAGTGCAGCATATTTGGACGATATAGCTGTCTTTAGCTCCAGCTGGGATGATCACCTGGTCCACCTATGGAAAGTTTTGGAGGCTCTGAAAAAGGCAGGCCTCACTATCAAGGCTTCAAAGTGCCAGATAGGGCAGGGGAAGGTGGTTTATCTGGGACACCTTGTTGGTGGGGAACAGATTGCACCACTTCAGGGGAAAATCCAAACTATTATTGATTGGGTTCCCCCTACCACTCAGACTCAGGTAAGAGCCTTCCTAGGCCTCACTGGGTATTACAGGAGGTTCATTAAGAACTATGGCCCCATTGCAGCCCCTCTTAATGACCTCACTTCCAAGAAAATGCCTAAAAAGGTATTATGGACAGCAAGCTGTCAGAAAGCTTTTGAGGAGCTGAAGCAGGCCATGTGCTCTGCACCTGTCCTGAAAAGCCCTTGTTACTCTAAAAAATTCTATGTCCAGACTGATGCATCTGAATTAGGAGTAGGGGCAGTCCTATCACAACTTAATTCTGAGGGCCAGGATCAACCTGTTGCTTTTATTAGTAGGAGGTTGACCCCTAGAGAAAAGCGTTGGTCTGCCATTGAGAGGGAGGCCTTTGCTGTGGTCTGGGCTCTGAAGAAGTTGAGGCCATACCTGTTTGGCACTCACTTCATTGTTCAGACAGACCACAAACCTCTACTTTGGCTAAAACAAATGAAAGGTGAAAATCCTAAATTGTTGAGGTGGTCCATATCCCTACAGGGAATGGACTATACAGTGGAACATAGACCTGGGAGTAGCCACTCCAATGCAGATGGACTCTCCAGATATTTCCACTTAGACAATGAAGACTCATCAGGTAATGGCTAGTCTTATTGTCCTTCGTTTGGGGGGGGGGGTTGTGTAGGAAAGTACCATCTTGCCTGGCATGTTACCCCCATTTTTCACTGTATATATGTTGTTTTAGTTGTATGTGTCACTGGGACCCTGGTAACCCAGGGCCCCAGTGCTCATAAGTGTGCCTGAATGTGTTACCTGTGTAGTGACTAACTGTCTCACTGAGGCTCTGCTAATCAGAACCTCAGTGGTTATGCTCTCTCATTTCTTTCCAAATTGTCACTGACAGGCTAGTGACCATTTTTACCAATTTACATTGGCTTACTGGAACACCCTTATAATTCCCTAGTATATGGTACTGAGGTACCCAGGGTATTGGGGTTCCAGGAGATCCCTATGGGCTGCAGCATTTCTTTTGCCACCCATAGGGAGCTCTGACAATTCTTACACAGGCCTGCCACTGCAGCCTGAGTGAAATAACGTCCACGTTATTTCACAGCCATTTTACACTGCACTTAAGTAACTTATAAGTCACCTATATGTCTAACCTTTACCTGGTAAAGGTTAGGTGCAAAGTTACTTAGTGTGAGGGCACCCTGGCACTAGCCAAGGTGCCCCCACATTGTTCAGAGCCAATTCCCTGAACTTTGTGAGTGCGGGGACACCATTACACGCGTGCACTACATATAGGTCACTACCTATATGTAGCTTCACCATGGTAACTCCGAATATGGCCATGTAACATGTCTATGATCATGGAATTGCCCCCTCTATGCCATCCTGGCATTGTTGGTACAATTCCATGATCCCAGTGGTCTGTAGCACAGACCCTGGTACTGCCAGACTGCCCTTCCTGGGGTTTCACTGCAGCTGCTGCTGCTGCCAACCCCACAGACAGGCAGCTGCCCTCCTGGGGTCCAGCCAGGCCTGGCCCAGGATGGCAGAACAAAGAACTTCCTCTGAGAGAGGGTGTGACACCCTCTCCCTTTGGAAAATGGTGTGAAGGCAGGGGAGGAGTAGCCTCCCCCAGCCTCTGGAAATGCTTTGTTGGGCACAGATGTGCCCAATTCTGCATAAGCCAGTCTACACCGGTTCAGGGACCCCTTAGCCCCTTCTCTGGCGCGAAACTGGACAAAGGAAAGGGGAGTGACCACTCCCCTGACCTGCACCTCCCCTGGGAGGTGTCCAGAGCTCCTCCAGTGTGCTCCAGACCTCTGCCATCTTGGAAACAGAGGTGCTGCTGGCACACTGGACTGCTCTGAGTGGCCAGTGCCACCAGGTGACGTCAGAGACTCCTGCTGATAGGCTCCTTCAGGTGTTAGTAGCCTTTCCACTCTCCTAGGTAGCCAAACCCTCTTTTCTGGCTATTTAGGGTCTCTGTCTCTGGGGAAACTTTAGATAACGAATGCATGAGCTCAGCCGAGTTCCTCTGCATCTCTCTCTTCACCTTCTGATAAGGAAACGACCGCTGACCGCGCTGGAAGCCTGCAAACCTGCAACATAGTAGCAAAGACGACTACTGCAACTCTGTAACGCTGATCCTGCCGCCTTCTCGACTGTTTTCCTGCTTGTGCATGCTGTGGGGGTAGCCTGCCTCCTCTCTGCACCAGAAGCTCCGAAGAAATCTCACGTGGGTCGACGGAATCTTCCCCCTGCAACCGCAGGCACCAAAAAGCTGCATTACAGGTCCCTTGGGTCTCCTCTCAGCACGACGAGCGATGTCCCTCGAATCCAGCAATGCTGTCCAAGTGACCCCCACAGTCCAGTGACTCTTCAGCCCAAGTTTGGTGGAGGTAAGTCCTTGCCTCACCTCGCTGGGCTGCATTTCTGGGAACCGCGACTTTGCAGATACTCCGGCCCCTGTGCACTTCCGGCGGAAATCCTTTGTGCACAGCCAAGCCTGGGTCCACGGCACTCTAACCTGCATTGCACGACTTTCTAAGTTGGTCTCCGGCGACGTGGAACTCCTTTGTGCAACTTCGGCGAGCACCGTTTCACGCATCCTCGTAGTGCCTGTTTCTGGCACTTCTCCGGGTGCTACCTGCTTCAGTGAGGGCTCTTTGTCTTGCTCGACGTCCCCTCTCTCTGCAGGTCCAATTTGCGACCTCCTGGTCCCTCCTGGGCCCCAGCAGCGTCCAAAAACGCCAAACGCACGATTTGCGTGTAGCAAGGCTTGTTGGCATCCTTCCGGCGGGAAAACACTTCTGCACGACTCTCCAAGGCGAGAGGGATCCGTCCACCAAAGGGGAAGTCTCTACCCCTTTTTGTTCCTGCAGAAACCTCAGCTTCTTCTGCCCAGTCGAAGCTTCTTTGCACCCGCAGCTGGCATTTCCTGGGCATCTGCCCATCTCCGACTTGCTTGTGACTTTTGGACTTGGTCCCCTTGTTCCACAGGTACCCTAGATTGGAAATCCACAGTTGTTGTATTGCTGGTTTGTGTCTTTCCTGCATTATTCCTCTAACACGACTCTTTTGTCCTTAGGGGAACTTTAGTGCACTTTGCACTCACTTTTCAGGGTCTTGGGGAGGGTTATTTTTCTAACTCTCACTATTTTCTAATAGTCCCAGCGACCCTCTACAGGGTCACATAGGTTTGGGGTCCATTCGTGGTTCGCATTCCACTTTTGGAGTATATGGTTTGTGTTGCCCCTATCCCTATGTTTCCCCATTGCATCCTATTGTAACTATACATTGTTTGCACTGTTTTCTAAGACTATACTGCATATTTTTGCTATTGTGTATATATATCTTGTGTATATTTCCTATCCTCTCACTGAGGGTACACTCTAAGATACTTTGGCATATTGTCATAAAAATAAAGTACCTTTATTTTTAGTATAACTGTGTATTGTGTTTTCTTATGATATTGTGCATATGACACTAAGTGGTACTGTAGTAGCTTCACACGTCTCCTAGTTCAGCCTAAGCTGCTCTGCTAAGCTACCATTATCTATCAGCCTAAGCTGCTAGACACCCTATACACTAATAAGGGATAACTGGGCCTGGTGCAAGGTGCAAGTACCCCTTGGTACTCACTACAAGCCAGTCCAGCCTCCTACAAGTGGGCACAGCCCGGTTGTCGTTGATGCAGAGCTCCTCTTGGTCCTTCTTCGAAGTTGGTTGATCAGATCTGAGGATCTGGTGTCAGGGGTGTCCCTTAAATCATGGGTTTAGGGGAGTTGGGTGTGTGGGGACTAGTGGCCTGTGGTCAGCTAGCCCTTACAACTAATCTGTCCTTAAGGCGACCACATCGGGTGGGACAGGTCACCTTTAGCGATCCAGAACCCTCTTTCCTGCCACTCCTAAGATGGCAGAAATAAAAATGTAGTGCATCGACCGGGCTGCTCTCTCTAGATGTGTGGCCAGCCGACTGGGGGTGTGCACAGTCCTGCATACCTAATTTCCCATCTGTCCATGAGCAAATGTGCCTGGGGCAGAGGAAGGGCTGTTTCCTCCACTGGGGGACAGCGCAGATGGCCATCAGGGGCGGTGAAGCCTTTGAAGCTTATGTCCCTGATGGCTCAATGCTCTATGCAGGGGCTGAGGGGTGGAGGGTGTGACCTCCTTCCTGCCTCAGACTTTGTTCCTGACCTCTGGGAACTCCCAGGCTGCCTGGCACTAGGTCAGAAACACACAAAAAAGCGTGGGCTGCTCACCCAGAGCACAAAGGACTGCGGTAAACAGGAAGGCAACATCTAGTGTTCCACCTGGGTGCATGCTATCTGTCCCTCGATATGAGGTTCATGTTAGGGGAGAGAAAGCAAATCGTTTGACACTAAACTCAACATAGCTAGGTGGTACCATAATGGAGATAGCAGCCCAGGTCTGTCCGGGCTTAAGTCCCATGTTATCCTATGGACCGACCAGCACTTATAGTGTGCCTCAATAGAAAGGACGCTATAGAGACATAGAAACTTGTGCGTATATGTCTGTGCCTTCAATATATTGCACCCGGCCTCCTAGGTTGTGGAGGCCTTCCCTAGGGGTGTCTGACATATTTGTAAGGCAGTACATGGGGCTGTGCACTCATGGTGAGGGCACAGTTGAACTTCAACAGTTTGCAACCCTCTGGCAGTCTGCAGTGGCAGGCCTTCCATCAGCCTTTTTGTCTGAGTCACCTAGGGTGGCGCAAACTCGTGCTGAAACTCTGGGGACCCCTTTAGCACCTATTCCCTGGGCACCCTAGGTACCATTTAATGGGGGCTTGTAAGGGGGTAAAGTATTGTCAATCAGCGAATCACCATGTTGACATAACAATTTAGGTAGAGAGAACATACACTGGGCCCTGGATAAGAATCATACACATCAGCATTGGGGGCAAAAAGCAGGGGGTGACCATAAACAAGAGGCACTTTCCTACATAAATGCCCTTTCTGGAGAGTCCTCCTCTGTCGTTGAATTTCTGTTCCATTTGGACCAGTTGTTTCTGAGACTCATACATTTTGAGGAGTGTGTTGGTGATCTATGTTTTTGCTGGAAGCTGGCAAGGTTTTGGCTATAGGCCAGCAGCAGATGCTTGAGAGGCAGTGTTGCAGAGAAAACATTCACCCAGATGTTGTGCTACATCAGAGCTAGTCATTCTTTATCTTCTCTGGTGTCTCCAGAGGACTCGCCACCCCTTTGATTTGTCAGCTGGACTGGCTGTGCTGGACATCTTGGTGGGGGGGGGCGAGGTGACACCATCTCCAAGTACAACACATTGTTTTGCAACAGGGCCCTCAAAGTAGCAAAGAAAGACATTATCCATCTTTAGGGAGGTAGAACACTGCTAAGCAGACTGGTGTAGGGAAAGGGGTATGATGGGGAAACAGTGACCTAAGAAGGCAGGTACTGTCCTAGAAATCCTGATGAAGTAAGGAGCCCTTGAAGTTAATGTCCTCGATTGTGATGGGGTGGATCTGGGGGTATGGACATGGGTCATCGGTGGTCCAGGAACACTGCATGAACTTACGGAGCTGCGTGGTGTTCTGTATGGAACTGGACATTATTGGTACAGATGGTAGGAAGGGGTCATTTTTGTGATTGGTTGGGGAAGGGAACTTTGTCTTTGTTCATTAAAACATACCTGACAGTTGTCAGTTTATTTGGAAAATGAAATAACATGTTTTCTCAGCCCGAGACAATCTTCTTTGAGCTTACTTGTTCTCCATCTTGCATCAAGGTAACTCTAATGTATTTTCATATCAGCCAGGCAGGAATTGAAACATGGGCAGAGAATGCCCTTGATATTTGTACTTTCATTGGCACCATTTTATCACAGACCATTGGCACTGTGTGAAAGAAACCATCATTGTAATGTACACATGACATAGTTTCCCATTTGATGTGCATAATATAATTGTTATCTTTAAGTTTCTTTGACTGGTATTCATACATACATGCATGCATGGGGTTTAGCATGGTTTGTGTTTGTAAACATGCATTTTAAAATAATCTTCTTTGAGCTTACTTGTTCTCCATCTTGCATCAAGGTAACTCTAATGTATTTTCAAATCAGCCAGGCAGGAATTGAAACATGGGCAGAGAATGCCCTTGATATTTGTACTTTCATTGGCACCATTTTATCACAGACCATTGGCAATGTGTGAAAGAAACCATCATTGTAATGTACACATGACATAGTTTCCCATTTGATGTGCATAATATAATTTTTATCTTTAAGTTTCTTTGACTGGTATTTATACATACATGCATGCATGGGGTTTAGTATGGTTTTTGTTTGTAAACATGCATTTAAAATTTAAAAGTGAGTAGGGAGGTTGTTATGTTATGTTATGTTATGTTATGTTATTTTTATTTGTACCGCGCACAGCTGCCCCAGCAAAGGGGCGTCCCGGCGCTTTGAGAAGGTAAACACAACACAGCACTAAAAACGGGCAAAAGAAGACAAAACACAACAGATAAGCTTAGACAAATAAAAAGGTCTTAATAGCCCGCCTAAACTGAAGGAGCTTATCAATGGCCCGGATTTGTGGAGGAAGAGAATTCCACCAACTCGCTGCCAGGACTCGAAAAGAGCGGCCCCCAATTCTGCTCAGCTTAAAGCGCAGAACCACTGCTAAGTTCTGGCCTAACGATCTAAGAGTGCGAGAGGGAACATAAGGAATCAGCAATTTCTCCATGATTTGCGGGGAAGTACCCTTTAAGATTTTAAATGCAAAACAGAGAACCTTAAATCTAATCCTCTGCTGCACAGGGAGCCAGTGGAGAGAGCGCAGAGTATTGGACACCGAACATCGCCTGGGGAGACCAGTCACCAGTCGGGCCGCAGCGTTTTGAACCCGCTGGAGCCGCCGAAATTCTGACTGGTTTATCCCCGCCAGTAGAGAGTTGGCATAGTCCAACCTAGACAGCACTGATGCTTGAACCACCAGCTGTCTTGTAGGTGCATCAAAGAATTTGAGGATAGGTCGAAGTCCTCTGATGATGCCATAGCAAGAAGCCGCCACCTTCTTGGTATGACAGATGAAACTCAGAGAAGAATCAAACCATACCCCCAAGTTTTTTATCTCTGCCGCTGGGAGGGGAGTCACACCCAACTCCGAAGGCCACCATTTATCATCCCACAAAACCACCTGTTTACCAACCACCATAATCTCCGTCTTTTTGGTGTTTAACTGGAGACAGTTGGATTTCATCCAGTTAGCCACTTCCCGCAGACCATCACAAAACCTGGGAGCCTCCAGGTCTGAGTCCCCACTCAGTGTGACCACCAGCTGCGTATCATCTGCGTAGGATACCATGGTTAGGCCCCACCGCTTGACGACCGCAGCCAATGGTCTCACATACAGATTGAAAAGGGTGGGACTCAGTGAAGACCCCTGTGGGACTCCCTGGTCTAACGGGTATGACAGAATATCGACCATTAAAACATTGTAGACCAAGCACGTATAATATTATCATTATTCTGGTACGTACATGAATTTAATCGCATTCTAACTGAAAATAAAAATTAACTATTGTAACAACTAAATTTATATTTATAGTTAAAAATATATACAACATAAAAATGACATGTACATTAATTTATTTCAGTTAAAATATTATTTGAATACATATACATTTAAATAACTTGATAAATTAAAATATAAAACCTAAATTAAATATTACAACAATAAAGTCTTAATAAACAAGTAAATCTATTACTAAATTAAGAATGAAAGCACAGAACAAAAAAAAGAAGACTACAAAAGAAATAAATATAATAACTCCTTTACTAAACAATAACAAAATACTCAAATACAATCCAAATACCATTCTTCAAGAATTTGGGGAAATGCATATATTGTGGTGGTGGGAGTGGGGTCATATTTACCGTTATTAGTCCAATCTAAGAAACCTTGAGAAACATCTGCACATGGGAAGAGGTGGGAATCAAGATTTTAATCCATCTCTAATAAACATTGGGGAAAGTTGTAGAAGAGGGTGGCTTTACTCTTCAAACTCCAATCTAACAAACATACGGAAAAATTGGAAGAGGCAGATTTACTGTTCTATCTACAATCGCGCAAACATTTGGGAAAGGACAAACAGTCGAATAAGTGGTATCAGATATACTATTCTAACTCCAGTATAACAACCATTAGAGAAAATGCATTAATGGGGTGGGCAGAGTGCAATATAAATTTTAACTCCAGCCTAATAAGTATTGGGGAAAGTGCATACATTAGCAGAACCGGGTTTCAATTTAGGCCTCAGCTCAAAAACCAGTGATTCTGGGCAAATCATTTAATCTTCCCATGCCAAAAAAATAGTAAAAATGAATTAAATATATAAATATGTAAGTGTTCTGGTTGTATTGTAATGTAGGGGTGGGCGGAACTCATGGAATTTCACTCCGTGGAATTTTGCAGAGTTACATAAAAACTAAGGCCCTCATTCCGACTTTGGCGGTCTTCCATGAAGACCACCAAAGCCGCATGCGCCAAGAGACCGCCAGTGCTGGCGGTCTCCCGTGTACCATATTACGGGTACTGCCGGATTTCCATCACGCTTTTGGCTGAAATCTGGCAGTAGTTGTGCTGGGGGGTAAAAGAGCTCTGGCAGTTCCATCACCTGCCACACCCCGCCAGTAGCACACCACCCACCATATTATGAGCCATAATATGGCCTGGCAGTGTCCTGCTGGCGAGGCGCTGCCGGCGGTGGAAACACCCCTTCCCGTTCCCTGCCGGACGACCTTCTCCCTGGAACAGGTAAGGTGATCGTCCAACATCGGGGGTGTTGTGTGTGCGTGCGTGAGTGTGTGGTGGCTGCGTGTCTGCATGAATGTGTGTATGCGTGGTTGTATGTGTGTCTGAATGTAAGTGTGTATGCATGTGAGTATGCATGTTTGAATGTGTGTATGAACGCTGTTGTGAATGCGTGTATTGATGCAGTTGTGAATGCGGGTATGGATGCGTGTGAGTGGATGCATGTATGTAA
Organism: Pleurodeles waltl; assembly: GCF_031143425.1. Lineage (NCBI taxonomy): Eukaryota > Metazoa > Chordata > Amphibia > Caudata > Salamandridae > Pleurodeles > Pleurodeles waltl. The sequence continues at coordinate 1,008,419,818 of NC_090450.1, read as the reverse complement.
GTGTAGGTGAATGGGTATATGGGTGCTGCGCATGTATGCGGTAAGAGAGTTGGTGGGAGGGGGGTCTAGTGCTTGCTGGGGGGATGAGGGGCCATCTACCAGTGACATGGAAAAAATTCCCTGCCACTGGTAGCCTTTCCGCCATGGTATTCATGACGGTGCTAACACTGCGGAAACCATGGTGGAAAGCCGGCTCCTAATACCGCCACCGCTCTTCTGTGGACCGCCAGGTCGGAAATGATCATCTCCGGCCCAGCGGTTACGACAGCCATGACGGTATCAGTGGAGATGTGGCGTCTGCACTGCCTGCGTGTTGGTGGTGGGACCGCCACATTTACCCTAGTGGTCAAAAGACCGCCAGGGTCAAAATGACCACCTAAGTGTGATTCTGTATAGTTCTGCAATTAGGCAGAATTGGACAGGTCGCACTGCTCATGTTGAAATTTAGTGCAGGGAGCTTCTTCTGCACTATAAAATCAGCTTGAACTGCAATAGACAAAGGTTCTTTCTCCTGCTTGAGTAGATTTTAAACTCAAGCGGCAGCTTTCTCAACCCGAACTATTGCGACCTACCATGACTGACTGCATTGAGAAATCTCGACTCAAGAAAAATCTCACACCAATTTAGAAAAATAGGGTAACATTTAACAAATTAAATGACACCACAAAAACAAAAATCCAATGACTAGAACCGTTTATGTGCAATTTTAAAGATTTAGGTAAAAAGCTAAAAGCACAAAGCTTTAACTGTGGTTATCCGGTCTCACCAGACCTAAACAAAGTCACAAGTTCAGGCCTACAGCTATGGAGCTCAGGCTGGATACAGAGACTAAGTTAATCCCACTGAGAAATATCTGTTAGATTGTAGTTGCGGAACATTGCATCATACAGCGTCAGTCCCTAGAAGCGATGCTAAGTCACAGTCAAAGATGCATTGTGAAGCAGCGGCTCCAATAAACTGCGAGGACTGCAATGTGGACTTTCATCCAGGATGCGTCGAGCTACGTCAGTTACAATGAGGTGCTATGAAAAGTTGCATCAGTTTTGCATCCTGCTGCGTCAGATCTGATAAGACCAGAGCAGGACTGGCAGAGTTCCTTTTGCCCCACTTCCAAATGGACTGAAGGGGCACCACTTGGGAAGTTAGGGCTCACTTAGGCTAGGTCCCGGTGCGAGCTTAAGATGGTTGGTGTCTTTTATGTCCCTTAATCCCCCAACAGGAGGCCCGCCGACAAGCCTTTTGAGTCATTATGGTGGTCCTCGGTTCAAGATGCAGGCCCAGTCCTTCTCACTCAGGCAACAGGACAGCAGAGTAGCAGGACGTTAGACTTGGCATCCTTGGTGTGGTATTCCCTAACTTTTTGAATCTGTTTCTCAGGTTGTTGTTGCGTGCTAGACTCTGTTTTTGCTGTTTTTGATACTCTGGGCACTACTTTACTACTGCTATCCAGTGCAAAAGTGAAAGTGCTGCTATGTAAAATGTATGTGTAATTGGCTTTCTATGATTGGAATATTTTATTTACTAGTAAGTCCGTAGTACACTGCACTAGAGGTACCCAGGGCCTGTAAATCAAATGCTGCTAGTGGGTCTGCAGCACTGATTGTGCCACCCACGAGTAGCCCTGTAAACGTGGCTCCGACATGCCACTGCAGTGTCTGTGTGGGCAGTTTTAAACTGCCAATTTGACTTGGCAAGTGTACCCACTTGCCAGGCCTCAACCTTCCCTTTTCTTACATGTAAGACACCCCTAAGGCCCTAGGTAGCCCTAGGTAGCCCCATGGGCAGGGTGCAGTGTATGTTTAAGGTAGGACGTATACTAATGTGTTATATGTGTCCTGACAGCGAAATACTGCCAAATTCGGTTTTCACTGTGCAAGGCTTTTCTCTCTCATAGGTTAACATGGGTGCTGCCTTTAAATATTATTAAAGTGCAGATTCCCTTTGGGAGCAGATAGACATGTGGAGTTAGAGTTCTCTGAGCTCACAATTAAAAAATACATCTTTTAGTAAAGTTGATTTTAAGATTGTGTGTTTGAAAATGCCACTTTTAGAAAGTGGGCATTTTCTTGCTTAAACCATTCTGTGACTCTGCCTGTTTGTGGATTCCCTGTCTCGGTCAGATTGACAGTTGGGCTGTTTGCACCTCTCCCTAGACAGTGACACAAAGGGTGCTGCGGTGAAGCCTGCATATCCTGATGAGACATCTGTGCTGGGAGAGATGGGAGTAGTGGTTACTCACACCTGAAAGGGCTATGTCTGCCCTCACACAATGCTAGTCACCAACGCCCTGCGGTGTGTTTGGGGCCTTGCCAGGGCAAGGCAGGATCTTGCAAACAAGAGATACTTTCCTTTGAAGTTTGCCTACTTCAAAGGCAGAAAGGAGTATAAGTAGTGGACTAAAACCCCCTGAAAATCAGATAACTTCTGGAATCAAGAGGAACCTCTGCCAAGGAGAAGAGCTGAAGAGCTGAGGAGAAGTGCTGCCCTGCCTGTGCTTTGTGGAGCTATCCTGCAGTTGCCGCTTCTACATGTGAAAGGGGACAAAGACTGGACTTTGTTGTGTATTCCTGCTTGAGAAGAATCTCCAAGGGCTTGAACTGAGCTTGCCTCCAGTTGTTGAAGTCTCACAGCCATCAAAGACTTCCCCTGGCAGCACCTGGACTCTGCTGAGACTCCTGTCCACTTCCAGGGCCCTTGAAAGGTGAAGTTGGCAGACGAGAACGGAAAATCCACGCACAGACTGCCGTATGGGGAAATTATCGACGCGCCTTCAGTGACGTGGCTGATAAACGACATTCTGCCGGCTTTGCAGCTGAAATCAATGCTCCACCTGCATCACGGCTGGAAGATCGACACAACGCGGCTGGAGAAACGATGTGCAACACCCGCTAACAGAGGCTGATAACAACGCAAACCCCACGCAGCTCAATCTTCTGATACAGTGCGACCGGATTTTCCATGCATCGTCCATGGGCATCAAAGTCAACCCGGCTCTGCGCGGATCTGAGGTGCCCCGTTCGAAAATCGATGCATCGCTATCTTGCGAGGGAGAAAAACGACACATCGCTGACTCGACTGGAGAAGGATACAATGCACGGCCTCACTTGCGAGTAAGGAATCAACGCATTGCTGACTTTTCTGACTAACTCTCACCCCTGCAGCTTTATTTTTTACACTAACTAGGTATTTTGTGTAACAACAGCACTGTTTTATCAGAATTAAGACTCTTATTCTTTTAGAAATTCATATCTTAACTTGTGTATGTTGGATTTTTGTCGTTTTGGTCTTGTTTTGTTTAAATATCTTTTTTTCTAAACCTGTGTTGTGTAATTTTGTAGTGTTTTTACTGAGTTACTGTGTCTGTTGGTACAAATACTTTACACATTGCTTTGGAAGTTAAGCCTGTCTGCTAGTGCCAAGCTACCAAGGGGGTGAGCGGGGGTTAACTAAGGGTGATTCTCCTTTACCCGGTCTAGAGGGAGGGTCCTTGCTTGGTCAGGGTGTAACCTGACTGCTAACCAAAGACCTCATTTCTAACACAGCGATGCAGCAGTCCACTTTACTAGGGCCTCATAAGTAAATTAAGTATGCCAATCAGGTTTAAGCCAATTTTACCATGTTGTAGGGTGAGAGCAGAAGCATTTTAGCACTGGTTAACAATGGCAAAGTGAGCAGAGTCCTAAAGCCAACAAATACAAATTCAGCAAAAGCAGGAGTAAGGAAAAAGGTTTGGGAGGAGACCACCCTAAAGCTGACAGGTATAACAACAGGTAATATGTATTTATAGGTGTTTGTTTTAAAATTCACTTTCCCAATCCTCAAATAAAGTTCACAAAATGTAATTGCATTTATTACATAACTTAAAAAATAAACTCCTAAACATTTAAATTGCAAACAAAAAAAATTAATTAACATATGGCCCCCATTTCTTACTTCTTTATTCATTAATTTTATGTTGCATCCCTGGAGCCAAAGTCAGCGTTAGGTGTCATTCCCAAAAAAATTCATTGCATGCAATTTAATCTATTGAGTTGCTGTCAAAAACACTAACCTGACAGCTGTTGAGTTGCTTCAAAAGTTATGTGAAGCCACCTTATCCCCTATGGATCTGCAACTGCAGTGTGCCTGAAAATACACCCATCTACAAAAGTAAACACGGGGAAGAGGGAGAGGTTGAGAAGAGAAAGGAGAGACTCAGTTCTGCACAGGTTTGATCAGTTTCTATTCTTACTTAGAGCCTGATTTATATTTTGGTGGATGAGTTACTCCATCACAATGGTGACTGATATCCCATCCGTGGAAATATAAATCCCATAGGATATGATGGAATTTATATTTCGGCGGATAGGGCATCCGCCACTGTTGTGACAAAGTAACCCCTCTGCCGAAATATTAATTAGGCCCTTAATACCTACAACTAAACCACAAACTTGCTATTCTAAAATTTCCTATGATAGTATAATTTGTATTATCTTAAAGTATTCTAGCAAGTTTACAGTTTTGCAGTCTTTTCTTTTGCTTTTGGCTTTTCCACTATCTAGAGAAGTCTTTGTTGATTATTGAGACCACAAATTTCTTTTCTACTGATACACATCATACCAATACATTTCAGGCTTAGAGTACCACATAAAAGATGTAAAAAAGGAAGCAGGGAACCCTGGGTAGTTCCAATGTGTAGTTGGAGAGCAGCTCCTTCATAAGGAGCACCCTACAACACCACCCACAATCTCAAACTGCTCACCTCAAACATCTGTTTTCTAGCAGAATTTGTAATCCTAGGATATGTGCAGTACCCCCCACACCAAGGTAGAAATGTTACAAAGCCTTTTGCCATTTATGCAGCAAAGTCTTAAAAAAAACCTGTGGGCATAACCCATGGAGAGCGCACTCCATCCACAACCTTTAACCCCAATTAGGTGGGAGAGCCTCTATTGCCACAGTGCTTGCCCTGTACTCAGGTGCTCATGGACAGGACACTCCATCCAGATGCTAAAACCTATTAAGTATTAAGTGGCCAAGGACCTACTATACACAACTTGCACCCTGTACCGAGCCCTTTGTGGGTAGCCAATACTCGTGGGACAAGCAACCACATAGTTGGGCAAGCATGTGTCTCACACAGTGTTTGCCCTGTAGATAACCCTTCCATGCAGAGCCCATTTCCACTAGACACTCAAGCCCTCTTAAGTGGCCACGCCCTGACTAGGCACAGCTTTCATCCTGTGCACAGCTCTTCAGAGACAGCCCACTCCCTTCAGGCACGCAAGCCCCCTTAGATGTCCAAGCTCCTTTTATGCATAGCTTTCACCCTGTGCAGAACTCTTCAAGAGAGCTTACACGGCCCAGACACCCAAGTCCTCTTAAGAGGTAAGTACCCAACTACACACATTCTTCACCCTGTACAGACCTATTCATGGAGAACCCACACCCTTCAGATACCCAAGCCCCATTAGATGGCCAAGCCCCTACAATGCATAATTTTTGCCCTGTGCACAACTCATCAAAGAGAGCCCATTCCCTCTAGATACCCAAGCCATCTAATGGGTCTGCCCTGACTACGCATTGTTGCCCCCTCCACAACTATTCATGGTGAACCAACTCCCCCTAGACATCCAAACCTCCTTAGGTAACCAAACCCCCTACTATGCACAACCTTTTCCCTTCAAAACTATGGAGAGCCCACTGCCCCCCCTCTGGACAATCAAGCCCCTTTAGGTGGTCAAGCTCCTAGGAGGCAGAGCTTTCACCCTGTGCTGAACTCTTCACAGAGTCCACTCCTGCCAGATGCCCAATGGGAGAAAGTAGCCTCTTTCTAGCCTTGTTACCCCCACTTTTGGCCTGTTTGTGAGTGTATGTCAGGGTGTTTTCACTGTCTCACTGGTATCCTGCTAGCCAGGGCCCAGTGCTCATAGTGAAAACCCTATGTTTTCAGTATGTTTGTTATGTGTCACTGGGACCCTGCTAGTCAGAACCCCAGTGCTCATAATTTTGTGGCCTATAGGTATGTGTTCCCTGTGTGCTGCCTAACTGTCTCACTGAGGCTCTGCTAACCAGAACCTCAGTGGTTATGCTCTCTCTGTACAAATTGTCACTAACAGGCTAGTGACCAATTTTACCAATTTACATTGGCTTACTGGAACACCCTTATAATTCCCTAGTATAGGGTACTGAGGTACCCAGGATATTGGGGTTCCAGGAGATCCCTATGGGCTGCAGCATTTCTTTTGACACCCATAGGGAGCTCTGACAATTCTTACACAGGCCTGCCACTGCAGCCTGAGTGAAATAACGTCCACGTTATTTCACAGCCATTTTTCACTGCACTTAAGTAACTTATAAGTCACCTATATGTCTAACCTTTACCTGGTAAAGGTTGGGTGCTAAGTTACTTAGTGTGAGGGCACCCTGGCACTAGCCAAGGTTCCCCCACATTGTTCAGGGCCAATTCCCCGGACTTTGTGAGTGCGGGGACACCATTACACGCGTGCACTACATATAGGTCACTACCTATATGTAGCTTCACAATGGTAACTCCGAATATGGCCATGTAATATGTCTATGATCATGGAATTGCCCCCTCTATACCATCCTGGCATAGTTGGCACAATCCCATGATCCCAGTTTTCTGTAGCACAGACCCTGGTACTGCCAAACTGCCTTTCCCGGGGTTTCACTGCAGCTGCTGCTGCTGCTGCTGCCAACCCCTCAGACAGGCATCTGCCCTCCTGGGGTCCAGCCAGGCCTGGCCCAGGATGGCAGAACAAAGGACTTCCTCTGAGAGAGGGTGTTACACCCTCTCCCTTTGGAAAATGGTGTGAAGGCAGGGGAGGAGTAGCCTCCCCCAGCCTCTGGAAATGCTTTCATGGGCACATTTGGTGCCCATTTCTGCATAAGCCAGTCTACACCGGTTCAGGGACCCCTTAGCCCTGCTCTGGCGCGAAACTGGACAAAGGAAAGGGGAGTGACCACTCCCCTGACCTGTACCTCCCCTGGGAGGTGCCCAGAGCTCCTCCAGTGTGCTCCAGACCTCTGCCATCTTGGAAACAGAGGTGCTGCTGGCACACTGGACTGCTCTGAGTGGCCAGTGCCACCAGGTGACGTCAGAGACTCCTTCTGATAGGCTCCTTCAGGTGTTGCTAGCCTATCCTCTCTCCTAAGTAGCCAAACCCTCTTTTCTGGCTATTTAGAGTCTCTGTCTCTTGGGATTCCTTAGATAACGAATGCAAGAGCTCATCCGAGTTCCTCTGCATCTCTCTCCTCACCTTCTGCCAAGGAATCGACTGCTAACCGCGCTGGAAGCCTGCAAAACTGCAACATAGTAGCAAAGACAACTACTGCAACTCTGTAACGCTGATCCTGCCGCCTTCTCGACTGTTTTCCTGGTGGTGCATGCTGTGGGGGTAGTCTGCCTCCTCTCTGCACTAGAAGCTCCGAAGAAATCTCCCGTGGGTCGATGGAATCGTCCCCCTGCAACCGCAGGCACCAAAGAACTGCATCACCAGTACCTTGGGTCTCCTCTCAGCATGACGAGCGAGGTCCCTTGAATCCAGCAACTCTGTCCAAGTGACTCCCACAGTCCAGTGACTCTTCAGTCCAAGTTTGGTGGAGGTAAGTCCTTGCCTCCCCACGCCAGACTGCATTGCTGGGAACCGCGACTTTTGCAGCTACTCCGGCCTCTGTGCACTTCCGGCGGAAATCCTTTGTGCACAGTCCAGCCTGGGTCCACAGCACTCTAACCTGCATTGCACGACCTCCTAAGTTGTTCTCCGGCGACGTGGGACTCCTTTGTGCGACTTTGGGTGAGCACCGTTTCACGCATCCTCGTAGAGCCTGTTTCTGGCACTTCTGTGGGTGCTGCCTGCTGCTGAGAGGGCTCATTGTCTTGCTCGACGCCCCCTCTGTCGCCTGACGCAATTGGCGACATCCTGGTCCCTCCTGGGCTACAGCAGCATCCAAAAACACTAACCGCACGATTTGCAACTTGCAAGGCTTGTTGGCGGTCTTTTGGCGGGAAAATACTTCTGCACAACTCTCCACGGCGTGAGGGATTTGTCCTCCAAAGGGGAAGTCTCTAGCCCTTGTCGTTCTTGCAGAAACCTACACTTCTACTGTCCAGTAGCAGCATCTTTGCACCCACAGCTGGCATTTCCTGGGCATCTGCCCATCTCCGACTTGCTTGTGACTTTTGGACTTGGTCCCCTTGTTCCACAGGTACCCTCGACTGGAAATCCATTGTTGTTGCATTGTTGGTTTGTGTCTTTCCTGCAGAATTCCCCTATCACGACTTCTATGTCCTTTGGGGAACTTCAGTGCACTTTGCACTCACTTTTCAGGCTCTTGGGGTGGGCTATTTTTCTAACCCTTACTATTTTCTAATAGTCCCAGCGACCCTCTACAAGGTCACATAGGTTTGGGGCCATTCATGGTTCACATTCCACTTTTGGAGTATATGGTTTGTGTTGCCCCTATCCCTATGTGTCTCCATTGCATCCTATTGTAACTATACATTGTTTGCACTGTTTTCTAATACTATTACTGAATATTTTGGTATTGTGTACATATATCTTGTGTATATTTGCTATCCTCATACTGAGGGTACTCACTGAGATACTTTTGGCATATTGTCATAAAAATAAAGTACCTTTATTTTTAGTATATCTGTGTATTGTGTTTTCTTATGATATTGTGCATATGACACTAAGTGGTACTGTAGGAGCTTCACTCGTCTCCTAGTTCAGCCTAAGCTGCTCTGCTAAGCTACCATTATCTATCAGCCTATGCTGCTAGACACCATATACACTAATAAGGGATAACTGGGCCTGGTGCAAGGTGCAAGTACCCCTAGGTACTCACTACAAGCCAGTCCAGCCTCCTACATTGGTTGTGCAGCGGTGGGATAAGTGCTTTGAGACTACTTACCACTCTTGTCATTGTACTTTTCATAAGAGAAAAATATACAAAACAAGTTCAGTGTGTGTACACATAACTAAAAAGGTTTGCATTTCCTCTTTTCACTCTTTTCTAAAGTGCTGAAAAGTACTTCTAAACTTTCTAAAAAGTTCTTAAAAGTTCAAAAAGTATTTTTTTCTGTCTTTCTAAAAGCTCTAAAAACTTTTTTATCACTTTTTCTATCACTTAAACTCTCTCTAAAATGTCTGGCACAGGCCAAAATGTTGATCTGTCCAAACTTGCATATGACCACCTTAGCTGGAAAGGAGCAAGGAGTCTCTGTGTAGAAAGAAGTTTGAGTGTAGGGAAGAATCCTTCTTTGGAATTGTTACTTAACATGCTTAGAGAACAAGATAAGGCCAAAGGGGCCACATCTGTTGAAAAAGTAGCTAATGGTTCCCAATCTGATCCAGGGACTCCCCCAGGAAAAGATTCAGGAAAGAAACTTCCCAGCCTGCCCATTAGTAGACAGTCTAGCATAGTTGGTACTGATGTTGAGGTACACCATACAAATAGTGTTATCTCACATCATAGCAAGAGCATTGCTTCTCACCACAGTAGAACTGATGTTTCTGTTAGCCAAGCTGTTAGGGTGCCTTCTGTAAGGGACAGGTCTCCTTCTGTCCATTCTCACCACACTTCTGTGTCAAGGAATGTCCCTCCCACCCACCCTGATGACAGATTGTTAGAAAGGGAGCTCAATAGATTGAGAGTGGAACAAACCAGACTGAAGCTCAAGAAGCAACAGCTGGATTTGGATAGACAGTCCTTAGAAGTAGAGAAGGAGAGACAGAAACTGGGTTTAGAAACCCATGGTGGCAGCAGCAGTATTACCAATAGTCATCCTGCAAAAGAGCATGATTCTAGGAATCTGCACAAGATAGTTCCCCCTTATAAGGAGGGGGATGACATTAACAAGTGGTTTGCTGCACTTGAGAGGGCCTGTGTTGTACAGGATGTCCCTCAAAGGCAGTGGGCTGCTATCCTATGGCTATCATTTAGTGGAAAGGGTAGGGATAGGCTCCTTACTGTGAAAGAAAGTGATGCCAATAATTTTACAGTTCTTAAGAATGCACTCCTGGATGGTTATGGCTTAACCACTGAACAATACAGGATAACGTTCAGAGAGACCAAAAAGGAGTCTTCACAAGACTGGGTTGATTTCATTGACCATTCAGTGAAGGCCTTGGAGGGGTGGTTACATGGCAGTAAAGTTACTGATTATGACAGCCTGTATAACTTGATCCTGAGAGAGCATATTCTTAATAATTGTGTGTCTGATTTGTTGCACCAGTACCTGGTAGACTCTGATCTGACCTCTCCCCAAGAATTGGGAAAGAAGGCAGACAAATGGGTCAGAACAAGGGTGAACAGAAAAGTTCATACAGTGGGTGACAAAGATGGCAATAAGAAGAAAGATGGTGAAAAATCTCAAGATAAGCATGGGGATAAGGGTAAAACCAAAGATCCCACTTCAAATCTTAAACATTCTTCAGAGGCCATAGGCCAGGGGATAAGTCCTGTCCAGGTAAACCCCCTGAGCCTACCACCACTAATACATCAAGCTCTAGTGCCCCTAGCAGTAGTGGTACTAGTGGTGGGACTGCTGGCAACAGTCAAGCAAAGGGTGTAGTTGGGTTCACTTATGGGACCATAGTGGAAACTGATGTCATCAGTCCCAAGACAGTTTCTGTCACACCTAGTGGCATTGGCCTTGCCACACTGGCTGCTTGTCCCCTTACAATGGATAAGTACAGGCAGACAGTTTCAATAAATGGTGTTGAGGCCTTGGCCTACAGGGACACAGGTGCCAGTATCACTTTGGTGACTGAAAACCTAGTGGCTCCTGAACAACACATCATTGGACAACAGTATAAAATTATTGATGTCCATAACTCCACTAAGTTTCTTCCCTTAGCTATAATTCAGTTTAGTTGGGGTGGAGTTACTGGCCCTAAGCAGGTGGTGGTATCACCTAGCTTACCTGTAGACTGTCTCTTAGGTAATGACCTAGAGGCCTCAGGTTGGGCTGATGTAGAGTTTTATGCCCATGCAGCCATGCTGGGTATCCCAGAGGAATTGTTCCCTCTCATTTATACTGAAATGAAAAAGCAAAGGAGAGAAGGCCTGAAAACTCAGGGTCCCTCTCCATCAACAGATAAAAAGGGTATCACAGTATTCCCTAACCACCCTACCATTCAGGATACCATTCCTGTGGTGGGAGAAACATCTCCTGGGGTGGCACCTGTTCCAAGGGAATCATCAGCTGGCAAAGCTAGACTCCCTGAGGTAGAAGTACCTCTCTGTGGGATAACTAACATTGGTGAGAAAAAGAGCACCATTTTAGTTAACATGGAGCATCCCTCCAATCCTCCCAGAGAAACTTTAGTGCAGAAACTCTGCACTGCCTCACAACACTTAGGACAGCATCCCTGCCCTAGTGTGGAGCTCATAGGACAGCATCCCTGTCCTGCTCCAACTCAAGAGAAACAGCATCCCTGTTCTCTCTTCCAGCCATATGGACAAAGTTTTTGCCCAGCTATGGCTTTTCTGAGACAGCATCCCTGTCTGGCATTTCCATCACTACAAATAGGTTCAGTGGACAATTCCCACTGCTCTAAACTAAAACTTACTGATAGAAACTCAGAAAATACATCTTCACATTGTTGCTTAGCTAAAAAACTTCAAACAGGGTGGTTTACATCCCCACAGGGAAGTAACCATATAGTAGATGATAAAGGGAGTAACCAGTCTATTGCAGAGCTACTCTCTACTTATCACCACTTAGACAATAAAGTCTCAACTGGCCAAGGTTAGCCTTATTGTCCTTCGTTTGGGGGGGGGGGGTTGTGTGAGAAAGTAGCCTCTTTCTAGCCTTGTTACCCCCACTTTTGGCCTGTTTGTGAGTGTATGTCAGGGTGTTTTCACTGTCTCACTGGTATCCTGCTAGCCAGGGCCCAGTGCTCATAGTGAAAACCCTATGTTTTCAGTATGTTTGTTATGTGTCACTGGGACCCTGCTAGTCAGGACCCCAGTGCTCATAAGTTTGTGGCCTATAGGTATGTGTTCCCTGTGTGCTGCCTAACTGTCTCACTGAGGCTCTGCTAACCAGAACCTCAGTGGTTATGCTCTCTCTGTACAAATTGTCACTAACAGGCTAGTGACCAATTTTACCAATTTACATTGGCTTACTGGAACACCCTTATAATTCCCTAGTATATGGTACTGAGGTACCCAGGGTATTGGGGTTCCAGGAGATCCCTATGGGCTGCAGCATTTCTTTTGACACCCATAGGGAGCTCTGACAATTCTTAAACAGGCCTGCCACTGCAGCCTGAGTGAAATAACGTCCACGTTATTTCACAGCCATTTTTCACTGCACTTAAGTAACTTATAAGTCACCTATATGTCTAACCTTTACCTGGTAAAGGTTGGGTGCTAAGTTACTTAGTGTGATGGCACCCTGGCACTAGCCAAGGTGCCCCCACATTGTTCAGGGCCAATTCCCCGGACTTTGTGAGTGCGGGGACACCATTACACGCGTGCACTACATATAGGTCACTACCTACAGTATATGTAGCTTCACAATGGTAACTCCGAATATGGCCATGTAATATGTCTATGATCATGGAATTGCCCCCTCTATACCATCCTGGCATAGTTGGCACAATCCCATGATCCCAGTGGTCTGTAGCACAGACCCTGGTACTGCCAAACTGCCTTTCCCGGGGTTTCACTGCAGCTGCTGCTGCTGCCAACCCCTCAGACAGGCATATGCCCTCCTGGGGTCCAGCCAGGCCTGGCCCAGGATGGCAGAACAAAGGACTTCCTCTGAGAGAGGGTGTTACACCCTCTCCCTTTGGAAAATGGTGTGAAGGCAGGGGAGGAGTAGCCTCCCCCAGCCTCTGGAAATGCTTTCATGGGCACATTTGGTGCCCATTTCTGCATAAGCCAGTCTACACCGGTTCAGGGACCCCTTAGCCCTGCTCTGGCGCGAAACTGGACAAAGGAAAGGGGAGTGACCACTCCCCTGACCTGTACCTCCCCTGGGAGGTGCCCAGAGCTCCTCCAGTGTGCTCCAGACCTCTGCCATCTTGGAAACAGAGGTGCTGCTGGCACACTGGACTGCTCTGAGTGGCCAGTGCCACCAGGTGACGTCAGAGACTCCTTCTGATAGGCTCCTTCATGTGTTGCTAGCCTATCCTCTCTCCTAGGTAGCCAAACCCTCTTTTCTGGCTATTTAGAGTCTCTGTCTCTTGGGATTCCTTAGATAACGAATGCAAGAGCTCATCCGAGTTCCTCTGCATCTCTCTCTTCACCTTCTGCCAAGGAATCGACTGCTGACCGCGCTGGAAGCCTGCAAAACTGCAACATAGTAGCAAAGACGACTACTGCAACTCAGTAACGCTGATCCTGCCGCCTTCTCAACTGTTTTCCTGGTGGTGCATGCTGTGGGGGTAGTCGGCCTCCTCTCTGCACTAGAAGCTCCGAAGAAATCTCCCGTGGGTCGACGGAATCGTCCCCCTGCAACCGCAGGCACCAAAGAACTGCATCACCGGTACCTTGGGTCTCCTCTCAGCACGACGAGCGAGGTCCCTTGAATCCAGCAACTCTGTCCAAGTGACTCCTACAGTCCAGTGACTCTTCAGTCCAAGTTTGGTGGAGGTAAGTCCTTGCCTCCCCACGCCAGACTGCATTGCTGGGAACCGCAACTTTTGCAGCTACTCCGGCCTCCGTGCACTTCCGGCGGAAATCCTTTGTGCACAGTCCAGCCTAGGTTCACGGCACTCTAACCTGCATTGCACGACCTCCTAAGTTGTTCTCCGGCGACGTGGGACTCCTTTGTGCGACTTCAGGTGAGCACTGTTTCACGCATCCTTGTAGTGCTTGTTTCTGGCACTTCTGCGGGTGCTGCCTGCTGCTGAGAGGGCTCCTTGTCTTTCTCGACGCACCCTCTGTCCCCTGACGCAATTGGCAACATCCTGGTCCCTCCTGGGCCACAGCAGCATCCAAAAACACTAACCACATGATTTGCAGCTAGCAAGGCTTGTTGGCGGTCTGTTGGCGGGAAAACACTTCTGCACAACTTTCCACGGTGTGAGCAATCCGTCCTCCAAAGGGGAAGTCTCTAGCCCTTGTCGTTCTTGCAGAAACCTACGCTTCTACTGTCCAGTAGCAGCATCTTTGCACCCACAGCTGGCATTTCCTGGGCATCTGCCCATCTCCGACTTGCTTGTGACTTTTGGACTTGGTCCCCTTGTTCCACAGGTACCCTCGACTGGAAATTCATCGTTGTTGCATTGTTGGTTTGTGTCTTTCCTGCAGAATTCCCCTATCACGACTTCTATGTCCTTTGGGGAACTTCAGTGCACTTTGCACTCACTTTTCAGGGTCTTGGGGTGGGCTATTTTTCTAACCCTTACTATTTTCTAATAGTCCCAGCGACCCTCTACAAGGTCACATAGGTTTGGGGTCCATTCGTGGTTCACATTCCACTTTTGGAGTATATGGTTTGTGTTGCCCCTATCCCTATGTGTCTCCATTGCATCCTATTGTAACTATACATTGTTTGCACTGTTTTCTAATACTATTACTGCATATTTTGGTATTGTGTACATATATCTTGTGTATATTTGCTATCCTCATACTGAGGGTACTCACTGAGATACTTTTGGCATATTGTCATAAAAATAAAGTACCTTTATTTTTAGTATATCTGTGTATTGTGTTTTCTTATGATATTGTGCATATGACACTAAGTGGTACTGTAGGAGCTTCACTCATCTCCTAGTTCAGCCTAAGCTGCTCTGCTAAGCTACCATTATCTATCAGCCTAAGCTGCTAGACACCCTATACACTAATAAGGGATAACTGGGCCTGGTGCAAGGTGCAAGTACCCCTAGGTACTCACTACAAGCCAGTCCAGCCTCCTACACCCAAGCCATCTTGGGTGGTCAAGCCGTGACGCCCCGCAGCCTTCAGCTTATCCACAACTAATCATGGAGAGCCCACTCCCTCCAGACACTCAAGGTCCATTAGGTGTCCAATCCCCTACAGTGCAGAGGGTTTGCCTCTTTGGATGCAGACCTCACTCTCTGGATACAAACCCCACTCCTAAATGCAGACCTCCCTCTCTGAATGCAGACCTCACTCTCTGGATGCAGACCTCACTCTCTGCGCATACAGACCTCTCTCTGGATACAAACCCCGCTCCCTCTGAATGTAGACTTCACTCTCTGAATGCAGGCGTCACTCTCTGGATGCAGAACTCACTCTCTTTGGATGCAGACCTCACTCTGGATACAAACCCCACTCCCTCTGAATGCAGATCTCACTCTGAAAGCAGATCTCACTCACTGGGTGCAGATCTCACTCTTTTTGGATGCAGACCTCACTCAATAAATGCAGACCTCACTCTCTGGATGCAGACCTCACTCTCTGGATGCAGACCTCATTCTCTGCGCATACAGACCTCACTCTGGATACAAACCACGCTCCCTCTGAATGTAGATCTCACTCTCTGAATGCAGGCGTCACTCTCTGGATGCAGACCTCACTCTTTGGATGCAGACCTCACTCTGGATACAAACTCCACTCCCTCTGAATGCAAATCTCACTCATGTGAAAGCAGATCTCACTCACTGCATGCAGATCTCACTCCTTTTGGATGCAGACCTCACTCTCTGGATATAAACCCCACTCCCCTTGAATGCAGACCTCACTCCCGCCCCAGTAGTGTGTGCAAAGCCTTTACCACAATCTCCCAGTGCCCTACACCCTTTACCTCTGGATGCAGACCTCAGTCTCTGCGGAAGCAGACTACAAACACACACACACACACACACACCACAGAGACACACCACAAACACACACACAAAATAGACCACCCACTCACAGGTCAGATTAGCACCAGCCCTGGTGAGGCTGGTGAACAGTAGCACCACGTCACGGTTCTGACCCTCGCTACTGTCCACTCACACCATTCACACAGTGGCCCCCACACACTGTGCCACTCAAAGGTGGCAGTGAAATCAACATCTCTCCATTAAAAAGGAGAGTGCACAAGGCAAAGCCAGATTAAACTGTTGCCGTGCCAGCAGATGAGGCAATGCCACGGATTATAACAGTTTAGTGGGCACCAACCAACGAGGCCAAGCCACGGATTAGACCTGTATGCCATACCACCCACTTGTAGGGTTTGGCACACGCGGAAAAGCCATGGATTAGAATTGTAAACTGTACAACCCATCTATGGCGAACCCACCAGGCACAGCCATGGATTAGAATTGCAAACTGTACCACCCATGTGCGGGCGAACCCAGAAAGCAAAGCCATGGATTAGAATTGTAAACTGTACCACCCATCTATGGGAGAACCCCAGAAAGCAAAACCATGGATTATAATTGTAAAGTGTACCACCCAACTATGGGAGAACCCACCAGGCAAAGCAATGGATCAGAATTTTAAACTGTACCACCCATCTGTGGGCAAACCCACAAAGCAAAGCCATGGATTAGAATTGTAAAGTGTACCACCCATCTATGGGCGGACCCACAAGGCAAAGCCATGGATTATAATTGTAAACTGTACCACCCATCTGTGGGCAAACCCACAAAGCAAAGCCATGGATTAGAATTGTAAACTACCACCCATCTGTGGGCGAACCCACAAAGCAAATCCATGGATTAGAATTGTAAACTGTATCACCTACGTTTGGACTCCCGCCACAAGGTAAAGTCACAGACTAACTGTACACTATACCATCCAAGCCACAGACTAGAATCGTGCGCAGTACCACCCACTAGTGGGGGCCAACTCTCCCCTCAAACACCCTCATTCTCACCATTCATAACCCAAGGCACTCAGGCGTATGCTGGTGGCCCCTACAGGACCCCCCAACATCGCGGCAGATCCAGGAGGCAGACTGGGAACCTGAGGAGGGGCAGAGCCCGAGGAGGTATGGGGAAGCAGGTGGCAAGGAAGGCCAGTCCTGCCCGCCCCCCCCAGGTGGAAGGGGATCTAAGGGGAACATGACGTTGCTCCTTTTTGCCAAGCCCCCTCACGAAACCCCCTCCGCAGTCTGCCTCCCTCACTGCCCACCAATGAGGGCTTCACAGCCGCCCTCAGGATATATAGGCCTTGAGGAGTGACATCACAGAGGGCAGGGTATGCAGCCAAGGGGGGTAGGACGTAGGTCCTGGGAGAGTGACATCACAGAGGAGGGAGGGGTGTAAGACATACAGGCCTGGACGAGTGACCTTACAGTGGGCAGGGTATGCAGGCTAAGGGTGGGGGGGGGGTAGGACATAGGTCCTGGGAGAGTGACATCACAGAAGAGGGAGGGCAGTAGGGCATACAGGCCTGGAGGAGTGACATCACAGAGGGCAGGGTATGCAGCCAAGGGGGGGTAGGACATAAGTCCTGGGAGAGTGACATCACAGAGGAGGGAGGGGTGTAAGACATACAGGCCTGGGGCAGTGACATTACAGAGGGCAGGGTATGCAGCGAAGGGGGGGAGGACATAGGTCCTGGGAGAGTGACATCACAGAGGAGGGAGGGGTGTAAGACATACAGGCCTGGGGCAGTGACATCACAGAGGGCAGGGTATGCAGCCAAGGGGGGTAGGAGTAGGTCCTGGGAGAGTGACATCACAGAGGAGGGAGGGGTGTAAGACATACAGGCCTGGACGAGTGACATTACAGTGGGCAGGATATGCAGAAAAGGGGGGGTAGGACATAGGTCCTGGGAGAGTGACATCACAGAGGAGGGAGGGGTGTAAGACATACAGGCCTGGGGCAGTGACATTACAGAGGGCAGGGTATGCAGCCAATGGAGATAGGACATAGGTCCTGGGAGAGTGACATCACAGAGGAGGGAGGGGTGTAAGACATACAGGCCGGGGGCAGTGACATCACAGAGGGCAGGGTATGCAGCCAAGGGGGGTAGGACGTAGGTCCTGGGAGAGTGACATCACAGAGGAGGGAGGGGTGTAAGATATATAGCCCTGGACTAGTGACATTAGAGGGCAGGGTATGCAGCCAAGGGGGTAGGACGTAGGACCTGGGAGAGTGACATCACAGAGGGCAGGGTATGCAGGCCTAGGGAGATAGGACATAGGTCAGGGGGCAGTGACATCACAGAGGGCAGGGTATGCAGCCAAGAGGACAGGATACCAAGCCTGGGCAGTGACGTCACTGAGGAGGAAGGAGAGTGACCGCACACACAGGTCTTGGAATCTGACGTCACAGAGGACAGGATGCGGAAGCCGGGGCAGTGACGTCACAGAGGAGGGAGGAGACTGACCGCACACACAGGTCTTGGAATGTGACGTCACAGAGGTGGCTTGGCTGGAGTACATTTACACCTGTCAGGAATACTTGGCTGATTCCCTGGCAGGCGTCAATGGTGAGTGCCAGCACCGGAAGTGTGTAGTGCCAGGGTAGAGGGCACTTGGTGTGCCAGCTGATGGATGGAGTGCCACATTAAAGGGCAGGAGCAGGGCAGAGACGGAGGTGAGGTGTCTCAGAGCCCAGGGAGCACAGAGTGTAGGGTAGGAAGGGGCCTGGAGTGGCTGTAGATGAAGGGGCACTCAGTGTCTGAAGGGAGTGAGGGAGAGACAGGCATGGAGGGAAGGGAGAGCAGAGATGTCAGGTTTCCCAGTCCAGGCTGATCCGCTGCTCCAGGCCAGGTTTGTGTCTGTGCAGTGGGGTACTCCGACTCCTGCTTCTTCCTTATAAAACTGGACTACAAGAACCACAAGGGAAAGAAAAACCTGGACTGGACGAGGTGTTCACACATGGACCTGGGAAATGAGAGACCTCAGGGAGAGTGGACCTGGGAAATGAGAGACCTCAGGGAGAGTGGACCTGGGAAATGAGAGACCTCAGGGAGAGTGGACCTGGGAAATAAGAGACCTCAGGAAGAGTGGACCTGGGAAATGAGAGACCTGAGGGAGAGTGGACCTGGGAAATGAGAGACCTCAGGGAGAGTGGACCTGGGAAATGAGAGACCTGAGGGAGAGTGGACCTGGGAAATGAGAGACCTCAGGGAGAGTGGACCTGGGAAATAAGAGACCTCAGGAAGAGTGGACCTGGGAAATGAGTGACCTCAGGAAGAGTGGACCTGGGAAGTGAGAGACCTCAGGCAGAGTGGACCTGGGAAATGAGAGACCTCAGGGAGAGTGCACCTGGGAAATGAGAGACCTCAGGGAGAGGGGACCTGGGAAATGAGAGACCTGGGAAATGAGAGACCTCAGGGAGAGTGGACCTGGGGAATGAGAGACCTCAGGGAGAGTGGACCTGGGAAATGAGAGACCTGGGAAATGAGAGACCTCAGGGAGAGTGGACCTGGGAAATGAGAGACCTGGGAAATGAGAGACCTCAGGGAGAGTGAACCTGGGAAACGAGAGACCTCAGGGAGAGTGGGGGTCTGAGGAGTGCCCGAGGGGCAGAGATGTTTTAAGGCATGGACAAAGTGGGCTCTGGCCCAGGGGCCCAGCCTTTCATGTGGCCCCTGATATTGCCAGCCCTCTTCTGCAGAGAGTCTTGTGCTGATGGCCTTTAATACCTCTTAAAAAGATGGTTTTAAATACATGTTTTCTTTAATCTATTTGTTATTTGGGTTATGTGTAAGACTCTATTACATTTTTAGAGAATTGTTGCCTTTATGTTCCTTCAACACCCATAAAGTTTCTTCTAGATGAAAACAGGACCTCACATTTGAGAAAGAAGAGGTTGTTGCAGAGATTCCTTGCAGTAATGTTAGCGAGTTGCTGCTATTACAATGTTGAAAACACACATCACTGTCCCTGAATATTAGACGTAAACACGATTAGAGTGTGGATGAGTGTGTGTTGGACCTGGCTTTTTGACAGGGACATCCCCAAACTTTTTGCCTCCTTCCTCCTATTTGTTTGACCTGTTGTTGTTGGCTTTTGACCTCTGGGCACTTTACCACTGCTAACCAGTGCTAAAGTGCATATGCTCTCTGTGTAAATTGTACTATTGATTGGTTTATCCATGATTGACTATTTAATTCACTTATAAGTCCCTAGTAGAGTGCACTATATGTGCCCAGGGCCTGTAGATTAAATGCTACTAGTGGGCCTGCAGCACTGGTTGTGCCACCCACTTCAGTAGCCCCTTAACCCTGTCTCACGCCTGCCATTGCAAGGCCTGTGTGTCCAGTTTCACTGCCACTTCGACTTGGCATTTAAAAGTACTTGCCAAGCCTAGAACTCCCCTTTTTCTACATTTAAGTCATCCCTAATGTGTGCCCTAGGTAACCCCTAGAGCAGGGTGCTGTGTAGGTAAAAGGCAGGACATGTACCTGTGTAGTTATATGTCCTGGTAGTGTAAAACTCCTAAATTCGTTTTTACACTACCGTGAGGCGTGCTCCCTTCATAGGCTAACATTGGGGCTGCCCTCATACACTGTTGAAGTGGCAGCTGCTGATCTGAAAGGAGCAGGAAGGTCATATTTAGTATGGCCAAATGGTAATATAAAGTCCTGACTGGTGAAGTCGGATTTAATATTACTATTCCAGAAATGGCACTTTTAGAAAGTGAGCATTTCTTTGCACTAAAATCTTGTTGTGCCCTTCAATCCACGTCTGGCTAGGTTTAGTTGACAGCTCCTTGTGCATTCACTCAGACACACCCCAAACACAGGGTACTCAGCCTCACTTGCATACATCTGCATTTTGAATGGGTCTTCCTGTGCTGGGAGGGTGGAGGGCCTTCCCTCACACAAAGGACTGCCACACCCCCTACTGGGACTCTGGCAGAAAGGATTGAACTGAAAGGGGGCTTGGTGCATTTCATAGGCACTCTCTGAAGTCACCCCCACTTCAAAGGCACAACTTAGTATAAAACAGGGCCTCTGCCCTACCTCATGAGACACTTGCTGGAGAAGAAACCTGAACCAGAAACTACATCCTACCAAGAAGAACTGCCTGGCTGCTCAAAGGACTCACCTGTCTGCTTTTCTACAAAGGTCTGCCGCCTTGCTGTTGGCCTGCTGCCTTGCTGAACTCTTGTCTGGCTGTAAAAGTGCTCTCCAAGGGCTTGGATAGAGCTTGCCTCCTGTTCCCTGAAGTCTCAGGACCAAAAAGACTTCTCTCTTCCTCTTGGACGCTCCGTGCGCCGAACTTTTCGACGCACAGCTTGTTCCGCGGCAAGAAAAACGCCGCACACCTACGCTGATCAACGCGATGCCTTCGGGACGATCGAAACTTTGACGCACGGCCTCGCAAGGACAACGCCGCCCGACTTCCAAGGAGAAATCGACGCGACGCCTGCTGTGAGATCAAAACTTTGACGCATGGCCTCGCAAGGACAACGCCGCCCGACTTCTAGAGGAGAAATCGATGCGACGCGCAGCCCCGCAGAACGACGCGCAGCCGGAAAACAAGCAGGAAAATCCACGCACAGACCCGGGACATCTGGTAATCCCCGCGACCCACAGAAAGAGACTGTCCGCGCACCGGAAAACGACGCACGACTTCCCCGCGTGGAAAATAACGACACAAGTCCGTGTGTGCTGGGGAGAAATCGACGCACACACCCTTTTTCCACGCACCTCTTCCTTTGTGGCCCTCTGAGGAGATTTTCCACCAGAAACCAGGTACTTTGTGTTTGAAAGAGACTTTATTTACTTTCTAAAGACTTAAGACACTTTGGCCCTCATTCTGACCCTGGCGGTGTCTCACCGCCAGGGCAGAGGGCAGAGGAAGCACCGCCAACAAGCTGGCGGTGCTTCTGGGGCATTCTGACCGCGGTGGTAAAGCCGCGGTCAGAAAAGGGGAACTGGTGGTTTCCCGCCGGTTTTCCCCTGCCCCAGGGAATCCTCCATGGCGGCGCTGCATGCAGCGCCGCCATGGGGATTCCGACCCCCTTCCCGCCAGCCTGGTTCTGGCGGTTTTCACCGCCAGAACCAGGCTGGCTGGAACGGGTGTCGTGGGCCCCCTAACAGGGCCCCAACAAGATTTTCAGTGTCTGCATAGCAGACACTGAAAATCGCGACGGGTGCAACTGCACCCGTCGCACCCCAGCAAATCCGCCGGCTCCATTCGGAGCCGGCTTCATCTTTGCTGGGGCTTTCCCGCTGGGCCGGCGGGCGATCTTTTGAAGATCGCCCGCCGGCCCAGCGGGAAAGTCAAAATGCTCCCTGCGGTAATTTGACCGCGGGGCGGTGTCTGGGCGGTTTCCGCCCGGCGGGTGGCGCCTGCCGCCCGCCGGGGTCGGAATGACCCCCTTTATATCACTTTTCAGTGATATCTTTACAAATTCGTATTGCAACTTTGATCGTTTTGACCTGAAGATACCCAGATAAATATTATATATTTTTCTAAACACTGTGTGGTGTATTTTTGTGGTGTTATGCTATGGTGTTGTATGATTTATTGCACAAGCGCTTTACACATTGCCTTCTAAGTTAAGCCTGACTGCTCGTGCCAAGCTACCGGAGGGTGAGCACAGGCTGATTTTGGATTGTGTGTGACTTACCCTGACTAGAGTGAGGGTTCTTGCTTGGACAGAGGGCATCCTGACTGCCAACCAAAAACCCCATTTCTAACATTGGTGATCAGCGGTGAGGATAGGACTTGTGTTTGTGCAGTGAAATACAGTAGCTAAGTATTTCACTACCTACCCACAGTTGAAGGTCAACTTGATTTTTTCATCTTTTTTGGCTTTTGATTCTCTGATGTCCTCCTGGATATACTATTGATATTTTGGACTTTGGATTTTGGTTTTTGCTGGTAAGATCTTATCAGAATGGGATTGTGTACCTACTCATTCTTTGTTCGTACTGACCACCTCACTAAGGCTGACCTAAGGAAGCTTTGTAGAAAATGGGTGTGAGAAAGTAGCCTCTTTCTAGCCTTGTTACCCCCACTTTAGGCCTGTTTGTGAGTGTATGTCAGGGTGTTTTCACTGTCTCACTGGGATCCTGCCAGCCAGGGCCCAGTGCTCATAGTGAAAACCCTATGTTTTCAGTATGTTTGTTATGTGTCACTGGGACCCTGCTAGTCAGGACCCCAGTGCTCATAAGTTTGTGGCCTATATGTATGTGTTCCCTGTGTGGTGCCTAACTGTCTCACTGAGGCTCTGCTAACCAGAACCTCAGTGGTTATGCTCTCTCATTTATTTCAAATTGTCACTGACAGGCTAGTGAACAATTTTACCAATTTACATTGGCTTACTGGAACACCCTTATAATTCCCTAGTATATGGTACTGAGGTACCCAGGGTATTGGGGTTCCAGGAGATCTCTATGGGCTGCAGCATTTCTTTTGCCACCCATAGGGAGCTCTGACAATTCTTACACAGGCCTGCCACTGCAGCCTGAGTGAAATAACGTCCACGTTATTTCACAGCCATTTTACACTGCACTTAAGTAACTTATAAGTCACCTATATGTCTAACCTTTACCTGGTAAAGGTTAGGTGCAAAGTTACTTAGTGTGAGGGCACCCTGGCACAAGCCAAGGTGCCCCCACATTGTTCAGGGCCAATTTCCCTGACTTTGTGAGTGCGGGGACACCATTACACGCGTGCACTACATATAGGCCACTACCTATATGTAGCTTCACAATGGTAACTCCGAATATGGCCATGTAACATGTCTAAGATCATGGAATTGCCCCCTCTATGCCATCCTGGCATTGTTGGCACAATTCCATGATCCCAGTGGTCTGTAGCACAGAACCTGGTACTGCCAAACTGCCCTTCCTGGGGTTTCACTGCAGCTGCTGCTGCTGCCAACCCCTCAGACAGGCATCTGCCCTCCTGGGGTCCAGCCAGGCCTGGCCCAGGATGGCAGAACAAAGAACTTCCTCTGAGAGAGGGTGTTACACCCTCTCCCTTTGGAAAATGGTGTGAAGGCAGGGGAGGAGTAGCCTCCCCCAGCCTCTGGAAATGCTTTCTTGGGCACAGATGTGCCCAATTCTGCATAAGCCAGTCTACACCGGTTCAGGGGACCCCTTAGCCCTGCTCTGGCGCGAAACTGGACAAAGGAAAGGGGAGTGACCACTCCCCTGACCTGCACCTCCCCTGGGAGGTGTCCAGAGCTCCTCCAGTGTGCTCCAGACCTCTGCCATCTTGGAAACAGAGGTGCTGCTGGCACACTGGACTGCTCTGAGTGGCCAGTGCCACCAGGTGACGTCAGAGACTCCTTCTGATAGGCTCCTTCAGGTGTTGCTAGCCTATCCTCTCTCCTAGATAGCCAAACCCTCTTTTCTGGCTATTTAGGGTCTCTGTCTCTGGGGAAACTTTAGATAACGAATGCAAGAGCTCAGCCGAGTTCCTCTGCATCTCTCTCTTCACCTTCTGCCAAGGAATCGACTGCTGACCGCGCTGGAAGCCTGCAAAACTGCAACATAGTAGCAAAGTCTGCCTCCTCTCTGCACTAGAAGCTCCGAAGAAATCTCCCGTGGGTCGACGGAATCTTCCCCCTGCAACCGCAGGCACCAAAAAGCTGCATTACCGGTCCCTTGGGTCTCCTCTCAGCACGACGAGCGAGGTACCTCGAATCCAGCAACTCTCTCTAAGTGACCCCCACAGTCCAGTGACTCTTCAGTCCAAGTTTGGTGGAGGTAAGTCCTTGTCTCACCTCGCTAGACTGCATTGCTGGGAACTGCGACTTTTGCAGCTACTCCGGCCCCTGTGCACTTCCGGCGGAAATCCTTTGTGCACAGCCAAGCCTGGGTCCACGGCACTCTAACCTGCATTGCGCGACTTTCTAAGTTGGTCTCCGGCGACGTGGGACTCCTTTGTGCGACTTTGGGTGAGCACCGTTTCATGCATCCTTGTAGTGCCTGTTTCTGGCACTTATCCGGATGCTACCTGCTGCTAAGAGGGCTTCTTGTCTTGCTCGATGTCCCCTCTACCTCCTGGTCCAATTTGCGACCTCCTGGTCCCTCCTGGGCCACAGCAGCATCCAAAAACGCTAACCGCACGATTTGCAGCTAGCAAGGCTTGTTGGCGTTCTTTCGGCGGGAAAACACTTTTGCACAACTCTTCACGGCGAGAGGGATCTGTCCACCAAAGAGGAAGTCTCTAGCCCTTTTCGTTCCTGCAGAAACCTCTGCTTCTTCTGTCCAGTAGAAGCTTCTTTGCATCCACAGCTGGCATTTCCTGGGCATATGCCCATCTCCGACTTGCTTGTGACTTTTGGACTTGGTCCCCTTGTTCCACAGGTACCCTAGATTGGAAATCCATCGTTGTTGCATTGTTGGTTTGTGTCTTTCCTGCATTATTCCTCTAACACGACTTCTTTGTCCTTAGGGGAACTTTAGTGCACTTTGCACTCACTTTTCAGGGTCTTGGGGAGGGTTATTTTTCTAACTCTCACTATTTTCTAATAGTCCCAGCGACCCTCTACAAGGTCACATAGGTTTGGGGTCCATTCGTGGTTTGCATTCCACTTTTGGAGTATATGGTTTGTGTTGCCCCTATCCCTATGTGTCCCCATTGCATCCTATTGTAACTATACATTGTTTGCACTGTTTTCTAAGACTATACTGCATATTTTTGCTATTGTGTATATATATATCTTGTGTATATTTTCTATCCTCTCACTGAGGGTACACTCTAAGATACTTTGGCATATTGTCATAAAAATAAAGTACCTTTATTTTTAGTATAACTGTGTATTGTGTTTTCTTATGATATTGTGCATATGACACTAAGTGGTACTGTAGTAGCTTCACACGTCTCCTAGTTCAGCCTAAGCTGCTCTGCTAAGCTACCATTATCTATCAGCCTAAGCTGCTAGACACCCTATACACTAATAAGGGATAACTGGGCCTGGTGCAAGGTGTAAGTACCCCTTGGTACTCACTACAAACCAGTCCAGCCTCCTACAATTGGGCCTTCCTGTAGCAAGGAGATCTACTAAGGCAGAGATGCTACATAACTACATAGTCTGGGGGGAGGAAAGATGGGCAGAGAGAGAGGCAGCAAGAAACCAAATGACTAAGTACCCCTCAGATGAGGAGGAGGACTACGCACATGAGGAGGAAGACTGCTCACATGAGGAGGAAGACTACTCAGATGAGGAAAGAGACCCAGAGATAGTTGCATGGCTCCGAAGTCAAAGGCGACAGGAGCAACAATTAGAGGAGTATCTTGCAGAGGTTGAGGCAAAAAGACTCTTAGCCCTGGAAGAAGAAAAGATTGCAGCTCAAGAGCTGAGCTGTAAAGAGCTGAAACTGGAGGCCGGAAGGGCTGAGTCCAGTTCCGATGGTGGCAGCAAAAATCTTGCATCTAGTACTGCTGAAGAAGGGCACAAGCCCAGAGATGTGGTGCCCAACTTGAAGAAGGGAGTTGACACACCCCAGGCGGTTCAAGGGTATGAGGTAGTTCCCGTTATGCACAGGGTCCCTGAGAAGGATTGGGGAACTGGCACAGGGAGTCATATTCCTACTGGGGGAGGGACACTTTACTGACTCTAGCAGAGAGTGACAGAGAAAAGGGTTCCCCCCTGGTGGACGTCCTGGATATAGAGTGTAGAGACATCCCAGAAGAGTATAGGTTGAGTGTCAGGGACAGACAGATACTGTCTCACCAGTCTCAGGAGGGTGAGGTAGAGTGCTTTTCCAAGTTTGAGTTACTGGATGGTTGGGTGAAGGGTACTGTGGTTAATACCTGTGAAGGGCAGAATGATGTAATTGCTGGAGAGCATATGTCTGGTCCTTATTTTCCAGAGCTACGCCAACACCAGGTGGAGTGTGAGTTCTCTGACCCCAGGGAACTTACAATGGAGGCAGACTTCTGGGTGAGTACCAGAGAGTCTGAAGAGGCATTTGGGGGTGCTCCTGAAGGGAGTGGTCTAGGTGGTTCCCAACCGAGTGAGGTGGGAAAGGATTGTAGTGTCCCAGGTAGGTCCCAGGTCCTAGAGGGTTCCATGAGGGAACACCAGGAGGGAAGCCTCGCCTGTACCGTAGGGCCACCTTTTGAGGAAAGCCCCGCAGTGTCAGAAGAACTTGGGGGGGTGACTGTAGCCAGCATCCCAACAGTTCTGGTGTCTGGCAGTACCCCTCCTAGTGAGGGGGTGCAGAAGTCCAGACATAGGGTTGAGAGGGGGTTGCAGACCCCAGTGGAGGACCTTGAGAGTCAGGGGACAGCTCTGAGAGCAGAGCCCCCCAGGAATGACCCAGGTGAAACCGTTTCTGGTTTGGGGGAAACCCAGACTCTGCCGGATGGGCAGAGGTCAGGAGACCTGCGCCAACCATACTCTTGTGTGGCCCTTGGGGACGGTGTGTCCCTTGTGGGGGGTGAGAGTGCCCCCCCAGGAAGTCCTGGCATGCCAGGCAAAGATTCAACCTCAGGGTGGTGACTCTGGGTTGGATACCCAGGTTCAGAGGATAAACTCTGACCTGGTGGGAGGTAGATGTGCCTCCCAAGAAGTCCTGCTGTGCCAGGCAATTGTCCAACCTCAGGGTGTTGACTCTGGGTTGGATGACCAGGTTTAGAGGTTAAACTCTGACCTGGTGGGGGGTAGGTGTGCCCCCCAGAAAGTCCTGGCGTGCCAGGCAATTGCCCAACCTCAGGGTGGTGACCCTGGGTTGGGGAACCAGGCTCAGAGGTTAAACTCTGACCTGGTGGGAGGTAGGTGTGCCTCCCTGGAAGTCCTGGCCTGCCAGGCAATGGTTCAACCTCAGGGTGGTGACTCTGGGTTGGCTAACCAGGTTCAGGGGATAAACTCTGACCTGTTGGGGGGTAGGTGTGCCCCCCAGAAAGTCCTGGTGTACCAGGCAGTTGTCCCACCTCAGAGTGCTGACTCTGGGTTGGATAACCGGGTTCAGAGGTTAAACTCTGACCTGGTGGGGGGTAGGTGTGCCCCCCAGAAAGTCCTGGCGTGCCAGGCAATTGTTCAACCTCAGGGTGGTGACCCTGGGTTGGAGAACCAGGTTCAAAGGTTAACCTCTGACCTGGTGGGAGGTAGGCGTGCCTCCCAGAAAGTCCTGGTGTGCCAGGCAGTTGCCCAACCTCAGGGTGGTGACTCTGGGTTGGATACCCAGGTTCAGAGGTTAAAGTCTGACCTGGTGGGAGGTAGGTGTGCCTCCCAAGAAGTCCTGCTGTGCCAGGCAATTGTCCAACCTCAGGGTGTTGACTCTGGGTTGGATGACCAGGTTCAGAGGTTAAACTCTGACCTGGTGGGGGGTAGGTGTGCCCCCCAGAAAGTCCTGGCGTGCCAGGTAATTGCCCAACCTCCGGGTGGTGACCCTGGGTTGGGGAACCAGGCTCAGAGGTTAAACTCTGACCTGGTGGGGGGTAGGTGTGCCCCCCAGAAAGTCCTGGCGTGCCAGGCAATTGTTCAACCGCAGGATGGTGACTCTGAGTTGAATGGCCAAGTTCAGAGGTTAAGCTCTGACCTGGTGGAGGGTCAGTGTGCCCTCCAGGAAGTCCTGGCGTGCCAGGCAATTGTTCAACTTCAGGGTGGTGACTCTGAGCTGAATGGTCAGGTGCAGAGGTTAAACTCTGACCTGGTGGGGATAGGTGTGCCTCCCAGAAAGTCCTGGGTTGCCAGGCAGTGATCCAGTCTGAGGGTACAGACCCGGGGCTGGAAGACCAGGTTCAGGGTGTCCCCCCGGACCTGGAGGGAGGGGCTACTGATAACAGTGCCCCTACCCTGTTGTCTTCTGAGGAGGCCACTCCTAGTTGGAGGGTGCTGGACCCCAGAAGGGAGGGCAGGGGGAGGGAAACCTCACCCCGGGCCCTAGTCCAACCTGAAGGTACAGACCCCAGGTTGGAGGGCCAGTTGCAGGTTAACAGCCCTGCACTGGTGGAGGAATGGTACAGGGCGACTTCTGTAAGCACCCTGACCATGTTGGACTCTGGGGGTACCGCTCCAGGAGGGAGGGTACAGAGCCCCAGAGGGGAGGACCAGGTTCGGGCTGTCATTCCTGACCTGGTGGAAGGGAGAGTGGTTAAAGGGTGCCCAGCACCTGGGGCTACCGCCCCCCACTCTCCACAGCCACAGTGGTTGGAGAGCTTTGAGAGGCCTGGGGCCTGGCTCTCATCCCTGGCAGCTGTCAGTAATCACTGTGGCTTGCTGTCCGGGTGGACAGAGTTATCCCTAGGGAGGGGACAAGTGTCACACCCCGGGGGTAGAGTGGGCAACACCACTGTGTTGGTCATGGTGGTACTATCCTGCTCCTGGGATACATCTGTGAGCCAAGTAAGGTTAGGTACTGCACAGATGGGGATCCAGGTAAGGAGAAAGGTTCCCCATGGGTTGGCTTAGTGGGCCCTGAGAGTATGGACAGAGGGATCCAATTGGAGTCAGGAAGGCGAAGAACTGGAGCTTGCCCCTGCTGTTGTGGGCCTGGGTCCTTGTTCTGTCGCCTCAAACAGGGAAGTACATCAGGATAGTGATTGTTCTCCCCTGGCTTTAGGCTGGTAGGGGGTCATGTTGGACCTGGCTTTTTGACAGGGACATCCCCAAACGTTTTGCCTCCTTCCTCCTATTTTTTTTTACCTGTTGTTGTTGGCTTTTGACCTCTGGGCACTTTACCACTGCTAACCAGTGTTAAAGTGCATATGCTCTCTGTGTAAATTGTACTACTGATTGGTTTATCCATGATTGACTATTTAATTTACTTATAAGTCCCTAGTAGAGTGCACTATATGTGCCTAGGGCCTGTAGATTAAATGCTGCTAGTGGGCCTGCAGCACTGGTTGTGCCACCCACTTCAGTAGCCCCTTAACCCTGTCTCAGGCCTGCCATTGCAAGGCCTGTGTGTGCAGTTTCACTGCCACTTCGACTTGGCATTTAAAAGTACTTGCCAAGCCTAGAACTCCCCTTTTTCTACATATAAGTCATCCCTAATGTGTGCCCTAGGTAACCCCTAGAGCAGGGTGCTGTGTAGGTAAAAGGCAGGACATGTACCTGTGTAGTTATATGTCCTGGTAGTGTAAAACTCCTAAATTCGTTTTTACACTACCGTGAGGCCTGCTCCCTTCATAGGCTAACATTGGGGCTGCTCTCATACACTGTTGAAGTGGCAGCTGCTGATCTGAAAGGAGCAGGAAGGTCATATTTAGTATGGCCAGAATGGTAATACAAAATCCTGCTGACTGGTGAAGTTGGATTTAATATTACTATTCTAGAAATGCCACTTTTAGAAAGTGAGCATTTCTTTGCACTTAAATCTTTCTGTGCCTTACAATCCGCGTCTGGCTAGGTTTAGTTGACAGCTCCTTGCGCATTCACTCAGACACACCCCAAACACAGGGTACTCAGCCTCACTTGCATACATCTGCATTTTGAATGGGTCTTCCTGGGCTGGGAGGGTGGAGGGCCTGCCCTCACACAAAGGACTGCCACACCCCCTACTGGGACTCTGGCAGACAGGATTGAACTGAAAGGGGGCTTGGTGCATTTCTTAGGCACTCTTTGAAGTCACCCCCACTTCAAAGGCAAACTTAGTATAAAACAGGGCCTCTGCCCTACCTCATGAGACACTTGCTGGAGAAGAAACCTGAACCAGAAACTACATCCTACCAAGAAGAACTGCCTGGCTGCTCAAAGGACTCACCTCTCTGCTTTTCTACAAAGGACTGCTGCCTTGCTGTTGGCCTGCTGCTTTGCTGAACTCTTGTCTGGCTGTAAAAGTGCTCTCCAAGGGCTTGGATAGAGCTTGTCTCCTGTTCCCTGAAGTCTCAGGACCAAAAAGACTTCTCTCTTCCTCTTGGACGCTCCGTGCACCGAACTTTTCGACGCACAGCTTGTTCCGCGTCAAGAAAAACACCGCACACCTACGCTGATCAACGCGACGCCTTCGGGACGATCGAAACTTTGACGCACGGCCTTGCAAGGACAACGCCGCCCGACTTCCAAGGAGAAATCGACTCGACGCCTGCCGTGAGATCAAAACTTTGACGCACGGCCTCGCAAGGACAACGCCGCCCGACTTCTAGAGGAGAAATCGACGCGATGCCTGCCGTGAGATCGAAACTTTAACGCACGGCCTCGCAAGGACAACGCCGCCCGACCTCTGGAGAAGAAATCGACGCGACGCCTGCCGTGAGATCGTAATTTTGACACGCAGCCCCGCAGAACGACGCACAGCCGGAAAACAAGCAGGAAAATCCACGCACAGACCCGGGACGTCTGGTAATCCCCGCGACCCACAGAAAGAGACTGTCCGCGCGCCGGAAAACGACGCACGACTTCCCCGCGTGGAAAATAACGACGCAAGTCCGTGTGTGCTGGGGAGAAATCGACGCACACCCTTTTTCCACGCACCTCTTCCTTTGTGGCCCTCTGAGGAGATTTTCCACCAGAAACCAGGTACTTTGTGTTTGAAAGACACTTTATTTACTTTCTAAAGACTTAAGACACTTTGGGCCTCATTATGACCCTGGCGGTAGAGAACCGCCAGGGCCAACGGGGGCGGGAGCACCGCCGACAGGCCGGCGGTGCTCCCTTGGGCATTCTGACCGCGGCGCTTTGGCCGCGGTCAGAAAGGGAAAACCGGCGGTCTCCCGCCGGTTTTCCACTGCCCCTAAGAATCCTCCAAGGCGGCGCAGCTCGCTGCGCCGCCGAGGGGATTCTGACAATCCTTACCGCCATCCTGTTCCTGGCGGCTCGCCCGCCAGGAACAGGATGGCGGTAAGGATTGTCGTGGGGCCCCTGGGGGCCCCTGCAGTGCCCATGCCAATAGCATGGGCACTGCAGGGGCCCCCGTAAGAGGGCCCCGCTAGTATTTCACTGTCTGCGTAGCAGACAGTGAAATACGCGACGGGTGCAGTAGCACCCGTCGCACCTTCCCACTCCGCCAGCTCGATTACGAGCCGGCATCCTCGTGGGAAGGGATTTTTTCCCTGGGCTGGCGGGCGGTCTTTTGGAGACCGCCTGCCAGCCCAGGGAAAAACTCATAATACCCTCCGCGGTCTTCTGACCGCGGAGCGGTATTATGGAGGGCGGCATCCTGGCGGGCGGCCTCCGCCGCCCGCCAGGGTCGTAATGAGGCCCTTTATATCACTTTTCAGTGATATCTTTACAAATTCGTATTGCAACTTTGATCGTTTTGACCTGAAGATACCCAGATAAATATTATATATTTTTCTAAACACTGTGTGGTGTATTTTTGTGGTGTTATGCTATGGTGTTGTATGATTGATTGCACAAGCGCTTTACACATTGCCTTCTAAGTTAAGCCTGATTGCTCGTGCCAAGCTACCGGAGGGTGAGCACAGGCTGATTTTGGATTGTGTGTGACTTACCCTGACTAGAGTGAGGGTTCTTGCTTGGACAGAGGGCAACCTGACTGCCAACCAAAAACCCAATTTCTAACAGTGTGCCTGTGCACTGTCAGTGACCTGGCCAAAGAGGGAATGAAAGAGAGGAAATTGGATCATACAATCAAAGCTGTTCCGAACACGGGCCCCCAAAATATCTTTGGTCCAGGCATCCCAAAGCCCTTAAGATGTCCCTGCTGAGGTCAAATGTCAGCCGCTGTCTTCCACTCTACAACACTGCACTCTGACACTCCAATCTGCAACACTGCACTCTCTATCACTGAACTCTACGCC
The DNA here is from genome assembly GCF_031143425.1 of Pleurodeles waltl. Taxonomy (NCBI): domain Eukaryota; kingdom Metazoa; phylum Chordata; class Amphibia; order Caudata; family Salamandridae; genus Pleurodeles; species Pleurodeles waltl. The sequence goes on along the minus strand of NC_090450.1, from coordinate 1,008,387,327 downwards.
ACTCTGCTCTGCACTACTCCACTCTATGCCACTCAACTCTGCTCTGCACTACTCCACTCTATGCCACTCAACTCTGCTCTGCACTACTCCACTCTATGCCACTCCACACTGTTACTATATTCCCTCTGGACCCGTCTATGTTACTCGGCACCACTCTGCACCACTGCACCCTATGCCACTCAACTCTACTCTGCACTCTATGCCACTGCACTCTATGCCACCCAGCTCTACTCTGCACCCTATGCCACTCAACTCTACTCTGCACTCTGCCACTGCTCTCTATGCCACTCTACTCTGCACCCTATGCCACTGCACCCTATGCCACTCAGCTCTACTCTGCACTCTATGCCACTGCACCCTATGCCACTCAACTCTACTCTGCACCCTATGCCACTGCACCCTATGCCACTCAGTTCTACTCTGCACTCTGTGCCACTGCACTCTATGCCACTCAACTCTACTCTGCACCCTATGCCACTGCACCCTATACCACTCAGCTCTACTCTGCACTCTATGCCACTGCACTCTATGCCACTCAACTCTACTCTGCACTCTATACCACTGCACTCTATGCCACCCAGCTCTACTCTGCACCCTATGCCACTCAACTCTACTCTGCACTCTGTGCCACTGCACTCTATGCCATCCAGCTCTACTCTGCACCCTATGCCACTGCACCCTATGTCATTCAACTCTACTCTGCACTCTATGCCACTGCACTCTATGCCACTCTACTCTGCACCCTATGCCACTGCACTCTATGCCACTCTACTCTGCACCCTATGCCACTGCACCCTATGCCACTCAGCTCTACTCTGCACTCTATGCCAATGCACCCTATGCCACTCAACTCTACTCTGCACCCTATGCCACTGCACCCTTTGTCACTCAACTCTACTCTGCACCCTATGCCACTGCACCCTATGCCACTCAACTCTACTCTGCACTCTATGCCACTGCACCCTATACCACCCAGCTCTACTCTGCACCCTATGCCACTCAACTCTACTCTGCACTCTGTGCCACTGCTCTCTATGCCACTCTACTCTGCACCCTATGCCACTGCACCCTATGCCACTCAACTCTACTCTGCACCCTATGCCACTGCACCCTATGCCACCTAACTCTACTCTGCACCCTATGCCACTGCACCCTATGCCACTTAACTCTACTCTGCACCCTATGCCACTGCACCCTATGCCACTCAGCTCTACTCTGCACCCTATGCCACTGCACCCTATGCCACTCAACTCTACTCTGCACTCTATGCCACTGCACCCTATACCACCCAGCTCTACTCTGCACCCTATGCCACTCAACTCTACTCTGCACTCTGTGCCACTGCTCTCTATGCCACTCTACTCTGCACCCTATGCCACTGCACCCTATGCCACTCAACTCTACTCTGCACCCTATGCCACTGCACCCTATGCCACCTAACTCTACTCTGCACCCTATGCCACTGCACCCTATGCCACTTAACTCTACTCTGCACCCTATGCCACTGCACCCTATGCCAATCAGCTCTACTCTGCACCCTATGCCACTGCACCCTATGCCACTTAACTCTACTCTGCACCCTATGCCACTGCACCCTGTTCCACTCAGCTCTACTCTGCACTCTGTGCCACTGCACTCTATTCTAATCGACTCTACATTACCCTTCTACGCTGTATGCATGACACTCTACGACACTCTACAAAACTCCACTCTACACCACTCCACTCTACGTCACAACACTCCCAACACTCCACTCTATGCCATTTCACTTCAGTCTACATCACTCTACAACACTGTATGCCACTCTAGCCACTCTATGACACTCCATGCCACTCTCTTATGTGCCACTAACTTTTAGCTACGCTGAACAGCTGGTGTAGAACATGGCTACAACACATTGGCATAGACAATAGGTCTTGCATAGGCGAGACCTATTGGCTTTGCCAATGCTTGTTTCATTTGCTGTGTTGCATTCTGTTACCCTCTCGTGGTGCTGTAAGGCAGGTGAGGTCAGGAGTTTTAGTGTGGCACAGGACCTAGCAGGTCTTCACAATGAAGCTCAAAGCCCACCTGTGCCCAGGTGATGGTTGTTGAGGTGATAACAGTCATTGTGCTGCCTATGCTAGGGGTGTCATTTATTAATTCTTTCAGAGGACTCATTCATCGTAACCCTTATGCACATAGTGTGCACCTCTCTAAATCAGCTAACCGGGGGTCTACCCCTTCCGAGAAAGCCAACACTAGTTTACTGATTTATTTGTAGTGGAAATCACTGGTTGGGATGGATTGCCACTTTGTAGCACTGATAATAGTGGACATAGCCATTGTTTATATATTGTTGACTACATTGTGGTGCACAGAGCACATCATGGAGAAATCTTGTGTATTCTTTATGTGGAAAAATATATTAGTTATAGAACGGAAGCCCACACCCATCCAGATGTGGCATGCTTCATCATAGGGCCTCTCCTGACATTGGTGGATGGGCCACCAATGTAGGCTTCTACCGTGGTTAACCAAGGGAGCTCTTGAGGGTGAAATGTGGTCCTGTGTGTTGGGCCAGGGGCCACAATAAACTGGTGTGAATGAGACCCCACACACGTGTAGTGAGAGGTATAGATAAACCTACCTCCTGATGTGTAGAGAAGAGTATAGATAAAACAGTCTCCGACTTCAAGAGAGGGGTATAGATGAAACTACCTCCTGATGTGTAGGAGGGTGTAGGAAGCCGGCTCCCTATGTAGTGCTCTACAGTGAAGTGCACCGTGCAGAGGGTCCAGTGGATCCCCAATTGGTATTGCAGAGGCAAAAGTAGATATGTCTAATGCTCTGTGGTAGTGCGGGCGAACAGCTGGGCTTATCAGAGGGTACTGCCAAGCATTTGTTGACCTCACAGAAGCAATAAATGAGACACACACTCAATAAATCTGAGACCAGTTTAGAAAAATAATTATTTTTATATATATTTCAAACTCAAGAACTTCATAATCAGGTAAGTAGACTTTTAAGCATAAATACTTGGCGTTTCAAAAATGGACACACTGCAGTTTTCAGAGTTCTCTCATTGTTATCCTATGGAGGAGAACAATTTTCAGCAAACACAGGGTTAAAAATGACTTACAAAGCCAATCTCTGGGAGTTAAGGTAAGTACTGGGCACTGGTAAGAACCGCACCAACAGGTCACACAGGGCAGAACTGGGGCGGCCGGGTGCAGAGGTGAAGTAAGGCTTCGGTTGCCCAATGGTTTCTTATGGGAGTTTGGTCTTCTCAAAGACAGACTGCAGGCTCTGACTAGGAAGCCAGTCAGGGACAACAAGCAGGTAGGTCAAAGACTTGAGATATTCAGGAAGGTAGGTGCACTGTTAGTCCTTGTCTCCAGGACCCAGGGAAGATGGATGCAGGGATGTCCTTTGACATCGGGTTTCACCATCTGGGAGTACTCACGGCCAGGGGTCCTGCATGTTGAGGCTGCAGGTGTCGTTGGGGAGTCCAGCAGGTGGTCAACTAAGGTGGACTCGAGCTCAAGGGAGCTGGGGGACGTTGTTGGCACCAGTGGCCCTCCTCTGTTGGCATCAGGGGCGAAGGGTGCAGTGGTTGCTATAGATGTTGGGTTCTCTCTCACTACCAGGCTTTGGGAGAGAGGGCCTGCATGCAGGGGCTGCAGGTTGCTTGGATGAGACCAGGAGAGGTGGCACTTGGGTGGACTAAATCTTAGAACAGCTGTTGAGTCCTGCTGGCACTATTGGTGGTCTTCTCACCGGGTCAAGGTCATTGGGTGCAGAGGTCACTTCATTGTTGAGTCTCCAGGCTGCAGAGACCTTGTTGGATACTTTGTTGCTGAGCAGGTCCACTGCTCATGGGAGTCTGAGTATTTTTAGAAGGCAGGCAGGCAGGCTTCCTGGGTTTCTAGAAGCTGCAGGCCAAGTCTTTTTGTGCAGAGTCCGTTGAGGTCAGCAGACAGGCCGGAAGGGTTGGTACTGGGTCAGCTGCTTCTTCTTCCTCTTCTTCTGCAGGGGGAACTCTTCCTTGTCCTTCTTCAGGTAGTCAGGATCTGAGTTCTAGGGCTCAGGGATGCCACCTAAATACTCAATTTATGGGTGATACAGGGAGTGTCAAGCCCCGTTAGGGGTTCTACACCCTTTCTATGACCACTTCAGCTGGGAAGTGGGCATAACCCTGCCCCTGGAGGCCTAATTCCTTCCAAACAAGATGGAGGAATTTAAAAAGTCTCCACTTCAGGTCATCCACTTTAGGGGTGGAATGGCATGAAGTGGGCACATCTCCTAATCCTACTAATCTGCCTAATTGTCCCACCTGAACTGCCACTAAAAGTAGGGTCAGGACAGGGGGGTTGGTCATCTCTGCCATTTAGAGAGACCTGGGTTGCATTTCAAAGAAGACAAGGCCTTTGAAGCTCTCCGCCCTGGTATGTCCATCCTGCTCTGGATGAGGTGTTATCACCTCCACCAAGGCAGGCCTTTGTTCTGGGCCTCCAAGAGCATTGGCTCTCACCTCAGAGGGCCAGAACTCAGTCTAGGGTGGCTGCACTGGTTTGGACCGGTCAGTGAACATGCCAGTAACTGTGTAGGTTTTCAGGGGGCACTTCTAAGGTGCCCTCTGGGTGAATTTTTAAATAAATTAATCACTGAGGTAAGTGAGGGTTTATTATTCTGAGATCTTTGATACCAAAGAAGTCATCATGTAGTTGAGGAACTCGTTATGACCAGTGTCCAGCACATGCATTTAAAATGGCTTCCCTGTGTGCTTACTATGTCTCAGAATCGACAGAGACAGAGCGGGAGCATACGTGCTCATGCAGTCATGCCCTCACAAGTGCCTGGATGCACGGTGCCTTAGGGGTGACTTACACCTGGCATGTGCAGTGTTAGGGGACCTGGCGCACAGGGGTGTGTGACAGGTTGTGTTTTCAATTTGGCCTGCACCAACACAGGCAGTCTGCACTGGCAGCACTGTGTGGGTTAGGTGAGGGGTCCTTGAGGTTGGCACAATTGCTGCTGCGGCCCTCAGATACTTTCCTTAGTACCCCTGGCCCTAGGTACCAGGGGTACCATTTACTAGGGGCTTACAGTGGTAGTTAAAGAGTTTGCCAATTGTGCAAACCAACTGTGCAGTTTTGGAGAAAAAGATCTGGCACTGGGGACGTGGTTAGCAGGGACCCAGTGCACTAACAGTCAAAATCACACCAGAAACCAGGCAAAAAGTGTGCCGGGTGGGGTGACCATGTCAAAAGAGGCACTTTCCTACAACAATGCACTCTGTTCTCCCACAGCCACCACCTTGCTTTACTTTCTGATGCTCATATGCTCGACTCACTTTGGTGTGCCCTTGGAGCACATGAGAGGGAACCGTGTCCCCCAGGACCAGTAGAGGGCCAAGCGGTGAATGTTGACGCCTCCTCTGCGTCACGTTGCTGCTCTGCTCTGGCAAGGTGTCTGGAGTGGAACGGCCGCCTATGCATCCATATGCCTGATGTTCCACTGGGGTACCTCATGTGAGAAATACTTAACATATATTTGGCAGATGACAATTTTTGATAACACCTTTTTTCTTCCCTGAAGGGATGTAGAAGAACTCAAGCAATCATGGGTGTGGAAGCAGCTGTTGGACACTGTCTTGGCTCATATGCTCAAGTTATTATGGAGAGCCCACTCCCTCAACCCGTGTTAGGAGGCCAACCATGTACTACATATACCCTTCGCCTCGTAGCAAACCTTTTGAGGATAACCAAATTATCATGGTCGATCCACAAACCTCAACTCTGCAAGTCCCTACAGCTCACAGTCTGTCTGTGTACACAACTTTTCATAGAGAGCACACTCCTTCAGCATACCCCGGACCCGTTAGGAGGCCAACCATGTACTACATATACCCATCGCCCTGTAGCAAAATTTTGAGGATAACCAAATTATCATTGTCAATCCACAAACCTCAGCTCTGCAAGTCCCTACAGCTCACAGTCTGTGTGTACAGAACTCTTCACGGAGAGCACAGTCCTTCAGCATACCCAAAACTTGTTAGGAGGCCTACAATGTACTTCATATACCCATCACCCTGTAGCAAACCTTTTGAGGATAACCAAATTATCATGGTCAATCCTCAAACCTCAACTCTGCAAGTCCCTACAGCTCACAGTCTGTGTGTGTACACAACCCTTCACGGAGAGCACACTCCTTCAGCATACCCAAGAACCATCAGGAGGCCAAGAATGCTGCAAAAGCTTACACGCGTTAGAAGTACACATGCTAAAGAAAATTGAATCAAGATGTACCTCGCTGAATACTTTCAAATATGAAAAACAAATTGTCACAGTAATTGAATGATGTCACCTGTGATGTCATCGATGATGCTGTTTGAGATGGCACCAGTTATGTCATTAATGTTGTCATTAAACACGTCATGTGTGATGTAATATGTGAGGTCATTAGCAGTGAATGGCAGGGGCGGAAATTATAGTTAGCTTGCTGAACTATAACGAGAATGTTGGTGGTTTTTCAGGTTTAAAATGTTATGTTATGACTAACATTGTCACCTAAGTATAACTTCCATTTAACCTTTGTTTTTCCCACTGAATTTCTAAATATTTTTTAATGCAGGTTATGTTTGTTTTTTTTTAGACGTAATTACAGCGTCACTTTAACTTTTGCTTTTTTCTGTGATACATTTGAATAGTCAACTTTTAGTAAAGTCGCCAGCATTGTCATGATGTCAGCGCATTCTGGTTGCAAAACATTACTATTTCACCAACTCCTTGAAGGAGGTAGTAACTCATCCGCAAATGGCAAAGGATCCCAATGGGACCGCTTCATTTTTGATACTCGAAAAAAATATTTTTTAAGAGCAGGCAGTGGTCCTATAGACCACAGCGTACTCATTTTCTAATTTTTAAACCCATCTTGTTTTCCTTTAAGGAAACTGGCTGCATTAAAAAAAAGATTGTTTTATTAAAAAGCAATCACAGGCATGGTGGTTTGCCAACCCCAACAGGCCACCATTCCTGGGCTGCTTATCATTCCTAATGGGTCGCAAACTGTGAGCTAGCTCATTATTATTCATGAGGTATTTCGATTTGCGATCCACTAGGAATTGCTATTCGAAAGATGTAGGTTTTCTTACATCAGGAATTGTGGTGTACTCATTGTGATTAGGTAAGGATCACAATTAGGAAATTGCAATTCTAGATTTTTGTGCATGTGTTGCACAGTGTCACATCTGGAGGGACGTGTCCCCTTCATGCAGTTCCGAATGGAGAAAATGTAAAGCATAAGGCTTGGGGTGTTAGTAACATAACAGGAACGAAAAAATGCAATCATTTATTTTTTAAGCAACCAGCTTTTCTCTGAAGTATATTTAGCCTAAAATGTCATCTACATAAGATGCTATTGTTTTTTAAGCACTTGCATTCTGTCAAACGTATATGACTAAAATTACATTTGTCATTTAGCCACATACATTTGAGGTGCTCACCATCTGCTAAAAGATGCTCCTTTTCGAGGTGCACTTCAGTTAACATCTATAATTTCCTTCTTGGCTCCTTGTGGTATAAAGTCTTGTTCGTCCCCTGTCCATAGTACAAATCATTCCACCCTTTCTAGGACTGTTTTATATCACGGCCTTGTTACACTCGCTCTATGAGGGCTTGTTCCACCCTCTCTATTACAGCTTTTTTCACCCTTTCAATGATGGCCTTGTTCTACCCTTTCTATGCGAGCCTTGTTCCACCCTCTCTATTACAGCCTTGTTTCACCCTCTAAATGAAGGACTTGTTCTATCCTTTCTATGAGGGCCTGGTTCCACCCTCTCTTTGATATCCATGTTCCATCCTCTCTATTTGAGCTTTAGTTCACCCTTTCATTAATGGCCTTATTCCACCCTTTCTATGAGCGCCTTGTTCCACCCTCTCTATTACAGCTTTGTTCACCCTTTCTGTGATGGCCTTGTTCCACCCTCGCTGTGACGGCCTTCTTCCACCCTCTCCTTGACGGCCTTGTTCCACCCTGTCTGTGACGGCCATGTTCCACCCTCTCAATGACAGCCTTGTTGCATTCTTTCTATGAGAGCCTTGTTCCACCCTGTATTTGATTGCCATGTTCCAACCTCTCTATTACAGTTTTAGTTCACCCTTTCAATGATGGCCTTGTTCCACCCTTTCTGTGAGGGCCTTGTTCCACCCTCTCTATTCCAAATTTGTTCACCCTTTCAATCACAACCTTGTTCCACCCTTTCTATAAAGTCCTTGTTCCACCCTCTCTATTACAGCTTTGGTTCACCCTTTCAATGACAACTTTCTTCCACCCTTTCAATGAAGGCCTTGTCCAACCCTTTCTATGAGGGCCTTTTTCCACTCTCTCTATTAAAGCTTTGTTCACCATTTCAATGACGGCCTTGTTCCACCCTTTCTATGAGGGCCTTGTTCCACCCTCTTTATTAAAGCTTTGTTCACCCTTTCAATGACACCCTTGTTGCACCCTTTCTATGAGGGCCTTGTTCCACCCTTTGTATTACAGCTGTTGTGCACCCTTTCAATGACGGCCTTCTTCCATCCTCTCTTTGATAGCCATGTGCCACCCTCTGTATAACAGCTTTAGTTCGCCCTTTCAATAATGGCCTTATTCCACTCTTTCTATGAGGGCCTTGTTTCACCCTCTCTATTACAACTTTGTTCGCCCTTTCAATGACAGCCTTGTTTCACCTCTCTGTGAGGGACTTGTTCCAACCTCTCTATTTCAGCTTTGGTTCACACTTTCAATGACGGCCTTGTTCCACACTTTCTATGAGGGACTTGTTCCACCTTCACTATTACAGCTTTGTTCACCCTTTCAATGACGGCCTTCTTCCACCCTTTCTATGAGGACTTGTTCCACCCTCTCTATTACAACTTTGTTCACCCTTTCAATGACAGCCTTGTTTCACCCTTTCTATGAGGGCATTGTACCACCCTCTCTATTACAACTTTGTTCACCCTTTCAATGACAGCCTTGTTCCACCTTTCTATGAGGGCCTTGTTCCACTCTCACTATTACAGCTTTGTTCACCCTTTCAATGACGGCCTTGTTCCACCCTCTCTATTACAACTTTGTTCACCCTTTCAATGATGGCCTTGTTCCACCCTTTCGATGAGGGTCTTGTTCAACCCTTTCTATGAGGGCCTTGTATCACCCTGTCTATTACAGCTTTGTTCACCCTTTCAATGATGGCCTTATTCCACTCTTTCTATGAGGGCCTTGTTCCACCCTCTCTATTACACCTTTGGTTCACCCTTTCGATGACAGCCTTGTTCCACCCTCTCTATGAGGGCCTTGTTCCACCCTCTTTATTACAGCTTTGGTTCACCCTTTCAATGACAGACTTGTTCCACCCTCTCTATCACAGCTTTGTTCACCCTTTCAATGATGGCCTTGTTCCACCCTTTCTATGAGGGCCTTATTCTACCCTCTCTATTACTAATTTGTTCACCCTTTCAATCACATCCTTGTTCCACCCTTTCTATAAGGTCCTTGTTAAACCCTTTCTATTTCAGCTTTGGTTCACATTTTCAATGACTGCCTTGTTCCACCCTTTCTATAAGGGACTTGCTCCACCCTCACTATTACAGCTTTGTTCACCCTTTCAATGACGGCCTTGTTACACCCTTTCTATGAGGACTTGTTCCACCCTCTCTATTACAACTTTGTTTGCCCTTTCAATGACAGCCTTGTTTCACCTCTCTGTGAGGGCCTTGTTCCACCCTCTCTATTTCAGCTTTGGTTCACACTTTCAATGACGGCGTTGTTCCACCCTTTCTATGAGGGACTGGTTCCACCTTCACTATTACAGCTTTGTTCACCCTTTCAATGACAGCCTTCTTCCACCCTTTCTATGAGGACTTGTTCCACCCTCTCTATTACAACTTTGTTCACCCTTTCAATGACAGCCTTGTTTCACCCTCTCTGTGAGGGCCTTGTTCCACCCTCTCTATTTCACCTTTGGTTCACACTTTCAATGACAGCCTTGTTCCACCCTTTCTATGAGGGCCTTGCTCCACCCTCACTATTACAACTTTGTTCACCCTTTCCTTGACGGCCTTGTTCCACCCATTCTATGAGGGCCTTGTTCCACCCTCTCTATTTCAGCTTTGGTTCACACTTTCAATGACGGCCTTGTTCCACCCTTTCTATGAGGGACTTGTTCCACTCTCACTATTACAGCTTTGTTCACGCTTTCAATTACGGCCTTGTTCCACCCTTTCTATGAGGGCCTTGTTCCACCCTCTCTATCACAAATTTGTTCACCCTTTCAATCATGGCCTTGTTCCACCCTTTCGATGAGGGTCTTGTTCCACCCTTTCTATGAGGGCCTTGTTCCACCCTATCTATTACAGCTTTGTTAACCCTTTCAATGATGGCCTTATTCCAACCTTTCTATGAGGGCCTTGTTCCACCGTCTCTATTACAGCTTTGGTTGACCCTATCAATGACGGCCTTGTTCCACCCTTTCTATGAGGGACTTGTTCCACCCTCTCTTTTACAGCTTTGTTAACCCTTTCAATGACGGCCTTCTCCACCCTTTCTTTGAGGGCCTTGTTCCACCATCTCTATTACTGCTTTGTTCACCCTTTCAATGTTGGCCCTGCCCACCTTTTCTATGAGGACCTTGTTCCACCCTGTCTTTTACAGCTTTGTTCACCCTTTCAATGACGGCCTTGTTCCATCCTTTCTATGAGGGCCTTGTTCCACTCTCTCTATTACAGCTTTGTTCACAGTTTCTATGACTGCCTTGTTCCATCCTCGCTTTAATAGCTTTATTCCACCCTCTCTATTGCAGCTTTGGTTCACCCTTTCAATGATGGCCTTGTTCCACCCTCTCTATTGCAGCTTTCTTCACCCTTTCAATGACGGCCTTTTTCCACCCTTTCTATGAGGGCCTTGTTCCAACCTCTCTATTACAGCTTTGTTCACCCTCTTTATTACAGCTATGTTCACCCTTTCAATTACTGCCTTGTTCCACCCTTTCTATGAGGGCCTTGTTCCACCCTCTCTATTACAGCCCTGTTTCACCCTCTCAATGAAGGCCTTGTTCCACCCTCTCTATTACAGCTTTAGTTCACCCTTTCAATGATGGCCTTGTTCCACCCTTTCAATGACGGCCTTGTTCCATCCTCTCTATGATAGCCTTGCTCCACCCTCTCTATTACAGCTTTGTTCACACTTTCAATGACAGCCTTGTTGCACCCTCTCTATTACAGCTTTGGTTCAGTCTTTCAATGACAGCCTTGTTTCACCCTTTCTATGAAGTCCTTGTTCCACACTCTCTATTACAGCTTTAGTTCACCCTTTCAATTACAGCTTTCTTCCACCATTTCAATGATGGGCCTTTTTTCCACCCTTTCTATGAGGGCCTTAGTCCACTCTCTCTATTACAGCTTTTGTTCACCATATCAATGACAGCCTTGTTCCACCCTTTCTATGAGGGCCTTGTTCCAACCTCCCTATTACAGCTTTGTTCACCCTTTCAATTATGGCCTTGTTCCACCCTTTCGATGAGGGCCTTCTACCCTCTCTATTACAAATTTGTTCACCCTTTGAATCACATCCTTATTTCACCCTTTCTATAAGGGCCTTGTTCCACCCTTTCTATTTCAGCTTTGGTTCACATTTTCAATGACTGCTTTGCTCCACCCTTTCTATAAGGGACTTGTTCCACCCTCACTATTACAGCTTTGTTCACCCTTTCAATGACGGACTTGTTACACCCTTTCTATGAGGGCCTCGTTCCACCCCCTCTATTACAACTTTGTTTACCCTTTTAATGACAGCCTTGTTTCACCTTCTCTGTGAGGGCCTTGTTCCACCCTCTCTATTTCAGCTTTGGTTCACACTTTCAATGACGGCCTTGTTCCACCCTTTCTATGAGGGCCTTGTTCCACCTTCACTATTACAGCTTTGTTTACCCTTTCAATTACGGCCTTGTTCCACCCTTTCAAAGAAGGCCTTGTTCCACCCTGTCTATGAGCGCCTTGTTCTACCCTCTCTGTTACAACTTTGTTCACCTTTTCAATTACAGCCTTGTATCACCCTCTCTGTGAGGGCCCTGTTCCTCCCTCTCTATTTCAGCTTTGGTTCACACTTTCAATGACTGCCTTGTTCCACCCTTTCTATGAGGGCCTTGTTCCACCCTCATTATTACAGCTTTGTTCACCCTTTCAATGACGGCCTTGTTCCACGCCTTCTATGAGGGGCTTGGTCTACCCTCTCTATTACAACTTTGTTCGCCCTTTCAATGACAGCCTTGTTTCACCCTCTCTGTGAGGGCCTTGTTCCACCCTCTCTATTTCAGCTTTGGTTCACACTTTCAATGACGGCCTTTTTCCACCCTTTCTATGAGGGCCTTGTTCCACCCTCACTATCACAGCTTTGTTCACCCTTTCAATGACAGCCTTGTTCCACTCTTTCTATGAGGGTCTTGTTCTACCCTTTCTATGAGGGCCTTGTTCCACCCTATCTATTACAGCTTTTTTAACCCTTTCAATGATGGCCTTATTCCAACCTTTTTATGAGGGCCTTGTTCCACTGTCTCTATTACAGCTTTGGTTGACCCTATCAATGACGGCCTTGTTCCACCCTTTCTATGAGGGACTTGTTCCACCCTCTCTTTTACAGCTTTGTTCACCCTTTCAATGACGGCCTTCTCCACCCTTTCTTTGAGGGCCTTGTTCCACCATCTCTATTACTGCTTTGTTCACCCTTTCAATGTTGGCCTTGTCCACCTTTTCTATGAGGACCTTGTTCCACCCTGTCTTTTACAGCTTTGTTCACCCTTTCAATGACGGCCTTGTTCCACCCTTTCTATGAGGGCCTTGTTCCACTCTCTCTATTACAGCTTTGTTCACCGTTTCTATGACTCCCTTGTCCCAACCTCGCTTTAATAGCTTTATTCCACCCTCTCTATTGCAGCTTTGGTTCACCATTTCAATGATGGCCTTGTTCCACCCTCTCTATTGCAGCTTTCTTCACCCTTTCAATGACAGCCTTTTTCCACCCTTTCTATGAGGGCCTTGTTCCAACCTCTCTATTACAGCTTTGTTCACCCTCTTTGTTACAGCTATGTTCACCCTTTCAATTACTGCCTTGTTCCACCCTTTCTATGAGGGCCTTGTTCCACCCTCTCTATTACAGCCCTGTTTCACCCTCTCAATGACGGCCTTGTTCCACCCTCTCTATTACAGCTTTAGTTCACCCTTTCAATGATGGCCTTGTTCCACCCTTTCAATAATGACCTTGTTCCATCCTCTCTATGATATCCTTGCTCCACCCTCTCTATTACAGCTTTGTTCACACTTTCAATGACGTCTTTGTTCCACCCTCTCTATTACAGCTTTGGTTCAGTCTTTCAATGACAGCCTGGTTTCACCCTTTCTATGAAGTCCTTGTTCCACACTCTCTATTACAGCTTTAGTTCACCCTTTCAATGACAGCTTTCTTCCACCATTTCAATGATGGGCTTGTTCCACCCTTTCTATGAGGGCCTTAGTCCACTCTCTCTATTACAGCTTTGTTCACCCTTTCAATTATGGCCTTGTTCCACCCTTTCTATGAGGGCCTTCTACCCTCTCTATTACAAATTTGTTCACCCTTTGAATCACATCCTTATTCCACCCTTTCTATAAGGGCCTTGTTCCACTCTTTCTATTTCAGCTTTGGTTCACATTTTCAATGACTGCTTTGTTCCACCCTTTCTATAAGGGACTTGTTCCACCCTCACTATTACAGCTTTGTTCACCCTTTCAATGACGGACTTGTTACACCCTTTCTATGAGGGCCTCGTTCCACCCCCTCTATTACAACTTTGTTTACCCTTTTAATGACAGCCTTGTTTCACCTTCTCTGTGAGGGCCTTGTTCCACCCTCTCTATTTCAGCTTTGGTTCACACTTTCAATGACGGCCTTGTTCCACCCTTTCTATGAGGGCCTTGTTCCACCTTCACTATTACAGCTTTGTTCACACTTTCAATGACGGCCTTGTTCCACCCTTTCAATTAAAGCCTTGTATCACCCTCTCTGTGAGGGCCCTGTTCCTCCCTCTCTATTTCAGCTTTGGTTCACACTTCCAATGACTGCCTTGTTCCACCCTTTCTATGAGGGCCTTGTTCCACCCTCACTATTACAGCTTTTTTAACCCTTTCAATGACGGCCTTGTTCCACGCCTTCAATGAGGGGCTTGTTCTATCCTCTCTATTACAACTTTGTTCACCCTTTCAATGACAGCCTTGTTTCACCCTCTCTGTGAGGGCTTTGTTCCACCCTCTCTTTTACAGCTTTGTTCACCCTTTCAATGACGGCCTTCTCCACCCTTTCTTTGAGGGCCTTGTTCCACCATCTCTATTACTGCTTTTTTCACCCTTTCAATGTTGGCCTTGTCCACCTTTTCTATGAGGACCTTGTTCCACCCTGTCTTTTACAGCTTTGTTCACCCTTTCAATGACGGCCTTGTTCCACCCTTTCTATGAGGGACTTGTTCCACTCTCACTATTACAGCTTTGTTCACCCTTTCAATTACGGCCTTGTTCCACCCTTTCTATGAGGGCCTTGTTCCACCCTCTCTATCACAAATTTGTTCACCCTTTCAATCATGGCCTTGTTCCACCATTTCGATGAGGGTCTTGTTCCACCCTTTCTATGAGGGCCTTGTTCCACCCTATCTATTACAGCTTTGTTAACCCTTTCAATGATGGCCTTATTCCAACCTTTCTATGAGGGCCTTGTTCCACGTCTCTATTAAAGCTTTGGTTGACCCTATCAATGACGGCCTTGTTCCACCCTTTCTATGAGGGACTTGTTCCACCCTCTCTTTTACAGCTTTGTTCACCCTTTCAATGACGGCCTTCTCCACCCTTTCTTTGAGGACCTTGTTCCACCATCTCTATTACTGCTTTGTTCACCCTTTCAATGTTGGCCCTGTCCACCTTTTCTATGAGGACCTTGTTCCACCCTGACTTTTACAGCTTTGTTCACCCTTTCAATGACGGCCTTGTTCCATCCTTTCTATGAGGGCCTTGTTCCACTCTCTCTATTACAGCTTTGTTCACAGTTTCTATGACTGCCTTGTTCCATCCTCGCTTTAATAGCTTTATTCCACCCTCTCTATTGCAGCTTTGGTTCAACCTTTCAATGATGGCCTTGTTCCACCCTCTCAATTGCAGCTTTCTTCACCCTTTCAATGACGGCCTTTTTCCACCCTTTCAATGAGGGCCTTGTTCCAACCTCTCTATTACAGCTTTGTTCACCCTCTTTATTACAGCTATGTTCACCCTTTCAATTACTGCCTTGTTCCACCCTTTCTATGAGGGCCTTGTTCCACCCTCTCTATTACAGCTCTGTTTCACCCTCTCAATGAAGGCCTTGTTCCACCCTCTCTATTACAGCTTTAGTTCACCCTTTCAATGATGGCCTTGTTCCACCCTTTCAATGACGGCCTTGTTCCATCCTCTCTATGATAGCCTTGCTCCACCCTCTCTATTACAGCTTTGTTCACACTTTCAATGACAGCCTTGTTCCACCCTCTCTATTACAGCTTTGGTTCAGTCTTTCAATGACAGCCTTGTTTCACCCTTTCTATGAAGTCATTGTTCCACACTCTCTATTACAGCTTTAGTTCACCCTTTCAATGACAGCTTTCTTCCACCATTTCAATGATGGGCCTTGTTCCACCCTTTCTATGAGGGCCTTAGTCCACTCTCTCTATTACAGATTTTGTTCACCATATCAATGACAGCCTTGTTCCACCCTTTCTATGAGGGCCTTGTTCCAACCTCCCTATTACAGCTTTGTTCACCCTTTCAATTATGGCCTTGTTCCACCCTTTCGATGAGGGCCTTCTACCCTCTCTATTACAAATTTGTTCACCCTTTGAATCACATCCTTATTCCACCCTTTCTATAAGGGCCTTGTTCCACCCTTTCTATTTCAGCTTTGGTTCACATTTTCAATGACTGCTTTGCTCCACCCTTTCTATAAGGGACTTGTTCCACCCTCACTATTACAGCTTTGTTCACCCTTTCAATGACGGACTTGTTACACCCTTTCTATGAGGGCCTCGTTCCACCCCCTCTATTACAACTTTGTTTACCCTTTTAATGACAGCTTTGTTTCACCTTCTCTGTGAGGGCCTTGTTCCACCCTCTCTATTTCAGCTTTGGTTCACACTTTCAATGACGGCCTTGTTCCACCCTTTCTATGAGGGCCTTGTTCCACCTTCACTATTACAGCTTTGTTCACCCTTTCAATGACGGCCTTGTTCCACCCTTTCAAAGAAGGCCTTGTTCCACCCTGTCTATGAGCGCCTTGTTCTACCCTCTCTGTTACAACTTTGTTCACCCTTTCAATTACAGCCTTGTATCACCCTCTCTGTGAGGGCCCTGTTCCTCCCTCTCTATTTCAGCTTTGTTTCACACTTTCAATGACTGCCTTGTTCCACCCTTTCTATGAGGGCCTTGTTCCACCCTCACTATTACAGCTTTGTTCACCCTTTCAATGACGGCCTTGTTCCACGCCTTCTATGAGGGGCTTGTTCTACCCTCTCTATTACAACTTTGTTCACCCTTTCAATGACAGCCTTGTTTCACCCTCTCTGTGAGGGCCTTGTTCCACCCTCTCTATTTCAGCTTTGGTTCACACTTTCAATGACGGCCTTGTTCCACCCTTTCTATGAGGGCCTTGTTCTACCCTCACTATTAAAGCTTTGTTCACCCTTTCAATGACAGCCTTGTTCCACTCTTTCTATTAGGGTCTTGTTCCACCCTTTCTATGAGGGCCTTGTTCCACCCTATCTATTACAGCTTTGTTAACCCTTTCAATGATGGCCTTATTCCACCCTTTCTATGAGGGGCTTGTTCCACCTTCTCTATTACAGCTTTGGTTCACCCTTTCAATGACGGCCTTGTTCCACCATTTCTATGGGGGACTTGTTCCACCCTCTCTTTTACAGCTTTTTTCACCCTTTCAATGACGGCCTTGTTCCACCCTTTCTATGAGGGCCTTGTTCCACCCTCTCTTTGATAGCCATGTGCCACCCTCTGTATAACAGCTTTCGTTCGCCCTTTCAATAATGGCCTTATTCCACTCTTTCTATGAGGGCCTTGTTTCACCCTCTCTATTACAACTTTGTTCGCCCTTTCAATGACAGCCTTCTTTCACCTCTCTGTGAGGGCCTTCTTCCACCCTCTCTATTTCAGCTTTGGTTCACACTTTCAATGACGGCCTTGTTCCACCCTTTCTATGAGGGAATTGTTCCACCTTCACTATTACAGCTTTGTTCACCCTTTCAATGACGGCCTTCTTCCACCCTTTCTATGAGGACTTGTTCCACCCTCTCTATTACAACTTTGTTCACCCTTTCAATGACAGCCTTGTTTCATCCTTTCTATGAGGGCATTGTACCACCCTCTCTATTACAACTTTGTTCACCCTTTCAATGACAGCCTTGTTCCAACCTCTCTGTGAGGTCCTTGTTCCACCCTCTCTATTTCACCTTTGTTTCACACTTTCAATGACGGCCTTGTTCCACCTTTCTATGAGGGCCTTGTTCCACTCTCACTATTACAGCTTTGTTCACCCTTTCAATGACGGCTTTGTTCCACCATTTCTATGAGGGCCTTGTTCCACCCTCTCTATTACAACTTTGTTCACCCTTTCAATGATGGCCTTGTTCCACCCTTTCGATGAGGGTCTTGTTCAACCCTTTCTATGAGGGCCTTTTTCCACCCTGTCTATTACAGCTTTGTTCACCCTTTCAATGATGGCCTTATTCCACTCTTTCTATGAGGGCCTTGTTCCACCTTCTCTATTACACCTTTGGTTCACCCTTTCAATGACATCCTTGTTCCGCCCTCTCTATGAGGGCCTTGTTCCACCCTCTTTATTACAGCTTTGGTTCACCCTTTCCATGACGGCCCTGTTCCACCCTTTCTATGAGGGACTTGTTCCACCCTCTCTATCACAGCTTTGTTCACCCTTTCAATGATGGCCTTTTTCCACCCTTTCTATGAGGGCCTTGTTCTAACCTCTCTATTACAAATTTGTTCACCCTTTCAATCACATCCTTGTTCCACCCTTTCTATAAGGTCCTTGTTAAACCCTTTCTATTTCAGCTTTGGTTCACATTTTCAATGACTGCCTTGTTCCACCCTTTCTATAAGGGACTTGCTCCACCCTCACTATTACAGCTTTGTTCACCCTTCCAATGACGGCCTTGTTACACCCTTTCTATGAGGGCCTTGTTCCACCCTCTCTATTACAACTTTGTTCGCCCTTTCAATGACAGCCTTGTTTCACCTCTCTGTGAGGGCCTTGTTCCACCCTCTCTATTTCAGCTTTGGTTCACACTTTCAATGACGGCCTTGTTCCACCCTTTCTATGAGGGACTAGTTCCACCTTCACTATTACAGCTTTGTTCACCCTTTCAATGACGGCCTTGTTACACCCTTTCTATGAGGGCCTTGTTCCACCCTCTCTATTACAACTTTGTTCGCCCTTTCAATGACAGCCTTGTTTCACCCTCTCTGTGAGGGCCTTGTTCCACCTTTCAAAGAAGGCCTTGTTCCACCCTGTCTATGAGCGCCTTGTTCTACCCTCTCTGTTACAACTTTGTTCACCCTTTCAATTACAGCCTTGTATCACCCTCTCTGTGAGGGCCCTGTTCCTCCCTCTCTATTTCAGCTTTGGTTCACACTTTCAATGACTGCCTTGTTCCACCCTTTCTATGAGGGCCTTGTTCCACCCTCACTATTAGAGCTTTGTTCACCCTTTCAATGACAGCCTTGTTCCACGCCTTCTATGAGGGGCTTGTTCTACCCTCTCTATTACAACTTTGTTCACCCTTTCAATGACAGCCTTGTTTCACCCTCTCTGTGAGGGCCTTGTTCCACCCTCTCTATTTCAGCTTTGGTTCACACTTTCAAGGACGGCCTTGTTCCACCCTTTCTATGAGGGCCTTGTTCCACCCTCACTATTACAGCTTTGTTCACCCTTTCAATGACAGCCTTGTTCCACTCTTTCTATGATGGTCTTGTTCCACCCTTTCTATGAGGGCCTTGTTCCACCCTATCTATTACAGCTTTGTTAACCATTTCAATGATGGCCTTATTCCACCCTTTCTATGAGGGGCTTGTTCCACCTTCTCTATTACAGCTTTGGTTCACCCTTTCAATGACGGCCTTGTTCCACCATTTCTATGGGGGACTTGTTCCACCCTCTCTTTTACAGCTTTTTTCACCCTTTCAATGACGGCCTTGTTCCACCCTTTCTATGAGGGCCTTGTTCCACCCTCTCTTTGATAGCCATGTGCCACCCTCTGTATAACAGCTTTCGTTCGCCCTTTCAATAATGGCCTTATTCCACTGTTTCTATGAGGGCCTTGTTTCACCCTCTCTATTACAACTTTGTTCGCCCTTTCAATGACAGCCTTCTTTCACCTCTCTGTGAGGGCCTTCTTCCACCCTCTCTATTTCAGCTTTGGTTCACACTTTCAATGACGGCCTTGTTCCACCCTTTCTATGAGGGAATTGTTCCACCTTCACTATGACAGCTTTGTTCACCCTTTCAATGACGGCCTTCTTCCACCCTTTCTATGAGGACTTGTTCCACCCTCTCTATTACAACTTTGTTCACCCTTTCAATGACAGCCTTGTTTCACCCTTTCTATGAGGGCATATTACCACCCTCTCTATTACAACTTTGTTCACCCTTTCAATGACAGCCTTGTTCCAAATTCTCTGTGAGGTCCTTGTTCCACCCTCTCTATTTCACCTTTGTTTCACACTTTCAATGACGGCCTTGTTCCACCTTTCTATGAGGGCCTTGTTCCACTCTCACTATTACAGCTTTGTTCACCCTTTCAATGACGGCCTTGTTCCACCATTTCTATGATGGCCTTGTTCCACCCTCTCTATTACAACTTTGTTCACCCTTTCAATGATGGCCTTGTTCCACCCTTTCGATGAGGGTCTTGTTCAACCCTTTCTATGAGGGCCTTTTTCCACCCTGTCTATTACAGCTTTGTTCACCCTTTCAATGATGGCCTTATTCCACTCTTTCTATGAGGGCCTTGTTCCACCCTCTCTATTACACCTTTGGTTCACCCTTTCGATGACAGCCTTGTTCCGCCCTCTCTATGAGGGCCTTGTTCCACCCTCTTTATTACAGCTTTGGTTCACCCTTTCCATGACGGCCCTGTTCCACCCTTTCTATGAGGGACTTGTTCCACCCTCTCTATCACAGCTTTGTTCACCCTTTCAATGATGGCCTTTTTCCACCCTTTCTATGAGGGCCTTGTTCTAACCTCTCTATTACAAATGTGTTCACCCTTTCAATCACATCCTTGTTCCACCCTTTCTATAAGGTCCTTGTTAAACCCTTTCTATTTCAGCTTTGGTTCACATTTTCAATGACTGCCTTGTTCCACCCTTTCTATAAGGGACTTGCTCCACCCTCACTATTACAGCTTTGTTCACCCTTTCAATGACGGCCTTGTTACACCCTTTCTATGAGGGCCTTGTTCCACCCTCTCTATTAATACTTTGTTCGCCCTTTCAATGACAGCCTTGTTTCACCTCTCTGTGAGGGCCTTGTTCCACCCTCTCTATTTCAGCTTTGGTTCACACTTTCAATGACGGCCTTGTTCCACCCTTTCTATGAGGGACTGGTTCCACCTTCACTATTACAGCTTTGTTCACCCTTTCAATGACGGCCTTGTTACACCCTTTCTATGAGGGCCTTGTTCCACCCTCTCTATTACAACTTTGTTCGCCCTTTCAATGACAGCCTTGTTTCACCCTCTCTGTGAGGGCCTTGTTCCACCCTCTCTATTTCAGCTTTGGTTCACACTTTCAATGACAGCCTTGTTCCACCCTTTCTATAAGGGCCTTGTTCCACCCTCACTATTACAGCTTTGTTCACCCTTCCAATGACAGCCTTGTTCCACTCTTTCTATGAGGGCCTTGTTCCACCCTCTCTATTACAACTTTGTTCACCCTTTCAATGATGGCCTTGTTCCACCCTTTCGATGAGGGTCTTGTTCCACCCTTTCTATGAGGGCCTTGTTCCACCCTATCTATTACAGCTTTGTTAACCCTTTCAATGATGGCCTTATTCCACCCTTTCCATGAGGGGCTTGTTCCACCCTCTCTATTACAGCTTTGGTTCACCCTTTCAATGACGGCCTTGTTCCACCATTTCTATGAGGGACTTGTTCCACCCTCTCTTTTACAGCTTTTTTCACCCTTTCAATGACGGCCTTGTTCCACCCTTTCTATGAGGGCCTTGTTCCACCCTCTCTTTGATAGCCATGTGCCACCCTCTGTATAACAGCTGTCGTTCGCCCTTTCAATAATGGCCTTATTCTACTCTTTCTATGAGGGCCTTGTTTCACCCTCTCTATTACAACTTTGTTCGCCCTTTCAATGACAGCCTTCTTTCACCTCTCTGTGAGGGCCTTGTTCCACCCTCTCTATTTCCGCTTTGGTTCAAATTTTCAATGACTGCCTTGTTCCACCCTTTCTATAAGGGATTTGCTCCACCCTCACTATTACAGCTTTGTTCACCCTTTCTATGAGGGCCTTGTTCCACCCTCTCTATTACAACTTTGTTCACCCTTTCAATGACAGCCTTGTTTCACCCTCTCTGTGAGGGCCTTGTTCCACCCTCTCTATTTCACCTTTGGTTCACACTTTCAATGACGGCCTTGTTCCACCCTTTCTATGAGGGCCTTGTTCCACCCTCACTATTACAGCTTTGTTCACCCTTTCAATGACAGCCTTGTTTCACCCTCTCTGTCAGGGCCTTGTTCCACCCTCTCTATTTCAGCTTTGGTTCACACTTTCAATGACGGCCTTGTTCCACCCTTTCTATGAGGGCCTTGTTCCACTCTCACTATTACAGCTTTGTTCAACCTTTCAATTACGGCCTTGTTCCACCCTTTCAATGATGGCCTTGTTCCACCCTTTCTATGAGGGCCTTGTTCCACCCTCTCTATTACAGTCTTGGTTCACCCTCTCAATGATGACTTGTTCTATCCTTTCTTTGAGGGCCTTGTTCCACCCTCTGTTTGATATCCATGTTCCACTCTCTATTTATTAGAGGTTTAGTTCACCCTTTCATTGACGGCCTGGTTCCACCCTTTCTATGAGCGCATTGTTCCACCCTCTCTATTACAGCTTTGTTCACTCTTTCTCTGACGGCCTTGTTCCACCCTCTCTGTGACACCCTTGTCCCACCCTTTGTATTACAGCCTTGTTCCACCCTCTCTGTGACAGCCTTCTTTCACCCTCTTCTTGATGGCCTCGTTCCACCCTCTCTGTGAGTGCCTTGTTCCACCCTCTCCTTGATGGCCTTGTTCCACCTTTTCTATGAGGGTCTTGTCCCACCCCCTCTATTACAGGTTTTGTTCACCATTTCAATGATGGCCTTGTTCCACCCTTTCTATGAGGGCCTTTTTCCAACCTCTTTATTACATCTTTGTTCACCCTTTCAATGAAACCCTTGTTCCACCCTTTCTATGATGGCCATGTTCCACCCTCTCTATTACAGCGTTGTTCACCCTTTCAATGATGGCCATGTTCCACCCTTTCTATGAGGGCCTTGTTCCACCCTCTCTATTACACCTTTGGCTCACCCTCTCAATGACGGCCTTCTTTCATCCTTTCTATAAGGGCCTTGTTCCACCCTCTCTTTGATAGCCATGTTACACCCTCTATATTACAGCTTTAGTTCACCCTTTCAATTATGGCCTTATTCCACCCTTTCTATGAGGGCCTTGTTCCACCCTCTCTATTACATCTTTGGATCACCCTTTCAATGAAGGCCTTCCTCCACCATTTCTATGAGGGACTTGTTCCACCCTCTCTATTACAGCTTTGTTCACCCTTTCAATGAGGGTCTTGTTCCACCCTTTCTATGAGGGCCTTGTTCCACCCTCACTATAACAGCTTTGTTCACCCTTTCAATGACGGCCTTGTTCCACACTTTCTATGAGGGCATTGTACCACCCTCTCTATTACAACTTTGTTCACCCTTTCAATGACAGCCTTGTTTCACCCTCTCTGTGATGGCCTTGTTCCACCCTCTCTATTTCAGCTTGGTTGACACTTTCAATGACAGCCTTGTTCCACCCTTTCTATGAGGGCCTTGTTCCACCATTACTATTACAGCTTTGTTCACCCTTTCAATGACGGCCTTGTTCCACCCTTTCTATGAGGGCCTTGTTCCACCCTCTCTATTACAACTTTGTTCACCCTTTCTATGACAGCCTTGTTTCACCATCTCTGTGAGGTCCTTGTTCCACCCTCTCTATTTCACCTTTCGTTCACACTTTCAATGACGGCCTTGTTCCACCCTTTCTATGAGGGCCTTGTTCCACCCTCACTATTACAGCTTTGTTCACCCTTTCAATGACGGCCTTCTTCTACCCTTTCTATGAGGGCCTTGTTCCACCCTTTCTATGAGGGCCTTCTTATACCCTCTCTATTACAAATTTGTTCACCCTTTCAATCACATCTTTGTTCCACCCTTTCTATAAGGGCCTTGTTCCACCCTTTCTATTTCAGCTTTGGTTCACACTTTCAATGACTGCTTTGTTCCACCCTTTCTATAAGGGACTTGTTCCACCCTCACTATTACAACTTTGTTCACCCTTACAATGACGGCCTTGTTACACCCTTTCTATGAGAGACTTGTTCCACCTTCACTATTACAGCTTTGTTCACCCTTTCAATGACGGCCTTGTTCCACCCTTTCTATGACGGCCATGTTCCACCCTCTCTATTACAACTTTGGTTCACACTTTCAATGATGGCCTTGATCCACACTTTCTATGAGGGCCTTGTTCCACCTTCACTATTACAGCTTTGTTCACCCTTTCAATGATGGCCTTGTTCCACCCTTTCTATGAGGGCCTTGTTCCACCCTCTCTATTACAACTTTGTTCATCCTTTCAATGAAAGCCTTGTTTCACCCTCTCTGTGAGGGCCTTGTTCCACCCTCTCTATTTCACCTTTGGTTCACACTTTCAATGACGGCCTTGTTCCACCCTTTCTATGAGGTCCTTGTTCCACCCTCTCTATTACAGCTTTGTTCGCCCTTTCAATGACGGCCTTGTTCCACCCTTTCTATGAGGGCCTTGTTCCACCCTCTCTATTACAATTTGTTCTCCCTTTCTATGATGGCCTTTTTCCACCCTTTCGATGAGGGTCTTGTTCCACACTTTCTATGAGGGCCTCGTTCCACCTTATCTATTACAGCTTTGTTAACCCTTTCAATGATGGCCTTATTCCACCCTTTATTTGAGGGCCTTGTTCCACCCTCTATTGCAGCTTTGGTTCACCCTTTCAATGACTGCCTTGTTCCACCCTTTCTATGAGGGCCTTGTTCCACCCTCTCTTTGATAGCCATGTGCCACCCTCTCTATAACAGCTTTATTTCGCCCTTTCAATTATGGCCTTCTTCCACCATTTCTATGAGGGACTTGTTCCACCCTCTCTATTACAGCTTTGGTTCACCGTTTCAATGACAGCTTTCTTCCACCCTTTCTATGAGAGCCTTGTTCCACCCTCTCTATTACAGCTTTGTTCACCCTTTCAATGATGGCCTTGTTCTACCCTTTCTATGAGAGCCTTATTCCACCCTCTCTATTACAGCCTTGTTTCACCCTCTAAATGAAGGACTTGTTCTATCCTTTCTATGAGGGCCTGGTTCCACCCTCTCTTTGATATCCATGTTACATCCTCTCTATTTGAGCTTTAGTTCACCCTTTCATTGATGGCCTTATTCCACCCTTTCTATGAGTGCCTTGTTCGACCCTCTCTATTACAGCTTTGTTCACCCTTTCTCTGATGGCCTTGTTCCACCCTCGCTGTGACGGCCTTCTTCCACCCTCTCCTTGACGGCCTTGTTCTACCCTGTCTGTGACGGCCATGTTCCACCCTCTCAATGACAGCCTTGTTGCATTCTTTCTATGAGGGCCTTGTTCCAACCTCTATTTGATTGCCATGTTCCAACCTCTCTATTACAGTTTTAGTTCACCCTTTCAATGATGGCCTTGTTCCACCCTTTCTGTGAGGGCCTTGTTCCACCCTCTCTATTCCAAATTTGTTCACCCTTTCAATCACAACCTTGTTCCACCCTTTCTATAAATGCCTTGTTCCACCCTCTCTATTACAGCTTTGGTTCAGCCTTTCAATGACAACTTTCTTCCACCCTTTCAATGAAGGCCTTGTCCAACCCTTTCTATGAGGGCCTTTTTCCACTCTCTCTATTAAAGCTTTGTTCACCATTTCAATGACGGCCTTGTTCCACCCTTTCTATGAGGGCCTTGTTCCACCCTCTTTATTACAGCTTTGTTCACCCTTTCAATGACACCCTTCTTGCACCCTTTCTATGAGGGCCTTGTTCCACCCTTTCTATTACAGCTGTTGTGCACCCTTTCAATGACGGCCTTCTTCCATCCTCTCTTTGATATCCATGTGCCACCCTCTGTATAACAGCTTTAGTTCGCCCTTTCAATAATGGCCTTATTCCACTCTTTCTATGAGGGCCTTGTTTCACCCTCTCTTTTACAACTTTGTTCGCCCTTTCAATGACAGCCTTGTTTCACCTCTCTGTGAGGGCCTTGTTCCACCCTCTCTATTTCAGCTTTGGTTCACACTTTCAATTACGGCCTTGTTCCACACTTTCTATGAGGGACTTGTTCCACCTTCACTATTACAGCTTTGTTCACCCTTTCAATGACGGCCTTCTTCCACCCTTTCTATGAGGACTTGTTCCACCCTCTCTATTACAACTTTGTTCACCCTTTCAATGACAGCCTTGTTTCACCCTTTCTTTGAGGGCATTGTACCACCCTCTCTATTACAACTTTGTTCACCCTTTCAATGACAGCCTTGTTCCAAACTCTCTGTGAGGTCCTTGTTCCACCCTCTCTATTTCACCTTTGTTTCACAATTTCAATGACAGCCTTGTTCCACCTTTCTATGAGGGCCTTGTTCCACTCTCACTATTACAGCTTTGTTCACCCTTTCAATGACGGCCTTGTTCCACCCTTTCTATGAGGGCCTTGTTCCACCCTCTCTATTACAACTTTGTTCACCCTTTCCTTGACGGCCTTGTTCCACACATTCTATGAGGGCCTTGTTCCACCCTCTCTATTTCAGCTTTGGTTCACACTTTCAATGACGGCCTTGTTCCACCCTATCTATGAGTGCCTTGTTCCACTCTCACTATTACAGCTTTGTTCGCCCTTTCAATTACGGCCTTGTTCCACCCTTTCTATGAGGGCCTTGTTCCACCCTCTCTATCACAAATTTGTTCACCCTTTCAATCATGGCCTTGTTCCACCCTTTCGATGAGGGTCTTGTTCCACCCTTTCTATGAGGGCCTTGTTCCACCCTATCTATTACAGCTTTGTTAACCCTTTCAATGATGGCCTTATTCCAACCTTTCTATGAGGGCCTTGTTCCACCGTCTCTATTACAGCTTTGGTTGACCCTATCAATGACAGCCTTGTTCCACCCTTTCTATGAGGGACTTGTTCCACCCTCTCTATTACAACTTTGTTCACCCTTTCAATGACAGCCTTGTTTCACCCTCTCTGTGAGGGCCTTGTTCCACCCTCTCTATTTCACCTTTGGTTCACACTTTCAATGACAGCCTTGTTCCACCCTTTCTATGAGGGCCTTGTTCCACCCTCACTATTACAACTTTGTTCACCCTTTCCTTGACGGCCTTGTTCCACCCATTCTATGAGGGCCTTGTTCCACCCTCTCTATTTCAGCTTTGGTTCACACTTTCAATGACGGCCTTGTTCCACCCTATCTATGAGGGCCTTGTTCCACTCTCACTATTACAGCTTTGTTCACCCTTTCAATTACGGCCTTGTTCCACCCTTTCTATGAGGGCCTTGTTCCACCCTCTCTATCACAAATTTGTTCACCCTTTCAATCATGGCCTTGTTCCACCCTTTCGATGAGGGTCTTGTTCCACCCTTTCTATGAGGGCCTCGTTCCACCCTATCTATTACAGCTTTTTTAACCCTTTCAATGATGGCCTTATTCCAACCTTTCTATGAGGGCCTTGTTCCACTGTCTCTATTACAGCTTTGGTTGACCCTATCAATGACGGCCTTGTTCCACCCTTTCTATGAGGGACTTGTTCCACCCTCTCTTTTACAGCTTTGTTCACCCTTTCAATGACGGCCTTCTCCACCCTTTCTTTGAGGGCCTTGTTCCACCATCTCTATTACTGCTTTGTTCACCCTTTCAATGTTGGCCTTGTCCACCTTTTCTATGAGGACCTTGTTCCACCCTGTCTTTTACAGCTTTGTTCACCCTTTCAATGACGGCCTTGTTCCACCCTTTCTATGAGGGCCTTGTTCCACTCTCTCTATTACAGCTTTGTTCACCGTTTCTATGACTCCCTTGTCCCAACCTCGCTTTAATAGCTTTATTCCACCCTCTCTATTGCAGCTTTGGTTCACCCTTTCAAAGATGGCCTTGTTCCACCCTCTCTATTGCAGTTTTCTTCACCCTTTCAATGACAGTCTTTTTCCACCCTTTCTATGAGGGCCTTGCTCCAACCTCTCTATTACAGCTTTGTTCACCCTCTTTGTTACAGCTATGTTCACCCTTTCAATTACTGCCTTGTTCCACCCTTTCTATGAGGGCCTTGTTCCACCCTCTCTATTACAGCCCTGTTTCACCCTCTCAATGACGGCCTTGTTCCACCCTCTCTATTACAGCTTTAGTTCACCCTTTCAATGATGGCCTTGTTCCACCCTTTCAATAATGGCCTTGTTCCATCCTCTCTATGATATCCTTGCTCCACCCTCTCTATTACAGCTTTGTTCACACTTTCAATGACGTCCTTGTTCCACCCTCTCTATTACAGCTTTGGTTCAGTTTTTCAATGACAGCCTTGTTTCACCCTTTCTATGAAGTCCTTGTTCCACACTCTCTATTACAGCTTTAGTTCACCCTTTCAATGACAGCTTACTTCCACCATTTCAATGATGGGCCTTGTTCCACCCTTTCTATGAGGGCCTTAGTCCACTCTCTCTATTACAGCTTTTGTTCACCATATCAATGACAGCCTTGTTCCACCCTTTCTATGAGGGCCTTGTTCCAACCTCCCTATTACAGCTTTGTTCACCCTTTCAATTATGGCCTTGTTCCACCCTTTCTATGAGGGCCTTCTACCCTCTCTATTACAAATTTGTTCACCCTTTGAATCACATCCTTATTCCACCCTTTCTATAAGGGCCTTGTTCCACCCTTTCTATTTCAGCTTTGGTTCACATTTTCAATGACTGCTTTGTTCCACCCTTTCTATAAGGGACTTGTTCCACCCTCACTATTACAGCTTTGTTCACCCTTTCAATGACGGACTTGTTACACCCTTTCTATGAGGGCCTCATTCCACCCCCTATATTACAACTTTGTTTACCCTTTTAATGACAGCCTTGTTTCACCTTCTCTGTGAGGGCCTTGTTCCACCCTCTCTATTTCAGCTTTGGTTCAAACTTTCAATGACGGCCTTGTTCCACCCTTTCTATGAGGGCCTTGTTCCACCTTCACTATTACAGCTTTGTTCACCCTTTTAATGACAGCCTTTTTTCACCTTCTCTGTGAGGGCCTTGTTCCACCCTCTCTTTCAGCTTTGGTTCACACTTTCAATGACGGCCTTGTTCCACCCTTTCTATGAGGGCCTTGTTCCACCTTCACCATTACAGCTTTGTTCACCCTTTCAATGACGGCCTTGTTCCACCCTTTCAAAGAAGGCCTTGTATCACCCTCTCTGTGAGGGCCCTGTTCCTCCCTCTCTATTTCAGCTTTGGTTCACACTTTCAATGACTGCCTTGTTCCACCCTTTCTATGAGGGCCTTGTTCCACCCTCACTATTACAGCTTTGTTCACCCTTTCAATGACGGCCTTGTTCCACGCCTTCTATGAGGGGCTTGTTCTACCCTCTCTATTACAACTTTGTTCACCCTTTCAATGACGGACTTGTTCCCCCCTTTCTATGAGGGCCTTGTTCCACCTTCACTATTACAGCTTTGTTCACCCTTTCAATGACGGCCTTGTTCCACCCTTTCAAAGAAGGCCTTGTATCACCCTCTCTGTGAGGGCCTTGTTCCACCCTCTCTATTTCAGCTTTGGTTCACACTTTCAATGACGGCCTTGTTCCACCCTTTCTATGAGGGCCTTGTTCCACCCTCACTATTACAGCTTTGTTCACCCTTTCAATGACAGCCTTGTTCCACTCTTTCTATGAGGGCCTTGTTCCACCCTCTCTATTACAAATTTGTTCACCCTTTCAATGATGGCCTTGTTCCACCCTTTCGATGAGGGTCTTGTTCCACCCTTTCTATGAGGGCCTTGTTCCACCCTATCTATTACAGCTTTGTTAACCCTTTCAATGATGGCCTTATTCCACCCTTTCTATGAGGGGCTTGTTCCACCCTCTCTATTACAGCTTTGGTTCACCCTTTCAATGACGGCCTTGTTCCACCCTTTCTATGAGGGACTTGTTCCACCCTCTCTTTTACAGCTTTTTTCACCCTTTCAATGACGGCCTTGCTCCACCCTTTCTATGAGGGACTTGTTCCACCCTCTCTATTGCAGCTTTGGTTCACCCTTTCAATGAAGGCCTTGTTCCACTCTCTGTATTACAGCTTTCTTCACCCTTTCAATGACTGCGTTGTTCCACCCTTTCTATGAGGGCCTTGTTCCAACCTCTCTATTACAGCTTTGTTCACCCTTTCCATGAGGGACTTGTTCCACCCTCTTTATTACAGCTATAGTAACCCTTTCAATGACTGCCTTGTTCCACCCTTTCTATGAGGGCCTTCTTCCACCCTCTCTATTACAGCCCTTTTTCACCCTCTCAATGACGGCCTTGTTCCGCCTTCTCTATTTCACTTTTAGTTCACCCTTTCAATGATGGCCTTGTTCCACCCGTTCAATGACGGCCTTGTTCCATCCTCTCTATGATAGCCTTGTTCCATACTCTCTATTATAGCTTTGGTACAGCCTTTCAATGACAGCTTTCTTCCACCCTTTCAATGAAGGCCTTGTTCCACCCTTTTTTATGAGGGCCTTGTTCCACTCTCTCTATTACAGCTTTAGTTCACCGTTTCGATGACAGCTTTCTTCCACCCTTTCAATGAAGGCCTTGTTCCACCCTTTCTATGAGGGCCTTGTTCCACTCTCTCTATTACAGCTTTAGTTCACCGTTTCAATGACAGCTTTCTTCCACCCTTTCAAAGAAGGCTTTGTTCCACCCTTTCTATGAGGGCCTTGTTCCACTCTCTCTATTACAGCTCTTGATCACCATTTCAATGACGACCTTGTTCCACCCTTTCTATGAGGGTCTTGTTCCACCCTCTCTTTCACAGCTTTGTTCACCCTTTCAATGAGGCCCTTGTTCCACCCTTTCTATGAGGGCCTTGTTTCACCCTCTTTATTACAGCGTTGTTCACCCTTTCAATGATGGCCATGTTCCACCCTTTCTATGAGGGCCTTGTTCCACTCTCTCTATTACAGCTTGGGTTCACCCTCTCATTGACGGCCTTCTTCCATCCTTTCTATGAGGGCCTTGTTCCACCCTCTCTTTGATAGCCATGTGCCACCCTCGCTATTACAGCTATACTTCGCCCATTCAATGATGGCCTTATTCCACCCTTTCTATGAGGTCCTTGTTCCACCCAATCTATTACAGCTTTGGTTCACCCTTTCAATTACAGCTTTCTTCCACCCTTTCTATGAGGGCCTTGTTCCACCCTCTCTATTACAGCTTTGTTCACCCTTTCAATGATGGCCTTGTTCCGCCATTTCTATGAGGGTCATGTTCCACCCTTTCTATGAGGGCCTTGTCACCACCCTATCTATTACAGCGTTGTTAACCCTTTCAATGATGGCCTTATTCCACCCTTTCTATGAGGGCCTTGTTCCACCCTCTCTATTACAGCTTTGGTTCACCCTTTCAATGACGGCCTTGTTCCCCCCTTTCTATGAGGGAATTGTTCCACCCTCTCTTTTACAGCTTTTTTCACCCTTTCAATGACGGTCTTCTCCACCCTTTCATTGAGGACCTTGTTCCACCATCTCTATTACAGCTTTGTTCACCCTTTCTATAACTGCCTTGTTCCATCCTATCTTTAATAGCCTTATTCCACCCTCTCTATTGCAGCTTTGGTTCACCCTTTCAAAGATGGCCTTGTTCCACCCTCTGTATTACAGCTTTCTTCACCCTTTCAATGACTGCGTTGTTCCACCCTTTCTATGAGGGCCTTGTTCCAACCTCTCTATTACAGCTTTGTTCACCCTTTCCATGAGGGACTTGTTCCACCCTCTTTATTACAGCTATATTAACCCTTTCAATGACTGCCTTGTTCCACCCTTTCTATGAGGGCCTTGTTCCACCCTCTCTATTACAGCCCTTTTTCACCCTCTCAATGACGGCCTTGTTCCGCCCTCTCTTTTTCACCTTTAGTTCACCCTTTCAATGATGGCCTTGTTCCACCCGTTCAATGACGGCCTTGTTCCCTCCTCTCTATGATAGCCTTGTTCCATCCTCTCTATTACAGCTTTGTTCACACTTTCAATAACGGCCTTGTTCCACCCTCTCTATTACAGCTTTGGTACAGCCTTTCAATGACAGCTTTCTTCCACCCTTTCAATGAAGGCCTTGTTCCACCCTTTCTATGAGGGCCTTGTTCCACTCTCTTTATTACAGCTTTAGTTCACCGTTTCAATGACAGCTTTCTTCCACCCTTTCAATGAAGGCCTTGTCCCACCCTTTCTATGAGGGCCTTGTTCCACTCTCTCTATTACAGCTTTTGATCACCATTTCAATGACGACCTTGTTCCACCCTTTCTATGAGGGCCTTGTTCCACCCTCTCTTTCACAGCTTTGTTCACCCTTTCAATGAGGCCCTTGTTCCACCCTTTCTATGATGGCCTTGTTTCACCCTCTCTATTACAGCGTTGTTCACCCTTTCAATGATGGCCATGTTCCACCCTTTCTATGAGGGCCTTGTTCCACTCTCTCTATTACAGCTTTGGTTCACCCTCTCATTGACGGCCTTCTTCCATCCTTTCTATGAGGGCCTTGTTCCACCCTCTCTTTGATAGCCATGTGCCACCCTCGCTATTACAGCTATACTTCGCCCATTCAATGATGGCCTTATTCCACCCTTTCTATGAGGTCCTTGTTCCACCCAATCTATTACAGCTTTGGTTCACCCTTTCAATGACAGCTTTCTTCCACCCTTTCTATGAGGGCCTTGTTCCACCCTCTCTATTACAGCTTTGTTCACCCTTTCAATGATGGCCTTGTTCCACCCTTTCTATGAGGGCCTTGTTCCACCCTCTCTATTACAGTCTTGGTTCACCCTCTCAATGAAGGACTTGTTCTATCCTTTCTATGAGGGCCTTGCTCCACCCTCTCTTTGATAGCCATGTTCCACTCTCTATTTATTAGATCTTTAGTTCACCTTTTCATTGACGGCCTTGTTCCACCCTTTCTATGAGCGACTTGTTCCACCCTCTCTATTACAGCTTTGTTCACTCTTTCTCTTTCTCTGACGGCCTTGTTCCACCCTCTATGTGACACCCTTGTTCCACCCTCTGTATTACAGCCTTGTTCCACCCTCTGTATTACAGCCATGTTCCACCCTCTCTGTGACAGCCATCTTTCACCCTCTTCTTGACGGCCTTATTCCACCCTCTCTGTGACTGCCTTGTTCCACCCTCTCCTTGACAGCCTTGTTTCACCCTTTCTATGAGGGTCTTGTCCCACCCCCTCTATTACAGCTTTTGTTCACCATTTCAATGATGGCCTTGTTCTACCCTTTCTATGAGGGCCTTGCTCCAACCTCTCTATTACATCTTTGTTCACCCTTTCAATGACGGCCTTCTTTCATCCTTTCTATGAGGGCCTTGTTCCACCCTCTCTTTGATAGCCATGTCCCACCCTCTCAATTACAGCTTTAGTTCACCCTTTCAATGATAAACTTATTCCACCATTTCTATGAGGGCCTTGTTCCACTCTCTCTATTACAGCTTTGGATCACCCTTTCAATTAAGGCCTTCCTCCACCATTTCTATGAGGGCCTTGTTCCACCCTCTCTATTACAGCTTTGTTCACCCTTTCAATGATGGCCTTGTTCCACCCTTTCTATGAGGGCCTTGTTCCACCCTCTCTATTACAGCCTTGTTTCACCCTCTCAATAAAGGACTTGTTCTATCCTTTCTATGAGGGCCTTGTTCCACCCTCTCTATTAGAGCTTTAGTTCACCCTTTCATTGACGGCCCTGTTCCACCCTTTCTATGAGCGCCTTGTTCTACCCTCTCTGTGACGGCATTGTTCCACCCTCTCTATTACAGTCTTGTTCCACCCTCTCCTTGACGTCCTTGTTCCACCCTCTCTGCGATAGCATTTTACCTCCCTCTCTATTACAGTCATGTTCTACCCTCTCTGTGACTGCCTTGTTCCACCCTCTCCTTGACGTCCTTGTTCCACCCTTTCTATGAGGGCCTTGTTCCACCCTCTGTATTACAGCTTTCTTCACCCTTTCAATGATGGCCTTGATCCACCCTCTCTATTACAGCTTTGTTCACAATTTCAATGATGGCCTTATTCCACCCTTTCTAGGAGGGCCTTGTTCCACCATCTCTATTACAGCTGTGGTTCACCCTTTCAATGACAGCCTTGTTCAACCCTTTCTATGATGGCCTTGTTCCACTCTCTCTTTAATAGCCTTATTCCACCCTCTCCATTGCAGCTTTGGTTCACCCTTTCAAATATGTCCTTGTTCCACTCTCTCTATTACAGCTTTGTTCACCCTTTCAATGATAGCCTTACTCCACCCTTTCTATGAGGGCCTTGTTCCACCCTCCCTATTACAGCTTTGGTTCAACCTTTCAATGACGGCCTTGTTCCACCCTTTCTATGAGGGCCTTGTTCCACCCTCTCAATTACAGCTTTGGTTCACCCTTTCAATGACGGCCTTCCTCCACGCTTTCTATGACGGACTTGTTCCACCCTCTCTATTACAGCTTTGTTCACCCTTTCAGTGACAGCCTTCTCCACCTTTTCTATGAGGGCCTTGTTCCACCATCTCTATTACAGCTTTGTTCACCCTTTCAATGACGGCCTTGTTACACACTTTCTATGAGGGCCTTGCTCCAACCTCTCTATTACAGCTTTGTTCACCCTTTCAATGATGGCCTTGTTCCACCCTCTCTATCACAGCTTTCTTCACCCTTTCAATGACGGCCTTGTTCCACCCTCTCAATTACAGCTGTGTTCACCCTTTCAATGACGGCCTTGTTCCACCCTTTCTATGAGGGCCTTTTTCCACCCTCTCTATCACAAATTTGTTCACCCTTTCAATCATGGCCTTGTTCCACCCTTTCGATGAGGGTCTTGTTCCACCCTTTCTATGAGGGCCTTGTTCCACCCTATCTATTACAGCTTTGTTAACCCTTTCAATGATGGCCTTATTCCAACCTTTCTATGAGGGCCTTGTTCCACCGTCTCTATTACAGCTTTGGTTGACCCTATCAATGACGGCCTTGTTCCACCCTTTCTATGAGGGACTTGTTCCACCCTCTCTGTTACAACTTTGTTCACCCTTTCAATGACAGCCTTGTTTCACCCTCTCTGTGACGGCCTTGTTCCACCCTCTCTATTTCACCTTTGGTTCACACTTTCAATGACAGCCTTGTTCCACCCTTTCTATGAGGGCCTTGTTCCACCCTCACTATTACAACTTTGTTCACCCTTTCCTTGACGGCCTTGTTCCACCCATTCTATGAGGGCCTTGTTCCACCCTCTCTATTTCAGCTTTGGTTCACACTTTCAATGACGGCCTTGTTCCACCCTATCTATGAGGGCCTTGTTCCACTCTCACTATTACAGCTTTGTTCACCCTTTCAATTACGGCCTTGTTCCTCCCTTTCTATGAGGGCCTTGTTCCACCCTCTCTATCACAAATTTGTTCACCCTTTCAATCATGGCCTTGTTCTACCCTTTCGATGAGGGTCTTGTTCCACCCTTTCTATGAGGGCCTTGTTCCACCCTATCTATTACAGCTTTGTTAACCCTTTCAATGATGGCCTTATTCCAACCTTTCTATGAGGGCCTTGTTCCCCTGTCTCTATTACAGCTTTGGTTGACCCTATCAATGACGGCCTTGTTCCACCCTTTCTATGAGGGACTTGTTCCACCCTCTCTTTTACAGCTTTGTTCACCCTTTCAATGACGGCCTTCTCCACCCTTTCTTTGAGGGCCTTGTTCCACCATCTCTATTACTGCTTTGTTCACCCTTTCAATGTTGGCCTTGTCCACCTTTTCTATGAGGACCTTGTTCCACCCTGTCTTTTACAGCTTTGTTCACCCTTTCAATGACGGCCTTGTTCCACCCTTTCTATGAGGGCCTTGTTCCACTCTCTCTATTACAGCTTTGTTCACCGTTTATATGACTCCCTTGTCCCAACCTCGCTTTAATAGCTTTATTCCACCCTCTCTATTGCAGCTTTGGTTCACCCTTTCAATGATGGCCTTGTTCCACCCTCTCTATTGCAGCTTTCTTCACCCTTTCAATGACGGCCTTTTTCCACCCTTTCTATGAGGGCCTTG
This sequence comes from Pleurodeles waltl, assembly GCF_031143425.1. NCBI lineage: Eukaryota > Metazoa > Chordata > Amphibia > Caudata > Salamandridae > Pleurodeles > Pleurodeles waltl. The sequence continues at coordinate 1,008,351,645 of NC_090450.1, read as the reverse complement.
TTCCAACCTCTCTATTACAGCTTTGTTCACCCTCTTTGTTACAGCTATGTTCACCCTTTCAATTACTGCCTTGTTCCACCCTTTCTATGAGGGCCTTGTTCCACCCTCTCTATTACAGCCCTGTTTCACCCTCTCAATGACGGCCTTGTTCCACCCTCTCTATTACAGCTTCAGTTCACCCTTTCAATGATGGCCTTGTTCCACCCTTTCAATAACGGCCTTGTTCCATCCTCTCTATGATAGCCTTGCTCCACCCTCTCTATTACAGCTTTGTTCACACTTTCAATGACGGCCTTGTTCCACCCTCTCTATTACAGCTTTGGTTCAGTCTTTCAATGACAGCCTTGTTTCACCCTTTCTATGAAGTCCTTGTTCCACACTCTCTATTACAGCTTTAGTTCACCCTTTCAATGACAGCTTTCTTCCACCATTTCAATGATGGGCCTTGTTCCACCCTTTCTATGAGGGCCTTAGTCCACTCTCTCTATTACAGCTTTTATTCACCATATCAATGACAGCCTTGTTCCACCCTTTCTATGAGGGCCTTGTTCCAACCTCCCTATTACAGCTTTGTTCACCCTTTCAATTATGGCCTTGTTCCACCCTTTCTATGAGGGCCTTCTACCCTCTCTATTACACATTTGTTCACCCTTTGAATCACATCCTTATTCCACCCTTTCTATAAGGGTCTTTTTCCACCCTTTGTGTTTCAGCTTCGGTTCACATTTTCAATGACTGCTTTGTTCCAACCTTTCTATAAGGGACTTGTTCCACCCTCACTATTACAGCTTTGTTCACCCTTTCAATGACGGACTTGTTACACCCTTTCTATGAGGGCCTCGTTCCACCCCCTATATTACAACTTTGTTTACCCTTTTAATGACAGCCTTGTTTCACTTTCTCTGTGAGGGCCTTGTTCCACCCTCTCTATTTCAGCTTTGGTTCAAACTTTCAATGACGGCCTTGTTCCACCCTTTCTATGAGGGCCTTGTTCCACCTTCACTATTACAGCTTTGTTCACCCTTTTAATGACAGCCTTGTTTCACCTTCTCTGTGAGGGCCTTGTTCCACCCTCTCTATTTCAGCTTTGGTTCACACTTTCAATGACGGCCTTGTTCCACCCTTTCTATGAGGGCCTTGTTCCACCTTCACCATTACAGCTTTGTTCACCCTTTCAATGACAGCCTTGTTCCACCCTTTCAAAGAAGGCCTTGTATCACCCTCTCTGTGAGGGCCCTGTTCCTCCCTCTCTATTTCAGCTTTGGTTCACACTTTCAATGACTGCCTTGTTCCACCATTTCTATGAGGGCCTTGTTCCACCCTCACTATTACAGCTTTGTTCACCCTTTCAATGACGGCCTTGTTCCACGCCTTCTATGAGGGGCTTGTTCTACCCTCTCTATTACAACTTTGTTCACCCTTTCAATGACGGCCTTGTTCCACGCATTCTATGAGGGGCTTGTTCTACCCTCTCTATTACAACTTTGTTCACCCTTTCAATGACGGCCTTGTTCCACCCTTTCAAAGAAGGCCTTGTTCCACCCTCTCTATTACAGCCTTGTTTCACCCTCTCAATAAAGGACTTGTTCTATCCTTTCTATGAGGGCCTTGTTCCACCCTCTCTATTAGAGCTTTAGTTCACCCTTTCATTGACGGCCCTGTTCCACCCTTTCTATGAGCGCCTTGTTCTACCCTCTCTGTGACGGCATTGTTCCACCCTCTCTATTACAGTCTTGTTCCACCCTCTCCTTGACGTCCTTGTTCCACCCTCTCTGCGATAGCATTTTACCTCCCTCTCTATTACAGTCATGTTCTACCCTCTCTGTGACTGCCTTGTTCCACCCTCTCCTTGATGTCCTTGTTCCACCCTTTCTATGAGGGCCTTGTTCCACCCTCTGTATTACAGCTTTCTTCACCCTTTCAATGATGGCCTTGATCCACCCTCTCTATTACAGCTTTGTTCACAATTTCAATGATGGCCTTATTCCACCCTTTCTATGAGGGCCTTGTTCCACCATCTCTATTACAGCTGTGGTTCACCCTTTCAATGACAGCCTTGTTCAACCCTTTCTATGATGGCCTTGTTCCACTCTCTCTTTAATAGCCTTATTCCACCCTCTCCATTGCAGCTTTGGTTCACCCTTTCAAATATGTCCTTGTTCCACTCTCTCTACTGTATTACAGCTTTGTTCACCCTTTCAATGATAGCCTTACTCCACCCTTTCTATGAGGGCCTTGTTCCACCCTCCCTATTACAGCTTTGGTTCAACCTTTCAATGACGACCTTGTTCCACCCTTTCTATGAGGGTCTTGTTCCACCCTCTCTTTCACAGCTTTGTTCACCCTTTCAAGGAGGCCCTTGTTCCACCCTTTCTATGAGGGCCTTGTTTCACCCTCTCTATTACAGCTTTGTTCACCCTTTCAATGACGGCCTTGTTCCACTCTCTCTATTACAGCTTTGTTCACACTTTCAATGACTGCCTTGTTCCACCCTTTCTATGAGGGCCTTGTTCCACCCTCACTATTACAGCTTTGTTCACCCTTTCAATGACGGCCTTGTTCCACGCCTTCGATGAGGGGCTTGTTCTACCCTCTCTATTACAACTTTGTTCACCCTTTCAATGACGGCCTTGTTCCACGCCTTCTATGAGGGGCTTGTTCTACCCTCTCTATTACAACTTTGTTCACCCTTTCAATGACGGCCTTGTTCCACCCTTTCAAAGAAGGCCTTGTTCCACCCTCTCTATTACAGCCTTGTTTCACCCTCTCAATAAAGGACTTGTTCTATCCTTTCTATGAGGGCCTTGTTCCACCCTCTCTATTAGAGCTTTAGTTCACCCTTTCATTGACGGCCCTGTTCCACCCTTTCTATGAGCGCCTTGTTCTACCCTCTCTGTGACGGCATTGTTCCACCCTCTCTATTACAGTCTTGTTCCACCCTCTCCTTGACGTCCTTGTTCTACCCTCTCTGCGATAGCATTTTACCTCCCTCTCTATTACAGTCATGTTCTACCCTCTCTGTGACTGCCTTGTTCCACCCTCTCCTTGATGTCCTTGTTCCACCCTTTCTATGAGGGCCTTGTTCCACCCTCTGTATTACAGCTTTCTTCACCCTTTCAATGATGGCCTTGATCCACCCTCTCTATTACAGCTTTGTTCACAATTTCAATGATGGCCTTATTCCACCCTTTCTATGAGGGCCTTGTTCCACCATCTCTATTACAGCTGTGGTTCACCCTTTCAATGACAGCCTTGTTCAACCCTTTCTATGATGGCCTTGTTCCACTCTCTCTTTAATAGCCTTATTCCACCCTCTCCATTGCAGCTTTGGTTCACCCTTTCAAATATGTCCTTGTTCCACTCTCTCTATTACAGCTTTGTTCACTCTTTCAATGATAGCCTTACTCCACCCTTTCTATGAGGGCCTTGTTCCACCCTCCCTATTACAGCTTTGGTTCAACCTTTCAATGACGGCCTTCCTCCACGCTTTCTATGACGGACTTGTTCCACCCTCTCTATTACAGCTTTGTTCACCCTTTCAGTGACAGCCTTCTCCACCTTTTCTATGAGGGCCTTGTTCCACCATCTCTATTACAGCTTTGTTCACCCTTTCAATGACGGCCTTGTTACACACTTTCTATGAGGGCCTTGCTCCAACCTCTCTATTACAGCTTTGTTCACCCTTTCAATGATGGCCTTGTTCCACCCTCTCTATCACAGCTTTCTTCACCCTTTCAATGACGGCCTTGTTCCACCCTCTCTATTACAGCTGTGTTCACCCTTTGAATGACGGCCTTGTTCCACCCTTTCTATGAGGGCCTTTTTCCACCCTCTTTATCACAAATTTGTTCACCCTTTCAATCATGGCCTTGTTCTACCCTTTCGATGAGGGTCTTGTTCCACCCTTTCTATGAGGGCCTTGTTCCACCCTATCTATTACAGCTTTGTTAACCCTTTCAATGATGGCCTTATTCCAACCTTTCTATGAGGGCCTTGTTCCACCGTCTCTATTACAGCTTTGGTTGACCCTATCAATGACGGCCTTGTTCCACCCTTTCTATGAGGGACTTGTTCCACCCTCTCTATTACAACTTTGTTCACCCTTTCAATGACAGCCTTGTTTCACCCTCTCTGTGACGGCCTTGTTCCACCCTCTCTATTTCAGCTTTGGTTCACACTTTCAATGACGGCCTTGTTCCACCCTATCTATGAGGGCCTTGTTCCACTCTCACTATTACAGCTTTGTTCACCCTTTCAATTACGGCCTTGTTCCACCCTTTCTATGAGGGCCTTGTTCCACCCTCTCTATCACAAATTTGTTCACCCTTTCAATCATGGCCTTGTTCCACCCTTTCGATGAGGGTCTTGTTCCACCCTTTCTATGAGGGCCTTGTTCCACCCTATCTATTACAGCTTTGTTAACCCTTTCAATGATGGCCTTATTCCAACCTTTCTATGAGGGCCTTGTTCCACCATCTCTATTACAGCTTTGGTTGACCCTATCAATGACGGCCTTGTTCCACCCTTTCTATGAGGGACTTGTTCCACCCTCTCTTTTACAGCTTTGTTCACCCTTTCAATGACGGCCTTCTCCACCCTTTCTTTGAGGGCCTTGTTCCACCATCTCTATTACTGCTTTGTTCACCCTTTCAATGTTGGCCTTGTCCACCTTTTCTATGAGGACCTTGTTCCACCCTGTCTTTTACAGCTTTGTTCACCCTTTCAATGACGGCCTTGTTCCACCCTTTCTATGAGGGCCTTGTTCCACTCTCTCTATTACAGCTTTGTTCACCGTTTCTATGACTCCCTTGTCCAAACCTCGCTTTAATAGCTTTATTCCACCCTCTCTATTGCAGCTTTGGTTCACCCTTTCAATGATGGCCTTGTTCCACCCTCTCTATTGCAGCTTTCTTCACCCTTTCAATGACGGCCTTTTTCCACCCTTTCTATGAGGGCCTTGTTCCAACCTCTCTATTACAGCTTTGTTCACCCTCTTTGTTACAGCTATGTTCACCCTTTCAATTACTGCCTTGTTCCACCCTTTCTATGAGGGCCTTGTTCCACCCTCTCTATTACAGCCCTGTTTCACCCTCTCAATGACGGCCTTGTTCCACCCTCTCTATTACAGCTTCAGTTCACCCTTTCAATGATGGCCTTGTTCCACCCTTTCAATAACGGCCTTGTTCCATCCTCTCTATGATAGCCTTGCTCCACCCTCTCTATTACAGCTTTGTTCACACTTTCAATGACGGCCTTGTTCCACCCTCTCTATTACAGCTTTGGTTCAGTCTTTCAATGACAGCCTTGTTTCACCCTTTCTATGAAGTCCTTGTTCCACACTCTCTATTACAGCTTTAGTTCACCCTTTCAATGACAGCTTTCTTCCACCATTTCAATGATGGGCCTTGTTCCACCCTTTCTATGAGGGCCTTAGTCCACTCTCTCTATTACAGCTTTTATTCACCATATCAATGACAGCCTTGTTCCACCCTTTCTATGAGGGCCTTGTTCCAACCTCCCTATTACAGCTTTGTTCACCCTTTCAATTATGGCCTTGTTCCACCCTTTCTATGAGGGCCTTCTACCCTCTCTATTACAAATTTGTTCACCCTTTGAATCACATCCTTATTCCACCCTTTCTATAAGGGCCTTGTTCCACCCTTTCTATTTCAGCTTCGGTTCACATTTTCAATGACTGCTTTGTTCCACCCTTTCTATAAGGGACTTGTTCCACCCTCACTATTACAGCTTTGTTCACCCTTTCAATGACGGACTTGTTACACCCATTCTATGAGGGCCTCGTTCCACCCCCTATATTACAACTTTGTTTACCCTTTTAATGACAGCCTTGTTTCACTTTCTCTGTGAGGGCCTTGTTCCACCCTCTCTATTTCAGCTTTGTTTCAAACTTTCAATGACGGCCTTGTTCCACCCTTTCTATGAGGGCCTTGTTCCACCTTCACTATTACAGCTTTGTTCACCCTTTTAATGACAGCCTTGTTTCACCTTCTCTGTGAGGGCCTTGTTCCACCCTCTCTATTTCAGCTTTGGTTCACACTTTCAATGACGGCCTTGTTCCACCCTTTCTATGAGGGCCTTGTTCCACCTTCACCATTACAGCTTTGTTCACCCTTTCAATGACAGTCTTGTTCCACCCTTTCAAAGAAGGCCTTGTATCACCCTCTCTGTGAGGGCCCTGTTCCTCCCTCTCTATTTCAGCTTTGGTTCACACTTTCAATGCCTGCCTTGTTCCACCCTTTCTATGAGGGCCTTGTTCCACCCTCACTATTACAGCTTTGTTCACCCTTTCAATGACGGCCTTGTTCCACGCCTTCTATGAGGGGCCTGTTCTACCCTCTCTATTACAACTTTGTTCACCCTTTCAATGACGGCCTTGTTCCACCCTTTCTATGAGGGCCTTGTTCCACCTTCACTATTACAGCTTTGTTCACCCTTTCAATGACGGCCTTGTTCCACCCTTTCAAAGAAGGCCTTGTATCACCCTCTCTGTGAGGGCCTTGTTCCACCCTCTCTATTTCAGCTTTGGTTCACACTTTCAATGACGGCCTTGTTGCACCCTTTCTATGAGGGCCTTGTTCCACCCTCACTATTACAGCTTTGTTCACCCTTTCAATGACAGCCTTGTTCCACTCTTTCTATGAGGGCCTTGTTCCACCCTCTCTATTACAACTTTGTTCACCCTTTCAATGATGGCCTTGTTCCACCCTTTCGATGAGGGTCTTGTTCCACCCTTTCTATGAGGGCCTTGTTCCACCCTATCTATTACAGCTTTGTTAACCCTTTCAATGATGGCCTTATTCCACCCTTTCTATGAGGGGTTTGTTCCACCCTCTCTATTACAGCTTTGGTTCACCCTTTCAATGACGGCCTTGTTCCACCCTTTCTATGAGGGACTTGTTCCACCCTCTCTTTTACAGCTTTTTTCACCCTTTCAATGACGGCCTTGCTCCACCCTTTCTATGAGGGACTTGTTCCACCCTCTCTTTTACAGCTTTTTTCACCCTTTCAATGACGGCCTTCTCCACCCTTTCATTGAGGGCCTTTTTCCACCATCTCTATTACAGCTTTGTTCACCCTTTCTATGACTGCCTTGTTCCATCCTCTCTTTAATAGCCTTATTCCACCCTTTCTCTATTTCAGCTTTGGTTCACCCTTTCAATGATGGCCTTGTTCCACTCTCTGTATTACAGCATTCTTCACCCTTTCAATGACTGCGTTGTTCCACCCTTTCTATGAGGGCCTTGTTCCAACCTCTCTTTTACAGCTTTGTTCACCCTTTCCATGAGGGACTTGTTCCACCCTCTTTATTACAGCTATATTAACCCTTTCAATGACTGCCTTGTTCCACCCTTTCTCTGAGGGCCTTCTTCACCCTCTCTATTACAGCCCTTTTTCACCCTCTCAATGACGGCCTTGTTCCGCCCTCTCTATTTCACTTTTAGTTCACCCTTTCAATGATGGCCTTGTTCCACCCGTTCAATGACGGCCTTGTTCCATCCTCTCTATGATAGCCTTGTTCCATACTCTCTATTACAGCTTTGGTACAGCCTTTCAATGACAGCTTTCTTCCACCCTTTCAATGAAGGCCTTGTTCCACCCTTTCTATGAGGGCCTTGTTCCACTCTCTCTATTACAGCTTTAGTTCACCGTTTCGATGACAGCTTTCTTCCACCCTTTCAATGAAGGCCTTGTTCCACCCTTTCTATGAGGGCCTTGTTCCACTCTCTCTATTACAGCTTTACTTCACCGTTTCAATGACAGCTTTCTTCCACCCTTTCAATGAAGGCTTTGTTCCACCATTTCTATGAGGGCCTTGTTCCACTCTCTCTATTACAGCTCTTGATCACCATTTCAATGACGACCTTGTTCCACCCTTTCTATGAGGGTCTTGTTCCACCCTCTCTTTCACAGCTTTGTTCACCCTTTCAAGGAGGCCCTTGTTCCACCCTTTCTATGAGGGCCTTGTTTCACCCTCTCTATTACAGCTTTGTTCACCCTTTCAATGACGGCCTTGTTCCACTCTCTCTATTACAGCTTTGTTCACACTTTCAATGACTGCCTTGTTCCACCCTTTCTATGAGGGCCTTGTTCCACCCTCACTATTACAGCTTTGTTCACCCTTTCAATGACGGCCTTGTTCCACGCCTTCTATGAGGGGCTTGTTCTACCCTCTCTATTACAACTTTGTTCACCCTTTCAATGACGGCCTTGTTCCACGCCTTCTATGAGGGGCTTGTTCTACCCTCTCTATTACAACTTTGTTCACCCTTTCAATGACGGCCTTGTTCCACCCTTTCAAAGAAGGCCTTGTTCCACCCTCTCTATTACAGCCTTGTTTCACCCTCTCAATAAAGGACTTGTTCTATCCTTTCTATGAGGGCCTTGTTCCACCCTCTCTATTAGAGCTTTAGTTCACCCTTTCATTGACGGCCCTGTTCCACCCTTTCTATGAGCGCCTTGTTCTACCCTCTCTGTGACGGCATTGTTCCACCCTCTCTATTACAGTCTTGTTCCACCCTCTCCTTGACGTCCTTGTTCCACCCTCTCTGCGATAGCATTTTACCTCCCTCTCTATTACAGTCATGTTCTACCCTCTCTGTGACTGCCTTGTTCCACCCTCTCCTTGATGTCCTTGTTCCACCCTTTCTATGAGGGCCTTGTTCCACCCTCTGTATTACAGCTTTCTTCACCCTTTCAATGATGGCCTTGATCCACCCTCTCTATTACAGCTTTGTTCACAATTTCAATGATGGCCTTATTCCACCCTTTCTATGAGGGCCTTGTTCCACCATCTCTATTATAGCTGTGGTTCACCCTTTCAATGACAGCCTTGTTCAACCCTTTCTATGATGGCCTTGTTCCACTCTCTCTTTAATAGCCTTATTCCACCCTCTCCATTGCAGCTTTGGTTCACCCTTTCAAATATGTCCTTGTTCCACTCTCTCTACTGTATTACAGCTTTGTTCACCCTTTCAATGATAGCCTTACTCCACCCTTTCTATGAGGGCCTTGTTCCACCCTCCCTATTACAGCTTTGGTTCAACCTTTCAATGACGGCCTTGTTCCACCCTTTCTATGAGGGCCTTGTTCCACCCTCTCAATTACAGCTTTGGTTCACCCTTTCAATGACGGCCTTCCTCCACGCTTTCTATGACGGACTTGTTCCACCCTCTCTATTACAGCTTTGTTCACCCTTTCAGTGACAGCCTTCTCCACCTTTTCTCTGAGGGCCTTGTTCCACCATCTCTATTACAGCTTTGTTCACCCTTTCAATGACGGCCTTGTTACACACTTTCTATGAGGGCCTTGCTCCAACCTCTCTATTACAGCTTTGTTCACCCTTTCAATGATGGCCTTGTTCCACCCTCTCTATCACAGCTTTCTTCACCCTTTCAATGACGGCCTTGTTCCACCCTCTCTATTACAGCTGTGTTCACCCTTTCAATGACGGCCTTGTTCCACCCTTTCTATGAGGGCCTTTTTCCACCCTCTCTATCACAAATGTGTTCACCCTTTCAATCATGGCCTTGTTCCACCCTTTCGATGAGGGTCTTGTTCCACCCTTTCTATGAGGGCCTTGTTCCACCCTATCTATTACAGCTTTGTTAACCCTTTCAATGATGGCCTTATTCCAACCTTTCTATGAGGGCCTTGTTCCACCGTCTCTATTACAGCTTTGGTTGACCCTATCAATGACGGCCTTGTTCCACCCTTTCTATGAGGGACTTGTTCCACCCTCTCTATTACAACTTTGTTCACCCTTTCAATGACAGCCTTGTTTCACCCTCTCTGTGACGGCCTTGTTCCACCCTCTCTATTTCACCTTTGGTTCACACTTTCAATGACAGCCTTGTTCCACCCTTTCTATGAGGGCCTTGTTCCACCCTCACTATTACAACTTTGTTCACCCTTTCCTTGACGGCCTTGTTCCACCCATTCTATGAGGGCCTTGTTCCACCCTCTCTATTTCAGCTTTGGTTCACACTTTCAATGACGGCCTTGTTCCACCCTATCTATGAGGGCCTTGTTCCACTCTCACTATTACAGCTTTGTTCACCCTTTCAATTACGGCCTTGTTCCACCCTTTCTATGAGGGCCTTGTTCCACCCTCTCTATCACAAATTTGTTCACCCTTTCAATCATGGCCTTGTTCCACCCTTTCGATGAGGGTCTTGTTCCACCCTTTCTATGAGGGCCTTGTTCCACCCTATCTATTACAGCTTTGTTAACCCTTTCAATGATGGCCTTATTCCAACCTTTCTATGAGGGCCTTGTTCCACCATCTCTATTACAGCTTTGGTTGACCCTATCAATGACGGCCTTGTTCCACCCTTTCTATGAGGGACTTGTTCCACCCTCTCTTTTACAGCTTTGTTCACCCTTTCAATGACGGCCTTCTCCACCCTTTCTTTGAGGGCCTTGTTCCACCATCTCTATTACTGCTTTGTTCACCCTTTCAATGTTGGCCTTGTCCACCTTTTCTATGAGGACCTTGTTCCACCCTGTCTTTTACAGCTTTGTTCACCCTTTCAATGACGGCCTTGTTCCACCCTTTCTATGAGGGCCTTGTTCCACTCTCTCTATTACAGCTTTGTTCACCGTTTCTATGACTCCCTTGTCCCAACCTCGCTTTAATAGCTTTATTCCACCCTCTCTATTGCAGCTTTGGTTCACCCTTTCAATGATGGCCTTGTTCCACCCTCTCTATTGCAGCTTTCTTCACCCTTTCAATGACGGCCTTTTTCCACCCTTTCTATGAGGGCCTTGTTCCAACCTCTCTATTACAGCTTTGTTCACCCTCTTTGTTACAGCTATGTTCACCCTTTCAATTACTGCCTTGTTCCACCCTTTCTATGAGGGCCTTGTTCCACCCTCTCTATTACAGCCCTGTTTCACCCTCTCAATGACGGCCTTGTTCCACCCTCTCTATTACAGCTTCAGTTCACCCTTTCAATGATGGCCTTGTTCCACCCTTTCAATAACGGCCTTGTTCCATCCTCTCTATGATAGCCTTGCTCCACCCTCTCTATTACAGCTTTGTTCACACTTTCAATGACGGCCTTGTTCCACCCTCTCTATTACAGCTTTGGTTCAGTCTTTCAATGACAGCCTTGTTTCACCCTTTCTATGAAGTCCTTGTTCCACACTCTCTATTACAGCTTTAGTTCACCCTTTCAATGACAGCTTTCTTCCACCATTTCAATGATGGGCCTTGTTCCACCCTTTCTATGAGGGCCTTAGTCCACTCTCTCTATTACAGCTTTTATTCACCATATCAATGACAGCCTTGTTCCACCCTTTCTATGAGGGCCTTGTTCCAACCTCCCTATTACAGCTTTGTTCACCCTTTCAATTATGGCCTTGTTCCACCCTTTCTATGAGGGCCTTCTACCCTCTCTATTACAAATTTGTTCACCCTTTGAATCACATCCTTATTCCACCCTTTCTATAAGGGCCTTGTTCCACCCTTTCTATTTCAGCTTCGGTTCACATTTTCAATGACTGCTTTGTTCCACCCTTTCTATAAGGGACTTGTTCCACCCTCACTATTACAGCTTTGTTCACCCTTTCAATGACGGACTTGTTACACCCTTTCTATGAGGGCCTCGTTCCACCCCCTATATTACAACTTTGTTTACCCTTTTAATGACAGCCTTGTTTCACTTTCTCTGTGAGGGCCTTGTTCCACCCTCTCTATTTCAGCTTTGGTTCAAACTTTCAATGACGGCCTTGTTCCACCCTTTCTATGAGGGCCTTGTTCCACCTTCACTATTACAGCTTTGTTCACCCTTTTAATGACAGCCTTGTTTCACCTTCTCTGTGAGGGCCTTGTTCCACCCTCTCTATTTCAGCTTTGGTTCACACTTTCAATGACAGCCTTGTTTCACCCTTTCTATGAAGTCCTTGTTCCACACTCTCTATTACAGCTTTAGTTCACCCTTTCAATGACAGCTTTCTTCCACCATTTCAATGATGGGCCTTGTTCCACCCTTTCTATGAGGGCCTTAGTCCACTCTCTCTATTACAGCTTTTATTCACCATATCAATGACAGCCTTGTTCCACCCTTTCTATGAGGGCCTTGTTCCAACCTCCCTATTACAGCTTTGTTCACCCTTTCAATTATGGCCTTGTTCCACCCTTTCTATGAGGGCCTTCTACCCTCTCTATTACAAATTTGTTCACCCTTTGAATCACATCCTTATTCCACCCTTTCTATAAGGGCCTTGTTCCACCCTTTCTATTTCAGCTTCGGTTCACATTTTCAATGACTGCTTTGTTCCACCCTTTCTATAAGGGACTTGTTCCACCCTCTTTATTACAGCTTTGTTCACCCTTTCAATGACGGACTTGTTACACCCTTTCTATGAGGGCCTCGTTCCACCCCCTATATTACAACTTTGTTTACCCTTTTAATGACAGCCTTGTTTCACTTTCTCTGTGAGGGCCTTGTTCCACCCTCTCTATTTCAGCTTTGGTTCAAACTTTCAATGACGGCCTTGTTCCACCCTTTCTATGAGGGCCTTGTTCCACCTTCACTATTACAGCTTTGTTCACCCTTTTAATGACAGCCTTGTTTCACCTTCTCTGTGAGGGCCTTGTTCCACCCTCTCTATTTCAGCTTTGGTTCACACTTTCAATGACGGCCTTGTTCCACCCTTTCTATGAGGGCCTTGTTCCACCTTCACCATTACAGCTTTGTTCACCCTTTCAATGACATCCTTGTTCCACCCTTTCAAAGAAGGCCTTGTATCACCCTCTCTGTGAGGGCCCTGTTCCTCCCTCTCTATTTCAGCTTTGGTTCACACTTTCAATGCCTGCCTTGTTCCACCCTTTCTATGAGGGCCTTGTTCCACCCTCCCTATTACAGCTTTGTTCACACTTTCAATGACGGCCTTGTTCCACGCCTTCTATGAGGGGCTTGTTCTACCCTCTCTATTACAACTTTGTTCACCCTTTCAATGACGGCCTTGTTCCACCCTTTCTATGAGGGCCTTGTTCCACCTTCACTATTACAGCTTTGTTCACCCTTTCAATGACGGCCTTGTTCCACCCTTTCAAAGAAGGCCTTGTATCACCCTCTCTGTGAGGGCCTTGTTCCACCCTCTCTATTTCAGCTTTGGTTCACACTTTCAATGACGGCCTTGTTGCACCCTTTCTATGAGGGCCTTGTTCCACCCTCACTATTACAGCTTTGTTCACCCTTTCAATGACAGCCTTGTTCCACTCTTTCTATGAGGGCCTTGTTCCACCCTCTCTATTACAACTTTGTTCACCCTTTCAATGATGGCCTTGTTCCACCCTTTCGATGAGGGTCTTGTTCCACCCTTTCTATGAGGGCCTTGTTCCACCCTATCTATTACAGCTTTGTTAACCCTTTCAATGATGGCCTTATTCCACCCTTTCTATGAGGGGCTTGTTCCACCCTCTCTATTACAGCTTTGGTTCACCCTTTCAATGACGGCCTTGTTCCACCCTTTCTATGAGGGACTTGTTCCACCCTCTCTTTTACAGCTTTTTTCACCCTTTCAATGACGGCCTTGCTCCACCCTTTCTATGAGGGACTTGTTCCACCCTCTCTTTTACAGCTTTTTTCACCCTTTCAATGACGGCCTTGTTCCATCCTCTCTTTAATAGCCTTATTCCACCCTTTCTCTATTTCAGCTTTGGTTCACCCTTTCAATGATGGGCTTGTTCCACTCTCTGTATTACAGCTTTCTTCACCCTTTCAATGACTGCGTTGTTCCACCCTTTCTATGAGGGCCTTGTTCCAACCTCTCTTTTACAGCTTTGTTCACCCTTTCCATGAGGGACTTGTTCCACCCTCTTTATTACAGCTATATTAACCCTTTCAATGACTGCCTTGTTCCACCCTTTCTATGAGGGCCTTCTTCCACCCTCTCTATTACAGCCCTTTTTCACCCTCTCAATGACGGCCTTGTTCCGCCCTCTCTATTTCACTTTTAGTTCACCCTTTCAATGATGGCCTTGTTCCACCCGTTCAATGACGGCCTTGTTCCATCCTCTCTATGATAGCCTTGTTCCATACTCTCTATTACAGCTTTGGTACAGCCTTTCAATTACAGCTTTCTTCCACCCTTTCAATGAAGGCCTTGTTCCACCCTTTCTATGAGGGCCTTGTTCCACTCTCTCTATTACAGCTTTAGTTCACTGTTTCGATGACAGCTTTCTTCCACCCTTTCAATGAAGGCCTTGTTCCACCCTTTCTATGAGGGCCTTGTTCCACTCTCTCTATTACAGCTTTAGTTCACCGTTTCAATGACAGCTTTCTTCCACCATTTCAATGAAGGCTTTGTTCCACCATTTCTATGAGGGCCTTGTTCCACTCTCTCTATTACAGCTCTTGATCACCATTTCAATGACGACCTTGTTCCACCCTTTCTATGAGGGTCTTGTTCCACCCTCTCTTTCACAGCTTTGTTCACCCTTTCAAGGAGGCCCTTGTTCCACCCTTTCTATGAGGGCCTTGTTTCACCCTCTCTATTACAGCTTTGTTCACCCTTTCAATGACGGCCTTGTTCCACTCTCTCTATTACAGCTTTGTTCACCGTTTCTATGACTCCCTTGTCCCAACCTCGCTTTAATAGCTTTATTCCACCCTCTCTATTGCAGCTTTGGTTCACCCTTTCAATGATGGCCTTGTTCCACCCTCTCTATTGCAGCTTTCTTCACCCTTTCAATGACGGCCTTTTTCCACCCTTTCTATGAGGGCCTTGTTCCAACCTCTCTATTACAGCTTTGTTCACCCTCTTTGTTACAGCTATGTTCACCCTTTCAATTACTGCCTTGTTCCACCCTTTCTATGAGGGCCTTGTTCCACCCTCTCTATTACAGCCCTGTTTCACCCTCTCAATGACGGCCTTGTTCCACCCTCTCTATTACAGCTTTAGTTCACCCTTTCAATGATGGCCTTGTTCCACCCTTTCAATAACGGCCTTGTTCCATCCTCTCTATGATAGCCTTGCTCCACCCTCTCTATTACAGCTTTGTTCACACTTTCAATGACGGCCTTGTTCCACCCTCTCTATTACAGCTTTGGTTCAGTCTTTCAATGACAGCCTTGTTTCACCCTTTCTATGAAGTCCTTGTTCCACACTCTCTATTACAGCTTTAGTTCACCCTTTCAATGACAGCTTTCTTCCACCATTTCAATGATGGGCCTTGTTCCACCCTTTCTATGAGGGCCTTAGCCCACTCTCTCTATTACAGCTTTTGTTCACCATATCAATGACAGCCTTGTTTCACCCTTTCTATGAGGGCCTTGTTCCAACCTCCCTATTACAGCTTTGTTCACCCTTTCAATTATGGCCTTGTTCCACCCTTTCTATGAGGGCCTTCTACCCTCTCTATTACAAATTTGTTCACCCTTTGAATCACATCCTTATTCCTCCCTTTCTATAAAGGCCTTGTTCCACCCTTTCTATTTCAGCTTTGGTTCACATTTTGAATGACTGCTTTGTTCAACCCTTTCTATAAGGGACTTGTTCCACCCTCACTATTACAGCTTTGTTCACCCTTTCAATGACAGACTTGTTACACCCTTTCTATGAGGGCCTCGTTCCACCCCCTATATTACAACTTTGTTTACCCTTTTAATGACAGCCTTGTTTCACCTTCTCTGTGAGGGCCTTGTTCCACCCTCTCTATTTCAGCTTTGGTTCAAACTTTCAATGACGGCCTTGTTCCACCCTTTCTATGAGGGCCTTGTTCCACCTTCACTATTACAGCTTTGTTCACCCTTTTAATGACAGCCTTGTTTCACCTTCTCTGTGAGGGCCTTGTTCCACCCTGTCTATTTCAGCTTTGGTTCACACTTTCAATGACGGCCTTGTTCCACCCTTTCTATGAGGGCCTTGTTCCACCTTCACCATTACAGCTTTGTTAACCCTTTCAATGACGGCCTTGTTCCACCCTTTCAAAGAAGGCCTTGTATCACCCTCTCTGTGAGGGCCCTGTTCCTCCCTCTCTATTTCAGCTTTGGTTCACACTTTCAATGACTGCCTTGTTCCACCCTTTCTATGAGGGCCTTGTTCCACCCTCACTATTACAGCTTTGTTCACCCTTTCAATGACGGCCTTGTTCCACGCCTTCTATGAGGGGCTTGTTCTACCCTCTCTATTACAACTTTGTTCACCCTTTCAATGACGGCCTTGTTCCACCCTTTCTATGAGGGCCTTGTTCCACCTTCACTATTACAGCTTTGTTCACCCTTTCAATGACGGTCTTGTTCCACCCTTTCAAAGAAGGCCTTGTATCACCCTCTCTGTGAGGGCCTTGTTCCACCCTCTCTATTTCAGCTTTGGTTCACACTTTCAATGACGGCCTTGTTCCACCCTTTCAATGAGGGTCTTGTTCCACCCTTTCTATGAGGGCCTTGTTCCACCCTATCTATTACAGCTTTGTTAACCCTTTCAATGATGGCCTTATTCCACCCTTTCTATGAGGGGCTTGTTCCACCCTCTCTATTACAGCTTTGGTTCACCCTTTCAATGACGGCCTTGTTCCACCCTTTCTATGAGGGACTTGTTCCACCCTCTCTTTTACAGCTTTTTTCACCCTTTCAATGACGGCCTTGCTCCACCCTTTCTATGAGGGACTTGTTCCACCCTCTCTTTTACAGCTTTTTTCACCCTTTCAATGACGGCCTTCTCCACCCTTTCATTGAGGGCCTTTTTCCACCATCTCTATTACAGCTTTGTTCACCCTTTCTATGACTGCCTTGTTCCATCCTCTCTTTAATAGCCTTATTCCACCCTCTCTATTGCAGCTTTGGTTCACCCTTTCAATGATGGCCTTGTTCCACTCTCTGTATTACAGCTTTCTTCACCCTTTCAATGACTGCGTTGTTCCACCCTTTCTATGAGGGCCTTGTTCCAACCTCTCTATTACAGCTTTGTTCACCCTTTCCATGAGGGACTTGTTCCACCCTCTTTATTACAGCTATATTAACCCTTTCAATGACTGCCTTGTTCCACCCTTTCTATGAGGGCCTTCTTCCACCCTCTCTATTACAGCCCTTTTTCACCCTCTCAATGACGGCCTTGTTCCGCCCTCTCTATTTCACTTTTAGTTCACCCTTTCAATGATGGCCTTGTTCCACCCGTTCAATGACGGCCTTGTTCCCTCCTCTCTATGATAGCCTTGTTCCATCCTCTCTATTACAGCTTTGTTCACACTTTCAATAACGGCCTTGTTCCACCCTCTCTATTACAGCTTTGGTACAGCCTTTCAATGACAGCTTTCTTCCACCCTTTCAATGAAGGCCTTGTTCCACCCTTTCTATGAGGGCCTTGTTCCACTCTCTCTATTACAGCTTTAGTTCACCGTTTCAATGACAGCTTTCTTTCACCCTTTCAATGAAGGCCTTGTTCCACACTTTCTATGAGGGCCTTGTTCCACTCTCTCTATTACAGCTTTTGATCACCATTTCATTGACAACCTTGTTCCACCCTTTTTATGAGGGCCTTGTTCCACCCTCTCTTTCACAGCTTTGTTCACCCTTTCAATGAGGCCCTTGTTCCACCCTTTCTATGGTGGCCTTGTTTCACCCTCTCTATTACAGCGTTGTTCACCCTTTCTATGAAGGCCTTGTTCCACTCTCTCTATTACAGCTTTGGTTCACCCTCTCATTGACGGCCTTCTTCCATCCTTTCTATGAGGGCCTTGTTCCACCCTCTCTTTGATAGCCATGTGCCACCCTCGCTATTACCGCTATACTTCACCCATTCAATGATGGGCTTATTCCATCCTTTCTATGAGGTCCTTGTTCCACCCAATCTATTACAGCTTAGGTTCACCCTTTCAATGACAGCTTTCTTCCACCCTTTCTATGAGGGCCTTGTTCCACCCTCTCTATTACAGCTTTGTTCACCCTTTCAATGATGGCCTTGTTCCACCCTTTCTATGAGGGCCTTGTTCCACCCTCTCTATTACAGTCTTGGTTCACCCTCTCAATGAAGGACTTGTTCTATCCTTTCTATGAGGGCCTTGCTCCACCCTCTCTTTGATAGCCATGTTCCACTCTCTATTTTTTAGATCTTTAGTTCACCTTTTCATTGACGGCCTTGTTCCACCCTTTCTATGAGCGACTTGTTCCACCCTCTCTATTACAGCTTTGTTCACTCTTTCTCTTTCTCTGACGGCCTTGTTCCACCCTCTATGTGACACCCTTGTTCCACCCTCTGTATTACAGCCTTGTTCCACCCTCTGTATTACAGCCATGTTCCACCCTCTCTGTGACAGCCATCTTTCACCCTCTTCTTGACGGCCTTATTCCACCCTCTCTGTGACTGCCTTGATGCACCCTCTCCTTGACAGCCTTGTTCCACCCTTTCTATGAGGGTCTTGTCCCACCCCCTCTATTACAGCTTTTGTTCACCATTTCAATGATGGCCTTGCTCTACCCTTTCTATGAGGGCCTTGCTCAAACCTCTCTATTACATCTTTGTTCACCCTTTCAATGACGGCCTTGTTTCATCCTTTCTATGAGGGCCCTGTTTCTCCCGCTCTTTGATTGCCATGTTCCACCCTCTCTATTACAGCTTTAGTTCACCCTTTCAATGATAGCCTTATTCCACCATTTCTATGAGGGCCTTGTTCCACCCTTTCTATGACCGCCTTGTTCCACCCTCTCTATTACAGCTATCTTCACCCTTTCAATGACTGCCTTGTTCCACCCTCTCTATTACAGCTTTGTTCACCCTTTCTGTGAGGGACTTGTTCCACCCTTTCTCTTACAACTATGTTCACCCTTTCAATGACTGCCTTGTTCCACCCTTTCTCTGAGGGCCTTGTTCAACCCTCTCTATTACAGCCTTGTTTCACCCTCTCAATGACCGCCTTGTTCCACCCTCTCTATTACAGATTTAGTTCACACTCTCCTTGACGTTCTTGTTCCACCCACTCTGTGACGTCATTGTTCCTCCCTCTCTATTACAGTCTTGTTCCACCCTCTCTGTGACTGCCTTGTTCCACCCTCTCCTTGATGGCCTTGTTCCACCATTTCTATGAGGGCCTTGTTCCACCCTCTGTATTACAGCTTTCTTCACCCTTCAATGATGGCCTTGTTCCACCCTTTCTATGAGGGCCTTGTTCCACCCTCTCTATTACAGGTTTCTTCACCCTTTCGATGATGGCCTTGTTCCACCCTCTCTATTACAGCTTTGTTCACCCTTTCAATGATGGCCTTGTTCCACCCTCTCTATTACAGCTTTAGTTCACCCTTTCAATGATGGCCTTGTTCCACCCTTTCAATGACGGCCTTGTTCCATCCTCTCTATGATAGCCTTGTTCCACCCTCTCTATTACAGCTTTGTTCACACTTTCTATGACGGCCTTGTTCTACCCTCTCTATTACAGCTTTGGTTCACCCTTTCAATGACAGCTTTCTTCCACCCTTTCAATGAAGGCCTTGTTCCACCCTTTCTTTGAGGGCCTTGTTCCATTCTATCTATTACAGCTTTTGTTCACCATTTCAATGATGGCCTTGTTCCACCCTTTCTATGAGGGCCTTGTTCCACCCTTTCTGTGGGGGCCTTGTTCCACCCTCTCTATTACAGCTTTGTTCACCCTTTCAATGACGCCCTTGTTCCACCCTTTCTATGAGGGCCTTGTTGCACCCTCTCCGTTACAGCGTTGTTCACCCTTTCAATGACGGCCTTCTTTCATCCTTTTTCTGAGGGCCTTGTTCCACCCTCTCTTTGATAGCCATGTGCCACCCTCTCTATTACAGCTTTAGTTTGACGTTTCAATGATGGCCTTATTCCACCCTTACTATGAGGGCCTTGTTCCACCCTCTCTATTTCAGCTTTGGTTCACACTTTCAATGACGGCCTTGTTCCACCCTTTCTATGAGCGCCTTTTTTCCACCCTCTCTATTACAAACTTGTTTCACCTTCTCAATAAAGGACTTGTTCTATCCTTTCTATGAGGGCCTTGTTCCACCCTCTCTTTGATAGCCATGTTCCACCCTCTCTATCAGAGCTTTAGTTCACCCATTCATTGACGGCCATGTTCCACCCTTTCTCTGAGCGCCTTGTTCCACCCTCTCTGTTACAGCTTTGTTCACCCTTTCTCTGACGGCCTTCTTCCACCCTCTCTGTGACGGCCTTCTTCCACCCTCTCCTTGACGGTCTTGTTCCACCCTCTCTGTGACGGCCTTGTTCCACCCTCTCAATGACAGCCTTGTTGCATTCTTTCTATTTCCACCCTCTATTTTATAGCCATGTTCCAACCTCTCTATTACAGCTTTAGTTCACCCTTTCTATAAGGGCCTTCTTCTACCCTCTCTATTACAAATTTGTTCACCCTTTCAATAACAACCTTGTTCCCCGCTTTCTATAAGGGCCTTGTTCCACCCTCTCTATTTCAACTTTGGTTCACACTTTCAAGACGGCCTTGTTCCACCCTTTCTATGATTGCCTTGTTCCAACCTCACTATTACAGCTTTGTTCACCCTTTCAATACTGGCCTTGTTCCTCCCTTTCTATGAGGGCCTTGTTCCACCCTCTCTATTACAACTTTGTTCACCCTTTTAATGACAGCTTTGTTTCACCCTCTCTGTGAGGGCCTTGTTCCACCCTCTCTATTTCAGCTTAGGTTCACACTTTCAATGACGGCCTCTTTCCACCCTTTCTATGAAGGACTTCTTCCACCCTCACTATTACAGCTTTGTTCACCCTTTCAATGACGGCCATGTTCCACCGTTTCTATGAGCATCTTGTTCCACCATCTCTATTACAACTTTGTTCACCCTTTCAATGATGGCCTTGTTCCACCCCTTCGATGAAGGTCTTGTTCCACCCTTTCTATGAGGGCTATGTTCTACCCTATCTATTACAGCTTTGTTCACCCTTTCAATGATGGCCTTATTCCACCATTTCTATGAGGGCCTTGTTCCACCCTCTCTATTACAGCTTTGGTTCACCCTTTCAATGACAGCCTTGTTCCACCCTTTCTATGAGGGTCTTGTTCCACCCTCTCTATTACAGCTTTGGTTCACCCTTTCAATGACGGCCTTGTTCCACCCTTTCTATGAGGGACTTGTTCCACCCTATCTGTTACAGCTTTGTTCACCCTTTCAATGGCAGGCTTGTCCACCCTTTCTATTAGGGCCTTGTTCCACCCTCTCTATTACAACTTTGTTCACCCTTTCAATGACAGCCTTGTTTCACCCTCTCTGTAAGGGCCTTGTTCCACCCTCTCTATTTCAGCTTTGGTTCACACTTTCAATGACGGCCTTGTTCCACCCTTTCTATGAGCACCTTGTTCCACCCTCTCTATTACAGCCTTGTTTCACCCTCTCAATAAAGGACTTGTTCTATCCTTTCTATGAGGGCCTTGTTCCACCCTCTCTTTGATAGCCATGTTCCACCCTCTATATCAGAGCTTTAGTTCACCCATTCATTGACGGCCATGTTCCACCCTTTCTCTGAGCGCCTTGTTCCACCCTCTCTATTACAGCTTTGTTCACCCTTTCTCTGACGGCCTTCTTCCACCCTCTCTGTGACGGCCTTCTTCCACCCTCTCCTTGACGGTCTTGTTCCACCCTCTCTGTGACGGCCTTGTTCCACCCTCTCAATGACAGCCTTGTTGCATTCTTTCTATTTCCACCCTCTATTTGATAGCCATGTTCCAACCTCTCTATTACAGCTTTAGTTCACCCTTTCAATGATGGCCTTCTTCTACCCTCTCTATTACAAATTTGTTCACCCTTTCAATAAAAACCTTGTTCCCCGCTTTCTATAAGGGCCTTGTTCCACCCTCTCTATTTCAACTTTGGTTCACACTTTCAAGACGGCCTTGTTCCACCCTTTCTATGAGGGCTATGTTCCACCCTATCTATTACAGCTTTGTTCACCCTTTCAATGATGGCCTTATTCCACCCTTTCTATGAGGGCCTTGTTCCACCCTCTCTATTACAGCTTTGGTGCACCCTTTCAATGACGGCCTTGTTCCACCCTTTCTATGAGGGCCTTGTACTACCCTCTCCATTACAGCTTTGGTTCATCCTTTCAAGGATGGCCTTCTTCCACCCTTTCTCTGAGGGCCTTGTTCCACCCTCTCTATTACAGCCTTGTTTCACCCTCTCAATGACGGCATTGTTCCACCCTCTCTATTACATCTTTAGTTCACCCTTTCAATGATGGCCTTGTTCCATCCTTTCAATGACGGCCTTGTTCCACCCTTTCTATTCCAGCTTTGGTTCACCCTTTCAATGACAGCTTTCTTCCACCCTTTAAATGAAGGCCTTGTTCCACCCTTTCTATGAGGGCCTTGTTCCACTCTCTCCATTACAGCTTTTGTTCACCATTTCAATGACAGCCTTGTTCCACCCTTTCTATGAGAGCCTTGTTCCACTCTCTCTATTACAGATTTGCTCACCCTTTCAATGAAGCCCTTGTTCTACCCTTTCTATGAGAGCCTTGTTCCACCCTATCTATTACAGCTTTGTTCACCCTTTCAATGACGGCCTTGTTCTACCCTTTCTATGAGGGCCTTGTTCCACCCTCTCTATTACAGCTTTGTTCACCCTTTCAATGACGGCCTTGTCCACCTATTGTATGAGGGCCTTGTTCCACTCTCTCTATTACAGCTTTCTTCACCCTTTCAATGATGGCATTGTTCCATCTTTTCTATGAGGGCGTTGATCCACCCTCTGCATTACAGCTTTGTTCTCCCTTTCAATGATGACCTTGTTCTACCTATTCTATAAGGGCCTTGTTCCACCCTCTCTAATACAGCTTTGTTTCACCCTTTCAATGACGGCCTTGTTCCACCCTCTCTATGAGGACGTTGTTCCACCCTCTCGATTACAGTTTTGTTTACCCTTTCAATGACGGCCTTGTTCCACTCTCTCTATGACAGCCTTGTTTCACCCTCTCTATTACAGCTTTGGTTCAACCTCTCAATGATGGCATTGTTCCATCCTTTCTATGAGGGCCTTGTTCCACCCTCTCTATTACAGCTTTAGTTCACCCTTTCAATGATGGCCTTGTATATCCCTTTCAATGAGGACCTTGTTCCACCCTCTCTATTACAGCTTTGGTTCACCCTCTCAATGACGGCCTTGTTCCATCCTTTCTATGTGGGCCTTGCTCCAACATCTCTATTACAGCTTTGTTCACCCTTTCAATGACAGCCTTTTCCCCCCCTTTCTGTTACCGACTTCTTTCACCCTCTCTATTACACCTTTGTTTCACCCTCTCAATGACAGCCTTGTTCGTTCCTTTCTATGAGGGCATTGCTCTACCCTCTCTATTACAGGTTTGTTCACCCTTTCGATGATGGCCTTGTTCTACCCTTTCAATGAAGGCCTTGTTCCACCCTGTCTTTTACAGCTTTGTTCACCCTTTCAATGATGGCCTTGTTCCACCCTTTCTGTTAGGCTCTTGTTCCACACTTTGTATTTCAGCTTTGTTCACCCTTTCAATGATGGCCTTGTTCCACCCTTTCTATGAGGGCCTTGTTCCACCCTCTCTATTACAACTTTGTTCACCCTTTCAATGATGGCCTTGTTCCACCCTTTCTATGAGGGCCTTGTTCCACCCTCCCTATTAGAGCTTTAGTTCACCCTTTCAATGACAGCCTTGTTCTACCCTTTCTATGAGGGCCTTGTTCCACACTATCTATTACAGCTTTCTTCACTCTTTCAATGACTGCCTTGTTCCACCCTTTCTATGAGGGCCTTGTTCCACTCTCTCTATTACAGCTTTTTTCACCCTTTCAATGATGGCCTTGTTCCACCCTTTCCATGAGGGCCTTGTTCCACCCTCTCTATTACAGCTTTGGTTCACCCTCTCAATGACGGCCTTGTTCCATCCTTTCTATGTGGGCCTTGCTCCAACATCTCTATTACAGCTTTGTTCACCCTTTCAATGACAGCCTTTTCCCCCCCTTTCTGTTACCGCCTTCTTTCACCCTCTCTATTACACATTTGTTTCACCCTCTCAATGACAGCCTTGTTCCTTCCTTTCTATGAGGGCCTTGCTCTACCCTCTCTATTACAGGTTTGTTCACCCTTTCGATGATGGCCTTGTTCTACCCTTTCAATGAAGGCCTTGTTCCACCCTCTCTTTTACAGCTTTGTTCACCCTTTCAATGATGGCCTTGTTCCACCCTTTCTGTTAGGCTCTTGTTCCACACTTTGTATTTCAGCTTTGTTCACCCTTTCAATGATGGCCTTGTTCCACCCTTTCAATGACGGCCTTGTTCCACCATCTCTATTACAGCTTTGTTCACCCTTTCAATGATGGCCTTGTTCCACCCTTTCAATGACGGCCTTGTTCCATCCTCTCTATGATAGCCTTGTTCCACCCTCTCTATTACAGCTTTGTTCACACTTTCTATGACGGCCTTGTTCCACCCTCTCTATTACAGCTTTTGTTCACCATTTCAATGATGGCCTTGTCCCACCCTTTCTATGAGGGCCTTGTTCCACCCTTTCTGTGGGGGCCTTGTTCCACCCTCTCTATTACAGCTTTGTTCACCCTTTCAATGACACCCTTGTTCCACCCTTTCTATGAGGGCCTTGTTGCACCCTCTCCGTTACAGCGTTGTTCACCCTTTCAATGACGGCCTTCTTTCATCCTTTTTCTGAGGGCCTTGTTCCACCCTCTCTTTGATAGCCATGTGCCACCCTCTCTATTACAGCTTTAGTTTGACGTTTCAATGATGGCCTTATTCCACCCTTACTATGAGGGCCTTGTTCCACCCTCTCTATTTCAGCTTTGGTTCACACTTTCAATGACGGCCTTGTTCCACCCTTTCTATGAGCGCCTTGTTCCACCCTCTCTATTACAGCCTTGTTTCACCCTCTCAATAAAGGGCTTGTTCTATCCTTTCTATGAGGGCCTTGTTCCACCCTCTCTTTGATAGCCATGTTCCACCCTCTCTATCAGAGCTTTAGTTCACCCATTCATTGACGGCCATGTTCCACCCTTTCTCTGAGCGCCTTGTTCCACCATCTCTATTACAGCTTTGTTCACCCTTTCTCTGACGGCCATCTTCCACCCTCTCTGTGACGGCCTTCTTCCACCCTCTCCTTGACGGTCTTGTTCCACCCTCTCTGTGACGGCCTTGTTCCACCCTCTCAATGACAGCCTTGTTGCATTCTTTCTATTTCCACCCTCTATTTGATAGCCATGTTCCAACCTCTCTATTACAGCTTTAGTTCACCCTTTCTATAAGGGCCTTGTTCCACCCTCTTTATTTCAACTTTGGTTCACACTTTCAAGACGGCCTTGTTCCACCCTTTCTATGAGGGCCTTGTTCCAACCTCACTATTACAGCTTTGTTCACCCTTTCAATACCGGCCTTGTTCCACCCTTTCTATGACGGCCTTGTTCCACCCTTTCTGTGGGGGCCTTGTTCCACCCTCTCTATTACAGCTTTGTTCACCCTTTCAATTGCGCCCTTGTTCCACCCTTTCTATGAGGGCCTTGTTGCACCCTCTCCGTTACAGCGTTGTTCACCCTTTCAATGACGGTCTTCTTTCATCCTTTTTCTGAGGGCCTTGTTCCATCCTCTCTTTGATAGCCATGTGCCACCCTCTCTATTACAGCTTTAGTTTGACGTTTCAATGATGGCCTTATTCCACCCTTACTATGAGGGCCTTGTTCCACCCTCTCTATTTCAGCTTTGGTTCACACTTTCAATGACGGCCTTGTTCCACCCTTTCTATGAGCGCCTTGTTCCACCCTCTCTATTACAGCCTTGTTTCACCCTCTCAATAAAGGACTTGTTCTATCCTTTCTATGAGGGCCTTGTTCCACCCTCTCTTTGATAGCCATGTTCCACCCTCTCTATCAGAGCATTAGTTCACCCATTCATTGACGGCCATGTTCCACCCTTTCTCTGAGCGCCTTGTTCCACCCTCTCTATTACAGCTTTGTTCACCCTTTCTCTGACGGCCTTCTTTCACCCTCTCTGTGACGGCCTTCTTCCACCCTCTCCTTGACGGTCTTGTTCCACCCTCTCTGTGACGGCCTTGTTCCACCCTCTCAATGACAGCCTAGTTGCATTCTTTCTATTTCCACCCTCTATTTGATAGCCATGTTCCAACCTCTCTATTACAGCTTTAGTTCACCCTTTCAATGATGGCCTTCTTCTACCCTCTCTATTACAAATTTGTTCACCCTTTCAATAAAAACCTTGTTCCCCGCTTTCTATAAGGGCCTTGTTCCACCCTCTCTATTTCAACTTTGGTTCACACTTTTAAGACGGCCTTGTTCCACCCTTTCTATGAGGGCTATGTTCCACCCTATCTATTACAGCTTTGTTCACCCTTTCAATGATGGCCTTATTCCACCCTTTCTATGAGGGCCTTGTTCCACCCTCTCTATTACAGCTTTGGTGCACCCTTTCAATGACGGCCTTGTTCCACCCTTTCTATGAGGGCCTTGTACTACCCTCTCCATTACAGCTTTGGTTCATCCTTTCAAGGATGGCCTTCTTCCACCCTTTCTCTGAGGGCCTTGTTCCACCCTCTCTATTACAGCCTTGTTTCACCCTCTCAAGGACGGCATTGTTCCACCCTCTCTATTACATCTTTAGTTCACCCTTTCAATGATGGCCTTGTTCCATCCTTTCAATGACGGCCTTGTTCCACCCTTTCTATTCCAGCTTTGGTTCACCCTTTCAATGACAGCTTTCTTCCACCCTTTAAATGAAGGCCTTGTTCCACCCTTTCTATGAGGGCCTTGTTCCACTCTCTCCATTACAGCTTTTGTTCACCATTTCAATGACAGCCTTGTTCCACCCTTTCTATGAGAGCCTTGTTCCACTCTCTCTATTACAGCTTTGCTCACCCTTTCAATGAAGCCCTTGTTCTACCCTTTCTATGAGGGCCTTGTTCCACCATCTCTATTACAGCTTTGTTCACCCTTCCACTGACGGCCTTGTTCCACCCTCTCTGTGACGGCCTTGTTCCACCCTTTGTATTACACCTTTGTTCACCCATTCAATGATGGCATTGTTCCACCCTTTCTATGAGGGCCTTGTTCCACCCTCCTTATTGAAGCTTTGTTCACCGTTTCAATGACGGCCTTGTTCCACCCTTTCAATGAGGGCCTTGATCTACACTCTCTATTACAGCTTTGTTCACCCTTTCAATGACGGCCTTGTTCCACCCTTTCTATGATGGCCTTGTTCCACCCTATCTATTACATCTTTGTTCACCCTTTCAATGACAGCCTTGTTCCACCCTCTCTATTACAACTTTGTTCACCCTTTCAATGACGGCCTTGTCCACCTTTTCTATGAGGGACTTGCTCCACTCTCTCTATTACAGCTTTCTTCACCCTTTCAATTATGGCCTTATTCCACCCTTTTTTTGAGGGCCTTGTTCCACCCCCTCTATTACGGCTTTGTTTACTCTTTCAAAGATGGCATTGTTCCACCCTTTCTATGAGGGCCTTGCTCCACCCTCTCTATTACAGCTTTGTTTACACTTTTAATAATGGCCTTGTTGCACCCTTTCTATGAGGGCCTTGTTCCACCCTCTCTATTACAGCTTCGTTGCTTCGTTCCATCCTCTCTGTGACGTCCTTGTTCCACGCCCTCTATTATATCTTTGTTTACCCTTTCAAAGTCGGCCTTGTTCCACCCTTTCTATAAGGGCCTTGTTCCACCCTCTTTATTACAGCTTTTTTCACCCTTTCAATGATGGCCTTGTTCCACCATCTCTATTACAGCTTTGTTCACCCTTTCAATGTCGGCCTTGTTCCACCCTTTCTATGAAGGCCATGTTCCACCCTCTCTTATTCAGCTTTGTTCACCCTTTCAATGATGGCCTTGTTCAACCGTTTCTATGAGGGCCTTGTTCCACCCTCTCTATTACACCTTTGTTCACCCTTTCAATGACGGCCTTGTTCCACCATTTCTATGAGGGCCTTGTTCCTCCCTCTCTATTGCAGCTTTGATTCACCCTTTCAATGATGTCCTTGTTCCACCCTTTCTATGAGTGCCTTGTTCCACCCTCTCTATTGAAGCTTTGTTCACCCTTTCAATGATGGCTTTGTTCCACTCTTTCACAAGGGCCTTGTTCTACACTCTCTATTACAGCTTTATTCAACCTTTCAATGACGGCCTTGTTCCACCCTTTCTATGAGGGCCTTGTTCCACCCTCCCTATTAGAGCTTTAGTTCACCCTTTCAATGACAGCCTTGTTCTACCCTTTCTATGAGGGCCTTGTTCCACACTATCTATTACAGCTTTCTTCACTCTTTCAATGACTGCCTTGTTCCACCCTTTCTATGAGGGCCTTGTTCCACTCTCTCTATTACAGCTTTTTTCACCCTTTCAATGATGGCCTTGTTCCACCCTTTCCATGAGGGCCTTGTTCCACCCTCTCTATTAGAGCTTTGGTTCACCATTTCAATGACGGCCTTGTTCTACCCTTTCTATGAGGGCCTTGTTCCACCCTCTCTATTACAGCTTTGTTCACCATTTCAATGACGGCCTTGTCCACCTATTGTATGAGGGCCTTGTTCCACTCTCTCTATTACAGCTTTCTTCACCCTTTCAATGATGGCATTGTTCCATCTTTTCTATGAGGGCGTTGATCCACCCTCTGCATTACAGCTTTGTTCACCCTTTCAATGATGACCTTGTTCTACCCATTCTATAAGGGCCTTGTTCCACCCTCTCTAATACAGCTTTGTTTCACCCTTTCAATGACGGCCTTGTTCCACCCTCTCTATGAGGACGTTGTTCCACCCTCTCGATTACAGTTTTGTTTACCCTTTCAATGACGGCCTTGTTCCACTCTCTCTATGACAGCCTTGTTTCACCCTCTCTATTACAGCTTTGGTTCAACCTCTCAATGATGGCATTGTTCCATCCTTTCTATGAGGGCCTTGTTCCACCCTCTCTATTACAGCTTTAGTTCACCCTTTCAATGATGGCCTTGTATCTACCTTTCAATGAGGACCTTGTTCCACCCTCTCTATTACAGCTTTGGTTCACCCTTTCGATGATGGCCTTGTTCTACCCTTTCAATGAAGGCCTTGTTCCACCCTCTCTTTTACAGCTTTGTTCACCCTTTCAATGATGGCCTTGTTCCACCCTTTCTGTTAGGCTCTTGTTCCACACTTTGTATTTCAGCTTTGTTCACCCTTTCAATGATGGCCTTGTTCCACCCTTTCTATGAGGGCCTTGTTCCACCCTCTCTATTACAACTTTGTTCACCCTTTCAATGATGGCCTTGTTCCACCCTTTCTATGAGGGCCTTGTTCCACCCTCCCTATTAGAGCTTTAGTTCACCCTTTCAATGACAGCCTTGTTCTACCCTTTCTATGAGGGCCTTGTTCCATACTATCTATTACAGCTTTCTTCACTCTTTCAATGACTGCCTTGTTCCACCCTTTCTATGAGGGCCTTGTTCCACTCTCTCTATTACAGCTTTTTTCACCCTTTCAATGATGGCCTTGTTCCACCCTTTCCATGAGGGCCTTGTTCCACCCTCTCTATTACAGCTTTGGTTCACCCTCTCAATGACGGCCTTGTTCCATCCTTTCTATGTGGGCCTTGCTCCAACATCTCTATTACAGCTTTGTTCACCCTTTCAATGACAGCCTTTTCCCCCCCTTTCTGTTACCGCCTTCTTTCACCCTCTCTATTACACCTTTGTTTCACCCTCTCAATGACAGCCTTGTTCCTTCCTTTCTATGAGGGCCTTGCTCTACCCTCTCTATTACAGGTTTGTTCACCCTTTCGATGATGGCCTTGTTCTACCCTTTCAATGAAGGCCTTGTTCCACCCTCTCTATTACAGCTTTGCTCACCCTTTCAATGAAGCCCTTGTTCTACCCTTTCTATGAGGGCCTTGTTCCACCATCTCTATTACAGCTTTGTTCACCCTTTCACTGACGGCCTTGTTCCACCCTCTCTGTGACGGCCTTGTTCCACCCTTTGTATTACACCTTTGTTCACCCATTCAATGATGGCATTGTTCCACCCTTTCTATGAGTGCCTTGTTCCACCCTCTCTATTGAAGCTTTGTTCACCCTTTCAATGATGGCTTTGTTCCACTCTTTCACAAGGGCCTTGTTCTACACTCTCTATTACAGCTTTATTCAACCTTTCAATGACGGCCTTGTTCCACCCTTTCTATGAGGGCCTTGTTCCACCCTCCCTATTAGAGCTTTAGTTCACCCTTTCAATGACAGCCTTGTTCTACCCTTTCTATGAGGGCCTTGTTCCACACTATCTATTACAGCTTTCTTCACTCTTTCAATGACTGCCTTGTTCCACCCTTTCTATGAGGGCCTTGTTCCACTCTCTCTATTACAGCTTTTTTCACCCTTTCAATGATGGCCTTGTTCCACACTTTCCATGAGGGCCTTGTTCCACCCTCTCTATTAGAGCTTTGGTTCACCATTTCAATGACGGCCTTGTTCTACCCTTTCTATGAGGGCCTTGTTCCACTCTCTCTATTACAGCTTTGTTCACCCTTTCAATGACGGCCTTGTCCACCTATTGTATGAGGGCCTTGTTCCACTCTCTCTATTACAGCTTTCTTCACCCTTTCAATGATGGCATTGTTCCATCTTTTCTATGAGGGCGTTGATCCACCCTCTGCATTACAGCTTTGTTCACCCTTTCAATGATGACCTTGTTCTACCTATTCTATAAGGGCCTTGTTCCACCCTCTCTAATACAGCTTTGTTTCACCCTTTCAATGACGGCCTTGTTCCACCCTCTCTATGAGGACGTTGTTCCACCCTCTCGATTACAGTTTTGTTTACCCTTTCAATGACGGCCTTGTTCCACTCTCTCTATGACACCCTTGTTTCACCCTCTCTATTACAGCTTTGGTTCAACCTCTCAATGATGGCATTGTTCCATCCTTTCTATGAGGGCCTTGTTCCACCCTCTCTATTACAGCTTTAGTTCACCCTTTCAATGATGGCCTTGTATCTCCCTTTCAATGAGGACCTTGTTCCACCCTCTCTATTACAGCTTTGGTTCACCCTTTCGATGATGGCCTTGTTCTACCCTTTCAATGAAGGCCTTGTTCCACCCTCTCTTTTACAGCTTTGTTCACCCTTTCAATGATGGCCTTGTTCCACCCTTTCTCTTAGGCTCTTGTTCCACACTTTGTATTTCAGCTTTGTTCACCCTTTCAATGATGGCCTTGTTCCACCCTTTCTATGAGGGCTTGTTCCACCCTCTCTATTACAACTTTGTTCACCCTTTCAATGATGGCCTTGTTCCACCCTTTCTATGAGGGCCTTGTTCCACCCTCCCTATTAGAGCTTTAGTTCACCCTTTCAATGACAGCCTTGTTCTACCCTTTCTATGAGGGCCTTGTTCCACACTATCTATTACAGCTTTCTTCACTCTTTCAATGACTGCCTTGTTCCACCCTTTCTATGAGGGCCTTGTTCCACTCTCTCTATTACAGCTTTTTTCACCCTTTCAATGATGGCCTTGTTCCACCCTTTCCATGAGGGCCTTGTTCCACCCTCTCTATTACAGCTTTGGTTCACCCTCTCAATGACGGCCTTGTACCATCCTTTCTATGTGGGCCTTGCTCCAACATCTCTATTACAGCTTTGTTCACCCTTTCAATGACAGCCTTTTCCCCCCCTTTCTGTTACCGCCTTCTTTCACCCTCTCTATTACACCTTTGTTTCACCCTCTCAATGACAGCCTTGTTCCTTCCTTTCTATGAGGGCCTTGCTCTACCCTCTCTATTACAGGTTTGTTCACCCTTTCGATGATGGCCTTGTTCTACCCTTTCAATGAAGGCCTTGTTCCACCCTCTCTTTTACAGCTTTGTTCACCCTTTCAATGATGGCCTTGTTCCACCCTTTCTGTTAGGCTCTTGTTCCACACTTTGTATTTCAGCTTTGTTCACCCTTTCAATGATGGCCTTGTTCCACCCTTTCAATGACGGCCTTGTTCCACCATCTCTATTACAGCTTTGTTCACCCTTTCAATGACGGCCTTGTTCCACCCTTTCTATGAGCGCCTTGTTCCACCCTCTCTATTACAGCCTTGTTTCACCCTCTCAATAAAGGGCTTGTTCTATCCTTTCTATGAGGGCCTTGTTCCACCCTCTCTTTGATAGCCATGTTCCACCCTCTCTATCAGAGCTTTAGTTCACCCATTCATTGACGGCCATGTTCCACCCTTTCTCTGAGCGCCTTGTTCCACCCTCTCTATTACAGCTTTGTTCACCCTTTCTCTGACGGCCATCTTCCACCCTCTCTGTGACGGCCTTCTTCCACCCTCTCCTTGACGGTCTTGTTCCACCCTCTCTGTGACGGCCTTGTTCCACCCTCTCAATGACAGCCTTGTTGCATTCTTTCTATTTCCACCCTCTATTTGATAGCCATGTTCCAACCTCTCTATTACAGCTTTAGTTCACCCTTTCTATAAGGGCCTTGTTCCACCCTCTTTATTTCAACTTTGGTTCACACTTTCAAGACGGCCTTGTTCCACCCTTTCTATGAGGGCCTTGTTCCAACCTCACTATTACAGCTTTGTTCACCCTTTCAATACCAGCCTTGTTCCACCCTTTCTATGAGGGCCTTGTTCCACCCTTTCTGTGGGGGCCTTGTTCCACCCTCTCCGTTACAGCGTTGTTCACCCTTTCAATGACGGTCTTCTTTCATCCTTTTTCTGAGGGCCTTGTTCCATCCTCTCTTTGATAGCCATGTTCCACCCTCTCTATTTCAGCTTTGGTTCACACTTTCAATGACGGCCTTGTTCCACCCTTTCTATGAGCGCCTTGTTCCACCCTCTCTATTACAGCCTTGTTTCACCCTCTCAATAAAGGACTTGTTCTATCCTTTCTATGAGGGCCTTGTTCCGCCCTCTCTTTGATAGCCATGTTCCACCCTCTCTATCAGAGCATTAGTTCACCCATTCATTGACGGCCATGTTCCACCCTTTCTCTGAGCGCCTTGTTCCACCCTCTCTATTACAGCTTTGTTCACCCTTTCTCTGACGGCCTTCTTTCACCCTCTCTGTGACGGCCTTCTTCCACCCTCTCCTTGACGGTCTTGTTCCACCCTCTCTGTGACGGCCTTGTTCCACCCTCTCAATGACAGCCTTGTTGCATTCTTTCTATTTCCACCCTCTATTTGATAGCCATGTTCCAACCTCTCTATTACAGCTTTAGTTCACCCTTTCAATGATGGCCTTGTTCTACCTTCTCTATTACAAATTTGTTCACCCTTTCAATAACAACCTTGTTCCCCTCTTTCTATAAGGGCCTTGTTCCACCCTCTCTATTTCAACTTTGGTTCACACTTTCAAGACGGCCTTGTTCCACCCTTTCTATGAGGGCCTTGTTCCAACCTCACTATTACAGCTTTGTTCACCATTTCAATACCGGCCTTGTTCCACCCATTCTATGAGGGCCTTGTTCCACCCTTTCTGTGGGGGCCTTGTTCCACCCTCTCTATTACAGCTTTGTTCACCCTTTCAATGACGCCCTTGTTCCACCCTTTCTATGAGGGCCTTGTTCCACCCTCTCCGTTACAGCGTTGTTCACCCTTTCAATGACGGCCTTCTTTCATCCTTTTTCTGAGGGCCTTGTTCCACCCTCTCTGTGATGGCCTTGTTCCACCCTTTCTATGAAGGCCATGTTACACTCTTGCTATTTCAGCCTTGGTTCACCCTCTCAATGACGGCCTTGTTCCTTCCTTTCTATTATGGTATTGTTCCACCCTCTCTATTACAACTTTGTTCACCCTTTCAATCATAGCCTTGTTTTACCCTTTCTATGAGGGCCTAGTTCCACTCTCTCTTTTACTGCCTTACTTCACCCTCTCAATGACGGACTTGTTGTGTCCTTTCTATGAAGGCCTTGTTCCACCCTCTCTTTCATAGCCATGTTCCACCGTCTCTGTTACAGCTTTAGTTCACCCTTTCATTCACGGCCTTGTTCCACCCTCTCTACGAGGGCCTTGTTCCACCATCTCTATTACAGCTTTGGTTCAACCTCTCAATGACGGCATTGTTCCACCCTTTCTATGAGGGCCTTTTTCCACCCTCTCTATTACAGCTTTGTTCACCCTTTCGATGATGGCCTTGTTCCACCCTCTTTTTGATAGCCATGTGCCACCCTCTCTATTACAGCTTTAGTTTGACGTTTCAATGATGGCCTTATTCCACCCTTACTATGAGGGCCTTGTTCCACCCTCTCTATTTCAGCTTTGGTTCACACTTTCAATGACGGCCTTGTTCCACCCTTTCTATGAGCGCCTTGTTCCACCCTCTCTATTACAGCCTTGTTTCACCCTCTCAATAAAGGGCTTGTTCTATCCTTTCTATGAGGGCCTTGTTCCACCCTCTCTTTGATAGCCATGTTCCACCCTCTCTATCAGAGCTTTAGTTCACCCATTCATTGACGGCCATGTTGCACCCTTTCTCTGAGCGCCTTGTTCCACCCTCTCTATTACAGCTTTGTTCACCCTTTCTCTGACGGCCATCTTCCACCCTCTCTGTGACGGCCTTGTTCCACCCTTTCAATGACGGCCTTGTTCCATCCTCTCTATGATAGCCTTGTTCCACCCTCTCTATTACAGCTTTGTTCACACTTTCTATGACGGCCTTGTTCCACCCTCTCTATTACAGCTTTGGTTCACCCTTTCAATGACAGCTTTCTTCCACCCTTTCAATGAAGGCCTTGTTCCACCCTTTCTATGAGGGCCTTGTTCCATTCTATCTATTACAGCTTTTGTTCACCATTTCAATGATGGCCTTGTCCCACCCTTTCTATGAGGGCCTTGTTCCACCCTTTCTGTGGGGGCCTTGTTCCACCCTCTCTATTACAGCTTTGTTCACCCTTTCAATGACACCCTTGTTCCACCCTTTCTATGAGGGCCTTGTTGCACCCTCTCCGTTACAGCGTTGTTCACCCTTTCAATGACGGCCTTCTTTCATCCTTTTTCTGAGGGCCTTGTTCCACCCTCTCTTTGATAGCCATGTGCCACCCTCTCTATTACAGCTTTAGTTTGACGTTTCAATGATGGCCTTATTCCACCCTTACTATGAGGGCCTTGTTCCACCCTCTCTATTTCAGCTTTGGTTCACACTTTCAATGACAGCCTTGTTCCACCCTTTCTATGAGCGCCTTGTTCCACCCTCTCTATTACAGCCTTGTTTCACCCTCTCAATAAAGGACTTGTTCTATCCTTTCTATGAGGGCCTTGTTCCACCCTCTCTTTGATAGCCATGATCCACCCTCTCTATCAGAGCTTTACAGTAGTTCACCCATTCATTGACGGCCATGTTCCACCCTTTCTCTGAGCTCCTTGTTCCACCCTCTCTATTACAGCTTTGTTCACCCTTTCTCTGACGGCCTTCTTCCACCCTCTCTGTGACGGCCTTCTTCCACCCTCTCCTGAAAGGCCTTGTTCCACCTTCTCTGTGACAGCCTTGTTTCACCCTATCAATGACAGCCTTGTTGCATTCTTTCTATTTCCACCCTCTATTTGATAGCCATGTTCCAACCTCTCTATTACAGCTTTAGTTCACCCTTTCAATGATGGCCTTCTTCTACCCTCTCTATTACAAATTTGTTCACCCTTTCAATAACAACCTTGTTCCCCGTTTTCTATAAGGGCCTTGTTCCACCCTCTCTATTTCAACTTTGGTTCACACTTTCAAGACGGCCTTGTTCCACCCTTTCTATAAGGGCCTTGTTCCAACCTCACTATTACAGCTTTGTTCACCCTTTCAATACCGGCCTTGTTCCTCCCTTTCTATGAGGGCCTTGTTCCACCCTCTCTATTACAACTTTGTTCACCCTTTTAATGACAGCTTTGTTTAACCCTCTCTGTGAGGGCCTTGTTCCACCCTCTCTATTTCAGCTTAGGTTCACACTTTCAATGACGGCCTCTTTCCACCCTTTCTATGAAGGACTTCTTCCACCCTCACTATTACAGCTTTGTTCACCCTTTCAATGACGGCCTTGTTCCACCCTTTCTATGAGCACCTTGTTCCACCATCTCTATTACAACTTTGTTCACCCTTTCAATGATGGCCTTGTTCCACCCCTTCGATGAAGGTCTTGTTCCACCCTTTCTATGAGGGCTATGTTCTACCCTATCTATTACAGCTTTGTTCACCCTTTCAATGATGGCCTTATTCCACCATTTCTATGAGGGCCTTGTTCCACCCACTCTATTACAGCTTTGGTTCACCCTTTCAATGACAGCCTTGTTCCACCCTTTCTATGAGGGTCTTGTTCCACCCTCTCTATTACAGCTTTGGTTCACCCTTTCAATGACGGCCTTGTTCCACCCTTTCTATGAGGGACTTGTTCCACCCTATCTGTTACAGCTTTGTTCACCCTTTCAATGGCAGGCTTGTCCACCCTTTCTATTAGGGCCTTGTTCCACCCTCTCTATTACAACTTTGTTCACCCTTTCAATGACAGCCTTGTTTCACCCTCTCTGTAAGGGCCTTGTTCCACCCTCTCTATTTCAGCTTTGGTTCACACTTTCAATGATGGCCTTGTTCCACCCTTTCTATGAGCACCTTGTTCCACCCTCTCTATTACAGCCTTGTTTCACCCTCTCAATAAAGGACTTGTTCTATCCTTTCTATGAGGGCCTTGTTCCACCCTCTCTTTGATAGCCATGTTCCACCCTCTATATCAGAGCTTTAGTTCACCCATTCATTGACGGCCATGTTCCACCCTTTCTCTGAGCGCCTTGTTCCACCCTCTCTATTACAGCTTTGTTCACCCTTTCTCTGACGGCCTTCTTCCACCCTCTCTGTGACGGCCTTCTTCCACCCTCTCCTTGACGGTCTTGTTCCACCCTCTCTGTGACGGCCTTGTTCCACCCTCTCAATGACAGCCTTGTTGCATTCTTTCTATTTCCACCCTCTATTTGATAGCCATGTTCCAACCTCTCTATTACAGCTTTAGTTCACCCTTTCAATGATGGCCTTCTTCTACCCTCTCTATTACAAATTTGTTCACCCTTTCAATAAAAACCTTGTTCCCCGCTTTCTATAAGGGCCTTGTTCCACCCTCTCTATTTCAACTTTGGTTCACACTTTCAAGACGGCCTTGTTCCACCCTTTCTATGAGGGCTATGTTCCACCCTATCTATTACAGCTTTGTTCACCCTTTCAATGATGGCCTTATTCCACCCTTTCTATGAGGGCCTTGTTCCACCCTCTCTATTACAGCTTTGGTGCACCCTTTCAATGACGGCCTTGTTCCACCCTTTCTATGAGGGCCTTGTACTACCCTCTCCATTACAGCTTTGGTTCATCCTTTCAAGGATGGCCTTCTTCCACCCTTTCTCTGAGGGCCTTGTTCCACCCTCTCTATTACAGCCTTGTTTCACCCTCTCAATGACGGCATTGTTCCACCCTCTCTATTACATCTTAAGTTCACCTTTTCAATGATGGCCTTGTTCCATCCTTTCAATGACGGCCTTGTTCCACCCTTTCTATTCCAGCTTTGGTTCACCCTTTCAATGACAGCTTTCTTCCATCCTTTAAATGAAGGCCTTGTTCCACCCTTTCTATGAGGGCCTTGTTCCACTCTCTCCATTACAGCTTTTGTTCACCATTTCAATGACAGCCTTGTTCCACCCTTTCTATGAGAGCCTTGTTCCACTCTCTCTATTACAGCTTTGCTCACCCTTTCAATGAAGCCCTTCTTCTACCCTTTCTATGAGGGCCTTGTTCCACCATCTCTATTACAGCTTTGTTCACCCTTTCACTGACGGCCTTGTTCCACCCTCTCTGTGACGGCCTTGTTCCACCCTTTGTATTACACCTTTGTTCACCCATTCAATGATGGCATTGTTCCACCCTTTCTATGAGGGCCTTGTTCCACCCTCCTTATTGAAGCTTTGTTCACCGTTTCAATGACGGCCTTATTCCACCCTTTCAATGAGGGCCTTGATCTACACTCTCTATTACAGCTTTGTTCACCCTTTCAATGACGGCCTTGTTCCACCCTTTCTATGATGGCCTTGTTCCACCCTATCTATTACATCTTTGTTCACCCTTTCAATGACAGCCTTGTTCCACCCTCTCTATTACAACTTTGTTCACCCTTTCAATGACGGCCTTGTCCACCTTTTCTATGAGGGCCTTGCTCCACTATCTCTATTACAGCTTTCTTCACCCTTTCAATTATGGCCTTGTTCCACCCTTTATTTGAGGGCCTTGCTCCACCCTCTCTATTACAGCTTTGTTCACACTTTTAACAATGGCCTTGTTGCACCCTTTCTATGAGGGCCTTGTTCCACCCTCTCTATTACAGCTTCGTTGCTTCGTTCCATCCTCTCTGTGACGTCCTTGTTCCACGCCCTCTATTATATCTTTGTTTACCCTTTCAAAGTCGGCCTTGTTCCACCCTTTCTATAAGGGCCTTGTTCCACCCTCTTTATTACAGCTTTTTTCACCCTTTCAATGATGGCCTTGTTCCACCATCTCTATTACAGCTTTGTTCACCCTTTCAATGTCGGCCTTGTTCCACCCTTTCTATGAAGGCCGTGTTCCACCCTCTCTTATTCAGCTTTGTTCACCCTTTCAATGATGGCCTTGTTCAACCGTTTCTATGAGGGCCTTGTTCCACCCTCTCTATTACACCTTTGTTCACCCTTTCAATGACGGCCTTGTTCCACCCTTTCTATGAGGGCCTTGTTCCTCCCTCTCTATTGCAGCTTTGATTCACCCTTTCAATGATGTCCTTGTTCCACCCTTTCTATGAGTGCCTTGTTCCACCCTCTCTATTGAAGCTTTGTTCACCCTTTCAATGATGGCTTTGTTCCACTCTTTCACAAGGGCCTTGTTCTACACTCTCTATTACAGCTTTATTCAACCTTTCAATGACGGCCTTGTTCCACCCTTTCTATGAGGGCCTTGTTCCACCCTCCCTATTAGAGCTTTAGTTCACCCTTTCAATGACAGCCTTCTTCTACCCTTTCTATGAGGGCCTTGTTCCACACTATCTATTACAGCTTTCTTCACTCTTTCAATGACTGCCTTGTTCCACCCTTTCTATGAGGGCCTTGTTCCACTCTCTCTATTACAGCTTTTTTCACCCTTTCAATGATGGCCTTGTTCCACCATCTCTATTACAGCTTTGTTCACCCTTTCAATGTCGGCCTTGTTCCACCCTTTCTATGAAGGCCGTGTTCCACCCTCTCTTATTCAGCTTTGTTCACCCTTTCAATGATGGCCTTGTTCAACCGTTTCTATGAGGGCCTTGTTCCACCCTCTCTATTACACCTTTGTTCACCCTTTCAAAGACAGCCTTGTTCCACCCTTTCTATGAGGGCCTTGTTCCTCCCTCTCTATTGCAGCTTTGATTCACCCTTTCAATGATGTCCTTGTTCCACCCTTTCTTTGAGTGCCTTGTTCCACCCTCTCTATTGAAGCTTTGTTCACCCTTTCAATGATGGCTTTGTTCCACTCTTTCACAAGGGCCTTGTTCTACACTCTCTATTACAGCTTTATTCAACCTTTCAATGACGGCCTTGTTCCACCCTTTCCATGAGGGCCTTGTTCCACCCTCTCTATTAGAGCTTTGGTTCACCATTTCAATGACAGCCTTGCTCTACCCTTTCTATGAGGGCCTTGTTCCACCCTCTCTATTACAGCTTTGTTCACCCTTTCAATGACGGCCTTGTCCATCTATTGTATGAGGGCCTTGTTCCACTCTCTCTATTACAGCTTTCTTCACCCTTTCAATGATGGCATTGTTCCATCTTTTCTATGAGGGCGTTGATCCACCCTCTGCATTACAGCTTTGTTCACCCTTTCAATGATGACCTTGTTCTACCTATTCTATAAGGGCCTTGTTCCACCCTCTCTAATACAGCTTTGTTTCACCCTTTCAATGACGGCCTTGTTCCACCCTCTCTATGAGGACGTTGTTCCACCCTCTCGATTACAGTTTTGTTTACCCTTTCAATGACGGCCTTGTTCCACTCTCTCTATGACAGCCTTGTTTCACCCTCTCTATTACAGCTTTGGTTCAACCTCTCAATGATGGCATTGTTCCATCCTTTCTATGAGGGCCTTGTTCCACCCTCTCTATTACAGGTTTAGTTCACCCTTTCAATGATGGCCTTGTATCACCCTTTCAATGAGGACCTTGTTCCACCCTCTCTATTACAGCTTTGGTTCACCCGCTCAATGACGGCCTTGTTCCATCCTTTCTATGTGGGCCTTGCTCCAACATCTCTATTACAGCTTTGTTCACCCTTTCAATGACAGTCTTTTCCCCCCCTTTCTGTTACCGCCTTCTTTCACCCTCTCTATTACACCTTTGTTTCACCCTCTCAATGACAGCCTTGTTCCTTCCTTTCTATGAGGGCATTGCTCTACCCTCTCTATTACAGGTTTGTTCACCCTTTCGATGATGGCCTTGTTCTACCCTTTCAATGAAGGCCTTGTTCCACCCTGTCTTTTACAGCTTTGTTCACCCTTTCAATGATGGCCTTGTTCCACCCTTTCTGTTAGGCTCTTGTTCCACACTTTGTATTTCAGCTTTGTTCACCCTTTCAATGATGGCCTTGTTCCACCCTTTCTATGAGGGCCTTGTTCCACCCTCTCTATTACAACTTTGTTCACCCTTTCAATGATGGCCTTGTTCCACCCTTTCTATGAGGGCCTTGTTCCACCCTCCCTATTAGAGCTTTAGTTCACCCTTTCAATGACAGCCTTGTTCTACCCTTTCTATGAGGGCCTTGTTCCACACTATCTATTACAGCTTTCTTCACTCTTTCAATGACTGCCTTGTTCCACCCTTTCTATGAGGGCCTTGTTCCACTCTCTCTATTACAGCTTTTTTCACCCTTTCAATGATGGCTTTGTTCCACCCTTTCCATGAGGGCCTTGTTCCACCCTCTCTATTACAGCTTTGGTTCACCCTCTCAATGACGGCCTTGTTCCATCCTTTCTATGTGGGCCTTGCTCCAACATCTCTATTACAGCTTTGTTCACCCTTTCAATGACAGCCTTTTCCCCCCCTTTCTGTTACCGCCTTCTTTCACCCTCTCTATTACACCTTTGTTTCACCCTCTCAATGACAGCCTTGTTCCTTCCTTTCTATGAGGGCCTTGCTCTACCCTCTCTATTACAGGTTTGTTCACCCTTTCGATGATGGCTTTGTTCTACCCTTTCAATGAAGGCCTTGTTCCACCCTCTCTTTTACAGCTTTGTTCACCCTTTCAATGATGGCCTTGTTCCACCCTTTCTGTTAGGCTCTTGTTCCACACTTTGTATTTCAGCTTTGTTCACCCTTTCAATGATGGCCTTGTTCCACCCTTTCAATGACGGCCTTGTTCCACCATCTCTATTACAGCTTTGTTCACCCTTTCAATGATGGCCTTGTTCCACCCTTTCAATGACGGCCTTGTTCCATCCTCTCTATGATAGCCTTGTTCCACCCTCTCTATTACAGCTTTGTTCACACTTTCTATGACGGCCTTGTTCCACCCTCTCTATTACAGCTTTGGTTCACCCTTTCAATGACAGCTTTCTTCCACCCTTTCAATGAAGGCCTTGTTCCACCCTTTCTATGAGGGCCTTGTTCCATTCTATCTATTACAGCTTTTGTTCACCATTTCAATGATGGCCTTGTCCCACCCTTTCTATGAGGGCCTTGTTCCACCCTTTCTGTGGGGGCCTTGTTCCACCCTCTCTATTACAGCTTTGTTCACCCTTTCAATGACAACCTTGTTCCACCCTTTCTATGAGGGCCTTGTTGCACCCTCTCCATTACAGCGTTGTTCACCCTTTCAATGACGGCCTTCTTTCATCCTTTTTCTGAGGGCCTTGTTCCATCCTCTCTTTGATAGCCATGTGCCACCCTCTCTATTACAGCTTTAGTTTGACGTTTCAATGATGGCCTTATTCCACCCTTACTATGAGGGCCTTGTTCCACCCTCTCTATTTCAGCTTTGGTTCACACTTTCAATGACGGCCTTGTTCCACCCTTTCTATGAGCGCCTTGTTCCACCCTCTCTATTACAGCCTTGTTTCACCCTCTCAATAAAGGGCTTGTTCTATCCTTTCTATGAGGGCCTTGTTCCACCCTCTCTTTGATAGCCATGTTCCACCCTCTCTATCAGAGCTTTAGTTCACCCATTCATTGACGGCCATGTTCCACCCTTTCTCTGAGCGCCTTGTTCCACCCTCTCTATTACAGCTTTGTTCACCCTTTCTCTGATGGCCATCTTCCACCCTCTCTGTGACGGCCTTCTTCCACCCTCTCCTTGACGGTCTTGTTCCACCCTCTCTGTGACGGCCTTGTTCCACCCTCTCAATGACAGCCTTGTTGCATTCTTTCTATTTCCACCCTCTATTTGATAGCCATGTCCCAACCTCTCTATTACAGCTTTAGTTCACCCTTTCTATAAGGGCCTTGTTCCACCCTCTTTATTTCAACTTTGGTTCACACTTTCAAGACGGCCTTGTTCCACCCTTTCTATGAGGGCCTTGTTCCAACCTCACTATTACAGCTTTGTTCACCCTTTCAATACCGGCCTTGTTCCACCCTTTCTATGAGGGCCTTGTTCCACCCTTTCTGTGGGGGCCTTGTTCCACCCTCTCTATTACAGCTTTGTTCACCCTTTCAATTACGCCCTTGTTCCACCCTTTCTATGAGGGCCTTGTTGCACCCTCTCCGTTACAGCGTTGTTCACCCTTTCAATGACGGTCTTCTTTCATCCTTCTTCTGAGGGCCTTGTTCCATCCTCTCTTTGATAGCCATGTGCCACCCTCTCTATTACAGCTTTAGTTTGACGTTTCAATGATGGCCTTATTCCACCCTTACTATGAGGGCCTTGTTCCACCCTCTCTATTTCAGCTTTGGTTCACACTTTCAATGACGGCCTTGTTCCACCCTTTCTATGAGCGCCTTGTTCCACCCTCTCTATTACAGCCTTGTTTCACCCTCTCAATAAAGGACTTGTTCTATCCTTTCTATGAGGGCCTTGTTCCACCCTCTCTTTGATAGCCATGTTCCACCCTCTCTATCAGAGCATTAGTTCACCCATTCATTGACGGCCATGTTCCACCCTTTCTCTGAGCGCCTTGTTCCACCCTCTCTATTACAGCTTTGTTCACCCTTTCTCTGACGGCCTTCTTTCACCCTCTCTGTGACGGCCTTCTTCCACCCTCTCCTTGACGGTCTTGTTCCACCCTCTCTGTGACGGCCTTGTTCCACCCTCTCAATGACAGCCTTTTTGCATTCTTTCTATTTCCACCTTCTATTTGATAGCCATGTTCCAACCTCTCTATTACAGCTTTAGTTCACCCTTTCAATGATAGACTTGTTCTACCTTCTCTATTACAAATTTGTTCACCCTTTCAATAACAACCTTGTTCCCCTCTTTCTATAAGGGCCTTGTTCCACCCTCTCTATTTCAACTTTGGTTCATACTTTCAGTACGGCCTTGTTCCACCCTTTCTATGAGGGCCTTGTTCCAACCTCACTATTACAGCTTTGTTCACCCTTTCAATACCGGCCTTGTTCCACCCATTCTATGAGGGCCTTGTTCCACCCTTTCTGTGGGGGCCTTGTTCCACCCTCTCTATTACAGCTTTGTTCACCCTTTCAATGACGCCCTTGTTCCACCCTTTCTATGAGGGCCTTGTTCCACCCTCTCCGTTACAGCGTTGTTCACCCTTTCAATGACGGCCTTCTTTCATCCTTTTTCTGAGGGCCTTGTTCCACCCTCTCTGTGATGGCCTTGTTCCACCCTTTCTATGAAGGCCATGTTACACTCTTGCTATTTCAGCCTTGGTTCACCGTCTCAATGACGGCCTTGTTCCTTCCTTTCTATTATGGTATTGTTCCACCC
This sequence comes from Pleurodeles waltl, assembly GCF_031143425.1. Classification (NCBI taxonomy): domain Eukaryota; kingdom Metazoa; phylum Chordata; class Amphibia; order Caudata; family Salamandridae; genus Pleurodeles; species Pleurodeles waltl. The sequence continues at coordinate 1,008,307,804 of NC_090450.1, read as the reverse complement.
TCTCTATTACAACTTTGTTCACCCTTTCAATCATGGCCTTGTTTTACCCTTTCTATGAGGGCCTAGTTCCACCCTCTCTTTTACTGCCTTACTTCACCCTCTCAATGACGGACTTGTTGTGTCCTTTCTATGAAGGCCTTGTTCCACCCTCTCTTTCATAGCCATGTTCCACCGTCTCTGTTACAGCTTTAGTTCACCCTTTCATTCACGGCCTTGTTCCACCCTCTCTACGAGGGCCTTGTTCCACCATCTCTATTACAGCTTTGGTTCAACCTCTCAATGACGGCATTGTTCCACCCTTTCTATGAGGGCCTTTTTCCACCCTCTCTATTACAGCTTTGTTCACCCTTTCGATGATGGCCTTGTTCCACCCTCTCTATTACAGCTTTGTTCACCCTTTCAATGATGGCCTTGTTCCACCCTCGCTATTACATCTTTAGTTCACCCTTTCAATGATGGCCTTGTTCCACCCTTTCAATGACGGCCTTGTTCCATCCTCTCTATGATAGCCTTGTTCCACCCTCTCTATTACAGCTTTGTTCACACTTTCTATGACAGCCTTGTTCCACCCTCTCTATTACAGCTTTGGTTCACCCTTTCAATGACAGCTTTCTTCCACCCTCTCAATGAAGGCCTTGTTCCACCCTTTCTATGAGGGCCTTGTTCCATTCTATCTATTACAGCTTTTGTTCACCATTTCAATGATGGCCTTGTCCCACCCTTTCTATGAGGGCCTTGTTCCACCCTTTCTGTGGGGGCCTTGTTCCACCCTCTCTATTACAGCTTTGTTCACCCTTTCAATGACACCCTTGTTCCACCCTTTCTATGAGGGCCTTGTTGCACCCTCTCCGTTACAGCGTTGTTCACCCTTTCAATGACGGCCTTCTTTCATCCTTTTTCTGAGGGCCTTGTTCCACCCTCTCTTTGATAGCCATGTGCCACCCTCTCTATTACAGCTTTAGTTTGACGTTTCAATGATGGCCTTATTCCACCCTTACTATGAGGGCCTTGTTCCACCCTCTCTATTTCAGCTTTGGTTCACACTTTCAATGACGGCCTTGTTCCACCCTTTCTATGAGCGCCTTGTTCCACCCTCTCTATTACAGCCTTGTTTCACCCTCTCAATAAAGGGCTTGTTCTATCCTTTCTATGAGGGCCTTGTTCCACCCTCTCTTTGATAGCCATGTTCCACCCTCTCTATCAGAGCTTTAGTTCACCCATTCATTGACGGCCATGTTCCACCCTTTCTCTGAGCGCCTTGTTCCACCCTCTCTATTACAGCTTTGTTCACCCTTTCTCTGACGGTCATCTTCCACCCTCTCTGTGACGGCCTTCTTCCACCCTCTCCTTGACGGTCTTGTTCCACCCTCTCTGTGACGGCCTTGTTCCACTCTCTCAATGACAGCCTTGTTGCATTCTTTCTATTTCCACCCTCTATTTGATAGCCATGTTCCAACCTCTCTATTACAGCTTTAGTTCACCCTTTCTATAAGGGCCTTGTTCCACCCTCTCTATTTCAACTTTGGTTCCCACTTTCAAGACGGCCTTGTTCCACCCTTTCTATGAGGGCCTTGTTCCAACCTCACTATTACAGCTTTGTTCACCCTTTCAATACCGGCCTTGTTCCACCCTTTCTATGAGGGCCTTGTTCCACCCTTTCTGTGGGGACCTTGTTCCACCCTCTCTATTACAGCTTTGTTCACCCTTTCAATGACGCCCTTGTTCCACCCTTTCTATGAGGGCCTTGTTGCACCCTCTCCGTTACAGCGTTGTTCACCCTTTCAATGACGGTCTTCTTTCATCCTTTTTCTGAGGGCCTTGTTCCACCCTCTCTTTGATAGCCATGTTCCACCCTCTCTATTACAGCTTTAGTTTGACGTTTCAATGATGGCCTTATTCCACCCTTACTATGAGGGCCTTGTTCCACCCTCTCTATTTCAGCTTTGGTTCACACTTTCAATGACAGCCTTGTTCCACCCTTTCTATGAGCGCCTTGTTCCACCCTCTCTATTACAGCCTTGTTTCACCCTCTCAATAAAGGACTTGTTCTATCCTTTCTATGAGGGCCTTGTTCCACCCACTCTTTGATAGCCATGATCCACCCTCTCTATCAGAGCTTTACAGTAGTTCACCCATTCATTGACGGCCATGTTCCACCCTTTCTCTGAGCTCCTTGTTTCACCCTCTCTATTACAGCTTTGTTCACCCTTTCTCTGACGGCCTTCTTCCACCCTCTCTGTGACGGCCTTCTTCCACCCTCTCCTGAAAGGCCTTGTTCCACCTTCTCTGTGACAGCCTTGTTTCACCCTATCAATGACAGCCTTGTTGCATTCTTTCTATTTCCACCCTCTATTTGATAGCCATGTTCCAACCTCTCTATTACAGCTTTAGTTCACCCTTTCAATGATGGCCTTCTTCTACCCTCTCTATTACAAATTTGTTCACCCTTTCAATAACAACCTTGTTCCCCGTTTTCTATAAGGGCCTTGTTCCACCCTCTCTATTTCAACTTTGGTTCACACTTTCAAGACGGCCTTGTTCCACCCTTTCTATGAGGGCCTTGTTCCAACCTCACTATTACAGCTTTGTTCACCCTTTCAATACCGGCCTTGTTCCTCCCTTTCTATGAGGGCCTTGTTCCACCCTCTCTATTACAACTTTGTTCACCCTTTTAATGACAGCTTTGTTTCACCCTCTCTGTGAGGGCCTTGTTCCACCCTCTCTATTTCAGCTTAGGTTCACACTTTCAATGACGGCCTTGTTCCACCCTTTCTATGAGCACCTTGTTCCACCATCTCTATTACAACTTTGTTCACCCTTTCAATGATGGCCTTGTTCCACCCCTTCGATGAAGGTCTTGTTCCACCCTTTCTATGAGGGCTATGTTCCACCCTATCCATTACAGCTTTGTTCACCCTTTCAATGATGGCCTTATTCCACCATTTCAATGAGGGCCTTGTTCCACCCTCTCTATTACAGCTTTGGTTCACCCTTTCAATGACAGCCTTGTTCCACCCTTTCTATGAGGGCCTTGTTCCACCCTCTCTATTACAGCTTTGGTTCACCCTTTCAATGACGGCCTTGTTCCACCCTTTCTATGAGGGACTTGTTCCACCCTATCTGTTACAGCTTTGTTCACCCTTTCAATGGCAGGCTTCTCCACCCTTTCTATTAGGGCCTTGTTCCACCCTCTCTATTACAACTTTGTTCACCCTTTCAATGACAGCCTTGTTTCACCCTCTCTGTAAGGGCCTTGTTCCACCCTCTCTATTTCAGCTTTGGTTCACACTTTCAATGACGGCCTTGTTCCACCCTTTCTATGAGCACCTTGTTTCACCCTCTCTATTACAGCCTTGTTTCACCCTCTCAATAAAGGACTTGTTCTATCCTTTCTATGAGGGCCTTGTTCCACCCTCTCTTTGATAGCCATGTTCCACCCTCTCTATCAGAGCTTTAGTTCACCCATTCATTGACGGCCATGTTCCCCCCTTTCTCTGAGCGCATTGTTCCACCCTCTCTATTACAGCTTTGTTCACCCTTTCTCTGACGGCCTTCTTCCACCCTCTCTGTGACGGCCTTCTTCCACCCTCTCCTTGACGGTCTTGTTCCACCCTCTCTGTGACGGCCTTGTTCCACCCTCTCAATGACAGCCTTGTTGCATTCTTTCTATTTCCACCCTCTATTTGATAGCCATGTTCCAACCTCTCTATTACAGCTTTAGTTCACCCTTTCAATGATGGCCTTCTTCTACCCTCTCTATTACAAATTTGTTCACCCTTTCAATAACAACCTTGTTCCCCGCTTTCTATAAGGGCCTTGTTCCACCCTGTCTATTTCAACTTTGGTTCACACTTTCAAGACGGCCTTGTTCCACCCTTTCTATGAGGGCTATGTTCCACCCTATCTATTACAGCTTTGTTCACCCTTTCAATGATGGCCTTATTCCACCCTTTCTATGAGGGCCTTGTACTACCCTCTCCATTACAGCTTTGGTTCATCCTTTCAAGGATGGCCTTCTTCCACCCTTTATCTGAGGGCCTTGTTCCACCCTCTCTATTACAGCCTTGTTTCACCCTCTCAATGACAGCATTGTTCCACCCTCTCTATTACATCTTCAGTTCACCCTTTCAATTATGGCCTTGTTCCATCCTTTCAGTGACGGCCTTGTTCCACCCTTTCTATTCCAGCTTTGGTTCACCCTTTCAATGACAGCTTTCTTCCACCCTTTAAATGAAGGCCTTGTTCCACCCTTTCTATGAGGGCCTTGTTCCACTCTCTCCATTACAGCTTTTGTTCACCATTTCAATGACAGCCTTGTTCCACCCTTTCTATGAGAGCCTTGTTCCACTCTCTCTATTACAGCTTTGCTCACCCTTTCAAGGAAGCCCTTGTTCTACCCTTTCTATGAGGGCCTTGTTCCACCATCTCTATTACAGCTTTGTTCACCCTTTCACTGACGGCCTTGTTCCACCCTCTCTGTGACGGCCTTGTTCCACCCTTTGTATTACACCTTTGTTCACCCATTCAATGATGGCATTGTTCCACCCTTTCTATGAGGGCCTTGTTCCACCCTCCTTATTGAAGCTTTGTTCACCGTTTCAATGACGGCCTTGTTCCACCCTTTCCATGAGGGCCTTGATCTACACTCTCTATTACAGCTTTGTTCACCCTTTCAATGACGGCCTTGTTCCACCCTTTCTATGATGGCCTTGTTCCAACCTATCTATTACATCTTTGTTCACCCTTTCAATGACAGCCTTGTTTCAACCCTCTCTATTACAACTTTGTTCACCCTTTCAATGACGGCCTTGTCCACCTTTTCTATGAGGGCCTTGCTCCACTCTCTCTATTACAGCTTTCTTCACCCTTTCAATTATGGCCTTGTTCCACCCTTTTTTTGAGGGCCTTGTTCCACCCCCTCTATTACGGCTTTGTTTACTCTTTCAAAGATGGCATTGTTCCACCCTTTCTATGAGGGCCTTGCTCCACCCTCTCTATTACAGCTTTGTTCACACTTTTAATAATGGCCTTGTTGCACCCTTTCTATGAGGGCCTTGTTCCACCCTCTCTATTACAGCTTCGTAGCTTCGTTCCATCCTCTCTGTGACGTCCTTGTTCCACACCCTCTATTATATCTTTGTTTACCCTTTCAAAGTCGGCCTTGTTCCACCCTTTCTATAAGGGCCTTGTTCCACCCTCTTTATTACAGCTTTTTTCACCCTTTCAATGATGGCCTTGTTCCACCATCTCTATTACAGCTTTGTTCACCCTTTCAATGTCGGCCTTGTTCCACCCTTTCTATGAAGGCCGTGTTCCACCCTCTCTTATTCAGCTTTGTTCACCCTTTCAATGATGGCCTTGATCAACCGTTTCTATGAGGGCCTTGTTCCACCCTCTCTATTACACCTTTGTTCACCCTTTCAATGACGGCCTTGTTCCACCCTTTCTATGAGGGCCTTGTTCCTCCCTCTCTATTGCAGCTTTGATTCACCCTTTCAATGATGTCCTTGTTCCACCCTTTCTATGAGTGCCTTGTTCCACCCTCTCTATTGAAGCTTTGTTCACCCTTTCAATGATGGCTTTGTTCCACTCTTTCACAAGGGCCTTGTTCTACACTCTCTATTACAGCTTTATTCAACCTTTCAATGATGGCCTTGTTCCACCCTTTCTATGAGGGCCTTGTTCCACCCTCCCTATTAGAGCTTTAGTTCACCCTTTCAATGACAGCCTTGCTCTACCCTTTCTATGAGGGCCTTGTTCCACACTATCTATTACAGCTTTCTTCACTCTTTCAATGACTGCCTTGTTCCACCCTTTCTGTGAGGGCTTTGTTCCACTCTCTCTATTACAGCTTTTTTCACCCTTTCAATGATGGCCTTGTTCCACCCTTTCCATGAGGGCCTTCTTCCACCCTCTCTATTAGAGCTTTGGTTCACCATTTCAATGACGGCCTTGTTCTACCCTTTCTATGAGGGCCTTGTTCCACCCTCTCTATTACAGCTTTGTTCACCCTTTCAATGACGGCCTTGTCCACATTTGTATGAGGGCCTTGTTCCACTCTCTCTATTACAGCTTTCTTCACCCTTTCAATGATGGCATTGTTCCATCTTTTCTATGAGGGCGTTGATCCACCCTCTGCATTACAGCTTTGTTCACCCTTTCAATGATGACCTTGTTCTACCTATTCTATAAGGGCCTTGTTCCACCCTCTCTAATACAGCTTTGTTTCACCCTTTCAATGACGGCCTTGTTCCACCCTCTCTATGAGGACGTTGTTCCACCCTCTCGATTACAGTTTTGTTTACCCTTTCAATGACGGCCTTGTTCCACTCTCTCTATGACAGCCTTGTTTCACCCTCTCTATTACAGCTTTGGTTCAACCTCTCAATGATGGCATTGTTCCATCCTTTCTATGAGGGCCTTGTTCCACCCTCTCTATTACAGCTTTAGTTCACCCTTTCAATGACAGCCTTTTCCCCCCCTTTCTGTTACCGCCTTCTTTCACCCTCTCTATTACACCTTTGTTTCACCCTCTCAATGACAGACTTGTTCCTTCCTCTCTATGAGGGCCTTGCTCTACCCTCTCTATTACAGGTTTGTTCACCCTTTCGATGATGGCCTTGTTCTACCCTTTCAATGAAGGCCTTGTTCCACCCTCTCTATTACAGCTTTGTTCACCCTTTCAATGATGGCCTTGTTCCACCCTTTCTGTTAGGCTCTTGTTCCACGCTTTGTATTTCAGCTTTGTTCACCCTTTCAATGATGGCCTTGTTCCACCCTTTCTATGAGGGCCTTGTTCCACCCTCTCTTTTACAGCCTTATTTCACCCTCTCAATGACGGACTTGTTGTGTCCTTTCTATGAAGGCCTTGTTCCACCCTCTCTTTCATAGCCATGTTCCACCGTCTCTGTTAATGCTTTAGTTCACTCTTTCATTCACAGCCTTGTTCCACCTTTTCAATGAGGGCCTTGTTCCACCCTCTCTATTACAGCCTTGTTTCACCCTCTCTATGACAGCCTTGTTCCACCCTCTCTATTACAGCCTTGTTCCACCCTCTCTGTGACAGCCTTGTTCCACCCTTTCTATTAAAGCCTTGCCCCATCCTTTCTGTGATGGCCTTGTTCCACCCTTTCTATGAAGGCCATGTTACACTCTTGCTATTTCAGCCTTGGTTCACCCTCTCAATGACGGCCTTGTTCCTTCCTTTCTATTATGGTATTGTTCCACCCTCTCTATTATAACTTTGTTCACACTTTCAATCATGGCCTTTTTTTACCCTTTCTATAAGGGCCTAGTTCCACCCTCTCTTTTACTGCCTTATTTCACCCTCTCAATGACGGACTTGTTGTGTCCTTTCTATGAAGGCCTTGTTCCACCCTCTCTTTCATAGCCATGTTCCACCGTCTCTGTTACAGCTTTAGTTCACCCTTTCATTCAGGGCCTTGTTCCACCCTCTCTACGAGGGCCTTGTTCCACCATCTCTATTACAGCTTTGGTTCAACCTCTCAATGACGGCATTGTTCCACCCTTTCTATGAGGGCCTTGTTCCACCCTCTCTATTACAGCTTTCTTCACCCTTTCGCTGATGGCCTTGTTCCACCCTCTCTATTACAGCTTTGTTCACCCTTTCAATGATGGCCTTGTTCCACCCTCTCTATTACAGCTTTAGTTCACCCTTTCAATGATGGCCTTGTTCCACCCTTTCAATGACGGCCTTGTTCCATCCTCTCTATGATAGCCTTGTTCCACCCTCTCTATTACAGCTTTGTTCACACTTTCTATGACGGCCTTTTTCCACCCTCTCTATTACAGCTTTGGTTCACCCTTTCAATGACAGCTTTCTTCCACCCTTTCAATGAAGGCCTTGTTCCACCCTTTCTATGAGGGCCTTGTTCCATTCAATCTATTACAGCTTTTGTTCAACATTTCAATGATGGCCTTGTTCCACCCTTTCTAATAGGGCCTTGTTCCACCCTTTCTGTGGGGGCCTTGTTCCACCCTCTCTATTACAGCTTTGTTCACCCTTTCAATGACGCCCTTGTTCCACCCTTTCTATGAGGGCCTTGTTGCACCCTCTCCGTTACAGCGTTGTTCACCCTTTCAATAATGGCCTTCTTTCATCCTTTTTCTGAGGGCCTTGTTCCACCCTCTCTTTGATAGCCATGTGCCACCCTCTCTATTACAGCTTTAGTTTGACGTTTCAATGATGGCCTTATTCCACCCTTACTATGAGGGCCTTGTTCCACCCTCTCTATTTCAGCTTTGGTTCACACTTTCAATGACGGCCTTGTTCCACCCTTTCTATGAGCGCCTTGTTCCACCCTCTCTATTACAGCCTTGTTTCACCCTCTCAATAAAGGACTTGTTCTATCCTTTCTATGAGGGCCTTGTTCCACCCTCTCTTTGATAGCCATGTTCCACCCTCTCTATCAGAGCTTTAGTTCACCCATTCATTGACGGCCATGTTCCACCCTTTCTCTGAGCGCCTTCTTCCACCCTCTCTATTACAGCTTTGTTCACCCTTTCTCTGACGGCCTTCTTCCACCCTCTCTGTGACGGCCTTCTTCCACCCTCTCCTTGACGGTCTTGTTCCACCCTCTCTGTGACGGCCTTGTTCCACCCTCTCAATGACAGCCTTGTTGCATTCTTTCTATTTCCACACTCTATTTGATAGCCATGTTCCAACCTCTCTATTACAGCTTTAGTTCACCCTTTCAATGATGGCCTTCTTCTACCCTCTCTATTACAAATTTGTTCACCCTTTCAATAACAACCTTGTTCCCCGCTTTCTATAAGGGCCTTGTTCCACCCTCTCTATTTCAACTTTGGTTCACACTTTCAAGACGGCCTTGTTCCACCCTTTCTATGAGGGCTATGTTCCACCCTATCTATCACAGCTTTGTTCACCCTTTCAATGATGGCCTTATTCCACCCTTTCTATGAGGGCCTTGTTCCACCCTCTCTATTACAGCTTTGGTTCACCCTTTCAATGACGGCCTTGTTCCACCCTTTCTATGAGGGCCTTGTACTACCCTCTCCATTACAGCTTTGGTTCATCCTTTCAAGGATGGCCTTCTTCCACCCTTTCTCTGAGGGCCTTGTTCCACCCTCTCTATTACAGCCTTGTTTCACCCTCTCAATGACGGCATTGTTCCACCCTCTCTATTACATCTTTAGTTCACCCTTTCAATGTTGGCCTTGTTCCATCCTTTCAATGACGGCCTTGTTCCACCCTTTCTATTCCAGCTTTGGTTCACCCTTTCAATGACAGCTTTCTTCCACCCTTTAAATGAAGGCCTTGTTCCACCCTTTCTATGAGGGCCTTGTTCCACTCTCTCTATTACAGCTTTGCTCACCCTTTCAAGGAAGCCCTTGTTCCACCCTTTCTATGAGAGCCTTGTTCCACTCTCTCTATTACAGCTTTGCTCACCCTTTCAATGAAGCCCTTGTTCTACCCTTTCTATGAGGGCCTTGTCCAACCATCTCTATTACAGCTTTGTTCACCCTTTCACTGACGGCCTTGTTCCACCCTCTCTGTGACGGCCTTGTTCCACCCTTTGTATTACACCTTTGTTCACCCATTCAATGATGGCATTGTTCCACCCTTTCTATGAGGGCCTTGTTCCACCCTCCTTATTGAAGCTTTGTTCACCGTTTCAATGACGGCCTTGTTCCACCCTTTCAATGAGGGCCTTGATCTACACTCTTTATTACAGCTTTGTTCACCCTTTCAATGAGGGCCTTGTTCCACCCTTTCTATGATGGCCTTGTTCCACCCTATCTATTATATCTTTGTTCACCCTTTCAATGACAGCCTTGTTCCACCCTCTCTATTACAACTTTGTTCACCCTTTCAATGACGGCCTTGTCCACCTTTTCTATGAGGGCCTTGCTCCACTCTCTCTATTACAGCTTTCTTCACCCTTTCAATTATGGCCTTGTTCCACCCTTTTTTTGAGGGCCTTGTTCCACCCCCTCTATTACGGCTTTGTTTACTCTTTCAAAGATGGCATTGTTCCACCCTTTCTATGAGGGCCTTGCTCCACCCTCTCTATTACAGCTTTGTTCACACTTTTAATAATGGCCTTGTTGCACCCTTTCTATGAGGGCCTTGTTCCACCCTCTCTATTACAGCTTCGTTGCTTCGTTCCATCCTCTCTGTGACGTCCTTGTTCCACGCCCTCTATTATATCTTTGTTTACCCTTTCAAAGTCGGCCTTGTTCCACCCTTTCTATAAGGGCCTTGTTCCACCCTCTTTATTACAACTTTTTTCACCCTTTCAATGATGGCCTTGTTCCAACATCTCTATTACAGCTTTGTTCACCCTTTCAATGTCGGCCTTGTTCCACCCTTTCTATGAAGGCCGTGTTCCACCCTCTCTTATTCAGCTTTGTTCACCCTTTCAATGTCGGCCTTGTTCCACCCTTTCTATGAAGGCCGTGTTCCACCCTCTCTTATTTAGCTTTGTTCACCCTTTCAATGATGGCCTTGTTCAACCGTTTCTATGAGGGCCGTGTTCCACCCTCTCTATTACACCTTTGTTCACCCTTTCAATGACGGCCTTGTTCCACCCTTTCTATGAGGGCCTTGTTCCTCCCTCTCTATTGCAGCTTTGATTCACCCTTTCAATTATGTCCTTGTTCCACCCTTTCTATGAGTGCCTTGTTCCACCCTCTCTATTGAAGCTTTGTTCACCCTTTCAATGATGGCTTTGTTCCACTCTTTCACAAGGGCCTTGTTCTACACTCTCTATTACAGCTTTATTAAACCTTTCAATGACGGCCTTGTTCCACCCTTTCTATGAGGGCCTTGTTCCACCCTCCCTATTAGAGCTTTAGTTCACCCTTTCAATGACAGCCTTGTTCTACCCTTTCTATGAGGGCCTTGTTCCACACTATCTATTACAGCTTTCTTCACTCTTTCAATGACTGCCTTGTTCCACCCTTTCTATGAGGGCCTTGTTCCACTCTCTCTATTACAGCTTTTTTCACCCTTTCAATGATGGCCTTTTTCCACCCTTTCCATGAATGCCTTGTTCCACCCTCTCTATTAGAGCTTTGGTTCACCATTTCAATGACGGCCTTGTTCTACCCTTTCTATGAGGGCCTTGTTCCACCCTCTCTATTACAGCTTTGTTCACCCTTTCAATGACGGCCTTGTCCACCTTTTGTATGAGGGCCTTGTTCCACTCTCTCTATTACAGCGTTCTTCACCCTTTCAATGATGGCATTGTTCCATCTTTTCTATGAGGGCGTTGATCCACCCTCTGCATTACAGCTTTGTTCACCCTTTCAATGATGACCTTGTTCTACCTATTCTATAAGGGCCTTGTTCCACCCTCTCTAATACAGCTTTGTTTCACCCTTTCAATGACGGCCTTGTTCCACCCTCTCTATGAGGACGTTGTTCTACCCTCTCGATAACAGTTTTGTTTTCCCTTTCAATGACGGCCTTGTTCCACTCTCTCTATGACAGCCTTGTTTCACCCTCTCTATTACAGCTTTGGTTCAACCTCTCAATGATGGCATTGTTCCATCCTTTCTATGAGGGCCTTGTTCCACCCTCTCTATTACAGCTTTAGTTCACCCTTTCAATGATGGCCTTGTATCACCCTTTCAATGAGGACCTTGTTCCACCCTCTCTATTACAGCTTTGGTTCACCCTCTCAATGACGGCCTTGTTCCATCCTTTCTATGTGGGCCTTGCTCCAACATCTCTATTACAGCTTTGTTCACCCTTTCAATGACAGCCTTTTCCCCCCTTTCTGTTACCGCCTTCTTTCACCCTCTCTATTACACCTTTGGTTCACCCTCTCAATGACAGCCTTGTTCCTTCCTTTCTATGAGGGCCTTGCTCTACCCTCTCTATTACAGGTTTGTTCACCCTTTCGATGATGGCCTTGTTCTACCCTTTCAATGAAGGCCTTGTTCCACCCTCTCTATTACAGCTTTGGTTCAACCTCTCAATGATGGCATTGTTCCATCCTTTCTATGAGGGCCTTGTTCCACCCTCTCTATTACAGCTTTAGTTCACCCTTTCAATGATGGCCTTGTATCACCCTTTCAATGAGGACCTTGTTCCACCCTCTCTATTACAGCTTTGGTTCACCCTCTCAATGACGGCCTTGTTCCATCCTTTCTATGTGGGCCTTGCTCCAACATCTCTATTACAGCTTTGTTCACCCTTTCAATGACAGCCTTTTCCCCCCCTTTCTGTTACCGCCTTCTTTCACCCTCTCTATTACACCTTTGGTTCACCCTCTCAATGACAGCCTTGTTCCTTCCTTTCTATGAGGGCCTTGCTCTACCCTCTCTATTACAGGTTTGTTCACCCTTTCGATGATGGCCTTGTTCTACCCTTTCAATGATGGCCTTGTTCCACCCTTTCTGTTAGGCTCTTGTTCCACGCTTTGTATTTCAGTTTTGTTCACCCTTTCAATGATGGCCTTGTTCCACCCTTTCTATGAGGGCCTTGTTCCACCCTCTCTTTTACAGCCTTATTTCACCCTCTCAATGACGGACTTGTTGTGTCCTTTCTATGAAGGCCTTGTTCCACCCTCTCTTTCATAGCCATGTTCCAACGTCTCTGTTAATGCTTTAGTTCACCCTTTCATTCACGGCCTTGTTCCACCCTTTCAAAGAGGGCCTTGTTCCACCCTCTCTATTACAGCCTTGTTCCACCCTCTCTTTGACAGCCTTGTTCCACCCTCTCTATTACAGCCTTGTTCCACCCTCTCTGTGACAGCCTTGTTCCACCCTTTCTATTAAAGCCTTGTCCCATCCTCTCTGTGATGGCCTTGTTCCACCCTTTCTATGAAGGCCATGTTACACTCTTGCTATTTCAGCCTTGGTTCACCCTCTCAATGACGGCCTTGTTCCTTCCTTTCTATTATGGTATTGTTCCACCCTCTCTATTACAACTTTGTTCACCCTTTCAATCATGGCCTTGTTTTACCCTTTCTATGAGGGCCTAGTTCCACCCTCTCTTTTACTGCCTTATTTCACCCTCTCAATGACGGACTTGTTGTGTCCTTTCTATGAAGGCCTTGTTCCACCCTCTCATTCATAGCCATGTTCCACCGTCTCTGTTACAGCTTTAGTTCACCCTTTCATTCACAGCCTTGTTCCACCCTCTCTACGAGGGCCTTGTTCCACCATCTCTATTACAGCTTTGGTTCAACCTCTCAATGACGGCATTGTTCCACCCTTTCTATGAGGGCCTTGTTCCACCCTCTCTATTACAGCTTTGTTCACCATTTCGATGATGGCCTTGTTCCACCCTCTCTATTACAGCTTTGTTCACCCTTTCAATGATGGCCTTGTTCCACCCTCTCTATTACAGCTTTAGTTCACCCTTTCAATGATGGCCTTGTTCCACCCTTTCAATGACGGCCTTGTTCCATCCTCTCTATGATAGCCTTGTTCCACCCTCTCTATTACAGCTTTGTTCACACTTTCTATGACGGCCTTGTTCCACCCTCTCTATTACACTTTTGGTTCACCCTTTCAATGACAGCTTTCTTCCACCCTTTCAATGAAGGCCTTGTTCCACCCTTTCTATGAGGGCCTTGTTCCATTCTATCTATTGCAGGTTTTGTTCACCATTTCAATGATGGCCTTGTTCCACCCTTTCTATGAGGGCCTTGTTCCACCCTTTCTGTGGGGGCCTTGTTCCACCCTCTCTATTACAGCTTTGTTCACCCTTTCAATGACGCCCTTGTTCCACCCTTTCTATGAGGGCCTTGTTGCACCCTCTCCGTTACAGCGTTGTTCACCCTTTCAATGACGGCCTTCTTTCATCCTTTTTCTGAGGGCCTTGTTCCACCCTCTCTTTGATAGCAATGTGCCACCCTCTCTATTACAGCTTTAGTTTGACGTTTCAATGATGGCCTTATTCCACCCTTACTATGAGGGCCTTGTTCCACACTCTCTATTTCAGCTTTGGTTCACACTTTCAATGACGGCCTTGTTACACCCTTTCTATGAGCGCCTTGTTCCACCCTCTCTATTACAGCCTTGTTTCACCCTCTCAATAAAGGGCTTGTTCTATCCTTTCTATGAGGGCCTTGTTCCACCCTCTCTTTGATAGCCTTGTTCCACCCTCTCTATCAGAGCTTTAGTTCACCCATTCATTGACGGCCATGTTCCACCCTTTCTCTGAGCGCCTTGTTCCACCCTCTCTATTACAGCTTTGTTCACCCTTTCTCTGACGGCCTTCTTCCACCCTCTCTGTGACGGCCTTGTTCCACCCTCTCAATGACAGCCTTGTTGCATTATTTCTATTTCCACCCTCTATTTGATAGCCATGTTCCAACCTCTCTATTACATCTTTAGTTCACCCTTTCTATAAGGGCCTTGTTCCACCCTCTCTATTTCAACTCTGGTTCACACTTTCAAGACGGCCTTGTTCCACCCTTTCTATGAGGGCCTTTTCCAACCTCACTATTACAGCTTTGTTCACCCTTTCAATACCGGCCTTGTTCCACCCTTTCTATGAGGGCCTTGTTCCACCCTTTCTGTGGGGGCCTTGTTCCACCCTCTCTATTACAGCTTTTTTCACCCTTTCTATGACGCCCTTGTTCCACCCTTTCTATGAGGGCCTTGTTGCACCCTCTCCGTTACAGCGTTGTTCACCCTTTCAATGACGGCCTTCTTTCATCCTTTTTCTGAGGGCCTTGTTCCACCATCTCTTTGATAGCCATGTGCCACCCTCTCTATTACAGCTTTAGTTTGACGTTTCAATGATGGCCTTATTCCACCCTTACTATGAGGGCCTTGTTCCACCCTCTCTATTTCAGCTTTGGTTCACACTTTCAATGACGCCCTTGTTCCACCCTTTCTATGAGCGCCTTGTTCCACCCTCTCTATTACAGCCTTGTTTCACCCTCTCAATAAAGGACTTGTTCTATCCTTTCTATGAGGGCCTTGTTCCACCCTCTCTTTGATAGCCATGTTCCACCCTCTCTATCAGAGCATTAGTTCACCCATTCATTGACGGCCATGTTCCACCCTTTCTCTGAGCGCCTTGTTCCACCCTCTCTATTACAGCTTTGTTCACCCTTTCTCTGACGGCCTTCTTCCACCCTCTCTGTGACGGCCTTCTTCCACCCTCTCCTTGACGGTCTTGTTCCACCCTCTCTGTGACGGCCTTGTTCCACCCTCTCAATGACAGCCTTGTTGCATTCTTTCTATTTCCACCCTCTATTTGATAGCCATGTTCCAACCTCTCTATTACAGCTTTAGTTCACCCTTTCAATGATGGCCTTGTTCTACCCTCTCTATTACAAATTTGTTCACCCTTTCAATAACAACCTTGTTCCCCGCTTTCTATAAGGGCCTTGTTCCACCCTCTCTATTTCAACTTTGGTTCACACTTTCAAGACGGCCTTGTTCCACCCTTTCTATGAGTGCCTTGTTCCAACCTCACTATTACAGCTTTGTTCACCCTTTCAATATCGGCCTTGTTCCACCCTTTCTATGAGGGCCTTGTTCTATCCTTTCTGTGGGGGCCTTGTTCCAGCCTCTCTATTACAGCTTTGTTCACCCTTTCAATGACGCCCTTGTTCCACCCTTTCTATGAGGGCCTTGTTGCACCCTCTCCGTTACAGCGTTGTTCACCCTTTCAATGACGGCCTTCTTTCATCCTTTTTCTGAGGGCCTTGTTCCACCCTCTCTTTGATAGCCATGTGCCACCCTCTCTATTACAGCTTTAGTTTGACGTTTCAATGATGGCCTTATTCCACCCTTACTATGAGGGCCTTGTTCCACCCTCTCTATTTCAGCTTTGGTTCACACTTTCAATGACGGCCTTGTTCCACCCTTTCTATGAGCGCCTTGTTCCACCCTCTCTATTACAGCCTTGTTTCACCCTCTCAATAAAGGACTTGTTCTATCATTTCTATGAGGGCCTTGTTCCACCCTCTCTTTGATAGCCATGTGCCACCCTCTCTATTACAGCTTTAGTTTGACGTTTCAATGATGGCCTTATTCCACCCTTACTATGAGGGCCTTGTTCAACCCTCTCTATTTCAGCTTTGGTTCACACTTTCAATGACGGCCTTGTTCCACCCTTTCTATGAGCGCCTTGTTCCACCCTCTCTATTACAGCCTTGTTTCACCCTCTCAATAAAGGACTTGTTCTATCCTTTCTATGAGGGCCTTGTTCCACCCTCTCTTTGATAGCCATGTTCCACCCTCTCTATCAGAGCTTTAGTTCACCCATTCATTGACGGCCATGTTCCACCCTTTCTCTGAGCTCCTTGTTCCACCCTCTCTATAACAGCTTTGTTCACCCTTTCTCTGATGGCCTTCTTCCACCCTCTCTGTGACGGCCTTCTTCCACCCTCTCCTGAAAGGCCTTGTTCCACCCTCTCTGTGACTGCCTTGTTTCACCCTCTCAATGACAGCCTTGTTGCATTCTTTCTATTTCCACCCTCTATTTGATAGCCATGTTCCAACCTCTCTATTACAGCTTTAGTTCACCCTTTCAATGATGGCCTTCTTCTACTCTCTCTATTACAAATGTGTTCACCCTTTCAATAACAACCTTGTTCCCCGCTTTCTATAAGGGCCTTGTTCCACCCTCTCTATTTCAACTTTGGTTCACACTTTCAAGACGGCCTTGTTCCACCCTTTCTATGAGGGCCTTGTTCCAACCTCACTATTACAGCTTTGTTCACCCTTTCAATAACGGCCTTGTTCCTCCCTTTCTATGAGGGCCTTGTTCCACCCTCTCTATTACAACTTTGTTCACCCTTTTAATGACAGCTTTGTTTCACCCTCTCTGTGAGGGCCTTGTTCCACCCTCTCTATTTCAGCTTAGGTTCACACTTTCAATGACGGCCTCTTTCCACCCTTTCTATGAAGGACTTCTTCCACCCTCACTATTACAGCTTTGTTCACCCTTTCAATGACGGCCTTGTTCCACCCTTTCTATGAGGGCTTTGTTCCACCCTCTCTATTACAGCTTTGGTTCACCCTTTCAATGACAGCCTTGTTCCACCCTTTCTATGAGGGCCTTGTTCCACCCTCTCTATTACAGCTTTGGTTCACCCTTCTAATGACGGCTTTGTTCCACCCTTTCTATGAGGGACTTGTTCCACCCTATCTGTTACAACTTTGTTCACCCTTTTAATGACAGCTTTGTTTCACCCTCTCTGTGAGGGCCTTGTTCCACCCTCTCTATTTCAGCTTAGGTTCACACTTTCAATGACGGCCTCTTTCCACCCTTTCTATGAAGGACTTCTTCCACCCTCACTATTACAGCTTTGTTCACCCTTTCAATGACGGCCTTGTTCCACCCTTTCTATGAGCACCTTGTTCCACCATCTCTATTACAACTTTGTTCACCCTTTCAATGATGGCCTTGTTCCACCCCTTCGATGAAGGTCTTGTTCCACCCTTTCTATGAGGGCTATGTTCCACCCTATCTATTACAGCTTTGTTCACCCTTTCAATGATGGCCTTATTCCACCATTTCTATGAGGGCTTTGTTCCACCCTCTCTATTACAGCTTTGGTTCACCCTTTCAATGACAGCCTTGTTCCACCCTTTCTATGAGGGCCTTGTTCCACCCTCTCTATTACAGCTTTGGTTCACCCTTCTAATGACGGCTTTGTTCCACCCTTTCTATGAGGGACTTGTTCCACCCTATCTGTTACAGCGTTGTTCACCCTTTCAATGGCAGGCTTCTCCACCCTTTCTATTAGGGCCTTGTTCCACCCTCTCTATTACAACTTTGTTCACCCTTTCAATGACAGCCTTGTTTCACCCTCTCTGTAAGGGCCTTGTTCCACCCTCTCTATTTCAGCTTAGGTTCACACTTTCAATGACGGCCTTGTTCCACCCTTTCTATGAGCACCTTGTTCCACCCTCTCTATTACAGCCTTGTTTCACCCTCTCAATAAAGGACTTGTTCTATCCTTTCTATGAGGGCCTTGTTCCACCCTCTCTTTGATAGCCATGTTCCACCCTCTCTATCAGAGCTTTAGTTCACCCATTCATTGACGGCCATGTTCCACCCTTTCTCTGAGCGCCTTGTTCCACCCTCGCTATTACAGCTTTGTTCACCCTTTCTCTGACGGCCTTCTTCCACCCTCTCTGTGACGGCCTTCTTCCACCATCTCCTTGACGGTCTTGTTCCACCCTCTCTGTGACGGCCTTGTTCCACCCTCTCAATGACAGCCTTGTTGCATTCTTTCTATTTCCACCCTCTATTTGATTGCCATATTCCAACCTCTCTATTACAGCTTTAGTTCACCCATTCAATGATGGCCTTATTCTACCCTCTCTATTACAAATTTGTTCACCCTTTCAATAACAACCTTGTTCCCCGCTTTCTATAAGGGCCTTGTTCCACCCTCTCTATTTCAACTTTGGTTCACACTTTCAAGACGGCCTTGTTCCACCCTTTCTATGAGGGCTATGTTCCACCCTATCTATTACAGCTTTGTTCACCCTTTCAATGATGGCCTTGTTCCACCCTTTCTATGAGGGCCTTGTTCCACCCTCTCTATTACAGCTTTGGTTCACCCTTTCAATGACGGCCTTGTTCCACCCTTTCTATGAGGGCCTTGTACTACCCTCTCATTACAGCTTTGGTTCATCCTTTCAAGGATGGCCTTCTTCCACCCTTTCTCTGAGGGCCTTGTTGCACCCTCTCTATTACAGCTTTGTTTCACCCTCTCAATGACGGCATTGTTCCACCCTCTCTATTACATCTTTAGTTCACCCTTTCAAGGATGGCCTTGTTCCATCCTTTCAATGACGGCCTTGTTCCTCCCTTTCTATTCCAGCTTTGGTTCACCCTTTCAATGACAGCTTTCTTCCACCCTTTAAATGAAGGCCTTGTTCCACCCTTTCTATGAGGGCCTTGTTCCACTCTCTCCATTACAGCTTTTGTTCACCATTTCAATGTCAGCCTTGTTCCACCCTCTCTCTGAGAGCCTTGTTCCACTCTCTCTATTACAGCTTTGCTCACCCTTTCAATGAAGCCCTTGTTCTACCCTTTCTATGAGGGCCTTGTTCCACCATCTCTATTACAGCTTTGTTCACCCTTTCACTGACGGCCTTGTTCCACCCTCTCTGTGACGGCCTTGTTCCACCCTTTGTATTACACCTTTGTTCACCCATTCAATGATGGCATTGTTCCACCCTTTCTATGAGGGCCTTGTTCCACCCTCCTTATTGAAGCTTTGTTCACTGTTTCAATGATGGCCTTGTTCCATCCTTTCAATGAGGGCCTTGATCTACACTCTCTATTACAGCTTTGTTCACCCTTTCAATGACGGCTTTGTTCCACCCTTTCTATGATGGCCTTGTTCCACCCTATCTATTACATCTTTGTTCACCCTTTCAATGACAGCCTTGTTCCACCCTCTCTATTACAACTTTGTTCACCCTTTCAATGACGGCCTTGTCCACCTTTTCTATGAGGGCCTTGCTCCACTCTCTCTATTACAGCTTTCTTCACCCTTTCAATTATGGCCTTGTTCCACCCTTTTTTTGAGGGCCTTGTTCCACCCCCTCTATTACGGCTTTGTTTACTCTTTCAAAGATGGCATTGTTCCACCCTTTCTATGAGGGCCTTGCTCCACCCTCTCTATTACAGCTTTGTTCACACTTTTAATAATGGCCTTGTTGCACCCTTTCTATGAGGGCCTTGTTCCACCCTCTCTATTACAGCTTCGTAGCTTCGTTCCATCCTCTCTGTGACGTCCTTGTTCCACGCCCTCTATTATATCTTTGTTTACCCTTTCAAAGTCGGCCTTGTTCCACCCTTTCTATAAGGGCCTTGTTCCACCCTCTTTATTACAGCTTTTTTCACCCTTTCAATGATGGCCTTGTTCCACCATCTCTATTACAGCTTTGTTCACCCTTTCAATGTCGGCCTTGTTCCACCCTTTCTATGAAGGCCGTGTTCCACCCTCTCTTATTCAGCTTTGTTCACCCTTTCAATGATGGCCTTGTTCAACCGTTTCTATGAGGGCCTTGTTCCACCCTCTCTATTACACCTTTGTTCACCCTTTCAATGACGGCCTTGTTCCACCCTTTCTATGAGGGCCTTGTTCCTCCCTCTCTATTGCAGCTTTGATTCACCCTTTCAATGATGTCCTTGTTCCACCCTTTCTATGAGTGCCTTGTTCTCCCCTCTCTATTGAAGCTTTGTTCACCCTTTCAATGATGGCTTTGTTCCACTCTTTCACAAGGGCCTTGTTCTACACTCTCTATTACAGCTTTATTCAACCTTTCAATGACGGCCTTGTTCCACCATTTCTATGAGGGCCTTGTTCCACCCTCCCTATTAGAGCTTTAGTTCACCCTTTCAATGACAGCCTTGTTCTACCCTTTCTATGAGGGCCTTGTTCCACACTATCTATTACAGCATTCTTCACTCTTTCAATGACTGCCTTGTTCCACCCTTTCTATGAGGGCCTTGTTCCACTCTCTCTATTACAGCTTTTTTCACCCTTTCAATGATGGCCTTGTTCCACCCTTTCCATGAGGGCCTTGTTCCACCCTCTCTATTAGAGCTTTGGTTCACCATTTCAATGACGGCCTTGTTCTACCCTTTCTATGAGGGCCTTGTTCCACCCTCTCTATTACAGCTTTGTTCACCCTTTCAATGACGGCCTTGTCCACCTTTTGTATGAGGGCCTTGTTCCACTCTCTCTATTACAGCTTTCTTCACCCTTTCAATGATGGCATTGTTCCATCTTTTCTATGAGGGCGTTGATCCACCCTCTGCATTACAGCTTTGTTCACCCTTTCAGTGATGACCTTGTTCTACCTATTCTATAAGGGTCTTGTTCCTCCCTTTCTAATACAGCTTTGTTTCACCCTTTCAATGATGGCCTTGTTCCACCCTCTCCATGAGGACGTTGTTCCACCCTCTCGATTACAGTTTTGTTTACCCTTTCAATGACGGCCTTGTTCCACTCTCTCTATGACAGCCTTGTTTCACCCTCTCTATTACAGCTTTGGTTCAACCTCTCAATGATGGCATTGTTCCATCCTTTCTATGAGGGCCTTGTTCCACCCTCTCTATTACAGCTTTAGTTCACCCTTTCAATGATGGCCTTGTATCACCCTTTCAATGAGGACCTTGTTCCACCCTCTCTATTACAGCTTTGGTTCACCCTCTCAATGACGGCCTTGTTCCATCCTTTCTATGTGGGCCTTGCTCCAACATCTCTATTACAGCTTTGTTCACCCTTTCAATGACAGCCTTTTCCCCCCCTTTCTGTTGCCGCCTTCTTTCACCCTCTCTATTACACCTTTGTTTCACCCTCTCAATGACAGCCTTGTTCCTTCCTTTCTATGATGGCCTTGCTCTACCCTCTCTATTACAGGTTTGTTCACCCTTTCGATGATGGCCTTGTTCTACCCTTTCAATGAAGGCCTTGTTCCACCCTCTCTATTACAGCTTTGTTCACCCTTTCCATGATGGCCTTGTTCCACCCTTTCTGTTAGGCTCTTGTTCCACGCTTTGTATTTCAGCTTTGTTCACCCTTTCAATGATGGCCTTGTTCCACCCTTTCTATGAGGGCCTTGTTCCACCCTCTCTTTTACAGCCTTATTTCACCCTCTCAATAACGGACTTGTTGTGTCCTTTCTATGAAGGCCTTGTTCCACCCTCTCTTTCATAGCCATGTTCCACCGTCTTTGTTAATGCTTTAGTTCACCCTTTCATTCACGGCCTTGTTCCACCCTTTCAATGAGGGCCTTGTTCCACCCTCTCTATTACAGCCTTGTTCCACTCTCTCTTTGACAGCCTTGTTCCACCCTCTCTATTACAGCCTTGTTCCACCCTCTCTGTGACAGCCTTGTTCCACCCTTTCTATTAAAGCCTTGTCCCATCCTCTCTGTGATGGCCTTGTTCCACCCTTTCTATGAAGGCCATGTTACACTCTTGCTATTTCAGCCTTGGTTCACCCTCTCAATGACGGCCTTGTTCCTTCCTTTCTATTACGGTATTGTTCCACCCTCTCTATTACAACTTTGTTCACCCTTTCAATCATGGCCTTGTTTTACCCTTTCTATGAGGGCCTAGTTCCACCCTCTCTTTTACTGCCTTATTTCACCCTCTCAATGACAGACTTGTGGTGTCCTTTCTATGAAGGCCTTGTTCCACCCTCTCATTCATAGCCATGTTCCACCGTCTCTGTTACAGCTTTAGTTCACCCTTTCATTCACAGCCTTGTTCCACCCTCTCTACGAGGGCCTTGTTCCACCATCTCTATTACAGCTTTGGTTCAACCTCTCAATGACGGCATTGATCCACCCTTTCTATGAGGGCCTTGTTCCACCCTCTCTATTACAGCTTTCTTCACCCTTTCGATGATGGCCTTGTTCCACCCTCTCTATTACAGCTTTGTTCACCCTTTCAATGATGGCCTTGTTCCACGCTCTCTATTACAGCTTTAGTTCACCCTTTCAATGATGGCCTTGTTCCACCCTTTCAATGACGGCCTTGTTCCATCCTCTCTATGATAGCCTTGTTCCACCCTCTCTATTACAGCTTTGTTCACACTTTCTATGACGGCCTTGTTCCACCCTCTCTATTACACTTTTGGTTCACCCTTTCAATGACAGCTTTCTTCCACCCTTTCAATGAAGGCCTTGTTCCACCCTTTCTATGAGGGCCTTGTTCAATTCTATCTATTGCAGGTTTTGTTCACCATTTCAATGATGGCCTTGTTCCACCTTTTCTATGAGGGCCTTGTTCCACCCTTTCTGTGGGGGCCTTGTTCCACCCTCTCTATTACAGCCTTATTTCACCCTCTCAATGACGGACTTGTTGTGTCCTTTCTATGAAGGCCTTGTTCCACCCTCTCTTTCATAGCCATGTTCCACCGTCTCTGTTAATGCTTTAGTTCACCCTTTCATTCACGGCCTTGTTCCACCCTTTCAATGAGGGCCTTGTTCCACCCTCTCTATTACAGCCTTGTTCCACTCTCTCTTTGACAGCCTTGTTCCACCCTCTCTATTACAGCCTTGTTCCACCCTCTCTGTGACAGCCTTGTTCCACCCTTTCTATTAAAGCCTTGTCCCATCCTCTCTGTGATGGCCTTGTTCCACCCTTTCTATGAAGGCCATGTTACACTCTTGCTATTTCAGCCTTGGTTCACCCTCTCAATGACGGCCTTGTTCCTTCCTTTCTATTATGGTATTGTTCCACCCTCTCTATTACAACTTTGTTCACCCTTTCAATCATGGCCTTTTTTTACCCTTTCTATGAGGGCCTAGTTCCATCCTCTCTTTTACTGCCTTATTTCACCCTCTCAATGACGGACTTGTTGTGTCCTTTCTATGAAGGCCTTGTTCCACCATCTCTATTACAGCTTTGGTTCAACCTCTCAATGACGGCATTGTTCCATCCTTTCTATGAGGGCCTTGTTCCACCCTCTCTTTGATAGCCATGTTCCATCCTCTCTATGACGGCTTTGTTCCACGCTCTCTATTATATCTTTGTTTACCCTTTCAAAGTCGGCCTTGTTCCACACTTTCTATAAGGAACTTGTTCCACCATCTCTATTACAGCTTTGTTCACCCTTTTAATGTCGGCCTTGTTCCACCCTTTCTATGAAGGCCGTGTTCCACCCTCTCTTATACAGCTTTGTTCAACCTTTCAATGATGGCCTTGTTCAACCGTTTCTATGAGGTTCTTGTTCCACCCTCTCTATTACACCTTTGTTCACTCTTTCAATGACGGCCTTGATCCACCCTCTCTACGAGGGCCTTGTTCCACCATCTCTAATACAGCTTTGGTTCAACCTCTCAATGACGGCATTGTTCCATCCTTTCTATGAGGGCCTTGTTCCACCCTCTCTTTGATAGCCATGTTCCACCCTCTCTATTACAGCTTTAGTTTACCCTTTCAATGATGGCCCTGTTCCACCCTTTCTATGAGGGCCTTGTTCCATCCTCCCTATTACAGCTTTGTTCACCCTTTCAATAATGACCTTGTTCTACCTTTTCTATGAGGGCCTTGTTCTACCCTCTCTAATACAGCTTTGTTTCACCCTTTCAATGACGGCCTTGTTCCACCCTCTCTATGAGGACGTTGTTCCACCCTCTCGATTACAGTTTTGTTTACCCTTTCAATGGCGGCCTTGTTCCACTCTCTCTATGACAGCCTTGTTTCACCCTCTCTATAACATCTTTCGTTCAACCTCTCAATAATGGCATTTTTCCATCCTTTCTATGAGGGCCTTGTTCCACCCTCTCTATTACAGCTTTGGTTCACCCTTTCAATGATGGCCTTGTATCACCCTTTCAATGAGGGCCTTGTTCCACCCTCTCTATTACAGCTTTGGTTCACCCTATCAATGACGGCCTTGTTCCATCCTTTCTATGTGGGCCTTGCTCCAACATCTCTATTACAGCTTTGTTCACCCTTTCAATGACAGCCTTTTTCCCCCTTTCTGTTACCGCCTAATTTAACCCTCTCTATTACACCTTTGTTTCACCCTCTCAATGACAGCCTTGTTCCTTCCTTTCTATGAGAGCCTTGCTCCACCCTCTCTATAACAGCTTTGTTCACCCTTTCGATGATGGCCTTGTTCTACCCTTTCAATGACGGCCTTGTTCCACCCTCTCTATTACAGCTTTGTTCACCATTTCAATGACGGCCTTGTTCCACCCTTTCTGTTAGGCTCTTGTTCCACCCTTTGTAT
Organism: Pleurodeles waltl; assembly: GCF_031143425.1. Taxonomy (NCBI): domain Eukaryota; kingdom Metazoa; phylum Chordata; class Amphibia; order Caudata; family Salamandridae; genus Pleurodeles; species Pleurodeles waltl. Next base: position 1,008,283,127 of record NC_090450.1, on the reverse strand, counting down.
TTCAGCTTTGTTCACCCTTTCAATGATGGCCTTGTTCCACCCTTTCTATGAGGGCCTTGTTCCACCCTCTCTTTTACAGCCTTATTTCACGCTCTCAATGACAGACTTGTTGTGTCCTTTCTATGAAGGGCTTGTTCCACCCTCTCTTTCATAGCCATGTTCCACCGTCTCTGTTACAGCTTTAGTTCACCCTTTCATTCACGGCCTTATTCCACCCCCTCCACGAGGGCCTTGTTCCACCATCTCTATTACAGCTTTGGATCAACCTCTCAATGACAGCCTTGTTCCTTCCTTTCTATGAGAGCCGTGCTCCACCCTCTCTATAACAGCTTTGTTCACCCTTTCGATGATGGCCTTGTTCTACCCTTTCAATGACGGCCTTGTTCCACCCTCTCTATTACAGCTTTGTTCACCATTTCAATGACGGCCTTGTTCCACCCTTTCTGTTAGGCTCTTGTTCCACCCTTTGTATTTCAGCTTTGTTCACCCTTTCAATGATGGCCTTGTTCCACCCTTTCTATGAGGGCCTTGTTCCACCCTCTCTTTTACAGCCTTATTTCACGCTCTCAATGACAGACTTGTTGTGTCCTTTCTATGAAGGGATTGTTCCACCCTCTCTTTCATAGCCATGTTCCACCGTCTCTGTTACAGCTTTAGTTCACCCTTTCATTCACGGCCTTATTCCACCCCCTCCACGAGGGCCTTGTTCCACCATCTCTATTACAGCTTTGGATCAACCTCTCAATGACGGCATTGTTCCATCCTTTCTATGAGTGCCTTGTTCCACCCTCTCTTTGATAGCCATGTTCCACCCTCTCTATTACAGCTTTAGTTCACCCTTTCAATGATGGCCCTGTTCCACCCTTTCTATGAGTGCCTTGTTCCATCCTCTCTATTACAGCTTTGTTTACCCTTTCAATGATGACCTTGTTCTACCTTTTCTATGAGGGCCTTGTTCCACCCTCTCTAGTACATCTTTGTTTCACCCTTTCAATGACGGCCTTGTTCCACCCTCTCTATGAGGACTTTGTTCCACCCTCTCGATTACAGTTTTGTTTACCCTTTCAATGACAGCCTTGTTCCACTCTCTCTATGACAGCCTTGTTTCACCCTCTCTATTACAGCTTTGGTTCAACCTCTCAGTGATGGCATTGTTCCATCCTTTCTATGAGGGCCTTGTTCCACCCTCTCTATTACAGCTTTAGTGCACCCTTTCAATGATGGCCTTGTATCACCCTTTCAATGAGGGCCTTGTTCCACCCTCTCTATTACAGCTTTGGTTCACCCTCTCAATGACAGCCTTCTTCCATCCTTTCTATGTGGGCCTTGCTCCAACATCTCTATTACAGCTTTGTTCACACTTTCAATGACAGCCTTTTTCCCCCTTTCTGTTACAGCCTACTTTCACCCTCTCTATTACACCTTTGGTTCACACTCTCAATGACAGCCTTGTTCCTTCCTTTCTATGAGGGCCTTGCTCCAACCTCTCTATTACATCTTTGTTCACCCTTTCGATGATGGCCTTGTTCTACCCTTTCAATGACGGCCTTGTTCCACCCTCTCTATTACAGCTTTGTTCACTCTTTCAATGATGGCCTTGATCCACCCTTTCTGTTAGGCTCTTGTTCCACCCTTTGTATTTCAGCTTTGTTCACCCTTGCAATGATGGCCTTGTTCCACCCTTTCTATGAGGGCCTTGTTCCACCCTCTCTTTTACAGCCTTATTTCACCCTCTCAATGACGGACTTGTTGTGTCCTTTATATGAAGGCCTTGTTCCACCCTTTCTTTCATAGCCATGTTCCACCGTCTCTGTTACAGCTTTAGTTCACCCTTTCATTCACGGCATTGTTTCACCCTTTCAATGAGGGCCTTGTTCCACCCTCTCTATTACACCTTTGTTCCACCCTCTCTGTGACAGCTTTGTTCCACCATTTCTATTAAAGCCTTGTTCCATCCTCTCTGTGATGGCCTTGTTCCACCCTTTCTATGAGGGCCATGTTCCACTCTTGCTGTTTCAGCCTTGGTTCACCCTCTCAATGACGGCCTTGTTGTGTCCTTTCTATGAAGGCCTTGTTCCACCCTTTCTTTCATAGCCATGTTCCACCGTCTCTGTTACAGCTTTAGTTCACCCTTTCATTCACGGCATTGTTCCACCCTTTCAATGAGGGCCTTGTTCCACCCTCTCTATTACAGCCTTGTTCCTCCCTCTCTGTGACAGCCTTGTTCCACCCTTTCTATTAAAGCCTTGTTCCATCCTCTCTGTGATGGCCTTGTTCCACCCTTTCTATGAGGGCCATGTTCCACTCTTACTATTTCAGCTTTGGTTCACCCTCTCAATGACGGTCTTGTTCCTTCGTTTCTATTATGGTCTTGTTCCACCCTCTCTATTACAGCTTTGTTAACACTTTCAATGATGGCCTTGTTCCACACTTTCTATGAGGGCCTTGTTCCACCCTCTCTATTACAGCTTTGTTCAACCTTTCAGTGACAGCCTTGTTCTACCCTGTCTATGAGGTCCTTGTTCCACCCTCTCTATTACAGCCTTGTCCCACCCTCTCTAATACAGTTTTGTTCATCCTTTCAATGACGGCCTTGTTCCACCCTTTCTATGAGGGCCTTGTTCAACCCTCTCTATTACAGCTTTGTTAACCCTTTCAATGACGACCTAGTTCCACTCTTTCTATGAACGCCTTGCTCCACCCTCTCTATTACAGCTTTAGTTCACCCTTTCAATGACGGCCTTGTTCCACCCTCTCTATTACAGCTTTGTTCACCCTTTCAATGACGGCCTTGTTCCACCCTTTCTGTTATGCCCTTGTTCCATTCTCTCGATTACAGCTTTATTCACCCTTTCAATGACGGCCTTGTTCCACTCTCTCTACGACAGCCTTGTTTCACCCTCTCTATTACAGCTATGGTTCAACCTCTCAGTGATGGCATTGTTCACCCTTTCAATGATGGCCTTGTATCACCCTTTCAATGAGGGCCTTGTTCCAACCCTCTCTATTACAGCTTTGGTTCACCCTCTCAATGACGGCCTTCTTCCATCCTTTCTATGTGGGCCTTGCTCCAACATCTCTATTCCAGCTTTGTTCACACTTTCAATGACAGACTTTTTCCCCCTTTCAATTACAGCCTACTTTCACCCTCTCTATTACACCTTTGGTTCACCCTCTCAATGACAGCCTTGTTCCTTCCTTTCTATGAGGGCCTTGCTCCAACCTCTCTATTACATCTTTGTTCACCCTTTCGATTATGGCCTTGTTCTACCCTTTCAATGACGGCCTTGTTCCACCCTCTCTATTACAGCTTTGTTCACTCTTTCAATGATGGCCTTGTTCCACCCTTTCTGTTAGGCACTTGTTCCACCCTTTGTATTTCAGCCTTGTTCACCCTTGCAATGATGGCCTTGTTCCACCCTTTCTATGAGGGCCTTGTTCCACCCTCTCTTTTACAGCCTTATTTCACCCTCTCAATGACGGACTTGTTGTGTCCTTTCTATGAAGGCCTTGTTCCACCCTTTCTTTCATAGCCATGTTCCACCGTCTCTGTTACAGCTTTAGTTCACCCTTTCATTCACGGCATTGTTCCACCCTTTCAATGAGGGCCTTGTTCCACCCTCTCTATTACAGCTTTGTTCCACCCTCTCTGTGACAGCCTTGTTCTACCCTTTCTATTAAAGCCTTGTTCCATCCTCTCTGTGATGGCCTTGTTCCACCCTTTCTATGAGGGCCATGTTCCTCTCTTGCTATTTCAGCCTTGGTTCACCCTCTCAATGACGGCCTTGTTGTGTCCTTTCTATGAAGGCCTTGTTCCACCCTTTCTTTCATAGCCATGTTCCACCGTCTCTGTTACAGCTTTAGTTCACCCTTTCATTCATGGCATTGTTCCACCCTTTCAATGAGGGCCTTGTTCCACCCTCTTTATTACAGCCTTGTTCCACCCTCTCTGTGACAGCCTTGTTCCACCCTTTCTATTAAAGCCTTGTTCCATCCTCTCTGTGATGGCCTTGTTCCAACCTTTCTATGAGGGCCATGTTCCACTCTTGCTATTTCAGCTTTGGTTCACCCTCTCAATGACGGCCTTGTTCCTTCGTTTCTATTATGGTCTTGTTCCACCCTCTCTATTACAGCTTTGTTAACACTTTCAATGATGGACTTGTTCCACACTTTCTATGAGGGCCTTGTTCCACCCTCTCTATTACAGCTTTGTTCATCCTTTCAGTGACAGCCTTGTTCTACCCTGTCTATGAGGTCCTTGTTCCACCCTCTCTATTACAGCCTTGTCCCACCCTCTCTAATACAGTTTTGTTCATCCTTTCAATGACGGCCTTGTTCCACCCTTTCTATGAGGGCCTTGTTCAACCCTCTCTATTACAGCTTTGTTAACCCTTTCAGTGACAACCTATTTCCACTCTTTCTATGAAGGCCTTGCTCCACCCTCTCTATTACAGCTTTAGTTCACCCTTTCAATGACGGCCTTGTTCCACCCTCTCTATTACAGCTTTGTTCACCCTTTCAATGACGGCCTTGTTCCACCCTTTCTGTTATGCCCTTGTTCCATTCTCTCGATTACAGCTTTATTCACCCTTTCAATGACGGCCTTGTCCCACCCTTTCTATGAGGGAGTTGTTCCACCCTCTCTATTAGAGCTTTGGTTCACCCTTTCAATGACAGCCTTGTTCCACCCTTTCTATGAGGTCCTTGTTCCAGCCTATCTATTACAGCTTTGTTCACCTTTTCAATGATGGCCTTGTTCCACCCTTTCTATGAGGGCCTTGTTCAACCCTCATATTAAAGATTTGTTCACCTTTTCAGTGACGGCCTTGTTCCACGCTTTGTAAGAGGGTCTTGTTCCACCGTCTCTATTACAGCTTTGATTCACCCTTTCAATTACAGCTTTGTTCCACCCTTCCTATGAGGGCCTTGTGCACCCTCTCTATTACAGCTTTGGTTCACCCTCTCAATGACGGCCTTCTTCCATCCTTTCTATGTGGGCCTTGCTCCAACATCTCTATTACAGCTTTGTTCACACTTTCAATGACAGCCTTTTTCCCCCTTTCTGTTACAGCCTACTTTCACCCTCTCTATTACACCTTTGGTTCACCCTCTCAATGACAGCCTTGTTCCTTCCTTTCTATGAGGGCCTTGCTCCAACCTCTCTATTACATCTTTGTTCACCCTTTCGATGATGGCCTTGTTCTACCCTTTCAATGACGGCCTTGTTCCACCCTCTCTATTACAGCTTTGTTCACTCTTTCAATGATGGCCTTGTTCCACCCTTTCTGTTAGGCTCTTGTTCCACCCTTTGTATTTCAGCTTTGTTCACCCTTGCAATGATGGCCTTGTTCCACCCTTTCTATGAGGGCCTTGTTCCACCCTCTCTTTTACAGCCTTATTTCACCCTCTCAATGACGGACTTGTTGTGTCCGTTTTATGAAGGCCTTGTTCCACCCTTTCTTTCATAGCCATGTTCCACCATCTGTTACAGCTTTAGTTCACCCTTTCATTCACGGCATTGTTCCACCCTTTCAATGAGGGCCTTGTTCCACCCTCTCTATTACAGCTTTGTTCCACCCTCTCTGTGACAGCCTTGTTCCACCCTTTCTATTAAAGCCTTGTTCCATCCTCTCTGTGATGGCCTTGTTCCACCCTTTCTATGAGGGCCATGTTCCACTCTTGCTATTTCAGCCTTGGTTCACCCTCTCAATGACGGCCTTGTTGTGTCCTTTCTATGAAGGCCTTGTTCCACCCTTTCTTTCATAGCCATGTTCCACCGTCTCTGTTACAGCTTTAGTTCACCCTTTCATTCACGGCATTGTTCCACCCTTTCTATGAGGGCCATGTTCCACTCTTGCTATTTTAGCTTTGGTTCACCCTCTCAATGACGGCCTTGTTCCTTCGTTTCTATTATGGTCTTGTTCCACCCTCTCTATTACAGCTTTGTTAACACTTTCAATGATGGCCTTGTTCCACACTTTCTATGAGGGCCTTGTTCCACCCTCTCTATTACAGCTTTGTTCATCCTTTCAGTGACAGCCTTGTTCTACCCTGTCTATGAGGTCCTTGTTCCACCCTCTCTATTACATCCTTGTCCCACCCTCTCTAATACAGTTTTGTTCATCCTTTCACTGACGGCCTTGTTCCACCCTCTCTATTACAGCTTTGTTCACCCTTTCAATGACGGCCTTGTTCCACCCTTTCTGTTATGCCCTTGTTCCATTCTCTCGATTACAGCTTTATTCACCCTTTCAATGACGGCCTTGTTCCACTCTCTCTATGACAGCCTTGTTTCACCCTCTCTATTACAGCTTTGGTTCAACCTCTCAGTGATGGCATTGTTCCATCCTTTCTATGAGGGCCTTGTTCCACCCTCTCTATTACAGCTTTAGTTCACCCTTTCAATGATGGCCTTGTATCACCCTTTCAATGAGGGCCTTGTTCCACCCTCTCTATTACAGCTTTGGTTCACCCTCTCAATGACGGCCTTCTTCCATCCTTTCTATGTGGGCCTTGCTCCAACATCTCTATTACAGCTTTGTTCACACTTTCAATGACAGCCTTTTTCCCCCTTTCTGTTACAGCCTACTTTCACCCTCTCTATTACACCTTTGGTTCACCCTCTCAATGACAGCCTTGTTCCTTCCTTTCTATGAGGGCCTTGCTCCAACCTTTCTATTACATCTTTGTTCACCCTTTCGATGATGGCCTTGTTCTACCCTTTCAATGACGGCCTTGTTCCACCCTCTCTATTACAGCTTTGTTCACTCTTTCAATGATGGCCTTGTTCCACCCTTTCTGTTAGGCTCTTGTTCCACCCTTTGTATTTCAGCTTTGTTCACCCTTGCAATGATGGCCTTGTTCCACCCTTTCTATGAGGGCCTTGTTCCACCCTCTCTTTTACAGCCTTATTTCACCCTCTCAATGACGGACTTGTTGTGTCCTTTCTATGAAGGCCTTGTTCCACCCTTTCTTTCATAGCCATGTTCCACCGTCTCTGTTACAGCTTTAGTTCACCCTTTCATTCACGGCATTGTTCCACCCTTTCAATGAGGGCCTTGTTCCACCCTCTCTATTACAGCTTTGTTCCACCCTCTCTGTGACAGCCTTGTTACACCCTTTCTATTAAAGCCTTGTTCCATCCTCTCTGTGATGGCCTTGTTCCACCCTTTCTATGAGGGCCATGTTCCACTCTTGCTATTTCAGCCTTGGTTCACCCTCTCAATGACGGCCTTGTTGTGTCCTTTCTATGAGGGCCTTGTTCCACCCTTTCTTTCATAGCCATGTTCCACCGTCTCTGTTACAGCTTTAGTTCACCCTTTCATTCACGGCATTGTTCCACCCTTTCAATGAGGGCCTTGTTCCACCCTCTCTATTACAGCCTTGTTCCACCCTCTCTGTGACAGCCTTGTTCTACCCTTTCTATTAAAGCCTTGTTCCATCCTCTCTGTGATGGCCTTGTTCCACCCTTTCTATGAGGTCCATGTTCCACTCTTGCTATTTCATCTTTGGTTCACCCTCTCAATGACGGCCTTGTTCCTTCGTTTCTATTATGGTCTTGTTCCACCCTCTCTATTACAGTTTTGTAAACACTTTCAATGATGGCCTTGTTCCACACTTTCTATGAGGGCCTTGTTCCACCCTCTCTATTACAGCTTTGTTCATCCTTTCAGTGACAGCCTTGTTCTACCCTGTCTATGAGGTCCGTGTTCCACCCTCTCTATTACAGCCTTGTCCCACCCTCTCTAATACAGTTTTGTTCATCCTTTCAATGACGGCCTTGTTCCACCCTTTCTATGAGGGCCTTGTTCAACCCTCTCTATTACAGCTTTGTTAACCCTTTCAATGACGACCTAGTTCCACTCTTTCTATGAAGGCCTTGCTCCACCCTCTCTATTACAGCTTTAGTTCACCCTTTCAATGACGGCCTTGTTCCACCCTCTCTATTACAGCTTTGTTCACCCTTTCAATGACGGCCTTGTTCCACCCTTTCTGTTATGCCCTTGTTCCATTCTCTCGATTACAGCTTTATTCACCCTTTCAATGACGGCCTTGTCCCACCCTTTCAATGAGGGAGTTGTTCCACCCTCTCTATTAGAGCTTTGGTTCCCCTTTCAATGACAGCCTTGTTCCACCCTTTCTATGAGGGCCTTGTTCCAGCCTATCTATTACAGCTTTGTTCACCTTTTCAATGATGGCCTTGTTCCACCCTTTCTATGAGGGCCTTGTTCAACCCTCATATTAAAGATTTGTTCACCTTTTCAGTGACGGCCTTGTTCAACCCTTTCTATGACGGCCCTTGTTTCACCCTCTATATTACAGCTTTGATCACCCTTTCAATGACGGCCTTGTTCCACGCTTTGTAAGAGGGTCTTGTTCCACCGTCTCTATTACAGCTTTGATTCACCCTTTCAATTACAGCTTTGTTCCACCCTTCCTATGAGGGCCTTGTGCCACACTCTCTATTACAGCTTTGATTCACCCTTTCAATGAGGGTCGTGTTCCACCCTTTCTATGAGGGACTTGTTCCTCCCTCTCTATTACAGCCTTGTTCCACCCTCTCTGTGATGGCCTTGTTCCACCCTCTCTATTACAGCTTTGTTCACCCTTTCAATGATGGCCTTGTTCTACCCTTTTGATGAGGGCCTTGTTCCACCCTCTCTCTTACAGCTTTGGTTCACCCTTTCAATGATGTCCTTGTTCCACCCTTTCTATTAGGGCCTTGTTCCACCCTCTCTATTACAGCTTTCTTCACCCTTTCAATGAGGGCCTTGTTCCACCCTCTCTATTACAGCTTTGGTCACCCTTTCAATGACTGCCTTGTTCCACCCTTTTTATGAGGGCCTTGTTCCACCCTCTCTATCACAGCTTTGGTCACCCTTTCAATGATGGCCTCGTTCCACCCTTTCTATGAGGGCCTTGTTCCACCCTTTCTATTACACCTTTGTTCCCCCTTTCACTGACAGCCTTGTTCCACCCTTTCTATGAGGGCCTTGTTACACCCTCTCTCTTACAGGTTTGGTTTACCCTTTCAATGACGGCCCTGTTCCACCCTTTCTATGAGGGCCTTGTCCCACCCTCTCTATTACAGCTTTGTTCACACTTTCAATAAAGGCCTTGTTCCACCCTCTCTATGATGGCCTTGTTCCTCCCTCTCTAAGATCGCCTTGTTCCATCCTCTCAATGACAGCCTTGCTCCACCCTTTCTATGAAGGCCTTGTTCCACCCTCTCTGTTACAGCTTTGGTTCACCCTGTCAATGACTGCCTTGTTCCTCTCTTTCTATGAGGGTCTTGTTCCACCCGCTCTATTACAGCTTTGGGTCACCCTTTCAATGACTGCCTTGTTCCTCCCCTTCTATGAGGGCCTTCCTCCTCCCTCTCTATTACAGCTTTGTTCTCCCTTTCAATGACAGACTTGTTCCACCCTTTCTATGAGGGCCTTGTTCCTCCCTCTCTCTTGCAGCTCTGAGTCACCCTTTCAGTGATGTCCTTGTTCCACCCTTTCTATGAGGGTATTGCTCCACCCTCTCTACTGAAGCCTTGTTCAACCTTTCAATGACGGCCTTGCTCCACCCTTTCACGAGGGCCTTGTTGTACCCTCTCTATTACAGCTTTGTTCACCCTTTCAATGAAAGCCTTGTTCCAACCTTTTTATGAGGGCATGGTTCCACCCTCTCTATTTGAGCTTTGTTTTACCCTTTCAATGATGGCCTTGTTCCATCCTCTCTGTGACAACCTTGTTCAACCGTCTCTATTACAGCTTTGTTCACCCTTTCAATGACGGCCTTGTCCACCTTTCCTATGAGGGCCTTGCTCCACTCTCTCTATTACACCTTTGGTCACCATTTCAATGACTGCCTTGTTCCACCCTTTCTACAAGGGCCTTGTTCCACCATCTCTATTACAGCTTTGTTCACCCTTTCAATGATGGCCTTGTTCAACCGTTTCCATAAGGGCCTTGTTCCACCCTCTCTATTACACCTTTGTTCACACTTTCAATGACAGCCTTGTTCCATCCTCTCTACGAGGGCCTTGTTCCACAATCTCTATTACAACTTGGTTTCAACCTCTCAATGACGGCATTGTTACATCCTTTCTATGAGGGCCTTGTTCCACCCTCTCGTTGATAGACATGTTCCACCCTCTCTATTACAGCTATAGTTCACCCTTTCAATGATGGCCCTGTTCCACCCTTTCTATGAGGGCCTTGTTCCACCCTCTCTATTACAGCTTTGTTCACCCTTTCAATGACGGCCTTTTATTCACGCTTTGTAAGAGGGTCTTGTTCCACCCTCTCTATTACAGCTTTGTTCACCTTTTAAATGACGGCCTTGTTCCACACTTTCTATGACGGCCTTGTTCCACCCTCACTATTACAGCTTTGATCACCTTTTCAGTGACGGCCTTGTTCCACGCTTTGTAAGAGGGCCTTGTTCCACCCTCTCTATTACAGCTTTGATTCACCTTTTCAATGACGGCCTTGTCCCCCCCTTCAATGAGGGCCTTGTTCCACCCTCTCTATTAGAGCTTTGGTTCACCCTTTCAATAAGGGCCTTGTTCCACCCTCTCTGTTACAGCTTTGTTCACCCTTTCACTGACGGCCTTGTTCCACCCTCTCTGTGACGGCCTTGTTCCACCCTTTCTATTAAAGCCTTGTTCCATCCTCTCTGTGATGGCCTTGTTCCACCCTTTCTATGAGGGCCTTGTTCCACCCTTTCTATTACACCTTTGTTCACCCATTCAATGATGGCATTGTTCCACCCTTTCAATGAGGGCCTTGTTCCACCCTTTCTATTGCAGCTTTGTTCACCCTTTTACTGACGGCCTTGTTCCATCCTCTCAGTGATGGCCGTGTTCCATCCTTTCAATTAAAGCCTTGTTCCATCCTCTCTGTGATGGCCTTCTTCCATCCTTTCTGTGAGGGGCTTGTTCCACCCTTTCTATTACACCTTTGTTCACCCATTCAATGATGGCATTGTTCCACCTTTTCTATGAGGGCCTTGTTCCACCCTCTCTATTGAAGCTTTGTTCACCATTTCAATGAAGGCCTTGTTCCACCCTTTCAATGAGGGCCTTGATCTTCACTCTCTATTACAGCTTTGTTCACCCTTTCAATGACGGCCTTGTTCCACCCTTTCTATGAGGGCCTTGTTCCACCCTATCTATTACAACTTTGTTCACCCTTTCAATGGCAGCCTTGTTCCACCCTCTCTATTACAACTTTTTTCACCCTTTCAATGACAGCCTTGTCCACCTTTTCTATGAGGGCCTTGCTCCACTCTCTCTATTACAGCTTTCTTCACCCTTTCAATTATGGCCTTGTTCCACCCTTTTTTGAGGGCCTTGTTCCACCCCCTCTGTTATAGCTTTGTTTACACTTTCAATGATGGCCTTGATGCACCCTTTCTATGAGGGCCTTGTTCCACCCTCTCTATTACAGCTTCGTTCCATCCTCTCTGTGACGGCCTTGTTTCACACTCTCTATTATGTCTTTGTTTACCCTTTCAAAGTCGCCTTGTTCCACACTTTCTATGAGGGACTTGTTCCACCCTCTCTATTACAGCTTTGTTCACCCTTTCAATGACGGCCTTGTTCCACCCTTTCTATAAGGGCCTTGTTCCACCCTCTTTATTACAGCTTTGTTCACCCTTTCAATGATGGTCTTGTTCCACTATCTCTATTACAGCTTTGTTCACCCTTTCAATGTCGGCCTTGTCTACCCTTTCTTTGATGGCTGTGTTCCACCCTCTGTTATACAGCTTTGTTCACCCTTTCTATGATGGCCTTGTTCAACCGTTTCTATGAGGGCCTTGTTCCACCCTCTCTATTACACCTTTGTTCACCCTTTCAATGACGGCCTTGTTCCACCCTCTCTACGAGGGCCTTGTTCCATCATCTCTATTACAGCTTTGGTTCAAGCTCTCAATCAGGGCATTGTTCCATCCTTTCTATGAGGGCCTTGTTCCACTCTCTCTTGGATAGCCATGTTCCATCCTCACTATTACAGCTTTAGTTCACCCTTTCAATGATGGCCCCGTTCCACCCTTTCTATGAGGGCCTTGTTTCATCCTCTCTATTAGAGATTTGTTCACCCTTTCAATGATGACCTTGTTCTACCTTTTCTATGAGGACCTTGTTCCACCCTCTCTAATACAGCTTTGTTTCACCCTTTCAATGACGGCCTTGTTCCACCCTCTCTATGAGGACATTGTTCCACCCTCTTGATTACAGTTTTGTTTACCCTTTCAATGACGGCCTTGATCCACTCTCTCTATGACACACTTGTTTCACCCTCTCTATTACAGCTTTGGTTCAACCTCTCAATGATGGCATGGTTCCATCCTTTCTATGAGGGCCTTGTTCCACCCTCTCTATTACAGCTTTAGTTCACCCTTTCAATGATGGCCTTGTTCCTCCCTTTCTCTGACGGCCTTGTTCCACCCCCTCTATTACAGCTTTTTTCACCATTTCAATGATGGCCTTTTTGCACCCTTTCTATGAGGGCCTTGTTCCACCCCCTCTATTACAGCCTTGTTCACCCTTTCAATGATGGCCTTTTTCCAACCTTTCTATGAGGGCCTTGTTCCACCCTCTCTATTACAGCTTTGTTCACCCTCTCTGTGACAGCCCTGTTCCACCCTCTCTATTACAGCTTTAGTTCACCCTTTCAATGATGGCCTTGTTCCAACCTTTTTATGAGGGCCTTGTTTCACCCTGTCTATTTCAGCTTTGTTCACCCTTTAAATCACGGCCTTGTTCCACCCTTTCTTTGACGGCCTTGTTCCACCCTCTCTATTACAGCTTATTTCACATTTTCAATGACGGCCTTGTTCCACCCTTTCTATTAGGGCCTCGTTTCACCCTCTCTATTAAGGCTTTGTTCACCCTTTCAATGACGGCCTTGTTCCACCATTTCTATGAAGACCTTGTTCCACCCTCTCTATTGCAGCTTTGTTTCACCCTTTCAATGACGGCCTTGTTCCACCCTTTCTAAGACAGGCTTGTCCACCCTCTCTATTACAGCTTTGTTCACCCTTTCAATGACGACCTTGTACCACCCTCTCTATGTGGACCTTGTTCCACCCTCTCTATTACAATTTTGTTCACCCTTTCAATGACGGCCTTGTTCCACCATCTCAATGACGGCCTTGTTCCACCCTCTCCATGGGTTGCACCCTTTATATGAGGGCCTTGTTCCACCCTTTCTATGAGAGACTTGTTCCACCCTCTCTATTACAGCTATGGTTCAGCCTTTCAATAACGGCCTTGTTCCATCCTTTCTATGAGAGCCTTGTTTCACCCTCTCTAATAAGGCTTGTTCCACCCTCTCTATTACAGCTTTGTTCACCCTTTCAATGACGGCCTTGTTCCACCCTCTCTATTACAACTTTGTTCACCCTTTCAATGACGGCCTTGTTCCACCCTGTCAATGACGGCCTTGTTCCACCCTCTCTATGAAGACGTTGTTGCACCCTTTCTATGAGGGCCTTGTTACAATCTCTCTATTACAGCTTTGGTTCACCCTTTCAATGACGGCCTTTTTTCCACCCTTTCTATGAGGGACCTGTTCCACCCTCTCTATTACAGCTTTGGTTCAGACTTTCAATAACGGCCTTGTTCCAACCTTTCTATGAGGCCCTTCTTCCACCCTCTCTATTACAGCTTTGATCACCCTTTCATTGACAGCCTTGTACCACCCTCTCTCTGTGGACCTTGTTCCAAGCTCTCTCTTACAATTTTGTTCACCCTTTCAATGACGGCCTTGTTCCACCATCTCAATGGCAGCCTTGTTCCACCCTCTCCATGAAGACCTTGTTGCACCCTTTCTATGAGGGCCTTGTTCCACCCTTTCTATGAGAGACTTGTTCCACCCTCTCTATTACAGCTATGGTTCAGCCTTTCAATAACTGCCTTGTTCCACCCTTTCTATGAGGGCCTTGTTCCACATTCTCTATTACAGCTTTGTTCACCTTTTCAATGACGGTCTTGTTCCACCCTTTCTATGACAGCCTGGTTCCACCCTCTCTATTACAGCTCTGATCACCCTTTCAATGACGGCCTTGTTCCATGCTTTGTAAGAGGGTCTTATTCCACCCTCTCTATTACAGGTTTGGTTCACCCTTTTAATGACGGCCTTGTTCCACCCTTTCTATAAGGGCCTTGTTCCACCTTCTCTATTACAGCTTTGGTTACCCTTTCAATGATGGCCTTGTTCCACCCTTTCAATGAGGGCCTTGTTCCACCCTCTCTATTACAGCTTTGGTTCACCCTCTCAATGACGGCCTTGTTCCATCCTTTCTATGTGGGCCTTGCTCCAACCTCTCTATTACAGATTTGTTCACCCTTTCAATGAAGGCCTTTTCCCCCCCTTTCTGTTACCGCCTACTTTAACCCTCTCTATTACACCTTTGTTTCACCCTCTCAATGACAGCCTTATTCCTTCCTTTCTATGAGGGCCTTCCTCCACCCTCTCTATTACAGCTTTTGTTCACCTTTTCGATGATGGCCTTGTTCTACCCTTTCAATGACGTCCTTGTTCCACCCTCTCTATTTCAGCTTTGTTCACCCTTTCAATGACGGCCTTGTTCCACCCTTTCTGTTAGGCTCTTGTTCCACTCTTTGTATTTCAGCTTTGTTCACCCTTTCAATGATGACCTTGTTCCACCCTTTATATGAGGGCCTTGTTCCACCCTTTCTATGAGGGACTTGTTCCACCCTCTCTATTACAGCTTTGGTTCAGCCATTCAATAATGGCTTTGTTCTACCCTTTCTATGAGGCCCTTGTTCCACCCTCTCGATTACAGCTTTATTCACCCTTTCAATGACGGCCTTGTTCCTCGCTTTCTATGAGGGCCTTGTTCCATCCTCTGTATTTCAGCTTTGATCACCCTTTCAATGACGGCCTTTTATCCACGCTTTGTAAGAGGGTCTTGTTCCACCCTCTCTATTACAGCTTTGTTCACCTTTTCAATGACGGCCTTATTCCACACTTTCTATGACGGCATTGTTCCACCCTCTCTATTACAGCTTTGATCACCTTTTCAGTGACGGCCTTGTTCCACGCTTTGTAAGAGGGCCTTTTTCCACCCTCTCTATTACAGCTTTGATTCACCTTTTCAATGACGGCCTTGTTCCACCCTCTCTGTTACAGCTTTGTTCACCCTTTCACTGACGGCCTTGTTCCACCCTCTCTGTGACGGCCTTGTTCCACCCTTTCTATTAAAGCCTTGTTCCATCCTCTCTGTGATGGCCTTGTTCCACCCTTTCTATGAGGGCCTCGTTCCACCCTTTCTATTACACCTTTGTTCACCCATTCAATGTTGGCATTGTTCCACCCTTTCAATGAGGGCCTTGTTCCACCCTCTCTATTGCAGCTTTGTTCACCCTTTTACTGACGGCCTTGTTCCATCCTCTCAGTGATGGCCTTGTTCCATCCTTTCAATTAAAGCCTTGTTCCATCCTCTCTGTGATGGCCTTGTTCCACCCTTTCTATGAGGGCCTTGTTCCACCCTTTCTATTACTCCTTTGTTCACCCATTCAATGATGGCATTGTTCCACCCTTTCTATGAGGGCCTTGTTCCACCCTCTCTATTGAAGCTTTGTTCACCATTTCAATGAAGGCCTTGTTCCACCCTTTCAATGAGGGCCTTGATCTACACTCTCTATTACAGCTTTTTTCACCCTTTCATTGACGGTCTTGTTCCACCCTTTCTATGAGGGCCTTGTTCCACCCTATCTATTACAACTTTGTTCACCCTTTCAATGACAGCCTTGTTCCACCCTCTCTATTACAACTTTTTTCAACCTTTCAATGACGGCCTTGTCCACCTTTTCTATGAGGGCCTTTCTCCACTCTCTCTATTACAGCTTTCTTCACCCTTTCAATTATGGCCTTGTTCGACCCTTTTTTGAGGGCCTTGTTCCACCCCCTCTGTTACAGCTTTGTTGACACTTTCAATGATGGCCTTGATGCACTCATTCTATGAGGGCCTTGTTCCACCCTCTCTATTACAGCTTCGTTCCATCCTCTCTGTGACGGCCTTGTTTCACACTCTCTATTATGTCTTTGTTTACTCTTTCAAAGTCACCTTGTTCCACACTTTCTATGAGGGACTTGTTCCACCCTCTCTATTACAGCTTTGTTCACTCTTTCAATGACCGCCTTGTTCCACCCTTTCTATAAGGGCCTTGTTCCACCCTCTTTATTACAGCTTTGTTCACCCTTTCAATGATGGTCTTGTTCCACTATCTCTATTACAGCTTTGTTCTCCCTTTCAATGTCGGCCTTGTCTACCATTTCTTTGAGGGCTGTGTTCCACCCTCTGTTATACAGCTTTGTTCACCCTTTCAATGGCGGCCTTGTTCCACCCTTTCTATGACAGGCTTGTCCACCCTCTCTATTACAGCTTTGTTCACCCTTTCAATGACGACCTTGTACCACCCTCTCTATGTGGACCTTGTGCCACCCTCTCTATTACAATTTTGTTCACCCTTTCAATGACGGCCTTGTTCCACCATCTCAATGACGGCCTTGTTCCCCCTTCTCCATGGGTTGCACCCTTTCTATGAGGGCCTAGTTCCACCCTTTCTATGAGAGACTTGTTCTACCCTCTCTATTACAGCTATGGTTCAGCCTTTCAATAACGGCCTTGTTCCACCCTTTCTATGAGAGCCTTGTTTCACCCTCTCTAATAAGGCTTGTTCCACCCTCTCTATTACAGCTTTGTTCACCCTTTCAATGACTGCCTTGTTCCACCCTCTCTATTACAACTTTGTTCACCCTTTCAATGACGGCCTTGTTCCACCCTGTCAATGACGGCCTTGTTCCACCCTCTCTATGAAGATGTTGTTGCACCCTTTCTATGAGGGCCTTGTTACACTCTCTCTATTACAGCTTTGGTTCACCATTTCAATGACGGCCTGTTTTCCACCCTTTCTATGAGGGACCTGTTCCACCCTCTCTATTACAGCTTTGGATCAGACTTTCAATAACGGCCTTCTTCCAACCTTTCTATGAGGCCCTTGTTCCACCCTCTCTATTACAGCTTTGATCACCCTTTCATTGACGTCCTTGTACCACCCTCTCTCTGTGGACCTTGTTCCAAGCTCTCTCTTACAATTTTGTTTACCCTTTCAATGACGGCCTTGTTCCACCATCTCAATGGCAGCCTTGTTCCACCCTCTCCATGAAGACCTTGTTGCACCCTTTCTATGAGGGCCTTGTTCCACCCTTTCTATGAGAGACTTGTTCCACCCTCTCTATTACAGCTATGGTTCAGCCTTTCAATAACTGCCTTGTTCCACCCTTTCTATGAGGGCCTTGTTCCACATTCTCTATTACAGCTTTGTTCACCTTTTCAATGACAGTCTTGTTCCACCCTTTCTATGACAGCCTTGTTCCACCCTCTCTATTATAGCTTTGATCACCCTTTCAATGACGGCCTTGTTCCATGCTTTGTAAGAGTGTCTTATTCCACCCTCTCAATTACAGCTTTGGTTCACCCTTTTAATGACGGCCTTGTTCCACCCTTTCTATAAGGGCCTTGTTCCACCTTCTCTATTACAGCTTTGGTTACCCTTTCAATGATGGCCTTCTTCCACCCTTTCATCAAGGGCCTTGTTCCACCCTCTCTATTACAGCTTTGGTTCACCCTCTCAATGACGGCCTTGTTCCATTCTTTCTATGTGGGCCTTGCTCCAACCTCTCTATTACAGCTTTGTTCACCCTTTCAATGAAGGCCTTTTCCCCCCCTTTGTGTTACCGCCTACTTTAACCCTCTCTATTACACCTTTGTTTCAGTCTCTCAATGACAGCCTTGTTCCTTCCTTTCTATGAGGGCCTTGCTCCACCCTCTCTATTACAGCTTTTGTTCACCCTTTCGATGATGGCCTTGTTCTACCCTTTCAATGACTGCCTTGTTCCACCCTCTCTATTTCAGCTTTGTTCACCCTTTCAATGAGGGCCTTGTTCCACCCTTTCTATGAGGGACTTGTTCCACCCTCTCTATTACAGCTTTGTTTCAGCCTTTCAATAATGGCCTTGTTCCACCCTTTCT
Organism: Pleurodeles waltl; assembly: GCF_031143425.1. Lineage (NCBI taxonomy): Eukaryota > Metazoa > Chordata > Amphibia > Caudata > Salamandridae > Pleurodeles > Pleurodeles waltl. The sequence continues at coordinate 1,008,265,070 of NC_090450.1, read as the reverse complement.
ATGAGGCCCTTGTTCCACCCTCTCGATTACAGCTTTATTCACCCTTTTAATGACGGCCTTGTTCCTCGCTTTCTATGAGGGCCTTGTTCCATCCTCTGTATTTCAGCTTTAATCACCCTTTCAATGACGGCCTTTTATCCACGCTTTGTAAGAGGGTCTTGTTCCACCCTCTCTATTACAGCTTTGTTCACCTTTTCAATGACGGCCTTGTTCCACACTTTCTATGACGGCCTTGTTCCACCCTCTCTATTACAGCTTTGATCACCTTTTCAGTGACAGCCTTGTCCCCCCCCCTTCTATGAGGGCCTTGTTCCACCCTCTCTATCAGAGCTTTGGTTCACCCTTTCAATAAGGGCCTTGTTCCACCCTCTCTGTTACAGCTTTGTTCACCCTTTCACTGACGGCCTTGTTCCACCCTCTCTGTGACGGCCTTGTTCCACCCTTTCTATTAAAGCCTTGTTCCATCCTCTCTGTGATGGCCTTGTTCCAGCCTTTCTATGAGGGCCTTGTTCCACCCTTTCTATTACACCTTTGTTCACCCATTCAATGATGGCATTGTTCCACCCTTTCAATGAGGGCCTTGTTACACCCTCTCTATTGCAGCTTTGTTCACCCTTTTACTGACGGCCTTGTTCCATCCTCTCAGTGATGGCCTTGTTCCATCCTTTCAATTAAAGCCTTGTTCCATCCTATCTGTGATGGCCTTGTTCCACCCTTTCTATGAGGGCCTTGTTCCACCCTTTCTATTACACCTTTGTTCACCCATTCAATGATGGCATTGTTCCACCCTTTCTATGAGGGCCTTGTTCCACCCTCTCTAATGAAGCTTTGTTCACCATTTCAATGAAGGCCTTGTTCCACCCTTACAATGAGGGCCTTGATCTTCACTCTCTATTACAGCTTTGTTCACCCTTTCAATGACGGTCTTGTTCCACCCTTTCTGTGAGGGCGTTGTTCCACCCTATCTATTACAACTTTGTTCACCCTTTCAATGACAGCCTTGTTCCACCCTCTCTATTACAACTTTTTTCAACCTTTCAATGACGGCCTTGTCCACTATGAGGGCCTTGCTCCACTCTCTCTATTACAGCTTTCTTCACCCTTTCAATTATGGCGTTGTTCGACCCTTTTTTGAGGGCCTTATTCCACCCCCTCTGTTACAGCTTTGTTTACACTTTCAATGATGGCCTTGATGCACCCATTCTATGAGGGCCTTGTTCCACCCTCTCTATTACAGCTTCGTTCCATCCTCTCTGTGACTGCCTTGTTTCACACTCTCTATTATGTCTTTGTTTACCCTTTCAAAGTCGCCTTGTTCCACACTTTCGATGAGGGACTTGTTCCACCCTCTCTATTACAGCTTTGTTCACCCTTTCAATGACCGCCTTGTTCCACCCTTTCTATAAGGGCCTTGTTCCACCCTCTTTATTACAGCTTTGTTCACCCTTTCAATGATGGTCTTGTTCCACTATCTCTATTACAGCTTTGTTCTCCCTTTCAATGTCGGCCTTGTCTACCATTTCTTTGAGGGCTGTGTTCCACCCTCTGTTATACAGCTTTGTTCACCCTTTCAATGACGGCCTTGTTCCACCCTTTCTATGACAGGCTTGTCCACCCTCTCTATTACAGCTTTGTTCACCCTTTCAATGACGACCTTGTACCACCCTCTCTATGTGGACCTTGTTCTACCCTCTCTATTACAATTTTGTTCACCCTTTCAATGACGGCCTTGTTCCACCATCTCAATGACGGCCTTGTTCCCCCCTCTCCATGGGTTGCACCCTTTCTATGAGGGCCTAGTTCCACCCTTTCTATGAGAGACTTGTTCTACCCTCTCTATTACAGCTATGGTTCAGCCTTTCAATAACGGCCTTGTTCCACCCTTTCTATGAGAGCCTTGTTTCACCCTCTCTAATAAGGCTTGTTCCACCCTCTCTATTACAGCTTTGATCACCCTTTCAATGACGGCCTTGTTCCATGCTTTGTAAGAGGGTCTTATTCCACCCTCTCTATTACAGCTTTGGTTCACCCTTTTAATGACGGCCTTGTTCCACCCTTTCTATAAGGGCCTTGTTCCACCTTCTCTATTACAGCTTTGGTTACCCTTTCAATGATGGCCTTGTTCCACCCTTTCAATGAGGGCCTTGTTCCACCCTCTCTATTACAGCTTTGGTTCACCCTCTCAATGACGGCCTTGTTCCATTCTTTCTATGTGGGCCTTGCTCCAACCTCTCTATTACAGCTTTGTTCACCCTTTCAATGAAGGCCTTTCCCCCCCCTTTGTGTTACCGCCTACTTTAACCCTCTCTATTACACCTTTGTTTCACCCTCTCAATGACAGCCTTGTTCCTTCCTTTCTATGAGGGCCTTGCTCCACCCTCTCTATTACAGCTTTTGTTCACCCTTTCGATGATGGCCTTGTTCTACCCTTTCAATGACGGCCTTGTTCCACCCTCTCTATTGCAGGTTTGTTTCACCCTTTCAATGACGGCCTTGTTCCACCCTTTCTATGACAGGCTTGTTTCACCATCTCTATTACAGCTTTGTTCACCCTTTCTATGAGGGCCCTGTTACACTCTCTCTATTACAGCTTTGGTTCACCCTTTCAATGACGGCCTTGTTCCACCCTTTCTATGAGGGACTTGTTCCAACCTCTCTATTACAGCTTTGGTTCAGCCTTTCAATAATGGCCTTGTTCCACCCTTTCAATGAGGCCCTTGTTCCACCCTCTCAGTTACAGTTTTATTTACCCTTTCAATGACGGCCTTGTTCCTCGCTTTCTATGAGGGCCTTGTTCCATCCTCTGTATTTCAGCTTTGATCACCCTTTAAATGACGGCCTTTTATCCACGCTTTGTAAGAGGGTCTTGTTCCAACCTCTCTATTACAGCTTTGCTCACCTTTTCAATGACGGCCTTGTTCCACACTTTCTATGACGGCCTTGTTCCACCCTCTCTATTACAGCTTTGATCACCTTTTCAGTGACGGCCTTGTTCCACGCTTTGTAAGAGGGCCTTGTTCCACTCTCTCTATTAGAGCTTTGATTCACCTTTTCAATGACGGCCTTGTCCCCCCCCCTTCTATGAGGGCCTTGTTCCACCCTCTCTATTAGAGCTTTGGTTCACCCTTTCAATAAGGGCCTTGTTCCACCCTCTCTATTACAGCTTTGTTCACTCTTTCACTGACGGCCTTGTTCCACCCTCTCTGTGACGCCCTTGTTCCACCCTTTCTATTGAAGCCTTGTTCCATCCTCTCTGTGATGGCCTTGTTCCACCCTTTCTATGAGGGCCTTGTTCCACCCTCTCTATTGAAGCTTTGTTCACCATTTCAATGAAGACCTTGTTCCACCCTTTCAATGAGGGCCTTGATCTACACTCTCTATTACAGCTTTGTTCACCCTTTCAATGACGGCCTTGTTCCACCCTTTCTATGAGGGCCTTGTTCCACCCTATCTATTACAACTTTGTTCACCCTTTCAATGACGGCCTTGTCCACCTTTTCTATGAGGGCCTTGCTCCACTCTCTCTATTACAGCTTTCTTCACCCTTTCAATTATGGCCTTGTTCCACCCTTTTTTGAGGGCCTTGTTCCACCCCCTCTGTTACAGCTTTGTTTACACTTTCAATGATGGCCTTGATGCACCCTTTCTATGACGGCCTTGTTCCACCCTCTCTATTACAGCTTCGTTCCATCCTGTCTGTGACGGCCTTGTTTCACACTCTCTATTATGTCTTTGTTTACCCTTTCAAAGTCGCCTTGTTCCACACTTTCTATGAGGGACTTGTTCCACCCTCTCTATTACAGCTTTGTTCACCCTTTCAATGACAGCCTTGTTCCACCCTTTCTATAAGGGCCTTGTTCCACCCTCTTTATTACAGCTTTGTTCTCCCTTTCAATGATGGTCTTGTTCCACTATCTCTATTACAGCTTTGTTCACCCTTTCAATGATGCCCTTGTTCAACCGTTTCTATGAGGGCCTTGTTCCACCCTCTCTATTACACCTTTGTTCACCCTTTCAATGACGGCCTTGTTCCTCCCTCTCTACGAGGGCCTTGTTCCACCATCTCTATTACAGCTTTGGTTCAAGCTCTCAATCAGGGCATTGTTCCATCCTTTCTATGAGGGCCTTGTTCCACCCTCTCTTGGATAGCCATGTTCCATCCTCACTATTACAGCTTTAGTTCACCCTTTCAATGATGGCCCCGTTCCACCCTTTCTATGAGTGCCTTGTTTCATCCTCTCTATTAGAGCTTTGTTCACCCTTTCAATGATGACCTTGTTCTGCCTTTTCTATGAGTACCTTGTTCCACCCTCTCTAATACAGCTTTGTTTCACCCTTTCAATGACGGCCTTCTTCCACCCTCTCTATGAGGACATTGTTCCACCCTCTCGATTACAGTTTTGTTTACCCTTTCAATGACGGCCTTGTTCCACTCTCTCTATGACACCCTTGTTTCACCCTCTCTATTACAGCTTTGGTTCAACCTCTCAATGATGGCATGGTTCCATCCTTTCTATGAGGGCCTTGTTCCACCCTCTCTATTACAGCTTTAGTTCACCCTTTCAATGATGGCCTTGTTCCTCCCTTTCTCTGACGGCCTTGTTCCTCCCTCTCTATTACAGCTTTTTTCACCATTTCAATGATGGCCTTTTTGCACCCTTTCTATGAGGGCCTTGTTCCACCCCCTCTATTACAGCCTTGTTCACCCTTTCAATGATGGCCTTTTTCCACCCTTTCTATGAGGTCCTTGTTCCACCCTCTCTATTACAGCTTTGTTCACCCTCTCTGTGACAGCCCTGTTCCACCCTCTCTATTACAGCTTTAGTTCACCCTTTCAATGATGGCCTTGTTCCAAACTTTTTATGAGGGCCTTGTTTCACCCTGTCTATTTCAGCTTTGTTCACCCTTTAAATCACGGCCTTGTTCCACCCTTTCTTTGACGGCCTTGATCCACCCTCTCTATTACAGCTTATTTCACATTTTCAATGACGGCCTTGTTCCACGCTTTCTATTAGGGCCTCGTTTCACCCTCTCTATTAAGGCTTTCTTCACCCTTTCAATGACGGCCTTGTTCCTCCATTTGTATGAGGGCCTTGTTCCACCCTCTCTATTGCAGCTTTGTTTCACCCTTTCAATGACGGCTTTGTTCCACCCTTTCTATGGCAGGCTTGTCCACCCTCTCTATTACTGCTTTTTTCACCCTTTCAATGACGACCTTGTACCACCCTCTCTATGTGGACCTTGTTCCACCCTCTCTATTACAATTTTGTTCACCCTTTCAATGACGGCCTTGTTCCACCATCTCAATGACGGCCTTGTTCCCCCTCTCCATGGGTTGCACCCTTTCTATGAGGGCCTTGTTCCACCCTTTCTATGAGAGACTTGTTCCACCCTCTCTATTACAGCTATGATTCAGCCTTTCAATAACGGCCTTGTTCCACCCTTTCTATGAGAGCCTTGTTTCACCCTCTCTAATAAGGCTTGTTCCACCCTCTCTATTACAGCTTTGTTTACCCTTTCAATGACGGCCTTGTTCCACCCTCTCTATTACTACTTTGTTCACCCTTTCAATGACGGCCTTGTTCCACCCTGTCAATGACGGCCTTGTTCCACCCTCTCTATTTTAGCTTTGTTCACCCTTTCACTGACGGACTTGTTACACCTTCTCTATGATGGCCTTGTTCCACCCTTTCTATTAAAGCCTTGTACCATCCTCACTGTGACAGTCTTGTTCCACCCTCTCTACGAGGGCCTTGTTCCACCATCTCTATTACAGCTTTGGTTCAAGCTCTCAATCAGGGCATTGTTCCATCCTTTCTATGAGGGCCTTGTTCCACCCTCTCTTTGATGGCCATGTTCCATCCTCTCTATTACAGCTTTAGTTCACCCTTTCAATGATGGCCCTGTTCCACCCTTCTATGAGGGCCTTGTTCCATCCTCTCTATTACAGCTTTGTTCACCCTTTCAATGACGGCCTTGTTCCACCCTCTCTATGAGGACGTTGTTCCACCCTCTCGATTACAGTTTTGTTAACCCTTTCAATGACGGCCTTGTTCCACTCTCTCTATGGCACCCTTGTTTCACCCTCCCTAGTACAGCTTTGTTCACCTTTTCAATGACAGTCTTCCTCCACCCTTTCTATGGCAGCCTTGTTCCACCCTCTCGATTACAGCTTTGATCACCCTGTCAATGACGGCCTTGTTCCATGCTTTGTAAGAGGGTCTTATTCCACCCTCTCTATTACAGCTTTGATTCACCCTTTTTAATGAATGCCTTGTTCCACCCTTTCTATGAGGGCCTTGTCCCACCTTCTCTATTACAGATTTGGTTACCCTTTCAATGATGGCATTGTTCCACCCTTTCAATGAGGGCCTTGTTCCACCCTCTCTATTACAGCTTTGGTTCACCCTCTCAATGACGGCCTTGTTCCATCCTTTCTATGTGGGCCTTGCTGCAACCTCTCTATTACAGCCTTGTTTCACCCTCTCAATAAAGGACTTGTTCCTTCCTTTCTATGAGGGCCTTGCTCCACCCTCTCTATTATAGCTTTCGATGATGGCCTTGTTCTACCCTTTCAATGACGGCCTTGTTCCACCCTATCTATTACAGCTTTGTTCACCCTTTCAATGACGGCCTTGTTCCACCCTTTCTGTTAGGCTCTTGTTCCACCCTTTGTATTTCAGCTTTGTTCACCCTTTCAATGATGACCTTGTTCCACCCTTTCTATGAGGGCCTTGTTCCACCCTCTCTTTTACAGCCTTATTTCACGCTCTCAATGACGGACTTGTTGTGTCCTTTCTATGAGGGCCTTGTTCCACCCTCTCTTTCATAGCCATGTTCCACCGTCTCTGTTACAGCTTTAGTTCACCCTTTCATTCACGGCCTTGTTCCACCCTTTCAATGAGGGCCTTGTTCCACCCTCTCTATTACAGCCTTGTTCCACCTTCTCTGTGACAGCCTTGTTCCACCCTTTCTATGAGGGCCATGTTCCACTCTTGCTATCACAGCCTTGGTTCACCCTCTCAATGACGGCCTTGTTCCTTCCTTTCTATTATGGTCTTGTTCCCCCCTCTCTATTACAACTTTGTTCACCCTTTCAATCATGGCCTTGTTCCACCCTTTCTATGAGGGCCTTGTTCCACCCTCTCTATTACAGCTTTGTTCATCCTTTCAGTGACAGCCTAGTTCTACCCTGTCTATGAGGGCCTTGTTCCACCCTCTCTATTACAGCCTTGTACCACCCTCTCTACTACAGTTTTGTTCATCTATTCAATGACGGCCTTGTTCCACCCTTTCTATGAGGGCCTTGTTCCACCCTACCGATTACATCTCTGTTCCCCTTTTCAATGACGGCCTTGTTCCACCTTTTCTATGAGGGCCTTGTTCAAACCTCATATTAAAGTTTTTTCACCTTTTCAGTGACGGCCTTGTTCAACCCTTTCTATGACGGCCTTGTTTCACCCTCTATATTACAGCCTTGATCACCCTTTCAATGACGGCCTTGTTCCACGCTTTGTAAGACAGCCTTTTTCCACCCTCTCTATTACAGCTTTGATTCACCCTTTCAATGAGGGTCGTGTTCCACCCTTTCTATGAGGGACTTGTTCCTCCCTCTCTATTACAGCCTTGTTCCACCCTCTCTGTGACGGCCTTGTTCCACCCTCTCTATTACAGCTTTGTTCACCCTTTCAATGATGGCCTTGTTCTATCCTTTTGATGAGGGGCTTGTTCCACCCTCTCTCTTTCACCTTTGGTTCACCCTTTCAATGATGTCCTTGTTCCACCCTTTCTATGAGGGCCTTGTTCCACCCTCTCTATTACAGCTTTCTTCACCCTTTCAATGAGGGCCTTGTTCCACCCTTTTTATGAGGGCCTTGTTCCACCCTCTCTACCACAGCTTTGGTCACCTTTTCAATGATGGCCTTGTTCCACCCTTTCTATGAGGGCCTTGTTCCACCCTTTCTATTACACCTTTGTTCACCCTTTCAGTGACAGCCTTGTTCCACCCTTTCTATGAGAACCTTGTTCCACCCTCTCTCTTACAGCTTTGGTTTACCCTTTCAATGACGGCCCTGTTCTACCCTTTCTATGAGGGCCTTGTTCCACCCTCTCTATTACAGCTTTGTTCACCCTTTCAATGATGGCCTTGTTCCACCCTCTCTATGATGGCCTTGTTCCTCCCTCTCTAAGATCGTCTTGTTCCACCCTCTCTTTGACGGCCTTGCTCCACTCTTTCTAAGAGGGTCTTGTTCCACCCGCTCTATTACAGCTTTGGGTCACCCTTTCAATGATGGCCTTGTTCCTCCCCTTTATGAGGGCCTTCCTCCTCCCTCTCTATTACAGCTTTGTTCTCCTTTTCAATGACGGCCTTGTTCCATCCTTTCTATGAGGGCCTTGTTCCTCCCTCTCTATTGCAGCTTTGATTCACCCTTTCAATGTAAGCTTTGTTCCACCCGTCCTATGAGGGCCTTGTTCCACCCTCTCTATTACAGCTTTGATTCACCCTTTTTAATGAATGCCTTGTTCCACCCTTTCTATGAGGGCCTTGTCCCACCTTCTCTATTACAGATTTGGTTACCCTTTCAATGATGGCATTGTTCCACCCTTTCAATGAGGGCCTTGTTCCACCCTTTCTATTACAGCTTTGGTTCACCCTCTCAATGACGGCCTTGTTCCATCCTTTCTATGTGGGCCTTGCTGCAACCTCTCTATTACAGCCTTGTTTCACCCTCTCAATAAAGGACTTGTTCCTTCCTTTCTTTGAGGGCCTTGCTCCACCCTCTCTATTATAGCTTTGTTCACCCTTTCGATGATGGCCTTGTTCTACCCTTTCAATGACGGCCTTGTTCCACCCTATCTATTACAGCTTTGTTCACCCTTTCAATGACGGCCTTGTTCCACCCTTTCTGTTAGGCTCTTGTTCCACCCTTTGTATTTCAGCTTTGTTCACCCTTTCAATGATGACCTTGTTCCACCCTTTCTATGAGGGCCTTGTTCCACCCTCTCTTTTACAGCCTTATTTCACGCTCTCAATGACGGACTTGTTGTGTCCTTTCTATGAGGGCCTTGTTCCACCCTCTCTTTCATTGCCATGTTCCACCGTCTCTGTTACAGCTTTAGTTCACCCTTTCATTCACGGCCTTGTTCCACCCTTTCAATGAGGGCCTTGTTCCACCCTCTCTATTACAGCCTTGTTCCACCTTCTCTGTGACAGCCTTGTTCCACCCTTTCTATGAGGGCCATGTTCCACTCTTGCTATCACAGCCTTGGTTCACCCTCTCAATGACGGCCTTCTTCCTTCCTTTCTATTATGGTCTTGTTCCCCCCTCTCTATTACAACTTTGTTCACCCTTTCAATCATGGCCTTGTTCCACCCTTTCTATGAGGGCCTTGTTCCACCCTCTCTATTACAGCTTTGTTCATCCTTTCAGTGACAGCCTAGTTCTACCCTGTCTATGAGGGCCTTGTTCCACCCTCTCTATTACAGCCTTGTACCACCCTCTCTACTACAGTTTTGTTCATCTATTCAATGACGGCCTTGTTCCACCCTTTCTATGAGGGCCTTGTTCCACCCTACCGATTACATCTCTGTTCCCCTTTTCAATGACGGCCTTATTCCACCCTTTCTATGAGGGCCTTGTTCAAACCTCATATTAAAGTTTTTTCACCTTTTCAGTGACGGCCTTGTTCAACCCTTTCTATGACGGCGTTGTTTCACCCTCTATATTACAGCCTTGATCACCCTTTCAATGACGGCCTTGTTCCACGCTTTGTAAGACAGCCTTTTTCCACCCTCTCTATTACAGCTTTGATTCACCCTTTCAATGAGGGTCGTGTTCCACCCTTTCTATGAGGGACTTGTTCCTCCCTCTCTATTACAGCCTTGTTCCACCCTCTCTGTGACGGCCTTGTTCCACCCTCTCTATTACAGCTTTGTTCACCCTTTCAATGATGGCCTTGTTCTATCCTTTTGATGAGGGGCTTGTTCCACCCTCTCTCTTTCACCTTTGGTTCACCCTTTCAATGATGTCCTTGTTCCACCCTTTCTATGAGGGCCTTGTTCCACCCTCTCTATTACAGCTTTCTTCACCCTTTCAATGAGGGCCTTGTTCCACCCTTTTTATGAGGGCCTTGTTCCACCCTCTCTACCACAGCTTTGGTCACCTTTTCAATGATGGCCTTGTTCCACCCTTTCTATGAGGGCCTTGTTCCACCCTTTCTATTACACCTTTGTTCACCCTTTCAGTGACAGCCTTGTTCCACCCTTTCTATGAGAACCTTGTTCCACCCTCTCTCTTACAGCTTTGGTTTACCCTTTCAATGACGGCCCTGTTCTACCCTTTCTATGAGGGCCTTGTTCCACCCTCTCTATTACAGCTTTGTTCACCCTTTCAATGATGGCCTTGTTCCACCCTCTCTATGATGGCCTTGTTCCTCCCTCTCTAAGATCGTCTTGTTCCACCCTCTCTTTGACGGCCTTGCTCCACTCTTTCTAAGAGGGTCTTGTTCCACCCGCTCTATTACAGCTTTGGGTCACCCTTTCAATGATGGCCTTGTTCCTCCCCTTCTATGAGGGCCTTCCTCCTCCCTCTCTATTACAGCTTTGTTCTCCTTTTCAATGACGGCCTTGTTCCATCCTTTCTATGAGGGCCTTGTTCCTCCCTCTCTATTGCAGCTTTGATTCACCCTTTCAATGATGTCCTTTTTCCACCCTTTCTATGAGGGCCTTGCTCCACCCTCTCTATTGAAGCCTTGTTCACCCTTTCAATGACGGCCTTGCTCCACCCTTTCACGAGGGCCTTGTTCTACCCTCTCTATTACAGCTTTGTTCACCCTTTCAATGACAGCCTTGTACCAACCTTTTTATGACGGCATTGTTCCACCCTCTCTATTTGAGCTTTGTTTTGCCCTTTCAATGATGGCCTTGTTCCATCCTCTCTGTGACAGCCTTGTTCCACCCTCTCTATTACAACTTTGTTCACCCTTTTAATGAAGGCCTTGTCCACCTTTTCTATATGGGCCTTGTTCCACCCTCTCTATTACACCTTTGGTCACCATTTAAATGACTGCCTTGTTCCACCCTTGGAACAAGGGCCTTGTTCCACCACCTCTATTACAGCTTTGTTCACCCTTTCAATGATGGCATTGTGCAACCGTTTCCATTAGGGCCTTGTTCCTCCCTCTCTATTACACCTTTGTTCACCCTTTCAATGACAGCCTTGTTCCACCCTCTCTACGAGGGCCTTGTTCCTCCATCTCTATTACAGCTTTGGTTCAACCTCTCAATGACGGCATTGTTCCATCCTTTCTATGAGGGCCTTGTTCCACCCTCTCTTTGATAGCCTTGTTCCACCCTCTCTATTACAGCTTTAGTTCACCCTTTCAATGATGGCCCTGTTCCACCCTTTCTATGAGGGCCTTGTTCCACCCTCTCTATTACAGCTTTGTTCACCCTTTCAATGATGACCTTGTTCTACCTTTTCTATGAGGGCCTTGTTACACCCTCTCTATTACAGCTTTGTTTTACCCTTTCAATGACGGCCTTGTTCCACCCTCTCTATGAGGACATTGTTCCACCTTCTCGATTACAGTTTTGTTTACTCGTTCAATGACGGCCTTGTCCCCCCCTTTCTATCAGGGCCTTGTTCCACCCTCTCTATTAGATCTTTGGTTCACCCTTTCAATGACGTCCTTGTTCCACCCTTTCAATGAGGGCCTTGTTCCACTCTCTCTATTACAGCTTTGTTCACCCATTCACTGACGGCCTTGTTCCACCCTCCCTATGAATGCCTTGTTCCTCCCTTTTCATGAGATCCTTGTTCCACCCTCTCTATTACAGCTTTGTTCACCCATTCAATGATGGCATTGTTCCACCCTTTCTGTGAGGGCCTTTTTTCACCCTCTCAATTACAGCTTTGTTCACGCTGTCAATGACGGCCTTGTTCCACACTTTCTATGAGGGCCTTGTTCCACCCTCTCTACGAGGGCCTTGTTCCTCCATCTCTATTACAGCTTTGGTTCAACCTCTCAATGACGGCATTGTTCCATCCTTTCTATGTGGGCCTTGTTCCACCCTCTCTTTGATAGCCTTGTTCCACCCTCTCTATTACAGCTTTAGTTCACCCTTTCAATGATGGCCCTGTTCCACCCTTTCTATGAGGGCCTTGTTCCATCTTCTCTATTACAGCTTTGTTCACCCTTTCAATGATGACCTTGTTCTACCTTTTCTATGAGGGCCTTGTTACACCCTCTCTATTACAGCTTTGTTTCACCCTTTCAATGACGGCCTTGTTCCACCCTCTCTATGAGGACATTGTTCCACCTTCTCGATTACAGTTTTGTTTACTCGTTCAATGACGGCCTTGTCCCCCCCTTTCTATCAGGGCCTTGTTCCACCCTCTCTATTAGATCTTTGGTTCACCCTTTCAATGACGTCCTTGTTCCACCCTTTCAATGAGGGCCTTGTTCCACTCTCTCTATTACAGCTTTGTTCACCCATTCACTGACGGCCTTGTTCCACCCTCCCTATGAAGGCCTTGTTCCTCCCTTTCCATGAGATCCTTGTTCCACCCTCTCTATTACAGCTTTGTTCACCCATTCAATGATGGCATTGTTCCACCCTTTCTGTGAGGGCCTTTTTTCACCCTCTCAATTACAGCTTTGTTCACGCTGTCAATGACGGCCTTGTTCCACACTTTCTATGAGGGCCTTGTTCCACCCTCTCAATTACAGCTTCGTTCCACCCTCTCTATGACAGCCTTGTTCCATGCTCTCTATTACCTCTTTGTTTACCCTTTCAATGATGGCCTTGTTCCACCATCTCTAAGAGGGCCTTGTTCGACCATCTCTATTACAGCTTTGGTTCAACCTCTCAATGACGGCATTGTTCCATCCTTTCTATTTGGGCCTTGTTCCACCCTCTCTTTGATAGCCATGTTCCACCCTCTCTATTACAGCTTTAGTTCACCCTTTCCTTGATGGCCCTGTTCCACCCTTTCTATGAGGGCCTTGCTCCATCCTCTCTATTACAGATTTGTTCACCCTTTCAATGATGACCTTGTTCTTCCTTTTCTATGAGGACCTTGTTCTACCCTCTCTAATACAGCTTTGTTTCACCCTTTCAATGACGGCCTTGTTCCACCCTCTCTATGAGGACGTTGTTCCACCCTCTCGATTACAGTTTTGTTTACCCTTTCAATGATGGCCTTGTTCCACTCTCTCTATGACAGCCTTGTTTCACCCTCTCTATTACAGCTTTGGTTCAACCTCTCAATGATGGCATTGTTCCAGCCTTTCTATGAGGGCCTTGTTCCACCCTCTCTATTACAGCTTTAGTTCACCCTTTCAATGATGGCCTTGTCCCTCCCTTTCTCTGACCGCCTTGTTCCACCATCTCTATTACAGCTTTGTTCACCCTTTCAACAATAGCCTTTTTGCATCCTTTCTATGAGGGCCTTGTTCCACTCTCTCTATTACAGCTTTCTTCACCCTTTCAATGATGGCCTTGTTCCACCCTTTTTTTAGGCCTTGTTCCACCCCCTCTATTACAGCTTTGTTCACCCTTTCATTGATGGCCTTTTTCCACCCTTTCTATGCGGGCCTTGTTCCACCCTCTCTTTTAAAGCTTTGTTCACCCTTTCAATGACGGCCTTGTTTCACCAATTCTATGAGGGCCTTGTTACACCCTCTATTACAGCTTTGTTCACCCTCTCTGTGACAGCCCTATTCCACCCTCTCTATTACAGCTTTAATTCACCCTTTCAATGATGGCCTTGTTCCAACCTTTCTATGAGGGCCTTGTTTCACCCTGTCTATTTCAGCTTTGTTCACCCTTTCAATCACGGCCTTGTTCCTCCCTTTCTATACGGCCTTGTTCCACCCTCTCTATTACAGCTCATTTCACATTTTCAATGACGGCCTTGTTCCACCCTTTCTATGAGGGCCTTGTTTCACCCTCTCTATTAAGGCTTTTTTCACCCTTTCAATGACGGCCTTGTTCCACCATTTCTATGAGGGCCTTGTTCCACCCTCTCTATTGCAGCTTTGTTTCACCCTTTCAATGACGGCCTTGTTCCACCCTTTCTATGACAGGCTTGTCCACCCTCTCTATTACAGCTTTGTTCACCCTTTCAATGATGGCCTTGTACCACCCTCTCTATCTGGACCGTGTTCCTCTCTCTCTATTACAATTTTGTTCACCCTTTCAATGACGGCCTTGTTCCACCATCTCAATGATGGCCTTCTTCCACCCTCTCCATGGGTTGCACCCTTTCTATGAGGGCCTTGTTGCACACTTTCTATGAGGGACTTCTTCCACCCTCTCTATTACAGCTATGGTTCAGCCTTTCAATAACAGCCTTGTTCCACCCTTTCTATGAGGGCCTTGTTTCACCCTCTCTAATAAGGCTTTGTTCACCCTTTCAATGACGGCCCTGTACCACCCTCTCTATGTGGACCTTGTTCCACCCTCTCTATTATAACTTTGTTCACCCTTTCAATGACGGCCTTGTTCCACCATCTCAATGACGGCCTTGTTCCACCCTCTCCATGGGTTGCACCCTTTCTATGAGGGCCTTGTTCCACCCTTTCTATGAGGGACTTGTTCCACTCTCTCTATTACAGCTTTGGTTCAGCCTTTCAATAAAAGTCTTGTTCCACTCTTTCTATTAGGGCCTTGTTCCACCCTCTCTATTACAGCTTTGTTCATCTTTTCAATGACGGCCTTGTTCCACCCTTTCTATGACTGCCTTGTTCCACCCTTTCTATTACAGCTTTGATTCACGCTTTCAATGACAGCCTCGTTCCACCCTTTCTATGAGGTCCTTGTTCCACCCTCTCTATTACAGCTTTGATTCACCCTTTCAATGAGGGTCGTGTTCCACCCTTTCTTTGAGGGCCTTGTTCCACCCTCTCCATTACAGCATTGTTCAACCTTTCAATGATGGCCTTCTTCCACCCTTTTCTGTGAGGGCCTTGTTCCACCCTCTCTATTACAACTTTGTTCACCCTTTCAATGACAGCCATCTCCTCTCTCTCTGTGACGGCCTTGTTCCATCCTCTCTGTTACAACCTTGTTCCACCCTCTCGACGATTGCCTTCTTCCACCCTCTCCTTGACGTCGTTGTTCCACCCTATCTATGAGGACCTTGTTCCACCCATTTTATGAGGGCCTTGTACTACCCTCGCTTTACAGCTTTCTTTCACCTTTTCAATGACGGCTTTGTTCCACCCTTTCTATGACAGGCTTGTTCCACCCTCTCTATTACAGCTTTGTTAATCCTTTCAATAACGGCCTTGTTCCACCCTTTCTGTTAGTCCCTTGTTCCACCCTCTCTATTACAGCTCTGTTCACCCTTTCACTGGCGGCCTTTTCCACCCTCTCTGTGACGGCCTTGTTCCACCCTTTTTATTAAAGCCTTGTTCCATCCTCTCTGTGATGGCCTTGTTCCACCCTTTCTATGAGGGCCTTGCTCCACCCTCTCTATTACAGCTTTGTTCACCCTTTCAATGACGACCTAGTTCCATCCTTTCTATGAAAGCCTTGCTCCACCCTCTCTATTACAGCTTTAGTTCACCCTTTCAATGACGGCCTTGTTCCACCCTTTCTATGAGGGCCTTGTTCCACCCTCTCTATTACAGCTTTGTTCACCTTTTCAGTGACAGCCTTGTTCCACCCTTTCTATGACGGCCTTGTTCCACCCTCTCTATTACAGCTTTGATCACCTTTTCAATGATGGCCTTGTTCCACGCTTTGTAAGAGGATCTTGTTCCACCGTCTCTATTACAGCTTTGATTTACCCTTTCAATTACAGCTTTGTTCCACCCTTCCTATGAGGGCCTTGTTCCAAACTCTCTATTACAGCTTTGATTCACCCTTTCAATGAGGGTCGTGTTCCTCCCTCTCTATTACAGCCTTGTTCCACCCTCTCTATTACAGATTTGTTCACCCTTTCAATGATGGCCTTGTTCCACCCTTTTGATGAGGGGCTTGTTCCACCCTCTCTATTACAGCTTTGGTTCACCCTTTCAATGATGTCCCTCTTCCACCCTTTCAATGAGGGCCTTGTTCCTCCCTCGCTATTACAGCCATGTTCCAGACGTCTCTGTTACAGCTTTAGTTCACCCTTTCATTGACTGCCTTGTTCCACCCTTTCTATGAGGGACTTGTTCCTCCCTCTCTATTACAGCCTTGTTCCACCCTCTCTGTGACGACTTTGTTCCACCCTCTGTATTACAGCTTTCTTCACCCTTTCAATGAGGGCCATGTTCCACCCTCTCTATTACAGCTTTGGTCTCCCTTTCAATGACGGCCTTGTTCCGCCCTTTTTATGAGGGCCTTGTTCCTCCCTCTCTATTACAGCCATGTTCCAAAAGTCTCTGTTACAGCTTTAGTTCACCCTTTCATTGACTGCCTTGTTCCACCCTTTCTATGAGGGACTTGTTCCTCCCTCTCTATTACAGCTTTGTTCACCCTTTTAATGAAGGCCTTGTCCACCTTTTCTATATGGGCCTTGTTCCACCCTCTCTATTACACCTTTGGTCACCATTTAAATGACTGCCTTGTTCCACCCTTGGAACAAGGGCCTTGTTCCACCACCTCTATTACAGCTTTGTTCACCCTTTCAATGATGGCATTGTGCAACCGTTTCCATTAGGGCCTTGTTCCTCCCTCTCTATTACACCTTTGTTCACCCTTTCAATGACAGCCTTGTTCCACCCTCTCTACGAGGGCCTTGTTCCTCCATCTCTATTACAGCTTTGGTTCAACCTCTCAATGACGGCATTGTTCCATCCTTTCTATGAGGGCCTTGTTCCACCCTCTCTTTAATAGCCTTGTTCCACCCTCTCTATTACAGCTTTAGTTCACCCTTTCAATGATGGCCCTGTTCCACCCTTTCTATGAGGGCCTTGTTCCACCCTCTCTATTACAGCTTTGTTCACCCTTTCAATGATGACCTTGTTCTACCTTTTCTATGAGGGCCTTGTTACACCCTCTCTATTACAGCTTTGTTTTACCCTTTCAATGACGGCCTTGTTCCACCCTCTCTATGAGGACATTGTTCCACCTTCTCGATTACAGTTTTGTTTACTCGTTCAATGACGGCCTTGTCCCCCCCTTTCTATCAGGGCCTTGTTCCACCCTCTCTATTAGATCTTTGGTTCACCCTTTCAATGACGTCCTTGTTCCACCCTTTCAATGAGGGCCTTGTTCCACTCTCTCTATTACAGCTTTGTTCACCCATTCACTGACGGCCTTGTTCCACCCTCCCTATGAAGGCCTTGTTCCTCCCTTTCCATGAGATCCTTGTTCCACCCTCTCTATTACAGCTTTGTTCACCCATTCAATGATGGCATTGTTCCACCCTTTCTGTGAGGGCCTTTTTTCACCCTCTCAATTACAGCTTTGTTCACGCTGTCAATGACGGCCTTGTTCCACACTTTCTATGAGGGCCTTGTTCCACCCTCTCTACGAGGGCCTTGTTCCTCCATCTCTATTACAGCTTTGGTTCAACCTCTCAATGACGGCATTGTTCCATCCTTTCTATGAGGGCCTTGTTCCACCCTCTCTTTGATAGCCTTGTTCCACCCTCTCTATTACAGCTTTAGTTCACTCTTTCAATGATGGCCATGTTCCACCTTCTCTATTACAGCATTGTTCACCCTTTCAATGATGACCTTGTTCTACCTTTTCTATGAGGGCCTTGTTACACCCTCTCTATTACAGCTTTGTTTCACCCTTTCAATGACGGCCTTGTTCCACCCTCTCTATGAGGACATTGTTCCACCTTCTCGATTACAGTTTTGTTTACTCGTTCAATGACGGCCTTGTCCCCCCCTTTCTATCAGGGCCTTGTTCCACCCTCTCTATTAGATCTTTGGTTCACCCTTTCAATGACGTCCTTGTTCCACCCTTTCAATGAGGGCCTTGTTCCACTCTCTCTATTACAGCTTTGTTCACCCATTCACTGACAGCCTTGTTCCACCCTCCCTATGAAGGCCTTGTTCCTCCCTTTCCATGAGATCCTTGTTCCACCCTCGCTATTACAGCTTTGTTCACCCATTCAATGATGGCATTGTTCCACCCTTTCTGTGAGGGCCTTTTTTCACCCTCTCAATTACAGCTTTGTTCACGCTGTCAATGACGGCCTTGTTCCACACTTTCTATGAGGGCCTTGTTCCACCCTCTCAATTACAGCTTCGTTCCACCCTCTCTATGACAGCCTTGTTCCATGCTCTCTATTACCTCTTTGTTTACCCTCTCAATGATGGCCTTGTTCCACCATCTCTAAGAGGGCCTTGTTCGACCATCTCTATTACAGCTTTGGTTCAACCTCTCAATGACGGCATTGTTCCATCCTTTCTATTTGGGCCTTGTTCCACCCTCTCTTTGATAGCCATGTTCCACCCTCTCTATTACAGCTTTAGTTCACCCTTTCCTTGATGGCCCTGTTCCACCCTTTCAATGAGGGCCTTGCTCCATCCTCTCTATTACAGATTTGTTCACCCTTTCAATGATGACCTTGTTCTACCTTTTCTATGAGGACCTTGTTCTACCCTCTCTAATACAGCTTTGTTTCACCCTTTCAATGACGGCCTTGTTCCACCCTCTCTATGAGGACGTTGTTCCACCCTCTCGATTACAGTTTTGTTTACCCTTTCAATGATGGCCTTGTTCCACTCTCTCTATGACAGCCTTGTTTCACCCTCTCTATTACAGCTTTGGTTCAACCTCTCAATGATGGCATTGTTCCAGCCTTTCTATGAGGGCCTTGTTCCACCCTCTCTATTACAGCTTTAGTTCACCCTTTCAATGATGGCCTTGTCCCTCCCTTTCTCTGACCGCCTTGTTCCACCATCTCTATTACAGCTTTGTTCACCCTTTCAACAATAGCCTTTTTGCATCCTTTCTATGAGGGCCTTGTTCCACTCTCTCTATTACAGCTTTCTTCACCCTTTCAATGATGGCCTTGTTCCACCCTTTTTTTTAGGCCTTGTTCCACCCCCTCTATTACAGCTTTGTTCACCCTTTCATTGATGGCCTTTTTCCACCCTTTCTATGCGGGCCTTGTTCCACCCTCTCTTTTAAAGCTTTGTTCACCCTTTCAATGACGGCCTTGTTTCACCAATTCTATGAGGGCCTTGTTACACCCTCTATTACAGCTTTGTTCACCCTCTCTGTGACAGCCCTATTCCACCCTCTCTATTACAGCTTTAATTCACCCTTTCAATGATGGCCTTGTTCCAACCTTTCTATGAGGGCCTTGTTTCACCCTGTCTATTTCAGCTTTGTTCACCCTTTCAATCACGGCCTTGTTCCTCCCTTTCTATACGGCCTTGTTCCACCCTCTCTATTACAGCTCATTTCACATTTTCAATGACGGCCTTGTTCCACCCTTTCTATGAGGGCCTTGTTTCACCCTCTCTATTAAGGCTTTTTTCACCCTTTCAATGACGGCCTTGTTCCGCCATTTCTATGAGGGCCTTGTTCCACCCTCTCTATTGCAGCTTTGTTTCACCCTTTCAATGACGGCCTTGTTCCACCCTTTCTATGACAGGCTTGTCCACCCTCTCTATTACAGCTTTGTTCACCCTTTCAATGATGGCCTTGTACCACCCTCTCTATCTGGACCGTGTTCCTCTCTCTCTATTACAATTTTGTTCACCCTTTCAATGACGGCCTTGTTCCACCATCTCAATGATGGCCTTCTTCCACCCTCTCCATGGGTTGCACCCTTTCTATGAGGGCCTTGTTGCACACTTTCTATGAGGGACTTCTTCCACCCTCTCTATTACAGCTATGGTTCAGCCTTTCAATAACAGCCTTGTTCCACCCTTTCTATGAGGGCCTTGTTTCACCCTCTCTAATAAGGCTTTGTTCACCCTTTCAATGACGGCCCTGTACCACCCTCTCTATGTGGACCTTGTTCCACCCTCTCTATTATAACTTTGTTCACCCTTTCAATGTCGGCCTTGTTCCACCATCTCAATGACGGCCTTGTTCCACCCTCTCCATGGGTTGCACCCTTTCTATGAGGGCCTTGTTCCACCCTTTCTATGAGGGACTTGTTCCACTCTCTCTATTACAGCTTTGGTTCAGCCTTTCAATAAAAGTCTTGTTCCACTCTTTCTATTAGGGCCTTGTTCCACCCTCTCTATTACAGCTTTGTTCATCTTTTCAATGACGGCCTTGTTCCACCCTTTCTATGACTGCCTTGTTCCACCCTTTCTATTACAGCTTTGATTCACGCTTTCAATGACAGCCTCGTTCCACCCTTTCTATGAGGTCCTTGTTCCACCCTCTCTATTACAGCTTTGATTCACCCTTTCAATGAGGGTCGTGTTCCACCCTTTCTATGAGGGCCTTGTTCCACCCTCTCCATTACAGCATTGTTCAACCTTTCAATGATGGCCTTCTTCCACCCTTTTCTGTGAGGGCCTTGTTCCACCCTCTCTATTACAACTTTGTTCACCCTTTCAATGACAGCCATCTCCACTCTCTCTGTGACGGCCTTGTTCCATCCTCTCTGTTACAACCTTGTTCCACCCTCTCGACGATTGCCTTCTTCCACCCTCTCCTTGACGTCGTTGTTCCACCCTATCTATGAGGGCCTTGTTCCACCCATTTTATGAGGGCCTTGTACTACCCTCGCTTTACAGCTTTCTTTCACCTTTTCAATGACGGCTTTGTTCCACCCTTTCTATGACAGGCTTGTTCCACCCTCTCTATTACAGCTTTGTTAATCCTTTCAATAACGGCCTTGTTCCACCCTTTCTGTTAGTCCCTTGTTCCACCCTCTCTATTACAGCTCTGTTCACCCTTTCACTGGCGGCCTTTTCCACCCTCTCTGTGACGGCCTTGTTCCACCCTTTTTATTAAAGCCTTGTTCCATCCTCTCTGTGATGGCCTTGTTCCACCCTTTCTATGAGGGCCTTGCTCCACCCTCTCTATTACAGCTTTGTTCACCCTTTCAATGACGACCTAGTTCCATCCTTTCTATGAAAGCCTTGCTCCACCCTCTCTATTACAGCTTTAGTTCACCCTTTCAATGACGGCCTTGTTCCACCCTTTCTATGAGGGCCTTGTTCCACCCTCTCTATTACAGCTTTGTTCACCCTTTCAATGACGGCCTTGTTCCACCCTTTCTGTTATGCCTTTGTTCCACTCTCTCGATTACAGCTTTATTTACCCTTTCAATGACGGCCTTGTCCCACCCTTTCTATGAGGGCATTGTTCCAGTCTCTCTATTAGAGCTTTGGTTCACCCTTTCAATGATGGGCTAGTTCCACCCTTTCTATGAGGGCCTTGTTCCACCCTTTCTATTACAGCTTTGTTCACCTTTTCAATGACGGCCTTGTTCCACCCTTTCCATGAGGGCCTTGTTCAATCCTCTCTATTAAAGATTTGTTCACCTTTTCAGTGACAGCCTTGTTCCACCCTTTCTATGACGGCCTTGTTCCACCCTCTCTATTACAGCTTTGATCACCTTTTCAATGATGGCCTTGTTCCACGCTTTGTAAGAGGATCTTGTTCCACCGTCTCTATTACAGCTTTGATTTATCCTTTCAATTACAGCTTTGTTCCACCCTTCCTATGAGGGCCTTGTTCCAAACTCTCTATTACAGCTTTGATTCACCCTTTCAATGAGGGTTGTGTTCCTCCCTCTCTATTACAGCCTTGTTCCACCCTCTCTATTACAGATTTGTTCACCCTTTTAATGATGGCCTTGTTCCACCCTTTTGACGAGGGGCTTGTTCCACCCTCTCTATTACAGCTTTGGTTCACCCTTTCAATGATGTCCCTCTTCCACCCTTTCTATGAGGGCCTTGTTCCTCCCTCTCTATTACAGCCATGTTCCAGACGTCTCTGTTACAGCTTTAGTTCACCCTTTCATTGACTGCCTTGTTCCACCCTTTCTATGAGGGACTTGTTCCTCCCTCTCTATTACAGCCTTGTTCCACCCTCTCTGTGACGACTTTGTTCCACCCTCTGTATTACAGCTTTCTTCACCCTTTCAATGAGGGCCTTGTTCCACCCTCTCTATTACAGCTTTGGTCACCCTTTCAATGACGGCCTTGTTCCGCCCTTTTTATGAGGGCCTTGTTCCTCCCTCTCTATTACAGCCATGTTCCAGAAGTCTCTGTTACAGCTTTAGTTCACCCTTTCATTGACTGCCTTGTTCCACCCTTTCTATGAGGGACTTGTTCCTCCCTCTCTATTACAGCCTTGTTCCACCCTCTCTGTGACGACTTTGTTCCACCCTCTCTATTACAGATTTGTTCAACCTTTCAATTATGCCCTTTTTCCACGCTTTTGATGAGGGGCTTTTTCCACCCTCTCTATTACAGCTTTGGTTCACCCTTTCAATGATGTCCTCTTTCCACCCTTTCTATGAGGGCCTTGTTCCACCCTCTGTATTACAGCTTTCTTCACCCTTTCAATGAGGGCCTTGTTCCACCCTCTCTATTACAGCTTTGGTCACCCTTTCAATGACGGCCTTGTTACACCCTTTTTATGAGGGCCTTGTTCCTCCCTCTCTATTACAGCCATGTTCTAGACGTAGTCCAGACTTTAGTTCACCCTTTCATTGACTGCCTTTTCCACCATTTCAATGAGGGCCTTGTTCCACCCTCTCTATTACAGCTTTGTTCACCCTTTCACTGGCGGCCTTGTTCCACCCTCTCTGTGACAGCCTTGTTCCACCATTTCTATTAAAGCCTTGTTCCATCCTCTCTGTGATGGCCTTGTTCCACCCTTTCTTTGAGGGCCTTCTTCCACTCTCGCTATCACAGCCTTGTTTCACCCTCTCAAATACGGCCTTGTTCCTTCCTTTCTATTATGTTCTTGTTCCACCCTCTCTATTACAGCTTTGTTCATCCTTTCAATCATGGCCTTGTTCTACCCTTTCATTGACGGCCTTGTTCCACCTTCTCTATTACAGCTTTGTTCACACTTTCAATGACGGCCTCGTTCCACCCTTTCTTTGAGTCCTTGTTCCACCCTCTCTATTACAGCTTTGTTCATCCTTTCAGTGACAGCCTTGTTCTACCCTGTCTATGAGGGCCTTGTTCCACCCTCTCTATCACAGACTTGTTCCACCCTCACAGTGACGGCCTTGTTCCACCCTCTCTAATACAGCTTTGTTCACCTTTTCAATGACAGCCTTTTTCCACCCTTTCTATGAGGGCCTTGTTCCACCCTTTCTATTACAACTTTGTTAAACCTTTCAATGATGGCCTTGTTCCACCATTTCTATGAGGGCCTTGCTCAACCCTCTCTATTACAGCTTTGTTCACCCTTTCAATGACGACCTAGTTCCACACTATCTATGAAGGCCTTGCACCACCCTCTCTATTACAGCTTTAGTTCACCCTTTCAATGACGGGCTTGCTCCACCATTTCTATGAGGGCCTTGTTCCACCCTCTTTATTACAGCTTTGTTCACCCATTCAATTACAGCCTTGTTCCACCCCCTCTGTTATGCCCTTGGTCCACTCTCTCGATTACAGCTTTATTCACCCTTTCAATGACAGCCTTGATCCACCCTTTCTATGAGGGCGTTGTTCGACCCTCTCTTTTAGAGCTTTGGTTCACCCTTTCAATAACAGCCTTGTTCCACGCTTTCTATGAGGGCCTTGTTCCACCCTATCTATTACAGCTTTGTTCACCTTTTCAATGACGGCCTTGTTACTCCCTTT
This sequence comes from Pleurodeles waltl, assembly GCF_031143425.1. Lineage (NCBI taxonomy): Eukaryota > Metazoa > Chordata > Amphibia > Caudata > Salamandridae > Pleurodeles > Pleurodeles waltl. The sequence goes on along the minus strand of NC_090450.1, from coordinate 1,008,241,373 downwards.
CTATGAGGGCCTTGTTCCACCCTCTCTATTACAGCTTTCATTCACCCTTTCAATGTAAGCTTTGTTCCACCCGTCCTATGAGGGCCTTGTTCCACCCTCTCTATTACAGCTTTGATTCACCCTTTCAATGAGGGTCATGTTCCACCCTTTCTATGAGGGACTTGTTCCTCCCTCTCTATTACACCCTTGTTCATCGTCTCTGTGACGCCCTTGTTCCACCCTCTCTATTACAGCGTTGTTCACCCTTTCAATGATGGCCTTGTTCCACCATTTTGATGAGGGGCCTGTTCCACCCTCTCTATTAAAGCTTTTGTTCACCCTTTCAATGATATCCTTGTCCCACCCGTTCCATGAGGGCCTTGTTCCACCCTCTCTATTACAGCTTTCTTCACCCTTTCAATGAAGGCCTTGTTCCACACTCTCTATTACAGCTTTGGTCATCCTTCAATGACGGCCTTGTTCCGCCCTTTTTATGAGGGCCTTGTTCCACCCTCTCTATCACAGCTTTGGTCACCCTTTCAATGACGGCCTTGTTCTACCCTTTCTATGAGGGCCTTGTTCCACTCTTTCTATTACAGCTTTGTTCACCCTTTCAGTGATGGCCTTGTTCCACCCTTTCTATCAGGGCCTTGGTCCACCCTCTCTCTTACAGCTTTGGTTTACCCTTTCAATGACGGCCCTGTTCCACCCTTTCTATGAGGGCCTTGTTCCACCCTCTCTGTTACAGCTTTGTTAACCCTTTCAAGGACGGCCTTGTTCCACCCTCTCTATGACAGCCTTGTTCCACCCTCTCTATAATCGCCTTGTTCCACCCTCACTTTGACTGCCTTGTTCCATCCTTTCTATGAGGTCCTTGTTCCACCCTCTCTATTACAGCTTTGTTTCACCCTTTCAGTGATGTCCTTGTTCCAACCTTTCTATGAAGGACTTGCTCCACTCCATCTATTACAGCTTTGTTCACCCTTTCAATGACGGCCTTGTTCCACCCTTTCTATGAGGACCTTGTTCCACCCTCTCTATTAAAGCTTTGTTCACCCTTTCAATGACGTCATTGTTCCACCCTTTCTGTTAGGCCCTTGTTCCACCCTCTTGATTCACGCTTTATTCACCATTTCAATGACGGCCTTCTTCTACCCTTTCTATGAGGGCCTTGTTCCACCCTCTATATTTCAGCTTTGTTCACACTTTCATTGATGGCCTTGTTCCACACTATCTATTACAGCTTTGTTCACCCTTTCAATGACAGCCTTGTTCCATCCTCTCTGTGACAGCCTTGTTCCACCCTCTCTATTACAACTTTGTTCACCCTTTCAATGACGGCCTTGTCCACCTTTTCTATGAGGGCCTTGTTCCACTCTCTCTATTACAGCTTTGTTCACCCTTTTAATAATGGCCTTGTTGCACCCTTTCTATGAGGGCCATTTTCCACCCTCTGTATTACAGCTTCGTTCCACCCTCTCTGTGACAGCCTTGATCCACGCTCTCTATTACATCTTTGTTTACCCTTTCAATGTCGGCCTTGTTCCACACTTTCTATAAGGGACTTGTTCCACCGTCTCTATTACAGCTTTGTTCACCCTTTCAATGACGGCCTTGTTCCACCCTTTCTATAAGGGCCTTGTTCCACCCTCTTTATTAGAGCTTTGTTCACCCTTTCAATGACGGCCTTATTCCACCATCTCTATTACAGCTTCGTTCACCCTTTCAATGACGGCCTTGTTCCACCCTCCCTATGACGGCCTTGTTCCACCCTTTCCATGAGATCCTTGTTCCATCCTCTCTATTACAGCTTTGTTCACCCATTCAATGATGGCATTGTTCCACCCTTTCTGTGAGGGCCTTGTTTCACCCTCTCTATTGAAGCTTTGTTCACCCTTTCATTGATGGCCTTGTTCCACCCTTTCAACGAGAGCCTTGATCTACACTCTCTATTACAGCTTTGTTAACCCTTTCAATGACAACCTTGTTCCACCCTTTCTATGAGGGCCTTGTTCCACCCTCTATATTTCAGCTTTGTTCACCCTTTCATTGACAGCCTTGTTCCATCCTCTCTGTGACAGATTTGTTCCACCCTCTCTATTACAACTTTGTTCACCCTTTCAATGACGGCCTTGTCCACCTTTTCTATGAGGGACTTGTTCCACTCTCTCTATTATAGCTTTCTTCACACTTTCAATGATGGCCTTGTTCCACCCTTTCTTTGAGGGCCTTGCTCCACCCTCTCAATTACAGCTTTGTTCACCCTGTCAATGACGGCCTTCTTCCACATTTTCTATAAGGGCCTTGTTCCACCCTCTCTATTACAGCTTCGTTCCACCCTCTCTATGACGGCCTTGTTCCATGCTCTCTATTATCTCTTTGTTTACGCTTTCAATGTCGGCATTGTTCCACACTTTCTATGAGGGACTTGTTCCACCCTATCTATTACAGCTTTGTTCACCCTGTCAATGACGGCGTTGTTCCACCCTTTCTATAAGGACCTTGTTCCACCCTCTTTATTACAGCTTTGTTCACACTTTCAATACTGGCCTTGTTCCACCATCTCTATTACAGCTTTGTTCACCATTTCAATGTCGGCCTCGTTCCACCCTTTCTATGAGGGCCTTGTTCCACCATTTCTATTACAGCTTTGGTTCAACCTCTCAATGACAGCATTGTTCCATCCTTTCTATGAGGGCCTTGTTCCACCTTCTCTTTGATTTCATGTTCTACCCTCTCTATTACAGCTTTAGTTCACCCTTTCAATGGTGGCCTTGTTCCACCCTTTCTATGAGGGCCTTTGTCCACCATCTCTATTACAGCTTTGTTCAGCTTTGTTCACCCTTTCAATGACGGCCTTGTTCCAACCTTTCAATGAGGGCCTTGTTCCACCCTCTATATTACAGCTTTGGTTCACGCTTTCAATGACGGTCCTGTTCAACCCTGTCTATGATGGCCTTGTTCCACCCTCTCTATTACAGCTTATTTCACCTTTTCAATGATGGCCTTGTTTCAGTCTTTCTATCAGAGCCTTGCTCCACCCTCTACATTACAGCTTTGTTCACCCTTTCAATGTCGTCCTTGTTCCACCCTTTCTATGAGGGCCTTGTTCCACCCTCTCTATTACAGCTTTGGTTTACCCTTTCAATGACGGCCTTGTTCCACCCTTTCTATGAGGGACTTGTTCCACCCTTTCAATGACGGCCTTGTTCCATCCTCTCTCTGACAGCCTTGTTTCACCCTCTCTATTACAGCTTTGGTTCAACCTCTCAATGATGGCATTGTTCCATCCTTTCTATGGGGGCCTTGTTCTACCCTCTCTATTACAACTTTGGTTCAACCTTTCAGTGATGGCCTAGTTCATCCCTTTCTATGACGGCCTTGTTCCACCCTCTATTACAGTTTTGTTCACCCTTTCACTGAAGGGCTTGTTCCACCTTCTCTGTGATGGCCTTGTTCCACCCTTTCTATTAAAGTCTTGTTCCATCCTCACTGTGACAGCCTTGTTCCACCCTTTCTATGATGGCCTTGTTCCACCCTTTCACAAGGGCCTTGTTCTACCCTCTCTATTACAGCTTAGTTCACCCTTTCAATGACGGCCTTGTTCCACCCTTTTAATGAGGGCCTTGTATCACCCTCTCTATTAGAGCTTTGGATCACCCTTTCAATTATGGCCTTTTTCTATCCTCTCTGTGACTGCCTTGTTCCACCCTCTCTATTACAGCTTTGTTCACCCTTTCAATGACGGCTTTGTCCACCTCTTCTATGAGGGCCTTGTTCCACCCCCTCTATTACAGCTTTGTTCAGCCTTTCAATGACGGCCTTGTTCCACCCTTCCTATAAGTGCCTTGCTCCATCCCCTCTATTACAGCTTTGTTCACACTTTCAATGATGGCCTTGTTCCACCCTTTCTATGAGGGCCTTGTTCCACCCTCTTTATTACACCTTTGTTCATCCTTTCAATGATGGCCTTGTTCCAACATCTCTATTGCAGCTTTGTTCACCTTTTCAATGTCGGCCTTGTTCCACCCTTTCTATGAGGGCCTTGTTCCACCCTCTCTATTACAGCTTTGTTCACCCTTTCAATGATGGCCTTGTTCCACCCTTTCTATGAGGGCCTTGTTCCAACCTCTCTATTACACCTTTGGTCACCCTTTCAATGACGGCCTTGTTCCACTCTTTCAACGAGGGCCTTGTTCCACCCTCTCTTTGATAGCCATGTTCCACCCTCTCCATTACAGCTTCAGTTCACCCTTTCAATGATGGCCCTGTTCCACACTTTCTATGAGGGCCTTGTTCCACCCTCTATTACAGCTTTGGTTCAACCTTTCAATGACTGCCTTGTTCCTCCCTTTCTATGACGGCCTTGTTCCACCTCTCTATTACAGCTTTGTTCACCCTTTCAAGGATGGCCTTGTTCTAACTTTTCTATGAGGGCCTTGTTCCCCTCTCGCTATTACAGCCTTGTTTCACACACTCTCAATGACGTCCTTGTTCCTTCCTTTCTATGAGGGCCTTGTTCCACCATCTCTATTACAACTTTTTTCACCCTTTCGATGATGGCCTTGTTCCACTCTCTCTATTACAGCTTTGTTCACCCTTTCAATGACTGCCTTGTTCCACCCTTTCTATGAGGTCCTTGTTCCACCCTCTCTATTACAGCTTTGTTCATCCTTTCAGTGACAGCATTGTTCCTCTCTGTGTATGAGGGCCTTGTTCCACCCTCTCTATTACAACCTTGTTCCACCCTCTCTGTGACGGCCTTGTTCCACCCTTTCTATGAGGGCCTTCTTCCACCCTCTCTATTACAGCTTTCCTCACCCTTTCAATGAGGGCCTTGTTCCAACCTTTCTGTTATCCACTTGTTCCACCCTCTCGATTACAGCTTTAGTCACCATTTCAATGATGGCCCTGTTCCACCCTTTCTATGAAGGCCTTGCTACACCCTCTCTATTACAGCTTTAGTTCACCTTTTCAATGACGGCCTTGTTCCACCCTTTCTATGAGGGCCTTGTTCCACCTTCTCTATAACAGGTTTGTTCACCCTTTCAATGACGGCCTTGTTCCACCCTTTCTGTTATGCCCTTGTTGCACCCTCTCGATTACAGCTTTATTCACCCTTTCAATGACGGCCTTGTTCCACCCTTTTTAAGAGGGCCTTGTTCCACCCTCTCTATTAAAGCTTTGTTCACTCATTCAATAATGGCATTGTTCCACCCTTTCTATGAGGGCCTTGTTCCACCCTCCCTATTACAGCTGTGTTCACCCTTTCAATGACGGCCTTGTTCCACCCTTTCAATGAGGGCTTTGTTCTACCCTCTCTATTACAGCTTTGTTCACCCTTTCAATGATGGCCTTGTTACACCCTTTCTATGAGGGCCTTTTTCCACCCTCTGTATTACAGCTTCGTTCCACCCTCTCTGTGACAGCCTTGATCCACGCTCTCTATTACATCTTTGTTTACCCTTTCAATGTCGGCCTTGTTCCACACTTTCTATAAGGGACTTGTTCCACCGTCTCTATTACAGCTTTGTTCACCCTTTCAATGACGGCCTTGTTCCACCCTTTCTATAAGGGCCTTGTTCCACCCTCTTTATTAGAGCTTTGTTCACCCTTTCAATGACGGCCTTATTCCACCATCTCTATTACAGCTTCGTTCACCCTTTCAATGACGGCCTTGTTCCACCCTCCCTATGACGGCCTTGTTCCACCCTTTCCATGAGATCCTTGTTCCATCCTCTCTATTACAGCTTTGTTCACCCATTCAATGATGGCATTGTTCCACCCTTTCTGTGAGGGCCTTGTTTCACCCTCTCTATTGAAGCTTTGTTCACCCTTTCAATGATGGCCTTGTTCCACCCTTTCAATGAGATCCTTGATCTACACTCTCTATTACAGCTTTGTTAACCCTTTCAATGACAACCTTGTTCCACCCTTTCTATGAGGGCCTTGTTCCACCCTCCATATTTCAGCTTTGTTCACCCTTTCATTGACAGCCTTGTTCCATCCTCTCTGTGACAGAGTTGTTCCACCCTCTCTATTACAACTATGTTCACCCTTTCAATGACGGCCTTGTCTACCTTTTCTATGAGGGCCTTGTTCCACTCTCTCTATTATAGTTTTCTTCACACTTTCAATGATGGCCTTGTTCCTCCCTTTCTTTGAGGGCCTTGCTCCACCCTATCAATTACAGCTTTGTTCACCCTGTCAATGACGGCCTTCTTCCACACTTTCTATAAGGGCCTTGTTCCACCCTCTGTATTACAGCTTCGTTCTACCCTCTCTATGACGGCCTTGTTCCATGCTCTCTATTACCTCTTTGTTTACGCTTTCAATGTCGGCATTGTTCCACACTTTCTATGAGGGACTTGTTCCACCCTATCTATTACAGCTTTGTTCACGCTGTCAATCACGGCCTTGTTCCACCCTTTCTATAAGGACCTTGTTCCACCCTCTTTATTACAGCTTTGTTCACACTTTCAATGATGGCCTTGTTCCACCATCTCTATTACAGCTTTGTTCACCATTTCAATGTCGGCCTCGTTCCACCCTTTCTATGAGGGCCTTGTTCCACCATTTCTATTACAGCTTTGGTTCAACCTCTCAATGACAGCATTGTTCCATCCTTTCTATGAGGGCCTTGTTCCACCTTCTCTTTGATTTCATGTTCTACCCTCTCTATTACAGCTTTAGTTCACCCTTTCAATGGTGGCCTTGTTCCACCCTTTCTATGAGGGCCTTTGTCCACCATCTCTATTACAGCTTTGTTCAGCTTTGTTCACCCTTTCAATGACGGCCTTGTTCCAACCTTTCAATGAGGGCCTTGTTCTCCCTCTATATTACAGCTTTGGTTCACGCTTTCAATGACGGTCCTGTTCAACCCTGTCTATGAGGGCCTTGTTCCACCCTCTCTATTACAGCTTATTTCACCTTTTCAATGATGACCTTGTTTCAGTCTTTCTATCAGAGCCTTGCTCCACCCTCTCCATTACAGCTTTGTTCACCCTTTCAATGTCGTCCTTGTTCCACCCTTTCTATGAGGGCCTTGTTCCACCCTCTCTATTACAGCTTTGGTTTACCCTTTCAATGACGGCCTTGTTCCACCCTTTCTATGAGGGACTTGTTCCACCCTTTCAATGACGGCCTTGTTCCATCCTCTCTCTGACAGCCTTGTTTCACCCTCTCTATTACAGCTTTGGTTCAACCTCTCAATGATGGCATTGTTCCATCCTTTCTATGGGGGCCTTGTTCTACCCTCTCTATTACAACTTTGGTTCAACCTTTCAGTGATGGCCTAGTTCATCCCTTTCTATGACGGCCTTGTTCCACCCTCTATTACAGCTTTGTTCACCCTTTCACTGACGGGCTTGTTCCACCTTCTCTGTGAAGGCCTTGTTCCACCCTTTCTATTAAAGTCTTGTTCCATCCTCACTGTGACAGCCTTGTTCCACCCTTTCTATGAGGGCCTTGTTCCACCCTTTCACAAGGGCCTTGTTCTACCCTCTCTATTACAGCTTAGTTCACCCTTTCAATGACGGCCTTGTTCCACCCTTTTAATGAGGGCCTTGTATCACCCTCTCTATTAGAGCTTTGGTTCACCCTTTCAATGATGGCCTTTTTCTATCCTCTCTGTGACTGCCTTGTTCCACCCTCTCTATTACAGCTTTGTTCACCCTTTCAATGACGGCTTTGTCCACCGCTTCTATGAGGGCCTTGTTCCACCCCCTCTATTACAGCTTTGTTCAGCCTTTCAATGACGACCTTGTTGCACCCTTCCTATAAGGGCCTTGCTCCATCCCCTCTATTACAGCTTTGTTCACACTTTCAATTATGGCCTTGTTCCACCCTTTCTATGAGGGCCTTGTTCCACCCTCTTTATTACACCTTTGTTCATCCTTTCAATGATGGCCTTGTTACAACATCTCTATTGCAGCTTTGTTCACCTTTTCAATGTCGGCCTTGTTCCACCCTTTCTATGAGGGCCTTGTTCCACCCTCTCTATTACAGCTTTGTTCACCCTTTCAATGATGGCCTTGTTCCACCCTTTCTATGAGGGCCTTGTTCCAAGCTCTCTATTACACCTTTGGTCACCCTTTCAATGACGGCCTTGTTCCACTCTTTCAACGAGGGCCTTGTTCCACCCTCTCTTTGATAGCCATGTTCCACCCTCTCCATTACAGCTTCAGTTCTCCCTTTCAATGATGGCCCTGTTCCACACTTTCTATGAGGGCCTTGTTCCACCCTCTATTACAGCTTTGGTTCAACCTTTCAATGACTGCCTTGTTCCTCCCTTTCTATGACGGCCTTGTTCCACCTCTCTATTACAGCTTTGTTCACCCTTTCAATGATGGCCTTGTTCTAACTTTTCTATGAGGGCCTTGTTCCCCTCTCGCTATTACAGCCTTGTTTCACACACTCTCAATGACGTCCTTGTTCCTTCCTTTCTATGAGGGCCTTGTTCCACCATCTCTATTACAACTTTGTTCACCCTTTCGATGATGGCCTTGTTCCACTCTCTCTATTACAGCTTTGTTCACCCTTTCAATGACTGCCTTGTTCCACCCTTTCTATGAGGTCCTTGTTCCACCCTCTATATTACAGCTTTGTTCATCCTTTCAGTGACAGCCTTGTTCCTCTCTGTGTATGAGGGCCTTGTTCCACCCTCTCTATTACAACCTTGTTCCACCCTCTCTGTGACGGCCTTGTTCCACCCTTTCTATGAGGGCCTTCTTCCACCCTCTCTATTACAGCTTTCCTCACCCTTTCAATGATGGCCTTGTTCCACCCTTTCTGTTATGCACTTGTTCCACCCTCTCGATTACAGCTTTAGTCACCATTTCAATGATGGCCCTGTTCCACCCTTTCTATGAAGGCCTTGCTACACCCTCTCTATTACAGCTTTAGTTCACCTTTTCAATGACGGCCTTGTTCCACCCTTTCTATGAGGGCCTTGTTCCACCTTCTCTATAACAGGTTTGTTCACCCTTTCAATGACGGCCTTGTTCCACCCTTTCTGTTATGCCCTTGTTGCACCCTCTCGATTACAGCTTTATTCACCCTTTCAATGACGGCCTTGTTCCACCCTTTTTAAGAGGGCCTTGTTCCACCCTCTCTATTAAAGCTTTGTTCACTCATTCAATAATGGCATTGTTCCACCCTTTCTATGAGGGCCTTGTTCTCCCTCCCTATTACAGCTGTGTTCACCCTTTCAATGACGGCCTTGTTCCACCCTTTCAATGAGGGCCTTGTTCTACCCTCTCTATTACAGCTTTGTTCACCCTTTCAATGAGAACCTTGTTCCACCCTTTCTATGAGGGCATTTTTCCACCCTTCCTATTAGAGCTTTGGTTCACCCTTTCAAGGATGGCCTTGTTCCACCCTATCTATGAGGGCCTTGCTCCACCCTATTTATTACAGCTTTGTTCACCCTTTCAATGAGGGCCTTGTTCCACCCTCTCTATTACAGCTTTGTTCACCCTTTCACTGACGGCCTTGTTCCACCCTCTCTGTGATGGCCTTGTTCCACCCTTTCTATTAAAGCCTTGTTCCATCCTCTCTGTGATGGCCTTGTTCCACCCTTTCTATGAGGGCCTTGTTCCACCCTCTCTATTACAACTTTGTTCAACCTTTCAATGACGGCCTTGTTCCACCCTTTCTATGAGGGACTTGTTCCTCCCTCTCTATTACAGCCTTGTTCCACCCTCTCTGTGACGACTTTGTTCCACCCTCTCTATTACAGATTTGTTCAACCTTTCAATGATGCCCTTTTTCCACGCTTTTGATGAGGGGCTTTTTCCACCCTCTCTATTACAGCTTTGGTTCACCCTTTCAATGATGTCCTTCTTCCACCCTTTCTATGAGGGCCTTGTTCCACCCTCTGTATTACAGCTTTCTTCACCCTTTCAATGAGGGCCTTGTTCCACCCTCTCTATTACAGCTTTGGTCACCCTTTCAATGACGGCCTTGTTACACCCTTTTTATGAGGGCCTTGTTCCTCCCTCTCTATTACAGCCATGTTCTAGACGTAGTCCAGACTTTAGTTCACCCTTTCATTGACTGCCTTGTTCCACCATTTCAATGAGGGCCTTGTTCCACCCTCTCTATTACAGCTTTGTTCACCCTTTCACTGGCGGCCTTGTTCCACCCTCTCTGTGACAGCCTTGTTCCACCATTTCTATTAAAGCCTTGTTCCATCCTCTCTGTGATGGCCTTGTTCCACCCTTTCTTTGAGGGCCTTCTTCCACTCTCGCTATCACAGCCTTGTTTCACCCTCTCAAATACGGCCTTGTTCCTTCCTTTCTATTATGTTCTTGTTCCACCCTCTCTATTACAGCTTTGTTCATCCTTTCAATCATGGCCTTGTTCTACCCTTTCATTGACGGCCTTGTTCCACCTTCTCTATTACAGCTTTGTTCACACTTTCAATGACGGCCTCGTTCCACCCTTTCTTTGAGTCCTTGTTCCACCCTCTCTATTACAGCTTTGTTCATCCTTTCAGTGACAGCCTTGTTCTACCCTGTCTATGAGGGCCTTGTTCCACCCTCTCTATCACAGCCTTGTTCCACCCTCACAGTGACGGCCTTGTTCCACCCTCTCTAATACAGCTTTGTTCACCCTTTCAATGACAGCCTTTTTCCACCCTTTCTATGAGGGCCTTGTTCCACCCTATCTATGAGGGCTTTGTTCCACCCTATTTATTACAGCTTTGTTCACCCTTTCAATGAGGGCCTTGTTCCACCCTCTCTATTACAGCTTTGTTCACCCTTTCACTGACGGCCTTGTTCCACCCTCTCTGTGATGGCCTTGTTCCACCCTTTCTATTAAAGCCTTGTTCCATCCTCTCTGTGATGGCCTTGTTCCACCCTTTCTATGAGGGCCTTGTTCCACCCTCTCTATTACAACTTTGTTCAACCTTTCAATGACGGCCTTGTTCCACCCTTTCTATGAGGGACTTGTTCCTCCCTCTCTATTACAGCCTTGTTCCACCCTCTCTGTGACGACTTTGTTCCACCCTCTCTATTACAGATTAGTTCAACCTTTCAATGATGCCCTTTTTCCACGCTTTTGATGAGGGGCTTTTTCCACCCTCTCTATTACAGCTTTGGTTCACCCTTTCAATGATGTCCTTCTTCCACCCTTTCTATGAGGGCCTTGTTCCACCCTCTGTATTACAGCTTTCTTCACCCTTTCAATGAGGGCCTTGTTCCACCCTCTCTATTACAGCTTTGGTCACCCTTTCAATGACGGCCTTGTTACACCCTTTTTATGAGGGCCTTGTTCCTCCCTCTCTATTACAGCCATGTTCTAGACGTAGTCCAAACTTTAGTTCACCCTTTCATTGACTGCCTTGTTCCACCATTTCAATGAGGGCCTTGTTCCACCCTCTCTATTACAGCTTTGTTCACCCTTTCACTGGCGGCCTTGTTCCACCCTCTCTGTGACAGCCTTGTTCCACCATTTCTATTAAAGCCTTGTTCCATCCTCTCTGTGATGGCCTTGTTCCACCCTTTCTTTGAGGGCCTTCTTCCACTCTCGCTATCACAGCCTTGTTTCACCCTCTCAAATACAGCCTTGTTCCTTCCTTTCTATTATGTTCTTGTTCCACCCTCTCTATTACAGCTTTGTTCATCCTTTCAATCATGGCCTTGTTCTACCCTTTCATTGACGGCCTTGTTCCACCTTCTCTATTACAGCTTTGTTCACACTTTCAATGACGGCCTCGTTCCACCCTTTCTTTGAGTCCTTGTTCCACCCTCTCTATTACAGCTTTGTTCATCCTTTCAGTGACAGCATTGTTCTACCCTGTCTATGAGGGCCTTGTTCCACCCTCTCTATCACAGCCTTGTTCCACCCTCACAGTGACGGCCTTGTTCCACCCTCTCTAATACAGCTTTGTTCACCCTTTCAATGACAGCCTTTTTCCACCCTTTCTATGAGGGCCTTGTTCCACCCTTTCTATTACAACTTTTTTAAACCTTTCAATGACGGCCTTGTTCCACCATTTCTATGAGGGCCTTGCTCAACCCTCTCTATTACAGCTTTGTTCACCCTTTCAATGACGACCTAGTTCCACACTATCTATGAAGGCCTTGCACCACCCTCTCTATTACAGCTTTAGTCCACCCTTTCTATGAGGGCCTTGTTCCACCCTCTTTATTACAGCTTTGTTCACCCATTCAATTACAGCCTTGTTCCACCCCCTCTGTTATGCCCTTGGTCCACTCTCTCGATTACAGCTTTATTCACCCTTTCAATGACAGCCTTGATCCACCCTTTCTATGAGGGCGTTGTTCGACCCTCTCTTTTAGAGCTTTGGTTCACCCTTTCAATAACAGCCTTGTTCCACGCTTTCTATGAGGGCCTTGTTCCACCCTATCTATTACAGCTTTGTTCACCTTTTCAATGACGGCCTTGTTCCTCCCTTTCTATGAGGGCCTTGTTCCACCCTCTCTATTACAGCTTTGATTCACCCTTTCAATGTAAGCTTTGTTCCACCCGTCCTATGAGGGCCTTGTTCCACCCTCTCTATTACAGCTTTGATTCACCCTTTCAATGAGGGTCATGTTCCACCCTTTCTATGAGGGACTTGTTCCTCCCTCTCTATCACACCCTTGTTCACCGTCTCTGTGACGCCCTTTTTCCACCCTCTCTATTACAGCGTTGTTCACCCTTTAAATGATGGCCTTGTTCCACCATTTTGATGAGGGGCCTGTTCCACCCTCTCTATTAAAGCTTTTGTTCACCCTTTCAATGATATCCTTGTCCCACCCGTTCCATGAGGGCCTTGTTCCACCCTCTCTATTACAGCTTTCTTCACCCTTTCAATGAGGGCCTTGTTCCACACTCTCTATTACAGCTTTGGTCATCCTTCAATGACGGCCTTGTTCCGCCCTTTTTATGAGGGCCTTGTTCCACCCTCTCTATCACAGCTTTGGTCACCCTTTCAATGACGGCCTTGTTCCACCCTTTCTATGAGGGCCTTGTTCCACTCTTTCTATTACAGCTTTGTTCACCCTTTCAGTGATGGCCTTGTTCCACCCTTTCTATCAGGGCCTTGGTCCACCCTCTCTCTTACAGCTTTGGTTTACCCTTTCAATGACGGCCCTGTTCCACCCTTTCTATGAGGGCCTTGTTCCACCCTCTCTGTTACAGCTTTGTTAACCCTTTCAAGGACGGCCTTGTTCCACCCTCTCTATGACAGCCTTGTTCCACCCTCTCTATAATCGCCTTGTTCCACCCTCACTTTGACTGCCTTGTTCCATCCTTTCTATGAGGTCCTTGTTCCACCCTCTCTATTACAGCTTTGTTTCACCCATTCAGTGATGTCCTTGTTCCAACCTTTCTATGAAGGACTTGCTCCACTCCATCTATTACAGCTTTGTTCACCCTTTCAATGACGGCCTTGTTCCACCCTTTCTATGAGGACCTTGTTCCACCCTCTCTATTAAAGCTTTGTTCACCCTTTCAATGACGTCATTGTTCCACCCTTTCTGTTAGGCCCTTGTTCCACCCTCTTGATTCACGCTTTATTCACCATTTCAATGACGGCCTTGTTCTACCCTTTCTATGAGGGCCTTGTTCCACCCTCTATATTTCAGCTTTGTTCACACTTTCATTGATGGCCTTGTTCCACACTATCTATTACAGCTTTGTTCACCCTTTCAATGACAGCCTTGTTCCATCCTCTCTGTGACAGCCTTGTTCCACCCTCTCTATTACAAGTTTGTTCACCCTTTCAATGACGGCCTTGTCCACCTTTTCTATGAGGGCCTTGTTCCACTCTCTCTATTACAGCTTTGTTCACCCTTTTAATAATGGCCTTGTTGCACCCTTTCTATGAGGGCCTTTTTCCACCCTCTGTATTACAGCTTCGTTCCACCCTCTCTGTGACAGCCTTGATCCACGCTCTCTATTACATCTTTGTTTACCCTTTCAATGTCGGCCTTGTTCCACACTTTCTATAAGGGACTTGTTCCACCGTCTCTATTACAGCTTTGTTCACCCTTTCAATGACGGCCTTGTTCCACCCTTTCTATAAGGGCCTTGTTCCACCCTCTTTATTAGAGCTTTGTTCACCCTTTCAATGACGGCCTTGTTCCACCCTCCCTATGACGGCCTTGTTCCACCCTTTCCATGAGATCCTTGTTCCATCCTCTCTATTACAGCTTTGTTCACACATTCAATGATGGCATTGTTCCACCCTTTCTGTGAGGGCCTTGTTTCACCCTCTCTATTGAAGCTTTGTTCACCCTTTCAATGATGGCCTTGTTCCACCCTTTCAATGAGAGCCTTGATCTACACTCTCTATTACAGCTTTGTTAACCCTTTCAATGACAACCTTGTTCCACCCTTTCTATGAGGGCCTTGTTCCACCCTCTATATTTCAGCTTTGTTCACCCTTTCATTGACAGCCTTGTTCCATCCTCTCTGTGACAGATTTGTTCCACCCTCTCTATTACAACTTTGTTCACCCATTCAATGACGGCCTTGTCCACCTTTTATATGAGGGCCTTGTTCCACTCTCTCTATTATAGCTTTCTTCACACTTTCAATGATGGCCTTGTTCCACCCTTTCTTTGAGGGCCTTGCTCCACCCTCTCAATTACAGCTTTGTTCACCCTGTCAATGACGGCCTTCTTCCACACTTTCTATAAGGGCCTTGTTCCACCCTCTCTATTACAGCTTCGTTCCACCCTCTCTATGACGGCCTTGTTCCATGCTCTCTATTACCTCTTTGTTTACGCTTTCAATGTCGGCATTGTTCCACACTTTCTATGAGGGACTTGTTCCACCCTATCTATTACAGCTTTGTTCACCCTGTCAATGACGGCGTTGTTCCACCCTTTCTATAAGGACCTTGTTCCACCCTCTTTATTACAGCTTTGTTCACACTTTCAATATTGGCCTTGTTCCACCATCTCTATTACAGCTTTGTTCACCATTTCAATGTCGGCCTCGTTCCACCCTTTCTATGAGGGCCTTGTTCCACCATTTCTATTACAGCTTTGGTTCAACCTCTCAATGACAGCATTGTTCCATCCTTTCTATGAGGGCCTTGTTCCACCTTCTCTTTGATTTCATGTTCTACCTTCTCTATTACAGCTTTAGTTCACCCTTTCAATGGTGGTCTTGTTCCACCCTTTCTATGAGGGCCTTTGTCCACCATCTCTATTACAGCTTTGTTCAGCTTTGTTCACCCTTTCAATGACGGCCTTGTTCCAACCTTTCAATGAGGGCCTTGTTCCACCCTCTATATTACAGATTTGGTTCACGCTTTCAATGACGGTCCTGTTCAACCCTGTCTATGAGGGCCTTGTTCCACCCTCTCTATTACAGCTTATTTCACCTTTTCAATGATGGCCTTGTTTCAGTCTTTCTATCAGAGCCTTGCTCCACCCTCTACATTACAGCTTTGTTCACCCTTTCAATGTCGTCCTTGTTCCACCCTTTCTATGAGGGCCTTGTTCCACCCTCTCTATTACAGCTTTGGTTTACCCTTTCAATGACGGCCTTGTTCCACCCTTTCTATGAGGGACTTGTTCCACCCTTTCAATGACGGCCTTGCTCCATCCTCTCTCTGACAGCCTTGTTTCACCCTCTCTATTACAGCTTTGGTTCAACCTCTCAATGATGGCATTGTTCCATCCTTTCTATGGGGGCCTTGTTCTACCCTCTCTATTACAACTTTGGTTCAACCTTTCAGTGATGGCCTAGTTCATCCCTTTCTATGACGGCCTTGTTCCACCCTCTATTACAGTTTAGTTCACCCTTTCACTGACGGGCTTGTTCCACCTTCTCTGTGATGCCTTGTTCCACCCTTTCTATTAAAGTCTTGTTCCATCCTCACTGTGACAGCCTTGTTCCACCCTTTCTATGATGGCCTTGTTCCACCCTTTCACAAGGGCCTTGTTCTACCCTCTCTATTACAGCTTAGTTCACCCTTTCAATGACGGCCTTGTTCCACCCTTTTAATGAGGGCCTTGTATCACCCTCTCTATTAGAGCTTTGGTTCACCCTTTCAATGATGGCCTTTTTCTATCCTCTCTGTGACTGCCTTGTTCCACCCTCTCTATTACAGCTTTGTTCACCCTTTCAATGACGGCTTTGTCCACCTCTTCTATGAGGGCCTTGTTCCACCCCCTCTATTACAGCTTTGTTCAGCCTTTCAATGATGGCCTTGTTCCACCCTTCCTATAAGGGCCTTGCTCCATCCCCTCTATTACAGCTTTGTTCACACTTTCAATGATGGCCTTGTTCCACCCTTTCTATGAGGGCCTTGTTCCACCCTCTTTATTACACCTTTGTTCATCCTTTCAATGATGGCCTTGTTCCAACATCTCTATTGCAGCTTTGTTCACCTTTTCAATGTCGGCCTTGTTCCACCCTTTCTATGAGGGCCTTGTTCCACCCTCTCTATTACAGCTTTGTTCACCCTTTCAATGATGGCCTTGTTCCACCCTTTCTATGAGGGCCTTGTTCCAACCTCTCTATTACACCTTTGGTCACCCGTTCAATGACGGCCTTGTTCCACTCTTTCAACGAGGGCCTTGTTCCACCCTCTCTTTGATAGCCATGTTCCACCCTCTCCATTACAGCTTCAGTTCACCCTTTCAATGATGGCCCTGTTCCACACTTTCTATGAGGGCCTTGTTCCACCCTCTATTACAGCTTTGGTTCAACCTTTCAATGACTGCCTTGTTCCTCCCTTTCTATGACGGCCTTGTTCCACCTCTCTATTACAGCTTTGTTCACCCTTTCAATGATGGCCTTGTTCTAACTTTTCTATGAGGGCCTTGTTCCCCTCTCGCTATTACAGCCTTGTTTCACACACTCTCAATGACGTCCTTGTTCCTTCCTTTCTATGAGGGCCTTGTTCCACCATCTCTATTACAACTTTGTTCACCCTTTCGATGATGGCCTTGTTCCACTCTCTCTATTACAGCTTTGTTCACCCTTTCAATGACTGCCTTGTTCCACCCTTTCTATGAGGTCCTTGTTCCACCCTCTCTATTACAGCTTTGTTCATCCTTTCAGTGACAGCCTTGTTCCTCTCTGTGTATGAGGGCCTTGTTCCACCCTCTCTATTACAACCTTGTTCCACCCTCTCTGTGACGGCCTTGTTCCACCCTTTCTATGAGGGCCTTCTTCCACCCTCTCTATTACAGCTTTCCTCACCCTTTCAATGATGGCCTTGTTCTACCCTTTCTGTTATGCACTTGTTCCACCCTCTCGATTACAGCTTTAGTCACCATTTCAATGATGGCCCTGTTCCACCCTTTCTATGAAGGCCTTGCTACACCCTCTCTATTACAGCTTTAGTTCACGTTTTCAATGACGGCCTTGTTCCACCCTTTCTATGAGGGCCTTGTTCCACCTTCTCTATAACAGGTTTGTTCACCCTTTCAATGACGACCTTGTTACACCCTTTCTGTTATGCCCTTGTTGCACCCTCTCGATTACAGCTTTATTCACCCTTTCAATGACGGCCTTGTTCCACCCTTTTTAAGAGGGCCTTGTTCCACCCTCTCTATTAAAGCTTTGTTCACTCATTCAATAATGGCATTGTTCCACCCTTTCTATGAGGGCCTTGTTCCACCCTCCCTATTACAGCTGTGTTCACCCTTTCAATGACGGCCTTGTTCCACCCTTTCAATGAGGGCTTTGTTCTACCCTCTCTATTACAGCTTTGTTCACCCTTTCAATGATGGCCTTGTTGCACCCTTTCTATGAGGGCCTTTTTCCACCCTCTGTATTACAGCTTCGTTCCACCCTCTCTGTGACAGCCTTGATCCACGCTCTCTATTACATCTTTGTTTACCCTTTCAATGTCGGCCTTGTTCCACACTTTCTATAAGGGACTTGTTCCACCGTCTCTATTACAGCTTTGTTCACCCTTTCAATGACGGCCTTGTTCCACCCTTTCTATAAGGGCCTTGTTCCACCCTCTTTATTAGAGCTTTGTTCACCCTTTCAATGACGGCCTTATTCCACCATCTCTATTACAGCTTCGTTCACCCTTTCAATGACGGCCTTGTTCCACCCTCCCTATGACGGCCTTGTTTCACCCTTTCCATGAGATCCTTGTTCCATCCTCTCTATTACAGCTTTGTTCACCCATTCAATGATGGCATTGTTCCACCCTTTCAGTGAGGGCCTTGTTTCACCCTCTCTATTGAAGCTTTGTTCACCCTTTCAATGATGGCCTTGTTCCACCCTTTCAATGAGAGCCTTGATCTACACTCTCTATTACAGCTTTCTTAACCCTTTCAATGACAACCTTGTTCCACCCTTTCTATGAGGGCCTTGTTCCACCCTCCATATTTCAGCTTTGTTCACCCTTTCATTGACAGCCTTGTTCCATCCTCTCTGTGACAGAGTTGTTCCACCCTCTCTATTACAACTTTGTTCACCCTTTCAATGACGGCCTTGTCTACCTTTTCTATGAGGGCCTTGTTCCACTCTCTCTATTATAGTTTTCTTCACACTTTCAATGATGGCCTTGTTCCACCCTTTCTTTGAGGGCCTTGCTCCACCCTATCAATTACAGCTTTGTTCACCCTGTCAATGACGGCCTTCTTCCACACTTTCTATAAGGGCCTTGTTCCACCCTCTCTATTACAGCTTCGTTCCACCCTCTCTATGACGGCCTTGTTCCATGCTCTCTATTACCTCTTTGTTTACGCTTTCAATGTCGGCATTGTTCCACACTTTCTATGAGGGACTTTTTCCACCCTATCTATTACAGCTTTGTTCACGCTGTCAATGACGGCCTTGTTCCACCCTTTCTATAAGGACCTTGTTCCACCCTCTTTATTACAGCTTTGTTCACACTTTCAATGATGGCCTTGTTCCACCATCTCTATTACAGCTTTGTTCACCATTTCAATGTCGGCCTCGTTCCACCCTTTCTATGAGGGCCTTGTTCCACCATTTCTATTACAGCTTTGGTTCAACCTCTCAATGACAGCATTGTTCCATCCTTTCTATGAGGGCCTTGTTCCACCTTCTCTTTGATTTCATGTTCTACCCTCTCTATTACAGCTTTAGTTCACCCTTTCAATGGTGGCCTTGTTCCACCCTTTCTATGAGGGCCTTTGTCCACCATCTCTATTACAGCTTTGTTCAGCTTTGTTCACCCTTTCAATGACGGCCTTGTTCCAACCTTTCAATGAGGGCCTTGTTCCACCCTCTATATTACAGCTTTGGTTCACGCTTTCAATGACGGTCCTGTTCAACCCTGTCTATGAGGGCCTTGTTCCACCCTCTCTATTACAGCTTATTTCACCTTTTCAATGATGGCCTTGTTTCAGTCTTTCTATCAGAGCCTTGCTCCACCCTCTCCATTACAGCTTTGTTCACCCTTTCAAAGTCGTCCTTGTTCCACCCTTTCTATGAGGGCCTTGTTCCACCCTCTCTATTACAGCTTTGGTTTACCCTTTCAATGACGGCCTTGTTCCACCCTTTCTATGAGGGACTTGTTCCACCCTTTCAATGACGGCCTTGTTCCATCCTCTCTCTGACAGCCTTGTTTCACCCTCTCTATTACAGCTTTGGTTCAACCTCTCAATGATGGCATTGTTCCATCCTTTCTATGGGGGCCTTGTTCTACCCTCTCTATTACAACTTTGGTTCAACCTTTCAGTGATGGCCTAGTTCATCCCTTTCTATGACGGCCTTGTTCCACCCGCTATTACAGCTTTGTTCACCCTTTCACTGACGGGCTTGTTCCACCTTCTCTGTGATGGCCTTGTTCCACCCTTTCTATTAAAGTTTTGTTCCATCCTCACTGTGACAGCCTTGTTCCACCCTTTCTATGAGGGCCTTGTTCCACCCTTTCACAAGGGCCTTGTTCTACCCTCTCTATTACAGCTTAGTTCACCCTTTCAATGACGGCCTTGTTCCACCCTTTTAATGAGGGCCTTGTATCACCCTCTCTATTAGAGCTTTGGTTCACCCTTTCAATGATGGCCTTTTTCTATCCTCTCTGTGACTGCCTTGTTCCACCCTCTCTATTACAGCTTTGTTCACCCTTTCAATGACGGCTTTGTCCACCTCTTCTATGAGGGCCTTGTTCCACCCCCTCTATTACAGCTTTGTTCAGCCTTTCAATGACGGCCTTGTTCCACCCTTCCTATAAGGGCCTTGCTCCATCCCCTCTATTACAGCTTTGTTCACACTTTCAATGATGGCCTTGTTCCACCCTTTCTTTGAGGGCCTTGTTCCACCCTCTTTATTACACCTTTGTTCATCCTTTCAATGATGGCCTTGTTCCAACATCTCTATTGCAGCTTTGTTCACCTTTTCAATGTCGGCCTTGTTCCACCCTTTCTATGAGGGCCTTGTTCCACCCTCTCTATTACAGCTTTGTTCACCCTTTCAATGATGGCCTTGTTCCACCCTTTCTATGAGGGCCTTGTTCCACTCTCTCTATTACAGCTTTCTTCACCCTTTTAATGATGGCCTTGTTCCACCCTTTCTATGAGGGCCTTGTTCCACCCTCACTATTAGAGCTTTGGTTCACCCTTTCAATGATGGCCTTGTTCCACCCTTTCTATGAGGGCCTTGTTCCACCCTCCCTATTAGAGCTTTAGTTCACCCTTTCAATGACGGCCTTTTTCTACCCTTTCTATGAGGGCCTTGTTCCACCCTATCTATTACAGCTTTGTTCACCCTTTCAATGACGGCCTTGTCCACCTTTTCTATGAGGGCCTTGTTCCACTCTCTCTATTACAGCTTTCTTCACCCTTTCAATGATGGTATTGTTCCACCCTTTCTATGAGGGCCTTGTTCCACCCCCTCTATTACAGCTTTGTTCACACTTTCAATGACGGCGTGCTTCCACCTTTTCTATGAGGGCCTTGATCCACCCTCTGTATTACAGCTTTGTTCACCCTTTTAATGACGGCCTTGTTCCTCCCTTTCTATGAGGGCCTTGTTCCATCCTCTCTATTAGAGCTTTGGTTCACCCTTTCAATGACAGCCTTGTTCCACCCTTTCTATGAGGGCCTTGTTCCACCCTCTCTATTACAGGTGTGTTCACCACTTCAATAACGGCCTTGTTCCACGCTTTCTGTTTTGCCCTTGTTCCACCCTCTCTATTACAGCTTTATTCACCCTTTCAATTACGGCCTTGTTCCACCCTTTCTATGAGGGCCTTGTTCCATCCTCTGTGTTTCAGATTTGTTCACCCTTTCAATGATGGACTTGTTCCACCCTTTCTAAGAGGGCCTTGTTCTATCCTTTCTATGAGGGCCTTGTTCCACCCTCTCTACTACAGCTTTGTTCACCCTTTCAATGACGGCCTTGTCCACCCTTTCTATGAGGACCTTGTTCCACCCTCTCTATTAGAGCTTTGGTTCACCATTTCAATGACGGCCTTGTTCTACCCTTTCTATGAGGGCCTTGTTCCACCCTCTCTATTACAGCTTTGTTCACCCTTTCAATGACGGCCTTGTCCACCTTTTCTATGAGGGCCTTGTTCCACTCTCTCTATTACAGCTTTCTTCACCCTTTCAATGATGGCATTGTTCCACCCTTTCTATGAGGGCCTTGTTCCACCCCCTCTATTACAGCTTTGTTCACACTTTCAATGACGATGTTCTTCCACCTTTTCTATGAGGGCCTTGATCCACCCTCTGTCTTACAGGTTTGTTCACCCTTTCAATGACGGCCTTGTTCCTCCCTTTCTGTTTTGCCCTTGTTCCACTCTCTCGATTACAGCTTTATTCACCCTTTCAATGACGGCTTTGTTCCACCCTTTCTATGAGGGCCTTGTTCCATCCTCTGCATTTCAGATTTGTTCACCCTTTCAATGATGGACTTGTTCCACCCTTTCTAAGAGGGCCTTGTTGCACCCTTTCTATGAGGGCCTTGTTCCACTCTCTCTATTACAGCTTTGTTCACCCTTTCACTGACGGCCTTGTTCCACCCTCTCTGTGATGGCCTTGTTCCACCCTTTCTATTAAAGCCTTGTTCCATCCTCTCTGTGATGGCCTTGTTCCACCCTTTCTATGAGGGCCTTGTTCCACCCTCTCTATTACAGCTTTTTTCACCCATTCAAAGATGGCATTGTTCCACCCTTTCTATGAGTGCCTTGCTCCACCCTCTATATTGAAGCTTTGTTCACCCTTTCAATGATGGCCTTGTTCCACCCTTTCACGAGGGCCTTGTTCTACACTCTCTATTACAGCTTTATTCACCCTTTCAATGATGGCCTTGTTCCACCCTTTCTATGAGGGCCTTGTTCCACCCTCCCTATTAGAGCTTTAGTTCACCCTTTCAATGACGGCCTTTGTCTACCCTTTCTATGAGGGCCTTGTTCCACCCTATCTATTACAGCTTTCTTCACCCTTTTAATGACTGCCTTGTTCCACCCTTTCTATGAGGGCCTTGTTCCACTCTCTCTATTACAGCTTTCTTCACCCTTTTAATGATGGCCTTGTTCCACCCTTTCTATGAGGGCCTTGTTCCACCCTCACTATTAGAGCTTTGGTTCACCCTTTCAATGATGGCCTTGTTCCACCCTTTCTATGAGGGCCTTGTTCCACCCTCCCTATTAGAGCTTTAGTTCACCCTTTCAATGACGGCCTTTTTCTACCCTTTCTATGAGGGCCTTGTTCCACTCTATCTATTACAGCTTTGTTCACCCTTTCAATGACGGCCTTGTCCACCTTTTCTATGAGGGCCTTGTTCCACTCTCTCTATTACAGCTTTCTTCACCCTTTCAATGATGGTATTGTTCCACCCTTTCTATGAGGGCCTTGTTCCACCCCCTCTATTACAGCTTTGTTCACACTTTCAATGACGGCGTGCTTCCACCTTTTCTATGAGGGCCTTGATCCACCCTCTGTATTACAGCTTTGTTCACCCTTTTAATGACGGCCTTGTTCCTCCCTTTCTATGAGGGCCTTGTTCCATCCTCTCTATTAGAGCTTTGGTTCACCCTTTCAATGACAGCCTTGTTCCACCCTTTCTATGAGGGCCTTGTTCCACCCTCTCTATTACAGGTGTGTTCACCACTTCAATGACGGCCTTGTTCCACCCTTTCTGTTTTGCCCTTGTTCCACCCTCTCGATTACAGCTTTATTCACCCTTTCAATTACGGCCTTGTTCCACCCTTTCTATGAGGGCCTTGTTCCATCCTCTGTGTTTCAGATTTGTTCACCCTTTCAATGATGGACTTGTTCCACCCTTTCTAAGAGGGCCTTGTTCTATCCTTTCTATGAGGGCCTTGTTCCACCCTCTCTACTACAGCTTTGTTCACCCTTTCAATGACGGCCTTGTCCACCCTTTCTATGAGGACCTTGTTCCACCCTCTCTATTAGAGCTTTGGTTCACCATTTCAATGACGGCCTTGTTCTACCCTTTCTATGAGGGCCTTGTTCCACCCTCTCTATTACAGCTTTGTTCACCCTTTCAATGACGGCCTTGTCCACCTTTTCTATGAGGGCCTTGTTCCACTCTCTCTATTACAGCTTTCTTCACCCTTTCAATGATGGCATTGTTCCACCCTTTCTATGAGGGCCTTGTTCCACCCCCTCTATTACAGCTTTGTTCAAACTTTCAATGACGACGTTCTTCCACCTTTTCTATGAGGGCCTTGATCCACCCTCTGTCTTACAGGTTTGTTCACTCTTTCAATGACGGCCTTGTTCCTCCCTTTCTGTTTTGCCCTTGTTCCACTCTCTCGATTACAGCTTTATTCACCCTTTCAATGACGGCTTTGTTCCACCCTTTCTATGAGGGCCTTGTTCCATCCTCTGCATTTCAGATTTGTTCACCCTTTCAATGATGGACTTGTTCCACCCTTTCTAAGAGGGCCTTGTTGCACCCTTTCTATGAGGGCCTTGTTCCACTCTCTCTATTACAGCTTTCTTCACCCTTTCAATGATGGCCTTGTTCCACCCTTTCTATGAGGGCCTTGTTCCACCCTCTCTATTAGAGCTTTGGTTCACCATTTCAATGACATCCTTGTTCTACCCTTTCTATGAGGGCCTTGTTCCACCCTCTCTATTACAGCTTTGTTCACCCTTTCAATTACGGCCTTGTCCACCTTTTCTATGAGGGCCTTGTTCCACTCTCTCTATTACAGCTTTCTTCACCCTTTCAATGATGGCATTGTTCCACCCTTTCTATGAGGGCCTTGTTCCACCCCCTCTATTACATCTTTGTTCACACTTTCAATGACGGCGTTCTTCCACCTTTTCTATGAGGGCCTTGATCCACCCTCTGTATTACAGCTTTGTTCACCCTTTCAATGACAGCCATGTTCCTCCCTTTCTATGAGGGCCTTGTTCCACCCTCTCTATTACAGGTTTGTTCACCCCTTCAATGACGGCCTTGTTCCACCCTTTCTGTTTTGCCCTTGTTCCACCCTCTCGATTACAGCTTTATTCACCCTTTCAATGACGGCCTTGTTCCACCCTTTCTAAGAGGGCCTTGTTCCACCCTCTCTATTACAGCTTTGTTCACTCATTCAATAATGGCATTGTGTCAACACCAGAGCAGTACGTGCTCTATTGGCGACAAAAATGCAAAAACCCAGCACTCTCAAAACAAAGTAATTTATGCATTGTGCTGATATGTTGTGGTTTAACCTTTTGCATTGCAGAGCTCAATCCTGAAAACGTATTTTTAATATGCTTACAAATACTGTTCCTTTGCAATGTATTGCTGCAGGTTGTCAGAGTGTGTTAGGGTGTGGCCCCTTTCCAGGGCCTTCCAGAGACTTTCCCTGCAACATGCCTGGGCGTGGTTCTGGGCTGGGCCAAGACTCTATAAAAGAGAGCCAGCCCAACTCCCAGTGCTCACTATTCAGAGGTCCCGGTGCAGAGCAGCAGATTCTTCCTGAGCTCCTGTCCCGGCGGCCAACTTGGATCTTCCAGTCTTCTGCCCTTCATCCTTCATTGGTGATCATTGTTCCAGGCGGTAAGACGGTGGTTGGACTGTCCCGACACCGTTATTGAGAATTTTCATATTCTTGATTTAATTCTTAAATGAGTAACAGATTACTTGCGCGCTACCATTTCTTGACATTTATATGGTAGTTTACAAATAGGCAAGACTCGCGATTTGTTTCATAAATGTTTGACTTTGTTATTCATTGCGTGCTACCATTTCTTGACATTGGCATGGTGGCTTAAGAATCGGCAAGACGCGCAATTCGTTTTATGGTGTTTAAACATTGTTGTCCATTGCGCGCTACTATTTTTTGACATTTAGATGATGTTTTACGAATTGGTAAGACGCGCAACTCGTTTCATGAGGATTTAACTTTGTTGTTCATTGCGCGCTACCATTTCTTGACATTTACATGGTGGCTTAAGAATCGGCAAAAGAAGCGCGATTTGTTTCATTGTACTTTGATCTTGTTATTTATTGTGAGCTGTTATTTCTTGACATTTACATCGTGTTTTACGACTCGGCAAGACGCGCAATTCGATTAATGATGATTTGACTTTGATATTCATTGCGTGCTACCATTTCTTGGTATTTTACATGGTAACACTCGAATCGGCAAGACGTACGGTTCTCTCCTCAAGTTTATTTCATGTTGTTAATGTTATGCCACTATTCTAAGATATTTATTATGTAATATTCGAGTTGACAAGTTATGTGATTTGTTTCCTGAATCCATATTGTGTTATTCATGGTGCACAATCCTTTTATGGTGTTTACTATATATATATATATATATATATATATATATATATATCTGCAATATGCGCAATTTGTGTTGAAACATTTTAAGAGTACACAGAAGGCCAGAGTTTCTAGATTCAATACTGTATGGTCCTAGTATACATTCTCAAAACAGGATTTATATGACTGGTTTAAAATTTAGTCAGAATGTTTTTCTGATTCTCATGTAAAGGAAAGTACTTGAATAAGAAAGTTTTCATTTCATTCATCTTGATTCCCCTACAGGTATCTGGCCATCTTAAAACTTAGTAATTTTAAACTTAACTCTTAGATTGTTCATGTTTTCAGAGTGACTAGGCTTAGAATCATAGTCTAGTATTGATTTCAGGAGATATAATTTTCACATTGTGTGTTCTAACCTTTTTCTTACTACAGGTCTCCTTCCCAGCTGTTCCCTTCCTACTCCCCTTTTCCCCTCTTGAACTCTCTCAGTCTCTGTGATTTATCTATCAGAGTCTTGGAGCTGTTCAGTGGTGGACGTGTTGGGAACGTGCACAGACCCCGAGGATTTGGTGACTCTGACACATTGTTCCACCCTTTCTATGAGGGCCTTGTTCCACCCTCTCTATTACAGCTTTGTTCACCCTTTCAATGATGGCCTTGTTCCACCCTTTCAATGAGGGCCTTGTTCTACCCTCTCTATTACACCTTTGTTCACCCTTTCAATGACAGACTTGTTCCACCCTTTCTAAGAGCGACTTGCTCCACCCTCTCTATTACAGCTTTGTTCACCCTTCTAATAATGGCCTTCTTGCACCCTTTCTATGAGGGCCTTGTTCCACCCTCTATATTACAGCTTTGTTCCACCCTCTCTGTGACGGCCTTGTTCCACGCTCTCTATTACAGCTGTGTTCCCCCTTTCAATGAGGGCCTTGTTCCACCCTTTCTATAAGGGCCTTGTTCCACCCTCTTTATGACAGCTTTGTTCACACTTTCAATGATGGCATTGTTCCACCAATTCTATTACAGCTTTGTTCAACCTTTCAATGTCGGCCTTGTTCCACCCTTTCTATGAGGGCCTTGTTCCACCCTCTCTATTACAGCTTTGGTTTACCTTTTCAATGACAGACTTGTTCCACCCTTTCTATGAGGGACTTGTTCCACCCTTTCTATTGCAGCTTTGGTTCACCCTTTCAATGACGGTTTTGTTCCAGCCTTTCTATGAGGGCCTTGTTTCACCCTTTCAATGACGGCCTTGTTCCACCTTTTAAATGACGGCCTTGTTCCATCCTCTCTATGACAGCCTTGTTTCACCCTCTCTATTACAGCTTTGGTTCAACCTCTCAATGATGGCATTGTACCATCCTTTCTACGAGGGCCTTGTTCTACCCTCTCTATCACAACTTTGGTTCAACCTTTCAATGACGGCCTAGTTCCTCCCTTTCGATGACGGCCTTGTTCCACCCTCTCTATTACAGCTTTGCTCACCTTTTCAATGATGGCCTTTTTGCACCCTTTCTATGAGGGCCTTGTTCCACCCTCTCTATTACAGACTTGTTTCACCGTCTCAATGACGTCCTTGTTCCATCCTTTCTATAAGGGCCTTGTTCCAACCTCTCTATTACAGACCTGTTCCACCCTCTCTCTGACGGCCTTATTCTACCCCCTCCTTGACGGCCTTCTTCCACCCTTTCACCGAGGGCATTATTCCACCCTCTCCATTACAGCTTTGTTCGCCCTTTCAATGTCAGCCTTGTTCCACCCTTTCTATGAGGGCCTTGTTACACCCCCTCTATTACAGCTTTGTTCACACTTTCAATGATGGCCTTCTTCCACCCTTTCAATGAGGGCCTTGTTCCATCCTCTCTATTACAGCTTTGTTCACCCTTTCACTGACAGGCTTGTTCCACCTTCTCTGTGATGGCCTTGTTCCACCCTTTCTATGAGGGTCTTGTTCCACCCTCTCTCTTGAAGCTTTGTTCACCATTTCAATGACGGCCTTGTTCCACCCTTTCACAAGGGCCTTGTTCTACCCTCTCTATTACAGCTTAGTTCACCCTTTCAATGACGGCAATGTTCCACCCTTTTTATGAGGGCCTTGTTCCACCCTCTCTATTAGAGCTTTGGTTCACCCTTTCAATGATGGCCTTGTTCCATCCTCTTTGTGACAGCCTTGTTCCACCCTCTCTATTACAGCTTTGTTCACCCTTTCAATTACGGCCTTGTCCACTTCTTCTATCAGGGCCTTGTTCCACGCCCTCTATTACAGCTTTGTTCACCCTTTCAGTGACGGCCTTGTTCCACTCTTTCTATGAGGGCTATGTTCCACCCTATCTATTACAGCTTTGTTCACCCTTTCAATTATGTCCTTATTCCACCCTTTCTATGAGGGCCTTGTACTACCCTCTCCATTACAGCTTTGGTTCATCCTTTCAAGGATGGCCTTCTTCCACCCTTTCTCTGAGGGCCTTGTTCCACCCTCTCTATTACAGCTTTGGTTCACCCTTTCAATGACGGCCTTGTTCCACCCTTTCTATGAGGGCCTTGTTCCACCCTCTCTCTTGAAGCTTTGTTCGCCCTTTCAATGACGGCCTTGTTCCACCCTTTCACAAGGGCCTTGTTCTAGCCTCTCTATTAGAGCTTAGTTCACCCTTTCAATGACGGCATTGTTCCACCCTTTTTATGAGGGCCTTGTTCCACCCTCTCTATTAGAGCTTTGGTTCACCCTTTCAATGATGGCCTTGTTCCATCCTCTCTGTGACAGCCTTGTTCCACCCTCTCTATTACAGCTTTGTTCACCCTTTCAATTACGGCCTTGTCCACTTCTTCTATCAGGGCTTTGTTCCACGCCCTCTATTACAGCTTTGTTCACCCTTTCAGTGACGGCCTTGTTCCACTCTTTCTATCAGGGCCTTGTTCCACCACCTCTATTACAGCTTTGTTCACACTTTCAATGATGGCCTTGTTCCACCTTTTCTATGAGGGCCTTGTACCACCTCCTCTATTACAGCTTTGTTCACACTTTCAATTATGGCCTTTTTCTACCCTTTCTATCTCAGCCTTGTTCCACGCTCTCTATTACAGCAGCTTTGTTCACACTTTCAATGATGGCCTTGTTTCACCCTTTCTATGAGGGCCTTGTTCCACCCTCTCTCTTGAAGCTTTGTTCGCCCTTTCAATGACGGCATTGTTCCACCCTTTCACAAGGGCCTTGTTCTAGCCTCTCTATTACAGATTAGTTCACCCTTTCAATGACTTCCTTGTTCCACCCTTTTTATGAGGGCCTTGCTCCACCCTCTCTATTAGAGATTTGGTTCACCCTTTCAATGATGGCCTTGTTCCATCCTCTCTGTGACAGCCTTGTTCCACCCTCTCTATTACAGCTTTGTTCAACCTTTCAATGACGGCCTTGTCCACTTCTTCTCTAAGGGCCTTGTTCCACCCCCTCTATTGCAGCTTTGTTCACCCTTTCAATGATGGCCTTGTTCCACCAATTCTATTACAGCTTTGTTCAGCCTTTCAATGTCGGCCTTGTTCCACCCTTTCTATGAGGGCCTTGTTCCACCCTTTCTATTACAGCTTTGGTTTATCTTTTCAATGACAGCCTTGTTCCACCCATTCTATGAGGGACTTGTTCCACCCTTTCTATTGCAGCTTTGGTTCACCCTTTCAATGACGGTTTTGTTCCAGCCTTTCTATAAGGGCCTTGTTTCACCCTTTCAATGACGGCCTTGTTCCATCCTCTCTATGACAGCCTTGTTTCACCCTCTCTATTACAGCTTTGGTTCAACCTCTCAATGATGGCATTGTACCATCCTTTCTATGAGGGCCTTGTTCTACCATCTCTATCACAACTTTGGTTCAACCTTTCAATGACGGCCTAGTTCCTCCCTTTCTATGACAGCCTTGTTCCACCCTCTCTATTACAGCTTTGCTCACCTTTTCAATGATGGCCTTTTTGCACCCTTTCTATGAGGGCCTTGTTAAACCCTCTCTATTACAGACTTGATTCACCGTCTCAATGACGGCCTTGTTCCATCCTTTCTATAGGGCCTTGTTCCAACCTCTCTATTACAGCCCTGTTCCACCCTCTCTCTGATGGCCTTATTCTACCCCCTCCTTGACGGCCTTCTTCCACCCTTTCTCCGAGGGCCTTATTCCACCCTCTCCATTACAGCTTTGTTCGCCCTTTCAATGTCAGCCTTGTTCCATCCTCTCTGTGACAGCCTTGTTCCACCCTCTCTATTACAGCTTTGTTCACCCTTTCAATTACGGCCTTGTCCACTTCTTCTATCAGGGCTTTGTTCCACGCCCTCTATTACAGCTTTGTTCACCCTTTCAGTGACGGCCTTGTTCCACTCTTTCTATGAGGGCCTTGTTCCACCCCCTCTATTACAGCTTTGTTCACACTTTCAATGATGGCCTTGTTCCACCTTTTCTATGAGGGCCTTGTTCCACCTCCTCTATTACAGCTTTGTTCACACTTTCAATTATGGCCTTTTTCTACCCTTTCTATCACAGCCTTGTTCCACGCTCTCTATTACAGCAGCTTTGTTCACACTTTCAATGATGGCCTTGTTTCACCCTTTCTATGAGGGCCTTGTTCCACCCTCTCTCTTGAAGCTTTGTTCGCCCTTTCAATGACGGCATTGTTCCACCCTTTCACAAGGGCCTTGTTCTAGCCTCTCTATTACAGATTAGTTCACCCTTTCAATGACTTCCTTGTTCCACCCTTTTTATGAGGGCTTTGCTCCACCCTCTCTATTAGAGATTTGGTTCACCCTTTCAATGATGGCCTTGTTCCATCCTCTCTGTGACAGCCTTGTTCCACCCTCTCTACTACAGCTTTGTTCAACCTTTCAATGACGGCCTTGTCCACTTCTTCTCTAAGGGCCTTGTTCCACCCCCTCTATTACAGCTTTGTTCACCCTTTCAATGATGGCCTTGTTCCACCAATTCTATTACAGCTTTGTTCAGCCTTTCAATGTCGGCCTTGTTCCACCCTTTCTATGAGGGCCTTGTTCCACCCTTTCTATTACAGCTTTGGTTTATCTTTTCAATGACAGCCTTGTTCCACCCATTCTATGAGGGACTTGTTCCACCCTTTCTATTGCAGCTTTGGTTCACCCTTTCAATGACGGTTTTGTTCCAGCCTTTCTATAAGGGCCTTGTTTCACCCTTTCAATGACGGCCTTGTTCCATCCTCTCTATGACAGCCTTGTTTCACCCTCTCTATTACAGCTTTGGTTCAACCTCTCAATGATGGCATTGTACCATCCTTTCTATGAGGGCCTTGTTCTACCATCTCTATCACAACTTTGGTTCAACCTTTCAATGACGGCCTAGTTCCTCCCTTTCTATGACAGCCTTGTTCCACCCTCTCTATTACAGCTTTGCTCACCTTTTCAATGATGGCCTTTTTGCACCCTTTCTATGAGGGCTTTGTTCCACCCTCTCTATTACAGACTTGATTCACCGTCTCAATGACGGCCTTGTTCCATCCTTTCTATAGGGCCTTGTTCCAACCTCTCTATTACAGCCCTGTTCCACCCTCTCTCTGATGGCCTTATTCTACCCCCTCCTTGACGGCCTTCTTCCACCCTTTCTCCGAGGGCCTTATTCCACCCTCTCCATTACAGCTTTGTTCGCCCTTTCAATGTCAGCCTTGTTCCACCCTTTCCATGAGGGCCTTGTTACACACCCTCTATTACAGCTTTGTTCACACTTTCAATGATGGCCTTGTTCCACCCTTTCAATGAGGGCCTTGTTCCATCCTCTCTATTACAGCTTTGTTCACCCTTTCACTGACAGGCTTGTTCCACCTTCTCTGTGATGGCCTTGTTCCACCCTTTCTATGAGGGTCTTGTTCCACCCTCTCTCTTGAAGCTTTGTTCACCATTTCAATGACGGCCTTGTTCCACCCTTTCACAAGGACCTTGTTCTACCCTCTCTATTACAGCTTAGTTCACCCTTTCAATGACGGCATTGTTC
Organism: Pleurodeles waltl; assembly: GCF_031143425.1. NCBI lineage: Eukaryota > Metazoa > Chordata > Amphibia > Caudata > Salamandridae > Pleurodeles > Pleurodeles waltl. Next base: position 1,008,209,762 of record NC_090450.1, on the reverse strand, counting down.
CACCCTTTTTATGAGGGCCTTGTTCCACCCTCTCTATTAGAGCTTTGGTTCACCCTTTCAATGATGGCCTTGTTCCATCCTCTCTGTGACAGCCTTGTTCCACCCTCTCTATTACAGCTTTGTTCACCCTTTCAATTACGGCCTTGTCCACTTCTTCTATCAGGGCCTTGTTCCACACCCTCTATTACAGCTTTGTTCACCCTTTCAGTGACGGCCTTGTTCAACTCTTTCTATGAGGGCCATGTTCCACCCCCTCTATTACAGCTTTGTTCACACTTTCAATGATGGCCTTGTTCCACCCTTTCTATGAGGGCCTTGTTCCACCCCCTCTATTACAGCTTTGTTCACACTTTCAATTATGGCCTTTTTCTACCTTTTCTATCACAGCCTTGATCCACGCTCTCTATTACAGCAGCTTTGTTCACACTTTCAATGATGGCCTTGTTCCACCCTTTCTATGAGGGCCTTGTTCCACCCTCTCTCTTGAAGCTTTGTTCGCCCTTTCAATGACGGCCTTGTTCCACCCTTTCACAAGGGCCTTGTTCTAGCCTCTCTATTACAGCTTAGTTCATCCTTTCAATGACTTCCTTGTTCCACCCTTTTTATGAGGGCCTTGCTCCACCCTCTCTATTAGAGATTTGGTTCACCCTTTCAATGATGGCCTTGTTCCATCCTCTCTGTGACAGCCTTGTTCCACCCTCTCTATTACAGCTTTGTTCAACCTTTCAATGACGGCCTTGTCCACTTCTTCTCTAAGGGCCTTGTTCCACCCCCTCTATTACAGCTTTGTTCACCCTTTCAATGATGGCCTTGTTCCACCAATTCTATTAAAGCTTTGTTCAACCTTTCAATGTCGGCCTTGTTCCACCCTTTCTATGAGGGCCTTGTTCCACCCTCTCTATTACAGCTTTGGCTTACCTTTTCAATGACAGCCTTGTTCCACCCTTTCTATGAGGGACTTGTTCCACCCTTTCTATTGCAGCTTTGGTTCACCCTTTCAATGACGGTTTTGTTCCAGCCTTTCTATGAGCGCCTTGTTTCACCCTTTCAATGACGGCCTTGTTCCATCCTCTCTATGACAGCCTTGTTTCACCCTCTCTATTACAGCTTTGGTTCAACCTCTCAATGATGGCATTGTACCATCCTTTCTATGAGGGCCTTGTTCTACCATCTCTATCACAACTTTGGTTCAACCTTTCAATGACGGCCTAGTTCCTCCCTTTCTATGACAGCCTTGTTCCACCCTCTTTATTACAGCTTTGCTCACCTTTTCAATGATGGCCTTTTTGCACCCTTTCTATGAGGGCCTTGTTCCACCCTCTCTATTACAGACTTTATTCACCGTCTCAATGACGGCCTTGTTCCATCCTTTCTATAAGGGCCTTGTTCCAACCTCTCTATTACAGCCCTGTTCCACCCTCTCTCTGATGGCCTTATTCTACCCCCTCCTTGACGGCCTTCTTCCACCCTTTCTCCGAGGGCCTTATTCCACCCTCTCCATTACAGCTTTGTTCGCCCTTTCAATGTCAGCCTTGTTCCACCCTTTCTATGAGGGCCTTGTTACACCCCCTCTATTACAGCTTTGTTCACACTTTCAATGATGGCCTTGTTCCACCCTTTCAATGAGGGCCTTGTTCCATCCTCTCTATTACAGCTTTGTTCACCCTTTCACTGACGGGCTTGTTCCACCTTCTCTGTGATGGCCTTGTTCTACCCTTTCTATGAGGGTCTTGTTCCACCCTCTCTCTTGAAGCTTTGTTCACCATTTCAATGACGGCCTTGTTCCACCCTTTCACAAGGGCCTTGTTCTACCCTCTCTATTACAGCTTAGTTCACCCTTTCAATGACGGCATTGTTCCACCCTTTTTATGAGGGCCTTGTTCCACCATCTCTATTGCAGCTTTGTTCACCCTTTCAATGTCGGCCTTGTTCCACCCTTTCTATGAGGGCTTTGTTCCACCCTCTCTATTACAGCTTTGTTCACCCTTTCAATCATGGCCTTGTTCCACCCTTTCTATGAGGGCCTTGTTCCACCCTCTCTATTACACCTTTGGTCACCCTTTCAATGATGGCCTTGTTCCACCCTTTCAACGAGGTCCTTGTTCCACCCTCTCTTTAATAGCCATGATCCACCCTCTCCATTACAGCTTTAGTTCACCCTTTCAATGATGGCCCTGTTCCTCACTTTCTATGAGGGCCTTGTCCCACCCTCTATTACAGCTTTGGTTCACCCTTTCAATGACAGCCTTGTTCCAACTCTCTATTACAGCTTTGTTCACCCTTTCAATGATGGCCTTGTTCTAACTTTTCTATGAGGGCCTTGTTCCCCTCTCGCTATTACATCCTTGTTTCACACACTCTCAATGACGGCCTTGTTCCTTCCTTTCTATGAGGGCCTTGTTCCACCCTCTCTATTACAGTTTTGTTCGCCCTTTCGATGATGACCTTGTTCTACCCTTTCAATGATGGCCTTGTTCCACCCTCTATATTACAGCTTTGTTCACACTTTCAATGATTGCCTTGTTCCACACTTTCTATGAGGGCCTTGTTCCACCCTCTCTATTACAGCTTTGTTCATCCTTTCAGTGAAAGCCTTGTTCCTCTCTGTCTATGAGGGCCTTGTTCCACCCTCTCTATTACAGCCTTGTTCCACCCTCTCTGTGACTGCCTTGTTCCACCCTTTCTATGAGGGCCTTTTTCCATCCTCTGTATTTCAGATTTGTTCACCCTTTCAATGATGGTCTTGGTCCACCCTTTCAAAGAGGGCCTTGTTCCACCCTCTCTATTAAAGCTTTGTTCACTTATTCAATAATGGCATTATTCCACCCTTTCTATGAGGGACTTGTTCCACCCTCTCTATACAGGTTTGTTCACCCTTTCAATGACGGCCTTGTTCCACCCTTTCAATGAGGGCCTTGTTCCACCCTCTCTATTACAGCTTTGTTCACCCTTTCAATGAAAGCCTTGTTCTACCCTTTCTATGAGGGCCTTGTTCCACCCTTTCTATTAGAGCTTTGGTTCACCCTTTCAATGATGGCCTTGTTCCACCCTTTCTATACGGGCCTTGTTGCTCCCTATTTATTACAGCTTTGTTCACCCTTTCACTGACGGCCTTGTTTCACCCTCTCTGTGATGGCCTTGTTCCACCCTTTCTATTAAAGCCTTGTTCCATCCTCTCTGTGATGGCCTTGTTCCACACTTTCTATGAGGACCTTGTACCACCCTCTCTGTTACACCTTTGGTCACCCTTTCAATGACGGCCTTGTTCCACCCTTTCAACGAGGGCCTTGTTCCACCCTCTGTTTGATAGCCATGTTCCAACCTCTCCATTACAGCTTTAGTTCACCCTTTCAATGATGGCCCTGTTCCACACTTTCTATGAGGGCCTTGTTCCACCCTTTACTACAGCTTTGGTTCACCCTTTCAATGACGGCCTTGTTCCTCCCTTTCTATGACGGCCTTGTTCCACCTCTTTATTACAGCTTTGTTCACCCTTTCAATCATGGCCTTGTTCTAACTTTTCTATGAGGGCTTTGTTCTACCCTCTCTATTACAGCTTTGCTCACCCTTTCAATGATGGCCTTGTTCCACCCTTTCTATGAGGGCCTTGTTCCCCTCTCGCTATTACAGCCTTGTTTCACACACTCTCAATGACGGCCTTGTTCCTTCCTTTCTATGAGGGCCTTGTTCCACCCTCTCTATTACAGCTTTGTTCACACTTTCGATGATGGCCTTCTTCTACCCTTTCAATGACGGCCTTGTTCCACCCTCTCTATTACAGCTTTGTTCACTCTTTCAATGATTGCCTTGTTCCACCCTTTCTATGAGGGCTTTGTTCTACCCTCTCTATTACAGCTTTGCTCACACTTTCAATGATGGCCTTGTTCCACCCTTTCTATGAGGGCCTTGTTCTACCCTCTCTATTACAGCTTTGTTCATCCTTTCAGTGACAGCCTTGTTCCTCTATGTCTATTAGGGCCTTGTTCCACACACACTATTACAACCTTGTTCCGCCCTCTCTGTGACGGCCTTGTTCCACTCTTTCTATTAGGGCCTTCTTCCACCCTCTCTATTGCAGTTTTCCTCACCCTTTCAATGATGGCCTTGTTCCACCCTTTCTGTTAGGCACTTGTTCCACCCTCTCGATTACAGCTTTATTCACCCTTTCAATGACGGCCTTGTTCCACCCTTTCTATGAGGGCCTTGTTCCATCCTCTGTATTTCAGATTTGTTCACCCTTTCAATGATTGCCTTGTTCCACCCTTTCTATGAGGGCCTTGTTCTACCCTCTCTATTACAGCTTTGCTCTCCCTTTCAATGATGGCCTTGTTCCACCCTTTCTATGAGGGCCTTGTTCCACCCTCTCTATTACAGACTTGTTTCACCGTCTCAATGACGGCCTTGTTCCATCCTTTCTATAAGGGCCTTGTTCCACCCTCTCTATTACAGCTTTGTTCATCCTTTCAGTTATAGCCTTGTTCATCTCTGCCTATGAGGGCCTTGTTCCCCCCTCTCTATTACAACCTTGTTCCACCCTCTCTGTGATGGCCTTGTTCCACCCTTTCTATGAGGTCCTTCTTCCACCCTCTCTATTACAGCTTTCCTCACCCTTTCAATGATGGCCTTGTTCCACCCTTTCTGTTATGCACTAGTTCCACCCTCTCAATTTCAGCTTTATTCACCCTTTCAATGATGGCCCTGTTCCACCCTTTCTATGAAGGCCTTGCTACACCCTCTCTATTACAGCTTTAGTTCAACCTTTCAATGATGGCCTTGTTCCACCCTTTCTATGAGGTCCTTCTTCCACCCTCTCTATTACAGCTTTCCTCACCCTTTCAATGATGGCCTTGTTCCACCCTTTCTGTTATGCACTTGTTCCACCCTCTCAATTGCAGCTTTATTCACCCTTTCAATGATGGCCCTGTTCCACCCTTTCTATGAAGGCCTTGCTACACCCTCTCTATTACAGCTTTAGTTCAACCTTTCAATGATGGCCTTGTTCCTTCCTTTCTATGAGGGCCTTGTTCCACCCTCTCTATTACAGCTTTGTTCACCCTTTCGATGATGGCCTTCTTCTACCCTTTCAATGACGGCCTTGTTCCACCCTCTCTATTACAGCTTTGTTCACTCTTTCAATGATTGCCTTGTTCCACCCTTTCTATGAGTGCTTTGTTCTACCCTCTCTATTACAGCTTTGCTCACCCTTTCAATGATGGCCTTGTTCCACCCTTTCTATGAGGGCCTTGTTCCACCCTCTCTATTACAGCTTTGTTCATCCTTTCAGTGACAGCCTTGTTCCTCTATGTCTATGAGGGCCTTGTTCCACCCTCTCTATTACAACCTTGAACCGCCCTCTCTGTGACGGCCTTGTTCCACTCTTTCTATTAGGGCCTTCTTCCACCCTCTCTATTACAGTTTTCCTCACCCTTTCAATGATGGCCTTGTTCCACCCTTTCTGTTATGCACTTGTTCCACCCTCTCGATTACAGCTTTATTCACCCTTTCAATGACGGCCTTGTTCCACCCTTTCTATGAGGGCCTTGTTCCATCCTCTGTACTTCAGATTTGTTCACCCTTTCAATGATTGCCTTGTTCCACCCTTTCTATGAGGGCCTTGTTCTACCCTCTCTATTACAGCTTTGCTCACCCTATCAATGATGGCCTTGTTCTACCCTTTCTATGAGGGGCTTGTTCCACCCTCTATGTTACAGCTTTGATTTACCCTCTAAACGAGGGCCATGTTCCACCCTTCCTATGAGGGCCTTGTTCCACCCTCTCTATTACAGCTTTGTTCATCCTTTCAATGATGGCCTTGTTCCACCTTTCTATAAGGGCCTTGTTCCACCCTCTCTATTACAGCTTTGTTCATCCTTTCAGTGACAGCCTTGTTCATCTCTGCCTATGAGGGCCTTGTTCCACCCTCTCTATTACAACCTTGTTCCACCCTCTCTGTGATGGCCTTGTTCCACCCTTTCTATGAGGTCCTTCTTCCACCCTCTCTATTACAGCTTTCCTCACCCTTTCAATGATGGCCTTGTTCCACCCTTTCTGTTATGCACTTGTTCCACCCACTCAATTGCAGCTTTATTCACCCTTTCAATGATGGCCCTGTTCCACCCTTTCTATGAAGGCCTTGCTACACCCTCTCTATTACAGCTTTAGTTCAACCTTTCAATGATGGCCTTGTTCCACCCTTTCTATGAGGACCTTATTCCACCCTCTCTATTACAGCTTTGTTCACCCTTTCAATGATTGCTTGTTCCACCCTTTCTATGAGGGCTTTGTTCTACCCTCTCTATTACAGCTTTGCTCAACCTTTCAATGATGGCCTTGTTCCACCCTTTCTATGAGGGCCTTGTTCCACCATCTCTATTACAGCTTTGTTCATCCTTTCAGTGACAGCCTTGTTCCTCTATGTCTATGAGGGCCTTGTTCCACCGTCTCTATTACAACCTTGTTCCACCCTCTCTGTGACGGCCTTGTTCCACCCTTTCTATGAGGGCCTTCTTCCACCCTCTCTATTACAGTTTTCCTCACCCTTTCAATGATGGCCTTGTTCCAGCCTTTCTGTTATGCACTTTTTCCACCCTCTCGATTACAGCTTTATTCACCCTTTCAATGACGGCCTTATTCCACATTTTCTATGAGGGCCTTGTTCCATCCTCTGTATTTCAGATTTGTTCACCCTTTCAATGATTGCCTTGTTCCACCCTTTCTATGAGGGCCTTGTTCCACCCTCTCTATTACAGCTTTCTTCACCCTTTCAATGATGGCCTTGTTCCACCCTTTCTATGAGGGCCTTGTTCCACCCTCTCTATTACACCTTTGGTCACCCTTTCAATGACGGCCTTGTTCCACTCTCCCTATTAGACCTTTAGTTCACCCTTTCAATTACGGTTTTGTTCCACCCTTTCTATGAGGGCCTTGTTCCACTCTCTCTATTACAGCTTTCTTCACCCTTTCAATGATGGCCTTGTTCCACCCTTTTTATGAGGGCCTTGTTCCAACCTCTCTATTAGAGCTTTGGTTCACCCTTTCAATGACGGCCTTGTTCCTTCCTTTATATGAGGGCCTTGTTCCACCCTCTCTATTACAGCTTTGTTCACCCTTTCGATGATGGCCTTGTTCTACCCTTTCAATGACGGCCTTGTTCCACCCTCTCTATTACAGCTTTGTTCACCCTTTCAATGATTGCCTTGTTCCACCCTTTCTATGAGGGCTTTGTTCTACCCTCTCTTTTACAGCTTTGCTCACCCTTTCAGTGATGGCCTTGTTCCACCCTTTCTATGAGGGCATTGTTCCACCCTCTCTATTACAGCTTTTTTCATTCTTTCAGTGACAGCCTTGTTCCTCTATGTCTATGAGGGCCTTGTTCCACCCTCTCTATTACAACCTTGTTAAACCCTCTCTGTGACAGCCTTGTTCCACCCTTTCTATGAGGGCCTTCTTCCACCCTCTCTATTACAGTTTTCCTCACCCTTTCAATGATGGCCTTGTTCCACCCTTTCTGTTATTCACTTGTTCCACCCTCTCGATTACAGCTTTATTCACCCTTTCAATGACGGCCTTATTCCACCCTTTCTATGAGGGCCTTGTTCCATCCTCTGTATTTCAGATTTGTTCACCCTTTCAATGATTGCCTTGTTCCACCCTTTCTATGAGGGCCTTGTTCCATTCTCTCTATTACAGCTTTGTTCACCCTTTCAATGACGGCCTTGTCCACCTTTTCTATGAGGGCCTTGTTCCATTCTCTCTATTACAACTTTGTTCACCCTTTCAATGACGGCCTTGTCCACCTTTTCTATGAGGGCCTTGTTCCATTCTCTCTATTACAGCTTTCTTCACCATTTCAATGATGGCAGTGTTCCACCCTTTCTATGAGGGCCTTGATCCACCCCCTCTATTACAGCTTTGTTCACACTTTCAATAACGGCATTGTTCCACCTTTTCATGAGGGCCTTGATCCACCCTCTGTTTTACAGCTTTGTTCACCCTTTCAATGACGGCCTTGTTCCACCCTTTCTATGAGGGCCTTGTTCCACCCTCTTTTATAGGTTTGTTCACCCCTTCAATGACGACCTTGTTCCACCCTTTCTGTTATGCCTTTGTTCCACCCTCTCGATTACAGCTTTATTCACCCTTCCAATGACGGCCTTGTTCCACCCTTTCTATGGGGCCTTGTTCCATGCTCTGTATTTCAGATGTATTCACCCTTTCAATGATGGACTTGTTCCACCCTTTCTATGAGGGCCTTGTACCACTCTCTCTGTTACACCTTTGGTCACCCTTTCAATGACAGCCTTGTTCCACCCTTTCTGCGAGGGTCTTGTTCCACCCTCTCTTTGATAGCCATGTTCCAACCTCTCCATTACAGCTTTAGTTCAACCTTTCAATGATGGCCCTGTTCCACACTTTCTATGAGGGCCTTGTTCCACCCTCTACTACAGCTTTGGTTCACCCTTTCAATGACGACCTTGTTCCTCCCTTTCTATGACGGCCTTGTTCCACCTCTCTATTACAGCTTTCTTCAACCTTTCAATCATGGCCTTGTTCTAACTTTTCTATGAGGGCTTTGTTCTACCCTCTCTATTACAGCTTTGCTCACCCTTTCAATGATGGCCTTGTTCCACCCTTTCTATGAGGGCCTTGTTCCCCTCTCGCTATTACAGCCTTGTTTCACACACTCTCAATGACGGCCTTGTTCCTTCCTTTATATGAGGGCCTTGTTCCACCCTCTCTATTACAGCTTTGTTCACCCTTTCGATGATGGCCTTGTTCTAACCTTTCAATGACGGCCTTGTTCCACCCTCTCTATTACAGCTTTTTTCATTCTTTCAGTGACAGCCTTGTTCCTCTATGTCTATGAGGGCCTTGTTCCACCCTCTCTATTACAACCTTGTTCCACCCTCTCTGTGACGGCCTTGTTCCACTCTTTCTATTAGGGCCTTCTTCCACCCTCTCTATTACAGTTTTCCTCACCCTTTCAATGATGGCCTTGTTCCACCCTTTCTGTTATGCACGTGGTCCACCCTCTCGATTACAGCTGTATTCACCCTTTCAATGACGGCCTTGTTCCACCCTTTCTATGAGGGCCTTGTTCCATCCTCTGTATTTCAGATATGTCCACCCTTTCAATGATTGCTTTGTTCCACCCTTTCTATGAGGGCCTTGTTCTACCCTCTCTATTACAGCTTTGCTCACCCTTTCAATGATGGCCTTGTTCCACCCTTTCTATGAGGGCCTTGTTCCACCCTCTCTATTACAGCTTTGTTCATCCTTTCAGTGACAGCCTTGTTACTCTCTGTCTATGAGGGCCTTGTTCCACCCTCTCTATTACAACCTTGTTCCACCCTCTCTGTGATGGCCTTGTTCCACCCTTTCTATGAGGGCCTTCTTCCACCCTCTCTATTACAGCTTTCCTCACCCTTTCAATGATGGCCTTGTTCCACCCTTTCTGTTATGCACTTGTTCCACCCTCTCAATTGCAGCTTTATTAATCCTTTCAATGATGGCCCTGTTCCACCCTTTCTATGAAGGCCTTGCTACACCCTCTCTATTACAGCTTTAGTTCTGCCTTTCAATGACGGCCTTATTCCACATTTTCTATGAGGGCCTTGTTCCATCCTCTGTATTTCAGATCTGTTCACCCTTTCAATGATTGCCTTGTTCCTCCCTTTCTATGAGGGCCTTGTTCCACCCTCTCTATTACACCTTTGGTCACCCTTTCAATGACGGCCTTGTTCCACCCTCCCTATTAGACCTTTAGTTCACCCTTTCAATGACGGTTTTGTTCCACCCTTTCTATGAGGGCCTTGTTCCACTCTCTCTATTACAGCTTTCTTCACCCTTTCAATGATGGCCTTGTTCCACCCTTTCTATGAGGGCCTTGTTCCACCCTCTCTATTAGAGCTTTGGTTCACCATTTCAATGACGGCCTTGTTCTACCCTTTCTATGAGGGCCTTGTTCCACCCTCTCTATTACAGCTTTGTTCACCCTTTCAATGACGGCCTTGTCCACCTTTTCTATGAGGGCCTTGTTCCATTCTCTCTATTACAGCTTTCTTCACCCTTTCAATGATGGCAGTGTTACACCCTTTCTATGAGGTCCTTGTTCCACCCCCTCTATTACAGCTTTGTTCACACTTTCAATGATGGAATTGTTCCACCTTTTCTATGAGGGCCTTGATCCACCCTCTGAATTACAGCTTTGTTCACCCTTTCAATGACAGCCTTGTTCCTCCCTTTCTATGAGGGCCTTGTTCCACCCTCTCTATTGGAGCTTTGGTTCACCCTTTCAATGACGGTCTTGTTCCTTCCTTTATATGAGGGCCTTGTTCCACCCTCTCCATTACAGCTTTAGTTCACCCTTTCAATGACGGCCTTGTTCCTTCCTTTATATGAGGGCCTTGTTCCACCCTCTCTATTACAGCTTTGTTCTCCCTTTCGATGATGGCCTTGTTCTACCCTTTCAATGACGACCTTGTTCCACCCTCTCTATTACAGCTTTGTTCACCCTTTCAATGACGGCCTTGTCCACCTTTTCTATGAGGGCCTTGTTCCATTCTCTCTATTACAGCTTTCTTCACCCTTTCAATGATGGCAGTGTTCCACCCTTTCTATGAGGGCCTTGATCCACCCCCTCTATTACAGCTTTGTTCTCACTTTCAATGACGGCATTGTTCCACCTTTTCATGAGGGCCTTGATCCACCCTCTGTATTACAGCTTTGTTCACCCTTTCAATGACGGCCTTGTTCCTCCTTTTCTATGAGGGCCTTGTTCCACCCTCTCTATTAGAGCTTTGGTTCACCCTGTCAATGACGGCCTTGTTCCACCCTTTCTATGAGGGCCTTGTTCCACCCTCTCTTTTATAGGTTTGTTCACCCCTTCAATGACGACCTTGTTCCACCCTTTCTGTTATGCCTTTGTTCCACCCTCTCGATTACAGCTTTATTCACCCTTCCAATGACGGCCTTGTTCCACCCTTTCTATGGGGCCTTGTTCCATGCTCTGTATTTCAGATGTATTCACCCTTTCAATGATGGACTTGTTCCACCCTTTCTATGAGGGCCTTGTACCACCCTCTCTGTTACACCTTTGGTCACCCTTTGAATGACAGCCTTGTTCCACCCTTTCAACAAGGGTCTTGTTCCACCCTCTCTTTGATAGCCATGTTCCAACCTCTCCATTACAGCTTTAGTTCACCCTTTCAATGATGGCCCTGTTCCACACTTTCTATGAGGGCCTTGTTCCACCCTCTACTACAGCTTTGGTTCACCCTTTCAATGACGACCTTGTTCCTCCCTTTCTATGACGGCCTTGTTCCACCTCTCTATTACAGCTTTGTTCACCCTTTCAATCATGGCCTTGTTCTAACTTTTCTATGAGGGCTTTGTTCTACCCTCTCTATTACAGCTTTGCTCACCCTTTCAATGATGGCCTTGTTCCACCCTTTCTATGAGGGCCTTGTTCCCCTCTCGCTATTACAGCCTTGTTTCACACACTCTCAATGACGGCCTTGTTCCTTCCTTTATATGAGGGCCTTGTTCCACCCTCTCTATTACAGCTTTGTTCACCCTTTCGATGATGGCCTTGTTCTACCCTTTCAATGACGGCCTTGTTCCACCCTCTCTATTACAGCTTTTTTCATTCTTTCTGTGACAGCCTTGTTCCTCGATGTCTATGAGGGACTTGTTCCACCCTCTCTATTACAACCTTGTTCCACCCTCTCTGTGACAGCCTTGTTCCACTCTTTCTATTAGGGCCTTCTTCCACCCTCTCTATTACAGTTTTCCTCACCCTTTCAATGATGGCCTTGTTCCACCCTTTCTGTTAAGCAATTGTTCCACCCTCTCGATTACAGCTTTATTCACCCTTTCAATGACGGCCTTGTTCCACCCTTTCTATGAGGGCCTTGTTCCATCCTCTGTATTTCAGATATGTCCACCCTTTCAATGATTGCTTTGTTCCACCCTTTCTATGAGGGCCTTGTTCTACTCTCTCTATTACAGCTTTGCTCACCCTTTCAATGATGGCCTTGTTCCACCCTTTCTATGAGGGCCTTGTTCCACCCTCTCTATTACAGCTTTGTTCATCCTTTCAGTGACAGCCTTGTTCCTCTCTGTCTATGAGGGCCTTGTTCCACCCTCTCTATTACAACCTTGTTCCACCCTCTCTGTGATGGCCTTGTTCCACCCTTTCTATGAGGGCCTTCTTCCACCCTCTCTATTACAGCTTTCCTCACCCTTTCAATGATGGCCTTGTTCCACCCTTTCTGTTATGCACTTGTTCCACCCTCTCAATTGCAGCTTTATTCACCCTTTCAATGATGGCCCTGTTCCACCCTTTCTATGAAGCCTTGCTACACCCTCTCTATTACAGCTTTAGTTCACCCTTTCAATGACGGCCTTATTCCACATTTTCTATGAGGGCCTTGTTCCATTCTCTGTATTTCAGATCTGTTCACCCTTTCAATGATTGCCTTGTTCCACCCTTTCTATGAGGACCTTGTTCCACCCTCTCTATTACACCTTTGGTCACCCTTTCAATGACGGCCTTGTTCCACCCTCCCTATTAGACCTTTAATTCACCCTTTCAATTATGGTTTTGTTCCACCCTTTCTATGAGGGCCTTGTTCCACTCTCTCTATTACAGCTTTCTTCACCCTTTCAATGATGGCCTTGTTCCACCCTTTCTATGAGGGCCTTGTTCCACCCTCTCTATTAGAGCTTTGGTTCACCATTTCAATGACGGCCTTGTTCTACCCTTTCTATGAGGGCCTTGTTCCACCCTCTCTATTACAGCTTTGTTCACCCTTTCAATGACGGCCTTGTCCACCTTTTCTATGAGGGCCTTGTTCCATTCTCTCTATTACAGCTTTCTTCACCCTTTCAATGATGGCAGTGTTACACCCTTTCTATGAGGTCCTTGTTCCACCCCCTCTATTACAGCTTTGTTCACACTTTCAATGATGGCATTGTTCCACCTTTTCTATGAGGGCCTTGATCCACCCTCTGAATTACAGCTTTGTTCACCCTTTCAATGACAGCCTTGTTCCTCCCTTTCTATGAGGGCCTTGTTCCACCCTCTCTATTGGAGCTTTAGTTCACCCTTTCAATGACGGTCTTGTTCCTTCCTTTATATGAGGGCCTTGTTCCACCCTCTCCATTACAGCTTTAGTTCACCCTTTCAATGACGGCCTTGTTCCTTCCTTTATATGAGGGCCTTGTTCCACCCTCTCTATTACAGCTTTGTTCCCCCTTTCGATGATGGCCTTGTTCTACCCTTTCAATGACGACCTTGTTCCACGCTCTCTATTACAGCTTTGTTCACCCTTTCAATGATTGCCTTGTTCCACCCTTTCTATGAGGGCTTTGTTCTACCCTCTCTATTACAGCTTTGCTCACCCTTTCAATGATGGCCTAGTTCCACCCTGTCTATGAGGGCCTTGTTCCACCCTCTCTATTACAGCTTTGTTCATCCTTTCAGTGACAGCCTTGTTCCTCTATGTCTTTGAGGGCCTTGTTCCACCCTCTCTATTACAACCTTGTTCCACCCTCTCTGTGACGGCCTTGTTCCACCCTTTCTATGAGGGCCTTCTTCCACCCTCTCTATTACAGTTTTCCTCACCCTTTCAATGATGGCCTTGTTCCACCCTTTCTGTTATGCACTTGTTCCACCCTCTCGATTACAGCTTTATTCACCCTTTCAATGACGGCCTTATTCCACCCTTTCTATGAGGGCCTTGTTCCATCCTCTGTATTTCAGATTTGTTCACCCTTTCAATGATTGCCTTGTTCCACCCTTTCTATGAGGGCCTTGTTCCATTCTCTCTATTACAGCTTTGTTCACCCTTTCAATGACGGCCTTGTCCACCTTTTCTATGAGGGCCTTGTTCCATTCTCTCTATTACAGCTTTGTTCACCCTTTCAATGACGGCCTTGTCCACCTTTTCTATGAGGGCCTTGTTCCATTCTCTCTATTACAGCTTTCTTCACCCTTTCAATGATGGCAGTGTTCTACCCTTTCTATGAGGGCCTTGTTCCATTCTCTCTATTACAGCTTTGTTCACACTTTCAATGACGGCATTGTTCCACCTTTTCATGAGGGCCTTGATCCACCCTCTGTATTACAGCTTTGTTCACCCTTTCAATGACGGCCTTGTTCCTCCTTTTCTATGAGGGCCTTGTTCCACCCTCTCTATTAGAGCTTTGGTTCACCATTTCAATGACGGCCTTGTTCCACCCTTTCTATGAGGGCCTTGTTCCACCCTCTCTTTTATAGGTTTGTTCACCCCTTCAATGACGACCTTGTTCCACCCTTTCTGTTATGCCTTTGTTCCACCCTCTCGATTACAGCTTTTTTCACCCTTCCAATGACGGCCTTGTTCCAACCTTTCTATGGGGCCTTGTTCCATGCTCTGTATTTCAGATGTATTCACCCTTTCAATGATGGACTTGTTCCACCCTTTCTATGAGGGCCTTGTACCACCCTTTCTGTTACACCTTTGGTCACCCTTTCAATGACAGCCTTGTTCCACCCTTTCAACAAGGGTCTTGTTCCATCCTCTCTTTGATAGCCATGTTCCAACCTCTCCATTACAGCTTTAGTTCACCTTTCAATGATGGCCCTGTTCCACACATTCTATGAGGGCCTTGTTCCACCCTCTACTACAGCTTTGGTTCACCCTTTCAATGACGGCCTTGTTCCTCCCTTTCTATGACGGCCTTGTTCCACCTCTCTATTACAGCTTTGTTCACCCTTTCAATCATGGCCTTGTTCTAACTTTTCTATGAGGGCTTTGTTCTACCCTCTCTATTACAGCTTTGCTCACCCTTTCAATGATGGCCTTGTTCCACCGTTTCTATGAGGGCCTTGTTCCCCTCTCGCTATTACAGCCTTGTTTCACACACTCTGAATGACGGCTTTGTTCCTTCCATTATATGAGGGCCTTGTTCCACCCTCTCTATTACAGCTTTGTTCACCCTTTCGATGATGGCCTTGTTCTACCTTTTGAATGACGGCCTTGTTCCACCCTCTATATTACAGCTTTGTTCACCCTTTCAATGATTGCCTTGTTCCACCCTTCTATGAGGGATTTGTTCTACCCTCTCTATTACAGCTTTGGTCACCCTTTCAATGATGGCCTTGTTCCACCCTTTCTATGAGGGCTTTGTTCCACCCTCTCTATTACAGCTTTGTTCATCCTTTCAGTGACAGCCTTGTTCCTCTCTGTCTATGAGGGCCTTGTTCCACCCTCCCTATTACAACCTTGTTCCACCCTCTCTGTGACGGCCTTGTCCACCCTTTCTATGAGGGCCTTCTTCCACCCTCTCTATTACAGTTTTCCTCACCCTTTCAATGATGGCCTTGTTCCACCCTTTCTGTTATGCACTTGTTCCACCCTCTCGATTACAGCTTTATTCACCCTTTCAATGACGGCCTTATTCCACCCTTTCTATGAGGGCCTTGTTCCATCCTCTGTATTTCAGATTTGTTCACCCTTTCAATTATTGCCTTGTTCCACCCTTTCTATGAGGGCCTTGTTCTACCCTCTCTATTACAGCTTTGCTCACCCTTTCAATGATGGCCTTGTTCCACCCTTTCTATGAGGGCCTTGTTCCACCCTCTCTATTACAGCTTTGTTCATCCTTTCAGTGACAGCCTTGTTCCTATCTGTCCATGAGGGCCTTGTTCCACCCTCTCTATTACAACCTTGTTCCACCTTCTCTGTGATGGCCTTGTTCCACCCTTTCTATGAGGGCCTTCTTCCACCCTCTCGATTACAGCTTTATTCAGCATTTCAATTATGGCCCTGTTCCACCCTTTCTATGAAGGCCTTGCTACACCCTCTCTATTACAGCTTTAGTTCACCCTTTCAATGACGGCCTTGTTCCACCCTTTCTATGAGGACCTTGTTCCACCCTCTCTATTACAGCTTTAGTTCACCCTTTCAATGACGGCCTTGTTCCACCCTTTCTATGAGGACCTTGTTCCACCCTCTCTATTACAGCTTTATTAACCCTTTCAATGACAGCCTTGTTCCACCCTTTCTATGAGGGCCTTGTTCCATCCTCTGTATTTCAGATTTGTTCACCCTTTCAATGACGGCCTTGTTCCACCCTTTTACGAGGGCCTTGTTCTACACTCTCAATTACAGCTTTATTCAACCTTTCAATGACGGCCTTGTTCCACCCTTTCTATGAGGGCCTTGTTCCACCCACCCTATTAGAGCTTTAGTTCACCCTTTCAATGGCGACCTTGTTCCACCCTTTCTATGAGGGCCTTGTTCCACTCTCTCTATTACAGCTTTCTTCACCCTTTCAATGATGGCCTTGTTCCACCCTTTCTATGAGGGCCTTGTTCCACCCTCTCTATTACAGCTTTGTTCTTCCTTTCGATGATGGCCTTGTTCTACCCTTTCAATGACGGCCTTGTTCCACCCTCTCTGTTACAGCTTTGTTCACCCTTTCAATGATTGGCTTGTTCCACACTTTCTATGAGGGCCTTGTTCTACCCTCTCTATTGCAGCTTTGCTCACCCTTTCAATGATGGCTTTGTTCCACCCTTTCTATGAGGGAATTGTTCCACCCTCTCTATTACAGCTTTGTTCATCCTTTCAGTGACAGCCTTGTTCCTCTATGTCTATGAGTGCCTTGTTCCACCTTCTCTATTAAAGCTTTGTTCATCCTTTTACTGACAGCCTTGTTCCTCTATGTCTATGAGGGCCTTGTTCCACCCTCTCTTTTACAACCTTGTTCCACCCTCTTTGTGACGGCCTTGTTCCACCCTTTCTATGAGGGCCTTCTTCCACCCTCTCTATTACAGCTTTTTTCACCCATTCAATGATGGCATTGTTCCACCCTTTCTAAGAGTGCCTTGTTCCACCCTCTCTATTGAAGCTTTGTTCACCCTTTCACTGATGGCCTTGTTCCACCCTTTCATGAGGTCCTTGTTCTACACTCTCTATTAAAGCTTTACTCATCCTTTCAATGACGGGCTTGTTCCACCCTTTCTATGAGGGCCTTGTTCCACCCTCCCTATTAGACCTTTAGTTCACCCTTTCAATGACGGTTTTGTTCCACCCTTTCTATGAGGGCCTTGTTCCACTCTCTCTATTACAGCTTTCTTCACCCTTTCAATGATGGCCTTGTTCCACCCTTTCTCTGAGGGCCTTGTTCCACCCTCTCTACTAGAGCTTTGGTTCACCGTTTCAATGACGGCCTTGTTCTACCCTTTCTATGAGGGCCTTGTTCCACCCTCTCTATTACAGCTTTGTTCACCCTTTCAATGACGGCCTTGTCCACCTTTTCTATGAGGGCCTTGTTCCATTCTCTCTATTACAGCTTTCTTCACCCTTTCAATGATGGCAGTGTTCCACCCTCTCTATGAGGGCCTTGTTCCACCCCCTCTATTACAGCTTTGTTCACACTTTCAATGACGGCATTGTTCCACCTTTTCTATGAGGGCCTTGATCCACCCTCTGTATTACAGCTTTGTTCACCCTTTCAATGACGGCCTTGTTCCTCCCTTTCTATGAGGGCCTTGTTCCACCCTCTCTATTAGAGCTTTGGTTCACCCTTTCAATGACGGCCTTGTTCCACCTTTTCTATGAGGGCCTTGTTCCATGCTCTGTATTTCAGATGTGTTCACCCTTTCAATGATGGACTTGTTCCACCCTTTCTATTAGGGCCTTGTACCACCCTCTCTGTTAGAGCTTTGGTTCACCATTTCAATGACGGCCTTGTCCTAACCTTTCTATGATGGCCTTGTTCTACCCTCTCTATTACAGCTTTGTTCACCCTTTCGATGATGGCCTTGTTCGACCCTTTCAATGACGGCCTTGTTCCACCCTCTCTATTACAGCTTTGTTCACCCTTTCAATGATTGCCTTGTTCCACACTTTCTATGAGGGCCTTGTTCTACCCTCTCTATTACAGCTTTGCTCACCCTTTCAATTATGGCTTTGTTCCACCCTTTCTATGAGGGCCTTGTTCCACCCTCTCTATTACAACTTTGTTCATCCTTTCAGTGACAGCCTTGTTCCTCTATGTCTATGAGGGCCTTGTTCCACCCTCTCTATTACAGCTTTGTTCATCCTTTCAGTGACAGCCTTGTTCCTCTATGTCTATGAGAGACTTGTTCCACCCTCTCTTTTACAACCTTGTTCCACTCTCTCTGTGACGGCCTTGTTCCACCCTTTCTATGAGGGCCTTCTTCCACCCTCTCTATTACAGCTTTTTTCACCCATTCAATGATGGCATTGTTCAACCCTTCTATGAGTGCCTTGTTCCACCCTCTCTATTGAAGCTTTGTTCAACCTTTCACTGATGGCCTTGTTCCACCCTTTCATGAGGGCCTTGTTCTACACTCTCTATTACAGCTTTACTCATCCTTTCAATGACGGCCTTTTTCCACCCTTTCTATGAGGGCCTTGTTCCACACTCCCTATTAGACCTTTAGTTCACCCTTTCAATGACGGTTTTGTTCCACCCTTTCCATGAGTGCCTTGTTCCACTCTCTCTATTACAGCTTTCTTCACCCTTTCAATGATGGCCTTGTTCCACCCTTTCTATGAGGGCCTTCTTCCACCCTCACTATTAGAGCTTTGGTTCACCATTTCAATGACGGCCTTGTTCTACCCTTTCTATGAGGGCCTTGTTCCACCCTCTCTATTACAGCTTTGTTCACCCTTTCAATGACGGCCTTGTCCACCTTTTCTATGAGGGCCTTGTTCCATTCTCTCTATTACAGCTTTCTTCACCCTTTCAATGATGGCAGTGTTCCACCCTTTCTATGAGGGCCTTGTTCCACCCCCTCTATTACAGCTTTGTTCATACTTTCAATGTTGCATTGTTCCACCTTTTCTATGATGGCCTTGATCCACCCTCTGTATTACAGCTTTGTTCACCCTTTCAATGACGGCCTTGTTCCTCCCTTTCTATGAGGTCCTTGTTCCACCCTCTCTATTAGAGCTTTGGTTCACCCTTTCAATGACGGCCTTGTTCCACCCTTTCTATGAGGGCCTTGTTCCACCCTCTCTATTACAGGTTTGTTCACCCCTTCAATGACGACCTTGTTCCACCCTTTCTGTTATGCCTTTGTTCCACCCTCTCGATTACAGCTTTATTCACCCTTCCAATGACGGCCTTGTTCCACCCTTTCTATGAGGGCCTTGTTCCATCCTCTGTATTTCAGATTTGTTCACCCTTTCAATGATTGCCTTGTTCCACCCTTTCTATGAGGCCCTTGTTCTACCCTCTCTATTACAGCTTTGCTCACCCTTTCAATGATGGCCGTGTTCCACCCTTTCTATGAGGGCCTTGTTCCACCCTCTCTATCACAGCTTTGTTCATCCTTTCAGTGACAGCCTTGTTCCTCTCTGTCCATGAGGGCATTGTTCCCCCCTCTCTATTACAACCTTGTTCCACCCTCTCTGTGACGGCCGTGTTCCACCCTTTCTAAGAGGGCCTTCTTCCACCCTCTCTATTACAGCTTTTCTCACCCTTTCAATGATGGCCTTGATCCACCCTTTCTGTTATGCACTTGTTCCACCCTCTCGATTACAGCTTTATTCAACCTTTCAATGATGGCCCTGTTCCACCCTTTCTATGAAGGCCTTGCTACACCCTCTCTATTACAGCTTTAGTTCACCCTTTCAATGACGGCCTTGTTCCACCCTTTCTATGAGGACCTTGTTCCACCCTCTCTATTACAGGTTTGTTCACCCTTTCAAGGACAGCCTTGTTCCACCCTTTCTGTTATGCCCTTGTTCCACCCTCTCGATTACAGCTTTATACACACTTTCAATGACGGCCTTGTTCCACCCTTTCTATGAGGGCCTTGTTCCATCCTCTGTATTTCAGATTTGTTCACCCTTTCAATGATGGTCTTGTTCCACCCTTTCAAAGAGGGCCTTGTTCCACCCTCTCTATTAAAGCTTTGTTCACTCATCCAATAATGGCATTGTTCCACCCTTTCTATGAGGGCCTTGTTCCACTCTCTCTATTTCAGCTTTGTTCACCCTTTCAATTGCAGCCTTGTTCCACCCTTTCAATTAGGCCCTTGTTCTACCCTCTCTATTACAGCTTTGTTTACCCTTTCAATGAGAGCCTTGTTCCACCCTTTCTATGAGGGCCTTGTTCCACCCTTTCTATTAGAGCTTTGGTTCACCTTTTCAATTATGGCCTTGTTCTACCCTTTCTATGAGGGCCTTGTTCCACCCTATTTATTACAGCTTTTTTCACCCTTTCAATGAGGGCCTTGTTCCACCCTCTCTATTACAGCTTTGTTCACTCTTTCACTGACGGCCTTGTTCCACCCTCTCTGTGATGGCCTTGTTCCACCCTTTCTATTAAAGCCTTGTTCCATCCTCTCTGTGATGGCCTTGCTCCACTCTTTCTATGAGGGCCTTGTCCCACCCTCTCTATTACAGTTTTTTTCACCCATTCAATGATGGCATTGTTCCACCCTTTCTATGAGTGCCTTGTTCCACCCTCTCTATTGAAGCTTTGTTCACCCTTTCAATGACGGCCTTGTTCCACCCTTTCACAAGGGCCTTGTTCTACACTTTCTATTACAGCTTTGGTTCACCATTTCAATGACGGCCTTGTTCATCCCTTTCTATGAGGGCCTTGTTCCACCCTCTCTATTACAGCTTTGTTCACCCTTTCAATGATGGCATTGTTCCACCTTTTCTATGAGGGCCTTGATCCACCCTCTGTGTTACAGCTTTGTTCAACCTTTCAATGAAGGCCTTGTTCCTCCCTCTCTATTAGAACTTTGGTTCACCCTTTCAATGACGGTATTGTTCCACCCTTTCTATGAGGGTCTTGTTCCACCCTCTCTAATACAGGTTTGTTCACCCCTTCAATGACGGCCTTGTTCCACCTTTTCTGTTTTGCCTTTGTTCCACCCTCTCGATTACAGCTTTATTCACCCTTCCAATGACAGCCTTGTTCCACACTTTCTATGAGGGCCTTGTTCCATCCTCTGTATTTCAGATGTGTTCACCCTTTCAATGACGGCCTTCTTCCACCCTTTCAATGAGGGCCTTGTTCTACCCTCTCTATTACAGCTTTGTTCACCCTCTCAATGATGGCCTTGTTCCATCCTCTCTGTGACAGCCTTGTTCCACCCTCTCTATTACAGCTTTGTTCACCCTTTCAATGACGGCCTTGTCCACCTCTTCTATCAGGGCCTTGTTCCACCCCCTCTATTACAGCTTTGTTCACACTTTCAATGATGGCCTTGTTCCGCCCTTTTTATGAGGGCCTTGCTCATCTCCCTCTATTACAGCTTTGTTCACACTTTCAATGATGGCCTTGTTCTACCCTTTCTATGAGGGCCTTCTTCCACCCTCTGTATTACAGCTTTCCTCACACTTTCAATGATGGCCTTGTTCAACCCTTTCTGTGAGGGCCTTGTTCCACCCTCTTTAATACAGCTTTGTTCACCCTTTCAATGATGGCCTTGTTCCACCATCTCTATTACAGCTTTGTTCACCCTTTCAATGTCGGCCTTGTTCCACCCTTTCTATGCGGGCCTTGTTCCACACTCTCTATTCCAGCTTTGTTCACCCTTTCAATGATGGCCTTGTTCCACCCTTTCTAGGAGGGCCTTGTTCCACCCTCTCTATTACATCTTTGGTCACCCTTTCAAAGATGGCATTTTGTGCCACCCTTTCAACAAGGACCTTGTTCCACCCTCTCTTTGATAGCCATTTTCCACCCTCTCCATTACAGCTTTAGTTCACCCTTTAAATGATGGCCCTCTTCCACACTTTCTATGAGGGCCTTGATCCACCCTCTATTACAGCTTTGGTTCACCCTTTCAATGACAACCTTGTTCCTCCCTTTCTATGACGGCCTTGTTCCACCTCTCTATTACAGCTTTGTTATCCCTTTCAATGATGGCCTTGTTCTAACTTTTCTATGAGGGCCTTGTTCCCCTCTCGCTATTACAGCCTTGTTTCACACACTCTCAATGAAGGCCTTGTTCCTTCCTTTCTATGAGGGCCTTGTTCCACCCTCTCTATTACATCTTTGTTCACCCTTTCAATGATGGCCTTGTTCTACCCTTTCAATTACGGCCTTGTTCCACCCTCTCTATTACAGCTTTGTTCACCCTTTCAATGACTGCCTTGTTCCACCCTTTCTATGAGGGCCACGTTCTACCCTTTCTATTACAGCTTTGCTCACCCTTTCAATGATGGCCTTGTTCCATCTTTTCTATGAGGGCCTTGTTCCACCCTCTCTATTACAGCTTTGTTCATCCTTTCAGTGACAGCCTTGTTCCTCTATGTCTATGAGGGCCTTGTTCCACCCTTTATATTACAACCCTGTTCCACCCTCTCTGTGACGGCCTTGTTCCACCCTTTCTATGAGGGCCTTCTTCCACCCTCTCTATTACAGCTTTCCTCACCCTTTCAATGATGGCCTTGTTCCACCCTCTCGATTACAGCTTTATTCACCCTTTCAATGATGGCCCTGTTCCACCCTTTCTATGAAGGCCTTGCTACACACTCTCTATTACAGCTTTAGTTCACCCTTTCAATGACGGCCTTGTTCCACCCTTTGTATGAGGGCCTTGTTCCTCCCTCTCTATTACAGGTTTGTTCACCCTTTTAATGACGGCCTTGTTCCACCCTTTCTGTTATGCCCTTGTTCCACCCTCTCAATTACAGCTTTATTCACCCTTTCAATGACGTCCTTGTTCCTCCCTTTCTATGAGGGCCTTGTTCCATCCTCTGTATTTCAGATTTGTTCACCTTTCTATGAGGGCCTTGTTCCACCCTTTTTATTACAGCTTTGTTCACCCTTTCAATGAGGGCCTTGTTCCACCCTCTCTATTACAGCTTTCTTTACCCTTTCACTGACGGCCTTGTTCCACCCTCTCTGTGATGGCCTTGTTCCACCCTTTCTATTAAAGCCTTGTTCCATCCTCTCTGTGATGGCCTTGTTCCACCCTTTCTAAGAGGGCCCTGTTCCGCCTTCTCTATTACAGCTTTTTTCACCCATTCAATGATGGCATTGTTCCACCCTTTCTATGAGTGCCTTGTTCCACCCTCTCTATTGAAGCTTTGTTCACCCTTTCAATGATAGCTTTGTTCTACCCTTTCACGAGGGCCTTGTTCTACACTCTCTATTACAGCTTTGTTCACCCTTTCAATGGCGGCCTTGTTCCACCCTTTCTATGAGGGCCTTGACCGCCCTCCCTATTAGAGCTTTAGTTCACCCTTTAAATGACGGCCTTGTTCTACCCTTTCTATGAGGGCCTTGTTCCACCCTATCTATTACAGCTTTCTTCACTCTTTCAATGACTGCCTTGTTCCACCCTTTCTATGAGGGCCTTGTTCCACTCTCTCTATTACAGTTTTCTTCACCCTTTCAATGATGGCCTTGTTCCACCCTTTCCATGAGGGCCTTGTTCCACCCTCTCTATTAGAGCTTTGGTTCACAATTTCAATGACAGCCTTGTTCTACCCTTTCTATGAGGGCCTTATTCCACCGTCTCTATTACAGCATTGTTCACCCTTTCAATGACGGCCTTGTTCACCTTTTCTATGAGGGCCTTGTTCCACTGTCTCTATTACAGATTTCTTCACCCTTTCAATGATGGCATTGTTCCACCCTTTCTTTGAGGGCCTTGTTCCATCCCCTCTATTACAGCTTTGTTCCCACTTTCAATGACAGCCTTGTTATACCTTTTCTATGAGGGCCTTGATCCACCCTCTGTATTACTGCTTTGTTCACCCTTTCCATGACGGCCTTGTTCCACCCTCTCTATTACAGCTTTGTTCACCCTTTCAATAATGGCCTTTTTGCACCCTTTCTATGAGGGCCTTGTTCCCCCCTCTCTATTACAGCCTTATTTCACCGTCTCAATGACGGCCTTGTTCCATTCTTTCTATAAGGTCCTTGTTCCACCCTCTCTATTACAGCCCTGTTCCACCCTCTCTCTGATGGCCTTATTCTACCCCCTCCTTGACGTCCTTGTTCCACCCTTTCTACGAGGGCCTTGTTCCACCCTCTCCACTACAGCTTTGTTCACCCTTTCAATGTCAGCCTTCTTCCACCCTTTCTATGAGGGCCTTTTTCCACCCTCTCTATTGCAGCTCTGTTCACCCTTTCAATGATGGCCTTGTTCCACCCTTTCTATGAGGGCCTTGTTGCAACCTCTCTATTACAGCTTTGTTCCCCCTTTCAATGTCAGGCTTATTCCACCCTTTCTATGAGGGCCTTGTTGCACCCTCTCTATTGCAGCTTTGTTCATCCTTTCAATGATGGCCTTGTTCCACCCTTTCAATGATTGCCTTGTTCCATCCTCTCTATTACAGCCTTCTTCACCCTTTCACTGACGGGCGTGTTCCACCTTCTCTGTGATGGCCTTATTCCACCCTATCTATTAAAGCCTTGTTCCATCCTCACTGTGACAGCCTTGTTCCACCCTTTCTATGAGGGTCTTGTTCCACCCTCTCTCTTGAAGCTTTGTTCACCCTTTCAATGATGGCCTTGTTCCACCCTTTCACAAGGGCCTTGTTCTACCCTCTCTATTACAGCTTAGTTCACCCTTTCAATGACTGCCTTGTTCCACCCTTTTTATGAGGGCCTTGTTCCACCCTCTCTATTAGAGCTTTGGTTCACCTTTTCAATGATGGCCTTGTTCCATCCTCTCTGTGACAGCCTTGTTCCACCCTCTCTATTACAGCTTTGTTCACCCTTTCAATGACGGCCTTGTCCCTTTCTTCTATCAGGGCCTTGTTCTACTCCCTCTATTACAGCTTTGTTCACCCTTTCAGTGACGGCCTTGTTCCACTCCTTCTATGAGGGCCTTGTTCCACCCCCTCTATTACAGCTTTGTTCACACTTTCAATGATGGCCTTGTTCCACCCTTTCTATGATGGCCTTGTTCCACGCTCTCTATTACAGCTTTGTTCACACTTTCAATGATGGCCTTGTTCCACCCTTTCTATGAGGGCCTTGTTCCACCCTCTTTATTACAGCTTTGTTCATCCTTTCAATTATGGCCTTGTTCCACCATCTTTAATGCAGCTTTGTTCACCCTTTCAATGTAGGCCTTGTTCCACCCTTTCTATGAGGGCCTTGTTCCACCCTCTCTATTACAGCTTTGTTCACCCTTTCAATGATGGCCTTGTTCCACCCTTTCTATGAGGGCCTTGTTCCACCCTCTCTATAACACCTTTGGTCACCCTTTCAATGACGGCCTTGTTCCACCCTTTCAACGAGGGCCTTGTTCCACCCTCTCTTTGATAGCCATATTCCACCCTCTCCATTACAGCTTTAGTTCACCCTTTCAATGATGGCCCTGTTCCACACTTTCTATTGCGGCCTTGTTCCACCCTCTATTACAGCTTTGGTTCACCCTTTCAATGACAGCCTTGTTCCTCCCTTTCTATGACGGCCTTGTTCCACCTCTCTATCACAGCTTTGTTCACCCTTTCAATGATGAACCTAGTTCTAACTTTTCTATGAGGGCCTTGTTCCCCTCTCGCTAGTACAGCCTTGTTTCACACACTCCCAATGACCTCCTTGTTCCTTACTTTCTATGAGGGCCTTGGTCCACCCTCTCTATTACAGCTTTGTTCACCCTTTCGATGATGGCCTTGTTCTACCCTTTCAATGACGGCCTTGTTCCACCCTCTCTATTACAGCTTTGTTCACCCTTTCAATGACTGCCTTGTTCCTACCTTTCTATGAGGGCCTTGTTCTACCCTCTCTATTACAGCTTTGCCCTCCCTTTCAATGATGGCCTTGTTCCACCCTTTCTATGAGGGCCTTGTTCCACCCTCTCTATTACAGCTTTGTTCATCCTTTCAGTGACAGCCTTGTTCCTCTATGTCTATGAGGGCCTTGTTCCACCCTCTCTATTACAACCTTGTTCAACCCTCTCTGTGACGGCCTTGTTCCACCCTTTCTATGAGGGCCTTCTTTCACCCTCTCTATTACAGCTTTCTTCACCCTTTCAATGATGGCCTTGTTCCACCCTTTCTGTTATGCGCTTGTTCCACCCTCTCGATTACAGCTTTATTCACCCTTTCAATGATGGCCCTGTTCCACCCTTTCTATGAAGGCCTTGCTACACCCTCTCTATTACAGCTTTAGTTCACCATTTCAATGACGGCCTTGTTCCACCCTTTCTATGAGGGCCTTGTTCCACCCTCTCTATTACAGGTTTGTTCACCCTTTCAATGACGGCCTTGTTCCACCCTTTCTGTTATGCCCTTGTTCCACCCTCTCGATTACAGCTTTATTCACCCTTTCAATGACGGCCTTGTTCCTCCCTTTCTATGAGGGCCTTGTTCCATCCTCTGTATTTCAGATTTGTTCACCCTTTCAATGATGGCCTTGTTCCACCCTTTGTAGGACGGCCTTGTTCCACCCTCTCTATTAAAGCTTTATTCACTCATTCAATAATGGCATTGTTCCACAATTTCTATGAGGGACTTGTTCCACCCTCTCTATTACAGCTTTGTTCAACCTTTCAATGACGGCCTTGTTCCACCCTTTCAATGAGGGCCTTGTTCTACCCTCTCTATTACAGCTTTGTTCACCCTTTCAATGAGAGCCTTGTTCCACCTTTTCTATGAGGGCCTTGTTCCACCATTTCTATTAGAGCTTTGGTTCACCCTTTCAATGATGGCCTTGTTCCATCCTTTCTATGAGGGCCTTGTTCCATCCTATTTATTACAGCTTTGTTCACCCTTTCAATGAGGGCCTTGTTCCACCCTCTCTATTACAGCTTTATTCACCCTTTCACTGACGGCCTTGTTCCACCCTCTCTGTGATGGCCTTGTTCCACCCTTTCTATTAAAGCCTTGTTCCATCCTCTCTGTGATGGCCTTGTCCCACCCTTTCTATGAGGGCCTTGTTCCACCCTCTCTATTACAGCTTTTTTCACCCATTCAATGATAGCATTGTTCCACCCTTTCTATGAGTGCCTTCTCCACCCTCTCTATTGAAGCTTTGTTCACCCTTTCACTGATGGCCTTGTTCCACCCTTTCACGAGGGCCTTGTTCAACACTCTCTATTACAGCTTTACTCATCCTTTCAATGACGGACTTGTTCCACCCTTTCTATGAGGGCCTTATTCCACCCTCCCTATTAGACCTTTAGTTCACCAATTCAATGACGGTTTTTTTCCACCCTTTCTATGAGGGCCTTGTTCCATTCTCTCTATTACAGCTTTCTTCACCCTTTCAATGATGGTCTTGTTCAACCCTTTCTATGAGGGCCTTGCTCCACCCTGTCTATTAGAGCTTTGGTTCACCATTTCAATGCCGGCCTTGTTCTACCCTTACTATGAGGGCCTTGTTCCACCCTCTCTATTACAGCTTTGTTCACCCTTTCAATGACGGCCTTGTCCACCTTTTCTATGAGGGCCTTGTTCCATTCTCTCTATTACAGCTTTCTTCACCCTTTCAATGATGGCAGTGTTCCACCCTTTCTATGAGGGCCTTGTTCCACCCCCTCTATTACAGCTTTGTTCACACTTTCAATGACGGCATTGTTCCACCTTTTCTATGAGGGCCTTGATCAACCCTCTGTATTACAGCTTTTTTCACCCTTTCAATGACGGCCTTGTTCCTCCCTTTCTATGAGGGCCTTGTTCCACCCTCTCTATTAGAGCTTTGGTTCACCCTTTCAATGACGGCCTTGTTCCACCCTTTCTATGAGGGCCTTGTTCCACCCTCTCTATTACAGGTTTGTTCACCCCTTCAATGACGGCCTTGTTCCACCCTTTCTATTATGCCTTTGTTCCACCCTCTCGATTACAGCTTTATTCACCCTTTCAATGTCGGCCTTGTTCCACCCTTTCTATGCGGGCCTTGTTCCACACTCTCTATTCCAGCTTTGTTCACCCTTTCAATGATGGCCTTGTTCCACCCTTTCTAGGAGGGCCTTGTTCCACCCTCTCTATTACATCTTTGGTCACCCTTTCAAAGACAGCATTTTGTGCCACCCTTTCAACAAGGACCTTTTTCCACCCTCTCTTTGATAGCCATTTTCCACCCTCTCCATTACAGCTTTAGTTCACCCTTTAAATGATGGCCCTCTTCCACACTTTCTATGAGGGCCTTGATCCACCCTCTATTACAGCTTTGGTTCACCCTTTCAATGACAACCTTGTTCCTCCCTTTCTATGACGGCCTTGTTCCACCTCTCTATTACAGCTTTGTTCTCCCTTTCAATGATGGCCTTGTTCTAACTTTTCTATGAGGGCCTTGTTCCATCCTCTGTATTTCAGATTTGTTCACCCTTTCAATGATTGCCTTGTTCCACCCTTTCTATGAGGCCCTTGTTCTACCCTCTCTATTACAGCTTTGCTCACCCTTTCAATGATGGCCGTGTTCCACCCTTTCTATGAGGGCCTTGTTCCACGCTCTCTATCACAGCTTTGTTCATCCTTTCAGTGACAGCCTTGTTCCTCTCTGTCCATGAGGGCATTGTTCCACCCTCTCTATTACAACCTTGTTCCACCCTCTCTGTGACGGCCGTGTTCCACCCTTTCTAAGAGGGCCTTCTTCCACCCTCTCTATTACAGCTTTTCTCACCCTTTCAATGATGGCCTTGATCCACCCTTTCTGTTATGCACTTGTTCCACCCTCTCGATTACAGCTTTATTCAACCTTTCAATGATGGCCCTGTTCCACCCTTTCTATGAAGGCCTTGCTACACCCTCTCTATTACAGCTTTAGTTCACCCTTTCAATGACGGCCTTGTTCCACCCTTTCTATGAGGACCTTGTTCCACCCTCTCTAATACAGGTTTGTTCACCCTTTCAAGGACAGCCTTGTTCCACCCTTTCTGTTATGCCCTTGTTCCACCCTCTCGATTACAGCTTTATACACACTTTCAATGACGGCCTTGTTCCACCCTTTCTATGAGGGCCTTGTTCCATCCTCTGTATTTCAGATTTGTTCACCCTTTCAATGATGGTCTTGTTCCACCCTTTCAAAGAGGGCCTTGTTCCACCCTCTCTATTAAAGCTTTGTTCACTCATCCAATAATGGCATTGTTCCACCCTTTCTATGAGGGCCTTGTTCCACTCTCTCTATTTCAGCTTTGTTCACCCTTTCAATTGCAGCCTTGTTCCACCCTTTCAATTAGGCCCTTGTTCTACCCTCTCTATTACAGCTTTGTTTACCCTTTCAATGAGAGCCTTGTTCCACCCTTTCTATGAGGGCCTTGTTCCACCCTTTCTATTAGAGCTTTGGTTCAGCCTTTCAATTATGGCCTTGTTCCACCCTTTCTATGAGGGCCTTGTTCCACCCTATTTATTACAGCTTTTTTCACCCTTTCAATGAGGGCCTTGTTCCACCCTCTCTATTACAGCTTTGTTCACTCTTTCACTGACGGCCTTGTTCCACCCTCTCTGTGATGGCCTTGTTCCACCCTTTCTATTAAAGCCTTGTTCCATCCTCTCTGTGATGGCCTTGCTCCACTCTTTCTATGAGGGCTTTGTCCCACCCTCTCTATTACAGTTTTTTTCACCCATTCAATGATGGCATTGTTCCACCCTTTCTATGAGTGCCTTGTTCCACCCTCTCTATTGAAGCTTTGTTCACCCTTTCAATGACAGCCTTGTTCCACCCTTTCACAAGGGCCTTGTTCTACACTTTCTATTACAGCTTTGGTTCACCATTTCAATGACGGCCTTGTTCATCCCTTTCTATGAGGGCCTTGTTCCACCCTCTCTATTACAGCTTTGTTCACCCTTTCAATGATGGCATTGTTCCACCTTTTCTATGAGGGCCTTGATCCACCCTCTGTGTTACAGCTTTGTTCAACCTTTCAATGAAGGCCTTGTTCCTCCCTCTCTATTAGAACTTTGGTTCACCCTTTCAATGACGGCCTTGTTCCACCCTTTCAATGTCGGCCTTGTTCCACCCTTTCTATGCGGGCCTTGTTCCACACTCTCTATTCCAGCTTTGTTCACCCTTTCAATGATGGCCTTGTTCCACCCTTTCTAGGAGGGCCTTGTTCCACCCTTTCTAGGAGGGCCTTGTTCCACCCTCTCTATTACATCTTTGGTCACCCTTTCAAAGACAGCATTTTGTGCCACCCTTTCAACAAGGACCTTGTTCCACCCTCTCTTTGATAGCCATTTTCCACCCTCTCCATTACAGCTTTAGTTCACCCTTTAAATGATGGCCCTCTTCCACACTTTCTATGAGGGCCTTGATCCACCCTCTATTACAGCTTTGGTTCACCCTTTCAATGACAACCTTGTTCCTCCCTTTCTATGACGGCCTTGTTCCACCTCTCTATTACAGCTTTGTTCTCCCTTTCAATGATGGCCTTGTTCTAACTTTTCTATGAGGGCCTTGTTCCATCCTCTGTATTTCAGATTTGTTCACTCTTTCAATGATTGCCTTGTTCCACCCTTTCTATGAGGCCCTTGTTCTACCCTCTCTATTACAGCTTTGTTCACCCTTTCAATGATGGCCGTGTTCCACCCTTTCTATGAGGGCCTTGTTCCACCCTCTCTATCACAGCTTTGTTCATCCTTTCAGTGACAGCCTTGTTCCTCTCTGTCCATGAGGGCATTGTTCCACCCTCTCTATTACAACCTTGTTCCACCCTCTCTGTGACGGCCGTGTTCCACCCTTTCTAAGAGGGCCTTCTTCCACCCTCTCTATTACAGCTTTTCTCACCCTTTCAATGATGGCCTTGATCCACCCTTTCTGTTATGCACTTGTTCCACCCTCTCGATTACAGCTTTATTCAACCTTTCAATGATGGCCCTGTTCCACCCTTTCTATGAAGGCCTTGCTACATCCTCTCTATTACAGCTTTAGTTCACCCTTTCAATGACGGCCTTGTTCCACCCTTTCTATGAGGACCTTGTTCCACCCTCTCTATTACAGGTTTGTTCACCCTTTCAAGGACAGCCTTGTTCCACCCTTTCTGTTATGCCCTTGTTCCACCCTCTCGATTACAGCTTTATACACACTTTCAATGACGGCCTTGTTCCACCCTTTCTATGAGGGCCTTGTTCCATCCTCTGTATTTCAGATTTGTTCACCCTTTCAATGATGGTCTTGTTCCACCCTTTCAAAGAGGGCCTTGTTCCACCCTCTCTATTAAAGCTTTGTTCACTCATCCAATAATGGCATTGTTCCACCCTTTCTATGAGGGCCTTGTTCCACTCTCTCTATTTCAGCTTTGTTCACCCTTTCAATTGCAGCCTTGTTCCACCCTTTCAATTAGGCCCTTGTTCTACCCTCTCTATTACAGCTTTGTTTACCCTTTCAATGAGAGCCTTGTTCCACCCTTTCTATGAGGGCCTTGTTCCACCCTTTCTATTAGAGCTTTGGTTCACCCTTTCAATTATGGCCTTGTTCCACCCTTTCTATGAGGGCCTTGTTCCACCCTATTTATTACAGCTTTTTTCACCCTTTCAATGAGGGCCTTGTTCCACCCTCTCTATTACAGCTTTGTTCACTCTTTCACTGATGGCCTTGTTCCACCCTCTCTGTGATGGCCTTGTTCCACCCTTTCTATTAAAGCCTTGTTCCATCCTCTCTGTGATGGCCTTGCTCCACTCTTTCTATGAGGGCCTTGTCCCACCCTCTCTATTACAGTTTTTTTCACCCATTCAATGATGGCATTGTTCCACCCTTTCTATGAGTGCCTTGTTCCACCCTCTCTATTGAAGCTTTGTTCACCCTTTCAATGACGGCCTTGTTCCACCCTTTCACAAGGGCCTTGTTCTACACTTTCTATTACAGCTTTGGTTCACCATTTCAATGACGGCCTTGTTCATCCCTTTCTATGAGGGCCTTGTTCCACCCTCTCTATTACAGCTTTGTTCACCCTTTCAATGATGGCATTGTTCCACCTTTTCTATGAGGGCCTTGATCCACCCTCTGTGTTACAGCTTTGTTCAACCTTTCAATGAAGGCCTTGTTCCTCCCTCTCTATTAGAACTTTGGTTCACCCTTTCAATGATGGCCTTGTTCCACCCTTTCTATGAGGGTCTTGTTCCACCCTCTCTAATACAGGTTTGTTCACCCCTTCAATGACGGCCTTGTTCCACCTTTTCTGTTATGCCTTTGTTCTACCCTCTCGATTACAGCTTTATTCACCCTTCCAATGACAGCCTTGTTCCACACTTTCTATGAGGGCCTTGTTCCATCCTCTGTATTTCAGATGTGTTCACCCTTTCAATGACGGCCTTCTTCCACCCTTTCAATGAGGGCCTTGTTCTACCCTCTCTATTACAGCTTTGTTCACCCTCTCAATGATGGCCTTGTTCCATCCTCTCTGTGACAGCCTTGTTCCACCCTCTCTATTACAGCTTTGTTCACCCTTTCAATGACGGCCTTGTCCACCTCTTCTATCAGGGCCTTGTTCCACCCCCTCTATTACAGCTTTGTTCACACTTTCAATGATGGCCTTGTTCCGCCCTTTTTATGAGGGCCTTGCTCCACCCCCTCTATTACAGCTTTGTTCACACTTTCAATGATGGCCTTGTTCTACCCTTTCTATGAGGGCCTTCTTCCACCCTCTCTATTACAGCTTTCCTCACACTTTCAATGATGGCCTTGTTCAACCCTTTCTGTGAGGGCCTTGTTCCACCCTCTTTAATACAGCTTTGTTCACCCTTTCAATGATGGCCTTGTTCCACCATCTCTATTACAGCTTTGTTCACCCTTTCAATGTCGGCCTTGTTCCACCCTTTCTATGCGGGCCTTGTTCCACACTCTCTATTCCAGCTTTGTTCACCCTTTCAATGATGGCCTTGTTCCACCCTTTCTAGGAGGGCCTTGTTCCACCCTCTCTATTACATCTTTGGTCACCCTTTCAAAGATGGCATTTTGTGCCACCCTTTCAACAAGGACCTTGTTCCACCCTCTCTTTGATAGCCATTTTCCACCCTCTCCATTACAGCTTTAGTTCACCCTTTAAATGATGGCCCTCTTCCACACTTTCTATGAGGGCCTTGATCCACCCTCTATTACAGCCTTGGTTCACCCTTTCAATGACAACCTTATTCCTCCCTTTCTATGACGGCCTTGTTCCACCTCTCTAATACAGCTTTGTTCTCCCTTTCAATGATGGCCTTGTTCTAACTTTTCTATGAGGGCCTTGTTCCCCTCTCGCTATTACAGCCTTGTTTCACACACTCTCAATGAAGGCCTTGTTCCTTCCTTTCTATGAGGGCCTTGTTCCACCCTCTCTATTACATCTTTGTTCACCCTTTCAATGATGGCCTTGTTCTACCCTTTCAATTACGGCCTTGTTCCACCCTCTCTATTACAGCTTTGTTCACCCTTTCAATGACTGCCTTGTTCCACCCTTTCTATGAGGGCCACGTTCTACCCTCTCTATTACAGCTTTGCTCACCCTTTCAATGATGGCCTTGTTCCACCTTTTCTATGAGGGCCTTGTTCCACCCTCTCTATTACAGCTTTGTTCATCCTTTCAGTGACAGCCTTGTTCCTCTATGTCTATGAGGGCCTTGTTCCACCCTTTATATTACAACCCTGTTCCACCCTCTCTGTGACGGCCTTGTTCCACCCTTCTTCCACCCTCTCTATTACAGCTTTCCTCACCCTTTCAATGATGGCCTTGTTCCACCCTCTCGATTACAGCTTTATTCACCCTTTCAATGATGGCCCTGTTCCACCCTTTCTATGAAGGCCTTGCTACACACTCTCTATTACAGCTTTAGTTCACCCTTTCAATGACGGCCTTGTTCCACCCTTTGTATGAGGGCCTTGTTCCTCCCTCTCTATTACAGGTTTGTTCACCCTTTTAATGACAGCCTTGTTCCACCCTTTCTGTTATGCCCTTGTTCAACCCTCTCAATTACAGCTTTATTCACCCTTTCAATGACGACCTTGTTCCTCCCTTTCTATTAGGGCCTTGTTCCATCCTCTGTATTTCAGATTTGTTCACCTTTCTATGAGGGCCTTGTTCCACCCTTTTTATTACAGCTTTGTTCACCCTTTCAATGAGGGCCTTGTTCCACCCTCTCTATTACAGCTTTCTTTACCCTTTCACTGACGGCCTTGTTCCACCCTCACTGTGATGGCCTTGTTCCACCCTTTCTATTAAAGCCTTGTTCCATCCTCTCTGTGATGGCCTTGTTCCACCCTTTCTAAGAGGGCCCTGTTCCGCCCTCTCTATTACAGCTTTTTTCACCCATTCAATGATGGCATTGTTCCACCCTTTCTATGAGTGCCTTGTTCCACCCTCTCTATTGAGGCTTTGTTCACCCTTTCAATGATAGCTTTGTTCCACCCTTTCACGAGGGCCTTGTTCTACACTCTCTATTACAGCTTTGTTCACCCTTTCAATGGCGGCCTTGTTCCACCCTTTCTATGAGGGCCTTGACCACCTTCCCTATTAGAGCTTTAGTTCACCCTTTAAATGACGGCCTTGTTCTACCCTTTCTATGAGGGCCTTGTTCCACCCTATCTATTACAGCTTTCTTCACTCTTTCAATGACTGCCTTGTTCCACCCTTTCTATGAGGGCCTTGTTCCACTCTCTCTATTACAGTTTTCTTCACCCTTTCAATGATGGCCTTGTTCCACCCTTTCCATGAGGGCCTTGTTCCACCCTCTCTATTAGAGCTTTGGTTCACCATTTCAATGACGGCCTTGTTCTACCCTTTCTATGAGGGACTTATTCCACTGTCTCTATTACAGCATTGTTCACCCTTTCAATGACGGCCTTGTTCACCTTTTCTATGAGGGCCTTGTTCCACTCTCTCTGTTACAGATTTCTTCACCCTTTCAATGAAGGCATTGTTCCACCCTTTCTTTGAGGGCCTTGTTCCATCCCATCTATTACAGCTTTGTTCCCACTTTCAATGACAGCCTTGTTATACCTTTTCAATGAGGGCCTTGATCCACCCTCTGTATTACTGCTTTGTTCACCCTTTCCATGACGGCCTTGTTCCACCCTCTCTATTACAGCTTTGTTCACCCTTTCAATAATGGCCTTTTTGCACCCTTTCTATGAGGGCCTTGTTCCCCCCTCTCTATTACAGCCTTATTTCACCGTCTCAATGACGGCCTTGTTCCATCCTTTCTATAAGGTCCTTGTTCCACCCTCTCTATTACAGCCCTGTTCCACCCTCTCTCTGACGGCCTTATTCTACCCCCTCCTTGATGTCCTTGTTCCACCCTTTCTACGAGGGCCTTGTTCCACCCTCTCCACTACAGCTTTGTTCACCCTTTCAATGTCAGCCTTCTTCCACCCTTTCTATGAGGGCCTTTTTCCACCCTCTCTATTGCAGCTCTGTTCACCCTTTCAATGATGGCCTTGTTCCACCCTTTCTATGAGGGCCTTGTTGCAACCTCTCTATTACAGCTTTGTTCCCCCTTTCAATGTCAGGCTTATTCCACCCTTTCTATGAGGGCCTTGTTGCACCCTCTCTATTGCAGCTTTGTTCACCCTTTCAATGATGGCCTTGTTCCACCCTTTCAATGATTGCCTTGTTCCATCCTCTCTATTACAGCCTTCTTCACCCTTTCACTGACGGGCGTGTTCCACCTTCTCTGTGATGGCCTTATTCCACCCTATCTATTAAAGCCTTGTTCCATCCTCACTGTGACAGCCTTGTTCCACCCTTTCTATGAGGGTCTTGTTCCACCCTCTCTCTTGAAGCTTTGTTCACCCTTTCAATGATGGCCTTGTTCCACCCCTTCACAAGGGCCTTGTTCTACCCTCTCTATTACAGCTTAGTTCACCCTTTCAATGACTGCCTTGTTCCACCCTTTTTATGAGGGCTTTGTTCCACCCTCTCTATTACATCTTTGTTCACCCTTTCAATGATGGCCTTGTTCTACCCTTTCAATTACGGCCTTGTTCCACCCTCTCTATTACAGCTTTGTTCACCCTTTCAATGACTGCCTTGTTCCACCCTTTCTATGAGGGCCACGTTCTACCCTCTCTATTACAGCTTTGCTCACCCTTTCAATGATGGCCTTGTTCCACCTTTTCTATGAGGGCCTTGTTCCACCCTCTCTATTACAGCTTTGTTCATCCTTTCAGTGACAGCCTTGTTCCTCTATGTCTATGAGGGCCTTGTTCCACCCTTTATATTACAACCCTGTTCCACCCTCTCTGTGACGGCCTTGTTCCACCCTTTCTATGAGGGCCTTCTTCCACCCTCTCTATTACAGCTTTCCTCACCCTTTCAATGATGGCCTTGTTCCACCCTCTCGATTACAGCTTTATTCACCCTTTCAATGATGGCCCTGTTCCACCCTTTCTATGAAGGCCTTGCTACACACTCTCTATTACAGCTTTAGTTCACCCTTTCAATGACGGCCTTGTTCCACCCTTTGTATGAGGGCCTTGTTCCTCCCTCTCTATTACAGGTTTGTTCACCCTTTTAATGACAGCCTTGTTCCACCCTTTCTGTTATGCCCTTGTTCAACCCTCTCAATTACAGCTTTATTCACCCTTTCAATGACGACCTTGTTCCTCCCTTTCTATTAGGGCCTTGTTCCATCCTCTGTATTTCAGATTTGTTCACCTTTCTATGAGGGCCTTGTTCCACCCTTTTTATTACAGCTTTGTTCACCCTTTCAATGAGGGCCTTGTTCCACCCTCTCTATTACAGCTTTCTTTACCCTTTCACTGACGGCCTTGTTCCACCCTCTCTGTGATGGCCTTGTTCCACCCTTTCTATTAAAGCCTTGTTCCATCCTCTCTGTGATGGCCTTGTTCCACCCTTTCTAAGAGGGCCCTGTTCCACCCTCTCTATTACAGCTTTTTTCACCCATTCAATGATGGCATTGTTCCACCCTTTCTATGAGTGCCTTGTTCCACCCTCTCTATTGAAGCTTTGTTCACCCTTTCAATGATAGCTTTGTTCCACCCTTTCACGAGGGCCTTGTTCTACACTCTCTATTACAGCTTTGTTCACCCTTTCAATGGCGGCCTTGTTCCACCCTTTCTATGAGGGCCTTGACCACCTTCCCTATTAGAGCTTTAGTTCACCCTTTAAATGACGGCCTTGTTCTACCCTTTCTATGAGGGCCTTGTTCCACCCTATCTATTACAGCTTTCTTCACTCTTTCAATGACTGCCTTGTTCCACCCTTTCTATGAGGGCCTTGTTCCACTCTCTCTATTACAGTTTTCTTCACCCTTTCAATGATGGCCTTGTTCCACCCTTTCCATGAGGGCCTTGTTCCACCCTCTCTATTAGAGCTTTGGTTCACCATTTCAATGACGACCTTGTTCTACCCTTTCTATGAGGGACTTATTCCACTGTCTCTATTACAGCATTGTTCACCCTTTCAATGACGGCCTTGTTCACCTTTTCTATGAGGGCCTTGTTCCACTCTCTCTGTTACAGATTTCTTCACCCTTTCAATGAAGGCATTGTTCCACCCTTTCTTTGAGGGCCTTGTTCCATCCCATCTATTACAGCTTTGTTCCCACTTTCAATGACAGCCTTGTTATACCTTTTCTATGAGGGCCTTGATCCACCCTCTGTATTACTGCTTTGTTCACCCTTTCCATGACGGCCTTGTTCCACCCTCTCTATTACAGCTTTGTTCACCCTTTCAATAATGGCCTTTTTGCACCCTTTCTATGAGGGCCTTGTTCCCCCCTCTCTATTACAGCCTTATTTCACCGTCTCAATGATGGCCTTGTTCCATCCTTTCTATAAGGTCCTTGTTCCACCCTCTCTATTACAGCCCTGTTCCACCCTCTCTCTGACGGCCTTATTCTACCCCCTCCTTGATGTCCTTGTTCCACCCTTTCTACGAGGGCCTTGTTCCACCCTCTCCACTACAGCTTTGTTCACCCTTTCAATGTCAGCCTTCTCCACCCTTTCTATGAGGGCCTTTTTCCACCCTCTCTATTGCAGCTCTGTTCACCCTTTCAA
Source organism: Pleurodeles waltl (assembly GCF_031143425.1). Lineage (NCBI taxonomy): Eukaryota > Metazoa > Chordata > Amphibia > Caudata > Salamandridae > Pleurodeles > Pleurodeles waltl. The sequence goes on along the minus strand of NC_090450.1, from coordinate 1,008,171,881 downwards.
TGATGGCCTTGTTCCACCCTTTCTATGAGGGCCTTGTAGCAACCTCTCTATTACAGCTTTGTTCCCCCTTTCAATGTCAGGCTTATTCCACCCTTTCTATGAGGGCCTTGTTGCACCCTCTCTATTGCAGCTTTGTTCACCCTTTCAATGATGGCCTTGTTCCACCCTTTCAATGATTGCCTTGTTCCATCCTCTCTATTACAGCCTTCTTCACCCTTTCACTGACAGGCGTGTTCCACCTTCTCTGTGATGGCCTTATTCCACCCTATCTATTAAAGCCTTGTTCCATCCTCACTGTGACAGCCTTGTTCCACCCTTTCTATGAGGGTCTTGTTCCACCCTCTCTCTTGAAGCTTTGTTCACCCTTTCAATGATGGCCTTGTTCCACCCTTTCACAAGGGCCTTGTTCTACCCTCTCTATTACAGCTTAGTTCACCCTTTCAATGACTGCCTTGTTCCACCCTTTTTATGAGGGCCTTGTTCCACCCTCTCTATTAGAGCTTTGGTTCACCTTTTCAATGATGGCCTTGTTCCATCCTCTCTGTGACAGCCTTGTTCCACCCTCTCTATTACAGCTTTGTTCACCCTTTCAATGACGGCCTTGTCCCTTTCTTCTATCAGGGCCTTGTTCTACTCCCTCTATTACAGCTTTGTTCACCCTTTCAGTGACGGCCTTGTTCCACTCCTTCTATGAGGGCCTTGTTCCACCCCCTCTATTACAGCTTTGTTCACACTTTCAATGATGGCCTTGTTCCACCCTTTCTATGATGGCCTTGTTCCACGCTCTCTATTACAGCTTTGTTCACACTTTCAATGATGGCCTTGTTCCACCCTTTCTATTAGGGCCTTGTTCCACCCTCTTTATTACAGCTTTGTTCATCCTTTCAATTATGGCCTTGTTCCACCATCTTTAATGCAGCTTTGTTCACCCTTTCAATGTAGGCCTTGTTCCACCCTTTCTATGAGGGCCTTGTTTCACCCTCTCTATTACAGCTTTGTTCACCCTTTCAATGATGGCCTTGTTCCACCCTTTCTATGAGGGCCTTGTTCCACCCTCTCTATTACACCTTTGGTCACCCTTTCAATGACGGCCTTGTTCCACCCTTTCAACGAGGGCCTTGTTCCACCCTCTCTTTGATAGCCATATTCCACCCTCTCCATTACAGCTTTAGTTCACCCTTTCAATGATGGCCCTGTTCCACACTTTCTATTGCGGCCTTGTTCCACCCTCTATTACAGCTTTGGTTCACCCTTTCAATGACAGCCTTGTTCCTCTGTTTCTATGACGGCCTTGTTCCACCTCTCTATCACAGCTTTGTTCACCCTTTCAATGATGGCCTAGTTCTAACTTTTCTATGAGGGCCTTGTTCCCCTCTCGCTAGTACAGCCTTGTTTCACACACTCCCAATGACCTCCTTGTTCCTTACTTTCTATGAGGGCCTTGGTCCACCCTCTCTATTACAGCTTTGTTCACACTTTCGATGATGGCCTTGTTCTACCCTTTCAATGACGGCCTTGTTCCACCCTCTCTATTACAGCTTTGTTCACCCTTTCAATGACTGCCTTGTTCCTACCTTTCTATGAGGGCCTTGTTCTACCCTCTCTATTACAGCTTTGCCCACCCTTTCAATGATGGCCTTGTTCCACCCTTTCTATGAGGGCCTTGTTCCACCCTCTCTATTACAGCTTTGTTCATCCTTTCAGTGACAGCCTTGTTCCTCTATGTCTATGAGGGCCTTGTTCCACCCTCTCTATTACAACTTTGTTCAACCCTCTCTGTGACGGCCTTGTTCCACCCTTTATTTGAGGGCCTTCTTCCACCCTCTCTATTACAGCTTTCCTCACCCTTTCAATGATGGCCTTGTTCCAACCTTACTGTTATGCACTTGTTCCACCCTCTCGATTACAGCTTTATTCACCCTTTCAATGATGGCCCTGTTCCACCCTTTCTATGAAGGCCTTGCTACACCCTCTCTATTACAGCTTTAATTCACCCTTTCAGTGACGGCATTGTTCCACCCTTTCTATGAGTGCCTTATTTCACCCTCTCTATTACAGCTTTCTTCACCCTTTCAATGATGGCCTTGTTCCACCCTTTCTGTTATGCCCTTGTTCCACCCTCTCGATTACAGCTTTATTCACCCTTTCAATGACGGCCTTGTTCCACCCTTTCTGTTATGCCCTTGTTCCACCCTCTCGATTACAGCTTTATTCACCCTTTCAATGACGGCCTTGTTCCTCCCTTTCTATGAGGGCCTTGTTCCATCCTCTGTATTTCAGATTTGTTCACCCTTTCAATGATGGCCTTGTTCCACCCTTTGTAGGACGGCCTTGTTCCACCCTCTCTATTAAAGCTTTATTCACTCATTCAATAATGGCATTGTTCCACAATTTCTATGAGGGACTTGTTCCACCCTCTCTATTACAGCTTTGTTCAACCTTTCAATGACGGCCTTGTTCCACCCTTTCGATGAGGGCCTTGTTCTACCCTCTCTATTACAGCTTTGTTCACCCTTTCAATGAGAACCTTTTTCCACCTTTTCTATGAGGGCCTTGTTCCACCATTTCTATTAGAGCTTTGGTTCACCCTTTCAATGATGGCCTTGTTCCATCCTTTCTATGAGGGCCTTGTTCCATCCTATTTATTACAGCTTTGTTCACCCTTTCAATGAGGGCCTTGTTCCACCCTCTCTATTACAGCTTTATTCACCCTTTCACTGACGGCCTTGTTCCACCCTCTCTGTGATGGCCTTGTTCCACCCTTTCTATTAAAGCCTTCTTCCATCCTCTCTGTGATGGCCTTGTCCCACCCTTTCTATGAGGGCCTTGTTCCACCCTCTCTATTACAGCTTTTTTCACCCATTCAATGATAGCATTGTTCCACCCTTTCTATGAGTGCCTTCTCCACCCTCTCTATTGAAGCTTTGTTCACCCTTTCACTGATGGCCTTGTTCCACCCTTTCACGAGGGCCTTGTTCAACACTCTCTATTACAGCTTTACTCATCCTTTCAATGACGGACTTGTTCCACCCTTTCTATGAGGGCCTTGTTCCACCCTCCCTATTAGACCTTTAGTTCACCCATTCAATGACGGTTTTTTTCCACCCTTTCTATGAGGGCCTTGTTCCATTCTCTCTATTACAGCTTTCTTCACCCTTTCAATGATGGTCTTGTTCAACCCTTTCTATGAGGGCCTTGGTCCACCCTGTCTATTAGAGCTTTGGTTCACCATTTCAATGCCGGCCTTGTTCTACCCTTACTATGAGGGCCTTGTTCCACCCTCTCTATTACAGCTTTATTCACCCTTTCAATGACGGCCTTGTCCACCTTTTCTATGAGGGCCTTGTTCCATTCTCTCTATTACAGCTTTCTTCACCCTTTCAATGATGGCAGTGTTCCACCCTTTCTATGAGGGCCTTGTTCCACCCCCTCTATTACAGCTTTGTTCACACTTTCAATGACGGCATTGTTCCACCTTTTCTATGAGGGCCTTGATCAACCCTCTGTATTACAGCTTTTTTCACCCTTTCAATGACGGCCTTGTTCCTCCCTTTCTATGAGGGCCTTGTTCCACCCTCTCTATTAGAGCTTTGGTTCACCCTTTCAATGACGGCCTTGTTCCACCCTTTCTATGAGGGCCTTGTTCCACCCTCTCTATTACAGGTTTGTTCACCCCTTCAATGACGGCCTTGTTCCACCCTTTCTATTATGCCTTTGTTCCACCCTCTCGATTACAGCTTTATTCACCCTTCCAATGACGGCCTTGTTCCACCCTTTCTATGAGGTCATTGTTCCATCCTCTGTATTTCAGATGTGTTCACCCTTTCAATGACGGATTTATTCCACCCTTTCTAAGAGGGCCTTGTTCCACCCTCTCTATTACAGCTTTGTTAACTCATTCATTAATGGCATTGCTCCACCCTTTCTATGAGGGCCTTGTTCCATCTCTCTATTACAGCTTTGTTCACCCTTTCAATTATGGCCTTGTTCCATCCTCTCTGTGACAGCCTTGTTCCACCCTCTCTATTACAGCTTTGTTCACCCTTTCAATGACGGCCTTGTCCACCTCTTCTATCAGGGCCTTGTTCCACCCCCTCTATTACAGCTTTTTTCACACTTTCAATGATGGCCTTGTTCCACCCTTTTTATGAGGGCCTTGCTCCACCCCTTCTATTACAGCTTTGTTCACACTTTCAATGATGGCCTTGTTCTACCCTTTCTATGACGGCCTTCTTCCACGCTCTCTATTACAGCTTTGTTCACACTTTTAATGATGGCCTTGTTCAACCCTTTCTATGAGGGTCTCGTTCCACCCTCTTTAATACAGCTTTGTTCACCCTTTCAATGATGGCCTTGTTCCACATCTCTATTGCAGCTTTGTTCACCCTTTCAATGTCGGCCTTGTTCCACCCTTTCTATGAGGGCCTTGTTCCACACTCTCTATTACAGCTTTGTTCACCCTTTCAATGATGGCCTTGTTCCACCCTTTCTAGGAGGGCCTTGTTCCACCCTCTCTATTACACCTTTGGTCACCCTTTCAATGACGGCATTTTGTGCCACCCTTTCAACGAGGGCCTTGTTCCACCCTCTCTTTGATAGCCATGTTCCACCCTCTCCATTACAGCTTTAGTTCACCCTTTCAATGATGGCCCTCTTCCACACTTTCTATGAGGGCCTTGATCCACCCTCTATTACAACTTTGGTTCACCCTTTCAATGACGGCCTTGTTCCTCCCTTTCTATGACGGCCTTGTTCCACCTCTCTATTACAGCTTTGTTCACCCTTTCAATGATGGCCTTGTTCTAACTTTTCGATGAGGGCCTTGTTCCCCTCTCGCTATTACAGCCTTGTTTCACACACTCTCAATGACGGCCTTGTTCCTTCCTTTCTATGAGGGCCTTGTTCCACCCTCTCTATTACAGCTTTGTTCACCCCTTCAATTACTGCCTTGTTCCACCCTTTCTATGAGGGCCTGTTCTACCCTCTCTATTACAGCTTTGCTCACCCTTTCAATGATGGCCTTGTTCCACCCTTTCTATGAGGGCCTTGTTCTACCCTCTCTATTACAGCTTTGTTCATCCTTTCAATGATGGCCTTGTTCCACCCTTTCTATGAGGGCCTTGTTCCATCCTCTCTATTACACCTTTGGTCACCCTTTCAATGACGGCCTTGTTCCACCCTTTCAATGAGGGCCTTGTTCCACCCTCTCTTTATTAGCCATGTTCCACCCTCTCCATTACAGCTTTAGGTCACCCTTTCAATGATGGCCCTGTTCCACACTTTCTATGACGGCCTTGTTCCACCTCTCTATTACAGCTTTGTTCACCCTTTCAATAATGGCCTTGTTCTAACTTTTCTATGAGGGCCTTGTTCCCCTCTCGCTATTACAGCCTTGTTTCACACACTCTCAATGACGGCCTTGTTCCACCCTTTCCATGAGGGCCTTGTTCCACCCTCTCTATTAGAGCTTTGGTTCACCATTTCAATGACGGCCTTGTTCTACCCCTTCTATGAGGGCCTTGTTCCACCGTCTCTATTACAGCTTTGTTCACCCTTTCAATGACGGCCTTGTCCACCTTTTCTATGAGAGCCTTGTTCCACTCTCTCTATTACAGATTTCTTCACCCTTTCAATGATGACATTGTAACACCCTTTCTTTGAGGGGCTTGTTCCACCCCCTCTATTACAGCTTTGTTCCCACTTTCAATGACAGCCTTGTTATACCTTTTCTATGAGGGCCTTGATCCACCCTCTGTATTACTGTTTTGTTCACCCTTTCCATGACGGCCTTGTTCCACCCTCTCTATTACAGCTTTGTTCACCCTTTCAATGATGGCCTTTTTGCACCCTTTCTATGAGGGCCTTGTTCCCCCCCTCTCTATTACAGCCTTGTTTCACCGTCTCAATGACGGCCTTGTTCCATCCTTTCTATAAGGTCCTTGTTCCACCCTCTCTATTACAGCCCTGTTCCACCCTCTCTCTGACGGCCTTATTCTACCCCCTTCCTTGACGTCCTTGTTCCACCCTTTCTACGAGGGCCTTGATCCACCCTCTCCATTACAGCTTTGTTCACCCTTTCAATGTCAGCCTTGTTCCACCCTTTCTATGAGGGCCTTGTTCCACCCTCTCTATTGCAGCTCTGTTCACCCTTTCAATGATGGCCTTGTTCCACCCTTTCTATGAGGGCCGTGTTGCAACCTCTCTATTACAGCTTTGTTCCCCCTTTCAATGTCAGGCTTATTCCACCCTTTCAATGAGGGCCTTGTTGCACCCTCTCTATTGCAGCTTTGTTCACCCTTTCAATGATGGCCTTGTTCCACCCTTTCAATGAGGGCCTTGTTCCATCCTCTCTATTACAGCTTTGTTCACCCTTTCACTGACGGGCTTGTTCCACCTTCTCTGTGATGGCCTTAATCCACCCTATCTATTAAAGCCTTTTTCCATCCTCACTGTGACAGCCTTGTTCCACCCTTTCTATGAGGGTCTTGTTCCACCCTCTCTCTTGAAGCTTTGTTCACCCTTTCAATGACGGCCTTGTTCCACCCTTTCACAAGGGCCTTGTTCTACCCTCTCTATTACAGCTTAGTTCACCCTTTCAATGACTGCCTTTTTCCACCCTTTCTATGAGGGCCTTGTTCCACCCTCTCTATTGCAGCTCTGTTCACCCTTTCAATGATGGCCTTGTTCCACCCTTTCTATGAGTGCCACATTCTATCCTCTCTATTACAGCTTTGCTCACCCTTTCAATGATGGCCTTGTTCCACCTTTTCTATGAGGGCCTTGTTCCACCCTCTCTATTACAGCTTTGTTCATCCTTTCAGTGACAGCCTTGTTCCTCTATGTCTATGAGGGCCTTGTTCCACCCTCTGTATTACAACCCTGTTCCACCCTCTCTGTGACGGCCTTGTTCCACCCTTTCTATGAGGGCCTTCTTCCACCCTCTCTATTTCAGCTTTCCTCACCCTTTCAATGATGGCCTTGTTCCACCCTTTCTGTTATGCATTTGTTCCACCCTCTCGATTACAGCTTTATTCACCCTTTCAATGATGGCCCTGTTCCACCCTTTCTATGAAGGCCTTGCTACACACTCTCTATTACAGCTTTAGTTCACCCTTTCAATGACGGCCTTGTTCCACCTTTTGTATGAGGGCCTTGTTCTACCCTCTCTATTACAGGTTTATTCACCCTTACAATGACGGCCTTGTTCCACCCTTTCTGTTATGCCCTTGTTCCACCCTCTCAATTACAGCTTTATTCACCCTTTCAATGACGACCTTGTTCCTCCCTTTCTATGAGGGCCTTGTTCCATCCTCCGTATTTCAGATTTCTTCACCCTTTCTATGAGGGCCTTGTTCCACCCTATTTATTACAGCTTTGTTCACCCTTTCAATGAGGGCCTGTTCCACCCTCTCTATTACAGCTTTCATCACCCTTTCACTGACGGCCTTGTTCCACCCTCTCTGTGATGGCCTTGTTCCACCCTTTCTATTAAAGCCTTGTTCCATCCTCTCTGTGATTGCCTTGATCCACCCTTTCTATGAGGGCCTTGTTCCACCCTCTCTATTACAGCTTTTTTCACCCATTCAATGATGGCATTGTTCCACCTTTTCTATGAGTGCCTTGTTCCACCCTCTCTATTGAAGCTTTGTTCACCCTTTCAATTATGGCTTTGTTCCACCCTTTCACGAGGGCCTTGTTCTACACTCTCTATCACAGCTTTATTCACCCTTTCAATGGCGGCCTTGTTCCACCCTTTCTATGAGGGCCTTGTTCCACCCTCCCTATTAGAGCTTTAGTTCACCCTTTAAATGACGGCCTTGTTCTACCCTTTCTATGAGGGCCTTATTCCACCCTATCTATTACAGCTTTCTTCACTCTTTCAATGACTGCCTTGTTCCACCCTTTCTATGAGGGCCTTGTTCCACTCTCTCTATTACAGCTTTCTTCACCCTTTCAATGATGGCCTTGTTCCACCCTTTCCATGAGGGCCTTGTTCCACCCTCTCTATTAGAGCTTTGGTTCACCATTTCAATGACGGCCTTGTTCTACCCTTTCTATGAGGGCCTTGTTCCACCGTCTCTATTACAGCATTGTTCACCCTTTCAATGACGGCCTTGTCCACCTTTTCTATGAGGGCCTTGTTCCACTCTCTCTATTACAGATTTCTTCACCCTTTCAATGATGACATTGTAACACCCTTTCTTTGAGGGCCTTGTTCCACCCCCTCTATTACAGCTTTGTTCCCACTTTCAATGACAGCCTTGTTATACCTTTTCTATGAGGGCCTTGACCCACCCTCTGTATTACTGCTTTGTTCACCCTTTCCATGACGGCCTTGTTCCACCCTCTCTATTACAGCTTTGTTCACCCTTTCAATGATGGCCTTTTTGCACCCTTTCTATGAGGGCCTTGTTCCCCCCTCTCTATTCCAGCCTTCTTTCACCGTCTCAATGAAGGCCTTGTTCCATCCTTTCTATAAGGTCCTTGTTCCATCCTCTCTATTACAGCCCTGTTCCACCCTCTCTCTGACGGCCTTATTCTACCCCCTCCTTGACGTCTTTGTTCCACCCTTTCTATAAGGGCCTTGTTCCACCCTCTCCATTACAGCTTTGTTCACCCTTTCAATGTCAGCCTTGTTCCACCCTTTCAATGAGGGCCTTGTTCCACCCTCTCTATTGCAGCTCTGTTCACCCTTTAAATGATGGCCTTGTTCCACCCTTTCTATGAGGGCCTTGTTGCAACCTCTATTACAGCTTTGTTCCCCCTTTCAATGTCAGGCTTATTCCACCCTTTCTATGAGGGCCTTGTTGCACCCTCTCTATTGCAGCTTTGTTCACCCTTTCAATGATGGCCTTGTTCCACCCTTTCAATGAGGGCCTTGTTCCATCCTCTCTATTACAGCTTTGTTCACCCTTTCAATGATGGCCTTGTTCCACCCTTTCTAGGAGGGCCTTGTTCCACCCTCTCTATTACACCTTTGGTCACCCTTTCAATGACGGCATTTTGTGCCACCCTTTCAACGAGGGCCTTGTTCCACCCTCTCTTTGATAGCCATGTTCCACCCTCTCCATTACAGCTTTAGTTCACCCTTTCAATGATGGCCCTCTTCCACACTTTCTATGAGGGCCTTGATCCACCCTCTATTACAGCTTTGGTTCACCCTTTCAATGACGGCCTTGTTCCTCCCTTTCTATGACGGCCTTGTTCCACCTCTCTATTACAGCTTTGTTCACCCTTTCAATGATGGCCTTGTTCTAACTTTTCGATGAGGGCCTTGTTCCCCTCTCGCTATTACAGCCTTGTTTCACACACTCTCAATGACGGCCTTGTTCCTTCCTTTCTATGAGGGCCTTGTTCCACCCTCTCTATTACAGCTTTGTTCACCCTTTCAATTACTGCCTTGTTCCACCCTTTCTATGAGGGCCATGTTCTACCCTCTCTATTACAGCTTTGCTCACCCTTTCAATGATGGCCTTGTTCCACCCTTTCTATGAGGGCCTTGTTCTACCCTCTCTATTACAGCTTTGTTCATCCTTTCAATGATGGCCTTGTTCCACCCTTTCTATGAGGGCCTTGTTCCACCCTCTCTATTACACCTTTGGTCACCCTTTCAATGACGGCCTTGTTCCACCCTTTCAATGAGGGCCTTGTTCCACCCTCTCTTTATTAGCCATGTTCCACCCTCTCCATTACAGCTTTAGGTCACCCTTTCAATGATGACATTGTAACACCCTTTCTTTGAGGGCCTTGTTCCACCCCCTCTATTACAGCTTTGTTCACCCTTTCAATAATGGCCTTGTTCTAACTTTTCTATGAGGGCCTTGTTCCCCTCTCGCTATTACAGCCTTGTTTCACACACTCTCAATGACGGCCTTGTTCCACCCTTTCCATGAGGGCCTTGTTCCACCCTCTCTATTAGAGCTTTGGTTCACCATTTCAATGACGGCCTTGTTCTACCCCTTCTATGAGGGCCTTGTTCCACCGTCTCTATTACAGCTTTGTTCACCCTTTCAATGACAGCTTTGTCCACCTTTTCTATGAGGGCCTTGTTCCACTCTCTCTATTACAGATTTCTTCACCCTTTCAATGATGACATTGTAACACCCTTTCTTTGAGGGCCTTGTTCCACCCCCTCTATTACAGCTTTGTTCCCACTTTCAATGACAGCCTTGTTATACCTTTTCTATGAGGGCCTTGATCCACCCTCTGTATTACTGCTTTGTTCACCCTTTCCATGACGGCCTTGTTCCACCCTCTCTATTACAGCTTTGTTCACCCTTTCAATTATGGCCTTTTTGCACCCTTTCTATGAGGGCCTTGTTCCCCCCCCCTCTCTATTACAGCCTTGTTTCACCGTCTCAATGACGGCCTTGTTCCATCCTTTCTATATGGTCCTTGTTCCACCCTCTCTATTACAGCCCTGTTCCACTCTCTCTTTGACGGCCTTAGTCTACCCCCTTCCTTGACGTCCTTGTTCCACCCTTTCTACGAGGGCCTTGTTCCACCCTCTCCATTACAGCTTTGTTCACCCTTTCAATGTCAGCCTTGTTCCACCCTTTCTATGAGGGCCTTGTTCCACCCTCTCTATTGCAGCTCTGTTCACCCTTTCAATGATGGCCTTGTTCCACCCTTTCTATGAGGGCCGTGTTGCAACCTCTCTATTACAGCTTTGTTCCCACTTTCAATGTCAGGCTTATTCCACCCTCTCTATGAGGGCCTTGTTGCACCCTCTCTATTGCAGCTTTGTTCACCCTTTCAATGATGGCCTTGTTCCACCCTTTCAATGAGGGCCTTGTTCCATCCTCTCTATTACAGCTTTGTTCACCCTTTCACTGACGGGCTTGTTCCACCTTCTATGTAATGGCCTTAATCAACCCTATCTATTAAAGCCTTGTTCCATCCTCACTGTGACAGCCTTGTTCCACCCTTTCTATTAGGGTCTTGTTCCACCCTCTCTCTTGAAGCTTTGTTCACCCTTTCAATGACGGCCTTGTTCCACCCTTTCACAAGGGCCTTGTTCTACCCTCTCTATTACAGCTTAGTTCACCCTTTCAATGACTGCCTTGTTCCACCCTTTTTATGAGGGCCTTGTTCCACCCTCTCTATTAGAGCTTTGGTTCACCTTTTCAATGATGGCCTTGTTCCATCCTCTCTGTGACAGCCTTGTTCCACCCTCTCTTTTACAGCTTTGTTCACCCTTTCAATGACGGCCTTGTCCATTTCTTCTATCAGGGCCTTGTTCTACTCCCTCAATTACAGCTTTGTTCACCCTTTCAGTGACGGCCTTGTTCCACTCCTTCTATGAGGGCCTTTTTTCCACCCCCTCTATTACAGCTTTGTTCACACTTTCAATGATGGCCTTGTTCCACCCTTTCTATGAGGGCCTTGCTCCACACCCTTTATTACAGCTTTGTTCACACTTTCAATGATGGCCTTGGTCTACCCTTTCTATGATTGCCTTGTTCCACGCTCTCTATGACAGCTTTGTTCACACTTTCAATGATGGCCTTGTTCCACCCTTTCTATGAGGGCCTTGTTCCACCCTCTTTATTACAGCTTTGTTCACACTTTCAATGATGGCCTTGTTCCACCCTTTCTATGAGGGCCTTGCTCCACCCGCTTTATTTCAGCTTTGTTCACACTTTCAATGATGGCCTTGGTCTACCCTTTCTATGATTGCCTTGTTCCACGCTCTCTATTACAGCTTTGTTCAACCTTTCAATGATGGCCTTGTTCCATCATCTCTATTGCAGCTTTGTTCACCCTTTCAATGTAGGCCTTGTTCCACCCTTTCTATGAGGGCCTTGTTCCAGCCTCTCTATTACAGCTTTGTTCACCCTTTCAATGATGGCCTTGTTCCACCCTTTCTATGAGGGCCTTGTTCCATCCTCTCTATTACACGTTTGGTCATCCTTTCAATGACGGCCTTGTTCCACCCTTTCAACGAGGGCCTTGTTCCACCCTCTCTTTGATAGCCATGTTCCACCCTTTCCATTACAGCTTTAGTTCACCCTTTCAATGATGGCCCTGTTCCACACTTTCTATTGCGGCCTTGTTCCACCCTCTATTACAGCTTTGGTTCACCCTTTCAATGACAGCCTTGTTCCTCCCTTTCTATGACGGCCTTGTTCCACCTCTCTATTACATCTTTGTTCACCCTTTCAATGATGGCCTAGTTCTAACTTTTCTATGAGGGCCTTGTTCCCCTCTCGCTATTACAGCCTTGTTTCACACACTCCCAATGACCTCCTTGTTCCTTCCTTTCTATGAGGGCCTTGTTCCACCCTCTCTATTACAGCTTTGTTCACCCTTTCGATGATGGCCTTGTTCTACCCTTTCAATGACGGCCTTGTTCCACCCTCTCTATTACAGCTTTGTTCACCCTTTCAATGACTGCCTTGTTCCTACCTTTCTATGAGGGCCTTGTTCTACCCTCTCTATTACAGCTTTGCTCACCCTTTCAATGATGGCCTTGTTCCACCCTTTCTATGAGGGCCTTGTTCCACCCTCTCTATTACAGCTTTGTTCATCCTTTCAGTGACAGCCTTGTTCCTCAATGTCTATGAGGGCCTTGTTCACCCTCTCTATTACAGCCTTGTTCCACCCTCTCTGTGACGGCCTTGTTCCACCCTTTCTATGAGGGCCTTCTTCCACCCTCTCTATTACAGCTTTCCTCACCCTTTCAATGATGGCCTTGTTCCAGTCTTTCTGTTATGAACTTGTTCCACCCTCTCGATTACAGCTTTTTTCACCCTTTCAATGATGGCCCTGTTCCACCCTTTCTATGAAGGCCTTGCTACACCCTCTCTATTACAGCTTTAGTTCACCCTTTCAATGACAGCCTTGTTCCACCCTTTCTATGAGTGCCTTATTTCACCCTCTCTATTACAGGTTTGTTCACCCTTTCAATGACGGCCTTGTTCCACCATTTCTGTTATGCCCTTGATCCACCCTCTCGATTACAACTTTTTTCACCCTTTCAATGACGGCCTTGTTCCTCCCTTTCTATGATGGCCTTGTTCCATCCTCTGTATTTCAGATTTGTTCACCCTTTCAATGATAGCCTTGTTCCACCCTTTCTAAGAGGGCCTTGTTCCACCCTCTCTATTACAGCTTTGTTCACCCTTTCAATGTCGACCTTGTTCCACCCTTTCTGTGAGGAACTTGTTCCACCCTCTCTATTACAGCTTTGGTTCACCCTTTCAATGACGGTTTTGTTCCAGCCTTTCTATGAGGGCCTTGTTCCACCCTCTCTAATATAGATTTGTTTCACCATTTCAATGATGGCCTTGTTCCACCCTCTCTATGAGGACCTTGTTCCACCCTATCTATTACAGCTTTGCTCACCCTTTCAATGATGGCCTTGTTCTACCCATTCTATGACGGCCTTGTTCCACCCTCTCTATTACAGCTTTGTTCATCCTTTCAGTGACAGCCTTGCTCCTGTCTGTCTATGAGGGCCTTGTTCCACCCTCTCTATTCCAACCTTGTTCCACCCTCTCTGTGACGGCCTTGTTCCACCCTTTCTATGAGGGCCTTCTTCCACCCTCTCTATTACAGCTTTGTTCACCCTTTCAATGACGGCCTTGTTCCACCCTTTCTCTGAGGGCCTTGTTCCACCCTCTCTATTACAGGTTTGTTCACTCATTCAATAATGGCATTGTTCTACCCTTTCTATGAGGGCCTTATTCCACACTCTCTATTACAGCTTTGTTCACCCTTTCAATGATGGCCTTGTTTCACCCTTTCAATGACGGCCTTGTTCCACCCTTTCTATGAGGGACTTGTTCCACCCTTTCTATTACAGCTTTGGTTCACCCTTTCAATGACGGTTTTGTTCCAGCCTTACTATGAGGGCCTTGTTCCACCCTCTCTAATACAGCTTTGTTTCACATTTCAATGACAGCCTTGTTCCACCCTTTCAATGACAGCCTTGTTCCCTCCTCTCTATGACAGCCTTGTTTCACCCTCTCTATTACAGCTTTGGTTCAACCTCTCAATGATGGCATTGTTCCATCCTTTCTATGAGGGCCTTGTTCTACCCTCTCTATCACAACTTTGGTTCAACCTTTCAATGACGGCCTAGTTCCTCCCTTTCTATGACTGCCTTGTTCCACCCTCTCTCTTACAGCTTTGTTCACCCTTTCAATGATGGCCTTTTTGCACCCTTTTAATGAGGGCCTTGTTCCACCCTCTCTATTACAGCTTTGTTTCACCGTCTCAATGACGGCCTTGTTCCATCTTTTCATAAGGGCCTTGTTCCACCCTCTCTATTACAGCCCTGTTCCACCCTCTCGCTGACGGCCTTCTTCTACCCCCTCCTTGATGGCCTTGTTCCACCCTTTCTACGAGGTCCTTGTTCCACCCTCTCTATTAGAGCTTTGGTTCACCCTTTCACTGACGGCCTTGTTCCACCCTTTCTACGAGGGCCTTGTTCCATCCTATCTATTACAGTTTTGTTCACCCTTTCACTGACGGCCTTGTTCCACCCTTTCTATGAGGGCCTTGTTCCATCCTATCTATTACAGCTTTGTTCACCCTTTCAATGACGGCCTTCTCCACCCTTACTATGAGGGCCTTGTTCCACACTCTCTATTGCAGCTCTCTTCACCCTTTCAATGATGGCCTTGTTCCACCCTTTCTATGAGGGCCTTGTTCCACCCCGCCTATTACAGCTTTGTTCACACTTTCAATGATGGCCTTGTTCCACCCTTTCTATGAGGGCCTTGTTCTTCCCTCTCTATGACAGATTTGTTCACCCTTCTAATAATGGCCTTTTTACACCCTTTCTATGAGGGCCTTGTTCCACCCTCTCTATTACAGCTTTGTTACACCCTCTCTGTGACAACCTTATACTGCTCTCTCTATTACAGCTTTGTTCACCCTTTCAATGACGGCCTTGTTCCACTATTTCTATAAGGGCCTTGTTCCACCCTCTTTATTACAGCTTTGTTCAACCTTTCAATGATGGCCTTGTTCAAACCATCTCTATTACAGCTTTGTTCAACCTTTCAATGTCAGCCTTGTTACACCCTTTCTATGAGGGCCTTGTTCCACCCTCTCTATTACAGCTTTGGTTTCCCTTTCAATGTCGACCTTGTTCCACCCTTCCTGTGAGGAACTTGTTCCACCCTCTCTATTACAGCTTTGGTTCACCCTTTCAATGACGGTTTTGTTCCAGCCTTTCTATGAGGGCCTTGTTCCACCCTCTCTAATACAGATTTGTTTCACCATTTCAATGACGGCCTTGTTCCATCCTCTCCATGAGGACCTTGTTCCACCCTATCTATTACAGCTTTGTTCACCCTTTCAATGATAGCCTTGTTCCACCCATTCTATGAAGGCCTTGTTCCACCCTCTCTATTACAGCTTTGTTCATCCTTTCAGTGACAGCCTTGCTCCTGTCTGTCTATGAGGGCCTTGTTCCACCCTCTCTATTCCAACCTTGTTCCACCCTCTCTGTGACGGCCTTGTTCCACCCTTTCTATGAGGGCCTTCTTCCACCCTCTCTATTACAGCTTTGTTTACCCTTTCAATGACGGCCTTGTTCCACCCTTTCTCTGACGGCCTTGTTCCCTCCCTCTCTATTACAGGTTTGTTCACTCATTCAATAATGGCATTGTTCTACCCTTTCTATGAGGGCCTTGTTCCACACTCTCTATTACAGCTTTGTTCACCCTTTCAATGATGGCCTTGTTTCACCCTTTCAATGACGGCCTTGTTCCACCCTTTCTATGAGGGACTTGTTCCACCCTTTCTATTACAGCTTTGGTTCACCCTTTCAATGACGGTTTTGTACCAGCCTTACTATGAGGGCCTTGTTCCACCCTCTCTAATACAGCTTTGTTTCACCCTTTCAATGACGGCCTTGTTCCACCCTTTCAATGACAGCCTTGTTCCATTCTCTCTATGACAGCCTTCTTTCACCCTCTCTATTACAGCTTTGGTTCAACCTCTCAATTATGGCATTGTTCCGTTATTTCTATGAGGGCCTTGTTCTACCCTCTCTATCACAACTTTGGTTCAACCTTTCAATGACGGCCTAGTTCCTCCCTTTCTATGACTGCCTTGTTCCACCCTCTCTCTTACAGCTTTGTTCACCCTTTCAATGATGGCCTTTTTGCACCCTTTTAATGAGGGCCTTGTTCCACCCTCTCTATTACAGCTTTGTTTCACCGTCTCAATGACGGCCTTGTTCCATCCTTTCATAAGGGCCTTGTTCCACCCTCTCTATTACAGCCCTGTTCCACCCTCTCGCTGACGGCCTTCTTCAACCCCCTCATTGACGGCCTTGTTCCACCCTTTCTACGAGGGCCTTGTTCCACCCTCTCTATTAGAGCTTTGGTTCACCCTTTCAATGACAGCCTTGTTCCACCCTTTCCGTGAGGAACTTGTTCCACCCTCTCTATTACAGCTTTGGTTCACCCTTTCAATGACGGTTTTGTTCCAGCCTTTCTATGAGGGCCTTGTTCCACCCTCTCTAATACAGATTTGTTTCACCATTTCAATGACGGCCTTGTTCCACCCTCTCTATGAGGACCTTGTTCCACCCTATCTATTACAGCTTTGCTCACCCTTTCAATGATGGCCTTGTTCCATCCATTCTATGAGGACCTTATTCCACCCTCTCTATTACAGCTTTGTTCATCCTTTCTGTGACAGCCTTGTTCCTCTCTGTCTATGAGGGCCTTGTTCCACCCTCTCTATTACAACCTTGTTCCACCCACTCTGTGACGGCCTTGTTCCACCCTTTCTATGATGGCCTTCTTCCACCCTCTCTATTACAGCTTTCTTCACCCTTTCAATGATGGCCTTTTTCCACCCTTTCTGTTATGCACTTGTTCCACCCTCTCGATTACAGCTTTATTCACCTATTCAATGATGGCCCTGTTCCACCCTTTCTATGAAGGCCTTGCTACACCCTCTCTATTACAGCTCTCGTCCACCCTTTCAATGACGGCCTTGTTCAACCCTTTCTATGAGGGCCTTGTTCCACCCTCTCTTTTACAGGTTTGTTCACCCTTTCAATGACGGCCTTGTTCCACCCTTTCTGTTATGAACTTGTTCCACCCTCTCGATTACAAATGTATTCACCATCTCAATGATGGCCTTTTTCCACCCTTTCTATGAGGGCCTTTTTCCATCTTCTGTATTTCAGATTTGTTCACCCTTTCAATGATGGCCTTGTTCCACACTTTCTAAGAGGGCCTTGATCCACCCTCTCTATCACAGCTTTGTTCACTCATTCAATAATGGCATTGTTCTACCCTTTCTTTGAGGGCCTTGTTCCACCCTCTCTATTACAGCTTTGTTCACCCTTTCAATGACGGCCTTGTTCCACCCTTTCAATGAGGGCCTTGTTCTACCCTGTTTATTACAGCTTTGTTCACCCTTTCAATGATGGCCCTGTTCCACCCTTTCTATGAAGGCCTTGCTACACCCTCTCTATTACAGCTTTAGTTCACCTTTTCAGTGACAGCCTTGTTCCACCGTTTCTATGAGGGCCTTGTTCCACCCTCTCTATTACAGATTTGTTCACCCTTTCAATGACAGCCTTGTCCACCTTTTCTATGAGGGCCTTGTTCCACTCTCTCTATCACAGCTTTGTTCACCCTTTCAATGATGGCCTTGTTCCACCCTTTCTATGAGGGCCTTGTTCCACCCCGCCTATTACAGTTTGTTCACACTTTCAATGATCGCCTTGTTCCACCCTTTCTATGAGTGCCTTGCTCTACCCTCTCTATTCCAGATTTGTTCACCCTTCTAATAATGGCCTTTTTACACCCTTTCTATGAGGGCCTTGTTCCACCCTCTCTATTACAGCTTTGTTACACCCTCTCTGTGACAGCCTTAGACCACGCTCTCTATTACAGCTTTGTTCACCCTTTCAATGACGGCCTTGTTCCACTATTTCTATAAGGGCCTTGTTCCACCCTCTTTATTACAGCTTTGTTCAACCTTTCATTGATGGCCTTGTTCAACCATCTCTATTACAGCTTTGTTCAACCTTTCAATGTCGGCCTTGTTCCACCATTTCTATGAGGGCCTTGTCTCACTGTCTCTATTACAGCTTTGGTTTACCCTTTCAATGACAACCTTGTTCCACCCTTTCTGTGAGGAACTTCTTCCACCCTCTCTATTACAGCTTTGGTTCACCCTTTCAATGACGTTTCTGTTCCAGCCTTTATATGAGGGCCTTGTTCCACCCTCTCTAATACAGATTTGTTTCACCATTTCAATGACGGCCTTGTTCCACCCTCTCTATGAAGACCTTGTTCCACCCTATCTATTACCGCTTTGCTCACCCTTTCAATGATGGCCTTGTTCCACCAATTCTATGATGACCTTGTTCCACCCTCTCTATTACAGCTTTGTTCATCCTTTCAGTGACATCCTTGTTTCTCTCTGTCTATGAGGGCATTGTTCCACCTTCTCTATTACAACCTTGTTCCACCATCTCTGTGACGGCCTTGTTCCACCCTTTCTATGAGGGCCTTCTTCCACCCTCTCCATTACTGCTTTCTTCACCCTTTCAATGATGGCCTTTTTCCACCCTTTCTGTTATGCACTTGTTCCACCCTCTCGATTACAGCTTTATTCACCCTTTCAATGATGGCCCTGTTCCACCCTTTCTATGAAGGCCTTGCTACACCCTCTCTGTTACAGCTTTAGTTCACCCTTTCAATGACGGCCTTGTTCCACCCTTTCTATGAGGGCCTTGTTCCGCCCTCTCTATTACAGGTTTGTTCACCCTCTCAAAGACGGCCTTGTTCCACCCTTTCTATGAGGGCCTTGTTCCATCCTCTGTATTTCAGATTTGTTCACCCTTTCAATGATGGCCTTGTTCCACCCTTTCTAAGAGGGCCTTGATCCACCCTCTCTATTACAGCTTTGTTCACTCATTCATTAATGGTATTATTCTACCCTTTCTATGAGGGCCTTGTTCCACCCTCTCTATTACAGCTTTGTTCACCCTTTCAATGACGGCCTTGTTCCACCCTTTCAATGAGGGCCTTGTTCCACCCTCTCCATTACAGCTTTGTTCACCCTTTCACTGACGGCCTTGTTCCACCCTCTCTGTGATGGCCTTGTTCCACCCTTTCAATTAAAGCCTTGTTGCACCCTTTCTATGAGGGCCTTGTTCCACCCTCTCTATTACAGCTTTTTTCAACCATTCAATGATGGCATTGTTCCACCCTTTCAATGACGGCCTTGTTCCACCCTTTCTATGAGGGCCTTATTCCATTCTCTCTATTACAGCTTTCTTCACCCTTGCAATGATGGCCGTGTTCCACCCTTTCTATGAGGGCCTTGTTCCACCCTCTCTATTAGAGCTTTGGTTCACCCTTTCAATGATGGCCTTGTTCCACCATTTCTATTACAGCTTTGTTCAACCTTTCAATGTTGGCCTTGTTCCACCCTTTCTATGAGGGCCTTGTTCCACCCTCTCTATTACAGCTTTGGTTTACCCTTTCAATGACGGTCTTGTTCCACCCATTCTCTGAGGGCATTGTTCCACCCTCTCTATTACAGCTTTGTTCACCATTTCAGTGTCAGCTTTGTTCCACTCTTTGTATGACGGCCTTGTTTCACCCTCTATATTACAGCTTTGATCACCCTTTCAATGGTGGCCTTGTTCCACCCTTTCAATGAGGGCCTTGTTCCACCCTCTCTATTACAGCTTTGTTAACACTTTCCCTGACGGCCTTGTTCCACCTTCTCTTTGATGGCCTTGTTCGACCCTTTCTATTAAAGCCTTGTTCCATCCTCACTGTGACGGCCTTGTTCCACCCTTTCTATGAGGGCCTTGTTCCACCCTCTCTATTACAGCTTTGTTCGCCCATTCAATGATGGCATTCTTCCACCCTTTCTATGAGGGCCTTTTTCCACCCTCTCTATTACAATTTTGTTCACCCTTTCAAATATGGCCTTGTTCCACCCCCTCAATGACGGCCTTGTTCTACCCTTTGTATGAGGGCCTTGTTCCACCCTCTCTATTACAGCTTTGTTCACCTTTTCAATGACGGCCTTCTTCCACCATTTCTATGACGGCCTTCTTCCACCCTCTCTATTACAGCTTTGATCACCCTTTCAATGACAGCCTTGTTCCACACATTCTAAGAGCGCCTTGTTTTACCCTCTCTATTGCAGCTTTCTTCACCCTTTCAATGACGGCCTTGTTTAACCCTTTCTATGAGGGCCTTTGTCCACCATTTCTATTACAGCTTTGTTCACCCTTTCAATGACGGCCTTGTTCCAACCTTTCAATGACGGCCTTGTTCCACCCTCTATATTACAGCTTTGGTTCACGCTTTCAATGACGGTCCTGTTCTACCCTTTCCATGAGGGCCTTGTTCCACCCTCTCTATTAAGCCTTTGTTCACCCTTTCAATGATGGCCTTGTTCCACCATGTCTTTGAGAGCCTTGTTCCACCCTCTCTATTGCAGCTTTGTTTCACCATTTCAATGACAGCCTTGTTCTAACCCTTCAATGAGGGCCTTGTTCCGCCCTTTATATTACAGCTTTGGTTCACGCTTTCAATAACGGTCCTGTTCTACCCTTTCTATGAGGACCTTGTTCCACCCTCTCTTTTACAATTTTGTTCACCCTTTCAATGATGGCCTTCTTCCACCCTCTCATTGACGTCCTTGTTCCACCCTCTCTATGAAGACCTTGTTGCACCCTTTCTATGAGGGCCTTGTTCCACCCTCTCTAGTACAGCTTTTGTTCAGCCTTTCAATAGCGGCCTTGTTCCACCCTTTCTATGACAGCCTTGTTCCACCCTCTCTATTACAGCTTTGATCACCCTTTCAATGACGGCCTTGTTCCACGCTTTGCAAGAGGGTCTTGTTCCACCCTCTCTATTACAACTTTGATTCACCATTTCAATTATAGCCTTGTTCCACCCTTTCTATGAGGGGCTTGTTTCACCCTCTCTATTACAGCTTTGATTCAGCCTTTCAATGAGGGCCATGTTCCACCCTTCCTATGAGGTCCTTGTTCCACCCTCTCTATTACAGCTTTGTTAACCCTTTCAATTATGGCCTTGTTGCACCTTTTCTATAAGGGCCTTGTTTCACCCTCTCTATTACAACTTTGTTAACCCTTTCAATGACGGCCTTGTTCCACCCTCTCTGTGACGGCCTTGTTCCACCCTCTCCATTACAGCTCTTGTTCACCCTTTCAATGACGGCCTTGTTCCACCCTTTCTATGAGGGCCTTGTTCTACCCTTTGTATGAGGGCCTTGTTCCACCCTCTCTATTACAGTTTTGTTCACCTTTTCAATGATGGCCTTGTTTCAGCCTTTCTATCAGAGCCTTTGTCCACCCTCTCCATCACAGCTTTGTTCACTCTTTCAATGATGGACTTGTTCCACCCTTTCTATAAGGGCATTGTTCAACCCTCTCTCTTACAGCTTTGTTTCCCCCTTTCAATGACGACCTTGTTCCATCCTTTCTATGAGTACCTTGATCCACCCTCTCTATTACAGTTTTGTTCACTCTTTTAATGACAGCCTTGTTTAACCCTCTCTATGACAGCCTTGTTCCACTCTCTCTATTACAGGCTTGTTCAACCCTCTCAATGAAGACCTTCTTCCACCCTCCCCAACAGCCTTGTTCCACCAGCTTTGTTCACCCTTTCTATGACAGCCTTGTTCCACCTTTTCTATGAGGACCTTGTTCCACCCTCTCTATTACAGCTTTGTTCACCCTTTCAATGACGGTCTTTTTCCACCCTTTTATGAGGGCTTTGTACCACCCTCTCTATAACATTTTTGTTCACACTTTTAATGAAGGCCTTGTTCCACCCTTTCTGTGAGAGCCTTGTTCCATCCTCTATATTACAGCTTTGTTCACCCTGTCAATGATGGTCTTATTCCACCCGTTCTACGAGGGCCTTGATCCACTCTCTCTAGTACAGCTTTGTTCACCCTTTCAATGACGGCCTTGTTCTACCCTTTCAATGAGGGCCTTGTTCCACCCTCTCTATTACAATTTTGTTCACCCTTTCAAATACGGCCTTGTTCCACCCCCTCAATGACGGCCTTGTTCTACCCTCTCTATGAAGACCTTGTTGCTCCCTTTGTATGAGGGCCTTGTTCCACCCTCTCTATTACAGCTTTGTTCACCTTTTCAATGTCGGCCTTCTTTCACCCTTTCTATGACGGCCTTCTTCCACCCTCTCTCTTACAGCTTTGATCACCCTTTCAATGGCAGCCTTGTTCCACACATTCTAAGAGCGCCTTGTTTTACCCTCTCTATTGCAGCTTTCTTCACCCTTTCAATGACAGCCTTGTTCCACCCTTTTTATGAGGGCCTTGTTCCACCCTCTCTATTAGAGCTTTGTTCACCCATTCAATGATGGCATTGTTCCACTCTTTCTATGAGGGCCTTGTTCCACCCTCTGTATTGAAGCTTTGTTCACCCCTTCAATGACGGCCTTGTTCCACCCTTTCAATGACGGCCTTGTTCAATCCTCTCTATGACAGCCTTGTTTCACCCTCTCTATTACAGCTTTGTTTCAACCTCTCAATGATGGCATTGTTCCATCATTTCTATGAGGGCTTTTTTCCACCCTCTCTATTACAGCTTTGTTCACCCTTTCAATGACAGCCTTGTTCTACTCTTTCAATGAGGGCCTTGTTCCACCCTCTCAATTACAGCTTTGGTTCACGCTTTCATTGATCACCTGGTTTAAGCTTTTCTGTGAGGGTCTTGTTCCACCCTCTCTATTACAGCTTTGGTTCACCCTTTCAATGACGGTTCTGTTCCACCCTTTCAATGAGGGCCTTGTTCCACCCTCTGTATTACAGCTTATGTCACCTTTTCAATGAGGGCCTTGTTCCACCCTTTCTATGAGGGCCTTATTCCACCCTCTCTATTAAGGCTTTGTTCACCCATTCAATGATGGCATTCTTCCACCCTTTCTATGAGTGCCTTGTTCCACCCTCTCTATTACAATTTTGTTCACCCTTTCAAATACAGCCTTGTTCCACCCCCCTCAATGACGGCCTTCTTCTACCCTCTCTATGAAGACCTTGTTGCACCCTTTGTGTGAGGGCCTTCTTCCACCCTCTCTATTACAGCTTTGTTCACCTTTTCAATGACGGCCGTGTTCCACCCTTTCTATGACGGCTTTCTTCCACCATCTCTATTACAGCTTTGATCACCCTTTCAATGACGGCCTTGTTCAAAGCTTTGCAAGAGGGTCTTGTTCCACCCTCGCTATTACAACTTTGAGTCACCTTGTCAATGATAGCCTTGTTCCACCCTTCATATGAGGGCCTTGTTACACCCTCTCTATTACAGCTTTGTTCACCCTTTCAGTTATGGTCTTGTTCCACCTTTTCTATAAGGGCCTTGTTTCACCCTCTCTATTACAACTTTGTTAACCCTTTCAATGACGGCCTTGTTCCACCTTCTCTGTGACGGTCTTGTTCCACCCGCTCTATAACAGCTTTGGTTCACCCCTTCAATGACGGCCTTGTTCGACCCTTTCTATGAGGGCCTTGTTCCACCCTTTCTGTGAGAGCCTTGTTCCATCCTCTCCATTACAGCTTTGTTCACCCTGTCAATGATGGTCTTATTCCACCCGTTCTATAAGGGCCTTGATCCACTCTCTCTA
This sequence comes from Pleurodeles waltl, assembly GCF_031143425.1. Classification (NCBI taxonomy): domain Eukaryota; kingdom Metazoa; phylum Chordata; class Amphibia; order Caudata; family Salamandridae; genus Pleurodeles; species Pleurodeles waltl. Next base: position 1,008,148,254 of record NC_090450.1, on the reverse strand, counting down.
TTACAGCTTTGTTCACCCTTTCAATGACGGCCTTGTTCTACCCTTTCAATGAGGGCCTTGTTCCACCCTCTCTATTACAATTTTGTTCACCCTTTCAAATACGGCCTTGTTCCACCCCCTCAATGACGGCCTTGTTCTACCCTCTCTATGAAGAACTTGTTGCACCCTTTGTATGAGGGCCTTATTCCACCCTCTCTATTACAGCTTTGTTCAGCTTTTCAATGTGGGCCTTCTTTCACCCTTTCTATGACGGCCTTGTTCCACACATTCTAAGAGCGCCTTATTTTACCCTCTCTATTGCAGCTTTCTTCACCCTTTCAATTACAGCCTTGTTCCACCCTTTTTATGAGGGCCTTGTTCCACCCTCTCTATTAGAGCTTTGTTCACCCATTCAATGATGGCATTGTTCCACTCTTTCTATGAGGGCCTTGTTCCACCCTCTCTATTGAAGCTTTGTTCACCCCTTCAATGACGACCTTGTTCCACCCTTTCAATGACGGCCTTGTTCAATCCTCTCTATGACAGCCTTGTTTCACCCTCTATTACAGCTTTGTTTCAACCTCTCAATGATGGCATTGTTCCATCATTTCTATGAGGGCTTTTTTCCACCCTCTCTATTACAGCTTTGGTTCACCCTTTCAATGACGGTTCTGTTCTACCCTTTCAATGAGGGCCTTGTTCCACCCTCTGTATTACAGCTTATGTCACCTTTTCAATGAGGGCCATGTTCCACCCTTTCTATGAGGGCCTTATTCCACCCTCTCTATTAAGGTTTTATTCACCCATTCAATGATGGCATTCTTCCACCCTTTCTATGAGGGCCTTGTTCCACCCTCCCTATTACAATTTTGTTCACCCTTTCAAATACGGCCTCGTTACACCCCCTCAATGACGGCCTTCTTCTACCCTCTCTATGAAGACCTTTTTCCACCCTTTGTGTGAGGGCCTTCTTTCACCCTCTCTATTACAGCTTTGTTCACCTTTTCAATGACGGCCGTGTTCCACCCTTTCTATGACGGCTTTCTTCCACCATCTCTATTACAGCTTTGATCACCCTTTCAATGACGGCCTTGTTCAAAGCTTTGCAAGAGGGTCTTGTTCCACCCTCGCTAGTACAACTTTGAGTCACCATGTCAATGATAGCCTTGTTCCACCCTTTCTATGAGGGGCTTGTTCCACCCTCTCTATTACAGCTTTGATTCACCCTTTCAATGAGGGCCATGTTCCACCCTTCATATGAGGGCCTAGTTACACCCTCTCTATTACAGCTTTGTTCACCCTTTCAGTTATGGTCTTGTTCCACCTTTTCTATAAGGGCCTTGTTTCACCCTCTCTATTACAACTTTGTTAACCCTTTCAATGACGGCCTTGTTCCACCCTCTCGGTGACGGTCTTGTTCCACCCGCTCCATAACAGCTTTGGTTCACCCCTTCAATGACGGCCTTGTTCCACCCTTTCTATGAGGGCCTTGTTCTACCCTTTGTATGAGGGCCTTGTTCCACCCACTCTATTACAATTTTGTTCACATTTTCAAATACGGCCTTGTTTCAGCCTTTCTATCAGAGCCTTGCTTCACCCTCTCCATTACAGCTTTGTTCACCCTTTCAATGACGACCTTGTTCCATCCTTTCTATGAGTACCTTGATCCACCCTCTCTATTACACTTTTGTTCACTCTTTCAATGACAGCCTTGTTCCACCTTTTCTATGAGGACCTTGTTCCACCCTCTCTATTACAGCTTTGTTCACCCTTTCAATGACGGTCTTTTTCCACCCTTTTATGAGGGCTTTGTACCACCCTCTCTATTACAGCTTTGTTCACACTTTTAATGAAGGCCTTGTTCCACCCTTTCTGTGAGAGCCTTGTTCCATCCTCTATATTACAGCTTTGTTCACCCTGTCAATGATGGTCTTATTCCACCCGTTCTACGAGGGCCTTGATCCACTCTCTCTAGTACAGCTTTGTTCACCCTTTCAATGACGGCCTTGTTCTACCCTTTCAATGAGGGCCTTGTTCCACCCTCTCTATTACAATTTTGTTCACCCTTTCAAATACGGCCTTGTTCCACCCCCTCAATGACGGCCTTGTTCTACCCTCTCTATGAAGACCTTGTTGCTCCCTTTGTATGAGGGCCTTGTTCCACCCTCTCTATTACAGCTTTGTTCACCTTTTCAATGTCGGCCTTCTTTCACCCTTTCTATGACGGCCTTCTTCCACCCTCTCTCTTACAGCTTTGATCACCCTTTCAATGACAGCCTTGTTCCACACATTCTAAGAGCGCCTTGTTTTACCCTCTCTATTGCAGCTTTCTTCACCCTTTCAATGACAGCCTTGTTCCACCCTTTTTATGAGGGCCTTGTTCCACCCTCTCTATTAGAGCTTTGTTCACCCATTCAATGATGGCATTGTTCCACTCTTTCTATGAGGGCCTTGTTCCACCCTCTGTATTGAAGCTTTGTTCACCCCTTCAATGACGGCCTTGTTCCACCCTTTCAATGACGGCCTTGTTCAATCCTCTCTATGACAGCCTTGTTTCACCCTCTCTATTACAGCTTTGTTTCAACCTCTCAATGATGGCATTGTTCCATCATTTCTATGAGGGCTTTTTTCCACCCTCTCTATTACAGCTTTGTTCACCCTTTCAATGACAGCCTTGTTCTACCCTTTCAATGAGGGCCTTGTTCCACCCTCTCAATTACAGCTTTGGTTCACGCTTTCATTGATCACCTGGTTTAAGCTTTTCTGTGAGGGTCTTGTTCCACCCTCTCTATTACAGCTTTGGTTCACCCTTTCAATGACGGTTCTGTTCCACCCTTTCAATGAGGGCCTTGTTCCACCCTCTGTATTACAGCTTATGTCACCTTTTCAATGAGGGCCTTGTTCCACCCTTTCTATGAGGGCCTTATTCCACCCTCTCTATTAAGGCTTTGTTCACCCATTCAATGATGGCATTCTTCCACCCTTTCTATGAGTGCCTTGTTCCACCCTCTCTATTACAATTTTGTTCACCCTTTCAAATACGGCCTTGTTCCACCCCCCTCAATGACGGCCTTCTTCTACCCTCTCTATGAAGACCTTGTTGCACCCTTTGTGTGAGGGCCTTCTTCCACCCTCTCTATTACAGCTTTGTTCACCTTTTCAATGACGGCCGTGTTCCACCCTTTCTATGACGGCTTTCTTCCACCATCTCTATTACAGCTTTGATCACCCTTTCAATGACGGCCTTGTTCAAAGCTTTGCAAGAGGGTCTTGTTCCACCCTCGCTATTACAACTTTGAGTCACCTTGTCAATGATAGCATTGTTCCACCCTTCATATGAGGGCCTTGTTACACCCTCTCTATTACAGCTTTGTTCACCCTTTCAGTTATGGTCTTGTTCCACCTTTTCTATAAGGGCCTTGTTTCACCCTCTCTATTACAACTTTGTTAACCCTTTCAATGACGGCCTTGTTCCACCTTCTCTGTGACGGTCTTGTTCCACCCGCTCTATAACAGCTTTGGTTCACCCCTTCAATGACGGCCTTGTTCCACCCTTTCTATGAGGGCCTTGTTCCACCCTTCCTGTGAGAGCCTTGTTCCATCCTCTCCATTACAGCTTTGTTCACCCTGTCAATGATGGTCTTATTCCACCCGTTCTATAAGGGCCTTGATCCACTCTCTCTATTACAGCTTTGTTCACCCTTTCAATGACGGCCTTGTTCTACCTTTTCAATGAGGGCCTTGTTCCACCCTCTCTATTACAATTTTGTTCACCCTTTCAAATACGGCCTTGTTCCACCCCCTCAATGACGGCCTTGTTCTACCCTCTCTATGAAGAACTTGTTGCACCCTTTGTATGAGGGCCTTATTCCACCCTCTCTATTACAGCTTTGTTCACCTTTTCAATGTGGGCCTTCTTTCACCCTTTCTATGACGGCCTTGTTCCACACATTCTAAGAGCGCCTTATTTTACCCTCTCTATTGCAGCTTTCTTCACCCTTTCAATTACAGCCTTGTTCCACCCTTTTTATGAGGGCCTTGTTCCACCCTCTCTATTAGAGCTTTGTTCACCCATTCAATGATGGCATTGTTCCACTCTTTCTATGAGGGCCTTGTTCCACCCTCTCTATTGAAGCTTTGTTCACCCCTTCAATGACGACCTTGTTCCACCCTTTCAATGACGGCCTTGTTCAATCCTCTCTATGACAGCCTTGTTTCACCCTCTCTATTACAGCTTTGTTTCAACCTCTCAATGATGGCATTGTTCCATCATTTCTATGAGGGCTTTTTTCCACCCTCTCTATTACAGCTTTGGTTCACCCTTTCAATGACGGTTCTGTTCTACCCTTTCAATGAGGGCCTTGTTCCACCCTCTGTATTACAGCTTATGTCACCTTTTCAATGAGGGCCATGTTCCACCCTTTCTATGAGGGCCTTATTCCACCCTCTCTATTAAGGCTTTATTCACCCATTCAATGATGGCATTCTTCCACCCTTTCTATGAGGGCCTTGTTCCACCCTCCCTATTACAATTTTGTTCACCCTTTCAAATACGGCCTCGTTACACCCCCTCAATGACGGCCTTCTTCTACCCTCTCTATGAAGACCTTTTTCCACCCTTTGTGTGAGGGCCTTCTTTCACCCTCTCTATTACAGCTTTGTTCACCTTTTCAATGACGGCCGTGTTCCACCCTTTCTATGACGGCTTTCTTCCACCATCTCTATTACAGCTTTGATCACCCTTTCAATGACGGCCTTGTTCAAAGCTTTGCAAGAGGGTCTTGTTCCACCCTCGCTAGTACAACTTTGAGTCACCATGTCAATGATAGCCTTGTTCCACCCTTTCTATGAGGGGCTTGTTCCACCCTCTCTATTACAGCTTTGATTCACCCTTTCAATGAGGGCCATGTTCCACCCTTCATATGAGGGCCTAGTTACACCCTCTCTATTACAGCTTTGTTCACCCTTTCAGTTATGGTCTTGTTCCACCTTTTCTATAAGGGCCTTGTTTCACCCTCTCTATTACAACTTTGTTAACCCTTTCAATGACGGCCTTGTTCCACCCTCTCGGTGACGGTCTTGTTCCACCCGCTCCATAACAGCTTTGGTTCACCCCTTCAATGACGGCCTTGTTCCACCCTTTCTATGAGGGCCTTGTTCTACCCTTTGTATGAGGGCCTTGTTCCACCCACTCTATTACAATTTTGTTCACATTTTCAAATACGGCCTTGTTTCAGCCTTTCTATCAGAGCCTTGCTTCACCCTCTCCATTACAGCTTTGTTCACCCTTTCAATGACGACCTTGTTCCATCCTTTCTATGAGTACCTTGATCCACCCTCTCTATTACACTTTTGTTCACTCTTTCAATGACAGCCTTGTTTCATCCTCTCTATGACAGCCTTGTTCCACTCTCTCTATTACAGGCTTGTTCAACCCTCTCAATGAAGACCTTCTTCCACCCGCCCCAAAAGGCTTGTTCCACCAGCTTTGTTCACCCTTTCTATGACGGCCTTGTTCCACCCTCTCTATGAGGGCCTTGTTCCACCCTCTCTATTACAGCTTTGTTCACCCTTTCAATGAGGGACTTGTTCCACCATTTCTGTGAGAGCCTTGTTCCATCCTCTCCATTACAGCTTTCTTCACCCTTTCAATGATGGTTTTGTTCCACCCGTTCTATGAGGGCTTTAATCCACTCTCTCTATTACAGCTTTGTTCACCTTTTCAATGACGGCCGTGTTCCACCCTTTCAATGACGGCTTTCTTCCACCATCTCTATTACAGCTTTGATCACCCTTTCAATGACGGCCTTGTTCAAAGCTTTGCAAGAGGGTCTTGTTCCACCCTCGCTATTACAACTTTGAGTCACCATGTCAATGATAGCCTTGTTCCACCCTTTCTATGAGGGGCTTGTTCCACCCTCTCTATTACAGCTTTGATTCACCCTTTCAATGAGGACCATGTTCCACCCTTCATATGAGGGCCTTGTTACACCCTCTGTATTACAGCTTATGTCACCTTTTCAATGAGGGCCATGTTCCACCCTTTCTATGAGGGCCTTATTCCACCCTCTCCATTAAGGCTTTGTTCACCCATTCAATGATGGCATTCTTCCACCCTTTCTATGAGGGCCTTGTTCCACCCTCTCTATTACAATTTTGTTCACCCTTTCAAATACGGCCTCGTTACACCCCCTCAATGACGGCCTTCTTCTACCCTCTCTATGAAGACCTTGTTGCACCCTTTGTGTGAGGGCCTTCTTCCACCCTCTCTATTACAGCTTTGTTCACCTTTTCAATGACGGCCGTGTCCCACCCTTTCTATGACGGCTTTCTTCCAACATCTCTATTACAGCTTTGATCACCCTTTCAATGACGGCCTTGTTCAAAGCATTGCAAGAGGGTCTTGTTCCACCCTCGCTATTACAACTTTGAGTCACCATGTCAATGATAGCCTTGTTCCACCCTTTCTATGAGGGGCTTGTTCCACCCTCTCTATTACAGCTTTGATTCACCCTTTCAATGAGGGCCATGTTCCACCCTTCATATGAGGGCCTTGTTACACCCTCTCTATTACAGCTTTGTTCACCCTTTCAGTTATGGTCTTGTTCCACCTTTTCTATAAGGGCCTTGTTTCACCCTCTCTATTACAACTTTGTTAACCCTTTCAATGACGGCCTTGTTCCACCCTCTCTGTGACGGTCTTGTTCCAACCGCTCCATAACAGCTTTGGTTCACCCCTTCAATGACGGCCTTGTTCCACCCTTTCTATGAGGGCCTTGTTCTACCCTTTGTATGAAGGCCTTGTTCCACCCACTCTATTACAATTTTGTTCACATTTTCAAATACGGCCTTGTTTCAGCCTTTCTATCAGAGCCTTGCTTCACCCTCTCCATTACAGCTTTGTTCACCCTTTCAATGACAACCTTGTTCCATCCTTTCTATGAGTACCTTGATCCACCCTCTCTATTACACTTTTGTTCACTCTTTCAATGACAGCCTTGATTCATCCTCTCTATGACAGCCTTGTTCCACTCTCTCTATTACAGGCTTGTTCAACCCTCTCAATGAAGACCTTCTTCCACCCGCCCCAAAGGCTTGTTCCACCAGCTTTGTTCACCCTTTCTATGACGGCCTTGTTCCACCCTCTCTATGAGGGCCTTGTTCCACCCTCTCTATTACAGCTTTGTTCACCCTTTCAATGAGGGACTTGTTCCACCATTTCTGTGAGAGCCTTGTCCCATCCTCTCCATTACAGCTTTCTTCACCCTTTCAATGATGGTTTTGTTCCACCCGTTCTATGAGGGCTTTGATCCACTCTCTCTATTACAGCTTTGTTCACCTTTTCAATGACGGCCGTGTTCCTCCCTTTCTATGACGGCTTTCTTCCACCATCTCTATTACAGCTTTGATCACCCTTTCAATGACGGCCTTGTTCAAAGCTTTGCAAGAGGGTCTTGTTCCACCCTCGCTATTACAACTTTGAGTCACCATGTCAATGATAGCCTTGTTCCACCCACTCTATTACAGCTTTGATTCACCCTTTCAATGAGGGCCATGTTCCACCCTTCATATGAGGGCCTTGTTACACCCTCTCTATTTTAGCTTTGTTCACCCTTTCAGTTATGGTCTTGTTCCACCTTTTCTATAAGGGCCTTGTTTCACCCTCTCTAGTACAACTTTGTTAACCCTTTCAATGACGGCCTTGTTCCACCCTCTCTGTGACAGTCTTGTTCCACCCGCTCCATAACAGCTTTGGTTCACCCCTTCAATGACGGCCTTGTTCCACCCTTTCTATGAGGGCCTTGTTCTACCCTTTGTATGAGGGCCTTGTTCCACCCACTCTATTACAATTTTGTTCACATTTTCAAATACGGCCTTGTTTCAGCCTTTCTATCAGAGCCTTGCTTCACCCTCTCCATTACAGCTTTGTTCACCATTTCAATGACGACCTTGTTCCATTCTTTCTATGAGTACCTTGATCCACCCTCTCTATTACACTTTTGTTCACTCTTTCAGTGACAGCCTTGTTTCATCCTCTCTATGACAGCCTTGTTCCACTCTCTCTATTACAGGCTTGTTCAACCCTCTCAATGAAGACCTTCTTCCACCCGCCCCAAAAAGCTTGTTCCACCAGCTTTGTTCACCCTTTCTATGACGGCCTTGTTCCACCCTCTCTATGAGGGCCTTGTTCCACCCTCTCTATTACAGCTTTGTTCACCCTTTCAATGAGGGACTTGTTCCACCATTTCTGTGTGAGCCTTGTTCCATCCTCTCCATTACAGCTTTCTTCACCCTTTCAATGATGGTTTTGTTCCACCCGTTCTATGAGGGCTTTGATCCACTCTCTCTATTACAGCTTTGTTCACCCTTTCAATGACGGCCTTGTTCTACCCTTTCAATGAGGGCCTTGTTCCACCCTCTCTATTACAATGTTGTTCACCCTTTCAAATACGGCCTTGTTCCACCCCCTCAATGACGGCCTTGTTCTACCCTCTCTATGAAGACCTTGTTGCACCCTTTGTATGAGGGCCTTGTTCCACCCTCTCTATTACAGCTTTGTTCACCTTTTCAATGTCGGCCTTCTTTCACCCTTTCTATGACGGCCTTCTTCCACCCTCTCTCTTACAGCTTTGATCACCCTTTCAATGACAGCCTTGTTCCACACATTCTAAGAGGGCCTTGTTTTACCCTCTCTATTGCAGCTTTCTTCACCCTTTCAATGACGGCCTTGTTTCACCCTTTCTATGAAGGCCTTTGTCCACCATCTCTATTACAGCTTTGTTCACCCTTTCAATGATGGCCTTGTTCCAACCTTTCAATGAGGGCCTTGTTCCACCCTCTATATTACAGCTTTGGTTCACACTTTCAATGACGGTCCTGTTCTACCCTTTCTATGAGGGCCTTGTTCCACCCTCTCTATTAAGGCTTTGTACTCAATTTCAATGATGGCCTTGTTCCACCATTTCTATGAGGGCCTTGTTCCACCCTCTCTATTGCAGCTTTGTTTCACCCTGTCAATGACGGATTTGTTCCAACCTTTCAATGAGGGCCTTGTTCCACCCTCTATATTGCAGCTTTGGTATACGCTTTCAATGACGGTCCAGTTCTACCCTATCTATGAGGACCTTGTTCCACCCTCTCTTTTACAATTTTGTTCACCCTTTCAATGATGGCCTTCTTCCACCCTCTCATTGACGGTCTTGTTCCACCCTCTCTATGAAGACCTTGTTGCACCCTTTCTATGAGAACCTTGTTCCACCCTCTCTACTACAGCTTTGGTTCACCCTTTCAATGACGGCCTTGTTCTACGCTTTGCAAGAGGGTCTTGTTCCACCCTCTCTATTACAACTTTGATACACCATTTCAATGAAAGCCTTGTTCCACCCTTTCTATGAGGGGCTTGTTCTTCCCTCACTATTACAGCTTTGGTTCAGCCTTTCAATAGCAGCCTTGTTCCACCCTTTCTATGAGGGCCTTGTTCCACCCCCTCTATTACAGCTTTGTTCACACTTTCAATGATGGCCTTGTTCCACCCTTTCTATGAGGGCCTTGCTCCACCCCCGATATTACAGCGTTGTTCACACTTTCAATAATGGCCTTGTTCTACCCCTTCTATGACGGCCTTGTTCCACGCTCTCTATTACAGCTTTGTTCACGCTTTCAATGATGGCCTTGTTCCACCCTGTCTATGAGGGCCTTGTTCCACCCTCTTTATTACAGCTTTGTTCACCCTTTCAATGATGGCCTTGTTCCTCCATCTCTATTGCAGCTTTGTTCACACTTTCAATGTCGGCCTTGTTCCACCCTTTCTATGAGGGCCTTGTACCACACTCTCTATTACAGCTTGGTTCACCCTTTCAATGAAGGCCTTGTTCCACCCTATCTATGAGGGCCTTGTTCCACCCTCTCTATTACACCTTTGGTCACTCTTTCAATGACGGCCTTGTTCCACCCTTTCAACGAGGGCCTTGTTCCACCCTCTCTTTGATAGCCATATTCCACCTTCTCCATTACAGCTTTTGTTCACCCTTTCAATGATGGCCCTGTTCTACACTTTCTATGAGGGCCTTGTTCCACCCTCTATTACAACTTTGGATCACCCTTTCAATGACGGCCTTGTTCCTCCCTTTCTATGACGGCCTTGTTCCACCCTCTCTATTACAGCTTTGTTCACCCTTTCAATGATGGCCTTGTTCTAACTTTTCTATGAGGGCCTTGTTCCCCTCTCGCTATTACAGCCTTGTTTCACACACTCTCAATGACGGCCTTGTTCCACCCTTTATTTGAGGGCCTTGTTCCACCCTCTCTTTTACAGCTTTGTTCACCCTTTCATTGACTGTCTTGTTCCTCCCTTTCTATGAGGGCCTTGTTCTACCCTCTCTATGACAGCTTTGCCCACCCTTTCAATGATGGCCTTGTTCCACCCTTTCTATGATGGCCTTGTTCCACGTTTTCTAAGAGGGCCTTGTTCCACGCTGTCTATTACAGCTTTGTTCACTCATTCAATAATGGCATTGTTCCACCCTTTCTATGAGGGTCTTGTTCCACCCTCTCTATTGCAGCTTTGTTCACTCTTTCAATGAAAGCCTTGTTCCACCCTTTCAATGAGGGCCTTGTTCTACCCTCTCTATTACAGCTTTGTTCACCCTTTCAATGGGGGCCTTGTTCCACCCTTTCTATGAGGGACTTGTTCCACCCTCTCTATTAGAGCTTTGGTTCACCCTTTCAATGACGGCCTTGTTCCACCCTTTCTATGAGGGCCTTGTTCCACCCTATTTATTACAGCTTTGTTCACCCATTCAATGAGGGCCTTGTTCCACCCTCTCTATTGCAGCTTTGTTCACCCTTTCACTGACAGCCTTGTTCCACCCTCTCTGTGATCGCCTTGTTCCTCCCTTTCTATTAAAGCCTTGTTCCATCCTCTCTGTGATGGTCTTGTTCCACACTTTCTATGAGGGCCTTGTTCCACTCTCTATTGAAGCTTTGTTCACCCTTTCAATGACGGCCTTGTTCCAACCTTTCACGAGGGCCTTCTTCTACACTCCCTATTACAGCTTTATTCACCCTTTCAATGACGGCCTTGTTCCACCCTTTCTATCAGGGCCTTGTTCCACCCTCCCTATTAGAGCTTTAGTTCACCCTGTCAATGACGGCCTTGTTCCTTCCTTTCTATGAGGGCCTTGTTCCACCCTATCTATTCCAGCTTTCTTCACCCTTTCAATGACGGCCTTGTCCACCTCTTCTATCAGGGCCTTGTTCCAACCCCTCTATTACAGCTTTGTTCACCCTTTCAATGACGGCCTTGTTCCACCCTTTCTATGAGGGCCTTGTTCCACCCCCTCTATTACAGCTTTGTTCACACTTTCAATGATGGCCTTGTTCCACCCTTTCTATGAGGGCCTTGCTCCACCCCCTGTATTACAGCGTTGTTCACACTTTCAATAATGGCCTTGTTCTACCCTTTCTATGACGGCCTTGTTCCACGCTCTCTATTACAGCTTTGTTCACACTTTCAATGATGGCCTTGTTCCACCCTGTCTATGACGGCCTTGTTCCACCCTCTTTATTACAGCTTTGTTCACCCTTTCAATGATGGCCTTGTTCCTCCATCTCTATTGCAGCTTTGTTCACCCTTTCAATGTCGGCCTTGTTCCACCCTTTCCATGAGGGCCTTGTTCCACCCTCCCTCTTAGAGCTTTAGTTCACCCTGTCAATGACGGCCTTGTTCCTCCCTTTCTATGAGGGCCTTGTTCCACCCTATCTATTACAGCTTTCTTCACCCTTTCAATGACGGCCTTGTCCACCATTTCTATGAGGGCCTTCTTCCACTCTCTCTATTACAGCTTTCTTCACCCTTTCAATGATGGCATTGTTCCTCCCTTTCTATGAGGGCTTTGTCCCACCCCCCTCTATTACAGCTTTGTTCACACTTTTAATGACGACCTTGTTCCACCTTTTCTATGAGGGCCTTGATCCACCCTCTGTATTACAGCTTTGTTCACCCTTTCCATGACGGCCTTGTTCCACCCTTTCAATGAGGGCCTTGTTCTACCCTCTCTATTACATCTTTGTTCACCCTTTTAATGATGGCCTTGTTCCTCCCTTTCTATGAGGGCCTTGTTCCACCCTCTCTATTAGAGCTTTGGTTCGCCCTTTCAATGACGGCCATGTTCTACCCTTTCTATGAAGGCCTTGTTCCACCCTCTCTATTACAGCTTTGTTCACCCTTTCGATGATGGCCTTGTTCTACACTTTCAATGACGGCCTTGTTCCACCCTCTCTATTACAGCTTTGTTCACCCTTCTAATAATGGCCTTTTTACACCCTTTCTATGAGGGCCTTGTTCCACCCTCTCTATTACAGCTTTCTTACACCCTCTCTGTGACGGCCTTCTACCATGCTCTCTGTTACAACTTTGTTCACCCTTTCAATGATGGCCTTGTTCCACTATTTCTATAAGGGCCTTGTTCCACCCTCTTTATTACAGCTTTGTTCACCCTTTCAATGATGTCCTTGTTCAACCATCTCTATTACAGCTTTGTGCAACCTTTCAATGTCGGCCTTGTTCCACCCTTTCTATGAGGGCCTTGTTCCACCCTCTCTATTACAGCTTTGGTTTACCCTTTCAATGTTGACCGTGTTCCACCCTTTCTGTGAGGAACTTGTTCCACCCTCTCTATTACAGCTTTTGTTAACCCTTTCAATGACGGTTTTGTTCCAGCCTTTCTATGAGGGCCTTGGTCTACCCTCTCTAATACAGATTTGCTTCACCATTTCAATGACGGCCTTGTTCCACCCGCTCTATGAGGAACTTGTTCCACCCTCTCTATTACACCTTTGCTCACCCTTTCAATGATGTCATTGTTCCAACCTTTCTAAGAGGGCCTTGTTCCACCCTCTCTATTACAGCTTTGTTCATCCTTTCAGTGACAGCCTTGTTCCTCTCTGTCTATGAGGGCCTTGTTCCACCCTCTCTATTACAACCTTGTTCCACCCTCTCTGTGACGGCCTTGTTCCACCCTTTCTATGAGGGCCTTCTTTCACCCTCTCTATTACAGCTTTCTTCACCCTTTCAATGATGGCCTTGTTCCACCCTTTCTGTTATGCACTTGTTCCACCCTCTCGATTACAGCTTTATTCACCATTTCAATGACGGCCTTGTTCCACCCTCTCTATTACAGCTTTGTTCACCCATTCAATGACGGCCTTGTTGCACCCTTTCAATGAGGGCCTTGTTCTACCCTCTCTATTACAGCTTTGTTCACCCTTTCAATGAGGGCCTTGTTCCACCCTTTCTATGAGGGCCTTGTTCCACCCTCTGTATTAGAGCTTTGGATCACCCTTTCAATGAGGGCCTTGTTCCACCCTATTTATTACAGCTTTGTTCACCCTTTCAATGAGGGCCTTGTTCCACCCTCTCTATTACAGCTTTGTTGAACCTTTCACTGACGGCCTTTTTCCATCCTCTCAGTGATGGCCTTGTTCCACCCTTTCAATTAAAGCCTTGTTCCATCCTCTCTGTGATGGCCTTCTTCCTCCCTTTCTATGAGGGCCTTGTTCCACTCTCTCTATTACAGCTTTCTTCACCCTTTCAATGATGGCCTTGTTCTACCCTTTCTATGATGGCCTTGTTCCACCCTCTTTATTAGAGCTTTGGTTCACAATTTCAATGACGGCCTTGTTCTACCCTTTATATAAGGGCCTTGTTCCACCCTCTTTATTACAGCTTTGTTCACCCTTTCAATTATGGCATTGTTCCACCATTTCTATTACAGCTTTGTTCAACCTTTCAATGATGACCTTGTTCCACCCATTCTCTGAGGGCCTTGTTCCACTCTCTCTATTACAGCTTTGTTCACCCTTTCAATGACGGCCTTGTTCTACCCTTTCATTGAGGGACTTGTTCCACCCTCTCAATTACAGCTTTGGTTCACGCTTTCATTGATCACCTGGTTTAAGCCTTTCTGTGAGGGCCTTGTTCCACCCTCTCTATTACAGCTTATTTCAACTTTTCAATGACGGCCTTGTTCCACCCTTTCTATCGGGGCCTTGTTCCACCCTCTTTATTGCAGCTTTGTTTCACCCTTTCAATGACGGCCATGTTCCACCCTTTCTATTACAGGCTTGTTCCACCCTCTCTATTACAGCTTTGTTCACCCTTTCAATAACGGCCTTGTTCCATCCTTTTTATGAGGGCCTTGTTCCACCCTCTCTATTAGAGCTTTGGTTCACCCTTTCAATGATGGCCTTGTTCCAACCTAACTGTGACAGCCTTGTTCCAACCTCTCTATTACAGCTTTGTTCACCCTTTCAATGACGACGTTGTCCACCTCTTCTATCAGGGCCTTGTTCCACCCCCTCTATTACAGCTTTGTTCACCATTTCAATGACGGCCTTGTCCCACCCTTCATATGAGGGCCTTGTTACACCCTCTCTATTACAGCTTTGTTCACCCTTTCAGTTATGGTCTTGTTCCACCTTTTCTATAAGGGCCTTGTTTCACCCTCTCTATTACAACTTTGTTAACCCTTTCAATGACGGCCTTGTTCCACCCTCTCTGTGACGGTCTTGTTCCACCCGCTCCATAACAGCTTTGGTTCACCCCTTCAATGACGGCCTTGTTCCACCCTTTCTATGAGGGCCTTGTTCTACCCTTTGTATGAAGGCCTTGTTCCACCCACTCTATTACAATTTTGTTCACATTTTCAAATACGGCCTTGTTTCAGCCTTTCTATCAGAGCCTTGCTTCACCCTCTCCATTACAGCTTTGTTCACCCTTTCAATGACGACCTTGTTCCATCCTTTCTATGAGTACCTTGATCCACCCTCTCTATTACACTTTTGTTCACTCTTTCAATGACAGCCTTGATTCATCCTCTCTATGACAGCCTTGTTCCACTCTCTCTATTACAGGCTTGTTCAACCCTCTCAATGAAGACCTTCTTCCACTCGCCCCAAAAGGCTTGTTCCACCAGCTTTGTTCACCCTTTCTATGACGGCCTTGTTCCACCCTCTCTATGAGGGCCTTGTTCCACCCTCTCTATTACAGCTTTGTTCACCCTTTCAATGAGGGACTTGTTCCACCATTTCTGTGAGAGCCTTGTTCCATCCTCTCCATTACAGCTTTCTTCACTCTTTCAATGATGGTTTTGTTCCACCCGTTCTATGAGGGCTTTGATCCACTCTCTCTATTACAGCTTTGTTCACCTTTTCAATGACGGCCATGTTCCTCCCTTTCTATGACGGCTTTCTTCCACCATCTCTATTACAGCTTTGATCACCCTTTCAATGACGGCCTTGTTCAAAGCTTTGCAAGAGGGTCTTGTTCCACCCTCGCTATTACAACTTTGAGTCACCATGTCAATGATAGCCTTGTTCCACCCTCTCTATTACAGCTTTGATTCACCCTTTCAATGAGGGCCATGTTCCAACCTTCATATGAGGGCCTTGTTACACCCTCTCTATTACAGCTTTGTTCACCCTTTCAGTTATGGTCTTGTTCCACCTTTTCTATAAGGGCCTTGTTTCACCCTCTCTATTACAACTTTGTTAACCCTTTCAATGACGGCCTTGTTCCACCCTCTCTGTGACAGTCTTGTTCCACCCGCTCCATAACAGCTTTGGTTCACCCCTTCAATGACGGCCTTGTTCCACCCTTTCTATGAGGGCCTTGCTTCACCCTCTCCATTACAGCTTTGTTCACCATTTCAATGACGACCTTGTTCCATCCTTTCTATGAGTACCTTGATCTACCCTCTCTATTACACTTTTGTTCACTCTTTCAATGACAGCCTTGTTTCATCCTCTCTATGACAGCCTTGTTCCACTCTCTCTATTACAGGCTTGTTCAACCCTCTCAATGAAGACCTTCTTCCACCCGCCCCAAAAAGCTTGTTCCACCAGCTTTGTTCACCCTTTCTATGACGGCCTTGTTCCACCCTCTCTATGAGGGCCTTGTTCCACCCTCTCTATTACAGCTTTGTTCACCCTTTCAATGAGGGACTTGTTCCACCATTTCTGTGAGAGCCTTGTTCCATCCTCTCCATTACAGCTTTCTTCACCCTTTCAATGATGGTTTTGTTACACCCGTTCTATGAGGGCTTTGATCCACTCTCTCTATTACAGCTTTGTTCACCCTTTCAATGACGGCCTTGTTCTACCCTTTCAATGAGGGCCTTGTTCCACCCTCTCTATTACAATTTTGTTCACCCTTTCAAATACGGCCTTGTTCCACCCCCTCAATGACGGCCTTGTTCTACCCTCTCTATGAAGACCTTGTTGCACCCTTTGTATGAGGGCCTTGTTCCACCCTCTCTATTACAGCTTTGTTCACCTTTTCAATGTCGGCCTTCTTTCACCCTTTCTATGACCGCCTTCTTCCACCCTCTCTCTTACAGCTTTGATCACCCTTTCAATGACAGCCTTGTTCCACACATTCTAAGAGGGCCTTGTTTCACCCTCTCTATTACAACTTTGTTAACCCTTTCAATGACGGCCTTGTTCCACCCTCTCTGTGACGGTCTTGTTCCACCCGCTCCATAACAGCTTTGGTTCACCCCTTCAATGACGGCCTTGTTCCACCCTTTCTATGAGGGCCTTGTTCTACCCTTTGTATGAAGGCCTTGTTCCACCCACTCTATTACAATTTTGTTCACATTTTCAAATACGGCCTTGTTTCAGCCTTTCTATCAGAGCCTTGCTTCACCCTCTCCATTACAGCTTTGTTCACCCTTTCAATGACGACCTTGTTCCATCCTTTCTATGAGTACCTTGATCCACCCTCTCTATTACACTTTTGTTCACTCTTTCAATGACAGCCTTGATTCATCCTCTCTATGACAGCCTTGTTCCACTCTCTCTATTACAGGCTTGTTCAACCCTCTCAATGAAGACCTTCTTCCACCCGCCCCAAAAGGCTTGTTCCACCAGCTTTGTTCACCCTTTCTATGACGGCCTTGTTCCACCCTCTCTATGAGGGCCTTGTTCCACCCTCTCTATTACAGCTTTGTTCACCCTTTCAATGAGGGACTTGTTCCACCATTTCTGTGAGAGCCTTGTTCCATCCTCTCCATTACAGCTTTCTTCACCCTTTCAATGATGGTTTTGTTCCACCCGTTCTATGAGGGCTTTGATCCACTCTCTCTATTACAGCTTTGTTCACCTTTTCTATGACGGCCGTGTTCCTCCCTTTCTATGACGGCTTTCTTCCACCATCTCTATTACAGCTTTGATCACCCTTTCAATGACGGCCTTGTTCAAAGCTTTGCAAGAGGGTCTTGTTCCACCCTTGCTATTACAACTTTGAGTCACCATGTCAATGATAGCCTTGTTCCACCATCTCTATTACAGCTTTGATTCACCCTTTCAATGAGGGCGATGTTCCACCCTTCATATGAGGGCCTTGTTACACCCTCTCTATTACAGCTTTGTTCACCCTTTCAGTTATGGTCTTGTTCCACCTTTTCTATAAGGGCCTTGTTTCACCCTCTCTATTACAACTTTGTTAACCCTTTCAATGACGGCCTTGTTCCACCCTCTCTGTGACAGTCTTGTTCCACCCGCTCCATAACAGCTTTGGTTCACCCCTTCAATGACGGCCTTGTTCCACCCTTTCTACGAGGGCCTTGTTCTACCCTTTGTATGAGGGCCTTGTTCCACCCACTCTATTACAATTTTGTTCACATTTTCAAATACGGCCTTGTTTCAGCCTTTCTATCAGAGCCTTGCTTCACCCTCTCCATTACAGCTTTGTTCACCATTTCAATGACGACCTTGTTCCATCCTTTCTATGAGTACCTTGATCCACCCTCTCTATTACACTTTTGTTCACTCTTTCAATGACAGCCTTGTTTCATCCTCTCTATGACAGCCTTGTTCCACTCTCTCTATTACAGGCTTGTTCAACCCTCTCAATGAAGACCTTCTTCCACCCGCCCCAAAAAGCTTGTTCCACCAGCTTTGTTCACCCTTTCTATGACGGCCTTGTTCCACCCTCTCTATGAGGGCCTTGTTCCACCCTCTCTATTACAGCTTTGTTCACCCTTTCAATGAGGGACTTGTTCCACCATTTCTGTGAGAGCCTTGTTCCATCCTCTCCATTACAGCTTTCTTCACCCTTTCAATGATGGTTTTGTTCCACCCGTTCTATGAGGGCTTTGATCCACTCTCTCTATTACAGCTTTGTTCACCCTTTCAATGACGGCCTTGTTCTACCCTTTCAATGAGGGCCTTGTTCCACCCTCTCTATTACAATTTTGTTCACCCTTTCAAATACGGCCTTGTTCCACCCCCTCAATGACGGCCTTGTTCTACCCTCTCTATGAAGACCTTGTTGCACCCTTTGTATGAGGTCCTTGTTCCACCCTCTCTATTACAGCTTTGTTCACCTTTTCAATGTCGGCCTTCTTTCACCCTTTCTATGACGGCCTTTTCCACCCTCTCTCTTACAGCTTTGATAACCCTTTCAATGACAGCCTTGTTCCACACATTCTAAGAGGGCCTTGTTTTACCCTCTCTATTGCAGCTTTCTTCACCCTTTCAAAGACGGCCTTGTTTCACCCTTTCTATGAAGGCCTTTGTCCACCATTTCTATTACAGCTTTGTTCACCCTTTCAATGATGGCCTTGTTCCAACCTTTCAATGAGGGCCTTGTTCCACCCTCTATATTACAGCTTTGGTTCACACTTTCAATGACGGTCCTGTTCTACCCTTTCTATGAGGGCCTTGTTCCAACCTCTCTATTAAGGCTTTGTACTCAATTTCAATGATGGCCTTGTTCCACCATTTCTATGAGGGCCTTGTTCCACCCTCTCTATTGCAGCTTTGTTTCACCCTGTCAATGACGGATTTGTTCCAACCTTTCAATGAGGGCCTTGTTCCACCCTCTATATTACAGCTTTGGTATACGCTTTCAATGACGGTCCAGTTCTACCCTATCTATGAGGACCTTGATCCACCCTCTCTTTTACAATTTTGTTCACCCTTTCAATGATGGCCTTCTTCCACCCTCTCATTGACGGTCTTGTTCCACCCTCTCTATGAAGACCTTGTTGCACCCTTTCTATGAGAACCTTGTTCCACCCTCTCTACTACAGCTTTGGTTCACCCTTTCAATGACAGCCTTGTTCTACGCTTTGCAAGAGGGTCTTGTTCCACCCTCTCTATTACAACTTTGATGCACCATTTCAATGAAAGCCTTGTTCCACCCTTTCTATGAGGGGCTTGTTCTTCCCTCACTATTACAGCTTTGGTTCAGCCTTTCAATAGCAGCCTTGTTCCACCCTTTCTATGAGGGCCTTGTTCCACCCTCTCTATTACAGCTTTGTTCACCTTTTCAATGACAGCCTTGTTCTACGCTTTGCAAGAGGGTCTTGTTCCACCCTCTCTAGTACAACTTTGATTCACCATTTCAATGAAAGCCTTGTTCTACCCTTTCTATGAGGGGCTTGTTCCACCATCTATGTTACAGCTTTGATTTACCCTCTAAACGAGGGCCATGTTCCACCCTTCCTATGAGGGCCTTGTTCCACCCTCTCTATTACAGCTTTGTTCATCCTTTCAATGATGGCCTTGTTCCACCTTTATTATAAGGGCCTTGTTTCACCCTCTCTATTACAACTTTGTTAGCCCTTTCAATGACGGCCTTGTTCCACCCTCTCTGTGACGGCCTTGTTCCACTCTCTCCATTACAGCTTTGGTTCACCCTTTCAATGACGGCCTTGTTCCACCCTTTTTATAAGGGCCTTGTTCTACCCTCTCTATTACAGCTTTGGTCACCCTTTCAATGAGGGCCTTGTTTCACCCTTTCTATGAGGGCCTTTTTCCACCCTCTCTATTAGAGCGTTGGTTCACCCTTTCAATGATGGCCTTGTTCAACCCTTTCTATGATGGCCTTGTTCCAACCTCTTCATTAGAGCTTTGGTTCACCCTTTCAATGACGGCCTTGTTCTACCCTTTCTATAAGGGCCTTGTTCCACCCTCTTTATTACAGCTTTGTTCACCCTTTCAATTATGGCATTATTCCACCATTTCTATTACAGCTTTGTTAAACCTTTCAATAACGACCTTGTTCCATCCTTTCTATGAGTACCTTGATCCACCCTCTCTATTACAGTTTATTTCACTCTTTCAATGATAGCCTTGTTTCACCCTCTCCATGACAGCCTTGTTCCACTCTCTCTATTATAGGCTTGTTCAACCCTCTCAATGAAGACCTTCTTCCACCCTCCCCAACAGCCTTGTTCCACCAGCTTTGTTCAACCTTTCTATGACGGCCTTGTTCCACCCTTTCTATGAGGGACTTGTTCCACCCTCTATATTACAGCTTTGTTCACCCTTTCAATGACGTTCTTTTTCCACCCTTTTCTGAGGGCTTTGTACCACCCTCTCTCTTACAGCTTTGTTCACCCTTTCAATGAGGGCCTTGTTCCACCCTTTCTGTGAGAGCCTTGTTCCATCCTCTCCATTACAGCTTTGTTCACCCTTTCAATGATGTTCTTGTTCCACCTGTTCTATGAGGGCATTGATCCACTCTCTCTATTACAGCTTTGTTCACCCTTTCAATGACAGCCTATTTCTACCCTTTCAATGAGGGACTTGTTCCACCCTCTCAATTACAGCTTACGTTCACGCTTTCATTGATCACCTGGTTTAAGCTTTTCTGTGAGGGTCTTGTTCCACCCTCTCTATTACAGCTTTGGTTCACCCTTGCAATGACGGTTCTGTTCCACCCTTTCAATGAGAGCCTTGTTCCACCCTCTCTATTACAGCTTATGTCACCTTTTCAATGACTGCCTTGTTCCACCCTTTCTATGAGGGCCTTATTCCACCCTCTCTATTAAGTCTTTGTTCACCCTTTCACTGATGGCCTTGTTCTACCCTTTCTATTGGAGCCTTGTTCCACCCTCTCTATTGCAGCTTTGTTTCACCCTTTCAATGTCGGCCATGTTCCACCCTTTCTATTACAGGCTTGTTCCACCCTCTCTATTACAGCATTGTTCACCCTTTCAATAACGGCCTTGTTCCACCCTTTTTATGAGGGCCTTGTTCCACCCTCTCTATTAGAGCTTTGGTTCCACCTTTCAATGATAGCCTTGTTTCATCCTAACTGTGACAGCCTTGTTCCACCCTCTCTATTACAGCTTTGTTCACCCTTTCAATGACGGCCTTGGCCACCTCTTCTATCAGGGCCTTGTTCCAACCCCTCTATTACAGCTTTGTTCACCCTTTCAATGACGGCCTTGTTCCACCCTTTCTATGAGGGCCTTGTTCCACCCCCTCTATTACAGCTTTGTTCACACTTTCAATGATGGCCTTGTTCCACCCTTTCTATGAGGGCCTTGCTCCACCCCCGATATTACAGCGTTGTTCACACTTTCAATAATGGCCTTGTTCTACCCTTTCTATGACGGCCTTGTTCCACGCTCTCTATTACAGCTTTGTTCACGCTTTCAATGATGGCCTTGTTCCACCCTGTCTATGAGGGCCTTGTTCCACCCTCTTTATTACAGCTTTGTTCACCCTTTCAATGATGGCCTTGTTCCTCCATCTCTATTGCAGCTTTGTTCACCCTTTCAATGTCGGCCTTGTTCCACCCTTTATATGAGGGCCTTGTTCCACCCTCTCTATTACAGCTTGGTTCACCCTTTCAATGAAGGCCTTGTTCCACCCTTTCTATGAGGGCCTTGTTCCACCCTCTCTATTACACCTTTGGTCACCCTTTCAATGACGGCCTTGTTCCACCCTTTCAACGAGGGCCTTGTTCCACCCTCTCTTTGATAGCCATATTCCACCTTCTCCATTACAGCTTTTGTTCACCCTTTCAATGATGGCCCTGTTCCACACTTTCTATGAGGGCCTTGTTCCACCCTCTATTCCAACTTTGGATCACCCTTTCAATGACGGCCTTGTTCCTCCCTTTCTATGACGGCCTTGTTCCACCCTCTCTATTACAGCCTTGTTCACCCTTTCAATGATGGCCTTGTTCTAACTTTTCTATGAGGGCCTTGTTCCCCTCTCGCTATTACAGCCTTGTTTCACACACTCTCAATGACGGCCTTGTTCCACCCTTTATATGAGGGCCTTGTTCCACCCTCTCTATTACAGCTTTGTTCACCCTTTCATTGACTGTCTTGTTCCACCCTTTCTATGAGGGCCTTGTTCTACCCTCTCTATGACAGCTTTGCTCACCCTTTCAATGATGGCCTTGTTCCACCCTTTCTATGATGGCCTTGTTCTACGTTTTCTAAGAGGGCCTTGTTCCACGCTGTCTATTACAGCTTTGTTCACTCATTCAATAATGGCATTGTTCCACCCTTTCTATGAGGGTCTTGTTCCACCCTCTCTATTGCAGCTTTGTTCACCCTTTCAATGAAAGCCTTGTTCCACCCTTTCAATGAGGGCCTTGTTCTACCCTCTCTATTACAGCTTTGTTCACCCTTTCAATGGGGGCCTTGTTCCACCCTTTCTATGAGGGACTTGTTCCACCCTCTCTATTAGAGCTTTGGTTCACCCTTTCAATGACAGCCTTGTTCCACCCTTTCTATGAGGGCCTTGTTCCACCCTATTTATTACAGCTTTGTTCACCCATTCAATGAGGGCCTTGTTCCACCCTCTCTATTGCAGCTTTGTTCACCCTTTCACTGACGGCCTTGTTCCACCCTCTCTGTGATCGCCTTGTTCCTCCCTTTCTATTAAAGCCTTGTTCCATCCTCTCTGTGATGGTCTTGTTCCACACTTTCTATGAGGGCCTTGTTCCACTCTCTATTGAAGCTTTGTTCACCCTTTCAATGACGGCCTTGTTCCAACCTTTCACGAGGGCCTTCTTCTACACTCCCTATTACAGCTTTATTCACCCTTTCAATGACGGCCTTGTTCCACCCTTTCTATCAGGGCCTTGTTCCACCCTCCCTATTAGAGCTTTAGTTCACCCTGTCAATGACGGCCTTGTTCCTCCCTTTCTATGAGGGCCTTGTTCCACCCTATCTATTCCAGCTTTCTTCACCCTTTCAATGACGGCCTTGTCCACCTCTTCTATCAGGGCCTTGTTCCAACCCCTCTATTACAGCTTTGTTCACCCTTTCAATGACGGCCTTGTTCCACCCTTTCTATGAGGGCCTTGTTCCACCCCCTCTATTACAGCTTTGTTCACACTTTCAATGATGGCCTTGTTCCACCCTTTATATGAGGGCCTTGCTCCACCCCCTATATTACAGCGTTGTTCACACTTTCAATAATGGCCTTGTTCTACCCTTTCTATGACGGCCTTGTTCCACGCTCTCTATTACAGCTTTGTTCACACTTTCAATGATGGCCTTTTTCCACCCTGTCTATGACGGCCTTGTTCCACCCTCTTTATTACAGCTTTGTTCACCCTTTCAATGATGGCCTTGTTCCTCCATCTCTATTGCATCTTTGTTCACCCTTTCAATGTCGGCCTTGTTCCACCCTTTCCATGAGGGCCTTGTTCCACCCTCCCTCTTAGAGCTTTAGTTCACCCTGTCAATGACGGCCTTGTTCCTCCCTTTCTATGAGGGCCTTGTTCCACCCTATCTATTACAGCTTTCTTCACCCTTTCAATGACGGCCTTGTCCACCATTTCTATGAGGGCCTTGTTCCACCCTCTCTATTACACCTTTGGTCACCCTTTCAATGACGGCCTTGTTCCACCCTTTCAACGAGGGCCTTGTTCCACCCTCTCTTTGATAGCCATATTCCACCTTCTCCATTACAGCTTTTGTTCACCCTTTCAATGATGGCCCTGTTCCACACTTTCTATGAGGGCCTTGTTCCACCCTCTATTACAACTTTGGATCACCCTTTCAATGACGGCCTTGTTCCTCCCTTTCTATGACGGCCTTGTTCCACCCTCTCTATTACAGCTTTGTTCACCCTTTCAATGATGGCCTTGTTCTAACTTTTCTATGAGGGCCTTGTTCCCCTCTCGCTATTACAGCCTTGTTTCACACACTCTCAATGACGGCCTTGTTCCACCCTTTATATGAGGGCCTTGTTCCACCCTCTCTATTACAGCTTTGTTCACCCTTTCATTGACTGTCTTGTTCCACCCTTTCTATGAGGGCCTTGTTCTACCCTCTCTATGACAGCTTTGCTCACCCTTTCAATGATGGCCTTGTTCCACCCTTTCTATGATGGCCTTGTTCCACGTTTTCTAAGAGGGCCTTGTTCCACGCTGTCTATTACAGCTTTGTTCACTCATTCAATAATGGCATTGTTCCACCCTTTCTATGAGGGTCTTGTTCCACCCTCTCTATTGCAGCTTTGTTCACCCTTTCAATGAAAGCCTTGTTCCACCCTTTCAATGAGGGCCTTGTTCTACCCTCTCTATTACAGGTTTGTTCACCCTTTCAATGGGGGCCTTGTTCCACCCTTTCTATGAGGGACTTGTTCCACCCTCTCTATTAGAGCTTTGGTTCACCCTTTCAATGACGGCCTTGTTCCACCCTTTCTATGAGGGCCTTGTTCCACCCTATTTATTACAGCTTTGTTCACCCATTCAATGAGGGCCTTGTTCCACCCTCTCTATTGCAGCTTTGTTCACCCTTT
The DNA here is from genome assembly GCF_031143425.1 of Pleurodeles waltl. NCBI lineage: Eukaryota > Metazoa > Chordata > Amphibia > Caudata > Salamandridae > Pleurodeles > Pleurodeles waltl. The sequence continues at coordinate 1,008,123,711 of NC_090450.1, read as the reverse complement.
CACTGACGGCCTTGTTCCACCCTCTCTGTGATCGCCTTGTTCCTCCCTTTCTATTAAAGCCTTGTTCCATCCTCTCTGTGATGGTCTTGTTCCACACTTTCTATGAGGGCCTTGTTCCACTCTCTATTGAAGCTTTGTTCACCCTTTCAATGACGGCCTTGTTCCAACCTTTCACGAGGGCCTTCTTCTACACTCCCTATTACAGCTTTATTCACCCTTTCAATGACGGCCTTGTTCCACCCTTTCTATCAGGGCCTTGTTCCACCCTCCCTATTAGAGCTTTAGTTCACCCTGTCAATGACGGCCTTGTTCCTCCCTTTCTATGAGGGCCTTGTTCCACCCTATCTATTCCAGCTTTCTTCACCCTTTCAATGACGGCCTTGTCCACCTCTTCTATCAGGGCCTTGTTCCAACCCCTCTATTACAGCTTTGTTCACCCTTTCAATGACGGCCTTGTTCCACCCTTTCTATGAGGGCCTTTTTCCACCCCCTCTATTACAGCTTTGTTCACACTTTCAATGATGGCCTTGTTCCACCCTTTATATGAGGGCCTTGCTCCACCCCCTATATTACAGCGTTGTTCACACTTTCAATAATGGCCTTGTTCTACCCTTTCTATGACGGCCTTGTTCCACGCTCTCTATTACAGCTTTGTTCACACTTTCAATGACGGTCTTTTTCCACCCTTTTCTGAGGGCTTTGTACCACCCTCTCTCTTACAGCTTTGTTCACCCTTTCAATGAGGGCCTTGTTCCACCCTTTCTGTGAGAGCCTTGTTCCATCCTCTCCATTACAGCTTTGTTCACCCTTTCAATGATGTTCTTGTTCCACCTGTTCTATGAGGGCCTTGATCCACTCTCTCTATTACAGCTTTGTTCACCCTTTCAATGACAGCCTATTTCTACCCTTTCAATGAGGGACTTGTTCCACCCTCTCAATTACAGCTTACGTTCACGCTTTCATTGATCACCTGGTTTAAGCTTTTCTGTGAGGGTCTTGTTCCACCCTCTCTATTACAGCTTTGGTTCACCCTTGCAATGACGGTTCTGTTCCACCCTTTCAATGAGAGCCTTGTTCCACCCTCTCTATTACAGCTTATGTCACCTTTTCAATGACTGCCTTGTTCCACCCTTTCTATGAGGGCCTTATTCCACCCTCTCTATTAAGTCTTTGTTCACCCTTTCACTGATGGCCTTGTTCTACCCTTTCTATTGGGGCCTTGTTCCACCCTCTCTATTGCAGCTTTGTTTCACCCTTTCAATGTCGGCCATGTTCCACCCTTTCTATTACAGGCTTGTTCCACCCTCTCTATTACAGCATTGTTCACCCTTTCAATAACGGCCTTGTTCCACCCTTTTTATGAGGGCCTTGTTCCACCCTCTCTATTAGAGCTTTGGTTCCACATTTCAATGATAGCCTTGTTTCATCCTAACTGTGACAGCCTTGTTCCACCCTCTCTATTACAGCTTTGTTCACCCTTTCAATGACGGCCTTGGCCACCTCTTCTATCAGGGCCTTGTTCCAACCCCTCTATTACAGCTCTGTTCACCCTTTCAATGACGGCCTTGTTCCACCCTTTCTATGAGGGCCTTGTTCCACCCCCTCTATTACAGCTTTGTTCACACTTTCAATGATGGCCTTGTTCCACCCTTTATATGAGGGCCTTGCTCCACCCCCTATATTATAGCGTTGTTCACACTTTCAATAATGGCCTTGTTCTACCCTTTCTATGACGGCCTTGTTCCACGCTCTCTATTACAGCTTTGTTCACACTTTCAATGATGGCCTTGTTCCACCCTGTCTATGAGGGCCTTGTTCCACCCTCTTTATTACAGCTTTGTTCACCCTTTCAATGATGGCCTTGTTCCTCCATCTCTATTGCATCTTTGTTCACCCTTTCAATGTCGGCCTTGTTCCACCCTTTCCATGAGGGCCTTGTTCCACCCTCCCTCTTAGAGCTTTAGTTCACCCTGTCAATGACGGCCTTGTTCCTCCCTTTCTATGAGGGCCTTGTTCCACCCTATCTATTACAGCTTTCTTCACCCTTTCAATGACGGCCTTGTCCACCATTTCTATGAGGGCCTTCTTCCACTCTCTCTATTACAGCTTTCTTCACCCTTTCAATGATGGCATTGTTCCTCCCTTTCTATGAGGGCTTTGTCCCACCCCCCTCTATTACAGCTTTGTTCACACTTTAAATGACGACCTTGTTCCACCTTTTCTATGAGGGCCTTGATCCACCCTCTGTATTACAGCTTTGTTCACCCTTTCCATGACGGCCTTGTTCCACCCTTTCAATGAGGGCCTTGTTCTACCCTCTCTATTACATCTTTGTTCACCCTTTTAATGATGGCCTTGTTCCTCCCTTTCTATGAGGGCCTTGTTCCACCCTCTCTATTAGAGCTTTGGTTCACCCTTTCAATGACGGCCATGTTCTACCCTTTCTATGAAGGCCTTGTTCCACCCTCTCTATTACAGCTTTGTTCACCCTTTCGATGATGGCCTTGTTCTACACTTTCAATGACGGCCTTGTTCCACCCTCTCTATTACAGCTTTGTTCACCCATTCAATGACGGCCTTGTTGCACCCTTTCAATGAGGGCCTTGTTCTACCCTCTCTATTACAGCTTTGTTCACCCTTTCAATGAGGGCCTTGTTCCACCCTTTCTATGAGGGCCTTGTTCCACCCTCTGTATTAGAGCTTTGGATCATCCTTTCAATGAGGGCCTTGTTCCACCCTATTTATTACAGCTTTGTTCACCCTTTCAATGAGGGCCTTGTTCCACCCTCTCTATTACAGCTTTGTTGAACCTTTCACTGACGGCCTTTTTCCATCCTCTCAGTGATGGCTTTGTTCCACCCTTTCAATTAAAGCCTTGTTCCATCCTCTCTGTGATGGCCTTCTTCCTCCCTTTCTATGAGGGCCTTGTTCCACTCTCTCTATTACAGCTTTCTTCACCCTTTCAATGATGGCCTTGTTCTACCCTTTCTATGATGGCCTTGTTCCACCCTCTTTATTAGAGCTTTGGTTCACCCTTTCAATGACGGCCTTGTTCTACCCTTTCTATAAGGGCCTTGTTCCACCCTCTTTATTACAGCTTTGTTCACCCTTTCAATTATGGCATTGTTCCACCATTTCTATTACAGCTTTGTTCAACCTTTCAATGATGGCCTTGTTCCACCCATTCTCTGAGGGCCTTGTTCCACTCTCTCTATTACAGCTTTGTTCACCCTTTCAATGACGGCCTTGTTCTACCCTTTCATTGAGGGCCTTGTTCCACATTCTCAATTACAGCTTTGGTTCACGCTTTCATTGATCACCTGGTTTAAGCCTTTCTGTGAGGGCCTTGTTCCACCCTCTCTATTACAGCTTATTTCAACTTTTCAATGACGGCCTTGTTCCACCCTTTCTATCGGGGCCTTGTTCCACCCTCTTTATTGCAGCTTTGTTTCACCCTTTCAATGACGGTCATGTTCCACCCTTTCTATTACAGGCTTGTTCCTCCCTCTCTATTACAGCTTTGTTCACCCTTTCAATAACGGCCTTGTTCCATCCTTTTTATGAGGGCCTTGTTCCACCCTCTCTATTAGAGATTTGGTTCACCCTTTCAATGATGGCCTTGTTCCATCCTAACTGTGACAGCCTTGTTCGAACCTCTCTATTACAGCTTTGTTCACCCTTTCAATGACGACGTTGTCCACCTCTTCTATCAGGCCTTGTTCCACCCCCTCTATTACAGCTTTGTTCACCATTTCAATGACGGCCTTGTCCCACCCTTTCTATGAGGGCCTTGTTCCACCCCCTCTATTACAGCTTTGTTCACACTTTCAATGATGGCCTTGTTCCACCCTTTCTATGAGGGCCTTGCTCCACCCCCTCTATTACAGCTTTGTTCACACTTTCAATGATGGCCTTGTTCTACCCTTTCTATGACAGCCTTGTTCCACGCTCTCTTTTACAGCTTTGTTCACACTTTCAATGATGGCCTTGTTTCACCCTTTCTATGAGGGCCTTGTTCCACCCTCTCTATTACAGCTTTGTTCACCCTTTCAATGATGGCCTTGTTCCACCCTTTTTTATGAGGTCCTTGTTCCACCGTCTCTATTAGACCTTTGGTCACCCTTTCAATGACGGCCTTGTTCCACCCTTTCAACGAGGGCCTTGTTCCACCCTCTCTTTGATAGCCATGTTCCACCTTCTCCATTACAACTTTAGTTCACCCTTTCAATGATGACCCTGTTCCACCCTCTATTACAGCTTTGGTTCACCCTTTCAATGACGGCCTTGTTCCTCCCTTTCTATGACTGCCTTGTTCCACCTCTCTATTACAGCTTTGTTCACCCTTTCAATGATGGCCTTGTTCTAACTTTTCTATGAGGGCTTTGTTCCCCTCTCGCTATTACAGCCTTGTTTCACACACTCTCAATGACGGCCTTGTTCCTTCCTTTCTATGAGGTCCTTGTTCCACCCTCTCTATTACAGCTGTGTTCACCCTTTCGATGATGGCCTTGTTCTTCCCTTTCAATGACGGTCTTGTTCCACCCTCTTTACTACTGCTTTGTTCACCCTTTCAATAACTGCCTTGTTCCACCCTTTCTATGAGGGCCTTGTTCTACCCTCTCTATTACAGCTTTGCTCACCCTTTCTATGATGGCCTTGTTCCACACTTTCTATGAGGGCTTTGTTCCACCCTCTGTATTTCAGAGGTGTTCACCCTGTCAATGATGGCCTTGTTCCACCCTTTTTAAGAGGGCCTTGTTCCACCCGCTCTATTACAGCTTTGTTCACTCATTCAATAATGGCATTCTTCCACCCCTTCTATGAGGGCCTTGTTGCACCCTCTCTATTACAGCTTTGTTCAACCTTTCAATGACGGCCTTGTTCCACCCTTACAATGAGGGCCTTGTTCTACCCTCTCTATTACAGCTTTGTTCACCCTTTCAATAGGGCCTTGTTCCACCCTTTCAATGATTGCCTTGTTCCAACCTCTCTATTAGAGCTTTGGTTCACCCTTTCAATGACGGCCTTGTTCCACCCTTTCTATAAGGGCCTTGTTCCTCCCTATTTATTACAGCTTTGTTCACCCTTTCAATGAGGGCCTTGTTACACCCTCTCTATTGCAGCTTTGTTCACCCTTTCACTGACGGCCTTGTTCCATCCTCTCTGTGATGGCCTTATTCCAACCTTTCCATTAAAGCTTTGTTCCATCCTCTCTGTGATGGTCTTGTTCCACCCTTTCTATGAGGACCTTGTTCCACTCTCTATTGAAGCTTTGTTCATCCTTTCAATGATGGACTTGTTCCACCCTTTCACGAGGGCCTTGTTCTACACTTTCTATTACAGCTTTATTCACCCTTTCAATGACGGCCTTGTTCCACCCTTTCTATGAGGGCCTTGTTCTACCCTCTCTATTACAGCTTTGTTCACCCTTTCAAAAGGGCCTTGTTCCACCCTTTCAATGATTGCCTTGTTCCAACCTCTCTATTAGAGCTTTGGTTCACCCTTTCAATGACGGCCTTGTTCCACCCTTTCTATAAGGGCCTTGTTCCTCCCTATTTATTACAGCTTTGTTCACCCTTTCAATGAGGGCCTTGTTCCACCCTCCCTATTAGAGCTTTAGTTCACCCTTTCAGTGACGGCCTTGTTCTACCCTTTCTATTAGGGCTTTGTTCCACCCTATCTATTACAGCTTTCTTCACCCTTTCAATGACGGCCTTCTTCCACTCTTTCTATGAGGGCCTTGTTCCACGCTCTCTATTACAGCTTTCTTCACCCTTTTAATGATGGCCTTGTTCCACCCTTTCTATGAGGGCCTTTTTCCACCCTCTCTATTACAGCTTTGTTCACCCTTTCGATGATGGCCTTGTTCTACACTTTCAATGACCGCCTTGTTCCACCCTCTCTATTACAGCTTTGTTCATCCTTCTAATAATGGCCTTTTTACACCCTTTCTATGTGGGCCTTGTTCCACCCTCTCTATTACAGCTTTGTTACATCCTCTCTGTGGCGGCCTTATACCACGATCTCTATTACAACTTTGTTCACCCTTTCAATGATGGCCTTGTTCCACTATTTCAACAAGGGCCTTGTTCCACCCTCTTTATTACAGCTTTGTTCACCCTTTCAATGATGGCCTTGTTCAACCATCTCTATTACAGCTTTGTTCATCCTTTCAGTGACAGCCTTGTTCCTCTCTGTCTATGAGGGCCTTGTTCCACCCTCTCTATTACAACCTTGTTCCACCCTCTCTGTGACTGCCTTGTTCCATCCTTTCTATGAGGGCCTTCTTTCACCCTCTCTATTACAGCTTTCTTCACCCTTTCAATGATGGCGTTGTTCCACCCTTTCTGTTATGCACTTGTTCCACCCTCTCGATTACAGCTTTATTCACCCATTCAATGACTGCCTTGTTGCACCCTTTCAATGAGGGCCTTGTTCCACGCTCTCTTTTACAGCTTTGTTCACACTTTCAATGATGGCCTTGTTTCACCCTTTCTATGAGGGCCTTGTTCCACCCTCTCTATTACAGCTTTGTACACCCTTTCAATGATGGCCTAGTTCCACCCTTTTTATGAGGTCCTTGTTCCACCCTCTCTATTAGACCTTTGGTCACCCTTTCAATGACGGCCTTGTTCCACCCTTTAAACGAGGGCCTTGTTCCACCCTCTCTTTGATAGCCATGTTCCACCTTCTCCATTACAGCTTTAGTTCACCCTTTCAATGATGACCCTGTTCCACCCTCTATTACAGCTTTGGTTCACCCTTTCAATGACGGCCTTGTTCCTCCCTTTCTATGACTGCCTTGTTCCACCTCTCTATTACAGCTTTGTTCACCCTTTCAATGATGGCCTTGTTCTAACTTTTCTATGAGGACTTTGTTCCCCTCTCGCTATTACAGCCTTGTTTCACACACTCTCAATGACGGCCTTGTTCCTTCCTTTCTATGAGGTCCTTGTTCCACCCTCTCAATCACAGCTGTGTTCACCCTTTCGATGATGGCCTTGTTCTTCCCTTTCAATGACGGTCTTGTTTCACCCTCTTTACTACTGCTTTGTTCACCCTTTCAATGACTGCCTTGTTCCACCCTTTCTATGAGGGCTTTGTTCCACCCTCTGTATTTCAGAGTTGTTCACCCTGTCAATGATGGCCTTGTTCCACCCTTTTTAAGAGGGCCTTGTTCCACCCGCTCTATTACAGCTTTGTTCACTCATTCAATAATGGCATTCTTCCACCCCTTCTATGAGGGCCTTGTTCCACCCTCTCTATTACAGCTTTGTTCAACCTTTCAATGACGGCCTTGTTCCACCCTTTCAATGAGGGCCTTGTTCTACCCTCTCTATTACAGCTTTGTTCACCCTTTCAATAAGGGCCTTGTTCCACCCTTTCTATGATTGCCTTGTTCCAACCTCTTTATTAGAGCTTTGGTTCACCCTTTCAATGACGGCCTTGTTCCACCCTTTCTATAAGGGCCTTGTTCCACCCTATTTATTACAGCTTTGTCCACTCTTTCAATGAGGGCCTTGTTCCACCCTCTCTATTGCAGCTTTGTTCACCCTTTCACTGACGGCCTTGTTCCATCCTCTCTGTGATGGCCTTGTTCCACCCTTTCCATTAAAGCTTTGTTCCATCCTCTCTGTGATGGTCTTGTTCCACCCTTTCTATGAGGACCTTGTTCCACTCTCTATTGAAGCTTTGTTCATCCTTTCAATGATGGACTTGTTCCACCCTTTCACGAGGGCCTTGTTCTACACTCTCTATTACAGCTTTATTCACCCTTTCAATGACGGCCTTGTTCCACCCTTTCTATGAGGGCCTTGTTCCACCCTCCCTATTAGAGCTTTAGTTCACCCTTTCAATGACGGCCTTGTTCTACCCTTTCTATTAGGGCCTTGTTCCACCCTATCTATTACAGCTTTTTTCACATTTTCAATGACGGCCTTCTTCCACTCTTTCTATGAGGGCCTTGTTCCACGCTCTCTATTACAGCTTTCTTCACCATTTTAATGATGGCCTTGTTCCACCCTTTCTATGAGGGCCTTGTTCCACCTCTCTATTACAGCTTTGTTCACCCTTTCGATGATGGCCTTGTTCTACACTTTCAATGACCGCCTTGTTCCACCCTCTCTGTTACAGCTTTGTTCACCCTTCTAATAATGGCCTTTTTACACCCTTTCTATGAGGGCCTTGTTTCACCCTCTCTATTACAGCTTTGTTACACCCTCTCTGTGGCGGCCTTATACCACGCTCTCTATTACAACTTTGTTCACCATTTCAATGATGGCCTTGTTCCACTATTTCTACAAGGGCCTTGTTCCACCCTCTTTATTACAGCTTTGTTCACCCTTTCAATGATGGCCTTGTTCAACCATCTCTATTACAGCTTTGTTCAACCTTTAAATGTCGGCCTTGTTCCACCCTTTCTATGAGGGCCTTCTTCCACCCTCTCTATTACAGCTTTGGTTTACCCTTTCAATGTTCACTGTGTTCCACCCTTTCTGTGAGGAACTTGTTCCACCCTCTCTATTACAGCTTTTGTTCACCCTTTCAATGACGGTTTTGTTCCAACCTTTCTATGAGGGCCTTCTTCCACCCTCTCTAATACAGATTTGTTTCACCATTTCAATGACGGCCTTGTTCCACCCTCTCTATGAGGAACTTGTTCCACCCTCTCTATTACACCTTTGCTCACCCTTTCAATGATGGCCTTGTTCCAACCTTTCTAAGAGGGCCTTGTTCCACCCTCTCTATTACAACTTTGTTCATCCTTTCAGTGACAGCCTTGTTCCTCTCTGTCTATGAGGGCCTTGTTCCACCCTCTCTATTACAACCTTGTTCCACCCTCTCTGTGACGGCCTTGTTCCACCCTTTCTATGAGGGCCTTCTTTCACCCTCTCTATTACAGCTTTCTTCACCCTTTCAATGATGGCCTTGTTCCACCCTTTCTGTTAAGCACTTGTTCCACCCTCTCGATTACAGCTTTATTCACCCTTTCAATGACAGCCTTGTTCCACCCTCTCTATTACAGCTTTGTTCACCCATTCAATGACGACCTTGTTGCACCCTTTCAATGAGGGCCTTGTTCTACCCTCTCTATTACAGCTTTGTTCACCCTTTCAATGAGGGCCTTGTTCCACCCTTTCTATGAGGGCCTTGTTCCACCCTCTCTATTAGAGCTTTGGTTCACCCTTTCAATGACGGCCTTGTTCCACCCTTTCTATGAGGGCCTTGTTCCACCCTATTTATTACAGCTTTGTTCACCCTTTCAGTGAGGGCCTTGTTCCACCCTCTCTATTACAGCTTTGTTGAACCTTTCACTGACGGCCTTGTTCCATCCTCTCAGTGATGGCCTTGTGCCACCCTTTCAATTAAAGCCTTGTTCCATCCTCTCTGTGATGGCCTTCTTCCGCCCTTTCTATGAGGGCCATATTCCACTCTCTCTATTACAGCATTCTTCACCCTTTCAATGATGGCCTTGTTCTACCCTTTCTATGATGGCCTTGTTCCACCCTCTCTATTAGAGCTTTGGTTCACCCTTTCAATGACGGCCTTGTTCTACCCTTTCTATAAGGGCCTTGTTCCACCCTCTTTATTACAGCTTTGTTCACCCTTTCAATTATGGCATTGTTCCTCCATTTCTATTACAGCTTTGTTCAACCTTTCAATGATGGCCTTGTTCCACCCAATCTCTGAGGGCCTTGTTCCACCCTCTCTATTACAGCTTTGTTCACTCTTTCAATGTCTGCCTTGTTCCACCTTTTCTATGAAGGCCTTGTTCCACCCTCTCCATTACAGCTTTGTTCACCCTTTCAATGATGGTCTTGTTCCACCCTTTCTATGAGGGCCTTAATCCACTCTCTCTATTACAGCTTTGTTCACCCTTTCAATGACGGCCTTGTTCCACCCTTTCTATGAGGGCCTTATTCCACACTCTCTATTAAGGCTTTGTTCACCCTTTCAATGATGGCCTTGTTCCACCCTTTCTATCGGGCCTTGATCCACCCTCTTTATTGCAGCCTTGTTTCGCCCTTTCAATGAGGGCCATGTTCCACCCTTTCTATTACAGGCTTGTTCCACCCTCTCTATTACAGCTTTGTTCACCCTTTCAATAACGGGCTTGTTCCACCCTTTTTATGAGGGCCTTGTTCCACCCTCTCTATTAGAGCTTTGGTTCACCCTTTCAATGATGGCCTTGTTCCATCCTAACTGTGACAGCCTTGTTCCAACCTCTCTATTACAGCTTTGTTCACCCTTTCAATGACGGCCTTGTCCACCTCTTCTATCAGGGCCTTGTTCCACCCCCTATATTACAGCTTTGTTCACCATTTCAATGATGGCCTTGTTCTACCCTATCTATGAGGGCCTTGTTCCACCCCGTCTATTACAGCTTTGTTCACACTTTAAATGATGGCCTTGTTCCACCCTTTCTATGAGGGCCTTGCTCCACCCCCTCTATTACAGCTTTGTTCACACTTTCAATGATGGCCTTGTTCTACCCTTTCTATGATGGCCTTGTTCCACGCTCTCTATTACAGCTTTGTTAACACTTTCAATGATGGCCTTCTTTCACCCTTTCTATGATGGCCTTGTTCCACCCTCTCTATTACAGCTTTGTTCACCCTTTCAATGATGGCATTGTTCCACCCTTTTTTATGAGGTCCTTGTTCCACCCTCTCTATTAGACCTTTGGTCACCCTTTCAATGACGGCCTTGTTCCACCCTTTCAACGAGGGCCTTGTTCCACCCTCTCTTTGATAGCCATGATCCACCTTCTCCATTACAGCTTTAGTTCACCCTTTCAATGATGACCCTGTTCCACCCTCTATTACAGCTTTGGTTCACCCTTTCAATGACTGCCTTGTTCCTCCCTTTCTATGACGGCCTTGTTCCACCTCTCTATTACAGCTTTGTTCACCCTTTCAATGAGGGCCTTGTTCTAACTTTTCTATGAGGGCCTCGTTCCCCTCTCGCTATTACAGCCTTGTTTCACACATTCTCAATGACGTCCTTGTTCCTTCCTTTCTATGAGGGCCTTGTTCCACCCTCTCTATTACAGCTTTGTTCACCCTTTCGATGATGGCCTTGTTCTACCCTTTCAATGACGGCCTTGTTCCACCCTCTTTACTACTGCTTTGTTCACTCTTTCAATGACTGCCTTGTTCCACCCTTTCTATGAGGGCCTTGTTCTACCCTCTGTATTACAGCTTTGCTCACCCTTTCAATGATGGCCTTGTTCCACCCTTTCTATGAGGGCTTTGTTCCACCCTCTGTATTTCAGAGTTGTTCACCCTTTCAATGATGGCCTTGTTCCACCCTTTCTGAGAGGGCCTTGTTCCACCCGCTCTATTACAGCTTTGTTCACTCATTCAATAATGGCATTCTTCCACCCCTTCTATGAGGGCCTTGTTCAACCCTCTCTATTACAGCTTTGTTCACCCTTTCAATGACGGCCTTGTTGTACCCTTTCTATGAGGGTCTTGTTCCACCCTATCTATTACAGCTTTCTTCAACCTTTCAGTGACGGCCTTGTTCCACCCTTTCTATGAGGGCCTTGTTCCACGCTCTCTATTACAGCTTTCTTCACCCTTTCTATGATGGCCTTGTTCCACCCTTTCTGTGGGGGCCTTGTTCCACCCTCTCTATTACAGCTTTGTTCACTCTTTCGATGATGGCCTTGTTTTACACTTTCAATGACGGCCTTGTTCCACCCTCTCTATTACAGCTTTGTTCACCCTTTCAATGACTGCCGTGTTCCACCCTTTCTATGAGGGCCTTGTTCTACCCTATTACAGGTTTGCTCACCCTTTCAATGATGGCCTTGTTCCACCCTTTCTATGAGGGCCGTGTTCCACCATCTGTATTTCAGATTTGTTCACCCTTTCAATGATGGCCTTGTTCCAACCTCTCTAAGAGGGCCTTGTTCAACCCTCTCTATTACAGCTTTGTTCACTCATTCAATAATGGCATTGTTCCACCCTTTCTATGAGGGCCTTATTCCACCCTCTCTATTACAGCTTTGTTCTCACTTTCAATGACGGCCTTGTTACACCCTTTCAATGAGGGCCTTGTTCTACCCTCTCTATTACAGCTTTGTTCACCCTTTCAATGAGGGCCTTGTTCCACCCTCTCTATTAGAGCTTTGGTTCATCCTTTCAATGACGGCCTTGTTCCACCCTTTCTATGAGGGCCTTGTTCCACCCTATTTATTACAGCTTTGTTCACCCTTTCAATGATGGCCTTGTTCCATCCTAACTGTGACAGCCTTGTTCCAACCTCTCTATTACAGCTTTGTTCACCCTTTCAATGACGGCCTTGTCCACCTCTTCTATCAGGGCCTTGTTCCACCCCCTATATTACAGCTTTGTTCACCATTTCAATGATGGCCTTGTTCTACCCTATCTATGAGGGCCTTGTTCCACCCCGTCTATTACAGCTTTGTTCACACTTTAAATGATGGCCTTGTTCCACCCTTTCTATGAGGGCCTTGCTCCACCCCCTCTATTACAGCTTTGTTCACACTTTCAATGATGGCCTTGTTCTACCCTTTCTATGATGGCCTTGTTCCACGCTCTCTATTACAGCTTTGTTAACACTTTCAATGATGGCCTTCTTTCACCCTTTCTATGATGGCCTTGTTCCACCCTCTCTATTACAGCTTTGTTCACCCTTTCAATGATGGCATTGTTCCACCCTTTTTTATGAGGTCCTTGTTCACCCTCTCTATTAGACCTTTGGTCACCCTTTCAATGACGGCCTTGTTCCACCCTTTCAACGAGGGCCTTGTTCCACCCTCTCTTTGATAGCCATGATCCACCTTCTCCATTACAGCTTTAGTTCACCCTTTCAATGATGACCCTGTTCCACCCTCTATTACAGCTTTGGTTCACCCTTTCAATGACTGCCTTGTTCCTCCCTTTCTATGACGGCCTTGTTCCACCTCTCTATTACAGCTTTGTTCACCCTTTCAATGAGGGCCTTGTTCTAACTTTTCTATGAGGGCCTCGTTCCCCTCTCGCTATTACAGCCTTGTTTCACACATTCTCAATGACGTCCTTGTTCCTTCCTTTCTATGAGGGCCTTGTTCCACCCTCTCTATTACAGCTTTGTTCACCCTTTCGATGATGGCCTTGTTCTACCCTTTCAATGACGGCCTTGTTCCACCCTCTTTACTACTGCTTTGTTCACTCTTTCAATGACTGCCTTGTTCCACCCTTTCTATGAGGGCCTTGTTCTACCCTCTGTATTACAGCTTTGCTCACCCTTTCAATGATGGCCTTGTTCCACCCTTTCTATGAGGGCTTTGTTCCACCCTCTGTATTTCAGAGTTGTTCACCCTTTCAATGATGGCCTTGTTCCACCCTTTCTGAGAGGGCCTTGTTCCACCCGCTCTATTACAGCTTTGTTCACTCATTCAATAATGGCATTCTTCCACCCCTTCTATGAGGGCCTTGTTCAACCCTCTCTATTACAGCTTTGTTCACCCTTTCAATGACGGCCTTGTTGTACCCTTTCTATGAGGGTCTTGTTCCACCCTATCTATTACAGCTTTCTTCAACCTTTCAGTGACGGCCTTGTTCCACCCTTTCTATGAGGGCCTTGTTCCACGCTCTCTATTACAGCTTTCTTCACCCTTTCTATGATGGCCTTGTTCCACCCTTTCTGTGGGGGCCTTGTTCCACCCTCTCTATTACAGCTTTGTTCACTCTTTCGATGATGGCCTTGTTTTACACTTTCAATGACGGCCTTGTTCCACCCTCTCTATTACAGCTTTGTTCACCCTTTCAATGACTGCCGTGTTCCACCCTTTCTATGAGGGCCTTGTTCTACCCTATTACAGGTTTGCTCACCCTTTCAATGATGGCCTTGTTCCACCCTTTCTATGAGGGCCGTGTTCCACCATCTGTATTTCAGATTTGTTCACCCTTTCAATGATGGCCTTGTTCCAACCTCTCTAAGAGGGCCTTGTTCAACCCTCTCTATTACAGCTTTGTTCACTCATTCAATAATGGCATTGTTCCACCCTTTCTATGAGGGCCTTATTCCACCCTCTCTATTACAGCTTTGTTCTCACTTTCAATGACGGCCTTGTTACACCCTTTCAATGAGGGCCTTGTTCTACCCTCTCTATTACAGCTTTGTTCACCCTTTCAATGAGGGCCTTGTTCCACCCTCTCTATTAGAGCTTTGGTTCATCCTTTCAATGACGGCCTTGTTCCACCCTTTCTATGAGGGCCTTGTTCCACCCTATTTATTACAGCTTTGTTCACCCTTTCAATGAGGGCCTTGTTCCACCCTCTCTATTGCAGCTTTGTTCACCCTTTCACTGACGGCCTTGTTCCACCATCTCTGTGATGGCCTTGTTCCACCCTTTCTATTAAAGCCTTGTTCCATCCTCTCTGTGATGGTCTTGTTCCACCCTTTCTATGAGGGCCTTGTTCCACTCTGTATTGAAGCTTTGTTCACCCTTTCAATGACGGCCTTGTTCCACCCTTTCACGGGGGCCTTGTTCTACACTCCCTATTACAGCTTTATTCACCATTTCAATTACGGCCTTGTTCCATCCTTTCTATGAGGGCCTTGTTCCACCCTCACTATTAGAGCTTTAGTTGACCCTTTCAATAACGGCCTTATTCTACCCTTTCTATGATGGCCTTGTTCCACCATATCTATTACACCTTTGTTCACCCTTTCAATGACGGCCTTGTTCCACCCTTTCTATGAGGGCCTCGTTCCACTCTCTCTATTACAGCTTTCTTCACCCTTTCAATGATGGCCTTGTTCCACCCTTTTTATGAGGGCCTTGTTCCACCCTCTCTATTAGAGCTTTGGTTCACCCTTTCAATGACGGCCTTGTTCTACCCTTTCTATGACAGCCTTGTTCCACCCTATCTATTACAGCTTTCTTCACCCTTTCAATGATGGCCTTGTTCCGCCCTTTCAATGATGGCCTTGTTCAACCATCTCTATAACAGCTTTGTTCAACCCTTCAATGTCGTCCTTGTTCCACCCTTTCTATGAGGGCCTTGTTCCACCCTCTCTATTACAGCTTTGGTTTACCCTTTCAATGACGGCCTTGTTCCACCCTTTCTATGAGGGCCTTGTTCCACCCTCTCTATTACAGCTTTGTTCATCCTTTCAGTGACAGCCTTGTTCCTCTCTGTCTATGAGGGCCTTGTTCCACCCTCTCTATTACAACCTTGTTCCACCCTCTCTATGACGGCCTTGTTCCACCCTTTCTATGAGGGCCTTCTTCCACCCTCTCTATTACAGCTTTCTTCACCCTTTCAATAATGGCCTTGTTGCACCCTTTCTGTTATGCACTAGTTCCACACTCTAGATTACAGCTTTGTTCACCCTTTCCATGACGGCCCTGTTCCACCTTTTGTATGAAGGCCTTGCTACACCCTCTCTATTACAGGTTTATTCACCCTTTCAATGAAGGCCTTGTTCCACCCTTCTTGTTATGCCCTTGTTCCACTCTCTCGAATACAGCTTTATTCACCCTTTCAATGACGGCCTTGTTCCACCCTTTCTATGAGGGCCTTGTTCCATCCTCTGTATTTCAGATTTGTTCACCCTTTCAATGACGGCCTTGTTCCACCCTTTCTAAGAGGGCCTTGATCCACCCTCTCTATTACAGCTTTGTTCACTCATTCAATAATGGCATTGTTCCACCCTTTCTATGAGGGCCTTGTTCCACCCTCTCTATTACAGCTTTGCTCACCCTTTCAATGACGGCCTTGTTCCACCCTTTCAATGAGGGCCTTGTTCTACCCTCTCTATTTCAGCTTTGTTCATCCTTTCAATGATGGACTTGTTCCACCCTTTCACGAGGGCCTTGTTCCACCCTTTCTATGAGGGCCTTGTTCCACCCTCTCTATTAGAGCTTTGGTTCACCCTTTCAATGACGGCCTTGTTCCACCCTTTCTATGAGGGCTTTGTTCC
Source organism: Pleurodeles waltl (assembly GCF_031143425.1). Lineage (NCBI taxonomy): Eukaryota > Metazoa > Chordata > Amphibia > Caudata > Salamandridae > Pleurodeles > Pleurodeles waltl. The sequence continues at coordinate 1,008,107,769 of NC_090450.1, read as the reverse complement.
ACCCTATTCATTACAGCTTGGTTCACCCTTTCAATGAGGGCCTTGTTCCACCCTCTCTAATACAGCTTTGTTCACCCTTTCACTGACGGCCTTGTTCCATCCTCTCAGTGATGGCCTTGTTCCATCCTTTCAATTAAAGCCTTGTTCCATCCTCTCTGTGATGGCCTTCTTCCACCCTTTCTATGAGGGCCTTGTTCCACCCTCTCTATTACAGCTTTTTTCACCCATTAAATGATGGCTTTGTTCCACCATCTCTATTGAAGCTTTGTTCACCCTTTCAATGACGGTCTTGTTCCATCCTTTCACGAGGGCCATGTTCTACACTCTCTATTACAGCTTTATTCACCCTTTCAATGACGGCCTTGTTCCACCCTTTCTATGAGGGCCTTGTTCCACCATCCCTATTAGAGCTTTAGTTCACCCTTTCAATGACTGCCTTGTTCTACACTTTCTATTAGGGCCTTTTTCCACCCTCTCTATTAGAGCTTTGGTTCACCATTTCAATTACGGCCTTGTTCTACCCTTTCTATGAGGGCCTTTTCCCACCCTCTCTATTACAGCTTTGTTCACCCTTTCAATGACGGCCTTGTCCACCTTTTCTATGAGGGCCTTGTTCCACCCTCTCGATTACAGCTTTGTTCACACTTTCAATGACGGCCTTGTTCCACCCTCTCTATTACAGCTTTATTCACCCTTCCAATGATGGCATTATTCCAGCCTTTCTATGAGGGCCTTGATCCACCCTCTGTATTACAGCTTTGTTCACCCTTTCAATGACGGCCTTGTTCCACCCTTTCTAAGAGGGCCTTGTCCCACCCTCTCTATTAGAGCTTTGGTTCACCCTTTCAATGACGACTTTTTGCACCCTTTCTATGAGGGCCTTGCTCCACCCTCTCTATTACAGCTTTGTTCCACCCTCTCTGTGACGGCTTTGTTCCACGCTCTCTATTACAGCTGTGTTCCCCCTTTTAATGAGGGCCATTTTCCACCCTTTATATAAGGGCCTTGTTCCACCCTCTTTATTACAGCATTGTTCACCCTTACAATGGTGGCCTTGTTCCACCATTTCTATTACAGCTTTGTTCAACCTTTCAATGTCGGCCTTGTTCCACCCTTTCTATGAGGGCCTTATTCCACCCTCTCTATTAAGGCTTTGTTCACCCTTTCAATGATGGCCTTGTTCCACCCTTTCTATCGGGGCCTTGTTCCACCCTCTCTATTGCAGCTTTGTTTCACCCTTTCAATGACGCCCATGTTCCACCCTTTCTATTACAGGCTTGTACCACCCTCTCTATTACAGCTTTGTTCACCTTTTCAATAACGGCCTTGTTCCACCCTTTCAATGATGGCCTTGTTTCATCCTAATTGTGACTCCCTTGTTCCACCATCTCTTTTACAGCTTTGTTCACCCTTTCAATGACTGCCTTTTCCACCTCTTATATCAGGGTCTTGTTCCAACCCCTCTATTACAGCTTTGTTCACCCTTTCAATGACGGACTTGTTCCACCCTTTCTATGAGGGCCTTGCTCCACCCCCTCTATTACAGCTTTGTTCACACTTTTCAATGATGGCCTTGTTTCACCCTTTCTATGAGGGCCTTGTTCCACCCCCTCTATAACATCTTTGTTCACACTTTCAATGATGGCCTTGTTCCACCCTTTCTATGAGCGCCTTGCTCCACCCCCTCTATTACAGCTTTGTTCACACTTTCAATGATGGCCTTGTTCTACCCTTTCTATGACGGCCTTGTTCCACGCTCTCTATTACAGCTTTGTTCACACTTTCAATGATGGCCTTGTTTCAGCCTTTCTCTCAGAGCCTTGCTCCACCCTCTCCATTACAGCTTTGTTCACCCTTTCAATGATGGCCTTGTTCCACCCTTTCTATCGGGGCCTTGTTCCACCCTCTCTATTGCAGCTTTGTTTCACCCTTTCAATGACGGCCATGTTCCACCCTTTCTATTACAGGCTTGTACCACCCTCTCTATTACAGCTTTGTTCACCCTTTCAATAATGGCCTTGTTCCACCCTTTTTATGAGGGCCTTGTTCCACCCTCTCTATTAGAGCTTTGGTTCACTTTTCAATGATGGCCTTGTTTCATCCTAATTGTGACTCCCTTGTTCCACCCTCTCTTTTACAGCTTTGTTCACCCTTTCAATGACTGCCTTTTCCACCTCTTCTATCAGGGCCTTGTTCCAACCCCTCTATTACAGCTTTGTTCACCCTTTCAATGACGGCCTTGTTCCACCCTTTCTATGAGGGCCTTGCTCCACCCCCTCTATTACAGCTTTGTTCACACTTTCAATGATGGCTTTGTTCCACCCATTCTCTGAGGGCCTTGTTCCACCCTCTCTATTACAGCATTGCTCACCCTTTCAATGATGGCCTTGTTCTAACCTTTCTAAGAGGGCCTTTCAGTGTCAGCCTTGTTCCACCCTTTCTATGAAGGCATTGTTCCACCCTCTCCATTACAGCTTTGTTCACCCTTTCAATGATGGTCTTGTTCCACCCTTTCTATGAGGGCCTTGATCCACTCTCTCTATTACAGCTTTGTTCACCCTTTCAATGACGGCCTTGTTCTACCCTTTCAATGAGGGCCTTGTTCAACCCTCTCAATTAGAGCTTTGGTTCACGCTTTCATTGATCACCTGGTTTAAGCCTTTCTGTGCGGGCCTTGTTCCACCATCTCTATTACAATTTTGGTTCACCCTTTCAATGAAGGTTCTGTTCCATCCTTTCTATGAGGGCCTTGTTCCACCCTCTCTATTACAGCTTATTTCAACTTTTCAATGACGGCCTTGTTCCACCCTTTCTATGAGTACCTTGATCCACCCTCTCTATTACAGTTTTGTTCACTCTTTCAATGACAGCCTTGTTTCACCCTCTCTATGACAGCCTTGTTCCACTCTCTCTATTACAGGCTTGTTCAACCCTCTCAATGAAGACCTTCTTCCACCCTCCCCAACAGCCTTGTTCCACCTTTTGTATGAGGGCCTTGATCCACCATCTGTATTACAACTTTGTTCAGCCTTTCCATGACCGCCTTGTTCCACCCTTTCAATGAGGGCCTTTTTCTACCCTCTCTATTACAGCTTTGTTCACCCTTTCAATGACAGCCTTGTTCCTCCCCTTCTTTGAGGGCCTTGTTCCACCCTCTCTATTAGAGCTTTGGTTCACCCTTTCAATGACGGCCATGTTCCACCCTTTCTATGAGGGCCTTGTTCCACCCTCTGTATTACAGATTTGTTCACCCTTTCAATGACGGCCTTGTCCACCTTTTCTATGAGGGCCTTGTTCCACACTCTATTACAGCTCTCTTCACCCTTTCAATGATGGCCTTGTTCCACCCTTTCTATGAGGGCCTTGTTCGACCCCATCTATTACAGCTTTGTTCACACTTTCAATGATGGCCTTGTTCCACCCTTTCTATGAGGGCCTTGTTCCACCCTCTCTATTACAGCTTTGTTACACCCTCTCTGTGACGGCCTTATACCACCCTCTCTATTACAACTTTGTTCACCCTTTAAATGACGGCCTTGTTCCACTATTTCTATAAGGGCGTTGTTCCACCCTCTTTATTACAGCTTTGTTCACCCTTTCAATGATGGCCTTGTTCAACCATCTCTATTACAGCTTTGTTCAACCTTTCAAAGTCGGCCTTGTTCCACCCTTTCTATGAGGGCCTTGTTCCACCCTCTCTATTACAGCTTTGGTTTACCCTTTCAATGTCGACCGTGTTCCACCCTTTCTGTGAGGAACTTGTTCCACCCTCTCTATTACAGCTTTTGTTCACCCTTTCAATGACGGTTTTGTTCCAGCCTTTCTATGAGGGCCTTGTTCCACCCTCTCTAATACAGATTTGTTTCACCATTTCAATGACGGCCTTGTTCCACCCCCTCTATGAGGAACTTCTTCCACCCTCTCTATTACACCTTTGCTCACCCTTTCAATGATGGCCTTGTTCCAACCTTTCTAAGAGGGCCTTGTTTCACCCTCTGTATTACAGCTTTCTTCATCCTTTCAGTGACAGCCTTGTTCCTCTCTGTCTATGAGGGCCTTGTTCCACCCTCTCTATTACAACCTTGTTCCACCCTCTCTGTGACGGCCTTGTTCCACCCTTTCTATGAGCGCCTTCTTTCACCCTCTCTATTACAGCTTTCTTCACCCTTTCAATGATGGCCTTGTTCCACCCTCTCTATTACAGCTTTGTTCACCCGTTCAATGACGGCCTTGTTCCACCCTTTCAATGAGGGCCTTATTCTACCCTCTCTATTACAGCTTTGTTCACCCTTTCAATGAGGGCCTTCTTCCACCCTTTCTATGAGGGCCTTGTTCCACCCTTTCTATGAGGGCATTGTTCCACCCTATTTATTACTGCTTTGTTCACCCTTTCAATGAGGGCCTTATTCTACCCTCTCTATTACAGCTTTGTTGAACCTTTCACTGACGGCCTTGTTCCATCCTCTCAGTGATGGCCTTGTTCCACCCTTTCAATTAAAGCCTTGTTCCATCCTCCCTATTAGAGCATTAGTTCACCCTTTCAATGACGGCCTTGTTCTACCCTTTCTATGAGGGCCTTGTTCCACCCTATCTATTACAGCTTTCTTCACCCTTTCAATGATGGCCTTGTTCTACCCTTTCTATGAGGGCCTTGTTCCACCCTCTCTATTAGAGCTTTGGTTCACCCTTTCAATGACGGCCTTGTTCTACCCTTTCTATAAGGGCCTTGTTCCACCCTCTTTATTACAGCTTTGTTCACCCTTTCAATTATGGCATTGTTCCACCATTTCTATTACAGCTTTGTTCAACCTTTTAATGTCGGACTTGTTCCACCCTTTCTATGAGGACATTCTTCCACCCTCTCTATTACAGCTTTGGTTTACGCTTTCAATGATGGCCTTGTTCCACCCATTCTCTGAGGGCCTTGTTCCACCCTCTCTATTACAGCATTGCTCAACCTTTCAGTGATGGCCTTGTTCCAACCTTTCTAAGAGGGCCTTGTTCCACCCTCTCCATTACAACTTTCTTCATCCTTTCAGTGACAGCCTTGTTCCTCTCTGTCTATGAGGGCCTTGTTCCACCCTCTCTATTACAACCTTGTTCCACCCTCTCTGTGACAGCCTTGTTCCACCCTTTCTATGAGGGCCTTCTTTCACCCTCTCTATTGCAGCTTTCTTCACCCTTTCAATGATGGCCTTGTTCCACCCTTTCTGTTATGCATTTGTTCCACCCTCTCGATTACAGCTTTATTCACTCTTTCAATGACATCCTTGTTCCACCCTCTCTATTACAGCTTTGTTCACCCATTCAATGACGGCCTTGTTCCACCCTTTCAATGAGCGCCTTGTTCTACCCTCTCTATTACAGCTTTGTTCACCCTTTCAATGAGGGCCTTGTTCCACCCTTTCTATGAGGGCCTTGTTCCACCCTCTCTATTAGAGCTTTGGTTCACCCTTTCAATGATGGCCTTGTTCCACCCTTTCTATGAGGGCATTGTTCCACCCTATTTATTACAGCTTTGTTCACCCTTTCAATGAGGGCCTTGTTCCACCCTCTCTATTACAGCTTTGTTGAACCTTTCACTGACGGCCTTGTTCCATCCTCTCAGTGATGGCCTTGTTCCACCCTTTCAATTAAAGCCTTATTCCATCCTCCCTATTAGAGCTTTAGTTCACCCTTTCAATGACGGCCTTGTTCTTCGCTTTCTATGAGGGCCTTGTTCCACCCTATCTATTACAGCTTTCTTCACCCTTTCAATGACGGCCTTATACCACCCTCTCTATTACAACTTTGTTCACCCTTTAAATGACGGCCTTGTTCCACTATTTCTATAAGGGCGTTGTTCCACCCTCTTTATTACAGCTTTGTTCACCCTTTCAATGATGGCCTTGTTCAACCATCTCTATTACAGCTTTGTTCAACCTTTCAAAGTCGGCCTTGTTCCACCCTTTCTATGAGGGCCTTGTTCCACCCTCTCTATTACAGCTTTGGTTTACCCTTTCAATGTCGACCGTGTTCCACCCTTTCTGTGAGGAACTTGTTCCACCCTCTCTATTACAGCTTTTGTTCACCCTTTCAATGACGGTTTTGTTCCAGCCTTTCTATGAGGGCCTTGTTCCACCCTCTCTAATACAGATTTGTTTCACCATTTCAATGACGGCCTTGTTCCACCCCCTCTATGAGGAACTTCTTCCACCCTCTCTATTACACCTTTGCTCACCCTTTCAATGATGGCCTTGTTCCAACCTTTCTAAGAGGGCCTTGTTTCACCCTCTGTATTACAGCTTTCTTCATCCTTTCAGTGACAGCCTTGTTCCTCTCTGTCTATGAGGGCCTTGTTCCACCCTCTCTATTACAACCTTGTTCCACCCTCTCTGTGACGGCCTTGTTCCACCCTTTCTATGAGCGCCTTCTTTCACCCTCTCTATTACAGCTTTCTTCACCCTTTCAATGATGGCCTTGTTCCACCCTCTCTATTACAGCTTTGTTCACCCGTTCAATGACGGCCTTGTTCCACCCTTTCAATGAGGGCCTTATTCTACCCTCTCTATTACAGCTTTGTTCACCCTTTCAATGAGGGCCTTCTTCCACCCTTTCTATGAGGGCCTTGTTCCACCCTTTCTATGAGGGCATTGTTCCACCCTATTTATTACTGCTTTGTTCACCCTTTCAATGAGGGCCTTATTCTACCCTCTCTATTACAGCTTTGTTGAACCTTTCACTGACGGCCTTGTTCCATCCTCTCAGTGATGGCCTTGTTCCACCCTTTCAATTAAAGCCTTGTTCCATCCTCCCTATTAGAGCATTAGTTCACCCTTTCAATGACGGCCTTGTTCTACCCTTTCTATGAGGGCCTTGTTCCACCCTATCTATTACAGCTTTCTTCACCCTTTCAATGATGGCCTTGTTCTACCCTTTCTATGAGGGCCTTGTTCCACCCTCTCTATTAGAGCTTTGGTTCACCCTTTCAATGACGGCCTTGTTCTACCCTTTCTATAAGGGCCTTGTTCCACCCTCTTTATTACAGCTTTGTTCACCCTTTCAATTATGGCATTGTTCCACCATTTCTATTACAGCTTTGTTCAACCTTTTAATGTCGGACTTGTTCCACCCTTTCTATGAGGACATTCTTCCACCCTCTCTATTACAGCTTTGGTTTACGCTTTCAATGATGGCCTTGTTCCACCCATTCTCTGAGGGCCTTGTTCCACCCTCTCTATTACAGCATTGCTCAACCTTTCAGTGATGGCCTTGTTCCAACCTTTCTAAGAGGGCCTTGTTCCACCCTCTCCATTACAACTTTCTTCATCCTTTCAGTGACAGCCTTGTTCCTCTCTGTCTATGAGGGCCTTGTTCCACCCTCTCTATTACAACCTTGTTCCACCCTCTCTGTGACAGCCTTGTTCCACCCTTTCTATGAGGGCCTTCTTTCACCCTCTCTATTGCAGCTTTCTTCACCCTTTCAATGATGGCCTTGTTCCACCCTTTCTGTTATGCATTTGTTCCACCCTCTCGATTACAGCTTTATTCACTCTTTCAATGACATCCTTGTTCCACCCTCTCTATTACAGCTTTGTTCACCCATTCAATGACGGCCTTGTTCCACCCTTTCAATGAGCGCCTTGTTCTACCCTCTCTATTACAGCTTTGTTCACCCTTTCAATGAGGGCCTTGTTCCACCCTTTCTATGAGGGCCTTGTTCCACCCTCTCTATTAGAGCTTTGGTTCACCCTTTCAATGATGGCCTTGTTCCACCCTTTCTATGAGGGCATTGTTCCACCCTATTTATTACAGCTTTGTTCACCCTTTCAATGAGGGCCTTGTTCCACCCTCTCTATTACAGCTTTGTTGAACCTTTCACTGACGGCCTTGTTCCATCCTCTCAGTGATGGCCTTGTTCCACCCTTTCAATTAAAGCCTTATTCCATCCTCCCTATTAGAGCTTTAGTTCACCCTTTCAATGACGGCCTTGTTCTTCCCTTTCTATGAGGGCCTTGTTCCACCCTATCTATTACAGCTTTATTCACCCTTTCAATGACGGCCTTGTTCCACCCTTTCTATGAGGGCCTTGTTCCACTCTCTCTATTACAGCTTTCTTCACCCTTTCAATGATGGCCTTGTTCTACCCTTTCTATGAGGGCCTTGTTCCACCCTCTCTATTAGAGCTTTGGTTCACCCTTTCAATGACAGCCTTGTTCTACCCTTTCTATAAGGGCCTTGTTCCACCCTCTTTATTACAGCTTTGTTCACCCTTTCAATTATGGCATTGTTCCAACTTTTCTATTACAGCTTCGTTCAACCTTTCAATGTCGGCCTTGTTCCACCCTTTCTATGAGGACCTTGTTCCACCCTCTCTATTACAGCTTTGGTTTACGCTTTCAATGATGGCCTTGTTCCACCCATTCTCTGAGGGCCTTTTTCCACCCTCTCTATCACAGCTTTGTTCACCCTTTCAATGTCAGCCTTGTTCCACCCTTTCTATGAAGGCCTTGTTCCACCCTCTCCATTACAGCTTTGTTCACCCTTTCAATGATTGTCTTGTTCCACCCTTTCTATGAGGGCCTTGATCCACTCTCTCTATTACAGCTTTGTTCACACTTTCAATGATGGCCTTGTTCTACCCTTTCAATGATGGCCTTGTTCCACCCTCTCAATTACAGCTTTGGTTCACGCTTTCATTGATCACCTGGATTAAGCCTTTCTGTGAGGGCCTTGTTCCACCATCTCTATTACAATTTTGGTTCACCCTTTCAATGACGGTTCTGTTCCACCCTTTCTATGAGGGCCTTGTTCCACCCTCTCTATTACAGCTTATTTCAACTTTTCAATGACGGCCTTGTTCCACCCTTTCTATGAGGGCCTTATTCCCCCCTCTCTATTAAGGCTTTGTTCACCCTTTCAATGATGGCCTTATTCCACCCTTTCTATCGGGGCCTTTTTCCACCCTCTCTATTGCAGCTTTTTTCACCCTTTCAATAATGGCCTTGTTCAACCCTTTTTATGAGGGCCTTGTTCCACCCTCTCTATTAGAGCTTTGGTTCACCCTTTCAATGATGGCCTTGTTCCATCCTAACTGTGACAGCCTTGTTCCAACCTCTCAATTACAGCTTTGTTCACCCTTTCAATGACGGCTTTGTCCACCTCTTCTATCATGGCCTTGTTCCACCCCCTCTATTACAGCTTTGTTCACCATTTCAATGACGGCCTTATTGCACCCTTTCTATGAGGGCCTTGTTCCACCCCCTCTATTACAGCTTTGTTCACACTTTCAATGATGGCCTTGTTCCACCCTTTCTATGAGGGCCTTGCTCCACCCCCTCTATTACAGCTTTGTTCACACTTTCAATGATGGCCTTGTTCTACCCTTTCTATGACGGGCTTGTTCCACGCTCTCTATTACAGCTTTGTTCACAATTTCAATGATGGCCTTGTTTCTCCCTTTCTATGAGGGCCTTGTTCAACCCTCTCTATTACAGCTTTGTTCACCCTTTCAATGATGGCCTTGTTCCTCCCTTTTGTATGGGGTCCTTGTTCCACCCTCTCTATTAGAGCTTTGGTCACCCTTTCAATGATGGCCTTGTTCCACCCTTTCAACGAGGGCCTTGTTCCACCCTCTCTTTGATAGCCATGTTCCACCTTCTCCATTACAGCTTTAGTTCACCCTTTCAATGATGACCCTGTTCCACCCTCTATTACAGCTTTGGTTCAACCTTTCAATGACGCCCTTGTTCCTCCCTTTCTATGACGGCCTTTTTCCACCTCTCTATTACAGCTTTGTTCACCCTTTCAATGATGGCCTTGTTCTAACTTTTCTATGAGGGCCTTGTTCCCCTCTCCCTATTACAGCCTTGTTTCACACACTCTCAATGAAAACCTTGTTCCTCCCTTTCTATGACGGCCTTTTTCCACCTCTCTATTACAGCTTTGTTCACCCTTTCGATGATGGCCATGTTCTATACTTTCAATGACGGCCTTGTTCCACCCTCTTTACTACTGCTTTGTTCACCCTTTCAATGACTGCTTTGTTACACCCTGTCTATGAGGGCCTTGTTCAACCCTCTCTATTACAGCTTTGCTCACCTTTTCAATGATGGCCTTGTTCCACCCTTTCTATGAGGGCTTTGTTCCACCCTCTGTATTTCAGAGTTGTTCACCCTTTCAATGATGGCCTTGTTCCACCCTTTCTAAGAGGGCCTTGTTCCACCCGCTCTATTACAGCTTTGTTCACTCATTCAATAATTGCATGCTTCCACCCCTTCTATGAGGGCCTTGTTCCACGCTCTCTATTAGAGCTTTCTTCACCCTTTCAATGACGGCCTTGTTCCACCCTTTCAATGAGGGCCTTGTTCTACCCTCTCTATTACAGCTTTGTTCACCCTTTCAATAAGGGCCTTGTTCCACACTTTCTATGATTGCCTTGTTCCACCCTCTCTATTAGAGCTTTGGTTCACCCTTTCAATGACGACCTTGTTCCACCCTTTCTATGAGGGCCTTGTTCCACCCTATTTATTACAGCTTTGTTCACCCTTTCAATGAGGGCCTTGTTCGACCCTCTCTATTGCAGCTTTGTTCACCCATTCACTGACGGCCTTGTTCCACCCTCTCTGTGATGGCCTTGTTCCACCCTTTCCATTAAAGCTTTGTTCCATCCTCTCTGTGATGGTCTTGTTCCACCCTTTCCATGAGGGCCTTGTTCCACTCTCTATTGAAGCTTTGTTCACCCTTTCAATGATGGACTTGTTCCACCCCTTCACGAGGGCCTTGTTCTACACTCTCTATTACAGCTTTATTCACCCTTTCAATGACGGCCTTGTTCCACCCTCCCTATTAGAGCTTTAGTTCACCCTTTCAATGACGGCCTTGTTCTACCCTTTCTATTAGGGCCTTGTTCCACCCTATCTATTACAGCTTTCTTCACCCTATCAATGACAGCCTTGTTCCACCCTTTCTATGAGGGCCTTGTTCCACTCTCTCTATGACAGCTTTGTTCACCCTTTCACTGACGGCCTTGTTTCATCCTCTCAGTGATGGCCTTGTTCCATCCTTTTAATTAAAGCCTTGTTCCATCCTCTCTGTGATGGCCTTCTTCCACCCTTTCTATGAGGGCCTTGTTCCACCCTCTCTATTACAGCTTTTTTCACCCATTCAATGATGGCATTGTTCCACCCTCTCTATTGAAGCTTTGTTCACCCTTTCAATGACGGCCATGTTCCACCCTTTCTATTACAGGCTTGTACCACCCTCTCTATTACAGCTTTGTTCACCCTTTCAATAATGGCCTTGTTCCACCCTTTTTATGAGGGCCTTGTTCAACCCTCTCTATTAGAGCTTTGGTTCACTTTTCAATGATGGCCTTGTTTCATCCTAATTGTGACTCCCTTGTTCCACCCTCTCTTTTACAGCTTTGTTCACCCTTTCAATGACTGCCTTTTCCACCTCTTCTATCAGGGCCTTGTTCCAACCCCTCTATTACAGCTTTGTTCACCCTTTCAATGAAGGCCTTGTTCCACCCTTTCTATGAGGGCCTTGCTCCACCCCCTCTATTACAGCTTTGTTCACACTTTCAATGATGGCTTTGTTCCACCCATTCTCTGAGGGCCTTGTTCCACCCTCTCTATTACAGCATTGCTCACCCTTTCAATGATGGCCTTGTTCTAACCTTTCTAAGAGGGCCTTGTTCCACCCTCTCCATTACAGCTTTGTTCACCCTTTCAATGACAGCCTTGTTCTACCCTTTCGGCCTTGTTCCACCCTCTTTATTACAGCTTTGTTCACCCTTTCAATTATGGCATTGTTCCAACATTTCTATTACAGCTTTGTTCAACCTTTCAGTGTCAGCCTTGTTCCACCCTTTCTATGAAGGCCTTGTTCCACCCTCTCCATTACAGCTTTGTTCACCCTTTCAATGATGGTCTTGTTCCACCCTTTCTATGAGGGCCTTGATCCACTCTCTCTATTACAGCTTTGTTCACCCTTTCAATGACGGCCTTGTTCTACCCTTTCAATGAGGGCCTTGTTCCACCCTCTCAATTAGAGCTTTGGTTCACGCTTTCATTGATCACCTGGTTTAAGCCTTTCTGTGCGGGCCTTGTTCCACCATCTCTATTACAATTTTGGTTCACCCTTTCAATGAAGGTTCTGTTCCATCCTTTCTTTGAGGGCCTTGTTCCACCCTCTCTATTACAGCTTATTTCAACTTTTCAATGACGGCCTTGTTCCACCCTTTCTATGAGTACCTTGATCCACCCTCTCTTTTACAGTTTTGTTCACTCTTTCAATGACAGCCTTGTTTCACCCTCTCTATGACAGCCTTGTTCCACTCTCTCTATTACAGGCTTGTTCAACCCTCTCAATGAAGACCTTCTTCCACCCTCCCCAACAGCCTTGTTCCACCTTTTGTATGAGGGCCTTGATCCACCATCTGTATTACAACTTTGTTCAGCCTTTCCATGACCACCTTGTTCCACCCTTTCAATGAGGGCCTTTTTCTACCCTCTCTATTACAGCTTTGTTCACCCTTTCAATGACGGCCTTGTTCCTCCCCTTCTATGAGGGCCTTGTTCCACCCTCTCTATTAGAGCTTTGGTTCACCCTTTCAATGACGGCCATGTTCCACCCTTTCTATGAGGGCCTTGTTCCACCCTCTCTATTACAGATTTGTTCACCCTTTCAATGACGGCCTTGTCCACCTTTTCTATGAGGGCCTTGTTCCACACTCTATTACAGCTCTCTTCACCCTTTCAATGATTGCCTTGTTCCACCCTTTCTATGAGGGCCTTGTTCGACCCCATCTATTACAGCTTTGTTCACACTTTCAATGATGGCCTTGTTCCACCCTTTCTATGAGGGCCTTGTTCCACCCTCTCTATTACAGCTTTGTTACACCCTCTCTGTGACGGCCTTATACCACCCTCTCTATTACAACTTTGTTCACCCTTTCAATGACGGCCTTGTTCCACTATTTCTATAAGGGCGTTGTTCCACCCTCTTTATTACAGCTTTGTTCACCCTTTCAATGATGGCCTTGTTCAACCATCTCTATTACAGCTTTGTTCAACCTTTCAAAGTCGGCCTTGTTCCACCCTTTCTATGAGGGCCTTGTTCCACCCTCTCTATTACAGCTTTGGTTTACCCTTTCAATGTCGACCGTGTTCCACCCTTTCTGTGAGGAACTTGTTCCACCCTCTCTATTACAGCTTTTGTTCACCCTTTCAATGACGGTTTTGTTCCAGCCTTTCTATGAGGGCCTTGTTCCACCCTCTCTAATACAGATTTGTTTCACCATTTCAATGACGGCCTTGTTCCACCCCCTCTATGAGGAACTTCTTCCACCCTCTCTATTACACCTTTGCTCACCCTTTCAATGATGGCCTTGTTCCAACCTTTCTAAGAGGGCCTTGTTTCACCCTCTCTATTACAGCTTTGTTCATCCTTTCAGTGACAGCCTTGTTCCTCTCTGTCTATGAGGGCCTTATTCCACCCTCTCTATTACAACCTTGTTCCACCCTCTCTGTGACGGCCTTGTTCCACCCTTTCTATGAGCGCCTTCTTTCACCCTCTCTATTACAGCTTTCTTCACCCTTTCAATGATGGCCTTGTTCCACCCTTTCTGTTATGCACTTGTTCCACCCTCTCGATTACAGCTTTATTCACCCTTTCAATGATGGCCTTGTTCCACCCTCTCTATTACAGCTTTGTTCACCCGTTCAATGACGGCCTTGTTCCACCCTTTCAATGAGGGCCTTGTTCTACCCTCTCTATTACAGCTTTGTTCACCCTTTCAATGAGGGCCTTGTTCCACCCTTTCTATGAGGGCCTTGTTCCACCCTTTCTATGAGGGCATTGTTCCACCCTATTTATTACTGCTTTGTTCACCCTTTCAATGAGGGCCTTGTTCTACCCTCTCTATTACAGCTTTGTTGAACCTTTCACTGACGGCCTTGTTCCATCCTCTCAGTGATGGCCTTGTTCCACCCTTTCAATTAAAGCCTTGTTCCATCCTCCCTATTAGAGCATTAGTTCACCCTTTCAATGACGGCCTTGTTCTACCCTTTCTATGAGGGCCTTGTTCCACCCTATCTATTACAGCTTTCTTCACCCTTTCAATGATGGCCTTGTTCTACCCTTTCTATGAGGGCCTTGTTCCACCCTCTCTATTAGAGCTTTGGTTCACCCTTTCAATGACGGCCTTGTTCTACCCTTTCTATAAGGGCCTTGTTCCACCCTCTTTATTACAGCTTTGTTCACCCTTTCAATTATGGCATTGTTCCACCATTTCTATTACAGCTTTGTTCAACCTTTTAATGTCGGCCTTGTTCAACCCTTTCTATGAGGACATTCTTCCACCCTCTCTATTACAGCTTTGGTTTACGCTTTCAATGATGGCCTTGTTCCACCCATTCTCTGAGGGCCTTGTTCCACCCTCTCTATTACAGCATTGCTCACCCTTTCAGTGATGGCCTTGTTCCAACCTTTCTAAGAGGGCCTTGTTCCACCCTCTCCATTACAACTTTCTTCATCCTTTCAGTGACAGCCTTGTTCCTCTCTGTCTATGAGGGCCTTGTTCCACCCTCTCTATTACAACCTTGTTCCACCCTCTCTGTGACAGCCTTGTTCCACCCTTTCTATGAGGGCCTTCTTTCACCCTCTCTATTGCAGCTTTCTTCACCCTTTCAATGATGGCCTTGTTCCACCCTTTCTGTTATGCATTTGTTCCACCCTCTCGATTACAGCTTTATTCACTCTTTCAATGACATCCTTGTTCCACCCTCTCTATTACAGCTTTGTTCACCCATTCAATGACGGCCTTGTTCCACCCTTTCAATGAGCGCCTTGTTCTACCCTCTCTATTACAGCTTTGTTCACCCTTTCAATGAGGGCCTTGTTCCACCCTTTCTATGAGGGCCTTGTTCCACCCTCTCTATTAGAGCTTTGGTTCACCCTTTCAATGACGGCCTTGTTCCACCCTTTCTATGAGGGCATTGTTCCACCCTATTTATTACAGCTTTGTTCACCCTTTCAATGAGGGCCTTGTTCCACCCTCTCTATTACAGCTTTGTTGAACCTTTCACTGACGGCCTTGTTCCATCCTCTCAGTGATGGCCTTGTTCCACCCTTTCAATTAAAGCCTTATTCCATCCTCCCTATTAGAGCTTTAGTTCACCCTTTCATTGACGGCCTTGTTCTACCCTTTCTATGAGGGCCTTGTTCCACCCTATCTATTACAGCTTTCTTCCCCCTTTCAATGACGGCCTTGTTCCACCCTTTCTATGAGGGCCTTGTTCCATTCTCTCTATTACAGCTTTCTTCACCCTTTCAATGATGGCCTTGTTCTACCCTTTCTATGAGGGCCTTGTTCCACCCTCTCTATTAGAGCTTTGGTTCACCCTTTCAATGACAGCCTTGTTCTACCCTTTCTATAAGGGCCTTGTTCCACCCTCTTTATTACAGCTTTGTTCACCCTTTCAATTATGGCATTGTTCCAACTTTTCTATTACAGCTTCGTTCAACCTTTCAATGTCGGCCTTGTTCCACCCTTTCTTTGAGGACCTTGTTCCACCCTCTCTATTACAGCTTTGGTTTACGCTTTCAATGATGGCCTTGTTCCACCCATTCTCTGAGGGCCTTTTTCCACCCTCTCTATCACAGCTTTGTTCACCCTTTCAATGTCAGCCTTGTTCCACCCTTTCTATGAAGGCCTTGTTCCACCCTCTCCATTACAGCTTTGTTCACCCTTTCAATGATGGTCTTGTTCCACCCTTTCTATGAGGGCCTTGATCCACTCTCTCTATTACAGCTTTGTTCACACTTTCAATGATGGCCTTGTTCTACCCTTTCAATGATGGCCTTGTTCCACCCTCTCAATTACAGCTTTGGTTCACGCTTTCATTGATCACCTGGATTAAGCCTTTCTGTGAGGGCCTTGTTCCACCATCTCTATTACAATTTTGGTTCACCCTTTCAATGACAGCCTTGTTCCACCCTTTCTATGAGGGCCTTATTCCACCCTCTCTATTAAGGCTTTGTTCACCCTTTCAATGATGGCCTTATTCCACCCTTTCTATCGGGGCCTTTTTCCACCCTCTCTATTGCAGCTTTTTTCACCCTTTCAATAATGGCCTTGTTCAACCCTTTTTATGAGGGCCTTGTTCCACCCTCTCTATTAGAGCTTTGGTTCACCCTTTCAATGATGGCCTTGTTCCATCCTAACTGTGACAGCCTTGTTCCAACCTCTCAATTACAGCTTTGTTCACCCTTTCAATGACGGCTTTGTCCACCTCTTCTATCATGGCCTTGTTCCACCCCCTCTATTACAGCTTTGTTCACCATTTCAATGACGGCCTTATTCCACCCTTTCTATGAGGGCCTTGTTCCACCCCCTCTATTACAGCTTTGTTCACAATTTCAATGATGGCCTTGTTCCACCCTTTCTATGAGGGCCTTGCTCCACCCCCTCTATTACAGCTTTGTTCACACTTTCAATGATGGCCTTGTTCTACCCTTTCTATGACGGGCTTGTTCCACGCTCTCTATTACAGCTTTGTTCACAATTTCAATGATGGCCTTGTTTCTCCCTTTCTATGAGGGCCTTGTTCCACCCTCTCTATTACAGCTTTGTTCACCCTTTCAATGATGGCCTTGTTCCTCCCTTTTGTATGGGGTCCTTGTTCCACCCTCTCTATTAGAGCTTTGGTCACCCTTTCAATGATGGCCTTGTTCCACCCTTTCAACGAGGGCCTTGTTCCACCCTCTCTTTGATAGCCATGTTCCACCTTCTCCATTACAGCTTTAGTTCACCCTTTCAATGATGACCCTGTTCCACCCTCTATTACAGCTTTGGTTCAACCTTTCAATGACGCCCTTGTTCCTCCCTTTCTATGACGGCCTTTTTCCACCTCTCTATTACAGCTTTGTTCACCCTTTCAATGATGGCCTTGTTCTAACTTTTCTATGAGGGCCCTTTTCCCCTCTCGCTATTACAGCCTTGTTTCACACACTCTCAATGAAAACCTTGTTCCTTCCTTTCTATGAGGGCCTTGTTCCACCCTCTCTATTACAGCTTTGTTCACCCTTTCGATGATGGCCATGTTCTATACTTTCAATGACGGCCTTGTTCCACCCTCTTTACTACTGCTTTGTTCACCCTTTCAATGACTGCTTTGTTACACCCTGTCTATGAGGGCCTTGTTCAACCCTCTCTATTACAGCTTTGCTCACCTTTTCAATGATGGCCTTGTTCCACCCTTTCTATGAGGGCTTTGTTCCACCCTCTGTATTTCAGAGTTGTTCACCCTTTCAATGATGGCCTTGTTCCACCCTTTCTAAGAGGGCCTTGTTCCACCCGCTCTATTACAGCTTTGTTCACTCATTCAATAATGGCATGCTTCCACCCCTTCTATGAGGGCCTTGTTCCACGCTCTCTATTAGAGCTTTCTTCACTCTTTCAATGACGGCCTTGTTCCACCCTTTCAATGAGGGCCTTGTTCTACCCTCTCTATTACAGCTTTGTTCACCCTTTCAATAAGGGCCTTGTTCCACACTTTCTATGATTGCCTTGTTCCACCCTCTCTATTAGAGCTTTGGTTCACCCTTTCAATGACGACCTTGTTCCACCCTTTCTATGAGGGCCTTGTTCCACCCTATTTATTACAGCTTTGTTCACCCTTTCAATGAGGGCCTTGTTCCACCCTCTCTATTGCAGCTTTGTTCACCCTTTCACTGACGGCCTTGTTCCACCCTCTCTGTGATGGCCTTGTTCCACCCTTTCCATTAAAGCTTTGTTCCATCCTCTCTGTGATGGTCTTGTTCCACCCTTTCTATGAGGGCCTTGTTCCACTCTCTATTGAAGCTTTGTTCACCCTTTCAATGATGGACTTGTTCCACCCCTTCACGAGGGCCTTGTTCTACACTCTCTATTACAGCTTTATTCACCCTTTCAATGACGGCCTTGTTCCACCCTCCCTATTAGAGCTTTAGTTCACCCTTTCAATGACGGCCTTGTTCTACCCTTTCTATTAGGGCCTTGTTCCACCCTATCTATTACAGCTTTCTTCACCCTTTCAATGACAGCCTTGTTCCACCCTTTCTATGAGGGCCTTGTTCCACTCTCTCTATGACAGCTTTGTTCACCCATTCACTGACGGCCTTGTTTCATCCTCTCAGTGATGGCCTTGTTCCATCCTTTCAATTAAAGCCTTGTTCCATCCTCTCTGTGATGGCCTTCTTCCACCCTTTCTATGAGGGCCTTGTTCCACCCTCTCTATTACAGCTTTTTTCACCCATTCAATGATGGCATTGTTCCACCCTCTCTATTGAAGCTTTGTTCACCCTTTCAATGACAGTATTGTTCCATCCTTTCACGAGGGCCTTGTTCTACACTCTCTATTACAGCTTATTTCAACTTTTCAATGACGGCCTTGTTCCACCCTTTCTATGAGGGCCTTATTCCACCCTCTTTATTAAGGCTTTGTTCACGCTTTCAATGATGGCCTTTTTCCACCCTTTCTATCGGGGCCTTTTTCCACCCTCTCTATTGCAGCTTTTTTCACCCTTTCAATAATGGCCTTGTTCAACCCTTTTTATGAGGGCCTTGTTCCACCCTCTCTATTAGAGCTTTGGTTCACCCTTTCAATGATGGCCTTGTTCCATCCTAACTGTGACAGCCTTGTTCCAACCTCTCAATTACAGCTTTGTTCACCCTTTCAATGACGGCTTTGTCCACCTCTTCTATCATGGCCTTGTTCCACCCCCTCTATTACAGCTTTGTTCACCATTTCAATGACGGCCTTATTCCACCCTTTCTATGAGGGCCTTGTTCCACCCCCTCTATTACAGCTTTGTTCACACTTTCAATGATGGCCTTGTTCCACCCTTTCTATGAGGGCCTTGCTCCACCCCCTCTATTACAGCTTTGTTCACACTTTCAATGATGGCCTTGTTCTACCCTTTCTATGACGCGCTTGTTCCACGCTCTCTATTACAGCTTTGTTCACAATTTCAATGATGGCCTTGTTTCACCCTTTCTATGAGGGCCTTGTTCCACCCTCTCTATTACAGCTTTGTTCACGCTTTCAATGATGACCTTGTTCCACCCTTTTGTATGGGGTCCTTGTTCCACCCTCTCTATTAGAGCTTTGGTCACCCTTTCAATGATGGCCTTGTTCCACCCTTTCAACGAGGGCCTTGTTCCACCCTCTCTTTGATAGCCATGTTCCACCTTCTCCATTACAGCTTTAGTTCACCCTTTCAATGATGACCCTGTTCCACCCTCTATTACAGCTTTGGTTCAACCTTTCAATGACGCCCTTGTTCCTCCCTTTCTATGACGGCCTTTTTCCACCTCTCTATTACAGCTTTGTTCACCCTTTCAATGATGGCCTTGTTCTAACTTTTCTATGAGGGCCTTGTTCCCCTCTCGCTATTACAGCCTTGTTTCACACACTCTCAATGAAAACCTTGTTCCTTCCTTTCTATGAGGGCCTTGTTCCACCCTCTCTATTACAGCTTTGTTCACCCTTTCAATGATGGCCATGTTCTATACTTTCAATGACGGCCTTGTTCCACCCTCTTTACTACTGCTTTGTTCACCCTTTCAATGACTGCTTTGTTACACCCTGTCTATGAGGGCCTTGTTCAACCCTCTCTATTACAGCTTTGCTCACCTTTTCAATGATGGCCTTGTTCCACCCTTTCTATGAGGGCTTTGTTCCACCCTCTGTATTTCAGAGTTGTTCACCCTTTCAATGATGGCCTTGTTCCACCCTTTCTAAGAGGGCCTTGTTCCACCCGCTCTATTACAGCTTTGTTCACTCATTCAATAATGGCATGCTTCCACCCCTTCTATGAGGGCCTTGTTCCACCCTCTCTATTACAGCTTTCTTCACCCTTTCAATGACGGCCTTGTTCCACCCTTTCAATGAGGGCCTTGTTCTACCCTCTCTATTACAGCTTTGTTCACCCTTTCAATAAGGGCCTTGTTCCACACTTTCTATGATTGCCTTGTTCCACCCTCTCTATTAGAGCTTTGGTTCACCCTTTCAATGACGACCTTGTTCCACCCTTTCTATGAGGGCCTTGTTCCACCCTATTTATTACAGCTTTGTTCACCCTTTCAATGAGGGCCTTGTTCCACCCTCTCTATTGCAGCTTTGTTCACCCTTTCACTGACGGCCTTGTTCCACCCTCTCTGTGATGGCCTTGTTCCACCCTTTCCATTAAAGCTTTGTTCCATCCTCTCTGTGATGGTCTTGTTCCACCCTTTCTATGAGGGCCTTGTTCCACTCTCTATTGAAGCTTTGTTCACCCTTTCAATGATGGACTTGTTCCACCCCTTCACGAGGGCCTTGTTCTACACTCTCTATTACAGCTTTATTCACCCTTTCAATGACGGCCTTGTTCCACCCTCCCTATTAGAGCTTTAGTTCACCCTTTCAATGACGGCCTTGTTCTACCCTTTCTATTAGGGCCTTGTTCCACCCTATCTATTACAGCTTTCTTCACCCTTTCAATGACAGCCTTGTTCCACCCTTTCTATGAGGGCCTTGTTCCACTCTCTCTATGACAGCTTTGTTCACCCTTTCACTGACGGCCTTGTTTCATCCTCTCAGTGATGGCCTTGTTCCATCCTTTCAATTAAAGCCTTGTTCCATCCTCTCTGTGATGGCCTTCTTCCACCCTTTCTATGAGGGCCTTGTTCCATCCTCTCTATTACAGCTTTTTTCACCCATTCAATGATGGCATTGTTCCACCCTCTCTATTGAAGCTTTGTTCACCCTTTCAATGACGGTATTGTTCCATCCTTTCACGAGGGCCTTGTTCTACACTCTCTATTACAGCTTTATTCACCCTTTCAATGACGGCCTTGTTCCACCCTTTCTATGAGGGCCTTGTTCCACCATCCCTATTAGAGCTTTAGTTCACCCTTTCAATGACGGCATTGTTCCACCCTTTCTATGAGGGCCTTGTTCCACGCTCTCTATTACAGCTTTCTTCACCCTTTCAATGATGGCCTTGTTCCACCCTTTCTATGAGGGCCTTGTTCCACCCTCTCTATTGCAGCTTTGTTCACCCTTTCAATGACGGCCTTTTTGCACCCTTTCTATGAGGGCCTTGTTCCACCCTCTCTATTACAGCTTTGTTCCACCCTCTCTGTGACGACTTTGTTCCACGCTATCTATTACAGCTGTGTTCTCCCTTTTAATGAGGGCCTTGTTCCACCCTTTTTATAAGGGCCTTGTTCCACCCTCTTTATTACAGCGTTGTTCACCCTTTCAATGGTGGCCTTGTTCCACCATTTCTATTACAGCTTTGTTCAACCTTTCAATGTCGGCCTTGTTCCACCCTTTCTATGAGGGCCTTATTCCACTCTCTCTATTAAGGCTTTGTTCACCATTTCAATGATGGCCTTGTTCCACCCTTTCTATCGGGGCCTTGTTCCACCCTCTCTATTGCAGCTTTGTTTCACCCTTTCAATGACGGCCATGTTCCACCCTTTCTATTACAGGCTTGTTCCACCCTCTCTATTACAGCTTTGTTCACCCTTTCAATAACGGCCTTGTTCCACCCTTTTTATGAGGGCCTTGTTCCACCTTCTCTATTAAAGCTTTGGTTCACCCTTTCAATGATGGCCTTGTTTCATCCTAACTGTGACTCCCTTGTTCCACCCTCTCTTTTACAGCTTTGTTCACCCTTTCAATGACTGCCTTTTCCACCTCTTCTATCAGGGCCTTGTTCCAACCCCTCTATTACAGCTTTTGTTCACCCTTTCAATGACGGCCTTGTTCCACCCTTTCTATGAGGGCCTTGCTCCACCCCATCTATTACAGCTTTGTTCACACTTTCAATGATGGCCTTGTTTCACACTTTCTATGAGGACCTTGTTCCACCCCCTCTATAACAGCTTTGTTCACACTTTCAATGATGGCCTTGTTCCACCCTTTCTATGAGGGCCTTACTCCACCCCCTCTATTACAGCTTTGTTCACACTTTCAATGATGGCCTTGTTCTACCCTTTCTATGACGGCCTTGTTCCACGCTCTCTATTACAGCTTTGTTCACACTTTCAATGATGGCCTTGTTCTACCCTTTCTATGACGGCCTTGTTCCACCCTCTTTATTACAGCTTTCTTCACCCTTTCAATGATGGCCTTGTTCCTCCTTCTCTATTGCAGCTTTGTTCACCCTTTCAATGTCAGCCTTGTTCCACCCTCTCTGTGATGGCCTTGTTCCACTCTCTCCATTACAGCTTTGGTTCACCCTTTCAATGACGGCCTTGTTCCACCCTTTCTATGAGGGCCTTTATCTACCCTTTCTATGAGGGCCTTGTTCCACCCTTTCTATAAGGGCATTGTTCCACCCTCTCTCTTACAGCTTTGTGTCACCCTTTCAATGACGACCTTGTTCCATCCTTTCTATGAGTACCTTGATCCACCCTCTCTATTACAGTTTTGTTCACTCTTTCAATGACAGCCTTGTTTCACCCTCTCTATGACAGCCTTGTTCCACTCTCTCTATTACAGGCTTGTTCAACCCTCTCAATGAAGACCTTCATCTACCCTCCCCAACGGCCTTGTTCCACCTTTTCTATGAGGGCCTTGATCCACCATCTGTATTACAGCTTTGTCCAGCCTTTCCATGACGGCCATGTTCCACCCTTTCAATGAGAGCCTTGTTCTACCCTCTCTATTACAGCTTTGTTCACCCTTTCAATGACGGCCTTGTTCCTCCCCTTCTATGAGGGCCTTGTTCCACCCTCTCTATTAGAGCTTTGGTTCACCCTTTCAATGACGGCCATGTTCCACCCTTTCTATGAGGGCCTTGTTCCACCCTATCTATTACAGCTTTGTTCACTCTTTCAAAGACGGCCTTCTCCACCCTTTCTATGAGGGCCTTGTTCCACCCTCTCTATTACAGATTTGTTCACCCTTTCAATGACGGCCTTGTCCACCTTTTCTATGAGGGCCTTGTTCCACACTCTATTACAGCTCTCTTCACCCTTTCAATGATGGCCTTGTTCCACCGTTTCTATGAGGGCCTTGTTCGACCCCGTCTATTACAGCTTTGTTCACACTTTCAATGATGGCCTTGTTCCACCCTTTCTATGAGGGCCTTGCTCCACCCTCTCTATTACACATTTGTTCACCCTTCTAATAATGGCCTTTTTACACCCTTTCTATGAGGGCCTTGTTCCACCCTCTCTATTACAGCTTTTTTACACCCTCTCTGTGACGGCCTTATACCACGCTCTCTATTACAACTTTGTTCACCCTTTCAATGAAGGCCTTGTTCCACTATTTCTATAAGGGCCTTGTTCCACCCTCTTTATTACAGCTTTGTTCACCCTTTCAATGATGGCCTTGTTCAACCATCTCTATTACAGCTTTTTTCAACCTTTCAATGTCGGCCTTGTTCCACCCTTTCTATGAGGGCCTTGTTCCACCCTCTCTATTACAGCTTTGGTTTACCCTTTCAATGTCGACCGTGTTCGACTCTTTCTGTGAGGAACTTGTTCCACCCTCTCTATTACAGCTTTTGTTCACCCTTTCAATGACGGTTTTGTTCCAGCCTTTCTATGAGGGCCTTGTTCCACCCTCTCTAATACAGATTTGTTTCACCATTTCAATGACGGCCTTGTTCCACCCTCTCTATGAGGAACTTGTTCCACCCTCTCTATTACACCTTTGCTTACCCTTTCAATGATGGCCTTGTTCCAACCTTTCTAAGAGGGCCTTGTTCCACCCTCTCTATTACAGCTTTGTTCATCCTTTCAGTGACAGCCTTGTTCCTCTCTGTCTATGAGGGCCTTGTTCCACCCTCTCTATTACAACCTTGTTCAACCCTCTCTGTGACGGCCTTGTTCCACCCTTTCTATGAGGGCCTTCTTTCACCCTCTCTATTACAGCTTTCTTCACCCTTTCAATGATGGCCTTGTTCCACCCTTTCTGTTATGCACTTGTTCCACCCTCTCGATTTCAGCTTTATTCACCCTTTCAATGATGGCCTTGTTCCACCCTCTCTATTACAGCTTTGTTCACCCGTTCAATGACGGCCTTGTTCCACCCTTTCAATGAGGGCATTGCTCTACCCTCTCTATTACAGCTTTGTTCACACTTTCAATGATGGCCTTGTTCCACCCTTTCTATGAGGGCCTTGCTCCACCCCCTCTATTACAGCTTTGTTCACACTTTCAATGATGGTCTTGTCCTACCCTTTCTATGACGGCCTTGTTCCACGCTCTCTATTTACAGCTTTGTTCACACTTTCAATGATGGCCTAGTTTCAACCTTTCTATGAGGGCCTTGTTCCACCCTCTCTATTACAGCTTTGTTCACCCTTTCAAGATGGCCTTGTTCCACCCTTTTGTATGAGGTCCTTGTTCCAACCTCTCTATTAGACCTTTGGTCACCCTTTCAATGACGGCCTTGTTCCACCCTTTCAACGAGGGCCTTGTTCCACCCTCTCTTTGATAGCCATGTTCCACCTTCTCCATTACAGCTTTAGTTCACCCTTTCAATGATGACCCTGTTCCATCCTCTATTACAGCTTTATTCTCCCTTTCAATGACGGCCTTGTTCCACCCTCTCTATTACAGCTTTCTTCACCCGTTCAATGACGGCCTTGTTCCACCCTTTCAATGAGGGCCTTGTTCTACCCTCTATTACAGCTTTGTTCACCCTTTCAATGAGGGCCTTGTTCCACCCTTTCTATGAGGGCCTTGTTCCACCCTCTCTATTAGAGCTTTGGTTCACCCTTTCAATGATGGCCTTGTTCCACCCTTTCTATGAGGGCATTGTTCCACCCTATTTATTACAGCTTTGTTCACCCTTTCAATGAGGGCCTTGTTCCACCCTCTCTATTACAGCTTTGTTGAACCTTTCACTGATGGCCTTGTTCCATCCTCTCAGTGATGGCCTTGTTCCACCCTTTCAATTAAAGCCTCTTTCCATCCTCCCTATTAGAGCTTTAGTTCACCCTTTCAATGACGGCCTTGTTCTACCCTTTCTATGAGGGCCTTGTTCCACCCTATCTATTACAGCTTTCTTCACCCTTTCAATGATGGCCTTGTTCTACCCTTTCTATGAGGGCCTTGTTCCACCCTCTCTATTAGAGCTTTGGTTCACCCTTTCAATGATGGCCTTGTTCTTCCCTTTCTATGAGGGCCTTGTTCCACCCTCTTTATTACAGCTTTGTTCACCCTTTCAATTATGGCATTGTTCCACCATTTCTATTACAGCTTTGTTCAACCTTTTAATGTCGGCCTTGTTCCACCCTTTCTATGAGGACATTCTTCCACCCTCTCTATTACAGCTTTGGTTTACGCTTTCAATGATGGCCTTGTTCCACCCATTCTCTGAGGGCCTTGTTCCACCCTCTCTATTACAGCTTTGCTCACCCTTTCAATGATGGCCTTGTTCCAACCTTTCTAAGAGGGCCTTGTTCCACCCTCTCCATTACAGCTTTGTTCATCCTTTCAGTGACAGCCTTGTTCCTCTCTGTCTATGAGGGCCTTGTTCCACCCTCTCTATTACAACCTTGTTCCACCCTCTCTGTGACGGCCTTGTTCCACCCTTTCTATGAGGGCCTTCTTTCACCCTCTCTATTACAGCTTTCTTCACCCTTTCAATGATGGGCTTGTTCCACCCTATCTGTTAGGCACTTGTTCCACCCTCTCGATTACAGCTTTATTCACCCTTTCAATGACGTCCTTGTTCCACCCTCTCTATTACAGCTTTGTTCAACCTTTTAATGTCGGCCTTGTTCCACCCTTTCTATGAGGACATTCTTCCACCCTCTCTATTACAGCTTTGGTTTACGCTTTCAATGATGGCCTTGTTCCACCCATTCTCTGAGGGCCTTGTTCCACCCTCTCTATTACAGCTTTGCTCACCCTTTCAATGATGGCCTTGTTCCAACCTTTCTAAGAGGGCCTTGTTCCACCCTCTCCATTACAGCTTTGTTCATCCTTTCAGTGACAGCCTTGTTCCTCTCTGTCTATGAGGGCCTTGTTCCACCCTCTCTATTACAACCTTGTTCCACCCTCTCTGTGACGGCCTTGTTCCACCCTTTCTATGAGGGCCTTCTTTCACCCTCTCTATTACAGCTTTCTTCACCCTTTCAATGATGGGCTTGTTCCACCCTATCTGTTAGGCACTTGTTCCACCCTCTCGATTACAGCTTTATTCACCCTTTCAATGACGTCCTTGTTCCACCCTCTCTATTACAGCTTTGTTCACCCATTGAATGACGGCCTTGTTCCACCCTTTCAATGAGGGCCTTGTTCTACCCTCTCTATTACAGCTTTGTTCACCCTTTCAATGAGGGCCTTGTTCCACCCTTTCTATGAGGGCCTTGTTCCACCCTCTCTATTAGAGCTTTGGTTCACCCTTTCAATGACGGCCTTGTTCCACCCTTTCTATGAGGGCATTGTTCCACCCTATTTATTACAGCTTTGTTCACCCTTTCAATGAGGGCCTTGTTCCACCCTCTCTATTACAGCTTTGTTGAACCTTTCACTGACGGCCTTGTTCCATCCTCTCAGTGATGGCCTTGTTCCACCATTTCAATTAAAGCCTTGTTCCATCCTCCCTATTAGAGCTTTAGTTCACCCTTTCAATGATTCACTTGTTCTACCCTTTCTATGAGGGCCTTGTTCCACCCTATCTATTACAGCTTTCTTCACCCTTTCAATGATGGCCTTGTTCCACCCTTTCTATGAGGGCCTTGTTCCACTCTCTCTATTACAGCTTTCTTCACCCTTTCAATGATGGCCTTGTTCTACCCTTTCTATTAGGGCCTAGTTCCACCCTCTCTATTAGAGCTTTGGTTCACCCTTTCAATGACAGCCTTGTTCTACCCTTTCTATAAGGGCCTTGTTCCACCCTCTTTATTACAGCTTTGTTCACCCTTTCAATTATGGCATTGTTCCAACATTTCTATTACAGCTTTGTTCAACCTTTCAATGTCGGCCTTGTTCCACCCTTTCTATGAGGACCTTTTTCCACCCTCTCTATTACAGCTTTGGTTTACGCTTTCAATGATGGCCTTGTTCCACCCATTCTCTGAGGGCCTTGTTCCACCCTCTCTATCACAGCTTTGTTCACCCTTTCAATGTCAGCCTTGTCCCACCCTTTCTATGAAGGCCTTGTTCCACCCTCTCCATTACAGCTTTGTTCACCCTTTCAATGATGGTCTTGTTCCACCCTTTCTATGAGGGCCTTGATCCACTCTCTCTATTACAGCTTTGTTCACTCTTTCAATGACGGCCTTGTTCTACCCTTTCAATGAGGACCTTGTTCCACCCTCTCAATTACAGCTTTGGTTCACGCTTTCATTGATCACCTGGTTTAAGCCTTTCTGTGAGGGCCTTGTTCCACCATCTCTATTACAATTTTGGTTCACCCTTTCAATGACGGTTCTGTTCCACCCTTTCTATGAGGGCCTTGTTCCACCCTCTCTATTACAGCTTATTTCAACTTTTCAATGACGGCCTTGTTCCACCCTTTCTATGAGGGCCTTATTCCACCCTCTCTATTAAGGCTTTGTTCACCCTTTCAATGATCGCCTTATTCCACCCTTTCTATCGGGGCCTTGTTCCACCCTCTCTATTGCAGCTTTGTTCACCCTTTCAATAACGCCCTTGTTCAACCCTTTTTATGAGGGCCTTGTTCCACCCTCTCTATTAGAGCTTTGGTTCACCCTTTCAATGATGGCCTTGTTCCATCCTAACTGTGACAGCCTTGTTGCCACCTCTCTATTACAGCTTTGTTCACCCCTTCAATGACGGCTTTGTCCACCTCTTCTATCAGGGCCTTGTTCCACCCCTCCTATTACAGCTTTGTTCACCATTTCAATGACTGCCTTGTTCCACGCTTTCTATGAGGGCCTTGTTCCACCCCCTCTATTACAGCTTTGTTCACACTTTCAATGATGGCCTTGTTCCACCCTTTCTATGAGGGCCTTGCTCCACCCCCACTATTACAGCTTTGTTCACACTTTCAATAATGGCCTTGTTCTACCCTTTCTATGACGGCCTTGTTCCACGCTCTCTATTACAGCTTTGTTCACACTTTCAATGATGGCCTTGTTCCACCCTCTCTTTGATAGCCATGTTCCATCTTCTCCATTACAGCTTTAGTTCACCCTTTCAATGATGACCCTGTTCCACCCTCTATTACAGCTTTGGTTCACCCTTTCAATGATGCCCCTGTTCCTCCCTTTCTATGACGGCCTTGTTCCACCTCTCTATTACAGCTTTGTTCACCCTTTCAATGATGGCCTTGTTCTAACTTTTCTATGAGGGCCTTGTTCCCCTCTCGCTATTACAGCCTTGTTTCAAACACTCTCAATGACAACCTTGTTCCTTCCTTTCTATGAGAGCCTTGTTCCACCCTCTCTATTACAGCTTTGTTCACCCTTTCGATGATGGCCTTGTTCTACACTTTCAATGACAGCCTTGTTCCACCCTCTTTACTACTGCTTTGTTCACCCTTTCAATGACTGCTTTGTTCCACCCTTTCTATGAGGGCCTTGTTCTACCCTCTCTATTACAGCTTTGCTCACCTTTTCAATGATGGCCTTGTTCCACCCTTTCTATGAGGGCCTTGTTCCACCCTCACTATCACAGCTTTGTTCACCCTTTCAATAAGGGCCTTGTTCCACACTTTCTATGATTGCCTTGTTCCACCCTCTCTATTAGAGCTTTGGTTCACCCTTTTAATGACGGCCTTGTTCCACCCTTTCTATGAGGGCCTTGTTCCACCCTATTTATTACAGCTTTTTTCACCCTTTCAATGAGGTCCTTGTTCCACCCTCTCTATTGCAGCTTTGTTCACCCTTTCACTGACGGCCTTGTTCCACCCTCTCTGTGATGGCCTTGTTCCACCCTTTCCATTAAAGCTTTGTTCCATCCTCTCTGTGATGGTCTTGATCCACCCTTTCTATGAGGGCCTTGTTCCACTCTCTATTGAAGCTTTGTTCACCCTTTCAATCATGGACTTGTTCCACCACTTCACGAGGGCCTTGTTCTACACTCTCTATCACAGCTTTATTCACCCTTTCAATGACGGCCTTGTTCCACCCTCCCTATTAGAGCTTTAGTTCACCCGTTCAATGACGGCCTTGTTCTACCCTTTCTATTAGGGCCTCGTTCCACCCTATCTATTACAGCTTTCTTCACACTTTCAATGACGGCCTTGTTCCACCCTTTCTATGAGGGCCTTGTTCCACCCTCTCTATTACAGCTTTGCTCACCCTTTCAATGACTGCCTTGTTCCACACTTTCTATGAGGGCCTTGTTCTACCCTATTACAGCTTTTCTCACCCTTTCAATTATGGCCTTGTTCCACCCTTTCTATGTGGGCCTTGTTCCACTCTCTGTATTTCAGATTTGTTCACCCTTTCAATGATGGCCTTGTTCCACCCTCTCTAAGAGGGCCTTGTTCCACCCTCTCTATTACAGCTTTGTTCACTCATTCAATAATGGCATTGTTCCACCCTTTCTATGAGGGCCTTGTTCCACCCTCTCTATTACAGCTTTGTTCACACTTTCAATGACGGCCTTGTTCCACCCTTTCAATGAGGGCCTTGTTCTACCCTCTCTATTACAGCTTTGTTCACCCTTTGAATGAGGGCCTTGTACCACCCTTTCTATGAGGGCCTTGTTCCACCCTCTCTATTAGAGCTTTGGTTCATCCTTTCAATGACGGCCTTGTTCCACCCTTTCTACGAGGGCCTTGTTCCACCCTATATATTACAGCTTTGTTCACCCTTTCAATGAGGGCTTTGTTCCACCCTCTCTATTGCAGCTTTGTTGACCCTTTCACTAACTGCCTTGTTCCACCCTTTTTATGAGTGCCTTGTTCCACCCTCTCTATTAGAGCTTTGGTTCACCCTTTCAATGACGGCCTTGTTCTACCCTTTCTATGACGGCCTTGTTCCACCCTATCTATTACAGCTTTCTTCACCCTTTCAATTACGGCCTTGTTCCACCCTTTCTATGAGGGCCTTGTTCCACTCTCTCTATTACAGCTTTCTTCACCCTTTCAATGATGGCCTTGTTCCTCCCTTTCAATGATGGCCTTGTTCAACCATCTCTATTACAGCTTTGTTCAACCCTTCAATGTGGGCCTTGTTCCACCCTTTCTATGAGGACCTTGTCCCACCCTCTCTATTACAGCTTTGTTCAACCTTTCAGTGACAGCCTTGTTCCTCTCTGTTTATGAGGGCCTTGTTCCACCCTCTCTATTACAACCTTGTTCCACCCTCTCTGTGACGGCCTTGTTCCACCCTTTCCATGAGGGCCTTCTTCCACCCTCTCTATTACAGCTTTCTTCACCCTTTCAATTATGGCCTTGTTCCACCCTTTCTGTTATTCACTTGTTCCACCCTCTCGATTACAGCTTTGTTCACCCTTTCCATGACGGCCCTGTTCCACCTTTTGTATGAAGGCCTGGCTACACCCTCTCTATTACAGCTTTAGTTCACCATTTCAATGACGGCCTTGTTCCACCCTTTCTATGAGGGCCTTGTTCCACCCTCTCTATTACAGGTTTATTCACTCTTTCAATGACGGCCTTGTTCCACCCTTTCTGTTATGCCCTTGTTCCACCCTCTCGATTACAGCTTTATTCACCCTTTCAATGACGGCCTTGTTCCACCCTTTCTATGAGGGCCTTGTTCCATCCTCTGTATTTCAGATTTGTTCACCCTTTCAATGACGGCCTTGTTCCATACTCTCTGTGATGGCCTTGTTCCACCCTTTCTTGAGGGCCTTGTTCCACCCTCTCTATTACAGCTTTGTTCATCCTTTCAGTGACATTCTTGTTACTTCTGTCTATGAGGGCCTTGTACCACCCTCTCTATTACAGCCTTGTTCCACCCTCTCTGTGACAGCCTTGTTTCACCCTTTCTAGGAGGGCCTTGATCCACCCTCTCTATTACAGCTTTGTTCACTCATTCAATAATGGCATTGTTCCACCCTTTCTATGAGGGCCTTGTTCCACCCTCTCCATTACAGCTTTGTTCACCCTTTCAATGACGGCCTTGTTCCACCCTTTCAATGAGGGCCTTGTTCTACCCTCTCTATTACAGCTTTGTTCACCCTTTCAATGAGGGCCTTGTTCCACCCTTTCTATGAGGGCCTTGTTCCACCCTCTCTATTAGAGCTTTGGTTCACACTTTCAATGACGGCCTTGTTCCACCCTTTCTATGAGGGCTTTGTTCCACCCTATTTATTACAGCTTTGTTCACCCTTCCAATGAGGGCCTTGTTCCACCCTCTCTATTACAGCTTTGTTCACCCTTTCACTGACAGCCTTGTTCCATCATCTCGGTGATGGCCTTGTTACATCCTTTCAATTAAAGCCATGTTCCATCCTCTCTGTGATGGCCTTCTTCCACCCTTTCTATGAGGGCCTTGTTCCACCCTCTCTATTACAGCTTTTTTCACCAATTCAATGATGGCATTGTTCCACCCTCTCTATTGAAGCTTTGTTCACCCTTTCAATGACGGCCTTGTTCCATCCTTTCACGAGGGCCTTGTTCTACACTCTCTATTACAGCTTTATTCACCCTTTCAATGACGGCCTTGTTCCACCCTTTCTATGAGTGCTTTGTTCCACCCTCCCTAATAGAGCTTTAGTTCACACTTTCAATGACGGCCTTCTTCTACCCTTTCTATGCTGGCCTTGTTCTACCCTATCTATTACAGCTTTCTTCACACTTTCAATGACGGCCTTGTTCCACCCTTTCTATGAGGGCCTTGTTCCACGCTCTCTATTACAGCTTTCTTCACCCTTTCAATGATGGCCATGTTCCACCCTTTCTATGAGGGCCTTGTTCCACCCTCTCTATTACAGCTTTGGTTCACCCTTTCAATTACGGCCTTGTTCTACCCTTTCTATGAGGGCCTTGTCCCACCCTCTCTATTACAGCTTTGTTCACCCTTTCAAAGATGGTCTTCTCCACCTTTTCTATGAAGGCCTTGTTCCACCCTCTCGATTACAGCTTTGTTCACACTTTCAATGACGGCCTTGTTCCACCCTCTCTATTACAGCTTTCTTCACCCTTCCAATGATGGCATTGTTCCAGCCTTTCTATGAGGGCCTTGATCCACCCTCTGTATTACAGCTTTGTTCACCCTTTCAATTACAGCCTTGTTATACCCTTTCTATGAGGGCCTTGTCCCACCCTCTCTATTACAGCTTTGTTCACCCTTTCAAAGATGGTCTTCTCCACCTTTTCTATGAAGGCCTTGTTCCACCCTCTCGATTACAGCTTTGTTCACACTTTCAATGACGGCCTTGTTCCACACTCTCTATTACAGCTTTCTTCACCCTTCCAATGATGGCATTGTTCCAGCCTTTCTATGAGGGCCTTGATCCACCCTCTGTATTACAGCTTTGTTCACCCTTTCCATGACAGCCTTGTTCCACCCTTTCTATGAGGGCCTTGTTCCACCCTCTCTATTAGAGCTTGGGTTCACTCTTTCAATGACGGCCTTGTTCCACCCTTTCTATGAGGGCCTTGTTCCACCCTCTCTATTACAGGTTTGTTCACTCATTCAATAATGGTATTGTCCCACCCTTTCTATGAGGGCCTTGTTCCACACTCTCTATTAAAGCTTTGTTCACCCTTTCAATGATGGCCTTGTTCCACCCTTTCAATGAGGGCCTTGTTCTACCCTCTCTATTACAGCTTTGTTCACCCTTTCAATGACGGCCTTGTTCCACCCTTTCTCTGAGGTCCTTGCGCCACCCTCTCTATTACAGCTTTGTTCACCCTTCTAATAATGGCCTTTTTGCACCCTTTTATGAGAGCCTTGTTCCACCCTCTCTATTACAGCCTTGTTCCACCCTCTCTGTGACGGCCTTGTTCCACGCTCTCTATTACAGCTGTGTTCCCCCTTTCAATGAGGGCCTTGTTCCACCATTTCTATAAGGGCCTTGTTCCACCCTCTTTATTAAGGCTTTGTTCACCCTTTCAGTGATGGTCTTGTTCCACCCTTTCTATCTGGGCCTTGTTCCACCCTCTCTATTGCAGGTTTGTTTCACCCTTTCAATGACGGCCATGTTCCACCCTTTCTATTACAGGCTTGTTCCACCCTCTCTATTACAACTTTGTCACCCTTTCAATAACTGCCTTGTTCCACCCTCTCTATTAGAGCTTTGTCACCCTTTCAATAACTGCCTTGTTCCACCCTTTCTATGAGGGCCTTGTTCCACCCTCTCTATTGCAGCTTTGTTTCACCCTTTGAATGATGGCCTTGTTTCATCCTAACTGTGCCAGCCTTGTTCCACCATCTCTATTACAGCTTTGTTCACCCTTTCAATGACGGCCTTGTCCACCTCTTCTATCAGGGCCTTGTTCCAACCCCTCTATTACAGCTTTGTTCACCCTTTCAATGACGGCCTTGTTCCACCCTTTCTCTGAGGGCCTTGTTCCACCCCCTCTATTACAGCTTTGTTCACACTTTCAATGATGGCCTTGTTCCACCCTTTCTATGAGGGCCTTCCTCCACTCCCTCTATTACAGCTTTGTTCACACTTTCAATGATGGCCTTGTTCTACCCTTTCTATGACGTCCTTGTTCCATGCTCTCTATTACAGCTTTGTTCACACTTTCAATGATGGCCTTGTTCCACCCTGTCTATGAGGGCCTTGTTCCACCCTCTTTATTACAGCTTTATTCACCCTTTCAATGATGGCCTTGTTCCTCTATCTCTATTGTAGCTTTGTTCACCCTTTCAATGTCGGCCTTGTTCCACCCTTTCTATGAGGGCCTTGTTCCACCCTCTCTATTACAGCTTTGTTCACCCTTTCAATGATGGCCTTGTTCCACCCTTTCTATGAGGGCCTTGTTCCACTCTCTCTTTGATAGCCATGTTCCACCTTCTCCATTACAGCTTTAGTTCACCCTATCAATGATGGCCCTGTTCCACAGTTTCTATGAGGGCTTGTTCCACCCTCTATTACAGCTTTGGTTCACCCTTTCAATGACGGCCTTGTTCCTCCCTTTCTATGACCGCCTTGTTCCACCCTCTCTATTACAGCTTTGTTCACCCTTTCAATGATGGCCTTGTTCTAACTTTTCTATGAGGGCCTTGTTCCCCTCTCGCTATTACAGCCTTGTTTCAAACACTCACAATGACGGCCTTGTTCCACCCTTTCTATGAGGGCCTTCTTCCACCCTCTCTATTACAGCTTTGTTCACCCTTTCAATGACTGTCTTGTTCCACCCTTTCTATGAGGGCCTTGTTCTACCCTCTCTATTAGAGCTTTGCTCACCCTTTCAATGATGCCTTGTTCCACCCTTTCTATAAGAGCCTTGTTCCACTCTCTGTATTTCAGATTTGTTCACCCTTTCTATGATTGCCTTGTTCCACATTTTATAAAAGGGCCTTGTTCCACCCTGTCTATTACAGCTTTGTTCACTCATTCAATAATGGCATTTTTCCAGGAGGGCCAATGAGGGCCTTGTTCCACCCTCTCTATTGCACCTTTGTTCACCCTTTCAATGACAGCCTTGTTCCACCCTTTCAATGAGGGCCTTGTTCTACCCTCTCTAATACAGCTTTGTTCACCCTTTCAATGAGGGCCTTGTTCCACCCTTTCTATGAGGGCCTTGTTCCACCCTCTCTATTAGAGCTTTGGTTCACCCTTTCAATGACGCCCTTGTTCCACCCTTTCTATGAGGGCCTGGTTCCACCCTATTTATTACAGCTTTGTTCACCCTTTCAATGAGGGCCTTGTTCCACCCTCTCTATTGCAGCTTTGTTCACCCTTTCACTGACGGCCTTGCTCCACCCTCTCTGTGATCGCCTTGTTCCACCCTTTCTATTAAAGCCTTGTTCCATCCTCTCTGTGATGGTCTTGTTCCACACTTTCTATGAGGGCCTTGTTCCACTCTCTATTGAAGCTTTGTTCACCCTTTCAATGACAGCCTTGTTCCACCCTTTCACGAGGGCCTTGTTCTACACTCTCTATTACAGCTTTATTCACCCTTTCAATGACGGCCTTGTTCCACCCTTTCTATCAGGGCCTTGTTCCACCCTCCCTATTAGAGCTTTAGTTCACCCTGTCAATGACGGCCTTGTTCCTCCCTTTCTATGAGGGCCTTGTTCCACCCTATCTATTACAGCTTTCTTCACCCTTTCAATGACGGCCTTGTTCCACCATTTCTATGAGGGCCTTGTTCCACTCTCTCTATTACAGCTTTCTTCACCCTTTCAATGATGGCATTGTTCCTCCCTTTCTATGAGGGCTTTGTTCCACCCCCCTCTATTACAGCTTTGTTCACCCATTCCATGACAGCCTTGTTCCACCCTTTCAATGAGTGCCTTGTTCTACCCTCTCTATTACAGCTTTGTTCACCCTTTTAATGACGGCCTTGTTCCTCCCTTTCTATGTGGGCCTTGTTCCACCCGTTCTATTAGAGCTTTGGTTCACCCTTTCAATAACGGCCATGTTTCACCCTTTGTATGAGAGCCTTGTTCCACCCTATCTATTACATCTTTGTTCACCCTTTCAATGACGGCCTTCTCCACCTTTTCTATGAGGGCCTGGTTCCACACTCTCTATTACAGCTCTCTTCACCCTTTCAATGATGGCCTTGTTCCACCCTTTCTATGAGGGCCTTGTTCCACCCCGTCTATTACAGCTTTGTTCACACTTTCAATGATGGCCTTGTTAAACCCTTTCTATGAGGGCCTTGCTCCAACCCTCTCTATTACACATTTGTTCACCCTTCTAATAATGGCCTTTTTACACCCTTTCTATGAGGGCCTTGTTCCACCCTCTCTATTACAGCTTTGTTCACCCTTTCAATGACGGCCTTGTTCCACTATTTCTATAAGGGCCTTGCTCCACCCTCTTTATTACAGCTTTGTTCACCCTTTCAATGCTGGCCTTGTTTAACCATCTCTATTACAGCTTTGTTCAACTTTTCAATGTCGGCCTTGTTCTACCCTTTCTATGAGGGCCTTATTTCACCCTCTCTGTTACAGCTTTGGTTTCCCCTTTCAATGTCGACCGTGTTCCACCCTTTCTGTGAGGAACTTGTTCCACCCTCTCTATTACAGCTTTTGTTCACCCTTTCAATGACGGTTTTGTTCCAGCCTTTCTATGAGGGCCTTGTTCCACCCTCCCTAATACAGATTTGTTTCACCATTTCAATGACGGCCTTGTTCTACCCTCTCTATGAGGAACTTGTTCCACCCTCTCTATTACACCTTTGCTCACCCTTTCAATGATGGCCTTGTTCCAACCTTTCTAGGAGGGCCTTGTTCCACCTTCTCTATTAAAGCTTTGTTCATCCTTTCAGTGACAGCCGTGTTCCTCTCTGTCTATGAGGGCCTTGTTCCACCCACTCTATTACAACCTTGTTCCACCCTCTCTGTGACGGCCTTGTTCCACCCTTTCTATGAGGGCCTTCTTTCACCCTCTCTATTACAGCTTTCTTCACCCTTTCAATGATGGCCTTGTTCCACCCTTTCTGTTATGCACTTGTTCCACCCTCTCGATTACAGCTTTATTCACCCTTTCAGTGATGGCCCTGTTCCACCTTTTGTATGAAGGCCTTGTTCCACCCTCTCTATTACAGGTTTGTTCACCCTTTAAATGACTGCCTTGTTCCACCTTTTCTGTTATGCTCTTGTTCCACCATCTCGATTACAGCTTTATTCACCATTTCAATGACGGCCTTGTTCCACCCTCTCTATTACAGCTTTGTTCACCCATTCAATGACGGCCTTGTTCCACGAATTCAATGAGGGCCTTGTTCTACCCTCTATATTACAGCTTTGTTCACCCTTTCAATGAGGGCCTTGTTCCACCCTTTCTATGAGGGCCTTGTTCCACCCTCTCTATCAGAGCTTTGGTTCACCCTTTCAATGACTGCCTTGTTCCACCCTTTCTATGAGGACCTTGTTCCACCCTATTTATTACAGCTTTGTTCACCCTTTCAATGAGGGCATTGTTCCACCCTCTCTATTACAGCTTTGTTGAACCTTTCACTGACGGCCTTTTTCCATCTTCTCAGTGATGGCCTTGTTCCACCCTTTCAATTAAAGCCTTGTTCCATCCTCTCTGTGATGGCCTTCTTCCACCCTTTCTATGAGGGCCTTGTTCCACCCTCTCTATTACAGCTTTTTTCACCCATTCAATGATGGCATTGTTCCAACCTTTCTATGAGGGCCTTGTTCCACCCTCTCTATTGAAGCTTTGTTCACCCTTTCAATGACGGCCTTGTTCCACCCTTTCATGACGTCCTTGTTCTACACTCTCTATTACAGCTTTATTCACCCTTTCAATGACATCCTTGTTCCACCCTTTCTAGGAGGGCCTTGTTCCACCCTCTCTATTAGAGCTTTGGTTCACCCTTTCAATGACGGCCTTGTTCTACCATTTCTATAAGGGCCTTGTTCCACCCTCTTTATTACAGCTTTCTCCACCCTTTCAATTATGGCATTGTTCCACCATTTCTATTACAGCTTTGTTCAATCTTTCAATGTCGGCCTTGTTCCACCCTTTCTATGAGGACTTTGTTCCACCCTCTCTATTACAGCTTTGGTTTACGCTTTCAATGATGGCCTTGTTCCTCCCATTCTCTGAGGGCCGTTTTCCACCCTCTCTATTACAGCTTTGTTCACCCTTTCAATGTCAGCCTTGTTCCACCCTTTCTATGAAGGCCTTGTTCCACCCTCTCCATTACAGCTTTGTTCACCCTTTCAATGATGGTCTTGTTCCACCCTTTCTATGAGGGCCTTGATCCACTCTCTCTATTACAGCTTTGTTCACCCTTTCAATGACGGCCTTGTTCTACCCTTTCAATGAGGGCCTTGTTCCTCCCTCTCAATTACAGCTTTGGTTCACGCTTTCATTGATCACCTGGTTTAATCCTTTCTGTGAGGGCCTTGTTCCACCATCTCTATTACAATTTTGGTTCACCCTTTCAATAACGGCCTTGTTCCACCCTTTTTATGAGGGCCTTGTTCCACACTCTCTATTAGAGCTTTGGTTCACCCTTTCAATGATGGCCTTGTTCCATCCTAACTGTGACAGCCTTGTTCCAACCTCTCTATTACAGCTTTGTTCACACTTTCAATGATGGTCTTGTCCTACCCTTTCTATGACGGCCTTGTTCCACGCTCTCTATTTACAGCTTTGTTCACACTTTCAATGATGGCCTTGTTTCACCCTTTCTATGAGGGCCTTGTTCCACCCTCTCTATTACAGCTTTGTTCACCCTTTCAAGATGGCCTTGTTCTACCCTTTTGTATGAGGTCCTTGTTCCACCCTCTCTATTAGACCTTTGGTCACCCTTTCAATGACGGCCTTGTTCCACCCTTTCAACGAGGGCCTTGTTCCACCCTCTCTTTGATAGCCATGTTCCACCTTCTCCATTACAGCTTTAGTTCACCCTTTCAATGATGACCCTGTTCCATCCTCTATTACAGCTTTGGTTCACCCTTTCAATGACTGCCTTGTTCCACCTCTCTGTTACAGCTTTGTTCACCCTTTCAATGATGGACTTGTTCTTACTTTTCTATGAGGGCCTTGTTCCCCTCTAGCTATTACAGCCTTGTTTCACACACTCTCAATGACGGCCTTGTTCCTTCCTTTCTATGAGGGCCTTGTTCCACCCTCTCTATTACAGCTTTGCTCACCCTTTCGATGATGGCATTGTCCTACCCTTTCAATGACAGCCTTGTTCCACCCTCTTTACTACTGCTTTGTTCACCCTTTCAATGACTGCCTTGTTCCCCCCTTTCTATGAGGGCCTTGTTCTACCCTCTCTATTACAGCTTTGCTCACCCTTTCAGTGATGGCCTTGTTCCACCCTTTCTATGAGGGTTTTGTTCCACCCTCTGTATTTCAGAGTTGTTCACCCTTTCAATGATGGCCTTGTTCCACCCTTTCTAAGAAGGCCTTGTTCCACCCGCTCTATTACAGCTTTGTTCACTCATTCAATAATGGCATTCTTCCACCACTTCTATGAGGGCCTTGTTCCACCCTCTCTATTATAGCTTTGTTCATCCTTTCAATGACAGCCTTGTTCCACCCTTTCACGAGGGCCTTGTTCTGCACTCTCTATTACAGCTTTATCCACCCTTTCAATGACGACCTTGTTCCACCCTTTCTATCAGGGCCTTGTTCCACCCTCCCTATTAGAGCTTTAGTTCACCCTGTCAATGACGGCCTTGTTCCTCCCTTTCTATGAGGGCCTTGTTCCACCCTATCTATTACAGCTTTCTTCACCCTTTCAATGATGGCCTTGTTCCACCATTTGTATGAGGGTCTTGTTCCACTCTCTCTATTACAGCTTTCTTCACCCTTTCAATGATGGCATTGTTCCTCCCTTTCTATGAGGGCTTTGTTCCACCCCCCTCTATTACAGCTTTGTTCACACTTTCAATAACGGCCTTGTTCCACCTTTTCTATGAGGGCCGTGATCCACCCTCTGTATTACAGCTTTGTTCACCCATTCCATGACGGCCTTGTTCCACCCTTTCAATGAGGGCCTTGTCCTACCCTCTCTATTACAGCTTTGTTCACCCTTTTAATGACGGCCTTGTTCCTCCCTTTCTATGAGGGCCTTGTTCCACCCTCTCTATTAGAGCTTTGGTTCACCCTTTCAATGACGGCCATGTTCCACCCTTTCTATGAGGGCCTTGTTCCACCCTTTCTATGAGGGCCTTGTTCCACCCTATCTATTACAGCTTTGTTCACCCTTTCAATGACGGCCTTCTCCACCCTTTCTATGAGGGCCTTGTTCCACCCTCTCTATTACAGATTTGTTCACCCTTTCAATGACGGCCTTGTCCACCTTTTCTATGAGGGCCTTGTTTCACACTCATTATTACAGCTCTCTTCACTCTTTCAATGATGGCCTTGTTCCACCCTTTCTATGAGGGCCTTGTTCCACCCCGTCTATTACAGCTTTGTTCACACTTTCAATGATGGCCTTGTGCCACCCTTTCTATGAGGGCCTTGCTCCACCCTCTCTATTACACATTTGTTTACCCTTATAATAATGGCCTTTTTACACCCTTTCTATGAGGGCCTTGTTCCACCCTCTCTATTACAACTTTGTTCACCCTTTCAATGACGGCCTTGTTCCACTATTTCTATGAGGGCCTTGTTCCACCCTCTTTATTACAGCTTTGTTCACCCTTTCAATGATGGCCTTGTTTAACCATCTCTATTACAGCTTTGTTGAACCTTTCAATGTCGGCCTTGTTCCAACCTTTCTATGAGGGCCTTGTTTCACCCTCTCTGTTACAGCTTTGGTTTACCCTTTCAATGTCGACCGTGTTCCACCCTTTCTATGAGGAACTTGTTCCACCCTCTCTATTACAGCTTTTGTTCACCCTTTCAATGACGGTTTTGTTCCAGCCTTTCTATGAGGGCCTTGTTCCACCCTCCCTAATACAGATTTGTTTCACCATTTCAATGACGGCCTTGTTCTACCCTCTCTATGAGGAACTTGTTCCACCCTCTCTATTACACCTTTGCTCACCCTTTCAATGATGGCCTTGTTCCAACCTTTCTAGGAGGGCCTTGTTCCACCTTCTCTATTAAAGCTTTGTTCATCCTTTCAGTGACAGCCGTGTTCCTCTCTGTCTATGAGGGCCTTGTTCCACCCACTCTATTACAACCTTGTTCCACCCTCTCTGTGACGGCCTTGTTCCACCCTTTCTATGAGGGCCTTCTTTCACCCTCTCTATTACAGCTTTCTTCACCCTTTCAATGATGGCCTTGTTCCACCCTTTCTGTTATGCACTTGTTCCACCCTCTCGATTACAGCTTTATTCACCCTTTCAGTGATGGCCCTGTTCCACCTTTTGTATGAAGGCCTTGTTCCACCCTCTCTATTACAGGTTTGTTCACCCTTTAAATGACTGCCTTGTTCCACCTTTTCTGTTATGCTCTTGTTCCACCATCTCGATTACAGCTTTATTCACCATTTCAATGACGGCCTTGTTCCACCCTCTCTATTACAGCTTTGTTCACCCATTCAATGACGGCCTTGTTCCACGAATTCAATGAGGGCCTTGTTCTACCCTCTATATTACAGCTTTGTTCACCCTTTCAATGAGGGCCTTGTTCCACCCTTTCTATGAGGGCCTTGTTCCACCCTCTCTATCAGAGCTTTGGTTCACCCTTTCAATGACTGCCTTGTTCCACCCTTTCTATGAGGACCTTGTTCCACCCTATTTATTACAGCTTTGTTCACCCTTTCAATGAGGGCATTGTTCCACCCTCTCTATTACAGCTTTGTTGAACCTTTCACTGACGGCCTTTTTCCATCTTCTCAGTGATGGCCTTGTTCCACCCTTTCAATTAAAGCCTTGTTCCATCCTCTCTGTGATGGCCTTCTTCCACCCTTTCTATGAGGGCCTTGTTCCACCCTCTCTATTACAGCTTTTTTCACCCATTCAATGATGGCATTGTTCCAACCTTTCTATGAGGGCCTTGTTCCACCCTCTCTATTGAAGCTTTGTTCACCCTTTCAATGACGGCCTTGTTCCACCCTTTCATGACGTCCTTGTTCTACACTCTCTATTACAGCTTTATTCACCCTTTCAATGACATCCTTGTTCCACCCTTTCTAGGAGGGCCTTGTTCCACCCTCTCTATTAGAGCTTTGGTTCACCCTTTCAATGACGGCCTTGTTCTACCATTTCTATAAGGGCCTTGTTCCACCCTCTTTATTACAGCTTTCTCCACCCTTTCAATTATGGCATTGTTCCACCATTTCTATTACAGCTTTGTTCAATCTTTCAATGTCGGCCTTGTTCCACCCTTTCTATGAGGACCTTGTTCCACCCTCTCTATTACAGCTTTGGTTTACGCTTTCAATGATGGCCTTGTTCCTCCCATTCTCTGAGGGCCGTTTTCCACCCTCTCTATTACAGCTTTGTTCACCCTTTCAATGTCAGCCTTGTTCCACCCTTTCTATGAAGGCCTTGTTCCACCCTCTCCATTACAGCTTTGTTCACCCTTTCAATGATGGTCTTGTTCCACCCTTTCTATGAGGGCCTTGATCCACTCTCTCTATTACAGCTTTGTTCACCCTTTCAATGACGGCCTTGTTCTACCCTTTCAATGAGGGCCTTGTTCCTCCCTCTCAATTACAGCTTTGGTTCACGCTTTCATT
The DNA here is from genome assembly GCF_031143425.1 of Pleurodeles waltl. Lineage (NCBI taxonomy): Eukaryota > Metazoa > Chordata > Amphibia > Caudata > Salamandridae > Pleurodeles > Pleurodeles waltl. The sequence goes on along the minus strand of NC_090450.1, from coordinate 1,008,065,617 downwards.
GATCACCTGGTTTAATCCTTTCTGTGAGGGCCTTGTTCCACCATCTCTATTACAATTTTGGTTCACCCTTTCAATAACGGCCTTGTTCCACCCTTTTTATGAGGGCCTTGTTCCACACTCTCTATTAGAGCTTTGGTTCACCCTTTCAATGATGGCCTTGTTCCATCCTAACTGTGACAGCCTTGTTCCAACCTCTCTATTACAGCTTTGTTCACACTTTCAATGATGGTCTTGTCCTACCCTTTCTATGACGGCCTTGTTCCACGCTCTCTATTTACAGCTTTGTTCACACTTTCAATGATGGCCTTGTTTCACCCTTTCTATGAGGGCCTTGTTCCACCCTCTCTATTACAGCTTTGTTCACCCTTTCAAGATGGCCTTGTTCTACCCTTTTGTATGAGGTCCTTGTTCCACCCTCTCTATTAAACCTTTGGTCACCCTTTCAATGACGGCCTTGTTCCACCCTTTCAACGAGGGCCTTGTTCCACCCTCTCTTTGATAGCCATGTTCCACCTTCTCCATTACAGCTTTAGTTCACCCTTTCAATGATGACCCTGTTCCATCCTCTATTACAGCTTTGGTTCACCCTTTCAATGACTGCCTTGTTCCACCTCTCTGTTACAGCTTTGTTCACCCTTTCAATGATGGACTTGTTCTTACTTTTCTATGAGGGCCTTGTTCCCCTCTAGCTATTACAGCCTTGTTTCACACACTCTCAATGACGGCCTTGTTCCTTCCTTTCTATGAGGGCCTTGTTCCACCCTCTCTATTACAGCTTTGCTCACCCTTTCGATGATGGCATTGTCCTACCCTTTCAATGACAGCCTTGTTCCACCCTCTTTACTACTGCTTTGTTCACCCTTTCAATGACTGCCTTGTTCCCCCCTTTCTATGAGGGCCTTGTTCTACCCTCTCTATTACAGCTTTGCTCACCCTTTCAGTGATGGCCTTGTTCCACCCTTTCTATGAGGGTTTTGTTCCACCCTCTGTATTTCAGAGTTGTTCACCCTTTCAATGATGGCCTTGTTCCACCCTTTCTAAGAAGGCCTTGTTCCACCCGCTCTATTACAGCTTTGTTCACTCATTCAATAATGGCATTCTTCCACCACTTCTATGAGGGCCTTGTTCCACCCTCTCTATTATAGCTTTGTTCATCCTTTCAATGACAGCCTTGTTCCACCCTTTCACGAGGGCCTTGTTCTGCACTCTCTATTACAGCTTTATCCACCCTTTCAATGACGACCTTGTTCCACCCTTTCTATCAGGGCCTTGTTCCACCCTCCCTATTAGAGCTTTAGTTCACCCTGTCAATGACGGCCTTGTTCCTCCCTTTCTATGAGGGCCTTGTTCCACCCTATCTATTACAGCTTTCTTCACCCTTTCAATGATGGCCTTGTTCCACCATTTGTATGAGGGTCTTGTTCCACTCTCTCTATTACAGCTTTCTTCACCCTTTCAATGATGGCATTGTTCCTCCCTTTCTATGAGGGCTTTGTTCCACCCCCCTCTATTACAGCTTTGTTCACACTTTCAATAACGGCCTTGTTCCACCTTTTCTATGAGGGCCGTGATCCACCCTCTGTATTACAGCTTTGTTCACCCATTCCATGACGGCCTTGTTCCACCCTTTCAATGAGGGCCTTGTCCTACCCTCTCTATTACAGCTTTGTTCACCCTTTTAATGACGGCCTTGTTCCTCCCTTTCTATGAGGGCCTTGTTCCACCCTCTCTATTAGAGCTTTGGTTCACCCTTTCAATGACGGCCATGTTCCACCCTTTCTATGAGGGCCTTGTTCCACCCTTTCTATGAGGGCCTTGTTCCACCCTATCTATTACAGCTTTGTTCACCCTTTCAATGACGGCCTTCTCCACCCTTTCTATGAGGGCCTTGTTCCACCCTCTCTATTACAGATTTGTTCACCCTTTCAATGAAGGCCTTGTCCACCTTTTCTATGAGGGCCTTGTTTCACACTCATTATTACAGCTCACTTCACTCTTTCAATGATGGCCTTGTTCCACCCTTTCTATGAGGGCCTTGTTCCACCCCGTCTATTACAGCTTTGTTCACACTTTCAATGATGGCCTTGTGCCACCCTTTCTATGAGGGCCTTGCTCCACCCTCTCTATTACACATTTGTTTACCCTTATAATAATGGCCTTTTTACACCCTTTCTATGAGGGCCTTGTTCCACCCTCTCTATTACAACTTTGTTCACCCTTTCAATGACGGCCTTGTTCCACTATTTCTATAAGGGCCTTGTTCCACCCTCTTTATTACAGCTTTGTTCACCCTTTCAATGATGGCCTTGTTTAACCATCTCTATTACAGCTTTGTTGAACCTTTCAATGTCGGCCTTGTTCCAACCTTTCTATGAGGGCCTTGTTTCACCCTCTCTGTTACAGCTTTGGTTTACCCTTTCAATGTCGACCGTGTTCCACCCTTTCTGTGAGGAACTTGTTCCACCCTCTCTGTTACAGCTTTTGTTCACCCTTTCAATGACTGTTTTGATCCAGCCTTTCTATGAGGGCCTTGTTCCACCCTCTCTAATACAGATTTGTTTCACCATTTCAATGACGGCCTTGTTCCACCCTCTCTATGAGGAACTTGTTCCACCCTCTCTATTACACCTTTGCTCACCCTTTCAATGATGGCCTTGTTCCAACCTTTCTAAGAGGGCCTTGTTCCACCCTCTCTATTACAGCTTTGTTCATCCTTTCAGTGACAGCCTTGTTCCTCTCTGTCTATGAGGGCCTTGTTCCACCCACTCTATTACAACCTTGTTCCACCCTCTCTGTGACGGCCTTGTTCCACCCTTTCTATGAGGGCCTTCTTTCACCCTCTCTATTACAGCTTTCTTCACCCTTTCAATGATGGCCTTGTTCCACCCTTTCTGTTATGCACTTGTTCCACCCTCTCGATTACAGATTTATTCACCCTTTCAGTGATGGCCTTGTTCCACCTTTTGTAAGAAGGCCTTGTTCCACCCTCTCTATTACAGGTTTGTTCACCCTTTAAATGACAGCCTTGTTCCACCCTTTCTGTTATGCTCTTGTTCCACCATCTCTATTACAACTTTGTTCACCCTTTCAATGACGGCCTTGTTCCACCCTCTCTATTGCAGCTTTGTTCACCCTTTCACTGACGGCCTTGTTCCACCCTCTCTGTGATGGCCTTGTTCCACCCTTTCCATTAAAGCTTTGTTCCATCCTCTCTGTGATGGTCTTGTTCCACCCTTTCTATGAGGGCCTTGTTCCACTCTCTATTGAAGCTTTGTTCACCCTTTCAATGATAGACTTGTTCCACCCTTTCACAAGGGCCTTGTTCTACACTCTCTATTACAGCTTTATTATCCCTTTCAATGACGGCCTTGTTCCACCCTTTCTATGAGGGCCTTGTTCCACCCTCCCTATTAGAGCTTTAGTTCACCCTTTCAATGACGGCCTTGTTCTACACTTTCTATTAGGGCCTTGTTCCAACCTATCTATTAAAGCTTTCTTCACCCTTTCAATGACGGCCTTCTTCCACCCTTTCTATGAGGGCCTTGTTCCACTCTCTCTATTACAGCTTTCTTCACCCTTTCAATGATGGCCTTGTTCCACCCTTTCTATGAGGGCCATGTTCCACCCACTCTATTACAGCTTTGTTCACCCTTTCGTTGATGGCCTTGTTCTACACTTTCAATGACGGCCTTATTCCACCCTCTCTATTACAGCTTTGTTCACCCTTTCAATGACTGCCTTGTTCCACACTTTCTATGAGGGCCTGGTTCTACCCTATTACAGCTTTACTCACCCTTTCAATGATGGCCTTGTTCCACCCTTTCTATGAGGGCCTTGTTCCACCCTCTGTATTTCAGATTTGTTCACTCATTCAATAATGGCATTGTTCCACCCTTTCTATGAGGGCCTTGTTCCACCCTCTCTATTACAGCTTTGTTCACACTTTCAATGACGGCCTTGTTCCACCCTTTCAATGAGGGCCTTGTTCTACCCTCTCTATTACAGCTTTTTTCACCCTTTCAATGAGGGGCTTGTTCCACCCTTTCTATGAGGGCCTTGTTCCACCCTCTCTATTAGAGCTTTGGTTCATCCTTCAAATAACGGCATTGTTCCACCCTTTCTATGAGGGCCTTGTTCCACCCTATTTATTACAGCTTTGTTCACCCTTTCAATGAGGGCCTTGTTCCACCCTCTGTATTGCAGCTTTGTTCACCCTTTTACTGACGTCATTGTTCCACCCTCTTTGTGATGGCCTTGTTCCACCCTTTCTATTAAAGCCTTGTTCCATCCTCTCTGTGATGGTCTTGTTCCACTCTCTATTGAAGCTTTGTTCACCCTTTCAATGACGGCCTTGTTCCACCCTTTCACGAGGGCCTTGTTCTACACTCTCTATTACAGCTTTATTCACCCTTTCAATGACGGCCTTGTTCCATCCTTTCTATGAGGGCCTTGTTCCACCAACCCTATTAGAGCTTTAGTTCACCCTTTCAATGACGGCCTAGTTCTACCCTTTCTATGATGGCCTTGTTCCACCACATCTATTACAGCTTTCTTCACCCTTTCAATGATGGCCTTGTTCCACCCTTTCTATGAGGGCCTTGTTCCACTCTCTCTATTACAGCTTTCTTCACCCTTTCGATGATGGCCTTGTTCCACCCTTTCAAAGATGGCCTTGTTCAACCATCTCTATTACAGCTTTGTTCAACCCTTCAATGTCGGCCTTGTTCCACACTTTCTATGAGGGCCTTGTTCCACCCTCTCTATTACAGCTTTGTTCATCCTTTCAGTGACAGCCTTATTCCTCTCTGTCTATGAGGGCCTTGTTCCACCCTCTCTATTACAACCTTGTTCCACTCTCTCTGTGACGGCCTTGTTCCACCCTTTCTATGAGGGCCTTCTTCCACCCTCTCTATTAAAGCTTTCTTCACCCTTTCAATGATTGCCTTGTTCCACCCTTTCTGTTATGCACTTGTTCCACCCTCTCGATTACAGCTTTGTTCACCCTTTCCATGACGGCCCTGTTCCATCTTTTGTATGAAGGCCTTGCTACACCCCCTCTATTACAGCTTTAGTTCACCATTTCAATGACGGCCTTGTTCCACCCTTTCTATGAGTGCCTTGTTCCACCCTCTCTATTACAGGTTTATTCACCCTTTCAATGACGGCCTTGTTCCACCCTTTCTGTTATGCCCTTGTTCCACCCTCTAGATTACAGCTTTATTCACCCTTTCAATGACGGCCTTGTTCCACCCTTTCTATGAGGGCCTTGTTCCACCCCCTCTATTACAGCTTTGTTCACACTTTCAATGATGGCCTTGGTCCACCCTTTCTATGAGGGCCTTGCTCCACCCCCTCTATTACAGCTTTGTTCACACTTTCAATGATGGCCTGGTCCTACCCTTTCTATGACGGCCTTGTTCCACGCTCTCTATTTACAGCTTTGTTCACACTTTCAATGATGGCCTTGTTTCACCCTTTCTATAAGGGCCTTGTTCCACCCTCTCTATTACAGCTTTGTTCACCCTTTCAATGATGGCCTTGTTCCACCCTTTTGTATGAGGTCCTTGTTCCACCCTCTCCATTACAGCTTTAGTTCACCCTTTCAATGATGACCCTGTTGCACCCTCTATTACAGCTTTGGTTCACCCTTTCAATGACGGCCTTGTTCCTCCCTTTCTATGACGGCCTTGTTCCACCTCTCTATTACAGCTTTGTTCACACTTTCAATGATGGCCTTGTTCTAACTTTTCTATGAGGGCCTTGTTCCCCTCTCGCTATTACAGCCTTGTTTCTCACACTCTCAATGACGGCCTTGTTCCTTCCTTTCTATGAGGGCCTTGTTCCACCCTCTCTATTACAGCTTTGTTCACCCTTTCGATGATGGCATTGTTCTACCCTTTCAATGACGGCCTTGTTCCACCCTCTTTACTACTGCTTTGTTCACACTTTTAATGACTGCCTTGTTCCACCCTTTCTATGAGGGCCTTGTTCTACCCTCTCTATTACAGCTTTGCTCACCCTTTCAATGATGGCCATGTTCCACCCTTTCTATGAGGGTTTTGTTCCACCCTCTGTATTTCAGAGTTGTTCACCCTTTCAATGATGGCCTTGTTCCACCCTTTCTATGAGGGCCTTGTTCCACCCGCTCTATTACAGCTTTGTTCACTCATTCAATAATGGCATTCTTCCACCCCTTCTATGAGGGCCTTGTTCCACCCTCTCTATTATAGCTTTGTTCACCCTTTCAACGACGGCCTTGTTCCACCCTTTCACGAGGGCCTTGTTCTACACTCTCTATTACAGCTTTATTCACCCTTTCAATGACCGCCTTGTTCCACCCTTTCTATCAGGGCCTTGTTTCACCCTCCCTATTAGAGCTTTAGTTCACCCTGTCAATGACGGCCTTGTTCCTCCCTTTCTATGAGGGCCTTGTTCCACCTTATCTATTACAGCTTTCTTCACCCTTTCCATGACGGCCTTGTTCCACCCTTTCAATGAGGGCCTTGTTCTACCCTCTCTATTACAGCTTTGTTCACCCTTTTAATGACGGCCTTGTTCCTCCCTTTCTATGAAGGCCTTGTTCCACCCTCTCTATCACCCTTTCAATGACGGACATGTTCCACATTTTCGATGAGGGCCTTGTTCCACCCTATCTATTACAGCTTTGTTCACCCTTCCAATGACGGCCTTCTCCACCCTTTCTATGAGGGCCTTGTTCCACCCTCTCTATTACAGATTTGTTCACACTTTCAATGATGGCCTTGTTTCACCCTTTCTATGAGGGCCTTGTTCCACACTCTCTATTACTGCTCTCTTCACCCTTTCAATGATGGCCTTGTTCCACCCTTTCAATGAGGGCCTTGTTCCACCTCGTCTATTACAGCTTTGTTCACACTTTCAATGATGGCCTTGTTCCACCCTTTCTATGAGGGCCTTGCTCCACCCTCTCTATTACACATTTGTTCACCCTTATAATAATGGCCTTTTTACACCCTTTCTATGAGGGCCTTGTTCCACCCTCTCTATTACAACTTTGTTCACCCTTTCAATGATGGCCTTGGTCCACTATTTCTATAAGGGCCTTGTTCCACCCTCTTTATTACAGCTTCGTTCACCCTTTCAATGATGGCCTTGTTCAACCATCTCTATTACAGCTTTGTTCAACCCTTCAATGTCGGCCTTGTTCCACACTTTCTATGAGGGCCTTGTTCCACCCTCTCTATTACAGCTTTGTTCATCCTTTCAGTGACAGCCTTATTCCTCTCTGTCTATGAGGGCCTTGTTCCACCCTCTCTATTACAACCTTGTTCCACCCTCTCTGTGACGGCCTTATTCCACCCTTTCTATGAGGGCCTTCTTCCACCCTCTCTATTACAGCTTTGTTCACTCATTCAATAATGGCATTCTTCCACCCCTTCTATTAGGGCCTTGTTCCACCCTCTCTATTATAGCTTTGTTCACCCTTTCAATGACGGCCTTGTTCCACCCTTTCACGAGGGCCTTGTTCTACACTCTCTATTACAGCTTTATTCACCCTTTCAATGACGGCCTTGTTCCACCCTTTCTATCAGGGCCTTGTTCCACCCTCCCTATAAGAGCTTTAGTTCACCCTGTCAATGACGGCCTTGTTCCTCCCTTTCTATGAGGGCCTTGTTCCACCCTATCTATTACAGCTTTCTTCACCCTTTCAATGACGGCCTTGTTCCACCATTTCTATGAGGGCCTTGTTCCACTCTCTCTATTACAGCTTTCTTCACCCTTTCAATGATGGCATTTTTCCTCCCTTTCTATGAGAGCTTTGTTCCACCCCCCTCTATTTCAGCTTTGTTCACACTTTCAATGACGGCCTTGTTCCACCTTTTCTATGAGGGCCTTCATCCACCCTCTGTATTACAGCTTTGTTCACCCTTTCCATGACGGCCTTGTTCCACCCTTTCAATGAGGGCCTTCTTCTACCCTCTCTATTACAGCTTTGTTCACCCTTTTAATTTCGGCCTTGTTCCTCCCTTTCTATGAGGGCCTTGTTCCACCCTCTCTATTAGAGCTTTGGTTCACCCTTTCAATGACGGCCATGTTCCACCCTTTCTATGAGGGCCTTTTTCCACCCTATCTATTACAGCTTTGTTCACCCTTTCAATGACGGCCTTCTCCACCCTTTCAATGATGGCCTTGTTCGACCCTTTCTATGAGGGCCTTGTTCCACCCCGTCTATTACAGCTTTATTCACACTTTCAATGATGGCCTTGTTCCACCCTTTCTATGAGGGCCTTGCTCCACCCTCTCTATTACACATTTGTTCACCCTTATAATAATGGCCTTTTTACACCCTTTCTATGAGGGCCTTGTTCCACCCTCTCTATTACAACTTTGTTCACCCTTTCAATGTCGGCCTTGTTCCACTATTTCCATAAGGGTCTTGTTCCACCCTCTTTATTACAGCTTTGTTCACCCTTTCAATGATGGCCTTGTTTAACCATCTCTATTACAGCTTTGTTGAACCTTTCAATGTCGGCCTTGTTCCACCCTTTCTATGAGGGCCTTGTTTCACCCTCTCTGTTACAGCTTTGGTTTACCCTTTCAATGTCGACCGTGTTCCACCCTTTCTTTGAGGAACTTGTTCCACCCTCTCCATTACAGCTTTTGTTCACCCTTTCAATGACGGTTTTGTTCCACCCTTTCTATGAGGGTTTTGTTCCACCCTCTGTATTTCAGAGTTGTTCACCCTTTCAATGATGGCCTTGTTCCACCCTTTCTAAGAAGGCCTTGTTCCACCCGCTCTATTACAGCTTTGTTCACTCATTCAATAATGGCATTCTTCCACCACTTCTATGAGGGCCTTGTTCCACCCTCTCTATTATAGCTTTGTTCATCCTTTCAATGACAGCCTTGTTCCACCCTTTCACGAGGGCCTTGTTCTGCACTCTCTATTACAGCTTTATCCACCCTTTCAATGACGACCTTGTTCCACCCTTTCTATCAGGGCCTTGTTCCACCCTCCCTATTAGAGCTTTAGTTCACCCTGTCAATGACGGCCTTGTTCCTCCCTTTCTATGAGGGCCTTGTTCCACCCTATCTATTACAGCTTTCTTCACCCTTTCAATGATGGCCTTGATCCACCATTTGTATGAGGGTCTTGTTCCACTCTCTCTATTACAGCTTTCTTCACCCTTTCAATGATGGCATTGTTCCTCCCTTTCTATGAGGGCTTTGTTCCACCCCCCTCTATTACAGCTTTGTTCACACTTTCAATAACGGCCTTGTTCCACCTTTTCTATGAGGGCCGTGATCCACCCTCTGTATTACAGCTTTGTTCACCCATTCCATGACGGCCTTGTTCCACCCTTTCAATGAGGGCCTTGTCCTACCCTCTCTATTACAGCTTTGTTCACCCTTTTAATGACGGCCTTGTTCCTCCCTTTCTATGAGGGCCTTGTTCCACCCTCTCTATTAGAGCTTTGGTTCACCCTTTCAATGACGGCCATGTTCCACCCTTTCTATGAGGGCCTTGTTCCACCCTTTCTATGAGGGCCTTGTTCCACCCTATCTATTACAGCTTTGTTCACCCTTTCAATGACGGCCTTCTCCATCCTTTCTATGAGGGCCTTGTTCCACCCTCTCTATTACAGATTTGTTCACCCTTTCAATGACGGCCTTGTCCACCTTTTCTATGAGGGCCTTGTTTCACACTCATTATTACAGCTCTCTTCACTCTTTCAATGATGGCCTTGTTCCACCCTTTCTATGAGGGCCTTGTTCCACCCCGTCTATTACAGCTTTGTTCACACTTTCAATGATGGCCTTGTGCCACCCTTTCTATGAGGGCCTTGCTCCACCCTCTCTATTACACATTTGTTTACCCTTATAATAATGGCCTTTTTACACCCTTTCTATGAGGGCCTTGTTCCACCCTCTCTATTACAACTTTGTTCACCCTTTCAATGACGGCCTTGTTCCACTATTTCTATAAGGGCCTTGTTCCACCCTCTTTATTACAGCTTTGTTCACCCTTTCAATGATGGCCTTGTTTAACCATCTCTATTACAGCTTTGTTGAACCTTTCAATGTCGGCCTTGTTCCAACCTTTCTATGAGGGCCTTGTTTCACCCTCTCTGTTACAGCTTTGGTTTACCCTTTCAATGTCGACCGTGTTCCACCCTTTCTGTGAGGAACTTGTTCCACCCTCTCTATTACAGCTTTTGTTCACCCTTTCAATGACGGTTTTGTTCCAGCCTTTCTATGAGGGCCTTGTTCCACCCTCCCTAATACAGATTTGTTTCACCATTTCAATGACGGCCTTGTTCTACCCTCTCTATGAGGAACTTGTTCCACCCTCTCTATTACACCTTTGCTCACCCTTTCAATGATGGCCTTGTTCCAACCTTTCTAGGAGGGCCTTGTTCCACCTTCTCTATTAAAGCTTTGTTCATCCTTTCAGTGACAGCCGTGTTCCTCTCTGTCTATGAGGGCCTTGTTCCACCCACTCTATTACAACCTTGTTCCACCCTCTCTGTGACGGCCTTGTTCCACCCTTTCTATGAGGGCCTTCTTTCACCCTCTCTATTACAGCTTTCTTCACCCTTTCAATGATGGCCTTGTTCCACCCTTTCTGTTATGCACTTGTTCCACCCTCTCGATTACAGCTTTATTCACCCTTTCAGTGATGGCCCTGTTCCACCTTTTGTATGAAGGCCTTGTTCCACCCTCTCTATTACAGGTTTGTTCACCCTTTAAATGACTGCCTTGTTCCACCTTTTCTGTTATGCTCTTGTTCCACCATCTCGATTACAGCTTTATTCACCATTTCAATGACGGCCTTGTTCCACCCTCTCTATTACAGCTTTGTTCACCCATTCAATGACGGCCTTGTTCCACGAATTCAATGAGGGCCTTGTTCTACCCTCTATATTACAGCTTTGTTCACCCTTTCAATGAGGGCCTTGTTCCACCCTTTCTATGAGGGCCTTGTTCCACCCTCTCTATCAGAGCTTTGGTTCACCCTTTCAATGACTGCCTTGTTCCACCCTTTCTATGAGGACCTTGTTCCACCCTATTTATTATAGCTTTGTTCACCCTTTCAATGAGGGCATTGTTCCACCCTCTCTATTACAGCTTTGTTGAACCTTTCACTGACGGCCTTTTTCCATCTTCTCAGTGATGGCCTTGTTCCACCCTTTCAATTAAAGCCTTGTTCCATCCTCTCTGTGATGGCCTTCTTCCACCCTTTCTATGAGGGCCTTGTTCCACCCTCTCTATTACAGCTTTTTTCACCCATTCAATGATGGCATTGTTCCAACCTTTCTATGAGGGCCTTGTTCCACCCTCTCTATTGAAGCTTTGTTCACCCTTTCAATGACGGCCTTGTTCCACCCTTTCATGACGTCCTTGTTCTACACTCTCTATTACAGCTTTATTCACCCTTTCAATGACATCCTTGTTCCACCCTTTCTAGGAGGGCCTTGTTCCACCCTCTCTATTAGAGCTTTGGTTCACCCTTTCAATGACGGCCTTGTTCTACCATTTCTATAAGGGCCTTGTTCCACCCTCTTTATTACAGCTTTCTCCACCCTTTCAATTATGGCATTGTTCCACCATTTCTATTACAGCTTTGTTCAATCTTTCAATGTCGGCCTTGTTCCACCCTTTCTATGAGGACCTTGTTCCACCCTCTCTATTACAGCTTTGGTTTACGCTTTCAATGATGGCCTTGTTCCTCCCATTCTCTGAGGGCCGTTTTCCACCCTCTCTATTACAGCTTTGTTCACCCTTTCAATGTCAGCCTTGTTCCACCCTTTCTATGAAGGCCTTGTTCCACCCTCTCCATTACAGCTTTGTTCACCCTTTCAATGATGGTCTTGTTCCACCCTTTCTATGAGGGCCTTGATCCACTCTCTCTATTACAGCTTTGTTCACCCTTTCAATGACGGCCTTGTTCTACCCTTTCAATGAGGGCCTTGTTCCTCCCTCTCAATTACAGCTTTGGTTCACGCTTTCATTGATCACCTGGTTTAATCCTTTCTGTGAGGGCCTTGTTCCACCATCTCTATTACAATTTTGGTTCACCCTTTCAATAACGGCCTTGTTCCACCCTTTTTATGAGGGCCTTGTTCCACACTCTCTATTAGAGCTTTGGTTCACCCTTTCAATGATGGCCTTGTTCCATCCTAACTGTGACAGCCTTGTTCCAACCTCTCTATTACAGCTTTGTTCACACTTTCAATGATGGTCTTGTCCTACCCTTTCTATGACGGCCTTGTTCCACGCTCTCTATTTACAGCTTTGTTCACACTTTCAATGATGGCCTTGTTTCACCCTTTCTATGAGGGCCTTGTTCCACCCTCTCTATTACAGCTTTGTTCACCCTTTCAAGATGGCCTTGTTCTACCCTTTTGTATGAGGTCCTTGTTCCACCCTCTCTATTAGACCTTTGGTCACCCTTTCAATGACGGCCTTGTTCCACCCTTTCAACGAGGGCCTTGTTCCACCCTCTCTTTGATAGCCATGTTCCACCTTCTCCATTACAGCTTTAGTTCACCCTTTCAATGATGACCCTGTTCCATCCTCTATTACAGCTTTGGTTCACCCTTTCAATGACTGCCTTGTTCCACCTCTCTGTTACAGCTTTGTTCACCCTTTCAATGATGGACTTGTTCTTACTTTTCTATGAGGGCCTTGTTCCCCTCTAGCTATTACAGCCTTGTTTCACACACTCTCAATGACGGCCTTGTTCCTTCCTTTCTATGAGGGCCTTGTTCCACCCTCTCTATTACAGCTTTGCTCACCCTTTCGATGATGGCATTGTCCTACCCTTTCAATGACAGCCTTGTTCCACCCTCTTTACTACTGCTTTGTTCACCCTTTCAATGACTGCCTTGTTCCCCCCTTTCTATGAGGGCCTTGTTCTACCCTCTCTATTACAGCTTTGCTCACCCTTTCAGTGATGGCCTTGTTCCACCCTTTCTATGAGGGTTTTGTTCCACCCTCTGTATTTCAGAGTTGTTCACCCTTTCAATGATGGCCTTGTTCCACCCTTTCTAAGAAGGCCTTGTTCCACCCGCTCTATTACAGCTTTGTTCACTCAGTCAATAATGGCATTCTTCCACCACTTCTATGAGGGCCTTGTTCCACCCTCTCTATTATAGCTTTGTTCATCCTTTCAATGACAGCCTTGTTCCACCCTTTCACGAGGGCCTTGTTCTGCACTCTCTATTACAGCTTTATCCACCCTTTCAATGACGACCTTGTTCCACCCTTTCTATCAGGGCCTTGTTCCACCCTCCCTATTAGAGCTTTAGTTCACCCTGTCAATGACGGCCTTGTTCCTCCCTTTCTATGAGGGCCTTGTTCCACCCTATCTATTACAGCTTTCTTCACCCTTTCAATGATGGCCTTGTTCCACCATTTGTATGAGGGTCTTGTTCCACTCTCTCTATTACAGCTTTCTTCACCCTTTCAATGATGGCATTGTTCCTCCCTTTCTATGAGGGCTTTGTTCCACCCCCCTCTATTACAGCTTTGTTCACACTTTCAATAACGGCCTTGTTCCACCTTTTCTATGAGGGCCGTGATCCACCCTCTGTATTACAGCTTTGTTCACCCATTCCATGACGGCCTTGTTCCACCCTTTCAATGAGGGCCTTGTCCTACCCTCTCTATTACAGCTTTGTTCACCCTTTTAATGACGGCCTTGTTCCTCCCTTTCTATGAGGGCCTTGTTCCACCCTCTCTATTAGAGCTTTGGTTCACCCTTTCAATGACGGCCATGTTCCACCCTTTCTATGAGGGCCTTGTTCCACCCTTTCTATGAGGGCCTTGTTCCACCCTATCTATTACAGCTTTGTTCACCCTTTCAATGACGGCCTTCTCCACCCTTTCTATGAGGGCCTTGTTCCACCCTCTCTATTACAGATTTGTTCACCCTTTCAATGAAGGCCTTGTCCACCTTTTCTATGAGGGCCTTGTTTCACACTCATTATTACAGCTCACTTCACTCTTTCAATGATGGCCTTGTTCCACCCTTTCTATGAGGGCCTTGTTCCACCCCGTCTATTACAGCTTTGTTCACACTTTCAATGATGGCCTTGTGCCACCCTTTCTATGAGGGCCTTGCTCCACCCTCTCTATTACACATTTGTTTACCCTTATAATAATGGCCTTTTTACACCCTTTCTATGAGGGCCTTGTTCCACCCTCTCTATTACAACTTTGTTCACCCTTTCAATGATGGCCTTGTTTAACCATCTCTATTACAGCTTTGTTGAACCTTTCAATGTCGGCCTTGTTCCAACCTTTCTATGAGGGCCTTGTTTCACCCTCTCTGTTACAGCTTTGGTTTACCCTTTCAATGTCGACCGTGTTCCACCCTTTCTGTGAGGAACTTGTTCCACCCTCTCTGTTACAGCTTTTGTTCACCCTTTCAATGACTGTTTTGATCCAGCCTTTCTATGAGGGCCTTGTTCCACCCTCTCTAATACAGATTTGTTTCACCATTTCAATGACGGCCTTGTTCCACCCTCTCTATGAGGAACTTGTTCCACCCTCTCTATTACACCTTTGCTCACCCTTTCAATGATGGCCTTGTTCCAACCTTTCTAAGAGGGCCTTGTTCCACCCTCTCTATTACAGCTTTGTTCATCCTTTCAGTGACAGCCTTGTTCCTCTCTGTCTATGAGGGCCTTGTTCCACCCACTCTATTACAACCTTGTTCCACCCTCTCTGTGACGGCCTTGTTCCACCCTTTCTATGAGGGCCTTCTTTCACCCTCTCTATTACAGCTTTCTTCACCCTTTCAATGATGGCCTTGTTCCACCCTTTCTGTTATGCACTTGTTCCACCCTCTCGATTACAGATTTATTCACCCTTTCAGTGATGGCCTTGTTCCACCTTTTGTAAGAAGGCCTTGTTCCACCCTCTCTATTACAGGTTTGTTCACCCTTTAAATGACAGCCTTGTTCCACCCTTTCTGTTATGCTCTTGTTCCACCATCTCTATTACAACTTTGTTCACCCTTTCAATGACGGCCTTGTTCCACCCTCTCTATTGCAGCTTTGTTCACCCTTTCACTGACGGCCTTGTTCCACCCTCTCTGTGATGGCCTTGTTCCACCCTTTCCATTAAAGCTTTGTTCCATCCTCTCTGTGATGGTCTTGTTCCACCCTTTCTATGAGGGCCTTGTTCCACTCTCTATTGAAGCTTTGTTCACCCTTTCAATGATAGACTTGTTCCACCCTTTCACAAGGGCCTTGTTCTACACTCTCTATTACAGCTTTATTATCCCTTTCAATGACGGCCTTGTTCCACCCTTTCTATGAGGGCCTTGTTCCACCCTCCCTATTAGAGCTTTAGTTCACCCTTTCAATGACGGCCTTGTTCTACACTTTCTATTAGGGCCTTGTTCCAACCTATCTATTAAAGCTTTCTTCACCCTTTCAATGACGGCCTTCTTCCACCCTTTCTATGAGGGCCTTGTTCCACTCTCTCTATTACAGCTTTCTTCACCCTTTCAATGATGGCCTTGTTCCACCCTTTCTATGAGGGCCATGTTCCACCCACTCTATTACAGCTTTGTTCACCCTTTCGTTGATGGCCTTGTTCTACACTTTCAATGACGGCCTTATTCCACCCTCTCTATTACAGCTTTGTTCACCCTTTCAATGACTGCCTTGTTCCACACTTTCTATGAGGGCCTGGTTCTACCCTATTACAGCTTTACTCACCCTTTCAATGATGGCCTTGTTCCACCCTTTCTATGAGGGCCTTGTTCCACCCTCTGTATTTCAGATTTGTTCACTCATTCAATAATGGCATTGTTCCACCCTTTCTATGAGGGCCTTGTTCCACCCTCTCTATTACAGCTTTGTTCACACTTTCAATGACGGCCTTGTTCCACCCTTTCAATGAGGGCCTTGTTCTACCCTCTCTATTACAGCTTTTTTCACCCTTTCAATGAGGGGCTTGTTCCACCCTTTCTATGAGGGCCTTGTTCCACCCTCTCTATTAAAGCTTTGGTTCATCCTTCAAATAACGGCATTGTTCCACCCTTTCTATGAGGGCCTTGTTCCACCCTATTTATTACAGCTTTGTTCACCCTTTCAATGAGGGCCTTGTTCCACCCTCTGTATTGCAGCTTTGTTCACCCTTTTACTGACGTCCTTGTTCCACCCTCTTTGTGATGGCCTTGTTCCACCCTTTCTATTAAAGCCTTGTTCCATCCTCTCTGTGATGGTCTTGTTCCACTCTCTATTGAAGCTTTGTTCACCCTTTCAATGACGGCCTTGTTCCACCCTTTCACGAGGGCCTTGTTCTACACTCTCTATTACAGCTTTATTCACCCTTTCAATGACGGCCTTGTTCCATCCTTTCTATGAGGGCCTTGTTCCACCAACCCTATTAGAGCTTTAGTTCACCCTTTCAATGACGGCCTAGTTCTACCCTTTCTATGATGGCCTTGTTCCACCACATCTATTACAGCTTTCTTCACCCTTTCAATGATGGCCTTGTTCCACCCTTTCTATGAGGGCCTTGTTCCACTCTCTCTATTACAGCTTTCTTCACCCTTTCGATGATGGCCTTGTTCCACCCTTTCAAAGATGGCCTTGTTCAACCATCTCTATTACAGCTTTGTTCAACCCTTCAATGTCGGCCTTGTTCCACACTTTCTATGAGGGCCTTGTTCCACCCTCTCTATTACAGCTTTGTTCATCCTTTCAGTGACAGCCTTATTCCTCTCTGTCTATGAGGGCCTTGTTCCACCCTCTCTATTACAACCTTGTTCCACTCTCTCTGTGACGGCCTTGTTCCACCCTTTCTATGAGGGCCTTCTTCCACCCTCTCTATTAAAGCTTTCTTCACCCTTTCAATGATTGCCTTGTTCCACCCTTTCTGTTATGCACTTGTTCCACCCTCTCGATTACAGCTTTGTTCACCCTTTCCATGACGGCCCTGTTCCATCTTTTGTATGAAGGCCTTGCTACACCCCCTCTATTACAGCTTTAGTTCACCATTTCAATGACGGCCTTGTTCCACCCTTTCTATGAGTGCCTTGTTCCACCCTCTCTATTACAGGTTTATTCACCCTTTCAATGACGGCCTTGTTCCACCCTTTCTGTTATGCCCTTGTTCCACCCTCTAGATTACAGCTTTATTCACCCTTTCAATGACGGCCTTGTTCCACCCTTTCTATGAGGGCCTTGTTCCACCCCCTCTATTACAGCTTTGTTCACACTTTCAATGATGGCCTTGGTCCACCCTTTCTATGAGGGCCTTGCTCCACCCCCTCTATTACAGCTTTGTTCACACTTTCAATGATGGCCTGGTCCTACCCTTTCTATGACGGCCTTGTTCCACGCTCTCTATTTACAGCTTTGTTCACACTTTCAATGATGGCCTTGTTTCACCCTTTCTATGAGGGCCTTGTTCCACCCTCTCTATTACAGCTTTGTTCACCCTTTCAATGATGGCCTTGTTCCACCCTTTTGTATGAGGTCCTTGTTCCACCCTCTCCATTACAGCTTTAGTTCACCCTTTCAATGATGACCCTGTTGCACCCTCTATTACAGCTTTGGTTCACCCTTTCAATGACGGCCTTGTTCCTCCCTTTCTATGACGGCCTTGTTCCACCTCTCTATTACAGCTTTGTTCACACTTTCAATGATGGCCTTGTTCTAACTTTTCTATGAGGGCCTTGTTCCCCTCTCGCTATTACAGCCTTGTTTCTCACACTCTCAATGACGGCCTTGTTCCTTCCTTTCTATGAGGGCCTTGTTCCACCCTCTCTATTACAGCTTTGTTCACCCTTTCGATGATGGCATTGTTCTACCCTTTCAATGACGGCCTTGTTCCACCCTCTTTACTACTGCTTTGTTCACACTTTTAATGACTGCCTTGTTCCACCCTTTCTATGAGGGCCTTGTTCTACCCTCTCTATTACAGCTTTGCTCACCCTTTCAATGATGGCCTTGTTCCACCCTTTCTATGAGGGTTTTGTTCCACCCTCTGTATTTCAGAGTTGTTCACCCTTTCAATGATGGCCTTGTTCCACCCTTTCTATGAGGGCCTTGTTCCACCCGCTCTATTACAGCTTTGTTCACTCATTCAATAATGGCATTCTTCCACCCCTTCTATGAGGGCCTTGTTCCACCCTCTCTATTATAGCTTTGTTCACCCTTTCAACGACGGCCTTGTTCCACCCTTTCACGAGGGCCTTGTTCTACACTCTCTATTACAGCTTTATTCACCCTTTCAATGACCGCCTTGTTCCACCCTTTCTATCAGGGCCTTGTTTCACCCTCCCTATTAGAGCTTTAGTTCACCCTGTCAATGACGGCCTTGTTCCTCCCTTTCTATGAGGGCCTTGTTCCACCTTATCTATTACAGCTTTCTTCACCCTTTCCATGACGGCCTTGTTCCACCCTTTCAATGAGGGCCTTGTTCTACCCTCTCTATTACAGCTTTGTTCACCCTTTTAATGACGGCCTTGTTCCTCCCTTTCTATGAAGGCCTTGTTCCACCCTCTCTATTAGAGCTTTGGTTCACCCTTTCAATGACGGACATGTTCCACATTTTCGATGAGGGCCTTGTTCCACCCTATCTATTACAGCTTTGTTCACCCTTCCAATGACGGCCTTCTCCACCCTTTCTATGAGGGCCTTGTTCCACCCTCTCTATTACAGATTTGTTCACACTTTCAATGATGGCCTTGTTTCACCCTTTCTATGAGGGCCTTGTTCCACACTCTCTATTACTGCTCTCTTCACCCTTTCAATGATGGCCTTGTTCCACCCTTTCAATGAGGGCCTTGTTCCACCTCGTCTATTACAGCTTTGTTCACACTTTCAATGATGGCCTTGTTCCACCCTTTCTATGAGGGCCTTGCTCCACCCTCTCTATTACACATTTGTTCACCCTTATAATAATGGCCTTTTTACACCCTTTCTATGAGGGCCTTGTTCCACCCTCTCTATTACAACTTTGTTCACCCTTTCAATGATGGCCTTGGTCCACTATTTCTATAAGGGCCTTGTTCCACCCTCTTTATTACAGCTTTGTTCACCCTTTCAATGATGGCCTTGTTCAACCATCTCTATTACAGCTTTGTTCAACCCTTCAATGTCGGCCTTGTTCCACACTTTCTATGAGGGCCTTGTTCCACCCTCTCTATTACAGCTTTGTTCATCCTTTCAGTGACAGCCTTATTCCTCTCTGTCTATGAGGGCCTTGTTCCACCCTCTCTATTACAACCTTGTTCCACCCTCTCTGTGACGGCCTTATTCCACCCTTTCTATGAGGGCCTTCTTCCACCCTCTCTATTACAGCTTTGTTCACTCATTCAATAATGGCATTCTTCCACCCCTTCTATTAGGGCCTTGTTCCACCCTCTCTATTATAGCTTTGTTCACCCTTTCAATGACGGCCTTGTTCCACCCTTTCACGAGGGCCTTGTTCTACACTCTCTATTACAGCTTTATTCACCCTTTCAATGACGGCCTTGTTCCACCCTTTCTATCAGGGCCTTGTTCCACCCTCCCTATTAGAGCTTTAGTTCACCCTGTCAATGACGGCCTTGTTCCTCCCTTTCTATGAGGGCCTTGTTCCACCCTATCTATTACAGCTTTCTTCACCCTTTCAATGACGGCCTTGTTCCACCATTTCTATGAGGGCCTTGTTCCACTCTCTCTATTACAGCTTTCTTCACCCTTTCAATGATGGCATTTTTCCTCCCTTTCTATGAGAGCTTTGTTCCACCCCCCTCTATTACAGCTTTGTTCACACTTTCAATGACGGCCTTGTTCCACCTTTTCTATGAGGGCCTTCATCCACCCTCTGTATTACAGCTTTGTTCACCCTTTCCATGACGGCCTTGTTCCACCCTTTCAATGAGGGCCTTCTTCTACCCTCTCTATTACAGCTTTGTTCACCCTTTTAATTTCGGCCTTGTTCCTCCCTTTCTATGAGGGCCTTGTTCCACCCTCTCTATTAGAGCTTTGGTTCACCCTTTCAATGACGGCCATGTTCCACCCTTTCTATGAGGGCCTTTTTCCACCCTATCTATTACAGCTTTGTTCACCCTTTCAATGACGGCCTTCTCCACCCTTTCAATGATGGCCTTGTTCGACCCTTTCTATGAGGGCCTTGTTCCACCCCGTCTATTACAGCTTTATTCACACTTTCAATGATGGCCTTGTTCCACCCTTTCTATGAGGGCCTTGCTCCACCCTCTCTATTACACATTTGTTCACCCTTATAATAATGGCCTTTTTACACCCTTTCTATGAGGGCCTTGTTCCACCCTCTCTATTACAACTTTGTTCACCCTTTCAATGTCGGCCTTGTTCCACTATTTCCATAAGGGTCTTGTTCCACCCTCTTTATTACAGCTTTGTTCACCCTTTCAATGATGGCCTTGTTTAACCATCTCTATTACAGCTTTGTTGAACCTTTCAATGTCGGCCTTGTTCCACCCTTTCTATGAGGGCCTTGTTTCACCCTCTCTGTTACAGCTTTGGTTTACCCTTTCAATGTCGACCGTGTTCCACCCTTTCTTTGAGGAACTTGTTCCACCCTCTCCATTACAGCTTTTGTTCACCCTTTCAATGACGGTTTTGTTCCAGCCTTTCTATGAGGGCCTTGTTCCACCCTCTCTAATACAGATTTGTTTCACCATTTCAATGATGGCCTTGTTCCGCCCTCTCTATGAGGAACTTGTTCCACCCTCTCTATTACACCTTTGCTCACCCTTTCAATGATGGCCTTGTTCCAACCTTTCGAAGAGGGCCTTGTTCCACCCTCTCTATTACAGCTTTGTTCATCCTTTCAGTGACAGCCTTGTTCCTCTCTGTCTATGAGGGCCTTGTTCCACCCACTCTATTACAACCTTGTTCCACCCTCTCTGTGACGGCCTTGTTCCACCCTTTCTATGAGGGCCTTCTTTCACCCTCTCTATTACAGCTTTCTTCACCCTTTCAATGATGGCCTTGTTCCACCCTTTCTGTTATGCACTTGTTCCACCCTCTCGATTACAGCTTTATTCACCCTTTCAGTGATGGCCCTGTTCCACCTTTTGTATGAAGGCCTTGTTCCACCCTCTCTATTACAGGTTTGTTCACCCTTTAAATGACGGCCTTGTTCCACCCTTTCTGTTATGCTCTTATTCCACCATCTCGATTGCAGCTTTATTCACCCTTTCAATGACGGCCTTGTTCCACCCTCTCTATTACAGCTTTGTTCACCCATTCAATGACGGGCTTGTTCCACCCTTTCAATGAGGGCCTTGTTCTACCCTCTCTATTACAGCTTTGTTACACCCTCTCTGTGACGGCCTTATACCACGCTCTCTATTATAACTTTGTTCACCCTTTCAATGAGGGCCTTGTTCCACTATTTCTATAAGGGCCTTGTCCCACCCTCTTTATTACAGCTTTGTTCACCCGTTCAATGATGGCCTTGTTTAACCATCTCTATTACAGCTTTGTTCAACCTTTCAATGTCGGCCTTGTTCCACCCTTTCTATGAGGGCCTTGTTTCACCCTCTCTGTTACAGCTTTGGTTTACCCTTTCAATGTCGACCGTGTTCCACCCTTTCTGTGAGGAACTTGTTCCACCCTCTCTATTACAGCTTTTGTTCACCATTTCAATGACAGTTTTGTTCCAGCCTTTCTATGAGGGCCTTGTTCCACCCTCTCTAATACAGATTTGTTTCACCATTTCAATGACGGCCTTGTTCCACCCTCTCTATGAGGAACTTATTCCACCCTCTCTATTACACCTTTGCTCACCCTTTCAATGATGGCCTTGTTCCACCATCTCTATTACAGCTTTGTTCATCCTTTCAGTGACAGCCTTGTTCCTCTCTGTCTATGAGGGCCTTGTTCCACCCACTCTATTACAACCTTGTTCCACCCTCTCTGTGACGGCCTTGGTCCACCCTTTCTATGAGGTCCTTCTTTCACCCTCTCTATTACAGCTTTCTTCACCCTTTCAATGATGGCCTTGTTTCACCCTTTCTGTCATGCACTTGTTCCACGCTCTCGATTACAGCTTTATTCACCCTTTCAGTGATGGTCCTGTTCCACCTTTTGTATGAAGGCCTTGTTCCACCCTCTCTATTACAGGTTTGTTCACCCTTAAAATGACGGCCTTGTTCCACCCTTTCTGGCATGCTCTTGTTCCACCATCTCGATTACAGCTTTATTCACCCTTTCAATGACGGCCTTGTTCCACCCTCTCTATTTGTCAACACCAGAACAGTACGCGCTCTATTGGCGTCAAAAAATGCAAAAAAACATCACTTTCAAAATAACATGATTCATGCATTGTGCTGATATGTTGTATTTTACCCCTTTGCATTGCAGAGTTCAATCCTAAACACTTATTCTTAATATGTTTACAAATACTGTTTCTTTGCAAGGTATTGCTACAGGTTTTCAGAGTGGGTTAGGGTGTGGCCTCTTTCCAGGGCCTTCCAGAGACTTTCCCTGCAACATGCCTGGGCGTGGTTCTGGGCTGGGCCAAGACTCTATATAAGGAGAGTCAGCCCAACTCCCAGTGCTCACTATTCAGAGGTTCCAGTGCAGAAGAGCAGCTATTTCCAGAACTTCAGTTCCAGTGGCCTTTTTGATCTCCCAGTTCTGCTTTGAAATCTTCATTGGTGCATCTTGTTCCTGGGTGGTAAGACGGTAGTTGGGTTTATTCCCAATACCGTTTATTTTATCTAGAATTATCTCATTCTAAGATCTGATCGTTTATTTATGTTAACAATTTGTTTTAAGGTCATAGTCATAAAAAGTGCACTCGAGTATTTTTGTTAAAGTGTGTACATGAATGTTTATGAATCGGCAAGAAGCGCGATTCGTTTATAGTTTTGAAACTCATGTTACATTGCGTGCCAGCGTTTATTGACATATGCGTTGAGGTTTACAAATCAGCAGGAGGCGCGATTCGTTTGAAAAGCTTTGAAATCTTGAGTTGCATTGCGCGCTGGCATTTATTGACACATACATGATTGATCACGAATCGGCAAGAGGCGCGGGTCTTTTATGAAGCTTTAAAAGCTTGTGGTACATTGTGTGTTACTTTTAATTGACATTTAAAAGAAGGTTTTGAAGTGGCACGATGTATAATTCAATTTAAAATAATTTCAAAACCTGTCGCTATTTATTGTGCAACCATTTCTTGACTTTGCATGGTGGCATTCGAGTCAGCAGGACATGCAATTTTGTAATAGAGTTTATTTATGTTGTGAACTGCATATTACCATTCCAGGATAATTGCTTGGTACAATTCGAGTTGACGAGTATGGGAAATATTTCTTGAACTATTGAACCCATTGAAAAATATTTCTTCTCTAGTGTTTTAAGAGTGTAATCTGTGTTGAAAACATTTCAAGGAAAATATATATAGGATCAGAAGTTCTAGATGCAATATTATATGCTCCTATTATGCATATTCTTGTTATTCTAATTCATGCTTGAATAAGAAAAGTTTTATTTCAAATTAATCTTGAGTCCATTACAGGTATCCGATAATCACAAAATCTGTTCATTTTTAAAACTGCAATTCAAGATTGCTCATATTTTCAGAAAGACTATGTTTATTAATATTTACTTCAGGTTATATTGTGTGTTCTAACCTTTTTTCCCATTAAAGGTCTCCTTCCCAGCAGTACCCTTCCTAATCCCCTCTTCCCCTCTTGAACTCTCACAGTCTCCGTGAATTGTCTATCAGAGTCTTGGAGTTGTTCATTAGAGGACGTGTTGGGAACGTGTGCAAACCCCGAGGATCTGGTGACTCTGACAGAATAGTGAGCCCACAAATTATTATCCTCCTGGTTTGTGTATGTTCTCAGCATGGCCACGCTAGACGAGTTAGTTAAGGCTATCACCCAGCTCCAAGCAGAGGTGGTATCATCCAAAGAATTGACAACCAGCTTAGCAGAGAGAGTGAGTCAGTTGCAAGATAAAGTAGAGAAGAAGGAGCAAAGTCCCACAGGGGTGTTTTGGCCAGGTACTTCTTCTCAGGCATCTGGAAGTAGTCCAATTTCCCTAAATGTTCCTGCTGCTATTCCTTTAGCTCCCCCAGAACGTTTCTCAGGTGATCCATTGAAAGCGCAATCTTTCCTGGTTCAAGTGGAACTATACTTCACCTGCAGACCAAATACCTTTCCCGATGCCCAGTCCAAAGTAGCTTTCTTGTTATCATATCTGACTGGAGATGCAGCTACTTGGTCAATTCCTCTTGTGCGTAAAAATAGTCCCTTGTTGTATAATTGGAGAAATTTTGTTTGTGAATTTGAGAGAGTTTTTGATCGTAGAACTGTAACACAGTCAGCAGATCATGAATTATTAAACTTACGCCAAGGAAATCAATACCTAGTGTCGTATTTAGCCAACTTTAACCGGCTGGTTGCCGAGACTTCCTGGCCTGAAGAAAAACAAGCGGTCTTGTTTTACAAGGGACTCAAAGAGGAATTAAAAGATATCTTAGCCCAAATCGATCCACAACCTACAGACTGTCAAGAGTTAATAAATCTTCTCTTGAGACTTGACCATCGTTTAGCAGAACGTAAAGGAACGCACAAAAAGATTGAAAAATATTCATGGCGCGTTCATGATAACAGAGATTCAAGAACTCCAAAAGAAAGAACGTCGGAACCGATGGAAATTGGAACCATCAGAAGACCTTTGACTAAAGATGAAAAGGACTTACGCAGAAAAAATGGACAATGTCTTTATTGTGGGCGAAAAGGTCATTTTGCCAAAGATTGTCCAATCAAACCAAAGAACAAGCAAGGTCCAGTTCAGAAGGCCGCAGCCAATGCACCAGTCGAGTTGGAAAACTAAAACACCCGAGATGCAGAGAAGGGTTGCTCTTGGGTGTCACCGTGGACCCTTCACAATCTAGACATCTTAAACTGTAAATAAGAGTTCAGGTCAAGAAAGAGATCTATTTAAAAAAAGCTCTAGTCGATTCTGGAGCTACTGGGAATTTTGTTGATGTCCAATTGGTTCGTGCATGGGGGATCCCATGTATTGAAAAGAAAAACCCAGAAATCATCCAGGCAGTCGATGGAAAACTCTTAACTGGTGGTCCGGTAACTCTTCAGACTATCCCCTTGTCAATGATTTGTGAAGATAAGATTCTAAGAAAGAAACATGAAGAGAAAATCATTCTAGATGTGATCCATGCTCCCCAATATGGGATTATCCTCGGCTTGCCATGGTTAACTCATCACAATCCAGAAATCAATTGGGCAGAACGAAAAATCGTGTTCTCATCTGCGCTATGTAATGAACAATGTCTCCAAAAAAATCAAGTACCAACAGTTTGCAACTCTAACATAGCTACTTCTGCGGAGAAAGAAACTCAGTTGCCCAAACAGTATTCATCGTACAAAGATGTATTTGATGAGAAAGGAGCAGAGACTCTACCTCCTCATAGATCTTATGACTGTCAAATTGACCTAGCCCCAGGTGCGACACTTCCCAACTGTCGTGTATATGCTCTGTCAGAACATGAAAACCAACATTTACGAAAATACCTAGATCAATTTTTGGAGAATGGCTTCATTCGCCCCTCTAAGTCTCCTGCAGCTTCTCCTTTATTTTTAGTTCCAAAAGCTAATGGAGAACTTCAAACTTTCATTGACTATAGAGGTTTAAACAAAGTCACCATCAAGAATAAATATCCTTTAACCCTAATTCCGGTTTTATTGGAACAAGTAAAGAGAGCAAAGATCTACACGAAGCTTAATCTTCGAGGTGCTTATCATTTGGTCAGAATGAGAGAGGGGGACGAATGGAAAACAGCGTTCAAGACAAGATATGGCCTTTTTGAATATACCGTCATGGCTTTTGGTCTGTGTAATGCTCCAGCAGCTTTTCAATTTTTCTTTAATGACGTTCTTAGAGAGTACCTCAACATATATGCCATAGTCTACATCGATGACATTTTGATCTACTCAGACAATGAAAACGAACATGTACAACATGTCAAGAAAATTCTTGCAGCCCTTCGAAAACACCATTTATATTGTAAACTAACCAAGTGTGAGTTTCATGTTACCACGGTTGAGTTTTTGGGGGTTATTCTTACCCCTCAAGGTATGGTGATGGCAGAAAAGAAAGTAAAAGCTGTATCTGAGTGGCCCATCCCAAAAACTGTTCGTGAGGTACATTGCTTCCTGGGGTTTGCAAATTTTTACTGGAGGTTCATAAGTAATTTCTCCCAGACAGTGGCTCCAATCACTAAGCTACTAAGAAAGAAAGAAAAGTTTGTATGGTCCCCAGAAGCTGATCAAGCCTTCTCGACTTTAAAGAAAGCTTTCTCCACTGCCCCAGTTTTAACTCATCCTGATGCGAATCAACCTTTTATAGTGGAAGCTGATGCTTCAGATGTAGCAATAGGAGCCGTCTTATCACAACGAAATAAAGACACTGGTCAACTTCATCCTGTAGCTTATATATCTCGGAAGTTGAACGAAGCCGAACAAAACTATGTCATTGCTGAAAAAGAACTTCTGGCAATTCGGGACGCCTTTAAAGAATGGAGACATCATTTATTGGGTGCCAAATACACTGTTACAGTATATACTGATCATCGTAATCTTCAATTCATGAGTTCCGCCAGACTTTTGACCCCTAGACAATTACGCTGGATGCTTTTTTTTGCCGAATTTGATTTTGTAGTAACCTTCCGGCCTGGTAAAGATAATCGCAAGGCTGAAGCCTTGTCCCGTCAAGAGTCTACCACCTTGCCTGCATTTCAAGCCTCCAGAGGTATCATTGCTCCAGACAAGGTTCTATGTATCATAAAAACTGAAGATTTCTTTGAAGAAATTCGCAATTCCTTCACTGTTGAAAACTGGCAAACATGGGCCCAAGCTGATCCCAAAAGGTCAATCAAACAAGGTTTACCCTTTCATGACGCTCGTTTATTCATACCCACTATCAAACTTCGCAAGATAGTTGTTCATTGGTTACATGTTATACCTACGGCAGGTCATCCAGGTATTCCTAAAACTCTTGAACTGATCCAACGTTATTTTTGGTGGACTACCCTAACAAAAGATGTAAAAGCAATGGTAAACAACTGTGAAGTTTGTGCTCGCATTAAAACAAGTCATTCTAAACCAAAAGGATTATTACATCCACTTCCAACTCCAAGTCGTCCATGGGAACACATTTCATTAGACTTTATTACAGGTCTGGCAGTGGTTCAACAGCATTCAGTAATTCTGGTGGTAGTAGCTAGTCTCACAAAATATGGACATTTTATTGCCTGTAAAAAATTGCCCACTTCTAGTGAATTGGCAAACATTTTACTGAACAGAGTGGTTCGTTATCATGGACTACCAAAGGTTATCCTCTCCGATCGGGATCACAATTTTCCTCCAATTTCTAGAAGACATGGTGTAAAACACTCCAAGTGACATCTACACTATCTACTAGTCACCATCCACAAACAGATGGTCAAACAGAAAGACTAAATCAGACTTTAAAACAATACCTACGTGCCTACGCTGAAAAGGCACTTCATTCTTGGACATCTATGCTCTGGTTAGCTGAGTTAGCTTACAATAACTCATTCCATACTTCCATTGGCGTTACACCCTTTTTTGGTTTATTTGGTTATCATCCTGACACCTTGCCCATCACAATTCCTCAAGAAAGTTCTCTTACTCCAGCTGTGTCAGAAACCATTCAACATTTACATCAAACCCAGAAGCTGATTCAACAGTATCTAGAAAAAGCCAAACAAAAATATAAAAGACATTATGATAAGAAACATTGTGAGGGATCGCAATATCAACCAGGTGACAAAGTGTGGCTTTCCACAAAACATATAGACTTCAAGAAGAAGCTAATTTTTAACCCCAAATTCATAGGTCCTTATACTGTCCTTCAGCAAATCAATCCAGTGACTTATAAACTACAATTGCCCGGATCCTTACGGATTCATCCAGTGTTCCACACTTCCTTCTTGAAAAAGGCAGTCCAAAAGGTCCATCCTCATCCAGCTCCTGTTTTAGTACAAGGGGAAGAAGAATATGAAGTCAAGAAAGTGTTGGATTCTAAACTGAGAGGACGTAATCTTTGGTATTTAATCTCATGGAAAGGTTATGGTCCTGAAAGTAACACATAGGTTTCCGCATCTGATGTTCATGCTCCAGTACTTGTGAGACACTTTCATAGTCTTAATCCAAGCAAACCAGGCCCTAGAGCACGTCTGGGAGAGGGGAGTACTGTCAACACCAGAACAGTACGCGCTCTATTGGCATAAAAAAATGCAAAAAAACATCACTTTCAAAATAACATGATTCATGCATTGTGCTGATATGTTGTATTTTACCCCTTTGCATTGCAGAGTTCAATCCTAAACACTTATTCTTAATATGTTTACAAATACTGTTTCTTTGCAAGGTATTGCTACAGGTTTTCAGAGTGGGTTAGGGTGTGGCCTCTTTCCAGGGCCTTCCAGAGACTTTCCCTGCAACATGCCTGGGCGTGGTTCTGGGCTGGGCCAAGACTCTATATAAGGAGAGTCAGCCCAACTCCCAGTGCTCACTATTCAGAGGTTCCAGTGCAGAAGAGCAGCTATTTCCAGAACTTCAGTTCCAGTGGCCTTTTTGATCTCCCAGTTCTGCTTTGAAATCTTCATTGGTGCATCTTGTTCCTGGGTGGTAAGACGGTAGTTGGGTTTATTCCCAATACCGTTTATTTTATCTAGAATTATCTCATTCTAAGATCTGATCGTTTATTTATGTTAACAATTTGTTTTAAGGTCATAGTCATAAAAAGTGCACTCGAGTATTTTTGTTAAAGTGTGTACATGAATGTTTATGAATCGGCAAGAAGCGCGATTCGTTTATAGTTTTGAAACTCATGTTACATTGCGCACCAGCGTTTATTGACATACGCGTTGAGGTTTACAAATCAGCAGGAGGCGCGATTCGTTTGAAAAGCTTAGAAATCTTGAGTTGCATTGCGCGCTGGCATTTATTGACACATACATGATTGATCACGAATCGGCAAGAGGCGCGGGTCGTTTATGAAGCTTTAAAAGCTTGTGGTACATTGTGTGTTACTTTTTATTGACATTTAAAAGAAGGTTTTGAAGTGGCACGATGTATAATTCAATTTAAAATAATTTCAAAACCTGTCGCTATTTATTGTGCAACCATTTCTTGACTTTGCATGGTGGCATTCGAGTCAGCAGGACATGCAATTTTGTAATAGAGTTTATTTATGTTGTGAACTGCATATTACCATTCCAGGATAATTGCTTGGTACAATTCGAGTTGACGAGTATGGGAAATATTTCTTGAACTATTGAACCCATTGAAAAATATTTCTTCTCTAGTGTTTTAAGAGTGTAATCTGTGTTGAAAACATTTCAAGGAAAATATATATAGGATCAGAAGTTCTAGATGCAATATTATATGCTCCTATTATGCATATTCTTGTTATTCTAATTCATGCTTGAATAAGAAAAGTTTTATTTCAAATTAATCTTGATTCCATTACAGGTATCTGATCATCACAAAATCTGTTCATTTTTAAAACTGCAATTCAAGATTGCTCATATTTTCAGAAAGACTATGTTTATTAATATTTACTTCAGGGTATAATGTGTGTTCTAACCTTTTTTCCCATTAAAGGTCTCCTTCCCAGCAGTACCCTTCCTAATCCCCTCTTCCCCTCTTGAACTCTCACAGTCTCTGTGAATTGTCTATCAGAGTCTTGGAGTTGTTCATTAGAGGACGTGTTGGGAACGTGCGCAAACCCCGAGGATCTGGTGACTCTGACAGAATAGTGAGCCCACAAATTATTATCCTCCTGGTTTGTGTATGTTCTCAGCATGGCCACGCTAGACGAGTTAGTTAAGGCTATTACCCAGCTCCAAGCAGAGGTGGTATCATCCAAAGAATTGACAAACAGCTTAGCAGAGAGAGTGAGTCAGCTGCAAGATAAAGTAGAGAAGAAAGAGCAAAGTCCCACAGAGGTGTTTTGGCCAGGTACTTCTTCTCAGGCTTCTGGAAGTAGTCCAATTTCCCTAAATGTTCCTGCTGCTATTCCTTTAGCTCCCCCAGAATGTTTCCCAGGTGATCCATTTAAAGCGCAATCTTTCCTGGTTCAAGTGGAACTACACTTCACCTGCAGACCAAATACCTTTCCCGATGCCCAGTCCAAAGTAGCTTTCTTGTTATCATATCTGACTGGAGATGCAGCTACTTGGTCAATTCCTCTTGTGCGTAAAAATAGTCCCTTGTTGTATAATTGGAGAAATTTTGTTCGTGAATTTGAGAGAGTTTTTGATCGTAGAACTGTAACACAGTCAGCAGATCATGAATTATTAAACTTACGCCAAGGAAATCAATACCTAGTGTCGTATTTAGCCAACTTTAACCGGCTGGTTGCCGAGACTTCCTGGCCTGAAGAAAAACAAGCGGTCTTGTTTTACAAGGGACTCAAAGAGGAATTAAAAGATATCTTAGCCCAAATCGATCCACAACCTACAGACTGTCAAGA
Organism: Pleurodeles waltl; assembly: GCF_031143425.1. Classification (NCBI taxonomy): domain Eukaryota; kingdom Metazoa; phylum Chordata; class Amphibia; order Caudata; family Salamandridae; genus Pleurodeles; species Pleurodeles waltl. The sequence continues at coordinate 1,008,035,096 of NC_090450.1, read as the reverse complement.
GTTAATAAATCTTCTCTTGAGACTTGACCATCGTTTAGCAGAACGTAAAGGAACGCACAAAAAGATTGAAAAATATTCATGGCGCGTTCATGATAACAGAGATTCAAGAACTCCAAAAGAAAGAACGTCGGAACCGATGGAAATTGGAACCATCAGAAGACCTTTGACTAAAGATGAAAAGGACTTACGCAGAAAAAATGGACAATGTCTTTATTGTGGGCGAAAAGGTCATTTTGCCAAAGATTGTCCAATCAAACCAAAGAACAAGCAAGGTCCAGTTCAGAAGGCCGCAGCCAATGCACCAGTCGAGTTGGAAAACTAAAACACCCGAGATGCAGAGAAGGGTTGCTCTTGGGTGTCACCGTGGACCCTTCACAATCTAGACATCTTAAACTGTAAATAAGAGTTCAGGTCAAGAAAGAGATCTATTTAAAAAAAGCTCTAGTCGATTCTGGAGCTACTGGGAATTTTGTTGATGTCCAATTGGTTCGTGCATGGGGGATCCCATGTATTGAAAAGAAAAACCCAGAAATCATCCAGGCAGTCGATGGAAAACTCTTAACTGGTGGTCCGGTAACTCTTCAGACTATCCCCTTGTCAATGATTTGTGAAGATAAGATTCTAAGAAAGAAACATGAAGAGAAAATCATTCTAGATGTGATCCATGCTCCCCAATATGGGATTATCCTCGGCTTGCCATGGTTAACTCATCACAATCCAGAAATCAATTGGGCAGAACGAAAAATCGTCACAGAAAAAATCAAGTACAACAGTTTGCAACTCTAACATAGCTACTGCTGCGGAGAAAGAAACTCAGTTGCCCAAACAGTATTCATCGTACAAAGATGTATTTGATGAGAAAGGAGCAGAGACTCTACCTCCTCATAGATCTTATGACTGTCAAATTGACCTAGCCCCAGGTGTGACACTTCCCAACTGTCGTGTATATGCTCTGTCAGAACATGAAAACCAACATTTACGAAAATACCTAGATCAATTTTTGGAGAATGGCTTCATTCGCCCCTCTAAGTCTCCTGTAGCTTCGCCTTTATTTTTCGTTTCAAAAGCTAATGGAGAACTTCGAACTTGCATTGACTATAGAGGTTTAAACAAAGTCACCATCAAGAATAAATATCCTTTACCCCTAATTCCGGTTTTATTGGAACAAGTAAAGAGAGCAAAGATCTACACGAAGCTTAATCTTCGAGGTGCTTATCATTTGGTCAGAATGAGAGAGGGTGACGAATGGAAAACAGCTTTCAAGACAAGATATGGCCTTTTTTAATATACCGTCATGCCTTTTGGTCTGTGTAATGCTCCAGCAGCTTTTCAATTTTTCTTGAATGACGTTCTTAGAGAGTACCTCGACATATATGCCATAGTCTACATCGATGACATTTTGATCTACTCAGACAATGAAAACGAACATGTACAACATGTCAAGAAAATTCTTGCAGCCCTTCGAAAATACCATTTATATTGTAAACTAACCAAGTGTGAGTTTCATGTTACCACGGTTGAGTTTTTGGGGGTTATTCTTACCCCTCAAGGTATGGTGATGGCAGAAAAGAAAGTAAAAGCTGTATCTGAGTGGCCCATCCCAAAAACTGTTTGTGATGTACAGTGCTTCCTGGGGTTTGCAAATTTTTACCGGAGGTTCATAAGAAATTTCTCCCAGACAGTGGCTCCAATCACTAGGCTACTAAGAAAGAAAGAAAAGTTTGTATGGTCCCCAGAAGCTGATCAAGCCTTCTCGACTTTAAAGAAAGCTTTCTCCACTGCCCCAGTTTTAACTCATCCTGATGCGAATCAACCTTTTATAGTGGAAGCTGATGCTTCAGATGTAGCAATAGGAGCCGTCTTATCACAACGAAATAAAGACACTGGTCAACTTCATCCTGTAGCTTATATGTCTCGGAAGCTGAACGAAGCCGAACAAAACTATGTCATTGCTGAAAAACAACTTCTGGCAATTCGGGACGCCTTTAAAGAATGGAGACATCATTTATTGGGTGCCAAATACACTGTTACAGTATATACTGATCATCGTAATCTTCAATTCATGAGTTCCGCCAGACTTTTGACCCCTAGACAATTACGCTGGATGCTTTTTTTTGCCGAATTTGATTTTGTAGTAACCTTCCGGCCTGGTAAAGATAATCGCAAGGCTGATGCCTTGTCCCGTCAAGAGTCTACCACGTTGCCTGCATTTCAAGCCTCCAGAGCTATCATTGCTCCAGACAAGAGAACACACGTGTAGAATTAGGTACTAAAAACTGAAGATTTCTTTGAAGAAATTCGCAATTCCTTCACTGTTGAAAAATAGCAAACATGGGCCCAAGCTTATCCCAAAAGGTCAATCAAACAAGGTTTACCCTTTCATGACGCTCGTTTATTCATACCCACTATCAAACTTCGCAAGATAGTTGTTCATTGGTTACATGTTATACCTACAGCAGGTCATCCAGGTATTCCTAAAACTCTTGAACTGATCCAACGTTATTTTTGGTGGCCTACCCTAACAAAAGATGTAAAAGCAATGGTAAACAACTGTGAAGTTTGTGCTCGCATTAAAACAAGTCATTCTAAACCAAAAGGATTATTACATCCACTTCCAACTCCAAGTCGTCCATGGGAACACATTTCATTAGACTTTATTACAGGTCTGCCAGTGGTTCAACAGCATTCAGTAATTCTGGTGGTAGTAGATAGTCTCACAAAATATGGACATTTTATTGCCTGTAAAAAATTGCCCACTTCTAGTGAATTGGCAAACATTTTACTGAACAGAGTGGTTCGTTATCATGGACTACCAAAGGTTATCCTCTCCGATCGGGGGTCACAATTTTCCTCCAATTTCTGGAAGACATGGTGTAAAACACTCCAAGTGACATCTACACTATCTACTAGTCACCATCCTCAAACAGATGGTCAAACAGAAAGACTAAATCAGACTTTAAAACAGTACCTATGTGCCTACGCTGAAAAGGCACTTCATTCTTGGACATCTATGCTCTGGTTAGCTGAGTTAGCTTACAATAACTCATTCCACACTTCCATTGGCGTTACACCCTTTTTTGGTTTATTTGGTTATCATCCTGACACCTTGCCCATCACAATTCCTCAAGAAAGTTCTCTTACTCCAGCTGTGTCAGAAACCATTCAACATTTACATCAAACCCAGAAGCTGATTCAACAGTATCTAGAAAAAGGCAAACAAAAATATAAAAGACATTATGATTTGAAACATTGTGAGGGACCGCAATATCAACCAGGTGACAAAGTGTGGCTTTCCACAAAACATATAGACTTCAAGAAGAAGCACATTTTTAACCGCAAATTCATAGGTCCTTATACTGTCCTTCAGCAAATCAATCCAGTGACTTATAAACTACAATTGCCCGGATCCTTACGGATTCATCCAGTGTTCCACACTTCCCTCTTGAAAAAGGCAGTCCAAAAGGTCCATCCTCATCCAGCTCCTGTTTTAGTACAAGGGGAAGAAGAATATGAAGTCAAGAAAGTGTTGGATTCTAAACTGAGAGGACGTAATCTTTGGTATTTAATCTCATGGAAAGGTTATGGCCCTGAAAGTAACACATGGGTTTCCGCACTCCAGTACTTGTGAGACACTTTCATAGTCTTAATCCAAGCAAACCAGGCCCTAGAGCGCGTCTGGGAGAGGGGAGTACTGTCAACACCAGAACAGTACGCGCTCTATTGGCGTCAAAAAATGCAAAAAAACATCACTTTCAAAATAACATGATTCATGCATTGTGCTGATATGTTGTATTTTACCCTTTTGCATTGCAGAGTTCAATCCTAAACACTTATTCTTAATATGTTTACAAATACTGTTTCTTTGCAAGGTATTGCTACAGGTTTTCAGAGTGGGTTAGGGTGTGGCCTCTTTCCAGGGCCTTCCATAGACTTTCCCTGCAACATGCCTGGGTGTGGTTCTGGGCTGGGCCAAGACTCTATATAAGGAGAGTCAGCCCAACTCCCAGTGCTCACTATTCAGAGGTTCCAGTGCAGAAGAGCAGCTATTTCCAGAACTTCAGTTCCAGTGGCCTTTTTGATCTCCCAGTTCTGCTTTGAAATCTTCATTGGTGCATCTTGTTCCTGGGTGGTAAGACGGTAGTTGGGTTTATTCCCAATACCGTTTATTTTATCTAGAATTATCTCATTCTAAGATCTGATCGTTTATTTATGTTAACAATTTGTTTTAAGGTCATAGTCATAAAAAGTGCACTCGAGTATTTTTGTTAAAGTGTGTACATGAATGTTTATGAATCGGCAAGAAGCGCGATTCGTTTATAGTTTTGAAACTCATGTTACATTGCGTGCCAGCGTTTATTGACATACGCGTTGAGGTTTACAAATCAGCAGGAGGCGCGATTCGTTTGAAAAGCTTAGAAATCTTGAGTTGCATTGCGCGCTGGCATTTATTGACACATACATGATTGATCACGAATCGGCATGAGGCGCGGGTCGTTTATGAAGCTTTAAAAGCTTGTGGTACATTGTGTGTTACTATTTATTGACATTTAAAAGAAGGTTTTGAAGTGGCACGATGTATAATTCAATTTAAAATAATTTCAAAACCTGTCGCTATTTATTGTGCAACCATTTCTTGACTTTGAATGGTGGCATTCGAGTCAGTAGGACATGCAATTTTTTACTAGAGTTTATTTATGTTGTGAACTGCATAATACCATTCCAGGATAATTGCTTGGTACAATTCGAGTTGACGAGTATGGGAAATATTTCTTGAACTATTGAACCCATTGAAAAATATTTCTTCTCTAGTGTTTTAAGAGTGTAATCTGTGTTGAAAACATTTCAAGGAAAATATATATAGGATCAGAAGTTCTAGATGCAATATTATATGCTCCTATTATGCATATTCTTGTTATTCTAATTCATGCTTGAATAAGAAAAGTTTTATTTCAAATTAATCTTGATTCCATTACAGGTATCTGATCATCACAAAATCTGTTCATTTTTAAAACTGCAATTCAAGATTGCTCATATTTTCAGAAAGACTATGTTTATTAATATTTACTTCAGGGTATATTGTGTGTTCTAACCTTTTTTCCCATTAAAGGTCTCCTTCCCAGCAGTACCCTTCCTAATCCCCTCTTCCCCTCTTGAACTCTCACAGTCTCTGTGAATTGTCTATCAGAGTCTTGGAGTTGTTCATTAGAGGACGTGTTGGGAACGTGTGCAAACCCCGAGGATCTGGTGACTCTGACAGAATAGTGAGCCCACTAATGATTATCCTCCTGGTTTGTGTATGTTCTCAGCATGGCCACGCTAGACGAGTTAGTTAAGGCTATTACCCAGCTCCAAGCAGAGGTGGTATCATCCAAAGAATTGACAAACAGCTTAGCAGAGAGAGTGAGTCAGCTGCAAGATAAAGTAGAGAAGAAAGAGCAAAGTCCCACAGGGGTGTTTTGGCCAGGTACTTCTTCTCAGGCTTCTGGAAGTAGTCCAATTTCCCTAAATGTTCCTGCTGCTATTCCTTTAGCTCCCCCAGAATGTTTCTCAGGTGATCCATTGAAAGCGCAATCTTTCCTGGTTCAAGTGGAACTACACTTCACCTGCAGACCAAATACCTTTCCCGATGCCCAGTCCAAAGTAGCTTTCTTGTTATCATATCTGACTGGAGATGCAGCTACTTGGTCAATTCCTCTAGTGCGTAAAAATAGTCCCTTGTTGTATAATTGGAGAAATTTTGTTCGTGAATTTGAGAGAGTTTTTGATCGTAGAACTGTAACACAGTCAGCAGATCATGAATTATTAAACTTACGCCAAGGAAATCAATACCTAGTGTCGTATTTAGCCAACTTTAACCGGCTGGTTGCCGAGACTTCCTGGCCTGAAGAAAAACAAGCGGTCTTGTTTTACAAGGGACTCAAAGAGGAATTAAAAGATATCTTAGCCCAAATCGATCCACAACCTACAGACTGTCAAGAGTTAATAAATCTTCTCTTGAGACTTGACCATCGTTTAGCAGGACGTAAAGGAACGCACAAAAAGATTGAAAAATATTCATGGCGCGTTCATGATAACAGAGATTCAAGAACTCCAAAAGAAAGAACGTCGGAACCGATGGAAATTGGAACCACCAGAAGACCTTTGACTAAAGATGAAAAGGACTTACGCAGAAAAAATGGACAATGTCTTTATTGTGGGCGAAAAGGTCATTTTGCCAAAGATTGTCCAAGCAAACCAAAGAACAAGCAAGGTCCAGTTCAGAAGGCCGCAGCCAATGCACCAGTCGAGTTGGAAAACTAAAACACCCGAGATGCAGAGAAGGGTTGCTCTTGGGTGTCACCGTGGACCCTTCACAATCTAGACATCTTAAACTGTAAATAAGAGTTCAGGTCAAGAAAGAGATCTATTTAAAAAAAGCTCTAGTCGATTCTGGAGCTACTGGGAATTTTGTTGATGTCCAATTGGTTTGTGCATGGGGGATCCCATGTATTGAAAAGAAAAACCCAGAAATCATCCAGGCAGTCGATGGAAAACTCTTAACTGGTGGTCCGGTAACTCTTCAGACTATCCCCTTGTCAATGATTTGTGAAGATAAGATTCTAAGAAAGAAACATGAAGAGAAAATCATTCTAGATGTGATCCATGCTCCCCAATATGGGATTATCCTCGGCTTGCCATGGTTAACTCATCACAATCCAGAAATCAATTGGGCAGAACGAAAAATCGTCTCAGAAAAAATCAAGTACAACAGTTTGCAACTCTAACATAGCTACTGCTGCGGAGAAAGAAACTCAGTTGCCCAAACAGTATTCATCGTACAAAGATGTATTTGATGAGAAAGGAGCAGAGACTCTACCTCCTCATAGATCTTATGACTGTCAAATTGACCTAGCCCCAGGTGTGACACTTCCCAACTGTCGTGTATATGCTCTGTCAGAACATGAAAACCAACATTTACGAAAATACCTAGATCAATTTTTGGAGAATGGCTTCATTCGCCCCTCTAAGTCTCCTGTAGCTTCGCCTTTATTTTTCGTTTCAAAAGCTAATGGAGAACTTCGAACTTGCATTGACTATAGAGGTTTAAACAAAGTCACCATCAAGAATAAATATCCTTTACCCCTAATTCCGGTTTTATTGGAACAAGTAAAGAGAGCAAAGATCTACACGAAGCTTAATCTTCGAGGTGCTTATCATTTGGTCAGAATGAGAGAGGGTGACGAATGGAAAACAGCTTTCAAGACAAGATATGGCCTTTTTTAATATACCGTCATGCCTTTTGGTCTGTGTAATGCTCCAGCAGCTTTTCAATTTTTCTTGAATGACGTTCTTAGAGAGTACCTCGACATATATGCCATAGTCTACATCGATGACATTTTGATCTACTCAGACAATGAAAACGAACATGTACAACATGTCAAGAAAATTCTTGCAGCCCTTCGAAAATACCATTTATATTGTAAACTAACCAAGTGTGAGTTTCATGTTACCACGGTTGAGTTTTTGGGGGTTATTCTTACCCCTCAAGGTATGGTGATGGCAGAAAAGAAAGTAAAAGCTGTATCTGAGTGGCCCATCCCAAAAACTGTTTGTGATGTACAGTGCTTCCTGGGGTTTGCAAATTTTTACCGGAGGTTCATAAGAAATTTCTCCCAGACAGTGGCTCCAATCACTAGGCTACTAAGAAAGAAAGAAAAGTTTGTATGGTCCCCAGAAGCTGATCAAGCCTTCTCGACTTTAAAGAAAGCTTTCTCCACTGCCCCAGTTTTAACTCATCCTGATGCGAATCAACCTTTTATAGTGGAAGCTGATGCTTCAGATGTAGCAATAGGAGCCGTCTTATCACAACGAAATAAAGACACTGGTCAACTTCATCCTGTAGCTTATATGTCTCGGAAGCTGAACGAAGCCGAACAAAACTATGTCATTGCTGAAAAACAACTTCTGGCAATTCGGGACGCCTTTAAAGAATGGAGACATCATTTATTGGGTGCCAAATACACTGTTACAGTATATACTGATCATCGTAATCTTCAATTCATGAGTTCCGCCAGACTTTTGACCCCTAGACAATTACGCTGGATGCTTTTTTTTGCCGAATTTGATTTTGTAGTAACCTTCCGGCCTGGTAAAGATAATCGCAAGGCTGATGCCTTGTCCCGTCAAGAGTCTACCACGTTGCCTGCATTTCAAGCCTCCAGAGCTATCATTGCTCCAGACAAGAGAACACACGTGTAGAATTAGGTACTAAAAACTGAAGATTTCTTTGAAGAAATTCGCAATTCCTTCACTGTTGAAAAATAGCAAACATGGGCCCAAGCTTATCCCAAAAGGTCAATCAAACAAGGTTTACCCTTTCATGACGCTCGTTTATTCATACCCACTATCAAACTTCGCAAGATAGTTGTTCATTGGTTACATGTTATACCTACAGCAGGTCATCCAGGTATTCCTAAAACTCTTGAACTGATCCAACGTTATTTTTGGTGGCCTACCCTAACAAAAGATGTAAAAGCAATGGTAAACAACTGTGAAGTTTGTGCTCGCATTAAAACAAGTCATTCTAAACCAAAAGGATTATTACATCCACTTCCAACTCCAAGTCGTCCATGGGAACACATTTCATTAGACTTTATTACAGGTCTGCCAGTGGTTCAACAGCATTCAGTAATTCTGGTGGTAGTAGATAGTCTCACAAAATATGGACATTTTATTGCCTGTAAAAAATTGCCCACTTCTAGTGAATTGGCAAACATTTTACTGAACAGAGTGGTTCGTTATCATGGACTACCAAAGGTTATCCTCTCCGATCGGGGGTCACAATTTTCCTCCAATTTCTGGAAGACATGGTGTAAAACACTCCAAGTGACATCTACACTATCTACTAGTCACCATCCTCAAACAGATGGTCAAACAGAAAGACTAAATCAGACTTTAAAACAGTACCTATGTGCCTACGCTGAAAAGGCACTTCATTCTTGGACATCTATGCTCTGGTTAGCTGAGTTAGCTTACAATAACTCATTCCACACTTCCATTGGCGTTACACCCTTTTTTGGTTTATTTGGTTATCATCCTGACACCTTGCCCATCACAATTCCTCAAGAAAGTTCTCTTACTCCAGCTGTGTCAGAAACCATTCAACATTTACATCAAACCCAGAAGCTGATTCAACAGTATCTAGAAAAAGGCAAACAAAAATATAAAAGACATTATGATTTGAAACATTGTGAGGGACCGCAATATCAACCAGGTGACAAAGTGTGGCTTTCCACAAAACATATAGACTTCAAGAAGAAGCACATTTTTAACCGCAAATTCATAGGTCCTTATACTGTCCTTCAGCAAATCAATCCAGTGACTTATAAACTACAATTGCCCGGATCCTTACGGATTCATCCAGTGTTCCACACTTCCCTCTTGAAAAAGGCAGTCCAAAAGGTCCATCCTCATCCAGCTCCTGTTTTAGTACAAGGGGAAGAAGAATATGAAGTCAAGAAAGTGTTGGATTCTAAACTGAGAGGACGTAATCTTTGGTATTTAATCTCATGGAAAGGTTATGGCCCTGAAAGTAACACATGGGTTTCCGCATCTGATGTTCATGCTCCAGTACTTGTGAGACACTTTCATAGTCTTAATCCAAGCAAACCAGGCCCTAGAGCGCGTCTGGGAGAGGGGAGTACTGTCAACACCAGAACAGTACGCGCTCTATTGGCGTCAAAAAATGCAAAAAAACATCACTTTCAAAATAACATGATTCATGCATTGTGCTGATATGTTGTATTTTACCCTTTTGCATTGCAGAGTTCAATCCTAAACACTTATTCTTAATATGTTTACAAATACTGTTTCTTTGCAAGGTATTGCTACAGGTTTTCAGAGTGGGTTAGGGTGTGGCCTCTTTCCAGGGCCTTCCATAGACTTTCCCTGCAACATGCCTGGGTGTGGTTCTGGGCTGGGCCAAGACTCTATATAAGGAGAGTCAGCCCAACTCCCAGTGCTCACTATTCAGAGGTTCCAGTGCAGAAGAGCAGCTATTTCCAGAACTTCAGTTCCAGTGGCCTTTTTGATCTCCCAGTTCTGCTTTGAAATCTTCATTGGTGCATCTTGTTCCTGGGTGGTAAGACGGTAGTTGGGTTTATTCCCAATACCGTTTATTTTATCTAGAATTATCTCATTCTAAGATCTGATCGTTTATTTATGTTAACAATTTGTTTTAAGGTCATAGTCATAAAAAGTGCACTCGAGTATTTTTGTTAAAGTGTGTACATGAATGTTTATGAATCGGCAAGAAGCGCGATTCGTTTATAGTTTTGAAACTCATGTTACATTGCGCGCCAGCGTTTATTGACATACGCGTTGAGGTTTACAAATCAGCAGGAGGCGCGATTCGTTTGAAAAGCTTTGAAATCTTGAGTTGCATTGCACGCTGGCATTTATTGACACATACATGATTGATCACGAATCGGCAAGAGGCGCGGGTCGTTTATGAAGCTTTAAAAGCTTGTGGTACATTGTGTGTTACTTTTTATTGACATTTAAAAGAAGGTTTTGAAGTGGCACGATGTATAATTCAATTTAAAATAATTTCAAAACCTGTCGCTATTTATTGTGCAACCATTTCTTGACTTTGCATGGTGGCATTCGAGTCAGCAGGACATGCAATTTTTTACTAGAGTTTATTTATGTTGTGAACTGCATAATACCATTCCAGGATAATTGCTTGGTACAATTCGAGTTGACGAGTATGGGAAATATTTCTTGAACTATTGAACCCATTGAAAATTATTTCTTCTCTAGTGTTTTAAGAGTGTAGTCTGTGTTGAAAACATTTCAAGGAAACTATATGTAGGATCAGAAGTTCTAGATGCAATATTATATGCTCCTATTATGCATATTCTTGTTATTCTAATTCATGCTTGAATAAGAAAAGTTTTATTTCAAATTAATCTTGATTCCATTACAGGTATCCGATAATCACAAAATCTGTTCATTTTTAAAACTGCAATTCAAGATTGCTCATATTTTCAGAAAGACTATGTTTATTAATATTTACTTCAGGGTATATTGTGTGTTTTAACCTTTTTTCCCATTAAAGGTCTCCTTCCCAGCAGTACCCTTCCTAATCCCCTCTTCCCCTCTTGAACTCTCACAGTCTCTGTGAATTTTCTATCAGAGTCTTGGAGATGTTCATTAGAGGACGTGTTGGGAACGTGCGCAAACCCCGAGGATCTGGTGACTCTGACACTATTACAGCTTTGTTCACCCATTCAATGACGGCCTTGTTCCACCCTTTCAATGAAAGCCTTGTACTACCCTATGTATTTCAGATTTGTTCACCCTTTCAACAATGGCCTTGTTCCACCCTCTCTAAGAGGGCCTTGTTCTACCCTCTCTATGACAGCTTTGTTCACTCATTCAATAATGGCATTGTTCCACCCTTTCTATGAGGGCCTTGTTCCACCCTCCCTATTACAGCTTTGTTCACACTTTCAATGACGGCCTTGTTCCACCCTTTCAATGAGGGCCTTGTTCTACCCTCTCTATTACAGCTTTGTTCACCCTTTCAATGAGGGCCTTGTTCCACCCTTTTTATGAGGGCCTTGTTCCACCCTCTCTATTAGAGCTTTGGTTCATCCTTCAAATGACGGCCTTGTTCCACCCTTTCTATGAGGGCCTTGTTGACCCTATTTATTACAGCTTTGTTCACCCTTTCAATGAGGGCCTTGTTCCACCCTCTCTATTGCAGCTTTGTTCACCCTTTTACTGACGGCCTTGTTCCACCCTCTCTGTGATGGCCTTGTTCCACCCTTTCTATTAAAGCCTTGTTCCATCCTCTCTGTGATGGTCCTGTTCCACGCTTTCTATGAGGGCCTTGTTCCACTCTCTATTGAAGCTTTGTTCACCCTTTCAATGACGGCCTTGTTCCACCCTTTCACGAGGGCCTTGTTCTACACTCTCTATTACAGCTTTATTCACCCTTTCAATGACGGCCTTGTTCCATCCTTTCTATGAGGGCCTTGTTCCACCCTCCCGGTTAGAGCTTTAGTTCACCCTTTCAATGACGGCCTTGTTCTACCCTTTCTATGACGGCCTTGTTCCACCATATCTATTACAGCTTTCTTCACCCTTTCAATGACGGCCTTGTTCCACCCTTTCTATGAGGGCCTTGTTCCACTCTCTCTATTACAGCTTTCTTCACCCTTTCGATGATGGCCTTGTTCCACCCTTTCAATGATGGCCTTGTTTAACCATCTCTATTACAGCTTTGTTCAACCCTTCAATGTCGGCCTTGTTCCACCCTTTCTATGAGGGCCTTGTTCCACCCTCTCTATTACAGCTTTGTTCATCCTTTCAGTGACAGCCTTATTCCTCTCTGTCTATGAGGGCCTTGTTCCACCCTCTCTATTACAACCTTGTTCCACCCTCTCTGTGACGGCCTTGTTCCACCCTTTCTATGAGGGCCTTCTTCCACCCTCTCTATTACAGCTTTTTTCACCCTTTCAATGATGGCCTTGTTCCACCCTTTCTGTTATGCACTTGTTCCACCCTCTCGATTACAGCTTTGTTCACCCTTTCCATGACGCCCTGTTCCACCTTTTGTATGAAGGCCTTGCTACACCGTCTCTATCACAGCTTTAGTTCACCCTTTCAATGACGGCCTTGTTCCACCCTTTCTATGAGGGCCTTGTTCCACCCTCTCTATTACAGGTTTATTCACCCTTTCAATGACAGCCTTGTTCCACCCTTTCTGTTATGCCCTTGTTCCACCCTCTAGATTACAGATTTATTCACCCTTTCAATGACGGCCTTGTTCCACCCTTTCAATAAGGGCCTTGTTCCATCCTCTGTATTTCAGATTTGTTCACCCTTTCAATGATGGCCTTGTTCCACCCTTTCTAAGAGGGCCTTGATCCACCCTCTCTATTACAGCTTTGTTCACTCATTCAATAATGGCATTGTTCCACCCTTTCTATGAGGGCCTTGTTCCACCCTCTCTATTACAGCTTTGCTCACCCTTTCAATTACGGCCTTGTTCCACCCTTTCAATGAGGGCCTTGTTCTACCCTCTCTATTACAGCTTTGTTCACCCTTTCAATGAGGGCCTTGTTCCACCCTTTCTATGAGGGCCTTGTTCCACCCTCTCTATTAGAGCTTTGGTTCACCCTTTCAATGACGGCCTTGTTCCACCCTTTCTATGAGGGCTTTGTTCCACCCTATTTATTACAGCTTTGTTCACCCTTTCACTGACGGCCTTGTTCCATCCTCTCAGTGATGGCCTTGTTCCATCCTTTCAATTAAAGCCTTGTACCATCCTCTCTGTGATGGCCTTCTTCCTCCCTTTCTATGAGGGCCTTGTTCCATCCTCTCTATTACAGCTTTTTTCACCCATTCAATGATGGCATTGTTCCACCCTCTCTATTGAAGCTTTGTTCACCCTTTTAATGAAGGCCTTGTTCCATCCTTTCACGAGGGCCTTGTTCTACACTCTCTATTACAGCTTTATTCACCCTTTCAATAACGGCCTTGTTATACCCTTTTTATGAGGGCCTTGTTCCACCCTCCCTATTAGAGCTTTAGTTCACCCTTTCAATGACGGCCTTCTTCCACCCTTTCTATGAGGGCCTTGTTCCACTCTCTCTATTACAGCTTTCTTCACCCTTTCAATGATGGCCTTGTTCCACCCTTTCTATGAGGGCCTTGTTCCACCCTCTCTGTTAAAGCTTTGGTTCACCCTTTCAATAACGGCCTTGTTCTACCCTTTCTATGAGGGCCTTGTTCCACCCTCTCTATTACAGGTTCCCTTCAATGATGGCCTTGTTCCACCCTTTCTGTTATGCCCTTGTTCCACCTTCTCGATTACAGCTTTATTCACCCTTTCCATGACAGCCTTGTTCCACCCTTTCTATGAGGCCTTGTTCCATCCTCTGTATTTCAGATTTGTTCACCCTTTCAGTGATGGACTTGTTCCACACTTTCTAAGAGGGCCTTGTTCCACACTCTCTATTAAAGCTTTGTTCACTCATTCAATAATGGCATTGTTCCACCCTTTCTATGAGGGCCTTGTTCCACCCTCTCTATTACAGCTTCAGTTCACCCTTTCAATGACGGCCTTGTTCCACACTTTCTATGAGGACCTTGTTCCACCCTCTCTATTAGACGTTTGTTCACCCTTTCAAGGACAGCCTTGTTCCACCCTTTCTGTTATGCCCTTGTTCCACCCTCTCGATTACAGCTTTATTCACCCTTTCAATGACGGCCTTGTTCCACCCTTTCTATGAGGGCCTTGTTCCATCCTCTATATTTCAGATTTGTTCACCCTTTCAATGACGGCCTTGTTCCACCCTTTTACGAGGGCCTTGTTCTACACTCTCAATTACAGCTTTATTCAACCTTTCAATGGCGGCCTTGTTCCACCCTTTCTATGAGGGCCTTGTTCCACCCTCCCTATTAGAGCTTTAGTTCACCCTTTCAATGACGGCCTTGTTCCACCATTTCTATGAGGGCCTTGTTCCACTCTCTGTATTACAGCTTTCTTCACCCTTTCAATGATGGCATTGTTCCTCCCTTTCTATGAGGGCTTTGTTCCACCCTCCTCTATTACAGCTTTGTTCACACTTTCAATGACGGCCTTGTTCCACCTTTTCTATGAGGGCCTTGATCAACCCTCTGTATTACAGCTTTGTTCACCCTTTCCATGACGTCCTTGTTCCACCCTTTCAATGAGGGCCCTGTTCTACCCTCTCTATTACAGCTTTGCTCACCCTTTTAATGACCGCCTTGTTCCTCCCTTTCTATGAGGGCCTTCTTCCACCCTCTCTATTAGAGCTTTGGTTCACCCTTTCAATGACGGCCATGTTCCACCCTCTCTATGAGGGCCTTGTTCCACCCTATCTATTACAGCTTTGTTCACCCTTTCAATGACGGCCTTCTCCACCCTTTCTATGAGGGCCTTGTTCCACCCTCTCTATTACAGATTTGTTCACCCTTTCAATGATGGCCTTGTTCCACTCTTTCTATGAGGGCCTTGTTCCACCCCGTCTATTACAGCTTTGTTCACACTTTCAATGATGGCCTTGTTCCACCCTTTCTATGAGGGCCTTGCTCCACCCTCTCTATTACACATTTGTTCACCCTTCTAATAATGGCCTTTTTACACCCTTTCTATGAGGGCCTTGTTCCACCCTCTCTATTACAGCTTTATTACACCCTCTCTGTGACGGCCTTATACCACGCTCTCTATTACAACTTTGTTCACCCTTTCAATGACGGCCTTGTTCCACCCTTCCTATGAGGGCCTTGTTCCACCCTCTCTATTAGAGCTTTGTTTCACCGTTTCAATGACGGCCTTGTTCCACCCTTTCTTTGAGGGCTTTGTTCCACCCTATTAATTACAGCTTTGTTCACCTTTCACTGACGGCCTTGTTCCATCCTCTCAGTGATGGCCTTGTTCCATCCTTTCAATTAAAGCCTTGTTCCATTCTCTCTGTGATGGCCTTCTTCCACCCTTTCTGTGAGGGCCTTGTTCCACCCTCTCTATTACAGCTTTCTTCACCCATTCAATGATGGCATTGTTCCACCCTCTCTATTGAAGCTTTGTTCACCCTTTCAATGACGGCCTTGTTCCATCCTTTCACGAGGGCCTTCTTCTACACTCTCTATTACAGCTTTATTCACCCTTTCAATGACGGCCTTGTTCCACCCTTTCTATGAGGGCCTTGTTCCACCCTCCCTATTAGAGCTTTACTTCACCCTTTCAATGACGGCCTTCTTCTACCCTTTCTATGAGGGCCTTGTTCCACCGTATCTACTACAGCTTTCTTCACCCTTTCAATGACGGCCTTGTTCCACCATTTCTATGAGGGCCTTGTTCCACTCTCTCTATTACAGCTTTCTTCACCCTTTCAATGATGGCATTGTTCCTCCCTTTCTATGAGGGCTTTGTTCCACCCCCCTCTATTACAGCTTTGTTCACACTTTCAATGACGGCCTTGTTCCACCTTTTCTATGAGGGCCTTGATCAACCCTCTGTATTACAGCTTTGTTCACCCTTTCCATGACTTCCTTGTTCCATCCTTTCAATGAGGGCCTTGTTCTACCCTCTCTATTATAGCTTTGTTCGCCCTTTTAATGATGGCCTTGTTCCTCCCTTTCTATGAGGGCCTTGTTCCACCCTCTCTATTAGAGCTTTGGTTCACCATTTCAATGACGGCCATGTTCCACCCTCTCTATGAGGGCCTTGTTCCACCCTATCTATTACAGCTTTGTTCACCCTTTCAATGACGGCCTTCTCCACCCTTTCTCTGAGGGCCTTGTTCCACCCTCTCTATTACAGATTTGTTCACCCTTTAAATGACGGCCTTGTCCACCTTTTCTATGAGGGCCTTGTTCCACACTCTCTATTACAGCTCTCTTCACCCTTTCAATGATGGCCTTGTTCCACCCTATCTATGAGGGCTTTGTTCCACCCCGTCTTTTACAGCTTTGTTCACACTTTCAATGATGGCTTTGTTCCACCCTTTCTATGAGGGCCTTGCTCCACCCTCTCTATTACACATTTGTTCACCCTTCTAATAATGGCCTTTTTACACCCTTTCTATGAGGGCCTTGTTCCACCCTCTCTATTACAGCTTTGTTACACCCTCTCTGTGACGGTCTTATACCACGCTCTCTATTACAACTTTGTTCACCCTTTCATTGACGGCCTTGTTCCACTATTTCTATAAGGGCCTTGTTCCACCTCTCTTTATTACAGCTTTGTTCACCCTTTCAACGATGGCCTTGTTTAACCATCTCTATTATAGCTTTGTTCAACCTTTCAATGTTGGCCTTGTTCCACCCTTTCTATGAGGGCCTTGTTTCACCCTCTCTGTTACAGCTTTGGTTTACCCTTTCAATGTCAACCGTGTTCCACCCTTTATGTGAGGAACTTGTTCCACCCTCTCTATTACAGCTTTTGTTCTCCCTTTCAATGACGGTTTTGTTCCAGCCTTTCTATGAGGGCCTTGTTCCACCCTCTCTAATACAGATTTGTTTCACCATTTCAATGACGGCCTTGTTCCACCCTCTCTATGAGGAACTTGTTCCACCCTTTCTATTACACCTTTGCTCACCCTTTCAATGATGGCCTTGTTCCAACCTTTCTAAGAGGGCCTTGTTCCAAACTCTCTATTACAGCTTTGTTCATCCTTTCAGTGACAGCCTTGTTCCTCTCTGTCTATGAGGGCCTTGTTCCACCCACTCTATTACAACCTTGTTCCACCCTCTCTGTGACGGCCTTGTTCCACCCTTTCTATGAGGGCCTTCTTTCACCTTCTCTATTACAGCTTTCTTCAGCCTTTCAATGATGGCCTTGTTCCACGCTTTCTGTTATGCACTTGTTCCACCCTCTCGATTACAGCTTTATTCACCCTTTCAGTGATGGCCCTGTTCCACCTTTTGTATGAAGGCCTTGTTCCACCCTCTCTATTACAGGTTTGTTCACCCTTTAAATGACGGCCTTCTTCCACCCTTTCTGTTATGCTCTTGTTCCACCATCTCGATTACAGCTTTATTCACCCTTTCAATGACGGCCTTGTTCCACCCTCTCTATTACAGTTTTGTTCACCCATTCAATGACGGCCTTGTTCCACCCTTTCAATGAGGGCCTTGTTCTACCCTCTCTATTACAGCTTTGTTCACCCTTTCAATGAGGGCCTTGTTCCTCCCTTTCTATGAGGGCCTTGTTCCACCCTCTCTATTAGAGCTTTGGTTCACCCTTTCAATGACAGACTTGTTGCACCCTTTCTATGAGGGCCTTGTTCCACCCTATTTATTACAGCTTTGTTCACCCTTTCAATGAGGGCCTTGTTCCACCCTCTCTATTACAGCTTTGTTGAACCTTTCACTGATGGCCTTGTTCCATCCTCTCAGTGATGGCCTTGTTCCACCCTTTCAATTAAAGCCTTGTTCCATCCTCTCTGTGATGGCCTTCTTCCACCCTTTCTATGAGGGCATGGTTCCACCCTCTCTATTACAGCTTTTTTCACCCATTCAATGATGGCATTGTTCCAACCTTTCTATGAGGGCCTTGTTCCACCCTCTCTATTGAAGCTTTGTTCACCCTTTCAATGATGGCCTTGTTCCACCCTTTCACGAGGGCCTTGTTCTACACTCTCTATTACAGCTTTATTCACCCTTTCAATGACGGCCTTGTTCCACCCTTTCTATGAGGGCCTTGTTCCACCCTCCCTATTAGAACTTTAGTTCACCCTTTCAATGACGGCCTTGTTCTACCCTTTCTATGAGGGCCTTGTTCCACGCTCACTATTAGAGCTTTGGTGCACCCTTTCAATGACGGCCTTGTTCTACCCTTTCTAAAAGGGCCTTGTTCCAACCTCTTTATTACAGCTTTGTTCACCCTTTCAATTATGGCATTGTTCCACCATTTCTATTACAGCTTTGTTCAACCTTTCAATGTTGGCCTTGTTCCACCCTTTCTATGAGGACCTTGTTCCACCCTCTCTATTACAGCTGTGGTTTATGCTTTCAATGATGGCCTTATTCCACCCATTCTCTGAGGGCCTTGTTCCACCCTCTCTATTACAGCTTTGTTCACTCTTTCAATGTCAGCCTTGTTCCACCTTTTCTATGAAGGCCTTGTTCCACCCTCTCCATTACATTTTTGTTCACCCTTTCAATGATGGTCTTGTTCCACCCTTTCCATGAGGGCCTTGTTCTACCCTCTCTATTACAGCTTTGTTCACCCTTTCAATGAGGGCCTTGTTCCACCCTTTCTATGAGGGCCTTGTTCCACCCTCTCTATTAGAGCTTTGGTTCACCCTTTCAATGACGGCCTTGTTGCACCCTTTCTAAGAGGGCCTTGTTCCACCCTATTTATTACAGCTTTGTTCACCCTTTCAATGAGGGCCTTGTTCCACCCTCTCTATTACAGCTTTGTTGAACCTTTCACTGATGGCCTTGTTCCATCCTCTCAGTGATGGCCTTGTTCCACCCTTTCAATTAAAGCCTTGTTCCATCCTCTCTGTGATGGCCTTCTTCCACCCTTTCTATGAGGGCATTGTTCCACCCTCTCTATTACAGCTTTTTTCACCCATTCAATTATGGCATTGTTCCAACCTTTCTATGAGGGCCTTGTTCCACCCTCTCTATTGAAGGTTTGTTCACCCTTTCAATGACGGCCGTGTTCCACCCTTTCATGAGGGCCTTGTTCTACACTCTCTATTACAGCTTTATTCACCCTTTCAATGACGGCCTTGTTCCACCCTTTCTATGAGGGCCTTGTTCCACCCTCCCTATTAGAGCTTTAGTTCACCCTTTCAATGACGGCCTTGTTCTACCCTTTCTATGAGGGCCTTGTTCCACCCTCACTATTAGAGCTTTGGTGCACCCTTTCAATGACGGCCTTGTTCTACCCTTTCTAAAAGGGCCTTGTTCCACCCTCTTTATTATAGCTTTGTTCACCCTTTCAATTATGGCATTGTTCCACCATTTCTATTACAGCTTTGTTCAACCTTTCAATGTTGGCCTTGTTCCACCCTTTCTATGAGGACCTTGTTCCACCCTCTCTATTACAGCTGTGGTTTACGCTTTCAATGATGGCCTTGTTCCACCCATTCTCTGAGGGCCTTGTTCCACCCTCTCTATTACAGCTTTGTTCACTCTTTCAATGTCAGCCTTGTTCCACCTTTTCTATGAAGGCCTTGTTCCACCCTCTCCATTATAGTTTTGTTCACCCTTTCAATGATGGTCTTGTTCCACCCTTTCTATGAGGGCCTTGATCCACTCTCTCTATTACAGCTTTGTTCACCCTTTCAATGACGGCCTTGTTCCACCCTCTCAATTACAGCTTTGGTTCACGCTTTCATTGATCACCTGGTTTAAGACTTTCTATGAGGGCCTTGTTCCACCATCTCTATTACAATTTTGGTTCACCCTTTCAATGACGGTTCTGTTCCACCCTTTCTAAGAGGGCCTTGTTCCACCCTCTCTATTACAGCTTATTTCAACTTTTCAATGACTGCCTTGTTCCACCCTTTCTATGAGGGCCTTATTCCACCCTCTCTATTAAGGCTTTGTTCACCCTTTCAATGATGGCCTTGTTCCACCCTTCCTATCGGGGCCTTGTTCCACCCTCTCTATTGCAGCTTTGTTTCACCCTTTCAATGACAGCCATCTTCCACCCTTTCTATTACAGGCTTGTTCCACCCTCTCTATTACAGCTTTGTTCACCATTTCAATGACGGCCTTGTTCCACCCTTTCTATGAGGGCCTTGTTCCACCCCCTCTATTACAGCTTTGTTCACGCTTTCAATGATGGCCTTGTTCCACCCTTTCTATGAGGGCCTTGCTCCACCCCCTCTATTACAGCTTTGTTCACACTTTCAATGATGGCCTTGTCCTACCCTTTCTATGACGGCCTTGTTACACGCTCTATATTACAGCTTTGTTCACACTTTCAATGATGGCCTTGTTTCACCCTTTCAACGAGGGCCTTGTTCCACCCTCTCTTTGATAGCCATGTTCCACCTTCTCCCTTACAGCTTTAGTTCACCCTTTCAATGATGACCCTGTTCCACCCTCTATTACAGCTTTGGTTCAACCTTTCAATGACGGCCTTGTTCCTCCCTTTCTATGACGGCCTTGTTCCACCTCTCTATTACAGCTTTGTTCACCCTTTCAATGATGGCCATGTTCTAACTTTTCTATGAGGGCCTTGTTCCCCTCTCGCTATTACAGCCTTGTTTCACACTATCTCAATGACGGCCTTGTTCCTTCCTTTCTATGAGGGCCTTGTTCCACCCTCTCTATTACAGCTTTGTTCACCCTTTCGATGATGGCCTTGTTCTACCCTTTCGATGATGGCCTTGTTCCACCCTCTTTACTACTGCTCTGTTCACCCTTTCAATGACTGCCTTGTTCCACCCTTTCTATGAGGGCCTTGTTCTACCCTCTCTATTACAGCTTTGCTCACCCTTTCAATGATGGCCTTGTTCCACCATTTCTAAGAGGGCCTTGTTCAACCCGCTCTATTACAGCTTTGTTCACTCATTCAATAATGGCATTCTTCCACCCCTTCTATGAGGTCCTTGTTCCACCCTCTCTATTATAGCTTTGTTCACCATTTTAATGACGGCCTTGTTCCACACTTTCAATGAGGGCCTTGTTCTACCCTCTCTAGTACAGCTTTGTTCACCCTTTCATTAAGGGCCTTGTTCCACCCTTTCTATGTTTGCCTTGTTCCACCCTCTCTAATAGAGCTTTGGTTCACCCTTTCAATGACGGCCTTGTTCCACCCTTTCTATGAGGGCCTTGTTCCACCCTATTTATTACAGCTTTGTTCACCCTTTCACTGACGGCCTTGTTCCACCCTCTCTGTGATGGCCTTGTTCCACCCTTTCCATTAAAGCTTTGTTCCATCCTCTCTGTGATGGTCTTGTTCCACCCTTTCTATGAGGGACTTGTTCCACCCTCTCCATTACAGCTTTGTTCATCCTTTCAATGATGGTCTTGATCCACCCTTTCACGAGGGCCTTGTTCTACACTCTCTATTACAGCTTTATTCACCCTTTCAATGATGGCCTTGTTCCACCCTTTCTATGAGGGCCTTGTTCCACCCTCCCTATTAGAGCTTTAGTTCACCCTTTCAATAACGGCCTTGTTCTACACTTTCTATTAGGGCCTTGTTCCACCCTATCTATTACAGCTTTCTTCACCCTTTCAATGACGGCCTTCTTCCACCCTTTCTATGAGGGCCTTGTTCCACTCTCTCTATTACAGCTTTCTTCACCCTTTCAATGATGGCCTTGTTCCACCCTTTCTATGAGGGCCTTCTTCCACCCTCTCTATTACAGCTTTGTTCACCCTTTCGATGATGGCCTTGTTCCACACTTTCAATGACGGCCTTGTTCCACCCTCTCTATTAAAGCTTTGTTCACCATTTCAATGACTGCCTTGTTCCACACTTTCTATGAGGGCCTTGTTCTACCCTATTACAGCTTTGCTCACCCTTTCAATGATGGCCTTGTTCCACCCTTTCTATGAGGGCCTTGTTCCACCCTCTGTATTTCAGATTTGTTCACCCTTTCAATGATGGCCTTGTTCCACCCTCTCTAAGAGGGCCTTGTCCCACCCTCTCTATTACAACTTTGTTCCACCCTCTCTGTGACGGCCTTGTTCCACCCATTCTATGAGGTCCTTCTTCCACCCTCTCTATTACAGCTTTCTTCACCCTTTCAATGATGGCCTTGTTCCACACTTTCTTTATGCACTTGTTCCACCCTCTCGATTACATCTTTGTTCACCCTTTCAATGACGGCCTTGTTCCACCCTTTCTGTTATGCCCTTGTTCCACCCTCTAGATTACAGCTTTATTCACCCTTTCAATGACGGCCTTGTTCCACCCTTTCGATGAGGGCATTGTTCCATCCTCTGTATTTCAGATTTGTTCACCCTTTCAATGACGGCCTTGTTCCACCCTTTCTGTTATGCCCTTGTTCCACCCTCTAGATTACAGCTTTATTCACCCTTTCAATGACGGCCTTGTTCCACCCTTTCTGTTATGCCCTTGTTCCACCCTCTAGATTACAGCTTTATTCACCCTTTCAATGACAGCCTTGTTCCACACTTTCGATGAGGGCCTTGTTCCATCCTCTGTATTTCAGATTTGTTCACCCTTTCAATGATGGCCTTGTTCCACCCTTTCTAAGAGGGCCTTGATCCACCCTCTCTATTACAGCTTTGTTCACTCATTCAATAATGGCATTGTTCCACCCTTTCTATGAGGGCCTTGTTCCACCCTCTCTATTACAGCTTTGCTCACCCTTTCAATGACGGCCTTGTTCCACCCTTTCAATGAGGGCCTTGTTCTACCCTCTCTATTACTGTCGCGCCGCACCGCGCGGCGCGAGCCGAGCGTTCGGCACAAGCCGCACGTTCGGCTCGGGCCGCGCTTCGCGTCTCTAAGACGCGGCGCGCCCCGAGCCTTTCTTGCACCTTGCGAGGCCCCAGGACTTACTAGGGGCCTCGCGCTGCGCTCTCCCTCCGTCTTGTTGGGGTCTCCTGACCCCTCTTACCTGTTTGGGGACTCCTCTTTCTTCTTTTCTGTCTTTCTTTCTTTTTGGGTCTGTTTTCTCCTCTGTCCTTTATGTCTTTTCCCCTTCCCAGGTTACCTCTGTCTTCCCAGCATTCCTCCTTCCCTATTCTCTATGGTTTCTGCTCCAGTCTATTCTATCTACTTTTCCCTATGCAAGATGGTGTCCTTTTTCTTCCTGTGGGTCACTTCCTGTTTTATGGTATTTAAGGGTGTTTTTTCTTTCCCTCTTTGCGCTGCAACACTCTCTGTTTCAGTTAGTGTCCTCGCTCCTGATTTCCTAGCCCTTGGCTCTGGATTTCGCCATTTCTGTGTTACGTCAGTTCCTTTGATTCCTGTTCCTCTGTTCTTGTTCCAGGAATCCCCTGCGAATCTTCTGGGAGGTTTTTTCCTCTTCTTCTGAAGGGGTTTTTTCCCTCTGGCGCTACTTTCTCACGGTCACGGTCTGTCCTTGGCGTTTCCTCGCCTACAGCACCGTGGCTACCAGAAAGAGTCGCCCCTTTTTGGGACAAAGTCGAACCCTCAAGATCCACGCCTCAAGATCTGCAAACTCCAGGCGCAAGCAGCACGTGAGTCGTGACAGATTGCAGCGCCCAACCATCCCGACGTCTTCTAACACCATGGAAGACACTGTGGTAGCTGCTGCGGATCCGGATCAAGCTCTGCTAACTACAATTCAGCAACAAGCTCAAGAATTACAGCAACTACGCAGTGAGAATGCTGCGTTGCGACAGGCCTTGGCCTTCCGTAGTGGTGATGTCCCGACGCTCTCCGCCTCTACCCATCGTTTTTCGGGTGAACCAACCAAGCTGCGAGAGTTCCTTGACTCCTTGACAGTGTACTTTGCCTTCCGACCCACCCAATTCTCCCACGACAGAACAAAGGTGGGTTATCTCATCAGTGCCCTATCTGGTCCTGCCTTGGCCTGGGCAACCCCGATGGTATCATCTAACGATCCGGTATTGTCGGACTATTCTGCCTTTGTGAACCGTTTCAAGCTGATGTTTAGTCGTCCGGGATTGGAGGCTTCAGCAGAAGAGGCCTTATGCGATATTCATCAAGGTTCACAAGAAGTCCTTCAATACATTACACGCTTTCGTCAACTAGCGGCAGAGACCACCTGGGTGGAACGTACTTTGGTGACTTTGTTTCGCAGAGGACTCAAAGAAGAGATCAAAGACGAACTAGTACATTCCACCAGAGTGGAGGATCTTCGTGGCCTGATGGATCAAGCCCTCTCCATCGAGTATCGCCTTCAGGAACGGAGAGCAGAGAAGAGAAAAAGCAGGGGGTCTTTTCAACCAAGCACCTCACGAGTTTTTCCACATCGTTCTGAGGAACCTCGCCCTCCTGTCAGAGACACCGAAGGAGAACCCATGCAGGTGGATACAACTCGAGGCCCTCTCTCCCCTAGCGAACGAGAAGAAAGACGAAAGAAGGGGTTGTGTTTATACTGCGGATCTGCCGGCCACATACTGCGTACCTGTCCAGTACGTCCATCAAGGCCATCGGGAAACGCCGCTTCCCGTCCTCTGTAAGAAGGGAGGGGACGGGATTAGCAGCCATACCTTCCATCAGTTCTTTCAACGACAATACCACATCCTTGTTCACTTTACCAGTAATGTTACAATTACCTGATGGCCGTCTAGAGAAGACTATGGCACTACTAGATTGTGGAGCTAGTGGCATTTATATGGATAAGAAGTGGGCCACCACTCAACAAGTTCCTATACAACCTAAGGAGGTTCCAGAACAAGTTCACACGGTGGATGGATCTTTGATATCATCGGGTCCAGTAGATACAACTACCCTGATGCTAAATCTACAGATCAGTAACCATCAGGAACACATTTCCTTTGATCTTATAACTTCCCCCAACCATACCATCATTCTTGGAATCCCGTGGTTCATCAGACATAATCCATATGTGAACTGGGCTACCCGGACGGTTTCCTTGTCTTCACAGTTCTGTCACGAGCACTGTTTTGCTTCAGACAAGTATTGGTCGCCTAAGAGGTCAATTATCACGGAGGGCACCACCGGTTCGACCATAAATACAGTCCAAGGAGTTCCTGAACACTATTTGGAATTTCAAGATGTCTTCCAAAAACCTTCCAAACCTGTGTTACCTCCACATCGAGATTACGATTGTGCTATTCCCTTGGAACCTGGCACTATCGTTCCTTTTGGCAGGATGTATTCCCTCACGGAAACTGAAAAGGAAGTACTAAAGGAGTATTTGGATGAAAATATTCAAAGTTGGCTTATTGTTCCATCGTCTTCTCCGGCTGGGGCTCCTCTCTTTTTCGTACCCAAGAAGACAAAGGACCTTCGCCCTTGCCTGGATTTTCGAGGCCTGAATAAAATAACTATTAAAGATCGTTATCCTTTGCCTCTCATAAGGGACATTTTAGAGGCAGTCAGAGGGGCTCAACGGTTTACCAAACTAGATCTACGGGGAGCCTATCACCTCTTACGCATTAAAGAAGGAGATGAGTGGAAAACGGCCTTTAGGACTCCATTTGGTCATTTTGAATACAGGGTAATGCCTTTCGGTCTTACTAATGCCCCGGCAATTTTTCAGAGATTTATGGACTCAGTATTCTCGGATCTCCTGAATCAGACAGTTGTAATCTACCTTGATGATATTCTTATTTATTCCAGAAATCCCAAACTCCATTCTTCCCATGTTAAACAAGTTCTTCAACGACTCCGGGCACATCAACTGTTTTGCAAACCCGAAAAGTGTGAGTTTGACCAGACGGAAGTCAAATATCTAGGATATCATTTAAGTACCACCGGAGTAGCCATGGATCAAGAAAAGGTGCAAGCTATCCTAGATTGGCCTTCTCCATCCTCCATTAAAGAAACACAATGCTTTCTAGGATTGGCGAACTTCTATCGACAATTCATCGCAGACTTTGCTAAACAAACTAGCCACATAACTCACACTTTAAAGAAGGAAAATCTTATTAAAGGGTTTGTCTGGACTAAAACTGCTGAAACAGCTTTTCAAGAATTAAAGAAGGCATTTACACAAGCTCCCATCTTAAGACATCCAGTTACCAACAAACGATTTATTGTCGTCACCGATGCTTCTGAAAAAGCCATTGGTGCCGTTCTACTCCAACAACAAGAAGACGATGGTCTTGAACATCCTGTTTTCTATTTATCTCATATACTCTCTATTGCAGAACAACATTACTCAGTATTGGAAAGAGAATTGTTGGCTCTGAAAACAGCTTGTATTGAATGGAGGCAGTTTTTGATGGGTTCCAAGGAACCTTTTGAAGTGAGAACAGACCATCGAAACTTACAATGTTTACGAAATTTCGTATGCCAAAATAGTCGTCAAGCTCGTTGGGCCTTCTTCTTCAGCCAGTATGATTTCTACATTACATATATTCCTGGCTCCCAAAACATTCTGGCTGATGCTCTATCGCGTCGTTATCCAGATTGTACTCCTGTCCCAGCTCAACCCCTACTGGAACCTAGTAAGATCATTGGGGTAGCCCAGTCTTTTCTGGAGGAGGTACAACTGGGGTACCCCAATCTATCTGATGATGAAATAGAGAACTTAAGGCCTCTTTTACATAAGAGACAAGGATACTATTATTATCACGATCTGTTATTCATCCCCACTAACAGAGTGAGAGAAAAGGCATTACAAATGTGTCATGATTCACCGGTTGCTGGTCATAGAGGCATCAAGGCCACACAAGAACTGTTATCCCGATTTTTCTGGTGGCCTACTTGGAAAAAAGATATTGAAAAATACGTTCAGGCTTGTCCCACATGCGCTCAAGTCAAGATTCCCCGAACCAGGCCTGCGGGTTTACTCCAGCCCTTGCCGGTTCCGCCAACTCCATGGCACACCATCTCCACCGATTTCATGTGTTCGTTACCACTCTCAGCAGGAAACCGGGTAATCATGGTCACTGTGGACTCTTTTACTAAGATGGCTCACTTCACTGCCTTGAAAAAACTACCTACATCCCAAGAATTAAGCCAGATATTCATTGAACATATCTTCCGTCTTCATGGACTTCCTCATACTCTTATATCTGATAGAGGTCCTCAGTACATTTCCCGGTTCTGGAGGTATTTTTGTAAGACACTAAACATCGATAGAGCTTTGTCATCGGGCTTCCATCCCCAGACCAATGGACAGACCGAGCGTCTGAACCAGGGCTTAGAACAATACCTTCGTTGTTTTTGCAACTCAACTCAAAGCAACTGGAACACTTATCTCCCTATCGCTGAGTTCTCTTATAATAACTCAGTCCATAGTGCCTCCAAGACCACTCCTTTTTTCTGTTCTTATGGTTTTCATCCTACCTCTTTTCCTACTTCTTCTCTGTCTCCCACTCCCTTACCCGCTATTACTCATTTTTCCAAACGTCTTCTACAAATCCATAGACTGATTCGTTCTAATCTCTTACACACCAAGAGATATATGAAGAAAGTAGCAGACAAGAAACGTAGGGCAACTCCGGACTACCTTCCACAGGATAAAGTTTGGCTTTCTTCTAAATTCTTACCCTCACGTCTTTCTCAGAACAAATTCACACCTCGCTAATACGGGCCTTTCCGTATTCTCCAGTTGCTTAATCCCGTCACTGTCCGTCTTCACTTGCCTCACACATGGAAGATTCATCCAGTCTTCCATGTCTCCCAACTCAAACCTTATGTACCAGATCCGTACTCCCGTCAGTTTTCCTGTCCTCCTCCTGTCTTAGTGGATGATGTTCCTGAATATGAGGTTCAGGAGATTTGTGACTCTCGTCTTTTTCACACCCGTCTGCAGTATCTGATTCATTGGAAGGGTTATCCTCTCAGTGAGTGTTCTTGGGAAGATGCATCTTCTGTTCATGCTCCTCTTCTGACTCAGCGCTTTCACCGTTTATTTCCTTTCAAACCAGGGCCTTCGGGAGGGGGGCCTACTGTCGCGCCGCACCGCGCGGCGCGAGCCGAGCGTTCGGCACAAGCCGCGCGTTCGGCTCGGGCCGCGCTTCGCGTCTCTAAGACGCGGCGCGCCCCGAGCCTTTCTTGCACCTTGCGAGGCCCCAGGACTTACTAGGGGCCTCGCGCTGTGCTCTCCCTCCGTCTTGTTGGGGTCTCCTGACCCCTCTTACCTGTTTGGGGACTCCTCTTTCTTCTTTTCTGTCTTTCTTTCTTTTTGGGTCTGTTTTCTCCTCTGTCCTTTATGTCTTTTCCCCTTCCCAGGTTACCTCTGTCTTCCCAGCATTCCTCCTTCCCTATTCTCTATGGTTTCTGCTCCAGTCTATTCTATCTACTTTTCCCTATGCAAGATGGTGTCCTTTTTCTTCCTGTGGGTCACTTCCTGTTTTATGGTATTTAAGGGTGTTTTTTCTTTCCCTCTTTGCGCTGCAACACTCTCTGTTTCAGTTAGTGTCCTCGCTCCTGATTTCCTAGCCCTTGGCTCTGGATTTCGCCATTTCTGTGTTACGTCAGTTCCTTTGATTCCTGTTCCTCTGTTCTTGTTCCAGGAATCCCCTGCGAATCTTCTGGGAGGTTTTTTCCTCTTCTTCTGAAGGGGTTTTTTCCCTCTGGCGCTACTTTCTCACGGTCACGGTCTGTCCTTGGCGTTTCCTCGCCTACAGCACCGTGGCTACCAGAAAGAGTCGCCCCTTTTTGGGACAAAGTCGAACCCTCAAGATCCACGCCTCAAGATCTGCAAACTCCAGGCGCAAGCAGCACGTGAGTCGTGACAATTACAGCTTTGTTCACCCTTTCAATGAGGGCCTTGTTCCACCCTTTCTATGAGGGCCTTGTTCCACCCTCTCTATTAGAACTTTGGTTCACCCTTTCAATGATGGCCTTGTTCCACCCTTTCTATGAGGGCTTTGTTCCACCCTATTTATTACAGCTTTGTTCATCCTTTCACTGACGGCCTTGTTCCATCCTCTTAGTGATGGCCTTGTTCCATCCTTTCAATTAAAGCCTTGTTCCATCCTCTCTGTGATGGCCTTCTTCCACCCTTTCTATGAGGGCCTTGTTCCACCCTCTCTATTACAGCTTTTTTCACCCATTCAATGATGGCATTGTTCCACCCTCTCTATTGAAGCTTTGTTCACCCTTTCAATGACGGCCTTGTTCCATCCTTTCACGAGGGCCTTGTTCTACACTCTCTATTACAGCTTTATTCACCCTTTCAATGACGGCCTTCTTCTACCCTTTCTATGAGGGCCTTGTTCCACCCTATCTATTACAGCTTTCTTCACCCTTTCAATGACGGCCTTGTTCACCATTTCTATGAGGGCCTTGTTCCACTCTCTCTATTACAGCTTTCTTCACCCTTTCAATGATGGCATTGTTCCTCCCTTTCTATGAGGGCTTTGTTCCACTCTCTATTGAAGCTTTGGTCACCCTTTCAATGATAGACTTGTTCCACCCTTTCACGAGGGCCTTGTTCTACACTCTCTATTACAGCTTTATTCACCCTTTCAATGACGGCCTTCTTCCACCCTTTCTATGAGGGCCTTGTTCCACTCTCTCTATTACAGCTTTCTTCACCCTTTCAATGATGGCCTTGTTCCACCCTTTCTATGAGGGCCTTGTTCCACCCTCTCTATTATAGCTTTGTTCACCCTTTCGATGATGGCCTTGTTCCACACTTTCAATGACGGCCTTGTTCCACCCTCTCTATTACAGCTTTGTTCACCGTTTCAATGACTGCCTTGTTCCACACTTTCTATGAGGGCCTTGTTCTACCCTATTACAGCTTTGCTCACCCTTTCAATGATGGCCTTGTTCCACCCTTTCTATGAGGGCCTTGTTCCACCCTCTGTATTTCAGATGTGTTCACCCTCTCTTAGAAGGCCTTATTCCACCCTCTCTATTACAACCTTGTTCCACCCTCTCTGTAACGGCCTTGTTCCACCCTTTCTATGAGGGCCTTCTTCCATCCTCTCTATTACAGCTTTCTTCACCCTTTCAATGATGGCCTTGTTCCACCCTTTCTGTTATGCACTTGTTCCACCCTCTCGATTACAGCTTTGTTCACCCTTTCCATGACGGACCTCTTCCACCTTTTGTATGAAGGCCTTGCTACACCCTCTCTATTACAGCGTTAGTTCACCCTCTCAATGACGGCCTTGTTCAACCCTTTCTATGAGGGCCTTGTTCCACCCTCTCTATTACAGGTTTATTCACCCTTTCAATGACAGCCTTGTTCCACCCTTTCTGTTATGCCCTTGTTCCACCCTCTAGATTACAGCTTTATTCACCCTTTCAATGACGGCCTTGTTCCACCCTTTCGATGAGGGCCTAGTTCCATCCTCTGTATTTCAGATTTGTTCACCCTTTCAATTATGGCCTTGTTCCACCCTTTCTAAGAGGGCCTTGATCCACCCTCTCTATTACAGCTTTGTTCACTCATTTAATAATGGCATTGTTCCACCCTTTCTATGAGGGCCTTGTTCCACCCTCTCTATTACAGCTTTGCTCAGCCTTTCAATGACGGCCTTGTTCCACCCTTTCTATGAGGGCCTTGTTTCACCCTCCCTATTAGAGCTTTAGTTCACCCTTTCAATGACGGCCTTCTTCTACCCTTTCTATGAGGGCCTTGTTCCACCCTATCTATTACAGCTTTCTTCACCCTTTCAATGACGGCCTTGTTCCACCATTTCTATGAGGGCCTTGTTCCACTCTCTCTATTACAGCTTTCTTCACCCTTTCAATGATGGCATTGTTCCTCCCTTTCTATGAGGGCTTTGTTCCACCCCCCTCTATTACAGCTTTGTTCACACTTTCAATGACGGCCTTGTTCTACCTTTTCTATGAGGGCCTTAATCAACCCTCTGTATTACAGCTTTGTTCACCCTTTCCATGACGTCCTTGTTCCACCCTTTCAATGAGGGCCTTGTTCCACTCTCTCTATTACAGCTTTCTTCACCCTTTCAATGATGGCATTGTTCCTCCCTTTCTATGAGGGCTTTGTTCCACCCCCCTCTATTACAGCTTTGTTCACACTTTCAATGACGGCCTTCTTCAACCTTTTCTATGAGGGCCTTGATCAACCCTCTGTATTACAGCTTTGTTCACCCTTTCCATGACGGCCTTGTTCCACCTTTTCAATGAGGGCCTTGTTCCATACTATCTATTACAGCTCTCTTCACCCTTTCAATGATGGCCTTGTTCCACCCTTTCTATGAGGGCCTTGTTCCACCCCGTCTATTACAGCTTTGTTCACACTTTCAATAATGGCCTTGTTCCACCCTTTCTATGAGGGCCTTGCTCCACCCTCTCTATTACACATTTGTTCACCCTTCTAATAATGGCCTTTTAACACCCTTTCTATGAGGGCTTTGTTCCACCCTCTCTATTACAACTTTGTTCACCCTTTCAATGACGGCCTTGTTCCACTATTTCTATAAGGGCCTTGTTCTACCCTCTCTATTACAGCTTTGTTCACCCTTTCAATTAGGGCCATGTTCCACCCTTTCTATGAGGGCCTTGTTCCACCCTCTCTATTAGAGCTTTGGTTCACCCTTTCAATGACAGCCTTGTTCCACCCTTTCTATGAGGGCTTTGTTCCTCCCTATTTATTACAGCTTTGTTCACCCTTTCACTGATGGCCTTGTTCCATCATCAAAGTGATGGCCTTGTTCCATCCTATCAATTAAAGCCTTGTTCCATCCTCTCTGTGATGGACTTCTTCCTCCCTTTCTTTGAGGGCCTTGTTCCACCCTCTCTATTACAGCTTTTTTCACCCATTCAATGATGGCATTGTTCCACCCTCTCTATTGAAGCTTTGTTCACCCTTTCAATGACGGCCTTGTTCCATCCTTTCACGAGGGCCTTATTCTACACTCTCTATTACAGCTTTATTCACCCTTTCAATGACGGCCTTGTTCCACCCTTTCTATGAGGGCCTTGTTCCACCCTCCCTATTAGAGCTTTAGTTCACCCTTTCAATGACGGCCTTCTTCTACCCTTTCTATGAGGGCCTTGTTCCACCGTAGCTATTACAGCTTTCTTCACACTTTCAATGACGGCCTTGTTCCACCAATTCTATGAGGGCCTTGTTCCACTCTCTCTATTACAGCTTTCTTCACCCTTTCAATGATGGCATTGTTCCTCCCTTTCTATGAGGGCTTTGTTCCACCCCCCTCTATTACAGCTTTGTTCACACTTTCAATGACGGCCTTGTTCTACCTTTTCTATGAGGGCCTTAATCAACCCTCTGTATTACAGCTTTGTTCACCCTTTCCATGACGTCCTTGTTCCACCCTTTCAATGAGGGCCTTGTTCTACCCTCTCTATTACAGCTTTGTTCACCCTTTTAATGACGGCCTTGTTCCTCCCTTTCTATGAGGGCCTTGTTCCACCCTCTCTATTAGAGCTTTGGTTCACCCTTTCAATGACGGCCATGGTCCACCCTCTCTATGAGGGTCTTGTTCCACCCTATCTATTACAGCTTTGTTCACCCTTTCAATTACGGCCTTCTCCACCCTTTCTATGAGGGCCTTGTTCCACCCTCTCTATTACAGATTTGTTCACCCTTTCAATGACGGCCTTGTCCACCTTTTCTATGAGGGCCTTGTTCCACACTCTCTATTACAGCTCTATTCACCCTTTCAATGATGGCCTTGTTCCACCCTTTCTATGAGGGCCTTGTTCCACCCCGTCTATTACAGCTTTGTTCACACTTTCAATGATGGCCGTGTTCCACCCTTTCTATGAGGGCCTTGCTCCACCCTGTCTATTACACATTTGTTCACCCTTCTAATAATGGCCTTGTTCCACCCTTTCTATGAGGGCCTTGTTCCACCCTCCCTATTACAGCTTTGTTCACCCTTTCGATGATGGCCTTGTTCTACACTTTCAATGAAGGCCTTGTTCCACCCTTTCTATGAGGGACTTGTTCCACCCTCTTTATTACAGCTTTGTTCACCCTTTCTATGAGGGCCTTGTTCCACCCTTTCTATGAGGGCCTTGTTCCACCCTCTCTATTAGAGCTTTGGTTCACCCTTTCAATGACGGCCTTGTTGCACCCTTTCTATGAGGGCCTTGTTCCACCCAATTTATTACAGCTTTGTTCACCCTTTCAATGACGGCCTTGTTCCACCCTCTCAATTACAGCTTTGGTTCACGCTTTCATTGATCACCTGGTTTAAGCCTTTCTTTGAGGGCCTTGTTCCATCTCTATTACAATTTTGGTTCACCCTTTCAATGACGGTTCTGTTCCACCCTTTCTAAGAGGGCCTTGTTCCACCCTCTCTATTACAGCTTATTTCAACTTTTCAATGACAGCCTTGTTCCACCCTTTCTATGAGGGCCTTATTCCACCCTCTCTATTAAGGCTTTGTTCACCCTTTCAATGATGGCCTTGTTCCACCCTTCCTATCAGGGCCTTGTTCCACCCTCTCTATTGCAGCTTTGTTTCACCCTTTCAATGACAGCCATCTTCCACCCTTTCTATTACAGGCTTGTTCCACCCTCTCTATTACAGCTTTGTTCACCATTTCAATGACGGCCTTGTTCCACCCTTTCTATGAGGGCCTTGTTCCACCCCTTCTATTACAGCTTTGTTCACACTTTCAATGATGGCCTTGTTCCACCCTTTCTATGAGGGCCTTGCTCCACCCCCTCTATTACAGCTTTGTTCACACTTTCAATGATGGCCTTGTCCTACCCTTTCTATGACGGCCTTGTTACATGCTCTCTATTACAGCTTTGTTCACACTTTCAATGATGGCCTTGTTTCACCCTTTCTATGAGGGCCTTGTTCCACCCTCTCTATTACAGCTTTGTTCACCCTTCCAATGATGGCCTTGTTCCACCATTTTGTATGAGGTCCTTGTTCCACCCTCTCTATTAGACCTTTGGTCACCCTTTCAATGACGGCCTTGTTCCACCCTTTCAACGAGGGCCTTGTTCCACCCTCTCTTTTATAGCCATGTTCCACCTTCTCCCTTACAGCTTTAGTTCACCCTTTCAATGATGACCCTGTTCCACCCTCTATTACAGCTTTGGTTCACCCTTTCAATGACGGCCTTGTTCCTCCCTTTCTATGACGGCCTTGTTCCACCTCTCTATTACAGCTTTGTTCACCCTTTCAATGATGGCCATGTTCTAACTTTTCTATGAGGGCCTTGTTCCCCTCTCGCTATTACAGCCTTGTTTCACACAATCTCAATGACGGCCTTGTTCCTTCCTTTCTATGAGGGCCTTGTTCTACCCTTTCAATGACGGCCTTGTTCCACCCTCTTTACTACTGCTTTGTTCACCCTTTCAATGACTGCCTTGTTCCACCCTTTCTATGAGGGCCTTGTTCTACCCTCTCTATTACAGCTTTGCTCACCCTTTCAATGATGGCCTTGTTCCACCCTTTCTAAGAGGGCCTTGTTCCACCAGCTCTATTACAGCTTTGTTCACTCATTCAATAATGGCATTCTTCCACCCCTTCTATGAGGTCCTTGTTCCACCCTCTCTATTATAGCTTTGTTCACCCTTTCAATGACGGCCTTGTTCCACCCTTTCTATGAGGGCCTTGTTCCACCCTCTCTATTACAGGTTTATTCACCCTTTCAATGACGGCCTTGTTCCACCCTTTCTGTTATGCCCATGTTCCACCCTCTAGATTACAGCTTTATTCACCCTTTCAATGACGGCCTTGTTCCACCCTTTCGATGAGGGCCTTGTTCCATCCTCTGTATTTCAGATTTGTTCACCCTTTCAATGATGGCCTTGTTCCACCCTTTCTAAGAGGGCTTTGATCCACCCTCTCTATTACAGCTTTGTTCACTCATTCAATAATGGCATTGTTCCACCCTTTCTATGAGGGCCTTGTTCCACCCTCTCTATTACAGCTTTGCTCACCCTTCCAATGACGGCCTTGTTCCACCCTTTCAATGAGGGCCTTGTTCTACCCTCTCTATTACAGCTTTGTTCACCCCTTCAATGAGGGCCTTGTTCCACCCTTTCTATGAGGGTCTTGTTCCACCCTCTCTATTAGAACTTTGGTTCACCCATTCAATGATGGCCTTGTTCCACCCTTTCTATGAGGGCTTTGTTCCACCCTATTTATTACAGCTTTGTTCATCCTTTCACTGACGGCCTTGTTCCATCCTCTCAGTGATGGCCTTGTTCCATCCTTTCAATTAAAGCCTTGTTCCATCCTCTCTGTGATGGCCTTCTTC
This sequence comes from Pleurodeles waltl, assembly GCF_031143425.1. Taxonomy (NCBI): domain Eukaryota; kingdom Metazoa; phylum Chordata; class Amphibia; order Caudata; family Salamandridae; genus Pleurodeles; species Pleurodeles waltl. Next base: position 1,007,999,837 of record NC_090450.1, on the reverse strand, counting down.
CACCCTTTCTATGAGGGCCTTGTTCCACCCTCTCTATTACAGCTTTTTTCACCCATTCAATGATGGCATTGTTCCACCCTCTCTATTGAAGCTTTGTTCACCCTTTCAATGACGGCCTTGTTCCATCCTTTCACGAGGGCCTTGTTCTACACTCTCTATTACAGCTTTATTCACCCTTTCAATGATGGCCTTGTTCCACCCTTTCTATGAGGGCCTTGTTCCACCCTCCTATTAGAGCTTTAGTTCACCCTTTCAATGACGGCCTTCTTCTACCCTTTCTATGAGGGCCTTGTTCCACCCTATCTATTACAGCTTTCTTCACCCTTTCAATGACGGCCTTGTGCCACCATTTCTATGAGGGCCTTGTTCCACTCTCTCTATTACAGCTTTCTTCACCCTTTCAATGATGGCATTGTTCCTCCCTTTCTATGAGGGCTTTGTTCCACTCTCTATTGAAGCTTTGCTCACCCTTTCAATGATAGACTTGTTCCACCCTTTCACGAGGGCCTTGTCCTACACTCTCTATTACAGCTTTATTCACCCTTTCAATGACGGCCTTCTTCCACCCTTTCTATGAGGGCCTTGTTCCACTCTCTCTATTACAGCTTTCTTCACCCTTTCAATGATGGCCTTGTTCCACCCTTTCTATGAGGGCCTTGTTCCACCCTCTCTATTACAGCTTTGATCACCCTTTCGATGATGGCCTTGTTCCACACTTTCAATGACGGCCTTGTTCCACCCTCTCTATTACAGCTTTGTTCACCGTTTCAATGACTGCCTTGTTCCACACTTTCTATGAGGGCCTTGTTCTACCCTATAACAGCTTTGCTCACCCTTTCAATTATGGCCTTGTTCCATCCTTTCTATGAGGCCCTTGTTCCACCCTCTGTATTTCAGATTTGTTCACCCTTTCAATGATGGCCTTGTTCCACCCTCTCTAAGAAGGCCTTATTCCACCCTCTCTATTACAACCTTGTTCCACCCTCTCTGTGACGGCCTTGTTCCACCCTTTCTATGAGGGCCTTCTTCCACCCTCTCTATTACAGCTTTCTTCTCCCTTTCAATGATGGCCTTGTTCCACCCTTTCTGTTATGCACTTGTTCCACCCTCTCGATTACAGCTTTGTTCACCCTTTCCATGACGGCCCTGTTCCACCTTTTGTATGAAGGCCTTGCTACACCGTCTCTATTACAGCTTTAGTTCACCCTTTCAATGACGGCCTTGTTCCACCCTTTCTATGAGGGCCTTTTTCCACCCTCTCTATTACAGGTTTATTCACCCTTTCAATGACAGCCTTGTTCCACCCTTTCTGTTATGCCCTTGTTCCACCCTCTAGATTACAGCTTTATTCACCCTTTCAATTATGGCCTTGTTCCACCCTTTCTAAGAGGGCCTTGATCCACCCTCTCTATTACAGCTTTGTTCACTCATTCAATAATGGCAATGTTCCACCCTTTCTATGAGGGCCTTGTTCCACCCTCTCTATTACAGCTTTGCTCACCCTTTCAATGACGGCCTTGTTCCACCCTTTCAATGAGGGCCTTGTTCTACCCTCTCTATTACAGCTTTGTTCACCCTTTCAATGAGTGCCTTGTTCCACCCTTTCTATGAGGGCCTTGTTCCAACCTCTCTATTAGAGCTTTGGTTCACCCTTTCAATGACGGCCTTGTTCCACCCTTTCTATGAGGGCTTTGTTCCACCCTATTTATTACAGCTTTGTTCACACTTTCACTGACGGCCTTCTTCCATCCTCTCAGTGATGGCCTTATTCCAACCTTTCAATTAAAGCCTTGTTCCATCCTCTCTGTGATGGCCTTCTTCCACCCTTTCTATGAGGGCCTTGTTCCACCCTCTCTATTACAGCTTTTTTCACCCATTCAATGATGGCATTGTTCCACCCTCTCTATTGAAGCTTTGTTCACCCTTTCAATGACGGCCTTGTTCCATCCTTTCACGAGGGCCTTGTTCTACACTCTCTATTACAGCTTTATTCACCCTTTCAATGACGGCCTTGTTCCACCCTTTCAATGAGGGCCTTGTTCCACCGTATCTATTACAGCTTTCTTCACACTTTCAATGACGACCTTGTTCCACCAATTCTATGAGGGCCTTGTTCCACTCTCTCTATTACAGCTTTCTTCACCCTTTCCATGACGGCCTTGTTCCACCCTTTCAATGAGGGCCTTGTTCTACCCTCTCAATTACAGCTTTGTTCACCCTTTTAATGACGGCCTTGTTCCTCCCTTTCTATGAGGGCCTTGTTCCACCCTCTCTATTAGAGCTTTGGTTCACCCTGTCAATGACGCCCATGTTCCAACCTCTCTATGAGGGTCTTGTTCCACCCTATCTATTACAGCTTTGTTCACCCTTTCAATGACGGCCTTCTCCACCCTTTCTATGAGGGCCTTGTTCCACCCACTCTATTACAGATTTGTTCACCCTTTCCATGACGGCCTTGTCCACCTTTTCTATGAGGGCCTTGTTCCACACTCTCTATTACAGCTCTCTTCACCCTTTCAATGATGGCCTTCTTCCACCCTTTCTATGAGGGCCTTGTTCCACCCCGTCTATTACAGCTTTGTTCACACTTTCAAAGATGGCTGTGTTCCACCCTTTCTATGAGGGCCTTGCTCCACCCTCTCTATTACACATTTGTTCACCCTTCTAATAATGGCCTTGTTCCACCCTTTCTATGAGGGCCTTGTTCCACCCTCCCTATTACAGCTTTGTTCACCTTTTCGATGATGGCCTTGTTCTACACTTTCAATGAAGGCCTTGTTCCACCCTCTCTATTACAGCTTTGTTCACCGTTTCAATGACTGCCTTTTTCCACACTTTCTATGAGGGCCTTGTTCTACCCTATTACAACTTTGCTCACCCTTTCAATGATGGCCTTGTTCCACCCTTTCTATGAGGGCCTTGTTCCACCCTCTGTATTTCAGATTTGTTCACCCTTTCAATGATGGCCTTGTTCAACCCTCTCTAAGAGGGCCTTGTTCCACCCTCTCTATTACAACCTTGTTCCACCCTCTCTGTGACGGCCTTGTTCCACCCTTTCGATGAGGGCCTTGTTCCATCATCTGTATTTCAGATTTGTTCACCCTTTCAATGATGGCCTTGTTCCACCCTTTCTAAGAGGGCTTTGATCCACCCTCTCTATTACAGCTTTGTTCACTCATTCAATAATGGCATTGTTCCACCCTTTCTATGAGCGCCTTGTTCCACCCTCTCTATTACAGCTTTGCTCACCCTTTCAATGACGGCCTTGTTCCACCCTTTCAATGAGGGCCTTGTTCTACCCTCTCTATTACAGGTTTATTCACCCTTTCAATGACAGCCTTGTTCCACCCTTTCTGTTATGCCCTTGTTCCACCCTCTAGATTACAGCTTTATTCACCATTTCAATTATGGCTTGTTCCACCCTTTCTAAGAGGGCCTTGATCCACCCTCTCTATTACTGCTTTGTTCACTCATTCAATAATGGCATTGTTCCCCCCTTTCTATGAGGGCCTTGTTCCACCCTCTCTATTACAGCTTTGCTCACCCTTTCAATGACGGCCTTGTTCCACCCTTTCAATGAGGGCCTTGTTCTACCCTCTCTATTACAGCTTTGTTCACCCTTTCAATGAGTGCCTTGTTCCACCCTTTCTATGAGGGCCTTGTTCCACCCTCTCTATTAGAGCTTTGTTTCACCCTTTCAATGACGGCCTTGTTCCACCCTTTCTATGAGGGCTTTGTTCCACCCTATTTATTACAGCTTTGTTCACCCTTTCACTGACGGCCTTCTTCCATCCTCTCAGCGATGGCCTTGTTCCATCCTTTCAATTAAAGCCTTGTTCCATCCTCTCTGTGATGGCCTTCTTCCACCCTTTCCATGAGGGCCTTGTTCCACCCTCTCTATTACAGCTTTTTTCACCCATTCAATGATGGCATTGTTCCACCCTCTCTATTGAAGCTTTGTTCACCCTTTCAATGACGGCCTTGTTCCATCCTTTCACGAGGGCCTTGTTCTACACTCTCTATTATTGCTTTATTCACCCTTTCAATTATGGCCTTGTTCCACCCTTTCTATGAGGGCCTTGTTCCACCCTCCCTATTAGAGCTTTAGTTCACCCTTTCAATGACGGCCTTCTTCTACCCTTTCTATGAGGGCCTTGTTCCACCCTATCTATTACAGCTTTCTTCACCCTTTCAATGACGGCCTTGTTCCACCATTTCTATGAGGGCCTTGTCCCACTCTCTCTATTACAGCTTTCTTCACCCTTTCAATGATGGCATTGTTCCTCCCTTTCTATGAGGGCTTTGTTCCACCCCCCTCTATTACAGCTTTGTTCACACTTTCAATTACGGCCTTCTTCAACCTTTTCTATGAGGGCCTTGATCAACCCTCTGTATTACAGCTTTGTTCACCCTTTCCATGACGGCCTTGTTCCACCCTTTCAACGAGGGCCTTGTTCCAACCTATCTATTACAGCTTTGTTCACCCTTTCAATGACGGTCTTCTCCACCCTTTCTATGAGGGCCTTGTTCCACCCTCTCTATTACAGATTTGTTCACCCTTTCAATGACGGCCTTGTCCACCTTTTCTATGAGGGCCTTGTTCCACACTCTCTATTACAGCTCTCTTCACCCTTTCAATGATGGCCTTGTTCCACCCTTTCTATGAGGGCCTTGTTCCACCCCGTCTATTACAGCTTTGTTCACACTTTCAATGATGGCCTTGTTCCACCCTTTCTATGAGGGCCTTGCTCCACCCTCTCTATTACACATTTGTTCACCCTTCTAATAATGGCCTTTTTACACCCTTTCTATGAGGGCCTTGTTCCACCCTCTCTATTACAACCTTGTTCGCCCTTTCAATGACGGCCTTGTTCCACTATTTCTATAAGGGCCTTGTTCTACCCTCTCTATTACAGCTTTGTTCACCCTTTCAATTAGGGGCATGTTCCACCCTTTCTATGAGTGCCTTGTTCCACCCTCTCTATTAGAGCTTTGGTTCACCCTTTCAATGACAGCCTTGTTCCACACTTTCTATGAGGGCTTTGTTCCACCCTATTTATTACAGCTTTGTTCACCCTTTCACTGACGGCCTTGTTCCATCCTCTCAGTGATGGCCTTGTTCCATTCCTATCAATTAAAGCCTTGTTCCATCCTCTCTGTGATGGCCTTCTTCCACCCTTTCTATGAGTGCCTTGTTCCACCCTCTCTATTACAGCTTTTTTCACCCATTCAATGATGGCATTGTTCCACCTTCTCTATTGAAGCTTTGTTCACCCTTTCAATGACGGCCTTGTTCCATCCTTTCACGAGGGCCTTGTTCTACACTCTCTATTACAGCTTTATTCACCCTTTCAATGACGGCCTTCTTCTACCCTTTCTATGAGGGCCTTGTTCCACCGTATCTATTACAGCTTTCTTCACACTTTCAATGACGGCCTTGTTCCACCAATTCTATGAGGGCCTTGTTCCACTCTCTCTATTACAGCTTTCTTCACCCTTTCAATGATGGCATTGTTCCTCCCTTTCTATGAGGGCTTTGTTCCACCCCCCTCTATTACAGCTTTGTTCACACTTTCAATGACGGCCTTGTTCCACCTTTTCTATGAGGGCCTTGATCAACCCTCTGTATTACAGCTTTGTTCACCCTTTCCATGACGGCCTTGTTCCACCCTTTCAATGAGGGCCTTGTTCTACCCTCTCTATTACAGCTTTGTTCACCCTTTTAATGGCGGCCTTGTTCCTCCCTTTCTATGAGGGCCTTGTTCCACCCTCTCTATTAGAGCTTTGGTTCACCCTGTCAATGACGGCCATGTTCCACCCTCTCTATGAGGGTCTTGTTCCACCCTATCTATTACAGCTTTGTTCACCCTTTCAATGACGGCCTTCTCCACTCTTTCTATGAGGGCCTTCTTCCACCCTCTCTATTACAGATTTGTTCACCCTTTCACTTAACGGCCTTGTCCACCTTTTCTATGAGGGCCTTGTTCCACACTCTCTATTACAGCTCTCTTCACCATTTCAATGATGGCCTTCTTCCACCCTTTCTATGAGGGCCTTGTTCCACCCCGTCTATTACAGCTTTGTTCACACTTTCAAAGATGGCCGTGTTCCACCCTTTCTATGTGGGCCTTGCTCCACCCTCTCTATTACACATTTGTTCACCCTTCTAATAATGGCCTTGTTCCACGCTTTCTATGAGGGCCTTGTTCCACCCTCCCTATTACAGCTTTGTTCACCTTTTCGATGATGGCCTTGTTGTACACTTTCAATGAAGGGATTGTTCCACCCTCTCTATTACAGCTTTGTTCACCGTTTCAATGTCTGCCTTTTTCCACACTTTCTATGAGGGCCTTGTTCTACCCTATTACAACTTTGCTCACCCTTTCAATGATGGCCTTGTTCCACCCTTTCTATGAGGGCCTTGTTCCACCCTCTGTATTTCAGTTTTGTTCACCCTTTCAATGATGGCCTTGTTCAACCCTCTCTAAGAGGGCCTTGTTCCACCCTCTCTATTACAACCTTGTTCCACCCTCTCTGTGACGGCCTTGTTCCACCCTTTCTATGAGGGCCTTCTTCCACCCTCTCTATTACAGCTTTCTTCAACCTTTCAATGATGGCCTTGTTCCACCCTTTCTGTTATGCACTTGTTCCACCCTCTCGATTACAGCTTTGTTCACCCTTTCCATGATGGCCCTGTTCCACCATTTGTATGAAGGCCTTGCTACACCCTCTCTATTACAGTTTTAGTTCACCCTTTCAATGACGGCCTTGTTCCACCCTTCCTATGAGGGCCTTGTTCCACCCTCTCTATTACAGGTTTATTCACCCTTTCAATGACGGCCTTGTTCCACCCTTTCTGTTATGCCCTTGTTCCACCCTCTAGATTACAGCTTTATTCACCCTTTCAATGACGGCCTTGTTCCACCCTTTCGATGAGGGCCTTGTTCCATCCTCTGTATTTCAGATTTGTTCACCCTTTCAATGATGGCCTTGTTCCACCCTTTCTAAGAGGGCTTTGATCCACCCTCTCTATTACAGCTTTGTTCACTCATTCAATAATGGCATTGTTCCACCCTTTCTATGAGCGCCTTGTTCCACCCTCTCTATTACAGCGTTGCTCACCCATTCAATGACGGCCTTGTTCCACCCTTTCAATGAGGGCCTTGTTCTACTCTCTCTATTACAGGTTTATTCACCCTTTCAATGACAGCCTTGTTCCACCCTTTCTGTTATGCCCTTGTTCCACCCTCTAGATTACAGCTTTATTCACCCTTTCAATTATGGCTTGTTCCACCCTTTCTAAGAGGGCCTTGATCCACCCTCTCTATTACTGCTTTGTTCACTCATTCAATAATGGCATTGTTCCACCCTTTCTATGAGGGCCTTGTTCCACCCTCTCTATTACAGCTTTGCTCACCCTTTCAATGACGGCCTTGTTCCACCCTTTCAATGAGGGCCTTGTTCTACCCTCTCTATTACAGCTTTGTTCACCCTTTCAATGAGTGCCTTGTTCCACCCTTTCTATGAGGGCCTTGTTCCACCCTCTCTATTAGAGCTTTGGTTCACCCTTTCAATGACGGCCTTGTTCCACCCTTTCTATGAGTGCTTTGTTCCACCCTATTTATTACAGCTTTGTTCACCCTTTCACTGACGGCCTTCTTCCATCCTCTCAGCGATGGCCTTGTTCCATCCTTTCAATTAAAGCCTTGTTCCATCCTCTCTGTGATGGCCTTCTTCCACCCTTTCTATGAGGGCCTTGTTCCACCCTCTCTATTACAGCTTTTTTCACCCATTCAATGATGGCATTGTTCCACCCTCTCTATTGAAGCTTTGTTCACCCTTTCAATGACGGCCTTGTTCCATCCTTTCACGAGGGCCTTGTTCTACACTCTCTATTATTGCTTTATTCACCCTTTCAATTACGGCCTTGTTCCACCCTTTCTATGAGGGCCTTGTTCCACCCTCCCTATTAGAGCTTTAGTTCACCCTTTCAATGACGGCCTTCTTCTACCCTTTCTATGAGGGCCTTGTTCCACCCTATCTATTACAGCTTTCTTCACCCTTTCAATGACAGCCTTGTTCCAACATTTCTATGAGGGCCTTGTCCCACTCTCTCTATTACAGCTTTCTTCACCCTTTCAATGATGGCATTGTTCCTCCCTTTCTATGAGGGCTTTGTTTCACCCCCCTCTATTACAGCTTTGTTCACACTTTCAATGACGGCCTTCTTCAACCTTTTCTATGAGGGCCTTGATCAACCCTCTGTATTACAGCTTTGTTCACCCTTTCCATGATGGCCTTGTTCCACCCTTTCAATGAGGGCCTTGTTCCAACCTATCTATTACAGCTTTGTTCACCCTTTCAATGACGGTCTTCTCCACCCTTTCTATGAGGGCCTTGTTCCACCCTCTCTATTACAGATTTGTTCACCCTTTCAATGACGGCCTTGTCCACCTTTTCTATGAGGGCCTTGTTCCACACTCTCTATTACAGCTCTCTTCACCCTTTCAATAATGGCCTTGTTCCACCCTTTCTATGAGGGCCTTGTTCCACCCGTCTATTACAGCTTTGTTCACACTTTCAATGATGGCCTTGTTCCACCCTTTCTATGAGGGCCTTGCTCCACCCTCTCTATTACACATTTGTTCACACTTCTAATAATGGCCTTTTTACACCCTTTCTATGAGGGCCTTGTTCCACCCTCTCTATTACAACTTTGTTCACCCTTTCAATGACGCCCTTGTTCCACTATTTCTATAAGGGCCTTGTTCTACCCTCTCTATTACAGCTTTGTTCACCCTTTCAATTAGGGCCATGTTCCACCCTTTCTATGAGGGCCTTGTTCCACCCTCTCTATTAGAGCTTTGGTTCACCCTTTCAATGACAGCCTTGTTCCACACTTTCTATGAGGGCTTTGTTCCACCCTATTTATTACAGCTTTGTTCACCCTTTCACTGACGGCCTTGTTCCATCCTCTCTGTGATGGCCTTCTTCCACCCTTTCTATGAGGGCCTTGTTCCACCCTCTCTATTACAGCTTTTTTCACCCATTCAATGATGGCATTGTTCCACCCTCTCTATTGAAGCTTTGTTCACCCTTTCAATGACGGCCTTGTTCCATCCTTTCACGAGGGCCTTGTTCTACACTCTCTATTACAGCTTTATTCACCCTTTCAATGACGGCCTTGTTCCACCCTTTCTATGAGGGCCTTGTTCCACCCTCCCTATTAGAGCTTTAGTTCACCCTTTCAATGACGGCCTTCTTCTACCCTTTCTATGAGGGCCTTGTTCCACCGTATCTATTACAGCTTTCTTCACACTTTCAATGACGGCCTTGTTCCACCAATTCTATGAGGGCCTTGTTCCACTCTCTCTATTACAGCTTTCTTCACCCTTTCCATGACGGCCTTGTTCCACCCTTTCAATGAGGGCCTTGTTCTACCCTCTCAATTACAGCTTTGTTCACCCTTCTAATGTCGGCCTTGTTCCTCCCTTTCTCTGAGGGCCTTGTTCCACCCTCTCTATTAGAGCTTTGGTTCACCCTGTCAATGACGGCCATGTTCCACCCTCTCTATGAGGGTCTTGTTCCACCCTATCTATTACAGCTTTGTTCACCCTTTCAATGACGGCCTTCTCCACCCTTTCTATGAGGGCCTTGTTCCACCCTCTCTATTACAGATTTGTTCACCCTTTCAATGACGGCCTTGTCCACCTTTTCTATGAGGGCCTTGTTCCACACTCTCTATTACAGCTCTCTTCACCCTTTCAATGATGGCCTTGTTCCACCCTTTCTATGAGGGCCTTGTTCCACCCCGTCTATTACAGCTTTGTTCACACTTTCAAAGATGGCTGTGTTCCACCCTTTCTATGAGGGCCTTGCTCCACCCTCTCTATTACACATTTGTTCACCCTTCTAATAATGGCCTTGTTCCACCCTTTCTATGAGGGCCTTGTTCCACCCTCCCTATTACAGCTTTGTTCACCTTTTCGATGATGGCCTTGTTCTACACTTTCAATGAAGGCCTTGTTCCACCCTCTCTATTACAGCTTTGTTCACCGTTTCAATGACTGCCTTTTTCCACACTTTCTATGAGGGCCTTGTTCTACCCTATTACAACTTTGCTCACCCTTTCAATGATGGCCTTGTTCCACCCTTCTATGAGGGCCTTGTTCCACCCTCTGTATTTCAGATTTGTTCACCCTTTCAATGATGGCCTTGTTCAACCCTCTCTAAGAGGGCCTTGTTCCACCCTCTCTATTACAACCTTGTTCCACCCTCTCTGTGACGGCCTTGTTCCACCCTTTCTATGAGGGCCTTCTTCCACCCTCTCTATTACAGCTTTCTTCACCCTTTCAATGATGGCCTTGTTCCACCCTTTCTGTTATGCACTTGTTCCACCCTCTCGAATACAGCTTTGTTCACCCTTTCCATGACGGCCCTGTTCCACCATTTGTATGAAGGCCTTGCTACACCCTCTCTATTACAGCTTTAGTTCACCCTTTCAATGACGGCCTTGTTCCACCCTCTCTATTACAGGTTTATTCACCCTTTCAATGACGGCCTTGTTCCACCCTTTCTGTTATGCCCTTGTTCCATCCTCTAGATTACAGCTTTATTCACCCTTTCAATGACACCCTTGTTCCACCCTTTCGATGAGCGCCTTGTTCCATCCTCTGTATTTCAGATTTGTTCACCCTTTCAATGATGGCCTTGTTCCACCCTTTCTAAGAGGGCCTTGATCCACCCTCTCTATTACAGCTTTGTTCACTCATTCAATAATGGCATTGTTCCACCCTTTCCATGAGGGCCTTGTTCCACCCTCTCTATTACAGCTTTGCTCACCCTTTCAATGACGGCCTTTTTCCACCCTTTCTATGAGGGCCTAGTTCCACCCTCTCTATTAGAGCTATGGTTCACCCTTTTAATGACGGCCTTGTTCCACCCTTTCTATGAGGGCTTTGTTCCACCCTATTTATTACAGCTTTGTTCACTCTTTCACTGACGGCCTTGTTCCATCCTCTCAGTGATGGCCTTGTTCCATCCTTTCAATTAAAGCCTTGTTCCATCCTCTCTGTGATGGCCTTCTTCCACCCTTTCTATGAGGGCCTTGTTCCACCCTCTCTATTACAGCTTTTTTCACCCATTCAATGATGGCATTGTTCCACCCTCTCTATTGAAGCTTTGTTCACCCTTTCAATGACGGCCTTGTTCCATCCTTTCACGAGGGCCTTGTTCTACACTTTCTATTACAGCTTTATTCACCCTTTCAATGACGGCCTTGTTCCACCCTTTCTATTAGGGCCTTGTTCCACCCGCCCTATTAGAGCTTTAGTTCACCCTTTCAATGACGGCCTTCTTCTACCCTTTCTATGAGGGCCTTGTTCCACTCTATCTATTACAGTTTTCTTCACCCTTTCAATGACGGCCTTGTTCCACCATTTCTATGAGGGCCTTGTTCCACTCTCTCTATTACAGCTTTCTTCACCCTTTCAATGATTGCATTGTTCCTCCCTTTCTATGAGGGCTTTGTTCCACCCCCCTCTATTACAGCTTTGTTCACACTTTCAATGACGGCCTTGTTCCACCTTTTCTATGAGGGCCTTGATAAACCCTCAGTATTACAGCTTTGTTCACCCTTTCCATGACGGCCTTGTTCCACCCTTTCAATGAGGGCCTTGTTCCACCCTCTCTATTACAGCTTTTTTCACCCATTCAATGATGGCATTGTTCCACCCTCTCTATTGAAGCTTTGTTCACCCTTTCAATGACGGCCTTGTTCCATCCTTTCACGAGGGCCTTGTTCTACACTCTCTATTACAGCTTTATTCTCCCTTTCAATGACGGCCTTGTTCCACCCTTTCTATGAGGGCCTTGTTCCACCCTCCCTATTAGAGCTTTAGTTCACCCTTTCAATGACGGCCTTCTTCTACCCTTTCTATGAGGGCCTTGTTCCACCGTATCTATTACAGCTTTCTTCACACTTTCAATGACGGCCTTGTTCCACCAATTCTATGAGGGCCTTGTTCCACTCTCTCTATTACAGCTTTCTTCACCCTTTCAATGATGGCATTGTTCCTCCCTTTCTATGAGGGCTTTATTCCACCCCCCTCTATTACAGCTTTGTTCACACTTTCAATGACGGTCTTGTTCCACCTTTTCTATGAGGGCCTTGATCAACCCTCTGTATTACAGCTTTGTTCACCCTTTCCATGACGGCCTTGTTCCACCCTTTCAATGAGGGCCTTGTTCTACCCTCTCTATTACAGCTTTGTTCACCCTTTTAATGACGGCCTTGTTCCTCCCTTTCTATGAGGGCCTTGTTGCACCCTCTCTATTAGAGCTTTGGTTCACCCTGTCAATGACGGCCATGTTCCACCCTCTCTATGAGGGTCTTGTTCCACCCTATCTATTACAGTTTTGTTCACTCTTTCAATGACGGCCTTCTCCACCCTTTCTATGAGGGCCTTGTTCCACCCTCTCTATTACAGATTTGTTCACCCTTTCAATGACGGCATTGTCCACCTTTTCTATGAGGGCCTTGTTCCACACTCTCTATTACAGCTCTCTTCACCCTTTCAATGATGGCCTTGTTCCACCCTTTCTATGAGGGCCTTGTTCCACCCCGACTATTACAGCTTTGTTCACTCTTTCAATGACGGCCTTCTCCACCCTTTCTATGAGGGCCTTGTTCCACCCTCCCTATTACAGCTTTGTTCACCTTTTCGATGATGGCCTTGTTCTACACTTTCAATGAAGGCCTTGTTTCACCCTCTCTATTACAGCTTTGTTCACCGTTTCAATGACTGCCTTTTTCCACACTTTCTATGAGGGCCTTGTTCTACCCTATTACAACTTTGCTCACCCTTTCAATGATGGCCTTGTTCCACTCTTTCTATGAGGGCCTTGTTCCACCCTCTGTATTTCAGATTTGTTCACCCTTTCAATGATGGCCTTGTTCAACCCTCTCTAAGAGGGCCTTGTTCCACCCTCTCTATTACAACCTTGTTCCACCCTCTCTGTGACGGCCTTGTTCCACCCTTTCTATGAGGACCTTCTTCCACCCTCTCGATTACAGCTTTGTTCACCCTTTCCATGACGGCCCTGTTCCACCATTTGTATGAAGGCCTTGCTACACCCTCTCTATTACAGCTTAATTCACCCTTTCAATGACGGCCTTGTTCCACCCTCTCTATTACAGGTTTATTCACCCTTTCAATGACGGCCTTGTTCCACCCTTTCTGTTATGCCCTTGTTCCATCCTCTAGATTACAGCTTTATTCACCGTTTCAATGACAGCCTTGTTCCACCCTTTCGATGAGGGCCTTGTTCCATCCTCTGTATTTCAGATTTGTTCACCCTTTCAATGATGGCCTTGTTCCACCCTTTCTAAGAGGGCCTTGATCCACCCTCTCTATTACAGCTTTGTTCACTCATTCAATAATGGCATTGTTCCACCCTTTCTATGAGGGCCTTGTTCCACCCTCTCTATTAGAGCTTTGGTTCACCCTTTTAATGACGGCCTTGTTCCACCCTTTCTATGAGGGCTTTGTTCCACCCTATTTATTACAGCTTTGTTCACTCTTTCACTGACGGCCTTGTTCCATCCTCTCAGTGATGGCCTTGTTCCATCCTTTCAATTAAAGCCTTGTTCCATCCTCTCTGTGATGGCCTTCTTCCACCCTTTCTATGAGGGCCTTGTTCCACCCTCTCTATTACAGCTTTTTTCACCCATTCAATGATGGCATTGTTCCACCCTCTCTATTGAAGCTTTGTTCACCCTTTCAATGACGGCCTTGTTCCATCCTTTCACGAGGGCCTTGTTCTACACTCTCTATTACAGCTTTATTCACCCTTTCAATGACGGCCTTGTTCCACCCTTTCTGTGAGGGCCTTGTTCCACCCACCCTATTAGACCTTTAGTTCACCCTTTCAATGACGGCCTTCTTCTACCCTTTCTATGAGGGCCTTGTTCCACCCTATCTATTACAGTTTTCTTCACCCTTTCAATGACGGCCTTGTTCCACCATTTCTATGAGGGCCTTGTTCCACTCTCTCTATTACAGCTTTCTTCACCCTTTCAATGATGGCATTGTTCCTCCCTTTCTATGAGGGCTTTGTTCCACCCCCCTCTATTACAGCTTTGTTCACACTTTCAATGACGGCATTGTTCCACCTTTTCTATGAGGGCCTTGATCAACCCTCAGTATTACAGCTTTGTTCACCCTTTCCATGACGGCCTAGTTCCACCCTTTCAATGAGGGCCTTGTTCTACCCTCTCTATTACAGCTTTGTTCACCCTTTTAATGTCGGCCTTGTTTCTCCCTTTCTATGAGGGCCTTGTTCCACCCTCTCTATTAGAGCTTTGGTTCACCCTTTCAATGACGGCCATGTTCCACCCTCTCTATGAGGGCCTTGTTCCACCCTATCTATTACAGCTTTGTTCACCCATTCAATGACGGCCTTCTCCACCCTCTCTATGAGGGCCTTGTTCCACCCTCTCTATTACAGATTTGTTCACCCTTTCAATGACGGCCTTGTCCACCTTTTCTATGAGGGCCTTGTTCCACACTCTCTATTACAGCTCTCTTCACCCTTTCAATGATGGCTTTGTTCCACCCTTTCTAGGAGGGCCTTGTTCCACCCCGTCTATTACAGCTTTGTTCACACTTTCAATGATGGCCGTGTTCCACCCTTTCTATGAGGGCCTTGCTCCACCCTCTCTATTACACATTTGTTCACCCTTCTAATAATGGCCTTGTTCCACCCTTTCTATGAGGGCCTTGTTCCACCCTCCCTATTAGAGCTTTAGTTCACCCTTTCAATGACATCCCTGTTCTACACTTTCTATTAGGGCCTTGTTCCACCCTATCTATTACAGCTTTCTTCACCCTTTCAATGTCAACCTTGTTCCACCCTCTCTATGAGGGCCTTGTTCCACTCTCTCTATTACAGCTTTCTTCACCCTTTCAATAATGGCCTTGTTCCACCCTTTCAATGACGGCCTTGTTCCACCCTCTCTATTACAGCTTTGCTCACCGTTTCAATGACTGCCTTGTTCCACACTTTCTATGAGGGCCTTGTTCCATCCTCTGTATTTCAGATTTGTTCACCCTTTCAATGATGGCCTTGTTCCACCCTCTCTAAGAGGGCCTTGTTCTACCCTATTACAGCTTTGCTCACCCTTTCAATGATTGCCTTGTTCCACCCTTTCTATGAGGGCCTTGTTCCACCCTCTGTATTTCAGATTTGTTCACCCTTTCAATGATGGCCTTGTTCCACCCTTTCGATGAGGGCCTTGTTCCATCCTCTGTATTTCAGATTTGTTCACCCTTTCAATGATGGCCTTGTTCCACCCTCTCTAAGAGGGTCTTGTTCCACCCTCTCTATTACAGCTTTGTTCGCTCATTCAATAATGGCATTGTTCCACCCTTTCAATGAGGGCCTTGTTCCACCCTTTCTATGAGGACCTTGTTCTACCCTCTCTATTACAGCTTTGTTCACCCTTTCAATGAGGGCCTTGTTCCACCCTTTCTATGAGGGCCTTGTTCCACCCTCTCTATTAGAGCTTTGGTTCATCCTTTCAATGACGGCCTTGTTCCACCCTTTCTTTTAGGGCCTTGTTCCACCCTATCGATTACAGCTTTCTTCACCCTTTCAATGACGGCCTTATTCCATCCTTTCTATGAGGGCCTTGTTCCACTCTATCTATTACAGCTTTCTTCACCCTTTCAATGATGGCCTTGTTCCACCCTTTCTATGAGGGCCGTGTTCCACCCTCTGTACTTCAGATTTGTTCACCCTTTCAATAATGGCCTTGTTCCACCCTCTCTATTACAGCTTTGTTCACTCATTCAATAATGGCATTGTCCTACCCTTTCTATGACAGCCTTGTTCCACGCTCTCTATTACAGCTTTGTTCACACTTTCAATGAGGGCCTTGTTTCACCCTTTCTATGAGGGCATTGTTCCACCCTCTCTATTACAGCTTTGTTCACCCTTTCAATGATGGCCTTGTTCCACCCTTTTGTATGAGGTCCTTGTTCCACCCTCTCTATTAGACCTTTGGCCACCCTTTCAATGACGGCCTTGTTCCACCCTTTCAACGAGGGCCTTGTTCCACCCTCTCTTTGATAGCCATGTTCCACCTTCTCCATTACAGCTTGAGTTCACCCTTTCGATGATAACCCTGTTCCACCTTCTATTACAGCTTTGGTTCACCCTTTCAATGACGGCCTAGTTCCTCCCTTTCTATGACGGCCTTGTTCCACCTCTCTATTACAGCTTTGTTCACCCTTTCAATGATGGCCTTGTTCTAACTTTTCTATGAGGGCCTTGTTCCCCTCTCGCTATTACAGCCTGTTTCACACACTCTCAATGACGGCCTTGTTCCTTCCTTCCTATGAGGGCCTTGTTCCACCCTCTCTATTACAGCTTTGTTCACCCTTTCGATGATGGCCTTGTTCTACCCTTTCAATGACGGCCTTGTTCCACCCTCTTTACTACTGCTTTGTTCACCCTTTCAATGACTGCCTTGTTGCACCCTTTCTATGAGGGCCTTGTTCTACCCTCTATATTACAGCTTTGCTCACCCTTTCAATGATGGCCTTGTTCCACCCTTTCTATGAGGGATTTGTTCCACCCTCTGTATTTCAGAATTGTTCACCCTTTCAATGATGGCCTTGTTCCACCCTTACTTAGAGGGCCTTGTTCCACCCGCTCTATTACAGCTTTGTTCACTCATTCAATAATGGCATTCTTCCACCCCTTCTATGAGGGCCTTGTTCCACCCTTTCTATTATAGCTTTGTTCACCCTTTCAATGACTGCCTTGTTCCACCCTTTCAATGAGGGACTTGTTCTACCCTCTCTATTACAGCTTTGTTCACCCTTTCAATGAGGGCCTTGTTCTACCCTTTCTATGATTGCCTTGTTCCACCCTCTCTATTAGAGCTTTGGTTCTCCCTTTCAATGACGGCCTTGTTCCATTCTTTCTATGAGGGCCTTGTTCCACCCTATTTATTACAGCTTTGTTCACCCTTTCAATGAGGGCCTTGTTCCACCCTCTCTATTGCAGCTTTGTTCACCCTTTCACTGACGTCCTTGTTCCACCCTCTCTTTGATGGCCTTGTTCCACCCTTTCCATTAAATCTTTGTTCCATCCTCTCTGTGATGGTCTTGTTCCACCCTTTCTATGAGGGCCTTGTTCCACACTCCCTATTAGAGCTTTAGTTCACCCTTTCAATGACGGCCTTGTTCTACCCTTTCAATGACGGCCTTGATCCACCCTTTCTATGCGGGCCTTGTTCCACCCTCTCTATAGGAGCTTTGGGCACCCATCAATGACAGCCTTGTTCTACCCTTTCTATAAGGGCCTTGTTCCACCCTATCTATTACAGCTTTCTTCACCCTTTCAATGACAGCCTTGTTCCACCCTTTCTATGAGGGCCTTGTTCCACTCTCTCTATTACAGCTTTCTTCACCATTTCAATGATGGCCTTGTTCCACCCTTTCTATGAGGGCCTTGTTCCACCCTCTCTATTACAGCTTTGTTCACCCTTTCGATGATGGCCTTGTTCTACACTTTCAATGACGGCCTTGTTCCACCCTCTCTATTACAGCTTTGTTCACCCTTTCAATGACTGCCTTGATCCACACTTTCTATGAGGGCCTTGTTCTACCCTATTACAGCTTTGCTCACCCTTTCAATGATGGCCTTGTTCCACCCTTTCTATGAGGGCCTTGTTCCACCCTCTGTATTTCAGATTTGTTCACCCTTTCAATGATGGCCTTCTTCCACCCTCTCTAAGAGGGCCTTGTTCCACCCTCACTATTACAGCTTTGTTCACTCATTCAATAATGGCATTGTTCCACCCTTTTTTATGAGGGCCTTGTTCCACCCTCTCTATTACAGCTTTGTTCACACTTTCAATGACGGCCTTGTTCCACCCTTTCTATGAGGGCCTTGTTCCAACCTCTCTATTAGAGCTTTGGTTCATCCTTTCAATGACGGCCTTGTTCCACCATTTCTATGAGGGCCTTGTTCCACCCTATTTATTACAGCTTTGTTCACCCTTTCAATGAGGGCCTTGTTCCACCCTCTCTATTGCAGCTTTGTTCACCCTTTCACTGACGTCCTTGTTCCACCCTCTCTGTGATGGCCTTATTCCACCCTTTCTATTAAATCCTTGTACCATCCTCTCTGTGATGGTCTTGTTCCACCCTTTCTATGAGGGCCTTGTTCCACTCTCTATTAAAGCTTTGTTCACCCTTTCAATGACGACCTTGTTCCACCCTTTCACGAGGGCCTTGTTCTACACTCTCTATTACAGCTTTATTCACCCTTTCAATGACGGCCTTGTTCCATCCTTTGTATGAGGGCCTTGTTCCACCCTCCCTATTAGAGGTTTAGTTCACCCTTTCAATGACAGCCTTGCTCTACCCTTTCTATGATGGCCTTGTTCCACCATATCTATTATAGCTTTGTTCACCCTTTCAATGACGGCCTTGTTCCACCATTTCAATGACGGCCTTGATCCACCCTTTCTATGAGGGCCTTGTTCCACTTTCTCTATTACAGCTTTCTTCACCCTTTCAATGATGGCCTTGTTCCACCCTTTCTATGAGGTCCTTGTTCCACCCTCTCTATTAGAGCTTTGGTTCACCCTTTCAATGACGGCCTTGTTCTACCCTTTCCATGACGGCCTTGTTCCACCCTATCTATTACAGCTTTCTTCACCCTTTCAATGACGTCCTTGTTCCACCCTTTCTATGAAGGCCTTGTTCCACTCTCTCTATTACAGCTTTCTTCACCGTTTCAATGATGGCCTTGTTCCACCCTTTCAATGATGGCCTTGTTCAACCATCTCTATTACAGCTTTGTTCAACCCTTCAATGTCGGCCTTGTTCCACCCTTTCTATGAGGGCCTTGTTCCGCACTCTCTATTACAGCTTTGTTCATCCTTTCAGTGACAGCCTTGTTCCTCTCTGTCTATGAGGGCCTTGTTCCACCCTCACTATTACAACCATGTTCCACACTCTCTGTGACGGCCTTGTTCCACCCTTTCTATGAGGGCCTTCTTCCACCCTCTATATTACAGCTTTCTTCACCCTTTCAATGATGGCCTTGTTCCACCCTTTCTGTTATGCACTTGTTCCACCCTCTCGATTGCAGCTTTGTTCACCTTTCCATGACGGTCCTGTTCAACCTTTTGTATGAAGGCCTTGCTACACCCTCTCTATTACAGCTTTAGTTCACCCTTTCAATGACGGCCTTGTTCCACCCTTTCTATGAGGGCCTTGTTCCACCCTCTCTATTACAGGTTTATTCACCCTTTCAATGAAGGCCTTGTTCCACCTTTTCTGTTATGCCCTTGTTCCACCCTCTCGATTACAACTTTATTCACCCTTTCAATGACGGCCTTGTTCCACCCTTTCTATGAGGGCCTTGTTCCATCCTCTGTATTTCAGATTTGTTCACCCTTTCAATGATGGCCTTGTTCCACCCTTTCTAAGAGGGCCTTGATCCACCCTTTTATTACATGTTTGTTCACTCATTCAATAATGGCATTGTTCCACCCTTTCTATGAGGGCCTTGTTCCACCCTCTCTATTACAGCTTTGTTCACCCTTTCAATGATGGACTTGTTCCACCCTTTCACGAGGGCCTTGTTCTACACTCTCTATTACAGCTTTATTCACCCTTTCAATGACAGCCTTGTTCCACCCTTTCTATGAGGGCCTTGTTCCACCCTCCCTATTAAAGCTTTAGTTCACCCTTTGAATGACTGCCTTGTTCTACCCTTTCTATAAGAGCCTTGTTCCACCCTATCTATTACAGCTTTCTTCACCCTTTCAATGACGGCCTTGTTCCACCCTTTCTATGAGGGCCTTGTTCCACTCTCTCTATTACAGCTTTCTTCACCATTTCAATGATGGCCTTGTTCCACCCTTTCTATGAGGGCCTTGTTCCACCCTCTCTATTACAGCTTTGTTCACCTTTTCGATGATGGCCTTGTACTACACTTTCAATGACGGCCTTGTTCCACCCTCTCTATTACAGCTTTGTCCACCCTTTCAATGACTGCCTTGTTCCACACTTTCTATGAGGGCCTTGTTGTACCCTATTACAGCTTTGCTCACCCTTTCAATGATGGCCTTGTTCCACCCTTTCTATGAGGGCCTTGTTCCACCCTCTGTATTTCATATTTGTTCACCCTTTCAATGATGGCCTTGTTCCACCCTCTCTAAGAGGGCCTTGATCCACCCTCTCTATTACAGCTTTGTTCACTCATTCAATAATGGCATTGTTCCACCCTATCTATGAGGGCCTTGTTCCACCCTCTCTATTACAGCTTTGATCACACTTTCAATGACGGCCTTGTTCCACCCTTTCAATAAGGGCCTTGTTCTACCCTCTCTATTACAGCTTTGTTTACCCTTGCGATGAGGGCCTTGTTCCACCCTTTCTATGAGTGCCTTGTTCCACCCTCCCTATTAGAGCTTTGGTTCATCCTTTCAATGACAGCCTTGTTCCACCATTTCTATGAGGGCCTTGTTTCACCCTATTTATTACAGCTTTGTTCACCCTTTCAATGAGGGCCTTGTTCCACCCTCTCTATTGCAGCTTTGTTCACCCTTTCACTGACGTCTTTGTTCCACCCTCTCTGTGATGGCCTTGTTCCACCATTTCTATGAAAGCATTGTTCCATCCTCTCTGTGATGGTCTTGTTCCATCCTTTCTATGAGGGCCTTGTTCCACCCTCCCTATTAGAGCTTTAGTTCACCCTTTCAATTACGGCCTTGTTCCACCCTTTCTATGACGGCCTTGTTCCACCATATCTATTACAGCTTTGTTCACTCTTTCAATGACGGCCTTGGTTCACCCTTTCTATGAGGGCCTTGTTCCACTCTCTCTATTACAGCTTTCTTCACCCTTTCAATGATGGCCTTGTTCCACCCTTTCTATGAGGGCCTTGTTCCACCCTCTCTATTAGAGCTTTGGTTCGCCCTTTCAATGACGGCCTTGTTCTACCCTTTCAATGGCGGCCTTGTTCCACCCTATCTATTACAGCTTTCTTCACCCTTTCAATGATGGCCTTGTTCCACCCTCTCTATTGCAGCTTTGTTCACCCTTTAACTGACGGCCTTGTTCCACCCTCTCTGTGATGGCCTTGTTCCACCCTTTCCATTAAAGCTTTGTTCCATCCTCTCTGTGATGGTCTTGTTCCACCCTTTCTCTGTGGGCCTTGTTCCACTCCTTATTGAAGCTTTGTTCACCCTTTCACTGACCGCCTTGTTCCACCCTCTCTGTGATGGCCTTGTTCCACCCTTTCCATTAAAGCTTTGTTCCATCCTCTCTGTCATGGTCTTGTTCCACCCTTTCTAAGAGGGCCTTGTTCCACCCTCTCTATTACTGCTTTTGTTCAGCCTTTCAATGACAGCCCTGTTCCACCCTTTCTATGAGGGCCTTGTTCCACCCTCTCTATTACAGCTTTGTTCACACTTTCAATGACAGACTTGTTCCATCCTTTCTATGAGGGCCTTGTTCCACTCTCTCTATTACAGCTTTCTTCACCCTTTCAACGATGGCCTTGTTCAACCATCTCTATTACAGCTTTGTTCAACCCTTCAATGTCGGCCTTGTTCCACCCTTTCTATGAGGGCCTTGTTCCACCCTCTCTATTACAGCTATGTTCATCCTTTCAGTGACAGCCTTGTTCCTCTCTGTCTATGAGGGCCTTGTTCCACCCTCTCTATTTCAACCTTGTTCCACCCTCTCTGTGACGGCCTTGTTCCACCCTTTCTATGAGGGCCTTCTTCCACCCTCTCTATTACAGCTTTCTTCACCCTTTCAATGATGGCCTTGTTCCACCCTTTCTGTTATGCACTTGTTCCACCCTCTCGATTGCAGCTTTGTTCACCCTTTCCATGACGGCCCTGTTCCACCTTTTGTATGAAGGACTTGCTACACCCTCTCTAATACAGCTTTAGTTCACCCTTTCAATGACGGCCTTGTTCCACCCTTTCTATGAGGGTCTTGTTCCACAATCTCTATTACAGGTTTATTCACCCTTTCAATGACGGCCTTGTTCCACCCTTTCTATGAGGGCCTTGTTCCATCCTCTGTATTTCAGATTTGTTCATCCTTTCAATGATGGCCTTGTTCCACCCTTTCTAAGAGGGCCTTGATCCACCCTCTCTATTACAGGTTTGTTCACTCATTCAATAATGGCATTGTTCCACCCTTTCTATGAGGGCCTTGTTCCACCCTCTCTATTACAGCTTTGCTCACCCTTTCAATGACGGCCTTGTTCCACCCTTTCAATGAGGGCCTTGTTCTACCCTCTCTATTACAGCTTTGTTCACCGTTTCAATGAGGGCCTTGTTCCACCCTTTCAATGAGGGCCTTGTTCCACCCTCTCTATTAGAGCTTTGGTTCACCCTTTCAATTACGGCCTTGTTCTACCCTTTCTATGAGGGCTTTCTTCCACCCTATTTATTACAGCTTTGTTCACCCTTTCACTGACGGCCTTGTTCCATCCTCTCAGTGATGGCCTTGATCCATCCTTTCATTTAAAGCCTTGTTCCTTCCTCTCTGTGATGGCCTTCTTCCACCCTTTCTATGAGGGCCTTGTTCCACCCTTTCTATTACAGCTTTTTTCACCCATTCAATGATGGCATTGTTCCACCCTCTCTATTGAAGCTTTGATCACCCTTTCAATGACGGCCTTGTTCCATCCTTTCACCAGGGCCTTGTTCTACACTCTCTATTACGGCTTTATTCACCCTTTCAATGACGGCCTTGTTCCACCCTTTCTATGAGGGCCTTGTTCCTCCCTCCCTATTAGAGCTTTAGTTCACCCTTTCAATGACAGCCTTCTTCTACCCTTTCTATGAGGGCCTTGTTCTACCCTATCTATTACAACTTTCTTCACCCTTTCAATTACGGCCTTGTTCCACCCTTTCCATGATGGCCTTGTTCCACGCTCTCTATTACAGCTTTCTTCACCCTTTCAATGATGGCCTTCTTCCACCCTTTCTATGATGGACGTGTTCCACCCTCTCTATTAGAGCTTTGGTTCACCCTTTCAATTACGGCCTTTTTCTACCCTTTCTATGGAGGCCTTTTCCCACCCTGTCTTTTACAGCTTTATTCACCCTTTTAATGATGGCCTTGTCCACCTTTTCTATGAGGGCCTTGTTCCACCCTCTCGATTACATCTTTGTTCACACTTTCAATGACAGCCTTGTTCCACCCTCTCTATTACAGCTTTCTTCACCCTTCCAATGATGGCATTGTTCCAGCCTTTCTATGAGGGCCTTGATCCACCCTCTGTATTACAGCTTTGTTCACCATTTCCATGACGGCCTTGTTGCACGTTTTCTATGAGGGCCTTGTTCCACCCTCTTTATTAGAGCTTTGGTTCACCCTTTCAATGACGGCCTTGTTCCACCCTTTCTATGAGGGCCTTGTCCCACTCTCTCTATTACAGGTTTGTTCACTGATTCAATAATTGTATTGTTCCACCTTTTCTAATAGGGCCTTGTTCCACACTCTCTATTACAGCTTTGTTCACCCTTTCAATGATGGCCTTGTTCCACCCTTTCAATGAGGGCCTTGTTCTACCCTCTCTATTACAGCTTTGTTCACCCTTTCAATGACAGCCTTGTTCCACCCTTTCTCTGAGGGCCTTGCGCCACCCTCTCTATTACAGCTTTATTCACCCTTCTAATAATGACCTTTTTGCACCCTTTCTATGAGGGCCTTGTTCCACCCTCTCTATTACAGCTTTGTTCCACCCTATCTATGACGGCATTGTTCCGCGCTCTCTATTACAGCTGTGTTCCCCCTTTCAATGAGGGCCTTGTTCCACCCTTTCTATAAGGGGCTTGTTCCACCCTCTTTATTACAGCTTTGCTCACCCTTTCAATGGTGGCCTTGTTCCACCATTTCTATTACAGCTTTGTTCAAGCTTTCAATGTCGGCCTTGTTCCACCCTTTCTATGAGGGCCTTGTTCCACCCTCTCTATTACAGCTTTGGTTTACCCTTTCAATGACGGCCTTGTTCGCCCTTTCTATGAGGGACTTTTTCCACCCTCTCTAATACAACTTTGTTTCACCCTTTCAATGACGGCCTTGTTCCACCCTTTCAATGACGGCCTTGTTCCATCCTCTCTATGACGGCCTTGTTCCATCCTCTCTATGACAGCCTTGTTTCACCCTCTCTGTTACAGCTTTGGTTCCACCTCTCAATGATGGAACTGTTCCATCCTTTCTATGAGGGCCTTGTTCTATCCTCTCTATTACAGCTTTGGTTCGCCCTTTTAATGACGGCCTTGTTCCTTCCTTTCTATGACGGCCTTGTTCCACCCTCTCTATTACAGCTTTGTTCACCTTTCAATTATGGCCTTTTTGCACCACCTTTCTATGAGGGCCTTGTTCCGCCCTCCCTATTACAGCCTTGTTTCACCGTCTCAATGACTGCCTTGTTCCATCCTTTCTTTAAGGGCCTTGTTCCACCCTCTCTATTACAGCCCTGTTCCACCCTCTCTCCGACGGCCATGTTCCACCCCCTCCTTGACGTCCTTGTTCCACCCTTTCTACGAGGGCCTTGTTCCACCCTCTCTATTGCAGCTTTGTTCACCCTTTCAATGATGGCCTTTTTCCACCCTTTCTATGAGGGCCTTGTTCCACCCTTTCTATTACAGCTTTGTTCACACTTTCAATGTCAGCCTTGTTCCATTCTTTCAATGAGGACCTTGTTCCACCCTCTCTATTGCAGCTTTGTTCACACTTTCAATGAAGGCCTTGTTCCACCCTTTCTATGAGTGCGTTGTTGCAACCTCTCTATTACAGCTCTGTTCACTCATTCAATAATGGCATTGTTCCACCCTTTCTATGAGGGCCTTGTTCCACCCTCTCTATTACAGCTTTGTTCACCCTTTCAATGACGGCCTTGTTCCACCCTTTCAATGCAGGCCTTGTTCTACCCTTTCTATTACAGTTTTGTTCACCATTTCAATGAGGGCCTTGTTCCACCCTTTCTATGAGGGCCTTGTTCCACCCTATTTATTACAGCTTTGTTCACCCTTTTAATGAGGGCCTTGTTCCACCCTTTCTATGATAGCCTTGTTCCACCCTTTCAATTAAAGCCTTGTTCCATCCTCTCTATGATGGCCTTATCCCACCCTTTCTATGAGGGCCTTGTTGCACCCTCTCTATGAGGGACTTGTTCCACCCTCTCTATTAGAGTTTTGGTTCACCCTTTCAATGAGGGCCTTGTTCTACCCTTCTATAAGGGCCTTGTTCCACCCTCTTTATTACAGTTTTGTTCACCCTTTCAATGATTGCCTTGTTCCACCATTTCTATTACAGCTTTGTTTAACCTTTCAATGTCGGCCTTGTTCCACCCTTTCTATGAGGGCCTTGTTCCACCCTCTCTGTTACATCTTTGGTTTACCCTTTCAATGACGGCCTTGTTCCACCCATTCTCTGAGGACCTTGTTCCACCCTCTCTATTACAGCTTTGTTCACCCTTTCAATGTCAGCCTTGTTCCACCCTTTCTATGAAGGCCTAGTTCCACCCTCTCTTTTCCAGCTTTATTTACCCTTTCCCTGACGGCCTTCTTCCACCTTCTCTGTGATGGCCTTGTTCGACCCTTTCTATTAAAGCCTTGTTCCATCCTCACTGTGACGGCCTTGTTCCACCCTTTCTATGAGGGCCTTGTTCCACCCTCTCTATTACAGCTTTGTTCACCCATTCAATTATGGCATTCTTCCACCCTTTCTATGAGGGCCTTGTTCCACCCTCTCTATTGAAGATTTGTTCACCCTTTCAATGACAGCCTTTTTCCACCTTTTCTATGAGGACCTTGTTCCACCCTATCTATTACAATTTTGTTCACCCTTTCAAATCCTGCCTTGTTCCACCCCCTCAATGACTGCCTTGTTCTACCCTCTCTATGAAGACCTTGTTGCACCCTTTGTATGAGGGCCTTGTTCCACCCTCTCTATTACAGCTTTGTTCACCTTTTCAATGACAGCCTTCTTCCACCCTTTCTATGACGGCCTTCTTTCACCCTCTCTATTACAGCTTTGATCACCCTTTCAATGACAGCCTTGTTCCACACATTCTAAGAGGGCCTTGTTTTACCCTCTCTATTGCAGCTTTCTTCACCCTTTAAATGACGGACTTGTTCCACCCTTTCTATGAGGGCCTTTGTCCACCATCTCTATTACAGCTTTGTTCACCCTTTCAATCACGGCCTTGTTCCAACCTTTCAATGAGGGCCTTGTTCCACCCTCTATATTACAGCTTTGGTTCACGCATTCAATGACGGTCCTGTTCTACCCTTTCTATGAGGACCTTGTTCCACCATCTCTATTAAGGCTTTGTTCACCCTTTCAATGATGGCCTTGTTTCACCATTTCTATGAGGGCCTTGTTCCACCCTCTCTATTGCAGCTTTGTTTCACCTTTTCAATGACGGCCTTGTTCCAACCTTTCAATGAAGTCCTTGTTCCACCCTCCATATTACAGCTTTGGTTCACACTTTCAATGACGGTACTGTTCTACCCTTTCTATGAGGGCCTTCATCCACCCTCTCTATTACAGCTTATTTCACCTTTTCAATGATGGCCTTGTTCCACCCTTTCTATGAGGGCCTTGTTCCACCCTCTCTATTAAGTCTTTGTTCACCCTTTCAATGATAGCCTTGTTCCAACATTTCTATAAGGGCCTTGTTCCACCCTCTCTATTGCAGCTTTGTTTCACCCTTTCAATGACGGCCTTGTTCCACCCTTTCTATGACAGGCTTGTTCCACCCTCTCTATTACAGCTTTGTTCACCCTTTCAGTGACGGCCTTGTTCTACCCTCTTTATGAGGACCTTGTTCCACCCTCTCTTTTACAATTTTGTTCACCCTTTCAATGACGGCCTTGTTCCACCATTTCATTGACGGCTTTGTTCCACCCTCTCTATGAAGACCTTGTTGCACCCTTTCTAGGAGGGCCTTGTTCCACCCTCTCTAGTACAGCTTTGGTTCACCCTTTCAATGACCGCCTTGTTCTACCCTTTCTATGAGGGACTTGTTCCACCCTCACTATTACAGCTTTGGTTCAGCCTTTCAATAACGGCCTTGTTCCACCCTTTCAATGAGGGCCTTGTTCCACCCTCTCTATTACAGCTTTGTTCACCTTTTCAATGACAGCCTTCTTCCACCCTTTCTATGACGGCCTTCTTTCACCCTCTCTATTACAGCTTTGATCACCCTTTCAATGACAGCCTTGTTCCACACATTCTAAGAGGGCCTTGTTTTACCCTCTCTATTGCAGCTTTCTTCACCCTTTAAATGACGGCCTTGTTCCACCCTTTCTATGAGGGACTTTGTCCACCATCTCTATTACAGCTTTGTTCACCCTTTCAATCACGGCCTTGTTCCAACCTTTCAATGAGGGCCTTGTTCCACTCTCTATATTACAGCTTTGGTTCACGCATTCAATGACGGTCCTGTTCTACCCTTTCTATGAGGACCTTGTTCCACCATCTCTATTAAGGCTTTGTTCACCCTTTCAATGATGGCCTTGTTTCACCATTTCTATGAGGGCCTTGTTCCACCCTCTCTATTGCAGCTTTGTTTCACCTTTTCAATGACGGCCTTGTTCCAACCTTTCAATGAAGTCCTTGTTCCACCCTCCATATTACAGCTTTGGTTCACACTTTCAATGACGGTACTGTTCTACCCTTTCTATGAGGGCCTTCATCCACCCTCTCTATTACAGCTTATTTCACCTTTTCAATGATGGCCTTGTTCCACCCTTTCTATGAGGGCCTTGTTCCACCCTCTCTATTAAGTCTTTGTTCACCCTTTCAATGATAGCCTTGTTCCAACATTTCTATAAGGGCCTTGTTCCACCCTCTCTATTGCAGCTTTGTTTCACCCTTTCAATGACGGCCTTGTTCCACCCTTTCTATGACAGGCTTGTTCCACCCTCTCTATTACAGCTTTGTTCACCCTTTCAGTGACGGCCTTGTTCTACCCTCTTTATGAGGACCTTGTTCCACCCTCTCTTTTACAATTTTGTTCACCCTTTCAATGACGGCCTTGTTCCACCATCTCATTGACGGCTTTGTTCCACCCTTTCTATGAAGACCTTGTTGCACCCTTTCTAGGAGGGCCTTGTTCCACCCTCTCTAGTACAGCTTTGGTTCACCCTTTCAATGACCGCCTTGTTCTACCCTTTCTATGAGGGACTTGTTCCACCCTCACTATTACAGCTTTGGTTCAGCCTTTCAATAACGGCCTTGTTCCACCCTTTCAATGAGGGCCTTGTTCCACCCTCTCTATTACAGCTTTGTTCACCTTTTCAATGACGGCCTTGTTCCACCCTTTCTATGACAGCCTTGTTCCACCCTCTCTATTACAGCTTTGATCACCCTTTCAATGATGGCCTTGTTCCACGCTTTGCAAGAGGGTCTTGTTCCACCCTCTCTATTACAGCTTTGATTCACCATTTCAATGATAGCCTTGTTCCACCCTTTCTATGAGGGGCTTGTTCCACCCTCTCTATTACAGCTTTGATTCACCCTTTCAATGAGGGCCATGTTCCACCCTCCCTATGAGGACCTTGTTCCACCCTCTCTATTACAGCTTTGTTCACCCTTTCAATCATGGCCTTGTTCCACCTTTTCTATGAGGGCCTTGTTCCACCCTCTCTATTACAGCTTTGTTCACCCTTTCAATGACGGCCTTGTTCCACCCTTTCTATGAAGGCCTTGTTCTACCCTTTCTATGAACGCCTTGTTCCACCCTGTCTATTACAGTTTTGTTCACCCTTTCAATGATGGCCTTGTTTCAGCCTTTCTATCAGAGCCTTGCTCCACCCTCTTCATTACAGCTTTGTTCACCCTTTCAATGATGGCCTTGTTCCACCCTTTCTATGGGGGCATTGTTCCACCCTCTCTCTTACAGCTTTGTTTCACCCTTTCAATGACGACCTTGTTCCATCCTTTCTATGAGTACCTTGATCCACCCTCTCTATTACATTTTTATTTACTATTTCAATGACAGCCTTGTTTCACCCTCTCTATGACAGCCTTGTTCCACCCTCTCTATTACAGGCTTGTTCCACCCTCTCAATGATGACCTTCTTCCACCCTCCCCAACGGGCTTGTTCCTCAGCTTTGTTCACCCTTTCTATGACGGCCTTGTTCCACCCTCTCTATTACAGCTTTGTTCACCCTTTCAATGACGGTCTTTTTCCACCCTTTTATGAGGGCTTTGTTCCACCCTCTCTATTACAGCTTTGTTCACAATTTCAATGAGGGCCTTGTTCCACCCTTTCTGTGAGAGCCTTGTTCCATATTCTCCATTACAGCTTTGTTCATCCTTTCAATGATGGTCTTGGTCCATCCTTTCTATGAGGGCCTTGATCCACTCTCTCTATTACAGCTTTGTTCACTCTTTCAATGACAGCCTTGTTCCATCCTTTCAATGAGGGCCTTGTTCCACCCTCTCAATTACAGCTTTGGTTCACGCTTTTATTGATCACCTGGTTTAAGCCTTTCTGTGAGGGCCTTGTTCCACCCTCTCTATTACAGCTTATTTCACCTTTTCAATGACGGCCTTGTTCCACCCTTTCTATGAGGGACATTTTCCACCCTCTCTATTAAGGCTTTGTTTACCCTTTCAATGATGGCCTTGTTCCACCCTTTCTATGGGCCTTGTTCCACCCTCTCAATTGCAGCTTTGTTTCACCCTTTAAATGACGGCCATGTTCCACCCTTTCTATTAAGGCTTGTTCCACCCTCTCTATTACATTTTTGTTCACCCTTTCAATGATGGCCTTGTTCCACCCTTTCTATGACGGCCTTGTTCCACCCTCTCTATTACAGCTTTGATCACCCTTTCAATGACGGCCTTGTTCCATGCTTTGTAAGAGGTTCTTGTTACACCCTCTCTATTACAGCTTTGATTTACCCTTTCAATGACAGCTTTGTTCCACCCTTTCTATGAGGGCCTTGTTCCACCCTCTCTATTTGTCAACATCAGGACAGTGCGCGCTCTACGGGTGACAAAAATGCAAAAATCCAGTATTTATGCAAGAGCATATTTCATGCATTGTTTTTATATGCAGTATGTTAACCTTTTGCATTGCAGAGTTTAACCTTGAAAAGCACTATTAATGATGTTTGCAATAACTGTTCATTTGCAAGTTATTGCTGCAGGCTTACTGAGCGTGTTAGGGTTTGGTCCCTTTCTAGGACCTTCTAGAAGCTTTCCCTGCAGCATGACTTGGTGTGGTTTGTGGGCTGGGCTTGACTCTATATAAGGGAGCCCGCCCAGCTCCACATGCTCAATATTCAGAGGGCCCGGTGCAGAGCAGCAGCAACTTCCTGAGCTCCTGTTCCGGAGACCTACCTTGATATTCAAGGCCTGTCCTCATTATATTGGTGATCCTTGAGCAGGGCGTAAGGCGGAGTTCGGGCTGGGCCCCTGACCCCGTTCTCAAAGACATTCGAGTTTTGGGCCTAGTTGTGAAACTCTCAGTGTGCGTGAGTGTGATTTCATGGCATTTGCATATTCTTGTTCGAATCGGCAGAGTGCGCAATTCATTTCTAACATGTAAACCTTGGCATTCAGATCGGCAACAGTGTGCGCGATCATTTCATGGCATTTTCATATTCTTGTTCGAATCGGAAGAGTGCACGATTCATTTCTAACATGTAAACCTTGGCATTCAGATCGGCAACAGTGTGCATGATCATTTCATGGCATTTGCATATTCTTGTTCGAATCGGCAGAGTGTGCGATTCATTCAGATCAGCAACAGTGTGCGCGATCATTTCATGGCATTTGCATATTCTTGTTCGAATCGGCAGAGTGCGCAATTCATTTCTAACATGTAAACCTTCGCATTCAGATCGGCAACAGTGTGCGCGATCATTTCTGGCATTTGCATATTCTTGTTCGAATCGCAGAGTGTGCGATTCATTTCTAATATGTAAACCTTGGCATTCAGATCGACAACAGTGTGCATGATCATTTCATGGCATTTGCATATTCTTGTTCGAATTGGCAGAGTGTGCGATTCATTCAGATCAGCAACAGTGTGCGCGATCATTTCATGGCATTTGCATATTCTTGTTCGAATCGGCAGAGTGCGCGATTCAACCCTGGCATAAAACGCTTGGCTTTTAGATCATCAGTGCGCGCGATCATTTCATGACATTGAAAACTTTGGTGTGCTGTGTTTGTTGAGGTGCACACATTTATCCTGAGCTTTTGGATTTCTTTGACACGCTTAATTCAAAGTGCGACATTCTTTGTGCATATTAAGTTCCTAATACAGTTCCTGTTGTTTCCAGAGAATGTTCAGATAGCCTTTGTCCTCATGTAAAAATGCAATGTTTATTCTGGAATTATTGATGAAGGTTCTTGTATTTTAGACAGTATGTGATATTTCCTGGAAAGCTCATATGAAACATTGTATTAACCCATTCTTGATTTTTCCAGGTACCTAGATTTCTTAAGGTCTAGTTATAGTCATTTCTTAGGTTATCCATGATTACAGTATAAGAACTCTTAGAACCATAGTCTATTGAAAGTCAATGTGATTATATCTTGATATTGTGTTGTTTAACCTCTTGCTTCCTACAGGTCTCCTTTCCAGCCGTTCCCTACCTAATCCCCTTTTCCCCCACTTGGACTCTCTCAGTCTCTGTGGTATATCTATCAGAGCTTTGAAGCTGTCTAGTGGTGGACATGTTGGGAACGTGCGCAGCCCCCGAGGATCTGGTCTCCCTGACAGAATAGTGAGCCCACAAATTTAATATCCTCCTCTTTTGCGTGTGTTCTCAGCATGGCCACATTGGACGAGCTAGTCAAAGTTATCCCCCAGCTCCAAGCAGAGGTAGTGTCATCTAAGGATATAGCAGCCAGCTTAGCTGAGAGAGTGAGTCAGTTGCAGGAAAGGGTAGAAAAGAAGGAACAAAGTCCTTTGGGTGTGGCTTGGCCTGGTCCTCCTTCTCAAGCTTCAGGAGGTAATCCTCTTATGAACATTTCCCTCAACGTTCCCTCAGCTATCCCCCTGGCTCCTCCAGAACGGTTTTCAGGCGATCCCCTGAAAGCGCAATCTTTCTTGTTTCAAGTGGAATTACATTTTACCTGTCGACCAAACACTTTCCCTGATGCCCAATCCTGGGTGGCCTTCTTGTTGTCTTACCTGACTGGGGACGCAGCCACCTGGGCAATCCCTCTTGTGCGTAAAGACAGTCCCCTGCTTTACAATTGGAGAAATTTTGGCTGTGAGTTTGAACGAGTGTTTGATCGAAGAACAGTGACCTTGTCGGCAGATCGTGAACTATTAGACTTGCGACAAGGTAACCAAGATCTAGTTTCCTACTTAGCTAGTTTTAATCGGCTGGTAGCAGAGACATCCTGGCCTGAAGAAAAGCAAGCAGCCTTGTTCTACAAAGGACTCAAGGATGAGTTAAAGGACAATCTTGCCCAGATAGATCCTCAGCCTACAGATTGTCAAGATCTAATAAACCTTGTTTTGAGATTAGATCATCGTCTTGCAGAACGACGGGGAACACGCAAAAAGACTGAGAAATATTCCTGGTGTGTTCACGATCATAGCGAATCAAGAACTCAGAAAGATAGAACCCCGGAACCCATGGAAATCGGAACTATCATGAGACCTTTGACCAAAGATGAAAAGGACCTACGTAGAAAGAACGGGCAATGTCTTTATTGCGGGCGCAAGGGTCTCTGCCCTAAAGATTGTCCAATCAAACCAAAGAGCAAACGAGGTCCTGTCCAGAAAATTGCAGCCAATGTACAAGTCGAGCTGGAAAACTAGATCACCCAAGATGTAAAGAAGGGTTGCTCTTGGGTGTCACCATGGACCCTTCACAGCCTAGGCATTAAAGTTCAAGTAAAGAAAAATAACTATTTCAAGAACGCCCTCGTAGATTCTGGGGCTACCGGGAACATAGTTGATGCCCAATTGGTTCGCGCATGGGGGATCCCATGCACCAAGAAGAAGACTCCAGAGATAATAAAAGCAGTAGACGGAAAACTCTTGACTGGAGGCCCAGTAACTCTTCAGACTGTCCCCTTGTCGGTGATCTGAGATGGGGGAGATCAAAGAACCAAACATGAAGAGAAGCTCATCTTTGATGTTATCCATGCTCCTCAGTATGGAATTATCCTTGGCTTACCATGGTTAACTCATCACAATCCTGAGATTAACTGGGCAGAACGGAAAGTCGTTTTCTCTTCCACCTTATGTAATGAGAAATGTCTCCAGACGTCTCGAGTCGCCAAACATTGCAACTCTCACATAGCCACTGCAGCGGAGAAAGAAGTAAAGTTGCCCTGGCAGTATTCATCCTATGAAGAGGTGTTCGATGAAAGAGAAGCAGAAACCTTGCATCCTCATAGACCTTATGACTGTCAAATTGATCTAAGTCCTGGTGCGTTACTCCCTAGTTGTCGTATGTACGCTTTGTCAGAACATGAAAATTGTCAACATCAGGGCAGTGCACACTCTACGGGCGACTAGAATGCAAAAACCTAATAATTTCAAGCTAACATAATTTATGCATTGTGCTGATATGATGTTGTTTAACCTTTTGCATTGCAGAGTTCAATCCTGAGGACTTCTGTTCAGCATGCACATAAGTACTGTTCACATGTAATGTACTGCTGCAGGCTTTCAGACTGTGTCAGGGTGTGGTCCCTTTCCTGGGCCTTCTAAAAGCTTTCCCTCAGCATGCCTGGCTGTGGTTGGTGGGCTAGGCTAAGACTCTATAAAAGGGAGCCAGCCCAGCTCCACGTGCTCACTATTCAGAGGTCCCGGTGCAGAGCAGCAGCAACTTCCTGAGCTCCTGTCCGGCGGCCTACTTTGATCCTCCAGGCCTTGCCCTTTTTCACTTTCATTGGTGATCCTAGATCAGGGCGGTAAGACGGAGGTCGGGCTGGGCCCCCGACCCCGTTATCAAAGACTCTCGAGTTCTTGGGCCTAATCTCGCATGATAAACAATTTTATTCTTGTGCGTGTGAATTTGCGCTTGGTCGTTTCATGGCATTTGCATGCTGATATGCGAATCGGCAGGACGCGCTATTCTTTTCTCATGCTTAATTCATGTTATTCATTGTGCGCTACCATTCCTTGGCAGTTTCATGGTAGCATTCGAATCGGCAAGACGCGCGATTCTTTTCTCGTGCTTAATTCATGTTATTCATTGTGCTCTACCATTCCTTGGCAGTTTCATGGTAGCATTCGAATTGGCAAGACGCGCGATTCTTTTCTCGTGCTTAATTCATGTTAATTATTGTGTGCTACCATTCTTTGACAGTTACATGGTGGCCTTCGAATCGGCAAGACGTGTGATTTGTTTTCTTGTGCTTTAACCCTTGATATTCATTGTGCGCTACCATTCCTTGGCAGTTACATGGTGGTACTAGAATTGGCAAGACGCGCAATTCATTTCCTGAGTGTAATTCATGTTACTCATTGTACGCTACCATTTTAAGGCATTTACTTGGTGGCTTTCGAGTTGGCAAGTCGCTTGATTTATTCCTTGAGTCTAATTTGAGTCATTCATGGTGCACAATCATTCTATGGTATTTACTACTTATGTGAAAATCTGCAATGTGCGCAATTCATGTTCCGGTAATTTGAGAGAACAAAAAAAGCCAGAGTTCTAGATGTAATGTTATGTGTTCTTAATATGTTTCTCAAACACGATTCATATGATGTTTTAGAAATCATTCAGATTGTTTCCTGATTCTCATGCAAAGGATAATACTTGAATCTGAAAGATGCATTTAACCTTTCTTGATTCCCTCACAGGTATTCAGTCATCTTGAAGCCTAGTCATTTTAAGTCAATGCTTAGGTTGTCCATGTTTTCAGAATGACAATGCTTAGAGTCATAGCCTAGTATTGATTCATATGATGTAACTTTGATATTGTGTGTTTTAACCTTTTTGCTTCCTACAAGTCTCCTTCCCAACTGTTCCCTTCCTAATCCCCTTTTCCCCACTTGGACTCTCTTAGGCTCTGTGACAATTCTAATCAGAGTATTGGAGCTGTCTTGTGGTGGAAGTGTTGGGAGCGTGCACAGACCCCGAGGATCTGGTGACTCTGACAAAAATCAACACTTACGAAAGTAACTAGGTCAATTTTTAGAGAATGGCTTCATCCGGCCTTCCAAGTCTCCTGCAGCCTCTCCTTTGTTTTTTTTCCCCAAGGCTAATGGAGATCTTCGAACCTGTATTGACTATAGGGGTTTGAACAAGATCACAGTCAAGAACAAATACCCCTTGCCTCTTATTCCTGTCTTGTTGGACCAAGTGAAAAAAGCAAAAATCTACACTAAGCTTGATTTACGAGGTGCTTACCATTTAGTCAGAATGAGAGAAGATGACGAATGGAAAACTGCGTTCAAGACAAGATATGATCTCTTTGAATACACTGTCATGCCCTTTGGACTGTGCAATGCTCCAGCAGCATTTCAATTTTTCCTGACTGACGTCCTTAGAGAGTATCTAGACATATTTGCAATAGTCTATATTGATGATATTTTAATCTACTCTGACAATGAAGCCGAACATGTACAACATGTCAAGAAGATTCTCACAGCTCTTCGAAAGCATCATCTATATTGCAAACTAACCAAGTGTGAATTTCATGTTACCACAGTTGAGTTTTTAGGTGTTATCCTTACCCCTCAAGGTATGATCATGGCAGAAAAGAAAGTATAAGCAGTATCCGATTGGCCCACTCCAAGGACTGTTCGAGATGTACAGTGCTTCCTGGGTTTTGCAAACTTTTATTGCAGGTTTATAAACCATTTCTCTCAGACAGTGGCGCCAATCACCAAGTTATTGAGAAAGAAAGAAAAATTTGTGTGGTCTCCAGAAGCTGACAGAGCCTTTTCAACTTTGAAAGAAGCTTTTTCCACTGCCCCAGTCTTGACTCACCCTGATGTGGATCGTCCATTCATAGTTGAAGCAGATGCCTCAGATGTGGCAATTGGTGCAGTCTTGTCACAACGAAGTAAAGACACTGGTCAACTTTATCCTGTAGCTTACATGTCTCGAAAACTGAACGAAGCCGAACTGAACTATGTCATTGCTGAGAAAGAGCTTCTGGCGATCCGTGATGCCTTTTAAGAGTGGAGACATCATTTGTTAGGTGCCAAGTACACTATCACAGTATACACCGATCATCGCAATCTCCAGTTCATGAGTTCAGCTAGTTTTGTGACTCCTCGGCAATTACGCTGGATGCTGTTTTTGCAGAGTTCGATTTTGTGGTAACTTTTCGCCCTGGTAAAGATAATCGCAAAGCAGACACCTTGTCCCGCCAAGAGTCTACCTCGTTACCCACAATCCTGCCTTCCAGAGCTATCATTCCTCCAGACAAGGTCCTCTGCATCATAAGGACCGAAGACTTCTTAGAAGACATCCGTAATTCCTTCACCATTGAAAAGTGGCAGGCATGGGCTCAAGCAGATCCCAAAAGATCAATCAAGCAAGGACTACCTTTCCATGATGCAAGTTTGTTCGTGCCCACTACCAAGCATCGCAAGTTAGTATTTCATTGGTTGCATGTTATACCTATGGCAGATCACCCAGGCACTCCTAAAACTCTTGAATTAATCCAACGCTACTTTTGGTGGCCTACTCTGACAAAAGACGTCAAAACAATGGTCACTAATTGCAAAGTCTGTGCTCGCATCAAGACAAGTCATTCAAAACCGAAAGGTTTGTTGCATCCGCTCCCAACTCCACTTCGACCTTGGGAACACATCTCGTTAGATTTCATTACTGGTCTATCAGTGGTTCAACAGCCCTCAGTAATCCTTGTGGTGGTAGATAGTCTCACGAAATATAGACATTTCATTGCCTGAAAGAAATTGCCCACCTGCAGTGAACTGGCAACCATCCTTCTGAATAGAGTGGTCCGTTATCACGGGCTGCCGAGAATGATTCTCTCCGATCGAGGATCGCAATTTGCCTCCAACTTCTGGAAAACGTGGTGCAAAGTGAATCAAGTTACATCCACACTATCTACTAGCCATCATCCTCAAACAGATGGCAAAACTGAGAGACTGAATCAGACATTGAAACAATACCTGCGTGCTTACGCTGAGAAAGCACTTCATTCCTGAACATCAATGCTCTGGTTAGCTGAACTAGCCTACAATAACTCGTTTCACACCTCCACTGGTGTCACACCCTTTTTTGGCTTGTTTGGCTACCATCCTGATACCTTGCCAATCACGATTCCTCAAGAAAGTTCTCTTACACCAGCTGTGTCGGAAACTATTCAACAACTCCATCAAACCCAGAAACTGATTCAACAGCTTCTAGAAAAAGCTAAACAAAAATACAAAAAGCACTACAACAAGAAACATTGTGATGGACCTCAGTATCAACCAGGTGATAAAGTGTGGCTTTCTACAAGACATATTGACTTCAAGAAAAAGCACATTTAATCCCAAATTCATAGGTCCTTACACTGTCCTCCAGCAAACTAATCCAGTGACCTATAAACTGCAGTTGCCCTGGTCACTACGTATTCATCCAGTGTTCCATACTTCCCTCCTGAAAAAAGCAGTCCTGAAGGTACGCTCCCAACCAGCTCCAGCTCTAGTACAGGGGGAATTGGAATATGAAGTTAAACAGGTGTTGGATTCCAAACTTAGAGGTCGTATCCTGTGGTATCTGATCTCTTGGAAAGGTTACGGTCCTAAAAGCAACTCATGGGTCTCCGCATCTGACATTCATGCTCCATGACTAGTGAGACGTTTTCATCGTCTTAACCCAGGCAAACCAGGCCCTGGAGCACGTTTGGGAGAGGAGAGTACTGTCAACATCAGGACAGTGCACACTCTACGGGTGACAAAAATTCAAAAACCCAGTCTTTATGCAAGAGCATAATTCATCCATTGTGTTTATATGCAGTATGTTAACCTTTTGCATTGCAGAGTTTAACCTTGAAAAACACTATTAATGATGTTTGCAATAACTGTTCATTTGCAAGGTATTTCTAGAGGATTACTGAGTGTGTTAGGGTGTGATCCCTTTCTAGGACCTTCTAAAAGCTTTCCCTGAAGCATGAGTGGCTGTGGTTTGTGGGCTGGGCTTGACTCTATATAAGGGAGCCAGCCCAGCTCCACATGCTCACTATTCAGAGGGCCCGGTGCAGACCAGCAGTAACTTCCTGGGCTCCTGTTCCGGAGGCCTACCTTGGTATTCAAGGCCTGCCCTCATTATATTGGTGATCCTTGAGAAGGGCGGTAAGGCGGAGGTTGGGCTGAGCCCCCAACCCCCGTTCTCAAAGACATTCGAGTTTTGGGCCTAGTTGTGAAACTCTCTGTGTGCGTGAGTGTGATTTCATGGCATTTGCATTTTCTTGTTCGAATTGGCAGAGTGCGCGGCTCATTTCTAACATGTAAACCTTGGCATTCAGATCGGCAACAGTGTGCGCGATCATTTCTTGGCATTTGCATATTCTTGTTCGAATCGGCAGAGTGCGCGATTCAACCCTGGCATAAAACGCTTGGCTTTTAGATCATCAGTGTGCGCGATCATTTCATGACATTGAAAACTTTGGTGTGCAGTGTTTGTTGAGGTGCACACATTTATCCTGAGCTTTTGGATTTCTTTGACACGCTTAATTCAAAGTGCGACATTCTTTGTGCATATTAAGTTCCTAATACAGTTCCTGTTGTTTCCAGAGAATGTTCAGATAGCCTTTGTCCTCATGTAAAAATACAATGTTTATTCTGGAATTATTGATGAAGGTTCTTATATTCTAGACAGTATGTGATATTTCCTGAAAAGCTCATATGAAACATTGTCTTAACCCATTCTTGATTTTTCCAGGTACCTAGATTTCTTGAGGTCTAGTTATAGTCATTTCTTAGGTTATCCATGATTACAGTATAAGAACTCTTGGAACCATAGTCTATTGAAAGTCAATGTGATTATGTCTTGCCATTGTGTTGTTTAACCATTTGCTTCCTACAGGACTCCTTCCCAGCTGTTCCCTACCTAATCCCCTTTTCCCCCACTTGGACTCTCTCAGGCTCTGTGGTATATCTATCGGAGCTTTGGAGCTGTCTAGTGGTGGATATGTTGGGAACGTGTGCAGGCCCCGAGGATCTGGTCTCCCTGACACTATTACAGCTTATATTCACCTTTTCAATGAGGGCCGTGTTCCACCCTTTCTATGAGGGACTTGTTCCACCCTCTCTATTACAGCTTTGTTCCACCTTTCAATGATGGCCTTGTTCCACCTTTTCCATGAGGGACTTGTTCCAGCCCCCTCTATTACAGCTTCGTTCACCCTTTAAATAATGGCCTTCTTACACCCTTTCTCTGAGGGCCTTGTTCCACTCTCTCTATTACAGCTTTGTTCCACCCTCTCTGTGACGGCCTTGTTCCACACTTTCTATAATGGCCTTCTTCCGCCCTCTTTATTATAGCATTGTCACCCTTTCAATTATGGCCTTCTTCCACCCTTCCTATAAGAGCTTTGTTTCACCATCTCTATTACAGCTTTGTTCACCCTTTCAATGTTGGCCTTGTTCCTCCCTTTCTATGAGTGCCTTGTTCCACCCTCTCTATTACAGCCTTGGTTCACCCTTTCAATGACAGCCTTGCTCCACCCTTTCTATGAGGGACTTGCTCCACCCTCTCTATTACAGCATTAGTTCACCCTTTCAATGACGGTTTTGTTCCAGCCTTTCTATGAGGACCTTGTTCCAACCTCTCTAATACACCTTTGTTTCACCCTTTCAATGACGGCTTTGTTCCACCCTCTCTTTGAGGACCTTGTTCCACCCTCTCTATCACAGTTTTGTTTACCCTTTCAATGACGGCCTTGTTCCACCCTCTCTTTGAGGACCTTGTTTCACCCTCTGTATTACAGCTTTGGTTCAACCTCTCAATGATGGCATTGTTACATCCTTTCTATGAGGGCCTTGTTTCAGCCTCTCTATTATAGCTTTGTTCACCCTTTCACTGATGGCCTTCTTTCACCCTCTCTGTGACGGCCTTGTTCCACCATTTCAATTAAAGCCTTGATCCATCCTCTCTGTGATGGCCTTGTTCCACCCTTTCTATGAGGGCCTTGTTCCACCCTCTCTATTACACCTTTGTTCACCCATTCAATGATGGCATTGTTCCACCCTTTCTATGAGGGCCTTGTTCCACCCTCTCTATTAAAGCTTTGTTCACCCTTTCAATGACGGCCTTGTCCACCTTTTCTATGAGGGCCTTGTTCCACCCTCTCTATTACAGCTTTGTTCACCCTTTCAATGATGTCCTTGTCCATGTTTTCTATGAGGGCCTTGTTCCACTCTCTCTATTACAGCTGTCTTCACCCTTTCAATGATGGCCTTGTTGCACCCTTTCTATGACGGCCTTGTTCCGCCCTCTCTATCACAGCTTTGTTCCACCCTCTCTGTGACAGCCTTGTTCCACCCTTTCTACGAGGGCCTTCTTCCACCATCTCTATTACAGCTTTGGTTCAACCTTTCAATGTTGGCCTTGTTCCACCCTTTCTATGAGGGCCTTGTTCCACCCTCTCTATTACAGCCTTGGTTCACCCTTTCAATGACATCCTTGTTCCACCCTTTCTATGAGGGACTTGTTCTACCCTCTCTATTACAGCATTGGTTCACCCTTTCAATGACGGTTTTGTTCCAGCCTTTCTATGAGGACCTTGTTCCACCCTCTCCAATACAGCTTTGTTTCATCCTTTCAATGACGGCCTTGTTCCACCCTCTCTATGAGGACCTTGTTCCACCCTCTCCATTACAGTTTTGTTTACCATTTCAATGACGGCCTTCTTCCACCCTCTCCATGAGGACCTTGTTTCACCCTCTGTATTACAGCTTTGGTTCAACCTCTCAATGATGGCATTGTTACATCCTTTCTATGAGGGCCTTGTTTCACCCTCTCTATTATAGCTTTGTTCACCCTTTCAATGATGGCCTTCTTCCACCCTCTCTTGGACGGCCTTTTTCCACCATTTCTATTAAAGCCTTGATCCATCCTCTCTGTGATGGCCTTGTTTCACCCTTTCTATGAGGGCTTTGTTCCACCCTCTCTATTACACCTTTGTTCACCCATTCAATGATGGCATTGTTCCACCCTTTCTATGAGGGCCTTGTTCCACCCTCTCTATTGAAGCTTTGTTCACCCTTTCAATGACAGCCTTGTCCACCTTTTCTATGAGGTCCTTGTTCCACCCTCTCTTTTACAGCTTTGTTCACCCTTTCAATAACGTCCTTGTCCACGTTTTCTATGAGGGCCTTGTTCGACTCTCTCTATTACAGCTTTCTTCACCCTTTCAATGATAGCCTTGTTGCACCCTTTCTATGGCTTACTTGTTCCGCCCTCTCTATTACAGCTTTGTTCCACCCTCTCTGTGACAGCCTTGTTCCACACTTTCTACGAGGGCCTTGTTCCACCATCTCTATTACAGCTTTGGTTCAACCTCTCAATGACAGCATTGTTCCACCCTTTCTATGAGGGCCTTGTTCCACCCTCTCCTTGATAGCCATGTTCCACCCTCTCTATTACAGCTTTGTTCACCCTTTCAATGATAGCCTTGTTCCACCCATTATATGAGGGCCTTGTTCCACCCTCTCTATTATAACTTTGTTCACCCTTTCAATGACGGCCTTGTTCCACCCTTTCTATGAGGGCCTTGCACCACCCTCTCTATTACAGCTTTCTTCAGCATTTCAATGATGGCCCTTTTCCACCCTTTCTATGAAGGCCTTGCTCCACCCCCTCTATTACAGCTTTAGTTCACCCTTTCAATGACGGCCTTGTTCCACCCTTTGTATGAGGGCCTTGTTCCACCCTCTCTATTACAACTTTTTTCACCCTTTCAATGACAGCCTTGTTCCACCCTTTCTATGAGGACCTTGCTCCACCCTCTCTATTACAGCTTTCTTCACCCTTTCAATGATGGTCCTGTTCCACCCTTTCCATGAAGGCCATGCTCCACCCTCTCTTTACAACTTTAGCTCACCCTTTCAATGACGGCCTTGTTTCACCCTTTCTATGAGGGCCTTGTTCCATCCTCTGTAGTTCAGCTTTGTTCACCCTTTCAACTACGGCCTTGTTCTACCCTTTCAATGAGGGCCTTGTTCCACCCTATCTATTACAGCTTTGTTCACCCTTTCAATGACGGCCTTGTCCACCTTTTCTATGAGGGCCTTGTTCCACACTCTCTATTACAGTTTTCTTCACCCTTTCAATGAGAGCCTTGTTCCACCCTTTCTATGAGGGACTTGTTCCATCCCCTCTGTTACAGATTTTTTCACACTTTCAATGATGGCCTTATTCCATTCTTTCTAGGAGGGCCTTGCTCCACCCTCTCTATCACAGCTTTGTTCACCCTTCTAATAATGGCCTTTTGCACCCTTTCTAAGAGGGCCTTGTTCCACCCTCTCTATTACAGCTTTGTTGCACCGTCTCGGTGACGGCCTTGTTCCACGCTCTCTATTACAGCTTTGTTCACCCGTTCAATGACGGCCTTGTTCCACCCTTTCTATAAGGGCCTTGTTCCACCCTTTTTATTACAGCTTTGTTAATCCTTTCAATTATGGCCTTGTTCCACCATCTCTATTAAAGCTTTGTTCAACATTTCAACGTCGGCCTTGTTCCACCCTTTCTATGAGGGCCTTGTTCCACCCTCTCTATTACAGCTTTCGTTTACCCTTTCAATGACCGCCTTGTTCCACCCTTTCTATGAGGGACTTGTTCCACCCTTTCTATTACAGCTTTGGTTCACCCTTTCAATGACGGTTTTGTTCCAGCCTTTCTATGAGGGCCTTGTTCCACCCTCTCTAATACAGCTTTGTTTCACCCTTTCAATGACGGCCTTGTTCTACCCTTTCAATGCCGGCCTTGTTCCATCCTCTTTATGACAGCCTTGTTTCAGCCTCTCTATTACAGCTTTGGTTCAACCTCTCAATGATGGCACTGTTCCATCCTTTCTATGAGGGCCTTGTTCTACCCTCTCTATTACAGCTTTGGTTTCACCCCTTTAATGACTGCCTTGTTCCTCCCTTTCTATGATGGCCTTGTTCCACCCTCTCTATTACAGTTTTGTTCACCTTTCAATTATGGCCTTTTTGCACCCTTTCTATGAGGGCCTTGTTCCACCCTCCCTATTACAGCCTTGTTTCACCGTCTCAATGACGGCCTTGTTCCATCCTTTCTTTAAGGGCCTTGTTCCACCCTCTCTATTACAGCCCTGTTCCAACCTCTCTCTGATGGCCTTATTCTACCCCCTCCTTGACAGCCTTGTTCCACCCTTACTACGAGGGCCTTGTTCCACCCTCTCTATTACAGCTTTGTTCACCCTTTAAATGATGGCCTTTTTCCACCCTTTCTATGAGGGCCTTGTTCCACCCTTTCTATTACAGCTTTGTTCAACCTTTCAATGTCTGCCTTGTTCCACCCTTTCTATGACGGCCTTGTTCCACCATCTCCATTACAGCTTTGGTTCAACCTCTCAATGACAGCATTGTTCCACCCTTTCTATGAGGGCCTTGTTCCACCCTCTCCTTGATAGCC
Source organism: Pleurodeles waltl (assembly GCF_031143425.1). Classification (NCBI taxonomy): domain Eukaryota; kingdom Metazoa; phylum Chordata; class Amphibia; order Caudata; family Salamandridae; genus Pleurodeles; species Pleurodeles waltl. The sequence goes on along the minus strand of NC_090450.1, from coordinate 1,007,956,218 downwards.
ATGTTCTACCCTCTCTATTACAGCTTTGTTCACCCATTCAATGATGGCCTTGTTCCACACTTACTATGAGGGCTTTGCTCCACCCTCTCTAGTACGGCTTTGTTCACCCTTTCAATGATAGCCTTGTTCCACCCGTTCTATGAGGGCCTTCTTCCACCCTCTCTATTATAACTTTGTTCACCCTTTCAATTACGGCCTTGTTCCACCCTTTCTATGAGGGCCTTGCACCACCCTCTCTATTACAGCTTTCTTCAGCATTTCAATGATGGCCCTTTTCCACCCTTTTTATGAAGGCCTTGCTCCACCCTCTCTATTACAGCTTTAGTTCACCCTTTCAATGACGGCCTTGTTCCACCCTTTGTATGAGGGCCTTGTTCCACCCTCTCTATTACAACTTTGTTCACCCTTTCAATGACAGCCTTGTTCCACCCTTTCTATGAGGACCTTGCTCCACCCTCTCTATTACAGCTTTCTTCACCCTTTCAATGATGGCCCTGTTCCACCCTTTCCATGAAGGCCTTGCTCCACCCTCTCTTTACAACTTTAGCTCACCCTTTCAATGCCGGCCTTGTTTCACCCTTTCTATGAGGGCCTTGTTCCATCCTCTGTAGTTCAGCTTTGTTCACCCTTTCAACGACGGCCTTGTTCTACCCTTTCAATGAGGGCCTTGTTCCACCCTATCTATTACAGCTTTGTTCACCCTTTCAATGACGGACTTGTCCACCTTTTCTATGAGGGCCTTGTTCCACACTCTCTATTACAGTTTTCTTCACCCTTTCAATGAGAGCCTTGTTCTACCCTTTCTATGAGGGCTTGTTCCACCCTCTCCATTACAGCTTTGTTCACCCTTTCAATGTCAGCCTTGTTCCACCCTTTCTATGAGAGCCTTGTTCCACCCTCTGTATTGCAGCTTTGTTCACCTTTTCAATGATGGCCTTGTTCCACACTTTCTATGAGGGCCTTGTTCCACCCTCTCTATTACACCTTTGTTCACCCTTTCAATGTCAGCCTTGTTCTACCCTTTCTATGAGGGCCTTGTTCCACCCCGTCAATGAGGGCCTTGTTCCACCCTCTCTATTACAGCTTTGTTCACCCTTTCACTGACAGGCTTGTCCCACCTTCTCTGTGACAGCCTTGTTCCACTCTTTCTATGAGGGCCTTGTTCCACCCTCTCTATTGAAGCTTTGTCCACCCTTTCAATTACGGCCTTGTTCCACCCTTTCACTAGGGCCTTGTTCTACCCTCTCTATTACAGCTTAGTTCACCCTTTCAATGACAGCCTTGTTCCACCCTTTTTCTGAGGGCCTTGTTCCACCCTCTCTATTAGAGCTTTGGTTCACCCTTTCAATGATGGCCTTGTTCCATCCTCTCTGTGACAGCCTTGTTCCACCCTCTCTATTACAGCTTTGTTCACCCTTTCAGTGCTGGCCTTGTCCACCTTTTATATGAGGGCCTTGTTCCACACTCTCTATTACAGTTTTCTTCACCCTTTCAATGAGAGCCTTGTTCCACCCTTTCTATGAGGGACTTGATCCACCCCCTCTATTACAGCTTTGTTCACACTTTCAATGATGGCCTTGTTCCATTCTTTTTATGAGGGCCTTGCTCCACCCTCTCTATCACAGCTTTGTTCACCCTTCTAATAATGGCCTTTTTGCACCCTTTCTATGAGGGCCTTGTTCCACCCTCTCTATTACAGCTTTGTTCCAACCTCTCTGTGACGGCATTGTTCCACACTCTGTATTACAGCTTTGTTCACCCTTTCAATGACGGCCTCGTTCCACCCTTTCTATAAGGGCCTTGTTCCACCCTCTTTATTACAGCTTTGTTCACCCTTTCAATGATGGCCTTGTTCCACCATCTCTATTACAGCTTTGTTCAACCTTTCAATGTCTGCCTTGTTCCACCCTTTCTATGACGGCCTTGTTCCACCATCTCCATTACAGCTTTGGTTCAACCTCTCAATGACAGCATTGTTCCACCCTTTCTATGAGGGCCTTGTTCCACCCTCTCCTTGATAGCCCTGTTCCACCCTCTCTATTACAGCTTTGTTCATCCATTCAATGATGGCCTTGTTCCACACTTTCTATGAGGGCCTTGCTCCACCCTCTCTAGTACTGCTTTGTTCACCCTTTCAAGGATAGCCTTGTTCCACCCGTTCAATGAGGGCCTTCTTCCACCCTCTCTATTATAACTTTGTTCACCCTTTCAATGACGGCCTTGTTCCACCCTTTCTATGAGGTACTTGCACCACCCTCTCTATTACAGCTTTCTTCAGCATTTCAATGATGGCCCTTTTCCACCCTTTCTATGAAGGCCTTGCTCCACCCTCTCTATTACAGCTTTAGTTCACCCTTTCAATGACGGCCTTGTTCCACCCTTTGTATGAGGGCCTTGTTCCACCCTCTCTATTACAACTTTGTTCACCCTTTCAATGACAGCCTTGTTCCACCCTTTCTATGAGGACCTTGCTTCACCCTCTCTATTACAGCTTTCTTCACCCTTTCAATGATGGCCCTGTTCCACCCTTTCCATGAAGGCCTTGCTCCACCCTCTCTTTACAACTTTAGCTCACCCTTTCAATGCCGGCCTTGTTTCACCCTTTCTATGAGGGCCTTGTTCCATCCTCTGTAGTTCAGCTTTGTTCACCCTTTCAACGACGGCCTTGTTCTACCCTTTCAATGAGGGCCTTGTTCCACCCTATCTATTACAGCTTTGTTCACCCTTTCAATGACGGACTTGTCCACCTTTTCTATGAGGGCCTTGTTCCACACTCTCTATTACAGTTTTCTTCACCCTTTCAATGAGAGCCTTGTTCCACCCTTTCTATGAGGGACTTGTTCCATCCCCTCTGTTACAGATTTTTTCACACTTTCAATGATGGCCTTATTCCATTCTTTCTAGGAGGGCCTTGCTCCACCCTCTCTATCACAGCTTTGTTCACCCTTCTAATAATGGCCTTTTGCACCCTTTCTAAGAGGGCCTTGTTCCACCCTCTCTATTACAGCTTTGTTGCACCGTCTCGGTGACGGCCTTGTTCCACGCTCTCTATTACAGCTTTGTTCAACCGTTCAATGACGGCCTTGTTCCACCCTTTCTATAAGGGCCTTGTTCCACCCTTTTTATTACAGCTTTGTTAACCCTTTCAATTATGGCCTTGTTCCACCATCTCTATTAAAGCTTTGTTCAACATTTCAACGTCGGCCTTGTTCCACCCTTTCTATGAGGGCCTTGTTCCACCCTCTCTATTACAGCTTTCGTTTACCCTTTCAATGACCGCCTTGTTCCACTCTTTCTATGAGGGACTTGTTCCACCCTTTCTATTACAGCTTTGGTTCACCCTTTCAATGACGGTTTTGTTCCAGCCTTTCTATGAGGGCCTTGTTCCACCCTCTCTAATACAGCTTTGTTTCACCCTTTCAATGACGGCCGTGTTCCACCCTTTCAATGCCGGCCTTGTTCCATCCTCTTTATGACAGCCTTGTTTCAGCCTCTCTATTACAGCTTTGGTTCAACCTCTCAATGATGGCACTGTTCCATCCTTTCTATGAGGGCCTTGTTCTACCCTCTCTATTACAGCTTTGGTTCACCCTTTTAATGACTGCCTTGTTCCTCCCTTTCTATGACGGCCTTGTTCCACCCTCTCTATTACAGTTTTGTTCACCTTTCAATTAAGGCCTTTTTGCACCCTTTCTATGAGGGCCTTGTTCCACCCTCCCCAATAACAGCCTTGTTTCACCGTCTCAATGACGGCCTTGTTCCATCCTTTCTTTAAGGGCCTTGTTCCACCCTCTCTATTACAGCCCTGTTCCACCCTCTCTCTGATGGCCTTATTCTACCCCCTCCTTGACAGCCTTGTTCCACCCTTACTACGAGGGCCTTGTTCCACCCTCTCTATTACAGCTTTGTTCACCCTTTAAATGATGGCCTTTTTCCACCCTTTCTATGAGGGCCTTGTTCCACCCTTTCTATTACAGCTTTGTTCACCCTTTCAATGTCAGCCTTGTTCCACCCTCTCTATTGCAGCTTTGTTCACTCTTTCAATGATGGACTTGTTCCACCCTTTCTATGAGGGCCTTGCTCCACCCTCTCTTTACAACTTTAGCTCACCCTTTCAATGATGGCCTTGTTTCACCCTTTCTATGAGGGCCTTGTTCCATCCTCTGTAGTTCAGCTTTGTTCACCCTTTCAACGACGGCCTTATTCTACCCTTTCAATGAGGGCCTTGTTCCACCCTATCTATTACAGCTTTGTTCACCCTTTCAATGACGGCCTTGTCCACCTTTTCTATGAGGGCCTTGTTCCACACTCTCAATTACAGCTTTCTTCACCCTTTCAATGATGGCCCTGTTCCACCCTTTCCATGAAGGCCTTGCTCCACCCTCTCTTTACAACTTTAGCTCACCCTTTCAATGACGGCCTTGTTTCACCCTTTCTATGAGGGCCTTGTTCCATCCTCTGTAGTTCAGCTTTGTTCACCCTTTCAACGACGGCCTTGTTCTACCCTTTCAATGAGGGCCTTGTTCCACCCTATCTATTACAGCTGTGTTCACCCTTTCAATGACGGCCTTGTCCACCTTTTCTATGAGGGCCTTGTTCCACACTCTCTATTACAGCTTTCTTCACCCTTTCAATGATGGCCCTGTTCCACCCTTTCGATGAAGGCCTTGCTCCACCCTCTCTTTACAACTTTAGCTCACCCTTTCAATGACGGCCTTGTTCTACCCTCTCTATTACAGCTTTGGTTCACCCTTTTAATGACTGCCTTGTTCCTCCCTTTCTATGATGGCCTTGTTCCACCCTCTCTATTACAGTTTTGTTCACCTTTCAATTATGGCCTTTTTGCACCCTTTCTATGAGGGCCTTGTTCCACCCTCTCTATTACAGCCCTGCTCCACCCTCTCTCTGATGGCCTTATTCTACCCCCTCCTTGACAGCCTTGTTCCACCCTTACTACGAGGGCCTTGTTCCACCCTCTCTATTACAGCTTTGTTCACCCTTTCAATGATGGCCTTTTTCCACCCTTTCTATGAGGGCCTTGTTCCACCCTTTCTATTACAGCTTTGTTCACCCTTTCAATGTCAGCCTTGTTCCACCCTCTCTATTGCAGCTTTGTTCACCATTTCAATGATGGCCTTGTTCCACCCTTTCTATGAGGGCCTTGCTCCACCCTCTCTTTACAACTTTAGCTCACCCTTTCAATGACAGCTTTGTTTCACCCTTTCTATGAGGGCCTTGTTCCATCCTCTGTAGTTCAGCTTTGTTCACCCTTTCAACGACGGCCTTGTTCTACCCTTTCAATGAGGGCCTTGTTCCACCCTATCTATTACAGCTTTGTTCACCCTTTCAATGACAGCCTTGTCCACTTTTTCTATGAGGGCCTTGTTCCACACTCTCTATTACAGCTTTCTTCACCCTTTCAATGATGGCCCTGTTCCACCCTTTCCATGAAGGCCTTGCTCCACCCTCTCTTTACAACTTTAGCTCACCCTTTCAATGACGGCCTTGTTTCACCCTTTCTATGAGGGCCTTGTTCCATCCTCTGTAGTTCAGCTTTGTTCACCCTTTCAACGACGGCCTTGTTCTACCCTTTCAATGAGGGCCTTGTTCCACCCTATCTATTACAGCTTTGTTCACCCTTTCAATGACGGCCTTGTCCACCTTTTCTATGAGGGCCTTGTTCCACACTCTCTATTACAGTTTTCTTCACCCTTTCAATGAGAGCCTTGTTCCACCCTTTCTATGAGGGACTTGTTCCATCCCCTCTATTACAGATTTTTCACACTTTCAATGATGGCCTTATTCCATTCTTTCTAGGAGGGCCTTGCTCCACCCTCTCTATCACAGCTTTGTTCACCCTTCTAATAATGGCCATTTGCACCCTTTCTATGAGGGCCTTGTTCCACCCTCTCTATTACAGCTTTGTTGCACCGTCTCGTTGACGGCCTTGTTCCACGCTCTCTATTACAGCTTTGTTCACCCGTTCAATGACGGCCTTGTTCCACCCTTTCTATAAGGGCCTTGTTCCACCCTTTTTATAACAGCTTTGTTAACCCTTTCAATTATGGCCTTGTTCCACCATCTCTATTAAAGCTTTGTTCAACATTTCAACGTCGGCCTTGTTCCACCGTTTCTATGAGGGCCTTGTTCCACCCTCTCTATTACAGCTTTCGTTTACCCTTTCAATGACCGCCTTGTTCCACCCTTTCTATGAGGGACTTGTTCCACCCTTTCTATTACAGCTTTGGTTCACCCTTTCAATGACGGTTTTGTTCCAGCCTTTCTATGAGGGCCTTGTTCCACCCTCTCTAATACAGCTTTGTTTCACCCTTTCAATGACGGCCTTGTTCCACCCTTTCAATGACGGCCTTGTTCCATCCTCTTTATGACAGCCTTGTTTCACCCTCTCTATTACAGCTTTGGTTCAACCTCTCAATGATGGCACTGTTCCATCCTTTCTATGAGGGCCTTGTTCTACCCTCTCTATTACAGCTTTGATTCACCCTTTTAATGACTGCCTTGTTCCTCCCTTTCTATGACGGCCTTGTTCCACCATCTCTATTACAGTTTTGTTCACCTTTCAATTATGGCCTTTTTGCACCCTTTCTATGAGGGCCTTGTTCCACCCGCCCTATTACAGCCTTGTTTCACCGTCTCAATGACGGCCTTGTTCCATCCTTTCTTTAAGGGCCTTGTTCCACCCTCTCTATTACAGCCCTGTTCCACCCTCTCTCTGATGGCCTTATTCTACCCCCTCCTTGACTGCCTTGTTCCACCCTTACTACGAGGGCCTTGTTCCACCCTCTCTATTACAGCTTTGTTCACCCTTTCAATGATGGCCTTGTTCCACCCTTTCTATGAGGGCCTTGTTCCACCCTCTCTAATACAGCTTTGTTTCACCCTTTTAATGAAGGCCTTGTTCCACCCTTTCAATGACGGCCTTGTTCCATCCTCTCTATGACAGCCTTGTTTCACCCTCTCTATTACAGCTTTGGTTCAACCTCTCAATGATGGCATTGTTCCATCCTTTCTATGAGGGCCTTGTTCTACCCTCTACATTACAGATTTGGTTCACCCTTTCAATGACGGCCTTGTTCCTCCCTTTCTATGACAGCCTTGTTTCACCCTCTCTATTAAAGCTTTGTTCACCTTTCAATGATGGCCTTTTTGCACCCTTCCTATGAGGGCCTTGTTCTGCCCTCACTATTACAGCCTTGTTTCACCGTCTCAATGACGGCCTTGTTCCATCCTTTCTATAAGGGCCTTGTTCCACAATCTCCATTACAGCCCTGTTCCACCCTCTCTCTGATGGCCTTATTCTACCCCCTCCTTGACAGCCTTGTTCCACCCTTTCTACGAGGGCCTTGTTCCACCCTCGCTATTACAGCTTTGATCACCCTTTCAATGGTGGCCTTTTTCCACCCTTTCTGTGAGGGCCTTGTTCCACCCTTTCTATTACAGCTTTGTTCACCCTTTCAATGTCCGCCTTGTTCCACCCTTTCCATGAGGGCCTTGTTCCACACTCTCTATTGCAGCTTTGTCCACCCTTTCAATTATGGACTTGTTCCACCCTTTCTATGAGGGCCTTGTTCCACCCTCTCCATTACAGCTTTGTTCACCCTTTCAATGTCAGCCTTGTTCCACCCTTTCTATGAGAGCCTTGTTCCACCCTCTGTATTGCAGCTTTGTTCACCTTTTCAATGATGGCCTTGTTCCACCCTTTCTATGAGGGCCTTGTTCCACCCTCTCTATTACACCTTTGTTCACCCTTTCAATGTCAGCCTTGTTCTACCCTTTCTATGAGGGCCTTGTTCCACTCCTTCAATGAGGGCCTTGTTCCACCCTCTCTATTACAGCTTTGTTCACCCTTTCACTGACAGGCTTGTTACACCTTCTCTGTGATGGCCTTGTTCCACCCTTTCTATTAAAGCCTTGTTCCATCCTCACTGTGACAGCCTTGTTCAACTCTTTCTATGAGGGCCTTGTTCCACCCTCTCTATTGAAGCTTTGTCCACCCTTTCAATTACGGCCTTGTTCCACCCTTTCACAAGGGCCTTGTTCTACCCTCTCTATTAGAGCTTAGTTCACCCTTTCAATGACAGCCTTGTTCCACCCTTTTTCTGAGGGCCTTGTTCCACCCTCTCTATTAGAGCTTTGGTTTACCCTTTCAATGATGGCCTTGTTCCATCCTCTCTGTGACAGCCTTGTTCAACCCTCTCTATTACAGCTTTGTTCACCCTTTCAATGAGAGCCTTGTTCCACCCTTTCAACGAGGGCCTTGTTCCACCCTCTCTATTACAGCTTTGATCACCCTTTCAATGGTGGCCTTTTTCCACCCTTTCTATGAGGGCCTTGTTCCACCCTTTCTGTTACAGCTTTGTTCACCCTTTCAATGTCCGCCCTGTTCCACCCTTTCTATGAGGGCCTTGTTCCACACTCTCTATTGCAGCTTTGTCCACCCTTTCAATTATGTCCTTGTTCTACCCTTTCTATGAGGGCCTTGTTCCACCCTCTCCATTACAGCTTTGTTCACCCTTTCAATGGCAGCCTTGTTCCACCCTTTCTATGAGAGCCTTGTTCCACCCTCTGTATTGCAGCGTTGTTCACCTTTTCAATGATGGCCTTGTTCCACCCTTTCTATGAGGGCCTTGTTCCACCCTCTCTATTACACCTTTGTTCAACTTTCAATGTCAGCCTTGTTCTACCCTTTCTATGAGGGCCTTGTTCCACCCCTTCAATGAGGGCCTTGTTCCACCCTCTCTATTACAGCTTTGTTCACCCTTTCACTGACTGGCTTGTTCCACCTTCTCTGTGGTGGCCTTGTTCCATCCTTTCTATTACAGCTTTGTTCACCCTTTCACTGACAGGCTTGTTCCACCTATTAAAGCCTTGTTCCATCCTCACTGTGACAGCCTTGTTCCACTCTTTCTATGAGGGCCTTGTTCCACCCTCTCTATTGAAGCTTTGTCCACCCTTTCAATTACGGCCTTGTTCCACCCTTTCTCAAGGGCCTTGTTCTACCCTCTCTATTACAGCTTAGTTCACCCTTTCAATGACAGCCTTGTTCCACCCTTTTTCTGAGGGCCTTGTTCAACCCTCTCTATTAGAGCTTTGGTTTACCCTTTCAATGATGGCCTTGTTCCATCCTCTCTGTGACAGCCTTGTTCCACCCACTCTATTACAGCTTTGTTCACCCTTTCAATGATGGCCTTGTCCACATTTTCTATGAGGACCTTGTTCCACACTCTCTATTACAGTTTTCTTCACCCTTTCAATGAGAGCCTTGTTCCACCCTTTCTATGAGGGACTTGTTCCACCTCCTCTATTACAGCTTTGTTCACACTTTCAATGATGGCCTTGTTCCATTCTTTCTATGAGGGCCTTGCTCCACCTTCTCTATCACAGCTTTGTTCACCCTTCTAATAATGGCCTTTTTTGCACCCTTTCTATGAGGGCCTTCTTCCACCCTCTCTATTACAGCTTTGTTCCACCCTCTCTGTGACGGCATTGTTCCTCGCTCTGTATTACAGCTTTGTTCACCCTTTCAATGACGCCCTTGTTCCACCCTTTCTATAAGGGCCTTGTTCCACCCTCTTTATTACAGCTTTGTTCACCCTTTCAATGATGGCCTTGTTCCACCATCTCTATTACAGCTTTGTTCAACCTTTCAATGTCGGCCTTGTTCCACCCTTTCTATGAGGGCCTTGTTCCACCCTCTCTACTACAGCTTTTGTTTACCCTTTCAATGACCGCCTTGTTCCACCCTATCTATGAGGGACTTGTTCTACACTTTCTATTACAGCTTTGGTTCAACCTTTCAATGACGGTTTAGTTTCACCCTTTCAATGACGGCCTTCTTCCACCCTTTCAATGACGGCCTTGTTACATCCTCTCTATGACAGCCTTGTTTCACCCTCTCTATTACAGCTTTGGTTCAACCTCTCAATGATGGCACTATTCCATCCTTTCTATGAGGGCCTTGTTCAACCCTCTCTATTACAGCTTTGGTTCACCCTTTCAATGACGGCCTTGTTCCTCCCTTTCAATGACGGCCTTGTTCCACCCTCTCTATTACAGCTTTGTTCACCTTTCAATTATGGCCTTTTTGCACCCTTTCTATGAGGGCCTTGTTCCGCCCTCCCTCTTACAGCCTTGTTTCACCGTCTCAATGACGGCCTTGTTCCATCCTTTCTATAAGGGCCTTGTTCCACCCTCTCTATTACAGCCCTGTTCCACCCTCTCTCTGATGGCCTTATTCTACCCCCTCCTTGACAGCCTTGTTCCACCCTTTCTACGAGGGCCTTGTTCCACCCTCTCTATTACAGCTTTGTTCACCCTTTCAATTATGGCCTTTTTCCACGCTTTCTATGAGGGTCTTGATCCACCCTTTCTATTACAGCTTTGTTCACCCTTTCAATGTCAGCCTTGTTCCACCCTTTCTATGAGGGACTTGTTCCACCCTCTCTATTGCAGCTATGTTCACCCTTTCAATGATGGCCTTGTTCCACCCTTTCTATGAGGGCCTTGTTCCACCCTCTTTAATACAGCTTTGTTTCACCCTTTCAATGACGGCCTTGTTCCACACTTTCAATGACGGCCTTGTTCCATCCTCTCTATGACAGCCTTGTTTCACCCTCTCTCTGATGGCCTTATTCTACCCCCTCCTTGACAGCCTTGTTCCACCCTTTCTACGAGGGCCTTGTTCCACCCTCTCTATTACAGCTTTGTTCACACTTTGAATGATGGCCTTTTTCCACCCTTTCTATGAGGGCCTTGTTCCACCCTCTCTATTACAGCTTTGTTCACCTTTCAATTATGGCCTTTTTGCACCCTTTCTATGAGGTCCTTGTTCCGCCCTCCATCTTACAGCCTTGTTTCACCGTCTCAATGACGGCCATGTTCCATCCTTTCTATAAGGGCCTTGTTCCACCCTCTCTATTACAGCCCTGTTCCACCCTCTCTCTGATGGCCTTATTCTACCCCCTCCTTGACAGCCTTGTTCCACCCTTTCTACGAGGGCCTTGTTCCACCCTCTCTATTACAGCTTTGTTCACACTTTGAATGATGGCCTTTTTCCACCCTTTCTATGAGGGCCTTGTTCCTCCCTTTCTATTACAGCTTTGTTCACCCTTTCAATGTCTGCCTTGGTCCACCCTTTCTATGAGGGCCTTGTTCCACCCTCTCTATTGCAGCTTTGTTCAACCTTTCAATGATGGCCTTGTTCCACCCTTTCTATTTGGGCCTTCTTCCACCATCTCTAATACAGCTTTGTTTCACCCTTTCAATGACGGCCTTGTTCCACCCTTTCAATTACGGCCTTGTTCCATCCTCTCTATGACAGCCTTGTTTCACCCTCTCTATTACATTTTTGGTTCAACCCCTCAATGATGGCATTGTTCCATCCTTTCTATGAGGGCCTTGTTCTACCCTTTCTATGACAGCCCTGTTCCACCCTCTCTCTGATGGCCTTATTCTACCCCCTCCTTGACAGCCTTGTTCCACCTTTTCTACGAGGGCCTTGTTCCACCCTCTCTATTACAGCTTTGGTTCACCCTTTCAATGACGGCCTTGTTCCTCCCTTTCTATGACAGCCTTGTTCCACCCTCTCTACTACAGCTTTGTTCACCTTTCAATGATGGCCTTTTTGCACCCTTTCTATGAGAGCCTTGTTCTGCCCTCCCTATTAGAGCCTTGTTTCACCGTCTCAATGATGGCCATGTTCCATCCTTTCTATAAGGGCCTTGTTCCACCCTCTCTATTACAGCCCTGTTCCACCCTCTCTCTGATGGCCTTATTCTACCCCCTCCTTGACAGCCTTGTTCCACCCTTTCTACGAGGGCCTTGTTCCACCCTCTCTATTACAGCTTTGTTCACACTTTGAATGATGGCCTTTTTCCACCCTTTCTATGAGGGCCTTGTTCCACCCTTTCTATTACAGCTTTGTTCACCCTTTCAATGTCTGCCTTGGTCCACCCTTTCTATGAGGGCCTTGTTCCACCCTCTCTATTGCAGCTTTGTTCAACCTTTCAATGATGGCCTTGTTCCACCCTTTCTATGAGGGCCTTCTTCCACCATCTCTAATACAGCTTTGTTTCACCCTTTCAATGACGGCCTTGTTCCACCCTTTCAATTACGGCCTTGTTCCATCCTCTCTATGACAGCCTTGTTTCACCCTCTCTATTACAGCTTTGGTTCAACCTCTCAATGATGGCATTGTTCCATCCTTTCTATGAGGGCCTTGTTCTACCCTCTCTATTACAACTTTGGTTCAACTTTTCAATGACGGCCTAGTTCCTACTTTTATAAGACGGCCTTGTTCCACTCTCTCTATTACAGCTTTGTTCACCCTTTCAATGATGGCCTTTTTGCACCCTTTCTATGAGGACCTTGTTCAAACCTTCCTATTACAGCCTTATTTCACTGTCTCAATGACGGCCTTGTTCCATCCTTTCTATAAGGGCCTTGTTCCACCCTCTCTATTACAGCTTTGTTCACCATTTCAATGATGGCCTTGTTCCACCCTTTTTATGAGGGCCTTGTTCCACCCTCTCTATTACACCTTTGGTCACCCTTTCAGTGACGTCCTTGTTCCACCCTCTCTTTGATAGCCATGTTCCACCCTCTCCATTACAGCTTTGTTCACCCTTTCACTGACGGCCTTGTTCCACCCTCTCTGTGATGGCCTTGTTCCACCCTTTCTATTAAAACCTTGTTCCATCCTCTCTGTGATGGTCTTGTTCCACCCTTTCTATGAGGGCCTTGTTCCACTATCTATTGAAGCTTTGTTCACCCTTTCAATGACGGCCTTGTTCCACCCTTTCACGAGGGCCTTGTTCTACACTCTCTATTACAGCTTTGTTCACCCTTTCAATGACGGCCTTGTTCCAACCTTTCTATGAGGGCCTTGTTCCACCCTATCTATTACAGCTTTGTTCACCCTTTCAATGACGGCGTTGTCCACTTTTTCTATGAGGGCCTTGATCCACACTCTCTATTACAGTTCTCTTCACCCTTTCAATGATGGCCTTGTTCCACCCTTTCTATGAGGGTCTTGTTCCACCCCCTCTATTACAGCTTTGTTCACACTTTCAATGATGGACTTCTTCTACCCTTTCTATGACGGCCTTGTTCCATGCTCTCTATTACAGCTTTGTTCACCCTTTCACTGACGGCCTTGTTCCACCCTCTCTGTGATGGCCTTGTTCCACCCTTTCTATTAAAGCCTTGTTCCATCCTCTCTGTGATGGTCTTATTCCACCCTTACTATGAGGGCCTTGTTCCACTCTCTATTGAAGCTTTGTTTACCCTTTCAATGACGGCCTTGTTCCACCCTTTCACGAGGGCCTTGTTCTACACTCTCTATTGCAGCTTTATTCACCCTTTCAATGATGGCCTTGTTCCACCCTTTCTATGAGGGCCTTGTTCCACCCTCTCTATTACACCTTTGTTCGCCCTTTCAATGTCAGCCTTGTTCTACCCTTTCTATGAGGTCCTTGTTCCACTCCTTCAATGAGGGCCTTGTTCCACCCTCTCTATTACAGCTTTGTTCACCCTTTCACTGACAGACTTGTTCCACCTTCTCTGTGATTGCCTTGTTCCACCATTTCTATTAAAGCCTTGTTCCATCCTCATTGTGACAGCCTTGTTCCACCCTTTCTATGAGGGCCTTGTTCCACCCTCTCTATTACAGCTTTGTTCACCCTTTCACTGACGGCCTAGTTCCATCCTCTCAGTGATGACCTTGTTCAACCCTTTCAATTAAAGCCTTGTTCCATTCTCTCTGTGATGGCCTTCTTCCACCTTTTCTATGAGGGCCTTGTTCCACCCTCTCTATTACAGCTTTTTTCACCCATTCAATGATGGCATTGTTCCACACTTTCTATGAGGCCCTTGTTCCGCCCTCCCTATTACAGCCTTGTTTCACCGTCTCAATGACGGCCTTGTTCCATCCTTTCTATAAGGGCCTTGGTCCACCCTCTCTATTACAGCCCTGTTCCACCCTCTCTCTGATGGCCTTATTCTACCCCCTCCTTGACGGCCTTGTTCCACCCTTTCTACGAGGGCCTTGTTCCACCCTCTCTATTACAGCTTTGTTCACCCTTTCAATGATGGCCTTTTTCCACCCTTTCTATGAGGGCCTTGTTCCACCCTTTCTATTACAGCTTTGTTCACCCTTTCAATGTCAGCCTTGTTCCACCCTTTCTATGAGGGCCTTGTTCTACCCTCTCTATTGCAGCTTTGTTCACCCTTTCAATGATGGCCTTGTTCCACCCTTTCTATGAGGGCCTTGTTCCACCCTCTCTAATACAGCTTTGTTTCACCCTTTCAATGACGGCCTTCTTCCACCATTTCAATGACGGCCTTGTTCTATCCTCTCTATGACAACCTTATTTCACCCTGTCTATTACACCTTTGGTTTAACCTCTCAATTATGGCATTGTTCCATCCTTTCATGAGGGCCTTGTTCTAGCCTCTCTATTACAACTTCGGTTCAACCTTTCAATGATGGCCTAGTTCCTCCTTTTCTATGACGGCCTTGTTCCACCCTCTCTATTACAGCTTTGTTCACCCTTTCAATTATGGCCTTTTTACACCCTTTCTATGAGGGCTTTGTTCAACCCTCCCTATTACAGCCTTGTTTCACCGTCTCAATGACGGCCTTGTTCCATCCTTTCTATAAGGGCCTTGATCCACCCTCTCTATTACAGCTTTGTTCACTCATTCAATAATGGCATTGATCCACCCTTTCTATAAGGGCCTAGTTCCACCCTCTCTATTACAGCTTTGTTCACTCATTCAATAATGGCATTGTTCCACCCTTTCTATAAGGGCCTAGTTCCACCCTCTCTATTACAGCTTTGTTCACCCTTTCAATGACGGCCTTGTTCCACCCTTTCAATGAGGGCCTTGTTCTACCCTCTCTATTACAGCTTTGTTCACCCTTTCAATGATGGCCTTGTTCCACCATTTCTATAAGGGCCTTGTTCCACCCTCTCTATTACAGCTTTGTTCACCCTTTCAATTATGGCCTTTTTGCACCCTTTCTATGAGGGCTTTGTTCAACCCTCCCTATTACAGCCTTGTTTCACCGTCTCAATGACGGCCTTGTTCCATCCTTTCTATAAGGGCCTTGATCCACCCTCTCTATTACAGCTTTGTTCACTCATTCAATAATGGCATTGTTCCACCCTTTCTATAAGGGCCTAGTTCCACCCTCTCTATTACAGCTTTGTTCACCCTTTCAATGACGGCCTTGTTCCACCCTTTCAATAAGGGCCTTGTTCTACCCTCTCTATTACAGCTTTGTTCACCCTTTCAATGATGGCCTTGTTCCACCATTTCTATAAGGGCCTTGTTCCACCCTCTCTATTACAGCTTTGTTCACCCTTTCAATGATGGCTTTTTTCCACCCTTTCTATGAGGGCCTTGTTCCACCCTTTCTATTACAGCTTTGTTCACCCTTTCAATGTCAGCCTTGTTCCACCCTTTCTATGAGGGCCTTGTTCCACCCTCTCTATTGCAGCTTTGTCCACCCTTTCAATGATGGCCTTGTTCCACCCTTTCTATGAGGGCCTTGTTACATCCTCTGTATTTCAGATTTGTTCACCCTTTCAATGATGGCCTTGTTCCACCCTTTCTAAGAGGTCCTTGATCCACCCTCTCTATTACAGCTTTGTTCATTCATTCAATAACGGCATTGTTCCACCCTTTCTATGAGGGCCTTGTTCCACCCTCTCTATTACAGCTTTGTTCATCCTTTCAATGATGGCCTTGTTCCACCTTTTCAATGAGGGCCTTGTTCTACCCTCTCTATTACAGCTTTGTTCACCCTTTCAATGAGGGCCTTGTTCCACCCTTTCTGTGAGGGCCTTGGTCCACCCACTCTATTAGAGCTTTGGTTCACCCTTTCAATGACTGCCTTGTTCCACCCTTTCTATGAGGGCCTTGTTCCACCCTATTTATTACAGCTTTGTTCACCCTTTCAATGAGGGCCCTGTTCCACCCTCTCTATTACAGCTTTGTTCACCCTTTCACTGACGGCCTTGTTCCATCCTCTCAGTGATGGCCTTGTTCCACCCTTTCAATTAAAGCCTTGTTCCATCCTCTCTGTGATGGCCTTGTTCCACCCTTTCTCTGAGGGCCTTGTTCCACCCTCTCTATCACAGCTTTTTTCACCCATTCAAAGATGGCATTGTTCCACCCTTTCTATGAGAGCCTTGGTCCACCCTCTCTATTACAGCCCTGTTCCACCCTCTCTCTGATGGCCTTATTCTACCCCCTCCTTGACGGCCTTGTTCCACCCTTTCTACGAGGGCCTTGTTCCACCCTCTCTATTACAGCTTTGTTCACCCTTTCAATGATGGCCTTTTTCCACCCTTTCTATGAGGGCCTTGTTCCACCCTTTCTATTACAGCTTTGTTCACCCTTTCAATGTCAGCCTTGTTCCACCCTTTCTATGAGGGCCTTGTTCTACCCTCTCTATTGCAGCTTTGTTCACCCTTTCAATGATGGCCTTGTTCCACCCTTTCTATGAGGGCCTTGTTCCACCCTCTCTAATACAGCTTTGTTTCACCCTTTCAATGACGGCCTTCTTCCACTATTTCAATGACGGCCTTGTTCTATCCTCTCTATGACAACCTTATTTCACCCTGTCTATTACACCTTTGGTTTAACCTCTCAATTATGGCATTGTTCCATCCTTTCATGAGGGCCTTGTTCTAGCCTCTCTATTACAACTTCGGTTCAACCTTTCAATGATGGCCTAGTTCCTCCTTTTCTATGACGGCCATGTTCCACCCTCTCTATTACAGTTTTGTTCACCCTTTCAATTATGGCCTTTTTACACTCTTTCTATGAGGGCTTTGTTCAACCCTCCCTATTACAGCCTTGTTTCACCGTCTCAATGACGGCCTTGTTCCATCCTTTCTATAAGGGCCTTGATCCACCCTCTCTATTACAGCTTTGTTCACTCATTCAATAATGGCATTGATCCACCCTTTCTATAAGGGCCTAGTTCCACCCTCTCTATTACAGCTTTGTTCACTCATTCAATAATGGCATTGTTCCACCCTTTCTATAAGGGCCTAGTTCCACCCTCTCTATTACAGCTTTGTTCACCCTTTCAATGACGGCCTTGTTCCACCCTTTCAATGAGGGCCTTGTTCTACCCTCTCTATTACAGCTTTGTTCACCCTTTCAATGATGGCCTTGTTCCACCATTTCTATAAGGGCCTTGTTCCACCCTCTCTATTACAGCTTTGTTCACCCTTTCAATTATGGCCTTTTTGCACCCTTTCTATGAGGGCTTTGTTCAACCCTCCCTATTACAGCCTTGTTTCACCGTCTCAATGACGGCCTTGTTCCATCCTTTCTATAAGGGCCTTGATCCACCCTCTCTATTACAGCTTTGTTCACTCATTCAATAATGGCATTGTTCCACCCTTTCTATAAGGGCCTAGTTCCACCCTCTCTATTACAGCTTTGTTCACCCTTTCAATGACGGCCTTGTTCCACCCTTTCAATGAGGGCCTTGTTCTACCCTCTCTATTACAGCTTTGTTCACCCTTTCAATGATGGCCTTGTTCCACCATTTCTATAAGGGCCTTGTTCCACCCTCTCTATTACAGCTTTGTTCACCCTTTCAATGATGGCCTTTTTCCACCCTTTCTATGAGGGCCTTGTTCCACCCTTTCTATTACAGCTTTGTTCACCCTTTCAATGTCAGCCTTGTTCCACCCTTTCTATGAGGGCCTTGTTCCACCCTCTCTATTGCAGCTTTGTCTACCCTTTCAATGATGGCCTTGTTCCACCCTTTCTATGAGGGCCTTGTTACATCCTCTGTATTTCAGATTTGTTCACCCTTTCAATGATGGCCTTGTTCCACCCTTTCTAAGAGGTCCTTGATCCACCCTCTCTATTACAGCTTTGTTCATTCATTCAATAACGGCATTGTTCCACCCTTTCTATGAGGGCCTTGTTCCACCCTCTCTATTACAGCTTTGTTCATCCTTTCAATGATGGCCTTGTTCCACCTTTTCAATGAGGGCCTTGTTCTACCCTCTCTATTACAGTTTTGTTCACCCTTTCAATGAGGGCCTTGTTCCACCCTTTCTGTGAGGGCCTTGTTCCACCCACTCTATTAGAGCTTTGGTTCACCCTTTCAATGACTGCCTTGTTCCACCCTTTCTATGAGGGCCTTGTTCCACCCTATTTATTACAGCTTTGTTCACCCTTTCAATGAGGGCCCTGTTCCACCCTCTCTATTACAGCTTTGTTCACCCTTTCACTGACGGCCTTGTTCCATCCTCTCAGTGATGGCCTTGTTCCACCCTTTCAATTAAAGCCTTGTTCCATCCTCTCTGTGATGGCCTTGTTCCACCCTTTCTCTGAGGGCCTTGTTCCACCCTCTCTATCACAGCTTTTTTCACCCATTCAAAGATGGCATTGTTCCACCCTTTCTATGAGAGCCTTGTTCCACCCTCTCTATTGAAGCATTGTTCACCCTTTCAATGACAGCCTTGTTCGGCCATTTCACGAGGGCCTTGTTCTACACTCTCTATTACAGCTTTATTCACCCTTTCAATGACGGCCTTGTTCCACCCTTTCTATGAGGGCCTTGTTCCACCCTCCCTATTAGAGCTTTAGTTCACTCTTTCAATGACGGCCTTGTTGTACCCTTTCTATGAGGGCCTTCTTCCACCCTATCTATTACAGCTTTGTTCACCCTTTCAATGACGGCCTTGTTCCACCCTTACTATGAGGGCCTTGTTCCACGCTCTCTATTACAGCTTTTTTCACCCTTTCAATGATGGCCTTGTTCCTCCCTTTCAATTATGGCCTTGTTCCCCCTTTTCTACGAGAGCCTTGATCCACCCTCAGTATTACAGCTTTGTTCACCCTTTCCATGACGGCCTTGTTCCACCCTGTCAACGAGGGCCTTGTTCTACCCTCTCTATTACAGCTTTGTTCACCCTTTCAATGATGGCCTTGTTCCTCCCTTTCAATTATGGCCTTGTTCCCCCTTTTCTATGAGGGCCTTGATCCACCTCTGTATTACAGCTTTGTTCACCCTTTCCATGACGGCCTTGTTCCTCCCTTTCTATGAGGGCCTTGTTCCACCTTCTCTATTAGAGCTTTGGTTCACAATTTCAATTACAGACTTCTTCCACCCTTTCACAAGGGCCTTGTTCTACACTCTCTATTACAGCTTTCTTCACCCTTTCAATGACGGCCTTGTTCCACCCTTTCTATGAGGGCCTTATTCCACTCTCTCTATTACAGCTTTCTTCACCATTTCAATGATGGCCTTGTTCCACACTTTCTCTGAGGGCCTTGTTCCACCCTCTCCATTACAACTTTGTTCACCCTTTCAAAGATGGCCTTGTTCCACCATTTCTATGAGTGCCTTGTTCCACCCTCTCTATTACAGCTTTGGTTTACCCTTTCAATGACGGCCTTGTTCCACCCATTCTCTGAGGGCCTTGTTTCACCCTCTCTATTACAGCTTTGTTCACCCTTTCAATGTCAGCCTTGCTCCACCCTTTCTATGAGGGCCTTGTTCCTCCCTCTCTTTTACATCTTTGTTCACCCTTTCAATGATGGCCTTGTTCCACCCTTTCAATGACGGCCTTGTTCTATCCTCTCTATGACAGCCTTATTTCACCCTCTCTATTACACCTTTGGTTTAACCTCTCAATTATGGCATTGTTCCATCCTTTCATGAGGGCCTTGTTCTAGCCTCTCTATTACAACTTCGGTTCAACCTTTCAATGACGGCCTTGTTCCTCCTTTTCTATGACGGCCTTGTTCCACCCTCTCTATTACAGCTTTGTTCACCCTTTCAGTTATGGCCTTTTTACACCCTTTCTATGAGGGCTTTGTTCAACCCTCCTTATTACAGCCTTGTTTCACCGTCTCAATGACGGCCTTGTTCCATCCTTTCTATAAGGGCCTTGATCCACCCTCTCTATTACAGCTTTGTTCACTCATTCAATAATGGCATTGATCCACCCTTTCTATAAGGGCCTAGTTCCACCCTCTCTATTACAGCTTTGTTCACTCATTCAATAGTGGCATTGTTCCACCCTTTCTATAAGTGCCTAGTTCCACCCTCTCTATTACAGCTTTGTTCACCCTTTCAATGACGGCCTTGTTCCACCCTTTCTATGAGGGCCTTGTTCCACCCCCTCTATTACAGCTTTGTTCACCCTTTCAATGATGGCCTTGTTCCACCCTTTCTATGAGGGCCTTGTTCCACCCTCTCTATTACACCTTTGCTCGCCCTTTCAATGTCAGCCTTGTTCTACCCTTTCTATGAGGTCCTTGTTCCACCCCTTCAATGAGGGCCTTGTTCCACCCTCTCTATTACAGCTTTGTTCACCCTTTCACTGACAGACTTGTTCCACCTTCTCTGTGATGGCCTTGTTCCACCCTTTCTATTAAAGCCTTGTTCCATCCTCACTGTGACAGCCTTGTTCCACCCTTTCTATGAGGGCCTTGTTCCACCCTCTCTATTACAGCTTTGTTCACCCTTTCACTGACGGCCTTGTTCCATCCTCTCAGTGATGACCTTGTTCAACCCTTTCAATTAAAGCCTTGTTCCATTCTCTCTGTGATGGCCTTCTTCCACCCTTTCTATGAGGGCCTTGTTCCACCCTCTCTATTACAGCTTTTTTCACCCATTCAATGATGCCATTGTTCCACACTTTCTATGAGGCCCTTGTTCCGCCCTCCCTATTACAGCCTTGTTTCACCGTCTCAATGACGGCCTTCTTCCATCCTTTCTTTAAGGGCCTTGTTCCACCCTTTCTATTACAGCCCTGTTCCACCCTCTCTCTGATGGCCTTATTCTACCCCCTCCTTGACGGCCTTGTTCCACCCTTTCTACGAGGGCCTTGTTCCACCCTCTCTATTACAGTTTGTTCACCCTTTCAATGATGGCCTTTTTCCACCCTTTCTATGAGGGCCTTGTTCCACCCTTTCTATTACAGCTTTGTTCACCCTTTCAATGTCAGCCTTGTTCCACCCTTTCTATGAGGGCCTTGTTCCACCCTCTTTAATACAGCTTTGTTTCACCCTTTCAATGACGGCCTTGTTCCACCCTTTCAATGACGGCCTTGTTCCATCCTCTCTATGACAGCCTTGTTTCACCCTCTCTATTACAGCTTTGGTTCAACCTCTCAATGATGGCATTGTTCCATCCTTTCTATGAGGGCCTTGTTCTACCCTTTCTATGACAGCCCTGTTCCACCCTCTCTCTGATGGCCTTATTCTACCCCCTCCTTGACAGCCTTGTTCCACCTTTTCTACGAGGGCCTTGTTCCACCCTCTCTATTACAGCTTTGGTTCACCCTTTCAATGACGGCCTTGTTCCTCCCTTTCTATGACAGCCTTGTTCCACCCTCTCTACTACAGCTTTGTTCACCTTTCAATGATGGCCTTTTTGCACCCTTTCTATGAGAGCCTTGTTCTGCCCTCCCTATTAGAGCCTTGTTTCACCGTCTCAATGACGGCCATGTTCCATCCTTTCTATAAGGGCCTTGTTCCACCCTCTCTATTACAGCCCTGTTCCACCCTCTCTCTGATGGCCTTATTCTACCCCCTCCTTGACAGCCTTGTTCCACCCTTTCTACGAGGGCCTTGTTCCACCCTCTCTATTACAGCTTTGTTCACACTTTGAATGATGGCCTTTTTCCACCCTTTCTATGAGGGCCTTGTTCCACCCTTTCTATTACAGCTTTGTTCACCCTTTCAATGTCTGCCTTGGTCCACCCTTTCTATGAGGGCCTTGTTCCACCCTCTCTATTGCAGCTTTGTTGAACCTTTCAATGATGGCCTTGTTCCACCCTTTCTATGAGGGCCTTCTTCCACCCTCTCTAATACAGCTTTGTTTCACCCTTTCAATGACGGCCTTGTTCCACCCTTTCAATTACGGCCTTGTTCCATCCTCTCTATGACAGCCTTGTTTCACCCTCTCTATTACAGCTTTGGTTCAACCTCTCAATGATGGCATTGTTCCATCCTTTCTATGAGGGCCTTGTTCTACCCTCTCTATTACAACTTTGGTTCAACTTTTCAATGACGGCCTAGTTCCTACTTTTATAAGACGGCCTTGTTCCACTCTCTCTATTACAGCTTTGTTCACCCTTTCAATGATGGCCTTTTTGCACCCTTTCTATGAGGGCCTTGTTCCACTATCTATTGAAGCTTTGTTCACCCTTTCAATGACGGCCTTGTTCCACCCTTTCACGAGGGCCTTGTTCTACACTCTCTATTACAGCTTTGTTCACCCTTTCAATGACGGCCTTGTTCCAACCTTTCTATGAGGGCCTTGTTCCACCCTATCTATTACAGCTTTGTTCACCCTTTCAATGACGGCGTTGTCCACTTTTTCTATGAGGGCCTTGTTCCACACTCTCTATTACAGTTCTCTTCACCCTTTCAATGATGGCCTTGTTCCACCCTTTCTATGAGGGTCTTGTTCCACCCCCTCTATTACAGCTTTGTTCACACTTTCAATGATGGACTTCTTCTACCCTTTCTATGACGGCCTTGTTCCATGCTCTCTATTACAGCTTTGTTCGCCCTTTCAATGTCAGCCTTGTTCTACCCTTTCTATGAGGTCCTTGTTCCACTCCTTCAATGAGGGCCTTGTTCCACCCTCTCTATTACAGCTTTGTTCACCCTTTCACTGACAGACTTGTTCCACCTTCTCTGTGATTGCCTTGTTCCACCATTTCTATTAAAGCCTTGTTCCATCCTCATTGTGACAGCCTCGTTCCACCCTTTCTATGAGGGCCTTGTTCCACCCTCTCTATTTTAGCTTTGTTCACCCTTTCACTGACGGCCTAGTTCCATCCTCTCAGTGATGACCTTGTTCAACCCTTTCAATTAAAGCCTTGTTCCATTCTCTCTGTGATGGCCTTCTTCCACAATTTCTATGAGGGCCTTGTTCCACCCTCTCTATTACAGCTTTTTTCACCCATTCAACGATGCATTGTTCCACACTTTCTATGAGGCCCTTGTTCCGCCCTCCCTATTACAGCCTTGTTTCTCCGTCTCAATGACGGCCTTGTTCCATCCTTTCTATAAGGGCCTTGGTCCACCCTCTCTATTACAGCCCTGTTCCACCCTCTCTCTGATGGCCTTATTCTACCCCCTCCTTGACGGCCTTGTTCCACCCTTTCTACGAGGGCCTTGTTCCACCCTCTCTATTACAGCTTTGTTCACCCTTTCAATGATGGCCTTTTTCCACCCTTTCTATGAGGGCCTTGTTCCACCCTTTCTATTACAGCTTTGTTCACCCTTTCAATGTCAGCCTTGTTCCACCCTTTCTATGAGGGCCTTGTTCTACCCTCTCTATTGCAGCTTTGTTCACCCTTTCAATGATGGCCTTGTTCCACCCTTTCTATGAGGGCCTTGTTCCACCCTCTCTAATACAGCTTTGTTTCACCCTTTCAATGACGGCCTTGTTCCACCCTTTCAATGACGGCCTTGTTCTATCCTCTCTATGACAGCCTTATTTCACCCTCTCTATTACACCTTTGGTTTAACCTCTCAATTATGGCATTGTTCCATCCTTTCATGAGGGCCTTGTTCTAGCCTCTCTATTACAACTTCGGTTCAACCTTTCAATGACGGCCTAGTTCCTCCTTTTCTATGACGGCCTTGTTCCACCCTCTCTATTACAGCTTTGTTCACCCTTTCAATTATGGCCTTTTTACACCCTTTCTATGAGGGCTTTGTTCAACCCTCCCTATTACAGCCTTGTTTCACCGTCTCAATGACGGCCTTGTTCCATCCTTTCTATAAGGGCCTTGATCCACCCTCTCTATTACAGCTTTGTTCACTCATTCAATAATGGCATTGATCCACCCTTTCTATAAGGGCCTAGTTCCACCCTCTCTATTACAGCTTTGTTCACTCATTCAATAATGGCATTGTTCCACCCTTTCTATAAGGGCCTAGTTCCACCCTCTCTATTACAGCTTTGTTCACCCTTTCAATGACGGCCTTGTTCCACCCTTTCAAGGAGGGCCTTGTTCTACCCTCTCTATTACAGCTTTGTTCACCCTTTCAATGATGGCCTTGTTCCACCATTTCTATAAGGGCCTTGTTCCACCGTCTCTATTACAGCTTTGTTCACCCTTTCAATTATGGCCTTTTTGCACCCTTTCTATGAGGGCTTTGTTCAACCCTCCCTATTACAGCCTTGTTTCACCGTCTCAATGACGGCCTTGTTCCATCCTTTCTATAAGGGCCTTGATCCACCCTCTCTATTACAGCTTTGTTCACTCATTCAATAATGGCATTGTTCCACCCTTTCTATAAGGGCCTAGTTCCACCCTCTCTATTACAGCTTTGTTCACCCTTTCAATGACGGCCTTGTTCCACCCTTTCAATGAGGGCCTTGTTCTACCCTCTCTATTACAGATTTGTTCACCCTTTCAATGATGGCCTTGTTCCACCATTTCTATAAGGGCCTTGTTCCACCCTCTCTATTACAGCTTTGTTCACCCTTTCAATGATGGCCTTTTTCCACCCTTTCTATGAGGGCCTTGTTCCACCCTTTCTATTACAGCTTTGTTCACCCTTTCAATGTCAGCCTTGTTCCAACCTTTCTATGAGGGCGTTGTTCCACCCTCTCTATTGCAGCTTTGTCCACCCTTTCAATGATGGCCTTGTTCCACCCTTTCTATGAGGGCCTTGTTACATCCTCTGTATTTCAGATTTGTTCACCCTTTCAATGATGGCCTTGTTCCACCCTTTCTAAGAGGTCCTTGATCCACCCTCTCTATTACAGCTTTGTTCATTCATTCAATAACGGCATTGTTCCACCCTTTCTATGAGGGCCTTGTTCCACCCTCTCTATTACAGCTTTGTTCATCCTTTCAATGATGGCCTTGTTCCACCTTTTCAATGAGGGCCTTGTTCTACCCTCTCTATTACAGCTTTGTTCACCCTTTCAATGAGGGCCTTGTTCCACCCTTTCTGTGAGGGCCTTGTTCCACCCACTCTATTAGAGCTTTGGTTCACCCTTTCAATGACTGCCTTGTTCCACCCTTTCTATGAGGGCCTTGTTCCACCCTATTTATTACAGCTTTGTTCACCCTTTCAATGAGGGCCCTGTTCCACCCTCTCTATTACAGCTTTGTTCACCCTTTCACTGACGGCCTTGTTCCATCCTCTCAGTGATGGCCTTGTTCCACCCTTTCAATTAAAGCCTTGTTCCATCCTCTCTGTGATGGCCTTGTTCCACCCTTTCTCTGAGGGCCTTGTTCCACCCTCTCTATCACAGCTTTTTTCACCCATTCAAAGATGGCGTTGTTCCACCCTTTCTATGAGAGCCTTGTTCCACCCTCTCTATTGAAGCATTGTTCACCCTTTCAATGACAGCCTTGTTCGGCCATTTCACGAGGGCCTTGTTCTACACTCTCTATTACAGCTTTATTCACTCTTTCAATGACGGCCTTGTTCCACCCTTTCTATGAGGGCCTTGTTCCACCCTCCCTATTAGAGCTTTAGTTCACTCTTTCAATGACGGCCTTGTTGTACCCTTTCTATGAGGGCCTTCTTCCACCCTATCTATTACAGCTTTGTTCACCCTTTCAATGACGGCCTTGTTCCACCCTTACTATGAGGGCCTTGTTCCACGCTCTCTATTACAGCTTTTTTCACCCTTTCAATGATGGCCTTGTTCCTCCCTTTCAATTATGGCCTTGTTCCCCCTTTTCTACGAGAGCCTTGATCCACCCTCTGTATTACAGCTTTGTTCACCCTTTCCATGACGGCCTTGTTCCACCCTGTCAACGAGGGCCTTGTTCTACCCTCTCTATTACAGCTTTGTTCACCCTTTTAATGATGGCCTTGTTCCTCCCTTTCAATTATGGCCTTGTTCCCCCTTTTCTATGAGGGCCTTGATCCACCTCTGTATTACAGCTTTGTTCACCCTTTCCATGACGGCCTTGTTCCTCCCTTTCTATGAGGGCCTTGTTCCACCTTCTCTATTAGAGCTTTGGTTCACAATTTCAATTACAGACTTCTTCCACCCTTTCACAAGGGCCTTGTTCTACACTCTCTATTACAGCTTTCTTCACCCTTTCAATGACGGCCTTGTTCCACCCTTTCTATGAGGGCCTTATTCCACTCTCTCTATTACAGCTTTCATCACCATTTCAATGATGGCCTTGTTCCACACTTTCTCTGAGGGCCTTGTTCCACCATCTCCATTACAGCTTTGTTCACCCTTTCAAAGATGGCCTTGTTCCACCATTTCTATTACAGCTTTGTTCAACCATTCAATGTCGGCCTTGTTCCAACCTTTCTATGAGAGCCTTGTTCCACCCTCTCTATTGCAGCTTTGGTTTACCCTTTCAATGACGGCCTTGTTCCACCCATTCTCTGAGGGCCTTGTTTCACCCTCTCTATTACAGCTTTGTTCACCCTTTCAATGTCAGCCTTGCTCCACCCTTTCTATGAGGGCCTTGTTCCACCCTCTCTTTTACAACTTTGTTCACCCTTTCAATGATGGCCTTGTTCCACCCTTTCAATGACGGCCTTGTTCTATCCTCTCTATGACAGCCTTATTTCACCCTCTCTATTACACCTTTGGTTTAACCTCTCAATTATGGCATTGTTCCATCCTTTCATGAGGGCCTTGTTCTAGCCTCTCTATTACAACTTCGGTTCAACCTTTCAATGACGGCCTTGTTCCTCCTTTTCTATGACGGCCTTGTTCCACCCTCTCTATTACAGCTTTGTTCACCCTCTCAGTTATGGCCTTTTTACACCCTTTCTATGAGGGCTTTGTTCAACCCTCCTTATTACAGCCTTGTTTCACCGTCTCAATGACGGCCTTGTTCCATCCTTTCTATAAGGGCCTTGATCCACCCTCTCTATTACAGCTTTGTTCACTCATTCAATAATGGCATTGATCCACCCTTTCTATAACGGCCTAGTTCCACCCTCTCTATTACAGCTTTGTTCACTCATTGAATAGTGGCATTGTTCCACCCTTTCTATAAGTGCCTAGTTCCACCCTCTCTATTACAGCTTTGTTCACCCTTTCAATGACGGCCTTGTTCCACCCTTTCTATGAGGGCCTTGTTCCACCCCCTCTATTACAGCTTTGTTCACCCTTTCAATGATGGCCTTGTTCCACCCTTTCTATGAGGGCCTTGTTCCACCCTCTCTATTACACCTTTGCTCGCCCTTTCAATGTCAGCCTTGTTCTACCCTTTCTATGAGGTCCTTGTTCCACCCCTTCAATGAGGGCCTTGTTCCACCCTCTCTATTACAGCTTTGTTCACCCTTTCACTGACAGACTTGTTCCACCTTCTCTGTGATGGCCTTGTTCCACCCTTTCTATTAAAGCCTTGTTCCATCCTCACTGTGACAGCCTTGTTCCACCCTTTCTATGAGGGCCTTGTTCCACCCTCTCTATTACAGCTTTGTTCACCCTTTCACTGACGGCCTTGTTCCATCCTCTCAGTGATGACCTTGTTCAACCCTTTCAATTAAAGCCTTGTTCCATTCTCTCTGTGATGGCCTTCTTCCACCCTTTCTATGAGGGCCTTGTTCCACCCTCTCTATTACAGCTTTTTTCACCCATTCAATGATGCCATTGTTCCACACTTTCTATGAGGCCCTTGTTCCGCCCTCCCTATTACAGCCTTGTTTCACCGTCTCAATGACGGCCTTCTTCCATCCTTTCTTTAAGGGCCTTGTTCCACCCTTTCTATTACAGCCCTGTTCCACCCTCTCTCTGATGGCCTTATTCTACCCCCTCCTTGACGGCCTTGTTCCACCCTTTCTACGAGGGCCTTGTTCCACCCTCTCTATTACAGTTTGTTCACCCTTTCAATGATGGCCTTTTTCCACCCTTTCTATGAGGGCCTTGTTCCACCCTTTCTATTACAGCTTTGTTCACCCTTTCAATGTCAGCCTTGTTCCACCCTTTCTATGAGGGCCTTGTTCCACCCTTTCTATGAGGGCCTTGTTCCACCCTCTTTAATACAGCTTTGTTTCACCCTTTCAATGACGGCCTTGTTCCACCCTTTCAATGACGGCCTTGTTCCATCCTCTCTATGACAGCCTTGTTTCACCCTCTCTATTACAGCTTTGGTTCAACCTCTCAATGATGGCATTGTTCCATCCTTTCTATGAGGGCCTTGTTCTACCCTTTCTATGACAGCCCTGTTCCACCCTCTCTCTGATGGCCTTATTCTACCCCCTCCTTGACAGCCTTGTTCCACCTTTTCTACGAGGGCCTTGTTCCACCCTCTCTATTACAGCTTTGGTTCACCCTTTCAATGACGGCCTTGTTCCTCCCTTTCTATGACAGCCTTGTTCCACCCTCTCTACTACAGCTTTGTTCACCTTTCAATGATGGCCTTTTTGCACCCTTTCTATGAGAGCCTTGTTCTGCCCTCCCTATTAGAGCCTTGTTTCACCGTCTCAATGACGGCCATGTTCCATCCTTTCTATAAGGGCCTTGTTCCACCCTCTCTATTACAGCCCTGTTCCACCCTCTCTCTGATGGCCTTATTCTACCCCCTCCTTGACAGCCTTGTTCCACCCTTTCTACGAGGGCCTTGTTCCACCCTCTCTATTACAGCTTTGTTCACACTTTGAATGATGGCCTTTTTCCACCCTTTCTATGAGGGCCTTGTTCCACCCTTTCTATTACAGCTTTGTTCACCCTTTCAATGTCTGCCTTGGTCCACCCTTTCTATGAGGGCCTTGTTCCACCCTCTCTATTGCAGCTTTGTTCAACCTTTCAATGATGGCCTTGTTTCACCCTTTCTATGAGGGCCTTCTTCCACCATCTCTAATACAGCTTTGTTTCACCCTTTCAATGACGGCCTTGTTCCACCCTTTCAATTACGGCCTTGTTCCATCCTCTCTATGACAGCCTTGTTTCACCCTCTCTATTACAGCTTTGGTTCAACCTCTCAATGATGGCATTGTTCCATCCTTTCTATGAGGGCCTTGTTCTACCCTCTCTATTACAACTTTGGTTCAACTTTTCAATGACGGCCTAGTTCCTACTTTTATAAGACGGCCTTGTTCCACTCTCTCTATTACAGCTTTGTTCACACTTTCAATGATGGCCTTTTTGCACCCTTTCTATGAGGACCTTGTTCAACCCTTCCTATTACAGCCTTATTTCACTGTCTCAATGACGGCCTTGTCCCATCCTTTCTATAAGGGCCTTGTTCCACCCTCTCTATTACAGCTTTGTTCACCCTTTCAATGATGGCCTTGTTCCACCCTTTTTATGAGGGCCTTGTTCCACCCTCTCTATTACACCTTTGGTCACCCTTTCAGTGACGTCCTTGTTCCACCCTCTCTTTGATAGCCA
The DNA here is from genome assembly GCF_031143425.1 of Pleurodeles waltl. NCBI lineage: Eukaryota > Metazoa > Chordata > Amphibia > Caudata > Salamandridae > Pleurodeles > Pleurodeles waltl. The sequence continues at coordinate 1,007,926,856 of NC_090450.1, read as the reverse complement.
TGTTCCACCCTCTCCATTACAGCTTTGTTCACCCTTTCACTGACGGCCTTGTTCCACCCTCTCTGTGATGGCCTTGTTCCACCCTTTCTATTAAAGCCTTGTTCCATCCTCTCTGTGATGGTCTTGTTCCACCCTTTCTATGAGGGCCTTGTTCCACTATCTATTGAAGCTTTGTTCACCCTTTCAATGACGGCCTTGTTCCACCCTTTCACGAGGGCCTTGTTCTACACTCTCTATTACAGCTTTGTTCACCCTTTCAATGACGGCCTTGTTCCAACCTTTCTATGAGGGCCTTGTTCCACCCTATCTATTACAGCTTTGTTCACCCTTTCAATGACGGCGTTGTCCACTTTTTCTATGAGGGCCTTGTTCCACATTATCTATTACAGTTCTCTTCACCCTTTCAATTATGGCCTTGTTCCACCCTTTCTATGAGGGTCTTGTTCCACCCCCTCTATTACAGCTTTGTTCACACTTTCAATGATGGACTTCTTCTACCCTTTCTATGACGGCCTTGTTCCATGCTCTCTATTACAGCTTTGTTCGCCCTTTCAATGTCAGCCTTGTTCTACCCTTTCTATGAGGTCCTTGTTCCACTCCTTCAATGAGGGCCTTGTTCCACCCTCTCTATTACAGCTTTGTTCACCCTTTCACTGACAGACTTGTTCCACCTTCTCTGTGATTGCCTTGTTCCACCATTTCTATTAAAGCCTTGTTCCATCCTCATTGTGACAGCCTCGTTCCACCCTTTCTATGAGGGCCTTGTTCCACCCTCTCTATTACAGCTTTGTTCACCCTTTCACTGACGGCCTAGTTCCATCCTCTCAGTGATGACCTTGTTCAACCCTTTCAATTAAAGCCTTGTTCCATTCTCTCTGTGATGGCCTTCTTCCACAATTTCTATGAGGGCCTTGTTCCACCCTCTCTATTACAGCTTTTTTCACCCATTCAATGATGGCATTGTTCCACACTTTCTATGAGGCCCTTGTTCCGCCCTCCCTACTACAGCCTTGTTTCACCGTCTCAATTACGGCCTTGTTCCATCCTTTCTATAAGGGCCTTGTTCCACCCTATCTATTACAGCTTTGTTCACCCTTTCAATGACGGCGTTGTCCACTTTTTCTATGAGGGCCTTGTTCCACACTCTCTATTACAGTTCTCTTCACCCTTTCAATGATGGCCTTGTTCCACCCTTTCTATGAGGGTCTTGTTCCACCCCCTCTATTACAGCTTTGATCACACTTTCAATGATGGACTTCTTCTACCCTTTCTATGACGGCCTTGTTCCATGCTCTCTATTACAGCTTTGTTCGCCCTTTCAATGTCAGCCTTGTTCTACCCTTTCTATGAGGTCCTTGTTCCACTCCTTCAATGAGGGCCTTGTTCCACCCTCTCTATTACAGCTTTGTTCACCCTTTCACTGACAGACTTGTTCCACCTTCTCTGTGATTGCCTTGTTCCACCATTTCTATTAAAGCCTTGTTCCATCCTCATTGTGACAGCCTCGTTCCACCCTTTCTATGAGGGCCTTGTTCCACGCTCTCTATTACAGCTTTTTTCACCCTTTCAATGATGGCCTTGTTCCTCCCTTTCAATTATGGCCTTGTTCCCCCTTTTCTACGAGAGCCTTGATCCACCCTCTGTATTACAGCTTTGTTCACCCTTTCCATGACGGCCTTGTTCCACCCTGTCAACGAGGGCCTTGTTCTACCCTCTCTATTACAGCTTTGTTCACCCTTTTAATGATGGCCTTGTTCCTCCCTTTCAATTATGGCCTTGTTCCCCCTTTTCTATGAGGGCCTTGATCCACCTCTGTATTACAGCTTTGTTCACCCTTTCCATGACGGCCTTGTTCCTCCCTTTCTATGAGGGCCTTGTTCCACCTTCTCTATTAGAGCTTTGGTTCACAATTTCAATTACAGACTTCTTCCACCCTTTCACAAGGGCCTTGTTCTACACTCTCTATTACAGCTTTCTTCACCCTTTCAATGACGGCCTTGTTCCACCCTTTCTATGAGGGCCTTATTCCACTCTCTCTATTACAGCTTTCATCACCATTTCAATGATGGCCTTGTTCCACACTTTCTCTGAGGGCCTTGTTCCACCCTCTCCATTACAGCTTTGTTCACCCTTTCAAAGATGGCCTTGTTCCACCATTTCTATTACAGCTTTGTTCAACCATTCAATGTCGGCCTTGTTCCAACCTTTCTATGAGTGCCTTGTTCCACCCTCTCTATTACAGCTTTGGTTTACCCTTTCAATGACGGCCTTGTTCCACCCATTCTCTGAGGGCCTTGTTTCACCCTCTCTATTACAGCTTTGTTCACCCTTTCAATGTCAGCCTTGCTCCACCCTTTCTATGAGGGCCTTGTTCCACCCTCTCTTTTACAACTTTGTTCACCCTTTCAATGATGGCCTTGTTCCACCCTTTCAATGACGGCCTTGTTCTATCCTCTCTATGACAGCCTTATTTCACCCTCTCTATTACACCTTTGGTTTAACCTCTCAATTATGGCATTGTTCCATCCTTTCATGAGGGCCTTGTTCTAGCCTCTCTATTACAACTTCGGTTCAACCTTTCAATGACGGCCTTGTTCCTCCTTTTCTATGACGGCCTTGTTCCACCCTCTCTATTACAGCTTTGTTCACCCTTTCAGTTATGGCCTTTTTACACCCTTTCTATGAGGGCTTTGTTCAACCCTCCTTATTACAGCCTTGTTTCACCGTCTCAATGACGGCCTTGTTCCATCCTTTCTATAAGGGCCTTGATCCACCCTCTCTATTACAGCTTTGTTCACTCATTCAATAATGGCATTGATCCACCCTTTCTATAAGGGCCTAGTTCCACCCTCTCTATTACAGCTTTGTTCACTCATTCAATAGTGGCATTGTTCCACCCTTTCTATAAGTGCCTAGTTCCACCCTCTCTATTACAGCTTTGTTCACCCTTTCAATGACGGCCTTGTTCCACCCTTTCTATGAGGGCCTTGTTCCACCACCTCTATTACAGCTTTGTTCACCCTTTCAATGATGGCCTTGTTCCACCCTTTCTATGAGGGCCTTGTTCCACCCTCTCTATTACACCTTTGCTCGCCCTTTCAATGTCAGCCTTGTTCTACCCTTTCTATGAGGTCCTTGTTCCACCCCTTCAATGAGGGCCTTGTTCCACCCTCTCTATTACAGCTTTGTTCACCCTTTCACTGACAGACTTGTTCCACCTTCTCTGTGATGGCCTTGTTCCACCCTTTCTATTAAAGCCTTGTTCCATCCTCACTGTGACAGCCTTGTTCCACCCTTTCTATGAGGGCCTTGTTCCACCCTCTCTATTACAGCTTTGTTCACCCTTTCACTGACGGCCTTGTTCCATCCTCTCAGTGATGACCTTGTTCAACCCTTTCAATTAAAGCCTTGTTCCATTCTCTCTGTGATGGCCTTCTTCCACCCTTTCTATGAGGGCCTTGTTCCACCCTCTCTATTACAGCTTTTTTCACCCATTCAATGATGCCATTGTTCCACACTTTCTATGAGGCCCTTGTTCCGCCCTCCCTATTACAGCCTTGTTTCACCGTCTCAATGACGGCCTTCTTCCATCCTTTCTTTAAGGGCCTTGTTCCACCCTTTCTATTACAGCCCTGTTCCACCCTCTCTCTGATGGCCTTATTCTACCCCCTCCTTGACGGCCTTGTTCCACCCTTTCTACGAGGGCCTTGTTCCACCCTCTCTATTACAGTTTGTTCACCCTTTCAATGATGGCCTTTTTCCACCCTTTCTATGAGGGCCTTGTTCCACCCTTTCTATTACAGCTTTGTTCACCCTTTCAATGTCAGCCTTGTTCCACCCTTTCTATGAGGGCCTTGTTCCACCCTTTCTATGAGGGCCTTGTTCCACCCTCTTTAATACAGCTTTGTTTCACCCTTTCAATGACGGCCTTGTTCCACCCTTTCAATGACGGCCTTGTTCCATCCTCTCTATGACAGCCTTGTTTCACCCTCTCTATTACAGCTTTGGTTCAACCTCTCAATGATGGCATTGTTCCATCCTTTCTATGAGGGCCTTGTTCTACCCTTTCTATGACAGCCCTGTTCCACCCTCTCTCTGATGGCCTTATTCTACCCCCTCCTTGACAGCCTTGTTCCACCTTTTCTACGAGGGCCTTGTTCCACCCTCTCTATTACAGCTTTGGTTCACCCTTTCAATGACGGCCTTGTTCCTCCCTTTCTATGACAGCCTTGTTCCACCCTCTCTACTACAGCTTTGTTCACCTTTCAATGATGGCCTTTTTGCACCCTTTCTATGAGAGCCTTGTTCTGCCCTCCCTATTAGAGCCTTGTTTCACCGTCTCAATGACGGCCATGTTCCATCCTTTCTATAAGGGCCTTGTTCCACCCTCTCTATTACAGCCCTGTTCCACCCTCTCTCTGATGGCCTTATTCTACCCCCTCCTTGACAGCCTTGTTCCACCCTTTCTACGAGGGCCTTGTTCCACCCTCTCTATTACAGCTTTGTTCACACTTTGAATTATGGCCTTTTTCCACCCTTTCTATGAGGGCCTTGTTCCACCCTTTCTATTACAGCTTTGTTCACCCTTTCAATGTCTGCCTTGGTCCACCCTTTCTATGAGGGCCTTGTTCCACCCTCTCTATTGCAGCTTTGTTCAACCTTTCAATGATGGCCTTGTTCCACCCTTTCTATGAGGGCCTTCTTCCACCATCTCTAATACAGCTTTGTTTCACCCTTTCAATGACGGCCTTGTTCCACCCTTTCAATTACGGCCTTGTTCCATCCTCTCTATGACAGCCTTGTTTCACCCTCTTTATTACAGCTTTGGTTCAACCTCTCAATTATGGCATTGTTCCATCCTTTCTATGAGGGCCTTGTTCTACACTCTCTATTACAACTTTGGTTCAACTTTTCAATGACGGCCTAGTTCCTACTTTTATAAGACGGCCTTGTTCCACTCTCTCTATTACAGCTTTGTTCACCCTTTCAATGATGGCCTTTTTGCACCCTTTCTATGAGGACCTTGTTCAACCCTTCCTATTACAGCCTTATTTCACTGTCTCAATGACGGCCTTGTTCCATCCTTTCTATAAGGGCCTTGTTCCACCCTCTCTATTACAGCTTTGTTCACCCTTTCAATGATGGCCTTGTTCCACCCTTTTTATGAGGGCCTTGTTCCACCCTCTCTATTACACCTTTGGTCACCCTTTCAGTGACGTCCTTGTTCCACCCTCTCTTTGATAGCCATGTTCCACCCTCTCCATTACAGCTTTGTTCACCCTTTCACTGACGGCCTTGTTCCACCCTCTCTGTGATGGCCTTGTTCCACCCTTTCTATTAAAGCCTTGTTCCATCCTCTCTGTGATGGTCTTGTTCCACCCTTTCTATGAGGGCCTTGTTCCACTATCTATTGAAGCTTTGTTCACCCTTTCAATGACGGCCTTGTTCCACCCTTTCACGAGGGCCTTGTTCTACATTCTCTATTACAGCTTTGTTCACCCTTTCAATGACGGCCTTGTTCCAACCTTTCTATGAGGGCCTTGTTCCACCCTATCTATTACAGCTTTGTTCACCCTTTCAATGACGGCGTTGTCCACTTTTTCTATGAGGGCCTTGTTCCACACTCTCTATTACAGTTCTCTTCACCCTTTCAATGATGGCCTTGTTCCACCCTTTCTATGAGGGTCTTGTTCCACCCCCTCTATTACAGCTTTGTTCACACTTTCAATGATGGACTTCTTCTACCCTTTCTTTGACGGCCTTGTTCCATGCTCTCTATTACAGCTTTGTTCGCCCTTTCAATGTCAGCCTTGTTCTACCCTTTCTATGAGGTCCTTGTTCCACTCCTTCAATGAGGGCCTTGTTCCACCCTCTCTATTACAGCTTTGTTCACCCTTTCACTGACAGACTTGTTCCACCTTCTCTGTGATTGCCTTGTTCCACCATTTCTATTAAAGCCTTGTTCCATCCTCATTGTGACAGCCTCGTTCCACCCTTTCTATGAGGGCCTTGTTCCACCCTCTCTATTACAGCTTTGTTCACCCTTTCACTGACGGCCTAGTTCCATCCTCTCAGTGATGACCTTGTTCAACCCTTTCAATTAAAGGCTTGTTCCATTCTCTCTGTGATGGCCTTCTTCCACAATTTCTATGAGGGCCTTGTTCCACCCTCTCTATTACAGCTTTTTTCACCCATTCAATGATGGCATTGTTCCACACTTTCTATGAGGCCCTTGTTCCGCCCTCCCTATTACAGCCTTGTTTCACCGTCTCAATTACGGCCTTGTTCCATCCTTTCTATAAGGGCCTTGGTCCACCCTCTCTATTACAGCCCTGTTCCACCCTCTCTCTGATGGCCTTATTCTACCCCCTCCTTGACGGCCTTGTTCCACCCTTTCTACGAGGGCCTTGTTCCACCCTCTCTATTACAGCTTTGTTCACCCTTTCAATGATGGCCTTTTTCCACCCTTTCTATGAGGGCCTTGTTCCACCCTTTCTATTACAGCTTTGTTCACCCTTTCAATGTCAGCCTTGTTCCACCCTTTCTATGAGGGCCTTGTTCTACCCTCTCTATTGCAGCTTTGTTCACCCTTTCAATGATGGCCTTGTTCCACCCTTTCTATGAGGGCCTTGTTCCACCCTCTCTAATACAGCTTTGTTTCACCCTTTCAATGACGGCCTTGTTCCACCCTTTCAATGACGGCCTTGTTCTATCCTCTCTATGACAGCCTTATTTCACCCTCTCTATTACACCTTTGGTTTAACCTCTCAATTATGGCATTGTTCCATCCTTTCATGAGGGCCTTGTTCTAGCCTCTCTATTACAACTTCGGTTCAACCTTTCAATGACGGCCTAGTTCCTCCTTTTCTATGACGGCCTTGTTCCACCCTCTCTATTACAGCTTTGTTCACCCTTTCAATTATGGCCTTTTTACACCCTTTCTGTGAGGGCTTTGTTCAACCCTCCCTATTACAGCCTTGTTTCAACGTCTCAATGACGGCCTTGTTCCATCCTTTCTATAAGGGCCTTGATCCACCCTCTCTATTACAGCTTTGTTCACTCATTCAATAATGGCATTGATCCACCCTTTCTATAAGGGCCTAGTTCCACCCTCTCTATTACAGCTTTGTTCACTCATTCAATAATGGCATTGTTCCACCCTTTCTATAAGGGCCTAGTTCCACCCTCTCTATTACAGCTTTGTTCACCCTTTCAATGACGGCCTTGTTCCACCCTTTCAAGGAGGGCCTTGTTCTACCCTCTCTATTACAGCTTTGTTCACCCTTTCAATGATGGCCTTGTTCCACCATTTCTATAAGGGCCTTGTTCCACCGTCTCTAATACAGCTTTGTTCACCCTTTCAATTATGGCCTTTTTGCACCCTTTCTATGAGGGCTTTGTTCAACCCTCCCTATTACAGCCTTGTTTCACCGTCTCAATGACGGCCTTGTTCCATCCTTTCTATAAGGGCCTTGATCCACCCTCTCTATTACAGCTTTGTTCACTCATTCAATAATGGCATTGTTCCACCCTTTCTATAAGGGCCTAGTTCCACCCTCTCTATTACAGCTTTGTTCACCCTTTCAATGACGGCCTTGTTCCACCCTTTCAATGAGGGCCTTGTTCTACCCTCTCTATTACAGCTTTGTTCACCCTTTCAATGATGGCCTTGTTCCACCATTTCTATAAGGGCCTTGTTCCACCCTCTCTATTACAGCTTTGTTCACCCTTTCAATGATGGCCTTTTTCCACCCTTTCTATGAGGGCCTTGTTCCACCCTTTCTATTACAGCTTTGTTCACCCTTTCAATGTCAGCCTTGTTCCAACCTTTCTATGAGGGCCTTGTTCCACCCTCTCTATTGCAGCTTTGTCCACCCTTTCAATGATGGCCTTGTTCCACCCTTTCTATGAGGGCCTTGTTACATCCTCTGTATTTCAGATTTGTTCACCCTTTCAATGATGGCCTTGTTCCACCCTTTCTAAGAGGTCCTTGATCCACCCTCTCTATTACAGCTTTGTTCATTCATTCAATAACGGCATTGTTCCACCCTTTCTATGAGGGCCTTGTTCCACCCTCTCTATTACAGCTTTGTTCATCCTTTCAATGATGGCCTTGTTCCACCTTTTCAATGAGGGCCTTGTTCTACCCTCTCTATTACAGCTTTGTTCACCCTTTCAATGAGGGCCTTGTTCCACCCTTTCTGTGAGGGCCTTGTTCCACCCACTCTATTAGAGCTTTGGTTCACCCTTTCAATGACTGCCTTGTTCCACCCTTTCTATGAGGGCCTTGTTCCACCCTATTTATTACAGCTTTGTTCACCCTTTCAATGAGGGCCCTGTTCCACCCTCTCTATTACAGCTTTGTTCACCCTTTCACTGACGGCTTTGTTCCATCCTCTCAGTTATGGCCTTGTTCCACTCTTTCAATTAAAGCCTTGTTCCATCCTCTCTGTGATGGCCTTGTTCCACCCTTTCTCTGAGGGCCTTGTTCCACCCTCTCTATCACAGCTTTTTTCACCCATTCAAAGATGGCGTTGTTCCACCCTTTCTATGAGAGCCTTGTTCCACCCTATCTATTGAAGCATTGTTCACCCTTTCAATGACAGCCTTGTTCGGCCATTTCACGAGGGCCTTGTTCTACACTCTCTTTTACAGCTTTATTCACTCTTTCAATGACGGCCTTGTTCCACCCTTTCTATGACGGCCTTGTTCCACCCTCCCTATTAGAGCTTTAGTTCACTCTTTCAATGACGGCCTTGTTGTACCCTTTCTATGAGGGCCTTCTTCCACCCTATCTATTACAGCTTTGTTCACCCTTTCAATGACGGCCTTGTTCCACCCTTACTATGAGGGCCTTGTTCCACGCTCTCTATTACAGCTTTTTTCACCCTTTCAATGATGGCCTTGTTCCTCCCTTTCAATTATGGCCTTGTTCCCCCTTTTCTACGATAGCCTTGATCCACCCTCTGTATTACAGCTTTGTTCACCCTTTCCATGACGGCCTTGTTCCACCCTGTCAACGAGGGCCTTGTTCTACCCTCTCTATTACAGCTTTGTTCACCCTTTTAATGATGGCCTTGTTCCTCCCTTTCAATTATGGCCTTGTTCCCCCTTTTCTATGAGGGCCTTGATCCACCTCTGTATTACAGCTTTGTTCACCCTTTCCATGACGGCCTTGTTCCTCCCTTTCTATGAGGGCCTTGTTCCACCTTCTCTATTAGAGCTTTGGTTCACAATTTCAATTACAGACTTCTTCCACCCTTTCACAAGGGCCTTGTTCTACACTCTCTATTACAGCTTTCTTCACCCTTTCAATGACGGCCTTGTTCCACCCTTTCTATGAGGGCCTTATTCCACTCTCTCTATTACAGCTTTCATCACCATTTCAATGATGGCCTTGTTCCACACTTTCTCTGAGGGCCTTGTTCCACCCTCTCCATTACAGCTTTGTTCACCCTTTCAAAGATGGCCTTGTTCCACCATTTCTATTACAGCTTTGTTCAACCATTCAATGTCGGCCTTGATCCAACCTTTCTATGAGGGCCTTGTTCCACCCTCTCTATTACAGCTTTGGTTTACCCTTTCAATGACGGCCTTGTTCCACCCATTCTCTGAGGGCCTTGTTTCACCCTCTCTATTACAGCTTTGTTCACCCTTTCAATGTCAGCCTTGCTCCACCCTTTCTATGAGGGCCTTGTTCCACCCTCTCTTTTACAACTTTGTTCACCCTTTCAATGATGGCCTTGTTCCACCCTTTCAATGACGGCCTTGTTCTATCCTCTCTATGACAGCCTTATTTCACCCTCTCTATTACACCTTTGGTTTAACCTCTCAATTATGGCATTGTTCCATCCTTTCATGAGGGCCTTGTTCTAGCCTCTCTATTACAACTTCGGTTCAACCTTTCAATGACGGCCTTGTTCCTCCTTTTCTATGACGGCCTTGTTCCACCCTCTCTATTACAGCTTTGTTCACCCTTTCAGTTATGGCCTTTTTACACCCTTTCTATGAGGGCTTTGTTCAACCCTCCCTATTACAGCCTTGTTTCACCGTCTCAATGACGGCCTTGTTCCATCCTTTCTATAAGGGCCTTGATCCACCCTCTCTATTACAGCTTTGTTCACTCATTCAATAATGGCCTTGATCCACCCTTTCTATAAGGGCCTAGTTCCACCCTCTCTATTACAGCTTTGTTCACTCATTCAATAATGGCATTGTTCCACCCTTTCTATAAGTGCCTAGTTCCACTCTCTCTATTACAGCTTTGTTCACCCTTTCAATGACGGCCTTGTTCCACCCTTTCAATGAGGGCCTTGTTCTACCCTCTCTATTACAGCTTTGTTCACCCTTTCAATGATGGCCTTGTTCCACCATTTCTATAAGGGCCTTGTTCCACCCTCTCTATTACAGCTTTGTTCATTCATTCAATAACGGCATTGTTCCACCCTTTCTATGAGGGCCTTGTTCCACCCTCTCTATTACAGCTTTGTTCACCCTTTCAATGATGGCCTTGTTCCACCTTTTCAATGAGTGCCTTGTTCTACCCTCTCTATTACAGCTTTGTTCACCCTTTCAATGAGGGCCTTGTTCCACCCTTTCTGTGAGGGCCTTGTTCCACCCACTCTAATAGAGCTTTGGTTCACCCTTTCAATGACGGCCTTGTTCCACCCTTTCTATGAGGGCCTTGTTCCACCCTATTTATTACAGCTTTGTTCACCCTTTCAATGAGGGCCTTGTTCCACCCTCTCTATTACAGCTTTGTTCACCCTTTCACTGACGGCCTTGTTCCATCCTCTCAGTGATGGCCTTGTTCCACCCTTTCAATTAAAGCCTTGTTCCATCCTCTCTGTGATGGCCTTGTTCCACCCTTTCTCTGAGGGCCTTGTTCCACCCTCTCTATCACAGCTTTTTTCACCCATTCAAAGATGGCATTGTTGCACCCTTTCTATGAGAGCCTTGTTCCACCCTCTCTATTGAAGCATTGTTCACCCTTTCAATGACGGCCTTGTTCGGCCATTTCAAGAGGGCCTTGTTCTACACTCTCTATTACAGCTTTATTCACCCTTTCAATGACAGCCTTGTTCCACCCTTTCTATGAGGGCCTTGTTCCACCCTCCCTATTAGAGCTTTAGTTCACTCTTTCAATGACGGCCTTGTTGTACCCTTTCTATGAGGGCCTTCTTCCACCCTATCTATTACAGCTTTGTTCACCCTTTCAATGACGGCCTTGTTCCACCCTTACTATGAGGGCCTTGTTCCACGCTCTCTATTACAGCTTTTTTCACCCTTTCAATGATGGCCTTGTTCCTCCCTTTCAATTATGGCCTTGTTCCCCCTTTTCTACGAGGGCCTTGATCCACCCTCTGTATTACAGCTTTGTTCACCCTTTCCATGACGGCCTTTTTCCACCCTTTCAACGAGGGCCTTGTTCTACCCTCTCTATTACAGCTTTGTTCACCCTTTCAATGATGGCCTTGTTCCTCCCTTTCAATTATAGCCTTGTTCCCCCTTTTCTAAGAGGGCCTTGATCCACCTCTGTATTACAGCTTTGTTCACCCTTTCCATGACGGCCTTGTTCCTCCCTTTCTATGAGGGCCTTGTTCCACCTTCTCTATTAGAGCTTTGGTTCACAATTTCAATTACGGACTTCTTCCACCCTTTCACAAGGGCCTTGTTCTACACTCTCTATTACAGCTTTCTTCACCCTTTCAATGACAGCCTTGTTCCACCCTTTCTATGAGGGCCTTATTCCACTCTCTCTATTACAGCTTTCTTCACCCTTTCAATGATGGCCTTGTTCCACCCTTTCTCTGAGGGCCTTGTTCCACCCTCTTCATTACAGCTTTGTTCACCCTTTCAAAGATGGCCTTGTTCCACCATTTCTATTACAGCTTTGTTCAATCATTCAATGTCGGCCTTGTTCCAACCTTTCTATGAGGGCCTTGTTCCACCCTCTCTATTACAGCTTTGGTTTACCCTTTTAATGACGGCCTTGTTCCACCCATTCTCTGAGGGCCTTGTTTCACCCTCTCTATTACAGCTTTGTTCACCCTTTCAATGTCAGCCTTGCTCCACCCTTTCTATGAGGGCTTTGTTCCACCCTCTCTTTTACAACTTTGTTCACCCTTTCAATGATGGCCTTGTTCCACCCTTTCAATGAGGGCCTTGTTCCACCCTCTCTATTACAGCTTTGTTCACCCTTTCCCTGACGGCCTTGTTCCACCTTCTCTGTGATGGCCTTGTTCGACCCTTTCTATTAAAGTCTTGTTCCATCCTCACTGTGACGGCCTTGTTCCACCCTTTCTATGAGGGCCTTGTTCCACCCTCTCTATTTCAGCTTTGTTCACCCATTCAATGATGGCATTCTTTCACCCTTTCTATGAGGCCCTTGTTCCACCCTCTCTATTGAAGCTTTGTTCACCCTTTCAATGACGGCCGTTTTCCACCTTTTCTATGAGGGCCTTGTTCCACCCTCTCTATTACAATTTTGTTCACCCTTTCAAATACGGCCTTGTTCCACCCCCTCAATGACGGCCTTGTTCTTCCCTCTCTATGAAGACCTTGTTGCACCCTTTGTTTGAGGGCCTTATTCCACCATCTCTATTACAGCTTTGTTCACCTTTTCAATGACGGCCTTCTTCCACCCTTTCTATGACGGCCTTCTTCCACCCTCTCTATTACAGATTTGATCACCCTTTCATTGACAGCCTTGTTCCACACATTCTAAGAGGGCCTTGTTTTACCCTCTCTATTGCAGCTTTCTTCACCCTTGTAATGACGGCCTTGATCCACCCTTTCTATGAGGGCATTTGTCCACCATCTCTATTACAGCTTTGTTCACCCTTTCAATGATGGCCGTGTTCCAACCTTTCAATGAGGGCCTTGTTCCACCCTCTATATTACAGCTTTGCTTCACGCTTTCAATGACGGTCCTGTTCTACCCTTTCTATGAGGGCCTTGTTCCACCCTCTCTATTAAGGCTTTGTTCACCCTTTCAATGATGGCCTTGTTCCACCATTTCTATGAGGGCCTTGTTCCACCCTCTCTATTGCAGCTTTGTTTCACCCATTCAATGACGGCCTTGTTCCAACCTTTCAATGAGGGCCTTGTTCCACCCTCTATATTAGCGCTTTGGTTCACGCTTTCAATGACGGTCCTGTTCTACCCTTTCTATGAGGGCCTTGTTCCACCCTCTCTATTACAGCTTATTTCACCTTTTCAATGATGGCCTTGTTCCACACTTTCTATGAGGGCCTTGTTCCACCCTCTTTATTAAGGCTTTGTTCACCCTTTCAATGATGGCCTTGTTGCACCCTTTCTATGAGGGCCTTGTTCCACCCTCTCTAGTACAGCTTTGGTTCACCCTTTCAATGATGGCCTTGTTCCACCCTTTCTATGAGGGACTTGTTCCACCCTCACTATTACAGCTTTGGTTCAGCCTTTCAATAATGGCCTTGTTCCACCCTTTCTATGAGGGCCTTATTCCACCCTCTCTGTTACAGCTTTGATCATCCTTTCAATGACGGCCTTGTTCCACGCTTTGCAAGAGGGTCTTGTTCCACCCTCTCTATTACAGCTTTGATTCACCATTTCAATGATAGTCTTGTTCCACCCTTTCTATGAGGGGCTTGTTCCACCCTCTCTGTTACAGCTTTGATTCACCCTTTCAATGAGGGCCATGTTCCACCCTTCCTAAAGAGGGCCTTGTTCCACCCTCACTATTACAGCTTTGTTCACCCTTTCAATGATGACCTTGTTACAGCTTTTCTATGAGGGCCTTGTTTCACCCTCTCTATTACAACTTTGTTCGCCCTTTCAATGACGGCCTTGTTCCACCCTCTCTGTGACGGCCATGTTCCACCCTCTCCATTGCAGCTTTGGTTCACCCTTTCAATCACGGCCTTGTTCCACCCTTTCTATGAGGGCCTTGTTCTACCCTTTCTATGAGGGCCTTGTTCCACCCTCTCTATTACAGTTTTGTGCACCCTTTCAATGATGGCCCTGTTCCACCCTTTCTATGAGGGCATTGTTCCACCCTCTCTATTACACTTTTGTTCACTATTTCAATGACCGCCTTGTTTCACCCTTTCTATGAGTACCTTGATCCACCCTCTCTATTACAGGCTTGTTCCACCCTCTCAATGATGACCTTCTTCCACCCCCCCAACAGCCTTGTTCCACCATCTTTGTTCACCCATTCTATGACGGCCTTGTTCCACCCTTTCTATGAGGGCCTTGTTCCACCCTCTCTATTACAGCTTTGTTCACCCTTTCAATGACAGTCTTTTTCTACCATTTTATGAGGGCTTTGTTCCACCCTCTCTATTACAGCTTTGTTCACAATTTCAATGAGGGCCTTGTTCCACCCTTTCTGTGAGAGCCTTGTTCCATCCTCTCCATTACAGCTTTGTTCACCCTTTCAATGATGGTCTTGTTCCACCCTTTCTATGAGGGCCTTGATCCACCCTCTCTATTACAGCTTTGCTCACCCTTTCAATGATAGCCTTGTTCCACCCTTTCAATGAGGGCCTTGTTCCACCCTCTCAATTACAGCTTTGGTTCACGATTTCATTGATCACCTGGTTTAAGCCTTTCTGTGAGGGCCTTGTTCCACCCTCTCTATTACAGCTTTGGTTCACCCTTTCAATGACGATTCTGTTCCACCCCTTCTATGAGGGCCTTGTTCCATCCACCCTCTCTATTACAGCTTATTTCACCTTTTCAATGACGGCCTTGTTCCACCCTTTCTATGAGGGCCTTGTCCATCCTCAGTATTTCAGATTTGTTCACCCTTTCAATGATGGCCTTGTTCCACCCTTTCTAAGAGGGCCTTGTTCCACCCTCTCTATTACAGCTTTGTTCACTCATTCAATAATGGCATTGTTCCACCCTGTCTATGAGGGCCTTGTTCCACCCTCTCTATTACAGCTTTGTTCACCCTTTCAATGACGGCTTTGTTCAACCCTTTCAATGAGGGCCTTGTTCTACCCTCTCTATTACAGCTTTGTTCACCCTTTCAATGAGGTCCTTGTTCCACCCTTTCTATGAGGGACTTGTTCCACCATCTCTTTTAGAGCTTTGGTTCACCCTTTCAATGACGGCCTTGTTCCACCCTTTCTATGAGTGCCTTGTTCCACCCTATTTATCACAGCTTTGTTCACCCTTTCAATGAGGGCCTTGTTCCACCTTCTCTATTACAGCTTTGTTCACCCTTTCACTGACGGCCTTGTTCCACCCTCTCTGTGATAGCCTTGTTCAACCCTTTCAATTAAAGCCTTGATCCATACTCTCTGTGATGGCCTTATCCCACCCTTTCTATGAGGGCCTTGTTCCACCCTCTCTATTACAGCTTTTTTCAACCATTCAATAACGGCATTGTTCTACCCTTTCTATGAGGGCCTTGTTCCACCCTCCCTATTGAAGCTTTGTTCACCCTTTCAATGACGGACTTGTTCCACCCTTTCACGAGGGCCTTGTTCTACACTATCTATTACAGCTTTATTCACCCTTTCAATGACGGTCTTGTTCCACCCTTTCTATGAGGGCCTTGTTCCACCCTCCCTATTGGAGCTTTAGCTCACCCTTTCAATGATGGCCTTGTTCTACCATTTCTATGAGGGCCTTGTTCTACCCTATCTATTACAGCTTTCTTCACCCTTTCAATGATGGCCTTGTTCCACCCTTTCCCTGAGGGCCTTGTTCCACCCTCTCCATTACAGCTTTGTTCACCCTTTCAAAGATAGCCTTGTTCCACCAATTCTATTACAGCTTTGTTCAACCATTCAATGTCGGGCCTTGTTCCACCCTTTCTATGAGGGCCTTGTTTCACCCTCTCTAGTACAGCTTTGGTTTACCCTTTCAATGACGGCCTTGTTCCACCCATTCTCTGAGGGCCTTGTTTCACCCTCTCTATTACAGCTTTGTTCACTCTTTCAATGTCAGCCTTGCTCCACACTTTCTATGAGGGCCTTCTTCCACCCTCTCTATTACAATTTTGTTCACCCTTTCAAATACGGCCTTGTTCCACCCCCTCAATGACGGCCTTGTTCTTCCCTCTCTATGAAGACCTTGTTGCACCCTTTGTTTGAGGGCCTTATTCCACCATCTCTATTACAGCTTTGTTCACCTTTTCAATGACGGCCTTCTTCCACCCTTTCTATGACGGCCTTCTTCCACCCTCTCTATTACAGCTTTGATCACCCTTTCATTGACAGCCTTGTTCCACACATTCTAAGAGGGCCTTGTTTTACCCTCTCTATTGCAGCTTTCTTCACCCTTTCAATGACGGCCTTGATCCACCCTTTCTATGAGGGCATTTGTCCACCATCTCTATTACAGCTTTGTTCACCCTTTCAATGATGGCCGTGTTCCAACCTTTCAATGAGGGCCTTGTTCCACCCTCTATATTACAGCCTTGGTTCACGCTTTCAATGATGGTCCTGTTCTACCCTTTCTATGAGGGCCTTGTTCCACCCTCTCTATTAAGGCTTTGTTCACCCTTTCAATGATGGCCTTGTTCCACCATTTCTATGAGGGCCTTGTTCCACCCTCTCTATTGCAGCTTTGTTCACCCTTTCAAAGATGGCCTCGTTCCACCATTTCTATTACAGCTTTGTTCAACCATTCAATGTCGGGCCTTGTTCCACCCTTTCTATGAGGGCCTTGTTCCACCCTCTCTAGTACAGCTTTGGTTTACCCTTTCAATGACGGCCTTGTTCCACCCATTCTCTGAGGGCCTTGTTTCACCCTCTCTATTACAGCTTTGTTCACCCTTTCAATGTCAGCCTTGCTCCACCCTTTCTATGAGGGCCTTCTTCCACCCTCTCTTTTACAACTTTGTTCACCCTTTCAATGATGGCCTTGTACCACCCTTTCAATGACGGCCTTGTTCCACCCTCTCTATTACAGCTTTGTTCACCCTTTCCCTGACGGCCTTGTTCCACCTTCTCTGTGATGGCCTTGTTCGACCCTTTCTATTAAAGCCTTGTTCCATCCTCACTGTGACGGCCTTGTTCCACCCTTTCTATGAGTGCCTTGTTCCACCCTCTCTATTACAGCTTTGTTCACCCATTCAATGATGGCATTCTTTCACCCTTTCTATGAGGCCCTTGTTCCACCCTCTCTATTGAAGCTTTGTTCACCCTTTCAATGACAGCCTTTTTCCATCTTTTCTATGAGTGCCTTGTTCCACCCTCTCTATTACAATTTTGTTCACCCTTTCAAATACGGCCTTGTTCCACCCCCTCAATGATGGCCTTGTTCTTCCCTCTCTATGAAGACCTTGTTGCACCCTTTGTTTGAGGGCCTTATTCCACCATCTCTATTACAGCTTTGTTCACCTTTTCAATGACGGCCTTCTTCCACCCTTTCTATGACGGCCTTCTTCCACCCTCTCTATTACAGCTTTGATCACCCTTTCATTGACAGCCTTGTTCCACATATTCTAAGAGGGCCTTGTTTTACCCTCTCTATTGCAGCTTTCTTCACCCTTTCAATGACGGCCTTGATCCACCCTTTCTATGAGGGCATTTGTCCACCATCTCTATTACAGCTTTGTTCACCCTTTCAATGATGGCCGTGTTCCAACCTTTCAATGAGGGCCTTGTTCCACCCTCTATATTACAGCTTTGGTTCACGCTTTCAATGACGGTCCTGTTCTACCCTTTCTATGAGGGCCTTGTTCCACCCTCTCTATTAAGGCTTTGTTCACCCTTTCAATGATGGCCTTGTTCCACCATTTCTATGAGGGCCTTATTCCACCCTCTCTATTGCAGCTTTGTTTCACACACTCAATGACGGCCTTGTTCCAACCTTTCAATGAGGGCCTTGTTCCACCCTCTATATTAGCGCTTTGGTTCACGCTTTCAATGACGGTCCTGTTCTACCCTTTCGATGAGGGCCTTGTTCCACCCTCTCTATTACAGCTTATTTCACCTTTTCAATGATGGCCTTGTTCCACCCTTTCTATGAGGGCCTTGTTCCACCCTCTTTATTAAGGCTTTGTTCACCCTTTCAATGATGGCCTTGTTGCACCCTTTCTATGAGGGCCTTGTTCTACCCTCTCTAGTACAGCTTTGGTTCACCCTTTCAATGATGGCCTTGTTCCACCCTTTCTATGAGGGACTTGTTCCACCCTCACTATTACAGCTTTGGTTCAGCCTTTCAATAATGGCCTTGTTCCACCCTTTCTATGAGGGCCTTGTTCCACCCTCTCTATTACAGCTTTGTTCACCTTTTCAATGACGGCCTTGTTCCACCCTTTCTATGACGGCCTTGTTCCACCCTCTCTATTACAGCTTTGATCATCCTTTCAATGATGGCCTTGTTCCACGCTTTGCAAGAGGGTCTTGTTCCACCCTCTCTATTACAGCTTTGATTCACCATTTCAATGATAGTCTTGTTCCACCCTTTCTATGAGGGGCTTGTTCCACCCTCTCTGTTACAGCTTTGATTCACCCTTTCAATGAGGGCCATGTTCCACCCTTCCTATGAGGGCCTTGTTCCACCCTCACTATTACAGCTTTGTTCACCCTTTCAATGATGGCCTTGTTACAGCTTTTCTATGAGGGCCTTGTTTCACCCTCTCTATTACAACTTTGTTCGCCCTTTCAATGACGGCCTTGTTCCACCCTCTCTGTGACGGCCTTGTTCCACCCTCTCCATTGCAGATTTGGTTCACCCTTTCAATCACGGCCTTGTTCCACCCTTTCTATGAGGGCCTTGTTCTACCCTTTCTATGAGGGCCTTGCTCCACCCTCTCTTTTACAGTTTTGTGCACCCTTTCAATGATGGCCCTGTTCCACCCTTTCTATGAGGGCATTGTTCCACCCTTTCTATTACACTTTTGTTCACTCTTTCAATGACAGCCTTGCTTCACCCTTTCTATGAGTACCTTGATCCACCCTCTCTATTACAGGCTTGTTCCACCCTCTCAATGATGACCTTCTTCCACCCCCCCAACAGCCTTGTTCCACCATCTTTGTTCACAATTTCAATGAGGGCCTTGTTCCACCCTTTCTGTGAGAGCCTTGTTCCATCCTCTCCATTACAGCTTTGTTCACCCTTTCAATGATGGTCTTGTTCCACCCTTTCTATGAGGGCCTTGATCCACCCTCTCTATTACAGCTTTGCTCACCCTTTCAATGACAGCCTTGTTCCACCCTTTCAATGAGGGCCTTGTTCCACCCTCTCAATTACAGCTTTGGTTCACGATTTCATTGATCACCTGGTTTAAGCCTTTCTGTGAGGGCCTTGTTCCACCCTCTCTATTACAGCTTTGGTTCACCCTTTCAATGACGGTTCTGTTCCACCCCTTCTATGAGGGCCTTGTTCCATCCACCCTCTCTATTACAGCTTATTTCACCTTTTCAATGACGGCCTTGTTCCACCCTTTCTATGAGGGCCTTATTCCACCCTCTCTATTAAGGCTTTGTTCACCCTTTCAATGATGGCCTTGTTCCACCCTCTCTATCGGGGCCTTGTTCCACCCTTTCTATTGCAGCTTTGTTTCACCCTTTCAATGACGGCCATGTTCCACCCTTTCTATTACAGGCTTGTTCCACCCTCTCTATTATAGCTTTGTTCACCCTTTCAATAACGGCCTTGTATCACCCTCTCTATGAGGACCTTGTTCCACCCTCTCTATTACAATTTTGTTCTCCCTTTCAATGACGGCCTTGTTCCACCCGCTCAATGACGGCCTTGTTCCACCCTCTCTATGAAGACCTTGTTGCACCCTTTCTATGAGGGCCTTGTTCCACCCTCTCTATTACAGCTTTGGTTCACCCTTTCAATGATGGCCATGTTCCACCCTTTCTATGAGGGACTTGTTCCACCCTCTCTATTAAAGCTTTGGTTCAGCCTTTCAATAACTGCCCTGTTCCACCCTTTCTATGAGGGCCTTGTTCCACCCTCTCTATTACAGCTTTGTTCACCTTTTCAATGACGGCCTTGTTCCACCCTTTCTATGATGGCCTTGTTCCACCCTCTCTATTACAGCTTTGATCACCCTTTCAATGACGGCCTTGTTCCACGCTTTGTAAGAGGGTTTTGTTCCACCCTCTCTTTTAAAGCTTTGATTTACCCTTTCTATGACAGCTTTGTTCCATCCTTTCTATGAGGGCCTTGTTCCACTCTCTCTATTTGTCAACATCAGGACAGTGCTCGCTCTACGGGTGACCAAAATGCAAAAATCCAATCTTTATGCAAGAGCATATTTCATGCATTGTTTTTATATGCAGTATGTTAACCTTTTGCATTGCAGAGTTTAACCTTGAAAAGCACTATTAATGATGTTTGCAATAACTGTTCATTTGCAAGGTATTGCTGCACGCTTACTGAGCGTGTTAGGGTTTGGTCCCTTTCTAGAACCTTCTAGAAGCTTTCCCTGCAGCATGACTGGGTGTGGATTGTGGGCTGGGCTTGACTCTATATAAGGGAGCCAGCCCAGCTCCACATGCTCAATATTCAGAGGGCCTGGTGCAGAGCAGCAGCAACTTCCTGAGCTCCTGTTCCGGAGACCTACCTTGATATTCAAGGCCTGCCCTCATTATATTGGTGATCCTTGAGCAGGGCGGTAAGGCAGAGTTCGGGCTGGGCCCCCGACCCAGTTCTCAAAGACATTCGAGTTTTGGGCCTAGTTGTGAAACTCTCAGTGTGCGTGAGTGTGATTTCATGGCATTTGCATATTCTTGTTCGAATCGGCAGAGTGCGCAATTCATTTCTAACATGTAAACCTTGGCATTCAGATCGGCAACAGTGTGCGTTATCATTTCATGGCATTCACATATTCTTGTTCGAATCGGCAGAGTGTGCGATTCATTTCTAACATGTAAACCTTGGCATTCAGATCGGCAACAGTGTGCGCGATCATTTCATGGCATTTGCATATTCTTGTTCGAATCGGCAGAGTGTGCAGTTCATTTCTAACATGTAAACCTTGGCATTCAGATCAGCAACAGTGTGCGCGATCATTTCATGGCCTTTGCACATTCTTGTTCGAATCGGCAGAATGCGCAATTCATTTCTAACATGTAAACCTTCGCATTCAGATCGGCAACAGTGTGCGCGATCATTTCTGGCATTTGCATATTCTTGTTCAAATCGCAGAGTGTGCGATTCATTTCTAATATGTAAACCTTGGCATTCAGATCGGCAACAGTGTGCGCGATCATTTCATGGCATTTGCATATTCTTGTTCGAATCGGCAGAGTGGGCGATTCAACCCTGGCGTAAAACGCTTGGCTTTTAGATCAGCAGTGTGCGCAATCATTTCATGACATTGAAAACTTTAGTGTGCTGTGTTTGTTGAGGTGCACACATTTATCCTGAGCTTTTGGATTTCTTTGACACGCTTAATTAATTGTGCAACATTCTTTGTGCATATTAAGGGCCAGATGTAGCAAGGGTTTTGCGACTCGCAAACGGCGAAAAACGCAGTTTGCGACTCGCAAACGGCGAAAAACGCAGTTTGCGAGTCGCAAAAGCCTCACTGGAATGCAGAAATGCATTTTGCGAGTCGGATCCGACTCGCAAAATGCATTTCCGAATCGCAAATAGGAAGGGGTGTTCCCTTCCTATTTGCGACTCGCAATGCTATTCATTTTCATTTGCGACCGCGAAAGCGGTCGCAAATGAAAGCGCAGTTACCATCCACTTGAAGTGGATGGTAACCCAGGCGCAAACGGGAAGGGGTCCCCATGGGACCCCTTCCCCTTTGTGTCTGGAAAAAAAAAAAAATTCAGAGCAGGCAGTGGTCCCATGGACCACTACCTGCCCTGAAAAATACCGAAACTAAAGGTTTCGTTTTTTTTTTCAAAGTGCAGCTTGTTTTCCTTTAAGGAAAACGGGTTGCACTTTGAAAAAAAAAAAACTGCTTTATTAAAAAGCAGTCACGGACATAGTGGTCTGCTGTCTCCAGCAGGCCACCATCCCCGTGAGTGGCCCTACTCGCAATGGGGTCGCAAATTGCGACCCACCTCATTAATATTAATGAGGTGGGTCTTTGCGACCCCATTGCGAGTTGCAGAAGGTGTCTGAGACACATTTCTGCATTCCAAATTGCAACTTGCAATTTGCGAGTCGCAGGGACTCGCAAATTGCAAGTCGCAATTTGGAATCTTCCTACATCTGGCCCTTAGTTCCTAATACAGTTCCTGTTGTTTCCAGGGAATGTTCAGATAGCCTTTGTCCTCATGTAAAAATGCAATGTTTATTCTGAAAAATTATTGATGAAGGTTCTTTCTTGTATTCTAGACAGTATGTGATATTTCCTGAAAAGCTCATATGAATCATTGTATTAACCCATTCTTGATTTTTCCAGGTACCTAGATTTCTTGAGGTCTAGTTATAGTCATTTCTTAGGTTATCCATGATTACAGTATAAGAACTCTTAGAACCATAGTCTATTGAAAGTCAATGTGATTATATCTTGATATTGTGTTGGTTAACCTCTTGCTTCCTACAGGTCTCCTTCCCAGCCGTTCCCTACCTAATCCCCTTTTCCCCCACTTGGACTCTCTCAGGCTCTGTGGTATATCTATTGGAGCTTTGGAGCTGTCTAGTGGTGGACATGTTGGGAACGTGCGCAGGCCCCGAGGATCTGGTCTCCCTGACAGAATAGTGAGCCCACAAATGTAATATCCTCCTCTTTTGCGTGTGTTCTCAGCATGGCCACATTGGACGAGCTAGTCAAAGTTATCACGCAGCTCCAAGCAGAGGTAGTGTCATCTAAGGATATAGCAGCCAGCTTAGCTGAGAGAGTGAGTCAGTTGCAGGAAAGGGTAGAAAAGAAGGAACAAAGTCCTTTGGGTGTGGCTTGGTCTGGTCCTCCTTCTCAAGCTTCAGGAGGTAATCCTCCTACGAACTTTTCCCTCAACGTTCCCTCAGCTATCCCCCTGGCTCCTCCAGAACGGTTTTCAGGCGATCCCCTGAAAGCGCAATCTTTCTTGGTTCAAGTGGAATTACATTTTACCTGTCGACCAAACACTTTCCCTGATGCCCAATCCTGGGTGGCCTTCTTGTTATCTTACCTGACTGGGGACGCAGCCCCCTGGGCAATCCCTCTTGTGCGTAAAGATAGTCCCCTACTTTACAATTGGAGAAATTTTGGCTGTGAGTTTGAACGAGTGTTTGATCGAAGAAAGTGACCTTGTCGGCAGATCGTGAACTATTAGACTTGCGACAAGGTAACCAAGATCTAGTTTCCTACTTAGCTAGTTTTAATCGGCTGGTAGCAGAGACATCCTGGCCTGAAGAAAAGCAAGCGGCCTTGTTC
Organism: Pleurodeles waltl; assembly: GCF_031143425.1. Classification (NCBI taxonomy): domain Eukaryota; kingdom Metazoa; phylum Chordata; class Amphibia; order Caudata; family Salamandridae; genus Pleurodeles; species Pleurodeles waltl. The sequence goes on along the minus strand of NC_090450.1, from coordinate 1,007,903,581 downwards.
TACAAAGGACTCAAGGATGAGTTAAAGGACATTCTTGCCCAGATAGATCCTCAGCCTACAGATTGTCAAGATCTAATAAACCTCGTTTTGAGATTAGATCATCGTCTTGCAGAACGACGGGGAACACGCAAAAAGACTGAGAAATATTCCTGGCATGTTCACGATCATAGCGAATCAAGAACTCAGAAAGATAGAACCCCGGAACCCATGGAAATCGGAACTATCAGGAGACCTTTGACCAAAGATGAAAAGGACCTACGTAGAAAGAACGGGCAATGTGTTTATTGCGAGTGCAAGTGTCTCTGCGCCACAGATTGTCCAATCAAACCAAAGAGCAAACGAGGTCCTGTCCAGAAAATTGCAGCCAATGTACAAGTCGAGCCGGAAAACTAGATCACCCAAGTTGTAAAGAAGGGTTGCTCTTGGGTGTCACCGTGGACCCTTCACAGCCTAGGCATCTCAAGCTGGGCATTAAAGTTCAAGTAAAGAAAAATAACTATTTCAAGAACGCCCTCGTAGATTCTGGGGCTACCGGGAACTTTGTTGATGCCCAATTGGTTCGTGCATGGGGGACCCCATGCACAAAGAAGAAGACTCCAGAGATAATAAAAGCAGTAGACGGAAAACTCTTGACTGGAGGCCCAGTAACTCTTCAGACTGTCCCCTTGTCGGTGATCTGAGATGGGGGAGATCAAAGAACCAAACATGAAGAGAAGCTCATCCTTGATGTTATCCATGCTCCTCAGTATGGAATTATCCTTGGTTTACCATGGTTAACTCATCACAATCCTGAGATTCACTGGGCAGAACGGAAAGTCATGTTCTCTTCCACCTTATGTAATGAGAAATGTCTCCAGACGTCTTGAGTCGCCAAACATTGCAACTCTCACATAGCCACTGCGGCGGAGAAAGAAGTAAAGTTGCCCTGGCAGTATTCATCCTATGAAGATGTGTTCGATGAAAGAAAAGCAGAAACCTTGCCTCCTCATAGACCTTATGACTGTCAAATTGATCTAACTCCTGGTGCGTTACTCCCTAGTTGTCGTGTGTACGCCTTGTCAGAACATGAAAATTGTCAACATCATGGCAGGGCGCGCTCTACGGGCGACTAGAATGCAAAAACCTAATAATTTCAAGCTAACATAATTTATGCATTGTGCTGATATGATGTTGTTTAACCTTTTGCATTGCAGAGTTCAATCCTGAGGCCTTATGTTCAGCATGCACATAAATACTGTTCACATGTAATGTACCGCATGCAGGCTTTCAGACTGTCAGGGTGTAGTCCCTTTCCAGGACCTTCTAAAAGCTTTCATTGCAGCATGCCTGGGTGTGGTTGGTGGGCTGGGCTAAGACTCTATAGGTGGTCATTACGACCGCCAAGATCTGACCGCCGTGCGGCCGCCAATGCGGCCGCACCCCCGCCGCAGCCATTTGGAGATCCCCGCTGGGCCGGCGGGATCACGGCCGCAACATAGGAGCCGGGTCCAAATGGAGCCGGCGGTGTTGCGGCCGTGCGACGGGTGCAGTTGCATCCTTCGCGCTTTTCACTGTCTGCACAGCAGACAGTGAAAAGCTGCATGGGGCCCTGTCAGGGGGCCCCTGCACTGCCCATGCCAGCAGTGCTGGGGCCCCCAGGGGCCCCACGACTCCCCGTTCCGCCAGCCTTTTCCTGGCGGTGCAAACTGCCAGAAAAAGGCTGGCGGTCGGGGACTCGTAATCCCCTGGGCAGCGCTGCAAGCAGCGCTGCCCAGGCGGATTATCACCGCCGGGTCAGAAGTGGCGGAATACCGCCAGGTCAGAAGTGGCGGAATACCGCCGGCCCCGGCGGTGCGACCGCGGCGGAATAATGTCCCGGGAAGCACCGCCAGCCTGTTGGCGGTGTTTCCGTCATTTTAGCCCTGGCGGTCTCGTACCGCCAGGGTCAAAATGACCACCTATGAAAGGGAGCCAGCCCAGCTACACGTGCTCACTATTCAGAGGTCCCGGTGCAGAGCAGCAGCAACTTCCTGAGCTCCTGTCCGGCGGCCTACTTTGATCCTCCAGGCCTTGCCCTTTTTCATTTTCATTGGTGATCCTAGATCAGGACGGAAAGACGGAGGTCGGGCTGGGCCCCCGACCCCGTTATCAAAGACTCTCGAGTTCTTGGGCCTAATCTTGCATGATAAACAATTTTATTCTTGTGCGTGTGAATTTGCGCTTGGTCGTTTCGTGGCATTTGCATGCTGATATTCGAATCGGCAGGACGCGCTATTCTTTTCTCATGCTTAATTCATGTTATTCATTGTGCACTACCATTCCTTGGCAGTTTCATGGTCGCATTCGAATTGGCAAAACGCGCAATTCTTTTCTCGTGCTTAATTCATGTTATTCATTGTGCGCTACCATTCTTTGACAGTTACATGGTGGTACTCGAATCGGCAAGACGCGCGATTCATTTCCTGAGTGTAATTCATGTTACTCATTGTACGCTACAATTTTAAGGCATTTACTTGGTGGCTTTCGAGTTGGCAAGTCTCGTGATTTATTCCTTGAGTCTAATTTGTGTTATTCATGGTGCACAATCATTCTATGGTATTTACTACTTATGTGAAAATCTGCAATGTGCGCAATTCATGTTCCGGTAATTTGAGAGAACAAAAAAAGCCAGAGTTCTAGATGTAATGTTATGTGTTCTTAATATGTTTCTCAAACACGATTCATATGATGTTTTAGAAATCATTCAGATTGTTTCCTGATTCTCATGCAAAGGATAATACTTGAATCTGAAAGTTGCATTTAACCTTTCTTGATTCCCTCACAGGTATCCAGTCATCCTGAAGCCTAGTCATTTTAAGTCTATGCTTAGGTTGTCCATGTTTTCAGAATGACAATGCTTAGAGTCATAGCCTAGTATTGATTCATATAATGTAACTTTGATATTGTGTGTTTTAACCTTTTTGCTTCCTACAGCTCTCCTTCCCAGCTGTTCCCTTCCTAATCCCCTTTTCCCCACTTGGACTCTCTTAGGCTCTGTGACAATTCTAATCAGAGTATTGGAGCTGTCTTGTGGTGGAAGTGTTGGGAGCATGCACAGACCCCGAGGATCTGGTGACTCTGACAAAAATCAACACTTACGAAAGTACCTAGATCAATTTTTAGAGAATGGCTTCATCCGCCCTTCCAAGTCTCCTGCAGCCTCTCCTTTGTTTTTTTTCTCCAAGGCTAATGGGGATATTCGAACCTCTTATTGACTATAGGGGTTTGAACAAGATCACAGTCAAGAACAAATACCCCTTGCCTCTGATTCCTGTCTTGTTGGACCAAGTGAAAAAAGCAAAAATCTACACTAAGTTTGATTTACGAGGTGCTTACCATTTAGTCAGAAATAGAGAAGATGACGAATGGAAAACTGCGTTCAAGACAAGATATGATCTTTTTGAATACACTGTCATGCCCTTTGGACTGTGCTATGCTCCAGCAGCATTTCAATTTTTCATGACTGACGTCCTTAGAGAGTATCTAGACATATTTGCAATAGTCTATATTGGTGATATTTTAATCTACTCTGACAATGAAGCCGAACATGTACAACATGTCGAGAAGATTCTCACAGCTCTTCGAAAGCATCATTTATATTGCAAACTAACCAAGTGTGAATTTCATGTTACCACAGTTGAGTTTTTAAGGGTTATCCTTACCCCTCAAGGTATGATCATGGCAGAAAAGAAAGTACAAGCAGTATCCGATTGGCCCACTCCAAAGACTGTTCGAGATGTACAGTGCTTCCTGGGTTTTGCAAACTTTTATTGCAGGTTTATAAACCATTTCTCTCAGACAGTGGCGCCAATCACCAAGTTATTGAGAAAGAAAGAAAAATTTGTGTGGTCTCCAGAAGCTGACAAAGCCTTTTCAACTTTGAAAGAAGCTTTTTCCACTGCCCCAGTCTTGACTCACCCTGATGTGGATCGTCCATTCATAGTTGAAGCAGATGCCTCAGATGTGGCAATTGGTGCAGTCTTGTCACAACGAAGTAAAGACACTGGTCAACTTCATCCTGTAGCTTACATGTCTCGAAAACTGAACGAAGCCGAACTGAACGATGTCATTGCTGAGAAAGAGCTTCTGGCGATCCGTGATGACTTTAAAGAGTGGAGACATCATTTGTTAGGTGCCAAGTACACTATCACAGTATACACCGATCATCGCAATCTCCAGTTCATGAGTTCAGCTAGACTTTTGACTCCTCAGCAATTACGCTGGATGCTGTTTTTGCGGAGTTCAATTTTGTGGTAACTTTTTGCCCTGGTAAAGATAATCGCAAAGCTGACACCTTGTCCCGCCAAGAGTCTACCACGCTACCCACAATCCAGCCTTCCAGAGCTATCATTGCTCCAGACAAGGTCCTCTACATCATAAGGAATGAAGACTTCTTAGAAGAAATCCGTAATTCCTTCACCATTGAAAAATGGCAGACATGGGCTCAAGCAGATCCCAAAAGATCAATCAAGCAAGGACTACCTTTCCATGATGCAAGTTTGTTTGTGCCCACTACCAAGCATCGCAAGTTAGTATTTCATTGGTTGTATGTTATACCTACGGCAGGTCACCCAGGCACTCCTAAAACTCTTGAATTAATCCAACACTACTTTTGGTGGCCTACTCTGACAAAAGACGTCAAAACAATGGTCACTAATTGCGAAGTCTGTGCTCGCATCAAGACAAGTCATTCAAAACCGAAAGGTTTGTTGCATCCGCTCCCAACTCCACTTCGACCTTGGGAACACATCTCGTTAGACTTCATTACAGGTCTATCAGTTGTTCAACAGCACTCAGTAATCCTTGTGGTGGTAGACAGTCTCACGAAATATAGACATTTCATTGCCTGCAACAAATTGCCCACCTGCAGTGAACTGGCAACCATCCTTCTCAATAGAGTGGTCCGTTATCACAGGCTGCCGAGAATGATTCTCTCCGATCGAGGATCGCGATTTGCCTCCAACTTCTGGAAAACGTGGTGCAAAACTATTCAAGTTCCATCCACACTATCTACTAGCCATCATCCTCAAACAGATGGCCAAACTGAGAGACTGAATCAGACATTAAAACAATACCTGCGTGCTTACGCTGAGAAAGCACTTCATTCCTGGACATCAATGCTCTGGTTAGCTGAACTAGCCTACAATAACTCGTTTCACACCTCCACTGGTGTCACACCCTTTTTTGGTTTGTTTGTCTACCATCCTGATACCTTGCCAATCACGATTCCTCAAGAAAGTTCTCTTACACCAGCTGTGTCGGAAACTATTCAACAACTCCATCAAACCCAGAAACTGATTCAACAGCTTCTAGAAAAAGCTAAACAAAAATACAAAAAGCACTACAACAAGAAACATTGTGATGGACCTCAGTATCAACCAGGTGATAAAGTGTGGCTTTCTACACGACATATTGACTTCAAGAAAAAGCACATTTAATCCCAAATTCATAGGTCCTTACACTGTTCTCCAGCAAATTAATCCAGAGACCTGTAAACTGCAGTTGCCCTGGTCACTACGTATTCATCCGGTGTTCCATACTTCCCTCCTGAAAAAAGCAGTCCAGAAGGTACGTTCCCAACCAGCTCCAGTTCTAGTACAGGGGGAATTGGAATACGAAGTTAAACAGGTGTTGGATTCCAAACTTAGAGGTCGTAACCTGTGGTATCTGATCTCTTGGAAAGGTTACGGTCCTGAAAGCAACTCATGGGTCTCCGCATCTGACATTCATGCTCCATGACTAGTGAGACGTTTTCATCGTCTTAACCCAGGCAAACCAGGCCCTAGAGCATGTTTGGGAGAGGGGAGTACTGTCAACATCAGGACAGTGCGCACTCTACGGGTGACAAAAATGCAAAAACCCAGTCTTTATGCAAGAGCATAATTCATCCATTGTGTTTATATGCAGTATGTTAACCTTTTGCATTGCAGAGTTTAACCTTGAAAAGCACTATTAATGATGTTTGCAATAACTGTTCATTTGCAAGGTATTGCTGCAGGCTTACTGAGTGTGTTAGGGTGTGGTCCCTTTCTAGGACCTTCTAGAAGCTTTCCCTGAAGCATGAGTGGCTGTGGTTTGTGAAGTGGGCTTGACTCTATATACGGGAGACAGCCCAGCTCCACGTGCTCACTATTCAGAGGTCCCGGTGCAGACCAGCAGTAACTTCCTGGGCTCCTGTTCCGGAGGCCTACCTTGATATTCAAGGCCTGTCCTCATTATATTGGTGATCCTTGAGAAGGGCAGTAAGGCGGAGGTTGGGCTGAGCCCCCAACCCCCGTTCTCAAAGACATTCGAGTTTTGGGCCTAGTTGTGAAACTCTCTGTGTGCGTGAGTGTGATTTCATGGCATTTGCATTTTCTTGTTCGAATTGGCAGAGTGCGCAGCTTATATCTAACACATAAACCTTGGCATTCAGATCGGCAACAGTGTGCGTGATCATTTCATGGCATTTGCATATTCTTGTTCGAATCGGCAGAGTGCGTGATTCAACCCTGGCACAAAACGCTTGGCTTTTAGATCATCAGTGTGCGCGATCATTTCATGACATTGAAAACTTTGGTGTGCAGTGTTTGTTGAGGTGCACACATTTATCCTGAGCTTTTGGATTTCTTTGGCACGCTTAATTCAAAGTGCGACATTCTTTGTGCATATTAAGGGCCAGATGTATAAAAAAGAAAATTTGCGAGTTGCAAATTGCGTGTCCATGTGACTCGCAATTTGCAACTCCCAAATTGGTATGCAGTACGGTGTCTCAGACACCGTCTGCGAGTCGCTATGGGGTCGCAATGACCCACCTCATTAATATTAATGAGATGGGTCGCAAATTGCGGCCCCATAGCGAGTCTAGGCACTCGCAAACATGAAGGCCTGCTGTCGTCAGCAGACCTCCATGTTCGTGACTGCTTTCTCAATAAAGCAGTTTTTTTTTTTAAGTGTAGCCCGTTTTCCTTAAAGGAAAACGAGCTGCACTTAAAAAAAAAACGAAACCTTTAGTTTCGGTATTTTTTCAGGGCAGGTAGTGGTCCCTTGGACCACTACCTGCCCTGAAAAAATAGTATTGGGTCCATTCGCAAAGGGGAAGGGGTCCCATGGGGACCCCTTCCAATTTGCGAGTGGGTTACCATCCACTTGAAGTGGATGGTAACTGCGACACCCTTTGCGACCGCATATGCGGTCGCAAATGGTATTGCATGCCATTCCGAATCGCAAATAAGAAGGGAACACCCCTTCCTATTTGCGATTCTGAAATGCATATTGCGAGTCGGTCCCGACTCGCAATATGCATTTCTGCATAGCAAAGAGGCATTTGCCCCTCGCAAACGGCGATTTTTGCCATTTGCGACGCGCAAATCCTTTGCTACATCTGGCCCTTAGTTCCTAATACAGTTCCTGTTGTTTCCAGGGAATGTTCAGATAGCCTTTGTCCTCATGTAAAAATGCAATGTTTATTCTGGAACTATTGATGAAGGTTCTTGTATTCTAGACAGTATGTGATATTTCCTGAAAAGCTCATATGAAACATTGTATTAACCCATTCTTGATTTTTCCAGGTACCTAGATTTCTTGAGGTCTAGTTATAGTCATTTCTTAGGTTATCCATGATTACAGTATAAGAACTCTTAGAAGCATAGTCTATTGAAAGTCAATGTGATTATATCTTGACATTGTGTTGTTTAACCATTTGCTTCCTACAGGTCTCCTTCCCAGCTATTCCCTACCTAATCCCCTTTTCCCCCACCTGGACTCTCTCAGGCTCTGTGGTATATCTATCGGAGCTTTGGAGCTGTCTAGTGGTGGATATGATGGGAACGTGTGCAAGCCCCGAGTATCTGGTCTCCCTGACACTATTACAGCTTATATTCACCTTTTCAATGAGGGCCGTGTTCCACCCTTTCTATCAGGGACTTGTTCCACCCTCTCTATTACAGCTTTGTACAACCTTTCAATGATGGCCTTGTTCCACCTTTTCCATGAGTGACTTGTTCCACCCCCTCTATTACAGCTTTGTTCACCCGTTTAATAATGGCCTTGTTGCACCCTTTCTATGAGGGCCTTGTTCCACCCTCTCTATTACAGCTGTGTTCACCCTTTTAATAATGGCCTTGTGGCACCCTTTCTCTGAGGGCCTTGTTCCACTCTCTCTATTATTACAGCTCTGTTCCACCCTCTCTATTACAGCTTTGGTTTACCCTTTCAATGGCGACCTTGTTCCACCCTTTCTGTGAGGAACTTGTTCCACCCTCTCTATTACAGCTTTGGTTCACCCTTTCAATTACGGTTTTGTTCCAGCCTTTCTATGAGGTCCTTGTTCCACCCTCTCTAATACAGATTTGTTTCACAATTTCAATGACGGCCTTGTTCCACCCTATCTATGAGGACCTTGTTCCACCATCTCTATTACACTTTTGTTTACCCTTTCAATGACGGCCTTGTTCAATCACCTCTATGACAGCCTTGTTTCACCCTCTCTATTACAGCTTTGTTTCAACCTCTCAATGATGGCATTGTTCCATCTTTTCTATGAGGGCTTTTTTCCACCCTCTCTATTACAGCTTTGGTTCACCCTTTCAATGACGGCCTTGTTCCACCCTCTCTATTACAGCTTTGTTCACGCTTTCAATGATGGCATTGTTCCACCCTTTCGATGAGGACCTTGTTCCACCCTCTCTATTGAAGCTTTGTTCACCCTTTCAATGATGGCCTTGTCCACCTTTTCTATGAGGGCCTTGTTCCACCCTCTCTATTACAGCTTTGTTCACCCTTTCAATTACGTCCTTGTCCACCTTTTCTATGAGGGCCTTGTTCCACTCTCTCTATTACAGCTTTCTTCACCCTTTCAATGATGGCCTTGTTGCTCCCTTTCTCTGAGGGCCTTGTTCCACCCTCTCTATTACAGCTTTGTTCCACCCTCTCTGTGACAGCCTTGTTCCAACCTTTCTATGAGGGCCTTGTTCCACCATCTCTATTACAGCTTTGGTTCAACCTCTCAATGACGGCATTGTTCCATCCTTTCTATGAGGGCCTTGTTCCACCCTCTCTATTGCAGCTTTGTTCACCCATTCAATGACGGCCTTGTTCCAACCTTTCTATGAGGGCCTTGCTCCACCCTCTCTATTATAGCTTTGTTCACCCTTTCAATGATTGCCTTGTTCCACCCCTTCTATGAGGGCTTTGTTCCACCCTCTCTATTACAACTTTGTTAACCCTTTCAATGACAGCCTTGTTCCACCCTTTCTATGAGGGCCTTGCACCACCCTCTCTATTACAGCTTTCTTCAGCCTTTCAATGATGGCCCTTTTCCGCCCGTTCTATGAAGGCCTTGCTCCACCCTCTCTATTACAGCTTTAGTTCACCCTTTCAATGACGGCCTTGTTCCACCCTTTCAATGAGGGCCTTGGTCCATCCTCTGTATTTCAGCTTTGTTCACCCTTTCAATGACGGCCTTGTTCTACCCTTTCAATGAGGGCCTTGTTCTACCCTCTCTATTACAGCTTTGTTCACCCTTTCAATGAAGGCCTAGTTCCACCCTTTCTATGAGGGCCTTGTTCCACCCTATCTATTACAGCTTTGTTCACCCTTTCAATGACGGCCTTGTCCACCTTTTCTATGAGGGCCTTGTTCCAAACTCTCTATTACAGTTTTCTTCAACCTTTCAATGAGGGCCTTGTTCTACCCTTTCTATGAGGGACTTGTTCCACCCCCTCTATTACAGCTTTGTTCACACTTTCAATGATGGCCTTGTTCCACCCTTTCTATGAGGGCCTTGCTCCACCCTCTCTATTACAGCTTTGTTCACCCTTCTAATAATGGCCTTTTTGCACCCTTTCTATGAGGGCCTTGTTCCACCCTCTCTATTACAGCTTTGTTCCACCCTCTCTGTGACGGCCTTGTTCCACACTCTCTATTACAGCTGTGTTCACCCTTTCAATGATGGCCCTGTTCCACCCTTTCAATAAGGGCCTTGTTCCACCCTCTTTATTACAGCTTTGTTCACCCTTCCAATGATGGCCTTGTTCCACCCTCTCTATTACAGCTTTGTTCACCCATTCAATGACGGCCTTGTTCCAACCTTTCTATGAGGGCCTTGCTCCACCCTCTCTATTATAGCTTTGTTCACCCTTTCAATGATTGCCTTGTTCCACCCCTTCTATGAGGGCCTTGTTCCACCCTCTCTAGTACAACTTTGTTAACCCTTTCAATGACAGCCTTGTTCCACCCTTTCTATGAGGGCCTTGCACCACCCTCTCTATTTCAGCTTTCTTCAGCCTTTCAATGATGGCCCTTTTCCGCTCGTTCTATGAAGGCCTTGCTCCACCCTCTCTATTACAGCTTTAGTTCACCCTTTCAATGACGGCCTTGTTCCACCCTTTCAATGAGGGCCTTGGTCCATCCTCTGTATTTCAGCTTTGTTCACCCTTTCAATGACGGCCGTTTTCTACCCTTTCAATGAGGGCCTTGTTCTACCCTCTTTATTACAGCTTTGTTCACCCTTTCAATGAAGGCCTTGTTCCACCCTTTCTATAAGGGCCTTGTTCCACCATCTTTATTACAGCTTTGTTCACCCTTCCAATGATGGCCTTGTTCCACCATCTCTATTAAAGCTTTGTTCAACCTTTCAATGTCGGCCTTGTTCCACCCTTTCTATGAGGGCCTTGTTCCACCCTCTCTATTACAGCTTTCGTTTACCCTTTCAATGACCGCCTTGTTCCACCCTTTCTATGAGGGACTTGTTCCACACTTTCTATTACAGCTTTGGTTCACCCTTTCAATTATGGTTTTGTTCCAGCCCTTTTATGAGGGTCTTGTTCCACCCTCTCTAATACAGCTTTGTTTCACCCTTTCAATGACGGCCTTGTTCCACCCTTTCAATGACGGCCTTGTTCCATCCTCTCTATGACAGCCTTGTTCCACCCTCTCTATTACAGCTTTGTTCACCTTTCAATGATGGCCTTTTTGCACACTTTCTATGAGGGCCTTGTTCCACCCTATTTATTACAGCTTTGTTCACCCTTTCAATGACAGCCTTGTTCCACCCTTTCTATGAGGGCCTTGCACCACCCTCTCTATTACAGCTTTCTTCAGCCTTTCAATGATGGCCCTTTTCCGCTCGTTCTATGAAGGCCTTGCTCCACCCTCTCTATTACAGCTTTAGTTCACCCTTTCAATGACGGCCTTGTTCCACCCTTTCAATGAGGGCCTTGGTCCATCCTCTGTATTTCAGCTTTGTTCACCCTTTCAATGACGGCCGTTTTCTACCCTTTCAATGAGGGCCTTGTTCTACCCTCTCTATTACAGCTTTGTTCACCCTTTCAATGAAGGCCTTGTTCCACCCTTTCTATGAGGGCCTTGTTCCACCCTATCTATTACAGCTTTGTTCACCCTTTCAATGACGGCCTTGTCCACCTTTTCTATGAGGGCCTTGTTCCAAACTCTCTATTACAGTTTTCTTCACCCTTTCAATGAGTGCCTTGTTCTACCCTTTCTATGAGGGACTTGTTCCACCCCCTCTATTACAGCTTTGTTCACCCTTGTAATAATGGCCTTTTTGCACCCTTTCTATGAGGGCCTTGTTCCACCCTCTCTATTACAGCTTTGTTCCACCCTCTCTGTGAAGGCCTTGTTCCACACTCTCTATTACAGCTGTGTTCACCCTTTCAATGAGGGCCTTGTTCCACCCTTTCTATAAGGGCCTTGTTCCACCCTCTTTATTACAGCTTTGTTCACCCTTCCAATGATGGCCTTGTTCCATCATCTCTATTACAGCTTTGTTCAACCTTTTAATGTCGGCCTTGTTCCACCCTTTCTATGAGGGCCTTGTTCCACCCTCTCTATGTCACGGTTTCGGGCGGGTCTGATCAGGACTTTGGTTGGGACACCCCTTGAGGTCACCGAATATCCTAAAGAGGTAGTACACTGGGGCAGAGGAGCAGCTAAAGGCATACACGGAAAGGACAGCTATGGATAGGCACAGGAAACAGGAAAGTTAAAGCAGAGCAACCCTTGTGTGAACAAACAGGAAACGGATTACCAGTGGACAAACACGCTGGGGTTGTACACAGAGTAAGGCGCAGAACCTCCCACAGTGACAGGGAATCTCAATGCCTCTGTGCAGTTTGCTCTTACAGATAGTCACCCTGCCAGCCCCATAGAAAGGAGGCAGCAGAAGTGATTCTGTCTCTGGACCCTAGAGCACAAACAAGGATAGTACTTACATACACAGGACACGCTCTTGTGGGTCCAGCTGGAAACACAGTGGCGATTCCTGAGAAAACAGCAATAGCACACTGTCACTGTTAGGCACAAAATACAACATATAACACTGGACAAGGATGGGGGCTGGAATTGCCTCCTGGAAACCAGGAACCAACCCCAGTACACAGGAGGACACGTATACACTGGTGAAGACTGATAGAACACTTACCAGACACAAACAACCAAGAAGAAACAGAAACAGAAGGGAACAAACTAAGAGGCAGAGGCAAGAACTAGGAACAGGCTCAGGCTGAAGCAAAGGCGGGACTAGGACTTGAAAACAGGGCGCAAACTTCTGGCTGGGACAAACAGAGACAGGACTGGGAAACTGAGAGCAGGCTCTGGCTGGAACAGGCAAGGACAGGACTGGAATACAGGGAGTAGGAATGAGTAGTAAACAGGACTGGGAAACAGAGAGCAGGTTCAGGCTGAAACAAGGCAGGAGCAGGGCAGAGAAACAGGGAGCAGGCTCTGGAAGAAACAAACAGGTACAAGGCTAAGAAGTAGGGAGCAGACTCTGGCTGGAACAATCAGGAACAGGGCAGAGAAACAGGAAACAGGATCAGGCTGGAACAGAACAGGAACAAAACTGGAACACCATCCAACAAGGGGTCTGTAACACAAAGGAATTGAAGTAAAATGCAAGACGGGGAGCTTGAGGAAATGGTTGCTTATAAGCAGTTCCAAGCTGGGCTGCACAGGAGAGGTTTCAGGTGTGTGTGGTTTCGGACACTTGCAAGTCCTGGAGGAGAGGATCCAGTGAAAAGGAGCAACTGGACTTCTCCCATTGAAAACAATGGGAAACAGAATCCGGGTTTTTCTGACTACCAAGCTGTGCATTATGGGATTTGCAGTCCCAAGAAGCAATTGTAGTCCTACACAAGTGTACCATGGAGAAAAGAGAAACAAACAGGAGTCAGCAAGGGACTCTAGATAGGTGTTCAAGGTGATTCCCAGGCTTCTGACAGCCCCCTTACAGCACCCCCTGGAAATGGGACGACTGAGTCGTAACACTCTATTACAGCTTTCGTTTACCCTTTCAATGACCGCCTTGTTCCACCTTTTCTATGAGGGACTTGTTCCACCCTTTCTATTACAGCTTTGGTTCACCCTTTCAATGACGGTTTTGTTCCAGCCCTTCTATGAGGGTCTTGTTCCACCCTCTCTAATACAGCTTTGTTTCACCCTTTCAATGACAGCCTTGTTCCACCCTTTCAATGACGGCCTTGTTCCATCCTCTCTATGACAGCCTTGTTTCACCCTCTCTGTTACAGCTTTGGTTCAACCTCTCAATGATGGCATTATTCCATCCTTTCTATGAGGGCCTTGTTCTACTCTCTCTATTACAGCTTTGGTTCACCCTTTCAATGACGGCCTTGTTCGTCCCTTTCTATGACGGCCTTGTTCCACCCTCTCTATTACAGCTTTGTTCACCTTTCAATGATGGCCTTTTTGCACCCTTTCTATGAGGGCCTTGTTCCACCCTATTTTTTACAGCTTTGTTCACCCTTTCAATGAGGGCCTTGTTCCACCCTCTTTATTACAGCTTTGTACACCCTTTCACTGACGGCCTTGTTCCACCCTCTCTGTGATGGCCTTGTTCCACCCATTCTATTAAAGCCTTGTTCCATCCTCTCTGTGATGGCAATGTTCCACCCTTTCTATGAGGGCCTTGTTCCACCCTCTCTAGTAGAGCTTTGGTTCACCCTTTCAATGACGGCCTTGTTCTACCATATCTATGAGGGCCTTGTTCCACCCTCTCTATTACAGCTTTGTTCAACCTTTCAATGACAGCCTTGTCCACCTTTTCTATGAGGGCCTTGTTCCACTCTCTCTATTACAGCTTTCTTCACCCTTTCAATGATGGCATTGTCTCACCATTTCTATGAGGGCCTTTTCCACCCCCTCTGTTACAGCTTTGTTCACACTTTCAATGACGGCCTTGTTCCACCTTTTCTATGAGGGCCTTGATCCACCCTACGTATTACAGCTTTGTTCACCCTTTCCATGACGGGCTTGTTCCACCCTTTCTACGAGGGCCTTGTTCCACCCTCTCTACTACAGATTTTTTCACCCTTTCAATGACGGCCTTGTCCACCTTTTCTATGAGGGCCTTGTTCCACACTCTCTATTACAGCTCTCTTCACCCTTTCAGTGATGGCCTTGTTCCACCCTTTCTATGAGGGCCTTGTTCCACCCCCTGTATTGCAGCTTTGTTCACACTTTCAATGATGGCCTTGTTCCACCCTTTCTATGAGGGCCTTTCTCCACCCTCTCTATTACAGCTTTGTTCACCCTTCTAATAATGGCCTTTTTGCACCCTTTCTATGAGGGCCTTGTTCCAACCTCTCTATTACAGCTTTGTTACACCCTCTCTGTGACGGCCTTCTACCACGCTCTCTATTACAGCTTTGTTCACCCTTTCAATGACGGCATTGTTGCACCATTTCTACAAGGGCCTTGTTCCACCCTCTTTATTACAGCTTTGTTCACCCTTTCAATGATGGCCTTGTTCCACCATCTCTATTACAGCTTTGTTCAACCTTTCAATGTTGGCCTTGTTCCACCCTTTCTATGAGGGACTTGTTTCACCCTCTCTATTACAGCTTTGGTTTACCCTTTCAATGGCGACCTTGTTCCACCCTTTCTGTGAGGAACTTGTTCCACCCTCTCTATTACAGCTTTGGTTCACCCTTTCAATTACAGTTTTGTTCCAGCCTTTCTATGAGGTCCTTGTTCCACCCCCTCTAATACAGATTTGTTTCACAATTTCAATGACGGCCTTGTTCCACCCTATCTATGAGGACCTTGTTCCACCATCTCTATTACACTTTTGTTTACCCTTTCAATGACGGCCTTGTTCAATCCTCTCTATGACAGCCTTGTTTCACCCTCTCTATTACAGCTTTGTTTCAACCTCTCAATGATGGCATTGTTCCATCTTTTCTATGAGGGCTTTTTTCCACCCTCTCTATTACAGCTTTGTTCACGCTTTCAATGATGGTCTTTTTGCACCCTTTCTATGAGGGCCTTGTCCCCACCCTCTCTATTAGAGCTTTGGTTCACCCTTACAATGATGGCCTTGTTCCATACTCTCTGTGACAGCCTTGTTCCACCCTCTCTATTACAGCTTTGTTCACCCTTTCAATGACGGCCTTCTTCCACCCTTTTCATGAGGGCCTTGTTCCACCCTCTCTATTAGAGCTTTGGTTCACCCTTTCAATGATGGCCTTGTTCCTTCCTCTCTGTGACAGCCTTGTTCCACCCTCTCTATTACAGCTTTGTTCACCCTTTCAATGACGGCCTTCTTACACCCTTTCTATGAGGGCCTTGTCCACCCTCTCTATTACAGCTTTGTTCACCCTTTCAATGACAACCTTGTTCCACCCTCTCTATGATGGCCTTGTTCCACCCTTTCTATGTGAGCCTTGTTCCTCCCTCTCTATTACAGCATTGTTCACCTTTTCAATGACGGCCTTGTTGCCCCCTTTCTATGAGGGCCTTGTTCCACCCTCTCTATTACAGCTTTGTTCACCTTTTCAATGATGTTCTTGCTCCACCCTTTCTATAAGGGTGTTGTTCCACCCTCTCTATTACAGTTTTGTTCACAACTTCAATGAGTGCCTTGTTCCACCCTTTCTATGAGTGCCTTGTTACACTCTCTCTATTACAGCTTTGATTCACCCTTTCAATGACGGCATTCTTCCACCCTTTCTATGAGGGCCTTGTTCCACTCTCTCTATTACAGTCTTGTTTCACCCTCTCAATGACTGCCTTATTGCATTCTTTCTATGAGGTCCTTGTTCCTCCCTCTCTTTGGTAGCCATATTCCTACCTCTCTATTACAGCTTCAGTTCACCCTTTCAATGACGGCCTTGTTCCACCCTATTTATGACGGCCTTGTTCCACCCTCTCCATTACAGCTTTGTTCACACTTTCAATTATGGCCTTGTTGCCCCCTTTCTATGAGGGCCTTGTTCCACCCTCTCTATTACAGCTTTGTTCACCTTTTCAATGATGTTCTTGCTCCACCCTTTCTATAAGGGTGTTGTTCCACCCTCTCTATTACAGTTTTGTTCACAACTTCAATGAGTGCCTTGTTCCACCCTTTCTATGAGTGCCTTGTTACACTCTCTCTATTACAGCTTTGATTCACCCTTTCAATGACGGCATTCTTCCACCATTTCTATGAGGGCCTTGTTCCACTCTCTCTATTACAGTCTTGTTTCACCCTCTCAATGACTGCCTTATTGCATTCTTTCTATGAGGTCCTTGTTCCTCCCTCTCTTTGGTAGCCATATTCCTACCTCTCTATTACAGCTTCAGTTCACCCTTTCAATGACGGCCTTGTTCCACCCTATCTATGACGGCCTTGTTCCACCCTCTCCATTACAGCTTTGTTCACACTTTCAATTATGGCCTTGTTCCACCCTTTCTATGAGGAATTGGTTCCACCATCTCTCTTAAAGCGTTGTTCACCCTTTCAATGACGTTCTTGTTCCACCCTTTCTATGAGGGCCTTGTTCCAACCTCTCTATAACATATTTATTCACCCTTTCAATGAAGGCCTTGTTCCACCCTCTTTTGATAGCCATGTTCCACCCTCTCTATTACAGCTTTAGTTCACCCTTTCAATGATGGCCTTGTTCCACCCTTTCTATTAGGGCCTTATTCCACCCTCTCTATTACATCTTTGTTCACCCTTTCAATGATGTCCTTGTTCCACCCTCTCTTTGATAGCCATGTTCCACCCTCTCTATTACAGCTTTACTTTACCCTTTCAATGACTGCCTTGTTCCACCCTTTCTATGAAGGCCTTGTTCCACCATCGCTAGTACAGCTTTGTTCACCCTTTCAATGATGCCCTTGGTCCACCCTTTCTATCAGGGCCTTGTTCCACTGTCTCTATTACAGCTTTGTTCACCCTTTCAATGATGGCCTTGTTCCACCCTTTCTATTAGGGCCTTGTTCCATCCTCTCTATTTCAGCTTTGTTCACCCTTTCAATGATGGCCTTGTTCCACCCTTTCTATGAGGGCCTTGTTCAACCCTCTCTATTACAGCTTTGTTCACCCATTCAATGATGGCATTGTTCCACCCTTTCTATGAGGGCCTTGTTCCACCCTCTCTAATACAGTTTTGTTCACCCTTTCAATGACGGCCTTGTTCCACCCTTTCTATGAGGTCCTTGTTCCACCCTCGCTATTACAGCTTTGTTCACCCTTTCAATGACCGCCTTGTTCCACCCTTTCTATGAGGACTTGGTTCCACCATCTCTATTAAAGCGTTGTTCACCCTTTCAATGACGGCTTTGTTCCACCCTTTCTATGAGGGCCTTGTTCCAACCTCTCTATTACATCTTTATTCACCCTTTCAATGAAGGCCTTGTTCCACCCTCTCTTGATAGCCATGTTCCACCCTCTCTATTACAGCTTTAGTTCACCCTTTCAATGATGGCCTTTTTCCACCCTTTCTATGAGGGCCTTGTTCCACCCTCTCTATTACATCTTTGTTCACCCTTTCAATGATGGCCTTGTTCCACCCTCTCTTTGATAGCCATGTTCCACCCTCTCTATTACAGCTTTACTTCACCCTTTCAATGACTGCCTTGTTCCACCCTTTCTATGAAGGCCTTGTTTCACCCTCTCTATTACAGCTTTGTTCACTCTTTCAATGACGGCCTTGTTCCACCCCTTCTATGAGGGCCTTGTTCCACCATCTCTAGTACAGCTTTCTTCACCCTTTCAATGACGCCCTTGGTCCACCCTTTCTATCAGGGCCTTGTTCCATCGTCTCTATTACAGCTTTGTTCACCATTTCAATGACTGCCTTGTTCCACCCTTTCTATTAGGGCCTTGTTCCATCCTCTCTATTTCAGCTTTGTTCACCCTTTCAATGATGGCATTGTTCCACCCTTTCTATGAGGGCCTTGTTCCACCCTCTCTATTACAGTTTTGTTCACCCTTTCAATGACGGCCTTGTTCCACCCTTTCAATGAGGGCCTTGTTCCACCTTTTCTATTACAGCTTTGTTCACCCTTTCAATTACGGCCTTGTTCCACCCTTTCTACGAAGGCCTTGTTCCACCCTCTTTATTAGAGCTTTGGTTCACCCTTTCAAAGACGGCCTTGTTCAACCCTTTCTATGAGGGCCTTGTTCCACCCTGTCTATTAGGGCCTTGTTCCACCATCTCTAGTAAAGCTTTGTTCACCTTTTCAATGACGACCTTGGTCCACCCTTTCTATCAGGGCCTTGTTCCACCGCCTCTATTACAGCTTTGTTCACCCTTTCAATGACGACCTTGTTCCACCATTTCTATTAGGGCCTTGTTCCATCCTCTCTATTTCAGCTTTGTTCACCCTTTCAATGATGGCCTTGTTCCACCCTTTCTATGAGGGCCTTGTTTAACCCTCTCTATTACAGCTTTGTTCACCCATTCAATGATGGCATTCTTCCACCCTTTCTATGAGGGCCTTGTTCCACCCTCTCTATTACAGCTTTGTTCACCCTTTCAATGACGGCCTTGTTCCACCCTTTCAATGAGGGCCTTGTTCCACCTTTTCTATTACAGCTTTATTCACCCTTTCAATGACGGCCTTGTTCCACCCTTTCTATGAAGGCCTTGTTCCACCCTCTCTATTCGAGCTTTGGTTCACCCTTTCAAAGACGGCCTTGTTCAACCCTTTCTATGAGGGCCTTGTTCCACCCTGTCTATTACAGCTTTGTTCACCCTTTCAATGACGGCCTTGTTCCACCCTTTCTATGAGGGCCTTGTTCCACCCCCTCTATTACAGCTTTGTTCAAACTTTCAATGATGGCCTTGTTCCACCCTTTCTATGAGGGCCTTGGTCCACCCTATCTATTACAGATTTGTTCACCCTTCTAATAATGTCCTTTTTGCACCCTTTCTATGAGGGCCAAGTTCCAACCTCTCTATTACAGCTTTGCTCCACCCTCTCTGTCACAGCTTTGTTCCACCCTCTCTGTCACAGCCTTGTTCCACTCACTCTATTACTGCTTTGTTCACCCTTTCAATGATGGCCTTGTTAAACCCTTTCTATAAGGGCCTTGTTCCACCCTCTTTATTACAGCTTTGTTCACCCTTTCAATGTCGGCCTTGTTCCACCCTTTCTATGAGGGCCTTGATCCACTCTCTCTATTACAGCTTTGGTTTAACCTTTCAAGGACGGCCTTGCTCCACCCTTTCTATGAGGGACTTGTTCCACCCTCTCTATTACAGCTTTGGTTCACCCTTTCAATGAAGTTTTTTTTCCAGCCTTTCTATGAGGGCCTTGTTCCACCTTCTCTAATACAGCTTTGTTTCACCCTTTCAATGACAGCCTTGTTCCACCCTTTCAATGATGGCCTTGTTCCATCCTCTCTATGACAGCCTTGTTTCACCCTCTCTATTACAGCTTTGGTTCAACCTCTCAATGATGGCATTGATCCATCTTTTCTATGAGGGCCTTGTTCCACCCTCTCTATTACAGCTTTGGTTCACCCTTTCAAAGACGGCCTTCTTCCTCCCTTTCTATGACGGCCTTGTTTCACCCTCTCTATTACAGCTTTGTTCACCCTTTGAATGTTGGCCTTGTTCCATCCTCTCTATGACAGCCTTGTTTCACCCTCTCTATTACAGCCTTGTTTCACCGTCTCAATGACGGCCTTGTTTCATCCTTTCTATGAGGGCCTTGTTCCACCCTCTCAATTACAGCTTTCTTCACCCTTTCAATGATGGCATTGTTTCACCATTTCAATGAGGGCCTTTTCCACCCCCTCTATTACGGCTTTGTTCACACTTTCAATGACGGCCTTGTTCCACCTTTTCTATGAGGGCCTTGATCCACCCTATGTATTACAGCTTTGTTCACCCTTTCCATGACGGGCTTGTTCCACCCTTTCTACGAGGGCCTTGTTCCACCCTCTCTATTACAGATTTTTTCACCCTTTCAATGACGGCCTTGTCCACCTTTTCTATGAGGGCCTTGTTCCACACTCTCTATTACAGCTCTCTTCACCCTTTCAATGATGGCCTTGTTCCACCCTATCTATGAGGGCCTTGTTCCACCCCCTCTATTGCAGATTTGTTTACACTTTCAATGATGGCCTTGTTCCACCCTTTCTATGAGGGCCTTTCTCCACCCTCTCTATTACAGCTTTGTTCACCCATCTAATAATTGCCTTTTTGCACCCTTTCAATGATGGCCTTGTTCCACCCTCTCTTTTATTGCCATGTTCCACCCTCTCTATTACAGCTTTAATTCACCCTTTCAATGACTGCCTTGTTCCACCCTTTCTATGAAGGCCTTGTTTCACCCTCTCTATTACAGCTTTGTTCACTCTTTCAATGACGGGCTTGTTCCACCCCTTCTATGAGGGCCTTGTTCCACCATCTCTAGTACAGCTTTGTTACACCCTCTCTGTGACAGCCTTCTACCACGCTCTCTATTACAGCTTTGTTCACCCTTTCAATGACGGCATTGTTCCACCATTTCTACAAGGGCCTTGTTCCACCCTCTTTATTACAGCTTTGTTCACCCTTTCAATGATGGCCTTGTTCCACCATCTCTATTACAGCTTTGTTCAACCTTTCAATGTTGGCCTTGTTCCACCCTTTCTATGAGGGCCTTGTTTCACCCTCTCTATTACAGCTTTGGTTTACCCTTTCAATGGCGACCTTGTTCCACCCTTTCTGTGAGGAACTTGTTCCACCCTCTCTATTACAGCTTTGGTTCACCCTTTCAATTACGGTTTTGTTCCAGCCTTTCTATGACGTCCTTGTCCCACCCTCTCTAATACAGATTTGTTTCACAATTTCAATGACTGCCTTGTTCCACCTTATCTATTACACTTTTGTTTACCCTTTCAATGATGGCAATGTTCAATCCTCTCTATGACAGCCTTGTTTCACCCTCTCTATTACAGCTTTGTTTCAACCTCTCAATGATGGCATTGTTCCATCTTTTCTATGAGGGCTTTTTTCCACCCTCTCTATTACAGCTTTGGTTCACCCTTTCAATGACTGCCTTGTTCTTCCCTTTCTAAGACGGCCTTGTTCCACCCTCTCTATTACAGCTTTGTTCACGCTTTCAATGATGGCCTTTTTGCACCCTTTCTATGAGGGCCTTGTCCCCACCCTCTCTATTAGAGCTTTGGTTCACCCTTACAATGATGCCCTTGTTCCATCCTCTCTGTGACAGCCTTGTTCCACCCTCTCTATTACAGCTTTGTTCACCCTTTCAATGAAGGCCTTCTTCCACCCTTTTCATAAGGGCCTTGTTCCATCCTCTCTATTAGAGCTTTGGTTCATCCTTTCAATGATGGCCTTGTTCCTTCCTCTCTGTGACAGCCTTGTTCCACCCTCTCTATTACAGCTTTGTTCACCCTTTCAATGACGGCCTTCTTACACCCTTTCTATGAGTGCCTTGTCCACCCTCTCTATTACAGCTTTGTTCACCCTTTCAATGACAACCTTGTTCCACCCTCTCTATGATGGCCTTTTTCCACCCTTTCTATGTGAGCCTTGTTCCACCCTCTCTATTACAGCATTGTTCACCTTTTCAATGACCGCCATGTTGCCCCCTTTCTATGAGGGCCTTGTTCCACCCTCTCTATTACAGCTTTGTTCACCTTTTCAATGATGTTCTTGATCCACCCTTTCTATAAGGGCGTTGTTCCACCCTCTCTATTACAGTTTTGTTCACAACTTCAATGAGTGCCTTGTTCCACCCTTTCTATGAGTGCCTTGTTACACTCTCTCTATTACAGCTTTGATTCACCCTTTCAATGACGGCATTCTTCCACCCTTTCAATGAGGGCCTTGTTCCACTCTCTCTATTACAGTCTTGTTTCACCCTCTCAATGACTGCCTTATTGCATTCTTTCTATGAGGTCCTTGTACATCCCTCTCTTTGGTAGCCATATTCCTACCTCTCTATTACAGCTTCAGTTCACCATTTCAATGACGGCCTTGTTCCACCCTATCTATGATGGCCTTGTTCCACCCTCTCCATTACAGCTTTGTTCACACTTTCAAATATGGCCTTGTTCCACCCTTTCTATGAGGTCCTTGTTCCACCCTCGGTATTACAGTTTTGTTCACCCTTTCAATGACCGCCTTGTTCCACCCTTTCTATGAGGACTTGGTTCCACCATCTCTATTAAAGCGTTGTTCACCCTTTCAATGACGGCCTTGTTCCACATATTTTTATGAGGTCCTTGTTCCAACCTCTCTATTACATCTTTATTCACCCTTTCAATGATGGCCTTGTTCCACCGTCTCTTTGATAGCCATGTTCCACCCTCTCTATTACAGCTTTAATTCACCTTTCAATGACTGCCTTGTTCCACCCTTTCTATGAAGACCTTGTTTCACCCTCTCTATTACAGCTTTGTTCACTCTTTCACTGACGGCCTTGTTCCACCCCTTCTATGAGGGCCTTGTTCCACCATCTCTAGTACAGCTTTGTTCACCCTTTCAATGACGCCCTTGGTCCACCCTTTCTATCAGGGCCTTGTTCCACCGTCTCTATTACAGCTTTGTTCACCATTTCAATGACGGCCTTGTTCCACCCTTTCTATTAGGGCCTTGTTCCATCCTCTCTATTTCAGCTTTGTTCACCCTTTCAATGATGGCCTTGTTCCACCCTTTCTATGAGGGCCTTGTTCAACCCTCTCTATTACAGCTTTGTTCACCCATTCAATGATGGCATTGTTCCACCCTTTCTATGAGGGCCTTGTTCTACCCTCTCTATTACAGCTTTGTTCACCATTTCAATTACGGCCTAGTTCCACCCATTCTATGAGGGCCTTGTTCCACCTTCTCTATTACAGCTTTGTTCACCAGTTCAATGTCAGCCTTATTCCACCCTTTCAATGATGACCTTGTTCCACCCTTTCAATGAGGGCCTTGTTCCACCCTCTCTATTACAGCTGTGTTCACCCTTTCACTGACAGCCTTGTTCCACCTTCTCTGTGATGGCCTTGTTCCACCCTTTCTATTAAAGCCTTGTTCCATCCTCACTGTGACAGCCTTGTTCCACCCTTTCTATGAGGGCTTTGTTCCACCCTCTCTATGACAGCTTTGTTCACCCATTCAATGATGGCATTCTTCTTCTCTTTCTATGAGGGCCTTGTTCCACCCTCTCTATTGAAGCTTTGTTCACCCCTTCAATGACGGCCTTGTTCCACCCTTTCACAAGGGCCTTGTTCTACCCTCTTTATTACAGCTTTGTTCACCCTTTCAATGACGGCCTTGTTCCAGCCTTTTTAATAGGGCCTTGTTCCACCCTCTCTATTAGAGCTTTGGTTCACACTTTCAATGATTGCCTTGTTCCATCCTCTCTGTGACAGCCTTGTTCCACCCTCTCTATTTCAGCTTAGTTTACCCTTTCAATGACTGCCTTTTCCACATTTTCTATGAGGACCTTGTTCCACCCCCTCTATTACAGCTTTGTTCACTGTTTCAATGACAGTCTTGTTCCACCCTTTCTATGAGGGCCTTGTTCCACCCCCTCTATTACAGCTTTGTTCACAATTTCAATATTGGCCTTGTTCCACACACTCTCTATTACAGCCTTGTTTCACCGTCTCAATGACGGCCTTGTTCCATCCTTTCTATGAGGGCCTTGTTCAACCCTCTCTATTACAGCCCGGATCCACCCTCTCTGTGACGGCATTATTCTACCCCCTCCTTGACGGCCTTGTTCCACCCTTCTATGAGGGCCTTGTTCCACCCTCTCTATTACAGCTTTGTTCACCCTTTCAATGATGGCCTTTTTCCACCCTTTCATTGAGGGCCTTTTTCTACCCTCTTTATTACAGCTTTGTTCACCCTTTCAATGACGGCCTAGTTCCACCCATTCTATGAGGGCCTTGTTCCACATTCTCTATGACAGCTTTGTTCACCCTTTAAATGTCTGCCTTTTTCCACCCTTTCAATGATGACCTTGTTCCACCCTTTCAATGAGGGCCTTGTTCCACCCTCTCTATTACAGCTTTGTTCACCCATTCAGTGATGGCATTGTTCCACTCTTTCTATGAGGGCCTTGTTCCACCCTCTCTATTGAAGCTTTGTTCACCCCTTCAATGACGACCTTGTTCCACCCTTTCACAAGGGCCTTGTTCTACCCTCTCTTTTACAGCTTTGTTCACCATTTCAATGAGGGCCTTTTTCCAACCTTTTTATGAGGCCCTTGTTCCACCCTCTCTATTAGAGCTTTGGGTCACACTTTCAATGATTGCCTTGTTTCATCCTCTCTTTGACAGCCTTGCTCCACCCTCTCTATTTCAGCTTTTTTCACCCTTTCAATGATTGCCTTTTCCACCTTTTCTATGAGGACCTTATTCCACCCCCTCTATTACAGCTTTGTTCACCCTTTCAATGACGGTCTTGTTCCACCCTTTCTATGAGGGCCTTGTTCCACCCCCTCTATTACAGCTTTGTTCACAATTTCAATGATGGCCTTGTTCCACCCTTTCTATGAGGGCCTTGTTCCACGCTCTCTATTACTGCTTTGTTCACCCTTTCAATGACGGCCTCGTTCCACCCTTTCTATGAGGGCCTTGTTCCACCCTTTCTATGAGGGCCTTGTTCCACCCTCTTTCTTACAGCTTTGTTCACCATTTCAATGATGTCCTTGTTCCACCATCACTATTACAGCTTTGTTCACCCTTTCAATGTCGGACTTGTTCCACCCTTTCTATGAGGACCTTGTTCCACCCTCTCTATTACAGCTTTGTTTACCCTTTCAATGATGGCCTTGTTCCACCCTTTCCATGAGGGCCTTGTTCCACTCTCTCTATTACACCTTTGGTCAACCTTGCAATGACGGCCTTGTTCCACCCTTTCTATGAGGGCCTTGTTCCACCCTCTCTTTGATAGCCATGTTCCACCCTCTGCATAACAGCTTTAGTCCACCCTTTCAATGATGGCCCTGTTCCACACTGTCTATGAGGGCCTTGTCCCACCATCTATTGCAGCTTTGCTTCACCTTTTCAATGACGGCCTTGTTCCTCCCTTTCTTTGACAGCCTTGTTCCACCTCTCTATTACAGCTTTGTTCACCCTTTAAATGATAGCCTTGTTCCTCCCTTTTCTTTGACGGCCTTGTTCCACCTCTCTATTACAGCTTTCTTCACCCTTTCAATGTTGGCCTTGTTCTACCTTTTCTATGAGGGCCTTGTTCCACTCTCGCTATTACAGCATTGTTTCACCCTCTCAATTTCGTACTTGTTCCACCCTCTCTATTACAGCTTTGTTCACCCCTTCAATGACGGCCTTGTTCCACCCTTTCTTGAGGGCCTTGTTCCACCCTCTCTATTACAGCTTTGTTCATCCTTTCAGTGACATTCTTGTTCCTCCTGTCTATGAGGGCCTTGTTCCACCCTCTCTATTACAGCCTTGTTCCACCCACTCTGTGATGGCCTTGTTTCACCCTTTCTAGGAGGGCCGTGATCCACCCTCTCTATTACAGCTTTGTTCACCCTTTCAATGACAGCCTTGTTCTACCCTTTCTGTAATGCACTTGTTCCACCTTCTCGATGATAGCTTTATTCACCCTTTCAATGATGGCCTTGTTCCACCCTTTCTATGAGGGCCTTGTTCCAACCTCTCCATTACAGCTTTGTTCACACTTTCAAATATGGCCTTGTTCCACCCTTTCTATGAGGTCCTTGTTCCACCCTCGGTATTACAGTTTTGTTCACCCTTTCAATGATCGCCTTGTTCCACCTTTCTATGAGGACTTGGTTCCACCATCTCTATTAAAGCGTTGTTCACCCTTTCAATGACAGCCTTGTTCCACATATTTTTATGAGGTCCTTGTTCCAACCTCTCTATTACATCTTTATTCACCCTTTCAATGATGGCCTTGTTCCACCGTCTCTTTGATAGCCATGCTCCACCCTCTCTATTACAGCTTTAATTCACCCTTTCAATGACTGCCTTGTTCCACCCTTTCTATGAAGACCTTGTTTCACCCTCTCTATTACAGCTTTGTTCACTCTTTCACTGACGGCCTTGTTCCACCCCTTCTATGAGGGCCTTGTTCCACCATCTCTAGTACAGCTTTGTTCACCCTTTCAATGACGCCCTTGGTCCACCCTTTCTATCAGGGCCTTGTTCCACCGTCTCTATTACAGCTTTGTTCACCATTTCAATGACGGCCTTGTTCCACCCTTTCTATTAGGGCCTTGTTCCATCCTCTCTATTTCAGCTTTGTTCACCCTTTCAATGATGGCCTTGTTCCACCCTTTCTATGAGGGCCTTGTTCAACCCTCTCTATTACAGCTTTGTTCACCCATTCAATGATGGCATTGTTCCACCCTTTCTATGAGGGGCTTGTTCTACCCTCTCTATTACAGCTTTGTTCACCATTTCAATTACGGCCTAGTTCCACCCATTCTATGAGGGCCTTGTTCCACCTTCTCTATTACAGCTTTGTTCACCAGTTCAATGTCAGCCTTATTCCACCCTTTCAATGATGACCTTGTTCCACCCTTTCAATGAGGGCCTTGTTCCACCCTCTCTATTACAGCTGTGTTCACCCTTTCACTGACAGCCTTGTTCCACCTTCTCTGTGATGGCCTTGTTCCACCCTTTCTATTAAAGCCTTGTTCCATCCTCACTGTGACAGCCTTGTTCCACCCTTTCTATGAGGGCTTTGTTCCACCCTCTCTATGACAGCTTTGTTCACCCATTCAATGATGGCATTCTTCTTCTCTTTCTATGAGGGCCTTGTTCCACCCTCTCTATTGAAGCTTTGTTCACCCCTTCAATGACGGCCTTGTTCCACCCTTTCACAAGGGCATTGTTCTACCCTCTTTATTACAGCTTTGTTCACCCTTTCAATGACGGCCTTGTTCCAGCCTTTTTAATAGGGCCTTGTTCCACCCTCTCTATTAGAGCTTTGGTTCACACTTTCAATGATTGCCTTGTTCCATCATCTCTGTGACAGCCTTGTTCCACCCTCTCTATTTCAGCTTAGTTTACCCTTTCAATGACTGCCTTTTCCACATTTTCTATGAGGACCTTGTTCCACCCCCTCTATTACAGCTTTGTTCACTGTTTCAATGACGGTCTTGTTCCACCCTTTCTATGAGGGCCTTGTTCCACCCCCTCTATTACAGCTTTGTTCACAATTTCAATATTGGCCTTGTTCCACACACTCTCTATTACAGCCTTGTTTCACCGTCTCAATTACGGCCTTGTTCCATCCTTTCTATGAGGGCCTTGTTCAACCCTCTCTATTACAGCCCGGATCCACCCTCTCTGTGACGGCATTATTCTACCCCCTCCTTGACGGCCTTGTTCCACCCTACTATGAGGGCCTTGTTCCACCCTCTCTATTACAGCTTTGTTCACCCTTTCAATGATGGCCTTTTTCCACCCTTTCATTGAGGGCCTTTTTCTACCCTCTTTATTACAGCTTTGTTCACCCTTTCAATGACGGCCTAGTTCCACCCATTCTATGAGGGCCTTGTTCCACATTCTCTATGACAGCTTTGTTCACCCTTTAAATGTCTGCCTTTTTCCACCCTTTCAATGATGACCTTGTTCCACCCTTTCAATGAGGGCCTTGTTCCACCCTCTCTATTACAGCTTTGTTCACCCATTCAGTGATGGCATTGTTCCACTCTTTCTATGAGGGCCTTGTTCCACCCTCTCTATTGAAGCTTTGTTCACCCCTTCAATGACGACCTTGTTCCACCCTTTCACAAGGGCCTTGTTCTACCCTCTCTTTTACAGCTTTGTTCACCATTTCAATGAGGGCCTTTTTCCAACCTTTTTATGAGGCCCTTGTTCCACCCTCTCTATTAGAGCTTTGGGTCACACTTTCAATGATTGCCTTGTTTCATCCTCTCTTTGACAGCCTTGCTCCACCCTCTCTATTTCAGCTTTTTTCACCCTTTCAATGATTGCCTTTTCCACCTTTTCTATGAGGACCTTGTTCCACCCCCTCTATTACATCTTTGTTCACCCTTTCAATGACGGTCTTGTTCCACCCTTTCTATGAGGGCCTTGTTCCACCCCCTCTATTACAGCTTTGTTCACAATTTCAATGATGGCCTTGTTCCACCCTTTCTATGAGGGCCTTGTTCCACGCTCTCTATTACTGCTTTGTTCACCCTTTCAATGACGGCCTTGTTCCACCCTTTCTATGAGGGCCTTGTTCCACCCTTTCTATGAGGGCCTTGTTCCACCCTCTTTCTTACAGCTTTGTTCACCATTTCAATGATGTCCTTGTTCCACCATCACTATTACAGCTTTGTTCACCCTTTCAATGTCGGACTTGTTCCACCCTTTCTATGAGGACCTTGTTCCACCCTCTCTATTACAGCTTTGTTTACCCTTTCAATGATGGCCTTGTTCCACCCTTTCCATGAGGGCCTTGTTCCACTCTCTCTATTACACCTTTGGTCAACCTTGCAATGACGGCCTTGTTCCACCCTTTCTATGAGGGCCTTGTTCCACCCTCTCTTTGATAGCCATGTTCCACCCTCTGCATAACAGCTTTAGTCCACCCTTTCAATGATGGCCCTGTTCCACACTGTCTATGAGGGCCTTGTCCCACCATCTATTGCAGCTTTGCTTCACCTTTTCAATGACGGCCTTGTTCCTCCCTTTCTTTGACAGCCTTGTTCCACCTCTCTATTACAGCTTTGTTCACCCTTTAAATGATAGCCTTGTTCCTCCCTTTTCTTTGACGGCCTTGTTCCACCTCTCTATTACAGCTTTCTTCACCCTTTCAATGTTGGCCTTGTTCTACCTTTTCTATGAGGGCCTTGTTCCACTCTCGCTATTACAGCATTGTTTCACCCTCTCAATTTCGTACTTGTTCCACCCTCTCTATTACAGCTTTGTTCACCCCTTCAATGACGGCCTTGTTCCACCCTTTCTTGAGGGCCTTGTTCCACCCTCTCTATTACAGCTTTGTTCATCCTTTCAGTGACATTCTTGTTCCTCCTGTCTATGAGGGCCTTGTTCCACCCTCTCTATTACAGCCTTGTTCCACCCACTCTGTGATGGCCTTGTTTCACCCTTTCTAGGAGGGCCGTGATCCACCCTCTCTATTACAGCTTTGTTCACGCTTTCAATGACAGCCTTGTTCTACCCTTTCTGTAATGCACTTGTTCCACCTTCTCGATGATAGCTTTATTCACCCTTTCAATGATGGCCTTGTTCCACCCTTTCTATGAGGGCCTTGCTCCACCCTCTCTATTACTGCTTTCTTCACCCTTTCAATGATGGCCTTGTTCCACCATCTCTATTACAGCTTTGTTCAGCCTTTCAACGTTGGCCTTGTTCCACCCTTTCTATGAGGGCCTTGTTCCACCCTCTCTACTACAGCTTTGGTTTACCCTTTCAATTACGGTTTTGTTCCAGCCTTTCTATGAGGGCCTTGTTCCACCCTGTCTATTACAGCTTTGGTTCTCCCTTTCAATGACGGCCTTGTTCCTCCCTTTCTATGACGGCCTTGTTCCACCCTTTCTATGAGGGCCTTGTTCCACCCTCTCTATTACAGCTTTGTTCACCCTCTCAATGACGTCCTTGTTCCACCCTTTCTGTTATGCCCTTGTTCCACAATCTCGATTAGATTACAGCTTTATTCACCCTTTCAATGACGGCCTTCTTCCACTCTTTCTATGAGGGCCTTGTTCCATCCTCTGTATTTCAGATTTGTTCACTCTTTCAATGATGGCCTTCTTCCACCCTTTCTATGAGGGCCTTGTTCCACCCTCTCTATTACAGCTTTGTTCACAATTTCATTGATGGCCTTGTTCCACCCTTTCTATGAGGGCCTTGTTCCACGCTCTCTATTACTGCTTTGTTCACCCTTTCAATTTCGGCCTTGTTCCACCCTTTCTATGAGGGCCTTGTTCCACCCTCTTTCTTACAGCTTTGTTCACCATTTCAATGATGTCCTTGTTCCACCATCACTATTACAGCTTTGTTCACCCTTTCAATGTCGGCCTTGTTCCACCCTTTCTATGAGGACCTTGTTCCACCCTCTCTATTACAGCTTTGTTCACCCTTTCAATGATGGCCTTGTTCCACCCTTTCCATGAGGGCCTTGTTCCACTCTCTCTATTACACCTTTGGTCAACCTTTCAATGACGGCCTTGTTCCACCCTTTCTATGAGGGCCTTGTTCCACCCTCTCTTTGATAGCCATGTTCCACCCTCTGCATAACAGCTTTAGTCCACCATTTCAATGATGGCCCTGTTCCACACTGTCTATGAGGGCCTTGTCCCACCATCTATTACAGCTTTGGTTCACCTTTTCAATGACGGCCTTGTTCCTCCCTTTCTTTGACGGCCTTGTTCCACCTCTCTATTACAGCTTTGTTCACCCTTTAAATGATGGCCTAGTTCCTCCCTTTTCTTTGACGGCCTTGTTCCACCTCTCTATTACAGCTTTCTTCACCCTTTCAATGTTGGCCTTGTTCTACCTTTTCTATGAGGGCCTTGTTCCACTCACGCTATTACAGCATTGTTTCACCCTCTCAATTACGTACATGTTCCACCCTCTCTATTACAGCTTTGTTCACCCCTTCAATGACGGCCTTGTTCCACCCTTTCTTGAGGGCCTTGTTCCACCCTCTCTATTACAGCTTTGTTCATCCTTTCAGTGACATCCTTGTTCCTCCTGTCTATGAGGGCCTTGTTCCACCCTCTCTATTACAGCCTTGTTCCACCCTCTCTGTGATGGCCTTGTTTCACCCTTTCTAGGAGGGCCTTGTTCCACCCTCTCTATTACAGCTTTGTTCACCCTTTCAATGACAGCCTTGTTCTACCCTTTCTGTTATGCACTTGTTCCACCTTCTCGATGATAGCTTTATTCACCCTTTCAATGATGGCCTTGTTCCACCCTTTCTATGAGGGCATTGCTCCACCCTCTCTATTACAGCTTTCTTCACCCTTTCAATGATGGCCTTGTTCCATCATCTCTATTACAGCTTTGTTCAGCCTTTCAACGTTGGCCTTGTTCCACCCTTTCTATGAGGGCCTTGTTCCACCCTCTCTACTACAGCTTTGGTTTACCCTTTCAATTACAGTTTTGTTCCAGCCTTTCTATGAGGGCCTTGTTCCACCCTGTCTATGAGGGCCTTGTTCCACCCTCTCTACTACAGCTTTGGTTTACCCTTTCAATTACGGTTTTGTTCCACCCATTCTATGAGGGCCTTGTTCCACATTCTCTATGACAGCTTTGTTCACCCTTTAAATGTCTGCCTTTTTCCACCCTTTCAATGATGACCTTGTTCCACCCTTTCAATGAGGGCCTTGTTCCACCCTCTCTATTACAGCTTTGTTCACCCATTCAGTGATGGCATTGTTCCACTCTTTCTATGAGGGCCTTGTTCCACCCTCTCTATTGAAGCTTTGTTCACCCCTTCAATGACGACCTTGTTCCACCCTTTCACAAGGGCCTTGTTCTACCCTCTCTTTTACTGCTTTGTTCACCATTTCAATGAGGGCCTTTTTCCAACCTTTTTATGAGGCCCTTGTTCCACCCTCTCTATTAGAGCTTTGGGTCACACTTTCAATGATTGCCTTGTTTCATCCTCTCTTTGACAGCCTTGCTCCACCCTCTCTATTTCAGCTTTTTTCACCCTTTCAATGATTGCCTTTTCCACCTTTTCTATGAGGACCTTATTCCACCCCCTCTATTACAGCTTTGTTCACCCTTTCAATGACGGTCTTGTTCCACCCTTTCTATGAGGGCCTTGTTCCACCCCCTCTATTACAGCTTTGTTCACAATTTCAATGATGGCCTTGTTCCACCCTTTCTATGAGGGCCTTGTTCCACGCTCTCTATTACTGCTTTGTTCACCCTTTCAATGACGGCCTTGTTCCACCCTTTCTATGAGGGCCTTGTTCCACCCTTTCTATGAGGGCCTTGTTCCACCCTCTTTCTTACAGCTTTGTTCACCATTTCAATGATGTCCTTGTTCCACCATCACTATTACAGCTTTGTTCACCCTTTCAATGTCGGACTTGTTCCACCCTTTCTATGAGGACCTTGTTCCACCCTCTCTATTACAGCTTTGTTTACCCTTTCAATGATGGCCTTGTTCCACCCTTTCCATGAGGGCCTTGTTCCACTCTCTCTATTACACCTTTGGTCAACCTTGCAATGACGGCCTTGTTCCACCCTTTCTATGAGGGCCTTGTTCCACCCTCTCTTTGATAGCCATGTTCCACCCTCTGCATAACAGCTTTAGTCCACCCTTTCAATGATGGCCCTGTTCCACACTGTCTATGAGGGCCTTGTCCCACCATCTATTGCAGCTTTGCTTCACCTTTTCAATGACGGCCTTGTTCCTCCCTTTCTTTGACAGCCTTGTTCCACCTCTCTATTACAGCTTTGTTCACCCTTTAAATGATAGCCTTGTTCCTCCCTTTTCTTTGACGGCCTTGTTCCACCTCTCTATTACAGCTTTCTTCACCCTTTCAATGTTGGCCTTGTTCTACCTTTTCTATGAGGGCCTTGTTCCACTCTCGCTATTACAGCATTGTTTCACCCTCTCAATTTCGTACTTGTTCCACCCTCTCTATTACAGCTTTGTTCACCCCTTCAATGACGGCCTTGTTCCACCCTTTCTTGAGGGCCTTGTTCCACCCTCTCTATTACAGCTTTGTTCATCCTTTCAGTGACATTCTTGTTCCTCCTGTCTATGAGGGCCTTGTTCCACCCTCTCTATTACAGCCTTGTTCCACCCACTCTGTGATGGCCTTGTTTCACCCTTTTTAGGAGGGCCGTGATCCACCCTCTCTATTACAGCTTTGTTCACCCTTTCAATGACAGCCTTGTTCTACCCTTTCTGTAATGCACTTGTTCCACCTTCTCGATGATAGCTTTATTCACCCTTTCAATGATGGCCTTGTTCCACCCTTTCTATGAGGGCCTTGCTCCGCCCTCTCTATTACTGCTTTCTTCACCCTTTCAATGATGGCCTTGTTCCACCATCTCTATTACAGCTTTGTTCAGCCTTTCAACGTTGGCCTTGTTCCACCCTTTCTATGAGGGCCTTGTTCCACCCTCTCTACTACAGCTTTGGTTTACCCTTTCAATTACGGTTTTGTTCCAGCCTTTCTATGAGGGCCTTGTTCCACCCTGTCTATTACAGCTTTGGTTCTCCCTTTCAATGACGGCCTTGTTCCTCCCTTTCTATGACGGCCTTGTTCCACCCTTTCTATGAGGGCCTTGCTCCACCCTCTCTATTTCAGCTTTTTTCACCCTTTCAATGATTGCCTTTTCCACCTTTTCTATGAGGACCTTATTCCACCCCCTCTATTACAGCTTTGTTCACCCTTTCAATGACGGTCTTGTTCCACCCTTTCTATGAGGGCCTTGTTCCACCCCCTCTATTACAGCTTTGTTCACAATTTCAATGATGGCCTTGTTCCACCCTTTCTATGAGGGCCTTGTTCCACGCTCTCTATTACTGCTTTGTTCACCCTTTCAATGACGGCCTTGTTCCACCCTTTCTATGAGGGCCTTGTTCCACCCTTTCTATGAGGGCCTTGTTCCACCCTCTTTCTTACAGCTTTGTTCACCATTTCAATGATGTCCTTGTTCCACCATCACTATTACAGCTTTGTTCACCCTTTCAATGTCGGACTTGTTCCACCCTTTCTATGAGGACCTTGTTCCACCCTCTCTATTACAGCTTTGTTTACCCTTTCAATGATGGCCTTGTTCCACCCTTTCCATGAGGGCCTTGTTCCACTCTCTCTATTACACCTTTGGTCAACCTTGCAATGACGGCCTTGTTCCACCCTTTCTATGAGGGCCTTGTTCCACCCTCTCTTTGATAGCCATGTTCCACCCTCTGCATAACAGCTTTAGTCCACCCTTTCAATGATGGCCCTGTTCCACACTGTCTATGAGGGCCTTGTCCCACCATCTATTGCAGCTTTGCTTCACCTTTTCAATGACGGCCTTGTTCCTCCCTTTCTTTGACAGCCTTGTTCCACCTCTCTATTACAGCTTTGTTCACCCTTTAAATGATAGCCTTGTTCCTCCCTTTTCTTTGACGGCCTTGTTCCACCTCTCTATTACAGCTTTCTTCACCCTTTCAATGTTGGCCTTGTTCTACCTTTTCTATGAGGGCCTTGTTCCACTCTCGCTATTACAGCATTGTTTCACCCTCTCAATTTCGTACTTGTTCCACCCTCTCTATTACAGCTTTGTTCACCCCTTCAATGACGGCCTTGTTCCACCCTTTCTTGAGGGCCTTGTTCCACCCTCTCTATTACAGCTTTGTTCATCCTTTCAGTGACATTCTTGTTCCTCCTGTCTATGAGGGCCTTGTTCCACCCTCTCTATTACAGCCTTGTTCCACCCACTCTGTGATGGCCTTGTTTCACCCTTTCTAGGAGGGCCGTGATCCACCCTCTCTATTACAGCTTTGTTCACCCTTTCAATGACAGCCTTGTTCTACCCTTTCTGTAATGCACTTGTTCCACCTTCTCGATGATAGCTTTATTCACCCTTTCAATGATGGCCTTGTTCCACCCTTTCTATGAGGGCCTTGCTCCGCCCTCTCTATTACTGCTTTCTTCACCCTTTCAATGATGGCCTTGTTCCACCATCTCTATTACAGCTTTGTTCAGCCTTTCAACGTTGGCCTTGTTCCACCCTTTCTATGAGGGCCTTGTTCCACCCTCTCTACTACAGCTTTGGTTTACCCTTTCAATTACGGTTTTGTTCCAGCCTTTCTATGAGGGCCTTGTTCCACCCTGTCTATTACAGCTTTGGTTCTCCCTTTCAATGACGGCCTTGTTCCTCCCTTTCTATGACGGCCTTGTTCCACCCTTTCTATGAGGGCCTTGTTCCACCCTCTCTATTACAGCTTTGTTCACCCTCTCAATGACGGCCTTGTTCCACCCTTTCTGTTATGCCCTTGTTCCACAATCTCGATTAGATTACAGCTTTATTCACCCTTTCAATGACGGCCTTCTTCCACTCTTTCTATGAGGGCCTTGTTCCATCCTCTGTATTTCAGATTTGTTCACTCTTTCAATGATGGCCTTCTTCCACCCTTTCTATGAGGGCCTTGTTCCACCCTCTCTATTACAGCTTTGTTCACAATTTCATTGATGGCCTTGTTCCACCCTTTCTATGAGGGCCTTGTTCCACGCTCTCTATTACTGCTTTTTTCACCCTTTCAATTTCGGCCTTGTTCCACCCTTTCTATGAGGGCCTTGTTCCACCCTCTTTCTTACAGCTTTGTTCACCATTTCAATGATGTCCTTGTTCCACCATCACTATTACAGCTTTGTTCACCCTTTCAATGTCGGCCTTGTTCCACCCTTTCTATGAGGACCTTGTTCCACCCTCTCTATTACAGCTTTGTTCACCCTTTCAATGATGGCCTTGTTCCACCCTTTCCATGAGGGCCTTGTTCCACTCTCTCTATTACACCTTTGGTCAACCTTTCAATGACGGCCTTGTTCCACCCTTTCTATGAGGGCCTTGTTCCACCCTCTCTTTGATAGCCATGTTCCACACTCTGCATAACAGCTTTAGTCCACCATTTCAATGATGGCCCTGTTCCACACTGTCTATGAGGGCCTTGTCCCACCATCTATTACAGCTTTGGTTCACCTTTTCAATGACGGCCTTGTTCCTCCCTTTCTTTGACGGCCTTGTTCCACCTCTCTATTACAGCTTTGTTCACCCTTTAAATGATGGCCTAGTTCCTCCCTTTTCTTTGACGGCCTTGTTCCACCTCTCTATTACAGCTTTCTTCACCCTTTCAATGTTGGCCTTGTTCTACCTTTTCTATGAGGGCCTTGTTCCACTCACGCTATTACAGCATTGTTTCACCCTCTCAATTACGTACATGTTCCACCCTCTCTATTACAGCTTTGTTCACCCCTTCAATGACGGCCTTGTTCCACCCTTTCTTGAGGGCCTTGTTCCACCCTCTCTATTACAGCTTTGTTCATCCTTTCAGTGACATCCTTGTTCCTCCTGTCTATGAGGGCCTTGTTCCATCCTCTCTATTACAGCCTTGTTCCACCCTCTCTGCGATGGCCTTGTTTCACCCATTCTAGGAGGGCCTTGTTCCACCCTCTCTATTACAGCTTTGTTCACCCTTTCAATGACAGCCTTGTTCTACCCTTTCTGTAATGCACTTGTTCCACCTTCTCGATGATAGCTTTATTCACCGTTTCAATGATGGCCTTGTTCCACCCTTTCTATGAGGGCATTGCTCCACCCTCTCTATTACAGCTTTCTTCACCCTTTCAATGATGGCCTTGTTCCATCATCTCTATTACAGCTTTGTTCAGCCTTTCAACGTTGGCCTTGTTCCACCCTTTCTATGAGGGCCTTGTTCCACCCTCTCTACTACAGCTTTGGTTTACCCTTTCAATTACGGTTTTGTTCCAGCCTTTCTATGAGGGCCTTGTTCCACCCTGTCTATTACAGCTTTGGTTCACCCTTTCAATGACGGCCTTAGTCCTCCCTTTCTATGACGGCCTTGTTCCACCCTTTCTATGAGGGCCTTGTTCCACCCTCTCTATTATAGCTTTGTTCACCCTCTCAATGACGGCCTTGTTCCACCCTTTCTGTTATGCCCTTGTTCCACAATCTCGATTAGATTACAGCTTTATTCACCCTTTCAATGATGGCCTTCTTGCACTCTTTCTTTGAGGGCCTTGTTCCATCCTCTGTATTTCAGATTTGTTCACTCTTTCAATGATGGCCTTGTTCCACCCTTTCTATGAGGGCCTTGTTCCACCCTCTCTATTACAGCTTTGGTTTATCCTTTCAATGACGGCCTTGTTCCACCCTTTCTATGAGGGACTTGTTCCACCCTCTCTATTACAGCTTTGGCTCACCCTTTCAATGACGGTTTTGTTCCAGCCTTTCTATGTGGGCCTTGTTCCACCCTGTCTATTACAGCTTTGGTTCACCCTTTCAATGACGGCCTTGTTCCTCCCTTTCTATGACGGCTTTGTTCCACCCTCTCTATTACATCTTTCCTCACCCTTTCAAATATGGCCTTTTTGCACCCTTTCTATGAGGGCCTTGTTCCACCCTCTCTATTACAGCTTTGTTCACCCATTCAATGACGGCCTTGTTCCAACCTTTCTATGAGGGCCTTGTTCCACCCTCTCTATGACAGCTTTGTTCACCCTCTCAATGATGGCCTTCTTCCACCCTTTCTTTTATGCCCTTGTTCCACACTCTCAATTACAGCTTTATTCACCCTTTCAATGACGGCCTTCTTCCACCCTTTCTATGAGGGCGTTGTTCCATCCTCTGTATTTCAGATTTGTTCACTCTTTCAATGATAGCCTTGTTCCAACCTTTCTAAGAGGGCCTTGTTCCACCCTCTCTATTACAACTTTGTTCACCCATTCAATGATGGCATTGTTCCAGACTTTCTATGAGGGCCTTGTTCCACCCTCTCTATTACAGCTTTGTTCACCCATTCAATGATGGCATTGTTCCACTCTTTCTATGAGGGCCTTGTTCCACCCTGTCTATTACAGCTTTGTTCACCCTCTCAATGACGGCCTTCTTCCACCCTTTCTGTTATGCCCTTGTTCCACACTCTCGATTACAGCTTT
Source organism: Pleurodeles waltl (assembly GCF_031143425.1). Classification (NCBI taxonomy): domain Eukaryota; kingdom Metazoa; phylum Chordata; class Amphibia; order Caudata; family Salamandridae; genus Pleurodeles; species Pleurodeles waltl. Next base: position 1,007,865,724 of record NC_090450.1, on the reverse strand, counting down.
ATTCACTCTTTCAATGACGGCCTTCTTCCACCCTTTCTATGAGGGCGTTGTTCCATCCTCTGTATTTCAGATTTGTTCACTCTTTCAATGATGGTCTTGTTCCAACCTTTCTAAGAGGGCCTTGTTCCACCCTCTCTATTACAGCTTTGTTCACCCATTCAATGATGGCATTGTTCTACACTTTCTATGAGGGCCTTGTTCCACCCTCTCTATTACAGCTTTGTTCACCCCTTCAATGACGACCTTGTTCCACCCTTTCACAAGGGCCTTGTTCTACCCTCTCTTTTACTGCTTTGTTCACCATTTCAATGAGGGCCTTTTTCCAACCTTTTTATGAGGCCCTTGTTCCACCCTCTCTATTAGAGCTTTGGGTCACACTTTCAATGATTGCCTTGTTTCATCCTCTCTTTGACAGCCTTGCTCCACCCTCTCTATTTCAGCTTTTTTCACCCTTTCAATGATTGCCTTTTCCACCTTTTCTATGAGGACCTTATTCCACCCCCTCTATTACAGCTTTGTTCACCCTTTCAATGACGGTCTTGTTCCACCCTTTCTATGAGGGCCTTGTTCCACCCCCTCTATTACAGCTTTGTTCACAATTTCAATGATGGCCTTGTTCCACCCTTTCTATGAGGGCCTTGTTCCACGCTCTCTATTACTGCTTTGTTCACCCTTTCAATGACGGCCTTGTTCCACCCTTTCTATGAGGGCCTTGTTCCACCCTTTCTATGAGGGCCTTGTTCCACCCTCTTTCTTACAGCTTTGTTCACCATTTCAATGATGTCCTTGTTCCACCATCACTATTACAGCTTTGTTCACCCTTTCAATGTCGGACTTGTTCCACCCTTTCTATGAGGACCTTGTTCCACCCTCTCTATTACAGCTTTGTTTACCCTTTCAATGATGGCCTTGTTCCACCCTTTCCATGAGGGCCTTGTTCCACTCTCTCTATTACACCTTTGGTCAACCTTGCAATGACGGCCTTGTTCCACCCTTTCTATGAGGGCCTTGTTCCACCCTCTCTTTGATAGCCATGTTCCACCCTCTGCATAACAGCTTTAGTCCACCCTTTCAATGATGGCCCTGTTCCACACTGTCTATGAGGGCCTTGTCCCACCATCTATTGCAGCTTTGCTTCACCTTTTCAATGACGGCCTTGTTCCTCCCTTTCTTTGACAGCCTTGTTCCACCTCTCTATTACAGCTTTGTTCACCCTTTAAATGATAGCCTTGTTCCTCCCTTTTCTTTGACGGCCTTGTTCCACCTCTCTATTACAGCTTTCTTCACCCTTTCAATGTTGGCCTTGTTCTACCTTTTCTATGAGGGCCTTGTTCCACTCTCGCTATTACAGCATTGTTTCACCCTCTCAATTTCGTACTTGTTCCACCCTCTCTATTACAGCTTTGTTCACCCCTTCAATGACGGCCTTGTTCCACCCTTTCTTGAGGGCCTTGTTCCACCCTCTCTATTACAGCTTTGTTCATCCTTTCAGTGACATTCTTGTTCCTCCTGTCTATGAGGGCCTTGTTCCACCCTCTCTATTACAGCCTTGTTCCACCCACTCTGTGATGGCCTTGTTTCACCCTTTTTAGGAGGGCCGTGATCCACCCTCTCTATTACAGCTTTGTTCACCCTTTCAATGACAGCCTTGTTCTACCCTTTCTGTAATGCACTTGTTCCACCTTCTCGATGATAGCTTTATTCACCCTTTCAATGATGGCCTTGTTCCACCCTTTCTATGAGGGCCTTGCTCCGCCCTCTCTATTACTGCTTTCTTCACCCTTTCAATGATGGCCTTGTTCCACCATCTCTATTACAGCTTTGTTCAGCCTTTCAACGTTGGCCTTGTTCCACCCTTTCTATGAGGGCCTTGTTCCACCCTCTCTACTACAGCTTTGGTTTACCCTTTCAATTACGGTTTTGTTCCAGCCTTTCTATGAGGGCCTTGTTCCACCCTGTCTATTACAGCTTTGGTTCTCCCTTTCAATGACGGCCTTGTTCCTCCCTTTCTATGACGGCCTTGTTCCACCCTTTCTATGAGGGCCTTGCTCCACCCTCTCTATTTCAGCTTTTTTCACCCTTTCAATGATTGCCTTTTCCACCTTTTCTATGAGGACCTTATTCCACCCCCTCTATTACAGCTTTGTTCACCCTTTCAATGACGGTCTTGTTCCACCCTTTCTATGAGGGCCTTGTTCCACCCCCTCTATTACAGCTTTGTTCACAATTTCAATGATGGCCTTGTTCCACCCTTTCTATGAGGGCCTTGTTCCACGCTCTCTATTACTGCTTTGTTCACCCTTTCAATGACGGCCTTGTTCCACCCTTTCTATGAGGGCCTTGTTCCACCCTTTCTATGAGGGCCTTGTTCCACCCTCTTTCTTACAGCTTTGTTCACCATTTCAATGATGTCCTTGTTCCACCATCACTATTACAGCTTTGTTCACCCTTTCAATGTCGGACTTGTTCCACCCTTTCTATGAGGACCTTGTTCCACCCTCTCTATTACAGCTTTGTTTACCCTTTCAATGATGGCCTTGTTCCACCCTTTCCATGAGGGCCTTGTTCCACTCTCTCTATTACACCTTTGGTCAACCTTGCAATGACGGCCTTGTTCCACCCTTTCTATGAGGGCCTTGTTCCACCCTCTCTTTGATAGCCATGTTCCACCCTCTGCATAACAGCTTTAGTCCACCCTTTCAATGATGGCCCTGTTCCACACTGTCTATGAGGGCCTTGTCCCACCATCTATTGCAGCTTTGCTTCACCTTTTCAATGACGGCCTTGTTCCTCCCTTTCTTTGACAGCCTTGTTCCACCTCTCTATTACAGCTTTGTTCACCCTTTAAATGATAGCCTTGTTCCTCCCTTTTCTTTGACGGCCTTGTTCCACCTCTCTATTACAGCTTTCTTCACCCTTTCAATGTTGGCCTTGTTCTACCTTTTCTATGAGGGCCTTGTTCCACTCTCGCTATTACAGCATTGTTTCACCCTCTCAATTTCGTACTTGTTCCACCCTCTCTATTACAGCTTTGTTCACCCCTTCAATGACGGCCTTGTTCCACCCTTTCTTGAGGGCCTTGTTCCACCCTCTCTATTACAGCTTTGTTCATCCTTTCAGTGACATTCTTGTTCCTCCTGTCTATGAGGGCCTTGTTCCACCCTCTCTATTACAGCCTTGTTCCACCCACTCTGTGATGGCCTTGTTTCACCCTTTCTAGGAGGGCCGTGATCCACCCTCTCTATTACAGCTTTGTTCACCCTTTCAATGACAGCCTTGTTCTACCCTTTCTGTAATGCACTTGTTCCACCTTCTCGATGATAGCTTTATTCACCCTTTCAATGATGGCCTTGTTCCACCCTTTCTATGAGGGCCTTGCTCCGCCCTCTCTATTACTGCTTTCTTCACCCTTTCAATGATGGCCTTGTTCCACCATCTCTATTACAGCTTTGTTCAGCCTTTCAACGTTGGCCTTGTTCCACCCTTTCTATGAGGGCCTTGTTCCACCCTCTCTACTACAGCTTTGGTTTACCCTTTCAATTACGGTTTTGTTCCAGCCTTTCTATGAGGGCCTTGTTCCACCCTGTCTATTACAGCTTTGGTTCTCCCTTTCAATGACGGCCTTGTTCCTCCCTTTCTATGACGGCCTTGTTCCACCCTTTCTATGAGGGCCTTGTTCCACCCTCTCTATTACAGCTTTGTTCACCCTCTCAATGACGGCCTTGTTCCACCCTTTCTGTTATGCCCTTGTTCCACAATCTCGATTAGATTACAGCTTTATTCACCCTTTCAATGACGGCCTTCTTCCACTCTTTCTATGAGGGCCTTGTTCCATCCTCTGTATTTCAGATTTGTTCACTCTTTCAATGATGGCCTTCTTCCACCCTTTCTATGAGGGCCTTGTTCCACCCTCTCTATTACAGCTTTGTTCACAATTTCATTGATGGCCTTGTTCCACCCTTTCTATGAGGGCCTTGTTCCACGCTCTCTATTACTGCTTTTTTCACCCTTTCAATTTCGGCCTTGTTCCACCCTTTCTATGAGGGCCTTGTTCCACCCTCTTTCTTACAGCTTTGTTCACCATTTCAATGATGTCCTTGTTCCACCATCACTATTACAGCTTTGTTCACCCTTTCAATGTCGGCCTTGTTCCACCCTTTCTATGAGGACCTTGTTCCACCCTCTCTATTACAGCTTTGTTCACCCTTTCAATGATGGCCTTGTTCCACCCTTTCCATGAGGGCCTTGTTCCACTCTCTCTATTACACCTTTGGTCAACCTTTCAATGACGGCCTTGTTCCACCCTTTCTATGAGGGCCTTGTTCCACCCTCTCTTTGATAGCCATGTTCCACACTCTGCATAACAGCTTTAGTCCACCATTTCAATGATGGCCCTGTTCCACACTGTCTATGAGGGCCTTGTCCCACCATCTATTACAGCTTTGGTTCACCTTTTCAATGACGGCCTTGTTCCTCCCTTTCTTTGACGGCCTTGTTCCACCTCTCTATTACAGCTTTGTTCACCCTTTAAATGATGGCCTAGTTCCTCCCTTTTCTTTGACGGCCTTGTTCCACCTCTCTATTACAGCTTTCTTCACCCTTTCAATGTTGGCCTTGTTCTACCTTTTCTATGAGGGCCTTGTTCCACTCACGCTATTACAGCATTGTTTCACCCTCTCAATTACGTACATGTTCCACCCTCTCTATTACAGCTTTGTTCACCCCTTCAATGACGGCCTTGTTCCACCCTTTCTTGAGGGCCTTGTTCCACCCTCTCTATTACAGCTTTGTTCATCCTTTCAGTGACATCCTTGTTCCTCCTGTCTATGAGGGCCTTGTTCCATCCTCTCTATTACAGCCTTGTTCCACCCTCTCTGCGATGGCCTTGTTTCACCCATTCTAGGAGGGCCTTGTTCCACCCTCTCTATTACAGCTTTGTTCACCCTTTCAATGACAGCCTTGTTCTACCCTTTCTGTAATGCACTTGTTCCACCTTCTCGATGATAGCTTTATTCACCGTTTCAATGATGGCCTTGTTCCACCCTTTCTATGAGGGCATTGCTCCACCCTCTCTATTACAGCTTTCTTCACCCTTTCAATGATGGCCTTGTTCCATCATCTCTATTACAGCTTTGTTCAGCCTTTCAACGTTGGCCTTGTTCCACCCTTTCTATGAGGGCCTTGTTCCACCCTCTCTACTACAGCTTTGGTTTACCCTTTCAATTACGGTTTTGTTCCAGCCTTTCTATGAGGGCCTTGTTCCACCCTGTCTATTACAGCTTTGGTTCACCCTTTCAATGACGGCCTTATTCCTCCCTTTCTATGACGGCCTTGTTCCACCCTTTCTATGAGGGCCTTGTTCCACCCTCTCTATTATAGCTTTGTTCACCCTCTCAATGACGGCCTTGTTCCACCCTTTCTGTTATGCCCTTGTTCCACAATCTCGATTAGATTACAGCTTTATTCACCCTTTCAATGATGGCCTTCTTGAACTCTTTCTTTGAGGGCCTTGTTCCATCCTCTGTATTTCAGATTTGTTCACTCTTTCAATGATGGCCTTGTTCCACCCTTTCTATGAGGGCCTTGTTCCACCCTCTCTATTACAGCTTTGGTTTATCCTTTCAATGACGGCCTTGTTCCACCCTTTCTATGAGGGACTTGTTCCACCCTCTCTATTACAGCTTTGGCTCACCCTTTCAATGACGGTTTTGTTCCAGCCTTTCTATGTGGGCCTTGTTCCACCCTGTCTATTACAGCTTTGGTTCACCCTTTCAATGACGGCCTTGTTCCTCCCTTTCTATGACGGCTTTGTTCCACCCTCTCTATTACATCTTTCCTCACCCTTTCAAATATGGCCTTTTTGCACCCTTTCTATGAGGGCCTTGTTCCACCCTCTCTATTACAGCTTTGTTCACCCATTCAATGACGGCCTTGTTCCAACCTTTCTATGAGGGCCTTGTTCCACCCTCTCTATGACAGCTTTGTTCACCCTCTCAATGATGGCCTTCTTCCACCCTTTCTTTTATGCCCTTGTTCCACACTCTCAATTACAGCTTTATTCACCCTTTCAATGACGGCCTTCTTCCACCCTTTCTATGAGGGCGTTGTTCCATCCTCTGTATTTCAGATTTGTTCACTCTTTCAATGATAGCCTTGTTCCAACCTTTCTAAGAGGGCCTTGTTCCACCCTCTCTATTACAACTTTGTTCACCCATTCAATGATGGCATTGTTCCAGACTTTCTATGAGGGCCTTGTTCCACCCTCTCTATTACAGCTTTGTTCACCCATTCAATGATGGCATTGTTCCACTCTTTCTATGAGGGCCTTGTTCCACCCTGTCTATTACAGCTTTGTTCACCCTCTCAATGACGGCCTTCTTCCACCCTTTCTGTTATGCCCTTGTTCCACACTCTCGATTACAGCTTTATTCACTCTTTCAATGACGGCCTTCTTCCACCCTTTCTATGAGGGCGTTGTTCCATCCTCTGTATTTCAGATTTGTTCACTCTTTCAATGATGGTCTTGTTCCAACCTTTCTAAGAGGGCCTTGTTCCACCCTCTCTATTACAGCTTTGTTCACCCATTCAATGATGGCATTGTTCTACACTTTCTATGAGGGCCTTGTTCCACCCTCTCTATTACAGCTTTGTTCACCCATTCAATGATGGCATTGTTCTACTTTTTCTATGAGGGCCTTGTTCCACCCTGTCTATTGAAGCTTTGTTCACCCCTTCAATGACGGCCTTGTTCCACCCTTTCACAAGGGCCTTGTTCTACCCTCTCCATTACAGCTTTGTTCACCCCTTCAATAACGGCCTTGTTCCACCCTTTCACAAGGGCCTTGTTCTACCCTCTCCATTACAGCTTTGTACACCATTTCAATGAGGGCCTTGTTCCAACCTTTTTATGAGGGCCTTGCTCCACCCTCTCTATTAGAGCTTTGGGTCACACTTTCAATGATTGCCTTGTTCCATCCTCTCTTTGACAGCCTTGCTCCACCCTCTCTATTTCAGCTTTGTTCACCCTTTCAATGATTGCCTTTTCCACCTATTCGATGAGGACCTTTTTCCACCCCCTCTATTACAGCTTTGTTCACCCTTTCAATGACGGTCTTGTTCCACCCGTTCTATGAGGGCCTTGTTCCACCCTCTCTATTACAGCTTTGGTTTACCCTTTCAATGATGGCCTTGTTCCACCCTTTCTATGAGGGACTTGTTCCACCCTCTCTATTACAGCTTTGGTTCACCCTTTCAATGACTGTTTTGTTCCAGCCTTTCTATGAGGGCCTTGTTCCACCCTGTCTATTACAGCTTTGGTTCACGTTTTCAATGATGGCCTTGTTCCTCCCTTTCTATGACGGCCTAGTTCCACCCTCTCTATTACAGCTTCCCTCAAACTTTTTAATTATGGCCTTTTTGCACCCTTTCTATGAGGGCCTTTGTTCCACCATCTCTATTACAGCTTTGTTCACCCTTTCAATGACAGTCTATTTCCAACCTTTCTATGAGGGCCTTGTTCCACCATCTCTATTACAGCTTTGTTCACCCTCTCAATGACGGCCTTGTTCGTCATGGTTTTGTTCACCCATTCAATGATGGCATTGTTCCACACTTTCTATGAGGGCCTTGTTCCACCCTCTCTATTACAGCTTTGTTCACCCTTTCAATGACGGCCTTATTCCACCCTTTCTATGAGGGCCTTGTTCTACCCTCTCTATTACAGCTTTGTGCACCCTTTCAATGAGGGCCTTGTTCCACCCTCTCTATTACAGCTTTTTTACCCATTCAACGATGGCATTGTTCCACCCTTTCAATGAGGGCCTTGTTCCACCCTTTCAATGAGGGCCTTGTTCCACCCTCTCTATTAAAGCTTTGTTCACCCTTTCAATGATGGCCTTTTTCCACCCTTTCTATGAGGGCCTTGTTCTACCCTCTTTATTACAGCTTTGTTCACCCTTTCAATGACGGCCTAGTTCCACCCATTCTATGAGGGCATTGTTCCACATTCTCTATGACAGCTTTGTTCACCCTTTTAATGTCTGCCTTTTTCCACCCTTTCAATGATGACCTTGTTCCACCCTTTCAATGAGGGCCTTGTTCCACCCTCTCTATTACAGCTTTGTTCACCCATTCAGTGATGGCATTGTTCCACTCTTTCTATGAGGGCCTTGTTCCACTCTCTCTATTGAAGCTTAGTTCACCCCTTCAATGACGGCCTTGTTCTACCCTTTCACGAGGGCCTTGTTCTACCCTCTCTTTTACAGCTTTGTTCACCATTTCAATGAGGGCCTTTTTCCAACCTTTTTATGAGGGCCTTGTTCCACCCTCTCTATTTGAGCTTTGGGTCAAACTTTCAATGATTGCCTTGTTCCATCCTCTCTTTGACAGCCTTGCTCCACCCTCTCTATTTCAGCTTTTTTCACCCTTTCAATGATTGCCTTTTCCACCTTTTCTATGAGGACCTTGTTCCACCCCCTCTATTACAGCTTTGTTCACCCTTTCAATGACGGTCTTGTTCCACCCTTTCTATGAGGGCCTTGTTCCACCCCCTCTATTACAGCTTTGTTAACAATTTCAATGATGGCCTTGTTCCACCCTTTCTATGAGGGCCTTGTTCCACGCTCTCTATTACTGCTTTGTTCACCCTTTCAATGACGGCCTTGTTCAACCCTCTTTCTTACAGCTTTGTTCACCATTTCAATGATGTCCTTGTTCCACCATCACTATTACAGCTTTGTTCACCCTTTCAATGTCGGCCTTGTTCCACCCTTTCTATGAGGACCTTGTTCCACCCTCTCTATTACAGCTTTGTTCACCCTTTCAATGATGGCCTTGTTCCACCCTTTCCATGAGGGCCTTGTTCAACCCTCTCTATTACACCTTTGGTCAACCTTTCAATGACGGCCTTGTTCTACCCTTTCTATGAGGGCCTTGTTCCACGCTCTCTATTACTGCTTTGTTCACCCTTTCAATGACGGCCTTGTTCCACCCTCTTTCTTACAGCTTTGTTCACCATTTCAATGATGTCCTTGTTCCACCATCACTATTACAGCTTTGTTCACCCTTTCAATTTCGGCCTTGTTCCACCCTTTCTATGAGGACCTTGTTCCACCCTCTCTATTACAGCTTTGTTCACCCTTTCAATGATGGCCTTGTTCCACCCTTTCCATGAGGGCCTTGTTCAACCCTCTCTATTACACCTTTGGTCAACCTTTAAATGACGGCCTTGTCCCACCCTTTCTATGAGGGCCTTGTTCCACCCTCTCTATTACAGCTTTGGTTTATCCTTTCAATGACGGCCTTGTTCCACCCTTTCTATGAGGGACTTGTTCCACCCTCTCTATTACAGCTTTGGCTCACCCTTTCAATGACGGTTTTGTTCCAGCCTTTCTATGTGGGCCTTGTTCCACCCTGTCTATTACAGCTTTGGTTCACCCTTTCAATGACGGCCTTGTTCCTCCCTTTCTATGACGGCTTTGTTCCACCCTCTCTATTACATCTTTCCTCACCCTTTCAATTATGGCCTTTTTGCACCCTTTCTATGAGGGCCTTGTTCCACCCTCTCTATTACAGCTTTGTTCACCCTTTCAATGACGGCCTTGTTCCAACCTTTCTATGATGGCCTTGTTCCACCCTCTCTATGACAGCTTTGTTCACCCTCTCAATGACGGCCTTCTTCCACCCTTTCTGTTATGCCCTTGTTCCACACTCTCAATTACAGCTTTATTCACCCTTTCAATGACGGCCTTCTTCCACCCTTTCTATGAGGGCGTTGTTCCATCCTCTGTATTTCAGATTTGTTCACTCTTTCACTGATGGCCTTGTTCCAACCTTTCTAAGAGGCCCTTGTTCCACCCTCTCTATTACAACTTTGTTCACCCATTCAATGATGGCATTGTTCCACACTTTCTATGAGGGCCTTGTTCCACCCTCTCTATTACAGCTTTGTTCACCCATTCAATGATGGCATTGTTCCACTCTTTCTATGAGGGCCTTGTTCCACCCTGTCTATTACAGCTTTGTTCACCCTCTCAATGACGGCCTTCTTCCACCCTTTCTGTTATGCCCTTGTTCCACACTCTCGATTAAAGCTTTATTCACCCTTTCAATGACGGCCTTCTTCCACCTTTTCTATTAGGGCGTTGTTCCATCATCTGTATTTCAGATTTGTTCACTCTTTCAATGATGGCCTTGTTCCAACCTTTCTAAGAGGGCCTTGTTCCACCCTCTCTATTACAGCTTTGTTCACCCATTCAATGATGGCATTGTTCCACACTTTCTATGAGGGCCTTGTTCCACCCTCTCTATTACAGCTTTGTTCACCCATTCAATGATGGCATTGTTCCACTTTTTCTATGAGGGCCTTGTTCGACCCTGTCTATTGAAGCTTTGTTCACCCCTTCAATGACGGCCTTGTTCCACCCTTTCACAAGGGCCTTGTTCTACCCTCTCCATTACAGCTTTGTTCACCCCTTCAATAACGGCCTTGTTCCACGCTTTCACAAGGGCCTTGTTCTACCCTCTCCATTACAGCTTTGTTCACCATTTCAATGAGGGCCTTGTTCCAACCTTTTTATGAGGGCCTTGCTCCACCCTCTCTATTAGAGCTTTGGGTCACACTTTCAATGATTGCCTTGTTCCATCCTCTCTTTGACAGCCTTGCTCCACCCTCTCTATTTCAGCTTTGTTCACCCTTTCAATGATTGCCTTTTCCACCTTTTCGATTAGGACCCTTTCCACCCCCTCTATTACAGCTTTGTTCACCCTTTCAATGACGGTCTTGTTCCACCCGTTCTATGAGGGCCTTGTTCCACCCTCTCTATTACAGCTTTGGTTTACCCTTTCAATGATGGCCTTGTTCCACCCTTTCTATGAGGGACTTGTTCCACCCTCTCTATTACAGCTTTGGTTCACCTTTCAATGACTGTTTTGTTCCAACCTTTCTATGAGGGCCTTGGTCCACCCTCTCTATTACAGCTTTGGCTCACCCTTTCAATTACGGTTTTGTTCCAGCCTTTCTATGTGGGCCTTGTTCCACCCTGTCTATTACAGCTTTGGTTCACCCTTTCAATGACGGCCTTGTTCCTCCCTTTCTATGACGGCTTTGTTCCACCCTCTCTATTACATCTTTCCTCACCCTTTCAATTATGGCCTTTTTGCACCCTTTCTAAGAGGGCCTTGTTCCACCCTCTCTTTTACAGCTTTATTCACCCTTTCAATGACGGCCTTCTTCCACCCTTTCTATTAGGGCGTTGTTCCATCCTCTGTATTTCAGATTTGTTCACTCTTTCAATGATGGCCTTGTTCCAACCTTTCTAAGAGGGCCTTGTTCCACCCTCTCTATTACAGCTTTGTTCACCCATTCAATTATGGCATTGTTCCACACTTTCTATGAGGGCCTTGTTCCACCCTCTCTATTACAGCTTTGTTCACCCATTCAATGATGGCATTGTTCCACTTTTTCTATGAGGGCCTTGTTCCACCCTGTCTATTGAAGCTTTGTTCACCCCTTCAATGACGGCCTTGTTCCACCCTTTCACAAGGGCCTTGTTCTACCCTCTCCATTACAGCTTTGTTCACCCCTTCAATAACGGCCTTGTTCCACCCTTTCACAAGGGCCTTGTTCTACCCTCTCCATTACAGCTTTGTTCACCATTTCAATGAGGGCCTTGTTCCAACCTTTTTATGAGGGCCTTGCTCCACCCTCTCTATTAGAGCTTTGGGTCACACTTTCAATGATTGCCTTGTTCCATCCTCTCTTTGACAGCCTTGCTCCACCCTCTCTATTTCAGCTTTGTTCACCCTTTCAATGATTGCCTTTTCCACCTTTTCGATTAGGACCTTTTTCCACCCCCTCTATTACAGCTTTGTTCACCCTTTCAATGACGGTCTTGTTCCACCCGTTCTATGAGGGCCTTGTTCCACCCTCTCTATTACAGCTTTGGTTTACCCTTTCAATGATGGCCTTGTTCCACCCTTTCTATGAGGGACTTGTTCCACCCTCTCTATTACAGCTTTGGTTCACCTTTCAATGACTGTTTTGTTCCAGCCTTTCTATGAGGGCCTTGTTCCACCCTGTCTATTACAGCTTTGGTTCACACTTTCAATGATGGCCTTGTTCCACCCTCTCTATTACAGCTTTGTTCACCCATTCAGTGATGGCATTGTTCCACTCTTTCTATGACGGCCTTGTTCCACCATCTCTATTGAAGCTTTGTTCACCCCTTCAATGACGGCCTTTTTCCACCCTTTCACAAGGGCCTTGTTCTACCCTCTCTTTTACAGCTTTGTTCACCATTTCAATGAGGGCCTTTTTCCAACCTTTTTATGAGGGCCTTGTTCCACCCTCTCTATTAGAGCTTTGGGTCACACTTTCAATGATTGTCTTGTTCCATCCTCTCTTTGACAGCCTTGCTCCACCCTCTATATTTCAGCTTTTTTCACCCTTTCAATGATTGCCTTTTCCACCTTTTCTATGAGGACCTTGTTCCACCCTCTCTATTACAGCTTTGTTCACCCTTTCAATGACGGTCTTGTTCCACCCTTTCTATGAGGGCCTTGTTGCACCCCCTCTATTACAGCTTTGTTCACAATTTCAATGATGGCCTTGTTCCACCCTTTCTATGAGGGCCTTGTTCCACGCTCTCTATTACTGCTTTGTTCACCCTTTCAATGACGGCTTTGTTCCACCCTCTTTCTTACAGCTTTGTTCACCATTTCAATGATGTCCTTGTTCCACCATCACTATTACAGCTTTGTTCACCCTTTCAATGTCGGCCTTGTTCCACCCTTTCTATGAGGACCTTGTTCCACCCTCTCTATTACAGCTTTGTTCACCCTTTCAATGATGGCCTTGTTCCACCCTTTCCATGAGGGCCTTGTTCCACCCTCTCTATTACACCTTTGGTCAACCTTTCAATGACGGCCTTGTTCCACCCTTTCTATGAGGGCCTTTTTCCACCCTCTCTTTGATAGCCATGTTCCACACTCTGCATAACAGTTTTAGTCCACCCTTTCAATGATGGCCCTGTTCCTCACTGTCTATGAGGGCCTTGTCCCACCATCTATTACAGCTTTGGTTCACCCTTTCAATGACGACCTTGTTCCTCCCTTTCTTTGACGGCCTTGTTCCACCTCTCTATTACAGCTTTATTCACCCTTTAAATGATGGCCTTGTTCCTCCTTTTTCTTTGTCGGCCTTGTTCCACCTCTCTATTACAGCTTTCTTCACCCTTTCAATGTTGGCCTTGTTCTACCTTTTCTATGAGGGCCTTGTTCCACTCTCGCTATTACAGCATTGTTTCACCCTCTAAGTGACGGCCTTGTTTCACCCTCTCTATTACAGCTTTGTTCACCCATTCAATGACGGCCTTGTTCCACCCTTTCTTGAGGGCCTTGTTCCACCCTCTCTATTACAGCTTTGTTCATCCTTTCAGTGACATTCTTGTTCCTCCTGTCTATGAGGGCCTTTTTCCACACTCTCTATTACAGCCTTGTTCCACCCTCTCTGTGACAGCCTTGTTTCACCCTTTCTAGGAGGGCCTTGTTCCACCCTCTCTATTACAGCTTTGTTCACCCTTTCAATGATGGCTTTGTTCCACCCTCTCGATTATAGCTTTATTCACCCTTTCAATGATGGCCTGGTTCCTTCCTTTCTATGAGGGCCTTGCTCCACCCTCTCTATTACAGCTTTCTTCACCCTTTCAATGATGGCCCTGTTCCACCCTTTCTATGAAGTCCTTGCTCCACCCTCTCTATTACAGCTTTAGTTCACTCTTTCAATGACGGCCTTGTTCCAACCTTTCTATGAGGGCCTTGTTCCACCCTCTCTATTACAGCTTTGTTCACCCTCTCAATGACGGCCTTGTTCCACCCTTTCTGTTATGCCCTTGTTCCACACTCTCGATTACAGCTTTATTCACCCTTTCAATGACTACCTTCTTCCACTCTTTCTATGAGGGCCTTGTTCCATCCTCTGTATTTCAGATTAGTTCACTGTTTCAATGATGGGCTTGATCCAACGTTTCTAAGAGGGCCTTGTTCCACCCTATCTATTACAGCTTTGTTCACCCATTCAATGATGGCATTGTTCCACACTTTCTATGAGGGCCTTGTTCCACTCTCTCTATTACAGCTTTTGTTCACCCTTTCAATGACGGCCTTATTCCACTTTTTCTATAATGGCCTTGTTCTACCCTCCCTATTACAGCTTTGTTCACCCTTTCAATGAGGGCCTTTTTCCACCCTTTCTATGAGGGCCTTGTTCCGCCCTCTCTATTGGAGCTCTGGTTCACCCTTTCAATGACGGCCTTGTTCCACCCTTTCTATTAGGGCCTTGTTCCACTATCTCTATTACAGCTTTCTTCACCCTTTCTATGAGGGCCTTGTTCCACCATCTCTATTGCAGCTTTCTTCATCCTTTCAATGATGGCCTGTTCCACCCTTTCTATGAGGGCCTTGTTCCATCCCCTCTATTACAGCTTTGTTCACTATTTCAATGATGGCCTTGTTCCACCCTTTCCATGAGGGCCTTGCTCCACACCCTCTATTACAGCTTTGTTTCACCCTCTCAATGACGGCCTTGTTCCATCCTTTCTATGAGGGCCTTGTTCCACCCACGCCGTTACAGCCCTGTTCCACCCTCGCTGTGAGGGCCTTATTCTACCCCCTCCTTGATGGCCTTGTTCCACCCTTTCTAAGAGGGCCTCGTTCCACCATCACTATTACAGCCTTGTTTCACCCTCTCAATGACGGCCTTGTTCCATCCTTTCTATAAGTGCCTTCTTCCACCCACTCTGTTACTGCCCTGTTCCACCCTCGCTTTGAGGGCCTGATTCTACCCCCTCCTTGATGGCCTTGTTCCACCCTTTCTAAGAGGGCCTTGTTCCACTCTCTCTATTACAGCTTTGTTCACCCTTTCAATGATGGCCTTTTTCCACCGTTTCTATGAGGGCCTTGTTCCACCCTCTCTATTACAGATTTGTTCACCCTTTCAATGACGGCCTTGTTCCACCCATTCTATGATGGCCTTGTTCCACCCTCTCTATTACAACTTTGTTCATCCGTTCAATGTCAGCCTTGTTCCACCCTTTCTATGATGGCCTTGTTCCACCCTCTCTATTACAGATGTTCACCCTTTCAATGATGGCCTTGTTCCACCCTTTCCATGAGGGTCTTGTTCCACCCTCTCTATTACAGCTTTGTTCACCCTTTCACTGACGGCCTTGTTCCACCCTCTCTGTGATGGCCTTGTTCCACCCTTTCTATTAAAGCCTTGTTCCATCCTCTATGTGATGTCCTTGTTCCACCCTTTCAATGAGGGACTTGTTCCACCTCTCTATTACAGCTTTGTTCACCCATTCAATGATGGCATTGTTCACCCTTTCTATGAGGGCCTTGTTCCACCCTCTCTATTGAAGCTATGTTCAACCTTTCAATGCCGGCCTTGTTCCACACTTTCACGAGGGCCTTGTCTACACTCTCTATTACAGCTTTCTTCACCCTTTCAATGACGGCCTACATGCACCCTTTCTATGAGGGCCTTGTTCCACCCTCTCTATAAGAGCTTTGGGCACCCATCAATGACAGCCTTGTTCTACCCTTTCTATGAGGGCTGTGTTCCACCCTCTCTATTACAGCTTTGTTCACCCTTTCAATGACGGCCTTGTCCACCTTTTCTATGAGGGCCTTGTTCCACTCTCTCTATTACAGTTTCTTCACCCCTTCAATGATGGCCTTGTTCCACCCTTTCAATGAGGGCCTTGTTCCACCCCCTCTATTACAGCTTTGTTCACACTTTCAATGACGGCCTTGTTCCACATTTTCTATGAGGGCCTTGATCCTCCCTCTGTATTAGAGCTTTGTTCACCCTTTCAATTACAGCCTTGTTCCACTCTTTCAATGAGGGCCTTGTTCTACCCTCTCTATTACAGCTTTGCTCACCATTTCAATGACGGCATTGTTCAACCCTTTCTATGAGGGCTTTGTTCCACCCTCTCTATTAGAGCTTTGGTTCACCCTTTCAATGACAGCCTTGTTCCACCCTTTCTATGAGGGCCTTTTTCCACCCTATCTATTACAGCTTTGTTCACCCTTTCAATGACGGCCTTCTCCACCATTTCTATGAGGGCCTTGTTCCACCCTCTCTATTACAGATTTGTTCAACCTTTCAATGATGGCCTTGTTTCACGCTTTCTATGAGGGCCTTGTTCCACCCTGTCTATTACAGCTTTGTTAACACTTTCAATGATGGCCTTGTTACACCCTTTCTATGAGGGCCTTGCTCCACCCTCTCTATTACTGCTTTGTTCACCCTTCTAACAATGGCCTTTTTGCACCCTTTCTATGAGGGCCTTGTTCCACCCTCTCTATTGCAGCTTTGTTTCACCCTCTCTGTGACGGCCTTGTTCCACCATCTCTATTACAACTTTGTTCAGCCTTTCAATGTTGGCCTTGTTCCACCCTTTCTATGAGGGCCTTGTTCCACCCTCTCTATTACAGCTTTGGTTTACCCTTTAAATTACGGATTGTTCCACCCTTTCTATGAGGGACTTGTTCCACCCTCTCTATTACAGCTTTTTGTTCCACCCTCTCTGTGACGGTTTTGTTCCAGCCTTTCTATGAGGGCCTTGTTCCACCCTGTCTATTACAGCTTTGGTTCACCATTTCAATGACGGCCTTGTTACTCTCTTTCTATGACAGCCTTGTTCCACCCTCTTTATTATAGCTTTCCTCACCCTTTCAATTATGGCCTTTTTGCACCCTTTGTATGAGGGCCTTGTTCCACCCTCTCTATTACAGCTTTGTTCACTCTTTCAATGACGGCCTTGTTCCAACCTTTCTATGAGGGTCTTGTTCCACCCTCTCTATTACAGCTTTGTTCACCCTCTCAATGACGGCCTTGTTCGTCATTGTTTTGTTCACCCATTCAATGATGGCATTGTTCCACACTTTCTATGAGGGCCTTGTTCCACCCTCTCTATTACAGCTTTGTTCACCCTTTCAATGACTGCCTTATTCTACCCTTTCTATGAGGGCCTTGTTCTACCCTCTCTATTACAGCTTTGTGCACCCTTTCAACGAGGGCCTTGTTCCACCCTCTCTATTACTGCTTTTTAACCCATTCAATGATGGCATTGTTCCACCCTTTCTATGAGAGCCTTGTTCCACCCTCTCTATTACAACTTTGTTCAAACTTTCAATGACGGCCTTGTTCCACCCTTTCTATGAGGGCCTTGTTCTACCCTCTCTATTACAGCTTTGTGCACCCTTTCAATGAGGGCCTTGTTCCACCCTCTCTATTACAGCTTTGTTCACCCATTCAATGATGCATTGTTCCACCCTTTCTATGAGGGCCTTGTTCCACCCTCTCTATTGAAGCTATGTTCAACCTTTCAATGCCGGCCTTGTTCCACCCTTTCATGAGGGCCTTGTTCTACACTCTCTATTACAGCTTTGTTCACCCTTTCAATGACGGCCTTGATCCACCCTTTCTATGAAGGCCTTTTTCCACCCTCTCTATAAGAGCTTTAGGCACCCATCAATGACAGCCTTGTTCTACCCTTTCTATGAGGGCCTTGTTTCACCCTCTCTATTACAGCTTTGTTCATCCTTTCAATGACAGCCTTGTCTACTTTTTCCATGAGGGCCTTGTTCCACCCACTCTATTACAGCTTTGTTCACCCTTTCAATGACGGCCTTGTCCACCTTTTCTATGAGGGCATTATTCCACTCTCTCTATTACAGCTTTCTTCACCCCTTCAATGATGGCCTTGTTTCACCCTTTCAATGAGGGCCTTGTTCCACCCCCTCTATTACAGCTTTGTTCACACTTTCAATGACGGCCTTGTTCCACATTTTCTATGAGGGCCTTGATCCTCCCTCTGTCTTAGAGCTTTGTTCACCCTTTCAATGACAGCCTTGTTCCACCCTTTCAATGAGGGCCTTGTTCTACCCTCTCTATTACAGCTTTGTTCACCATTTCAATGACGGCATTGTTCCACCCTTTCTATGAGAGCCTTGTTCCACCCTCTCTATTACAACTTTGTTCAAACTTTCAATGACGGCCTTGTTCCACCCTTTCTATGAGGGCCTTGTTCTACCCTCTCTATTACAGCTTTGTGCACCCTTTCAATGAGGGCCTTGTTCCACCCTCTCTATTACAGCTTTGTTCACCCATTCAATGATGGCATTGTTCCAGCCTTTCTATGAGGGCCTTGTTCCACCCTCTCTATTGAAGCTATGTTCAACCTTTCAATGCCGGCCTTGTTCCACCCTTTCATGAGGGCCTTGTTCTACACTCTCTATTACAGCTTTGTTCACCCTTTCAATGACGGCCTTGATCCACCATTTCTATGAGGGCCTTTTTCCACCCTCTCTATAAGAGCTTTAGGCACCCATCAATGACAGCCTTGTTCTACCCTTTCTATGAGGGCCTTGTTTCACCCTCTCTATTACAGCTTTGTTCATCCTTTCAATGACAGCCTTGTCTACTTTTTCCATGAGGGCCTTGTTCCACCCACTGTATTATAGCTTTGTTCACCGTTTCAATGACGGCCTTGTCCACCTTTTCTATGAGGGCATTATTCCACTCTCTCTATTACAGCTTTCTTCACCCCTTCAATGATGGCCTTGTTCCACCCTTTCAATGAGGGCCTTGTTCCACCCCCTCTATTACAGCTTTGTTCACACTTTCAATGACGGCCTTGTTCCACATTTTCTATGAGAGCCTTGATCCTCCCTCTGTCTTAGAGCTTTGTTCACCCTTTCAATGACAGCCTTGTTCCACCCTTTCTATGAGGGCCTTGTTCTACCCTCTCTATTACATCTTTGTTCACCATTTCAATAACGGCATTGTTCCACCCTTTCTATGAGGGCCTTGTTCCACCCTCTCTATTAGAGCTTTGGTTCACCCTTTCAATGACGGCCTTGTTCCACCCTTTCTATGAGGGCCTTTTTCCACCCTATCTATTACAGCTTTGTTCACCCTTTCAATGACGGCCTTCTCCACCATTTCTATGAGGGCCTTGTTCCACCCTCTCTATTACAGATTTGTTCAACCTTTCAATGAGGGCCTTGTTCCACCCTCTCTATTACAGCTTTGTTCACCCATTCAATGATGGCATTGTTCCAGCCTTTCTATGAGGGCCTTGTTCCACCCTCTCTATTGAAGCTATGTTCAACCTTTCAATGCCGGCCTTGTTCCACCCTTTCATGAGGGCCTTGTTCTACACTCTCTATTACAGCTTTGTTCACCCTTTCAATGACGGCCTTGATCCACCCTTTCTATGAGGGCCTTTTTCCACCCTCTCTATAAGAGCTTTAGGCACCCTTCAATGACAGCCTTGTTCTACCCTTTCTATGAGGGCCTTGTTTCACCCTCTCTATTACAGCTTTGTTCATCCTTTCAATGACAGCCTTGTCTACTTTTTCCATGAGGGCCTTGTTCCACCCACTCTATTATAGCTTTGTTCACCCTTTCAATGACGGCCTTGTCCACCTTTTCTATGAGGGCATTATTCCACTCTCTCTATTACAGCTTTCTTCACCCCTTCAATGATGGCCTTGTTCCACCCTTTCAATGAGGGCCTTGTTCCACCCCCTCTATTACAGCTTTGTTCACACTTTCAATGACGGCCTTGTTCCACATTTTCTATGAGAGCCTTGATCCTCCCTCTGTCTTAGAGCTTTGTTCACCCTTTCAATGACAGCCTTGTTCCACCCTTTCAATGAGGGCCTTGTTCTACCCTCTCTATTACAGCTTTGTTCACCATTTCAATAACGGCATTGTTCCACCCTTTCTATGAGGGCCTTGTTCCACCCTCTCTATTAGAGCTTTGGTTCACCCTTTCAATGACGGCCTTGTTCCACCCTTTCTATGAGGGCCTTTTTCCACCCTATCTATTACAGCTTTGTTCACCCTTTCAATGACGGCCTTCTCCACCATTTCTATGAGGGCCTTGTTCCACCCTCTCTATTACAGATTTGTTCAACCTTTCAATGACGGCCTGGTCCACATTTTCTTTGAGGGCCTTGTTCCACACTCTCTATTACAGCTTTCTTCACCCTTTCAATGATGGCCTTGTTTCACCCTTTCTATAAGGGCCTTGTTCCACCCCGTCTATTACAGCTTTGTTAACACTTTCAATGATGGCCTTGTTCCACCCTTTCTATGCGGGCCTTGCTCCAACCTCTCGATTACAGCTTTGTTCACCCTTCTAACAATGGGCTTTTTGCACCGTTTCTATAAGGGCCTTGTCCCACCCTCTCTATTACAGCTTTGTTCCACCCTCTCTGTGACGGCCTTGTTCCACGCTCTCTAGTACAGCTTTGTTCACCCTTTCAATGATGGCCTTGTTCCACCATTTCTATAAGGGCCTTGTTCCACCCTCTTTATTACAGCTTTATTCACCCTTTCAATGATGGCCTTGTTCCACCATCTCTGTTACAGATTTGTTCAGCCTTTCAACGTTGGCCTTGTTCCCTTTCTATGAGGGCCTTGTTCCACCCTTTCTATGAGGGCCTTGTTCCACCCTCTCTACTACAGCTTTGGTTTACCCTTTCAATTACGGTTTTGTTCCAACTTTTCTATGAGGGCCTTGTTCCACCCTGTCTATTACAGCTTTGGTTCACCCTTTCAATATCGGCCTTGTTCCTCCCTTTCTATGACGGCCTTGTTCCACCCTCTCTATTACAGCTTTGTTCACCCTCTCAATGACGACCTTGTTCCAACCTTTCTATGAGGGCCTTGTTCCACCCTCTCTATTACAGCTTTGTTCACCCTCTCAATGACGGCCTTGTTGGTCATTGTTTTGTTCACCCACTCAATGATGGCATTTTTCCACACTTTCTATGAGGGCCTTGTTCCACCCTCTCTATTACAGCTTTGTTTACCCTTTCAATGATGGCCTTATTCCACCCTTTCTTTGAGGGCCTTGTTCCACCCTCTCTATTACAGCTTGGTGCACCCTTTCAATGAGGGCCTTGTTCCACCCTCTCTACTACAGCTTTTTTACCCATTCAATGATGGCATTGTTCCACCCTTTCTATGAGAGCCTTGTTCCACCCTCTCTATTACAACTTTGTTCACCCTTTCAATGATGGCCTTGTTCCACCCTTTCATTGAGGGCCTTGTTCTACCCTCTCTATTACAGCTTTGTTCACCCTTTCAATGAGGGCCTTGTTCCACCCTTTCTATGAGGGCCTTGTTCCACCCTCTCTATCAGAGCTTTGGTTCACCCTTTCAAGGACGGCCTTGATCCACCCTTTCTATGAGGGCCTTGTTCCACCATCTCTATTAGAGCTTTCTTCATCTTTTCAATGATGGCCTGTTCCACCCTTTCCATGAGGGCCTTGCTCCACCCTCTCTATTACAGTTTTGTTCACCCTTTTAATAATGGCCTTTTTGCATCCTTTCTATGAGGGCCTTGTTCCACCCTCTCTATTGCAGCTCTGGTTCACCCTTTCAATGACGGCCGTGTTCCACCCTTTCTATGAGGGACTTGTTCCGCCCTCTCTATTACAGCTTTGGTTCACCCTTTCAATGACGGTTTTGTTCCAGCCTTTCTACGAGGGCCTTCTGAATCCCCGTCTAATACAGCTTTGTTTCACCCTTTCAATGAAGTCCTTGTCCCACCCCCTCTATTACAGCTTTGTTTCACACTCTCAATGACGGCCTTGTTCCATCCTTTCTATGAGGGCCTTGTTCCACCCACGCTGTTACAGCCCTGTTCCACCCTTGATGTGCGGGCCTTATTCTATCCCCTCCTTGATGGCCTTGTTCCACCCTTTCTAAGAGGGCCTTGTTCCACCCTCTCTATTACAGCCTTGTTTCACCCTCTCAATGTTGGCCTTGTTCAATCCTTTCTATGAGGGCCTTGTTCCACCCACTCTGTTACAGCCCTGTTCCACCCTCGCTTTGAGGGCCTTATTCTACCCACTCCTTGATGGCCTTGTTCCACCCTTTCTTAGAGGGCCTTGTTCCACCGTCTCTATTACAGCTTTGTTCACCCTTTCAATGACGGCCTTGTTCCACCCATTCTATGAGGGCCTTGTTCCACCCTCTCTAATACAACTTTATCACCCTTTCAATGTCAGCCTTGTTCCACCCTTTCTATGAGGGCCTTGTTCCACCCTCTCTATTACAGATGTTCGCCCTTTCAATGATGGCCTTTTTCCATCCTTTCCATGAGGGTCTTGTTCCACCCTCTCTATTACAGCTTTGTTCACCCTTTCACTGACGGCCTTGTTCCACCCTCTCTGTGATGGCCTTGGTCTGCCCTTTCTATTAAAGCCTTGTTCCATCCTCTATGTGATGTCCTTGTTCCACCCTTTTAATGAGGGCCTTGTTCCACCCTCTCTATTACAGCTTTGTTCACCCTTTCAATGACGGCCTTGTCCACCTTTTCTATGAGGGCCTTGTTCCACTCTCTCTATTACAGCTTTCTTCACCCCTTCAATGATGGCCTTGTTCCACCCTTTCAATGAGGGCCTTGTTCCACCCCGTCTATTAGAGCTTCGTTCACACTTTCAATGACGGCCTTGTTCCACATTTTCTATGAGGGCCTTGATCCTCCCTCTGTATTAGAGCTTTGTTCACCCTTTCAATGACAGCCTTGTTCCACCCTTTCAATGAGGGCCTTGTTCTACCCTCTCTATTACAGCTTTGTTCACCATTTCAATGACGGCCTTGTTCCACCCTTTCTATGAGGGCCCTTTTCCACCATATCTATTACAACTTTGTTCACCCTTTCAATGACGGCCTGGTCCACCTTTTCTATGAGGGCCTTGTTCCACACTCTCTATTACAGCTTTCTTCACCCTTTCAATGATGGCCTTGTTTCACCCTTTCTATGAGGGAGGGCCTTGTTTCACCCCGTCTATTACAGCTTTGTGCACACTTTCAATGATGGCCTTGTTCCACCCTTTCTATGAGGGCCTTGCTCCACCCTCTCTATTACAGCTTTGTTCACCCTTCTAACAATGGCCTTTTTGCACCCTTTCTATGAGGGCCTTGTTCCACCCTCTCTATTACAGCTTTGTTCCACCCTCTCTGTGACGGCCTTGTTCCACGCTCTCTATTACAGCTTTGTTCACCCTTTCAATGATGGCCTTGTTCGACCATTTCTATAAGGGCCTTGTTCCACCCTCTTTATTACAGGTTTTTCACCCTTTCAATGATGGCCTTGTTCAACCATCTCTATTACAGCTTTGTTCAGCCTTTCAATGTTGGCCTTGTTCCACCCTTTCTATGAGGGCCTTGTTCCACCCTCTCTATTACAGCTTTGGTTTACCCTTTCAATGACGGCCTTGTTCCACCCTTTCTATGAGGGACTTGTTCCACCCTCTCTATTACAGCTTTTGTTCACCCTTTCAATGACAGTTTTGTTCCAGCCTTTCTATGAGGGCCTTGTTCCACCCTGTCTATTACAGCTTTGGTTCACCCTTTCAATGACGGCCTTGTTCCTCCCTTTCTATGACGGTCTTGTTCACCCTCTCTATTACAGCTTTCCTCACCCTTTCAATGATGGCATTTTTGCACCCTTTCTATGAGGGCCTTGTTCCACCCCCTCTATTACAGCTTTGTTCACCCTTTCAATGATGGCCTTGTTCCAACCTTTCTATGAGGGCCTTGTTCCACCCTCTCTGTTACAGCTTTGCTCACCCTCTCAGTGATGGCCTTCTTCCACCATTTCTGTTATGCCCTTGTTCCACACTCTCGATTACAGCTTTATTCACCCTTTCAATGACGGCCTTCTTCCACCCTTTCTATGAGGGCGTTGTTCCATCCTCTGTATTTCACATTTGTTCACTCTTTCAATGATGGCCTTGTTCCAACCTTTTTAGAGGGCCTTGTTCCACCCTCTCTATTACAGCTTTGTTCACCCTTTCAATGACGGCCTTGTTCCAACCTTTCTAAGAGGGCCTTGTTCCACCCTCTCTATTACAGCTTTGTTCACCCATTCAATGATGGCATTGTTCCACACTTTCTATGAGGTTCTTGTTCCACCCTCTCTATTACAGCTTTGTTCACCCTTTCAATGACAGCCTTGTTCCACCATTTCTATGAGGGCCTTGTTCCACCCTCTCTATTACAGCTTTGTTCACCCATTCAATGATGGCATTGTTCCACTCTTTCTATGAGGGCCTTGTTCCACCCTCTCTATTGAAGCTTTGTTCACCCCTTCAATGACGGCCTTGTTCCACCCTTTCACAAGGGCCTTGTTCTACCCTCTCCATTACAGCTTTGTTCACCATTTCAATGAGGGTCTTGTTCCAACCTTTTTATGAAGGCCTTTTTCCACCCTCTCTATTAGAGCTTTGGGTCACACTTTCAATGATTGCCTTGTTCCATCCTCTCTTTGACAGCCTTGCTCCACCCTCTCTATTTCAGCTTTGTTCACCGTTTCAATGATTGCCTTTTCCACCTTTTCTATGAGGACCTTGTTCCACCCCCTCTATTACAGCTTGGTTCACCCTTTCAATGACGGTCTTGTTCCACCCTTTCTATGAGGGCCTTGTTCCACCCCCTCTATTACAGCTTTGTTCACAATTTAAATGATGGCCTTGTTCCACCCATTCTATGAGGGCCTTGTTCCACGCTCTCTATTACTGCTTTGTTCACCCTTTCAATGATGGCCTTTTTCCACCCTTTCTATGAGGGCCTTGTTCCACCCTCTTTCTTACAGCTTTGTTCACCCTTTCAATGATGGCCTTGTTACACCATCACTATTACATCTTTGTTCACACTTTCAATGTCCGCCTTTTTCCACGCTTTCTATGAGGGCCTTGTTCCACCCTCTCTATTACAGCTTTGTTCACCCTTTCAATGATGGCCTTGTTCCACCCTTTCCATGAGGGCCTTGCTCCACACCCTCTTTTACAGCTTTGTTTCACCCTCTCAATGACGGCCTTGTTCCATCCTTTCTATGAGGGCCTTGTTCCACCCACGCCGTTACAGCCCTGTTCCACCCTCGCTGTGAGGGCCTTATTCTACCCCCTCCTTGATGGCCTTGTTCCACCCTTTCTAAGAGGGCCTCGTTCCACCATCACTATTACAGCCTTGTTTCACCTTCTCAATGACGGCCTTGTTCCATCCTTTCTATAAGTGCCTTGTTCCACCCACTCTGTTACTGCCCTGTTCCACCCTCGCTTTGAGGGCCTGATTCTACCCCCTCCTTGATGGCCTTGTTCCACCCTTTCTAAGAGGGCCTTGTTCCACTCTCTCTATTACAGCTTTGTTCACCCTTTCAATGATGGCCTTTTTCCACCCTTTCTATGATGGCCTTGTTCCACCCTCTCTATTACAGATGTTCACCCTTTCAATGATGGCCTTGTTCCACCCTCTCTGTGATGGCCTTGTTCCACCCTTTCTATTAAAGCCTTGTTCCATCCTCTATGTGATGTCCTTGTTCCACCCTTTCAATGAGGGACTTGTTCCACCTCTCTATTACAGCTTTGTTCACCCATTCAATGATGGCATTGTTCCACCCTTTCTATGAGGGCCTTGTTCCACCCTCTCTATTGAAGCTATGTTCAACCTTTCAATGCCAGCCTTGTTCCACACTTTCACGAGGGCCTTGTCTACACTCTCTATTACAGCTTTCTTCACCCTTTCAATGACGGCCTACATCCACCCTTTCTATGAGGGCCTTGTTCCACCCTCTCTATAAGAGCTTTGGGCACCCATCAATTCCAGCCTTGTTCTACCCTTTCTATGAGGGCTGTGTTCCACCCTCTCTATTACAGCTTTGTTCACCCTTTCAATGACGGCCTTGTCCACCTTTTCTATGAGGGCCTTGTTCCACTCTCTCTATTACAGTTTCTTCACCCCTTCAATGATGGCCTTGTTCCACCCTTTCAATGAGGGCCTTGTTCCACCCCCTCTATTACAGCTTTGTTCACACTTTCAATGACGGCCTTGTTCCACATTTTCTATGAGGGCCTTGATCCTCCCTCTGTATTAGAGCTTTGTTCACCCTTTCAATTACAGCCTTGTTCCACTCTTTCAATGAGGGCCTTGTTCTACCCTCTCTATTACAGCTTTGCTCACCATTTCAATGACGGCATTGTTCAACCCTTTCTATGAGGGCTTTGTTCCACCCTCTCTATTAGAGCTTTGGTTCACCCTTTCAATGACGGCCTTGTTCCACCCTTTCTATGAGGGCCTTTTTCCACCCTATCTATTACAGCTTTGTTCACCCTTTCAATGACGGCCTTCTCCACCATTTCTATGAGGGCCTTGTTCCACCCTCTCTATTACAGATTTGTTCAACCTTTCAATGATGGCCTTGTTTCACGCTTTCTATGAGGGCCTTGTTCCACCCTGTCTATTACAGCTTTGTTAACACTTTCAATGATGGCCTTGTTACACCCTTTCTATGAGGGCCTTGCTCCACCCTCTCTATTACTGCTTTGTTCACCCTTCTAACAATGGCCTTTTTGCACCCTTTCTATGAGGGCCTTGTTCCACCCTCTCTATTGCAGCTTTGTTTCACCCTCTCTGTGACGGCCTTGTTCCACCATCTCTATTACAACTTTGTTCAGCCTTTCAATGTTGGCCTTGTTCCACCCTTTCTATGAGGGCCTTGTTCCACCCTCTCTATTACAGCTTTGGTTTACCCTTTAAATTACGGATTGTTCCACCCTTTCTATGAGGGACTTGTTCCACCCTCTCTATTACAGCTTTGTTCCACCCTCTCTGTGACGGTTTTGTTCCAGCCTTTCTATGAGGGCCTTGTTCCACCCTGTCTATTACAGCTTTGGTTCACCATTTCAATGACGGCCTTGTTACTCTCTTTCTATGACGGCCTTGTTCCACCCTCTTTATTATAGCTTTCCTCACCCTTTCAATAATGGCCTTTTTGCACCCTTTGTATGAGGGCCTTGTTCCACCCTCTCTATTACAGCTTTGTTCACTCTTTCAATGACGGCCTTGTTCCAACCTTTCTATGAGGGTCTTGTTCCACCCTCTCTATTACAGCTTTGTTCAGCCTCTCAATGACGGCCTTGTTCGTCATTGTTTTGTTCACCCATTCAATGATGGCATTGTTCCACACTTTCTATGAGGGCCTTGTTCCACCCTCTCTATTACAGCTTTGTTCACCCTTTCAATGACTGCCTTATTCTACCCTTTCTATGAGGGCCTTGTTCTACCCTCTCTATTACTGCTTTGTGCACCCTTTCAACGAGGGCCTTGTTCCACCCTCTCTATTACTGCTTTTTAACCCATTCAATGATGGCATTGTTCCACCCTTTCTATGAGAGCCTTGTTCCACCCTCTCTATTACAACTTTGTTCAAACTTTCAATGACAGCCTTGTTCCACCCTTTCTATGAGGGCCTTGTTCTACCCTCTCTATTACAGCTTTGTGCACCCTTTCAATGAGGGCCTTGTTCCACCCTCTCTATTACAGCTTTGTTCACCCATTCAATGATGGCATTGTTCCACCCTTTCTATGAGGGCCTTGTTCCACCCTCTCTATTGAAGCTATGTTCAACCTTTCAATGCCGGCCTTGTTCCACCCTTTCATGAGGGCCTTGTTCTACACTCTCTATTACAGCTTTGTTCACCCTTTCAATGACGGCCTTGATCCACCCTTTCTATGAAGGCCTTTTTCCACCCTCTCTATAAGAGCTTTAGGCACCCATCAATGACAGCCTTGTTCTACCCTTTCTATGAGGGCCTTGTTTCACCCTCTCTATTACAGCTTTGTTCATCCTTTCAATGACAGCCTTGTCTACTTTTTCCATGAGGGCCTTGTTCCACCCACTCTATTACAGCTTTGTTCACCCTTTCAATGACGGCCTTGTCCACCTTTTCTATGAGGGCATTATTCCACTCTCTCTATTACAGCTTTCTTCACCCCTTCAATGATGGCCTTGTTTCACCCTTTCAATGAGGGCCTTGTTCCACCCCCTCTATTACAGCTTTGTTCACACTTTCAATGACGGCCTTGTTCCACATTTTCTATGAGGGCCTTGATCCTCCCTCTGTCTTAGAGCTTTGTTCACCCTTTCAATGACAGCCTTGTTCCACCCTTTCAATGAGGGCCTTGTTCTACCCTCTCTATTACAGCTTTGTTCACCATTTCAATGACGGCATTGTTCCACCCTTTCTATGAAGGCCTTGTTCCACCCTCTCTATTAGAGCTTTGGTTCACCCTTTCAATGACGGCCTTGTTCCACCCTTTCTATGAGGGCCTTTTTCCACCCTATCTATTACAGCTTTGTTCACCCTTTCAATGACGGCCTTCTCCACCATTTCTATGAGGGCCTTGTCCCACCCTCTCTATTACAGATTTGTTCAACCTTTCAATGACAGCCTGGTCCACATTTTCTTTGAGGGCCTTGTTCCACACTCTCTATTACAGCTTTCTTCACCCTTTCAATGATGGCCTTGTTTCACCCATTCTATAAGGGCCTTGTTCCACCCCGTCTATTACAGCTTTGTTAACACTTTCAATGATGGCCTTGTTCCACCCTTTCTATGCGGGCCTTGCTCCAACCTCTCTATTACAGCTTTGTTCACCCTTGTAACAATGGGCTTTTTGCACCCTTTCTATAAGGGCCTTGTCCCACCCTCTCTATTACAGCTTTGTTCCACCCTCTCTGTGACGGCCTTGTTCCACGCTCTTTAGTACAGCTTTGTTCACCCTTTCAATGATGGCCTTGTTCCACCATTTCTATAAGGGCCTTGTTCCACCCTCTTTATTACAGCTTTGTTCACCCTTTCAATGATGGCCTTGTTCCACCATCTCTATTACAGCTTTGTTCAGCCTTTCAACGTTGGCCTTGTTCCACCCTTTCTATGAGGGCCTTGTTCCACCCTCTCTACTACAGCTTTGGTTTACCCTTTCAATTACGGTTTTGTTCCAACTTTTCTATGAGGGCCTTGTTCCACCCTGTCTATTACAGCTTTGGTTCACCCTTTCAATATCGGCCTTGTTCCTCCCTTTCTATGACGGCCTTGTTCCACCCTCTCTATTACAGCTTTGTTCACCCTCTCAATGACGACCTTGTTCCAACCTTTCTATGAGGGCCTTGTTCCACCCTCTCTATTACAGCTTTGTTCACCCTCTCAATGACGGCCTTGTTGGTCATTGTTTTGTTCACCCACTCAATGATGGCATTTTTCCACACTTTCTATGAGGGCCTTGTTCCACCCTCTCTATTACAGCTTTGTTCACCCTTTCAATGATGGCCTTATTCCACCCTTTCTTTGAGGGCCTTGTTCCACCCTCTCTATTACAGCTTGGTGCACCCTTTCAATGAGGGCCTTGTTCCACCCTCTCTATTACAGCTTTTTTACCCATTCAATGATGGCATTGTTCCACCCTTTCTATGAGAGCCTTGTTCCACCCTCTCTATTACAACTTTGTTCACCCTTTCAATGATGGCCTTGTTCCACCCTTTCATTGAGGGCCTTGTTCTACCCTCTCTATTACAGCTTTGTTCACCCTTTCAATGAGGGCCTTGTTCCACCCTTTCTATGAGGGCCTTGTTCCACCCTCTCTATCAGAGCTTTGGTTCACCCTTTCAAGGACGGCCTTGATCCACCCTTTCTATGAGGGCCTTGTTCCACCATCTCTATTACAGCTTTCTTCATCTTTTCAATGATGGCCTGTTCCACCCTTTCCATGAGGGCCTTGCTCCACCCTCTCTATTACAGTTTTGTTCACCCTTTTAATAATGGCCTTTTTGCATCCTTTCTATGAGGGCCTTGTTCCACCCTCTCTATTGCAGCTCTGGTTCACCCTTTCAATGACGGCCTAGTTCCACCCTTTCTATGAGGGACTTGTTCAGCCCTCTCTATTACAGCTTTGGTTCACCCTTTCAATGACGGTTTTGTTCCAGCCTTTCTATGAGGGCCTTCTGAATCCCTGTCTAATACAGCTTTGTTTCACCCTTTCAATGAAGTCCTTGTCCCACCCCCTCTATTACAGCTTTGTTTCACACTCTCAATGACGGCCTTGTTCCATCCTTTCTATGAGGGCCTTGTTCCACCCACGCTGTTACAGCCCTGTTCCACCCTTGCTGTGCGGGCCTTATTCTATCCCCTCCTTGATGGCCTTGTTCCACCCTTTCTAAGAGGGCCTTGTTCCACCCTCTCTATTACAGCCTTGTTTCACCCTCTCAATGTTGGCCTTGTTCCATCCTTTCTATGAGGGCCTTGTTCCACCCACTCTGTTACAGCCCTGTTCCACCCTCACTTTGAGGGCCTTATTCTACCCACTCCTTGATGGCCTTGTTCCACCCTTTCTTAGAGGGCCTTGTTCCACCGTCTCTATTACAGCTTTGTTCACCCTTTCAATGACGGCCTTGTTCCACCCATTCTATGAGGGCCTTGTTCCACCCTCTCTAATACAACTTTATCACCCTTTCAATGTCAGCCTTGTTCCACCCTTTCTATGATGGCCTTGTTCCACCCTCTCTATTACAGATGTTCGCCCTTTCAATGATGGCCTTTTTCCATCCTTTCCATGAGGGTCTTGTTCCACCCTCTCTATTACAGCTTTGTTCACCCTTTCACTGACGGCCTTGTTCCACCCTCTCTGTGATGGCCTTGTTCCGCCCTTTCTATTAAAGGCTTGTTCCATCCTCTATGTGATGTCCTTGTTCCACCCTTTTAATGAGGGCCTTGTTCCACCCTCTCTATTACAGCTTTGTTCACCTTTTCAATGACGGCCTTGTCCACCTTTTCTATGAGGGCCTTGTTCCACTCTCTCTATTACAGTTTCCTTCACCCCTTCAATGATGGCCTTGTTCCACCCTTTCAATGAGGGCCTTGTTCCACCCCGTCTATTAGAGCTTCGTTCACACTTTCAATGACGGCCTTGTTCCACATTTTCTATGAGGGCCTTGATCCTCCCTCTGTATTAGAGCTTTGTTCACCCTTTCAATGACAGCCTTGTTCCACCCTTTCAATGAGGGCCTTGTTCTACCCTCTCTATTACAGCTTTGTTCACCATTTCAATGACGGCCTTGTTCCACCCTTTCTATGAGGGCCCTTTTCCACCATATCTATTACAACTTTGTTCACCCTTTCAATGACGGCCTGGTCCACCTTTTCTATGAGGGCCTTGTTCCACACTCTCTATTACAGCTTTCTTCACCCTTTCAATGATGGCCTTGTTTCACCCTTTCTATGAGGGCCTTGTTTCACCCCGTCTATTACAGCTTTGTTCACACTTTCAATGATGGCCTTGTTCCACCCTTTCTATGAGGGCCTTGCTCCACCCTCTCTATTACAGCTTTGTTCACCCTTCTAACAATGGCCTTTTTGCACCCTTTCTATGAGGGCCTTGTGACACCCTCTCTATTACAGCTTTGTTCCACCCTCTCTGTGACGGCCTTGTTCCACGCTCTCTATTACAGCTTTGTTCACCCTTTCAATGATGGCCTTGTTCGACCATTTCTATAAGGGCCTTGTTCCACCCTCTTTATTACAGGTTTTTCACCCTTTCAATGATGGCCTTGTTCAACCATCTCTATTACAGCTTTGTTCAGCCTTTCAATGTTGGCCTTGTTCCACCCTTTCTATGAGGGCCTTGTTCCACCCTCTCTATTACAGCTTTGGTTTACCCTTTCAATGACGCCTTGTTCCACCCTTTCTATGAGGGACTTGTTCCACCCTCTCTATTACAGCTTTTGTTCACCCTTTCAATGACAGTTTTGTTCCAGCCTTTGTATGAGGGCCTTGTTCCACCCTGTCTATTACAGCTTTGGTTCACCCTTTCAATGACGGCCTTGTTCCTCCCTTTCTATGACTGTCTTGTTCACCCTCTCTATTACAGCTTTCCTCACCCTTTCAATGATGGCATTTTTGCACCCTTTCTATGAGGGCCTTGTTCCACCCTCTCTATTACAGCTTTGTTCACCCTTTCAATGACGGCCTTGTTCCAACCTTTCTATGAGGGCCTTGTTCCACCCTCTCTGTTACAGCTTTGTTCACCCTCTCAGTGACGGCCTTCTTCCACCCTTTCTGTTATGCCCTTGTTCCACACTCTCGATTACAGCTTTACTCACCCTTTCAATGACAGCCTTCTTCCACCCTTTCTATGAGGGCGTTGTTCCATCCTCTGTATTTCAGATTTGTTCACTCTTTCAATGATGGCCTTGTTCCAACCTTTTTAGAGGGCCTTGTTCCACCCTCTCTATTACAGCTTTGTTCACCCTTTCAATGACGGCCTTGTTCCAACCTTTCTAAGAGGGCCTTGTTCCACCCTCTCTATTACAGCTTTGTTCACCCATTCAATGATGGCATTGTTCCACACTTTCTATGAGGCTCTTGTTCCACCCTCTCTATTACAGCTTTGTTCACCCTTTCAATGACAGCCTTGTTACACGATTTCTATGAGGGCCTTGTTCCACCCTCTCTATTACAGCTTTGTTCACCCATTCAATGATGGCATTGTTCCACTCTTTCTATGAGGGCCTTGTTCCACCCTCTCTATTGAAGCTTTGTTCACCCCTTCAATGACGGCCTTGTTCCACCCTTTCACAAGGGCCTTGTTCTACCCTCTCCATTACAGCTTTGTTCACCATTTCAATGAGGGCCTTGTTCCAACCTTTTAATGAGGGCCTTTTTCCACCCTCTCTATTAGAGCTTTGGGTCACACTTTCAATGATTGCCTTGTTCCATCCTCTCTTTGACAGCCTTGCTCCACCCTCTCTATTTCAGCTTTGTTCACCGTTTCAATGATTGCCTTTTCCACCTTTTCTATGAGGACCTTGTTCCACCCCCTCTATTACAGCTTTGTTCACCCTTTCAATGACGGTCTTGTTCCACCCTTTCTATGAGGGCCTTGTTCCACCCCCTCTATTACAGCTTTGTTCAGAATTTAAATGATGGCCTTGTTCCACCCATTCTATGAGGGTCTTGTTCCACGCTCTCTATTACTGCTTTGTTCACCCTTTCAATGATGGCCTTTTTCCACCCTTTCTATGAGGGCCTTGTTCCACCCTCTTTCTTACAGCTTTGTTCACCCTTTCAATGATGGCCTTGTTACACCATCACTATTACATCTTTGTTCACACTTTCAATGTCCGCCTTGTTCCACCCTTTCTATGAGGGCCTTGTTCCACCCTCTCTATTACAGCTTTGTTCACCCTTTCAATGATGGCCTTGTTCCACCCTTTCCATGAGGGCCTTGTTCCACCCTCTCTATTACAACTTTGGTCAACCTTTCAATGACGGCCTTGTTCCACCCTTTCTATGAGGGCCTTGTTCCACCCTCTCTTTGATAGCCATGTTCCACCCTCTCCATAACAGCTTTAGTCCACCCATTCAATGATGGCCCTGTTCCACACTGTCTATGAGGGCCTTGTCCCACCCATCTATTACAGCTTTGGTTCACCCTTTCAATGACCGCCTTGTTCCTCCCTTTCTTTGACGGCCTTGTTCCACCTCTCTATTACAGCTTTGTTCACCCTTTAAATGATGGCCTTGTTCCTCCCTTTTCTTTGACGGCCTTGTTCCACATCTCTATTACAGCTTTGTTCACCCTTTCAATTTTGGCCTTGTTCTACCTTTTCTATGAGGGCCTTGTTCCACTCTCGCTATTACAGCATTGTTTCACCCTCTCAATGACGGCCTTGTTCCACCCTCTCTATTACAGCTTTGTTCACCCATTCAATGACGGCCTTGTTCCACCCTTTCTTGAGGGCCTTGTTCCACCCTCTCTATTACAGCTTTGTTCATCCTTTCAGTGACATTCTTGTTCCTCCTGTCTATGAGGGCCTTGTTCCACCCTCTCTATTACAGCCTTGTTCCACCCTCTCTGTGACAGCCTTGTTTCACCCTTTCTAGGAGGGCCTTGTTCCACCCTCTCTATTACAGCTTTCTTCACCCTTTCAATGATGGCCTTGTTCCACCCTCTCGATTATAGCTTTATTCACCCTTTCAATGATTGCCTGGTTCCTTCCTTTCTATGAGGGACTTGCTCCAACCTCTCTATTACAGCTTTCTTCACCCTTTCAATGATGGCCCTGTTCCACCCTTTCTATGAAGGCCTTGCTCCACCCTCTCTATTACAGCTTTAGTTCACTCTTTCAATGACGGCCTTGTTCCAACCTTTCTATGAGGGCCTTGTTCCACCCTCTCTATTACAGCTTTGTTCACCCTCTCAATGACGGCCTTGTTCCACCCTTTCTGTTATGCCCTTGTTCCACACTCTCGATTACAGCTTTATTCACCCTTTCAATGACTACCTTCTTCCACTCTTTCTATGAGGGCCTTGTTCCATCCTCTGTATTTCAGATTAGTTCACTGTTTCAATGATGGGCTTGTTCCAACGTTTCTAAGAGGGCCTTGTTCCACCCTATCTATTACAGCTTTGTTCACCCATTCAATGATGGCATTGTTCCACACTTTCTATGAGGGCCTTGTTCCACTCTCTCTATTACAGCTTTTGTTCACTCTTTCAATGACGGCCTTATTCCACTTTTTCTATAATGGCCTTGTTCTA
The DNA here is from genome assembly GCF_031143425.1 of Pleurodeles waltl. Taxonomy (NCBI): domain Eukaryota; kingdom Metazoa; phylum Chordata; class Amphibia; order Caudata; family Salamandridae; genus Pleurodeles; species Pleurodeles waltl. Next base: position 1,007,831,259 of record NC_090450.1, on the reverse strand, counting down.
CCCTCCCTATTACAGCTTTGTTCACCCTTTCAATGAGGGCCTTGTTCCACCCTTTCTATGAGGGCCTTGTTCCGCCCTCTCTATTGGAGCTCTGGTTCACCCTTTCAATGACGGCCTTGTTCCACCCTTTCTATTAGGGCCTTGTTCCACTATCTCTATTACAGCTTTCTTCACCCTTTCTATGAGGGCCTTGTTCCACCATCTCTATTGCAGCTTTCTTCATCCTTTCAATGATGGCCTGTTCCACCCTTTCTATGAGGGCCTTGTTCCATCCTTTCTATTACAGCTTTGTTCACAATTTCAATGATGGCCTTGTTCCACCCTTTCCATGAGGGCCTTGCTCCACACCCTCTATTACAGCTTTGTTTCACCCTCTCAATGACGGCCTTGTTCCATCCTTTCTATGAGGGCCTTGTTCCACCCACGCCGTTACAGCCCTGTTCCACCCTCGCTGTGAGGGCCTTATTCTACCCCCTCCTTGATGGCCTTGTTCCACCCTTTCTAAGAGGGCCTCGTTCCACCATCACTATTACAGCCTTGTTTCACCTTCTCAATGACGGCCTTGTTCCATCCTTTCTATAAGTGCCTTGTTCCACCCACTCTGTTACTGCCCTGTTCCACCCTCGCTTTGAGGGCCTGATTCTACCCCCTCCTTGATGGCCTTGTTCCACCCTTTCTAAGAGGGCCTTGTTCCACTTTCTCTATTACAGCTTTGTTCACCCTTTCAATGATGGCCTTTTTCCACCCTTTCTATGAGGGCCTTGTTCCACCCTCTCTATTACAGATTTGTTCACCCTTTCAATGACGGCCTTGTTCCACCCATTCTATGATGGCCTTGTTCCACCCTCTCTATTACAACTTTGTTCATCCGTTCAATGTCAGCCTTGTTCCACCCTTTCTATGATGGCCTTGTTCCACCCTCTCTATTACAGATGTTCACCCTTTCAATGATGGCCTTGTTCCACCCTCTCTGTGATGGCCTTGTTCCACCCTTTCTATTAAAGCCTTGTTCCATCCTCTATGTGATGTCCTTGTTCCACCCTTTCAATGAGGGACTTGTTCCACCTCTCTATTACAGCTTTGTTCACCCATTCAATGATGGCATTGTTCCACCCTTTCTATGAGGGCCTTGTTCCACCCTCTCTATTGAAGCTATGTTCAACCTTTCAATGCCGGCCTTGTTCCACACTTTCACGAGGGCCTTGTCTACACTCTCTATTACAGCTTTCTTCACCCTTTCAATGACGGCCTACATCCACCCTTTCTATGAGGGCCTTGTTCCACCCTCTCTATAAGAGCTTTGGGCACCCATCAATGACAGCCTTGTTCTACCCTTTCTATGAGGGCTGTGTTCCACCCTCTCTATTACAGCTTTGTTCACCCTTTCAATGACGGCCTTGTCCACCTTTTCTATGAGGGCCTTGTTCCACTCTCTCTATTACAGTTTCTTCACCCCTTCAATGATGGCCTTGTTCCACCCTTTCAATGAGGGCCTTGTTCCACCCCCTCTATTACAGCTTTGTTCACACTTTCAATGACGGCCTTGTTCCACATTTTCTATGAGGGCCTTGATCCTCCCTCTGTATTAGAGCTTTGTTCACCCTTTCAATTACAGCCTTGTTCCACTCTTTCAATGAGGGCCTTGTTCTACCCTCTCTATTACAGCTTTGCTCACCATTTCAATGACGGCATTGTTCAACCCTTTTGATGAGGGCTTTGTTCCACCCTCTCTATTAGAGCTTTGGTTCACCCTTTCAATGACGGCCTTGTTCCACCCTTTCTATGAGGGCCTTTTTCCACCCTATCTATTACAGCTTTGTTCACCCTTTCAATGACGGCCTTCTCCACCATTTCTATGAGGGCCTTGTTCCACCCTCTCTATTACAGATTTGTTCAACCTTTCAATGATGGCCTTGTTTCACGCTTTCTATGAGGGCCTTGTTCCACCCTGTCTATTACAGCTTTGTTAACACTTTCAATGATGGCCTTGTTACACCCTTTCTATGAGGGCCTTGCTCCACCCTCTCTATTACTGCTTTGTTCACCCTTCTAACAATGGCCTTTTTACACCCTTTCTATGAGGGCCTTGTTCCACCCTCTCTATTGCAGCTTTGTTCCACCCTCTCTGTGACGGCCTTGTTCCACCATCTCTATTACAGCTTTGTTCAGCCTTTCAATGTTGGCCTTGTTCCACCCTTTCTATGAGGGCCTTGTTCCACCCTCTCTATTACAGCTTTGGTTTACCCTTTAAATGACGGATTGTTCCACCCTTTCTATGAGGGACTTGTTCCACCCTCTCTATTACAGCTTTGGTTCACCCTTTCAATGACGGTTTTGTTCCAGCCTTTCTATGAGGGCCTTGTTCCACCCTGTCTATTACAGCTTTGGTTCACCATTTCAATGACGGCCTTGTTACTCTCTTTCTATGACGGCCTTGTTCCACCCTCTTTATTATAGCTTTCCTCACCCTTTCAATTATGGCCTTTTTGCACCCTTTGTATGAGGGCCTTGTTCCACCCTCTCTATTACAGCTTTGTTCACTCTTTCAATGACGGCCTTGTTCCAACCTTTCTATGAGGGTCTTGTTCCACCCTCTCTATTACAGCTTTGTTCACCCTCTCAATGACGGCCTTGTTCGTCATTGTTTTGTTCACCCATTCAATGATGGCATTGTTCCACACTTTCTATGAGGGCCTTGTTCCACCCTCTCTATTACAGCTTTGTTCACCCTTTCAATGACTGCCTTATTCTACCCTTTCTATGAGGGCCTTGTTCTAGCCTCTCTATTACAGCTTTGTGCACCCTTTCAACGAGGGCCTTGTTCCACCCTCTCTATTACTGCTTTTTAACCCATTCAATGATGGCATTGTTCCATCCTTTCTATGAGAGCCTTGTTCCACCCTCTCTATTACAACTTTGTTCAAACTTTCAATGACGGCCTTGTTCCACCCTTTCTATGAGGGCCTTGTTCTACCCTCTCTATTACAGCTTTGTGCACCCTTTCAATGAGGGCCTTGTTCCACCCTCTCTATTACAGCTTTGTTCACCCATTCAATGATGGCATTGTTCCATCCTTTCTATGAGGGCCTTGTCCCACCCTCTCTATTGAAGCTATGTTCAACCTTTCAATGCCGGCCTTGTTCCACACTTTCATGAGGGCCTTGTTCTACACTCTCTATTACAGCTTTGTTCACCCTTTCAATGACGGCCTTGATCTACCCTTTCTAAGAGGGCCTTTTTCCACCCTCTCTATAAGAGCTTTAGGCACCCGTCAATGACAGCCTTGTTCTACCCTTTCTATGAGGGCCTTGTTTCACCCTCTCTATTACAGCTTTGTTCATCCTTTCAATGACAGCCTTGTCTACTTTTTCCATGAGGGCCTTGTTCCACCCACTCTATTACAGCTTTGTTCACCCTTTCAATGACGGCCTTGTCCACCTTTTCTATGAGGGCATTATTCCACTCTCTCTATTACAGCTTTCTTCACCCCTTCAATGATGGCCTTGTTCCACCCTTTCAATGAGGGCCTTGTTCCACCCCCTCTATTACAGCTTTGTTCACACTTTCAATGACGGCCTTGTTCCACATTTTCTATGAGGGCCTTGATCCTCCCTCTGTCTTAGAGCTTTGTTCACCCTTTCAATGACAGCCTTGTTCCACCCTTTCAATGAGGGCCTTGTTCTACCCTCTCTATTACAGCTTTGTTCACCATTTCAATGACGGCATTGTTCCACCCTTTCTATGAGGGCCTTGTTCCACCCTCTCTATTAGAGCTTTGGTTCACCCTTTCAATGACGGCCTTGTTCCACCCTTTCTATGAGGGCCTTTTTCCACCCTATCTATTACAGCTTTGTTCACCCTTTCAATGACGGCCTTCTCCACCATTTCTATGAGGGCCTTGTCCCACCCTCTCTATTACAGATTTGTTCAACCTTTCAATGACGGCCTGGTCCACATTTTCTTTGAGGGCCTTGTTCCACACTCTCTATTACAGCTTTCTTCACCCTTTCAATGATGGCCTTGTTTCACCCTTTCTATAAGGGCCTTGTTCCACCCCGTCTATTACAGCTTTGTTAACACTTTCAATGATGGCCTTGTTCCACCCTTTCTATGCGGGCCTTGCTCCAACCTCTCTATTACAGCTTTGTTCACCCTTCTAACAATGGGCTTTTTGCACCCTTTCTATAAGGGCCTTGTCCCACCCTCTCTATTACAGCTTTCTTCCACCCTCTCTGTGACGGCCTTGGTCCACGCTCTCTAGTACAGCTTTGTTCACCCTTTCAATGATGGCCTTGTTCCACCATTTCTATAAGGGCCTTGTTCCACCCTCTTTAATACAGCTTTGTTCACCCTTTCAATGATGGCCTTGTTCCACCATCTCTATTACAGCTTTGTTCAGCCTTTCAACGTTGGCCTTGTTCCACCCTTTCTATGAGGGCCTTGTTCCACCCTCTCTACTACAGCTTTGGTTTACCCTTTCAATTACGGTTTTGTTCCAACTTTTCTATGAGGGCCTTGTTCCACCCTGTCTATTACAGCTTTGGTTCACCCTTTCAATATCGGCCTTGTTCCTCCCTTTCTATGACGGCCTTGTTCCACACACTCTATTACAGCTTTGTTCACCCTCTCAATGACGACCTTGTTCCAACCTTTCTATGAGGGCCTTGTTCCACCCTCTCTATTACAGCTTTGTTCACCCTCTCAATGACGGCCTTGTTGGTCATTGTTTTGTTCACCCACTCAATGATGGCATTTTTCCACACTTTCTATGAGGGCCTTGTTCCACCCTCTCTATTACAGCTTTGTTCACCCTTTCAATGATGGCCTTATTCCACCCTTTCTTTGAGGGCCTTGTTCCACCCTCTCTATTACAGCTTGGTGCACCCTTTCAATGAGGGCCTTGTTCCACCCTCTCTATTACAGCTTTTTTACCCATTCAATGATGGCATTGTTCCACCCTTTCTATGAGAGCCTTGTTCCACCCTCTCTATTACAACTTTGTTCACCCTTTCAATGATGGCCTTGTTCCACCCTTTCATTGAGGGCCTTGTTCTACCCTCTCTATTACAGCTTTGTTCACCCTTTCAATGAGGGCCTTGTTCCACCCTTTCTATGAGGGCCTTGTTCCACCCTCTCTATCAGAGCTTTGGTTCACCCTTTCAAGGACGGCCTTGATCCACCCTTTCTATGAGGGCCTTGTTCCACCATCTCTATTACAGCTTTCTTCATCTTTTCAATGATGGCCTGGTCCACCCTTTCCATGAGGGCCTTGCTCCACCCTCTCTATTACAGTTTTGTTCACCCTTTTAATAATGGCCTTTTTGCATCCTTTCTATGAGGGCCTTGTTCCACCCTCTCTATTGCAGCTCTGGTTCACCCTTTCAATGACGGCCTTGTTCTACCCTTTCTATGAGGGACTTGTTCCGCCCTCTCTATTACAGCTTTGGTTCACCCTTTCAATGACGGTTTTGTTCCAGCCTTTCTATGAGGGCCTTCTGAATCCCCGTCTAATACAGCTTTGTTTCACCCTTTCAATGAAGTCCTTGTCCCACCCCCTCTATTACAGCTTTGTTTCACACTCTCAATGACGGCCTTGTTCCATCCTTTCTATGAGGGCCTTGTTCCACCCACGCTGTTACAGCCCTGTTCCACCCTTGCTGTGCGGGCCTTATTCTATCCCCTCCTTGATGGCCTTGTTCCACCCTTTCTAAGAGGGCCTTGTTCCACCCTCTCTATTACAGCCTTGTTTCACCCTCTCAATGTTGGCCTTGTTCCATCCTTTCTATGAGGGCCTTGTTCCACCCACTCTGTTACAGCCCTGTTCCACCCTCGCTTTGAGGGCCTTATTCTACCCCCTCCTTGATGGCCTTGTTCCACCCCTTCTTAGAGGGCCTTGTTCCACCGTCTCTATTACAGCTTTGTTCACCCTTTCAATGACGGCCTTGTTCCACCCATTCTATGAGGGCCTTGTTCCACTCTCTCTAATACAACTTTATCACCCTTTCAATGTCAGCCTTGTTCCACCCTCTCTATTACAGATGTTCGCCCTTTCAATGATGGCCTTTTTCCATCCTTTCCATGAGGGTCTTGTTCCACCCTCTCTATTACAGCTTTGTTCACCCTTTCACTGACGGCCTTGTTCCACCCTCTCTGTGATGGCCTTGGTCCGCCCTTTCTATTAAAGCCTTGTTCCATCCTCTATGTGATGTCCTTGTTCCACCCTTTTAATGAGGGCCTTGTTCCACCCTCTCTATTACAGCTTTGTTCACCCTTTCAATGACGGCCTTGTCCACCTTTTCTATGAGGGCCTTGTTCCACTCTCTCTATTACAGCTTTCTTCACCCCTTCAATGATGGCCTTGTTCCACCCTTTCAATGAGGGCCTTGTTCCACCCCGTCTATTAGAGCTTCGTTCACACTTTCAATGACGGCCTTGTTCCACATTTTCTATGAGGGCCTTGATCCTCCCTCTGTATTAGAGCTTTGTTCACCCTTTCAATGACAGCCTTGTTCCACCCTTTTAATGAGGGCCTTGTTCTACCCTCTCTATTACAGCTTTGTTCACCATTTCAATGACAGCCTTGTTCCACCCTTTCTATGAGGGCCCTTTTCCACCATATCTATTACAACTTTGTTCACCCTTTCAATGACGGCCTGGTCCACCTTTTCTATGAGGGCCTTGTTCCACACTCTCTATTACAGCTTGCTTCACCCTTTCAATGATGGCCTTGTTTCACCCTTTCCATGAGGGCCTTGTTTCACCCCGTCTATTACAGCTTTGTTCACACTTTCAATGAGGGCCTTGTTCCACCCTTTCTATGAGGGTCTTGTTCCGCCCTCTCTATTAGAGCTCTGGTTCACCCTTTCAATGACGGCCTTGTTCCACCCTTTCTATTAGGGCCTTGTTCCACTATCTCTATTACAGCTTTCTTCACCCTTTCTATGAGGGCCTTGTTTCACCATCTCTATTGCAGCTTTCTTCATCCTTTCAATGATGGCCTGTTCCACCCTTTCTATGAGGGCCTTGTTCATCCCCTCTATTACAGCTTTGTTCACAATTTCAATGACGGCCTTGTTCCATCCTTTCTATGAGGGCCTTGTTCCACCCACGCTGTTACAGCCCTGTTCCACCCTCGCTGTGAGGGCCTTATTCTACCCCCTCCTTGATGGCCTTGTTCCACCCTTTCTAAGAGGGCCTCGTTCCACCCTCTCTATTACAGCCTTGTTTCACCCTCTCAATGACGGCCTTGTTCCATCCTTTCTATGAGTGCCTTGTTCCACCCACTCTTACTGCCCTGTTCCACCCTCGCTTTGAGGGCCTGATTCTACCCCCTCCTTGATGGCCTTGTTCCACCCTTTCTAAGAGGGCCTTTATCCACTCTCTCTATTACAGCTTTGTTCACCCTTTCCATGATGGCCTTTTTCCACCCTTTCTATGAGGGCCTTGTTCCACCCTCTCTATTACAGATTTATTCACCCTTTCAATGACGGCCTTGTTCCACCCATTCTATGAGGGCCTTGTTCCACCCTCTCTATTACAACTTTGTTCACCCTCTCTATTACAGCTTTGTTCACCCTTTCACTGACGGCCTTGTTCCACCCTCTCTGTGATGGCCTTGTTCCACCCTTTCTATTAAAGCCTTGTTCCATCCTCTATGTGATGTCCTTGTTCCACCCTTTCAATGAGGGCCTTGTTCCACCTCTCTATTACAGCTTTGTTCACCCATTCAATGATGGCATTGTTCCACCCTTTCTATGAGGGCCTTGTTCCACCCTCTCTATTGAAGCTATGTTCAACCTTTCAATGCCGGCCTTGTTCCACCCTTTCACGAGGGCCTTGTTCTACACTCTCTATTACAGCTTTGTTCACCCTTTCAATGACGGCCTACATCCACCCTTTCTATGAGGGCCTTGTTCCACCCTCTCTATAAGAGCTTTGGGCACCCATCAATGACAGCCTTGTTCTACCCTTTCTATGAGGGCTGTGTTCCACCCTCTCTATTACAGCTTTGTTCACCCTTTCAATGACGGCCTTGTCCACCTTTTCTATGAGGGCCTTGTTCCACTCTCTCTATTACAGCTTTCTTCACCCCTTCAATGATGGCCTTGTTCCACCCTTTCAATGAGGGCCTTGTTCCACCCCCTCTATTACAGCTTTGTTCAAACTTTCAATGACGGCCTTGTTCCACATTTTCTATGAGGGCCTTGATCCTCCCTCTGTATTAGAGCTTTGTTCACCCTTTCAATTACAGCCTTGTTCTACCCTTTCAATGAGGGCCTTGTTCTACCCTCTCTATTACAGCTTTGCTCACCATTTCAATGACGGCATTGTTCAACCCTTTCTATGAGGGCCTTGTTCCACCCTCTCTATTAGAGCTTTGGTTCACCCTTTCAATGACGGCCTTGTTCCACCCTTTCTATGAGGGTCTTTTTCCTCCCTATCTATTACAGCTTTGTTCACCGTTTCAATGACGGCCTTCTCCACACTTTCTATGAGGGCCTTGTTCTACCCTCTCTATTACAGATTTGTTCAACCTTTCAATGATGGCCTTGTTTCACCCTTTCTATGAGGGCCTTGTTCCACCCTGTCTATTACAGCTTTGTGAACACTTTCAATGATGGCCTTGTTCCACCCTTTCTATGAGGGCCTTGCTCCACCCTCTCTATTACTGCTTTGTTCACCCTTCTAACAATGGCCTTTTTGCACCCTTTCTATGAGGGCCTTTTTCCACCCTCTCTATTACAGCTTTGTTCCACCCTCTCTGTGACAGCCTTGTTCCACGCTCTATTACAGCTTTGTTCACCCTTTCAATGATGGCCTTGTTCCACCATTTCTATAAGGGCCTTGTTCCACCCTCTTTATTACAGCTTTGTTCACCCTTTCAATGATGGCCTTGTTCCACCCTTTCTATGAGGGCCTTGTTCCACCCTCTCTATTACAGCTTTGGTTTACCCTTTAAATGACGGATTGTTCCACCCTTTCTATGAGGGACTTGTTCCACCCTCTCTATTACAGCTTTGGTTCACCCTTTCAATGACGGTTTTGTTCCAGCCTTTCTATGAGGGCCTTGTTCCACCCTGTCTATTACAGCTTTGGTTCACCCTTTCAATGACGGCCTTGTTCCTCTCTTTCTATGACGGCCTTGTTCCACCCTCTCTATTATAGCTTTCCTCACCCTTTCAATTATGGCCTTTTTACACCCTTTCTATGAGGGCCTTGTTCCACCCTCTCTATTACAGCTTTGTTCACCCTTTCAATGACGGCCTTGTTCCAACCTTTCTATGAGGGCCTTGTTCCACCCTCTCTATTACAGCTTTGTTCACCCTCTCAATGACGGCCTTGTTCGTCATTGTTTTGTTAACCCATTCAATGATGGCATTGTTCCACACTTTCTATGAGGGCCTTGTTCCACCCTCTCTATTACAGCTTTGTTCATCCTTTCAATGACTGCCTTATTCTACCCTTTCTATGAGGGCCTTGTTCTACCCTCTCTATTACAGCTTTGTGCACCCTTTCAATGAGGGCCTTGTTCCACCCTCTCTATTACTGCTTTTTAACCCATTCAATGATGGCATTGTTCCACCCTTTCTATGAGAGCCTTGTTCCACCTTCTCTATTACAACTTTGTTCAACCTTTCAATGACAGCCTTGTTCCACCCTTTCTATGAGGGCCTTGTTCTACCCTCTCTATTACAGCTTTGTGCACCCTTTCAATAAGGGCCTTGTTCCACCCTCTCTATTACTGCTTTTTAACCCATTCAATGATTGTTGAAGTAAGCCTCAGCAAGGCCTACTAGTGCAAGGGGTTCACCTTTCTCTGCACAAAGTCCTCAGACCATGTAGGAAGAAGTTGGCACAGAAACTGGAATAAAAGACAAAAGTTTATTAACCTCATGAGGTGGTACTACAGTTCAGACAGCACCCTTGGGTAATGTCTGAAGTAGCACACTGAACTGAGAGAGCATGGTCCTTTTATACCCACACAGGGGCTAAAAGGAGATGGTACAATTATGGAAACAAGACTTGTATACATGTAAGGTCATGTGGAAAATGCACAGTCGACAGGTAGGAGGAGCTAACAGTTTCCAAGAACTAACAGCTGCAGACCTTATTGAGCATGTGCGAAAGTAAGAGATGCTAAATATAACTTGTCACTAGGCAGATTTCAAGAGCAGTTAACAGAAAGGTAGGACAGAGCACATGGTGAGCACATGGCAGCATGTAGCAGAGAAAATGGCTGCCATGAATACAAAATGGATTCCGCAAAATGTTCACAATAGTTACTAAATACAAGATGTCTTATGCTAATGCTTAATCTAATCACTGCTAAATTACAACAGACGACCCTTTCAGCATTAGCTGAAGACATTCGTCTTTCTGGGATAATCTAAATATTCATCCTGTATATTTATGCTCATCATTTCAGCTATTTCCTTATCTAACATATGTTGTGCCTTCATTTCTGTAATATTTCTTTTGGTAGGCATACAAGCAGTAATACACATGGAGCAGAACATTGGACCACACTGAATACAGATACAGCATGTAAAAAATATTGCAATTATTACACACAGGACCTTCCAACAGGTAGTTGGTAATATCCATAGTTACCACAAACAAAATATGTATTATGTGAAGCTGTAAAACTACTATTATTTACACCCTCAATAGTTAAAATCAAGATACAATCGCTTATCCCTACTGGAATTCGTCCAATGCTTCGTATACATAAATCTGCTTTAGTTTTTGTAATAGAAATCACAAATTGTTCTTTCTTCTCAGAGTCTCGTATATTTGTGAAGACATATGGTATTGAAACATTGTCCGGTTGATACTCTTCCGATTCCCATTTAGTTCCTTTAGCTTGGGGATACCCATCTTTGTCTTGGTAGCATACTTTATTAAGGCGAAAAAGAAGTCCGCCCTCTGTACGTTTTCCAGATGCAAACAAAAGCATGTACCAAGCTTGACAAGAACCATTGTGTGAAAAAGGAAGAGGAATGAAAGGTGTTCCTCCTTTCTTTTGATGCGCAGGTATCATTCCACATACCCAACAGTTAGTAGTATTTGTAGCATTATGAGTATGATGCAACATCTGAATGAAAGTATTATTGAAGTACGATTGACGGTGCTTCTGCTCCTGATAGGGAAGCGTAAAGTAATAGTGATCCTCTGGTACTGGAGTAGTGGCAACAAAAAACTCACGAGCAGGAGACTTCTTTTCAATAAACCAGGTGATTCTTGCTGTCACCACCAAAACAACAACAAACCCCATAATACTACTGATCAATTTGTTATTCATTTTAGCAACAGTGATAATCGACCCTTTCAGAAATGAATTACAAACAATCGTTGGAGCTCTTATCCCTGGGCAGCCGCTGATTTCTTCACCACGGGCCAAGACGGGTGTCACTACTCTAATGCACGGCTGATCCACCCCCCTTGCCACATTGGCTCTCCGTTTCACTAACCCAGGGCGGTAGCTCAACCAGTCTTTTCAAAACAATTTTCAGATTCTTTCCTTGGTCTCAAATTATATCGCGACACTCCAGAAGTCGTATGGTCCGGGAAGACCTCTGCAGATTCGTCAGGTGATATAGCACGGCCTTTCTCCGCAGTCAAAATCTCTCGATGATCGGTCAGCACAGCAGGTTCCACCAAGGTAGGTAGCACTCTTTTGCAGTGAGTACTATGGACCCAATTCTTTCGGTTCGTCACTCGAACTGCTGTCGTCGCAAGGAGCACCTGTTCTGGGCCTCGCCACATTGGCTCCAAGCTGCTTGATCTTTCAAAAGACTTAATCATCACCTGGTCACCAGGTCGGAGTTCATGGCCTTCACCTGTAGATCTGTCAGGAAGTGCTTCTCGAACCTGTTGATGAATACAAACCAAATTGTCGGTTAACTGTGCCAAATAATCATTCATCAGGACACAAGGTATATCATATACAGATTTTGGTTTAGGAACTCCCCAAATATTCATTGGTCTCCCAAACACTACTTCATAGGGGCTAAGGCCAAGCTGGGAGTGTGGCACTGACCTAATAGACAATAATGCCAATGGTAATGCATCCGGCCAAGTTAAGGATGTGGAAGCCTGTATCTTCGCTAATTTCAGCTTCAATGTAGCATTATACCTTTCCACCAACCCTGCTGATTGTGGGTGGAAAACCGCATGGAACTTCTGTTTGATCCCTAATCCTTTCAGGACATACTTAATAACTTCCCCAACAAAATGAGGTCCGTTATCACTCCATAAAAGTCTGCAAACACCAAACCTAGGGAAAAATTCTTTCAAAAGCACCTTCGCTGTGGTAATGGCAGTATTATCCTTTGTGGGGTACGCCTCTATCCATTTACTGAAGGCACACACCACCACCAAGACATACTTTAAATTGTTGCAGCGTTCAAGCTGAATATAATCCATTTGTAGAACTTCAAAAGGTGCAGTTGGTGTAGCAAACCCTCCTGCAGGAGTATGTGTCCCTTTTCCAGGATTGTATTGTAAGCAGATCAAACAAGACTGTACTATTCTCTTAGCTGTACTGGAAATTTCTGGATGCTCCCAAACTTGAGTAAGCAACTTCGTTATTGTTGAAGCTCCAACATGTGCCAGCCCATGTGCCATCTGAACCATAGGTTGTACAAAAGCTATAGGCAATTTCCATTTATCCATCTGCTTATTCCGCCAACAGCCCTCATCATCCAATTCTCCATCTTTAGACCATTGCTCACGTTCTTTCACAGAAGCAGATTTCTGTATATCTAATACGTCTTGTCTAGCATTATGCCAACATTCAGCTTGTGACTTCACTACATACATAGAAGTAGTACTTGGTTGCATCGCAGTCTCACGTGCTACACGGTCTGCAAGAGCATTACCTTGCCCTATCTTATCGGTCACTTTCTTATGTGCACTACATTTCACAATAGCTAGTTTTTTTGGATATGTCAATGCAGTCAAGAGGTTATGCACTAATTCTCTGTGCATTATCTGCATCCCGTGGGATGTGAGAAAACCTCTCTCCTTCCAAAGCAAACCAAAATCATGAGCCACTCCAAAAGCATAGCGGCTGTCTGTGTAAATGTTCACACTTAAATCAGTACTAAGCTCACATGCTTGTGTCAAAGCTATTAGTTCAGCTGCTTGAGCTGACTTCTGTGGTATACGAGCTGTCTCCACTACCGTGTGTATTGTGGTGATTGCATATGCAGCTGAGGTCGTACAGTCTGGCAACTTCAAACAAGACCCATCAACCCACAGTTCCCCGTCAACATCTAAAAGGGGCGTATCTTGTAAATCAACACGACCCTTTGTCTGTTCTTCGGTAAGGAATATACAATCATGTGTTTTTCATGTGACTGAGGCTGAGTCATCGGATATGGCAACAAAGTAGCTGGATTTAGTGTCGCACATCTCTTCAGTGTAATGTGAGGAGCCAACAATGTCAACTCATAACCTGTCATACGGGCGCTAGTTAAATGTTGTGTCTTTGTTTGATTTAAAAGAGCATCAACCGCATGGGGTACTAGCACCAACAGCTTATGTGACAAAACTATCCCTTCACTCTGACGTATTGAGACAGCTGTTGCGGCAACTGAACGAAAACACCCAGGCAACGCTCGAGCGACAGTATCAAGTACTGCTGAAAAATATGCACAGGGACGCTGCTTATTGCCATGTGTCTGTACTAAAACTGACAATGCACATCCATCTTTCTCGTGTATGTAAAGTGCAAAAGGCTTCGTGTAATCTGGAGTACCTAACACTGGTGCTGAACAAAGGGCTTGTCGTAGCTGCCGGAAAGCAGTCTCACATTCATCTGTCCATGGGAGGGGCATTGGAGTATCTTTAGTCAAAAGTGATAGCAAAGGTTTGACAATGTGTGAAAACCCTAATATCCATTGCCTACAAAAAGAAGTAAGACCAAGGAATGCACGAACATCTTTCTGAGTAGAGGGTACTGGTGTGTCTAAAATTGCTTGAATACGATCTGATGTAAGTGCACGGCCCTCCTTAGACAAATTTGACCTAAATAGGTTACCTTTGGTCTACAATATTGCAATTTCTTTCATGACACTTTATGATGGCGTGAAGCAAGAAAAGAAAGTAAGGACAAAGTGCACTTTTCACATTGCTCCGGGGTATCAGCTGCCAACAAAATATCATCGACATATTGTATGAGAGCCACACCTTCAGGTAAAACAAAAGAATCAAGGTATCGAAAGTCATAGTACAAGAACTAATTGCTCCCTCAACTTCCTCATAAAAGGCGGCTGGATTTTTCCGCGGGTCAGGTAATGCTGTTTTAAGTGCCATTACATCTGCCCTATTCCAAGTAGTATACACCCAATTATAAATAAAATAACCCTTAGCATCAACAGAAGTTTTATAATCACTTGTACCCAATCCTTTAGGAGTAACATACAAAGGCGCGGCCTCCCGCATTGGTTTCGCGTGAACTGTCATAGTCTTATCTGTTCCGAAGATGGAAGTTTGCACCCCGCCGGTCTGAGATGTCCGTGCAACTACGTCCACGGCCCTTTTCTCTTCTTGCAAACGGACTGCCACAATACGTAATTTCATTAAAAGCCTGATTGCATCAGCCACCTGGGAGAAAACAAAAAGACCATCACGCATTTGCTTATGATCAGCTGCTACATCATCGGGCTCTAACTCATCAGAATATTTCCGATATAGTTCAATAACTTCTGAGCCAAATGCCTCAGTAAAATATAGCTGCTCCTTTTCCGTCCACCCTTTCATGTTGTCTAAAAGTTCAGAAGCAGAAACAACGCTACAAATTGTTTTACGAGCAATAGATCTAAGCTCAGACGCACGGTCAGCAGGCAGCATAGAGCGACTGTCCCGCATCTTCTGTTGCTCTGAACTGGAGACTTTAGGTAACTCATGAGGGGCAGAAGGGACGACATACGGAGGTGGAGGGCTATCTAGTAACAATAAATCATCATGTGGTTTATTAAGGATAGGATAGAGAGGTTGCCTAACAGTGTATTGGCCAGTTACCTGTAGCTTACGTTCTTTCTCTTCTAGCTCCTTTAAGTCATTTATTTCTTTCTTTCTCATTTCCAATGCTTTCACATATACATTCTTCCGCTGCTCTTTCTCAAGCAAGGCTTGCTCACGCTTCACTCGTCCACGCGCTTCTTTCTCCCACATTCGTACACAGTCAAACATATCTTGCCTAGACTTTCGCTTACACATACATTGTTCCACATACTCAATCTTTAGCAAATCAAATGACCCATGCATAGGCCAACGTAACTCAGGATCCGCGCGGGTGTATTTATTCCATAATGTGCTGTACATTATAGAAGAAAGACCATGTTTAACATACATATCTCTATTTGGCGTCCCCTTTGGGGGTGCCGGTTGCGATTCTTCCAGGCTCAAATTGGTACCATTACAAAAGCAACACATTCTACGAAGTGCGCTAAAAACAGGCATGCCAAAAATAGTGCAGAATATGCAATATTATAATCAAAGTAGCACTTAAGGTGCCGTTCAAATCAAAATTAAATTGGAGAACATTCTCCTCATTACCTGCCTATATAAATTGCAATTTATATATCAAATCCAAAGAATACAAATTGACTAGTCACCCAAATCACGAAAAGCCACAGTAAGTAGTGCTAAACTACATTACCAAACACAGGGATCAAAACCCACAGCAAGTGCCGTAAAACGGCTCTTACCAATCACAGGGTGTCCAGGTTCCAACTGCCAAGTTCTAAAATCGACCAAATGGTCACTGCATGACGAATGAACAAAAAGGATCTCAGTCGAGGACAGGCGCCACCTGGATGGTCAAGTCAGAAGGAAGGGAAAAACGCTGTGGTTGCCAAGACTCGGGTCTCCTCAGGCATTGATCGTCCGCAGCGAGATCCCAATCCTTCGTCGCGACCAATCCGTTGGGCATCCGAGTCGCCGATGAGTCCCTGTTCGGGCGCCAATTTGTTGAAGTAAGCCTCAGCAAGGCCTACTAGTGCAAGGGGTTCACCTTTCTCTGCACAAAGTCCTCGGACCATGTAGGAAGAAGTTGGCACAAAAACTGGAATAAAAGACAAAAGTTTATTAACCTCATGAGGTGGTACTACAGTTCAGATAGCACCCTTGGGTAATGTCTGAAGTAGCACACTGAACTGAGAGAGCATGGTCCTTTTATACCCACACAGGGGCTAAAAGGAGATGGTACAATTATGGAAACAAGACTTGTATACATGTAAGGTCATGTGGAAAATGCACAGTCAACAGGTAGGAGGAGCTAACAGTTTCCAAGGACTAACAGCTGCAGAGCTTACTGAGCATGTGCGAAAGTAAGAGATGCTAAATATAACTTGTCACTAGGCAGATTTCAAGAGCAGTTAACAGAAAGGTAGGACAGAGCACATGGTGAGCACATGGCAGCATGTAGCAGAGAAAATGGCTGCAAATGAATACAAAATGGATTCCGCAAAATTTTCACAATAGTTACTAAATACAAGATGTCTTCTGCTAATGCTTAATCTAATCACTGCTAAATTACAACATGATGGCATTGTTCCACCCTTTCTATGAGAGCCTTGTCCCACCCTCTCTATTACAACTTTGTTCACCCTTTCAATAACGGCCTTGTTCCACCCTTTCAATGAGGGCCTTGTTCTACCCTCTCTATTACAGCTTTGTTCACCCTTTCAATGAGGGCCTTGTTCCACCCTTTCTATGAGGGCCTTGTTCCACCCTCTCTATTAGAGCTTTGGTTCACCCTTTCAATGACGGCCTTGTTCCACCCTTTCTATTAGGGCCTTGTTCCATCCCCTCTATTACAGCTTTGTTCACACTTTCAATGATGGCCTTGTTCCACCCTTTCCATGAGGGCCTTGCTCCACCCTCTCTATTACAGTTTTGTTCACCCTTTTAATAATGGCCTTTTTGCATCCTTTCTATGAGGGCCTTGTTCCACCCTCTCTATTGCAGCTCTGGTTCACCCTTTCAATGACGGCCTTGTTCCACCCTTTCTATGAGGGACTTGTTCCGCCCTCTCTATTACAGCTTTGGTTCACCCTTTCAATGACGGTTTCGATCCAGCCTTTCTATGAGGGCCTTCTGCCACTCTCTCTAATACAGCTTTGTTTAACCCTTTCAATGACGTCCTTGTTCCACCCTCTCTATGAGGACCTTGTTCCACCCCCTCTATCACAGCTTTGTTTCACCCTCTCAATGACGGCCTTGTTCCATCCTTTCTATGAGGGCCTTGTTCGACCCACGCTGTTACAGTCCTGTTCCACCCATGCTGTGAGGGCCTTATTCTACCCCCTCCTTGATAGCCTTGATCCACCCTTTCTAAGAGGGCCTTGTTCCACCATCTCTATTACAGCCTTGTTTCACCCTCTCAATGACGGCCTTGTTCCATCCTTTCTTTGAGGGCCTTGTTCCACCCACTCTGTTACAGCCCTGTTCCACGCTCGCTTTGAGGGCCTTATTCTACCCCCTCCTTGATGGCCTTGTTCCACCCTTTCTAAGAGGGCCTTGTTCCACTGTCTCTATTACAGCTTTGTTCACCCTTTCAATGATGGCCTTGTTCCACCATTTCTATAAGGGCCTTGTTCCACCCTCTTTATTACAGCTTTGTTCACCCTTTCAATGATGGCCTTGTTCCGCCATCTCTATTACAGCTTTGTTCAGCCTTTCAATGTTGGCCTTGTTCCACCCTTTCTATGAGAGCCTTGTTCCACCCTCTCTATTACAGCTTTCGTTTACCCTTTCAATGACGGCCTTGTTCCACCCTTTCTATGAGGGACTTGTTCCACCCTCTCTATTACAGCTTTGGTTCACCCTTTCAATGACAGTTTTATTCCAGCCTTTCTATGAGGGCCTTGTTCCACCCTGTCAATTACAGCTTTGGTTCACCCTTTCAATGACGGCCTTGTTCCTCTCTTTCTATGACGGCCTTGTTCCACCCTCTGTATTACAGCTTTCCTCACCCTTTCAATTATGGCCTTTTTGCACCCTTTCTATGAGGGCCTTGTTCCACCCTCTCTATTACAGCTTTGTCCACCCTTTCAATGACGGCCTTGTTCCAACCTTTCTATGAGGGCCTTGTTCCACCCTCTCTATTACAGCTTTGTTCACCCTCTCAATGACGGCCTTGTTCGTCATTGTTTTGTTCACCCATTCAATGATGGCATTGTTCCACACTTTCTATGAGGGCCTTGTTCCACCCTTTCTATTACAGCTTTGTTCACCCATTCAATGATGGCATTGTTCCACACTTTCTATGAGGGCCTTGTTCCACTATCTCTATTACAGCTTTCTTCACCCTTTCTATGAGGGCCTTGTTCCACCATCTCTATTGCAGCTTTCTTCTTCCTTTCAATGATGGCCTGTTCCACCCTTTTTATGAGGGCTTTGTTCCATCCCCTCTAATACAGCTTTGTTCACACTTTCAATGATGGCCTTGTTACACCCTTTCCATGAGGTCCTTGCTCCACCCTCTCTATTACAGTTTTGTTCACCCATTTAATAATGGCTTTTTGCACCCTTTCTATGAGGGCTTTGTTCCACCCTCTCTATTACAGCTCTGTTTCACCCTTTCAATGATGGCCTTGTTCCACCCTTCCTATGAGGGACTTGTTCCGCCCTCTCTATTACAGCTTTGGTTTACCCTTTCAATGACGGTTTCGTTCCAGCCTTTCTATGAGGGCCTTCTGCCACCCTCTCTAATACAGCTTTGTTTCACCCTTTCAATGACGTCCTTGTTCCACCCTCTCTATGATGACCTTGTTCCACCCCCTCTATTACAACTTTTTTTCACCCTCTCAATGACGGCCTTGTTCCATCCTTTCTATGAGGGCCTTGTTCCACCCACGCTGTTACAGCCCTGTTCCACCCTTGCTGTGAGGGCCTTATTCTACCCCCTCCTTGATGGCCTTGTTCCACCCTTTCTAAGAGGGCCTTGTTCCACCCTCTCTATTACAGCCTTGTTTCACCCTCTCAATGACGGCCTTGTTCCATCCTTTCTATGAGGGCCTTGTTCCACCCACTCTGTTACAGCCCTGTTCCACCCTCGCTTTGAGGGCCTTATTCTACCACCTCCTTGATGGCCTTGTTCCACCCTATCTAAGAGGGCCTTGTTCCACTGTCTCTATTACAGCTTTGTTCACCCTTTCAATGATGGCCTTTTTCCACTCTTTCTATGAGGGCCATGTTCCACCCTCTCTATTACAGCTTTGTTCACCCTTCTAACAATGGCTTTTTTGCACCCTTTCTATGAGGGCCTTGTTCCACCCTCTCTATTGCAGCTTTGTTCCACCCTCTCTGTGACGACCTTGTTCCACGCTCTCTATTACAGCTTTGTTCACCCTTTCAATGATGGCCTTGTTCCACCCTTTCACGAGGGCCTTGTTCTACACTCTCTATTACAGCTTATTTCACCCTTTCAATGACGGCCTTGATCCACCCTTTCTATGCGGGCTTTGTTCCACCCTCTCTATAGGAGCTTTGGGCACCCATCAATGACAGCCTTGTTCTACCCTTTCTATGAGGGCCTTCTTTCACCCTCTCTATTACAGCTTTGTTCACCCTTTCAATGACGGCCCTGTCCACCTTTTCTATGAGGGCCTTGTTCCACTCTCTCTATTACAGCTTTCTTCACCCCTTCAATGATGGCCTTGTTTAACCCTTTCTATGAGGGCCTTGTTCCACCCGGTCTATTACAGCTTTGTTCACACTTTCAATGATGGCCTTGTTCCACCCTTTCTATGAGGGCCTTCCTCCACCCTCTCTATTACAGCTTTGTTCACCCTTCTAACAATGGCCTTTTTGCACCCTTTCTATGAGGGCCTTGTTCCACCCTCTCTATTACAGCTTTGTTCCACCCTCTCTGTGACGACCTTGTTCCACGCTCTCTATTAGAGCTTTGTTCACCCTTTCAATGATGGCCTTGTTCCACCATTTCTATAAGGGCCTTGTTCCACCCTCTTTATTACAGCTTTGTTCACCCTTTCAATGATAGCCTTGTTCCACCATCTCTATTACTGCTTTGTTCAGCCTTTCAATGTTGGCCTTGTTCCACCCTATCTATGAGGGCCTTTTTCCACCCTCTCTATTACAGCTTTGGTTTACCCTTTCAATGACGGCCTTGTTCCACCCTTTCTATGAGGGACTTGTTCCACCCTCTCTATTACAGCTTTGGTTTACCCTTTCAATGACGGTTTTGTTCCAGCCTTTCTATGAGGGCCTTGTTCCACCCTGTCTATTACAGCTTTGGTTCACCCTTTCAATGACGACCTTGTTCCTCCCTTTCTATGACGGCCTTGTTCCACCCTCTCTATTACTGCTTTCCTCACCCTTTCAATGATGGCCTTTTTGCACCCTTTCTATGAGGGCCTTGTTCCACCCTCTCTATTTCAGCTTTGTTCACCCTTTCAATGACGGCCTTGTTCCACCCTTTTTCTGTTATGCCCTTGTTCCACACTCTCGATTACAGCTTTATTCACCCTTTCAATGACGGCCTTCTTCCACCCTTTCTATGAGGGCGTTGTTCCATCCTCTGTATTTCAGATTTGTTCACTCTTTCAATGATGGCCTTGTTCCAACCTTTCTAAGAGGGCCTTGTTCCACCCTCTCTATTACAGCTTTGTTCACCC
This sequence comes from Pleurodeles waltl, assembly GCF_031143425.1. Classification (NCBI taxonomy): domain Eukaryota; kingdom Metazoa; phylum Chordata; class Amphibia; order Caudata; family Salamandridae; genus Pleurodeles; species Pleurodeles waltl. The sequence goes on along the minus strand of NC_090450.1, from coordinate 1,007,810,611 downwards.
ATTCAATGATGGCATTGTTCCACACTTTCTATGAGGGCCTTGTTCCACCCTCTCTATTACAGCTTTGTTCACCCTTTCAATGACATCCTTATTCCACCCTTTCTATGAGGGCCTTGTTCTACCCTCTCTATTACAGCTTTGTGCACCATTTCAATGAGGGCCTTGTTCCACCCTCTCTATTACAGCTTTTTTACCCATTCAATGATGGCATTGTTCCACCCTTTCTATGAGGGCCTTGTTCCACCCTCTCTATTACAACGTTGTTCACCCTTTCAATGACGGCCTTGTTCCACCCTTTCAATGAGGGCCTTGTTCTACCCTCTCTATTACAGCTTTGTTCACCCTTTCAATGAGGACCTTGTTCCACCCTTTCTATGAGGGCCTTGTTCCACCCTCTCTATTAGAGCTTTGGTTCACCCTTTCAATGACGGCCTTGTTCCACCCTCTCTGTGATGGCCTTGTTCCACCCTTTCTATTAAAGCCTTGTTCCATCCTCTATGTGATGTCCGTGTTCCACCATTTCAATGAGGGCCTTGTTCCACCATCTCTATTACAGCTTTGTTCACCCATTCAATGATGGCATTCTTCCACCCTTTCAATGAGGGCCTTGTTCCACCCTCTCTATTACAGTTTTGTTCACCCATTCAGTTATGCATTGTTCCACCCTTTCTATGAGGGCCTTGTTCCACTCTCTCTATTGAAGCTATGTTCAACCTTTCAATGCTGGCCTTGTTCCACCCTTTCATGAGGGCCTTGTTCTACACTCTCTATTACAGCTTTGTTCACCCTTTCAATGACGGCCTTGATCCACCCTTTCTATGAGGGCCTTGTTCCACCCTCTCTATAGGAGCTTTGGGCACCCATCAATGAAAGCCTTGTTCTACCCTTTCTCTGAGGGACTTGTTTCACCCTCTCTATTACAGCTTTGTTCACCCTTTCAATGACGGCCTTGTCCACCTTTTCTATGAGGGTCTTTTTCCACCCCGTCTATTACAGCTTTGTTCACACTTTCAATGATGGCCTTGTTCCCCCCTCTCTCTTACAGCTTTGTTCACCCTTCTAACAATGGCCTTTTTGCACCCTTTCTATGAGGGCCTTGTTCCACCCTCTCTATTACAGCTCTGTTCCACCCTCTCTGTGACGACCTTGTTCCACGCTCTCTATTACAGCTTTGTTCACCCTTTCAATGATGGCCTTGTTCCACCCTTTCACGAGGGCCTTGTTCTACACTCTCTATTACAGCTTATTTCACCCTTTCAATGACGGCCTTGATCCACCCTTTCTATGCGGGCCTTGTTCCACCCTCTCTATAGGAGCTTTGGGCACCCATCAATGACAGTCTTGTTCTACCCTTTCTATGAGGGCCTTGTTTCACCCTCTCTATTACAGCTTTGTTCACCCTTTCAATGACGGCCCTGTCCACCTTTTCTATGAGGGCCTTGTTCCACTCTCTCTATTACAGCTTTCTTCACCCCTTCAATGATGGCCTTGTTTCACCCTTTCTATGAGGGCCTAGTTCCACCCCGTCTATTACAGCTTTGTTCACACTTTCAATGATGGCCTTGTTCCACCCTTTCTATGAGGGCCTTGCTCCACCCTCTCTATTACAGCTTTGTTCACCCTTCTAACAATGGCCTTTTTGCACCCTTTCTATGAGGGCCTTGTTGCACCCTCTCTATTACAGCTTTGTTCCACCCTCTCTGTGACGACTTTGTTGCACCCTCTCTATTACAGCTTTGTTCACCCTTTCAATGATGGCCTTGTTCCACCATTTCTATAAGGGCCTTGTTCCACCCTCTTTATTACAGCTTTGTTCACCCTTTCAATGATGGCCTTGTTCCACCATCTCTATTTCAGCTTTGTTCAGCCTTTCAATGTTGGCCTTGTTCCACCCTATCTATGAGGGCCTTTTTCCACCCACTCTATTACAGCTTTGGTTTACCCTTTTAATGACGGCTTTGTTCCACCCTTTCTATGAGGGACTTGTTCCACCCTCTCTATTACAGCTTTGGTTCACCCTTTCAATGACAGTTTTGTTCCAGCCTTTCTATGAGGGCCTTGTTCCACCCTGTCTATTACAGCTTTGGTTCACCCTTTCAATGACGGCCTTGTTCCTCCCTTTCTATGACGGCCTTGTTCCACCCTCTCTATTACTGCTTTCCTCACCCTTTCAATGATGGCCTTTTTGCACCCTTTCTATGAGGGCCTTGTTCCACCCTCTCTATTACAGCTTTTTTACCCATTCAATCATGGCATTGTTCCACCCTTTCTATGAGGGCCTTGTTCCACACTCTCTATTACAACTTTGTTCACCCTTTCAATGACGGCCTTGTTCCACCCTTTCAATGAGGGCCTTGTTCTACCCTCTCTATTACAGCTTTGTTCACCCTTTCAATGAGGGCCTTGTTCCACCCTTTCTATGAGGGCCTTGTTCCACCCTCTCTATTAGAGCTTTGGTTCACCCTTTCAATGACAGCCTTGTTCCACCCTTTCTATCAGGGCCTTGTTCCACTATCTCTATTACAGCTTTCTTCACCCTTTCTATGAGGGCCTTGTTCCACCATCTCTATTGCAGCTTTCTTCATCTTTTCAATGATGGCCTGTTCCACCCTTTTTATGAGGGCCTTGTTCCATCCCCTCTATTACAGCTTTGTTCACACTTTCAATGATGGCCTTGTTCCACCCTTTCCATGAGGGCCTTGCTCCACCCTCTATATTACAGTTTTGTTCACCCATTTAATAATGGCCTTTTGCACCCTTTCTATGAGGGCTTTGTTCCACCCTCTCTATTACAGCTCTGGTTCACCCTTTCAATGATGGCCTTGTTCCACCCTTCCTATGAGGGACTTGTTCCGCCCTCTCTATTATAGCTTTGTTTCACCCTTTCAATGACGGTTTTGTTCCAGCCTTTCTATGAGGGCCTTCTGCCACCCTCCCTAATACAGCTTTGTTCACCCTTTCAATTACAGCCTTATTCCACCCTTTCTATGAGGGCCTTGCTCCACCCTCTATATTACAGTTTTGTTCACCCATTTAATAATGGCCTTTTGCACCCTTTCTATGAGGGCTTTGTTCCACCCTCTCTATTACAAATTTGTTCACCCATTCAATGATGGCATTGTTCCACACTTTCTATGAGGGCCTTGTTCCACCCTCCCTATTACAGCTTTGTTCACCCTTTCAATGACAGCCTTATTCCACCCTTTCTATGAGGGCCTTGTTCCACCCTCCCTATTACAGCTTTGTTCACCCTTTCAATGAGGGCCTTGTTCCACCCTTTCTATGAGGGTCTTGTTCCGCCCTCTCTATTAGAGCTCTGGTTCACCCTTTCAATGACAGCCTTGTTCCACCCTTTCTATTAGGGCCTTGTTCCACTATCTCTATTACAGCTTTCTTCACCCTTTCTATGAGGGCCTTGTTCCACCATCTCTATTGCAGCTTTCTTCATCCTTTCAATGATGGCCTGTTCCACCCTTTCTATGAGGGCCTTGTTCATCCCCTCTATTACAGCTTTGTTCACAATTTCAATGATAGCCTTGTTCCACCCTTTCCATGATGGCCTTATTCCACCCTCTCTATTACAGCTTTTTTACCCATTCAATGATGGCATTGTTCCACTCTTTCTATGAGGGCCTTGTTCCACCCTCTCTATTACAACGTTGTTCACCCTTTCAATGACGGCCTTGTTCCACCCTTTCAATGAGGGCCTTGTTCTACCCTCTCTATTACAGCTTTGTTCACCCTTTCAATGAGGACCTTGTTCCACCCTTTCTATGAGGGCCTTGTTCCACCCTCTCTATTAGAGCTTTGGTTCACCCTTTCAATGACGGCCTTGTTGCACCCTCTCTGTGATGGCCTTGTTCCACCCTTTCTATTAAAGCCTTGTTCCATCCTCTATGTGATGTCCTTGTTCCACCCTTTCAATGAGGGCCTTGTTCCACCATCTCTACAGCTTTGTTCACCCATTCAATGATGGCATTGTTCCACCCTTTCAATGAGGGCCTTGTTCCACCCTCTCTATTACAGCTTTGTTCCACCCTCTCTGTGACGGCCTTGTTCCACGCTCTCTATTACAGCTTTGTTCACCCTTTCAATGATGGCCTTGTTCCACCATTTCTATAAGGGCCTTGTTCCATCCTCTTTATTACAGCTTTGTTCACCCTTTCAATGATGGCCTTGTTCCACCATCTCTATTACAGCTTTGTTCAGCCTTTCAATGTTGGCCTTGTTCCACCCTTTCTATGACGGCCTTATTCAACCCTCTCTATTACAGCTTTCCTCACCCTTTCAATGATGGCCTTTTTGCACCCTTTCTATGAGGGCCTTGTTCCACCCCCCTTTATTACAGCTTTGTTCACCCTTTCACTGATGGCCTTGTTCCACCATCTCTATTACAGCTTTGTTCAGCCTTTCAATGTTGGCCTTGTTCCACCCTATCTATGAGGGCCTTTTTCCACCCACTCTATTACAGCTTTGGTTTACCCTTTCAATGACGGCCTTGTTCCACCCTTTCTATGAGGGACTTGTTCCACCCTCTCTATTACAGCTTTGGTTCACGCTTTCAATGACGGTTTTGTTCCAGCCTTTCTATGAGGGCCTTGTTCCACCCTCTCTATTACAGCTTTGGTTCACCCTTTCAATGACGGCCTTGTTCCTCCCTTTCTATGACAGCCTTGTTCCACCCTCTCTATTACTGCTTTCCTCACCCTTTCAATGATGGCCTTTTTGCACCCTTTCTATGAGGGCCTTGTTCCACCCTCTCTATTTCAGCTTTTTTCACTCTTTCAATGACGGCCTTGTTCCACCCTTTCTGTTATGCCCTTGTTCCACACTCTCGATTACAGCTTTATTCACCCTTTCAATGATGGCCTTGTTCCAACCTTTCTAAGAGGGCCTTCTTCCACCCTCTCTATTACAGCTTTGTTCACCCATTCAATGATGGCATTATTCCACACTTTCTATGAGGGCCTTGTTCCACCCTCTCTATTACAGCTTTGTTCACCCTTTCAATGACATCCTTATTCCACTCTTTCTATGAGGGCCTTGTTCTACCCTCTCTATTACAGCTTTGTGCACCATTTCAATGAGGGCCTTGTTCCACCCTCTCTATTACAGCTTTTTTACCCATTCAATGATGGCATTGTTCCACCCTTTCTATGAGGGCCTTGTTCCACCCTCTCTATTACAACGTTGTTCACCCTTTCAATGACGGCCTTGTTCCACCCTTTCAATGAGGGCCTTGTTCTACCCTCTCTATTACAGCTTTGTTAACCCTTTCAATGAGGACCTTGTTCCACCCTTTCTATAAGGGCCTTGTTCCACCCTCTCTATTAGAGCTTTGGTTCACCCTTTCAATGACGGCCTTGTTCCACCCTCTCTGTGATGGCCTTGTTCCACCCTTTCTATTAAAGCCTTGTTCCATCCTCTATGTGATGTCCGTGTTCCACCATTTCAATGAGGGCCTTGTTCCACCATCTCTATTACAGCTTTGTTCACCCATTCAATGATGGCATTCTTCCACCCTTTCAATGAGGGCCTTGTTCCACCCTCTCTATTACAGTTTTGTTCACCCATTCAGTTATGCATTGTTCCACCCTTTCTATGAGGGCCTTGTTCCACTCTCTCTATTGAAGCTATGTTCAACCTTTCAATGCTGGCCTTGTTCCACCCTTTCATGAGGGCCTTGTTCTACACTCTCTACTACAGCTTTGTTCACCCTTTCAATGACGGCCTTGGTCCACCCTTTCTATGAGGGCCTTGTTCCACCCTCTCTATAGGAGCTTTGGGCACCCATCAATGAAAGCATTGTTCTACCCTTTCTATGAGGGACTTGTTTCACCCTCTCTATTACAGCTTTGTTCACCCTTTCAATGACGGCCTTGTCCACCTTTTCTATGAGGGTCTTGTTCCACTCTCTCTATTACAGCTTTCTTCACCCCTTCAATAATGGCCTTGTTTCACCCTTTCTATGAGGGTCTTGTTCCACCCCGTCTATTACAGCTTTGTTCACACTTTCAATGATGGCCTTGTTCCACCCTCTCTATTACAGCTTTGTTCACCCTTCTAACAATGGCCTTTTTGCACCCTTTCTATGAGGGCCTTGTTCCACCCTCTCTATTACAGCTTTGTTCCACCCTCTCTATGACGACCTTGTTCCACGCTCTCTATTACAGCTTTGTTCACCCTTTCAATGATGGCCTTGTTCCACCCTTTCACGAGGGCCTTGTTCTACACTCTCTATTACAGCTTATTTCACCCTTTCAATGACGGCCTTGATCCACCCTTTCTATGCGGTCCTTGTTCCACCCTCTCTATAGGAGCTTTGGGCACCCATCAATGACAGCCTTGTTCTACCCTTTCTATGAGGGCCTTGTTTCACCCTCTCTATTACAGCTTTATTCACCCTTTCAATGACGGCCCTGTCCACCTTTTCTATGAGGGCCTTGTTCCACTCTCTCTATTACAGCTTTCTTCACCCCTTCAATGATGGCCTTGTTTCACCCTTTCTATGAGGGCCTAGTTCCACCCCATCTATTACAGCTTTGTTCACACTTTCAATGATGGCCTTGTTCCACCCTTTCTATGAGGGCCTTGCTCCACCCTCTCTATTACAGCTTTGTTCACCCTTCTAACAATGGCCTTTTTGCACCCTTTCTATGAGGGCCTTGTTGCACCCTCTCTATTACAGCTTTGTTCCACCCTCTCTGTGACGACTTTGTTCCACCCTCTCTATTACAGCTTTGTTCACCCTTTCAATGATGGCCTTGTTCCACCATTTCTATAAGGGCCTTGTTCCACCCTCTTTATTACAGCTTTGTTCACCCTTTCAATGATGGCCTTGTTCCACCATCTCTATTACAGCTTTGTTCAGCCTTTCAATGTTGGCCTTGTTCCACCCTATCTATGAGGGCCTTTTTCCACCCACTCTATTACAGCTTTGGTTTACCCTTTCAATGACGGCTTTGTTCCACCCTTTCTATGAGGGACTTGTTCCACCCTCTCTATTACAGCTTTGGTTCACCCTTTCAATGACGGTTTTGTTCCAGCCTTTCTATGAGGGCCTTGTTCCACCCTGTCTATTACAGCTTTGGTTCACCCTTTCAATGACGGCCTTGTTCCTCCCTTTCTATGACGGCCTTGTTCCACTCTCTATATTACTGCTTTCCTCACCCTTTCAATGATGGCCTTTTTGGACCCTTTCTATGAGGGCCTTGTTCCACCCTCTCTATTACAGCTTTTTTACCCATTCAATCATGGCATTGTTCCACACTTTCTATGAGGGCCTTGTTCCACCCACTCTATTACAACTTTGTTCACCCTTTCAATGACGGCCTTGTTCCACCCTTTCAATGAGGGCCTTGTTCTACCCTCTCTATTACAGCTTTGTTCACCCTTTCAATGAGGGCCTTGTTCCACCCTTTCTATGAGGGCCTTGTTCCACCCTCTCTATTAGAGCTTTGGTTCACCCTTTCAATGACGGCCTTGTTCCACCCTTTCTATTAGGGCCTTGTTCCACTATCTCTATTACAGCTTTCTTCACCCTTTCTATGAGGGCCTTGTTCCACCATCTCTATTGCAGCTTTCTTCATCCTTTCAATGATGGCCTGTTCCACCCTTTTTATGAGGGCCTTGTTCCATCCCCTCTATTACAGCTTTGTTCACACTTTCAATGATGGCCTTGTTCCACCCTTTCCATGAGGGCCTTGCTCCACCCTCTATATTACAGTTTTGTTCACCCATTTAATAATGGCCTTTTGCACCCTTTCTATGAGGGCTTTGTTCCACCCTCTCTATTACAGCTCTGGTTCACCCTTTCAATGATGGCCTTGTTCCACCCTTCCTATGATTCCTATGAGGGACTTGTTCCGCCCTCTCTATTATAGCTTTGTTTCACCCTTTCAATGACGGTTTTGTTCCAGCCTTTCTATGAGGGCCTTCTGCCACCCTCCCTAATACAGCTTTGTTCACCCTTTCAATGACAGCCTTATTCCACCCTTTCTATGAGGGCCTTGCTCCACCCTCTATATTACAGTTTTGTTCACCCATTTAATAATGGCCTTTTGCACCCTTTCTATGAGGGCTTTGTTCCACCCTCTCTATTACAACTTTGTTCACCCATTCAATGATGGCATTGTTCCACACTTTCTATGAGGGCCTTGTTCCACCCTCTCTATTACAGCTTTGTTCACCCTTTCAATGACAGCCTTATTCCACCCTTTCTATGAGGGCCTTGTTCTACCCTCTCTATTACAGCTTTGTTCACTCTTTCAATGAGGACCTTGTTCCACCCTTTCCATGAGGGCCTTATTCAACCCTCTCTATTACAGCTTTTTTACCCATTCAATGATGGCATTGTTCCACCCTTTCTATGAGGGCCTTGTTCCACCCTCTCTATTACAACGTTGTTCACCCTTTCAATGACGGCCTTGTTCCACCCTTTCAATGAGGGCCTTGTTCTACCCTCTCTATTACAGCTTTGTTCACCCTTTCAATGAGGACCTTGTTCCACCCTTTCTATGAGGGCCTTGTTCCACCCTCTCTATTAGAGCTTTGGTTCACCCTTTCAATGACGGCCTTGTTGCACCCTCTCTGTGATGGCCTTGTTCCACCCTTTCTATTAAAGCCTTGTTCCATCCTCTATGTGATGTCCTTGTTCCACCCTTTCAATGAGGGCCTTGTTCCACCATCTCTATTACAGCTTTGTTCACCCATTCAATGATGGCATTGTTCCACCCTTTCAATGAGGGCCTTGTTCCACCGTCTCTATTACAGCTTTGTTCCACCCTCTCTGTGACGGCCTTGTTCCACGCTCTCTATTACAGCTTTGTTCACCATTTCAATGATGGCTTTGTTCCACCATTTCTATAAGGGCCTTGATCCACCCTCTTTATTACAGCTTTGTTCACCCTTTCAATGATGGCCTTGTTCCACCATCTCTATTTCAGCTTTGTTCAGCCTTTCAATGTTGGCCTTGTTCCACCCTTTCTATGACGGCCTTGTTCCACCCTCTCTATTACAGCTTTCCTCACCCTTTCAATGATGGCCTTTTTTCACCTTTTCTATGAGGGCCTTGTTCCACCCTCTTTATTACAGCTTTGTTCACCCTTTCAATGATGGCCTTGTTCCACCATCTCTATTACAGCTTTTTTCAGCCTTTCAATGTTGGCCTTGTTCCACCCTATCTATGAGGGCCTTTTTCCACCCACTCTATTACAGCTTTGGTTTACCCTTTCAATAACGACCTTGTTCCACCCTTTCTATGAGGGACTTGTTCCACCCTCTCTATTACAGCTTTTGTTCACCCTTTCAATGACGGTTTTGTTCCAGCCTTTCTATGAGGGCCTTGTTCCACCCTGTCTATTACAGCTTTAGTTCACCCTTTCAATGACGGCCTTGTTCCTCCCTTTCTATGACGGCCTTGTTCCACCCTCTCTATTACAGCTTTCCTCACACTTTCAATGATGGCCTTTTTGCACCCTTTCTTTGAGGGCCTTGTTCCACCCTCTCTATTACAGCTTTGTTCACCATTTCAATGACGGCCTTGTTCCACCCTTTCTGTTATGCCCTTGTTCCACACTCTCGATTACAGCTTTATTCACACTTTCAATGACGGCCTTCTTCCACCCTTTCTATGAGGGCGTTGTTCCACTTCTGTATTTCAGATTTGTTCACTCTTTCAATGATGGCCTTGTTCCAACCTTTCTAAGAGGGCCTTGTTCCACCCTCTCTATTACAGCTTTGTACACCCATTCAATGATGGCATTGTTCCACACTATCTATGAGGGCCTTGTTCCACCCTCTCTATTACAGCTTTGTTCACCCTTTCAATGAGGACCTTGTTCCACCCTTTCCATGAGGGCCTTGTTACACCCTCTCGATTAGAGCTTTGGTTCACTCTTTCAATGACGGCCTTGTTCCACCCTCTCTGTGATGGCCTTGTTCCACCCTTTCTATTAAAGCCTTGTTCCATCCTCTATGTGATGTCCTTGTTCCACCCATTCAATGATGGCATTGTTCCACCCTTTCTATGAGGGCCTTGTTCCACCCTCTCTATTGAAGCTATGTTCAACCTTTCAATGCCGGCCTTGTTCCACCCCTTCACGAGGGCCTTGCTCTACACTCTCTATTACAGCTTTGTTCACCCTTTCAATGACGGCCTTGATCCACCCTTTCTATGAGGGCCTTGTTCCACCCTCTCTATAGGAGCTTTGGGCACCCATCAATGACAGCCTTGTTCTACCCTTTCTATGAGGGCCTTGTTTCACCCTCTCTATTACAGCTTTGTTCACCCTTTCAATGTCGGCCTTGTCCACATTTTCTATGAGGGCCTTGTTCCACTCTTTCTATTACAGCTTTCTTCCAACCTTCAATGATGGCCTTATTCCACCCTTTCAATGAGGGCCTTGACCACCCCCTTTATTACAGCTTTGTTCACACTTTCAATGACGGCCTTGTTCCATATTTTCTATGAGGGCCTTGATCCTCCCTCTCCATTAGAGCTTTGTTTACCCTTTCAATGACAGCCTTGTTCCACCGTTTCAATGAGGGCCTTGTTCTACCCTCTCTATTACATCTTTGTTCACCATTTGAATGACGGCATTGTTCCACCCTTTCTATGAGGGCCTTGTTCCACCCTCTCTATTAGAGCTTTGGTTCACCCTTTTAATGATGCCTTGTTCCACCCTTTCTATGAGTGCCTTTTTCCACCCTATCTATTAAAGCTTTGTTCACCCTTTCAATGACGGCCTTCTCCACCATTTCTATGAGGGCCTTGTTCCACCCTCTCTATTACAGATTTGTTCAACATTTCAATGACGGCCTGGTCCACCTTTTCTATGAGGGCCTTGTTCCACACTCTCTATTACAGCTTTCTTCACCCTTTCAATGACGGCCTTGATCCACCCTTTCTATGAGGGCCTTGTTCCACCCTCTCTATAGGAGCTTTGGGCACCCATCAATGAAAGCCTTGTTCTACCCTTTCTATGAGGGACTTGTTTCACCCTCTCTATTACAGCTTTGTTCACCCCTTCAATGACGGCCTTGTCCACCTTTTCTATGAAGGTCTTGTTCCACTCTCTCTATTACAGCTTTCTTCACCCCTTCAATAATGGCCTTGTTTCACCCTTTCTATGAGGGTCTTGTTCCACCCCGTCTATTACAGCTTTGTTCACACTTTCAATGATGGCCTTGTTCCACCCTTTCTATGAGGGCCTTGCTCCACCCTCTCTATTACAGCTTTGTTCTACCCTCTCTGTGACGACCTTGTTCCACGCTCTCTATTACAGCTTATTTCACCCTTTCAATGACGGCCTTGATCCACCCTTTCTATGCGGGCCTTGTTCGACCCTCTATATAGGAGCTTTGGGCACCCATCAATGACAACCTTGTTCTACCCTTTCTATGAGGGCCTTGTTTCACCCTCTCTATTACAGCTTTGTTCACCCTTTCAATGACGGCCCTCCCCACCTTTTCTATGAGGGCCTTGTTCCACTCTCTCTATTACAGCTTTCTTCACCCCTTCAATGATGGCGATGTTTCACCCTTTCTATGAGGGCCTTGTTCCACCCCGTCTATTATAGCTTTGTTCACACTTTCAATGATGGCCTTGTTCCACCCTTTCTATGAGGGCCTTGCTCCACCCTCTCTATTACAGCTTTGTTCACACTTCTAACAATAGCCTTTTTGCCCCCTTCTTATGAGGGCCTTGTTCCACCCTCTCTATTACAGCTTTGTTCCACCCTCTCTGAGACGACCTTGTTCCACGCTCTCTATTACAGCTTTGTTCACCCTTTCAATGATGGCCTTTTTCCACCATTTCTATAAGGGCCTTGTTCAACCCTCTTTATTACAGCTTTGTTCACCCTTTCAATGATGGCCTTGTTCCACCATCTCTATCACAGCTTTGTTCAGCCTTTCAATGTTGGCCTTGTTCCACCCTATCTATGAGGGCCTTTTTCCACCCTCTCTATTACAGCTTTGGTTTCATTAACATTTATAAAGCCCGCTACTCACCCGTGCGGGTCTCAAGGCGCTAGGGGAAAGGGGGGGTTACTGCTGCTCGAATAGCTAGGTTTTTAGGAGTCTCCGGAAAGCAGGGTGATCCTGGGTGGTCCTGAGGCTGGTATACTCTTTCAATGACGGCCTTGTTCCACCCTTTCTATGAGGGACTTGTTCCACCCTCTCTATTACAGCTTTGGTTCACCCTCTCAATGACGGTTTTGTTCCAGCCTTTCTATGAGGGCCTTGTTCCACCCTGTCTATTATAGCTTTGGTTCACCCTTTCAATGACGGCCTTGTTCCTCCCTTTCTATGACGGCCTTGTTCCACCCTCTCTATTACTGCTTTCCTCACCCTTTCAATGATGGCCTTTTTGCACCCTTTCTATGAGGGCCTTGTTCCACCCTCTCTATTTCAGCTTTTTTCACCCTTTCAATGACGGCCTTGTTCCACCCTTTCTGTTATGCCCTTGTTCCACACTCTCGAGTACAGCTTTATTCACCCTTTCAATGACTGCCTTCTTCCACCCTTTCTATGAGGGCGTTGTTCCATCCTCTGTATTTCAGATTTGTTCACTCTTTCAATGATGGCCTTGTTCCAACCTTTCTAAGAGGGCCTTGTTCCACCCTCTCTATTACAGCTTTGTTCACCCATTTAATGATGGCATTGTTCCACACTTTCTATGAGGGCCTTGTTCCACCCTCTCTATTACATCTTTGTTCACCCTTTCAATGACAGCCTTATTCCACCCTTTCTATGAGGGCCTTGTTCTACCCTCTCTATTACAGCTTTGTGCACCATTTCAATGAGGGCCTTGTTCCACCCTCTCTATTACAGCTTTTTTACCCATTCAATGATGGCATTATTCCACCCTTTCTATGAGGGCCTTGTTCCACCCTCTCTATTACAACGTTGTTCATCCTTTCAATGACGGCCTTGTTCCACCCTTTCAATGAGGGCCTTGTTCTACCCTCTCTATTACAGCTTTGTTCACCCTTTCAATGAGGACCTTGTTCCACCCTTTCTATGAGGGCCTTGTTCCACCCTCTCTATTAGAGCTTTGGTTCACCCTTTCAATGACGGCCTTGTTCCACCCTCTCTGTGATGGCCTTGTTCCACTCTTTCTATTAAAGCCTTGTTCCATCCTCTCTATTACAGCTTTTTTACCCATTCAATGATGGCATTATTCCACCCTTTCTATGAGGGCCTTGCTCCACCCTCTCTATTACAGTTTTGTTCACCCTTTTAATAATGGCCTTTTTGCACCCTTTCTATGAGTGCATTGTTCCACCCTCTCTATTACAACGTTGTTCACCCTTTCAATGACGGCCTGGTCCACCTTTTCTATGAGGGCCTTGTTCCACCCTCTCTATTACAGCTTTGTTCACCCATTCAATGATGGCATTGTTCCACACTTTCTATGAGGGCCTTGTTCCACCCTCTCTCTTACAGCTTTGTTCACCCTTTCAATGACAGCCTTATTCCACCCTTTCAATGAGGGCCTTGTTCCACCATCTCTATTACAGCTTTGTTCACCCATTCAATTATGGCATTGTTCCACCCTTTCAATGAGGGCCTTGTTCCACCCTCTCTATTACAGTTTTGTTCACCCATTCATTAATGGCATTGTTCCACCCTTTCTATGAGGGCCTTGTTCCACCCTCTCTATTGAAGCTATGTTCAAACTTTCAATGCTGGCCTTGTTCCACCCTTTCACGAGGGCCTTGTTCTACACTCTCTATTACAGCTTTGTTCACCCTTTCAATGACAGCCTTGATCCACCCTTTCTATGAGGGCCTTGTTCCACCCTCTCTATAGGAGCTTTGGGCACCCATCAATGAAAGCGTTGTTCTACCCTTTCTATGAGGGCCTTGTTTCACCCTCTCTATTACAGCTTTGTTCACCCTTTCAATGACGGCCTTGTCCACCTTTTCTATGAGGGCCTTGTTCCACTCTCTCTATTACAGCTTTCTTCACCCCTTCAATAATGGCCTTGTTTCACCCTTTCTATGAGGGTCTTGTTCCACCCCGTCTATTACAGCTTTGTTCACACTTTCAATGATGGCCTTGTTCCACCCTTTCTATGAGGGCCTTGCTCCACCCTCTCTATTACAGCTTTGTTCACCCTTCTAACAATGGCCTTTTTGCACCCTTTCTATGAGGGCCTTCTTCCTCCCTCTCTATTACAGCTTTGTTCCACCCTCTCTCTGACGACCTTGTTCCACGCTCTCTATTACAGCTTTGTTCACCCTTTCAATGATGGCCTTGTTCCACCCTTTCACGAGGGCCTTGCTCTACACTCTCTATTACAGCTTATTTCACCCTTTCAATGATTGCCTTGATCCACCCTTTCTATGCAGGCCTTGTTCCACCCTCTCTATAGGAGCTTTGGGCACCCATCAATGACACCCTTGTTCTACCCTTTCTATGAGGGCCTTGTTTCACCCTCTCTATTACAGCTTTGTTGACCCTTTCAATGACGGCCCTGTCCACCTTTTCTATGAGGGCCTTGTTCCACTCTCTCTATTACAGCTTTCTTCACCCCTTCAATGATGGCCTTGTTTCACCCTTTCTATGAGGGCCTTGTTCCACCCCATCTATTACAGCTTTGTTCACACTTTCAATGATGGCCTTGTTCCACCCTATCTATGAGGGCTTTGCTCCACCCTCTCTATTACAGCTTTGTTCACCCTTCTAACAATGGCCTTTTTGCACCCTTTCTATGAGGGCCTTGTTCCACCCTCTCTATTACAGCTTTGTTCCACCCTCTCTGTGACGACCTTGTTCCATGCTCTCTATTACAGCTTTGTTCACCCTTTCAATGATGGCCTTGTTCCACCATTTCTATAAGGGCCTTGTTCCACCCTCTTTATTACAGCTTTGTTCACCCTTTCAATGATGGTCTTGTTCCACCATCTCTATTACAGCTTTGTTCAGCCTTTCAATGTTGGCCTTGTTCCACCCTATCTATGAGGGCCTTTTTCCACCCTCTCTATTACAGCTTTGGTTTACCCTTTCAATGACGGCCTTGTTCCACACTTTCTATGAGGGACTTGTTCCACCCTCTCTATTACAGCTTTGGTTCACCCTTTCAATGACGGTTTTGTTCCAGCCTTTCTATTAGGGCCTTGTTCCACCCTGTCTATTACAGCTTTGGTTCACCCTTTCAATGACGGCCTTGTTCCTCCCTTTCTATGACGGCCTTGTTCCACCCTCTCTATTACTGCTTTCCTCACCCTTTCAATGATGGCCTTTTTGCACCCTTTCTATGAGGGCCTTGTTCCACCCTCTCTATTTCAGCTTTGTTCAACCTTTCAATGACGGCCTTCTTCCACCCTTTCTATGAGGGCGTTGTTCCATCCTCTGTATTTCAGATTTGTTCACTCTTTCAATGATGGCCTTGTTCCAACCTTTCTAAGAGGGCCTTGTTCCACCCTCTCTATTACAGCTTTGTTCACCCATTCAATGATGGCATTGTTCCACACTTTCTATGAGGGCCTTGTTCCACCCTCTCTCTTACAGCTTTGTTCACCCTTTCAATTACAGCCTTATTCCACCCTTTCTATGAGGGCCTTGTTCTACCCTCTCTATTACAGCTTTGTTCACCCTATCAATGAGGACCTTGTTCCACCCTTTCCATGAGGGCCTTGTTCCACCCTCTCTATTACAGCTTTTTTACCCATTCAATGATGGCATTGTTCCACCCTTTCTATGAGGGTCTTGTTCCACCCTCTCTATTTCAGCTTTGTTCACCCTTTCAATGACGGCCTTGTTCCACCCTTTCTGTTATGCCCTTGTTCCACACTCTCGATTACAGCTTTATTCACCCTTTCAATGACGGCCTTCTTCCACCCTTTCTATGAGGGCGTTGTTCCATCCTCTGTATTTCAGATTTGTTCACTCTTTCAATGATGGCCTTGTTCCAACCTTTCTAAGAGGGCCTTGTTCCACCCTCTCTATTACAGCTTTGTTCACCCATTCAATGATGGCATTGTTCCACACTTTCTATGAGGGCCTTGTTCCACCCTCTCTCTTACAGCTTTGTTCACCCTTTCAATGACAGCCTTATTCCACCCTTTCTATGAGGGCCTTGTTCTACCCTCTCTATTACAGCTTTGGTCACCCTTTCAATGAGGACCTTGTTCCACCCTTTCCATGAGGGCCTTGTTCTACCCTCTCTATTACAGCTTTTTTACCCATTCAATGATGGCATTGTTCCACCCTTTCTATGAGGGCCTTGTTCCCCCCTTTCTATGAGGGCCTTGTTCCACCCTCTCTATTAGAGCTTTGGTTCACCCTTTCAATGAAGGCCTTGTTCCACCCTCTCTGTGATGGCCTTGTTCCACCCTTTCTATTAAAGCCTTGTTCCATCCTCTATGTGATGTCCTTGTTCCACCCTTTCAATGAGGGCCTTGTTCCACCATCTCTATTACAGCTTTGTTCACCCATTCAATGATGGCATTGTTCCACCCTTTCAATGAGGGCCTTGTTCCACCCTCTCTATTACAGCTTTGTTCCACCCTCTCTGTGACGGCCTTGTTCCACGCTCTCTATTACAGCTTTGTTCACCCTTTCAATGATGGCCTTCTTCCACCATTTCTATAAGGGCCTTGTTCGACCCTCTTTATTACAGCTTTGTTCACCCTTTCAATGATGGCCTTGTTCCACCATCTCTATTACAGCTTTGTTCAGCCTTTCAATGTTGGCCTTGTTCCACACTTTCTATGAGGGCCTTGTTCCACCCTCTCTATTACAGCTTTGGTTTACCCTTTCAATGACGGCCTTGTTCCACCCTTTCTATGAGGGACTTGTTCCACCCTCTCTATTACAGCTTTGATTCACCCTTTCAATGACGGTTTTGTTCCAGTATTTCTGTGAGGGCATTGTTCCACCCTGTCTATTACAGCTTTGGATCACCCTTTCAATGACGGCCTTGTTCCTCCCTTTCTATGACGGCCTTGTTCCACCCTCTCTATTACAGCTTACCTCACCCTTTCAATGATGGCCTTTTTGCACCCTTTCTATGAGGGCCTTGTTCTACCCTCTCTATTACAGCTTTGTTCACCATTTCAATGACGGCCTTGTTCCACCCTTTCTGTTATGCCCTTGTTCAACACTCTCGATTACAGCTTTATTCACCCTTTCAATGACGGCCTTCTTCCACCCTTTCTATGAGGTCGTTGTTCCATCCTCTGTATTTCAGATTTGTTCACTCTTTCAATGATGGCCTTGTTCCAACCTTTCTAAGAGGGCCTTGTTCCACCCTCTCCATTACAGCTTTGTACACCCATTCAATGATGGCATTGTTCCACACTATCTATGAGGGCCTTGTTCCACCCTCTCTATTACAACTTTGTTCACCCTTTCAATGACGGCCTTATTCCACCCTTTCTATGAGGGCCTTGTTCTACCCTCTCTATTACAGCTTTGTTCACCCTTTCAATGAGGAACTTGTTCCACCCTTTCCATGAGGGCCTTGTTCCACCCTCTCGATTAGAGCTTTGGTTCACTCTTTCAATGACGGCCTTGTTCCACCCTCTCTGTGATGGCCTTGTTCCACCCTTTCTATTAAAGCCTTGTTCCATCCTCTATGTGATGTCCTTGTTCCACCCTTTCAATGAGGGCCTTATTCCACCCTCTCTATTACAGCTTTGTTCACCCATTCAATGATGGCATTGTTCCACCCTTTCTATGAAGGCCTTGTTCCACCCTCTCTATTGAAGCTATGTTCAACCTTTCAATGCCGGCCTTGTTCCACCCCTTCACGAGGGCCTTGTTCTACACTCTCTATTACACTTTGTTCTCCCTTTCAATGACGGCCTTGATCCACCCTTTCTATGAGGGCCTTGTTCCACCCTCTCTATAGGAGCTTTGGGCACCCATCAATCACAGCCTTGTTCCACCCTTTCTATGAGGGGCTTGTTTCACCCTCTCTATTACAGCTTTGTTCACCCTTTCAATGTCAGCCTTGTCCACCTTTTCTATGAGGGCCTTGTTCCACTCTCTCTATTACAGCTTTCTTCACCCCTTCAATGATGGCCTTATTCCACCCTTTCAATGAGGGCCTTGTTCCACCCCCTCTATTACAGCTTTGTTCACACTTTCAATGACGGCCTTGTTCCAAATTTTCTATGAGGGCCTTGATCCTCCCTCTGTATTAGAGCTTTGTTCACCCTTTCAATGACAGCCTTGTTCCACTGTTTCAATGAGGGCCTTGTTCTACCCTCTCTATTACAGCTTTGTTCACCATTTCAATGACGGCATTGTTCTACCCTTTCTATGATGGCCTTGTTCCACCCTCTCTATTAGAGCTTTGGTTCACTCTTTCAATGACGCCTTGTTCCACCCTTTCTATGAGTGCCTTTTTCCACCCTATCTATTACAGCTTTTTTCACCCTTTCAATGACGGCCTTCTCCACCATTTCTATGAGGGCCTTGTTCCACCCTCTCTATTACAGATTTGTTCAACCTTTCAATGACGGCCTGGTCCACCTTTTCTATGAGGGCCTTGTTCCACACTCTCTATTACAGCTTTCTTCACCCTTTCAATGATGGCCTTGTTTCACCCTTTCTATGAGGGCCTTCTTCCACCCCGTCTATTACAGCTTTGTTCACACTTTCAATGATGGCCTTGTTCCACCCTTTCTATTAGGGCCTTGCTCCACACTCTCTATTACAGCTTTGTTCACCCTTCTAACAATGGCCTTTTTGCACCCTTTCTATGAGGGCCTTGTTCTACCCTCTCTATTACAGCTTTGTTCCACCCTCTCTGTGACGTCCTTGTTCCACGCTCTCTATTACAGCTTTGTTCACCCTTTCAATGATGGCCTTGTTCCACCATTTCTATAAGGGCCTTGTTTCACCCTCTTTATTACAGCTTTGTTCACCCTTTCAATGATGGCCTTGTTCCACCATCTCTATTACAGCTTTGTTCAGCCTTTCAATGTTGGCCTTGTTCCACCCTTTCTATGAGGGCCTTGTTCCACCCTCTCTTTTACAGCTTTGGTTTGCCCTTTCAATGACGGCCTTGTTCCACCCTTTCTATGAGGGACTTGTTCCACCCTCTCTATTAAAGCTTTGGTTCACCCTTTTTTTTAATGACGGTTTTGTTCCAGCATTTCTATGAGGGCCTTGTTCCACCCTCTCTATTACAGCTTTGGTTCACCCTTTCAATGACGGCCTTCTTCCTCCCTTTCTATGATGGCCTTGTTCCACCCTCTCTATTGCAGCTTTCCTCACCCTTTCAATGATGGCCATTTTCCACCCTTTCTATGAGGGCCTTGTTCCACCCTCTCTATTACAGCTTTGTTCACCCTTTCAATGACGGCCTTGTTCCAACCTTTCTATGAGGGCCTTGTTCCACCCTCTCTATTACAGCTTTGTTCACCCTCTCAATGACGGCCTTGTTCCTCCCTTTCTGTTATGCCCTTGTTCCACACTCTCGATTACAGCTTTATTCACCCTTTCAATGACGGCCTTCTTCCACCCTTTCTATGAGGGCCTTGTTCCATCCTCTGTATTTCAGATTTGTTCACTCTTTCTATGATGGCCTTGTTCCAACCTTTCTAAGAGGGCCTTGTTCCACCCTCTCTATTACAGCTTTGTTCACCCATTCAATGATGGCATTGTTCCACACTTTCTATGAGGGCCTTGTTACACCCTCTCTATTACAGCTTTGTTCACCCTTTCAATGACGGCCTTATTCCACCCTTTCTATGAGGGCCTTGTTCTACCCTCTCTATTACAGCTTTGTGCACCCTTTCAATGAGGGCCTTGTTCCACCCTCTCTATTACAGCTTTTTTACCCATTCAATGATGGCATTGTTCCACCCTTTCTATGAGGGCCTTGTTCCACCCTCTCTATTACAAATTTGTTCACCCTTTCAATGACGGCCTTGTTCCACCCTTTCAATGAGGGCCTTTGCTCTACCCTCTCTATTACAGCTTTGTTCACCCTTTCAATGAGGGCCTTGTTCCACCTTTTCTATGAGGGCCTTGTTCCACTATCTCTATTACAGCTTTCTTCACCCTTTCTATGAGGGCCTTGTTCCACCATCTCTATTACAGCTTTCTTCATCCTTTCAATGATGGACTGTTCCACCCTTTCTATGAGGGCCTTGTTCTACCGTCTCTATTACAGCTCTGTTCACCCTTTCAATGATGGCCTTTTTCCACCCTTTCTATGAGGTCAATGTTCCACCCTCTCTATTACAGCTTTCTTCATTCTTTCATTGATGGCCTTTTCCACCCTTTCTTTGAGGGCCTTGTTCCATCCCCTCTATTACAGCTTTGTTCACACTTTCAATGATGGCCTTGTTCCACCCTTTCCATGAGGGCCTTGCTCCACCCTCTCTATTACAGTTTTGTTCACCCTTTTAATAATGGCCTTTTTGCACCCTTTCTATGAGTGCATTGTTCCACCCTCTCTATTACAGCTCTGGTTCACCCTTTCAATGACGTCCTTGTTCCACCCTTTCTATGAGGGACTTGTTCCTCCCTCTCTATTACAGCTTTGGTTCACCCTTTCACTGACGGTTTAGTTCCAGCCTTTCTATGAGGGCCTTCTGCCACCCTCTCTAATACACCTTTGTTTCACCCTTTCAATGATGTCCTTGTTCCACGCTCTCTATGAGGACCTTGTTCCACCCCCTCTATTACAGCTTTGTTTCACCCTCTCAATGACGGCCTTGTTCCATCCTTTCTATGAGGGCCTTGTTCCACCCACGCTGTTACAGCCCTGTTCAGCCCTCGCTGTGAGGGCCTTCTTCTACCCCCTCCTTGATTGCCTTGTTCCACCCTTTCTAAGAGGGCCTTGTTCCACCGTCTCTATTACAACTCTGTTCACCCTTTCAATGATGGCCTTTTTCCACCCTTTCTATGAGGGCCATGTTCCACCCTCTCTATTACAGCTTTGTTCACCCTTTCAATGACGGCCTTGTTCCACCCATTCTATGAGGGCCTTGTTCCACCCTCTCTATTACAACTTTGTTCACCCTTTTAATGTCAGCCTTGTTCCACCCTTTCTATGAGGGCCTTGTTCCACCCTCTCTATTACAGATGTTCACCCTTTCGATGATGGACTTGTTACACCCTTTACATGAGGGTCTTGTTCCACCCTCTCTATTACAGCTTTGTTCACCCTTTCACTGACGGCCTTGTTCCACCCTCTCTGTGTTGGCCTTGTTCCAACCTTTTTATTAAAGCCTTGTTCCATCCTCTATGTGATGTCCTTGTTCCACCCTTTCAATGAGGGCCTTGTTCCACCCTCTCTATTACAGCTTTGTTCACCCATTCAATGATGGCATGGTTCCACCCTTTCTATGAGGGCCTTGTTCCACCCTCTCTATTGAAGCTATGTTCAACCTTTCAATGCCGGACTTGTTCCACTCTTTCACGAGGGTCTTGTTCTACACTCTCTATTAGAGCTTTGTTCACCCTTTCAATGACGGCCTTGATCCACCCTTTCTTTGAGGGCCTTCTTCCACCCTCTCTATAGGAGCTTTGGGCACCCATCAATGACAGCCTTGTTCTACCCTTTCTATGAGGGCCTTGTTCCACCCTCTCTATTACAGCTTTGTTCACCCTTTCAATGACGGCCTTGTCTAACTTTTCTATGAGGGCCTTGTTCCACTCTCTCTATTACAGCTTTCTTCACCCCTTCAATGATGGTCTTTTTCCACCCTTTCAATGAGGGCCTTTTTCCACCCCCTCTATTACAGCTTTGTTCACACTTTCAATGAAGGCCTTGTTCCACATTTTCTATGAGGGCCTTGATCCTCCCTCTGTATTAGAGCTTTGTTCACCCTTTCAATGACAGCCTTGTTCCACCCTTTCTATGAGGGCCTTGTTCTACCCTCTCTATTACAGATTTGTTCACCCTTTCAATGACGACCTTGATCCACCCTTTCTATGAGGGCCTTGTTCCACCCTCTCTATAGGAGCTTTGGGCACCCATCAATGACAGCCTTGTTCTACCCTTTCTATGAGGGCCTTGTTTCACCCTCTCTATTACAGCTTTGTTCACCCTTTCAATGACGGCCTTGTCTACCTTTTCCATGAAGGCCTTGTTCCACCCTCTCTATTACAGCTTTGTTCACCCTTTCAATGACGGCCTTGTCCACTTTTTCTATGAGGGCCTTGTTCCACTCTCTCTATTACAGCTTTCACAAACCCTTCGGTGATCGCCTTGTTCCACCCTTTCAATGAGGGCCTTGTTCCACCCCCTCTATTACAGCTTTGTTCACACTTTCAATGGCGGCCTTGTTCCACATTTTCTATGAGGGCCTTGATCCTCCCCCTGTATTAGAGCTTTGTTCACCCTTTCAATGACAGCCTTGTTCCGCCCTTTCAATGAGGGCCTTGTTCTATCCTCTCTATTACAGCTTTGTTCACCATTTCAATGATGGCATTGTTCCACCCTTTCTATGAGGGCCTTGTTCCACCCTCTCTATTAGAGCTTTGGTTCACCCTTTCAATGACGGCCTTCTCCACCATTTCTATGAGGGCCTTTTTCCACCCTATCTATTACAGCTTTGTTCACCCTTTCAATGACGGCCTTCTCCACCATTTCTATGAGGGACTTGTTCCAACCTCTCTATTACAGATTTGTTCACCCTTTCAATGAAGGCCTTGTTCCACCCTTTCTGTTATGCCCTTGTTCCACACTCTCGATTACAGTTTTATTCACCCTTTCAATGACGGCCTTCTTCCACCCTTTCAATGAGGGCGTTGTTGTATCCTCTGTATTTCAGATTTGTTCAATCTTTCAATGATGGCCTTGTTCCAACCTTTCTAAGAGAGCCTTGTTCCACCCTCTCTATTACAGCTTTGTTCACCCATTCAATGATGGCATTGTTCCACACTTTCTATGAGGGCCTTGTTCCACCCTCTCTATTACAGCTTTGTTCACCCTTTCAATGACGGCCTTATTCCACCCTTTCTATGAGGGCCTTGTTTTACCCTCTCTATTACAGCTTTGTGCACCCTTTTAATGAGGGCCTTCTTCCACCCTCTCTATTACAGCTTTTTTACCCATTCAATGATGGCATTGTTCCACCCTTTCTATGAGGGCCTTGTTCCACCCTCT
The DNA here is from genome assembly GCF_031143425.1 of Pleurodeles waltl. Lineage (NCBI taxonomy): Eukaryota > Metazoa > Chordata > Amphibia > Caudata > Salamandridae > Pleurodeles > Pleurodeles waltl. The sequence continues at coordinate 1,007,787,528 of NC_090450.1, read as the reverse complement.
CTATTGGAGCTTTGGTTCACCCTTTCAATGACGGCCGTGTTCCACCCTCTCTGTGATGGCCTTGTTCCACCCTTTCTATTAAAGCCTTGTTCCATCCTCTATGTGATGTCCTTGCTCCACCCTTTCAATGAGGGCCTTGTTCCACCCTCTCTATTACAGCTTTGTTCACCCGTTCAATGATGGCATTGTTCCACCCTTTCTATGAGGGCCTTGTTCCACCCTCTCTATTACAGCTTTGTTCCACCCTCTCTGTGACGGCCTTGTCCCACGCTCTCTATTACAGCTTTGTTCACCCTTTTTAATGACGGCCTTGTTCCACCATTTCTATAAGGGCCTTGTTCCACCCTCTTTATTACAGCTTTGTTCACCCTTTCAATGATGGCCTTGTTCCACCATCTCTATTACAGCTTTGTTCAGCCTTTCAATGTTGGCCTTGTTCCACCCTTTCTATGAGGGCCTTGTTCCACCCCCTCTATTACATCTTTGGTTTACCCTTTCAATGATGGCCTTTTTGCACCCTTTCTATGAGGGCCTTGTTCCACCCTCTCTATTACAGCTTTGTTCACCCTTTCAATGAAGGCCTTGTTTCAGCCTTTCTGTTATGCCCTTTTTCCACACTGTCGATTACAGCTTTATTCAACCTTTCAATGACGGCCTTCTTCCACCCTTTCTATGAGGGCGTTGTTCCATCCTCTGTATTTCAGATTTGTTCACTCTTTCAATGATGGCCTTGTTCCAACCTTTCTAAGAGGGCCTTCTTCGACCCTCTCTATTACAGCTTTGTTCACCCATTCAATGATGGCATTGTTCCACACTTTCTATGAGGGCCTTGTTCCACCCTCTCTATTACAGCTTTGTTCACCCTTTCAATGACGGCCTTATTCCACCCTTTCTATGAGGGCCTTGTTCTACCCTCTCTATTACAGCTTTGTGCACCCTTTCAATGAGGGCCTTTTTCCACCCTCTCTATTAAAGCTTTTTTACCCATTCAATGATGGCATTGTTCCACCCTTTCTATGAGGGCCTTGTTCCACCCTCTCTATTACAACTTTGTTCACCCTTTCAATGACAGCCTTGTTCCCCCCTTTCAATGAGGGCCTTGTTCGACCCTCTCTATTACAGCTTTGGTTCACCCTTTCAATGACGGCCGTGTTCCACCCTCTCTGTGATGGCCTTGTTCCACCCTTTCTATTAAAGGCTTGTACCATCCTCTATGTGATGTCCTTGTTCCACCCTTTCAATGAGGGCCTTTTTCTACCCTCTCTATTACAGCTTTGTTCACCCATTCAATGATGGCATTGTTCCACCCTTTCTATGAGGGCCTTGTTCCACCCTCTCTATTACAGCTTTGTTCCACCCTCTTTGTGACGGCCTTGTTCCACGCTCTCTATTACAGCTTTGTTCACCCTTTCAACGACGGCCTTGTTCCACCATTTCTATAAGGGCCTTGTTCCACCCTCTTTATTACAGCTTTGTTCACCCTTTCAATGATGGCCTTGTTCCACCATCTCTATTACAGCTTTGTTCAGCCTTTCAATGTTGGCCTTGTTCCACCCTTTCTATGAGAGCCTTGTTCCACCCTCTCTATTACAGCTTTCGTTTACCCTTTCAATGACGGCCTTGTTCCACCCTTTCTATGAGGGACTTGTTCCACCCTCTCTATTACAGCTTTGATTCACCCTTTCAATGACGGTTTTGTTCCAGCCTTTCTATGAGGGCCTTGTTCCACCCTGTCTATTACAGCTTTGGTTCACCCTTTCAATGACGGCCTTGTTCCTCCCTTTCTATGACGGCCTTGTTCCACCCTCTCTATTACAGCTTTCCTCACCCTTTCAATGACAGCCTTGTTCCACCCTTTCAATGAGGGCCTTGTTCTATCCTCTCTATTACAGCTTTGTTCACCATTTCAATGATGGCATTGTTCCACCCTTTCTATGAGGGCCTTGTTCCACCCTCTCTATTAGAGCTTTGGTTCACCCTTTCAATGACGGCCTTCTCCACCATTTCTATGAGGGCCTTTTTCCACCCTATCTATTACAGCTTTGTTCACCCTTTCAATGACGGCCTTCTCCACCATTTCTATGAGGGACTTGTTCCAACCTCTCTATTACAGATTTGTTCACCCTTTCAATGAAGGCCTTGTTCCACCCTTTCTGTTATGCCCTTGTTCCACACTCTCGATTACAGTTTTATTCACCCTTTCAATGACGGCCTTCTTCCACCCTTTCAATGAGGGCGTTGTTGTATCCTCTGTATTTCAGATTTGTTCAATCTTTCAATGATGGCCTTGTTCCAACCTTTCTAAGAGAGCCTTGTTCCACCCTCTCTATTACAGCTTTGTTCACCCATTCAATGATGGCATTGTTCCACACTTTCTATGAGGGCCTTGTTCCACCCTCTCTATTACAGCTTTGTTCACCCTTTCAATGACGGCCTTATTCCACCCTTTCTATGAGGGCCTTGTTTTACCCTCTCTATTACAGCTTTGTGCACCCTTTTAATGAGGGCCTTCTTCCACCCTCTCTATTACAGCTTTTTTACCCATTCAATGATGGCATTGTTCCACCCTTTCTATGAGGGCCTTGTTCCACCCTCTCTATTGGAGCTTTGGTTCACCCTTTCAATGACGGCCGTGTTCCACCCTCTCTATGATGGCCTTGTTCCACCCTTTCTATTAAAGCCTTGTTCCATCCTCTATGTGATGTCCTTGCTCCACCCTTTCAATGAGGGCCTTGTTCCACCCTCTCTATTACAGCTTTGTTCACCCGTTCAATGATGGCATTGTTCCACCCTTTCTATGAGGGCCTTGTTCCACCCTCTCTATTACAGCTTTGTTCCACCCTCTCTGTGACGGCCTTGTCCCACGCTCTCTATTACAGCTTTGTTCACCCTTTTTAATGACGGCCTTGTTCCACCATTTCTATAAGGGCCTTGTTCCACCCTCTTTATTACAGCTTTGTTCACCCTTTCAATGATGGCCTTGTTCCACCATCTCTATTACAGCTTTGTTCAGCCTTTCAATGTTGGCCTTGTTCCACCCTTTCTATGAGGGCCTTGTTCCACCCCCTCTATTACATCTTTGGTTTACCCTTTCAATGACGGCCTTGTTCCACCCTTTCTATGAGGGACTTGTTCCACCCTCTCTATTACAGCTTTCCTCACCCTTTCAATGATGGCCTTTTTGCACCCTTTCTATGAGGGCCTTGTTCCACCCTCTCTATTACAGCTTTGTTCACCCTTTCAATGAAGGCCTTGTTTCAGCCTTTCTGTTATGCCCTTTTTCCACACTGTCGATTACAGCTTTATTCAACCTTTCAATGACGGCCTTCTTCCACCCTTTCTATGAGGGCGTTGTTCCATCCTCTGTATTTCAGATTTGTTCACTCTTTCAATGATGGCCTTGTTCCAACCTTTCTAAGAGGGCCTTGTTCCACCCTCTCTATTACAGCTTTGTTCACCCATTCAATGATGGCATTGTTCCACACTTTCTATGAGGGCCTTGTTCCACCCTCTCTATTACAGCTTTGTTCACCCTTTCAATGACGGCCTTATTCCACCCTTTCTATGAGGGCCTTGTTCTACCCTCTCTATTACAGCTTTGTGCACCCTTTCAATGAGGGCCTTTTTCCACCCTCTCTATTACAGCTTTTTTACCCATTCAATGATGGCATTGTTCCACCCTTTCTATGAGGGCCTTGTTCCACCCTCTCTATTACAACTTTGTTCACCCTTTCAATGACAGCCTTGTTCCCCCCTTTCAATGAGGGCCTTGTTCGACCCTCTCTATTACAGCTTTGGTTCACCCTTTCAATGACGGCCGTGTTCCACCCTCTCTGTGATGGCCTTGTTCCACCCTTTCTATTAAAGGCTTGTCCCATCCTCTATGTGATGTCCTTGTTCCACCCTTTCAATGAGGGCCTTGTTCTACCCTCTCTATTACAGCTTTGTTCACCCATTCAATGATGGCATTGTTCCACCCTTTCTATGAGGGCCTTGTTCCACCCTCTCTATTACAGCTTTGTTCCACCCTCTTTGTGACGGCCTTGTTCCACGCTCTCTATTACAGCTTTGTTCACCCTTTCAACGACGGCCTTGTTCCACCATTTCTATAAGGGCCTTGTTCCACCCTCTTTATTACAGCTTTGTTCACCCTTTCAATGATGGCCTTGTTCCACCATCTCTATTACAGCTTTGTTCAGCCTTTCAATGTTGGCCTTGTTCCACCCTTTCTATGAGAGCCTTGTTCCACCCTCTCTATTACAGCTTTCGTTTACCCTTTCAATGACGGCCTTGTTCCACCCTTTCTATGAGGGACTTGTTCCACCCTCTCTATTACAGCTTTGATTCACCCTTTCAATGACGGTTTTGTTCCAGCCTTTCTATGAGGGCCTTGTTCCACCCTGTCTATTACAGCTTTGGTTCACCCTTTCAATGACGGCCTTGTTCCTCCCTTTCTATGACGGCCTTGTTCCACCCTCTCTATTACAGCTTTCCTCACCCTTTCAATGATGGCCTTTTTGCACCCTTTCTATGAGGGCCTTGTTCCACCCTCTCTATTACAGCTTTGTTCACCCTTTCAATGACAGCCTCGTTCCACCCTTTCTGTTATGCCCTTGTTCCACACTCTCGATTACAGATTTATTCACCCTTTCAATGACAGCTTTCTTCCACCCTTTCTATGAGGGCGTTGTTCCATCCTCTGTATTTCAGATTTGTTCACTTTTTCAATGATGGCCTTGTTCCAACCTTTCTAAGACGGCCTTGTTCCACCCTCTCTATTACAGCTTTGGTCACCCATTCAATGATGGCTTTGTTCCACACTTTCTATGAGGGCCTTGTTCCACCCTTTCTATGAGGGCCTTGTTCCACCCTCTCTATTAGAGCTTTGGTTCACCCTTTCAATGACGGCCTTGTTCCACCCTTTCAATGAGGGCCTTGTTCTACCCTCTCTATTATAGCTTTGTTCACCCTTTCAATGAGGACCTTGTTCCACCCTTTCTATGAGGGCCTTGTTCCACCCTCTCTATTAGAGCTTTGATTCACACTTTCAATGACGGCCTTGTTCCACCCTCTCTGTCATGGCATTGTTCCACCCTTTCTTTGAGGGCCTTGTTCCACCCTCTCTATTACAACTTTGTTCACCCTTTCAATGACGGCCTTGTTCGACCCTTTCAATGAGGGCCTTGTTCTACCCTCTCTATTACAGCTTTGTTCACCCTTTCAATGAGGACCTTGTTCCACCCTTTCTATGAGGGCCTTGTTCCACCCTCTCTATTAGAGCTTTGGTTCACCCTTTCAATGACGGCCTTGTTCCACCATCTCTGTGATGGCCTTTTTCCACCCTTTCTATTAAAGCCTTTTTCCATCCTCTATTTGATGTCCTTGTTCCACCCTTTCAATTAGGGCCTTGTTCCACCCTCTCTATTACAGCTTTGTTCACCCATTCAATGATGGCATTGTTCCACCCTTTCTACGAGGGCCTCGTTCCACCCTCTCTATTGAAGCTATGTTCAACCTTTCAATGCCGGCCTTGTTCCACCCCTACACGAGGGCCTTGTTCTACACTCTCTATTACAGCTTTGTTCACCCTTTCAATGACGGCCTTGATCCACCCTTTCTATGAGGGCCTTGTTTCACCCTCTCTATTACAGCGTTGTTCACCCTTTCAATGACGGCCTTGTCTACCTTTTCCATGAGGGCCTTGTTCCACCCTCTCTATTACAGCTTTGTTCACTCTTTCAATGACGGCCTTGTCCACCTTTTCTATGAGGGCCTTGTTCCACTCTCTCTATTACAGCTTTCTTCACCCCTTCAATGATGGCCTTCTTCCACCCTTTCAATGAGGGCCTTTATCCACCCCCTCTATTACAGCTTTGTTCACACTTTCAATGACCGCCTTGTTCCACATTTTGTATGAGGGCCTTGATCCTCCCTCTGTATTAGAGCTTTGTTCACCCTTTCAATGACAGCCTTGTTCCACCCTTTCTATGAGGGCCTTCTTCTACCCTCTCTATTACAGATTTGTTCACCCTTTCAATGACGGCCTTGATCCACCCTTTCTATGAGGGCCTTGTTCTACCCTCTCTATAGGAGCTTTGGGCACCCATCAATGACAGCCTTGTTCTACCCTTTCTATGAGGGCCTTGTTTCACCCTCTCTATTACAGCTTTGTTCACCCTTTCAATGACGGCCTTGTCTACCTTTTCCATGAAGGCCTTGTTCCACCCTCTCTATTACAGCTTTGTTCACCCTTTCAATGACGGCCTTGTCCACCTTTTCTATGAGGGCCTTGTTCCACTCTCTCTATTACAGCTTTCTTCACCCCTTCAATGAGGGCCTTGTTCCACCCTTTCAATGAGGGCCTTGTTCCACCCCCTCTATTACAGCTTTGTTCACACTTTCAATGACGGCCTTATTCCACATTTTCTATGAGGGCCTTGATCCTCCCTCTGTATTAGAGCTTTGTTCACCCATTCAATGACAGCCTTGTTCCACCCTTTCAATGAGGGCCTTGTTCTACCCTCTCTATTACAGCTTTGTTCACCATTTCAATGACGGCATTGTTCCACCCTTTCTATGAGGGCGTTGTTCCATCCTCTGTATTTCAGATTTGTTCACTCTTTCAATGATGGCCTTCCCCACCATTTCTATGAGGGCCTTTTTCCACCCTCTCTATTACAGATTTGTTCAACCTTTCAATGACAGCCTTGTCCCACCCTTTCTATGAGGGCCTTTTTCCACCCTATCTATTACAGCTTTGTTCACCCTTTCAATGACGGCCTTCTCCACCATTTCTATGTGGGCCTTGTTCCACCCTCTCTATTACAGATTAGTTCTACCTTTCAATGACGGCCTGGTCCACCTTTTCTATGAGGGCCTTGTTCCACACTCTCTATTACAGCTTTCTTCACCCTTTCAATGATGGCCTTGTTTCACACTTTCTATGAGGGCCTTGTTCCACCACGTCTATTACAGCTTTGTTCACACTTTCAATGATGGCCTTGTTCCACCCTTTCTATGAGGGCCTTGCTCCACCCTCTCTATTACAGCTTTGTTCACCCTTCTAACAATGGCCTTTTTGCACCCTTTCTATGAGGGCCTTGTTCCACCCTCTCTATTACAGCTTTGTTCCACCCTCTCTGTGACGACCTTGTTCCACGCTCTCTATTACAGCTTTGTTCACGCTTTCAATGATGGCCTTCTTCCACCATTTCTATAAGGGCCTTGTTCCACCCTCTTTATTACAGCTTTGTTCACCCTTTCAATTTTGGCCTTGTTCCACCATCTCTATTACAGCTTCGTTCAGCCTTTCAATGTTGGCCTTGTTCCACCCTTTCTATGAGGGCCTTGTTCCACCCTCTCTATTACAGCTTTGGTTTACCCTTTCAATGACGGCCTTGTTCCACCATTTCTATGAGGGACTTCCTCCACCCTCTCTATTACAGCTTTTGTTCACCCTTTCAATTACGGTTTTGTTCCAGCCTTTCTATGAGGGCCTTGTTCCACCCTGTCTATTACAGCTTTGGTTCACCCTTTCAATGACGGTTTTGTTCCAGCCTTTCTATGAGGCCCTGGTTCCACCCAGTCTATTACAGCTTTGGTTCTCCCTTTCTATGACGGCCTTGTTCCACCCTCTCTATTACAGCATTCCTCACCCTTTCAATGATGGCCTTTTTGCACACTTTCTATGAGGGCCTTGTTCCACCCTCTCTATTATAGCCTTGTTTCACCGTCTCAATGACGTCCTTGTTCCATCCTTTCTATGAGGGCCTAGTTCCACCCTCTCTATGACAGCCCTGTTATACCCTCTCAGTGACGGCCTTATTCTACCCCCTTCTTGACGGCCTTGTTCCACCCCTTCTATGAGGGCCCTGTTCCACCCTCTCTATCACAGCTTTGTTCACCCTTTCAATGATGGCCTTTTTCCACCCTTTCCATGAGGGCCTTGTTCCACCCTCTCTATTACAGATTTGTTCACCCTTTCAATGACAGCCTTGTTCCACCCATTCTATGAGGGCCTTGATCCACCCTCTCTATTACAGCTTTGTTCACCCTTTCAATGTCAGCCTTGTTCCACCCTTTCTTTGAGGGCCTTGTTAGACCCTCTCTATTACAGCTTTGTTCACCCTTTCACTGACGGCCTTCTTCCACCTTCTCTGTGATGGCCTTGTTCCACCCTTTCTATTAAAGCCTTGTTCCATCCTCACTGTGAAGGTCTTGTTCCACCCTTTCTATGAGCGCCTTGTTCCACCCTCTCTATTACAACTTTGTTCACCCATTCAATGATGGCAATGTATCACCCATTCTATGAGGGCCTTGTTCCACTCTCTCTATTACAGCTTTCTTCACCCTTTCAATGATGGCCTTGTTCCATCCTTTGTATGAGGGCCTTGTTCCACCCCCTCTATTACAGCTTTGTTCACACTTTCAATGATGGCCTTGTTCCACTCTTTCTATGAGGGCCTTGTTCCACCCTCTCTATTACAGCTTTGTTCCACCCTCTCTGTGACGGCCTTGTTCCACGCTCTCTATTACAGCTTTGTTCACCCTTTCAATGACGGCCTTGCTCCACCCTTTCTATGAGGGCCTTGTTCCACCCCCTTTCTTACAGCTTTGTTGACCCTTTCGATGATGGCCTTGTTCTACCCTTTTAATGACGGCCTTGTTCTACCGTCTCTATTACAGCTTTACTCACCCTTTCAATGATGGCCTTCTCCACCATTTCTATGAGGGCCTTTTTCCACCCTCTCTATTACAGCTTTGTTCAACCTTTCAATGACAGCCTTGTTCCACCCTTTCTATGATGGCCTTTTTCCACCCTATCTATTACAGCTTTGTTCACCCTTTCAATGACGGCCTTCTCCACCATTTCTATGAGGGCCTTGTTCCACCCTCTCTATTACAGATTAGTTCTACCTTTCAATGACGGCCTGGTCCACCTTTTCTATGAGGGCCTTGTTCCACACTCTCTATTACAGCTTTCTTCACCCTTTCAATGATGGCCTTGTTTCACCCTTTCTATGAGGGCCTTGTTCCACCACGTCTATTACAGCTTTGTTCACACTTTCAATGATGGCCTTGTTCCACCCTTTCTATGAGGGCCTTGCTCCACCCTCTCTATTACAGCTTTGTTCACCCTTCTAACAATGGCCTTTTTGCACCCTTTCTATGAGGGCCTTGTTCCACCCTCTGTATTACAGCTTTGTTCCACCCTCTCTGTGACGACCTTGTTCCACGCTCTCTATTACAGCTTTGTTCACCCTTTCAATGATGGCCTTCTTCCACCATTTCTATAAGGGCCTTGTTCCACCCTCTTTATTACAGCTTTGTTCACCCTTTCAATGATGGCCTTGTTCCACCATCTCTATTACAGCTTCGTTCAGCCTTTCAATGTTGGCCTTGTTCCACCCTTTCTATGAGGGCCTTGTTCCACCCTCTCTATTACAGCTTTGGTTTACCCTTTCAATGACGGCCTTGTTCCACCCTTTCTATGACGGACTTCTTCCACCCTCTCTATTACAGCTTTTGTTCACCCTTTCAATTACGGTTTTGTTCCAGCCTTTCTATGAGGGCCTTGTTCCACCCTGTCTATTACAGCTTTGGTTCACCCTTTCAATGACGGTTTTGTTCGAGCCTTTCTATGATGGCCTTGTTCCACCCAGTCTATTACAGCTTTGGTTCTCCCTTTCTATGACGGCCTTGTTCCACCCTCTCTATTACAGCATTCCTCACCCATTCAATGATGGCCTTTTTGCACACTTTCTAAGAGGGCCTTGTTCCACCCTCTCTATGACAGCCCCGTTATACCCTCTCAGTGACGGCCTTATTCTACCCCCTTCTTGACGGCCTTGTTCCACCCCTTCTATGAGGGCCCTGTTCCACCCTCTCTATCACAGCTTTGTTCACCCTTTCAATGATAGCCTTTTTCCACCCTTTCCATGAGGGCCTTGTTCCACCCTCTCTATTACAGATTTGTTCACCCTTTCAATGACAGCCTTGTTCCACCCATTCTATGAGGGCCTTGATCCACCTTCTCTATTACAGCTTTGTTCACCCTTTCAATGTCAGCCTTGTTCCACCCTTTCTTTGAGGGCCTTGTTAGACCCTCTCTATTACAGCTTTGTTCACCCTTTCACTGACGGCCTTCTTCCACCTTCTCTGTGATGGCCTTGTTCCACCCTTTCTATTAAAGCCTTGTTCCATCCTCACTGTGAAGGTCTTGTTCCACCCTTTCTATGAGCCCCTTGTTCCACCCTCTCTATTACAACTTTGTTCACCCATTCAATGATGGCAATGTTCCACCCATTCTATGAGGGCCTTGTTCCACTCTCTCTATTACAGCTTTCTTCACCCTTTCAATGATGGCCTTGTTACATCCTTTGTATGAGGGCCTTGTTCCACCCCCTCTATTACAGCTTTGTTCACACTTTCAATGATGGCCTTGTTCCACTCTTTCTATGAGGGCCTTGTTCCACCCTCTCTATTACAGCTTTGTTCCACCCTCTCTGTGACGGCCTTGTTCCACGCTCTCTATTACAGCTTTGTTCACCCTTTCAATGACGGCCTTGCTCCACCCTTTCTATGAGGGCCTTGTTCCACTCTCTTTCTTACAGCTTTGTTCACCCTTTCGATGATGGCCTTGTTCTACCCTTTTAATGACGGCCTTGTTCTACTGTCTCTATTACAGCTTTACTCACCCTTTCAATGATGGCCTTGTTCCACCCTTTCTACGAGGGCCTTTGTTCCACCCTCTCTATTACAGCTTTCCTCATCCTTTCAGTTACAGCCTTGTTCCTCTCTGTATATGAGGTCCTTGGTCCACCCTCTCTCTTACAGCCTTGTTCCACCCTCTCTGTCAAGGCTTTGTTCCACCCTTTCTATGAGGGCCTTGCCTTACCCTCTCTATTACAGCTTTGTTCACCCTTTCAATGGGGGCCTTGTTCCACCCTTTCTATGAGGGCCTTGCTCCATCCTCTCTATTACAGCTTTAGTTCACCCTTTCAATGACGGCCTTGTTCCTTCCTTTCTATGAGGGCCTTGTTCCACCCTCTCTATTAGAGCTTTGTTCACCCTTTCGATGATGGCCTTGTTCTACCCTTTTAATGACGGCCTTGTTCTACCGTCTCTATTACAGCTTTACTCACCCTTTCAATGACGGCCTTGTTCCACCCTTTCTATGAGGACCTTTGTTCCACCCTCTCTACTACAGCTTTGCTCATCCTTTCAGTTACAGCCTTGTTCCTTTCTGTATATGAGGTCCTTGTTCCACCCTCTCTCTTACAGCCTTGTTCCACCCTCTCTGTCACGGCCTTGTTCCACCCTTTCTATGAGCTCCTTGCCTTACCCTCTCTATTACAGCTTTGTTCACCCTTTCAATGGGGGCCTTGTTCCACCCTTTCTATGAGGGCCTTGCTCCATCCTCTCTATTACAGCTTTAGTTCACCCTTTCAATGACGGCCTTGTTCCACCCTTTCTATGAGGGCCTTGTTCCACCTCTCTATTACAGCTTTGTTCAGCCTTTCAATAACAGCCTTGTTCCACCCTTTCTGTTATGCACTTGTTCCACCCTCTCGATTACAGCTTTATTCACCCTTTCAATGACGGCCTTGTTCCACCCTTTCTATGAGGGCCTTGTTCCATCCTCTCTATTCCAGCATTCTTCACCCTTTCAATGATGGCCATGTTCCACCCTTTCCATGAAGGCCTTGCTCCAGCCTCTCTATTACAGCTTTAGTTCATCCTTTCAATGACGGCCTTGTTCCACCCTTTCTATGAGGGCCTTGTTCCACCCTCTCTATTACAGCTTTTTTCACCCTTTCAATGATGCCCTTCTTCCACCCTTTCTGTTATGCCTTAGTTCCACCCTCTCGATTACAGCTTTATTCACCCTTTCAATGACAGCCTTGTTCCACCCTTTCTATGAGGGCCTTGTTCCATCCTCTGTATTTCAGATTTGTTCACCCTTTCAATGATGGCCTTGTTCCACCCCTTTTATGAGGACCTTGTTCTACCCTCTCTATTACAGCCTTGTTCACCCATTCAATGATGGCCTTGTTCCACCCTTTCAATGAGGGCCTTGTTCTACCCTCTCTATTACAGCTTTGTTCACCCTTTCAATGAGGGCCTTGTTCTACCCTTTCTATGAGGGCCTTGTTCCACGCTCTCTACTTCAGCTTTGTTCACCCTTTCAATGACGGCCTTGTTCCACCCTTTCTATAAGGGCCTTGTTCCACCCTCTTTATTACAGCTTTGTTCACCCTTTCAATGATGGCCTTGTTCCACCATCTCTATTACAGCTTTGTTCACCCTTTCAATGTCGGCCTTGTTCCACCCTTTCTATGAGGGCCTTGTTCCACCCTCTGTATTACAGCTTTGGTTCACCCTTTCAATGACGACCTTGTTCCACTGTCGAAGTAAGCCTCAGCAAGGCCTACTAGTGAAAGGGGTTCGCCCTTCTCTGCACAAAGTCCTCAGACCATATAGGAAGAAGTTGGCACAGAAACTGAAATAAAAGACAAAGTTTATTAAACCTCATGAGGTGGTACTACAGTTCAAACAGCACCCTTCGGTAATGTTTGAAGTAGCACACTGAACTAAGAGAGCATGGTCCTTTTATACCCAAGCAGGGGCTAAAAGAAGGTGGTACAATTATAGAAGCAAGACTTACAAACATATAAGGTCATATGGAAATGCACAGTCGACAGGTAGGAGGGGCTAACAGTTTTCAAGGACTAGTTGACACATTACTGTCTGTTACTGATTACTAACAGCTGCAGATCTTACTGGGCATGTGCGAAAGTGGGGGATGCTAAATATAACTTGTCACTAGACAGATTTTCAAGAGTCGTTAACAGAAAGGTAGGACAGAGCACATGGCGAGCACATGGCAGAGAAAATGGCTGCCAGGAATACAAAATGGATTCCGCGAAATGTTCACAATAGTTGCTAAATACAAGATGTCTTCTGCTAATGCTTAATCTAATCGCTATTAAATTACAACAGACGACCCTTTCAGCATTAGCTGAAGACATTCGTCTTTCTGGGATAATCTAAATATTCATCTTGTATATTTATGCTCATCATTTTAGCTATTTCCTTATCTAACAGGTGTTGTGCTTTCATTTCTGTAATATTTCTTTTGGTAGGCATACAAGCAGTAATACACATGGAGCAGAACATTGGACCACACTGAATACAGATACAGCATGTGAAAAATATTGCAATCATTACACACAGGATAGTCAGTAGTTTCCAGCCCCAAGCGTAAACAAGAGCCCAAAACCATCCATAAAAAGTCCAAGTACCAGTCTCTGTGTGGATTTCTGCAGCAATTTTATGCAATTTAGATATTGCATCATATACTGAAGGTGAGTGATCTGGAATAACAATGCAGCAACTACTACCGATGATGCGACATGCACCACCTCGATCAGCTAATATCACATCTAGTACCACACGATTTTGGAGCGCTACAATCCTCGCAATTTGGAGCTCCTCGGTAATATTCCCAAGTGCCAGAGCTGCCTGATTGGTAACAGCTTCCACAACCCTAGTCAATCGTCTCACTTTCCTACTGTTTAACGCAGCACCCACAAAGGAGAACAACCCTATATTAAAGTCAACATATTGTTGCAGGCTAGTGTCCATTTGGTCTACCTCATTTGTACTTATTGTCCTTTTATATCTATTTTTAATGATGTCATTGAACAGTTTAAAATCTCGGTGATATGATGCAGGGGCCAAAAACCCAGGGGATAATAGAAAAGATACATAACACACACCTGACCACCCAACAGGTAGTTGGTAAAATCCATAGTTTCCACAAACAAAATATGTATTATGTGAAGCTGTGAAACTACTAATATTTACACCCTTAATAGTTAAAATCAAGGTACAATCGCTTATCCCCACTGGAATTCGCCCAATGCTACGTATACATAAATCTGCTCTAGTTTTTGTAACAGAAATCACAAATTGTTCTTTCTTGTCAGAGTCTCTTATATTTGTGAAGACATATGGTATTGAAAAATTGTCCGGTTGATATTCTTCCCATTCCCATTTGGTTCCTTTGGCTTGGGGATACCCATCTTTGTCTTGGTAGCATGCTTTATTAAGGCGAAAAAGAAGTCCGCCCTCTGTACGTTTTCCAGATGCAAACAAAAGAGTATACCAAACTTGACATGAACCATTGTGTGAAAAAGGAAGAGGAATGAAAGGTGTTCCTCTTTTCTTTTGATGCGCAGGTATCATTCCACATACCCAACAGTTAGTAGTATTTGTAGCATTATGAGTATGATGCAACATCTGAATGAAAGTATTATTGAAGTACGATTGACGGTGCTTCTGCTCCTGATAGGGAAGCGTAAAGTAATAGTGATCCTCTGGTACTGGAGTTGTGGCAACAAAAAACTCACGAGCAGGAGCCTTCTTTTCAGCAAACCAGATGATTATTGCTATAACCACCAAAACAACAACAAACCTCATAGTACTAATGATCAGTTTGTTATTCATTTTAGCAACAGTGATAATCGACCCTTTCAAAAATTAATTAAAAACAATCGTTGGAGCTCTTATCCCTGGGCAGCCGCTGATTTCTTCACCACGGGCCAAGACGGGTGTCACTACTCTAATGCATGGCTGATCCCCCCCCCTTGCCACATTAACTCTCCGTTTCACTAACCCAAGGCGGTAGCTCAACCAGTTTTCTCCAGCACTACGGTGTCTTTCCTCGGTCTCAAATTATATTGCGACACTCCAGAAATCGTGTGGTCCGGGAAGAACTCCGCAGATTCGTCAGGTGATTTAGCACGGCCTTTCTCCGTAGTCAAAATCTCTCGATGATCGGTCAGTGCAGCAGGTTCCACCAAGGTAGGTTAGCACTCTCTTGCAGTGAGTACTATGGACCCAATTATTTCGGTTCGTCACTCGAACTGCTGTCCTTGTCGCAAGGAGCACCTGCTCTGGGCCTCGCCACCTTGGTTCCAAGCTGCTTGATCTTTCAAAGGACTTAATCATCAGCTGGTCACCAGGTCGGAGTTCATGGCCTTCACCTGTAGATCTGTCAGGAAGTGCTTCTCGAACCTGTTGATGAATAGAAACCAAATTGTCGGTTAACTGTGCCAAATAATCATTCATCAGGACACAAGGTACATCATATACAGAATTTGGCTTAGGAACTCCCCAAATGTTCATTGGCCTTCCAAACACTATTTCATAGGGAGTAAGGCCTATTTGAGAGTGTGGCACTGACCTAATAGACAATAATGCCAACGGTAATGCATCCGGCCAAGTTAAGGATGTGGAAGCCTGTATCTTTGCTAACTTCAGCTTCAAAGTAGCATTATACCTTTCCACCAACCCTGCTGATTATGGGTGGAAAACCGCATTAAACTTCTGTTTGATCCCTAATCCTTTCAGGACATACTTAATAACTTCCCCAACAAAATGAGGTCCGTTATCATTCCATAAAAGTCTGCAAACACCAAATCTAGGGAAAAATTCTTTAAAAAGCACCTTCGCTGTGGTAATGGCAGTATTATCCTTTGTGGGGTACGCCTCTATCCATTTACTAAAAAGGCACATACCACCACCAAGACATACTTTAAATTGTTGCAGCATTCAAGCTGAATATAATCCATTTGTAGAACCTCGAAAGGTGCAGTTGGTGTAGCAAACCCTCCCGCAGGAGTTCGTGTCCCTTTTCCAGGATTGTATTGTAAACAGATCAAACAAGACTGTACTACTCTTTTAGCTGTACTGGAAATTTCTGGATGCTCCCAAACTTGCGTAAGCAACTTTGTTATTGTTGAAGCTCCAACATGCGCCAGCCCATGTGCCATCTGAACCATAGGTTGTACAAAAGCTATAGGCAATTTCCATTTATCCATCTGCTTATTCCGCCAACAGCCCTCCTCATCCAATTCTCCTTCTTTAGACCATTGCTCACGTTCTTTCACAGAAGCAGATTTCTGTATATCTAATACGTCTTGTCTAGCATTATGCCAACGTTCAGCTTGTGACTATACTACATACATAGAAGTAGTACTTCGCTGCATCGCAGTCTCATGTGCTACGCGGTCCGCAAGGGTCCGCAAGGGCATTACCTTGCCCTATCTTATCGGTCACTTTCTTGTGTGCACCACATTTCACAATAGCTAGTTTCTTTGGATATGTCAATGCAGTCAAGAAGTTATGCACTCATTTTCCGTGCATTATCTGCATCCCGTGGGATGTGAGAAAGCCTCTCTCCTTCCAAAGCAAACCAAAATCATGAGCCACTCCAAAAGCATAGCGGCTGTCTGTATAAATGTTCACACATAAGTCAATACTAAGCTCACATGCTCGTGTCAAAGCTATTAGTTCAGCTGCTTGAGCTGACTTATGTGGTATACGAGCTGTCTCCACTACCGTGTATATTGTGGTGATTGCATATGCAGCTGAGGTCGTACCATCTGGCAACTTCAAACAAGACCCATCAACCCACAATTCCCCGTCTACATCTGGAAGGGGCGTATCTTGTAAATCAATACGAACCTTTGTCTGTTCTTCGGTAAGGAATATACAATCATGTGTTTCTTGTGACTGAGGCTGAGTCACCGGATTTGGCAACAAAGTGGCTGGATTTAGTGTTGCACATCTCTTCAGTGTAATGTGAGGAGCCAGCAATGTCAATTCATATCCTGTCAGGCGAGAGCTAGTTAAATGTTGTGTCTTTGTTTGATTTAAAAGAGCATCAACCACATGGGGTACTAACACCAACAGCTTATTTGACAAAACTATCCCTTCACTCTGACGTATTGACACAGCTGTTGCCGCAACTGAACGAAAACACCCTGGCAACGCTCGAGCAACAGGATCAAGTACTGCTGAAAAATATGCACAGGGACGCTGCTTATCGCCATGTGTCTGTACTAAAACTGACAATGCACATCCATCTTTCTCATGTACGTCAAGTGCAAAAGGCTTAGGGCCTGATTACAACTTTGGAGGAAGGTGTTAATCTGTCCCAAATGTGACGGATATACCACCAGCCGTATTACGAGTCCATTATATCCTATGGAACTTGTAATATGGCTGGTGGTATATCCGTCACATTTGGGACGGATTAACACCTCCTCCAAAGTTGTAATCAGGCCCTTAGTGTAATCTGGAGTACCTAACACTGGTGCTGAACAAAGGGCTTGTCCTAGCTGCCGGAAAGCAGTTTCACATTCATCTGTCTATGGGAGGGGCATTGGAGTATCTTTAGTCAAAAGTGCTAGCAAAGGTTTGACAATGTGTGAAAACCCTAATATCCATTGCCTACAAAAAGAAGTAAGACCAAGGTTTGCATGAACATCTTTCTGAGTAGAGGGTACTGGTGTGTCTAAAATTGCTTGAATACGATCTGATGTAAGTGCACGGCCCTCATTAGACAAAAGGTGACCTAAATAGGTTACCTTTGGTCCACAATATTGCAATTTCTTTTGTGACACTTTATGATGGTGTGAAGCAAGAAAAGAAAGTAAGGACAAAGTGCACTTTTCACATTGCTCAGGGGTATCAGCTGCCAACAAAATATCATCAACATATTGTATGAGAGGAATACCTTCAGGCAAAACAAAAGAATCAAGTTGTCGCTTTAACGCTTGACTATAAATACTAGGACTCTCAGTATAGCCTTGAGGAACTCTGCAAAATCTAAGTGATTGTTTATTCAAAGTAAAACCAAACAAATATAGGCTGTCAGGATGAATAGGGATCAAAAAGAAAGCATTCTTCAAGTCTATCACAGAGAATGTAGTTGCTGTCGGGGTAACCAAAGTAAGAAGTGTTGTGATGTCAGATACCACAGGATATTGTGGTACCACAATCTTATTCACTTCTCGTAAATCAATAATGAATCAGTAAATCCTAGTATCAGTATCCTTTTTCAGAATAGGAAGAATCGGACTGTTACAAATATTATACGGAACTTCCTCAACAACTCCAACTGCAATAAGATCATGCACAATTCGTGTGAGTGCTTCTTCGCCCACCTGTGAAAGTTTGTATTGAGGCAAACGTGGCAATACAGCTCCCTCCTTGACACTAATATGTACCGGTGGAATAATCATTTGTCCCACATCAGTATCTGAAGTAGCCCACAAAGTACTAGGGAGTGAAGCTAATGCAATATCCTCTTTAACAAGACAAACTCTTTCCATCACAGGATGATTATCATTCAAAATAACACGCACCCTTTCAGGAGAGCATCGTATTGTAGCCCTGAAATACTTGAGCATATCAAGACCCACAATATTGTCTGGTGTATTTGGAGAAAGCAAAAATGGACATGGAGCAGTAAATTTATCAACATGGAATGCAAGTGGTTGTGACAATGGGCTAGGGGAAGGTGTTCCATCGAAACCTATCGATGTAATGGTTAAGCCAGACAGGAGAGCCCTTGGAATCAATTGTTTAGACAAGGCGCTACGAGTAGCTCCTGTATCAACCAGAAACTGATCAGTAGAACCCAAAACATGTGCTGTAACATAGGGACCCCTCTGATCTACTGGAACTTCAACTGATTCCTTACCCCATCCTAGGCAATCCTATGCATAAGCAGAATCTTGGAAATCAGGCTGCACATAGCTAGACATCTGGTATTGGTTCCGTCTATCAAAAGTGTTAAACCCATCCTGCCCTCGTACATTAGCATCAACCCCAGCATGATCATTCGTGCTTCTTCTAGGCCCTGAATATCCTGAGCGATTTCTCATTTGTCCCCGACCACTTGAACACTGCTGAACACGTAGTGCTGAACAATCGGCAGCCCAATGCCCAAATTTCTCACAATATGCACACTGATCAACAGACAAATTCGAACGAGTGTAAGAAGAACCATAAGATCCACGTCCACCTCTATCTCTACCTCTAAAAGGCGGACCATAAGCTTGAGCCAACATAACCTTCGTCTTTAATTCTTTAATCTTTTTATCCTCGCTACCTTTTGCTTCTAATTCCTGATGTTCATAATACTGTGTCATAGTCAAAAGAGAAACCGGAGTAGAGGTAGTCCATGAACTTTCACTAGCTTTTAGACGACTAGCTATTCCTGGTAACAGATTTGCAACATATTTATCAACAAACAAATGTCTGCCCGTATCATCTGACAATAACTGGCCGCTAAAATCATGAAATGCTTCTTCAAAGCGTGTAAAGAAATCAGAGACCGATTCATCTGCCTTTTGCTTACAAGATGCTAAAACAGTCCAATCTATCTTTTTAGGGGGAATAATCGTTTTTAACTTAACTAATATGGCTGCGGGAAGATCTAGAATCAAATGATATGGCATTTTCGCAGGTTCCCTATCCACGTCCATCTGTTCTAATTCTTTCCATGACACCCCAAAAACTACACGATCATCAACTTTACGAACAGTTCTCCACATATCTGGCGGTAATATCAATCCCAAAAATAAATCAATGTCAGCCAAAGTCATAGTACAAGAACTAATTGCTCCCTCAACATCCTCATAAAAGGCGGCTGGATTTTTCCGCTGGTCAGGTAATGTCGTTTTAAGTGCCATTACATCTGCCCTATTCCAAGGAGTATACACCCAATTATAAATAAAATAACCCTTAGCATCAACAGAAGTTTTATCATCACTTGTACCCAATCCTTTAGGAGGAACACACAAAGGCGCGGCCTCCCGCATTGGTTTCGCGTGAACTATCATAGTCTTATCTGTTCCGAAGATGGAAGCTTGCACCCCGCCGGTCTGAGATGTCCGTGCAACTACGTCCACGGCCCTTTTCTCCTCTTGCAAACGGACTGCCACAACACATAATTTCACCAAACGCCTGATTGCATCACCCACCTGGGAGAAAACAAAAAGACCATCACGCATTCGCTTATGATCAGCTGCTACATCATCGGGCTCTAAATCATCAGAATATTTCTGAAATAGTTCAATAACTTCTGTGCCAAATGCCTCAGTAAAATATAGCTGCTCCTTTTCCGTCCAACCTTTCATGTTGTCTAAAAGTTCAGAAGCAGAGACAACGCCACAAATTGTTTTACAAGCAATAGATCTAAGCTCAGACGCACAGTCAGCAGGCAACATAGAGCGACTGTCTTGTATTTTCTCTTGCTCCGAACCGGAGACCTCAGCTAACTCATGAGGGGCAGAAGGAACGACATACGGAGGTGGAGGGCGATCTAGTAACAAAAAATCATTGTGTGGTTTATTAAGGATAGGATAGAGAGGTTGCCTAACAGTGGTTTGGCCAGTTACCTGTAATTTACGTTCTTTCTCTTCTAGCTCCTTTAAGTCATTTATTTCTTTCTTTCTCATTTCCAATGCTTTCACATATACATTCTTCCGCTGCTCTTTCTCAAGCAAGGCTTGCTCACGCTTCACTCGTCCACGCACTTCTTTCTCCCACATTTGTACACAGTCAAACATATCTTGCCTAGACCTTCGCTTACACATACATTGTTCCACATACTGATTCTTTTGCAAATCAAATGACCCATGCATAGGCCAACGTAACTCAGGATCCGCACAAGTGTATTTATTCCATAATGTGCTGTACATTATAGAAGAAATACCATGTTTAACATACATATCTCTATTGGGCGTCCCCTCTGGGGGTCCCGGTTGCGATTCTTCCAGTCTCAAATTGGTACCATTACAAAAGCAACACATCCTACGAAGTATGCTAAAAACAGGCATGCCAAAAATAGTGCAGAATATGCAATATTATAATCAAAGTAGTACTTAAGGGCACCTTAAATCAAATCAAAATTAAATTAAATTAAATTAAATTGATTAAATTAAATCAAAATTAAATTGGAGAAAATTCTCCTCATTACCTGCCTATATAAATTGCAATTTATATATCAATTCAAAGGACACAAATGGAATAGTCACCCAAAACAGGAGAGCCACAGTAAGTGGTGCTAAACTACATTACCAAACAAAGGCATCAAAACCCACAGCAAGTGCCGTAAAACGGCTCTTACCAATCACAGGGCGTCCAGGTTCCAACTGCCAAGTTCTAAAATTGACCAAATGGTCACTGCATGACGAATGAACAAAAAGGATCTCAGTCGAGGACCGGCGCCACCTGGATGGTCAAATCAGAAAGAAGGGAAAAACGCCGTGGTTGCCAAGACTCGGGTCTCCTCAGGCATTGATCGTCCGCAGCGAGATCCCAATCCTTCGTCGCGACCAATCCGTCAGGCGTCCGAGTTGCCGATGAGTCCCTGTTAGGGCACCAATTTGTCGAAGTAAGCATCAGCAAGGCCTACTAGTGCAAGGGGTTCGCCCTTCTCTGCACAAAGTCCTCAGACCATATGGGAAGAAGTTGGCACAGACACTGAAATAAAAGACAAAGTTTATTAAACCTCATGAGGTGGAACTACAGTTCAAACAGCACCCTTCGGTAATGTTTGAAGTAGCACACTGAACTAAGAGACCATGGTTCTTTTATAACCACGCAGGGGCTAAAAGAAGGCGGTACAATTATAGAAGCAAGACTTACATACATATAAGGTCATATGGAAATGCACAGTCGACAGGTAGGAGGGGCTAACAGTTTTCAAGGACTAGTTGACACATTACTGTCTGTTACTGATTATGAACAGCTGCAGATCTTACTGAGCATGTGCGAAAGTGGGAGATGCTAAATATAACTTGTCACTAGACAGATTTTCAAGAGTACTTAACAGAAAGGTAGGACAGAGCACATGGCGAGCACATGGCAGAGAAAATGGCTGCCATGAATACAAAATGAATTCCGCCAAATGTTCACAATTGTTGCTAAATACAAGATGTCTTCTGCTAATGCTTAATCTAATCGCTATTAAATTACAACACCACCCTTTCTATGAGGGCCTTGTTCCACCCTCTCTAATACAGCTTTGTTTCACCCTTTAAATGACGGCCTTGTTCCACCCTCTCTATGAGGACCTTGTTCCACCCTCTCTATTACAGTTTTGTTTACCCTTTCAATGACGGCCTTGTTCCACCCTCTCTATGACAGCCTTGTTTCACCCTCTCTATTACAGCTTTGGTTCAACCTCTCAATGATGGCATTGTTCCATCCTTTCTATGAGGGCCTTGTTCCACCCTCTTTATTACAGTTTTGGTTTACCCTTTCAATGACAGCCTTGTTTCCACCTCTTTCTATAAGGGACTTGTTCCACCCTCTCTATTACAGCTTTGGTTCACCCTTTCAATGACGGTTTTGTTCCACCCTTTCAATGAGGGCCTTGTTCTACCCGCTCTATTACAGCTTTGTTCACCCTTTCAATAAGGGCCTTGTTCTACATTTTCTATGAGGGCCTTGTTCCACGCTCTCTATTTCAGCTTTGTTCACCCTTTCAATGATGGCCTTGTTCCACCCTTTCTATAAGGGCCTTGTTCCACCCTCCTTATTACAGCTTTGTTCACCCTTGCAATGATGACCTTGTTCCACCATCTCTATTACAGCTTTGTTCACCCTTTCAATGTCAGCCTTGTTCCACCCTTTCTATGAGGGGCTTGCTCCACATTCTCTATTACAGCTTTGGTTCACCCTTTCAATGACGGCCTTGTTCCACCCTTTCTATGAGGGCCTTGTTCCACCCTCTCTAATACAGCTTTGTTTCACCCTTTTAATGACGGCCTTGTTCTACCCTCTCTATGAGGACCTTGTTCCACCCTCTCTATTACAGTTTTGTTTACACTTTCAATGACGGCCTTGTTCCACCCTCTCTATGACAGCCTTGTTTCACCCTCTCTATTGCAGCTTTGGTTCAACCTCTCAATGATGGCATTGTTCCATCCTTTCTATGAGGGCCTTGTTCCACCCTCTCTATTACAGCTTTGGTTCACCCTTTCAAGGACGGTTTTGTTCCAGCCTTTCTATGAGGGCCTTGTTCCACCCTCTCTATTACAGCTTTGTTCACCCTTTCATTGTCAGCCTTGTTCCACCCTTTCTATGAGGGCCTTGTTCCACCCTCTCTATTACAGCTTTCTTCACCCTTTCAATGATGGCCTTGTTCCACCCTTTCAATCATGGCCTTGTTCCACCCTCTGTATTACACATTTGTTAACCCTTTCACTGACGGCCTTGTTCCAACCTCTCTGTGATGGCCTTGTTCCACCCTTTCTATTAAAGCCTTGTTCCATCCTCTCTGTGATGGCCTTGTTCCACCCTTTCTAAGAGGGCATTGTTCCACCCTCTCTATTACAGCTTTGTTCACCCATTCAATATGGCATTGTTCCACCCTATCTATGAGGGCCTTGTTCCACCCTCTCTATTGAAGCTTTGTTCACCATTTCAATGACGGCCTTGTTCCACCCTCTCACAAGGGCCTTGTTCTACCCTCTCTATTACAGCTTTGTTCACCCTTTCTATTAGAGCCTTGTTCCACCCTCTCTATTACAGCTTTGTTCACCCATTCAGTGATGGCATTCTTCCACCCTCTCTATGAGGGCCTTGTTCCACCCCCTCTATTACAGCTTTGTTCACACTTCCAATGATGTCCTTCTTCCACCATTTCAATGAGGGCCTTGTTCTACACTCTCTATTACAGCTTTGTTCCACCCTCTCTGTGACGGCCTTGTTCCACGCTCTCTATTACAGCTTTGTTCATCCTTTCAATGACGGCCTTGTTCCATCCTTTCCATAAGGCCATGTTCCACCCTCTTTATTACAGTTTTGTCACCCTTTCAATGATGGCCTTGCTCCAACATCTCTATTACAGCTTTGTTCACCCTTTCAATGTCGGCCTTTTCCCACCCTTTCTATGAGGGCCTTGTTCCACCCTCTCTATTACAGCTTTGGTTCACGCTTTCAATGATGGACTTGTTCCACCCTTTCTATGAGGGACTTGTTCCATCCTCTCAATTACAGCTTTGGTTCACCCTTTCAATGACGGTGTTGTTCCAGCCTTTCTATGAGGGCCTTGTTCCACCCTCTCTAATACAGTTTTGTTTCACCCTTTCAATGACGGCCTGATCCACCCTCTCTATGAGGACCTTGTTCCACCCTCTCTATTACAGTTTTGTTTACCCTTTCAATGACGGCCTTGTTCCATCCTCTCTATGTCAGCCTTGTTTCACCCTCTCTATTAAAGCTTTGGTTCAACCTCTCAGTGATGGCATTGTTCCATCCTTTCTATTACAGCTTTGTTCACCCTTTCAATGTCAGCCTTGTTCCACCCTTTCTATGAGGGGCTTGCTCCACATTCTCTATTACAGCTTTGGTTCACCCTTTCAATGACGGCCTTGTTCCACCCTTTCTATGAGGGCCTTGTTCCACCCTCTCTAATACAGCTTTGTTTCACCCTTTTAATGACGGCCTTGTTCTACCCTCTCTATGAGGACCTTGTTCCACCCTCTCTATTACAGTTTTGTTTACACTTTCAATGACGGCCTTGTTCCACCCTCTCTATGACAGCCTTGTTTCACCCTCTCTATTGCAGCTTTGGTTCAACCTCTCAATGATGGCATTGTTCCATCCTTTCTATGAGGGCCTTGTTCCACCCTCTCTATTACAGCTTTGGTTCACCCTTTCAATGACGGTTTTGTTCCAGCCTTTCTATGAGGGCCTTGTTCCACCCTCTCTATTACAGCTTTGTTCACCCTTTCATTGTCAGCCTTGTTCCACCCTTTCTATGAGGGCCTTGTTCCACCCTCTCTATTACAGCTTTCTTCACCCTTTCAATGATGGCCTTGTTCCACCCTTTCAATCAGGGCCTTGTTCCACCCTCTGTATTACACATTTGTTAACCCTTTCACTGACGGCCTTGTTCCAACCTCTCTGGGATGGCCTTGTTCCACCCTTTCTATTAAAGCCTTGTTCCATCCTCTCTGTGATGGCCTTGTTCCACCCTTTCTAAGAGGGCATTGTTCCACCCTCTCTATTACAGCTTTGTTCACCCATTCAATATGGCATTGTTCCACCCTATCTATGAGGGCCTTGTTCCACCCTCTCTATTGAAGCTTTGTTCACCATTTCAATGACGGCCTTGTTCCACCCTCTCACAAGGGCCTTGTTCTACCCTCTCTATTACAGCTTTGTTCACCCTTTCTATTAGGGCCTTGTTCCACCCTCTCTATTACAGCTTTGTTCACCCATTCAGTGATGGCATTCTTCCACCCTCTCTATGAGGGCCTTGTTCCACCCCCTCTATTACAGCTTTGTTCACACTTCCAATGATGTCCTTCTTCCACCATTTCAATGAGGGCCTTGTTCTACACTCTCTATTACAGCTTTGTTCCACCCTCTCTGTGACGGCCTTGTTCCACGCTCTCTATTACAGCTTTGTTCATCCTTTCAATGACGGCCTTGTTCCATCCTTTCCATAAGGCCATGTTCCACCCTCTTTATTACAGTTTTGTCACCCTTTCAATGATGGCCTTGCTCCAACATCTCTATTACAGCTTTGTTCACCCTTTCAATGTCGGCCTTTTCCCACCCTTTCTATGAGGGCCTTGTTCCACCCTCTCTATTACAGCTTTGGTTCACGCTTTCAATGATGGACTTGTTCCACCCTTTCTATGAGGGACTTGTTCCATCCTCTCAATTACAGCTTTGGTTCACCCTTTCAATGACGGTGTTGTTCCAGCCTTTCTATGAGGGCCTTGTTCCACCCTCTCTAATACAGTTTTGTTTCACCCTTTCAATGACGGCCTTGATCCACCCTCTCTAAGAAGGACCTTGTTCCACCCTCTCTATTACAGTTTTGTTTACCCTTTCAATGACGGCCTTGTTCCATCCTCTCTATGTCAGCCTTGTTTCACCCTCTCTATTAAAGCTTTGGTTCAACCTCTCAGTGATGGCATTGTTCCATCCTTTCTATGAGGGCCTTGTTCCACCCTCTCTATTACAGCTTTGTTCACCCTTTCAATGATGGCCTTTTTGCACCCTTTCTATGAGGGCCTTGTTCCACCCTCTCTATTACAGCCTTGTTTCACCGTCTCAATGTCGGCCATGTTCCACCCTTTCTATGAGGGCCTTGTTCCACCCTCTCTATTGCAGCTTTAGTTCACCCTTTCAATGACGGCCTTGTTCCACACTTTCTATGAGGGACTTGTTCCACCCTCTCTATTACAGCTTTGGTTCACCCTTTCAATGACGGTTTTGTTCCATCCTTTCTATGAGGGCCTTGTTCCACCCTCTCTAATACAGTTTTGTTTCATCATTTCAATAACGGCCTTGTTCCACCCTCTCTATGAGGACCTTGTTCAACCCTCTCAATTACAGCCTTGTTTCACCGTCTCAATGACGGCCTTGTTCCATCTTTTCTATGACAGCCTTGTTCCACCCTCTCTATTACAGCCCTATTCCACCCTCTCTGTGACGACCTTATTCTACCCCCTCCTTGACGGCCTTGTTTCACCCTTTCTATGAGGGCCTTGTTCCACCCTCTCTATTACAGCTTTGTTCACCCTTTCAATGATGGTCTTTTTCCACCTTTTCTATGAGGGCCTTGTTCCACCCTCTCTATTACTGCTTTGTTCACCCTTTCAATGACGGCCTTGTTCCACCCATTCTATGAGGGCCTTGTTCCACCCTCTCTATTACAGTTTTGTTCACCCTTTCACTGACGGCCTTGTTCCATCCTTTCACGAGGGCCTTGTTCTACCCTCTCTATTGAAGATTTGTTCACCCTTTCAATGACAGCCTTGCTCCACCCTTTTTATGAGGGCCTTGTTCCACCCTCTCTATTTGAGCTTTGTTTTACCCTTTCAATGATGGACTTTTTCCATCCGCTCTGTGACAGCCTTGTTCCACCCTTTCTATTACAGCTCTGTTCACCCTTTCAATGACGGCCTTGTCCACCTTTTCTATGAGGGCCTTGTTCCACTCTCTCTATTACACCTTTGGTCACCATTTCAATGACTGCCTTGTTCCACCCTCTCTATTACAGCTTTGTTCACCCTTTCAATGACGGCCTTGATCCACCCTTTTCTATGGGGGCCTTGTTCCACCCTCTCTAATGGAGCTTTGGTTCACCCTTTTCAATGACAGCCTTGTTCTACCCTTTCTATGAGGGCCTTGTTCCACCCTCTCTATCACAGCTTTGTTCACACTTTCAATGACAGCCTTCTTCCAATCTCTATATTACAGCTTTCTTTACCCTTTCAATGATGGCCTTGTTCCACCCTTTCAATGATGGCCTTGTTCCACCCCCTCTATTACAGCTTTGTTCACACTTTCAATGACAGCATTGTTCCACCTTTTCTGTGAGGGCCTTGATCCACCCTCTGTATTACAGATTTGTTCAACCCTTTCAATGAGGGCCTTCTTCCACCTTTTCTTTGAGGGTCTTGTTCCACCCTCTCTATTAGAGCTTTGGTTCACCCTTTCAATGACGGCCTTGTTCCACCCTTTCTATGAGGGCGTTGTTCCACCCTATCTATTACAGCTTTGTTCACCCTTTCAATGAGGGCCTTCTCCACCCATTCTATGAGGGCCTTGTTCCACCCTCTCTATTACGGATTTGTTCACCCTTTCAATGACGGCCTTGTTTCACCCTTTCTATGAGGGCATTTTTCCACCCTCTCTATTAGAGCTTTGGTTCACCCTTTCAATGACGGCCTTGTTCCACCCTTTCTATGAGGGGCTTGTTCCACCCTATCTATTACAGCTTTGTTTACCCTTTCAATGACGGCCTTCTCCTCCCTTTCTATGAGGGCCTTGTTCCACCCTCTCTATTACAGATTTGTTCACCGTTTCAATGACGGCCTTGTCCACCTTTTGTATGAGGGCCTTGTTCCACACTCTCTATTACAGCTTTCTTCAACCTTTCAATGATGGCCTTGTTCCACCCTTTCTATGAGGGCCTTGTTCCACACCCTCTATTACAGCTTTGTTCACACTTTCAATGATGGCCTTGTTCCACCCGTTCTATGACAGCCTTGTTCCACCCTCTCTATTAAGCTTTGTTCCACCCTCTCTGTGATGGCCTTGTTCCACGCTCTCTATTACAGCTTTGTTCACCCTTTCAATGACGGCCTTGTTCCACCATTTCTATAAGGGCCTTGTTCCACCCTCTTTATTACAGCTTTGTTCACCCTTTCAATGATGGCCTTGTTCCACCCTTTCTATGAGGGCCTTGTTCCCCCCTCTCTATTACAGCTTTGGTGTTCCCTTTCAATGACGGCCTTGTTCCACCCTTTCTATGAGAGACTTGTTCCACCATCTCTATTACAGCTTTGGTTCACCCTTTCAATGACGGTTTTGTTCCAGCCTTTCTATGAGGGCCTGGTTCCACCCTCTCTAATACAGCTTTGTTTCACCCTTTTAATGAAGGCCTTGTTCCACCCTCTCTATGAGGACCTTGTTCCACCCTCTCTATTACAGTTTTCTATACCCTTTCAATTATGGCCTTGTTCCATCCTCTCTATGACAGCCTTGCTTCACCCTCTCTATTACAGCTTTGGTTCAACCTCTCAATGATGGCATTGTTCCGTCCTTTCTATGAGGGCCTTGTTCCACCCTCTCTGTTACAGTTTTGGTTCACCCTTTCAATGATGGCCTTCTTCCACCCTTTCTGTGAGGGCCTTGTTCCACACTCTCTATTACTGCTTTGTTCACCCATTCAATGATGGCATTGTTCCACCCTTTCTATGAGGGCCTTGTTCCACCCTCTCTATTGAAGCTTTGTTCACCCTTTCAATGAAGGCCTTCTCCCACCCTTTCATGAGGGCCTTGTTCTACCCTCTCTATTACAGCTTTGTTCACCCTTTCAATGACAGCCTTGTTCCACCCTTTTTATGAGGGCCTTGTTCCACCCTCTCTATTAGAGCTTTGGTTCACCCTTTCAATGGTGGCCTTGTTCCATCCTCTCTGTGACAGCCTTGTTCCACTCAATCCATTACAGCTTTCTTCACCCTTTCAATGATGGCCTTGTTCCACCCTTTGTATAAAGGCCTTGTTCCACCCCCTCTCTTACAGCTTTGTTCACTTTTTCAATGGTGGCATTATTCCACCCTTTCTATGAGGACCTTGTTCTACCCTCTATATTACAGCTTTGTTCCACCGTCTCTGTGACGTCCTTGTTCCACGCTCTCTATTACAGCTTCGTTCACCCTTTCAATGACGGCCTTGTTCCACCCTTTCTATGAGGGCCTTGTTCCACCGTCTTTATTACAGCTTTGTTCACCCTTTCAGTGACAGCCTTGTTCCTCTCTGTCTATAAGGGCCTTGTTCCACCCTCTCTATTACAGCCTTGTTCCATCCTCTCTGTGACGGCCTTGTTTCACCTTTTCTGTGAGAGCCTTGCTCCACCCTCTCTATTACAGCTTTGTTCACGCTTTCAATGACTGCCTTGTTCAACCCTTTGTATGAGGGCCTTGCTCCACCCTCTCTATTACAGCTTTCTTCACCCTTTCAATGATGGCCCTGTTCTTCCCTTTCTATGTGGGCCTGGTTCCACCCTCTCTATTACAGCTTTGTTCCCATTTCAATGACAGCCTTGTTCCACCCTTTCTGTTATGCCCTTGTTCCACCCTCTCGATTATAGCTTTATTCACCCTTTCAATGACAGCCTGGTTCCACCCTTTCTATGAGGGCCTTTTTCCATCCTCTGTATTTCAGATCTGTTCACCCTTTTAATGATGGCCTTGTTCCACCCTTTTTATGAGGACCTTGTTCAACCAACTCTCTATTACAGCTTTGTTCATCCATTCAATGACGGCCTAATTCCACCCTTTCAATGAGGGCCTTGTTCTACCCTCTCTTACAGCTTTGTTCATCCTTTCAATGAGGGCCTTGTTCTACCCTTTCTATGAGGGCCTTGTTCCACGCTCTCTATTTAAGCTTTGTTCACCCTTTTACTAACGGCCTAGTTCCACCCTTTCTATGTGGACCTTGTTCCACCCTAATTATTATAGCTTTGTTGACCCTTTCAATGGTGGTCTTGTTCCACCCTTTCTATGAGGGCCTTGTTCCACCCTCTCTATTACAGCTTTGTTCACCCTTTCAATGACAGCCTTGTCCACCTTTTCCATGAGGTACTTGTTCCACTCTCTCTATTACAGTTTCCTTCACCCTTTCAATGATGGCCTTGTTCCACCATTTCTGTGAGGGCCTTGTTCCACCCCCTCTATAACAGCTTTGTTCATACTTTTAATGACAGCCTTGTCCACCCTTTCTATGAGGGCCCTGTCCCACTCTCTCTATTACGGCTTTCTTCACCCTTTCAATGATGGCCTTGTTCCACCATTTCTATGAGGGCCTTGTTCCACCCCCTCTATTACAGCTTTATTCACATTTTCAATGATGGCCTAGTTCCATCCTTTCTATGAGAGCCTTGTTCCACCCTTTCTATGACTGCTTTGTTCACCCTTTCAATGAGGGCCTTGTTCCACCCTTTCTATGAGGGCCTTGTTCCACCCTCTCTATTACATCTTTGTTCACCCAATCAATGTTGGCATTTCCCACCCTTTCGATGAGGGCCTTGTTCCACCCTCTCTATTGAAGCTTTGTTCACCCTTTCAATGATGGCCTTGTCCACCCTTTCAAGAGGGCCTTGTTCTACCCTCTCTATTACACCTTTGTTTACCCATTCAATTACTGCCTTGTTCCACCCTTTCTATGAGGGCCTTGTTGCACCCTCTCTATTACAGCTTTGTTCACCCTTTCAATGACGGCCTTGCTCCACCCTTTTTATGAGGGCCTTGTTCCACCCTCTCTATTAGAGCTTTGCTTCACCCTTTCAATGATGGCCTTGTCCACCCTTTCTATGAGGGCCATGTTCCACCCCTCTATTACAGCTTTATTCACACTTTCAATGATGGCCTTGTTCCCCCCTTTCTATGAGGCCCTTGATCCACCTCTGTATTACAGCTTTGTTCACCCTTTCATTGATGGCCTTGTTCTACCTTTTCTATGAGGTCCTTCTTCCACTCTCGCTATTATAGCCTTGTTTCACCCTCTCAATGACGGCCTTGTTCCTTCCTTTCTATGAGGGCCTTGTTTCACCCTCTCTATTACAGCTTTAGTTCACCCTTTCAATGAGGGCCTTGTTCCACCCTTTCTATGAGGGCCTTGTTCCACCCTCTCTATTAGAGCTTTGGTTCAACCTCTCAATGACGGTCTTCTTCCACCCTTTCTGTTAGGCACTTGTTCCACCTTCTCGATTAAAGCTTTATTCACCCTTTCAATGACGGTCTTGTTTCACCCATTCTATGAGGGCCTTGTTTCACCCTCTCTATTACAGCTTTTTTCACCCTTTCGATGACGCCCTTGTTCCACCCTCTCTATTACAGCTTTCCTCACCCTTTCAATGACGGCCTTGTTCCACTCTGTCTATGTGGGCCTTGTTCCACCCTCTCTATTACAGCCTTGTTCCACCCTCTCTGTGGCGGCCTTTTTCCACCCTTTCAATGACAGCCTTGTTCCACCCCTTCTGTTATGCACTTGTTCCACCCTCTCGATTACAGCTTTATTCACCCTTTCAATGATGGCCTATCCAACTCTTTCTATGAGGGCCTTGCTCCACCCTCTCTATTACAGCTTTAGTTCACCCTCTCAATGACGGCCTTGTTCCTTCCTTTCTATGAGGGCCTTGTTTCACCCTCTCTATTACAGCTTTAGTTCACCCTTTCAATGAGGGCCTTGTTCCACCCTTTCTATGAGGGCCTTGTTCCACCCTCTCTATTAGAGCTTTGGTTCAACCTCTCAATGACGGTCTTCTTCCACCCTTTCTGTTAGGCACTTGTTCCACCTTCTCGATTAAAGCTTTATTCACCCTTTCAATGACGGTCTTGTTTCACCCATTCTATGAGGGCCTTGTTTCACCCTCTCTATTACAGCTTTTTTCACCCTTTTGATGACGCCCTTGTTCCACCCTCTCTATTACAGCTTTCCTCACCCTTTCAATGACGGCCTTGTTCCACTCTGTCTATGTGGGCCTTGTTCCACCCTCTCTATTACAGCCTTGTTCCACCCTCTCTGTGGCGGCCTTTTTCCACTCTTTCAATGACAGCCTTGTTCCACCCTTTCTGTTATGCACTTGTTCCACCCTCTCGATTACAGCTTTATTCACCCTTTCAATGATGGCCTATCCCACTCTTTCTATGAGGGCCTTGCTCCACCCTCTCTATTACAGCTTTAGTTCACCCTTTCAATGAGGGCCTTGTTCCACCCTTTCTATGAGGGCCTTGTTCTACCCTCTCTATTACAGCTTTATTCACCCTTTCAATGACAGCCTTGTTCCACCCTTTTTATGAGGGCCTTGTTCCACCCTCTCTATTAGAGCTTTGGTTCACCCTTTCAATGATGGCCTTGTCCACCATTTCTATGAGGGCCTTGTTACTCTCTCTCTATTACAGCTTTTTTCAACCTTTAAATGATGGCCCTGTTCCATCCTCTCTGTGACAGCCTTGTTCCACCCTTTCTATTACTGCTTTGTTCACCCTTTCAATGATGGCCCTGTTCCACCCTTTCAATGAAGGCCTTGCTCTACCCTTTCTATTACAGCTTTAGTTCACCCTTTCAATGAGGGCCTTGTTCCACCCTTTCTATGAGGGCCTTGTTCGACCCTCTCTATTACAGCTTTGTTCACCCTTTCAATGACGGCCTTGTTCCATCCTCTCTGTGACAGCCTTGTTCCAGCCTTTCTATTACTGCTTTGTTCACCCTTTCAATGATGGCCTTGTCCACCTTTTCTAGGAGGGCCTTGTTCCAATATCTCTATTACAGCTTTCTTCACCCTTTCAATGATGGCCCTGTTCCACCCTTTCAATGAAGGCCTTGCTCTACCCTTTCTATTACAGCTTTAGTTCACCCTTTCAATGAGGGCCTTGTTCCACCCTTTCTATGAGGGCCTTGTTCGACCCTCTCTATTACAGCTTTGTTCACCCTTTCAATGACGGCCTTGTTCCACCCTTTCTATGAGGGCCTTGTTCGGCCCTATCTATTACAGCTTTGTTCACCCTTTCAATGACAGCCTTATTCCATCCTCTCTGTGACAGCCTTGTTCCAGCCTTTCTATTACTGCTTTGTTCACCCTTTCAATGATGGCCTTGTCCACCTTTTCTATGAGGGCCTTGTTCCAATATCTCTATTACAGCTTTCTTCACCCTTTCAATGATGGCCTTGTTCCATCCTCTCTGTGACAGCCTTGTTCCACCCTTTCTATTACTGCTTTGTTCACCCTTTCAATGATGGCCCTGTTCCACCCTTTCAATGAACGCCTTGCTCTACCCTTTCTATTACAGCTTTAGTTCACCCTTTCAATGAGGGCCTTGTTCCACCCTTTCTATGAGGGCCTTGTTCGACCCTCTCTATTACAGCTTTGTTCACCCTTTCAATGACGGCCTTGTTCCACCCTTTCTATGAGGGCCTTGTTCGGCCCTATCTATTACAGCTTTGTTCACCCTTTCAATGACAGCCTTATTCCATCCTCTCCGTGACAGCCTTGTTCCAGCCTTTCTATTACTGCTTTGTTCACCCTCTCAATGATGGCCTTGTCCACCTTTTCTATGAGGGCCTTGTTCCAATATCTCTATTACAGCTTTCTTCACCCTTTCAATGATGGCCTTGTTCCACCCTTTCTATGAGGGCCTTGTTCGACCCTCTCTATTACAGCTTTGTTCACCCTTTCAATGACAGCCTTATTCCATCCTCTCTGTGACAGCCTTGTTCCAGCCTTTCTATTACTGCTTTGTTCACCCTTTCAATGATGGCCTTGTCCACCTTTTCTATGAGGGCCTTGTTCCAATATCTCTATTACAGCTTTCTTCACCCTTTCAATGATGGCCCTGTTCCACCCTTTCAATGAAGGCCTTGCTCTACCCTTTCTATTACAGCTTTAGTTCACCCTTTCAATGAGGGCCTTGTTCCACCCTTTCTATGAGGGCCTTGTTCGACCCTCTCTATTACAGCTTTGTTCACCCTTTCAATGACGGCCTTGTTCCACCCTTTCTATGAGGGCCTTGTTCGGCCCTATCTATTACAGCTTTGTTCACCCTTTCAATGACAGCCTTATTCCATCCTCTCTGTGACAGCCTTGTTCCAGCCTTTCTATTACTGCTTTGTTCACCCTTTCAATGATGGCCTTGTCCACCTTTTCTATGAGGGCCTTGTTCCAATATCTCTATTACAGCTTTCTTCACCCTTTCAATGATGGCCTTGTTCCATCCTCTCTGTGACAGCCTTGTTCCACCCTTTCTATTACTGCTTTGTTCACCCTTTCAATGATGGCCCTGTTCCACCCTTTCAATGAAGGCCTTGCTCTACCCTTTCTATTACAGCTTTAGTTCACCCTTTCAATGAGGGCCTTGTTCCACCCTTTCTATGAGGGCCTTGTTCGACCCTCTCTATTACAGCTTTGTTCACCCTTTCAATGACGGCCTTGTTCCACCCTTTCTATGAGGGCCTTGTTCGGCCCTATCTATTACAGCTTTGTTCACCCTTTCAATGACAGCCTTATTCCATCCTCTCCGTGACAGCCTTGTTCCAGCCTTTCTATTACTGCTTTGTTCACCCTCTCAATGATGGCCTTGTCCACCTTTTCTATGAGGGCCTTGTTCCAATATCTCTATTACAGCTTTCTTCACCCTTTCAATGATGGCCTTGTTCCACCCTTTCCATGATATCCTTGTTCCACCCTCTCTATTACAGCTTTGTTCACCCATTCAATGATGGCATTGTTCCACCCTTTCTATGAGGGCCTTGTTTCACCCTCTCTATTGAAGCTTTGTTCACCCTTTCAATGACGGCCTTCTTCCACCCTTTCACGAGTGCCTTGTTCTACCCTCTCTATTACAGTTTTGTTCACCATTTCAATGACGGCCTTGATCCACCCTTTCTATGAGGTCCTTCTTCCACCCTCTCTATTGGAGCTTTGGTTCACCCTTTCAATGATGGACTTGTTCCACCCTTTCTATGAGGGCCATGTTCCACCCCTCTATTACAGCTTTGTTCACACTTTCAATGATGGCCTTGTTCCACCCTTTCTATGAGGGCCTTGTTCCACCTCTCTATTACAGCTTTGTTCACCCTTTCAATGATGGCCTTGTTCTACCTTTTCTATGAGGGCCTTGTTCCACTCTCGCTATTACAGCCTTGTTTCACCCTCTCAATGACGGCCTTGTTCCTTCCTTTCTATGAGGGCCTTGTTCCACCCTCTCTATTACAGCTTTTTTCACCCTTTCGATGACGCCCTTGTTCCACCCTCTCTATTACAGCTTTCCTCACCCTTTCAATGATGGCCTTGTTCCACCCTTTCTATGAGGGCCTTGTTCCACCTCTCTATTAGAGCTTTGTTCACCCTTTCAATGATGGCCTTGTTCTACCTTTTCTATGAGGGCCTTGTTCCACTCTCGCTATTACAGCCTTGTTCCACCCTCTCTGTGGCGGCCTTCTTCCACCCTTTCAATGACAGCCTTGTTCCACCCTTTCTGTTATGCACTTGTTCCACCCTCTCGATTACAGCTTTCCTCACCCTTTCAATGATGGCCTATCCCACCCTTTCTATGAAGGCCTTGCTCCACCCTTTCTATTACAGCTTTAGTTCATCCTTTCATTTAGGGCCTTGTTCCACCCTTTCTATGAGGGCCATGCTCCACCATCTCTATTACAGCTTTGTCCAATCTTTCAATGATGGCCCTGTTCCACCCTTTCTATGAAGGCCTTGCTCCACCATTTCTGTTACAGCTTTAGATCACCCTTTCAATGAGGGCCTTGTTCGACCCTCTCTATTACAGCTTTGTTCACCCTTTCAATGACAGCCTTGTTCCACCCTTTCTATGAGGGCCTTATTCGGCCCTATCTATTACAGCTTTGTTCACCCTTTCAATGACAGCCTTGTTCCATCCTCTCTGTGACAGCCTTGTCCCACCCTCTCTATTACGGCTTTGCTAACCCTTTCAATGACGGCATTGTCCACCTTTTCTATGAGGGCCTTGTTCCACTCTCTCTATTACAGCCTTGTTTCACTGTCTCAATGATGGCCTTGTTCCATCCTTTTCTATGAGGGCCTTGTTCCACCCTCTCTATTACAGCCTTGTTTCACCGTCTCAATGACGGCCTTGTTCCATCCTTTCTATGAGGGCCTTGTTCCACCCGCGCTATTACAGCACTGTTCTACCCTCCTTGACGGCCTTATTCTACCCCCTCCTTGACGGCCTTGTTCCACCCTTTCTATGAGGGCCTTGTTCGACCCTCTCTATTACAGCTTTGTTCACCCTTTCAATGACGGCCTTGTTCCACCCATTCTATGAGGGCCTTGCCTTGTTCCACCCTCTCTAGTACAGCTTTATTCACCCTTTCACTGACAGCCTTGTTCCACCTTCTCTATGATGGCCTTGTTCCACCCTTTCTATTAAAGCCTTGTTCCATCCTCTCTGTGACGGCCTTGTTCCACCCGTTCTATGAGAGCCTTGTTCCACCCTCTCTAATACAGCTTTGTTCACCCATTCAATGATGGCATTTTCCCACCCTTTCGATGAGGGCTTTGTTCCACCCTCTCTATTGAAGCTTTGTTCACCCTTTCAATGACGGCCTTGTTCCACCCTTTCACGAGGGCCTTGTTCTACCCTCTCTATTACACCTTTGTTTACCCATTCAATGACTGCCTTGTTCCACCCTTTCTATGAGGGCCTTGTTCCACCCTCTCTATTACAGCTTTGTTCACCCTTTCAATGGCTGCCTTGTTCCACCCTTTTTATGAGGGCCTTGTTCCACCCTCTCTATTAGAGCTTTGGTTCACCCTTTCAATGATGGCCTTGTCTACCTTTTCTATGAGGGCCTTGTTCCACTCTCTCTATTACAGCTTTTTTCACCCTTTCAATGATGGCCTTGTTCCATCCTCTCTGTGACAGCCTTGTTCCACCCTTTCTATGACTGCTTTGTTCACCCTTTCAATGACGGCCTTGTCCACCTTTTCTATGAGGGCCTTGTTCCAATCTCTCTATTAGAGCTATCTTCACCCTTTCAATGATGGCCTTGTTCCACCTTTTGTATGAGGGCCTTGTTCTACCCCCTCTATTACAGCTTTCTTCTCATTTTCAATGATGGCCTTGTTCTACCCTTTCTATGAGGGCCTTGCTCCACCCTCTCTATTACATCTTTGTTCACCCTTCTAATAATGGCCTTGTTACACCCTTTCTATGAGGGCCTTGCTCCACCTTCTCTATTACAGCTTTGTTCACCCTTTCAATGACAGCCTTGTTCCACACATTCTAAGAGGGCCTTGTTTTACCCTCTCTATTACAGCTTTCTTCATCCTTTCAATGACGGCCTTGTTCCACCCTTTTTATGAGGGCCTTGTTCCACCCTCTCTATTACAGCTTTGGTCACCCTTTCAATGATGGCCTTGTCCACCATTTCTATGAGGGCCTTGTTACACTCTCTCTATTACAGCTTTTTCCACCCTTTCAATGATGGCCTTGTTCCATCCTCTCTGTGACAGCCTTGTTCCACCCTTTCTATTACTGCTTTGTTCACCCTTTCAATGATGGCCCTGTTCCACCCTCTCTATTACAGCTTAGTTCACCCTTTCAATGACGGCCTTGTTCCACCCTTTCTATGAAGGCCTTGTTCGGCCCTATCTATTACAGCTTTGTTCACCCTTTCAATGACAGCCTTGTTCCATCCTCTCTCTGACAGCCTTGTTCCAGCCTTTCTATTACTGCTTTGTTCACCCTTTCAATGATGGCCTTGTCCACTTTTTCTATGAGGGCCTTGTTCCAATCTCTCTATTACAGCTTTCTTCACCCTTTCAATGACTGCCTTGTTCCACCCTCTCTATGATGGCCTTGTTCCACCCTTTCCATGAGATCCTTGTTCCACCCTCTCTATTACAGCTTTGTTCACCCATTCAATGATGGCATTGTTCCACTCTTTCTATGAGGGCCTTGTTTCACCCTCTCTATTGAAGCTTTGTTCACCCTTTCAATGACGGCCTTCTTCCACCCTTTCACAAGTGCCTCGTTCTACCCTCTCTATTACAGCTTTCTTCACCATTTCAATGAAGGCTTTGATCCACCCTTTCTATGAGGGCCTTGTTCCACCCCCTCTATTGGAGCTTTGGTTCAGCCTTTCAATGATGGACTTGTTCCAGCCTTTCTATGAGGGCCATGTTCCATCCCTCTATTACAGCTTTGTTCACACTTTCAATGATGGCCTTGTTCCACCCTTTCTATGAGGGCCTTGTTCCACCTCTCTATTACAGCTTTGTTCAGCCTTTCAATGATGGCCTTGTTCTACCTATTTTATGAGGGCCTTGTTCCACTCTCGCTATTACAGCCTTGTTTCACCCTCTCAATGACGGCCTTGTTCCTTCCTTTCTATGAGGGCCTTGTTCCACCCTCACTATTACAGCTTTTTTCACCCTTTCGATGACGCCCTTGTTCCACCCTCTCTATTACAGCTTTCCTCACCCTTTCAATGACGGCCTTGTTCCACTCTGTCTATGTGGGCCTTGTTCCACCCTCTCTATTACAGCCTTGTTACACCCTCTCTGTGGCGGCCTTGTTCCACCCTTTCAATGACAGCCTTGTTCCACCCTTTCTGTTATGTACTTGTTCCACCCTCTCGATTACAGCTTTATTCACCCTTTCAATGATGGCCTATCCCACCCTTTCTATGAAGGCCTTGCTCCACCCTTTCTATTACAGCTTTAGTTCACCCTTTCAATGAGGGCCTTGTTCCACCCTTTCTATGAGGGCCTTGTTCTACCCTCTCTATTACAGCTTTGTTCACCCTTTCAATGACGGCCTTGTTCCACCCTTTCTATGAGGGCCATGCTCCACCCTCTCTATTACAGCTTTGTCCACCCTTTCAATGATGGCCCTGTTCCACCCTTTCTATGAAGGCCTTGCTCCACCCTTTCTGTTACAGCTTTAGTTCACCCTTTCAATGAGGGCCTTGTTCGACCCTCTCTATTACAGCTTTGTTCACCCTTTCAATGACGGCCTTGTTCCACCCTTTCTATGAGGGCCTTGTTCGGCCCTATCTATTACAGCTTTGTTCATCCTTTCAATGACAGCCTTGTTCCATCCTCTGTGACAGCCTTGTCCCACCCTCTCTATTACGGCTTTGCTATCCCTTTCAATGACAGCCTTGTCCACCTTTTCTATGAGGGCCTTGTTCCACTCTCTCTCTTACAGCCTTGTTTCACCGTCTCAATGATGGCCTTGTTCCATCCTTTCTATGAGGGCCTTGTTCCACCCTCTCTATTACAGCCTTGTTTCACCGTCTCAATGACGGCCTTGTTCCATCCTTTCTATGAGGGCCTTGTTCCACCCGCGCTATTACAGCCCTGTTCTACCTTCCCTGACTGCCTTATTCTACCCCCTCCTTGACGGCCTTGTTCCACCCTCTCTATTACAGCTTTGTTCACCCTTTCAATTACGGCCTTGTTCCACCCATTCTATGAGGGCCTTGTTCCACCCTCTCTAGTACAGCTTTGTTCACCCTTTCAATGTCAGCCTTGTTCCACTCTTTCTATGAGGGCCTTGTTCCACCCTCTCTATTACAGCTTTGTTTACCCTTTCAATGATGGCCTTGTTCCACCCTTTCAATGAGGGCCTTGTTCCACCCTCTCTATTACAGCTTTGTTCACCCGTTCACTGACAGCCTTGTTCCACCTTCTCTATGATGGCCTTGTTCCACCCTTTCTATTAAAGCCTTGTTCCATCCTCTCTGTGACAGCCTTGTCCCACCCTCTCTATTACACCTTTGTTTACCCATTCAATGACTGCCTTGTTCCACCCTTTCTATGAGGGCCTTGTTCCACCCTCTCTATTACAGCTTTGTTCACCCTTTCTATGAGGGCCTTGTTCCACCCTATCTATTACAGCTTTGTTCACCCTTTCAATGACAGCCTTGTTCCATCCTCTCTGGGCCACAGCCTTGTCCCATCCTCTCTATTACACCTTTGTTTACCCATTCAATGACTGCCTTGTTCCACCCTTTCTATGAGGGCCTTGTTCCACCCTCTCTATTACAGCTTTGTTCACCCTTTCAATGGCGGCCTTGTTACACCCTTTTTATGAGGGCCTTGTTCCACCCTCTCTATTAGAGCTTTGGTTCACCCTTTCAATGATGGCCTTGTCCACCTTTTCTATGAGGGCCTTGTTCCACTCTCTCTATTACAGCTTTTTTCACCCTTTCAATGATGGCCTTGTTCCATCCTCTCTGTGACAGCCTTGTTCCACCCTTTCTATTACTGCTTTGTTCACCCTTTCAATGACGGCCTTGCCCACCTTTTCTATGAGGGCCTTGTTCCAATCTCTCTATTAGAGCTATCTTCACCCTTTCAATGATGGCCTTGTTCCACCTTTTGTATGAGGGCCTTGTTCTACCCCCTCTATTACAGCTTTGTTCACACTTTCAATGATGGCCTTTATTCTACCCTTTCTGTGAGGGCCTTGCTCCACCCCTCTATTACAGCTTTGTTCACCCTTCTAATAATGGCCTTGTTACACCATTTCTATGAGGGCCTTGTTCCACCCTCTCTATTACAGCTTTGTTCCACCCTCTCTGTGACGGCCTTGTTCCACCCTCTCTATTACAGTTTTGGTCACCCTTTCAATTACAGCCTTGTTCCACCCTCTCTATGACGGCCTTGTTCCACCCTCTCTATGACGTCCTTGTTCCACCCTCTCTTTTACAGCTTTGTTTCACCCTTTCAATGAAGGCCTTTTTCCACCCTTTCTACTTAGGGCCTTGTTCCACCCTCTCTATTACAGCTTTGTTAACCCTTTCAATGACGGCCTTTTTTCACCCTCTCTATGAGGACCTTGATCCACCCTCTCTATTACATTTTTGTTCACCCTTTCAATGACGGCCTTGTTTCACTCTCTTTATGACAGCCTTGTTCCACCCTCTCTATGACAGACTTGTTTCACCCTTTCTATGAGGGCCTTGTTCCACCCTCTCTATTACAGCTTTGTTCACCCTTTCAATGATGGCCTTTTTCCACCCTTTCTGTGAGGTCCTTGTTCCACCCTCTCTATTACAGATTTGTTCACCCTTTCAATTATGGCCTTGTTCCACCCTTTCTATGAGGGCCTTGATCCACTCTCTCTATTACAGCTTTGGTTCACCCTTTCAATGAGGGCCTCGTTCCACCCTCCCTTTTACAGCCTTGTTCCACTCTCTCTGTTACATCCTTGTTCCACCCTCTCAATGACGGCCTTGTTCCACTCTGTCATTGACGGCCTTGTTCTACCCTCTCTATTACACCCTTGTTCCACCCTCTCTATGGTGGCATTGTTCTGCTCTCTCCAACAGCCTTGTTCCTCCCTCTGTATGGCACACCATTGCTTCCTACTTTATTTTGGTTACAGAACTCCCAATATCAAACCCTTTGGACCTAGGGCCTTATCCACGAACCCCTGATCTAGATGTACAAGTTTCCCACCAACTGGGTTGCGTCTAAGGGTGCAATGCTTTATGCAGCCTACAAGCTAGAGGCTGCATCACAGAGCACTCATTTGAAGAGATCACATAATGACCTGCCTGAGATCATGGGGGTTATAACGACCTCGGCGGTCTTTTCAAAAGACCGCCGAGGCCGCGGGAGACAGAATACCGCCATTGCCGGCGGTATTTCTGTCTCCCTATTATGACATTTCCGCTGGGCCAGCGGACATGTCACATCAACATTGCAGCCGGCTCGTAATAGAGCCGGCTGCAATGCTGATGTGCAGCGGGTGCAGTAGCACCCGTCGCGCATTTCACTGCCCGAAATTCGGGCAGTGAAATGCGCGACGGGGCTATGCATGGGGGCCCCTGCACTGCCCATGCCAAGTGCATGGGCAGTGCAGGGGCCCCCAGGGGCACCCCAAGTCCCCTTACCGCCGGCCTTTCCATGGCGGTGTGTACCGCCATGGACAGGCCGGCGGTCGGGGACTCATAATCCCCAGGGCAGCGGTGCTTGCACCGCTGCCCTGGGGATTATGACCGCCAGGCGGAATCCTGGCGGGAAAATGGAGGGGCCGGCGGTATGGCCGTGGCAATTCCACCACGGTCATAATTGCTGGCGGAACACCGCCAGCCTGTTGGCGGTGTTACCGCCAACATACCGCCGGCCGCCAGGGTCGTAATGACCCCCCATGTGTCATTGGCTACAAACACAAGCCTGGGGGCCTGCATACCTCCATGGGAATACAAATGTTTTTTTTTTATTTTAGCAGCAGCAAGTTTCCCTTAAAAAGACAGGAGCTTCTTTTATGTACAAAATGATTCCCACGAGAAGAGGGAGATCATGCAGTGTTCCCAAGGCCATATCTGCTTCCACCGAGCACACCCAAACACAAAGCTGTTCCACAGCCACTAATCATATGTCAATAGTTTGCAACCGCAATTGAAGTCACAAGCCATTGATACATTTCATTCCGTTACAACTAGCGATCAGGAAGCAGACGCCCTTTTTACACAACACATAAATGCAAGTCAGAATAAGTGTCTGAACCCCTTCTGCCAGCCAGAAAAACATATCCCACTCACAAAAAACACATCAGGTCGGCACTAGTCCTGCGCAGAACACCCATGGTTTCACTGTACAGAATTCTGCGAAAATACATAAAAATTCTGCGAGATTCTGTGGAGTTCTGCAAGCAGGGGAAATTCAGGCACGTTGCGATGCTCGTGCTCATTTGTAGCCCCGGGAGCTTGATCTGCCATGTCAAATCAGCATGAATGGCACCACGCGGCTCGCCAGAGGGTGCTCCTTTTTCTGCTGCTCGAATAGATATTCTACTAGAGCAATAGCTTTCTCAAAGCGAATGTTATTGATCTGCCGTGATCGCCCACATTGAGAAATCTTGCAGGGAGAATTTCCAGCGCCCAAAAATCGCACTAGCGGACGCAAATTCTCACTCACATTGGCAAGCAGCGTGTGAGGAAAAAAACACCACACAGTGGTTGATGGAGTTTTGCCATAACTCTATGCTCCAAGTGGAGTGCGGAGTAGGCAAAACTCCACTGGTGAAGCAGAACTTGTAGCCCACCCCTACTCAAAACATGTGTGATTTTGAGAACCAAACAACTTTCAGTAACTAAAAGGTGTTATACATCTGGCTTTTATTTTCTTTAAAGTTGTAGGTGTAGGAAAATAGGATTTTTCTGACATGGTTCCCCCCACTTTTTGCCTGGTGTGAGTGTATTTTGACTGTAGTACTCTGGGATACTGTTGACCAGGACCCCAGTGTTGGTGTTCTCTCCCTTAAATTTGGTTGGTAAGTAATTCTTACACCCTACAATTGGCATACTGGTGTTCCCCTGTAAGTCCCTGGATTATGGTACTTAAGTACCCAGGGCATTGGTACGATAGGGGTCGGCAGCATATATTATGACACCCATGGGGACCCATGCAAACTGTGCTTAGAGGACTGCCATTGCAGCCTGTGTGAAATGGTGCATGCACCATTCACCCCAGATATAAGGTTTACCTTATATTGCGGACCCTATAAGTCACCCCCTAAGTTAGGCCCTTCATCCCAAGGGCAGGGTGCACGGTTCCAAGTGTGAGGGTACCCAGCACGAGCAGAGATACCCCTACAAATCCCAGACTCAATTTTCTGGACTTTGTAAGTGCGGCAAAACCATTCTAAGGTATGCAGTGGACACTGGTCATTACGAGATGTCCAACTACATAATGGTTTCACCGAACCTAGGCATGTTTGGTATCAAACATGTTGGAATCATGCAACTACACCGGTTCCAATGTTAGTTGCATGATACCATGTACTTTGGGGGTTCCTTGGAGGATACTCCATGTCTGCCAGTTCAGCCTGGCAGGGTCTGCGTGCAAGCCAGTGGTGCCGCCGACCCCAGACAATATTCTGCCTTCCTGCTGCTGAGCTTAACTTGGGCAGGGGAAGTCAGAACAAAGGATTTCCTTTATAGGAGAGCTGTTACCCCCTCTCCTTTAGAAATAGGTGTCTCTGGGCTAGGGTTGGGGTGGTCCTGAGTACCACCAGACTTCTTTGAAGGGTAATTTTGGTGCCCTTCTCCCAAAACCCATTCCTTCCAGTGCAGGAGCCCCCAGACTCCCACTCTGGTGTGAGCACACAAAGGACAGGAGAGTGACCACCCCCCTGTCTAGCTCCTCCCCTAGGGAGATGCTCAGAGCTCTGCCAGGTGGCCACTGTATTCTGCCATCTTGGGAACAGGATGAGCAGAGGTCCCTTGGAGCGGCTTACTGGTCAGTACAGTCGAGTAGCGTCCCTGACCCCCCCAATAGGTGGCTCACCGCAGTAGTTGTCCAACCCCCTTCCTGGGTCCTTTAAGGACTCTGAGGGGGGACCCCAGATTTTTCTTCATGACTTCTTCTGTGACCTGGACACCAGATTTTGCTGCTGGACTATGCCAGGAACTAAGACAAGACTGCAACTGGTAGGAGGGCTCCTACTGCTACCTTGTCCCTGAGTATTGCAAGACCTCTGCAACTTCCAT
Source organism: Pleurodeles waltl (assembly GCF_031143425.1). NCBI lineage: Eukaryota > Metazoa > Chordata > Amphibia > Caudata > Salamandridae > Pleurodeles > Pleurodeles waltl. The sequence continues at coordinate 1,007,743,149 of NC_090450.1, read as the reverse complement.
GGCCATGCATCCTCCAAAGTTACAAGGACTGCCTGCACTAAGGACATCCAGAAGGAGGGGGCTCAGTGCCACCAGCCCAGAATCCTACAATAACCTGCCGGGCCCAGATGCTCTTATCCCCCGAAAGTGGAGGGGACCGGACCCTGAGATGGGGAGAGGGCTGTGAACATCCTGAGAAGCTGCACCCGAAGTGGACGCACGAGCTGGGGGGCCTCCCGGAGTAAATGGGCCCACAGGGTACAGTGATCGCCAGCTGTGATGATAAACTTAAGAGGCGACTGCGCTGACTGGCTCATGGGCTACCTCTCCCCAAAGGTGAGGGGGAGAGAAGCCGGTTCAGGAGATGGTACTAGAGTGGTACTAGGAGCCACCCCTAAAAAAGGAGTGTGAGTGGGGGTGCCCCCCGGAGCTTGCCGATGCGTGGGTCAGCCGCTGCTGGAGCCGTGAACATCACGACAGCCAGCTGGCCAACTAACCAGTTGGGGTCAAGGAGCTCACGCACTCCTTGCCCCCACAGAGAGGAGGAAGAGAGGTTTCCCGGAGGATGTCGCCGCTGATGCACTGAAGCGCAGCCCCTGAAGACTGGGGGAGAACCAAATAGCCACCAAGAGCTTGTGGCTGCGTGGGCCTGCCCAGAAGGGGGACGGAGGAACGGTGAGTAGCTGGCCGCATAGTGCAATTGGTGCAGCACTACCTGTGGGCTTATGGCAGCGGCCGCCGGGGCTCCAGGTTTGGGACACTAAGGTGGGGATCTGCACCCATGGGTGACTTAAGCGAAGGCTGTGAAGGGTCTTATGATGGGATATGCGAGCCACATGTAAGAATTAATGGACTCACTACCACAGTGAATTGTAGAGCAGTGTCTACAGTCTGCAGCGATACATTGGAAGTGAACATTGATTGCAAGTGGGGAAACAGCATGCTGAAAGTGGACGCAGTGATATTTCCCTATATACCAGTGAGGGCGTGTATGACCTGGGCAGAGGTGAGTGCAATAATCAGCCAAGGGGACGCTATCGAAAGCAAGTCACGCTCGGGTTTGGGGGCTGTGCCTTGGCCTCCTTGATCCCTGGAGGCGGCGGAACGGCAGACAGGCCTACTCCATGCCTGTAAAGGTGCCCAAAATAGAAACATAGTACATGATTTTATGCACAATAGTAGATGCGCGCAAGATCCCCTACTAATCTCATCATTATATTTGTTGGCATGAATCAGCTATTGAGATTGTCATCTAAAATACGATAATCCTTGTTCCGCTACTATAATTTGACAGCACGCTGAGGAATCACCTGCATATTGTTCGATTGCCACTGCCGAACAGGATGGCCTGCTGCTCGCCATGATGGTGGGCCCCAAAAACCTGGAAACTACAGGGCAGGACCCCAGGGGGCTGACAACACAGGCTCCCCAAAGGGCTGGGCCGGAAGACTCACTCAATAGATTGGATGACACTCTTCGCAGTCACTCCGCGCAGTTTGAAAAGATACTAATGGCGATAGCTGACTTTCTCCATAGAAGTCAACCTTCTCAGAGCGGATCATCATAAGTTAACTGAAAGAGCGGATGATGCGGAGTCAGCGCTCACCAGTATGAGACCCCCTCTGCAGGGAATACAGACACAAGAGCAGGAACTACAAACGAAAATAGACACTTCACCGACGAGTGGAAGATGCGGAGGGTCGATCCCGCCGCAACAATGTTCAATTTCTGGGTTTTCTGGAACACACAGAAGGGCCAAACACCAAGCTGTTTTTAGAAAATTGGCTGATGGCATCAGTGATCAAAGACAGAATTCCTAAATTCTTCTCAGTAGAAAGGGCGCACTGGATCCTAGATAGACCACCTTCACCTGGGGATAACCCTCGCCCACTGATTGCCCGCTTTCTCAATTGTCAAGACTGAGATCTGATATTGCAACTGTTTCGATCAAAAGGACCATGGCATTACGAGAATCACTCAATGATGGCGTTTCCCGACTTCACAGCAGCGGTGCAAAGACATTGTAACTCGTACAACACAGTGAAATGGAAGCTCCGTGAACTCTCATTAGCATACGTCCTCATTTATCCAGCCAAGCTGAAGGTTGTACATGAAGGGGCCTTGCACTTCTTCTTGTCCCCGGAGGACACTTGGACTTGGCTCTATGCCAAGGGCCTAGCGCAAACAATGGAAGCATGCCTGACTGCGGGGGAGTGGTTTCAACCCCGATGTTGCTGATGCAAAAAAAAAACACTCAGACTGGGTTAGGCACAGGTGGCGAGGCACAGGCAAAAGCAGTGGAGGAGGTGACACTCATCAGCGCTATCTTGTTTGCACCACTTGATTCAACTCACCCATCAGAGGCCAGCTGTGACTGATTACTCAAAGACTTCATCAAGCACTAAACTCGGCGGCCCGCACCAGACGCCCCATACGGCGGACGATTTGCTTTAAAAGAGGGGCACTGTACACACCTTACCCCTTTTTTTGGATCAAAAGGGAACTTGGAGAGGTCACAATCAGCCCAAGAGGTGTGCTGAGCATGCGGGCCTGAGGCAATAGTTCTGATGACTGGTGGGCAGGCAAGCAGGCCCAATGTCTATTGAGGAGCACCGCACCTCCAGAGAAGAACAGTATTGGATGACATTTATGTTTGAAGGAAATCAGATAATATGTTTTGTTATAAATATTTTTTGGGGAACTTTAGGCTGGAGACTTTTAGTCACTCCAGCGAGGGGGGATGTTCAGTTCCATAAGTTTGCTTTCTAATCTCTTTCTTATCTATCTACCATAATTCTTCTAAAGTACTGTGATATATGGGATTGTCGACACACATGTCAGACCTAATGATCAGAGCAGTACACAGTAAATCTAGAGATATGGAGCCTCCGAACTTTAGAGATGAGGGTGGATCCTTAACCCCTCCCCCTAGTGATCCTAAGAGAAGACTACAGGTGCACACAATCGGACAGCTACATGAGTGATTGTTCTACTGCCTCCACCCCGGTATAGGTTTCTTATATGGAATGTCAGAGGGATGGCTAAAATAACCAAACAATGTAAGATACAGTCATATCTTAAACGCTTACATATACAAGTGCAAAGCTACAGGTAACACATATCCCCACAGCCCATACTAACTGCAATACAAAACAGATGGAGGGGACAGGTATATGGCACTACCGCCTCCGCGTATGCCAGGGGGTGCTGATATGGATCACTCCAAATGTGCCCTATGTAGTGAGAACGACGTGTATTGACCAGGACGGATGATATGTGGTCTTGGAGGGATATCTGGATGGCTCTCTGTAGGAAGCTGGCCTGGCTTATAGTGGGTACCTGATGGTACTTACACCTTGTGCCAGGTCCAGTTATCCTTTATTAGTAGATTAGTAGTGTTCTAGCAGCTTAGGTTGACAGAGGTAGCTATATGTAGGAGGCTGGCCTGGCTTGTAGTGGGTACCAGAGGTACTTACACCTTGTGCCAGGTCCAGTTATCCCTTATTAGTGTAGAAGAGGTGTTTCTAGCAGCTTAGACTGATAGAAGGTAGCTATAACAAAGCAGCTTAAGCTGAACTAGGAGACATGTAAAGCTCCTACTATACCACTGGTGTCATATGCACAATATCATAAGAAAACACAATACACAGAAGTACTAAAAATAAAGGTACTTTATTTTTATGACTATATGCCAAAAGTATCTCAGTGAGTACCCTCAGTATGAGGATAATATATATACACAAGATATATGTACACAAACCAAAATTATGCAGGTAATAGCAAGAAAAGTAATGTAAGCAGTGTAAAGTTACAATAGATTGCATTAGCAGCACATAGGTATAGGGGCAACACAAACCATATACTCCAAAAGTGGAATGCGAACCACGAATGGACCCCAAACCTATGTGAGCTTGTAGAGGGTCGCTGGGACTGTAAGAAAACAGTGAGGGTTAGAAAAATAGCCCACCCCAAGACCCTGAAAGGTAGGTGTAAAGTGCACCTACTACCCCCAGAGAGCACATAAGTCGTGATAGGGGGATTCTGCAGGAAGAACAAACACCAGCAATGCAACAACAGTGGATTTCCTGAACTGAGTACCTGTAAGACAAGGGGACCAAGTCCAATAGTCACGACAGTGTCGAGAGTGGGCAGGAGCCCAGGACATGCCAGCTGAGGGTGCAAGGAAGCTGCCACCTGTTGGAAGAAGCTTAGAGTTCTGCAAGAAAGAAGAGGACTAAAAACTTCTCCTTTGGAGGACGGATGTCCCACGTCGCGATGAAGCTTGTAGAGGTATTCCCACGCAGAAAGACCATAAACAAGCCTTGCTAGCATCAAGGGTTGTGGTTAGAGTTTTTGGATGCTGCTGTGGCCCAGGAGGGACCAGGATGTCGCCACTTGGCTGAGGAGACAGAGGGGACGCACAGCAAGTCAGGAAGCCCTCACAGAAGCAGGCAGCACCCGCAGAAGTACCTGAACAGGCACTTGGAAGAAGAGTGAACCGGAGTCCACCCGAAGTCACAAAAGGGAGTCCCACGACGCCGGAGGACAACTCAGAAGGTTGTGCATTGCAGGTTAGAGTGTCGGGGACCCAGGCTTGGCTGTGCATGAAGGAAATCCTGGAAGAGTGCACAGGAGCTGGAGCAGCTGCAAATCACGCTGTACCCAGCAATGCAGTCGAGCGTGGGAAGGCAAGGACTTACCTCCACCAAACTTGGACTGAAGAGTCACTGGACTGTGGGAGTCACTTGGACGGAGTTGCTGAGTTCCAGGGACCATGCTCGTCATGCTGAGAGGGGACCCAGAGGACCGGTGATGCAGTCTTTTGTTGCCTGCGGTTGCAGGGGGAAGATTCCGTCGACCCACGGGAGATTTCTTCAGAGCTCCTGGTGCAGAGAGGAGGCAGGCTACCCCCAGAGCATGCACCACCTGGAAAAAGTCAAGAAAGCCGGCAGGATGAAGCGATACAAGGTTGCTAGTAGTCGTCTTGCTACTTTGTTGCGGTTTTGCAGGCGTCCTGAGCAGTCAGTGGTCGATCCTTTGGCAGAAGGTGAAGATGGAGATGCAGAGGAACTCTGATGAGCTCTTGCATTCGTTATCTGGTGAGATCCCCAAAGCAGAGACCCTAAATAGCCAGAAAAGGAGGTTTGGCTACCTAGGAAGGAGGATTGGCTACCAAGAAAGGTAAGAGCCTATCAGAAGGAGCCTCTGACATCACCTGCTGGCACTGGCCACTTAGAGCAGTCCAGTGTGCCACAAACACCTCTGTTTCCAAGATGGCAGAGGTCTGGGACACACTGGAGGAGCTCTGGGCACCTCCCCTGGGAGGTCCAGGTCAGGGGAGTGGTCACTCCCCTTTCCTTTGTCCAGATTCGCGCCAGAGCAGGGCTGGGGGATCCCTGAACTGGTGTAGACTGGCTTATGCAGAGATGGGCACCATCTGTGCCTATCAAAGCATTTCCAGAGGCTGGGGGAGGGTACTCCTCCCCGGCCCTCACACCTATTTCCAAAGGGAGAGGGTGTTACACCCTCTCTCAGAGGAAGTCCTTTGCTCTGCCTTCCTGGGCCAGGGCTGACTGGACCCCAGGAGGGCAGAAACCTGTCTGAGGGGTTGGCAGCAGCTGCAGTGAAGACCCCGGAAAGGCAGTTTGGCAGTACCCGGGTTCTGTGCTAGAGACCGGGGGCATCATGGAATTGTCCCGCCAATGCCAGAATGGCATTGGGGTGACAATTCCATGATCTTAGACATGTTACATGGCCATGTTCGGAGTTACCATTGTGACGCTGTACATAGGTGGTGACCTATGTACAGTGCACGCGTGTAATGGTGTCCCCTCACTCATAACGTCCGGGGAATTTGCCCTGAACGTTGTGGGGGCACCTTGGCTAGTGCCAGGGTGCCCACACACTAAGTAACTTTGCACCCAACCTTCACTAGGTGAAGGTTAGACATATAGGTGGCTTATAAGTTACTTAAGTGCAGTGGTAAATGGCTGTGAAATAACGTGGACGTTATTTCACTCAGGCTGCACTGGCAGGCCTGTGTAACAATTGTCAGAGCTCCCTATGGGTGGCAAAAGAAATGCTGCAGCCCATAGGGATCTCCTGGAACCCCAATACCCTGGGTACCTCAGTACCATATACTAGGGAATTATATGGGTGTACCAGTATGCCAATGTGAATTGGTAAATTTAGTCACAAGCCTGTTAGTGACAAATTTGGAAAGCAGAGAGAGCATAACCACTGAGGTTCTGGTTAGCAGAGCCTCAGTGAGACAGTTAGGCATCACACAGGGAACACATACAGGGCACATACTTATGAGCACATGGGGCCCTGCCTGGCAGGGTCCCAGTGACACATAGACTAAAACAACATATATACAGTGAAATATGGGGGTAACATGCCAGGCAAGATGGTACTTTCCTACACAACCCTCCCCCCGAACGAAGGACAATAAAACTAGCCATGACCTGATGAGTCTTCATTGTCTAAGTGGAAATATCTGGAGAGTCCATCTGCATTGGAGTGGGTACTCCCAGGTCTATGTTCCACTGTATAGTCCATTCCCTGTAGAGATATGGACCACCTCAACAATTTAGGGTTTTCACCTTTCATTTGTTTTAGCCAAAGTAGAGGTTTGTGGTCTGTCTGAACAATAAAGTGAGTGCCAAACAGGTATGGCCTCAACTTTTTCAGTGCCCAGACCACAGCAAAGGCCTCCCTCTCTATGGCAGACCAACGCTTTTCTCTAGGGGTCAACCTTCTGCAGATAAAAGCAACTGGTTGATCCTGGCCCTCAGAATTCAGTTGTGATAAGACTACCCCTACCCCTAATTCAAATGCATCAGTTTGAACAATTAATTTCTTGGGTAACATGGGCTTTTTGAGCTCCCCAAAAGCCTTCTGACAGATAGCTGTCCACAATACCTTTTTAGGCATCTTTTTACTTGTGAGATCATCAAGTGGGGCTGCTATGGAGCCATAGTTTTTAATGAATCTCCTGTAATACCCAGTGAGGCCTAGGAAGGCTCTCACTTGGGTCTGTGTTGTAGGGGGAACCCAATCCATGATTGTTTGGATTTTCCCCTGCAGTGGTGCACTCTGTTCTCCACCTACCAGGTGTCCCGATAAACCACCTTTCCCTGCCCTATCTGGCACTTTGAGGCCTTGATAGTGAGGCAAGCCTTTTGCAGGGCCTCCAAAACTTTCCAAAGGTGGACCAGGTGCTCATCCCATGTGGAGCTAAAGACAGCTATATCATCTAGATATGCTGCACTAAAAGCCTCCAACCCTTGCAGGACTGTGTTCCCCAACCTCTGAAAAGTGGCAGGCGCATTTTTCAACCCAAAGGGCATCACTGTAAATTGGTAGTGCCCTCCTATAGTTGAAAATGCATTTTTAGGTTTAGTATCCTCAGCCAATGTGATCTGCCAACACCCTGCAGTCAAATCAAACATACTTAGATACTTGGCAGATGCCAGTGTATCTGTGAGCTCATCTGCCCTGGGTATAGGGTGAGCATCAGTTTTTGTTTCCTGGTTGAGACCTCTGTAATCTACACAAAACCTCATCTCCCTTTTTCCATCTTTTGAGTGAGGCTTTGGTACAAGCACCACAGGACTTGCCCATGGGCTTTCAGAAGGTTCAACCACTCCTAGATCAAACATTTTCTGAACCTCTTGTTTTATGCAGTCCCTGACATGGTCAGGCTGCCTATAGAGTTTACTTTTGACAGGCAAGCTGTCTCCAGTATCAATTGTGTGTTCTCACCAAGATGTGGTGCCTGGCACAATTGAAAAGAGTTCAGAAAATTGTCCAAGGAGATTTATGCAGTTGTCTTTCTGTTCTGCAGTCAGACAATCCGCTGACACTACTCCCTCCACTAAAGCATCCTCTTCAGTGGAGGAGAAGAGATCAGGGAGAGGGTCACTCTCTTCTTCCTGTCCTTCATCTGTTGCCATGAGCAGGGTGAGATCAGCCCTGTCATAGTATGGTTTTAGGTGGTTGACATGAATCACCCTAAGGGGACTCCTGGTAGTGCCCAGGTCTACCAGATAGGTAACCTCACCCTCTTTCTCAACAATTAGATGGGGTCCACTCCATTTGTCCTGGAGTGCTCTTGGTGCCACAGGCTCCAATACCCACACCTTCTGTCCTGGTTGGTACTGGATCAGCACAGCCTTCTGGTCATGCCATTGCTTTTGAAGCTCTTGGCTGGCCTGAAGGTTTTTACTGGCCTTTTTCATGTACTCAGCCATTCTGGATCTTAGGCCAAGTACATAGTCCACTATGTCCTGTTTGGGAGCTTTTAAAGGTTGTTCCCAACCCTCCTTCACAAGTGTTAATGGACCTCTTACAGGGTGTCCAAAGAGGAGTTCAAAGGGGCTGAAGCCCACTCCTTTCTGGGGTACCTCCATGTAAGCAAAAAGGAGGCAAGGTAACAGGACATCCCATCTCCTCCTGAGTTTTTCAGGGAATCCCATTATCATACCTTTGAGAGTTTTATTAAACCTCTCTACCAGTCCATTAGTCTGTGGATGATAAGGAGAGGTGAATTTGTAGGTTACACCACATTCCTTTCACATAGCTTTCAAGTATGCAGACATAAAGTTGCTACCCCTGTCTGATACAACCTCTTTTGGGAAACCCACCCTGTAAAAAAATTCCCAGGAGGGCTTTTGCCACTGCAGGTGCTGTAGTGGTCCTTAGAGGAATTGCTTCAGGATATCTTGTGGCATTGTCCACAACCACCAAGATAAACCTATTGCCTGAAGCAGTAGGAGGGTCAAGGGGGCCAACTATGTCAACCCCTACCCTTTCAAAGGGGACCCCAACCACAGGTAGTGGAATAAGGGGAGCCTTTGGTATGCCACCAGTCTTGCCACTGGCTTGGCAGGTCACAAAAGACTTGCAAAAATCTTTAGTGTCCTCTGACATCCTAGGCCAGTGAAACAGGGGGACAAGCCTTTCCCATGTTTTGATCTGGCCCAAATGCCCAGCCAAAGGTATGTCATGTGCCAGAGTTAGGAGGAACTCTCTGTACTGCAGGGGAATGACCAATCTCCTGGCTGCTCCAGGTTGTGGGTCCGTTGCCTCTGTGCACAAGAGGTTGTCGTCGCAGTAAACTCTATGTGAGTCACTGACATCCCCATTTTGCTGCTTGACAGCTTGCTGTCTGAGACCCTCTAATGTGGGACAGGATTGCTGTGCCACCCTCAGCTCTTCCCTGTCAGGCCCCCCTCCACCCAAAAGCTCAGCAGTGTCTGCTGCCAGCTCACCTGGTGAAGGTTCTGCACAGGAGGAAATTCTTCTTCCTCAGAAGGAGAATCATCTGTAGAGGGAGGGATAGTGGGTAGGGATTTACCCTTGCTACCCCTAGCTTTGGGGAGCACTTGGTCCATTGTTCCAGGATCCAGGTTACCCTGTCCTTTTTGCTTTTTGGCCTGAGCCCTTGTCAAAGCAAAAATATGCCCAGGAATGCCCAGCATTGCTGCATGAGCCTCCAACTATACTTCTGTCCAAGCTGATGTATCTAAATCATTCCCTAGTAGACAGTCTACAGGTAAATCTGAGACAACCACAACTTTCTTTGGACCAGTAACCCCCCCAGTTGAGATTCACAACAGCCATGGGGTGGCTAAGAGTGTTGTTATGAGCGTCTGTCACTTGGTACTGCTGACCAAGTAGGTGTTGTTCAGAGTGCACCAGTTTCTCTATTACCATGGTAACACTGGCACCTGTGTCCCTGTAGGCCTGAACCTCAACACCATTTATTAGGGGAAGTTGCTTGTACTTATCCATATTAAGGGGACAAGCAACAAAGGTGGCCAAATCAATAGCACCTTCAGAGACTAACACAGCCTCTGTGGTCTCCCTAACAAGACCAACCCCAACTAAATTACCAAAAGTGAGCCCAGCTACTCCCTTGGATTGGCTATTAGTAGGTTTGCTCCCACCATCACTGCTATTACTAGGGGCACTAGAATTTGCAGTAGGGGTTGTGGTAGTGGGAGGTTTGGTGTTTTTCTTTGGACAACTGGCCAATGGCCTTTAACTTTACACAAATAACACCAAGGCTTTTTTACTTGATTTGAAGAGGATTTGGACCCACCACCCCCACCAGAGGATTTTTGTGGGCCTGATGAAGACTCAGTTTGACTTTTTTCCCCACCCTTGTCAGAACACTTACCATCCTTCTTCTTGCCATCCTTGTCACGCCCTGTATGAATTTTTCTGTTCACACTTGTTCTGACCCATTTGTCTGCCTTCTTTCCCAATTCTTGGGGAGAGGTCAGATCTGAGTCCACTAGATACTGGTGTAACAAGTCAGACACACAGTTATTCAGAATAAGCTCTCTCAGAATAAGATTATACAGGCTTTCATAGTCAGACACTTTACTGCCATGTAGCCACCCCTCCAAGGCCTTCACTGAACAGTCAAAAAAGTCTATCCAGTCTTGTGAGGACTCTTTTCTGGTGTCTCTGAACTTAATCCTGTATTGTTCAGTGGTTAAGCCAAATCCATCCACGAGTGCATCCTTCAAAACTGCAAAATTGTTAGCATCACTTTCTCTAACAGTAAAGAGCCTATCCCTACCCTTTCCATTGAAAGATAGCCACAATATAGCAGCCCACTGCCTTTGAGGGACCCCCTATACCATACAGGCCCTCTCAAGTGCAGCAAACCACTTGTTGATGTCATCCCCCTCCTTCTAAGGGGGGACTATCTTGTGCAGATTCCTGGAATCATGCTCTCTAACAGGATTACTATCAGGAATACTGCTGCTGCCACCATGGGGTCCAAACCCCAATCTCTGTCTCTCCTTCTCCAGGTCTAGGGATTCCCTATTTAAGGCCAGCTGTTGCTGTTTAAGCTACTGTCTAGTCTCTTCCACTCTCAACTTTTTGAGTTCCCTTTCTAACATGTTGTCTTCAGAGTGGGTGGGTTGGGAATGCTTGGACACAGAAGACAAATTGGAAACAACGGAGGGAGGTCTGTCCCTAACTGAATGGACTCTAACAACCTGGCCTCCAGGAATAAAGACCTCCTACTATGATGAGAGTCTCTATAACTACCAGCATTACTAGGTGGTCTGCTAAGGGGCAGATTTGGAACAGAACCCTCCCCACCTCCCTCAAGGTGATCCCACGAGTCAGAATGGGAGCCTTCTATTAACCTCTCATTTGAAGTGCCTCCTAGAGACTCATCATTCACAATAAGCATGTTATATAGAAACTCTTTTGTGGGGTTCTTTCCTATCACTAAACCTCTATCTAAGCAGAGACTCCTTAGGCTCTTGTAATTTAAATTGTCATAGGTAGTATTGACCATTTTAAGAGCAGACTCTACATCAGACATGATAGAAGAAGGTTTAGAGACAGCGAGAAGAGAGAAAAAGTTTCAGAACTTTTTAAAGAACAGTGAAAAAACTTTTTCAAACTTTTAGAAACTTTTAGAAGTTTAGAGAAACTTTTCAGAACTTTGTAAAAAGTTTAAGAGGAGAAAAGCAAAACTTTTTGGTTAGGTGTACATACACTGAACTTGTTTTGTATATTATTCTCTTATGAAAAGTACACAATGACAAAGTGGTAAGTAGTTACAAGTACTTATCCCACCGCTGCACAACCAATATAGGAGGCTGGCCTGGCTTGTAGTGGGTACCAGAGGTACTTACACCTTGTGCCAGGTCCAGTTATCCCTTATTAGTGTAGAAGAGGTGTTTCTAGCAGCTTAGACTGATAGAAGATAGCTATGGCAAAGCAGCTTAGGCTGAACTAGGAGACATGTAAAGCTCCTACTATACCACTGGTATCATATGCACAATATCATAAGAAAACACAATACACAGAAGTACTAAAAATAAAGGTACTTTATTTTTATGACAATATGCCAAAAGTATCTCAGTGAGTACCCTCAGTATGAGGATAAGATATATACACAAGATATATGTACACAAACCAAAATTATGCAGGTAATAGCAAGAAAAGTAATGCAAGCAGTGTAAAGTTACAATAGATTGCAATGTCAGCACATAGGTATAGGGGGAACACAAACCATATACTCCAAAAGTGGAATGCGAACCACGAATGGACCCCAAACCTATGTGAGCTTGTAGAGGGTCGCTGGGACTGTAAGAAAACAGTGAGGGTTAGAAAAATAGCCCACCCCAAGACCCTGAAAGGTAGGTGTAAAGTGCATCTACTACCCCCAGAGAGCACAGAAGTCGTGATAGGGGGATTCTGCCGGAAGAACAAACACCAGCAATGCAACAACAGTGGATTTCCAGACCTGAGTACCTGCAAGACAAGGGGACCAAGTCCAATAGTCTCGACAGTGTCGAGAGTGGGCAGGAGCCCAGGAAATTCCAGCTGAGGGTGCAAGGAAGCTGCCACCTGTTGGAAGAAGCTTGGAGTTCTGCAAGAAAGAAGAGGACTAGGAATGTCTCCTTTGGAGGATGGATGTCCCACATCACGTTGAAGCTTGCAGAAGTGTGCCCACACAGAAAGACCGCAAACAAGCCTTGCTAGCTGCAAGGGTTGCGGTTAGGGTTTTTGGATGCTGCTGTGGCCCAGGAGGGACCAGAATGTCGCCACTTGGATGAGGAGACAGAAGGGGTACCCAGCAAGTCAGGGAGCCCTCACAGAAGCAGGCAGCACCCACAGAAGTACCTAAACAGGCACTTGGAAGAAGAGTGAACCAGAGTCCACCAGAAGTCACAAAAGGGAGTCCCACTACGCCAGAGGACAACTCAGAAGGTTGTGCACTGCAGGTTAGAGTGTCGGTGACCCAGGCTTGGCTGTGCATGAAGGAAATCTTGGAAGAGTGCACAGGAGCTGGAGCAGCTGCAAATCACGCGGTACCCAGCAATGCAGTCTAGCGTGGGGAGGCAAGGACTTACCTCCACCAAACTTGGACTGAAGAGTCACTGGACTGTGGGAGTCCCTTGGACAGAGTTGCTGAGTTCCAGGGACAACGCTCGTCGTGCTGAGAGGGGACCCAGAGGACCGGTGATGCAGTCTTTCGTTGCCTGCGGTTGCAGGGGGAAGATTCCGTCGACCCACGGGAGATTTCTTCAGAGCTCCTGGTGCAGAAAGGAGGCAGGCTACCCCCAGAGCATGCACCACTTGGAAACAGTCGAGAAAGGCGGCAGGATGAAACGATACAAGGTTGCTAGTAGTCGTCTTGCTACTTTGTTGCGGTTTTGCAGGCGTCCTGAGCAGTCAGCGGTCGATCCTTTGGCAGTAGGTTAAGAGGGAGATGCAGAGGAACTCTGATGAGCACTTGCATTCGTTATCTGGTGAGATCCCCAAAGCAGAGACCCTAAATAGCCAGAAAAGGAGGTTTGGCTACCTAGGAAGGAGGATTGGCTACCAAGAGAGGTAAGAGCCTATCAGACGGAGCCTCTGACGTCACCTGCTGGCACTGGGCACTCAGAGCAGTCCAGTGTGCCACAAACACCTCTGTTTCCAAGATGGCAGAGGTCTGGGACACACTGGAGGAGCTCTGGGCACCTCCCCTGGGAGGTGCAGGTCAGGGGAGTGGTCACTCCCCTTTCCTTTGTCCAGTTTTGCGCCAGAGCAGGGCTGGGGGATCCCTGAACAGGTGTAGACTGGCTTATGCAGAGATGGGCACCATCTGTGCACATCAAAGCATTTCCAGAGGCTGGGGGAGGCTACTCCTCCCCAGCCCTCACACCTATTTCCAAAGGGAGAGGGTGTTACACCCTCTCTCAGAGGAAGTCCTCTGTTCTTCCTTCCTGGGCCAGGGCTGCCTGGACCCCAGGAGGGCAGAAACCTGTCTGAGGGGTTGGCAGCAGCAGCAGCTTCAGTGGAGACCCCGGAAAGGCAGTTTGGCAGTACCCGGGTTCTGTGCTAGAGACCCGGGGGATCATGGAATTGTCCCCCCAATGCCAGAATGGCATTGGGGGGACAATTCCATGATCTTAGACATGTTACATGGCCATGTTCGGAGTTACTATTGTGACGCTGTACATAGGTGGTGACCTATGTACAGTGCACGCGTGTAATGGTGTCTTCGCACTCACAAAGTCCGGGGAATTTCCTCTGAATGATGTGGGGGCCCCTTGGCTAGTTCCAGGGTGCCCACACACTAAGTAACTTTGCACCCAACCTTCACTAGGTGAAGGTTAGACATATAAGGTGACTTATAAGTTACTTAAGTGCAGTGGTAAATGGCTGTGAAATAACGTGGACATTATTTCACTCAGGCTGCACTGGCAGGCCTGTGTAAGAATTGTCAGAGCTCCCTATGGGTGGCAAAAGAAATGCTGCAGCCCATAGGGATCTCCTGGAACCCCAATACCCTGGGTACCTCAGTACCATATACTAGGGAATTATATGGGTGTACCAGTATGCCAATGTGAATTGGTAAATTTAGTCACTAGCCTGTTAGTGACAAATTTGGAAAGCAGAGAGAGCATAACCACTGAGGTTCTGGTTAGCAGATCCTCAGTGAGACAGTTAGGCATCACACAGGGAACACATACAGGGCACATACTTATGAGCACTGGGGCCCTGCCTGGCAGGGTCCCAGTGACACATAGACTAAAACAACATATATACAGTGAAATATGGGGGTAACATGCCAGGCAAGATGGTACTTTCCTACACTATAGCAGAGCAGCTTAGGGTGAACTAGGAGACATGCAAAGCTCCTACTATACCACTTATATCATATAGCACTGTATCATACGAATCACAATACTCAGTGTTACTAAAAAGAAAGGTACTTTATTTTAGTGACAATGTGTCAGAAATATCTCAGAGGATATACTCCCTTAGGATGTAAGTAAAATACACAAAATATACACACAAACCAAAATCAGGTAAGTAAACAGTTAGAAAAGTAGTGCAAGCACTGTAGAACACAATAGGATGCAATAGGTCTAGGGGCAACACAAACCATATACTCTAAAAGTGGAATGCGAACCACGAATGGACCCCAGGCCTAGTGTAGTGTGTAGAGGGTCACTGGGAGTGTAAAAAAACACTTAGGGTGTCCAAGATAACCCACCCCAAGATCCTGAAAAGTAGGAGTAAAGGTTCCCTACTTCCCCAAAAACACACTAAAGTTGTGATAGATTCTGCAAAGGCAACAACTGACTGCAAAGCACTGAAGACGGGTTCCTGGACCTGAGGACCTGTAAAGGAAGGAGACCAAGTCCAAGAGTCACACAAGTGTCCAGGGGGGGCAGGAGCCCACTAAACCCCGGATGAAGGTGCAAAAAGGCTTCCTCTTGGTGGAAGAAGCTGAAGATTCTGCAACAACAGAAGATGCCAGGAACTTCTCCTTTGCACAGAGGATGTCCTACGGCGTGTTGGAGGATGCAGAGTTGTTTCCATGCAGAAAGACCGCAAACAAGCCCTGCTAGGTGCAAACGTTGCGGTTGAAGAAAATGGGTGCTGCTCGGGCCCAGGAAGGACCAGGAGGTCGCCCCATGGAGGAGGAGACAGAGGGGGTGCTCAGCAACACACAGAATCCATGCAGAAGCAGGCAGCACTCGCAGAAGCACTTGAACAGGCATTCAAGAAATCTGAGCACGGCGGTCATCTCAACACTACAAAGGAGGGTCCCACGAAGTCGGTGGTCAACTCAGTGAGTTGAGCAATGCAGAACGGAGTGCTGGGGACCTGGGCTATGCTGTGCACGAAGGATTCCTTGCAAAAGTGCACAGAAGCCCTAGCAGCTGCAGTTCACGCAGTACACAGGATTACTGTCTGGCGTGGGGAGGCAAGGACTTACCGCCACCAAATTTGGACAGAAGGACCACTGGACTGTCGGGGTCACTTGGACCCAGCTCCTGATCTCCTGTGTTCCAGGGACCACGCTCGTCAAGATGAGAGGGGACCCAGAGGACCGGTGATGCAGAAGTTTGGTGCCTTCGTTAGCAGGGGGAAGATTCCGTCGACCCACAGGAGACTTCTTCTTGGCTTCCAGTGCAGGGTGAAGGCAGACAGCCCTCAGAGCATGCACCACCAGGAAACAGTCGAGAAAGCTAGCAGGATTATGCACTACAATGTTGCTGGTAGTTGTTTTGCTACTTTGTTGTGGTTTTGCAGGCATCCTGGAGCAGTCAGCAGTCGATCCTTGGCAGAAGTCGAAGAGGGAGATGCATAGGAACTCTGGTGAGCTCTTGCATTCGTTATCTGAAGAGAAACCCACAGGAGAGGCCCTAAATAGCCCTCAGTGGAGGATTGGCCACCTAACCAGGTAAGCACCTATCAGGAGGGGTCTCTGACATCACCTGCTGGCACTGGCCACTCAGAGGCCTCCATTGTGCCCTCACGCCTCTGCATTCAAGAAGGCAGAGGTCTGGGACACACTGGAGGAGCTCTGGGCACCACTCCTGGGGTGGTGATGGACAGGGGAGTGGTCACTCCCCTTTCCTTTGTCCAGTTTCACACCAGAGCAGGGGCTGGGGGTTACCTGGACCAGTGTAGACTGGCTTATGCAAGGAGGGCACCATCTGTGCCCTTCAAAGCATTTCCAGAGGCTGGGGGAGGTTACTCGTCCCCAGCCCTTAACACCTATTTCCCAAGGGAGAGGGTGTAACACCCTCTCTCAGAGGAAATCCTTTGTTCTGCCTTCCTGGGACTGGGCAGCCCAGACCCCATGAGGGCAGAAGCCTGTCTGTGGGTTGGCAGCAGCAGTAGCTGCAGTGAAAACCCCAAAGAGCTGGTTTTGCAGTACCCGGGGTCCATGCTGGAGCCCCGGGGGTGCATGGGATTGGCACCCTATTACTAGATTTGGCATGGGGGGACAATTCCATGATCTTAGACATGTTACATGGCCATATTCAGAGTTACCATTGTGAAGCTACATATAGGTATTGACCTATATGTAGTGCACGCGTGTAATGGTGTCTCGCACTCACAAAGTCCGGGGAAATTGCCCTGAACAATGTGGGGGCACCTTGGCTAGTGCCAGGGTTCCCTCACACTTAGTAGCTTTGCACCTAACCTTCACCAAGTGAGGGTTAGACATATAGGTGACTTATAAGTTACTTAAGTGCAGTGTAAAATGGCTGTGAAATACTGTGTGCGTTATTTCACTCAGGCTGCAGTGGCAGTCCTGTGTAAGATTTGTCTGAGCTCCCTATGGGTGGCAAAAGAAATGCTGCAGCCCATAGGGATCTCTTGGAACCCCAATACCCTGGGTAGCTAGGTACCATATACTAGGGAATTATAAGGGTGTTCCAGTGTGCCAATCAGAATTGGTGAAAATGGTCACTAGCCTGCAGTGACAATTTTAAAAGCAAAGAGAGCATAAACACTGAGGTTCTGGTTAGCAGAGCCTCAGTGACACAGTTAGGCACTACACAGGGAACATATTCAGGCCACAAACTATGAGCACTGGGGTCCTGGCTAGCAGGATCCCAGTGAGACAGGTAAAAACAAACTGACACACAAGTAAAAATGGGGGTAACATGCCAGGCAAGATGGTACTTTCCTACACTCTCTTCTAATGATAGCAGGGATACACACTCTGAACATTGGCCAGATGGCATTTCTGGATACCCTCATACCCGTATTATTACTAAAGTACCAGATCCAGGGTATATGGGGAGGATATTATAACTGTGTGCCTGATAGATCATTTCTCACTTTAAAGGGATCAGCATGTGTCTAAATATCACGCCACATGCGGGAATGGATGGCACAGCATCGTCTTTGCGATGTGTGGCAAATGTGCAGCCCTTTGGTGAGAGAATATACTTATTGCTCACCGATACATGACATCCACACAAGACTCAATTTATTTTTGTGCAGTGACTCATTAGGAGGGGGAATCGAGGGAGCTGAATACCTGGCATGCACTCCACTGATGTTTCTGGTGCAAAGGGGCAAGGAGCGATCAACATTTACCGCATGGTGTCTCCATCCATAAGCTCTCTTAGATGCCCCATACAGGGCAGATCTTTTGACTCTATTGACCACCTACTTTGAGCATAAGCACAACACAGCAAAGACCTTGGCCACGGAATGGGAGGCAGAGGAACAAGACTCCGGGGACCGATGGTCTCACTGTTGAAAACTATGCACGATATACAGCAATACTAGCGCCCAAATTATTAGAGGTCTTTCATAAGGCCCAACAGACAGGTCAGCTACCCAGGACATTCCGGGAAGCTCTAATAGTGGTGTTACTTAAGCCTGGCCGAGATCCATTAGGTGTCCGCTCCTATAGGCCTCTGTCCCTATTGAATCTGGACTGTAAAATATTGGGGGAAATACTATCCAATGTATTGCTCCCCATAATTAGGAGGATGATACACCCGGACCAATCGAGCTTCTTCCCAGGTCGGAATAACTTTATCACTATTCGGCGATTGCTTCATCTTGTGGATGTGTTTCCCGAGCATGGTAGTGGGATGTGTGTGGTGTTACTAGATATCGAGAAAGCTTTCAACACACTGGAGTGGGGATTCTTATGGACCACGCTTGAGCAGATAGGCTTTGGTCCGATATTTATAAGCTGGATCAATACACTATGTGGAACCCTGATGGCTAGTGTGTGCACGGGTGGTACCATATCAGAGGACTTCACCATTTCTTGAGGCACTAGACAGGGATTCCCATTGTCGTTGCTGTTGTTTGCACTCGCTATGGAACCTCTGGCATGTGAACTACGGCTCCTGGCAGAACAAGGGGGCATTCCGATACATGGGAAATCCCATGTGATCTCCCTATATGCAGATGACGCATAGGTGTTCGTATGCGATGCCCGCTGTATGCTCCCACGCCTAATGACGTTGATGGGGGGCTTCTGTGAGCTGTCAGGGTTGCAAGTAAATTGGGACAAATCATGTATTTTCCGGCTAGCTCCAGTCCCAGTGCCGGAACAAGACTTTCTTCCTAACTATCGCCTAAGATGGTGCCACAGCACTTTTAAAAACCTGGGAATACAGATCTATCATAATCCAGATGACCTCAGGGAGGGTAATTTGTAATAAGTAAATCCTTGCCCTCTCGGACCTCTTTGCCACTGTCCACACACAAAGTAAAATCCATTATAGTACAGCGTCGGTTGCTGTCCCAGCACAGTACAAATCATGAGCTGGGGCAGAGTGATTGAACGATCCGCGGGTTTCAAGGAATGGATGATTTAGGTGGAAGCCAAGGCTTTGTTATTAGACAAGTTGTCAACTAATTGCTATGCTAATGTTCGAGATACTGGTTTATTGCCCGTAACATAGAAGAACACGGTTACATTCACTTCTTTCCTCTCTCTCTTTTTTATCACTTTTGCCGCCTTTGCTACCTGATATATGTATACATGGTACATGAACAGGAATATTGTCGAGCTATGCACGGGTAGATAATAATGTCTTCGACTCACTTATACAATGTAATACTATGTAGCCATTGTACTGACAGTAAAGACAATTACTTAATGAAACATTTAAAAAAAAGAAAATAAGGACATCCAGAAGGAATCCCCCTTGGAGTGAAGGAGTCACTCCCCTGCAACTGCGGCACCTCAACATCGATGACCGGTTTGTGGATCTTGCCTTCCCAGAGACTCCTCAAGGCTCTGCAACACAGGTGGTAGTTCTGTGGCTCTCTAGAGTCCATACCTGTCTTCTTTGCAACTGGGAAGACGGTAGTCCCTTGTTGGAGCTGCTGGGACAGAACCCATGTGCATCACACCTGTTGTCGTTATCAAGGCTTGTTGGCTTTTCAGCTCAAAGACCTCCTAGTTTCAAAAATCTCCAGCCTCTAGCATCACATAGTTCCGAGACTGACATCCTCCCTGCAGCCTCTGTGACGTGGCATCTATCTTCTTTGTGCTGATGAGGCCTTGTCACGACTCCCTATGCTTGCTGCCAGAGGGTCCTGCTGGGGACTCCTTTAATTACTACTGGCTGTTCCCACTGCTGAGGGCTGGTCCTGACTTACCTGTAAAGGCTGAGTCCCTCAGACTTTGCTGGTCCCCACTACTGCAACACTGTGTGCAACACTCCTTTTTCCTTTTGACAAAGCTTGTTGGTGGTCCTGCTGACCACTGACCCCTCTACATTCTACAAGCAGTGTGGGAAAGCTCATGGATGACTCCTGGGATCCTTCTGCATCGCCAGGTTGACGCAGCTGCATCTTGACAACAACCGTCAAACAGAGAAGCATCCACAAGAAGGGTGGGCATTGACCTCCATCACCCTCTTGACGTCTCTGGGTGGTTTGGACTCTGTCCCCTCTATTCACAAGTGCTTCTTGTCTGGACTCCACACCTGGGTTCCACCGACCTCGTCCACGTGTCACCATAGCAGCTGGACAGCCAAGGTCCCCATTGACTTTAATGGAAGGTTCCAACACAACTTCAAACGTATGCACCTGGGCTCCCTGGTGTAGGTACTCCACTTCTCTGGGTATCCCCGGGTGGGGGCACTCTTAAACCTTCCTTGTTCCAACGGGTTTCCTTGAGGTCCTCTGGTAAGGGTCCATTTCCATCCAATTCCTGACCGCAACATCCTCCATTGGTTTTTACGCGGATTCTGACACACTTTTGAGCCCTATGCAGATGGCTTCCTGGATTCCGGTCCATGGGTCCTGAGGGTGGTCACTCATAGGTCATCATCTGAGGTCTCTTCACTCCACAGGACATCTTCATCTACATACAGGAAGGGTCCTCAAACGTGAAAACACTAACCGCGACTTACCCAATGTTGTCTTATTGGACACCCTACACTAGGTAACACCTCTGCACACGGGCTCATGGGGAATACCTGCTACTTACCGCTGGTGTTCTAGTACTTCCCAAGTCCTTAGGATCCTTAAGTGTCAGTCTTAGTTAGCTGTGCCTCTATTAACCCATTTTTTTAGTAAATGGTGTGCCCCTGTAGGAGGCTGGACTGGCTTGTAGTGAGTACCAAGGGGTACTTGCACCTTGCACCAGGCCCAGTTATCCCTTATTAGTGTATAGGGTGTCTAGCAGCTTAGGCTGATAGATAATGGTAGCTTAGCAGAGCAGCTTAGGCTGAACTAGGAGACGTGTGAAGCTACTACAGTACCACTTAGTGTCATATGCACAATATCATAAGAAAACACAATACACACTTATACTAAAAATAAAGGTACTTTATTTTTATGACAATATGCCAAAGTATCTTAGAGTGTACCCTCAGTGAGAGGATAGGAAATATACACAAGATATATATACACAATAGCAAAAATATGCAGTATAGTCTTAGAAAACAGTGCAAACAATGTATAGTTACAATAGGATGCAATGGGGAAACATAGGGATAGGGGCAACACAAACCATATACTCCAAAAGTGGAATGCGAACCACGAATGGACCCCAAACCTATGTGACCTTGTAGAGGGTCGCTGGGACTATTAGAAAATAGTGAGAGTTAGAAAAATAACCCTCCCCAAGACCCTGAAAAGTGAGTGCAAAGTGCACTAAAGTTCCCCTAAGGACAAAAGAGTTGTGTTAGAGGAATAATGCAGGAAAGACACAAACCAGCAATGCAACAACTGTGGATTTCCAATCTAGGGTACCTGAGGAACAAGGGGACCAAGTCCAAAAGTCACAAGCAAGTCTGAGATGGGCAGATGCCCAGGAAATGCCAGCTGCGGGTGCAAAGAAGCTTCTACTGGACAGAAGAAGCTGAGGTTTCTGCAAGAACAAAAAGGGCTAGAGACTTCTCCTTTGGTAGACGGATCCCACTCACCTTGGAGAGTCGTGCAGAAGTGTTTTTCCACCGGAAGGACGCCAACAAGCCTTGCTAGACGCAAATCGTGCGTTTGGCGTTTTTGGACGCTGCCGGGGCCCAGGAGGGACCAGGAGGTCGCAAATTAGACCTGAAGAGAGAAGGGACGTCGAGCAAGACAAAGAGCCCTCACTGAAGCAGGTAACACCCGGAGAAGTGCCAGAAACAGGCACTACGAGGATGCGTGAAACAGTGCTCGCCGAAGTTGCACAAAGGAGTCCCACGTCGCCGGAGACCAACTTAGAAAGTCGTGCAATGCAGGTTAGAGTGCTGTGGACCCAGGCTTGGCTGTGCACAAAGGATTTCCGCCGGAAGTGCACAGGGGCCGGAGTAGCTTCAAAGTCGCGGTTCCCAGCAATGCAGCCCAGCGAGGTGAGGCAAGGACTTACCTCCACCAAACTTGGGCTGAAGAGTCACTGGACTGTGGGGGTCACTTGGACAGTGTCGCTGGATTCGAGGGACCTCGCTCGTCGTGCTGAGAGGAGACCCAAGGGACCGGTAATGCAGCTTTTTGGTGCCTGCGGTTGCAGGGGGAAGATTCCGTCGACCCACAGGAGATTTCTTCGGAGCTTCTGGTGCAGAGAAGAGGCAGGCTACCCCCACAGCATGCACAAGCAGGAAAACAGTCGAGAAGGCGGCAGGATCAGCGATACAGAGTTGCAGTAGTCGTCTTTGCTACTATGTTGCAGGTTTGCAGGCTTCCAGCGCGGTCAGCGGTCGTTTCCTTATCAGAAGGTGAAGAGGGAGATGCAGAGGAACTCGGATGAGCTCTTGCATTCGTTATCTAAAGTTTCCCCAGAGACAGAGACCCTAAATAGCCAGAATAGAGGGTTTGGCTACCTAGGAGAGAGGAAAGGCTACTAACACCTGAAGGAGCCTATCAGCAGGAGTCTCTGACGTCACCTGGTGGCACTGGCCACTCAGAGCAGTCCAGTGTGCCAGCAGCACCTCTGTTTCCAAGATGGCAGAGGTCTGGAGCACACTGGAGGAGCTCTGGACACCTCCCAGGGGAGGTGCAGGTCAGGGGAGTGGTCACTCCCCTTTCCTTTGTCCAGTTTCGCGCCAGAGCAGGGGCTAAGGGGTCCCTGAACCGGTGTAGACTGGCTTATGCAGAATTGGGCACCTCTGTGCCCAACAAAGCATTTCCAGAGGCTGGGGGAGGCTACTCCTCCCCTGCCTTCACACCATTTTCCAAAGGGAGAGGGTGTCACACCCTCTCTCAGAGGAAGTTCTTTGTTCTGCCATCCTGGGCCAGGCCTGGCTGGACCCCAGGAGGGCAGATGCCTGTCTGAGGGGTTGGCAGCAGCAGCAGCTGCAGTGAAACCCCAGGAAGGGCAGTTTGGCAGTACCAGGGTCTGTGCTACGGACCACTGGGATCATGGGATTGTGCCAACTATGCCAGGATGGCATAGAGGGGGCAATTCCATGATCATAGACATGTTACATGGCCATATTCGGAGTTACCATTGTGAAGCTACATATAGGTAGTGACCTATATGTAGTGCACGCGTGTAATGGTGTCCCCGCACTCACAAAGTTCAGGGAATTGGCTCTGAACAATGTGGGGGCACCTTGGCTAGTGCCAGGGTGCCCTCACACTAAGTAACTTTGCACCTAACCTTTACCAGGTAAAGGTTAGACATATAGGTGACTTATAAGTTACTTAAGTGCAGTGTAAAATGGCTGTGAAATAACGTGGACGTTATTTCACTCAGGCTGCAGTGGCAGGCCTGTGTAAGAATTGTCAGAGCTCCCTATGGGTGGCAAAAGAAATGCTGCAGCCCATAGGGATCTCCTGGAACCCCAATACCCTGGGTACCTCAGTACCATATACTAGGGAATTATAAGGGTGTTCCAGTAAGCCAATGTAAATTGGTAAAAATGGTCACTAGCCTGTCAGTGACAATTTGGAAAGAAATGAGAGAGCATAACCACTGAGGTTCTGGTTAGCAGAGCCTCAGTGAGACAGTTAGGCACCACACAGGGAACATATACATGCACACCTATGAGCACTGGGGCCCTGTGTGACAGGGTCCCAGTGACACATACATATAGGCCACAAACCTATGAGCACTGGGGTCCTGACCAGCAGGATCCCAGTGACACATAACAACCATACTGAAAACATAGTGTTTTCACTATGAGCACTGAGGCCTGGCTATCAGGATCCCAGTGAGACAGTGAAAACAGTGACAAACACCCTGACGTACACTCACAAACAGGCCAAAAGTGGGGGTAACCAGGCTAGAAAGAGGCTACCTTCTCACACAACCCCCCCCCAAACGAAGGACAATAAGGCTAACCTTGGCCAGTTGAGACTTTATTGTCTAAGTGGTGATAAGTAGAGAGTAGCTCTGCAATAGACTGGTTACTCCCTTTATCATCCACTATATGGTTACTTCCCTGTGGGGATGTAAACCACCCTGTTTGAAGTTTTTTAGCTAAGCAACAATGTGAAGATGTATTTTCAGAGTTTCTATCAGTAAGTTTTAGTTTAGAGCAGTGGGAATTGTCCACTGAACCTATTTGTAGTGATGGAAATGCCAGACAGGGATGCTGTCTCAGAAAAGCCATAGCTGGGCAAAAACTTTGTCCATCTGGCTGGAAGAGAGAACAGGGATGCTGTTTCTCTTGAGTTGGAGCAGGGCAGGGATGCTGTCCTATGAGCTCCACACTAGGGCAGGGATGCTGTCCTAAGTGTTGTGAGGTAGTGCAGGGTTTCTGCACTAAAGTTTCTCTGGGAGGGTTGGAGGGATGCTCCATGTTAACTAAAATGGTGCTGTTTTTCTCACCAATGTTAGTTATCCCACAGAGAGGTACTTCCACCTCAGGGAGTCCAGCTTTGCCAGCTGATGATTCCCTTGGAACAGGTGCCACCCCAGGAGAGGTTTCTCCCACCATAGGAATAGTATCCTGAATGGTAGGGTGGTTAGGGGATACTGTGATACCCTTTATACCTGTTGATGGAGAGGGATCCTGAGTTTTCAGGTCTTCTCTCCTTTGCTTTTTCATTTCACTTGAAATGAGAGGGAACAATTCCTCAGGGATGCCCAGCATGGCTGCATGGGCATAAAACTCTACATCAGCCCAACCTGAGGCCTCTAGGTCATTACCTAAGAGACAGTCTACAGGTAAGCTAGGTGATACCACCACCTGCTTAGGGCCAGTAACTCCACCCCAACTAAACTGAATTATAGCTAAGGGAAGAAACTTAGTGGAGTTATGGACATCAATAATTTTATACTGTTGTCCAATGATGTGTTGTTCAGGAGGCACTAGGTTTTCAGTCACCAAAGTGAAACTGGCACCTGTGTCCCTGTAGGCCAAGGCCTCAACACCATTTATTGAAACTGTCTGCCTGTACTTATCCATTGTAAGGGGACAAGCAGCCAGTGTGGCAAGGCCAGTGCCACTAGGTGTGACAGAAACTGTCTTGGGACTGACTACCCCAGTTTCTACTATGGACCCATAAGTGAACCCAACTACACCCTTTGCTTGACTGTTGCCAGCAGTCCCACCACTAGTACCACTACTGCTAGGGGGACTAGAGCTTGATGTATTAGTGGTGGTAGGCTCAGGGGGTTTACCTGGACAGGACTTATCCCCTGGCCTATGGCCTCTATTTTTACACACAAAGCACCAAGGCTTTTTAATGTGTGCAGGTTGGGAAGAAGAGGAAGAATTTGTTTTATCCCCACCCTCTGAAGAGTGTTTAAGATTTGAAGTGGGATCTTTGGTTTTACCCTTATCCCCATGCTTATCTTGAGATTTTTCACCATCTTTCTTCTTATTGCCATCTTTGTCACCCCCTGTATGAACTTTTCTGTTCGCCCTTGTTCTGACCCATTTGTCTGCCTTCTTTCCCAATTCTTGGGGAGAGGTCAGATCAGAGTCTACCAGGTACTGGTGCAAAAAATCAGACACACAATTATTAAGTATATGCTCTCTCAGGATTGTGTTATACAGGCTTTCATAATCAGTAACTTTACTGCCATGTAACCACCCCTCCAAGGCCTTCACTGCCTGGTCAATGAAATCAACCCAGTCTTGTGAAGACTCCTTTTTGGTCTCTCTGAACTTTATCCTGTACTGTTCAGTGGTTAAGCCATAACCATCCAGGAGTGCATTCTTAAAAACTTGGAAATTATTAGCATCATTTTCTTTCACAGTAAGGAGCCTATCCCTACCTTTTCCACTAAATGATAGCCATAGGATAGCAGCCCACTGCCTTTGAGGGACATCCTGTACAACACAGGCCCTCTCAAGTGCAGCAAACCACTTGTTAATGTCATCCCCCTCCTTATAAGGGGGAACTATCTTGTGCAGATTCCTGGAATCATGCTCTTTTGCAGGATGACTATGGGGAATACTGCTGCTGCCACCATGGGTATCTAAACCCAACTTCTGTCTTTCCTTCTCTAATTCAAAAGACTGTCTATCCAAATCCAGCTGTTGCTTTTTAAGCTTCAGTCTGGTTTGTTCCACCCTCAACTTATTGAGTTCCCTCTCTAACATTCTGTCATCAGGGTTGGTGGGAGGGACATTTCTAGAAACAGAGCTATGATGGGAATGAACAGAAGGAGACCTGTCCCTTACAGAAGCCAACCTAACAGCTTGGTTTACAGAAACATTACTACCAGTATGGTGAGAATAAATGCTTTTGCTATGATGTGAGACAACACTATTTATTTGGTGTGGCTCATCATCATTACCATCTATGCTAGATTGTCTAGTAATGGGCAGGCTAGGAAGTTTCTTTCCTGAATCTTTTCCTGGGGGAGTCCCTGAATCAGATTGGGAACTATTAGGTACTTTTTCAACAGATGGGGCACCTATGGCCTTATCCTGTTCTCTAAGCATGTTAAGTAACAGTTCCAAGGAAGGATTCTTCCCTACACTCAAACCTCTCTCTATACAGAGACTCCTTGCTCTTTTCCAGCTAAGGTTGTCATATGCAAGTTTGGACAGATCAACACTTTGGCCTGTGCCAGACATTTTTAGAGAGAGTTAAAGTGATAGAAAAGAGAAAAAAGTTTTCAGAACTTTTTGGAAAGACAGAAAAAAACTTTTTAAACTTTTAAGAACTTTTTGAAAGTTTTAGAAGTACTTTTCCGCACTTAGAAAAGAGTGAAAAGAGGAAATGCAAAATTATTTGGCTATGTGTATATACACTGACCTTGTTTTGTATATTTTTCTCTTATGAAAAGTACAATGACAAGAGTGGTAAGTAGTCTCAAGCACTTATCCCACCACTGCACAACCAATGTAGGAGGCTGGACTGGCTTGTAGTGAGTACCAAGGGGTACTTGCACCTTGCACCAGGCCCAGTTATCCCTTATTAGTGTATAGGGTGTCTAGCAGCTTAGGCTGATAGATAATGGTAGCTTAGCAGAGCAGCTTAGGCTGAACTAGGAGACGTGTGAAGCTACTACAGTACCACTTAGTGTCATATGCACAATATCATAAGAAAACACAATACACACTTATACTAAAAATAAAGGTACTTTATTTTTATGACAATATGCCAAAGTATCTTAGAGTGTACCCTCAGTGAGAGGATAGGAAATATACACAAGATATATATACACAATAGCAAAAATATGCAGTATAGTCTTAGAAAACAGTGCAAACAATGTATAGTTACAATAGGATGCAATGGGGAAACATAGGGATAGGGGCAACACAAACCATATACTCCAAAAGTGGAATGCGAACCACGAATGGACCCCAAACCTATGTGACCTTGTAGAGGGTCGCTGGGACTATTAGAAAATAGTGAGAGTTAGAAAAATAACCCTCCCCAAGACCCTGAAAAGTGAGTGCAAAGTGCACTAAAGTTCCCCTAAGGACAAAAGAGTTGTGTTAGAGGAATAATGCAGGAAAGACACAAACCAGCAATGCAACAACTGTGGATTTCCAATCTAGGGTACCTGAGGAACAAGGGGACCAAGTCCAAAAGTCACAAGCAAGTCGGAGATGGGCAGATGCCCAGGAAATGCCAGCTGCGGGTGCAAAGAAGCTTCTACTGGACAGAAGAAGCTGAGGTTTCTGCAGGAACAAAAAGGGCTAGAGACTTCTCCTTTGGTAGACAGATCCCACTCGCCTTGGAGAGTTGTGCAGAAGTGTTTTCCCGCGGGAAGGACGCCAACAAGCCTTGCTAGACGCAAATCGTGCGTTTGGCGTTTTTGGACGCTGCCGGGGCCCAGGAGGGACCAGGAGGTCGCAAATTAGACCTGAAGAGAGAGGGGACGTCGAGCAAGACAAAGAGCCCTCACTAAAGCAGGTAGCACCCAAAGAAGTGCCAGAAACAGGCACTACAAGGATGCGTGAAACGGTGCTCGCCGAAGTTGCACAAAGGAGTCCCACGTCGCCGGAGACCAACTTAGAAAGTCGTGCAATGCAGGTTAGAGTGCCGTGGACCCAGGCTTGGCTGTGCACAAAGGATTTCCGCCGGAAGTGCACAGGGGCCGGAGTAGCTTCAAAGTCGCGGTTCCCAGCAATGCAGCCCAGCGAGGTGAGGCAAGGACTTACCTCCACCAAACTTGGGCTGAAGAGTCACTGGACTGTGGGGGTCACTTGGACAGCGTCGCTGGATTCGAGGGACCTCGCTCGTCATGCTGAGAGGAGACCCAAGGGACTGGTAATGCAGCTTTTTGGTGCCTGCGGTTGCAGGGGGAAGATTCCGTCGACCCACGGGAGATTTCTTCGGAGCTTCTGGTGCAGAGAAGAGGCAGGCTACCCCCACAGCATGCACAAGCAGGAAAACAGTCGAGAAGGCGGCAGGATCAGCGTTACAGAGTTGCAGTAGTCGTCTTTGCTACTATGTTGCAGGTTTGCAGGCTTCCAGCGCGGTCAGCGGTCGTTTCCTTATCAGAAGGTGAAGAGGGAGATGCAGAGGAACTCGGATGAGCTCTTGCATTCGTTATCTAAAGTTTCCCCAGAGACAGAGACCCTAAATAGCCAGAAAAGAGGGTTTGGCTACCTAGGAGAGAGGAAAGGCTACTAACACCTGAAGGAGCCTATCAGCAGGAGTCTCTGAAATCACCTGGTGGCACTGGCCACTCAGAGCAGTCCAGTGTGCCAGCAGCACCTCTGTTTCCAAGATGGCAGAGGTCTGGAGCACACTGGAGGAGCTCTGGACACCTCCCAGGGGAGGTGCAGGTCAGGGGAGTGGTCACTCCCCTTTCCTTTGTCCAGTTTCGCGCCAGAGCAGGGGCTAAGGGGTCCCTGAACCGGTGTAGACTGGCTTATGCAGAATTGGGCACCTCTGTGCCCAACAAAGCATTTCCAGAGGCTGGGGGAGGCTACTCCTCCCCTGCCTTCACACCATTTTCCAAAGGGGGAGGGTGTCACACCCTCTCTCAGAGGAAGTTCTTTGTTCTGCCATCCTGGGCCAGGCCTGGCTGGACCCCAGGAGGGCAGATGCCTGTCTGAGGGGTTGGCAGCAGCAGCAGCTGCAGTGAAACCCCAGGAAGGGCAGTTTGGCAGTACCAGGGTCTGTGCTACGGACCACTGGGATCATGGGATTGTGCCAACTATGCCAGGATGGCATAGAGGGGGCAATTCCATGATCATAGACATGTTACATGGCCATATTCGGAGTTACCATTGTGAAGCTACATATAGGTAGTGACCTATATGTAGTGCACGCGTGTAATGGTGTCCCCGCACTCACAAAGTTCAGGGAATTGGCTCTGAACAATGTGGGGGCACCTTGGCTAGTGCCAGGGTGCCCTCACACTAAGTAACTTTGCACCTAACCTTTACCAGGTAAAGGTAAGACATATAGGTGACTTATAAGTTACTTAAGTGCAGTGTAAAATGGCTGTGAAATAACGTGGACGTTATTTCACTCAGGCTGCAGTGGCAGGCCTGTGTAAGAATTGTCAGAGCTCCCTATGGGTGGCAAAAGAAATGCTGCAGCCCATAGGGATCTCCTGGAACCCCAATACCCTGGGTACCTCAGTACCATATACTAGGGTATTATAAGGGTGTTCCAGTAAGCCAATGTAAATTGGTAAAAATGGTCACTAGCCTGTCAGTGACAATTTGGAAAGAAATGAGAGAGCATAACCACTGAGGTTCTGGTTAGCAGAGCCTCAGTGAGACAGTTAGGCACCACACAGGGAACATATACATGCACACCTATGAGCACTGGGGCCCTGTGTGACAGGGTCCCAGTGACACATACATATAGGCCACAAACCTATGAGCACTGGGGTCCTGACCAGCAGGATCCCAGTGACACATAACAACCATACTGAAAACATAGTGTTTTCACTATGAGCACTGAGGCCTGGCTATCAGGATCCCAGTGAGACAGTGAAAACAGTGACAAACACCCTGACGTACACTCACAAACAGGCCAAAAGTGGGGGTAACCAGGCTAGAAAGAGGCTACCTTCTCACAGCCCCCTCATAAGGGACCATGTCACTGTGCCGCTACTAACCCATTTTTTTAGTAAATGGTTCGCCCCCCCCATAGGGGCCCATGTCATTTTATACTTTTACCTACCTGTTTTGAAGCATGCTTTTGAGTGTACATATCTCCAGTTAGGAGATATACCAAAGTTATCTTAGTGCCTGTGTGTTAATAAGTAATACTTTATTTTTCTAACATTTGCTGTCACTCTTTCTTGTGTGTAAATAATTGACTGACTTTGTGGTCATTGCAGTTGCTTTACAAATTACACCCTCTTTGATGAGCCTTAGCTGCTCTCCACATCTACCCTTTGAGAGCTTTGGTTATTAGAAACCTCTAAAACTATCACTATGCTTTGCCTGGACTCAGTGCGGGGCATCACCGATGGGTGTGCACCAGATACTGAGCTATCCTCCTAGAGTAGGGTTCTGGGGCCATGAGGTGGGGATAGGGTCTGATGGAAACAGAATGATCTGGGATCAGGGGGAAGAGGACTGGAAGTAGGGAAACCATGGATGGATGGCAAAGAAGAGAAACGGTATCCGGAGAGTAAGAGATTTCAGTCTGCGGTCCTCTTAATAACATTTTATCAAGAAGGGAGGGATGGCTAATAAAGATATTCAGACTTATCTAAAGCTGTGCACTGAATTATTGTAAAGGAGCAGAGCGATCCCACTGAAGTAATTGGTGCTGGTCTTTGTAAAGGCACTTTAAGACGTTATATTAAAAGAGGATTTTTCAGTGGATGTGAAATGAATCATGATGTGTACAAAGTCACACAACCTGTCCTGTGGACCCATCAGCAGCCGTAACTGAGGCCTGCTGCAACTCTCTAGTCAGACACATCTGATATAGAACTCACCCTCCTGCATCTTTGTGTGCTCCCTAAAGGGGCGGTGCACGCAGAAAGAAGATGGCAAGGTGTAGCCCAGAGGTCTCTACTAGGGCTTACAATATCTTGTGTGTAAAGTATGTGTAAACCTTCTTGGTCAGGCTTTAGTATCACTTTAAGACCAAATTCACTGAATACAGCTTAAATGTGCACCTGTAAAGTTAGAACCTTATGTGGCTGAAGATCTCCAACATGTAGGTATTTACAGCACTTTCAAAAAGTATCCCTGGAAAGCCATGCCAGTCTCAGATTTCCAAGCATACATCAGGAAACCTTTAGTGAATTTACTTTTTCACCATTGCGTAGGCATTTTTCAACCTCCATCTGGTATGTTTCATATATTTATGCCTACTGAAATCCCATCAGGTATATCCCACGGCTAAAGAAAGACTCCCCATGGAGAAACCACGTTCCTTGCACCCCTAATGATTATGGGGGAGCAAGAGTAACCTTCCACTCCTAGTTTTGACAGGAGGATGTTGTATGAAGTGGTCAGGGAGAAGTAATACGTTTGTGGATCATCCAAAACTCAGAAGGTAAACCACATCCTGGAACTCTAAGCCCACCCCAACACCTTCCGAGGGATTTACTCATGTGCAATAGTACACGATTGTGGTCTTATACTAAGTGTGAGTAAAAGGATGTATGAGTGTAAACTTTTTTGTGACTACCTTGCACTTGTAAATACAGCTATTTACATCTTCGTGTTAGGCTTCTAGGCACAAAGGGCTTTGCGGCAGAGGCTCTGAGAGAGAAATGTGATAACATAACAATCAAACCAGGAGGTAAAGGTGGTAGTATAGTGATTATGGATAAAGATGGTTATATTAGAAGGATGAATGACCTATTAAAGGTAGTAGAACATTATAGGAAATCAAGTAAGGAGGAGTGGCTAGCCCTAGGAATAAAAATAAA
Organism: Pleurodeles waltl; assembly: GCF_031143425.1. NCBI lineage: Eukaryota > Metazoa > Chordata > Amphibia > Caudata > Salamandridae > Pleurodeles > Pleurodeles waltl. The sequence goes on along the minus strand of NC_090450.1, from coordinate 1,007,711,210 downwards.
GGGAATTTTACAGTTAGCAAAGGAGGATGAGCGAGTCTGTCAGGGTGAATATGATTTTCTAAATGATGAATGTCCAACAATACCAGCCCTATACGGTCTACCCAAGATTCATAAAAACATGTATGATCCACCTATACGGCCCATTGTGTCAAGTCTGAACTCCCTCACTGAACCTCTTAGCAAGTATGTAGATTGTTTATTAAAGCCATTAGTGCTTAAACAATCCTTGTACATCAAGGACACAACTGATATGATCTGTAAAATGGAAGGAATAAGATTTGATCCCAACAGGGAATGGTTGGTAACCCTGGATATCGAAGCCTTATATATGAACATTCAGCAAGACGGCACAATAGAAATGCTAAAGGGGATGCTATGTGATGAAGGAGGCAATTCATTTCCCCATGCAGATTTAATCATAGAGTGGGTGGAGATTATTCTGAAGAATAATAGTTTTTTATTTATTGGTGAAATGTTCAGTCAGACTAAAGGGACCAGCATGGGAGCGATCTGTACCCCAAGTCTGACATGCCTTTATGTAAGTACATTTGAGGAGAAGAATATTTATAATGGAATGGCTCCATTCTATGAGAATGTGAAAAAATGGGTGTGCTTCATTGATGATATATTTTTTATCTTGCAGGGCAATAGAGAGCATTTTAATTTGTCTATTCTTTGTTTGAACTGTGGGGATCCAAATTTAAAGTTTGCCTCAACAGTTAGCCAGTTAGAGTGTGATTTTCAGATATCAAAATAAAAGCAGTGGAGGGAAAGTTGGAGGTTGAATTGTATACAAAACCATCAGACCCAAATATTTGTTGCATTCTAACTAGCAACCATCCTGGCTGTCAGAAAGATAATATACCATTTGGTCAATTTCTCCAGTTAAGATGAACTTTTACAGATAGAGGGAGTTTTGGGACATGCTAAGATACTAGAGGAAAAAATATTGGATATGGGTTACCCAAAACAATTAATACAGAGAGCCTACAAGAGAGCACAATATGACAATAAAGAAAGCTTATTTGAGGGAAAACATAAAGTACATGACAACAATACAACTGTCTGTATCACAACAATAAGTAAGGTGAAATGTATACTGAAGGAATTAAGGAAACTTTAGTGTATGGACTACACTGATTATGTTTGCAAAGTTGTAGCAAAATGAGGGCCTCTGACCCCTATGAAGAAGAAAAATTGTTTAATACATAACAACAAAAACTTGTTTCCTTTAGAAAACTCCATGGGCAGGTAAATGAATGTGTAATCGTAATGAATTCAAATAGTGATATTGATCTATTTAGAATGGGTTTTGAGGAAGCAAGGTGAATATAGTAGTATGCTGACACACATTAAAGGCTGAAGCAAAGTATGATGTTTTTTTTTTACAAAATGTGAAAGATTTTTTACTAAACTTTTTTCAAAAGAATTTTTAAATTGTGATCATGAAGTCACCAATTCATAGGAAGAAAAATTGTAGAGAAGGTCTTTAGTGAAGTATGATGAATACAAGTACAGCCATTGTTAAACCTGAGATATAATTTGTATGAGATTGTAAATATTGTTTTTGTATTCTTTCAGTTATTCCATTTTTAAAAAAAACAGTTTTTTGAATACACTATCTATATTTTTCCTGAAGAAGGTGGGGTGAACCATCTGAAATACCACCGAAACTGCTCGTCAACATTATAGATACTATAGGAAAGAAAAGTTTTTATTGCTTTATAAGCGTTTATTGTATTATTTTTTTTATTGTTTTAAGAAATCTTAAATAAATGTGGGCTGATGTATCAAGATAAACGATGGATGCATAAATGAGCAAGTATTTATTTAAAAAAAATGTATAATAATAATAAAGAAAAGAAAAATTATATATAAAACAAGAATGGAGAAAGGTATTCATTTTTGGTGAGGTTTACATATGGTTTTACAGTGATCATTACATACTTTATTCCTACAATATTTTATTTGTGTGCCAGCAGCATAATAGTGTTCTATATTGCAAAGTCCATAAAGGGAGTTTTTATTTGTGTACACTGAGAGTGTTCAGGACATTGGATGTTTAGTTCACTGTTATTTGCAGATGACTTCCTCCTTCTTGACTCAGTCGCCACATCAGTGATGAAGTTTGTAAGATGCCCAAAGAGAGCTCTGCAGTACAGGCAAGAATGCGAGGCTAATAAATGCTTTATGCAGAAATGCAAATCTCAAACAGATGTTCACCATATGAGAGACAAGGTGGGATCTTTGAGAGGGCGTGGCAAGAAAGGAGGCGGGGCTTGGAATCTGCCAGCGTGTTGGTTGGCTAATTTTGGAAGTGAGCAGCTAGAGCAGAGGGTGGGGCTTTGTGCCCATTACTGGCAAAGGCAACCCCAACAATGAGCCAAGCATTGGCAACGCCAACAGGTCGTGCCTGTGCGATAGAGTTACCAGATCTTGAGCACCAAAAACTGGGACATTTTCCAGAAATAGAATAAGGACTACATTTTTACATCAACAGAGTGCCTTAGAATGACAGCTCTTATTAACACCAGAACACAGAAGAAGTACGTAGAAATGAAATAAAATGTATTTTTTTTAAACCAACATCATACCTGTTAATTACATTCCTTACATATAACAACTGCTAACTAGCCCTGCTTTGGCACTCCCAGAAAAGTGCCTCTCACTATTTACAGTTGATCCCCCTCTAAAAACCGGGAAATTAGCCAAATTTGATGAAATCTGCTTGAACAGCTCCCGAAAAACTTGGACTGTCCCGGCAAATCTTGGATGTCTGGTCATCCTACTATGTGAGTACTATTGGCTTTGTCAATGGTTTTTAGACATGTTGCAGAACACCGCAGGCCAAAGGGGTTTCCTTGTCCTGCAGAAGTCAAAAATGAAAAATGCAGCCTAAACTGAGCGACTAACCACCAGCCATGCAGGGCTGATGGAGATGTAAAGGGAGAGGGATCCACAGATGTGCTGGAAGAAAGGTAAAACAGAAACCCCCAGACCTTACAAAATGAATATGAGCAATGGAGGCCAGTCCTTGTGAGGAGGATCTGAGAGCCCTAGGTGGTCTCTTCTGAGAGAGATTCTGTTTTCCAGATACTGAGGTCTGGAAGTGTGGTTTGTGCTATATAGTGTCGATCGGTCTATGTTTGTGGCACAGGAGCTCGAGGATTCCCCGTTTGTGCATGGTCCATCAATAGAAGGATTTCTGGGTGGGTATCAAGGGGCTACTGGCTAGAGGATTAGGAATCATCAGAGCAGCAGCATTTTGGATGGTCTGGAGTTGCTTCAGTAGGTATTCAGAGATGCCTGCTTACAATGATTTACCATAGTGCGTTGACTTGATATCAGTGCCTGAATGATGGTTTTGTGTCAAAAAATGAAGCCATTTAAAGATCTTGCACAGCATACAAAGAATGCCATGGCAGGATATGGAAACTCCAGTTACCTGTTCTTTCTTACATAGATTTGTATCCGTGATGATGCCCAGGTTTCTGGGTGATTCTGGTTGGAGGAGAGCCAAGTTCTTTAGGCTACCAGTCAGTAGACCTCAGGGTGTTTGCTATTTTAATTGGATCAGGCATATACGTTAAGAGCCAGATAGACTGGGTATTTCGAGATCTTAGCATATAAGCCAATGTAATGCAGATGTTTTATTAGTGTCACAAGGGATACCATGCTGGATGCTGTGGAGAGTTCGAGAAGGATAATAACGGGTGGTCTGCCCTTATCCAGACTATATTATCAGTAGCGGCCAAACAAGGCAATCTCAGTTCTATGACCCTCTGGAAAACCTGAGGTCCAACAAGTTGTTCCTCTCCAACTAAGAGGTCCAATGGGCATTGACCAGCGTTTCTATGAACTTTGTTGGATATGATGAAATTGAGATAGCTCTATAGTTTGCTAACTTGAGGGGACCCACCAAGGGTTTCTTCACTATCAGAGCATGTTGGAGTGTTTCTAGGAAGTAGGAAGGTCTACTGTGCTCCGGGAAAGGTAAAGCAGAGCTGCAAGAAGCCTGTGGAATAAGTCTGCCTTGGAAGAAAGAATAAAGTATGAGTGAGTGTCATCCAGAAAGCTAGATTGAATAATCTTGCATAGCTTTACCTTGTGTTCTGAAGTCTAATGGGACAAAGGGGGTCATTCTGACCCTGACGGGCGGCGGAGGCAGCCCGCCAGAGTTCCCCCCTCCGAAATACCGCTCTGCGGTCGAAAGACCGTGGAGGGTATTCTAAGTTTTTCCCTGGGCTGGCGGGCGGTCGCCAAAAGACCGCCCGCCAGCCCAGGAAAAAACTCCCTTCCCACGAGGATGCCGGCTCGTAATCGAGCCGGCGGAGTGGGAAGGTGCGACGGGTGCTGTTGCACCCGTCGCGTATTTCACTGTCTGCCAAGCAGACAGTGAAATACTTGTAGGGGCCCTCTTACGGGGGCCCCTGCAGTGCCCATGCCAGTGGCATGAGCACTGCAGGGGCCCCCAGGGGCCCCGCGACCCCCCCTACCGCCATCCGGTTCCCGGCGGGCGGACCGCCGGGAACTGGATGGCGGTAGGGGGGGTCGGAATCCCCTCGGCGGCGCAGCTAGCTGCGCCGCCTTGGAGGATTCCAAAGGGCGGCGGTACACTGGCGGGAGACCGCCAGTGTTGCCGGTCCGACCGCGGCTTTACCGCCGCGGTCGGAATGCCCTTGGGAGCACCGCCGGCCTGTCGGCGGTGCTCCCGCGGTCCTCCAACCCGGCGGTCATTGACCGCCAGGGTTGGAATGACCCCCAAAGTTTGCAAGGGTTCAGACCTTTTCAGTAGTGGGCTGAACATTAAGGGACTCTAAAGAGTTCGGAGAGGCTTGTGGGACCGAATCATAATGGATGGTTTTAGTCTTTTCCTAAGAGAAGGAGGCTAAAGTAGAACGAAGGAACTGCGAGAAAGGTATGGAGTGAGATCATGCAATCAGGCTAGTTCCTTCACAATATCACAGAATTCTTGCTTTCTTTGACACATAAAGTCCAATAGTCCTGGCTTGTCAGGTCAGTATTTGTATGAAAGATCCTTAGAGCAGATATGCACGTGGCCACATCTGATTCAAGTTTAGAACATTGAGCTCTAGGTATTTACTTTGACACTTGTACACCCAAAGTTCATGCGTATGCCACTTGGATAAGGGAGTTTTCCTGGCCTTGTTGTGTGCTTGTTGTTTGCTTGTTGTGTGCTTTGACTGGGGCAATGTTGTCTAAGAATTCTGCAATAGCTTTTTCAAAGTGGGTTACTGGTGTGGGGAAGTTAACTAACTTTCTTGGGGCACAAGGGTAGTGTATTTATCAAGTTATTTTTGATACCACACTTCCAAGCTCTAGGCATGGTGATGGGTGGCTTGGAGGAAGCAGAGGGGGTTCATGAGCTAAGAGCGATAGAAAATTCAACATAGTGGTTTGCCTAGGTCAAGGGTATGGGGAGTTTCAGTGTAATGCTGCTAAAACTGGTGAAAATCAGATCTAGGATGTGGCCGGCCAAATGGGTAGAGCTAGTCTGGGTAAGCCCAAGAGCCTTGAGGCCGTCTATGAGAGTGATAAGGTGAGAGTTGTTTTTGTCGTCAAAATGTAAATTGAATCCTCTGAGGAATCGAAAAATTATTGCATGTGAAGTTTCTTGTTGAAGATAATCGTGATCCCTCTCCCTTCTTACAAGCACAAGCTAACCTGGTGATTTTATTACCAGGGGAATGGTAATAGTCAAGTCTGTAGTAGAGGTATAGTAAGGCACGCTTCTGTAATGAAGCATCTATTGGGGTGGACTTCTGGAGCACAGACCAGATTTCTATACCATAGGGATCTAGCGTTGGTGTACTGCAGCATTTGAGTCTCAACTGAGTAGTCGGCGGACGAGGGAAGCCTTGTTACGTAAGGCAGTGTTTGTGGTGGCCTGGTCATGTGCCCATAGGGTAGTGCTGGATTTTAGATTGGTAACAGTGAGTAGGCAGGAAAATTAACAATTTCTGCAGGAAAATATTCATTCCGTGAAGGAGAGGGAAGACTTAAAACATAAGGCATCAATCTGCAGGGCCCAGGTGGCTGAGATAAAGAGATGAAGTTGTTGGAACAAATAAGTGATTCTCACCTGTACATTTGTATTGTCTTGTGTTGAAGCATTTCTGTGGTGCTTACTACCCCTATGTGGGGTGTTGAAGCACTTGCCCACATGAATAGCACGCTACACCATGTAGGGTGTGTGGTTGGTTTTATTTTGATCCTATGTGGAAGTGTTTCCATGGTGTGTGATGACCACCAAGGTGCGGTTATTGTGCTACGTTTCACAGTGCGTAGCTGTGTGTTGGATGAAGTGTAACATACAGATGCACATTTTTATGGTTTTCAGCATGCTGGTATCTTCAAACAGCTCTGCAGGTCCCTTTCTGGTATTTCATATGATATGGTCTGCTTAGCTGGTTACTCCACTGGGTTGTCCAATCTGAGATGTTGTGTATAGCTATGGTCCTGAGCTGGCAAGGGAGAGAGAAGTGGAGAGATCTGTTGGGATGGGCATTTTTATGATCAGCCTATTTCTGAGTGTCTTTGAGAGATGTAAAGAAGCAGCCAGATTGTATAGATGTTTGGGACCTGTAGTGAATAGACTATGGGCCGCATTACGAGGCTGGCGGTCCCAGGACTGCCAGCCTCGCAGTGATGGTCAGACTGCTGTAACTGTGGTGGTGCGACTGCCACATTACAACCCTGGCGGTCGAACCCACGTGGGAACCACTGTCCCCACCGGGAACATGGTTGCCGTCATGGTGATGACTGCTGGTGTTGTAACCAGCCACTGCGACGCTACCTGCCTGGTGACAACCCCACTTTACGCAAGGCTTTCCATGGTGGGCACCCGCCATGTAAAGGCTGGTGGAAAGCCAGTGCAGGGGGAAATGGGGGGGCTACACGGCCCATTACATGGGTATTGCAGGGCCCCCCCTGCCCATCACCCTCAGAATGTACACTGTCGCACTGTGAGGGTGCTGGAGTGCTTCTATATTGACCTCGGCTCCCTTAAGGGAGCCAAAGCCAATATTGTAGCACTGTCCCCCCGCGGCCTGCCCAGCGGGAACATTGTCATACGCTTGGGGGAAATGTCACTGCGGCTTTGGTGGTTCCATGGGGGGACCACCAAAGTCGTAATTAGGCAATATATTTAAGTCCTCTGAATTGTCCAGCAATGTGTAACAGATCTCTTCAGTTGCTCCACGCCTGTTCGTTTGGAGTTGATTGATTATTTTGCTGTACAGTGCTGGTGATGGACAACCCTCATAGCAGATATTTCTTATATAAATTTAAGAGGTTTAAGTGATCATGTGATGCTGACTGCTGTGTATCATGGTCCTAGTATTACTGTGGACATAACTGTTATATATGCAAGTACATAACTGTGTAATGTCACAGCAAACGATGGGTCAGCCATTCTTAGCTTACTCGCACGCTAAAAGCAGTTTGTGTGCTTGCTGTTAAAGATGCAGGGTCCTGGTATCTGGCATCGTCCGGGCGGGGCCAGCCCAGGCGGGCTTGCTTTAAACAAGGTAGGAAAGTTACTACTGCCTAATTGTGCTGCTCAGTCTCTCGGGGACCTTACAGTCGTGCAGGATTTGGGGACCAGTTCCTTGTTCAGTTTCCTTCTTGTATCTCTGGCCACACTTAAGGAGTCATTACAACTTTGGTGGTCCCACTGCGGGACTGCCAAAGCTGCGGGGAGGAGGCTGGCAGAAAGAGGACTCCGGATCAGCATGGAGGCACTGACCTCAGCCCCGCGTGGATGAGCACAACTCTGATGGCTGCCACCCCATCAGGAACCACGTTCCTGGTGGGGACGGTGGACTTCAGATGGTCATTTTGCCATTTTCAGAGCTTTCCTACACACTATCACATTACATGGAAAAAAAACCTTAAGGGGACACCTTTTACTGCTAAAAATGTACATTTACAGCTAGAAAATATCTGCATTTACTCCTTTTCACAAAATAATACCTAGCAGGTGTAAATGCAGTTACTACTGCATAATTGTAAGCCGCAAATGTGTAAAATTAAGCAATATGTGACTAAGGGCCTGATTACGTGTCTACCGGTCCTGGGAACGCTAGACATGGTGGTCAGACCGCCTCACCTGTGGTGTTCCAGCTGCCACATTATGAGGTTGGCGGGCAGACCCACCAACCTACCGCCGTCACTGCCAGGTTCCTAGATACCGATCGTGGAAACGCCAGACGTGGTGGTCAGACCGCCGCAGCTGTGGCGTTCCGGCTGCCACATTATGAGGTTGGCAGGCAGGCCCACCAACCTACCGCAGTCACTGCCAGGTCCCTAGATACCGACGGGCTGACGTGGTGCTGGTTGTAGTCAACCAGTGTGCATTTCAAGGGTGCTGGTGCCCCCTGCGTGTGGCAGCATTGCCACCTGCTCTATTATGAGCTGGCATCAATGTTGCCACACCTTTCCCACTGGGCTGACTGGCGGAAACCTCAGGCCAGTGGGAAAGTTGTAATGGGGCCGGCAGGGAAGTTGCCAGCCCCACTGCGACCTCCTATTCAGAGTTTGACGGACTAATGTTTCCGTCTGCCAAACTCGTAATCAGCCCCTAAGGCCTAGTTTGCCTTGAGAATTGTGAACATCCGCAAACGTGTGAGCTTGGGCAGATTCATAAATGTTTGCTTGACCCCCTATTACCCTGGAAATGGGCACAAATAAATCCCCTTTCAGGAAGGGAAATGGAAAATACACTCCAGGTGTTATAGGGGTGCAGGAAAAGTGGGGTTCTCCATGGGGAAAAAGAAAAAAAGGAAAATGCGTGTTTTGGACTCTGGGCTGCCTTGTTCAGACGTGGAATTGTACTCTGTGTACATTGTGGAAATAATACCTTTTAAAACTGTCCCCTCACCTTGCTAGTAGTAAGCCTGGAAACTGGCAAAGCTTTACAGGAGTACTTCGGCCCAGATTTGTAGAGTGTAAAAAGAATTAAAACTGCATTTGTTGTAGATGTACTTTTACAAGTGCAGATTTACTGCATTTTTGTGAACTTGGCTCTGTTTTGTGCAAAGTGCATCAAATGTAGAACTATTTGTAATTCTTCAAAAAGAATAGGTGGAACCTAAATGCAGCAAAAGTCCGGGCCCATATTTGTGGGGAGTTGGCGAGAGGCAGCGCCGATAGTCACTTTGATGTGCGGTCCCGCATCACAGGGAAAGCATTTGTTTTGGCAGCCTAGTGCCAACACAGGTACCGCTGCACCATGCGTTGCATGCAGGATTGCATGCAGGATTGCAGGAAGGGGCACCTTTCTGCAAAAAAACAGTTCTGAGAAGCGTTTTCCTCTATGCGTGCTACAGAATGCAGTGCACACGGAAAGAGGAAAAAATTAGGAGAAATGAAAATACTTCTCCTTACGCCTGCTCTAGGGATGCGTAAGGTTTTGGCGCTGCCCCAGGTTTACGTCAGTAAATCTGCGCAGCGTCAAAATCCATGGGTTTTGTGTGGGAAAACCCACTGCAACGCCCCCCTGGTGCAGATTGAGGCAAGGCAGGGACTTACTCTATAGCCATGAGGCCACTCGGGGCCACACAACATGCGTGGCCTCATAGATATGGTTGAGGGGCTTCTGCCGCCGGAGCAACAAAAAAGGTGACCCTCCGGCCACGCGAGCCTCTTGTGAACATGCTCCAACAAAAAAGGTGACCCTCCGGCCACGCGAGCCTCTTGTGAACATGCTCCACAGTATTCACATGGATGTGGAAAGGTGAACAATGTTAGGGTTGGACAGAATCAACTTTTTCTCTAGATCTTTGCAATGGTGTCTGGAAACAAACTTTGCAGCATCACTCGCCCTTGTGGCGTCCTTGGGCGTCCAGTCGACGAACCTGCTCTCTCTGTAGGTCTCCCAGAGCAGAGAACCCCCTTTCTGTTCACAAAAGGACCCTCATCCAGCATCCTCTGAATGAGCAGACTTGAAAGACTGATTGTATGTTTCGCATCGCACTGCACCTATCTGATTTGAATGAAGTCCAGACAGGATGGTCTGGCGGCATGGGGGCCTCTTCAGAGGAGCCTCCTGGCGCTCCAGAGTCGCAGGATTTGAAATGCAAATAGATTCTGATGCATCAGAGGAGAACAGAAAAGTCTGCAATGAGTCACCCTGGTACTTGTGTTCCAGGAAGGAGGCATGGGCATTGCCATTAGTCTTTGTTGTCAATATGTTAAATAAAATATTGTATAGGAGAGGGTGGGGGGATAGGAGAACAGAGATAGCTAGACCGATAGATCGATAGACAAATGGATAGATAGAGAGAGATAGCTAGATAGCTAGATAGATAGATAGATAGATAGATAGATAGATAGATAGATAGATAGATAGATAGATAGATAGATAGAAAAAAATTGATTGGATAGATAGTTTACTAATTATCAAGTCGGAAAGGTCCAAGTTTGGTGACATGTCTGTGAACAGAGGCTAGCAGAAGTGCTTCAAAGAAGAAATCTGTGCTACAAATCATGTCATTGTTTGTGTTGTTATGTATCAATTCAACCTTTGTTATTATTTCTTTTATACCTATTTTATATCACCTAGAATATGTTCCCCATGATATGTCGTGCTGCAGGCATGTCAGGGGGTTTTGTGGGACCAGGTGAACAATGTCACGTGGGCCCACATAGCACGAAGACTTGTCTCTAATTTGAAAAAAAAAACATAGGACCATAGACTGCATCAAGGGCCGCCTAGCGCTATAGCTGCCATTCTGCCATTTCTAAGCACTGTAAATAACAAGTGGTACTATTAGCTTACATATTGTATTGATGTTACCGACCTCAGCTGGATGGAAGGCTGCAATGGCCTCACCGGCATTGACACTCGTGCTGAAGTTGTCAGGACCACGTGGAGCAGCTTGTAGTCTTCAAGGTGCAGGCCCAGTAGAGTATGTCAGAATATAGCGCTTTTGGGAGAAGCTGCTGTTAAAAGCACATCCTAGAATTCTTCATTCTTTGCCCTCTCATGGTGAAGAGTTGAGGGGGTGGGACACTGTTCTCCTGTCAGCGCCACTGTACATCACTGTGTGATCAAAGGCAGGCTGGTGACAGATACTAAATGATGACTGAGGCTTTCAGAGGCGCTTCCCTCCCTCTTACTCTCCCGGCCTTTGCTCCACCAGTGCTTATTGAACAAGCGTTTGATATGTTCCCGTCACATCAATAGGGAGCGTTTTGTCGGCAGCGCCCTCCTTTCATGCGCTGTGACTGTCTGGGGACGTCGACCAATCAGATTCTTTGATTGTCATCTTCAGAGTTAAACATTTCTCAGCAGGATAATGGGATGTAGGTCAGAGAGGCGCACCAGAGGATGGAGCGTTCCTCGAGGCGCTGTATATAAATGTTTAGAAACCAGCATGACCTGGTCCAACTCTGCTTCAATCAAAAATTGATCCTCGGTAGGCAGGTGACTTAGGCTGTGTGATTAAGTTTATTTGAAGAATAAAGTCTTGGTTACAGATTACAGGTGACATCCCAAAGCTGTATCAACTGATCCCTCAGGCATGCATAGACATTCTGTGCCATAGCACCCACCCTGGCTGAGCAGCAGGTGTCCAGGAAACTAGGGCGAGGGAGTGCATTATACCTAAATCAGGATGTAGCACACTCCTCTCTCTTTTATCAGAATTAGGCCCTTTTCCCAACTGTGTGACCTCATTTTTTCATTCCTTGGTTCCTCGTCATTGCCATAGCATTTATACAGCGCTTCCTGCCGCTAGCCTGGCCCTCGGAGCGCGTGGTGCTTCACGCCTTGATGCGAGGATGCTGGTCGGTGAGGCCGGGGTGGTGTTCTTGGAGAAGAGAGGTCGCGAGCCAGCTGCGTCACGTACCAAAGGTGCGGACAGGCACCTCAGGGTGCTGGTATGGTGTCACTGCACCATGGAGGAGGTAGGGGAGGCGAAGGCCCGGTGCAACCCACAGTAAAGACACGATGGCACCCCCCTGCCCTGAAGCCATGCCCTGAGAGGCAGATGCACACACGGGCCCTCTGGAAATTCAGCATCTGCTCCTTAAACTGTGAACTGGTCAGTCTGTGGGGCATGCCCCACCTGGGATTAAAGGTGAGCATCTAGGGAAAGATGTCACAGTGCCTCTCAAAGCCCTAACTGACATCACCAAACTAGCAACGGTGCTTCAAAGCCTCATTAGGGGCAGGGAGCACTATATAGATACAATACAATATATAACCCTACTGACCCACACCAATAATATGGCTCTCAGGGGATGGGAAATCAATAATAGTTCACACAGGCTGCTCAATAATTCCCTTTCACGCTTGGCTCTCTCACACTCCCATAAAACAAAACTCCTCCGGCGCATGTTCATCACTCAGTGCTGCACCAGTCCCCGCAATTAAAACATCCATCACCAACTGAACACGTGCAGAACAACTCAAGAGATCTGCACAAGCCGCTGACCAAAGGAGCACTTCAAAGTGGTCCACCACCACAGGTCCGAGAAGCTACAAGGTACGACTTCTTCTTCCATTCCAATTCTACAGTCAGACATGATGTGATGATGTTACCAACATCCACCCCAGCGGATCTCTCCATGATTCCTCCCTGCAGCCCGGGCCGGCTCAGGACCAGGAACTTAAATGAAATGTCTCAGAATGAATGGCCCAGTGCATGAAATACCATGAAGGGGCCTTCAGAGCTGCTCAAAGCCGCCAGGTTACTAAAAACCATAAACTGCATCTCCCTCTCAAACCTCTTCATCCATCGCACTGCTAAATGCAGAGTCCCATAACGCCACAACAACAACAAGTTCATTTTTCATGATTTAGAACTCCAAAGAGGTTCACATAAGAATAGAAATACATTAGAAAAAAATAATAAAAAATTAGAAACATAAAAACATCAACATCTTAAAAACAGCCATGAACTCACAGAGCTGTAAGAGCCAAACAAAACATTAACATCTTAAAACATAATTCATACTGAGAATTCAAATAAGTTCAAGAAGCATTTAAAAAAGTAAAACATTTGACATTTTGTTGGGTGGATAAAGCATTCGTTGCAAGGTCCCAGAAGAAGATCGCACAGACAATTTAAAAAATAGAGGTTTTAACATTTTACGAGGGTGCAGTAGCAGGGGAGGGCTAATAAATAAAAATATGTTTTAAATCTTGAACACCATATAGGCAAAGATTACATGCATCGGATGACCCATACCATTTAGAGGTTAAGATGTTGAAATGTAGAATATTTAATCATTAGAAGGGCCAGAAGCACCACCATGTGGTATATTCCACTTCACATGCAGCTGAGGTTTTTTTGTAGTAATGGAATTCTTTATCATTGATAGTTTCACACCTCATCTTCAGAAACAAGCCCTTCCCCTGGATGACATGTGGTGGCCCGCCCCCCTCGGTTCCACACTCACCCCCACCAACCACGCACAGAACCTCGGGATTATCCTGGACACCGAACTGACCATGAAGCAATAGATCAACAGCATATCCTCTGCCAGCTTCCATATCCTCTGCCAGCTTCCATATCCTCTGCATGCTCCGCAAGATTTTCCGATGGATTCTCATCTCTACCAGGAAGACAGTCACCCAGGCTCTCATCTTCCACAGACTTGACTGAGTCAATGCGCTCTATGTCGGTATCATGAAGCAGCTCATGAACCACCTCCAGACCATCCAGAACGTGGCAGCAAGACATGTCTTTGACCTCCCTGAAAGAAGCAGAAACACTCCCCAATTCAGGGCCCTCCACTGACTTCCCGTCCAGCAAAGATGCCTCTTCAAGCTCCTCAGGCATGCCTACAAGGCCCTTCACAATGCCGGACCTCCCTACATCAACAACCGCCTCACATTCCACCGACCAACCAGAGAACTCCACTCACCCCCCCTCGCCCAAGCCAATGTCCCCCGCATCCGTCATGAACGCTTTGGAGGTCGCTTCTTCTCCGGCCTCACCATCAAGGCCTGGAACAACCTCCCGCTCGACCTGCTCACCTCCCCTTCTATAAAGGACTTAAGAAAGCAGCCCAAGACTTGTACCTTTGACTGCCATCACCAGCAGGTCAAGGCTCGCAGCATCCCTCCAGCGCCTGGAGACCCCAGGGGTAATAGGTTTGGACTCTACAAGACCCCCTTAATTGATTAGTTGACTCTCAATGACATCAGCACACAAGTACTGGGAGGATATTAGAAGTGCATGTTTTTTAACAACTTTATTTAATGTATCTAGACTCCCACTCATGGGTGGGTGTTATGTGATGTTGATTTGTATGGCGTACTAATCACCGAGAGGGTATCCAGGCTCCCACCCGTGGGTGGGTGTTATGTGATGTTGATTTTTATGGCGTACTAATCACCCGAGAGGGTATCCAGGATCCCACCCATGGTTGGATCTTAGGTGACGTTGATATGAATAGCGTTCTAATCACCCGAGATGGTATCCAGACTCCCGCCCATGGGTGGATCTTATGTGATGTTTATTTGTATAGCATTCTAAACACCTGAGAAGGTATCCAGGCTCCTGCCCATGGGTGGATCTTATGTGATGTTTATTTGAATAGCATTCTAAACACCCGAGAAGGTATCCAGGCTCCTGCCCATGGGTGGATCTTATGTGATGTTTATTTGAATAGCATTCTAAACACCCGAGAAGGTATCCAGGCTCCTGCCCATGGGAGGATCTTATGTGATGTTGATTTGTAAAGCGTTCTAATCACCCTAGAGGGTCTCCAGGCTCCCACCCATGGGTGGATGTCATGTGATGTTGATTTGCATGGCGTACTAATCACTCGAGAGGGTATCCAGGCTCCCGCCCATGGGTGGATATTATGTGATGTTGATTTGTATAGCATTCTAATCACCGTATGGTATCCAGGCTCCCGCCCATGGGTGGATCTCATGTGATGTTGATTTGTATAGCGTTCTAATCACCCGAGAAGGTATCCAGGCTCGCGCCCATGGGTGGATGTTATGTGATGTTCATTTGAATAGCATACTACTCACCCAAGGGAGCGTCCTGACTCCCACCCCTGGGTGGGTGTAATGTTATGTTGATTTGTATAGCGTACTAATCACTCGAGAGGGTAACCAGGCTCCCGCCCATGGGTGGATCTTATGTGATGTTGATTTGTTTAGGGTTCTAATCACCTGAGAGGGTATCCAGGCTCCCCGTCCATGGGTGGATCTTATGTGATGTTGATTTGTATAGCATTCTAATCACCCGAGAGGGTATCCAGGCTCCCGCCCATGGGTGGATGTTATGTGATGTTGATTTGAACAGCTTACTACTCACCCAAGGGAGTGTCCTGACTCCCACCCCTGGGTGGGTGTAACGTTATGTTGATTTGTATAGCATACTAATCACTCAAAAGGGTATCCAGGCTCCCGCCCATGGGTGGATCTTATGTGATGTTGATTTGTATAGCATTCTAATGAACTGAGAGGGTATCCAGGCTCCCGCCCATGGGTGGATCTTATGTGATGTTGATTTGTATGGCGTTCTAATCACCCAAGAGGGTCTCCAGGCTCCCGCCCATGGGTGGATGTTATGTGATGTTGATTTGTATGGCGTACTAATCACCCATGAGGGTATCTAGGCTCCCACCCATGGGTGGGTGTTATGTGATGATGATTTGTATGGCGTTCTAATCACTCAAGAGGGTATCCAGGCTCCCATCCATGGGTGGATGTTATATTATGTTGATGTGTATGGTGTTCTAATCACCCAAGGGAGTGTCCTGACTCCCACCCTTGGGTGGGCGTTATGTTATGTTGATATGAATAGCGTTCTACTCACTTGAGATGGTATCCAGACTCCCGCCCATGGGTGGATCTTAAGTGATGTTTATTTGTATAGCATTCTAAACACCCGAGAAGGTATCCAGGCTCCTGCCCATGGGTGGATCTTAGGTGATGTTGATTTGTGTAGCGTTCTAATCACCTGAGAGGGTCTCCAGGCTCCCACCCATGGGTGGATGTCATGTGATGTTGATTTGTATAGCGTTCTAATCACCCCAGAGGGTCTCCAGGCTCCCACCCATGGGTGGATGTCATGTGATGTTGATTTGTATAGCGTTCTAATCACCCCAGAGGGTCTCCAGGCTCCCACCCATGGGTGGATGTCATGTGATGTTGATTTGCATGGTGTACTAATAACTCGAGAGGGTATCCAGGCTCCCGCCCATGGGTGGATCTTATGTGATGTTGATTTGTATAGCATTCTAATCACCGTACGGTATCCAGGCTCCCGCCCATGGGTGGATCTTATGTGATGTTGATTAGTATAGCGTTCTAATCACCCGACAAGGTATCCAGGCTCCCGCCCATGGGTGGATGTTATGTGATGTTGATTTGAATAGCATACTACTCACCCAAGAGGGTATCCAAGCTCCCGCCCATGAGTGGATGGTATGTGATGTTGATTTGAATAGCTTACTACTCACTCAAGGGAGTGTCCTGACTCTCACCGTTGGGTGGGTGGAATGTTATGTTGATTTGTACGCTACAACATCACTCAAAAGGGTATCCAGGCTCCCGCCCATGGGTGGATCTTATGTGATGTTGATTTATATAGCGTTCTAATCGCCCAAGAGGGTATCCATGCTCCCGCCCTTGGGTGGATGTCATGTCATGTTGATTTGACTAGCATTCTAATCACCCAAAAGGGTATCCAGGCTACCGCCCATGGGTGGGTGTTATGTGATGTTGATTTGTGTGGCGTTCTAATCACCCAAGAGGGTATCCAGGCTCCCCTCCATGGGTGGATGTCATGTGATGTTGATTTGTATGGCGTTCTAATCACCCAAGAGGGTATCCAGGCTCCCGCCCATGGGTGGGTGATTATGAGATGTTGATTTGTATAGCGTTCTAATCACCCGAGAGGGTATCCAGGCTCCCACCCATGGGTGGATGTTATGTGATGTTGATTTGTATGACGTACTAATCACCGAGAGGGTATCCAGGAACCCGCCTATGGGTGGATCTTATGTGATGTTGAGTTGTATAGGGTTCTAATCACCCGAGAGGGTATCTAGGCTCCCACCCATAGGTGGATGTTATGTGATGTTGATTTGAATAGCTTGTTACTCACCCAAGGGAGTGTCCTGACTCCCACCCATGGGTGGGTGCAATGTTATGTTGATTTATATAGCTTACTAATCACCCAAGATGGTATCCAGGCTCCCGCCCATGGGTGGATCTTATGTGATGTTGAGTTGTATGGTGTTCTAATCACCAGAGAGGGTATCCAGGCTCCCGCCCATGAGTGGATCTTATGTGATGTTGATTTGTATAGCATTCTAATTACCCAAGAGGGTATCCATGCTCCCGCCCATGGGTGGATGTCATGTCATGTTCATTTGACTAGCATTCTAATCACCCAAAAGGGTATCCAGGCTACCGCCCATGGGTGGATGTTATGTGATGTTAATTTGTATAGCGTTCTAAACACCCGAGAGGGTATCCAGGCTCCCGCCCATGGGTGGATCTTATGTGATGTTGATTTGTATAGCATTCTAAACACCCGAGAGGGTATCCAGGCTCCCGCCCATGGGTGGATATTACGTGATGTTGATTTGTATAGCATCCTAATCACCCAAGAGGGTATCCATGCTTCCGCCCATGGATGGATGTCATGTTATGTTGGTTTGAATAACTTGCTACTCACTCAAGGGAGTGTCCTGACTCCCACCCATGGGTTGGTGTAATGTTATGTTGATTTGTATATTATACTAATCACCCGAGAGGGTATCCAGGCTCCAGCCCATTGGCGGATTGTAGTATGCATAGGAATATAGAACTCTTGGGAGTGGAATAGAACCATGTGATGTCAGGGTTGAGGTCATGGAGACAGCTTGAGGAGTTGGATGCAGGCAGTTGGATCTTGGCTGGATGGAACCTCTGTTTACTGGAATAAAGCCGACTTCGTGATCTACGCGCCTCAGTCCTCTTTATTTCATCTGGAAAGACATCCTGATTTACCACACTGGCGACGAGGATGGGATGCAAGTGTTTTTCACTTTGCCTCGTTATTCATCCGGTCCCGTTATACAGAGGTCTCAACAAAGGACTTTGAGTCGGAATTACAAGAAGAGGAAACAGGAAAAGGTGACTTTCGTTTTTCAACAAGAACCTTTGTTTTTCTTGTGTGCTTTCCCGGTTTCAAATTCACTTAGCCCTGAACGCCCTGTATTATTGTTTTTCAAAAGAAAGTATCACGCGCGCCGACTCCCCGCGTGCGCTTCCATTAAGCCGATCAGCTGAGTGTAGGCCGCGTGCACGTTTCCATAGAAACTGTACAGCAGAGCTGCGTATGAGCCTCGTGTGCGTTGATTTAAAGACATAAGTTTAGATATTTTTTTTTTGTGTTGTTTACACACTTGGAGCACGTAATCATGCAGAATGTCACTGCACCGTCGTTTTTTCTGGCTATGCCAGGAGAACCTTCCATAAAGTGGCAAAAGTGGAAGAAAGTTTTTGAGAGGTATGCAAAGGTGTGTGGTGCATCACTTAGCGTTGAAAGAAAAACGGCATTATTGTTGCATTGTTTAGGTTCAGAGGGTCAGGAGGTTTTTGACAATCTTCCAGACATATTTGACGAGAACCCAAATTAATATGAAACTTGCATAGAGAAGTTGGATAGACATTATATTCCAAAGGTGAGCATCATACTCGAAAGATACTACTTTGGCAGGAGAAACCAAGAAGAATGTGAAACTGTGGAGAGTTATGTTACAGCTCTAAGGAAACTGGCATCATCGTGCAAATTTGGATCGCTCTTGGATGAGAGAATCAGGGATCAGTTTATGCTGGGCTGCAACATAGAGAAGGTTAGGAAAGAGATTTGGCAAAAGGATGATCCGACATTAGATGAGGTTGTAGTACTGGCAAAGAAAATTGAACACTCTATCAAATGTGTCGAAGCGATAAAGAAAGAGGAAAACAAATGTGACACTGTGCATCTCATCAAGAGTCATGGGAACAAACAAGAAATCTCACTGAAACAAAATTACAGAAAGGAACAGAAAAGCTTTCAAGGGAAATGTTTTCGTTGTGGCAAGCAGGGCCACATAGCGAATGATAGAAACTGCCCTGCCATTAAGGTAACATGTAATTTGTGCAAAAAGAAAGGTCACTTTGCCAGTGCCTGCAGGACCAAAAGTAGGAAAGGAGGCATCTATGAAGTTAATGATGATTCGAACACCATGGATGGAGATGATTTTGAGTGTGGCCAAATTATTCTCCAAGTCAGGAGTGGAAGGCGAGGACCCATTGATGAAATTCTGGTGGATGGTGAAAGAACTAAGGTTCTTTTTGACTCTGGAGCTAAGATTACCATCATAACAAAGGAGTTCTATGTAAGAAAACTCATAAACAAAGTCAAGCTATTCAAACCCGATATCACTCCTCATGCATATGGTGGAGAACCTATAAAACTGCATGGGTACTTTAGGGGCTTACTAGAATTCAAACATAAATATACCAATGCAAAGATCTATGTATCAAAAAAAGGAGGCAGTATCCTGAGTTGGTTTCATCAGAAAGAACTTGGGGTGATACTTGATCCCAATAGTGATCCCCCCGTAAAGATCAAAGATCAAGATGGGGTAAACGAGATTTAGGAACGTGATGAATCTTTTGACCAGCAAATCACAAAAAACAATGTCTTTGTGGAGAAACTAAAATTGAAGGTTCCTTTTGTGTTTCAAAATAAATGAGGGTGTCTTCAGAACTATGCACATCATATACACCTCAAGGAGGGAGCAAAGCCGGTGTGTAGCAAAGTTCGTGGTGTACCGGTGGCATTGCATGAAGAAATGAAGGTAGTACTGGAGAGACTTCAGAAAAAAGGGATTATTGAGGAAGTCGAAGGAACTGAATGGTTGGCACCAGTCGTTGCAGCCAGGAAAGCGAATGGCAGTCTACGCTTGTGTGTGGACTTAAGAGAACTGATCAAAAACGTAATAGTGGATAGATATCCCCTACCGAATATCTCAGACATGTTGATGTTGCAACAAGGAGCAAAGATTTTCTCCACCATAGATCTAACATCGGCATATCATCAAATCAGACTAACTGAAGGATCTAAAAACCTTACTGCCTTTGTGACTCCATTTGGAACATTTAGATACATAAGGTTGCCATTCGGTTTAATATCTGCAGCTTCAGTCTTTCAAAGAATGTTGGAAAGAGTTTTGAAGGGTTGTGAGGGTGTAAGAATATGTCAAGATGATGTTTTGGTATTTGGGAATGATGATGCTGAGCATGAGGAGAGCGTATTAAGAGTATTGGAGAGGCTGGGAGAGTGTGGCCTGAACATAAAAATGGAGAAGTGTAAATTCCAAAGGGACTCCATTGAATACTTAGGTCACATGGTCACTGGAGAAGGCATATCACCGAAGAGAGAGTTAGTAGATACCATTAAGAATTTACAATCTCCTTCAAATAAGGAGGAACTTATGAAGTTTATTGGAATGGCTGAGTACTATGGGAAATTTATCAAGAATTTTGCAGAAATTTGTGTGAGTATGAGAAGGTTGTTGCGAAAAGGTGTGGAATTTGTGTGGTGCAAAGGTGCAAAGAGTGTGAAAGAGAATTCAGAGAGATCAATGAGAAGTTAGTTAATGCTCCTAAACTGAAAAATGTCAACCCTAATCTCCATTCTCCATTCTGATTACTGACGCCAGTGCGAAAGGCCTTGGGGCTGTGCTCCAGCAAGGTAACCATATGTCTGAGGAAGTGGTTTTGTTTTTGTCACGAGCTCTTAAGAATGCCGAGCTGAATTACTCGGTTATAGAGAAAGAAGCATTGGCAGTACATTGGGAAGTGAAGAAACGTAAAAATGTATTGTGGGGCAGCAAATTTGAAGTCAGGACAGATCATAAACCACTTTGTGAGATATATAAGAGGAAAGGGGTTGATGCGATATGAAGCAGGATCACAAAGTGGGTGATCTCGCTACAGGATTTTGATTTTGAAGTGAAATACATTCCTGGAGCGCAGAATATGGTTGCTGACACATTATCCAGGTTGGTACAGTCTACAGGTGTTGTTCAAGAAAGAGAAGGAAGCGATGATGATTTAGACTGTGAAGCAGTGTGTGAAATAGGAGAAAGTGGTTTTGATGACAATGTGGTGACAGAAGAGAGATGGAGGGGAGAATGCACCTTGGATAGTACAGTGGTAGAAGTGCTTTCCTTGATAGAGAAAGATTGGCAAAACAAAAATGATGGGAGTGTAGAGACACAGAAGTTTTGGCACGTAAGAGGGGAATTGTCAAGCAGAGATGGCCTACTGTTTAGAGGTACAAGGCTAGTTCCTCCTACCACGCTTAGACAGGAGCTTATCTCTCCTGCCCACTCGGCTCATCAAGGAATTTCCAAAAACAAAGGGCGTTTGCGATTGACATATTGGTGGCCATGAATGGACAGGCAGGTGGAAAGGAACATTAGGGAGTGTTTGCAATGCGTAATGAGTGAGAAAACAGTCAAACCCAAGGTTCAACCCATGGAAATTAGAGAACGCCCCACTCAACCATGGGAAGAAGTTGCGTTGGACATTCTGGGGCCCATTCGTGGAGAGGGTGTAGACGTATATCTCCTGGTGTTAATAGATGTCTTTTCAAGGTGGCCGGAGATCAAGTTTACCAGAGGTATTGAGACAAGGCATGTAATTGAGTTTCTGAAGGAGGTGTTTGGGAGAGAAGGCTTTCCAAAATCCATCCTCACTGATAATGGGGTACAGTTGGTGTCCAGGGAGATGGAACGATTTTAAGCGGACAGCGCCATACGGCACAAGAAATGTGCGCTTCACCATCCAGAAACCAATGGCATGGTGGAGCGTTTAAACAGGGTGTTGAAAGAAACTATAGTGTTGGCCAAAGATAATGGTATGAATTGGAAAAAATAAATAATTAAAAGGGTTGAGGCACACAGGGTTTCCCCACACTCCACCACGGGGAAGACGCCTTTTGAATTACTTAGAGCCAGACACCTGAATACCTTAGTAGCACCCAGCTGGGTGAATGACATGGAGTCGAGGTCAGGGGTGGTTGCGTCAGATGATAATTGGAGAGAGTGTGAACGAAAGAAAATAGAAGCTAGGTAGAGATATTTTGACTCAAAGAAGTCAGCACAAGTAACCAAAGTTAAGGTAGGAGATTGGGTACTTATTCGCGGCCCGGTCAACAAAGGCAGAGGTACATATAAATCCAAACCTGTAAAAGTGGTGAAGTTATTTAAAAATGCGGTAAGAACAGAAGATTCCAAGATGTGGAATCTCAATCGAGTGGTGGTTCTCAAATGTAAAATGTTTGATTAACTGTTTGGGTGTTTAATCTTATTTTGTTTTCTTATTTATATATATTTTTATTTCTTTTCTTTTTTTTCCCCTTTGTATATATATTTTTTTTGTTTTTTTGTTAAGGGGGGTGTAGTATGCATAGGAATATAGAACTCTTGGGAGTGGAATAGAACCATGTGATGTCAGGGTTGAGGTCATGGAGACAGCTTGAGGAGTTGGATGCAGGCAGTTGGATCTTGGCTGGATGGGACCTCTGTTTACTGGAATAAAGCCTACTTTGTGTTCTACGCGCTTCAGTCCTCTTTATTTAATCTGGAAAGACATCCTGATTTACCACACGGATGTTATGTGATGTTGATTTGCATGTCGTTCTAATCACCGAGAGGGTATCCATGCTCCCACCCATGGGTGGATCGTATGTGATGTTGATTTGTATGGTGTTCTAATCACCCGAGAGGGTATCCAGGCTCCCGCCCGTGGGTGGATCTTATGTGATGTTGATTTGTATGGCGTTCTAATCACCCGAGAGGGTATCCAGGCTCCCGCTCATGGGTGGATCTTATGTAATGTTGATTTGTATGGCGTTCTGATCACCCAAAAGGGTATCCAGGCTCCCGCCCATGGGTGGATGTTATCTGATGTTGATTTGTATGGCGTTCTAATCACCCGAGAGGGTATCCAGGCTCCCGCCCATGGGTGGATCTCATGTGAGGTTGATTTGAATAGCTTACTACTCACCCAAGGGAGTGTCCTGACTCCCACCCATGGGTGGGTGTAATGTTATTTGATTTGTATAGCGCACTAATCACCCGAGAGGGTATCCAGGCTCCAGCCCGTTGGTGGATGTTATGTGATGTTGATTTGTATGGTGTTCTAATCACTCGAGAGGGTAGCCAGGCTTACTACTCACCCTAGGGAGTGTCCTGACTCCCACCCATGGGTGGGTGTAATGTTATGTTGATTTGTATAGCACACTAATCACTGAGGGAGTGCCCAGGCTCCTGCCCCTTCCTTCACCTTCGTAACACCTACCTGACGCATCGCTAGGCACTGAGTTGCTTTACCTTGTACTTACAAAGACATGAAAGGCGACGCAAATCAGCCCTTTGTGTGGCTTTGTAAATCTCAACAACCATTTTGCATCGTGGCTGCGCCAAAATAGAGCACAACCACAATGCACATTTTTTTAAATCAGGGTCTGTATGTTTTACTCTAAACAGATTTCCCAATGCAAGAAAGCCTTTTACGGAGAACTCACCTCCTATCACTCGTCCTGTTGGCATGGCTGAAGACTAAGCTCACACACATTTTTGTTTATGTTTGTGAATCAAATAACAGCTTCAAATTAGTTCTAATGTTAAATTTATACATTTGACATATTTCACAGTTTGAAATTTCACCCCTTTTTTGGACACAGTGAATTGGCTCAAGCAGAAAATGCTCTGCAGGAGAAATATTCTCCTGGAGCCACAATGCTTTCCAGTAATTGGTGTTACTTGTGAACATAAAGCATGCCATCATGTTCAATTTACTTGTGGGAAAGATCTGGGAAGATAATTTAGGGTAATTAACTGCAATTTTCTAAAAAAAAAATGCAAAAAGCACTGATCAACAGAATTATTTCTGATCTGTAAACCCACAGAAACCCACCCACACAAACCATGTTCAGATACAGCATAAACATTACATTACCAATGAAATAAATTCAAAATCTAACACTACAATAGCTAAAATAACAGTAGACTACTATCAGACTCTAAGTGGGCCTAACACACAAGACAACTAAACAACAGAACACAAACTACAACTAACTAGCCCTCAAAATCAAAAGAAACACTACAAATCACTGTAACTAATTATAACTGCACCCTCCCTACCCCCAAAACCCTATAGAGAAAAATTAAAACAAGTCCTACCTTTAACAATTATTTAACGATGTTATAAAATATGTACGAAATGTCAATAAATACACTATGAAAATATAAATAATTATGTAAAGTACAAAAAAAGTACTATAAACAATATCAAATAATATACTACAGCAGTATTTATAATTGGCTTAAGAAGTATACCAAACGTTGTAAAATAAAATTGAATAAAAAATGTATATGGTTTAAAATAACATTACCATATTTACAAAAATGTTGAAAAATATCAACATGTGAAACAATGTTGAAAAAATATATAACATGTTTGTGTTTCATTTACACATGAGAAATGCCAATATTTGACACAATGTAAAAAAAAAAATGACATGATATTTAGGGCCTCATTACGAGTCTGGTGGTTCAAGGACTGCCAGACTGGCGGTGACGGTCGGACCACCTCACACCAGGTGGTCTGACCGCCACATTATGACCCTGGCTGTCGGCCCACCAGGGGACCGGCGTCCCCACCAGAAACATTGTTCTCGACAGGCTGACGGCGATCTGACTCTTGCTCAGCTACGCCAGCGATGAGTTCAGCGACTCCACGCTAAGCATGAGCCCCTTTTCCACCAGCCTTTTCATGACAGTCTCACTGCCATGGAAAACTGGCTGGAAAGGCTGTGCAGGGGGCCACAGTGGGGCCCCTGAACTGCCCATGGCATGGGCAATGCAGCCCCCCCTGCCCAACACCCTTGGAATGCACATTCCGAGGGTTCTGGTGTGCTACAACATTGTCCTCAGCTCCCTTAAGCGAGCCAAGACCAATACCGTAGCACGGTTCCCGCCAATCAGCCCGGTGGGAACGTCACAATACAGTGTTCCCACCGGTTCGCCTGGCGGGAACATTGTAATACAATTGGGGGGACACTGCCGACGAATGCAGCGTCCTCCCCATGGCATTGCCGGTCCCGCGGTGTGACTGCCAATGTCGCAGTGACTCTGTTAGTGTTTAAAAAAATATGAGAAATATTGTAAACAAATTACCAATAAAAACATTGCATTTTATGTTTCAAACATATATATTTTTTTTTACGAAAGGTAAAAATACAAATTACATAACAGTTAGGAATCTAAATAAAGATATAAAACTCAAAACGTGTCATTTACTGTCCTATTTAAAAAAAAGCCAATACTAATGATGTATGTAAAACATGCAATAAAGTATGACATCTATGAACAATGCTATAATATAACATATCATATTCAGCATTTTATACACTAAAATAGTTACATTTACTACTCCCACTACTATTTAACCCATTGTGGGGCTTATGTTGTACACTAAAGGGGTCATAATTACTAATTCCACTCCAATCTAAGGCCCTCATTATGACCTGGGCGGTCTGAGCCACCATGCCGGGGGTGGCGGTAAATACCGCTATCCGGCATGGCGGCCCAGACTGCCACATAATGAACACAGGGAGGGCCCCCATCGGTGGCCTTCCTCCACCACAAGGCTGCCTCCGAAAGGCAGCCTAACGGTGGATGGAATCATTATCCGACAGGGCAGACCTGCTGCCCCTCGGATAATGATCCCTACAGCCACCAGCCTTTCCCTGGCGGGTTCCCCTGTTGTAAATCAGTAGCGATTAGATTAAGCATTAGCAGAAGACATCTTGTATTTAGCAACTATTGTGAACATTTCGCAGAATCCAGTTTGTATTCATGGCAGCCATTTTCTCTGCCACATTCTGCCATGTGCTCGCCATGTGCTCTGTCCTACCTTTCTGTTAACTACTCTTGAAAATCTGTCTAGTGACAAGTTATATTTAGCATCTCCCACTTTCGCACATGCCCAGTAAGATCTGCAGCTGTTAGTAATCAGTAACAGACTGTTAGCCCCTCCTACCTGTCGACTGTGCATTTCCATATGACCTTATATGTATATAAGTCTTGCTTCTATAATTGTACCACCTTCTTTTAGCCCCTGCGTGGGTATAAAAGGACCATGCTCTCTTAGTTCAGTGTGCTACTTCAAACATTACCGAAGGGTGCTGTTTGAACTGTAGTACCACCTCATGAGGTTTAATAAACTTTGTCTTTTATTTCAGTTTCTGTGCCAACTTCTTCCTATATGGTCTGAGGACTTTGTGCAGAGAAGGGCGAACCCCTTGCACTAGTAGGCCTTGCTGAGGCTTACTTCGACACCCCCATCAGGGAAAGGCTGGCAGAAGGGGTGCTCAGGCTCCCCCGGGGGCCCCTGCACTGCCCATGCACTTGGCATGGGCAGTGCAGGGGCCCCTGTGCAGTGCCCCATCACGCAGGTCACTGCCCAATCTAACATTACAGTAGCTAAAATAACACTAAACTACTATCAGACTCTAATTGGGCATAACATTCAACACAACTAAACAACAGAACACAAACTACAACTAGCCCTCAAAATCAAAAGAAACACTACAAATCACTTTAACTAATTATAACTGCACCCTCCCTACCTCCAAAACCCTATAAAGAAAAATTAAAACAAGTCTTACCTTATCCAACTATCAACTAACTCCCACCAAATCTGAAGAAAAATGACATAAAAAGACTATAAAGCTAGACTCAGCTGTAACAAAAATGCCTACGAAAAGAAAACAAAAAATGCTATCTCCCTATGGAAAACAATGGGACTTCAACTAAAAAGTGTAAAAAAAGTTTAACAATTATTTAACAATGTTATAAAATATGTACGAAATGTCAATAAATCTGTTGTCATACATTGGCACAATTGTATACACCCTTAACTTCCACTATAAGTCCCTAGTAAGTGGGTACCTAAGTACCCAGGGCATGGAGTATTAGGGGAAGGCTCATGAGGGCAGCAGCACTGATTGTGCCACCCTCTAGGGCCATACATCCAGATGCACCCAGCATTGCCATTGCAGGCTGAGTGTCCTGGTGCAAACCTAAAATACAAACTCAACATGGCACACTGCATGTGTGGCTTGTCCACTATACACCGCATTTACTATGGGTAAATCACCCCTCTGGCAGGCCTTACAGCCATAAGGCAGGGTGTTTCATATTACATGTGAGGGCATAGTTGCATGAGAAATATGCCCCCACTGTGTTCTTGCCAAACCTGGGACATAATGAGTGAACAGGGCAGCCATTTTAATACATGGGCTAGACACTGGTCAAATACGAGTTTCCCAGCTACATGATGGCCACCCTGAACCCTGGGTTGTTTGGTATCAAACAACTCAGAATGATAAATCCAAACTGCTGACAGTCTTGGATTTATCCCTAAATGTATCCTGGGGTCACCTTAGAGGTTACCCTGTAAAAGCTACCCTAATCTGGCATGGCTGCTGACTGCTTTTATCAAGCTGCCACCTCCAGACTGCCAATATACAAACCTTAGGGTTGAGGCCTGCTTCTCTGGTTTCTAAGACAATGCCCTTCCTGGGTGTAGGAGCTAATACCCCCTTCCTCAGGAATGTGCAATGTCCTGGCAGTAAGCTTCAAAGGGCTTACCACCCTTGAAACTCGAACCCCACCCCTGCTGCTAGCAGCAACTGGCATCCCCCTTTGCAAACCCCCACTTTTGGCGGGAGCAAAGGCGGGAAACCTAACAAAGGGTAGGAGGAGTGGTCTCACCTGGCATTGACCCCCCCTAAGGTGTTGCCTGTGAGATGGACCCTCAAATTCAGTTTCCTCCATCTAGGAAAGGAGAAAAATAGCCAATTAGGTTTAGGGCAGTGACCCTTCCCACAGTAAGTGGTCACTATAGGGGGTGTAGCCACCCAAAGGTAAGTGTCCCATTGGACACTACCAGGTTCCCCCTAAAAACGCCCACTAAATTCAGTATTTAGTGGGTACCCCTAGACCAAGATTCCAGAATCAAAAAGACAAAGAAGAAGACAGCCCTAAAGAAGACCACAGTAAGAGAACTGAGGACCTGCTGCATCAGAAGAGGATCCAAGGCCCTGCCTGCTGCATCTGTGTCCCACCAATCGCCACTGCAGAGGATCTGACCACTGGACTGACCTCAAAATACCCTGAGGAACTCCAGGCTACACAAAAAGCCTGAAATCTCCCTCCTGAGTGGAGGCACCACTCAAGAAAGCAGCAAGAACCATCAAACCAGTGAGGGTAATTTTACTGACCGGCCCATATCTCTATATCTCTGCAACTGGAAGTTGCAGCCAGACCTGATGACAAACGAACAGCAGCCTGGATAAGACCTATCAGTGTGCCAAATTTGGTGGCTCTGCGCCCTTCAGTGGCCGAGTCGTACTAATACCCAGGTACTGGCCGGTGCACAACGGACTCTAAGAAAACCAGCTCCCCCAGAGCAGCAACTGGATCAAGAGGAAGCCCCAGTCAAGGGACTTCAGGAACACCTTGGACCTCCCACCAGAATACCACCGTTGTCCTGCGAGCCTCCCTCAACTAACCTCACCTCCAGCTCCAAAGGGCTCCATTGTATACAGCTCCTGGATCACCAACTCGCCCTGCATCCGTCCGCCCTGTGCCCTGCAACGAGGAACCAGCTGTGCTCCACGGGTCCCTCGACAGCCTAAGGGGACCCCAAGGCACCACCTTTAAATCTGCAAACCACCTCCTTTTCCACATGGCCCCTCCAAGTGGCCCTGTGCCTGTGCCAAGAGATTTCCCAGCTCTGCTCCCACCGGAACCGGGAGACGCCCGAGGCTCTCCAGCTGGCACAGTGTGCCCACCGACTGCTTCGACCATCCTGCAAAATAAGAGACTGGTAACTCAACTGTTCGATTTTTAATGCATTTTTAAAAGTGACTGTCTATTGATTCCTATGGTGCGTAATTACGCACAGAAAGGCTAACTTTATTAAAACTTTGAAAAAGCATAACTCGAAAAGTACTAAATGTATTTTGACCATCTTGGTCTTAAAAATTATATAAAAATCAGAAGTATTTTGATAAAATTGGTCTTGAGATATTCCTTTAGAGTGTGTGGTGCATGATTGATGCTGTGAAAACAACAAATGCTAGATTGGCCTAACTGCTCGACCAAGCTACCTCAAAAATTGAAGCAATAAGTGATCTGATTTTTGCCTCTGGAAACCAACGTGTGGTTGCCTGGACCCCCGCACAGTGTGCCTAGTTTTGCACATTACATTCAGGGCCAGCCTCCTACACCGGAATCACGAATCCCGATGAGGTGGTGGTGGTCGGAGTTGTGGTCACCACAGTGATGCCCATGGCAGCACCGTCATGCTGATCACGAGTCCTGGTGGTCCACTTTCCACCAGCCTTTCCATGGTAGCTGGCGGAAAGCCAGTGCTGGTGCCCACAGGGGGGGGCCTCTACTGCCCATGTGTAGGAAGTTGGCTCTGTATGTACTATTCAAAGTAAGAAATAGCATGCACAGAGTCCAAGGGTTCCCCTTAGAGGTAAGATAGTGGCAAAAAGAGATAATTCTAATGCTCTATTTAGTGGTAGTGTGGTCGAGCAGTAGGCATATCAGAGGGTAGTGTTAAGCATTTGTTGTACACACACAGGTAATAAATGAGGAACACACACTCAAAGACTGATTCCAGGCCAATAGGTTTTTATATAGAAAAATATATTTTTTTAGTTTATTTTAAGAACCACAGGTTCAAGATTTACAAACAATACTTTAAATGAAAGTTATTTCACTCAGGTATTCTAGGAACTTTGAATAATCACAATAGCATGTACAGTTTTGACAAAAATGGCAATAAGCTATTTTAAAAGTGGACACTGTGCAAAAATCAACAGTTCCTGGGGGAGGTAAGTAAATGTTAAGTTCACAGGTAAGTAAAACACTTACAGGGTTCAAAGGTGGGTCCAAGGTAGCCCACCGTTGGGGGTTCAAGGCAACCCCAAAGTTACCACACCAGCAGCTCACGGCGGGTCAGGTGCAGAGGTCAAAGTGGTGCCCAAAACACATAGGCTTCAATGGAAATAGGGGTGCCCCGGTTCCAGTCTGCCAGCAGGTAAGTATCCGCGACTTCGGAGGGCAGACCAGGGGGGTTTTGCAGGGCACCGGGGGGGACACAAGCAGACACAGAAAGTACACCCTCAGCGGCACAGGGGCGGCCGGGTGCAGAGTGCAAACAGGTGTCGGGTTTTCAATAGGAATCAATGGGTAGACCCAGGAGTCTTTTCAATGATGCAGGCAGGCACAGGGGGGGCTCCTCGGGGTAGCCACCACCTGGGCTAGGCAGAGGATCGTCTGGGGGTCGCTCCTGCACTGGAGTTCGGTTCCTTCTGGTCCTGGGGGCTGCGGGTGCAGTGTTGGTTCCAGGCGTCGGGTCCCTTGTTACGGGCAGTCGCGGTCAGGGGAAGCCTCTGGATTTCCTTTGCAGGCGTTGCTGTGGGGGCTCAGGGGGGTCGTCTCTGGCTACTCATGGACTCGCAGTCGCCGGGGAGTCCTCCCTGTAGTGTTGGTTTTCCGCAGGTCGAGCCGGGGGCGTCGGTGCAGAGTGGAAAGTCTCACGCTTCCGACGGGAAACGTGAAGTCCTTAGCGTTGCTTCTTTGTTGCAAGAAAGTTGCAGATTGTTGAACAGGGCTGCTGTTCACGGGAGTTTCTTGGTCCTTGGTTGCAGGGCAGTCCTCTGAGGCTTCAGAGGTCGCTGGTCCCTGTTGGATGCGTCGCTGTTGCAGTTCAAAGTTGGGAGACAGGCCGGTAGGGCTGGGGCCAAAGCAGTTGTCGTCTCCATCTTCACTGCAGGGCTTCAGGTCAGCAGTCCTTCTTCTGGTTAAGGTTGCAGGAATCTAGTTTCCTAGGTTCTGGGGGTTACCGCCATGGTCATCCACCACTTCTCCACTCCGACTGCCAGGGCGGTGACGACCGCTGGGCTGGAGACTTCGGTCTCTAGCCCGGCGTCCATCACCAGACCGCCGGCGGTATCAGGACCCTGCATACCGCCATGGATTTCGGGTGGTTTGGAACCGCTACGAAATCCATGGCGGTAGGCACTATCAGTGCCAGGGAATTCCTTCCCTGGCACTGATAGGGGTCTCCCCCACCCCTCTCCCCACCCTGAGTCCTCCCCTCACATCCCACCCCCCGACACCCCCCAGAGGTGGCAGGACCCCCCCTCCCCACCCCCAACATGCACATACACACACACCCTCTCCACCCCCACCCCCAACATGCACATACACACACACCCACATGCACACATACACTACAACACATACCCGCACACATACAAACAGACATGCACACAGACCGACCCGCACACATTTCCCATACACACAACACCCTCCTGCATGCATACACGCACTCACACACCTCCTCTACATACTCACACGCACACTCCCATGCACGCACACAACACACAACACACAACACCTCCCCACCCCCCTCCCCTAACGGACGATCAACTTACCTTTTCTGTTGATCCTCCGGGAGGGGATGGGATCCATGGGGGCTGCTCCACCGCCAGCACCCTGTCACCAGAACACCGCCACACTGAATCATGGGACGTGATTCGGTTGGCAGTGTTCTGATGATGGGCGGTGGAGGTGGAGCAACCGCCACTTTCCCGCCAACCGCCAGTATGGCTGCTGGCAGCTCTCCGTCCAAAAAAGGACGGAGGGCTGCCAGCAGTCATAATACGCCGTGCAGAAAACCGTCTGCACTGGCGGTCTTCAACACAGCGGTACCTCAGAGGTCTTTACAAAAGACCGCCGAGGTCGAAATGAGGGCCTAATAAGCTTATGAGAATAAGCCCCTCAATACGACCCTGGTGGTCTTAAGACCACCAGGGCCGATGTGGCGGCCGGACTGCCGCCAATGTGGTGTACCGACATCCACAATTATGACCGTGGTGGTTGCGCCATCGTCGGAGGTGGTCTTAAGACCATCAGGGCCTCTGTGGCGGCCGGAATGCCGCCAATGTGGTGTACCGACATCCACAATTATGACTGTGGTGGTTGCGCCATCGTCGGATTGCCAGCACCGCACTTCTCCTCCACTGGAGGGGCTCACGGTACTGGCAGTCCTGATCCGACACCCCTCTCCACCAGCTTTTACATGACATTAGCACTACCATGTAAAGGCTGGCGAAGATAAGGTGCAGGGGTCCCCATGGGGGCCCCTGCACTGCCCGTGGTTTGGAGAAGTCATTATGTAGTTGGACCATTCGTGTTGATCAGTGTCCACTGCATACCTTAGGAATCCCTGCACTTAGAGTCCAGGAATTGATCGGGGTCTCTAGGGGCACCCTGCTCATGCAGGGGTACCCTCACACTTAGAGACATGCACCCTGCCCTTGGGCTGAAGGGGCTACCATAGAGGTGACTTGCAATGACCCAGTGAAGTGACCGGCAGTGAAAAGGTACATGCACCGTTTCATGCAGGATGCAATGGAGGGTGTGGCATAATACATGCTGCAGCCCATGGGTAACCCCTGGTGCACCAATGCCCTGGGTACCTAGATGCCATATAGTAGGGACTTAAATGGGTGCACCAGTATGTCAATTGTGGGTGTAAAGGGTTATCAGCAGCCACATTTAGGGGAGAGAGCATTGTCAGTGGGGTCCTGGTTAGCAGGATCCCAGTGAACTACAGTCTAAACACACTGACTTCAGGGAAAAAGGGGGGGTTAACCATGCTTGAAAGATGACACGTTCCTACATTATATACAACAATTATTGAAAAACTATATCTTAACAACAATATTAAAAACAACACTTAAAATAATATTCTTACTTTCGATATTACTATCCACAATATTTCTGACATCACAATATTCTTGACATGATATTTTTGTTTCACAATATTTTTTCTTCACTATTTTGTCTAAACACCCAGTAGGGTCCCATTATGTATTGATTTTCCTAGTTTCTGAGTAACTTCCTTTCCCCCCAATTTTATTTCAATTTTTATTTCATCACCATTGCCATTTGTAATTATATCTCTGTTTTTGCATAAACCCCTTGAAAGCCTGTTTCCTCTGTTGATCACACTGCAGCACAGAAACCACTACCTTACACATTGTAGGTGATGCCCTCCTCACCACTGATGTAGATGCCTGCCTGCTACTATTGCCGGACCTCTCAGCCACGTTCAACACCATTGATCCGGCCACAATCAGCCACACCTTGAAGTCTCAAATGGGATTCACTGGCAACATCCTTCATTGGTTCTCCTCTTACCTTTCCAACATCACCAGTTCATTCATGTGGGTGCCTCCACGTTCCAGAGGAACCTGCAGAGACCCCCACGGGTCCTTACTGTCCCCACCATCTTCAGTCTCTACATGGAGAACCTTGGTGCTCTACTCACAGATAACAGCATCAGGATTCACCAACATGGAGGTGGTACACAACTCTACTGGAAGGGCTTCTCTACTGCAGACACCAGTGCCTCAAGGACACTTGTGTGGCTTTTAATTCAACTTGAGTCCACACTGGAATTTGGGGAGAGCACATCAGTGCATACCCTTGCAACAGCTATAAAACTTGGGCACACAACTGGAATGAAGACCTCCGCCATTTGTACGTCTGGCTAGACAGATTGTAGGGAGAGGTTTTGACACTTGGCCTGTCGGAGCCAGATCATTGCCCCACTAAAGATTGAGTGCCTTATTAAGAGTTTAGAGGTCCCCACAACAGGGACCGGCAAACGCGTGGGTAGAACACCACCGCGTTGGCGGTGGCATCCCCCTCTGAGCCTATTACAATGTTTCCCCCTGGGCTGCCCGGCGGGAACAATGCTACGATGTTGGTCTCTGCTCCCTTAAGGGAGTGGAGGCAAATACCGTAGCACATAGCACCCTCGGAATGTGCACTGTCTGCAAAACAGACAGTGCACATTCTGACGGTGCTGGGCAGGGGGGCCCCTGGCACTGGCCGTCGGCCAGCCTTCTCATTGCGGGGACCCCGCCATGAGAAGGCTGGTGGAAAACTGAGATGAACTCAGTGTCGCCCTGGCTGAGTACAACTTAGACCACCGTTGGACCATCAGGAACCACGTTCCCAGCAGAGATGGTGGGCCCCTGTCAGGTCCGCCCACCAGGGTTGTAAAGTGGCAGTCGGATCACCACAGTTGCAGTGGTCCGACCGTCACCGCGAGGCTGGTGTTCCTTGGACCGCCAGCCTCGTAATGAGGCCCTAAGATCTGCATTTCACAGCCCCATGGCAAACAGGATGGAAATTTAGGGAAGGCAACTGTTGGGGAATCCTTTGAACCTCCCTCAACTTCAAAGGCACACTAAATTATAACTGCTGGTGCCACACTCCAGCAAACTAGAGATACGCTAGCGGAGACATAGGACCGGAGTTACCAGACGGCATCATGCACACTGCCACAGGATTCTGTTGTAAACCAGGAGTAATTACTGCCAAGGGAATGGACAGCACACTCTTCCTAAACTGTGGTTGGCCTGGTCAGATTGCCTGCTTCTGCGTAGCACCCCAGAGTGTGCTCTCCAAAGGCTTGTCCGCTTACCCCTGTTCTCTTGTGGAGGTCTCAGGGACGTCAAAGACCTCTTGCGAGGACCTACACCTTCGACCTGTGTCATCTGGAGAGCAGCGTCCTCTTAAGTGCCCACATTGTCTGCTAGGTGTTACCTGGTTGTAGGGGTGTGAGCGTGGATTTAAGTATTTCACCTGGAGACCGGATTTGCCTAGTGTGGAGTCTCCAAAGTACTGCCCGCATTCAAGGAGTATGGCCTTCCATTGTGGGACCACGACACACATAAGCGTGTTCTCTGCATGTCCACATTGCTGCTATCGTGCTCTGGGGTGCTCTCTACAATTGTATGATACTGAATTGTGGTAATAGCTAGGGTGGGTCTCATGCTGACAACATTTTGGCACCACATGAGAGTGCTGATTGGGAAAGTATAATTTTTCTCATGTGTCCATGCTGCAAATGCTACAAACACAATTGGGCCTAGTACTGCTAGTAACATTGCTAAATGTGATTTGTGCCCGGATTTACATGATATTCATGTTGTATTAACTAATGTGTATGTTGAATACAATTGTTTTTTTTACATACACCACGTGTGAAGTCTCTTTTGTGACGCTCAGTGTATTTGTTGTGTGGTAGTGCTGTGCCAATGCTTTACACATTGACCCTGTGATAAGGCGGACTGCTCTACGCCAAGCTACCCAAGGGAAGCGCAGGTTATACAGTGAGTGTGACGGGGTTCTGCCTGGCTCGGGCCTCACCTCAACCAACCAGAACATGCCGCCTCCAACACTTATTAATTTAAAAAACGTTGGCAATTTTTCAGAAAATCCTCTCCAAGAACTCCTATGTCCTCAGTGTTGTAGGGTGGCCCCTGGTACCAAAAAGAGAGAGAGGATGAGAGGCTGAAAACCATATCCTGAAAAACAAACCCCCTTTTTTAAACCTACGGCTGAATCACGTTGGCATCGGGTGGGGGCAGAAAGAGTGAGCCAGGGCTTCGATTAAAAGAATGACTGACGATTGACACATACATGCCTGCTATGGCATTGCATCACCAGAGAATGATTATTTTAGTGAAGCTGATGAAAACACCACTAATAATCTATTTCAATGTCTGACCATGTGAAGGTAACGACCAGAGCGTGCTTAACCTACCCTGGATGAGCCATGAGCTTTGAAGAGTCCCCAGAGCCGGAAGTAATAACATTTCCCCAGCAGCTCTGCATCACTCACTGAACTGGCTTCAGTTCAGCACTGAATAAAGGCCTCAATCTCCCTTCAAATGCACTGTCTGTGATGTGGCAGACATTGTAGACCATTGTGCGTGTTGTAGGCGGTGTGTATGCAAAACAAAACGTGGTTAATGTGCTATTCTGTCAAATCTGTCTAAAGCAGTGCAGTCACAATTTAATTTAAAAGAATAAGAGGCATATTTATTTTGGTTTGCCTTGCACTTGTGCCACACAAGGGGGTGCAAGGGTGACACAAAACCTGAGTCAGATATATCAAGTCATGCAAGGCCACCTTGTGTGGCCCTGAGTGACTTGATAAATCTAGAGCAACGGAAAGCAGCACAAATCGCGGCCTTGCTTTACTCTCAATCAATCAATCAGGAATTTGTAAAGCGCACTACTCACCCGTGAGGGTCTCAAGGCGCTGAGAAGGGGAATGGGAGAAGGTGGGAGGATGGTGCTGCTACTGCTCGAACAGCCAGGACTCGAGCACTCTGCCCCAAGGAGGCGTTCCATGGGTGGAGCATGAGTGTTCCCGTGCATCCTCCCACAGATTTTGGGGCATTCCCAGATTTGCCATGACTGATAGATTTGGAAATGTGTCCAAATGCAACACCTTCTCGGGGGAGACGCAATAATGAGAAATATCTTACTTTCTCCTCATTTTTTCCTCTTTGTGGTGGTCCTTCACCGCCAATAAGAACAACACCAACTAAGATTGTAGATCTTGATGCTTATTTATTGTAAAGAGCTGCCACTTCAGCAATGTCGCACAGCCAGCTAGAAACTTTTCCTCCGACTGACATTAAATCGAAACCCAGAATTCTGCACATTATCTATACAAATTCGAATGCATGACTTCATACCAGAACCAAACACAGTATGTGTCACGAACTCTACATTTACTTTTCCCCATAAAAATAACTAAAATAAATATAGCACTAGCAAACAAAAACAAAATGAAACTTAAAACAAACATTATCAGCAGAAATATAAATTATACCAAACCACACATATTTAACAGGGAGCATTTCAATACCAGCATCTTCCCCACAAACCGATCATGAACCACAGGTTACTTCCTGTACCTGTGAGGAATCTGTTTACAACAGCCACTCCTGGGACCCCCAAAAATGTTTTTCTTCAGCCCTCGGATTCACACACCACACTTCCCTTACTCCCAACAACTGAATCAAGAACATTGGAATCTCCATTCAACATGTCCGATTTGGTTGCTTGTCTAGATCTAACCACTCTTGCCACATTCCTCCAATTTGTACCATTGGCTCTAACTGCATTGTTGTACATTTTTCCATTACAAACGGTCCACCAAACTTTTCTCCACCCGTCCTACCGTAACCACCTTTGTTAATAAACAAACTGTAAATGACACACAATTTAGCATCCCTCACAAGATTTTGATTGTCAAAATCTTTCTTTTGTTTAATTTTAGCTTCAGCCACATTCCTCCTTCCTTTGCACCCCATTCATCCACCTCTACACCAAACTTCACTCACGTACTCATCCAACTGGGGCATACTTTGGTGGCTGGTTTCCTACCCCTCAGCATTTCAAATGGAGAAATGTGGGTAGCAAATTTGTGGACTGGTTGACAATAACATTGACCTCACTTGTTGTTGATAACCCACTGAACACAATGTACTAGCATCCGATTTATGCATTCGACTTGACCATTACTTTGGGGATGGTACAGGGACTTCTTTAAATGCGATTTAAGAGCTCTAGTCACCTCTTCTTTGACAAATTGAATCCATTAACCAAAAAAAGGAACCGAGGATATCCCTCCAAAAGGAAAACTTCTCTAAGGAATTCAATTACCATCTTAGCATTCGGTTCTGGTACAATTTTACTTGTGGCCACTTGGTTTATAAGTCCATCGCTACCAAGCAAAATGAAACTGACCTGGTAACCTATTGAATGGACCAACCAGGTCTACGCATACTTTCTCCCAATTTCTAGATGGGAAATCAATAGGCTGCAGTGGAGTTTTCCTTACTTCCAAACCCTACTCACCCTTCTACAAAGCGTATTGACCTACAAAGCAATTGACCTCTCTGTCCATTGAAGACCACCACAATGTTTGTCTCAATTGTATTTTCCTGAAAGTAGCACCCAGATGAGCCTCATGAGCAATCTTTATGAACTTTAATCTTAACCCAACCGGAAGTACTAACATTTCTCCCCTAAGAAGAAGACCGTTTGTCAACTGATAATTCCTCAGATACGTTCTAGAATGGCCGACACGGACTAAGGAGAGATTTTTCTGAAGGCCAACCCTTAGAAATGCAAGACATAACCTCTTTCATAACTCCATCCAACTCTGTTTCTTCAAGCTCAAACACAGCAATCAAACAATTCTCATCCATAACATCCTCCTTGCCCCCCATATCATCAACTTGAAGATCAAAACTAGACAGAACATCTGCAAGAACATTCTTGCCCCGTGGATATGCACAGTGTCACGATGGAACAGTAATAATTTGAAATTCTACAAGTCTGATCTTTGATCTTCTCACCAGATAAGATAGCAGCCAGAGGTTTATGATCTGTTTTTACAGTGAACCTCACACCTCAAATATAGGGTTCAAATTTTTTAATGGCCCACCAAGCCAGTAATCACTTTTCTATGTCACTTCCTGCACAAAAACAATCCTGCCTGTAACACAGGCACCCTTGCCCCATGGTGCAAGATTGCCTGCATTAGCACAAGCAAGTACATTGTGCACCACCACAAGGAAAGGGCAGAAATGCACTGTATCATGTTAAATATCGTCCATTTCTGGAATTTCCATTTCACGCAGGGCGGCAGGGTGGCTTGCTGCCCTGTGTGAAATAATGATACATCTGTCCCTATCTTCTAACTATTGTACTGATTAACATCTGAACTGTACAGACCTTAATTTTAAAAAGAATGTCAGAAGCCCTGCCTTCTGCCTTGCGCAAACCCTTAGCTACATTTTGTTTTGCAGTTTTATATAGCGCTGAGTCGGCTCAGAGGTACTGGAGCACTTTACATGAGCACCAGTTACATTACTTCACGTCTCATTCATTTATTTAGGCAATGGAAAGTTAAGTGATTTGCCCATAATCACAAGAAGTTGAGCCAGCGCCGACAATAGAGCCTTCAAATTCCTTTCAGTTTCATTTTTTCATCATTTGTTTTGAGAGCTGGTTATGTGTGCACCACTGTTAAGATATGTGTGCACCACTGCTAACATAAGTGTGCACCACTATTAACACATCTGTCAGGAAAAACCCAAAGCAAAGGGCTGCTGCTGTGATTTTATAAACTGGGCAGCAGGTGGCAGTCTATGCTTGTGAGATGGATTCTTATTAGGGTGTTTCCTGGAAATCTTGGGCTGTTGTGAACTCTCCCACCAAATTCGAACTGTAAAAGGAGGTGAACCAGCCTGTCAGAAGAGGGGACAGAGCGCAGCGCCTCATAGCCCCCCACACCCTCTTCTTCAGGGCCCTGCGCTCATGCACCATTTTAAACAAAGCTTGCCTAATTTACTAATGAGGAGGCAGCTAACATGAGGGACCTGGGTTCATATGTTCAAGCCATTTTTTCAGTTGGAAATGTTGCAATTAGGTATTTGGAAGAGGCATGTTTAGGGTGCCCCTTCCTAATACCAACTCTGAATGGGATGTATGAATGTTTTACGACCGAATTATACAATATATTCATATTTTACAGACCCTTTGAACAAGGTGGTAACCCATTTGTAAATGGGAAGGGGTCTTCAAGGGATCCTTCCCTTTGAGAATGAAAAATAAATTAAGAGCAGGCAGTGGTTCCACAGATCACTATCTACTCTTAAATAAGCATTGGTAAATGCATTACATTGATTAATAATAAGCTGTTTTTTAATGTAAGTTGTAGCTTGCTGAATAGTTGTGCAATATAAGTTACTGAAAGTCTGCTTATGTGTTATTTTTTTTTAAGAAAGGTAATATAGTGTGTTGTTAATGGTGTTTTTGAAAGTGGGGAGATTGGGTAAATGAGTTAGTACTACGATAAAAGTTATTTACCTGATAAGTAGGCTTGAAATTGGTTTAGTTATGGGGAGAATAGGTAAAGGGTGGTTAAAAAAACAAAAAAGCATTGCATATGCGCTAGTTATTGTAAAACCGAAAAAACTACATTAAGAAATCTGGGCGCGTGTATAATGCTTTTGAGATGGCAGGGCCACTTTCATTACATGGAACAGTCCAGGGAATGTTTTTGATGTGGCCGGTTCCCATAGCAATGACACTGATAGGAACTCACACACCTGCTGCCAACATTATCTAAAAAATCGTTCCAGTGGCTATATTTTAAAAAACATAATCGTAATTATGAAATCTGTATTCTTTATGTTAGTACATCTGGCCCATGTTTCTTTAATATGATAGGTAGGTCCTCATCACATGGAATCTCTCCCTGAAGTTGTTGACCGGTGCCCCACAAAAACACCTGGCGCCTGTCAGCATGCGATCAAGAGACCAGGCAGTATTAATTTCAATGAGCCACAAGACTAGAAACAGAGAAAAAAAACTTTCTTGAGTTTATATGTAACGCTCTCCCTTTGTGATGCTCGACTTCACCCTCAGGTCTGTGGTCTCCATAACAGCCCCTGATAAGTTCTTCTTAGCCTTGTACTCCTGCTGGAGGAGAGATGGTCTGGTGGTCTGTGGTTCCTGTGCAAGGACTTCTGACAGTCCAGCTGCTGCACATCACTAGATCCCCTTGTATTTTCGGTATTCGCAAAGGTAAGTTACAAGAAGTATCTTTACATCCTCACTCGGGCGGAATCTCCGCCCTGAGTGCAGAGATTCCACTCCACCACCGGAGTGTACTCTCCACAACTGAAGTGGATTGTCCACAATCAGGGTGGATCTCCACCCCAATTGTGGAGATTCTGCTCTGAATGCAGAAATTCCACCCTGAGGCCCTCATTACAAGTTTGGCGGTCTCGGTGGCGGTCGCACCGCTGTGGCCCCGGTGGTGCTGATCGCCATATTACGGGCACGGGGGAGGCACCCGTCAGAACACAGCCAACTTGCGACCCGAAAGGCCACTGTGGATGGACTGCCGCGGCAGGCGGTAGGCATCTCCAGGCCGGTGAACAGGCTGTTTCCAACGTCCGTATTATGAGTCGGCACACCACCAGGATTTTCAGGGCGGTCACCCCGCCACTTAAACCCTGGCGGTCACGCACCTGGGGACAGAAATATCAATATCTGTGACCCCACACACCCCCTTACATCTCCACACATATGCACACAAGCACACCCCAGACACATGCACGGCAGGCCTCCCACATCCCCCACTACAGTCGACCCACTTACCTGACAGCCACACTGCAGGCCACGTCGAGGGGGTCTTCTGAGTGGGGGGAGACGGCGGCCGTGACGACCGCCACATACCTGACCGTCACCCCGCCATCATAGATCGTCATGTACCCCAGTACCCCCCTTAATGCAATGCGATCATATTGGACATTGCACTGCGGTGCATACCGCCACGGCTTCACCGCCATGCACCGTGCTCAAAAGTGGCTCGTAATATGGCAGTCGGAAGGCTGTTGGTGAGGAGTGGCTGATGGTCAGTCACTCTTCCGCCGTCGGTCAGCCTGGCGGTGTTGGATTACGGCATGTTTTATGACAGATTTTGCTTTCTGTCTTGTAATTCGGCAGTCACTGTACCACCACCACTGGCAGCCTGGTGGTGGGTTTTTGCCTGGCGGTTCGGCCCAAAAACCGCCAAAGTCGTAATGAGAGCCTGAGTGTGGACGTAAAGATACTGCTCATAACTTACCTTTGTGAATACTGAAAAGTAGTAAAGTTAGACTTTTTTCGTCTAAACTTAGACAAAAAAGTCTAAGTTTACCTTTGTGAATCAGGCTCATTGTCTTTTTAAGGGTTGCTCTAGTTTATTGAGTCAGGTCTCCTCCTTAGCTGGTCTAGTGACGTCATAGACATTGTATTTTCTTGTTCCCAAAGCCTACTATGTTTCTACATAGAAACATATGGCAGGTGCGCTCCTAACTGTTTGTTTCTACATAAAAGTCTAGGT
Source organism: Pleurodeles waltl (assembly GCF_031143425.1). Taxonomy (NCBI): domain Eukaryota; kingdom Metazoa; phylum Chordata; class Amphibia; order Caudata; family Salamandridae; genus Pleurodeles; species Pleurodeles waltl. The sequence goes on along the minus strand of NC_090450.1, from coordinate 1,007,669,296 downwards.
AGTTTTTCTGTGGTGCCTACTTTTTTTAGGTTAGCGCCTGGTGGTGTAATCAGCGAGTGTCACCCTTAGTAAGGTGGTCTTACAGGACATGCTGAACTAGTCTCACTGGACAACTAATGCATTTCTTCTTTCCTGGATGAATTCATCCAATCAAGAGGGCACCTGCAGAGTTCTCCTTTGCACCCATTTTTATGCCAGTTCCTTTGGTAAATGACCACCTCCTCTGTTTTGTTGCAATCTGGCTAGATTGGGACATTGTTTGCCACCCGCTTCCCTGAGACATGCATTGATTGGTGGAAATTCTGTGAATTCTTTCCTCTGTAACATTTGTTGGGCCTGTGGTTGTCCTGGGGTTTCTTTATGGCATTGAGCACAGATGGTTATTTTAGGTCGGCCTAGAGACAGCTTTAGATGTGCGACAGTCTTTTGTAATGAAGAAAAACCATACATAAATAAACAGAGGGCTTTCAGTTCAGCATTATTCAGTCATTTGCTTTGTTGACAGTGTCAGTCACATTTTGGACCATCCCAAAGGGCAGTCATTGGCTGACTGAAGTGCCTGTCAAGTTGAATGCAGTAGTTTGGCCAGAAGGAGGTTTACCCAGAGAGGAGACTGTAGGCTCTATACAAGGGATACTAAAAGTATAGCCTGGGGGTCGCATGCAGCCCTCATAACCTTTAATTGCGGCCCCTCATGAACAGCAGTACTGGGCTCCTGTCTACTTGTCAGAGCAGGAACATTAAGAAAGCGGTAAAACAGGCATAATTTATTTACACATTAACTTAAGTAACTACAGTAGAGTGTTGGTGGCAGCCAGAAGTCACATAAAGCCTCAGTTTCTTGTCTGCATCACCACAACCCTTGCCCTGCTGGCATAGGGGCGGCCCTCGGGCATGTCACAGACATTACTTTGTGGCCCCTGGGGAAATGTTTGCTAGTACCCATGCTCTATCCCATCGAATGTGCCTCAAAGGTCACATAAACCACTTTAAGCACACCTGCTGCCGAAGAGGTGGAAAAACACACACATTAGGCTCTAGCCCGGGAAGTCACTTCTGCCTGAGGCTTCTTTAAATATAATTCTTGTTATATATCGTTGCGTTCATCACCTCCAGTAAACACTCGTACAGATCAAACACATTATTCTGTTTATACAAAATATTGAATTAATTAGCTGGTGAGATTAGCTGATTGTTTTACTACCGGTAAGTAAAAAAACACTTTTAAGTGTATATTGTGTGCATCCTTGTGGGTGAGAATGTGCTTATGGAGAAGAGTGTGTGTGCATGAGTGAATGTGCGTTTGTGTAAGCATGTGTGTGTCAGTGGGTGAAAATAAAGACAAAATGGTGTGTAATGTCAGTTGAGCTACCCCTGGCATTTTAGTGAATTGTCGACCGTGGGACACCTCGAGGCTGGTGTTGTGTAGCGTTGATGCATAAGACGCTGCAAAACACACGCGGCATAAATAAACACACAACACCAGGCCTTCGGTTAACAACCAGTCAGATGGGGGATCAGTGCTCACTGCCGTCCCGCCTTTCACTGACTCCCCCCACTGACCTATCTTTATTTAAGTACTTGGCCCCTGTGACCAACAGGGTCATCACATGGGGCTCGCGCATGAGGGGATTCGAGCTGACCTCCTCTCCAGCTGAGCATCACATAATGGTAGTGCCCGCGACCAGTTACATCACTGGCGCGACACCACATTCATCCACAACAAAGAAAAATGACAAACAGGTAATGCTATCAGCTTCTGGTCAAAGAATGGTACGCCAAGTGTAAGTTCACACCAGATGGTCTTGTAACTTCTGTGAGGGAGCTGGATTAACCCTCAAGGCATACCAAGTGCATGTGGATCTGTCGGCGTTGGCCGGAGGGTGTCCCATCATCCAGAACTTTCTCAGAAAAGTCGGGGACTGACCCAGGGGTACTAGATGAGGCTAAGGGACAGTCGCAAGAGTCACGATCATCATCCGACAATGAACCCCTCTCTTCACCCCCTTCCAAGGAAGGGTATTACTTCTTGAACATGGAGATATTCCTGGTGACCATGGAAGTTCCTCTTCGGGCAATGACCATGGTTCCACTTCTCCGCACAATGACCCAGGGATGCTGATCAAATTCTAAGCAAAATTTGCTCCTCTCCGACTGCGCTTTCAGTAGTACTGCATCTCCTACTCCTGAATCAGAAACCTTTGCATACCGCTGGCAACTAGCGTGTTGGTTCCGCTTGACTCATCGTTGGTGCACATGGAAGTCATTTATTGTTCCAGATTTCCAGTGACGATGATGGGGTATGGAGTCAACCACTACCCTCCCTAACAACACATGAGCTGGGGCCTGCCCGGTGGTGGAATGAGGAGTCTGTTGATAATTACTCAGAATGGAATATATGGCGTATTCCACAGGTTGCCCATCAGCAGAGGCAATTTGGATGACTTTGTTCAATGTCATCATAAAATGTTCAACTTCTCCGTTCGCTTGGGGCCAATAGGGTGTGATTCTTCTGTGTCGGATGCTGGTGGCTTCAAAGTAGGACGCTGGTTCCTGGCTTTGAAAGAGAGGGCCATTATCAGTCCGCAGCTCTGCAATGATACCATGGGTTGCAAGAATCTTCTCAATCTTTGGAATCACAGCATCAGCTGTCAGGGATGAAATTATCTCTAGTTCGGGGAACTTAGAGTAATCATCAATCATCACCAAGGTGTGTCTACCATCAGGGAGGCTCCTAAAGTCTAAGCTTGCCTATCCCCAGGGTTGTTGTGGTCCAGTCTTGATTTCTGTCGGTACAGGCCTGCTGGGTTCTCCTGACTCCTGGCACCATTCACAGGAGTGCACAAGCTCCTCAACCTTTCCATCCATCAAAGGGAACCAAACCTTGGTTCGTAGTCAATTCTTTGTCTTGACCATCCCTTGGTGCCCATTATGGACAATTTGGACCACTCTGTCAGCAAGGGAAGAGGTAATAACCAGACGAGGACCCCTTAACAGGCATCTATCCGGATAGACCAACAGCTCTTGCCTAACATGGTACAAGCTCTCTAATATCCACTTGAATTCAGGCGTAAGTGCAGACATCTGTTTCTTTACGGCATGCCACTGGTTGGTTCATGTATCCTGTATGGCCTTTTGGAGGCAATCATCTTGTCTGGTGGCTAGAATGATGGCTTCTGCCAAAACGGTCAATGGTCCTGACCTTTCAGATATATACCTTACATCCTCCTCAACCTCTTGGGCATCATGCCCTTCCTTTGGAGTAGCCTCCCGAGGGTGACGGGAACTGTAATCTGCTGGGTTGTTGGAGCCCAGCCGGTATTCTAGGCGACACCTATAGTTTTGCAGCTGGAGTAGCCATTTCTCGATTCGTGGAGGTGGCTTAGAGGCAGTTCCATTGAACAGGGGAATGAGAGGCTTGTGATCCATGGTAACCACGAATGGTTGTCCATATACATAGAGATGGAGGTGTTTGCAGCCCCAGTGCACTGCAATGGCCTCCTTTTCAATTTGCGAATATCTTTGTTCAGTGTCCGTTAGTGACCTACTTGCAAAAGCTACCGGTGACCACTCCTGGTTATCTTGTCTCTGGAGCAGCACTACTCCTAATCCCTTCGGGCCAGCATCGACAGCTTTCCTGTTTCCCTTTGAGGGTCAAAGTAGCGAAGAATGGTGGGTCCTGACAACGCATCATTGGTGGCTTCGAAGGCTGCCTGTTGAGCAGACCCCCAGAACCATGGCTCTGTTGTCTTTGTTAAAACTTTGAGGGTATGAGTCAATGAGGAAAGGTCATTAAAGAATCAGCCGCAGTAGTTGACCATTCCGAGGAAACGTCAGACTTCGGTGACCGTTGTGGGAGGAGAAGCTGCCTTGATGTCTTGCACCTTGCTTGGGTCTGGCACTATCCTCTCCAAGAAGAACACCGACCCAAAGAATTGGATCTTTTGTGTGAGAAACTCACATTTCTGGCGGTGGAGCGTCAACCCTGAGTCCTTTATCCATTGGAGCATCCTTCGGAGTCGGGCATGGTGTTCTGGAATTGTCTTTGCATGAACTAGAATATCGTCACTGACGTTCATGACCCCAGGAAGGTCAGCAAGGAGCTTATGGATTACATTCTGAAACGCTTTGGCAGCGCTGGATATGCCAAAGTTGAGTCTCTTGTAGCACTGGAGTCCAACATGAGTCGAAAATGTTGTGATGTAGCGCGACTCTTCCGCAAGAACTAGTTGGTGGTATCCCAAGCATAGATCTAGCTTGGAGAACCAGCAGGCCCCACTAAGGTCACTGATCAAGTCATCAATGGTGGCGGTTAGATGGCTTTCGCACTTGATGGCGACATTGGGGAGCCGTATGTCCATGCATATTCGCACTTCTCCTGGGTGCTTCGGTTTTCGCAGAACTACAATCGGCGACACTCACGGTGTGGACCCAGAGACCCTTTTGATGATGCCAGCAGATTCAAGTTTGTCCAGTTCCTTCTCCACCTGCAGTCGGAGGTGAAAAGCTATGTGGCAATGTCTGAGTGCTACTGGCTGTATGGACTTGTCTATATGTAGTCGTATCTCTTTGTGGCGCAGACAGCCTATGCCGTTGAACAGTTCCTGGAATTGTTGTAGGATATCAGCAATGCATTCTTAGTGTGCCCCAAAAGCAAATGTAACAAGTCCTAGGGCTTCGGCAGTCTGGCATCCTAACAGCATTCTGTGCCCTCCTTCAGCCACATACACAGGAGTATTAACCTAGTAGGGTCCATTAGCGATGGATGTTTCAAACCGGCCTCTGAGTGCGAAGGGGGTGTTCTGTCCGTAGGCATACACTTTCATGTTGGTGGCTTTTAGGTTGGGGGCAGGACTCATCTGGCGATATACGTCTGCTACTAATAGAATAATTGAAGCTCCTGTGTCAACGACAGCAAGGGTAGGATGTTCACCTACTCATATCTGGCATCACGGGAGCTGTTTTGAGGATTGGCTGGCTGCTCCTATCATGAAGAGAGAGAGTGTCACGTGGTCTTCAGTGTTGTAGTCGTCCATATCACTGCTTCTATCTGGTTGGCTCATGGCTGTATTGACAGTGTTGCTTTCCGGTGGTGGTTTGATGGATCTACACACTTTTACAAAGTGATTGACTTTCCCACATCCTGCTTATCTCTTCCCTCGTGCTGGGCAGTCGGAGGGTTTATGTTGAGGCCCCCCACTGTATCTACAGGATCTTGGTGTCCTGCCAGTGTTTCTTGGTCTTGTCTGGTTGGGAGACTGCATCATAGCACTGACCGGCTCTTCTTTCACTGGTCTTTGGAGTGCCGCTTCCATATGGGATGCTTTAGCTTTGGAGAGTTCCTTAGTGCACCCCATCATAAGGATGTCAGTTAGTGACCTCCCAGATTCTTCGAGGATTCTCTCTCTGAGCTTCACTGAGGCACATCCCTGGATTATCTGACCCCTCATCTCTTCAGTTTAATTTGCAAACATGCAGGTTCTAGCCAGTTCTTTTGATCGCATATAAAACAAGTCAATTGATTCATCTTCTTGTTGGCGGGCCGGACAGAATATGATTCGCTCATAATCAGTGTTGGCCATGGGTTCAAAGTGCATGTTGAGGGCCACTATGAGAGTTAGGTGTTTCTTGGGGGTGGTCTCTGTAAGATTCTTTGATATTTTTTTGATGTCTTTCCCGCTAGGTGTAGTAGCATGGCTCTCTTTTAGGCATTCTCAACTCTGGTGGTCTCAAAGAAGAGTAGGACCCTTTCCACCCAGTCTTTCCATCTGGATGCTTGTGCAGACGGGGCCCCTTCGACAACAAAAGGTTCCACTGGGGGAATGTTGGGCATTTTGGAAACCACGATGTGTGAGCTTGTGTGTTCTTAACACGTGTGGCCGCAACAGTGGTGGAGTGGTGACTTCAAATGTCTCTGGCTGACTTGGTAACCCCCGCTTTCCTTGTAATGTGCCAGGAAGACTGCTTCTCTATGAGTTGTAATATAACTGTCCACTTTAATGATTTTGTTTTTTTTAGTAGAGTGTAGAATCTGATGAACTTTTACAGGATTTTTGCCGAACAGAGTGTTGAATCTGCTGCTCTCCAGCACGAGGCACCTGGGGCCGGGTGGCAGTATGGTCGCATCTTGTACAGACGGGCCGGCACGGGGACGGCCGTGTACACACTGGGGCGGGGCTGTTCAGCGCAGTGGAGGCAGCGGTGTCTTCAGCGGGAAGAGCAGGCCTCAGCTCTGGCAAACGCAGATGCCAGCCAGCAGGGGAGGATACCTTGGATGGGTGACCACATGGCACGAGCACCGCGCGGCGAAGCGCGGCCGCCAAAAGCGTGGAGTAACAGGTGGGTGGCGTCCCATCCTCGTCGCCAAGCTGTTATGTAACGTTGATGCGTGTGGCGCTGCAATACCACCTCCCACGGATGGCGTGGAGCACCCTCCCATAGCCCCAAACACTTTCTGCCCCTGACTGCAGGAATCCCCCTGAAATAAGGTGGCAAATAGCTGCAGAAAAAGGACGTAATTAACCTCCGAATAGGCATCTGCATTACATTACCAAATAATTTCCTGATGGACCCACAATTGATTTTGTAGTTCCGGTAATCAGGCCGATGGTAACCAAAAGATTCCCTGGCATGCGTTTTTCATCAATGAACTTGCAATCAGGATAATCAAAAATATACATATAATTTCACCACTAGATGTCGCTCTTTCCAAAATGTAAAACTTCAACTCAGAAAGACTAGCACTAGCAAGACCAATGGGTCTTAATTTCATGTGCTAACTGCATCATTACCGCACGTTAGCACTTTAGAGAAAAACACTCGAGAGGGATTGGGCAGGAGTGGAGAGACAGGTTAGTTGTAAAGTAGTCCTTCATATGGTACAATGCAAGCCCTGAAGTGGAGGCAGAAGGATATAGCCAATCACAGCAGGAGAGAGATAAATACTCCACTGGGCTGAGCCAAGACCTGACTGACAAAGTATGGAGCCAATGGCGGAAAAAGGGTGGTCTCAGAAAGCCAAAGTCTGAAAAGCGTAACCCAAAGTCTACTCACTGCATACTGATAGCAACAGAGCTTATGTGGCTGCCGCACACTCACAACACAGACCTAAAAACTAGTTATAAAGACATTTTTTAATGTGTGAACTAGAAAGCTGTGAAAACACTTTCCCATGATTCACTTCCACAGGGGCCCCAACAAAAGCCCCGCCCTTCACATCACAGATAGTCTGTAAGGGATGCTGGGACAGCAGGATTCAGTGTAACTGCCCAGAATAGGCTAACCACCCAGACGAGCTCTGGCTGAATGCACTCAGCCAATCAGATGCTGTATGTAAATGTGGTCAGGGCACCATCTGCCTCCCCGGACCAAGGTGTGGGGAGCCCGAACAGGTGTGTTTTACGCATGTCCATGCTTGGAAATCATTTTTTCTAGTTTGCTCTTGGAGCAAGTGTGTTTCTGACCTAATTCCGCATCACATGTGACCTAAAAGAGAGCGGAGACAACCCTGTTTATGTCCCGTGAAAATAGCTGACCTTCCATACGCACTGAGCCCAAAAATTGTGCCTCGCCAGCTTAATGAAGTGTTCCTAAAAAAAAGCATTTCAGCATCTCTCCCTCTTCATTTCTCTCTTGCTCTGATTCTACAAAGCATCCATTAGAAAGCACACAACAAAACCCTGCATCCTTCTCTCCTTACTCCCTAACAAGCAGTGGCAAACACAGCACGTACTTCTATTTGCAGGAACAATGATGTCTTTTCCTGGAACCTTAACACTAAGAGCACTTCTTTCTCAACCAAGATAGGGGTGGGTTCTGATTCAGAGGGGCGGATGTACTAAAACAGAGCACAATGCAGTGTAGCAAACAAAGGGTCAGATTTACTAACGTTTTACGCAGCAACAAAAGACTTTGCACTGCCCTGCATCATATGGACACAGCAGCACATCACACACACACACACTCAAAAGTTGCTTTGCGTTGCACAGTAGCCCTGCAGTAACAGAGCATCAGAGTGCCCTTCCTGCACCGAGGGGTGCACCATGGGTGTTCCCATGCAACCACCCAAGGATTCTGGTTCACAGGGATTCGCAAAAAAATAAATCTCTACAAGGCAGGCGTAATGTTTGAGAAAAATGTTCTTTTCTCCAAACTTTTTCAAGTTTCGATGTGTAATGTACTCTGCAGCACACATACACATTTCGAAAGGTTTTAAACTATGTCTAAGCGTAGTATTTTGTACTAGAATGATTTCCTTCCGATGTTAGCCATCACTACATGCCCTTGCACTGCAGTGCGTGGTGCAAGGCTGCCAAAGTGGGCTGACACCGAGGTACAGAGGGATAGTGCCACATCTTAGTAGATATAGGGGCTCATTCCAACTCTGGCGGGCGGCAGTAGCCGCCCGCCAGACGGGAACCGGCATTTGGCCACCATGCGGCCAAAATACCGCTGCCCCCATTCCAACATTCCCGCTGGGCCGGTGGGCGCTAACCATGTTAGTGCCCGCCGGCCCAGCGGGAATGGGGGCCACAACACAGGAGCCGGCTCCGAATGGATCCGGCGGTGTTGCGGCGGTGCGACGGGTGCAGTTGCACCCATCGCGCTTTTCACTGTCTGCTAGGCAGACAGTGAAAAGCTTCATGGGGCCCTGTTAGGGGGCCCCTGCACTGCCCATGCCAGTGGCATGGGCAGTGCAGGGGCCCCCTTGGGCCCCAGGACACCCCTTTACCGCCAGCCTCTTCCTGGCGGTGAAAACCGCCAGAAACAGGCTGGCGGTACGGGGGTCAGAATCCCCAGGGCAGCTCTGCTTGCAGCGCGGCCCTGGCGGATTCCCCAAGCCGGGGCAAAAACGGCAGATGACCGCCGGCCCCAGCAATCCGACCGCGGCTTTACCGCCGCGGTCGGAATGGGGATTGAAGCACCGCCAGCCTGTTGGCGGTGCTTCCGTCATTCGTTGCCCTGGCGGTCTTGGACCGCCAGGGTCAGAATGACCCCCATAGTGCTGTTCTGGGGTCTCCCTTTGACACAACCCAGCACACTAGCGTTAGTTGCTGTGTTGTGTTGCATCAGATGTAAGTAATGCTGCCTGAGGTATTTATGATTTTTTTTTGTCACGACACATCACGTCGCTTTCTCCACCGAGCCTTTCACACCTGTCGCAAGCCATACACAGGCCATCCCTTCTGAGTGCAAACCATTACAGGCCATAAATAAAGATGTCCTGCCTCCTGGAGATGTCCCTCTTGACCTAAACTCACTGACATTTCATGTGTAGTTTCCACTGGAATTTCCCCGCAATTCTCCAGCAAAACTCACCTTTGCAGGTGAGCCGTGTCAGCATCAAAGCATGTCCTTTCTTTCATTGTTGCTTCTCCCTTTGAAGGGCCAACTCTCCCTTTGAAGATCCAACCTTTTCTCCTCTGCTTTACAGATCCCATTCATAAGACATGTGGTCCTTGTCTGCTGATGAAAGCAGGAGAAAGCCACCGCCCTGAGTCACCCCGAACTCTTCATTGTGTGGTTAGAGCAGAAAGAAAGTGCCTTGTAACACACCTCACAGCTCCACACTTCACATCACAGGCAGATTCTTGCATTCTGTGGTTGCATCTAAGATGCTCCCATGAGCCCTGGACCTACCGCCTGGGAGCTGGAAGGGCGTGAGAGGTCCATGGACACCGGTCAATGTGAGCCTTATCCCCTCACGTGAGACGGCTGAAATGTTTAGCCCACTCCCCTCATAGCACTTTAAAGCACCTCTCGTAGTCAGGTCCTGGGGTCAGAATACGAGAAGCTGCCATCTGGTTCCTGGCTGAGCGAGGAGTGGCCGCCCGTCAGGATGGACAGATTGTTGGTGAGATAGGGTGACGTCTTCATGGTGAGGTCCAGGAACATAAGCCATCTAGCAGAAGACAGTAGAGGGTGGACAGGAAAGTTCAAGGATGTTTTGTTTCACTTTCGGACAAGTGATAAGTCACGTGGCACCTGGAGGGCTTCTGTCATGGGAGACAGACAGCAGGTTGGGCATATGTGATGTGAGTGTTGCTACTCTCCATCTGTGGGATGATAAGTGCCAAGCATGGACGTCATTTAGGGGTCGCCAGGGATCGCAGCTGTGACCTCCAGCTTGCCCTTTGCGACCCCTGGCACTGCCTTTGCAACCCCTGGCCTCAGAGGTGGCAAAATGAGTGCAAGGAACACAGGGGTAGCTCCTCCTTATGGACATTGCTTGGGGCTCCACTTCCATGTTTTCAATCAGTTTTTTTATTACATTAGTGAATAACAATATCTTAGTCACTATTAGTGTAATTAAAAAATGGAGTATAGTTAGGTGGATATGACCCTCATTGGTAGATGAGGTGAGTAAAAAACACATTTAAATGTATGTTGCATGCATGTTTGTGGGTAAGAGTGAGCTTATGTTAAATAAAGTGTGTGTATGAGTGAATGTGTGTGTATGTGTAAGTGTGTGTGTGGGTGAAAGTAAAGATGAAATGGCATGTGATGTCACTTCCACTAACCCTGGCATTTTGGTGAATTGACGTCCATGGTGCCAGGATGTGACAACTCAGGTTAAGATACTCTTGAGGCGCTCCAGCTGCATCCAGGCACTTTGAACTGTTGTTGCTCAAGATCTGGACTCGGGAAGAGCAGTTTGTCACTCAAAGGCAAGATGCTTGGCGCAGTGTGTAGATGTCTTTGGCTTTTTGAATGAGTGAGGGACCCTGGCAGGGCCGTTAGACTCCTTCACTTATGATTTAAAATGGTGGTCTTTCGCCTTCCCTTACTAGCTATCTGCCTTCCTCTCCCCAGATATTGTTGTGCTGGGTTTGGGGGTGAGGAGTTCAAATGGGTTATTATTTGTGAGATGTTAATACGTTTCATCAGTGGTCCAGGGACCCCTGGTGGTCCGCGAAGCCTTCTCAGGGGGTCCGCCACTGCTTAGAAAATTAAAGAATATTAACAGATTAGGTCCCCAGCTTTCAGTATTGATTCATTGGGGGGTCCCCGGATTGCAATTATGATTCTGTGGGGGTCCCCGGGTTTTAGTATTGATAAAGTAGGGGGTCCACAGAAGTCAAAAGGTTGGGAACCACTGCTTTACATGATGTGTGGCACACCTCCTGGGCTGGTTAAGACTGCACAATGTGTATACCTTGGACTATATGTGTCCACCTACCCTCTCTCCTCCAACAATGTGTCTGTGTCGACCCTTGGGCAATCTCAAATTACACCCCGTACGATTCAGAGTGTTGGTTGCAAACTTTAATAAAAGGATGTGATAGAAAAAAATGGTTAATGGTTTACTAGGTAACTCGAAAATAAAAACTAGAAATGTTCTTAAACCACAAACGTCCTCAGGTAGTAACATCCAAAGTCAGCAGAGATATGATTCATCGTTTCCTTTATGAATTCAGCTGTGAATGTATTGAGTTGTGTACAGTAGAATATAAAGCGGTTTCACAGCAAAGAGCAACTCAACAGGTACGGAATACCAGGGTGAGACAAACAAAAAGATGGGGTGTCCTGTTCAGCTTTCCTCTGGAAAAGAGATTCTTCAGGGGAACACTGGAGTCTAACTATTAAATCCTAATGATCTGGTTCTTTCTCTGTGACTCATTCTTTCACCAAAGCACTTCTCTGCCAGATGAAAGCGTCCTGCTTAGCAAGCACTCGGATTATTTCACAAGACACTGATACTGAAAGAGCTCTGAGCGAGGTTGTTTAGAAGGAGACATTCAGGGTCATTTCACCACAGACCAGAGATGTTCTACTCAAACACTAGGGGGGTCATTATGAGTTTGGCAGACAGAAAAGGCCATCCACCAAACTCCTGCGGTCAGTTTACCACCTCTGCGGTCCCCTTCCCACGGGCCCCATGTAGCAGGCTGGACTGGCTTGTAGAGAGTACCAAGGGGTACTTGCACCTTGCACCAGGCCCAGTTATCCCTTATTAGTGTATAGGGTGTCTAGCAGCTTAGGCTGATAGATAATGGTAGCTTAGCAGAGCAGCTTAGGCTGAACTAGGAGACGTGTGAAGCTACTACCGTACCACTTAGTGTCATATGCACAATATCATAAGAAAACACAATACACAGTTATACTAAAAATAAAGGTACTTTATTTTTATGACAATATGCCAAAGTATCTTAGAGTGTACCCTCAGTGAGAGGATAGGAAATATACACAAGATATATATACACAATAGCAAAAATATGCAGTATAGTCTTAGAAAACAGTGCAAACAATGTATAGTTACAATAGGATGCAATGGGGAAACATAGGGATAGGGGCAACACAAACCATATACTCCAAAAGTGGAATGCGAACCACGAATGGACCCCAAACCTATGTGACCTTGTAGAGGGTCGCTGGGACTATTAGAAAATAGTGTGAGTTAGCAAAATAACCCTCCCCAAGACCCTGAAAAGTGAGTGCAAAGTGCACTAAAGTTCCCCTAAGGACAAAGTAGTCGTGTTAGAGGAATAATGCAGGAAAGACACAAACCAGCAATGCAACAACTGTGGATTTCCAATCTAGGGTACCTGTGGAACAAGGGGACCAAGTCCAAAAGTCACAAGCAAGTCGGAGATGGGCAGATGCCCAGGAAATGCCAGCTGCGGGTGCAAAGAAGCTTCTACTGGACAGAAGAAGCTGAGGTTTCTGCAGGAACGAAAAGGGCTAGAGACTTCCCCTTTGGTGGAAGGATCCTTCTCGCCGTGGAAAGTCATGCAGAAGTGTTTTTCTGCTGAAAGAATGCCAACAAGCCTTGCTAGTTGCAAATCGTGCGGTTAGCGTTTTTGGACGCTGCTGAGGCCCAGGAGGGACCAGGAGGTCGCAAATTGGACCAGCAGAGAAAGGGGACGTCGAGCAAGACAAGGAGCCCTCCCTGAAGCTGGTAGCACCCGGAGAAGTGCCAGAAACAGGCACTACAAAGATGCGTGAAATGGTGCTTGCCGAAGTTGCACAAAGGAGTCCCACGTCGCCGGAGACCAACTTAGAAAGTCGTGCAATGCAGGTTAGAGTGCCGTGGACCCAGGCTTGGCTGTGCACAAAGGATTTCCGCCGGAAGTGCACAGGGGCCGGAGTAGCTGCAAAGTCGCGGTTCCCAGCAATGCAGCCCAGCGAGGTGAGGCAAGGACTTACCTCCACCAAACTTGGACTGAAGAGTCACTGGACTGTGGGGGTCACTTGGACAGGGTCGCTGGATTCGAGGGACCTCGCTCGTCGTGCTGAGAGGAGACCCAAGGGACCGGTAATGCAGCTTTTTGGTGCCTGCGGTTGCAGGGGGAAGATTCCGTCGACCCACTGGAGATTTCTTCGGAGCTTCTGGTGCAGAGAGGAGGCAGGCTACCCCCACAGCATGCACAAGCAGGAAAACAGTCGAGAAGGCGGCAGGATCAGCGTTACAGAGTTGCAGTAGTCGTCTTTGCTACTATGTTGCAGGTTTGCAGGCTTCCAGCGCGGTCAGCAGTCGATTCCTTATCAGAAGGTGAAGAGGGAGATGCAGAGGAACTTGGATGAGCTCTTGCATTCGTTATCTAAAGTTTCCCCAGAGACAGAGACCCTAAATAGCCAGAAAAGAGGGTTTGGCTACCTAGGAGAGAGGATAGGCTACTAACACCTGAAGGAGCCTATCACAAGGAGTCTCTGACGTCACCTGGTGGCACTGGCCACTCAGAGCAGTCCAGTGTGCCAGCAGCACCTCTGTTTCCAAGATGGCAGAGGTCTGGAGCACACTGGAGGAGCTCTGGACACCTCCCAGGGGAGGTGCAGGTCAGGGGAGTGGTCACTCCCCTTTCCTTTGTCCAGTTTCGCGCCAGAGCAGGGCTAAGGGGTCCCCTGAACCGGTGTAGACTGGCTTATGCAGAATTGGGCACCTCTGTGCCCAACAAAGCATTTCCAGAGGCTGGGGGAGGCTACTCCTCCCCTGCCTTCACACCATTTTCCAAAGGGAGAGGGTGTCACACCCTCTCTCAGAGGAAGTTCTTTGTTCTGCCATCCTGGGCCAGGCCTGGCTGGACCCCAGGAGGGCAGATGCCTGTCTGAGGGGTTGGCAGCAGCAGCAGCTGCAGTGAAACCCCAGGAAGGGCAGTTTGGCAGTACCAGGGTCTGTGCTACAGACCACTGGGATCATGGGATTGTGCCAACTATGCCAGGATGGCATAGAGGGGGCAATTCCATGATCATAGACATGTTACATGGCAATATTCGGAGTTACCATTGTGAAGCTACATATAGGTAGTGACCTATATGTAGTGCACGCGTGTAATGGTGTCCCCGCACTCACAAAGTTCAGGGAATTGGCTCTGAACAATGTGGGGGCACCTTGGCTAGTGCCAGGGTGCCCTCACACTAAGTAACTTTGCACCTAACCTTTACCAGGTAAAGGTTAGACATATAGGTGACTTATAAGTTACTTAAGTGCAGTGTAAAATGGCTGTGAAATAACGTGGACGTTATTTCACTCAGGCTGCAGTGGCAGGCCTGTGTAAGAATTGTCAGAGCTCCCTATGGGTGGCAAAAGAAATGCTGCAGCCCATAGGGATCTCCTGGAACCCCAATACCCTGGGTACCTCAGTACCATATACTAGGGAATTATAAGGGTGTTCCAGTAAGCCAATGTAAATTGGTAAAAAATGGTCACTAGCCTGTTAGTGACAATTTGAATGAAATGAGAGAGCATAACCACTGAGGTTCTGGTTAGCAGAGCCTCAGTGAGACAGTTAGGCACCACACAGGGAACACATACATATAGGCCACAAACTTATGAGCACTGGGGTCCTGACTAGCAGGGTCCCAGTGACACATAACAAACATACTGAAAACATAGGGTTTTCACTATGAGCACTGGGCCCTGGCTGGCAGGATCCCAGTGAGACAGTGAAAACACCCTGACATACACTCACAAACAGGCCAAAAGTGGGGGTAACAAGGCTAGAAAGAGGCTACTTTCTCACACCCCATTAAGAGTTTCCTGCTGGATAAGTGGGCGGAAACAGAGTTTCTGCCTGCTGGCCCAGCAGGCAACGGCCTACAACATTGAGGCTGTCTCATAACAGAGCCAGCTGCAATGCTGAAGTGAGTAGGGTGCACCAGCACCCGTCACCATTTTCACTGTCTGCAAAGCAGACAGTGAAATTCGCCACGGGGCTAACCAGGGGGGCCCTGCACTGCCCATGCCAAGTGCATGGCAGTGCTGGGACCCCCTGGGGCACCCTGCACCCCGTCTCCGCCATGTAATTGTCGGCAGAGAGTGGACTCGTAATCCCCAGTACAGCACTGGATTTGGACCACCAGCACCGCCAGCCCCTCCACCGAAGGAGAAGTGTTGGTCCTGTCGGTGCAACCGTGGTGCCACATTGGCGGCGGTCCGACCGCGGCCCTGGCAATCTTAAGGCCGCCAGGGTCGTAATGAGGCCCTGTGTGTTGTCTTCCAGATTACTCACGATGTAAAGGATGTAAACCCAGTAGCTGACGTGCTCAGTGGTTGTGGATGAAAGCAAATAATTACAAAAAACAAGGGAAGATGCAAAGACAAGAAGCAGTTCATGTGCAGAAATCACCGCATTTGGACCATCTGCTCAACAACTTAGGCCTAAATGTGGTCGCTTTAAATATGAGGCCTAGCTGCAAATACATGAAATAAAAACATAAACATTTGATAGGAATCAGAAAACAAAGACAAACTCCGCACATTCAAAGTCTGAAAATAGTTTCTTTTAAATTTCCTTTCTATGTCTCTCGGAGACTTACTAAAAATACTGTCTCTGTTACGACTCTGTCGTCCCATTTCCAGGGGGCGCTGTAAGGGGACTGTCGGAAGCCTGGGAATCACCTTGAACAGTTATCTAAAGTCCATTGCTGACTCCTGTTTGTTTCTCTTTTCTCCATGGTACACTTGTGTAGTACTACATTTGCTTCCTGGGACTGCAAATCCCATAATGCACAGCCTGGTAGTCAGGAAAGCCCGGATTCTGTTTCCCATTGTTTTCAATGGGAGAAGTCCAGTTGCTCCTTTTCGCTGGATCCTCTCCTCCAGGACTTGCAAGTGTCTGAAACTACACACACCTGAGACCTCTCCTGTGCAGCCCAGCTTGGAACTGCTTATAAGCAGCCATTTCCTCAAGATCCCCGTCGTGCATTGGACTTCGATTCCTTTGTGTTGCAGACCCTTTGTCGGATGGTGTTCCAGTTTTGTTCCTGTTCTGTTCCAGCTTGATCCTGTTTCCTGTTTCTCTTCCCTGCTCCTGATTGTTCCAGCCAGAGTCTGCTCCCTATCTCTTAGCCTTGTACCTGTTTGTTTCTTCCAGAGCCTGCTCCCTGTTTTTCTGCCCTGCTCCTGCCTTGTTTCAGCCTGAACCTGCTCTCTGTTTCCCAGTCCTGTTTACTACTCATTCCTACTCCCTGTATTCCAGTCCTGTCCTTGCCTGTTCCAGCCAGAGCCTGCTCTCAGTTTCCCAGTCCTATCTCTGTTTTTTCCAGCCAGAAGTTTGCACCCTGTTTTCAAGTCCTAGTCCTGCCTTTACTTCAGCCTGAGCCTGTTCCCAGTTTTTGCCTCTGCCTCTTTGTTTGTTCCCTTCTGTTTCTGTTTCTTCTTGGTTCTTTGTGTCTGGTAAGTGTTATATCAGTCTTCACCAGTGTATAAGTGTCCTCCTTTGTACTGGGGTTGGCTCCTGGTTTCCAGGAGGCAACTCCAGCCCCCATCCTTGTCTAGTGTTATACGTTGTCTTTCATGCCTAACAGTGACAGTGTGCTATTGCTGTTTTTCAGGAATCGCCACTGTGTTTCCAGCTGGACTCACAAGAGCGTGTCCTGTGTATGTAAGTACTATCCTTGTTTGTGCTCTAGGGTCCAGAGACAGAATCACTCCTGCTGCCTCCTTTCTATGGGGCTGGCAGGGTGACTATCTGTAAGAGCAAACTGCACACAGGCATTGAGATTCCCTGTCACTGTGGGAGGTTCTGCGCCTTACTCTGTGTACAACCCCAGCGTGTTTGTCCACTAGTAATCCGTTTCCATTTGTTCACACAAGGGTTGCTCTGCTTTTACTTCCCTGTTTCCTGTGCCTGTCCATAGCTGTCCTTTCCGTGTATGCCTTTAGCTGCTCTTCTGCCCCAGCACACTACCTCTTTAGGATATACGGTGACCTCAAGGGGTGTCCCAACCAGAGTCCTGATCAGACCCGCCCGAAACCGTGACGGTCTCTGGTAGATTTCCTAAAACAATAGGGGCCTGATTTAGAGTTTGGGGGATGTGGTTACTCTCTCCATTACTGGGGCACATATCCCACCCGCTGCGTTACAATTCTATTATATCCTATGGAAACCGTAATACGACATACAGGATATCCGTCACATTTGTGAGGGAGTAACATGCCCAGCAAACTCACGGACCCCAGGTCCCTGCTTCCATCAATATGCAGGTGGTACCCAATTACAAACAAAAATCCAGAAGAATCTATCACCATCCTCACCTCAATGAGAGCAACCTGCAGAAAATTCAGGACTGGATGTATAAATGCCAGCTACAGAAAGTTCAAAATTATCCGTAACACAGCTAGAGAGTGTTAACCTGACCCCAAGATCCAGGACAGTGCTTACTGACTACACACAATGGTAAATCTCTTGGCTTCCTGCGAGGTGACAAACTACACCTAGATGTCCACATCAACTACGTTGCAACAACAGGCAATCACAAGCTAAGACTCATCAAATCAATAAAGAGAGGCGTGACCTGAAACAAGGGGTCCACATCTTAATGGTCTCTGGAATTGAATGTGGTATATCCCTGCTCAACAGACTTCCTGCTACTATGGAACTACTCTAAGAACCATTCTGAATGCAGGTGCCAGGTAGGTCATAAGCACCAAAAATGCAATCACAACACACCTGCATTGATATTACTTAAATGGCTCTCACAGGTCATCCATCACTAAGGTCCTGACACTACCCTGCTCAGGGGAAAAAAAACTCAAACATCGGTAATCTAATGCAACCACCAACACCTTCCCTTCTCCTGCAACATCAAGGAAACTGTGTATTGTAATCAGTACTCAGGAAAGTCGGGGGATTGGGACGGATCCCAGTTCCTTCAGCTATTTCTGGGTTGGATCTGGGATACGACCGACCCCTGGAAACATACTGAATTTGTCTTGGTGTCTTTTCCTTACGCCAGGACATCATTCAGCAGCACCCGCGTGTTGTTTGCATTCTGTTGGAAGCAGCACACTGCAGGCAGCGAGGGGATTTTCTTATTTAAACATCCAGTTTGGCCCAAAGAAAAGGCCTGGTTTAAGGGGCCACCAGCCCTTCCTTTGTTCAAGTATCATCCTGTCTGGGAGCTATTTGGAGCCTAACACCTAGAAGCCAATGCAGTAGAGGAAACCAAGGCGCACAGCATGTTATCGCTTCACAAGAGTGGAAGACAACCTACCGGAGACAGGTTTTTAACTTTGTTCACCTCCGTGTGCAAGAGATGCTGCACATGCACTGTAAGAATACAGGAATTATATGTAAGACTAATAACAGAAATATTGATTTAAATGGCAGATACAATTTTTTAATTCATTCTTTTATAGTTCTGCTCATCCCAGTGTAAAGTATCAGAGTGCTTTTACATCACACACAGAAGCACAACAAATCATACGAGTGTGTAAATCAATGTACAGAACATGTTATGTAAAACAATGGGGATTATAAGGGGTAGGAATCACATATGATCCATACTTGGAGACATTATGGCCCTCATTACAACTTTGGCAGTCTTCCATGAAGACCGCCAAAGCCGTGGGTGCCAGGAGACCGCAAGTGCTGGCGGTCTCCCACCCACCATATTATGTGTACTTCCAGGTATCCGCCACACTGTTGGTGCAAATCCGGCAGTAGTCGTGCTCGCGGGCGGAGGTGCTCTTTCGGTTCCACCACCTGCACTGCCCTGCCAGTAGGACACTGCCCGCCATATTATGGGCCATAATACGGCCTGGCGGTGTCCTGCAGGTGGGGCGCTGCCAGCGGTGGAAGCGTCCCTTCCCGTTCCCTGCTGGATGGCCTTCTCCCCGGAACAGGTAAGGTGATCGGCCGACAGGAGAGGGGTGTGGGAGGGTGGGGAGTGTTGTGTGTGCATGTGTGTGTGTGTGGTGTCTGCCTGTTTGCATGAATGTGTGTATGCTTGGCTGTATGCGTGTCTGAATGTAGAAGTGAGTGCATGTATGCATGTAAGTGTGTATGTGTGCATGGATGCATGCTTAAATGCATGTATGACTGTTGTTGTGAATGAGTGTGTGGATGCATGTGAATGGATGCATGTATGTAAGTGTAGGTGAATGGGTGTGTGCGTGTCTGTGTGCATGTATGTGGGGAAGGGGGCGGTATGTCTGAAGGGGTGAGGGATGCTATGTCTGAAGGGGAGTGAGGGGTACTATGTCTGAAGGGGGTGTGGGGTGGGAGCGCTGTGGGTGAAGGGGAGAAAGGGGTTCTAGTGCTTGTTGGAGGGGTTTAGGGGAGCCGTCTACTGGTGACAGGGTTGAAATTCCCTGTCACTGGTAGCCTTTCTGCCATGGTTTTCGTGGCGGTGGTACCTCCACGGAACCATGGTGGAAAGCCGGCTCCTAATACCACTGCCGGTGTTCTGTGGACCGCCGGGTCGGAGATGATCATATCCGGCCCAGCAGTTCCGACCGCCATGGTGATGTAAGTGGAGATGTGGCGGGTTGGCCTCTGCCAACCCGCCACACTCATAATGTGGCGGTCTGCACCGCCAGCCTGTTGGTGGTGGGACCGCCACATTTACCCTGGCGGTCAAAAGACCACCAGGGTCAAAATGACCCCCTATATGTTAAAGAGTCAATGGTCTGGAGAAACATAAGTCAGGATATAAAACGTAACACAGTGACAAACAAGATTTTATTCATTCCCAGAGGAACTCCTCTCTATAATCTTAGAATAACAACAAATTGACAAAACAATAAGGATTTTAACCCTTGACTTACAGTATGCATGCAGCTCCTTGACACTGGTAAATAGTTCAGTGTGCTATATTAGAAGGATTGCAATTTATGAACTGGAAGTAACAAAATGATCTCAGTGTCAAAAGCAGTAGCCCAGTTACCTATCTACATAAAATTTGTAATCTGCTGTTCCAAGATGTGTTTTTGCAGCAGGTGCATTAACCTGCTAAGCTACATTAAGAGTCAAAATTGTGACTCGGAAAACGCAGAAGCATCCCAGAACTATGTTAACCACCATAATTATCTTACCACTATTGTAATCGCCTTAAAATTGCTGAACACACAAAGGTCTCTGAAACAGGTGCCTTAACCCTGTGAGATATATTAAAATGCAGTCTCTTTGCGACCAATTAAGTAAGCTAGAACAGATTTAATGTCACATATGTCCTTTTTGCCAACTTCTTTGCCGCAGTTTTGTTTTAAAATACATGTGTGAGTTGACTGTCTGACTCTGCTTTTCAACCTCCGGCCTCGTGACTGCACCCCATTTTCCTCTGCCACACCTTGACCCCCAATGTATGGGGTTCTGTAGTATTTTATTGGCACTCCACACTGAAACGGTGGCATGGAGAGCAAGATGTTTTCATTGCAGTTTATCCTTCTGGCCACTAGAGGGCGCGGTGCCACTGTAGTAGTCATGTGCGCTCCTATTGTTCTAAGGCTGGGAACTGTCCCGGAGTTTAGCAAAGTTTGAGACACTTGCGCTAAGCTTGTTACACACTTCGGCTCGGCCCCCATTTGTCTTTCAGAAGCAGAAACAATGCGGTGTTTGCTTAGCAGCCAACTTGTCTCTCGAATTTGGGCATGACGTCTCCTGACTCAGCAGGGCACCGGGGCCCAGAGGGATGCTGTCCGCTGAATTTCGTCCTGGGCTGTTAAGTGTGGTGGCCTCTCTGCTCTGGATGAAAAGTGGTCCCAATTTTGCGCATTTCACACTCATCACTTCACTGCCTTTCCTGCCTCTGCACCCATCTAGCCGGGAGGGGTGCAGTTGGGGGGCCCGAGGGAGGGCGCAGGGGGTGAGTGAGTGCTCAAAAACAACCGGACAATCTCACAACTGTTTGTAACTTGTAGTCAAGCCTTGACTGGGACCTTTGAAAGCGCTAGATTTACTGTTTCTCACCACAGACGTTAATTAGGAAAAAGAGCACATATATCTCTTGCCTCTCCCTGGCCCTGCGTGGCTGCCATCGCCAATAATTGCCTTTCTAGAATGTTCCCTTGATGATGCCTGCCTGGGCTCTGAGACAGAGAATTACCAGGAAGTAATCTTGGTGTAACGTCTGTAATCCTCTTCCTCGTCCCACTCGTTACTAATGAGACAAACCGAAGGACCTGTTTGCACCCCCTATCAGTCCAGCCCTCTGCTCGAATCCGTGAGTGTATCCCACCGACAGAATTCAGGAAGCATTAAAAACTTCTGCTTCGATGAATGTGGTTGGAAGGGCATGGGGGTCCTCCCACGTCGCTGCCTTGCAGATCTCAGCCTCTGCTTCCGGGGTGCATCAGTCTCTCTTGTTGAGTGGCCCTGAATTCCTTCCGGAAGAGGAGGCCCTGAACACCAAGTGTGCCAAGGGAATGGAGACCCTTCTCCACATGTCCAGAGTGACAGACCTACATTGACTGTTATAAGGGTGGCAGATTTACCTCACGGCAGGGTCCTTTGTTAGAGTCAGGAGAGCCTTACACAAATCAGTTGAATAAGCACCCACGCACCACAAATCCTCCCAAGGGAAAGAATAAAAAACATGTAAGTAACACAATCTTGTGAATAATGTAAGGTCTGGAGACAGTGGCGTTACAAAGAGCCCCTCAGGCCACGCTGTGCGGGGCCTCGAGCTCCAGGGGGCATCCTCAGCACAGCACCCTGTCCTGAAAGCTCCCGAGTGAGTCCGGAGGGGGGAGGTCCCTCCATGTTCCTTGCAGGGGGGTCCACTCCACTTTCATTATGTCACTGTCTAGAGCCCTCCCACACCTTTAAGCTGGTCAGATCCTAGAACTTTCTCCTCTGGGTGGATGACCTGGAAGTGATCCCTGCAAGAGGCCACTTCCTCTACATGAACTGGAAGCCGCAAGAAAAAACTCTTCCATAGTCAGGAACTTAATATCCATCTTCTTACAAGGTCCGGATGGGTGAAGTTCATTGGCTGAAGGACGAAGAGTACATCCTATGACACAAAAAGTGAAATAACTGGGGCGAGAAACGCAAAACTAAGCAAGAACTCTAGTAGACAATGTTCCTCATCAATCAATCAGGGTTTTGAAAAGCGTGGCAAGTCACCTGTAAGGGTCTCAAGGCGCTGGAGTTGCTAGCTGCTTCGTGATGCTCTGTTCATCTGAACAGCCAGGTCTTGAGTGCTTTTCTGAATTCCGGGAGCAATGAGTGTTCCTGAGGTGCAGGGGAAGGTCCTTCCAGGCTTTGGCTGCCACCTCATTCACCCGCCCACTTCATGGCTCCCATAGAGCCTCAGCTGTGCCCTTTGGAAATGGAGGGTAGAAGCAGACAGACGTTTAGAGCCCCCAATTCTACAGGAACTCATGGGTGGATGGACGGAGCACAAGAAGAAGCAAGACTGGGGGTGTCAGGACACACAGCGCCCTACGATGAGTGCCAAATGAAGCCGACTCCTCTAAGGTTGGCAGTCTCCTAGACTACAGTACTCACCTCCTAGAGGTCTCTATCGCAGGACCCTCTGTCGCTGAAGGCCAGGACTGGACTGACCAGTTCTGATCACTAGATAATAGTAGCCTGGTCTCCAAACTGGCCAGCTCACTGCTCCGGGCAATGGAACCAAAGTGTGGCGCTGTTAGCATTTGTGAGTTTTGTTCGACAGGTTCTGATGACAATCAGATCCACTCCCCAGAATGTTCCTCTGCTTGCAAAAATGAAATAATCCAGGCAAAACCAAATAATGGATGTTTGGGGAGGAGGGGGGAGTGAGTGACAGAGAGAAGCAGCCAACACGCTGCACCAGAGGGCACCACTCTCATGGGTATTACATCTTCTATCACAGTTAAGTTGTGAGGTATGACTTTTTCTGACATTTCTGTCTGTATTTATCCATATTTATTTTTTTGCTCATTTTACCTCTATTTATCCTTATTTATTTTAGGTTTTGTGAAAAAAATAAGTTGAAACGAGTATATATCCAAATTTATTTACCAAACAATGTACATTCTTATTTGAACGTCTGTCAGTTTTGAGTAATAAAAGACCTGTAGATGATAAATCAATACACTTTTAAGAAAATAACGAATTTTTAGAAACAATCATATGCATATTCACTGCTCT
Source organism: Pleurodeles waltl (assembly GCF_031143425.1). NCBI lineage: Eukaryota > Metazoa > Chordata > Amphibia > Caudata > Salamandridae > Pleurodeles > Pleurodeles waltl. The sequence goes on along the minus strand of NC_090450.1, from coordinate 1,007,645,996 downwards.
TTAAGCATCGTTATTAAAACGACTTTATTTTCTAACCTACTTTACCTGTCAATCCGCACAGCTATTGGCCTGACAGTCACGATTGACAGTATTTTGAATTGCTAAGAAAAAATCCTGATTCACGTTATCATCCACATTTAAAAATAAATACAGACAGGAAAATAAATGCCTTTCTTTCTGTATTTGTCTGTAAAACTCAGTAAAAACGAACCTTCAGGGTGAGCTGAAAGGAAGAAAGGCAAGTTCTGGCCCCTGGGGCCACTGCACAAAAGAGCATCCTACCCCCACACATGAGATTTGGAAAACTTCTAGCGGAATCAGGAAGCAACACATTACCTGGGGATTGTACAAATATTGATGGAAGCCTCCTCAAACCTGGCACATCTCTCTGGGTACCTCTTGCGTACAGAACTTGCTGCATGGCCTGTGAGCCTGGGTACTGTTGGACCCCATGTATGTGCAGCCGCGAGTGAAGGTCTATGCTCCTCTGCCCATGGTCCCCACTGAAGGCTAACTCTGCCTCTGACCTGTTCTGGTGCCCTGTAACTCTAACATGAGACTGGGTTGCCATGTCAGCTCTTCTGAGATCTCTGCCCTCTGAGCCAGGAGGCTCAGAAGAACCATGGAGCTTGGAGCACCCTCCCCCAGCTCCTTCCAATGGGGTCTGGCCCATGGGTGTGCACGCCCACATCACCATCATCCTGTAAGGCCTTGCACCCTCAGCCACCCCATTATCCGGACTTCCTAGAGTACTAGAATAGAAGGAAAGAGACCACATGGAGCTCTGTTTATGAACACGAATTTCTCGTTCTCGCCCCCTTCCGAAAGGGACTTATACCAGGTGGGAGCTGCTGCGAATCCCACAGACATACGTCATCTCATGCAACTCCCTCTCTGGGGACTCAGCATGGAGAACCTAATGGTACTTGTATAGGGAATATGGTAATGCCCTTCTGTAGATAAAAAGCACATTTGTAAACCCAAAGAGCTATCTTTAGTGCAACTGATGAGAGCATCCTGCAAAGGTGCCCTGGCTGGCAGTGCTTTGGGAGATGAGAAGCGTGCTACAGACACCTGCGACTGTTAGATGACAGATGAACTCTTAAATACACTACAAGACCCACAGTCCAGAGGGAGGTAAGAAAGAGACAAAGGGCTATGAAAGCCATTAAACAAGTGAAAGAAGTTTATGCTGACTTTTGGAGCCACAAGACACCCTTCTGCAGTCAGTTTTTGCGCCTAGGATGGTAGTTACACACCACAACAGATACCGAGTTGAAGTTGAGGCTGTTATTTGAACACGTAGTGAGACATTATTTATGCTGCATGAATATTTAATCGCTTACAAGCCTGCTCTGCTACACTTATCTAATTAGCTCCAGAGTTAAATACTGTTTAGGCGTTGCATTGAAGCAAAGCTGACAAAATATGTACCCAATGGATGAATACCCATAATGCACTTAGACATGCGCATTTAGGCTATTGAAGCCTACAGTTGTGTAGTGCATACATCTACGAAGTCTATGAGGTGATGGAACAGTAGGAAGGGCTGTTAGGCCGAGATGCGCACTAGAGGGATATCGATGATGGTCACTGGGGCATCCACAGAGCAGGAGGTCACACTCTTGATAGTATCTGGTGGGAAGATGAAGGTCAAGGCCAGTGACACCATAGGAACAGAAACAGACTCATCACCTGCAGCTGCTCCACCTTGACGTGTGCTCGCCACGGTGACCTTCAACCAGCTTCAGATCTAGGACTAAAGAGTGATGTCTACATCAAGATGTGATGTCTGGGGATCCAGGTCTTCCCCAACCCAGAAGCACTGGCATGATGGTGTTTTTGACTGAGGCTCGGCATTTCCTCCAGGGTGGACTTTCGCCCCATCTGATGACTAGGCTACCGGGCAAACAGAGCTCACACTTCTGACGCTAGGGTGGAGTAATCAAGTGCATATCCACGCTCTATCCACTTCAGTACCCCCGATCTGAGATAGCTCTTTGGCAGGCCTGCACAAGGACCTACCAGCACTTTGCTACCAGCATGCCCCAGCCATCGGCAACATAATCAAAGCACAGTTAGAGAAACTGGACTTTTTGTGATGAGGTACACTTGCCAGTTTCTCACCACCTGATTCTCTGGCGAAGTGGAGTGTCTGTGTAGTGGGTACGTGAATGGAGGTCTCTGCAAGAAGATGAGAACTGTATCCTCGTCCCTCTCAATGAGGTACTTGGTAGACTCCTTGTGAACTCCTCTGTCCTGGTGGTCCATGTAAGGTGTGCACACGCCCAGAATTTGTTTGCATTAGGCCTCACTGCCTTATCCATAATGGTTTAGCCCATGAAGTGGAAAAGCTCAATGAAAGGACATGCAACCCATGCTTTAGGTTTCAGGCATCCTCTAAACATGCCCGCACCCAATGACTCAAGGCGCCACATTGGTGACGGGCATGATGCTGTTGCCTGCACCTCAGACGAAACCCGTCGCTCACCATCTGACGTGGCTCTTCGGATGAGGCCCCTCCCCCCAGTGCCTTGAGACCCTCACGGATGAGTAGCCGCACTTTACAAATACTGATTGATTGATTGATTGATTGAAATGTACCCACCCCTTCCTTTCACCACCAGGCTCCTTTGTGCTGGTTGAACACCTTGACTGGCTTTCACTGTATCCACATGAGCACCCTCACCTGCACTTCTGCAGTGTCGCAGGAAAGCATACATCTACCCTGGCAGGCCCGTCCTTCATGCCACACTATTAGGTGATAACCTCACTCCAGGTCCCGATGGACACAGTCTCCAGTTTTAAATTTCTCACCTGCAAATCATTGCTTTCAGGTGTGGTAGTCTAATTAGTTCAGTGGAAGCAACAAAAGACTACAAGACCCAGAATGCATTAGGCTAGCACACTAAAGGCCAGTACAAGAAACATTGGGCCGTATATAGAGTTTGGCGGACAGGTTACTTTGTCACAAACATGACAGATATCCCGTATGCCATATTGCGATCTCATAGGCTATTATGGGTTCGTAATATGGCAGACGGGATATCTGTCATGTTTGTGATAGAGTAACCCGTCCGGAAAACTCTAAATCAGGGCCATTGTCTGTAATGGTCTGGAGGGAGCTGGTCACCCCAGCACTCCACACATGAGGCTATGCCTGCCTGTGTGAGGCTGCCCTGCTTGCTTCTTTGGGTATCTTCCCTTATTCCCTTCCTCATATTTATGATGGTACAACCCCTGTGTAATAGTCTAGAACCCCATGAACAGCCTTTGTGATGTTTGTGTTTGAACTAGTGCTGGCTTTTTATGCTGTGGCTGAGGTTTCTATTTAGGTGTCTCTTGAAATAAAGTCCTGAGCTAAACTCCAGTGTCTGCTGCCTCTTGATTTCATTCAGAGGATGGTTTGTAGACACTGGGGACACCTCAGCACTGACACCAACCAAGAAGTTATTCTACTACAAAGGAGCTTTGAAGACTCAACTCTTCAAAGGATACTACATCATAATGCATTCACCACCCACAGCTCTGTTTCCTCGCCTATTGCAAGCTGACATTCAGCTTGTCTTTGGCCCTGTACAGTGTCCACTGCCTTTCGGCTCTGTTCATGCTATAGAAATGCCATATAAATACATACATATATGCATACATTATATTTGATTGTGTATAAGGTTTGTAAGTTAGAATGATAAACAAAATCAATGCCTGGGCTGTTGCTACATATGTGTTTTGCATGTTCATATGGCCAAAGCTTTCATTTGCTCTGCAACTAACAAGTTATAAGTGCATAAAGATTGCTCAGTTAGTCAAGATATGCAAAGCTATTTATAAACTGTGCAAGTCAGACGTTTACTGAGAGATTATTTGATTCAAGATACGGACATGTGTAAATTGGTTGTGACTGTCCAAACTTAGGTCCGAAGTTTAGGATGGCCTTGCCCCATCTAACACCACATTAGCGTCATTCTTCTGATGCTAATGTGCCGTTAGATTGGCAAAAATGCTGCGTCATATCTACAAAGTTGTGCAGTGCCTGCATTGCGCTACTTTGCGACCCTTTTTACCATGGGATACATGTGCAAGGCATAATGTATGCAAAAGGGGCGTTCTGGAGCAAGGAGGCCCGAAAAAATGGTGCAATGAAATCTACAAGATTTAATTGCGCCATTTTTGGCATAATTTTAGGCATTAAAAGGGCGCACTCATTGGAATCAATTGGCCTCTTTGCACTTTGTTCCACTAGAGTCCGAATTTTTGATGCTGGTGGAGCAAAATGCCACAATAGTGTCAAACTCTTTGACGCTATTGTTCCTAATACCACAGTGGTGTGCCATATCTTAAAATCGGCACAGACATTGTGTTGCTAGGAGAGTGCAGGGGGGCACAAGAAAAGTGGCCCATTTCGATGTGACGCACCACATTTCTTAAATCTGGGCATCAGTGTCAAAGCGCAAAAAAGGGCTGATTCAGAATATGAAATTATTGTCAGTGATGGTATGTATGGCTCCCAGGTTTCTGTTTTTACTGATTTCTACAAATAAATACAGACAGAAATCAGTCTGTCTCCTGTCTGTATTCATTTTTAAAAGTGGAAAAATTCAGATAATCGGGCATCTTTTGCGTGCCTCTACAGGCTGTTATTCATTAATTCCGGCCAATAGCTGTGCAGACTGACAGCATAGGGAGTTTACAAACAAGATGAGATTTCCTTAAATAATACCATACCTCAACATTTGTTTATGGTATGATGCTAATGTGTTCACGTGGGAGTATTGCTTTATTATATTTGTCTTTATGATGTGCTAAAGCTGGCCAGACATCAAAGTATATGTCCACGTTTATCAGTTAAATAAATGTGGCAATGTACAAGTTATCAATTCATTTGTTCACAAAAATCAAAAAAAATGTGGATAAATGCTGATAAAATATCCAAAAACGAAATATGGATAAATATACATAGAAATGTTAAAAAAATAAATGCCATAAAACTGGGAGTTCAACTTATATGTCATAGCAGACTCTGGTGTCTTAATCTTAAACATCAATAGTTTCTGATCAGTTATTTTACTGAAAATGACCTGATGTTGTTTTGAATCCCTCAGGTATCAATTCCATGGCATTTGGGGGAAATAAGATTGTGATGTGTTATTTTTGGGAAAAGATAGTATTCAGGGATCGAGAAATCTACTCCAAAGTATATGCTGCAAAAAAGGGTACAATATTCTAGGTTGGCGAGACCAAGGAACCTGTGGCATGGTTTTAAGGCTAGACACATCTTGTCTTATGTCTCTTGAGTCTTTAGAAAATCGGGACCTGCAGGAGATATTCAACATGCGCAAGTATGTGTCTGACAATAAGTTAGGATGTGTCAAAGATTTCATTTACAAAATTATGCTTAAGAACTCTGCTGTGTCAGTATGTCATAAGGTTCAAAATATTCAGTTAAGTATCAGAATACAATTACAAGAGCATTTAAACAATCTAGAAAAAGGTGGAGCAATTGAGCCCATAGACTCTTCTGAATGGGGTCCCCCTGTAGTAATGGCTAAAAAAAATCTAGGGAGATCCGTTTGTGTACCAATCTCAAATCTTTAAACAAAAATATTTTTCACAAATTGGTAATGCACTGTAGGAAAGTACCATCTTGCTTGGCATGTTACCCCCATTTTTACATGTATGTAAGTTTGTTTTTGCCTGTCTCACTGGGATCCTGCTAGCCAGGACCCCAGTGCTCATAGTTTGTGGCCTGAATGTGTGCACCTGCATAGTGACTAACTGTCACTGAGGCTCAGCTAATCAGAACCTCAGTGCTTATGCTCTCTCTGCCTTTAAAATTGTCACTATAGGCTAGTGACCATTGTTACCAATTCTAATTGGCACACTGGAACACCCTTATAATTCCCTAGTATTTGGTACCAAGGTACCCAGGGTGTTGGGGTTCCAGGAGATCCCTATGGGCTACAGCATTTCTTTTGCCACCCATAGGGAGCTCAGACAAATCTTACACAGGACTGCCACTGCAGCCTGAGTGAAATAACGCACACGTTATTTCACAGCCATTTTCCTCTGCACTTAAGTAACTTATAAGTCACCCATATGTCTAACCTTCACTTGCTGAAGGTTAGGTGCAAAGTTAGTAAGTGTGAGGGCACCCTTGCACTAGCAAAGGTGCCCCCACATAGTTCAGGGCCATTTCCCCGGACTTTGTGAGTGCGGGGACACCATTACACGCGTGCACTACATATAGGTCAATACCTATATATAGCTTCACAATGGTAAGTCCGAATATGGCCATGTAACATGTCTAAGATCATGGAATTGTCCCCCCATGCCAAATCTGGTATTGGGGTGCCAATTCCATACATCCCCGGGGCTCCACTATGGACCCCAGGTACTGCCAAACCAGCTCTCGGGGGTTTATCTGCAGCTACCGCTGCTGCCAACCCACAGACAGGGTTCTGCCCTCCTGGGGTCTGGGCAGCCCAGTCCCAGGAAGGCAGAACAAAGAATTTCCTGTGAGAGAGGGTGTTACACCCTCTCCCTTTGGAAATAGGTGTTAAAGGCTGGGGAGGGGTAGCCTCTCCCAGCCTCTGGAAATGCTTTGAAAGGCACAGATGGTGCTGTGCTTGCATAAGACAGTCTACACCAGTTTAGGGAACCCCCAGTCTCTGCTCCGGCACGAAACTGGACAAAGCTCCTCCAGTGTGTCCCAGACCTCTGCCATCTTGGATCCAGAGGTGTGAGGGCCCTCTGGAGGCGTCTGAGTGGCCAGTGCGAGCATGTGACGTCAGAGACCCCTCCTGATAGGTGCTTACTTGACTAGGTGGCCAATCCTCCTCTGAGGGCTATTTAGGGTCTCTCCAGTGGGCTTTTCCTCAGATAACGACTTGCAAGAATTCACCAGAGTTCCTCTGCACATCTCTCTTCGACTTCTGCCAAGTATCGACCACTGAATGCTCCAGGAAGCCTGCAAAACTGCAACAAAGTAGCAAGAAGACTGCCAGCGACATTGTAGCACCTAATCCTGCCGGCTTTCTTGACTGTTTCCTGGTCGAGCATGCTTTGGGGGCTGCCTGCCTTCATCCTGCACTGGAAGCCACAAAGAAATCTCCCGTGGGTTGACGGAATCTTCCCCCTGCTCCAGCAGGCACCAAACTTCAGCGTCACCGGTACTCTGGGACCCCTCTCATCCTGATGAACATGGCCCCTGAAACACAGGTGGTAGACCCAAGTGACCCAAACTGTCCAGTGGTCCAACTGTCCAGATTTGGAGGAGGTAAGTCCTTGCCTCCCCTTTCCAGACAGTAATCCTGTGCACCATGTGAACTGCAGCTGCTAGGGCTTTTGTGCACATTTCGAAGGAATCCTTTGTGCACAGCCAAGCCTAAGTCCCCAGCACTCTGTCCTGCATTGCTCAACTCCCTGAGTTGACCTCCGGCTTCGTGGGACCCTCTTTTGCAGTGTTGAGACAACTGCTGTGTTCAGACTACTTGAACCCGTGTTCAAGTGGTTTTGTGCGTGCTATCTTCTTGTGCATGGGCTCTCTACATTGCTGGTGGGGCCCTCTGTCTCCTCTCCCAAGTGGCAACATCCTGGTCCTTCCTGGGCCCAGGCAGCACCCTTTTTCTTCAACCGCACCTCTTGCAGCTAGCAAAGCTTGTTTGCAGTCTTTTGCCAAGAAAACAACTCTGCATCCTCCAGCACTCCATGGGACATCTTCGGCATAAAGGAAAAGTTCCTAGCTCCTTTCTTTGTTGCAGAATCTTCAGCTTCTTCCATCCGGAGGCAGCCATTTTGCACCTTCATCCGGGGTTTAGTGGGTTCCTGCCCCCCCTGGACACTTTCATGACTCTTGGACTTGGTCCCCTGCCTTTGCAGGTCCTCAGGTCCAGGAATCCATCTTCAGTGCTTTGCTATCTGTTGTGGTTTTTGCAAAATCCATTATCACGAGTTTAGTGTGTTTCTGGGGAAATAGTACTTTACTCCTACTTTCGAGGGTCATCCGGTGGGGTCTCCTTTACACCCTTAGTGTTTTCTTACACTCCCAGCGACCCTCTACACACTGCACTAGCCTAGGGGTCTATTCGTGGTTCGCATTCCACTTTGTTTTACCTACCTGATTTTGGTTTGTGTGTATATTTTGTGTATTTTACTTACCTCCTAAGGGAGTATATCCTCTGAGATATTTTGGCACATTGTCACTAAAATAAAGTACCTTTATTTTTAGTAACTCTAAGTATTGTGTTTCTTATGATACAGTACCTATATGATATACGTGGTATGGTAGGAGCTTTGCATGTCTCCTAGTTCAGCCTAAGCTGCTCTGCTATAGCTACCTCTATCAGCCTAAGCTGCTAGAACACTACTAATCTACTAATAAGGGATACCTGGACCTGGCACAAGGTGTAAGTACCATCAGGTACCCACTATAAGCCAGGCCAGTGTTCTACATGCTCAATTTGAGTATTTAGGTCATTACTCAATACCAGATGAAATCAAAGCTAAATAGGATTTAGCCAGAGCCATCACTGAGTGTAATATGCTTCTACAGACACTGATCAAACAAAATCCTTCCCAGGATTATATGAATATTATTTGTGGTTTGTGGAAGGGTTTGCTGTGATCCCTGAGCCACTTAAGAGATTATTGCGTAAAGATGTGCCTTTTATGTGGGGTAAGAGTGAAGCACAACCTTTTGAGAATACCAAGCAGTCAATTGTGAGTTCCCAAGGAATGCATTAAAGTGAAGCTCCCATTGCTTCCAGTGGGCCTCCCCACGCATTGCTGGACTAGCGCCATCATTTTTGGCGCTAGAAAACCAATGCGCCACAATAGCATCAAAGACTGTTATGCTATTGTACTAACGTGTGCCATGGTGTGCCGTATTGTAAATACAGCGCTACCATGATGACATTAGGGGTGTGCGGTGGGTGCAAGAAAAGTGGCGCATCGTAGCTGATGCGCCACTTTCTGTGACTATGGCCCTAAGTTCAAAGCCCAGTTAGCATGTTCAAGAGGATGGAAAGAAATTAAAGGAAAAACACAACAAAAGTGCAGGGATGAAGCAGGTGAAGAATTAAGTGGCAACAAAGTAGCTAGAAGAACGCAGAATGTTGATAGACTTCTGCTTCTACTCTTGCCCCGGAAGTCTAGCCTGAGAACCTTGGAATGATTCCCTGCGAGTCTCATTTGACCTAATGGGCTACGCTCTAACTACCTGTTCTCCACAATTTCCACTCCTGACTTTAAAGGGCATGTTGGACTTGGCCCTCTCTGCAAGATCACCCACAAATGTGTTGCATTCACCCATTCTATTTTTTTGAATTAGTTTTTGTTGGTTTTAGGGCTCTGTGCACTTTAACACTGCTAACCAGTGCTAGAGTGCTTGTGGTCTCTCCTTTAAACATGGCAAAATAGACTTACACCTGATTGGCATATTTAATTTGCTTATAAGTCCCTTGTATAGTAGTACACCATATATCCAGGGCGTGTAAATAAAATGCTACCAGTGGGCCGGCAGCACTTATTGTTCCACCCACTTAAGAAGCCCTCCAAAACATGTCCAAGGCCTGCCATTGCAGCCTGAATGCAGTTTTAACTTGCCAATTTTACTTGGCAAAATTACTCTCTTACCAACCCTACAACTCCCTTTTTATTACAAGCAAGTCACCCCTAAGGTACGCCATAAGCAGCCCAAACGACAGGATACATTGTAATGAAAAAACTGGATTTGCACTTTTAAGTTTTACATGTCCTGATAGTGAAAAACCCATGAATATGTTTTTCACTACTGTGAGGCTTGCGTCTCTCCTAGGATACCATTGGGTCACCTTATTGCATTTAATAAGTATTAACTTTTGATTGGGAACAGGTAGAAAAGACACTTTGGTATTGAGAAATTGTAATTTAAAATCCCCTTTAATGGTAAAGTAGGATTTCAGCTCACAATTCTGAAAATGCTACTTTTTGAAACTTGGCATTTTTTGTCCTAATCATTCGGTGCCTACAGCCTGCTCCAGGGTTACATGACTAGGTTTAGTTTTTTGTGGAATTATCCCAGACAGCATCACAATAGAAAGTCTGGAAGTTGGAAGGATGGGCCATCCTGACTTAATGGGGGAGGAGCTATCACCTACCACACTTGCACTACAAAGTCACTGGCCAAACTTCCACATGAAGGACTTCATACTAGCCTATTGTGCCCCTAAACATACTGGCACCAGGGCAGAGAGGAAGGAAATTCCAGACACCTATATACGGTGAAACTCCAGAAGAGTCTCCCACTTTAAACTTGGCACCAGATATAAAAAGATGACTCTCAGACCCACTCTTTGGATCACTTCTAGACCTGTGGAAGATGCAGAAAAAGGACAGACCTGCTGCTCTGCTGCCCTATTGCCCTACTGCCCTGCTGCAAGAAGGATTGCCCTGCCCTGATATCTGAGGAAGAATGTCTGGAGCTGCACCTTGAACCAGGACCACAAGAGTGACTCCAAGGGCTCCAACACCCTTGAACCCTGCATCTGGACTCTACATAATGTGAGTCCTAACCCCCAAATGGGGTCTCCCCATTACTGGACCCTTGAAAGTAGGGATAAAGTTGCTCTGCTAGCCCAGTTGTGGTCCCTATCAGAACTGGTGTAGCAAGACGCAGCTCAACGCAACCCGATGCAGCCCTTGTAGCTGATCGGAAACAACGCTGCGAGACACAACTCAATGTAGGATCTCACATCACAGCCCTCGCAGCTCCCCATCAAAATGGAGACAGTGCAACACAACTCGTTGTGGACCTCGCCTCATGGCCCCCACAGCTCCTCATCAGAACTGACGCAGCGCAACACAATTTGACACACGACCCCACATCACTGCAGTAAATTAAAACAATTTAAAGTTTTGTAATACAATACAATGCCCCCCTGGGTTTTCCCTAGCACAGGTGCTAAAATTAGCTTACTAGCGCCAACACAGGCACTCTTGTACCATGGAGCAAGGGTGCCTGCGTTGCAAGGAATGATTTTTTATGTGCAGGAAGGTGTTCCTTCCTGCACATAAACAATCAATAATGGCGATTTGCTAGCCCTATGTGTGCTGCACAATGCACCACACATAGGAGTAGCAAATCATCATAATTTCATGGTTATTTATGTGCAGGAAGGGACACCTTCCTGCACATAAACAATCATTCATGTTATTTTGCTCTGTCTATGTGTGCTCAGAAAAAAGCAAAACCGAGGAGAAATAAAAGCATTTACTCTCTGGGGTAGCGTTTATTTTGGCGCCGCCGCAGTTTTACAAATCCTCGTAAATCTGAGGCAGCCTCAAAATGCAATGGGTGTTGCAGTGGAAACGCCCACAGTAACACCCATGGCACGCCCCTTTCACACAAAATGATGTGTGTAAAGAGTCTGTATTTACAAAGCGGCATTAAGCCACAGAAAGTGGCTTAACGCCGCTTTGTAAATATGGGGCAGGGCACTGCGCCACCGAACGTTTGAAAAAGTGACGCTTCTGTGGCTCAGTGCCCTTGTAAATGAGGGCCTGAGTTCACTAATGGCATTGTCTGGGGCGGGGGAGGCGGGTGCCATGAATGTCTCTAAATACTATTCCTTTTAGTAAATGTCTGTATGTGCAGTGATATAATCTGATGGGTGTTTATACAAAGTATTGGAGAGAAGATTTTGTGGACAAAATATTGGGTCAAGAATATTGAGGACACAAATGTCATGAAGATAAGTTTCAATAGGTAAGTAAAGTTTTACTATATTTAACGCCACATATCTGTACCTTGGTGATATATATATATATATGCATATATATATATATATCTATATATATATATATATATATATATATATATATTTATATATATATATATCTTCAAGGTACGTAGAAGTGGTGTTAAGAATAGTAAATTTATACTTATCTATTTGCACTCACTTTCTGGATATTCTGGTCCTTGATATTTTTGACACAATATTTAGTCCACAAGATATTTTTGTTTCTGAAATTCTGTCAGTGAACCAATCTGATGTACTAAGGTGAAACGCTTCCACGTGTTAAACAAATACTCTTTTTTTGAATTTTGAAAATGTCATATCACATTTTCGCATTATGTTTGTTGTGTGATATACATGCCCATCTTCTCATGACTCGGCTCATGCGCAGACTGTTAGAGCCGCGCCAGACCCAGGCTTGGCTCGGGCTCAGCTCACCGTTAATGTGTGTAGACGCCGTCCTCTGTTTACAACTCGTACTTAGTACATGGGGCCTGCTATGTCTGTGCTGAGTTTCTTGGTGATCTCAACTTACTGAGAGTTTTTACCTTGTATATTGTTTGAACTGGAATCTTATATATATAGTGTTCGGTTCAACAAAAAAGTAGTAAACTCTGCCCCATAGAAGTGCTTCTTGAATGAGTGCACATTCACTATTTTTTGGCATTCACAAACATTGTCAGTAGTAGGCTTGGAGGTGTACACCAGTCTCAGCTTTCCAGGGATATTACTGGCAATCAAACACCCAAATGTTATAGAATGAATGCCTGCAAATAGCCTAACCAGTGGCAATCACTTGGTAGCATTGCAACCCTTCGTTTTGTGCCCACTGTGCCACTCTAGGCTGAGGCCACCTAATGTAACTCAGTACTGACCCTGTTCTTCATGGAAACAGCCCATCCCAATGCTTGGTCATCTCACCCCTCTGCACTGCAGCCCATCTGCTTTTTTGGATGGGAAACTTGAGATTGCCCCCCCCCTAGCCCCGTTGAACCTCACAGACTAAGCTACTCGCCTGGTTAAGAGGTGGTTAAGTGAGTAAAAGAGGCAGGTTCTCTTCACTGTTTTCTGTTCCCCATGACAGGAGATCACCCCGCCCCCCAACTTCCCATTCACCTTGGTCAATGGTTGACTTTTTACACTTGGTGATGACTTGACTTGTTGATGGATTAATGAATTGTCAGTGTGTGGCTGGCGTGCTACACTTGGTGATGATTTGACTTGTTGATGGATTAATGAATTGTCAGTGTGTGGTTGGCGTGCTACACTTGGTGATGATTTGACTTGTTGATGGATTCATGAATTGTCAGTGTGTGGCTGGCGTCCTACACTTGGTGATGATTTGACTTGTTGATGGATTAATGAATTGTCAGTGTGTGGTTGGCGTGCTACACTTGGTGATGATTTGACTTATTGATGGATTCATGAATTGTCAGTGTGTGGCTGGCGTCCTACACTTGGTGATGATTTGACTTGTTGATGGATTAATGAATTGTCAGTTGGTGACTGGCGTCTTAAACTTTGTGGTGCCTTCTACACTGACTCAGTTGAACACGTTCTGTTTTGGTTTAGGGGATGTTTAACAGGGGAATCCTATGTCTGGGTGTCTGCTGCTGTGGAGTAATGCATGCACTGACATTACATTGATGCTTCTGGCTGTTACTACAACAGCTCCCTGAAGACTCAGTCTGTAGGGTGGCTGCAACCTGCCGGTGTCCATTCATGCTCTCACTCATCCTGTCTCTCATCCATCTCTGCACTCATTATTTATACATGCCTGCACTCACCTAGCCTGCACTGTCACCCACTTATTCATTCATCCGTCGTTGCACTCATTCTCACATTCACTCACTCCTCGCAAACTCTACAAATAATGAACAGCTACTTTGACTTACAAAAGGGCCAGATCCATTGGCTTTGCAAATGCTTGTTTTAATGATGTTGCTCTGCATCAGCAACAAACACTTTTTTCATTTTACGATGCTGCTTAGCATTTCAGCAAGCATTAGCCAAGTCAAAACTTCAGCGAATGCTTCTCAAAGGCGAGACTTATTAGCTTAGATGTATTGCTGCAGCCCCGTTGGGGTCACCTGATGGCCCATTTCCCAGGGGCAGGTGTGTCCAGCCCCGAGGTCCCCTCTGATAGACACTGCTAGAATGTAAGTACCAGTCCATGAGAGAAGCCCTTGAAGTGCTGATATAACTCATTTTACCCTTTGAGCATGAAAAATAAAATGTCCAGTTGTGTCCCCCACGTGATGGTTCATGGGAAAAGTCAGGGCCACAATCATTTCATGTTGCCCAGTTACCCAGACTGGGAGGGGTTCTCCTTCTGGCACCCCCCACCCCCGCACTTCTGAACTTCAAGGGGAGGCCAGGGGAGGTCTGTCAGTCCTGCTAAGGATCCGTATCTGTCAGTCCTGGCTGCAGCCTGGGAAGCGGGGAGCGCCTCTCGGAGGCAGCAGGACCAGGCAAGCCAGGGAGGCGCGCATCTCTCTGAAGATGCAGGCCTCGGGTCAGAGGGCACGGGGGGTTCTTGTTTACAGCTTCAGGGCTCGGGCGACCACCTGTGAACCCCGCGCTAATGACCTCCTCTCAGGTGAGGAGGGGTGTCCTCTTCACTCACTCCTCACCGCCCCTGCGCTCTGCCCGTCGGCACCAGGCTTCTCACTGAGGAATGAGGGACCTCGCTGGCTCCACCCAGGTCCAAAGGCGAGCAGAAACGCGAGCGACCCTCAGTGCTTAATTTGTAAAAAGAAAAGTCAGTGCCAGAGCCCTCCTCTGGGGGGCACTGCAGCTCACACCACCCATTGCCCCCGCCAGCGCTGCCAATGACGTTACCAACACACCTACTGACCAACACACTGATGCAAGAGCGACAATTCACACTATTCCAGGCCCCCAAGGCGACAAGAATGGCTTGGGCGACAGGTAAGAATCATTTTTAATGGATATTAAATTAATAGCTAAATGTTGCTGTGGCCCACCCCCTGCATGCATCCGACGCTACGCTGCGGGCCGTGAGTGGCGGGGGTGAACCACAGGGTCTGCCCTGCAGCCAACCCCACACCGTGCACGGCCTTTGGCTGTCCAAGGCAGGGGGTTGAGCCTTTGTTGACGGGGCGTAGGGTTGGCCCTCCCTCGAGCCTTATTAGGCCCCGAGAACCCCATCCGCAGGGTGAGTAATTAATAAAGAGGTGGGTGCATGGACCCCACTCCCAGAGCCTATCTTGGCCCTGGGGACCCCATTCCCCCAGGCCCATATCAAGCACGCGTTCTGGCGCGTAAGCAGTGAGGTCATAGGGGGCGCAAAGTATAGTTAGCAGTGATAACTATAATGGCTGAATTTCTATGGTTATTTTGAGATTACAGCTTTATGTTGTAACTGAAATTTTCACCTATATATAATGGCCCTTTATCCTTTGTTTTTTTCAGTGAATTTCTTAGGTTTCTTAATACAAACAAACTCATATCTTATTATCACACCCAACTATACAGTAACCTTAACCTTTAGTTTTTTTCAGTTAATTTCTAGATTTTTGTTTTGATGTAAAGTAATATTTTGGCCCCGGGGACCCCATCCCGCAGGGTCTTCCCTTTTAATAAAGGGGAGGGGGCATGCAGCCCACTCCCAAGCCACTATTGGCCTCCTGGACAACATTCACAGACCTTTTACTTTTTTTCTTTTTAAAAAGGGGAATTGGGGCACGCCCCCCCTCCCGAAGCCAGTATTATGCCCAGGGCCCCAAACACTGATACTAAAAAATATATGTGGGGAAGGGGGCATGCAGCCCCCTCTACAACCCTTTAGCAGCCTCGGGGACCCCATCCCTGGGGCACCCCTCCCCAAGCAAGTATTGGCCCCAGGGTCCCTATCCCCCACAGTCCAAAAATATATATTATCTGGGGAGGGGGCACACAGCCCATATCCCAAATCCAAATGGACCTAGGGACCCCATTCCCAGGGGCCAAAGACTAATTATAGAGGAGGGTGCATGGAAACCCCACCCAAGCTGATAGAGGAACCAAAAACATTTATATTAGTGGAGGGGGATTCGCAGCCCCCCTTCTCAAGTCTAAATGAGCCCCAGAAACTCCATCTCCTGGATCCAAGGTCTAATTATAGCAGGGCTTGCAGCCCCTCTCCCTGAGCCTTACGAGACCCCGGCGACCCCATCCCTTGGGGTCAAAAACATTTATATTAGAGAAGGGGGTGCACAGTCTCCCTCCCTGAGAATAGTTGGGCCCCAAGGAATCCATCGCCTGGGGCCATAAATTAACTATAGGGGAGGGGGCACGTAGTCTCCCTTCTTGAGCCTTAAGAGGCCTGGTGACTCCCAATACATGGGGCTTTTACATTCTATGTCAGTGCACTGGTGCCCACCTGGTGCACCCACAAAACATAACGATCAGGGCTGCGGGAGAACCTGAGTTCCCCCGCAGCCCCAGCCAGCTCCAGCCAGCTCCCTCATTGGTCCAGCCCGCCGGAAGCAGCTATTGGTGCTTACTCCAAGCCAGGCTGGTGCAATCAGAAAAGTGTGCTCCCACCCAGCAAGACCATTTTCAAAGCTCCTACCAGGTGGGGTCACACTTTTTCTCCTGCCTTTGTTTCTGCGGACAGGGAAAACCATTGTGTCCTGGGGGTGAACCCACCAGGACACAGTTAAAGAGCCTGCCCCGGGGGATGGGGTCCCTGAGGCATTGTAAGGATTGAGGAGGGGTGTAGGATTTTCTCACCCCTCTGCTTATTGTTTGGCCCAAGGGGATGGGGTCCCCGGCACCCACTTCCCTACAACTAATGTGTATGGCTCTGCGGGATAGGGTCCCCGGGCCGCTACAACCCTCCTCTATTAATGTATTTTCCGTCTCAGGGCATGGGGTTCCTGGGGCCTCTTAACATTCAGGCTGGGGGCTGTTTGCCCCCACCCCTTTTTTATTCAATTTGCCCCAGGGGATGGGGTCTTCCGCCTCATTTTTGGCTCTGCGTGGTATACTCCCCTAAAAAAGTATTTAGTCACATTCCTGCAGGAGTCCCGTGAATCTTGCAGGAGACCTACAGGGTTGAACCTTTAAAAAAAAATCATTTTGGCCTCATGGGGTTCCTCTGAAATGTGCCACAGGGCCTGGAGGGGGGGAACTGTGTGTGTTGTCCTTGCTTTGAGCCCCTTCTTGATTGGTGGGTTACCTCCTACCGATGAATGGGGGGGGGGGTGCATTCTAGCCACTCAGCTCCCGGCAAAGAATGGATCCGCTCCTTATAAGGCTAGTGTTGGTTCTAGCAATGCTTCATGAATGAAAGTGCTGTGTGTAAAGAATCTCAGCTCCCTAGAGGGATCTAGCAAACCTGCAGGTACACATCCTTTATAAGGATAGTTTAGGACATAGGTGTGATGGAAGAACAAGTTCCCATAATGTGACACTGCATGGATATACATTTTGGGGGTGGAGTTGAATCCCCCATAGATACAGCAAATGTCTGCACCTAGAAACTATTGCAAACTATAACAGACCTTCTTCCAATAAAGCACTCTTCCCATTATCAGCCAGAGAATGCTACTAACCCCAGGAATATTAAAGGGGGCTCTTCCGGCACCTCCGGCAGTCCAACGCTCTGTGCACACACCGGGGTTGGCACTTTGATGATCTATGGAGGGCAGAGACAACAAGGTGGAAACAAAATGAGCTGCAAAGGTGCAGACACAATAGAAACAAGCATTGGCAAAGCCACTAGGCCTAGCGTTGGCCGCCAGCCTTTTGTTGTTTGGCAATTCTTGCTTTGTTCTATTATGGCTAGTGCAAAGCGTTATTCTTGGGGAAGCAGCAGGCTCTCATCAATCTAAAAACATCATTGGCTCGAGGCAAACATATGTTTTGGTTTAAACAGAACACATATTACCATAATAGCCCCTGACACCAAAGGGAGGTTCTTTCTCTGTGGATGTGCTTCTTGTGAAAGGGCGGCATGCTGTAACTCAAAGTGAAGTCAGCCAGTGGCTGAAGTGTGCCGACCCACTGCCACATGATGCATGCTGTAGTGGTGGCATGAAAAATATGAATGACCGAACAGGAGACTAATGGCGTACGTCTGGCTGAAAACCCCTTTAAGTAACTATGATACACATATAATTTTAGTAAAATCATAAGGTCTTGGCTAACACCAGACCTATAAAAGCAAGTCGGTCTGGCATTGGCTGCCAACCTCTTGCCTTTGCTAATGCTTTTTTGTAATATCTTTGTAAAACTTTATTACAAATAGTGAGGCTTGCAAAGATAAATAGAGACAGAAGCGTCCAAAGACAGAGATAGATAGATAGATAGATAGATAGATAGATAGATAGATAGATAGATAGATAGATAGATAGATAGATAGATAGATAGCATATCATAGCTTCAATTAGTAATATAATTAAATGCCTATAGAAGCATGGCATTCACGAGGAGATATGGATTGGTTTACAAATGTAACTGTAATCCTCAATTAAAATGCAGACCAACATGAGTGTGGTTATAAATGCACTTCATTGAGTGTATACTAAAAAAAATAACAACTTCTTGAACCACAATTATTTCAAATTCACACAATGGCCTTCATTATGACATTGGCGGTAAATGCCGCTTACCGCCGCAGTGACGGCCGCCAACATACCGTCACGGAGGAGAACATCCGTTTGTCATATTATGACATACACACACTAAACCGACAGAATACTGCTACAAACACACATCCGTCAGACCAAAGGTTAGTGGTAAAGTGTTGGTACGGACACCCATACCATAAGAACAACAAAATAACGCCCACTACATTATGACCCACGAATCACCCTGGCGGACACTCAACTGCGTAAAACTATTGGTAGTACACACCGGCGCAGTCAGAATGGCCACCCAAATACAAAACAACACAACATTGGCAACACCTGACACTGATACACACACTACACCCACTCACCCACAGCACTATAAAACACACACCCACATTACCCACTACCCTTTATGAACATGAAAAATAGCCAAGCAAATCACAGCAACAACTACACACACCACTAAAACCCATCCATCCGTCATGCACCCCATACCCCACCACATTATTCAACACCCACTGCACAACATACACCACACAACACCCATGTCCCCACAAAGGCACCCCCCGTTTCACAGAAGAGGAGTTGCGGGTCATGGTGGAGGAAATAGTCAGGGTAGAGCCACAGCTGTTTGGAGCACAGGTACAGCAAATATCCATTGCCAGGAAGATGGAGCTATGGCAGAGAATCGTGGGCAGGGTGAACGCCGTGAGAAGCATCCAAGAGCAAGGGATGACATCAGGAACAGGTGGAACGACCTATGGGGTAAGGTACGTTCCATGGCAGCAAGGCACCGGCTCGCCATCCAGAGGACTGGCGGTGGACCCCCACCTCCTCCCCCACAGCCGACAGCATGGGAGGAGCAAATCTTGGCAATACTGCATCATGAGGGACTCACTGGAGTAGCCGGAGGACTGGACACTGGTGATTCAATATTTACTACCTATCACCCCCCATTCCTGCATGCCATCTCACCCCCTCGCCCTGACTCCGATCGCTCCACTCCATCCCACACAGTGAACCTACACCCCAAGTCCTGCATGCCATACCAATGCATGTACAGCCCTCCCAGCCCTGCATGGACACCCACCACCAATGTATGCACAGCATGTAGAACAAACAATCCCACAATACATCACCATACACAAACAAAGGTGGCAGTGCAACAGCAACGATATAGGGGAAGTTAGGGATGTAGAATATGTCACAGACATGAAGCATAATACATCACTTACAACCACACAGGTGCCCCAGCCAATCGCAGCGGTGAGGAGGTGCCACAACTATCCAGTCCCCCAACAGAAGATGCCCCCAGTGATGACAGTAACTCTGGATTTCTGGGTCTGGGTGAACTTCCTGGCCCATCAGGGACTACTAGTCAGTTTGCCACCCCAGCCCACTCCCAGTCCACCACAGAGCATCCCCCCTCAGTATCCAACACCATATTGCCACCCAACGTTCCCTCACCTCTGTCCCCAGGACACGTCAATCAGCAGTGTGCCCACCTGTAGAGGGACCCCAGTCCACACCTCACAGCCAAGACAATCAGGGTTCTGGGGTCAGTGGCAATGGGCACACCATTCAGGGTCCACAGGCACAGGGGGCCAGGGACACTCGGAGGACAGCTGTGCGCCATGGGAAGACAGGCCCAGGGAATCGACTGTCCAGGAGGCACTCATTAATGTCCTGGGGCTTACCAACAATCCCAGGAAAAGATTCTTAACAACATGCAGGAGAACCAGCGGCTGCAGGAGGTACACCATCAGGAGATCAGGAAAGATTTGCAGGCCCTTAACACCACCATGGTCTCCATAGCAGGGGTTCTGGCTGATATGGCCAACATCATGAGGGAATATACAGCACACCAGCGGGCCCCTTCCACTAGCCAGTCATCTGAACAGCCCACCACATCTGCTGCAGCCAGTGGCCAGGAACCCCTGCCACAGGACCCACAAGCCACCAGCACCCCTCCCCCTGCAGAAGGGGAACCACCCTGCAAATGTTCCCTGCAACCCAGACAGATGCCAGAGACACTTGCCAAGACCAAGACCACCACCAGGAAATGAGCCCCTCTTGAATGTCCCCCTTGTGTTCCACTGTCTCACCTTGTCCACTTTGAACTGCCATTGCTCCCCTCCCTATGGCCCCTTGGACACTGGACAGTGGTAGGTATCTAAGGGACACAGTGAGAAGGGTATCACAAACTGAACAATGGAACCACCACCCCGGTGTAACTAAGCATTTATGTAATCGGACAATGTAAATGGCAATGTACGTACAATTTACAGCAATGACGCAGTTTCCAATTTCTGATTGTTGTCCACCACCATAAAATGGTGACCTTTGACCCTGTCACCAGGCAGGTCGCTCCCCCCATCTGCCACGCAGCCCCCTGTGGGTTGAACCTCCGTTGCCACTTTTGCCTCCTGACTACTCGCTTCCTTTTTTCTATTCCCCTGAGCTTGTGCTTCTGTGCCACTTGTTTTTTCCATTCTGTGCCCCTGTGTTTTGCTTTCTGTACCCCTGTGCTCTGTTGTCCCTCTCCCGCCCTCTTTTCCCGCCGTTTTTTCCCCGGGTTTTCCCCTGGGTTTTTCCCAGGGTTTTTCCCTTGCTGCTGAGCCCCTGCTGCCCCGCCCCCTTCACTCCCATTGGCCGCCCCGCTCCCACCTCCCAGCTGCTCCTCCCTCCCTCTGCCCTCATATGGAGGCCGCGAAGCGGTAGTAGAGAGCGACATTTGACCCTGTCACCAGGCAGGTCGCTCCCCCCATCTGCCACGCAGCCCCCTGTGGGTTGATCCTCCGTTGCCACTTTTGCCGCCTGACTACTGGCTCCCTTTTTTCTATTCCCCTGAGCTTGTGCTTCTGTGCCACTTGTTTTTTCCATTCTGTGCCCCTGTGTTTTGCTTTCTGTACCCCTGTGCTCTGTTGTCCCTCTCCCGCCGTCTTTTCCCGACGTTGTTTAACCAGGTTTTTCCCTTGCTGCTGAGCCCCTGCTGCCCCGCCCCCTTCACTCCCATTGGCCGCCCCGCTCCCACCTCCCAGCTGCTCCTCCCTCCCTCTGCCCTCATATGGAGGCCGCGAAGCGGGCGCGCAGCGGACGTGCGCAGCGGGGGTGCCGCTGGCACGCCGAAGGCGCGCCAAAGGCAAGCCCGTCTGCGCCCGTCCGCGCCTGGACCGCACCCAGCACCAGAATCCCTGGAACCCGCACCCCTCGCAACGACAGACTGCACTACGACGCAAGCACCCTCCACGCACTCAACACCAGACGAGACCACCCCTGCTACCGGGCCACCCCGAAACGCACCCAGGGGCCTTTCACCTGCCGGAACTGCAGATTCACCAGCATCCAACCCTCCACACCACCAGCCAGAGAACCCAACCACCTCCGCTGCATCCTCCTCAACACCCGCTCCGCTCGCAAGCACGCCATCGAACTTTGGGACCTCCTAGACTCCACTGCCCCTGACGTTGCCTTCCTGACGGAGACCTGGCTGAACGCCACCTCAGCACCAGACATTGCCATAGCCATCCCACAGGGCTACAAGATCTCCCGCAGAGACCGCACCAACGGAGTGGGAGGAGGAATCGCCATCATCCACAAAGACTCCATCAAAATCTCAACGAACACCGATGACACCCTCACCACCGCCGAGCACATGCACTTCCAGATCCACACCGACCCCAACACCACCCTCAGAGGAACTCTCATCTACAGACCTCCCGGACCCCACCCACAGTTCAGTGACACCATCGCTGACCTCATCAGCACCCACGCCCTCGCTTCCACGGACTACATCCTCCTTGGGGACCTGAACTTCCACCTCGAGAACAACAACGACGCCAACTCAACCGCCCTGATCGACAACCTCGCCAACCTTGGACTCAAACAGCCAGTAACGACACCCACTCACGCCGCTGAACACACGCTTGACCCCATCTTCTCCACAAGCCCCCACGTCTCCTTCAACCACACCACCGAACCACACTGGACCGACCACAGATGCATCCACTTCACCTTCAGAAAACCCACCACACACCACCGCACCCAACAGCTACCACGCCGCTGCTGGGGCAAGGTCACCGGGGACCAACTGACTACCGCCCTCGCCCTGAGACCACCCACCGACCCCACCGACCCAGACACTGCCGCGACCAACCTCACACAGTGGATCAACGACTGCGCCAACACCCTCGCCCCTCTCAAGACCTTTACAACCAACCACACCAACAAGAAAGCCACCTGGTTCACCGAGGACCTCCGTATCTCCAAGCACACCTGTCGGAAGCTGGAGAAGAAATGGCTCCACGACCGAACACCAGACAACCACACTGCCCTCAAGAGTGCCACCCGCAGACATCACCAACTCATCAGGACCGCCAAGAAGACCGCTTCAAGGGACGCCTAGACAACAACGCACACAACACCAAAGAGCTCTTCAGCATCGTGAAAGAACTCTCCAACCCCAGCTCCATCACCAACGACATCCCGCCATCTCAAGACCTGTGCGACTCCCTGGCCACCTTCTTCCACCGCAAGATCACCGACATCCAGGACAGCTTCAACCCCGACACCCCCCTCACCCACCACCGAGTCCACCACCCCTGCGACTACCACTCGCACCAGTCGCCTGACCGTCTGGTCCAGCGTCAGCGATGAAGACACCATCAAAACCATGAACTCCATCCACTCCGGATCCCCATCAGACCCCTGCCCTCACCACGTCTTCAACAAAGCCAGCGCAGCCATCGCACCCCACCTCCGGAAAACAATCAACTGTTCCTTCGAGACAGCAACCTTCCCAGAAAGCTGGAAGCACGCCGAGATCAACGCCCTTCTGAAGAAGCCCAAGGCGGACCCCAAGGACCTCAAGAACTTCCGTCCCATCTCCCTGCTCCCTTTCCCGGCAAAAGTGACCGAGAAGCTTGTCAACAAACAGCTGACCCGCTACCTCGAAGTCAACAACATCCTGGACCCGTCCCAATCTGGTTTTCGCAGTAACCACAGCACCGAGACCGCCCTCATCGCCGCCACTGATGACATCCGGACCCTGATGGACAAAGGAGAAACAGCTGCCCTCATCCTCCTGGACCTATCAGCAGCCTTTGACACGGTCTGCCACCGCACCCTATCAGCACGCCTCCATGACGCCGGTATCCAAGAGAAGGCCCTGGCCTGGACCACATCCTTCCTCTCCGGCAGAACCCAGAGCGTCCGCCTCCCACCCTTCCACTCCAAAACCACTGAGATCATCTGCGGCGTCCCACAGGGATCCTCCCTCAGCCCGACACTGTTCAATATCTACATGGCCCCCTCGCCCACGTCGCACGACAACACAACCTCAACATCATCTCCTACGCCGACGACACCCAGCTGATCATATCCCTCACCGAAGATCCCGACACCGCCAAAGCTAACCTCCACCAAGGAATGAAGGCCATAGCCGACTGGATGAAGGTCAGCAGACTGAAGCTGAACTCAGACAAGACGGAGGTCCTCATTCTCGGACCCACCCCATCAGCCTGGGACGACTCTTGGTGGCCCACGTCACTAGGCACAGCCCCGGAACCCACGGACCACGCACGCAACCTGGGGGTCATCCTCGACTCCACTCTCTCCATGACCAGGCAAGTCAACGCCGTCTCCGCGTCCTGCTACAACACCATCCGTATGCTCCGCAGGATCTTCAAATGGATCCCCCTCGACACGAGAAAAACCGTTACCCAGGCCCTCATCACCAACAGACTCGACTACGGGAACGCCCTCTACTCAGGAACTACAAACAAGCTCCTGAGACGACTCCAACGCATCCAGAACGCTTCGGCCCGACTCATCCTCGATGTCCCCCGCCGCAGCCACATTACACTCCACCTGAGAGGCCTGCACTGGCTCCCCATCAACAAAAGGATCACCTTCAAGCTCCTGATCCACGCACACAAAGCACTGCACAACACCGGACCCACCTACCTCAACAACCGACTCAGCTTCCACACCCCCACCCGAAACCTCCGCTCAGCCAACCTCGCCCTCGCCACAGTCCCCCGCATACGAAAAACCACCGCCGGCGGCAGATCCTTCTCCTACCTTGCCGCCAAGACCTGGAACACTCTCCCCACCATCCTACGACAGACCCAGGACCTGCTGGCCTTCAGAAGACTCCTCAAGACCTGGCTCTTCGCCAAGTAGCACCCCCCCTCCCCAGCGCCTTGAGACCCTTGCGGCTATGTAGCGCGCTTTACAAATGCAGTGATTGATTGATTGATTGATTGACTGCCTGTCCTGTAAGTATGGACAGGTGGAAGTGATGTAACTCCACCGGAGTTGGGCGTCATGGCGGAAGGCAGTCTTGCACCACCGTGCTATTCCTCATTGGCTAAAATGGGGCTCTATGGAGTATAGTGTCCAGTGGGGATCACCGGCGACGGTGTACACCACTGCGGACGTGACCGCCATTTTCTGTCTATAACCACACTTGATTCCTGACTTTCCACAGGAGAACACCTACACTGCGTGTGCTGCTGTGACCTGTGTTTGGATCCTGCCATGGCCCGTGTGACAGGGGAAAGGGCCCCTGCCGTCACTTCAGAGGAGTTAGAGCGCCTGGTGGATGGGGACCTACCCCTGTATGGACAGCTGTAAGGTCCTCCAGAACAACAGGTGAGTACACCATGGGGACGATACATACAACAAGGTTGCATGGAGATGTGTGTGCTGGCAGTGTTTCATTTGGGTGTGGGGTAAGTCTGGTGGTACTGTACATGCAGGGCTCCCGGTTATGTGTGTGCCAATGGAGATGGAAATGTAATTTGTGGGCCATATGTGTGACAGGCAGATTGTATGGTTAATGGTGTCCTCCTGTCTGTATTACCTCTGCAGGTCAGTGCCCATCAGAAGAAGGGATTTTGGAGTGTCATCGCCAAGGAGGGGCCGACCCTGGGGGTCTATAGCAGGCGGAGCACCCACTGCAGGAAAAGGTGGGAAGACCTGAGACGCTGGGCACGGAAGACTGCGGAGGCCCAGCTGGGGATGGCTTCCCAACGAGGGCGGGGTGCCCGTCGACCCCTGACCCCCCGGATGGCCCGCATACTGGTGGTGGCCTACCCAGAGCTGGATGGGCACTTAAGGGCAGCACAGCAGCCGCAAGGGGGTGAGTACAGTGAGCGTGACAACCATTTTTGTTGACTGTCATGGGATCCTGGTGGTGGGTTTCAGTTAGTGGGTGCCTCTTAATGCCAGTTCAGACATTGCTGCATAATCCAACTCAAGGGTAATGGGTGTATAGCAAAATCTTGTAACCTAGCTAGGTGCCATTCCAGCTCAGACAGGGCTTAATGGGTACCAGGAGGGAGGCAGTTGGCGGTGGTTGGCTCACATCTTGCTGTGGTACCTAGCCAATGGAATGCCACTGCGATGCTTAGTGCTCAATCCTGATCCCTGTGTGTGATGGTAATGTGTATGCCATCTGTGGTGTTGGTGCTGTAATTGACCCAGTGCTCCCTTTCTCCCTCCCCTTCCTATTTTCTTCTGTCATCCTGTCCAAGTGTGCATTAGCATCATCTGGCAGAGGAGCAGGGGCACCCTTGACTGAGGGAGCTGCATCCCACAGGACCCAGGAGGTCCACTGATGCCAAGGGGACCAGTGGGACGGAGGGCGAAGGAAGCACCACGGCAAAGACAGGAGGTGACAACATTGACTCTGATTCCTCCTCCAATGGGAGCTTCCTGGTGGTGGAGGACACCTCTGGAACCACCCCAGCTGCAGGTACAGCCGTCACCACCCATACCAGCACTGCCCTCCCAGCAGCCCCCACCGAGTTGCCCGTGCCTGCTCACCCAGGAGGGTGGGCATCTCCTTCACCCCAGGCACCTAAGGCCCTGCCCCATTGAGCCCTGCTGCCCTCAGTGAGGAGGCTATTGACCTCCTGAGATCCATATCTGTAGGGCAGTCAACCACAGTGAATGCCATCCAGGGGCTGGCATCCCAGATGCAGCAATGCAATGCATACCTGGAGAGTATCCACAGTGGGTTGTCGGCTGTAGGAAAGTACCATCTTGCCTGGCATGTTACCCCCATTTTTCACTGTATATATGTTGTTTTAGTTGTATGTGTCACTGGGACCCTGTTCACCAGGGCCCCAGTGCTCATAAGTGTGCCTGAATGTGTTACCTGTGTAGTGACTAACTGTCTCACTGAGGCTCTGCTAATCAGAACCTCAGTGGTTATGCTCTCTCATTTCTTTCTAAATTGTCACTAACAGGGTAGTGACCAATTTTACCAATTTACATTGGCTTACTGGAACACCCTTATAATTCCCTAGTATATGGTACTAAGGTACCCAGGGTATTGGGGTTCCAGGAGATCCCTATGGGCTGCAGCATTTCTTTTGCCACCCATAGGGAGCTCTGACAATTCTTACACAGGCCTGCCACTGCAGCCTGAGTGAAATAACGTCCACGTTATTTCACAGCCATTTTACACTGCACTTAAGTAACTTATAAGTCACCTATATGTCTAACCTTTACCTGGTAAAGGTTAGGTGCAAAGTTACTTAGTGTGAGGGCACCCTGGCACTAGCCAAGGTGCCCCCATATTGTTCAGAGCCAATTCCCTGAACTTTGTGAGTGCGGGGACACCATTACACACGTGCACTACATATAAGTCAATACCTATATGTAGCTTCACAATGGTAACTCCGAATATGGCCATGTAACATGTCTAAGATCATGGAATTGCCTCCTCTATGCCATCCTGGCATTGTCGGCACAATTCGATGATCCCAGTGGTCTGTAGCACAGACCCTGGTACTGCCAAACTGCCTTTTCTGGGGTTTCACTGCAGCTGCTGCGGCTGCCAACCCCTCAGACAGGCTTCTGCCCCCCTGGGGTCAAGCCAGGCTTGTCCCAGGATGGCAGAACAAAGGACTTCCTCTGAGAGAGGGTGTTACACCCTCTCCCTTTGGAAAATGGTGTGAAGGCAGGGGAGGAGTAGCCTCCCCCAGCCTCTGGAAATGCTTTCTTGGGCACAGATGTGCCCAATTCTGCATAAGCCAGTCTACACCGGTTCAGGGACCCCTTAGCCCCTGCTCTGGCGCGAAACTGGACAAAGGAAAGGGGAGTGACCACTCCCCTGACCTGCACCTCCCCTGGGAGGTGTCCAGAGCTCCTCCAGTGTGCTCCAGACCTCTGCCATCTTGGAAACAGAGGTGCTGCTGGCACACTGGACTGCTCTGAGTGGCCAGTGCCACCAGGTGACGTCAGAGACTCCTTCTGATAGGCTCCTTCAGGTGTTAGTAGCCTATCCTCTCTCCTAGGTAGCCAAACC
This sequence comes from Pleurodeles waltl, assembly GCF_031143425.1. Lineage (NCBI taxonomy): Eukaryota > Metazoa > Chordata > Amphibia > Caudata > Salamandridae > Pleurodeles > Pleurodeles waltl. The sequence goes on along the minus strand of NC_090450.1, from coordinate 1,007,618,322 downwards.
CTCTTTTCTGGCTATTTAGGGTCTCTGTCTCTGGGGAAACTTTAGATAACGAATGCAAGAGCTCATCAGAGTTCCTCTGCATCTCTCTCTTCACCTTCTGTCAAGGAATCGACTGCTGACCGCGCTGGAAGCCTGCAACACTGCAACAAAGTAGCAAAGACGACTACTGCAACTCTGTAACGCTGATCCTGCCGCCTTCTCGACTGTTTTCCTGGTGGTGCATGCTGTGGGGGTAGTCTGCCTCCTCTCTGCACTAGAAGCTCCGAAGAAATCTCCCGTGGGTCGACGGAATCTTCCCCCTGCTACCGCAGGCACCAAAAAGCTGCATTACCGGTCCCTTGGGTCTCCTCTCAGCATGACGAGCGAGGTCCCTTGAATCCAGCAACTCTGTCCAAGTGACTCCCACAGTCCAGTGACTCTTCAGTCCAAGTTTGGTGGAGGTAAGTCCTTGCCTCCCCACGCCAGACTGCATTGTTGGTAACCGCGACTTTTGCAACTTCTCCGGCCCCTGTGCACTTCCGGCGGAAATCCTTTGTGCACAGCCAAGCCTGGGTCCACGGCACTCTAACCTGCATTGCACGACTTTCTAAGTTGGTCTCCGGTGACGTGGGACTCCTTTGTGTAACTTCGTGTGAGCACCGTTTCACGCATCCTCGTAGTGCCCGTTTCTGGCACTTCTCCGGGTGCTACCTGCTTCAGAGAGGGCTCCTTATCTTGCTCGACGTCCCCTCTCTCTGCTGGTCCAATTTTCGACCTCCTGGTCCCTCCTGGGCCACAGCAGCGTCCAAAAACGCTAACCGCACGATTTGCAGCTAGCAAGGCTTGTTGGCGTTCTTTTGGCGGGAAAACACTTCTGCACGACTCTCCACGGCACGAGGGATCCGTCCACCAAAGGGGAAGTCTCTAGCCCTTTTTGTTCCTGCAGAAACCTCAGCTTCTTCTGTCCAGTAGAAGCTTCTTTGCATCCACAGCTGGCATTTCCTGGGCATATGCCCATCTCCGACTTGCTTGTGACTTTTGGACTTGGTCCCCTTGTTCCACAGGTACCCTAGATTGGAAATCCACAGTTGTTGCATTGTTGGTTTGTGTCTTTCCTGCATTATTCCTCTATCACGACTTCTTTGTCTTTGTGGGAACTTTAGTGCACTTTGCACTCACTTTTCAGGGTCTTGGGGAGGGCTAATTTCCTAACTCTCACTATTTTCTAATAGTCCCAGCGACCCTCTACAAGGTCACATAGGTTTGGGGTCCATTCGTGGTTCGCATTCCACTTTTGGAGTATATGGTTTGTGTTGCCCCTATCCCTATGTGTCCCCATTGCATCCTATTGTAACTATACATTGTTTGCACTGTTTTCTAAGACTATACTGCATATTTTTAGTACTGTGTACATATAACTTGTGTATATTTGCTATCCTCACTCTGAGGGTACACTCTGAGATACTTTGGCATATTGTCATAAAAATAAAGTACCTTTATTTTTAGTATAACTGTGTATTGTGTTTTCTTATGATATTGTGCAAGTGACACTTGTGGTACTGTAGTAGCTTCACACGTCTCCTAGTTCAGCCTAAGCTGCTCTGCTAAGCTACCATTATCTATCAGCCTAAGCTGCTAGACACCCTATACACTAATAAGGGATAACTGGGCCTGGTGCAAGGTGCACGTACCCCTTGGTACTCACTACAAGCCAGTCCAGCCTCCTACAGCGGCCCTACAGAGATCCTTTCAGGCTCCGGCCTCCTCTCTGCTGGCAGCCAGCATCCCTGTTCCTACCGTCCCCCCTCCAACTACCACTTCCCAGTCCCAGTCTCCTCAACCCCAACCCACCCCATGCACACATACAGACAAGCATGCACACAAAACATCACACAAGAGTAGCACAGTCAAACACAGGCAGCACACTTCAGGCCACAAGCACTCACACAAACAACAGACAGTTGCACTCACAACAACATCCACTGCCTCCATTGTCTCCCCCTGCTCCTCCTCCTCCCTCACAGTCACATCCACACTCAGACCTGCATGCACTGCATCAACAGCCACTACCACCATCACCACATCAAGCAGCACACGCACCTCACTTGCAGACACCTCCACAACATCCATCCACGCATCCCCTTTGTCCTCTCCCACCCTGTCTGCCCCCTCTCCTAAGCAACACAAACACACGCACTCAGACTCCCAACAGCCATCCACTTCACACATGCACACTGTCCATGCACCTGCACCCAAGTCCAGCAGATGTACACCTCTGACAACCACTCCCTCAACCTCCACTCCCATCCCTCCTCCCACATCCTGCCCCAACATTCCTAGGAAGCTTTTCCTTGCACATCTTGACCTCTTCCTTCCCCCTCCACCATTGACCCAGCACAGCACCTCAGCCAAACCGCCTGCCACTGTTCCCATCAAATCCTCAGCTGCTGGCACAAAGTGGCCCCAGAGTGCAACTCCTACTGTGAGCACACCTCTGCCTCAGAAAGGGAGGACTAGGGTGGTGAAAACCAAGGGACATGAGACGGGGGACAGTGGAGGCATCTCCTAGTCCTGGAGGCAAGGACACAAGTGACATGTCAAGGGCCAAGGAGACACTTCAAAAGAGGGGACACATGGATCCCCCTCCACCACCAAAGATTGCCAAGGATCCCCAAAGAAAGGGAAGGTTCCCACTCCACCACCACAGAAAGGGAAGGTTCCCACTCCATCACCAAAGAGAGGCAAGGGGCCCCCTCCACCAGCAGAGGGCAAGGAGTCCCACCTCCATCAGAGGCAACCAGGGTTACACCTCCACCAGCAGTGGGCAAGGAGCCCTCACTTCCGGCAGAGGCAGCCAGGGTTACACCTCCACCAGCAGTGGGCAAGGAGCCCTCACCTCCAGCAGAGGCACAGCAGCCCTCACCTCCAGCAGAGGCACAGCAGCCCTCACCTCCAGCAGTGGGCGAGGAGCCCTCACCTCCAGCTGAGACACAGCAGCCCTCACTTCCAGCAGAGGCACAGCAGCCCTCACCTCCAGCTGACGCACAGGAGCCCCCACCTCCTGCATAGGCACAGCAGTTCTCACCTCCAGCTGACGCATAGGAGCCCCCGCCTCTAGCACAGGCACAGCAGCCCTCACCTCCTGCAGAGGGCATGTAGGCCACCCTCCAGGGACTGTTGTGCAAGGAGCCCCCTCCAGAACCAGTGGGCATGTTCCCCACTTCAGAGACTTGGCCTTAGACTCCCCACCAGAAACAACTGGGCAAGGAGCCCCCTCCAGAACTAGTAGGGATGTTCCCCACTTCAGAGACTGTGGCCTTAGACTCCCCACCAGAGACAATTGGGTAAGGAGCCCCCTCCAAAACCAGTGGGCATGTGCCCCACTTCAGCTGAGGTGCCTCCGCGCCCTTCCCCCTGAGGTGCCTGCCCATTTCCAACATTATGCCCTTCACAGTGGATTCCAGATTGTGTCAGGAGTCAAGTTGAGCCTTGGACTGTGCCCTGTGGCCATGTGGCCCTTTTGTACTTTGGACTGGCCATTGGCCCATTCTGGACATTGACGCCTGCATTTGCTTTCGAATAGACAATATGGTGGCTGTTGGCATCAAAGTACAGTGTTCCTTCATTCTCAGTGTGGTCCTTATTTTAATTTAGACGTAGGTTCTGTGACATTGGTTTTACTCTGCAGCTGGTTGTTAGAGGACGGTTCTGACCATCAGGTCTGCCCTGATTTTTCGATTTTTGACCACCTGGTTTTTGACTGTTTACTGTGAGGACGCCTCCTATGAGGTGACTCCCGCACAATAAACACATGATAAAATGGATTGCACGTGTTTACCGCTGGTGTCGCTGTGCTAAGGAAAGGCTGCTGTGGCGTAGCAAGGCAGGAGGCCCCGGGCAGGTTACATGTGATCATGTGTGCGCATGGATGTGCACCCATGTGAGGGCTGTGGGAGGAGGATTCCTAGTGTGCGCAGCCCAAGAACTGCGCTTAGGTAGTCCTGGTGCAGGAGGAACTATGCAGAGTGGGTGGTGACCTGGAGTAGGTCTCATGAGAGGGGTGTATACATGTGAGGGAGAGTCAGTGTGCTTACTGTCTTTTCACTGTAGTGACACCCAGTTCAATTCCAATGTCAAGGTGCTTAAGATATTTGCATTGGGGGGATACTCCATTGAATGTTAATAGGAAAGGAGGTTCTAGGGTGCAACTCCAGTTCTCTGGGGTCCACCGAGACCAGAGTCACACCAAAGAATACTGTAACCTGTAAGAAAAGAATGATGCTGTAGGTTACAAGAGCATAGTTGTACAACTTATGGGTCATCCAGGGATGTCATCTTTCTCTGCCTCAGCTCAGGATTAGAGCCAATTACTGCTCTGTCCAGTTGCTGGAGCAGGGCCTAGCATCAATCAGCCAGCTGTCATTCCGTGCCAGGAGCAGGCTGGAGAGGCCCTGCGAGGAATGTCAGGGAGGAGGGGCTGAGACTTTCAGAGCACATGTGGCAACTAACTCCTGGAGGATGCCATCTTCAGCTATCCCAGAAGACTGTGCAAGAAGGAGGGGACGGGGCAAGGAAGTGATGTGGCACATCTGGATAGGCCAGAGGTGCAGACCTTTTGGACACTTCCGCACCCACTTAAAAGGTCCTGCACAGGGGAGAGCTCTCTCTCTTGGCTGTGCTTCACTGCTGGACACTGGGACTGCAGACGGGCGTCATGGACAACTGGAAGGAAGAACCTCCTGACTTCCCTTGGGGCAGGGACTCTGCCCCTGAAGGATTCCAGGCCAGCGAGGCGAATGCCAGGGGCAGGCAAGCTGGCCCCCTTACCCCCCCAGAGGACTAGTTGGGGGAAGGACTGGGCTAGCGCAAGGAGAGCGTGCTGCTCAGAAGGAAAAGAGGGAACCCAGAGGAAAGATTGGCGCAGGAGTTAGTGGGACTGGCTCCCTGATGATCTGGGACCCTTCCAGGCCAGGAGGCCTAAGGAAAGTGCTCCTGGTGGCAAGGACTTGTCACCAGGAGCGGAACGACACAAGAATGATGAAAATCGGCCCTTGGGGACCTGAGATATCACCACAAAGGATGGCAACCTTTGACCTTTGGGAAAGCAGCTACGAAGCACATGGAGCTCCGCAGCTGCATGCGACAGTGCCCCCAGGGTGGGCCAGGGCCTGGGGGCTGCCCAGGAGGAAGAGGAGAAAAGGGGAGTGTCGTCGCACTCCCCCTCTCTGAAGAGGAAAGGGGCCCCGGACCCCATCCCGGGGCCCTGAGAAGCCTGGTTAAATTTTGGTGGTTTAAAATGGGGGGGCGCCGTCGCACACCCCCCTGCCGCTGTGGGAAGGGACCCCGGATGCTCCCCGTGAAGGAAGGAGTAATGGGGGGGCGCCGTCGCGCACCCCCAGCAGAAGGAAAGCCGGGGAGCGTCGTCGCGCACCCGTGAAGATGGCCCAAATGGGGCCCGGACCCCATCTCGGGGCCCCGAGAAGAGGCAGGAGTGGGTGTGCGCCGTCGCGCACCCCCAGCCGAAGCAGAAGTCGGGGAGCGCCGTTGCACTCCCCGTGAATGTGGCTGGCAGGGGCCCTGGACCCCATCCTGGGGCCCCGAGCAAAAGAGGGCCTGGGGGAGCTCCGTCGCGCTCCCCACTGAAGAGAAGAGAGGCCCCGGACCCCATCCCCGGGCCCCGAGAAGAGATCGACTCCGGGGAGCGCCGTCGCGCTCCCCGTTGGGAGGAGGAGGGGCCCCGGACTCCACCCCAGGGCCCCAAAGATGCGAGGAGGAAGGGGGAGTGCCGCTGCACCCCCCCCCCCCGCGCGGCCCGTCCGTCCACGAGCATCCCTGTTTCAGACTCCAATTCAGCAGGCCGGCTCCCGCAGCAGCACCCAGAGGTGCTGGCCGTGCGGGGAGCTGGCGGGGGCGGCCAGGGGTGGGCTCCCTGGGCCGCCCTCCAACGAGGGAGCCTTGTTGTGGTGCGGGGGTGTCCGGGTGGGACTGGCACCCCCCAAGAAGGAAAAGCAGGAAAACAGGCACAGTGGCTCTCCCCAGCACAGCGGGAGAGCGGCTCATCAATAATGCAGCCTGCTGCAGCAGCCCCCTGCTTTGCGGGGCAGGGGGCTGCTGTTTGGGCCCCTAAAAGCCTGTGTTGGTCCCAGGGAGATGGGGGCCACCACCAACGGAGTATTAGGAGACAGGGGGAGCTGCAGGAGCAGCGCAGCCTCCCCCCAACAGCTGTTGGTGTCCCCACCCTCGGTAGGGTGGGACATATGAGAGATAACCCCTCAAGGGTTGGATGGATATTTGAAGCACAAGCTTCTGTGAACTTTTGTTCCAGGTTGTGCAAGGGTGCTGACCATAGGTGTAGGTTGTGATGGCCCCATGTATTCTACTGTTATTTTATGGTTAAATAGGAGTAATCTAAAAGTAATCCTAAGGGCTAAAATGCTAGAATTTGGTCTCTTATGTTTTCTGATTATGCTAATTTGAATAATGATACTGACAGTCACCTCTTGGCAACATGAAAGTATATTATTAATCACAAATGTAGGTGTCATCGTTGCACTGTACTGTTGAATACTGTCAAAATGTTCAAATGTTGCAAGGGGGGCACTGGGATTGTTTTGCTATGTGGATTGTTGGATTATATTCTCCCTTGAGGAGACCTGAGAGATTACATACTGTTTGCCCAGAGTGATTCCATCACTTTGTATATATTTGTAAATTTGTAATTTGTTGCATAGTATTGAGTAGTGTGTGTGAATAACAAATGCACTTTTACTTTATCAAAAGAAAAAGCACAGACTGGACATTCATTTACTAAGAGTCATGCTTGCGTGCTTGTGAATGGGGATTACTAGCCCACACCACCTCCCTTGAGTAAGCCTTGGACTGCTCTGCAACGCTACCCTATGAGAGTCAAGTGCTACAATGGGGTGTTTGGCTCCCAGTGGCGGTCGTGTGCGGACTCGTTACTTGTGCAGCCCACACAACTAATGACCCACCTTTCAACACTGGTTCTGTGTATGGTGTGTGTGTGTCACTTTCCTTTTCCATCCCTCCCCCCTCCCTTGTGTGCTCACCGTCGTCGTCTTCATCAGTGTTGGTGTTCCAGGAGGGCCATGGCGTAGAAGAGCTTCAGGTTGACTTGAAGTTCCGGTTCCATGGCGGCAGCCGTCTCCTCTGTGTTCCTGAAGGTGAGTCTTTCGTCTTCTGTGCAGTGTTTCCAGCAGGTTTTTGATGGTGTTGGTACCGCCGTGGAAATCCTGTTGGTTTGCTATGTCATAATATGGTGGGAGGTACCTTGGCTTCCGCCTGGCTGTTGATGGCTACCGCCGTGGTCAGTGGTGTTAACGTCCTGGTGGTTGGTGTGGTACATTGGCTGCCTCTTGACATAAGAACATTATACATATATTTTTTTACATCAAAAGATCTTGACTAATGCCAGACCTAAAATGTAGCCTGGGAATGCTGCTAAATAAATCTTTGACCTTTTAACATTATACCCAGGGTCATAGAATCTGAGGAAATGCTAAAAGGAAATTACAGCTCGGGTCTCGGCTTTGGAGACAGCATAACCACTAGATTGTCTTCACTCTTTTAAAGTGATCAACAAAGTGGTTTCTGTTCTCTCACCTGTGGTGGCACCATCCATACTGCTGCTGTTTTACTATATCTTCATTTTTTATATAATGATTATTATTATTTTTACTGTTCTTTTTCTGCTTCTGGTAGGGCCAGCATGCTACCTTGTATGCACTCACCTTAATACACTCATCGTGTGATGTGGCACCGGTAGAGATCAGGAGCAGAGTGCGAGGCCCTCCCAGCGCAGGGTTGATCCTTATTCAGTCACTTACAATGGGTGGAGGAGGTCCCATCAGGTAAAGTGAACATGTCTCTGAACATGCCATACTTTGGCCTATTTGTGAAGGATGGGCTGGGAAACTCTTATGACCCAAGCAGTTTAACAAGCCACTGCCTTGTGCCAGGAGAAACCCCTCTTCAGATCAGGAGAGTGGGTGTGGCTGCTGGATCTGAGAGGGTGAGAAGAGACTTTAATGGGATAGTTGTCCTGCATTTCCACCTGAAAGACGGTGCTTTCCTTTGTACATAACACACACAACCAGGGTTGTGTGATCAGCTCTATGGGTCTCTTAAGATTTAGGCAGAGTCTTAGGGACTGGATCTGGAATTCTCTGTAGTTTTAAGATGTCTTTTGTGTAGCACATACAGAGATCCCTTAGCAGTATTTCAGTGGGGACAGCACCAATGTCCTGGTGTAGAGATGCAAACCTCAGAATCTGTTTTTGCCGGGTATTTCATGTCAGTCAAAATGAAATTTCCAACCCAAAGCTTGTAAACCTATGAGCCCTTCTCCCTGACGATGTCACATTATTCCCTTGGAAAGGAGGATACATAGCTGCACTTGCAGAGCTGTGAACTGGCTACAAATTGAAGCATGCCTCTTAGACACAGCTGCCTTATCACAGGTGGTCCGTCAGGAACCTATCTTAGCCCCGACCCTATTTAATTCCTCTTGCAGTCTTACCACAGAACTCAGGAATAATTTATCATCAGTATGTTGATGATACTCAACTGAATCTAAAGGTCTCCTCTCCAAATGGCATTTCTCTTCTTGCCAAAACTCTGAACATGGTTCAGGACTGGACAACTATCCATCATTTGAAACTGAATCTGTGCAAAACAGAATTTCTCCTCATCCCGTTCATCGCTGACAGTTCAACCATGGATGGCTCCAATCAACATCCTCAACTGATGAACTACCTTCGTCAACAGTGCCAGATCCCTAGGAGTCATCCTTGACAAATGAATCAATCTTCATCCACAAGTCAACACAATGGTAAAGGAAAAAGTATGCTTCCAATTACACCTGCTCTGGGGAATTTGTCACTTAATTCAAGAACAAGATCTCAAAACTCTGATACAAGCACTGGTGCTGTTACGGATCGACTGTTGCAACTCTCACCTGACCAGTCTTCCCAAAGTTCTTCTAGCTCAACCAAAAGTGGTCCAAAATGTGGCAGCATGTTTCATCTCTGGGGTCAAAAGGAAAGTCCCCATCTGACCTGCACTGTCCTCACCTGTGCTGTTAATGTTCCACTGGCTTCCCATTCAAGCCACGGCTATTCACAGAGTCTGCGTCACTCACAAGGCACAGCTAAAGTTTTCTGGTGGGTCTAGACCATCACAAAATGCTGAAAGTCTGCTTTTGGAATTCCTAACCTTTAAAAAGGAAGGATGGGGGCGTGTCCAAGATGGCGACCAGGCGGTAGCAGACTCTCAGAGCTCTACTGTCAGCTTAAGAAAGAGTACTGGTAGAGTTCGGGCAATACAGGTGCCGGTGACTGAGGATGCGGCTGGAGGAACGTTGCTGAAAGGTGGGGGCCCACTCTGCAGCTGAAGAAAGAACCTCACTGCTTTCGTTGGTGCGTGAGAGCGAGCTCCCCGGCCTGCCTGACCTTAAGATGGCAGCTGCCTAGAGCTAAACGAGGGAGAGGAGAAACGGGTGCCGGGAGGACGACCCTCTCCCTAGCCCTAACTGCATTGGAGAAAACAGGTACCCCGCAGAGGCAGGTTCCCTGCTGCTGAGAGGGCCGCCGGGGCAGTGGATGATCTGCGGCTCCGGACAGCCTGCAGTGGAACCCTAATGGGGCGCAGACCGGACTGGATAGCAAGGAACAGTGGAGTGATGCATGGGTGGGGGCCCCCTGTGACGAGTAGAGGCAGCAGCGTCCCCCGGGCCTAGTGTCGGCCCAGCGGTCTGAGACATTACTTACCTCTCTTTGGACGGTGGACCAGCAGCGGGTGGAGGCAGGGCCGCAGCCTCCCTCCCCACATGACAATTCAGGGAGTCTGCCAATGGTGGATATGAAGGATGGCGGTGTAAAAAAGAGCCCATAGCATTGGGGCAGTGAGGAATACTACCTAGCTGAAGGACATACCGCTTGATGCCTGTGTAGACAGCACCCGGAGTGCGGGCCGAATTCGACAGATTTAATTTCTGAACCTGGCTGGGGTCGAGGCGGCAGCATCACGGGCGGTGGGCTGAAACCTGGAGTGGTGAATGGTCGCCGGGACAAGGCTCAGTGGCTCACGGCAACACACCAGTGGTGACTCTACAGCAGAAGATGCAGGGATCTACAGGTGCGGGTATCCAGGAGGAAATTGCAGGAGCAAGCACTCACACTAAGGATACAAACATTAAAGACCTCCTTACCAAACCAACCGGGAAAAGGGTGGGGCAACCTGAACAAGCCACATCCCAGACTCCCCCGACGGCAGACAGTGGCTCCATTTGGGGGGGGGCAGAAAAGCAGAGCCAATCATGTGTGCTTTCTTGGAGACGCTTTTTGGGAGCCTGCGCACAGACATTGCGGCACTTAAGGAGGACCTTACAGCAGATATCAAGGGCTCCATGAGAGAATTGAATGAACTGGGGGATCGTTGTCTAGTCTTGAACAAACCAGTGATGCACATGATGAGCAGCTGGACACCCATACCCTGAAATACTAGAGCTACGAGATAAAAATGCAGAGTTACACTACCAGGTGGAGGATCTTGAAAACGGGTCAAGGAGGGCCAATATATGAATTAAAGGGATTCCAGTGCAGGCTACTGTAGGGAAACTGGTGGACTTTGTTGGCAGATTATTCCACTATGTCGTACCGGAGCTTACACCTCAACATTTTGTGCTGTATAGAACCCACAGGGCGAGGAGTCCTGCTATGTCTACTGGCCAACCTCAGGACATCGTGACTTGCCTCAAGTATTACCATCAAAAAGGAGCAGTAATGGCAGCTGTGCGGGACCGTACACACATAGACTTTGAAGGTCATAAGATCTGGCTGTATCAGGATCTTGCACCCATCACCTTGCAGCGTCACCACAAATTGAGACCAGCCACAGAATCTTTTTAAAAGAAAGGGGTGCGATATCGGTGGGGACATCCCTTTCGCGTGACCTTCATTTGAGACAATGACACACATAGTATACGCACATTGGAGGAGGTGCAGGCGATTTTGCCCATCACAGACTAACAGGGCAAGGATACCCTTCTTGTTCAGGTGCAGGAAACTACCCGCCTGTCGGCCGCCCTCAGGCATTCTGGGAGGAAGAAGAAGGCAATATCTGCTAGACCTACTGAAACGGAGAGCCAGAACGAGAGGGTGGCTCTGCTGTGTCAGCTACAGCCCCACGATCTGGCTTCGGACCCTGACAAGGACTAAACTAGGCATGTGGTAATAGGGATCCTAAGGCCCCACTGCAGTTACAATGCTACACATCTCAGAAGTGATTGAACTGCACACATCCCGGCTCCATCGTTCGGGGATAATACCTGCTGACAACCTGAACCTCCTGCTTTTAAGAGAAGATGACTTTTCTACTCGTGGAGTCACGACATGGACCCCAATTCTGTTGTTCAAGGCAGTGCTGACCACATTGGTTATACATTCTTCGTTCTTATCTGACACTTTGCACTTCTTTTCACTCTTTACCCACTTACCTGGCCTATAGAATGGGAAATTAATAGTGTATTCTATTAGCCTGCGGGATAGTGAGCGGGTGGTTGAATATAGCTTGTGGTTTTCCTTATATAGCTACACCCCTAATTTAGAACCAGTATGATACACATCCTATGTTATAATGTGTGGGGGCTTAATGCACCCGCAAAAAGATTGGCATTCTTATCATTACTGTGTGAATCTAAACGTGACATCTGCCTGATCTCCTTCAAGCGGATTGGAAGCGTCTGAGATTCAAGTGGTTCAACAGACAATATTTTTCATTGGGCACGGGGAAGAAGGCAGGGGTGGCAATCCTATTGGCCTCTCATTTTCCTGATAAAGTGGTCCAGGTGCAGGCTGAGATTCCTGGTAGACTTCTATCACTTCGTATCACAATACAACAATACACTTTCACACTCGCTACCCTCTACACATCCAATGAACATCAAGAAGCCCTAATCTTGGAAGCCTTGAGTTGGGTGATGGCCACCACTGATAAAGATGTACTGATTAGAGGGATTTTGACTTAGTACCCAATACAAGTGTCGACAGAATTGTGCAGTGGGACAGACCCGGACATTCTCTCCGCACGGTCTGGAGCAGTTGAATGAATATGGACTTAGCGATGTCTGGCACAGCCGCCATCCCAGAGAGGGATTATACTTTCTTCTCAGCAGCACATCAGACATATGCACAACTAGATCTCTATTGGGCCATGCCCGACTTCTGACACCTATCACTCATGTAGCAATAGGGACAGCAGCACTCTCAGATCATACCCCTCTGCACACCGCCATACACCTCCCAGGCCTGGTCCCTCAACACCGCACCTGGCGCCTCAATCATAGACTTCTCACTAGTGAAGCGCATGTCAAAGAACTAGCAGGGGCAATCACTGAGTATTTACAGCATAATGACAACCCAGATGCACCCATTGCTACACTTTGGGATGCTTTGAAATCAGTATTACGCGGACATTTAATTGCCCTGGCAGCGCAACTTAATAGCAAAAGGAGGGACAAAAGAACTCTGCTTGAGAGGCAGGTGAACTACCCCCATCGGAAGCCATGCATTTAAACCAAGACATCCGTGAAGCAGAAGTGTTGTCCGCAATTTACCACTTACAACCCGGTAAGGCTCCGGGACATAATGGTTACACTTTGGAATTTTATAAATTATTTGCTGGCCAACTAACACCAATCCTCAACCGACTATATAACTCATTAAGGCAACCTTGCGGAGTCCATAAGACTCGCCACCATTATGGTATTGCCCAAACCTAGTACGGATCTGCTACACTACCCCTCCTACCGGCCGATCTTGCTAAATGTGGATGCCAAGATTTTCATCGCTATCTTGGCGAACCAGCTAGCTCCATATATGCAGGGCCTGTTTGATCCAGACCTGGCGGGGTTTATCCCCAAGCGCAACTGTAGTGACAACACGAAGCGCACATGCCATCTGTTGGCTAAAACCCAACGAACCTGGATACCATCTCTACTGCTATCGGTGGACGCCGAAAAAGCATTTGACCGAGTGCACTGGCCCTATCTATTTGCAGTGCTTGGGAGGGTGGGTCGGGGTGAGCGGTTCCTTGATGGGTACAATGTAGTTACAAGACTCCCAGAGCAATGGTCCGGGTGAATGGGCTTACATCATCTCCTTTTACAGTATCCCGAGGCAACAGACAGGGGTGTCCATTATCTCCGTTGCTCTTCACCTTGTATGTGGAGCCCTTTACAGAGCGTGTCTGCCAGAACCCCACAATAACAGGTATACGTATGGGAGGAAGGGATCCTAAGTTGGCTCTTTATGTGGATGACATTATGGTGGCCCTGACACACCCTCTACGATCATTAACACCACTCATGGAGGAACTGGAAGCCTTTGGGAGGGCCTCAGGCTTTAAAGTAAACTTACAAAAATCCTGAATCCTAAATCTGACGGTCCGGAGAACAGATCAAGGTCCTCTGCAGCAATGCTTCCCATTCTCCTGGGCCACGCAGGGCGTATCACACCTGGGACTACGTATTTATCCCACTACAACCCAAACTACAGTGTCTAACTACGGTGTCCTATTGACCAACGTGCGTTCGGACCTCCACTCTTGGAAGGCCCACGTCATTTCGTGGCTTGGCCGCATCGCAGCTGTCAAGATGACATTATTACCCAAACTTTTACATGTCATGCAGACACTGCCACTCCTCCCTCCTCCCCATGTATTGAATAAGCTGCAGCTTTATATTGAGGATTACATCGGGCGGGAAAGAAGAACGCATGACAAGAAGCAAACCTATTTGTCACCGGGGGCGGGAGGTCTTGGGATTCCTCACCTTACACATTACTACCAGGATGCACAACTGAGGTATTTTGTGGAGTGGACTAGACCAAGTACCGAAAAACATTGGTGTTTCATAGACCAGGCCATTGTGGGCATACATATTTGGAAGATACCGTGGCTACCTAAACAACATAGACCACTAGGAATGTATATTCCCCCATTCTTAGGGCCACTATAAGAGTCTGGGACAAGTTGCAGACGGGTATAGGCCTCTCTACTCGTATTTCACCACTCACGCTGATCATAGGCAATCTGGACTTTCCCCCCGATTTCTCGGAACACAGCTATATACTATGACAGCGAGTCCATTGTAAAAGGAAAGGCGACTTGTTTGACGATTCTGGGCTTATGACTTTCTCATGGCCTATCAGGAGGTGCTCGCTGTCAGCATGTGACCCTCTGCTACTGGGTCACTCAGCCGTCCAGTCGACCATGTGCTAGCTGTCCTCTACTTCCATTCAAGAGATGGCTTCTGACACGGGAGTCTGATAAACATATACTCTCAGACATCTACTCTTTTATCAACACTTAAGAGACCATACTTAAATCCTCTGCACAGCAACGGTGGGAGAAGGAATGAGCGCGTTCCTTCACACCAAGGGAGGGTCAGACATTCTCAAACAAGCTAACACATCAGCACGTTGCCCTACAGGTAAAGAGACCCTCCTTAAGGTACTCCACTATTGGTACTACACACCAGCACGTATCGCCAGATGGAAAAGGGATAAGACGCCACATTGTTGGCGGGGTTGTGGTCAGGAGGGGACATTAACACACCTTCTTTGGCACTGTCCGAAGCTTCAGCGTTACTGGTCTGAGGTATTGGACTCCATTGACCAAATGTATCACATTGTGATCCCAAGGTTTCCGAGCTACGTTCTTTTGGGTCTCCCAGATGTCTTGAATTATCCTTGAAAATCACTGAGGGCGAGCTATCACATTTTACTGGCTAGCTGGAATTCCAATACCATACCCACGTACTAGATTGGCTTAACAAGCTTTGGTATTTACTAGGTATGGAGAAGTTGACAACAATGATCGAACAGAAACTACCACAATTTGATAAAACATGGGGACGATGCCTAAAACATCTTTCAGAAGAATTCTTGGAACTTACCTGCCCCGCCTTGTTGAAAATTCTTCGTCTTACCTCCAACTTTCCACCCTAGGCTTAATTCATTTTGGTACCAACGGGATCTGTGGGCTGGAGAGACATTTTATAGGGCACCTCTTTCCTAATCTTTGAGCTAATTATTTAAAGGTACAGGTATTCATTCCTTCCTCCATACCCTTTCAATCTTTCCACTCTTTTTCTCTCTCTCAACTCACCAGCCAGTGGTTGTAGATGAGATGCTTGTATTGTTTCAAAATTCAATAAAAATATTTAAACCACAAAAAGAAAGGATTTACAGCTCAGCCCTTCTCAAGGAGTGCAACTCTTCACCTACAGGATTGTGCACCACAACCTCAATGACAAACTTTAAATGTGAACTGAATAAATTCTTATTGAAAATATATTTCACATAATTTCTTCTCTACCTACAAAGAGTGCTGATCTTAGATTTTACACTGCCCATTGTCTTGAGGCTTAACTTTCCTCCTCAGTTTTGTATATTACTTCCATCAGTCTGTTTACATCTTGGTACTCAATACGTATGAATATGGTTATTTATGTTTTCTTATGTGATGTTTATTTCTTATGTAATTTGCTCTAACACCTTCAGGTGATGCATGTCTTTTATAAAATTGCATAAATAAATAAACTAGCTACGTCAAGAAGGTATAACCAGGTGGGTTTTGCAGCCTGCAGCACTAAGCATGCTGGGACATGTAGGCACAGATCCCTGCCAGCCCCGTCGGGGATAAGACCATGGGCTGATAATGTGAGTATGGATCGAGGCCTCTCCAATGATACAAACACTGATAACACAAGTCACGATGCAGTATCTGGAACAGGAGACTGTGGTAAGCACATTACAGCATCTCTGTACCTTGGCAAGTGCTTATGCACCCTGGCACGTGATGGAAGCGCATCTGCCTTTATCTACCTGGTCTGCTGCTCGTCCCATTTCTAATCTTCAAAGAGGTCTTTGGGAAAAACACCTGCATTCGAAAACGTTCCGGCGAATTTAATATGACTTGTTAAAACTTGCAAAGCCTTTGTCCCTATTCAGAACTAAAACTGAGTCTGTATGTTCTTTCTAACAATGCACAAATGCCTTCTAAAGAAGTGTTTCTTCAGCTTGTTTACCTTTATACTCACTGGGATGTCTTCTAGGTTGATGGTGGTTTCCAGGTAACTGTATCTAATAAAATGTGTTAATCTTTACAGGAGCAAGTACATTGGTTATACGTTTCCTGAATAAGAGAAATGTGTTTGCTATTATAATTATATAGCACATGCTGTATTAATAAAATTATATCTATCTGTTCGCAAGACAGTGAAAGAATAGTAACCCAAGGGTGGTCAGAGAAGTGGGGGTCAGAGGTTATAATAGCGTATACAAAGACGGGGTTACACATATATCCCCAGGAGGAGGGGTCCGCAATACACACATATTACAGTATACCCCCATAGGAGTGCGTTTTCATATAATCCCTATTTGTATCAAGAAGTGTCAGTCCTATCCAGAAGTAGAACTGTTCACTGATCAGCAAATGAACTTTCTTTTAACATTAAACAAATTACATCAGGGGACTAGGAGCAGGTTTTCAAAAATATCAAAAATATTATTTTCTCAGTTTAAAGAGTGATATAATTTAGCATGTAATAATGAGAACATACTGGCACACTGAATAACAACAAAGGAGCTAACAACATTTAGCAAAGTTACAGAAATAAAAACAGAAAAAGGACTGTTAGACAAAAGATACCACTTGTTACACAATAGAGAAAGGACTGCAAAACCGATTGAGAAAAGAACTGACTGATCCATCTGTACTTGTCAATGTTTCGGTCCTCTGTATAGTCAGTCTAGAACCATCAAAGCTCAGAGGTGTTGTAATCCAATAACTGAGGTCTCATCATTAGAAGAGTTTTCAGTTGTTTTTTGGGTGCTTTCAGGTTGCTGGGCTTACACCGGTGTTCAAGCAGCTTGGTCCATAGGCGAGGACCAGTACCTGAAAAGGTTCAGCCTACCCGGGACTTGCTGTTTGTGTAGTGACCGCAGGAAGGTTGAGACTGGTAGAGCAGAGTAGGCTGGTCTGGGATTGGTAGACTGGTGAGATACATAAGAAGTGACCGCTTTCTCCTGAACTTTAAAACTCCATGGACAGCCATCGATTAGATGTTAGTTGTTTGGATCACCAGGGTTAAGAGTGGGTTGTTTAAGAGTGGGGTGACTAGAGAGTGTTTTTGTGGTGAGGGATTTTCACTAGTCACTGATAGATGGAGCTAGGTGGACACAAGGGATTGTGCTAGGACCACCCAGATTGTGGAAGGGTTTCAAGACTGCAGCAGGGAGGCGGTGTGGTCACTGGTTGCTTCTGGGAAGCAGAATGCTCCAGAATGGCTCCATTTCATTCTGTGTTCTCCGACAAGTGTTAGTGGGGATCCGAAGACGGGGGGTGATGTTAGATCTGATATGTTCAGCTTTTTCAGTGAAGGAAGAGCTTATGATTCTGTTGGAAAAAAAGCTTCAGAATGGATGGCACTGGGTTGGTGAACTTTTGGGCCACTCTGAATATTCTACGTGGCCGGCTGTGCTTCAAGTACTCGCCTGAGGTAGAAGTATTTTTAGCACGGAAGACATCTTAGTGGAGGTGTTTTTGACCTGTTTATGTGTCAGAGATGAGACCTGTGAAGGGGGCAGTGCCAGGCAGATTCTGGAGTGTGGCGTTGTTGTGTGGGTAGTTTGAGGGCCAAGGAGGGTGGGGTCAAGGAGGGTGTCTGCCCTGTTACTACTTTGGGTGGTACTTGCACATAGACTTAGGAAGGACACTGTACTGATTCTAGTAGGTGTTTGCAAGAGTTGTAGGTGTTGAATGAAAGAAGGGGACCCTACAGTTTGCATTTGAAGGCTGCAGGGGGTAGTTCTTTGAGGGGAAGATGTGGGGAATAGTGAACAGAAATTCCATATAACAGATCGCTATTTTATAGTTAATGTTTTAAGTACAGGTGAATACAATAAATATGTTTAACCTAAGAAACATAAAGCAGGGGCCGTGGTGATGTCATTATACTCCACTACACCTCAACAGTACCTGATTGTCCAATCACAGTTGGACACATACTGCGCACAGAACAGCGCCGCAGTTTTGTTAATCATGTTTAAGTTCGGAGTCTACAAGTCCTACCTTTATTGATACTAAAACTCACTGAAACCCTCAAAGTAGTTAATAAAACGATTCAACCCAACTGCAAAATAATGTGATTTTCTTTAATATTTATTTTTGAGTTAAATACATATTTTAAATTTTCCCTATACTTTTCTATGAGGAGACTCTACAGATGAGGAAGATATCACCACATGGTGAGTCAAAGAGAATTTTTTTTTAAAAGGTGTATTTAACTTGGAAATAAATAATACAAATAACTTTATGTTACTAATAATGTAAATTCACTTTATATATTTACTTCAAATGTAGATACAAATCAAAAATGCAACAGCACTATTAAATTAAGTTCAAATTAAAATGTTAAAAAATTGAAATATATTAAATTAACATTATTTTAAATTAAAATATAAATTATCACCTAAAGAAAATAAATATTTGTAATGTCCATTAAGAAATATCAAAAACGTGATGTATATAATTGAAATCAATTTAGCTGTTTTTAATAAATATTATCACATTATTGCTTAAATTCAAAATAGGTTATTGAAATAGTTTATATCTAAGTAAAAATATATACTGTTTTATATATTTTAGCATTAATTTATATTTTTTTATATTTTAATTATTTATTTATGTAACTTTATTTACTTTTACATTATTTCCAGGGGTTTTTATTTTAATTCCATAACTCAGTTATTTTCTATGGATTTGTATCCCAGTCATATCAGTTTTCTATCTGTAGTGTGTTTAATTATTACTTTTTTATTTGTTTTTTAGTAGTAGTAACATACACTCTGAGCTTGTGAGTACCGAAAAGTAGTACATTTACTCAACAGTGTAAACTTACTCAAAAGCATAAATTACCTTTGTGACTCAGGTCACTAGTGTTTACCATCTCTATTAAAGAAAATTGAATATGAAACTTGCGGTGTGTCTTTTATATAATGCTGCATTGTGAATTAACAACATTAAACGTGAAGATTTAATGCAAGAGAGATGTCTGACATTGTCTCGTAAAGTGCATAGTCCTTAATTTGCTGATCCATATTTCTGTCTTGTAAGGCCATCTTTGTATTCCTCTCATTATCTGCACCCTATTTACCTGGATAGAACTGGACGTTTCTCCTCTGTCATTAAGTCCATGTGGTAGAAACATATCTAAGGATTGTATCCACTCTGTTTCTCGTTCTTCAAGCATTCACTCACAATCGTTTCCTGGGTGGACTCTTTCAATATCTTCTAACACTTTCTGTTAAGTTCTTTTATGTTTCGTCACAGTCGGTTTTCCTGATTTGGTTCTGATATTGCTTTTGAGGATCAGGGCCTACCTTCTCAACATATTCCACCCTAAGGGCACTTCTCATGCAGATGCAGTAGTTTGTTATGCAAAGGATATATGGTTTGGTTTTCCTTTTTTATGTGCACAAATACATTAGTTTGGAAGCCATATATGGCAGACCTGCCTCTCCGGAAAGAAAGTCTATAGGAACAAAAGTGATAACACACTCCCCACTGGCTCACGCACTGTGATCGCGGACTATCTCTGCAGCCTAGGCTGTTGTTCTGATATATTATGTTTAGGGCTCCTGGTTTTATGGTATATATTTTTTTGACGTTTCAGTCTGTATTTACCTATATTTACTTTTTGTCCATTTAATCTGTATTTATCCATGTTTATTTTTATGTTTTGTTGAATATGAAGCTGAAATTAGTAAATTTCTACATGTATTTCACCACTTGGCAAGTTTCAATTACATGAACACCAATAAATAATAAATCAATGCTCATGAAGGAATATATAAACATTTTAGTATGCACATCTGGAGCTCTTTAAGCCTCATTCTTAAAATATCCCTCTTTTTTATTTAGCTCCTGTAAATCAATCCAGTCAGCTATTGAGCTGGTGGCCATGGCTAACAGCATTTATAATCCCTCAAAAAACAACCTAATTTCCGTTTTCATTTATATTTAATAATAATACAGACAGGACAGGAATTTGTTTTCTGGCTGTATTTATCTGTAGAAATCCGTAAAAGCGGAAGAGGGGCCCTCTTATGTTGCACACATTTGTAGCACACACAGGCCACCTTTGGGGGTGCCCGTGTTTATCCACAGCGGGCGCAGCATCTGACACGTCCTTGAAGAGGGGGTTCACACCTGAGCCAAGTGATGTCCAGGAGTCGGGTGAGTGAGACATCTCAGCAGCGGCGGTGGGATCCCCCCACAAGAGAGGGGGGGCTGCACTTCAATGGCTCAGTAATAAGCAGGTGCCTGACTTTCACTGCAGGGCTCGGGGCCCAGGTGTGAGCCCCCGTGATTCACAGACACGTCTGACTGAAGCACGGCTATGGGGGTGGGGGGAGCTGACACCACCTCACACCCCCAGGGAAGGCAAATGCTTAGCGTGCTTCAGCGTGGGAGGGGGCGGCCCAGGGCCCGGGGGCGTCACTGGGGCCCCTGCTCCCTGTACTTACAAGACTCAAGATCAAAGGAGCGCTTGACATGTGTGCAGCCCCAGAAGGCGGGGGGGGGGTCCCGGTGGGGGCCTTTGTAATTAATCAGGCTGCGCCCAGACCAGAGGCCCCCTATCGGCTCATCTGCGTCGCTTATCCAGGTCCCCTGGAGAGGGGGCCTTTCTGCATTCCTGTGCGTAACCGGCACCCCCGGGGAATGGGCGTCCCCCCCAGCCTGGGAGCACACTGTCACAACCTCACTGTGTCTGTGTGGGTGCCACCTGTGGTGTGTGTAAAGGAGGGCATGCCTGCCAGGACCACCTGAAGCCCCTCTCTGGCACTCCGGGAGTACAAGTCCGGCCTCCAAAGAGGGGACAGCCGATGCTGGGAAGGGTGGACACTGCTGGGAACCGGACTGCAACCAAAGTGACCCCTCTCCAAACAGGACGGGTCAAGGGGTGGGGGCGAGGGGCACCTAACGCAGATATACGGTTCTAATCCCAGTCTCACAAATATACAAACAGTGGAGGATGTGCACACGTTTTGAGGGGGAAGATTTGCTAATCTAACTCCAGATCCACAAACAATGGGAAAGGGACAGATGAACTATTCTAACTCACAAATATTTTGGAACATCTATGTATATGTGGCGGGGGTTACATTTACAATTGTAACTTCAACCTATAAACATTGGGGAAAGTCCATCTATTGGGGGTGTGAGCAGATTTACTTTTCTAACTCCAACCCCAAAAGTCTTTGAAAAAGTGCTGTACTTGAGGCAGGTGGGGGTTCAGATGAACCTGCGTACAAATGGTCGTTGCTCAAGGTTACACACACAGCCCGCCCATCCCTGGTAATCCTCATGGGGTAATTTCACAAAAAGAGTAGCAAATCTACACCTGCTGAGTTGCTTCTATATCACAATATCAATTTACTACTTTTCGAATTCACAAACATTTTCATGGAAAGCTGCTGTAGGAGCACATTCCCATGAAGAACCCTGGAAAGTGATAGGACTTTCCAGAATTCCTCAAGGGAATCCCATTCCCGCTGCACAGAGTTGTCCGTAGAGAACTCTGCACATGGGGAACTGAATCCCCTGGGCAAATGCGCTTTTCTCTTTTCTTTGCGGTCTCGTGGAGAAATATCATCTCCCCCAAATCTGGGGACGTTTCAAACTGAAGGGGTATTTACGCCAGCACTGCGCTGAAGTACAAATGTGACTCTTTACAGCATGGGTACCATGGGTACTCACAAAAATGACTCCAGGGGCCAAAAGATCTTGTCTGCGATGTGACCGAGGGCCGCCTTGGTGCCAGCAGGGTGGGTGTACATAGGATGCACTGATATCATAATGTGATGTACTAAGGTGACACAGTTCTGCACCTTAATGAAATACTCTTTGGAATTTTAAATACCTTATTATATTTTTGCTGCAGGATGCCTTTAGAAACACATTTATTTTTAAAGTTAGCTGGTGTGGGATGACTTAGTTGCTTCCCTTTTTTAACTTCAATTAACCTTTAAATAAAGGCTTGTCTTTGTAGTTAACTTCCTTCTCAGTGTTAGTGCTGAGATAAGAAAGCAGCAGCCCGGTGCTCCTGACCAGGGGCCACATGTGAAGTTCACGAGGGCCGCATGCGGCCCCCGGGCCGTACTTTGAGTATCACTGATTTACAGGATGGGACCAAGAATGGCAGAAGTTTGTAAACACACACAAACATACGTTTCGGTGGGCGTTCACATACTCGCAAGGTTACTACATCTCGGAATGCCCGAAAAGGACTACATTCCCGCTCCTTTAGTTGGATTTGTGCATGCCATGAATGCCCACATTCCCTCTCCTTTAGTTGGATTTGTGCATGCCAGGAATTTCCACATTCCCACTCCTTTAGTTGGATTTGTGCATGCCAGGAATGCCCACATTCCCTCTCCTTTAGGTGGATTTGTGCAGCCAGGAATGCCCACATTCCAGCTCCTTTAGTTGGATTTGTGGATACCAGAATTGTCCACATTCCTGCTCCTTTAGTTGGATTTGTGGATGCCAGGAATGCCCACATTCCCACTCCTTTAGTTGGATTTGTGGAATACCAGGAATGTCCACATTCCTACTGTTTTAGTTGGATTTGTGCATTCCATGAATGCCCACATTACTACTCTTTTAGTTGGATTTGTGCATGCCAGGAATGCCCACATTCCCTCTCCTTTAGTTGGATTTATGGATACCAGGAATGTCCACACCTTTAGTTGGATTTATGGATACCAGGAATGTCCACATTCCCAATCCTTTAGTTGGATTTGTGCATGCCAGGAATGCCCACATTCCCACTCCTTTAGTTGGATTTGTGCATGCCAAGAATGCCCACATTCCCTCTCCTTTAGTTGGGTTTGTGGATGCCAGGAATGCCCACATTCCCTCTCCTTTAGTTGGATTTGTGGATGCCATGAATGCCCACATTCCTACTCTTTTAGTTGGATTTGTGCATGCCATGAATACCCACATTCCCTCTCCTTTAGTTGGATTTGTGGATACCAGGAATGTCCACATTCCCTCTCCTTTAGTTGAATTTGTGGATGCCAGGAATGCCCACATTCCAGCTCTTTTAGTTGGATTTGTGCATGCCAGGAATGCCCACGTTTCCTCTCCTTTAGGTGGATTTGTGGATGCCAGGAATGTCCACATTCCAGCTCTTTTAGTTGGATTTGTGCATGCCAGGAATGCCCACATTCCCTCTCCTTTAGGTGGATTTGTGCATGTCAGGAATGCCCACATTCCCACTCCTCTAGTTGGATTTGTGCATGCCAGGAATGCCCACATTCCCTCTCCTTTAGTTGGATTTGTTCATGCCAGGAATGCCCACTTTCCCACTCCTTTAGTTGGATTTGTAGATGCAATCAATGCCCACATTCGCTCTCCTTTAGTTGGATTTGTGGATACCAGGAATGTCCACATTCCCACTCCTTTAGTTGGATTTGTGCATGCCAGGAATGCCCACATTCCCACTCCTTTATTTGGATTTGTGCATTCCAGGAATGCCCACATTCCCTCTCCTTTAGTTCGATTTGTGGATGCCAGGAATGCCCACATTCCCTCTCCTTTAGTTGGATTTGTGGATGCCAGGAATGTCCACATTCCTATTCTTTTAGTTGGATTTGTGCATGCCATGAATGCCCACATTCCTACTCTTTTAGTTGGATTTGTGCATGCCATGAATGCCCACATTCCCTCTCCTTTAGTTGGATTTGTGGATACCAGGAACGACCACATTCCCTCTCCTTTAGTTGGATTTGTGCATGCCAGGAATGCCCACATTCCCACTCCTTCAGTTGTATTTGTGGATGCCAGGAATGCCCACATTCCAGCTCTTTTAGTTGGATTTGTGCATGCCAGGAATGCCCACATTCCCTCTCCTTTAGGTGGATTTGTGCATGCCAGGAATGCCCACATTCCCACTCCTTCAGTTGTATTTGTGGATGCCAGGAATGCCCATATTCCAGCTCTTTTAGTTGGATTTGTGCATGCCAGGAATGCCCACATCCCCTCTCCTTTAGGTGGATCTGTGGATGCCAGGAATGTCCACATTCCCGCTCCTTTAGTTGGATTTGTGCATGCCAGGAATGCCCACATTCCCTCTCCTTTAGGTGGATTTGTGCATGCCAGGAATGCCCACATTCCAGCTCTTTTAGTTGGATTCGTGCATGCCAGGAATGCCCACATTCCCTCTCCTTTAGGTGGATTTGTGCATGCCAGGAATGCCCGCGTTCCCACTCCTTTAGTTGGATTTGTGCATGCTTGAATTCTGCACTTGTGACGGGGATTCCCACTCTCAAAAATGGATTTAAGCCAGCCGGGGATCCTGTAGCGAATTCCTGCCTGCATATTCCTGAGAAGCAAATTGAGTTGTAAATGTACATTACAACGCAGTTTGCCTTCTTTGTGAAAGGCCCCTTGAGTGGGGCTTTTGGTATGAAGACTGTGTCTGTCTAAGTGTGTCAGACACTATCCTCAGTGTTACACATGTGTCCCACACATGTATGTATGTTCCGCTCCCCCTGTACTTGCTCGGTAGATTGCACAGTAACGTTGACCCCTTGGAAAGTCAGAGGTGAAATGCAGGCACACGTGTGTCATGCTGGAGCTGCTTTTCGTCCCCTGTCCCTCCCTGACACATGGCTGCAAGATCTTGTACTCCCAAGCAAGCATGAGTGGGTGGATTACGTGTTTGTATCAGTGCTACATGTGTCTGCATCTGTGTTACATGTGATGGCATGTTTGGGGGATGCTTAGAGGCATATTTACAAGAAACTGGCCCATCAGTGCCTATCACCCCTGTCCCACCGAACGACACCATGGGTGCGTTGTGTTTACAATACGGTGCTCCATGGTGCTCGTTAGACCAATAGCATCACAATGTTTGACGCCTTTGTGGCGCCTTGCTGCACTAGTGTAAAATTTTTGACACTACTGCAGCAAAGCACAGGGAGGCCCATAGGTTTCTATGGGTGCATCATGTTAACGCCTGCTTTGAGCAGGCATTAAAAATGACGCCAAAAAATAGCGCAGTGAAATCTTATAGATTTCACTGCGCTATTTTTGTAGGCCTCCTAGCGCCGGAACACACCCCCCCTTCCATACATTATGCCTGGACAGACATAGGTGGTCATTATGAACATGCCGGGTTGTCCCGCTATGCCGGCATTGGCGGCTGAAATCGCCAGCCGGCATGGCAGGACAACCCATCGCAAAATAAACCTGTTGAAGGCCGCCATTGGCAGCCTTCACTCACCGCCAGGCTTCCGCCTGGTGCAGCTGCACCCACCACACAGAGGCATTGACGGCGGCTCCGTGTGGAGCTGCCATCAATGTCCCGGCCTAGCCTTTCTGTGAGCCGGCGGGCGGAAACAATGTTTCTGCCTGCCGGCCCACAGAAAGATTCTTTATTTGGCCGGAGGGGTTCCAGGGTCGCCGGCGGTCAGTGTTTTGACTGCCAGCATGAACACGGCGGTTGTTACCGCCGTGTTCATAATGAGCACCATATTGTGGTGCAAGAGGGTGCAAAGTGACGCAATGCGAGCATTGCACCATTTTGTAAATATGGCGCGGCAAAAAAGCCTTCCTAGTGCCACATTAGCATAAAAAATGATGGCAATATGACGCAGGAAGGCGCTAGGGGTTTGTAAATATGCCCCCTAGTGTACTAGTTATATACAGCCTGGTGAAGACGAGTCATTGTAATGAGCTAACACTCACCGTCACTTGCACCCCTGATGCCCGGACCTTGACAACCATGGACCGTCCGCTTACCAGGTCCACACCAAGGCGAGGACAGAGTGCTGCACCTTACAGCATTATCAGTGTTTCCCATGGGGGGTTCCATTGTCCTGTTGTGCTTGTAGCCTCTGAATGCCAGCACTGGCACCCGTGCCACCCAGAGGTCCTACTTCAGGCCTTACAATACAGGGCATAGGGCTGTCTACAGGAGAACAAGCAGCCCTCGTCCACAGCAGTGCGCTCTCTGTGCTGCCCCAGACTGATTTGCATATGGCTGGGTCCAAACTTGAATGGCGTGGTGAGCAAAGAACAATGGATTTAGGCCCAGATCGGTGCCTGGGGTTGAATATTTGCATTGTTCAGAACTCCATCCATCATCTGTTCTTTTTGCTGCTGTTGTCCTAAGTGGGAAGGGTATGCCCAGACGTGGGTTCCGTGCTCACTGTGCTACTGGATTCAAGCTACTCTGGCTGATGAGAGGGGATGTCTCAATACCAGTTCCAGGGTTCTTGCTTCCGTTCCAGAGAGGACCTGGCCTGGCAGTTCGGGCTTAACTATTCTCATGCAGAGTAGGGTCAAGACTGATTTACATATTGCTGGGCAAAAAACGATGGGTGGATATAGGCCCACATCTGTGACTGGTGGTGATTGGACATATAATGCTACACCCATCAGGGCTCCAATGCCACGTGACCACCAGGATAATATGTAAATACGTTTATGTGTGTTTGTGTGAGGCTTATATAGCCCAAACCTAGCTACAAGGCAAGGTATGAGGAAGCTGGCAAATATTCTATTGGAGAACACATGACAGAGGGAGGGACATGGAGGGAGTTGGGGAGAGAGGGCCTGAGGGGATCAAGTCATGTTTTAAGGGAGGTGTGTTCGGGGTGGCCCCTCCACTATAGCGGAGGAGTGTCACCCCACTGCTGAAAGGCAGCAGAAAAAAAGGATAAAAAAGTATTTTATTATCTTTTTATTTCTCCACTTAACTAGGGTGGGGCGGGTCCAGCATTCTCTGCGTCAGCAGGGAGGAGGAGTGGTAGGTGCCCTTCTAAGTGCGCATGTCGGTTTGGCCAGCTATCTTGTCCACTTAGATCTCTTCACCCGAGCTGTGTTGCACAGCTGGGTGGAGACCAAGCCCAGGCTTCCACTCCCTCCATGAGTACTTCAGCCTCCTCAAGCCAATCCCGGCACTTCTCTAATGCTAGGTAACAGCATGAGAGAAGCATCTGGATTGGGTGGGGACGGGGCGAGGCAAGCACGGAGGCAGCGGGATCGCAGAACACAGAGGCGGCAGGTGTTATATATTTTTTTAATACTGCCACCCACCCCCAGTTCCGTGCGCTGCCCCACTAGCCCTTCCTGGCAGCAGCCACCACTGGATGCGGTTATATTATATCTAGATGTAGTTTAGGAAGATGGCTCTTTAGTTCCTCCTGGAAAAGAGAAGAGGTGGGGACTGCCAGATTGGAAATAATATGGAGCCACAGGGCTTTAAGGTGGATGAAAAGGAAGTGGGTCCTACAATGGGCGTGGATTCTGACACCATAACAGGAGGTGTGGGCTATGCAATTCCTACATGTGAAATAGAAGCCTGTGTTTGACAAATTCATAAATTAGGTTTCCATTGAAAAATCATAATCGCAAGCACCAAGGATATTTTATTTAACAGTTCATATATCACCTTTATTCAGGACCAAAAGCAATAAAACATGAGCATTAAATCATGCTTTGGGTACTGGAACACCAGTGGTAATAACAGT
This sequence comes from Pleurodeles waltl, assembly GCF_031143425.1. Taxonomy (NCBI): domain Eukaryota; kingdom Metazoa; phylum Chordata; class Amphibia; order Caudata; family Salamandridae; genus Pleurodeles; species Pleurodeles waltl. The sequence goes on along the minus strand of NC_090450.1, from coordinate 1,007,590,717 downwards.
GCCACCTGGGATTTAGTCCCTGTGTCACTAAGGGGACATCAGGGGACTCTGTGTTGCAGCACCAGCATGTGGCGGGCAGGAAGGGGGGGATCGTTCATAAGGTGAAGGACAGAAATAGAGAACCCCACAGGACGCTAGACCAAAATCTATGTTTATGTTTTGCACTGGAGTGGATGCACAACAGAAGGACACATGCATCGCAACTTTACCTTCGTAGTGAGCATGGATCACATAACACACATGTAACATCACTGAGTGGTCTGGGTGACCACAGAAACGTGTGTGGGTCACCACTGTTAGCTACCACTGATGCAGATGGATCACTCTGGTGTGTGGTCGATGGGAAGCACCTTTCACCAGTCGCTCCTAGCACCGTGCGCGCAAAGCCTGCTTGGGTCACTAGATGACGTATACTCTGACGAAGGTAGCATGAGCCATGGAGACCAGTGTAACCTCCAGCTCTTTGTTATCACTCCAAATAATTCATGAGGTATGAACAATGCTTCCTGCTCTCAGTTCAGGAGCTATCTCATTACAAAGCAGGGGTGGCTCGTGGAAGATGAAAGACATACACGTGTCCAACATAGTCTAGCAGGACCAGACGCATGGCCCTGTGTCAGGATAGGCACTTCATGAACAGTAGTCAAACACATCTAAACAGAAATCATTTGCATAGTCATTGGAAAGTCTGGAAATCTGTCTAGCCCTCCCTGGCCCACGTTGAACACCACTGGCTCATGGATCTATGGCAGACACCTCTGGATCATGGACCTATGGTGGACACCACTGGATCATGGACCTACGGGGGACACCACTGGCTCATGAACCTATGGTGGACACCACTGGATCATGGACCTACAGTGGACACCTCTGGATCATGGACCTATGGAGGACACCACTGGATCATGGACCTACGGTGGACACCACTGGCTCATGGACCTATGGTGGACACCTCTGGATCATGGACCCATGGTGGGCACCACTGGCTCATGTAACTAGGATGGACACCACTGGATCATGTAACTAGGATGGACACCACTGGATCATAGACCTATGGTGGACAACACTGGATCATGGACCTACGGTGGAAACCACTGGCTCAGGGATCTACAGTGGACACCACTGGCTCATGGATCTATGGCAGACACCTCTGGATCATGGACCTACGGTGGACACCTCTGGATCATGGAACTAGGGTGGACACCACTGGATCATGGACCTATGGTGGACACCACTGGATCATGGACCTACGGTGGACACCACTGGCTCAGGGATCTACAGTGGACACCACTGGCTCATGGATCTAGGGCAGACACCTCTGGATCATGGACCTACGGTGGACACCACTGCATCATGGATCCACGGTGGGCACCACTGGCTCATGGACCTATGGTGGACACCACTACATCATGGACCCACGGTGGGCACCACTGGCTCATGTAACTAGGACGGACAACACTGGATCATGGATCTATGGCAGACACCTCTGGATCATGGAGCTATGGTGGAAGAAAGACAATAACTGTCAGTCTACGATCAAGAGTCTGACCCAAGCATCGAGATCAGGAAAAAATAGTTGCAAAGCAAATGAGGAAGTATGTTTGGAAGAAACCTGTCACTACCCACTCAGTGGTGAAACACTATTCACCACTGCATCCTCATGGAAACCATTGAGCACGACCAACCTATGGACATCTGCAGACGTTATGAGGCTGTCATATGGCATCTTATGGCGTGCTCTTTCACCAGGGATCTCTTTCTGATCAGTGCATCAGTTCCTGTTGTCGGACTATCCTGTGGCGTGATCTTTCATGAGGGATCCTTTTCTGATCAGTGCATGTCGTCCTGTTGTCAGTCAGTCATAAGACGTGCTCTTTCAGGAGGGATAATGTTCTGATCGGTGCATGTCTCCTATGGCTTGCTCTTTCATGAGGGATCCTTTTTTGATCGTTGCATGTCTTTCTCTTGTTGGTCTGTCCTATGGCGTGCCCTTTCATGAGGGATTCTTTTCTGATTTACTGCATATCTTCTTGTTGTCAGTCTGTCCTATAGCGTTCTCTTTCATGAGGAATCCATTTCTGATCAGTGCATGTCTTCCTATTGTCGGTCTGTCCCTGGTGTGCTCCCTCTTCACATGTCTTACGCTATCTGTGCCTGTCTTCCTGCTACATGCCTGTCCTATACCATGCTCTTTTATGAAGCATCCTATTGAGACCAGTGCCTGTTTTACTTGTGTCAGTCTGTCCTAAGGGGTGCTCTTTCACAAAGGATCGTTTTCTGATTGGTACTGTCCTCCTGTTGTCTGTCTGTCCCATGGCGTGTTTTTTCATGAGGGATCCTTTTCTGATTTACTGCATTTCTTCTTCTTGTCGGTCTGCCCTATGGCGTGCTCTTTAATGAGGGATCCTTTTCTGATCAGTGCATGTGTTCCTGTTGTCGGTCTGTCCTACAGTGTGTTTTTTTCATGAAGGATCCTTTTCTGATCAGTGCATGTGTTCCTGTTGTCGGTCTGTCCTATGGCGTGTTTTTTTCACGAGAGATCCTTTTCTGATCAGTGAAGGTGTTCCTGTGGTCGGTCTGTCCTGTGACCTGCTCTTTCACGATGGATTCTTTTGTGATCAGTGCCTCCATTACTGTTATCTGGCCGGCCTTTGGTGTGCGCTTCGAAAGTGCATCCTGTTTTAATCAGCGCTTGCCTTCTTGCTGATGGTCATTCACTCATGAATCTGGGGCCATGAACGCTCCCCATTGGCTGCCTCAGATACCCAGAGATCCTGCTAGCTGATGTTCACTGACACCACATTTGTATTATTATTCCCCTCTGCTGTGCTAAAGGCAGAAGTAAACACTACCACAGAGCATATGTTACTCCATCAGCTACAACTATTCATCACATGCCCCCTAGACAGATACTAGTACTCACCAGCCTCTGCTTAAATATGCGACCTTGGCAACTCTGAGCAGGCCAAGTCCAAGTCACCAACCACACAACCAGAGCAGGAATAGAAGAGGAAACCTGTGGACGTGTGCCCATAGGAGACACCCTACTCACCAGCACCTGCTCAGGAATGGCCACAGGCTGTGGGCATGAGAAATCCCTCAGCATTTACTCATACTGCAGATGTCACATCCTGTGAACTTCACTCATTGGACACGATATTGGACCCAGCCACAAATTTACCACATTTCCCCACGCCGCCTCCTAGTTCTGCTCTGGACCTGAGCTCCAAAGATCTGTGGCCATTCTCACAGTTTCATCCATCATCACAGTTGGCTCAATCAGAAAGGCAGGGGCTCTGCTGCCTGGCAGGGCAGCACCTTCTATTGTGGAACAGCCCAGGTCTCTGTTGTGAGTGGTAAAGGATTTGTTTCTTTGTGAGGCCTGTATTGTAGGAGGCAGCAGCAGGTTTTGTAATTGTAAATGTATATTAGAAGTGGTTTAATAAATAGTCCACTTGATTTAGACTGACATCAGTCATACATTTTGCTTTCTGATATTTCCCTTCTCTCTCACAAAGGCTTCTCTCCTGTTTTGTCCCTCATTTTCCGGGTGCCTTCTCCTTGCTTTTTCCTCTTTGTCACTGATCACTCATTGCTCTTTCCTCTGTTTTGGTGCAGCATCCACTAGACACGCCTCCGGACCATCACCTCACTTGTGAATTCCAAAGGGCCCTCAAGACCTGGCTGTACGAATGAGCCCCCGGAACCACAAGGGCCTGCACACCCTATCGGGTGATAAGATGCGCTTTACAAATCCTGATTGATTTATTGATTGACATCTCTGGCATACAATATCTTATTTTCTAGTTGAATCTGTACTTCAAAAACTTGTTCAATGAGCAGGCAAGTCTGTCAGTTGTCTCTATTTGAAAATATCCACCCGCCAGAGCCACGGCCAGGTGCTCCCAGGCAGTCTGCAGAACCACTGTGACCTTGGCCACATAATCTATAAGCACCACTGTTGGACATGGCTCTCCTTGGGGAAAATCATTAAACCTTTTGCTTTTTTCCCTCTGCCTAGGCTGTCTCTCCATGCTTGAGCTTAGGATTCTGGACTCTTCCTTGCTAACTGGCAGGGGGAGTGAGTTCCCTGCCCTACCTGTAGTAGGAAGAGGTGGGGTGAAGGCTGTGGCAGGCATTGCACCCCGGTTAGCCCTGTAGGAAAGGTTACTAGATACCTGGGGGTGGGTACAAACACCTATCCTGCCCCTGTTGGCAACCCCCTTCGCTACATCCCAGGCCTGATGGAGTAGGCCTACGGGGCCTACGAGCACCTGCGCTCAGGATAAGGGCCCCTCGGAGGGGGGGAGACCTCTGAGTGGGCCCTACTCTGTCCCCAGAGAGATGCGATAGAGAGACAGATGCAGCCCAAAGGATGTGACCAGGTAGGGAAGGCCTCCTAATAGGGGGCCCCCTGCTGGTGGGAAGCCAGCTGCGACCCCAGTTGGGGAGCCGGATCCCTGATAAGTGGCTGTGGGACACAGGCCCGACTTCCTGTGTGGGAATGGTAGAAGGGGCAAGCGCGGTTGCTCCCCGAACGTGGAGACCGCACTGACCCGCGTGTGGGGCACCAGGCCCTGCTGGCCCTGTGCAGAAGTTCATCTGTGTCTTAGTACACTGGGGGGGCTCCCTGTGTGGGGGAACCGAGGTACAGGCCCAGCTGATGCATAAAGCTGCATTGGGGCACCACACGACCAAAGAGACTAGGGCTCGAAGCCCTTTCCCTCATGCAAGACAGAGTAAAAGCGTACACACCAGCCATATGGATTAAGACTCTCACGGATGCCAGGGTATGAGGTTAGCACAGCCTGGCAGAGCCAAGTATGGATGAGGGTTATACTCGCCAACCCCAGGCATGCATGATCATGGCCGGGCAGAGTAGTTCCTATAGGATGGCGCGCATGGCCATGCTGACCACAGTCCACACATTTACGCTTGAGTATTTCCTAATAGGAACATAGCCCGTGGTCTGAGGTTAACCAAGGTGCATGAGCACTATGTTGACAGCTGTAGCCGAAGTGTCACCTGGGTTAGCAGGCGGGTGCATGCGCCTGGGCATGTATGCCCGGGAAGTGCCGAACAACCACCTGTGTTCGCACTACCCATAGGAGTTGCTCTACCCATATAGTAATATGGGAAGCCGAGACTTATTAAGTCTTGTTGCAATATTGAATTGCAGGGGAGCAACCTTATATTGTTTGGTGTCATTGAACTCAGGGTGGCAAACCAGCACCGTTGTTAATTGTAGTTTTGTCATCACTGCCCCAAGAAATGCCACTTCGGGGAAGTGGGCATTTCTAGGTCAGGACTGGTTCTGGTGCCCCATAAATTAGGGTTCATTCCATCAGTCCCAGGGGAAGAGCACACCTGCACATTCCCCAGATGACCGCTCGGGCATGCAGAACACCAGATCCCTGCCATTTGGGGCCTGGTCAGATAGATGGGGGGAGAGGCTGTATCACTTGGCCTTCTGAAGCCAGAGCCTGGCACCCATAAAGATACAGATCTGCATTCCAGGACACCAGGGCAAACAGGGATGAAAGTTAGGGGAAACATCATCAGTTTAAAGGAATACCCTTGGAACCGTCCGTGACTTCAAGCATTTACCTAGAAGAAAAAGGGGCACTCAACGTCTGTAATTTAGAGTACCACCTACGGATACATGGTACTAGTGCCACTGGACCATGTCGGTGCACTGGCAGAGGAATCTTGGTGCTCAGGAGGATAACTGTACAAGGAGGGGATTTGCGCACCCTTCCAGAATAGAGACTGGAGTACTGCATGCATGACTAGTGTGTGGCCCTCAAAAGTGAGGACCACTGCACCCGAGACGGCTTGTGAAGTGAGGAGATCATTATTGTGGAACCCTGCTGGAGCTTTGCGGAGGTCGAGTGGGAAGCTTTTTCTCGTGTGAATCCTCAGCTGCGTGCTCAATGTGTTCTTGTGTTCTGGCCTGTTTATGTGTTGGAACCATCAGAGGTGTGGGTACAACCTGAGGTGAGTTGTACGTGGCTTAGTGCAGCATGAAGGAACTTGCCCTAGTGTGTTCATCCAGAGTGAGAGTCCAGTACGGCTAAGGTCATTGCATACTGGATGGAGTACCTCAATCCAGAGGGGTACGGGAAACCAGGAGTTGGTTGAAGCAACCTTGTGCCTCCGGGAACCCCAGGTCATCTTATCCCTGAGTAATGTCCTCTTTGTATGGTGCATGGCACTGAGCACTTTCTGAATTGGATCGATCCTGCCTGCAGAGGCAATTGGAGGTTCCTGGGTAACAGACAGGCTGTCTCCAGTCCGGAGGCACGGGCCTGGTAACTTGTGTAAAATCTGAACTGTCCGGGGGAGATCGAGACAACATGCCTTAAGAGCGTCTCTCCATTTCGGAGGTGCTGAACGTGGTTACTATTTTGCAACATTGGATCGTCTGGTAGGGCTGGGTGCCTCCGAGTCTGTCGGCTGGTCCCGGTGACCCTCCCCCTGTGTTTTGTAGACCTCTAAGTGAACCTCCTGTTTGGAACCTGAATGGCTCTGCCTTGTTTGTCTGCTTGCCCTTGTTTTTCCTGTCCCCCACCTCAATCCTGACACCGGCAGAGTGTGACATGGTGGGGAGCAGCTAGGTGCCCACGGGAAAGTACAGTGCTCTGGGGGTTGCGGTGGGGTGAGAGCAACTAGAGTGCTGGGTGGCAGGTGGAGGGCAGATTGGAGCACAGGGCGTATGAAAGCAGAAGGGCATCCACTTGCTAGTTATCTGAGCACTTCATGAGGGTGCCGAAGCAAGTGCGTACGAGAACGTGAACACCTGTGCCGACTGATATCGGGCCCCAGGCCTAGACACGAGGTGGATGTGAGGGAGTGAGTCCGAGTGAGAACAAGTGAGTGCTGGGCCCGCACCGTGGTGTTGCTGGGTACTCTGGTTCTGCCAGAGAGGCCCTAGGATTGACATAGCACTTTACTAGCACGGTTGAGGCAGTGGGTCTGGGTGGGAGAGTTCGAGTACTGTAATATACATTTTTGCTGCTACTGCCAGCCCCGGGGCACATCCAGAATTACATGTGTTACACTGATTGTGGGGGAATGTGAGGGTGGGCCTAGTGCTGACAGCGGGTGGGCATCTTATGTAGGTGCGGGGAGGGAATGTGCATTTTCTCCAAATGTATACACAGTGGTTGATGTTTAATGCAGTGGGGCCTAATATTGTGTGTTGCTTTGTTCATTAAGAGTCACGCTTATGTTTACTCATTGACCTGTATGTGGAGATCACATTGTAACTGAACTGCGTTGATCAGGTGTGTGTGTTGAATACCAGCTTTCTATACATGCAACCCGGGTGAAGTCTCTTCTTGGGGTCGTTCAGCAGGAGTGATGTGGAAAGGTGCTGTGCTATTGCTTTACACATTGCCTCTGAGATAAGCCTGATTGCTCTGTGTCAAGCTACCCACGGGCGAGCACAGGTTATCTAGCAAGTGTAGTGCGCTCTGCCTGGCTGTGCCTACGCTTCACCCAGAAGCGGTTCCTCCGCAGTGGCAGAGGGGGCGTCGCTTCCTGGATGAACCAGCAGATGAAAAATAAAATGTTAGCTTGCTATCATTTTATTTTTCATCCTTCATCTGCTGCTTCAGCCAGCAGGAGCGGGGAGGGGAAGGGCCACGGGGAGGTGGGAGAGTGCACTAAGTGCACATGTGTGTTTGGCCGGCTGTCTCAGGTCGGCCAAACACACATGCGCACTTAGGTTTCTCCAGCCAGGCTATACACACAGCCAGGCTGGAGAAACAGCACAAACCCCAGGCTTGTGTCTGAGAGGCAGTCACTGCCGTCCAGACCAATCCTGATGCTGCTTACATGCTATGTGTAGCATGTAAGCAGCACCAGGATTGCTGGAGAGCCTGTGCTGCTGTTGCAGAAAATGCTGGGACACCACAAGAGGAGCGAGGCAGCAGGAGACAGCGACGGGAGACGGGTGGCGCAGGGTAAGTAGTTTCTTTTATTTTTTTTCAAATAAATCCCCTGTCATTCGTCGTCATCCCACCCACCCCCCTCCTAGACATATGCAGCACCCGCCACTAGCTTTAGCCAACCAGACCAAGCTGCCTCTAACAACCACCATCCATGTCCATCATCGCAGAAGGATGCTCTGTTTTTTGGGGCATGCTGTCTAAAACTAAAAATAATAAAAAAAACGTACCTTAACACTGGCCCCTCTCCTCCATCTCCTCGCTGCAGGCACAGGCTCCCAGCCTGTCCTGCGGCCAATCCTGACGCTCACAGCAGGGGCAGGATTGGCCGGGAGTGCCCAGCCAGGGCACTCCCATGCAGACCGGGAGCCTGTGCAGGCTCGCTCCAGCCTGGCAACTGTGTTGCTGGGCTGGAGAGAGCCTACTGCGCATGTGTGTTTGGCCAGCAGGAGACGGCCGGCCAAACATACATGCGCAGTGAGAGGAAGTGCTGTGCACTCCCCCTCATTGTTCATCACCCCAGGCCCCGCCCCTTTAAAAGAAAAGGATAATCAACATAGTTTATTTTAGTTTTCTTTTAAAGGTTTTGCAGCTGCCTCTGCTGGCAGGGACCGACGCTCCTCCGCCCTAATGGAGGAGCAGCCCCTGTTAGAAACCTCAGTTCCAGAAACAAAAGTCATACCAAAATATAGCGACACCTGCCCCAGCTCTACAGCAGACGTATAGATTCAGTGCAGAGTGGGGGGCAAAGGCTGCTGTGTTCCTGGCACATATAGGGCCAGAATATAGTGATATCTGTGCCAGCTCTGTGACAGACATGTATAGATTCAGTATAGAAAGGGCAGAGGCTGCTGTGTGCCTGGCACATGTAGGACCAGAATATGGTGGTACCTGTGCCACTCTGCAACAGACATTTATAGATTCAGTGCAGAGTGGGGACAGAGGCTGCTATGTGCCTGGCACATATAGGACCAAAATGTAGCAATACCTGTGCCAGCTCTGTGACAGACATGTATAGATTCAGTGTAGAGTGGGGACAGAGGCTGCTATGTGCCTGCCACACATAGGACCAGAATATAGCGAGACCAGCGTCGGCTCTGCGGCAGACATGTATAGATTCAGCACAGAGTGGGGACAGAGGCTGCTGTGTGCCTGGTACATATAGGACCAGAATATAGTGAGAACTGTGTCAGCTCTGTGACAGACATGTATAGATTCAGTGCTGGGTGGGGGCAGAGGGTGCAGTGCGCCTGGTACATATAGGACCAGAATATAGTGAGAACTGTGTCAGCTCTGTGACAGACATGTATAGATTCAGTGCTGGGTGGGGGCAGAGGGTGCAGTGCGCCTGGCACATATAAGACCAATTGTTTGGGGTACCATTCATACCCATCGTTCTTTTGCTGACAATGCAACCTCTGTTTGGACCCAGCCATATGCACATCAGCTTTAACCCTGCTCCAGTGGGATCGGTCCAGCCCAAACTGCCAGGCCAGGTCCCCCCTGAACCAGAACACAAGCAACCCAAGACCGGTTTTGCCCATATTGCATAGAACCAGCACACAATGGTTCTGTGCTAACTTAAGGTCAGGGATGCTGAGAACCACTACACAATGGTGCTCTGCAGATTCGGAGCCAGACATGCAAAGAAACTAGATATAATGTGACTGTACAAGCTTTGGGTCAGGTGTGCGTAGACCAGCATGTAATGTGGCTGTGCAAGCTTTGGGTCAGGTGTGCGTAGAACCAGCATGTAATGTGGCTGTGCAAGCTTTGGGTCAGGTGTGCGTAGAACCAGCATGTAATGTAGCTGTGCAAGCTTTGGCTCAGGTGTGCGTAGAACCAGCATGTAATGTGGCTGTGCAAGCTTTGGGTCAGGTGTGCGTAGAACCAGCATGTAATGTGGCTGTGCAAGCTTTGGCTCAGGTGTGCGTAGAACCAGCATGTAATGTGGCTGTGCAAGCTTTGATTCGTCTATATGCTCAGGACCAGTACATGCTATCCCTCTGCAAGCTCAGTGCCAGGCATGCATAAAAACTAGGTACAATGAGGCTGTGCAAACTCAGTGCCAGGCATGCACAACAACTAGACACAATGAGGCTATGCAAGCTCAGTGCCAGTCATGCATAACAATTAGATACAATTAGTCTGTGCAAGCTGATTGCCAGGCATGCATACAAACTAGATACAGTGAGGCTGTGCAAGCTTGGGCCCACACATGCATAAGCACTAGACACAATGGAGCTGTGCAAGCTCAGTGCCAAGCATGTAAAGAAACAACACATAATGTGACTACTGCACAAGCAACATTTGATTCAGGTGGGCTTAGAACCAGCATGCAATATGGCTGTGCAAGCTTTAGGTCAGGTGTGCATAGAACCAGCATGTAATGTGGCTGTGTAAGCTTTGATTCACATATGCTCAGAACCAGTACATGCTAGCCCTTTGCAAGCTCAGAGCCAGGCATGCATAAAAACTAGACACAATGAGGCTGTGTAAGCTCAGTGCCAGGCATGAATAAAAACAAGATACAATGGGGCCGTGCAAGCTCAGTGCCAGGCATGCATAACAACTAGACACAATGGGGCTGTGCAAGCTCAGAGCTAGGCATGCATAAAAACTAGGTACAATGAGGCTGTGCAAGCTCAGTGCGAGGCATGCATAACAACTAGATGCATTGAGGCCATGCAAACTCAGGGCCAGACATGCATAAGCACTAGACACAATGAGGCTGTGCAAACTCAGGGCCAGGCATGTTAGAAGCACTGGCTCAAGGTTAAGCCAGAAATAGAGATAGATTTGCTAACATCTGCACAGCGGGCACTCATGGGGCACAGGGCAGTTTTCCGTACATCCAAGCCCATATAGGTCCACTGTCCAATCACTAAGAAAAGATCCAGCAACCAAAATGGCTCTTGCAGTTGTACATAGAAACACGGGCAGTCAGAGTGTGCCTCCTCTGTGCCAGGCTGGCACAGAATCACTGCACAAGGGGGAATGCAATGGTTTCTGCCGTTTTCACCATTGACGTCTGCGTTTCTCAGACCCCTGAAGAAAATGAAAGTTAAGGTTCGCGTTGGTGAGAAGGAAGTCTCCTACACTGTCCTAAACTCAGATAATCCGAGGGCAGAGTCCCTAGGTTTTCACACGACGCAGCGCTGCCTTGCGTGACATGGAGAAAGCGGGGCAGGGCCACATTCACCACGACGTGGCACTGTTTCCGAGCCCCACCACTGCACCGTGCGGCGCACACAGTTACACCTGCTTCAAGGACGCAGAAACCTTTGCCACAAAGTCCAGTCTAACTTTCTAGTACATCAGGATTTGTGTCCAGGGGCGCAGTTTGCTCAGTAAGATTAAGGGAGTGTGAGATTCCCCAACAATCAGGCTGGGGTATAAATTACATTATAGGACAAGCAGGGCGCATGAGGGGGGATATAGGGGCAGCGGAAAGGGAGACGAATGCGCATCGCTGGGGGTACCGTGTGAGAGAAAACACAATATTTTGTAAAGTTACCAATATTTTTGAAGACGTGAAACATAGATTTAGTCTGTGTGTGTAAAAATTCCTGATTAAATGCAACAGACACCTCACATAGCCGACTGAAAACACTTGTACCCAACTATTTACTATAGAATTCAATTTTTAGGGGGTGTAACACCCCAAATATCCCCTTCTCCCTGAGAAAACTCCCCCTGAAGCTACTCCCCTGGTCAAAGCCCATGGTGGATGCAGGGAACACTCATGCCCCCCCCCCCCCATGCAGACTAGCACAAGAGACAAGATGGCAGACAGCGTTGCTTTGCCCTACCTCAGGTATGCATTTCAATGGAAATCAGGATTTACCGTGCAAAGTATATCACAATATAAACACTCAGCGCCAGTTTAGGATTTCACTTTTCAGGGACAAACCCAGCGATAAGTGTTACTAAATTTCCCCTGAAGTGTTCGTGACCCAAGACATGACTGCCCTCGTGCAGGCTTTGGAAAGTCCCGGATGTGAATGCAGCCAGTAAGGGCTTCATCTGCAGACATGTTTGCAAGAGGAAACATGACCTGGCGGTGTTTGCCTGCACGCTGCTAATTAAATACATTGTAGGAGCGCTTTGAAGTCAGGAAACCTCCCTCAGCAGAATTAGCTGATCCTGAGAAACACTAAATCACGCTGTGCCTGACCCGGGGAGGGTGCCAAGAAGCGGGGATGTTTGCAGAGTCAGGGCCAAGGAGTTAGTGCTCCTTGCTTAACTCTCTTGTGATCTGGAGCCCGAGAGCTCGAGGCCGTGCATTGCCAACTCAGCCTTCCATCCTTCCATCCTTCTGAGATAGGTAACTGAAGTACTATTAAACTTCATTGCCAACTCAGCCTTCCATCCTTCTGAGGTTGGTAAATGAAGTACCATTAAACTTCATTGCCAACTCAGCCTTCCATCCTTCTGAGGCATGGAAATGAAGTACCATTAAACTTCATTGCCAACTCATCCTTGCATCCTACTGAGGTAGATACATGAAGTGCAATTAAAGTTCATTGCCAACTCATCCTTCCATCCTTCTGAGGCATGGAAATGAAGTAACATTAAAGTGCATTTCCAACTCAGCCTTCCATCCTTCTGAGGTAGATAAATGAAGTACCATTAAAGTTCATTGCCAACTCAGCCTTCCATCCTTCTGGGGTTGGTAGATGAAGTACCATTAAAATTAATTACCAACTCAGCCTTCCATCCTTCTGAGGTTAATAAATGAAGTACCTTTAAAGTTCATTACCAACTCAGCCTTCCATCCTTCTGAGGTAGGTAAATGAAGTACCATTAAAGTTCATTGCCAACTCAGCCTTCCATCCTTCTGGGGTTGGTAAATGAAGTACCATTAAAAAAACATTGCCAACTCAGCCTTCCATCCTTCTGAGGTTAATAAATGAAGTACTATTAAAGTTCATTTCCAACTCAGCCTTACATCTTTCTGAGGTAGGTAAATTAAGTAATTCTAATTGTATTTATATAGCACTTTTTACCCTGGAGGCTTCAAAGCGCTTTTAGCTTAGTAATGGATTAGTGTAGGGAAATATGAGTTCATTTGAGTGGTACCATTAAAGTTCATTGTCAACTCAGCCTTCCATCCTTCTGAGGTAGGTAAATTAAGTGCCATTAAAGTTCATATCAGCATATTTTATTTCAATTGCTTAGAAAGGGCATGTGCGCTACATAAAAACTATTAGAGTGTCACAGCTCTGATCGCTCTTTAGTTCATCTCTGTGTGTGGACCAGCCATGTGCAAATCAGCCAGCTTCAAAATATTACTACCAGTTAGCCACAAGCGGGAGGGAGAGGGGTGGATGTCACCTGGGAGTGGAGGGCAAGAGGATTCTGGAAAATGAGCAAATCCACTAACAGGCATAGGATGGCATGTAAATGATTCTTCCCCAGCCCTGCAGACCCTACAGATTTACAGCACTGTCTGAAAGTCCTTCTTGTTAGGTCACAGCTACTGATAGCTTTTAGCTGTCAGTGGGGGAAAGCATCTTGTGGGCCACGGCAAAAATGTACAGTCGGATTCAGTGTTTAATTTGAGCCGGTGGTTTCCACTGCGGAGCACCTATTTTTGAGGGCCGGCACTTATTCTTCTGCCTCAAGCATTTACTGCGAGCAAAAGACACAGATGGGAAAGATGGGGGAAGAGAAAAATTGAAAAGTGCACAAAGAGAGAAAGCAGAAAGCTGCAAGAGTGAGCTGAAGGGGCAGGGAGTGGCTGTAAAAAGATTAAAGAAGCCCGAGATGGCTTCAAGATTACGCTGCCTCAGTATTCTGTGCTTCACATTTAATTGCAGTAGCACGTGTTTCAGAGGAGAGCTTTGGGCACCGGCATGTTTTTATTTACAAATTAAACAGTGGTCAGATTAGAGCCCGTCCATTGTTTATCATTGGTTTGCTTTATTGTCACTCTTATTTGCTTCCCTCTTATTCGCTAGCCCACTTTTGTGTTTGTCCATCTCCTGGGGAACAGATTCTTCACCGTCTTTTTTATTGTATGACTTGCATCCTTCCACTGCTTTCACATTTAGGGAACTACTTTTTTCTGTTTCTACTGAATGACGCGGCTGCATGATCCACACACACTTGAGTATGTGGCATCATCATGTTTTTTTTTTATTTATTTTTACCAGTGCTTTTTTTGCCGATGCTGTGCAGCATCATAAAAACAAGTTTTCCTTAAAAAGCATTAGCCATGTCAATAAGTCACAAAGGTGCCAATGCTTCAGTCCACCTATAGTTGTAGCGACCCCACATGTGGCAGTAAGCGACCTCTGCAGCAGCTCCACCTGTTCAGGGGTGTGAGTGGAGCTTGACATAGGACTCGAAACACCTGAAGCACCAAGAGCCGTGTCTGGACATCCCCAGGGGAAGCAACATTATCTCATGAGTTTGTCTCCTGAACTTCCTATAAAATATTTGGCTCTTTATCTAATAGATTTAGAAAAGTGTGCTCCACAAACAGTCCTTTGTCGCTTTCTGTAAAGAAATAGAATGTTTTGACAGACCCCCAAGCCCCGCCTCCTGGAGAACATCAGAATTCCTTGTTACTCTCTTACGACTGGGCTAATTTACTCTACTGACAGTGTAGTTTGAGGCAAGGCCTTGAATGTGGATGAGACAACAGGCCACAATGTATGCGTGGTCCACTCTCTGGTAGTCGAGGTTTTCGCAGTTTATGATTTTAGTTGCTGCCAAACATTTGTAGGTCCACCTCCAGCCCAGAGGAGCAGAAGGCCACCAAGACAAGGGTGCCTTCAGGGCAGTCCTCTGGGGCACAAGAGCCTGTGGCTGTAAGAGTACAGCTAGCATACTATCACACCCCCTTAGCTGTAGCTCCCTTTTTCCAGGAGAACCTTAGATTGAAGGTACCAGAGCCTACGTCTCAGTACTTGAGGTAGAGAGGTGCAGTACTCTGCACATACAAGCCAAGTCCATGATACCCAGAACAAGGGGGGGCTTGACCCCCCTCCTCCATGGGTTTCCAGTGACTCTGGTGTCTTGTGCGGTACTGACTAGGGGTGGGCGAAAAACTCTGCTTCACCAGCGGAATTCATGGAATTTTGCTCACTCCGTTCTCCACTTGGTGTGCGGAGTTCCGGCACAACTCCGTCAACTGCTGCTTTGTGGAGTTTTTTCTCATGCGTGACTCGCCAACATTAGGTTGGAGCGGAAGCATTAGCATCCCCTAGAGTGATCTTTGAGTGCTAGAAGGCCTTCCTGCGAGATTTCTTAATACGGGGGTTGCAGCAGGCCACAACCGTTCGCATTGAAAGAGCTGCTGCTCGAGTAGAAAATCTACTCGAGCGGCAGAAAGAGCCTGCGCCCTCTGGCGAGCCCTGCGATGCTGTTTGCGCTGATTTTACGGCGGAGAACAAGCTCCCAGCGCTAAAAATCAGTGTGCAGAGCCCAAAGTGCTCAAATTCTGCCCGCTCGCGGAACTCTGCAGAGTTTTTATGTAACTCTGCGTAATTACACAGAGTGAAACTCAGCGAGTCCCGCCCAGGCCTAGTGCTGACGTGTTAAGATGTGCAGAAGATGTCCTTCCTGCCAAGAGGGTTGCTTTGAAAACTAAACACCATCATCAGCTGATGATGTCTGGGACACCTCGGAAACTCTCAAAGCGCCTCGGGGAGGGGAAGTTAAACACGGGGCAGCGCCTGCCTCCTAGAAGGGGCTTTCTGAAACTTCCTATCGTTAGATACCTCTGGATAAACACAGGCCCAGTGGATCACTTTTTGGGGTGGACAGTGGATTCACGAGTCAATGAACCCGGGGCCTCTCCTTGGACAAGGAACTACAAATGACTGCTAGAGGCTTTATTTGGCCAAATTAGTGATTTCAAAGTTTTCCCGGTGATGTCACTGGCCAGTTCTGTGTTTCGCCAAACTGGCATAGTACTGACACAAAATACCCTTTTTCCCTCCACATATTGTCTACCTGCCCTAAACACCCTTAAGAATACTCCTGAACTCAGCACCAGCTGTACAGGGTGATATATGAGGCACATCCTGTTGTATAGCTCTGAGAGGCCGAGACTTCCAGGCGTCCGGTAAAATGCCCCCAGGAAGTCCTGGGAACTGTCACAGGAGCTGAGACGAATAACCCGGAATTAAATGAGGCGATAATTGATATCTGATGCTCTGTGACCGGCCCTGCAGCAGCTAACTGCAGAAAACTTGAAATATGTCCTCCCAAGGCCCGGGTCCCATTGGTTCCCAGCTCCGACCAATGGCAGGCGGGAGTCTGCTCGGGGTTAAAGGTGACGACTGCAGACACTCTGAAGGGGCACCTTTCCATCACAGGCTGTTCCACCCAGTGCTTAACTTGAGCCGGTGGCTGCAGTCGCGGCCCATCTGCTCTCATTTTTGGGGACCTGCGCTTACTGCCCCGCTCAGGTTTTCACCCAGGGCAAGAGAGAGAAACACACAGGAAGGGGCTGAGAAACTGGCCGAGCCAGGATGCCCTGGCGGGTGATAGTGCGCTTTACAAATACACATGACAGGGGGAGAAAGTGGGGATGGAAAGAGCCTGCAAGTGTGAGATGAAGGGGCCAGCAAGTGTGAGATGAAGGGGCAGGGGGTGCGGGTGGTGGATGAAAGAGGCAGGAGGTGGGATTAAGACTACTCAGCCTTGGTCTCGGCCCCCCAATGTTCGTAGCATTGGCTGCCCCTCTGAGCAAAACTTTGGGCCCCAGGGCTTATGGTTTCAGAAGTTAAGCATTGGCCTGACCTGCTATAGCTTGATGCACACCTCATATTCGATCCTGCATTTTCCTACTGTAAGGAGGCCTTGAGCATGAGACAGAGAAACACAAAAGGGAGTACGAAGGAGGAGAAGAAAGATGGAAAACAAGTGATTTAAGGAGAAAGCAGGGATGATAAATAACCCGAAAGAGTGAAATAAAGAGATTGGGAGTGTCTTATGGTGGGTTAAAGAGTCCCCAGGTGACTACGCAGCCTTGCAGCTGACTTCTGAGCAAAACTTTGGGTCACACGTCTGGGCATACCCTGGCCACTTAGGATGACTTTAGCAACACAAAGGGATGATGGACGGAGTGCTGAAACTTTTCAAACACTCTCCCTCAGTCACAGATCTGGGTTAAATCCATTGTTCTGTGGCCAGGGTATGCCCAGACGTGGGTCCAGTGCTCACTGTGCCACTGGATTCCAGCTAGCCTGGCTGATGAAGGGTGATACCCTGAAACCGGTCCCAGGATGCTTATTTCCGATCCAGGGAGGACCTGACATGGCAGTTCTGGATGGACTGTTTCCATGGGGAGCAGGGTCAAGACGGATTTGCATATGGCTCGGTCCAAACTGGGGTGGTATGGTGAGCAAAAGAACAATGGATTTACCAGAATTTGTAACTGGGGGGAGTTTTTGAAAAGTTTCAGCACTCCATTCATCATCCTTTTGTATTGCTAACAACACACCCTCTCAGAAGCAGTGGACTCAGTCAGAGGATATGTGCTAATTTAGAGTAAATTATGGTCAGTGAGAAGGGAATGTATCCTCTCAGGGTATACTGGCCTCAGAGGGCACAGTATTCACACTCTCAAGGTACACTGAGATGCACTCATGGGAGAACAAACCGTTTTAGGGCACACTGGGCTCAGTGGTGATAGTATTCACTCTTTCTAGGCACATTAGGACTCACTGATAGGAGAATGGACCCTCTCAGGAAGAGTGGACTCAGTCAGAACATATGTACTATTTCAGGGCACAGGATACTCAGTGAGAAGAGAATGTACCCTCTCAGAGTACCCCGGGATCAGTGGTGACAGTATTCACACTATCTCTGTGCACTGGGACTCACTGATAGGAGAATGCGCCCTCTTGGGTACAGAGGGTTCAGTCACAGAATATGTACTATCTCAGGGTACGTGGGTGCCTTGATGAAAGCAAGCATCCTGCGAGGCACACTGAATTTAGTGATGACAAAGAACACATCTCAGGGGACATTTGCTTTATTGATAAGAGAGTGCACCCTCTCTGTGGTCACTGAGTTCATGGTTCAATGGTCCAGAGATGAGACTGTGCCTTCTCTTGGTGTGTACTGGACTCAACAAGGCCATGAACCCTCTCAGGGTACACCGTGGTCAGAGTATGCACTCTCTCTGCGCTCACTGACTGGAGACATCGGGCATGTTGTGCCCAGAGATGAGCCAGGCCTTTCTATCAGTGTCAACTGAACTCAGTGAGAGGATGTACCCTCTCAGGTTACCCAGTGGTGAGAGTACGCACTCTCTCTGGGGACGCAGGGTACATTGTGCCCAGAGGTGAGACCGGGTCCTCTCTCAATGTACACTAGACACAGTGAGATAAGATGTACCCTCTCAGGGTACCCGGTGGTGAGAGTACACACTCTCTCTGGGCTCACTGACTGGAGACACAGGGTACATTGTGCCCAGTGTGCACTGGACTCAACAAGAGAATGTACCCTCTCAGGGTACCCAGTAGTGAAAGCATGCACTCTTTTTGGGCCCAAGAGACACAATCAATCAATCAATCAAAGATTTGTAGAGCGCGGCTAAGCACCCATTGGGTCTCAAGGCGCTGTATGTAAGCGTGCTGCTCAGTCGAAGAGCCAGGTCTTGAGGTCCTTCCTGAACTGCTTCAGTGATGCGTCTGCCTGAGCTTGAGGGGAAGTGCGTTCCATGTCCGGGCTGCGAGGTAGGACAAGGATCTTCCTCCTACTGTAATTTTCTGGATCTTGGGTGTGGCTGCAAGGGCGAGCTGGGAGGAACGAGGCATCTGTTGGGTGCGTAGAAGGCGAGGCAGTGGTTGAGATTGGCCAGTCCTAGGTTGTGCAGTGCCTTGTAGGTGTGAATCAGAAGTTTGCATGTGATGTGCTTGTTGACTGGAAGCCAGTGTAGGTCTCTGAGGTGGGAGGAGATGTGTAGGAGGCTGGCCTGGCTTGTAGTGGGTACCAGAGGTACTTACACCTTGTGCCAGGTCCAGTTATCCCTTATTAGTGTAGAAGAGGTGTTTCTAGCAGCTTAGGCTGATAGAAGGTAGCTATGGCAAAGCAGCTTAGGCTGAACTAGGAGACATGCAAAGCTCCTACTATACCACTGGTGTCATATGCACAATATCATAAGAAAACACAATACACAGAAATAGTAAAAATAAAGGTACTTTATTTTTATGACTATATGCCAAAAGTATCTCAGTGAGTACCCTCAGTATGAGGATGAGAAATATGCACAAGATATATGTACACAAACCAAAATTATGCAAGTAATAGCAAAAGGAAGTAATGCAAGCAATGTAAAGTTACAGTAGATTGCAATAGGAGCACATAGGTATAGGGGCAACACAAACCATATACTCCAAAAGTGGAATGCGAACCACGAATGGACCCCAAACCTATGTGAGCTTGTAGAGGGTCGCTGGGACTGTAAGAAAACAGTGAAGGTTAGAAAAATAGCCCACCCCAAGACCCTATAAGGTAGGTGTAAAGTGCACCTACAACCCCCAGAGAGCTCAGAAGTCGTGATAGGGGGATTCTGCAAGGAAAACCAACACCAGCAATGCAACAACAGTGGATTTCTGGACCTGAGTACCTGTATGACAAGGGGACCAAGTCCAAGAGTCGCGACAGTGTTGAGAGTGGGCAGGAGCCCAGGAAATGCCAGCTGAGGGTGCAAGGAAGCTGCCACCGGATGGAAGAAGATTGGTGTTTTGCAAGAACGAAGAGGACTATGAACTTGCTCTTTGGAGGATGGATGTCCCACGTCGTGACGAAGCCGGCAGAGGTGTTCCCACGCAGAAAGACCACAAACAAGCCTTGCTAGCTGCAAGGGTTGTGGTTAGGGTTTTTGGATGCTGCTGTGGCCCAGGAGGGACCAGGATGTCGCCACTTGGATGAGGAGACAGAGGGGGCACCCAGCAAGTGAGGGAGCCCTCACAAAAGCAGGCAGCACCCACAGAAGTACCTGAATAGGCACTTGGAAGAAGAGTGAACCGGACTCCACGCGAAGTCACAAAAGGGAGCCCCACGACGCCGGAGGACAACTCAGAAGGTTGTGCACTGCAGGTTAAAGTGTCGGGGACCCAGGCTTGGCTGTGCACGAAGGAAGTCCTGGAAGAGTGCACAGAAGCCGGAGCAGCTGCAAATCACACAGTACCCAGCAATGCAGTCTAGCGTGGGGAGGCAAGGACTTACCTCTACCAAACTTGGACTGAAGAGTCACTGGACTGTGGGAGTCACTTGGACAGAGTTGCTGAGTTCCAGGGACCACGCTCGTCATGCTGAGAGGGGACCCAGAGGACCGGTGATGCAGTCTTTTGTTGCCTGCGGTTGCAGGGGGAAGATTCCGTCGACCCACGGGCGATTTCTTCAGAGCTCCTGGTGCAAGAAGGAGGCAGGCTACCCCCAGAGCATGCACCACCTGAAAACAGTTGAGAAAGCCGGCAGGATGAAGCGATACAAGGTTGCTAGTAGTCGTCTTGCTACTTTGTTGCGGTTTTGCAGGCGTCCTGAGCAGTCAGCGGTCAATCCATTGGCAGAAGATGAAGAGAGAGATGCAGAGGAACTCTGGTGAGCTCTTGCATTCATTATCTGAAGAATTCCCCAAAGCAGAGACCCTAAATAGCCAGAAAAGGAGGTTTGGCTACCTAGGAAGGAGGATTGGCTACTAAGAGAGGTAAGAGCCTATCAGAAGGAGTCTCTGATGTCACCTGCTGGCCATGGCCACTCAGAGCAGTCGAGGGTGCCAGCAACACCTCTGTTTCCAAGATGGCAGAGGTCTGGGGCACACTGGAGGAGCTCTGGGCACCTCCCCTGGGAGGTGCAGGTCAGGGGAGTGGTCACACCCCTTTCCTTTGTCCAGTTTCACGCCAGAGCAGGGCTGGGGGATCCCTGAACCTGTGTAGACTGGCTTATGCAGAGATGGGCAGCGTCTGTGCCAATCAAAGCATTTCCAGAGGCTGGGGGAGGCTACTCCTCCCCAACCTTCACACCTATTTCCACGAGGGGAGAGGGTGTTACACCCTCTCTCAGAGGAAATCCTTTGTTCTGCCTTCCTGGGCCAGGGCTGCCTGGACCCCAGGAGGGCATAAACCTGTCTGAGGTGCTGGCAGCAGCAGCAGCTGCAGTGGAGACCCCGGAAAGGCAGTTTGGCAGTACCCGGGTTCTGTGCTAGAGACCCGGGGGATCATGGAATTCTCTCCCCAATGCCAGAATGGCATTGGAGTGACAATTCCATGATCTTAGACATGTTACATGGCCATGTTCGGAGTTACCATTATGATGCCATACATAGATAGTGACCTATGTATAGTGCACATGTGTAATGGTGTCCCCGCACTCACAAAGTCCGGGGAATTTGTCCTAAACAATGTGGGGGCACCTTGGCTAGTGCCAGGGTGCCCACACACTAAGTAACTTTGTACCCAACCTTCACCAGGTGAAGGTTAGACATATAGGTGACTTATAAGTTACTTAAGTGCAGTGGTAAATGGCTGTGAAATAACGTGGACGTTATTTCAGTCAGGCTGCACTGGCAGGCCTGTGTAAGAATTGTCAGAACTCCCTATGGGTGGCAAAAGAAATGCTTCAGCCCATAGGGATCTCCTGGAACCCCAATACCCTGGGTACCTCAGTACCATATACTGGTGAATTATATGGGTGTACCAGTATGCCAATGTGAATTGGTGAAATTGGTCACTTGTTATTGACAATTTGGAAAGCAGAGAGAGCATAACCACTGAGGTTCTGGTTAGCAGAGCCTCAGTGAGACAGTTAGTCATCACACAGGGAACACATACAGGGCACATACTTATGAGCACTGGGGCCCTGCCTGGCAGGGTCCCAGTGACACATAGACTAAAACAACATATATACAGTGAAATATGGGGGTAACATGCCAGGCAAGATGGTACTTTCCTACACAACCCCCCCCCCCAAACGAAGGACAATAAGACTAGCCATGACCTGATGAGTCTTCATTGTCTAAGTGGAAATATCTGGAGAGTTCCACTGTATAGTCCATCCCCTGTAGAGATTTGGACCACCTCAACAATTTAGGATTTTCACCTTTCATTTGTTTTAGCCAAAGTAGAGGTTTGTGGTCTGTCTGAACAATGAAGTGAGTGCCAAACAGGTATGGCCTCAACTTCTTCAGTGCCCAGACCACAGCAAAGGCCTCCTTCTCAATGGCAGACCAACGCTTTTCTCTAGGGGTCAACCTTCTGCTGATAAAAGCAACTGGTTGATCCTGGCCCTCAGAATTAAGTTGTGATAAGACTGCCCCTACCCCTAATTCAGATGCATCAGTTTGAACAATGAATTTCTTGGAGTAACATGGGCTTTTTAAGACAGGTGCAGTGCACATGGCCTGTTTGAGCTCATCAAAAGCTTTCTGACAGCTAGCTGTCCACAATACCTTTTTAGGCATCTTCTTGCTAGTGAGATCATTAAGTGGGGCTGCAATGGAGCCATAGTGTTTAATGAATCTCCTGTAATACCCAGTGAGGCCTAGGAAGGCTCTCACCTGGGTCTGAGTTGTAGGGGGAACCCAATCCATGATTGCCTGGATTTTCCCCTGAAGTGGTGCAATCTGTTCTCCACCTACCAGGTGTCCCAGATAAACCACCTTTCCCTGCCCTATCTGGCACTTTGAGGCCTTGATAGTGAGGCCTGCCTTTTGCAGGGCCTACAAAACTTTCCACAGGTGGACCAGGTGATCATCCCAGGTGGAGCTAAAGACAGCTATATCATCTAGATATGCTGCACTAAAAGCCTCCAACCCTTGCAGGACTGTATTCACCAACCTCTGAAAAGTGGCAGGTGCATTTTTCAACCCAAAGGGCATCACTGTAAATTGGTAGTGCCCTCCTATAGTTGAAAATGCAGTTTTAGGTTTAGCATCCTCTGCCAATTTGATCTGCCAATACCCTGCAGTCAAATCAAAGGTGCTTAGATACTTGGCAGATGCCAGTGTATCTATGAGCTCATCTGCCCTGGGTATAGGGTGAGCATCAGTTTTTGTTACCTGGTTGAGACCTCTGTAATCTACACAAAACCTCATCTCCCTTTTTCCATCTTTTGCGTGAGGCTTTGGTACAAGCACCACAGGAGAGGCCCATGGGCTTTCAGAATGTTCAACCACTCCTAGATCAAGCATTTTCTGAACTTCTTGCTTTATGCAGTCCCTGACATGGTCAGGCTGCCTATAGATTTTACTTTTGACAGGCAAGCTGTCTCCAGTATCAATTGTGTGTTCACACCAAGATGTGGTGCCTGGCACAGTTGAAAAGAGTTCAGAAAACTGTCCAAGGAGATTTATGCAGTTGTCTTTCTGCTCTGCAGTAAGACAGTCTGCCAAAACTACTCCCTCCACTGAAGCATCATCTTCAGTGGAAGAGAAGAGATCAGGGAGAGGGTCACTCTCTTCTTCCTGTCCTTAATCTGTTGCCATGAGCAGGGTGAGATCAGCCCTGTCATAGTAGGGTTTTAGGCGGTTGACATGAATCACCCTAAGGGGACTCTTGGCAGTGCCCAGGTCAACCAAGTAGGTGACCTCGCCCTTCTTTTCAACAATGAGGTGGGGCCCACTCCATTTGTCTTGGAGTGCTCTTGGGGCCACAGGCTTCAATACCCACACCTTCTGTCCTGGTTGGTACTGAATCAGAACAGCCTTCTGGTCATGCCATTGCTTCTGGAGCTCTTGGCTGGCCTGAAGGTTTTTACTGGCCTTTTTCATGTACTCGGCCATTCTGGATCTTAGGCCAAGTACATAGTCCACTATATCCTGTTTAGGAGCTTTTAAAGGTTGTTCCCAACCCTCCTTCACAAGTGTTAGTGGGCCTCTTACAGGGTGCCCAAAGAGGAGTTCAAAGGGGCTGAAGCCCACTCCTTTCTGGGGTACCTCCCTATAAGCAAAAAGGAGGCAAGGTAACAGGACATCCCATCTCCTCCTGAGTTTTTCAGCGAGTCCCATTATCATTCCTTTGAGAGTTTTATTAAACTTCTCTACCAGTCCATTAGTCTGTCGATGATAAGGTGTGGTGAATTTGTATGTTACACAACATTCCTTCCACATAGCCTTCAAGTATGCAGACATAAAGTTGCTACCCCTGTCTGATACAACCTCTTTTGGGAAACCCACCCTGGAAAAGATTCCCAGGAGGGCTTTTGCCACTGCAGGTGCTGTAGTGGTCCTTAGAGGAATTGCTTCAGGATATCTTGTGGCATGGTCCACAACCACCAAGATAAACCTATTGCCTGAAGCAGTAGGAGGGTCAAGGGGGCCAACTATGTTAACCCCTACCCTTTCAAAGGGAACCCCAACCACAGGTAGTGGAATAAGGGGAGCCTTTGGTGTACCACCAGTCTTGCCACTGGCTTGGCAGGTCATGCAAGACTTACAAAAATCTTTTGTGTCCTCTGACATCCTAGGCCAGTGAAACAGGGGGACAAGCCTTTCCCATGTTTTGATCTGGCCCAAATGCCCAGCCAAAGGAATGTCATGTGCCAGAGTTAGGAGGAACTCTCTGTACGGCAGGGGAATGACCAATCTCCTGGCTGCTCTAGGTTTTGGGTCCCTTGCTTCTGTGTACAAGAGGTTGTCCTCCCAGTAAACTCTATGTGAGTCACTGACATCCCCATTTTGCTGCTTGACAGCTTGCTGTCTGAGACCCTCTAGTGTGGGACAGGATTGCTGTGCCACACTCAGCTCTTCCCTGGCAGGCCCCCCTCCACCCAAAAGCTCAGCAGTGTCTGCTGCCAGCTCATCTGGTGAAGGTTCTGCACAGGGAGGAAATTCTTCTTCCTCAGAAGGAGAATCATCTGTAGAGGGAGGGATAGTGGGTAGGGATTTACCCTTGCTACCCCTAGCTTTAGGGAGCACTTGGTCCATTGTTCCAGGATCCAAGTCACCCTGTCCTTTTTGCCTTTTGGCCTGAGCCCTTGTCAAAGCAAAAATATGCCCTTGAATGCCCAGCATTGCTGCATGAGCCTCCAACTCCACTTCTGCCCAAGCTGATGTCTCTAAATCATTTCCTAGTAGACAGTCTACAGGTAAATCTGAAGCAACCACAACTTTATTTGGACCAATAACCCCCCCAGTTGAGATTCACAACAGCCATGGGGTGGCTAAGAGTGTTGTTATGAGCGTCTGTCACTTGGTACTGGTGACCAAGTAGGTGTTGTTCAGGGTGTACCAGTTTCTCTATTACCATGGTAACACTGGCACCTGTGTCCCTGTAGACCTGAACCTCAACACCATTTATTAGGGGAAGTTGCTTGTACTTATCCATATTAAGGGGACAAGCAACCAAGGTGGCCAAATCAATGGCACCTTCAGAGACTAACACAGCCTCTGTGGTCTCCCTAACAAGACCAACCCCAACTAAATTACCAAAAGTGAGCCCAGCTACTCCCTTAGATTGGCTATTAGTAGGTTTGCTCCCACCACCACTGCTATTACTAGGGGCACTAGAGTTTGCAGTAGGGGTTGTGGTAGTGGGAGGTTTGGTGTTTTTCTTTGGACAACTGGCATCAGTTGTCCAATGGCCTTTTACTTTACATAAATAACACCAAGGCTTTTTTACTTGATTTGAAGAGGATTTGGACCCACCACCCCCACCAGAGGATTTTTGTGGGCCTGATGAAGACTCATTTTTAGATTTGTACCCACCCTTGTCAGAAGACTTACCATCCTTTTTCTTGCCATCCTGAACTTTTCTGTTCACTCTTGTTCTGACCCATTTGTCTGCCTTCTTTCCCAATTCTTGGGGAGAGGTCAGATCTGAGTCCACTAGATATTGGTGTAACAAGTCAGACACACAGTTATTCAGAATATGCTCTCTCAGAATAAGATTATACAGGCTTTCATAGTCAGACACTTTACTGCCATGTAACCACCCCTCCAAGGCCTTCACTGAACAGTCAACAAAGCCTATCCAGTCTTGTGAGGACTCTTTTCTGGTGTCTCTGAACTTAATCCTGTATTGTTCAGTGGTTAAGCCAAATCCATCCAAGAGTGCATCCTTCAAAACTGCAAAATTGTTAGCATCACGCCGTAGTCCAGTTTGCTAGTGCCCAGAGATGAGACTGTGCCTTCTCTCAGTGTGCACTGGACTCAGTAAGGCGAGGTGCACCCTCTCAGGATACCTAGTGGTGAAAGTATACACTCTCTCTGGGCTCAGTGACTGGAGACACAGGGTACATTGTGCCCATAGATGAGACTGTGCCTTCTCTCAGTGTGCACGGGACTCAGTGAGGTGAGGTGTACCCTCTCAGGGTACCCAGTGGTTAGAGTATGCACTTTCTCTGGGATCAGTGAAGCACTCTCAGGGTACTCAGTGGTGAAAGTATACACTGTCTTTGGGCTAAGTGATGAGAGAGTACATTGGGCCCAGAGATGAGACTGTGACTTCTCTCAGTGCACATGGGACTCAGTGAGTATGCAGAGTACGCACTCTCTATGGGCTCGGTGATGAGAGAAGTCACTCTCTCAGTGTGCATTGGACTCAGTGAGGTGAGTTGCACCGTGTCAGGATATCCAGTGATGAGAGTATGCACTCTCTGTGGGCTCGGTGATGAGAGAAGGCGCTCTCTCGGTGTGCATGGGACTCAGTGAGGTGAGGTGCACCGTGTCAGGGTACCCAGCTCGGTGATGAGAGAAGGCGCTCTCTCAGTGTGCATTGGACTCAGTGAGGTGAGGTGCACCGTGTCAGGGTCCCCAGTGATGAGAGTATGCACTCTTTGTGGGCTCGGTGATGAGAGGAGGCGCTCTCTCAGTGTGCATTGGACTCAGTGAGGTGAGGTGCACCGTGTCAGGGTCCCCAGTGATGAGAGTATGCATTCTCTGTGGGCTCGGTGATGAGAGAAGGTGCTCTCTCGGTGTGCATTGGACTCAGTGAGGTGAGGTGCACCGTGTCAGGGTCCCCAGTGATGAGAGTATGCACTCTCTGTGGGCTCTGTGATGAGAGAAGGCGCTCTCTCAGTGTGCATGGGACTCAGTGAGGTGAGGTGCACCATGTCAGGGTACCCAGTGATGAGAGTATGCACTCTCTGTGGGCTCGGTGATGAGAGAAGGCGCTCTCTCAGTGTGCATGGGACTCAGTGAGGTGAGGTGCACCGTGTCAGGGTACACAGATCGGTGATGAGAGAAGGCGCTCTCTCAGTGTGCATTGGACTCAGTGAGGTGGGGTGCACCTTGTCAGGGTCCCCAGTGATGAGAGTATGCACTCTCTGTGGGCTCGGTGATGAGAGAAGGCACTCTCTCAGTGTGCATTGGACTCAGTGAGATGAGGTGGCCCGTGTCAGGGTACCCAGTGATGAGAATAAGCACTCTCTGTGGGCTCAGTGATGAGAGAAGGAGCTCTCTCAGTGTGCATCGGACTCAGTGAGAAGAGGTGCACCGTGTCAGGGTACCCAGTGATGAGAGTATGCACTCTACACTCAGTGAGGTGAGGTGCACCGTGTCAGGGTTCCCAGTGATGAGAGTATGCACTCACTGTGGGCTCGGTGATGAGAGAAGGTGCTCTCCCAGTGTGCATTGGAATCTGTGAGGTGCACAGTGTTGGGGTACCCATCGATGAGAGTATGCACTCTCTGTGGGCTCGGTGATGAGAGAAGGCACTCTCTTAGTGTGCATTGGACTCAGTGAGGTGAGGTGCACTGTGTCAGGGTACCCAGTGATGAGAATAAGCACTCTCTGTGGGCTCGGTGATGAGAGAAGGCGCTCTCTCGGTGTGCATGGGACTCAGTGAGGTGAGGTGCACCGTGTCAGGGTCCCCAGTGATGAGAGTATGCACTCTCTGTGGGCTCGGTGATGAGAGAAGGCGCTCTCTCGTGTGCATGGGACTCAGTGAGGTGAGGTGCACCGTGTCAGGGTCCCCAGTGATGAGAGTATGCACTCTCTGTGGGCTCGGTGATGAGAGAAGGCGCTCTCTCAGTGTGGATGGGACTCAGTGAGGTGAGGTGCACCATGTCAGGATGCCCAGTGATGAGAGTATGCACTCTCTGTGGGCTCGGTGATGAGAGAAGGCGCTCTCTCAGTGTGCATGGGACTCAGTGAGGTGAGGTGCACCGTGTCAGGGTACCCAGATCGGTGATGAGAGAAGGCGCTCTCTCAGTGTGCATTGGACTCAGTGAGGTGGGGTGCACCGTGTCAGGGTCCCCAGTGATGAGAGTATGCACTCTCTGTGGGCTCGGTGATGAGAGAAGGCACTCTCTCAGTGTGCATTGGACTCAGTGATATGAGGTGGCCCGTGTCAGGGTACCCAGTGATGAGAATAAGCACTCTCTGTGGGCTCAGTGATGAGAGAAGGAGCTCTCTCAGTGTGCATCGGACTCAGTGAGGAGAGGTGCACCGTGTCATGGTACCCAGTGATGAGAGTATGCACTCTACACTCAGTGAGGTGAGGTGCACCGTGTCAGGGTTCCCAGTGATGAGAGTATGCACTCACTGTGCGCTCGGTGATGAGAGAAGGTGCTCTCCCAGTATGCATTGGAATCAGTGAGGTGCACAGTGTTGGGGTACCCATCGATGAGAGTATGCACTCTCTGTGGGCTCGGTGATGAGAGAAGGCGCTCTCTCAGTGTGCATTGGACTCAGTGAGGTGAGGTGCACTGTGTCAGGGTACCCAGTGATGAGAATAAGCACTCTCTGTGGGCTCGGTGATGAGAGAAGGCGCTCTCTCGGTGTGCATGGGACTCAGTGAGGTGAGGTGCACCGTGTCAGGGTCCCCAGTGATGAGAGTATGCACTCTCTGTGGGCTCGGTGATGAGAGAAGGCACTCTCTCAGTGTGCATGGGACTCAGTGAGGTGAGGTGCACCATGTCAGGGTACCCAGTGATGAGAGTATGCACTCTCTGTGGGCTCGGTGATGAGAGAAGGCGCTCTCTCAGTGTGCATGGGACTCAGTGAGGTGAGGTGCACCCTGTCAGGGTACCCAGATCGGTGATGAGAGAAGGCGCTCTCTCAGTGTGCATTGGACTCAGTGAGGTGGGGTGCACCGTGTCAGGGTCCCCAGTGATGAGAGTATGCACTCTCTGTGGGCTCGGTGATGAGAGAAGGCACTCTCTCAGTGTGCATTGGACTCAGTGAGATGAGGTGGCCCGTGTCAGGGTACCCAGTGATGAGAATAAGCACTCTCTGTGGGCTCAGTGATGAGAGAAGGAGCTCTCTCAGTGTGCATCGGACTCAGTGAGGAGAGGTGCACCGTGTCAGGGTACCCAGTGATGAGAGTATGCACTCTACACTCAGTGAGGTGAGGTGCACCGTGTCAGAGTTCCCAGCGATGAGAGTATGCACTCTCTGTGGGCTCGGTGATGAGAGAAGGCGCTCTCTCAGTGTGCATTGGACTCAGTGAGGTGAGGTGCACTGTGTCAGGGTACCCAGTGATGAGAATAAGCACTCTCTATGGGCTCAGTGATGAGAGAAGGCGCTCTCTCAGTGTGCATTGGACTCAGTGAGGTGAGGTGCACCGTGTCAGGGTTCCCAGTGATGAGAGTATGCACTCTCTGTGGGCTCGGTGATGAGAGAAGGCGCTCTCTCAGTGTGCATTGGACTCAGTGAGATGAGGTGGCCCGTGTCAGGGTACCCAGTGATGAGAATAAGCACTCTCTGTGGGCTCGGTGATGAGAGAAGGCGCTCTCTCAGTGTGCATGGGACTCAGTGAGGTGAGGTGCACCCTGTTAGGGTACCCAGATCGGTGATGAGAGAAGGCGCTCTCTCAGTGTGCATTGGACTCAGTGAGGTGGGGTGCACCGTGTCAGGGTCCCCAGTGATGAGAGTATGCACTCTCTGTGGGCTCGGTGATGAGAGAAGGCACTCTCTCAGTGTGCATTGGACTCAGTGAGATGAGGTGGCCCGTGTCAGGGTACCCAGTGATGAGAATAAGCACTCTCTGTGGGCTCAGTGATGAGAGAAGGAGCTCTCTCAGTGTGCATCGGACTCAGTGAGGAGAGGTGCACCGTGTCAGGGTACCCAGTGATGAGAGTATGCACTCTACACTCAGTGAGGTGAGGTGCACCGTGTCAGAGTTCCCAGTGATGAGAGTATGCACTCACTGTGCGCTCAGTGATGAGAGAAGGTGCTCTCCCAGTGTGCATTGGAATCAGTGAGGTGCACAGTGTTGGGGTACCCATCGATGAGAGTATGCACTCTCTGTGGGCTCGGTGATGAGAGAAGGCGCTCTCTCGGTGTGCATGGGACTCAGTGAGGTGAGGTGCACCGTGTCAGGGTCCCCAGTGATGAGAGTATGCACTCTCTGTGGGCTCGGTGATGAGAGAAGGCACTCTCTCAGTGTGCATGGGACTCAGTGAGGTGAGGTGCACCATGTCAGGGTACCCAGTGATGAGAGTATGCACTCTCTGTGGGCTCGGTGATGAGAGAAGGCGCTCTCTCAGTGTGCATGGGACTCAGTGAGGTGAGGTGCACCCTGTCAGGGTACCCAGATCGGTGATGAGAGAAGGCGCTCTCTCAGTGTGCATTGGACTCAGTGAGGTGGGGTGCACCGTGTCAGGGTCCCCAGTGATGAGAGTATGCACTCTCTGTGGGCTCGGTGATGAGAGAAGGCACTCTCTCAGTGTGCATTGGACTCAGTGAGATGAGGTGGCCCGTGTCAGGGTACCCAGTGATGAGAATAAGCACTCTCTGTGGGCTCAGTGATGAGAGAAGGAGCTCTCTCAGTGTGCATCGGACTCAGTGAGGAGAGGTGCACCGTGTCAGGGTACCCAGTGATGAGAGTATGCACTCTACACTCAGTGAGGTGAGGTGCACCGTGTCAGAGTTCCCAGCGATGAGAGTATGCACTCTCTGTGGGCTCGGTGATGAGAGAAGGCGCTCTCTCAGTGTGCATTGGACTCAGTGAGGTGAGGTGCACTGTGTCAGGGTACCCAGTGATGAGAATAAGCACTCTCTATGGGCTCAGTGATGAGAGAAGGCGCTCTCTCAGTGTGCATGGGACTCAGTGAGGTGAGGTGCACCGTGTCAGGGTTCCCAGTGATGAGAGTATGCACTCTCTGTGGGCTCGGTGATGAGAGAAGGCGCTCTCTCAGTGTGCATACATGAAGGCAGGCAGTACCGTAAAGTACGCTGCACTCAGAGATGAGTGTATCCACCCTCCTGCGGGGGGACACTGAACCCACTGATGAGTGAGCGCATGCCCTCAGGGGACACTGAACTTGAGCACGCTCCCTGGATGACCTGGGACCAGGCAGACCCGCGGTGGCACAGCTGCTCAGAAAGCGAGTCACTGCCAGGCTGCCAGAGGTGCGACCTGTTCACGGAAACACGTTTGGCCTCGTTTGGAGCCGAGATCAAAGGCACCGGAAGGCGGATGAATCCAGGAGGCAGCTGGTTTGGGGAGGATTTTAAAGAGGAAAATGTGTTTCAACTTTCCTGTTTCTTCCCAGCAGTACTGTCCTGGGACCAGGGTCGTAGCTATCAACTGATCAACAGGTGCAGTGACACCGGGGCCCATTTCACCCAATTCTGCTTGTGTTTAGTGCCCAGTTGGGGGCCCATTTTTCATGCCTTCATTAGGGACCTACGGCCAGGTGTAAAAAGCTTTTTCTGCGAATCAGGATGTTTCTGAATGAAAACATAAAAATGTCAATGTACAAAGGCCCAATTTGTGAATCAGTCACCTATTACCAAGTCGCAAATTAGGTTTGTGAGCCTGTATTGGGAAGGTGCGTATTTAGGGCGTCCCTTCCTAATAACGAATCGCATTTGTATGTGTAAATGTTTTGTGACCGAAATGCAGTCGCAAAACATTCTCACTTTACCACCTACTTCAAGCGAGTGGTAACCCATTCGCAAATGCCCCTTCTCCTTTGAGAATGGTTGTACAAATAACTTTTAATAGCATGCAGTGTTCCCATCGACCAATCCCTACTCTTAAAAAATTAAAAGAAAGCTTTTAATTTTAGAAACGCATCCCGTATTCCGTTAAGGAAAATGGGCTGCATTAAAAAAAAAAAACATTCCTTTATTTAAAAGCAATCACAGACATGGTGGTCTGCTGACCGCAGCAGGCCACCATCCACGTGATTTTAGGGATTCCCAATGGCTCGCCAAGCAAGAATATTAAAGAGGTAGGTCTATTTTCAACCCACATTTTGTAGAGATTCCTAGAGTTTGTGGACAGACACCTCTGACTTTCCTATGGGATGTCCTTCGGAGAACAGGTCCAGAAATCATACTCCCAATTATAAGGCAGTAGCAGGCGGCCCAGGAGTAGAAGGTTGTAATAGAGAAGTCCAGGAATGTGGCAGTGCAGATTGCATAGGTCCTGATATCAGTCGCGTTCTGGGATCTGATATCTTCAGCACACTCAATTTTATCTCAAGACTTTCTGCTTGCAGAGGAATGGATGCTCCCCCAAAACCTGAACCTCAATCCCATAGAACCTGAATTTCTTCTCATGTGGCCCACTTGCTCAAGCCTACCAGTGCAGCCTTCTCCTGACTAATGTTGTGTGCTGGATGGTTACCGCTGTCATAGGCAGCCCCAAACCTCTAGGATTCATTCTCGACAAAGACTCAATCCTGGATGACAACCACTGTCATAGAATGCTCCAAACTTCAAGGGTTCATCCTCGACAGAGGACTTAATCCTGGATTGCAACCATTGTCCTAGACCGCTCCAAACTTCTAGGGTTCGTGCTCGACAAAGACTCATTCCTGGATGGTAACCACTGTCCTAGACAGCTCCAAACTTCTAGGGTTCATCCTCGACAAAGTATCAATGCCAGATGGCAACCACTGTCAGAGACCGCTCCAAGTTTCTAGGGTTCGTGCTCGACAAAGTCTCAATCCCAGGTGGCAACCACTGTCAGAGACCGCTCCAAGCTTCTAGGGTTCGTGCTCGACAAAGACTCAATACTGGATGGTAACCACTGTCCTAGACAGCTCCAAACTTCTAGGGTTCGTGCTCGACAAAGACTCATTCCTGGATGGTAACCACTGTCCTAGACAGCTCCAAACTTCAAGGGTTCATCCTCGACAGAGGACTTAATCCTGGATTGCAACCACTGTCCTAGACAGCTCCAAACTTCTAGGGTTCGTGCTCGACAAAGACTCATTCCTGGATAGTAACCACTGTCCTAGACAGCTCCAAACTTCTAGGGTTCATCCTCGACAAAGTATCAATGCCAGATGGCAACCACTGTCAGAGACCGCTCCAAGTTTCTAGGGTTCGTGCTCAATAAAGTCTCAATCCCAGGTGGCAACCACTGTCAGAGACCGCTCCAAGCTTCTAGGGTTCGTGCTCGACAAAGTCTCAATCCCAGGTGGCAACCACTGTCAGAGACCGCTCCAAGCTTCTAGGGTTCATGCTCGACAAAGACTCATTCCTGGATGGTAACCACTGCATTGACAGCTCCAAACTTCTAGGGTTCATCCTCAACAAAGTCCTCAATCCCAGATGGCAACCATTTTCATAGGCAGCTCCAAACTTCTAGGGTTCATCTTCAACAAAAGACTCAAGCCCTCATTATGAGTTTGGCGGGCGGCGCAGGCCGCCCACCAAACTGGTACCGCCACATGACCGCCAGTGCGGCCAGAACACCACCTGCTCTACTACGAGTTCACCGCAGGGCCTTAACATCAAGCCGGTGGCAACGTGGCTTCTAGGGTTCATCCTCGATAAAGACTCAATCCACAAAGTCCAATCAATCCTATCACTAAAAATACAGCCTTTTACATCCTTTGAGGATCCCAACCTCTCGCTTGAGTTCCCGCAGAGTGCCTAGGGAAACTCTCTTCTGACAGGTCTCCCTAAAAATAGTCTCACTCCTCTGATAGTAGTCCTCTGTGCAGGAGCCCAGTCTGTTCTGGTCAGCACATTTCTCCTCTATCGTTAATCCCACAGAGGGTTTCCTGGAAGCCTGAGCTTTGGGCATCTCTTGCTGTGGTACACACAGGGCCAGACACCCCAACCCCAATCACTGTCTCTTCATTAAACGTGTGAAGTGGGCTCAAACCGCACTGGAGCTCTGCTCCTAAGATCCACAGCCTACAAGGAGGGATCAGTGGAGTAGTCAGTGTCATTGGCTCAGGTGCAAGGAACTGACTGCAATATACAGCAATAATCAGGGTTCAGCAGGGCCTCAGGCCTTCAGCCTCTGGTGCACTGCACCTGCTGAACCAATGTGAGCTACGCCCTAGGAGGGAATGTGCAATGGCAGAGGTCTTTTCCAGCAGTGTGACCATGAACACATACACACAGGGCAGCTCCTCCATTAGGGCGGAGGAGCGTTGCCCCCCATCTTCCCCTGCCAGCAGCGGCTGCTGCAAACCTTGTACCAAAAACAATAATAAACTGTGCTTATTATCTTTTTAAAAAAAAAATAAAAGTGCGGGGCCACAGGAGTGACGAGCAGTGATCCCTCTCAGAGCACATGTGTGTTTGGCCGTCTTGGGCCGGCCAAACACCCATGCGCACAGGGTTCTCTCCAGCCCGGCAACTAGCCTGCACAGGCTCCCAGTCTGCCTGGGGGCGCCCTGCTTGGGCACTCCCAGCCAATCCTAGTGCTGCTCTAAGCAGTATCAGGATTGGCTCTTCTATCTCTGTCTCTTTCTCTGTCTCTGTCTCTCTTTCTCTGTCTCTCCGTCTCGCGCGCTCTCTCTCAGTGTGTCTGTCTCTCTATCTCTTTCTGTCTCTCTCTCTCTCTGTCTCACTCACTCTCCTCTCTGTGTCTCTCTGTCTCCCTCTCTCCCCCTCTCTCTCTCTGTCTCCCTCTCTCTCTCCTCCAAGAAGGAAGTGAGCTTAAGCCTCTTACGTTTACATTCCAGTTTCACCCAAGATACCTCGACAGTTCCATCCCCCTCAATTACAGCCCCTTCCCCCTCCTGTCCCCTTCTCTGTCCTCCCTCAGCTGACATCCGCCCCCCCTTGATCTCACACATCCAGACTCCCACCTTAACCCTACTGTGCATGGGTGATGCATGGTACTCAGGCTGTGTGTAAGTGAACATTCTATCAAGCTGTTGTACATGTGTAATGTAATGTAACTTGTAATGAGATTCCTTCTCTGCTACTGGATTACAGCTTCCTCTAATCTTTAATTTGACGTTGTAAAGCGCTTTAACACCTTCGGATTACATCTGTGCTATATAAAACATGATAAATACATAATTTAAATAAATCAACCCAGAGTTGACTCGAGTATTAGTCACGACTACAGCACTGGATGGGGCTCCTAGTGGATACTCTATAGCGCTTGACAGTGCAGTGAGGAGTATTAAAGTACTAAAGCGCTCATTTTCAAGCCCCTTGTGCTGACAGCGTAATTTTTTTTTTGTACGCTAAGGCGATGCAAAACAGTCCCCGACCCCACGCCATATTTACAAACTGGTGCAATGTTTCCATTGCGCCAAGTTGTAAAGCCTTGCACCACACTACACCTGCGTCAGATATTAATGTATGCAAGATAGGCGTTCCCCCTAAACAGCCCTGCAGAAATGGCGCAGTGAAATCTACAAGATTTCACTGTGCCATGCTGCGTCGACATAGCATCATTTTTGTAACGCCTGCTCAGGGCAGGCGTTAAAAGTGAGGCTGTGCTGTTTCCTGTGGGACCCCTTTAGCATTGCTGGGTTACCATAAAAAAATGTCCGCTTGTCCACCAATGTTAAGGGCTAGTGCCAGAATAGCGTCAGAATTTCTGACGCTCTTGTGGACACTTTTACGCCATGGAGCACTGTCTTGTAAATAAAGGGGTATATTTAAGAGCCCTTAACGCCGCCATAGCGACATTTGTTTTATGCTAAGACGGCGCTAAAGGGACTTTTCTGCTGCACCATATTTACGAAGTAGGGCAATGCAAGCATGGCACCACTTTGTAACCCTTGCCCCACATTTGTCTGCGCCAGGCGCAATGTATGCAAAGGGGGCGTTCCGGCACTAGGAGGCCAGCAAAAATGACACAGTGAAATTTAGAAGATTTTACTGAACCATTTTTGGCGTCATTTTTAACACCTGCTCAAGGGCAGGCGTTAAAATGACACCCTCATAGGAACCTATGGGCCCCCTTGCACTTTGCTGTACTAGCGTCAACATTTTTTACGCTAGTGTAGCAAATCGCCACAATAGCATCAAATATTTTGACGCTATTGTGCTAATGAGCACCATGGTGGGCCGTATCATAAAGTACTGTGCAACCATTGTGTTGTTAGGTGCCGGTAAGGGGCACAAAAAAAGTGGTGCATCATAGCAGATGCGCCATTTTTTCTTAAATATGGGCCACAGTGCCCCCTTGGCATCATTAGGGGAATGCAGGGTGGCGCATCAGAGCTGATGCACCACTTTCTTGTAAATGAGCCCCTTAGAGTCCAGAAGGATGGGTGAATAATGGTCTGTCACATTCTTATACTGTGAGCCCTGCTCTTTGTTAGGTTCAATTAAACACAGGTTCCAATTGTTCAGTTTTCAAACCTTCCTGAACTACATTCCTTTAGGTTTGGGTATCAGATTTGGTCTCAGGTTATTCCTGAGACAAGGCCTTTGTAGGACCTCTGATCTTCCACCATTTTTCATCCATTTGATTGATTCTTAGTTGACCTGATGTGCGGGCGTTGAGCCCAGATATCTGATTGGGGCATAGAGTGGGGCCAGTTTTTGTGTCTAGCTTTTGGCCCAGTATGTTTCATAGACAGAACGCAGGATCTCAACAGCAGTCCTGGCATTAGCTGGGAGCCAGGTGGCTCGTTTGATGCAGCCACCCTTGAGATGGTCATGGCAAAGTCTGGGCACCTGCTTTTGGGGCCTTGGACCTTTGCAATGAGCTGTTTCTGGAAGGCTGGAGCAGACAAAGAAGTGAGGTTGCTAGAGGACTAGAGCTCTTGACAGCGCAACTCAGTAGTCGGCGTTGAAGAGTCGGAGAACTTTCCAAAGGACAGTGAATCTTGTATTTATAGCCTTGCCACCTCATTAACTAAGAGTAGCCAAGAAGAGGTTAAAAACCAACAGGATCCTAAGGTTTCTTTCTTCGGACTAGTAGATGGCAAGGTCCAAAGGCCTGAAGGCCAGTTGTACAGTAGTGAACCGGATTCACTGATTCCGGCTTCTAGGATCTCAGTGCGGAATCACTCATGCACAGAAAGTCTCCCTTCTTAAAGTGGAACGTGGTCCTGACACGCAGTAATGTTGGTTCGCCTGCCCATGATCCTGCTGGAAGAAGATATTGTAAGATCACCTGTTGCTGCTGGATGTGCTGAGCCGGGTGGCATAGGTAAGTGATGAATGCCCCTTATGTAACACCAAAGGAGAGGGTGTGAGGGTGACCAGAATTATCTGGTTCAGAGCAACTGATAAGAAATGAATGGCCCCAATGCGGGTTGGTCCAGCAGTGCCTGTCCATTGTCCAAGACTCTCCAGCAGGATTGAGTGGTCTAAAGCAGTGGTTCTCAACCTGATGACTTCTGTGGACCCCCATGTTATCATTACTGGAGCTCGGTGAACCCCACTGAATCATTATTGGAATGCCGGGACCACCGCACTGAATCATTTTTGGAATGCCAGGACCCCGGCACTGAGTCATTACTGGAAGCCGGGGACCCAGGCCTAGATATTGCTGTTGATTTGAATCACAAAAAATACAGATTCACACATTCATAAAACACATGCACAAATAACAACACATTTTATTTAATTTACAAAACACACATGTTTTTTTTAAATTTTAATAGACAGGTTGGAGCTTTTTCTAAATTCAATGAAGGCACACATCGTCGATACCGTATTGCGTTTGATGCACCCGCACGGCTCCCACGAATCAATCTGAGGATACTAATTTAATTTTTAACCTCCAATTTCAAATTCCTTGACATATACAGTACTTTTTAGAATTTTCATTTGCAGATTTAGCCACATTACTTATATACACTTTATTAATCTGTTAATATTATTTAATTTTTGAAGCAATCAAGGACCCCCTGAGGAGGATTTGCGGACCTCCAGAGGTCCACGAACTGCAGTTTGGTAACCACTGGTCTGCAGTGTTATAGGTGGAAGACGCATCAGGGCGTCTGAGGGAAGTTTAATTTTCTTCATCCAGGGAGAGGAAGTGTACGTCCTTCCTATCTGCGTGAGGCATGTGTACTTCCTTCCTATCTGTGTGAGGCATGTGTACTTCCTTCCTATCTGCGTGAGGCATGTGTACTTCCTTCCTATCTGCGTGAGGCATGTGTACTTCCTTTCTATCTGCGTGAGGCATGTGTACTTCCTTCCGTATCTGCGTGAGGCATGTGTACTTCCTTCCTATCTGCGTGAGGCATGTGTACTTCCTTCCTATCTGCGTGAGGCATGTGTACTTCCTTCCTATCTGCGTGAGGCATGTGTACTTCCTTCCTATCTGCGTGAGGCATGCAAGTGCCACCCACGTGGTGGGATTCTGAATTTTGGCTTTGGATGAGGTGGTTCAGTTCCACTAGGAGTCTGATTTCGATCTCGTCGGACGGGTTGCTCCACTACAACGGTGACGGATATCCTGTCCACAGAAATCTAAATCCCATAGGTAATAATGGGATTTAGATTTCAGCTGACAAAATATCCATCACTGTTGTGAAGGAGTCATCCATCCACCGAGATCTAAATCACGCCCTTAGTCTTGAAGTTGTTTTGTGACTTCACTTTCCAAGAGTTTGTTGATTGATAAAAGGTTGTATCAGAGATAGGAGTAGAGATGGGAGTTGGTCAAGGCTTTCAGAACAGCAGAAAAGGTTTTTTTTTTTAATAGGACGGTGGTGATGGAATGTTTCGGGAAGCATGAGCTGTGGAGCATGGATCCTCAGGACATTGGGACACTTTGGTTTTGCAGCCATGGTTACGGCCTCAGCTCTCCAGTCATTGTGAAGGAGTTCTGTTGAGTGGGACGCATGATGGGAGCTTAGGAAGTATTTCTGTAGAGTTGGTGAAGAATTCACAGTATTTGTTGACCTTGATGCAGGAGAAGGGCCTGATTTGGGTCTTGGTGGATGGGAATACTCCATTGCAAACATGACAGATATTCCGCCCTCTGTATTACAAGCTCAATAGGATATAATGGGATAATAATATGGCGGATGGAACATCCGTTACATTTGTGATGGAGTATTTCCCTCCCCTGATATCTACATCAAGACCCAAGTTAAGGAGGTCTTCACTATGTCTTTGGGACGAGACCGGGCCACTTTTTAGAATCAACGGGTAATCTAGGGCCAGATGTAGCAATTTCTGATTTTGCGAATCGGAAATTGCGAGTCGGTGCGACTCAAAATTTCCGATTTGCAAAATCGGATGCAGAACGGTGTCTCAGACACCGATTGCGAGTCGCCATGGGGTCGCAAAGACCCACCTCATTAATATTAATGAGGTGGGTCGCATTTTGCGACCCCATAGCGAATCCCTGCACTCACAGGGATGGTGGCCTGCTGAAGTCAGCAGACCTCCATGTCTGTGACTGCTTTTTAAATAAAGCAGTTTTGTTTACTTATTTTGCGGCCCGTTTTCCTTAAAGGAAAACGAGTTGCAAAATAAAAAAAATAACGAAACCTTTTGGTTTCGGTTTTTCAGAGAAGGCAGTGGTCCATTGGACCACTGCCTACTCTGAAAAACCCTTATTGGCAACATTCACAAAGGGGAACGGGTCCCATGGGGACCCCTTCCCTTTTGCGAATGGGTTACCACCAGTGTGACACTGGTGGTAACTGCGAATTGCTTTGCGACCGCATTCGCGGTCACAAAGCAATTTAGCATGGCGATGCGAGTCGCAAATAGGAAGGGAACACCCCTTCCTATTTGCAAGTCGCATTCACAATTGTGCGATGCACATTGTGAATGTGCATCGCAAAAAGCATTTTGTATGGCGCAAACTGCGATTTTCGCAGTTTGCGCCATGCAAAATGCTTTCTACATCTGGCCCCTAGTTCCTTGTAGATTTTGCGGAGCCTGATTAAGTGCCTCGAGGACATGTTTCAGATATTAGACCTCTTTGCTTCTGCTTATGGCTTCGCGGCTGCCTCTCCCCGTCACTTGAAGCAAGGTTTGTTGACTCTTTTGATGTAGGATGTTCCCATACTTTTGACAATGGCCATGCACCTTTTCAAGTGAGCTAAAGATCGGCCGAGGAGGAAAGTAACAGCCCTGTGTATCTTTTCTCTTCTCCTTTCCTTTTTATGTTTCATAAAAAAAGCAATGTCGGAAAAAGACAGCTAGGGATGGACACAAAAAGGGAGAATGCAAATAGAAAGTAAGCCACGCTTCAAAGGGATATCCCTTCATGAAAGAGAGAAAAGAGACCACAAAGAAATCAAAGAATTAGAGGATAAATAGAAACAGATGAGTACTGCTTTTAGAGACTTGAAAAACCGGTTTTATTTTTTCCATTTTAATAGTTAGCTTTTTCCCGAGGGAAGAGAATCCGGACTGCGCCTCCACCTGAACAAAGCCAGAAGCAGCGGTGGGTCTGTGAGGAATGTATGTTTACTCTGCTGAAAAGACCTGACAACTCTTGGCTATATAAAAAGAATAAAAGAGCCACTGATTGTCTGTCGCATATAATCCCTCACTCACATGGCACGGAAGGCGTTCCCATGCGTTGGGCTATTTGTAAACAAGAGGAGGTCACTCATGGTGACTCAGTCCTGAGGCCACTTCAGACATCGACAAAAGGAGGTTACTGGGTTTGACTTCAGAATCCTATTTCTACATTTTTCTCTAACCTTTTCAGACAACCGAGGAGCATGTTTATGAGCCCCTTGCGCCGTTGTTCCATCACATTCTGTGACGCAACCACGGCGCAAACCTTGGAGTCATATCTACGAGGCCACGCAACGCCACTTTGTGTGGCTTTGAATGGCCTCATAGATATTGAATAATGTTGCTGCGTTGCCTTAATCTGCACTGGGGAGGCATTCCATGTGCGTTGCGTTGGGTGTTTTTACTCATCCCCAAATTTACAAGGACTGGTAAACCTGAGGATGCATCAAAACCTGATGAATCCCCGGGGGGGGGGGGGCGCAAAGAGGAGAAATATATATTTATTTCTCCTAATTTTTCCCCCTTTCTTTATGTGCTGCATTCTGCAGCAAAAGAGGAAAACGCCTCCGAAGATTGTTTTTGGGGGGAAGGTGTCCCTTCCTGCACAATAATAATCCTGCATGCAGTGCAGACACCCTTGCACCATGATGCAACGGGGCCTCCGTTGATGCTAGGCAGCCAAAAAGGCAGCAGCGCAGGGGGAAGGACAGGAATGCGCCACATGCCATGCGCAGGGGGAAAGGACAGGAATGCGCCACATGCCATGCGCAGGGGGAAGGACAGGAATGCGCCACATGCCATGCGCAGGGGGAAGGGACAGGAATGCGCCACATGCCATAGATACGGTGCATTCTTGCCCTTTCGCTTTGACACTGGGCAGCACAGCAAGGTAACGTGCTCACTGCCCTGCGCCAAAACTCATAAATATGCCCCTTTGTTTCCCACTAGTACTTATTGCGCAGTCCATGATACATGGGGGAGAGGACCGGTTCACCAGGTCGCACGAGTTTGTTGGTAACTGGCTACGCGAGAGGTGGGTGTTTGGGCAAGGACCCCACATCATGGAAGGGAAGTTAGTGAGAAGATAAGCTCTTTCAAGGGCAGTGCATGGCGTGGACTCTGGGGGGAGCAGAGGTATACTTGTACAGTCCTGATTTTGCCACATGGCACATGGGGGTCTTCTGACTGGCCAGTCCCATGGCTGAGAGGAGGGTCCATGCCAGAAGATGTCTGTACTGTACACTTAAGTTAGTCCCTGGGGTTACTGTAGGGCACTCAGGGGTGGGGGGGAGTTGGTTCAATCAATCAACCATTTGTAAACCGTGCACCGTGCTACTCACCCGCAAGGGTCTCAAGGTGCTGAAAGGGGGGGAGGGAAGGACTGCTACTGCTCGAATAACCAGGTCTTGAGGCGTTTCCTGGTTGATGAGTAACAACAGAGTAGTATGAGACAAACAAAAGTGAGAAGTAGGGTGTTTGAGTAGATCTCCCTCACTGGTGCCACCCACTGATAGAAGCTGATGAATTTATGTATTTTGTTTGGTAGTTTCATGCAGCACAATAAAGATCTGAGTGGGTGACAGGGTGCTTTACATAACAACAGTTCTAAGTATGTCAGCACTTTAGTGGTCATGTATTACATTTTCGCGAGTACCAGTTTCAAGTTCCAAGTTACAGTCAGGCATGGTCTAATTGAGGGAGTTTGTGAATAGAATACAAGGTTAAAAACATGTTTTAGGTGGGCGTCCAGACATATCCCCTGCCCTCTGTGAGGCAGAATTGCCTATCACCAAGGAGCAGCCACCAATCCCCCCCAGGGTCACCCCTGGCCCTTGTTGCAGGTAATAAGGCAATCAGGTCCAGAGGTTTCAGATCTCACATCTCTCTGCTTTTGTGCCATCAAGCGTATGCAAATATTGATATTCTTGGCTTATCATATCTGTAACAACATGGTGAAAAGTTTAAGTTTTACAGTGATTATAAATTAAACTGTTAATGTGTGTGCCACATAACCTGAGATGCATAAGTCAACTGGTCTTGCGGCCTCGCAAAGGGAGTGCGACAGGGACATCCTACAACTGAGATAGACAGGCAGCCATTTTTACTTCCAACATGGCCACCAGCTCTGAGACTGAGCTGTAGTGTGTCACTTAAATCTAGTTGTTATCAGGCTCTAAAAGAAGACTTGGCTTCAGAGGTTCCTGGTAAGATCTGGGAGGCGGGATGCAGGATGGCAGCTTCCTCTTAGTCTAAGGATGCACGTCTGAATGATACACTCCAGCACATCAGAAAGGCCGTGGTGGCTTCATCTCCCATCCCATCTACCTGATTGACTTCCCAATCCAGAAGATCATCTAGGACTCTGGGAGCACCACCGGCACTAAAGGCTGCAAGTCCTGAGACCAGAGCAAGCCTTAGCTTCAACATTTCCGATGCTGGACAGTGATGCTCCTGAGAATAGTAGAGACCAGCTGCCACTCAGTCTCCAGTAAAAGCAGGTGATCTGGGTCCATTTGGGAGCTGAATGATCCACCAGGAATATGCACTTGGATGACTAATGGTCCTCCAGAGGTGTGCAGGTGGATGAGGTCCATGCAAGTCACAAAGGAATTTTACGAGTAGTATCTTTACGACTACCTATGTTTTTATGTGAAGAGACTGGAAACCCCAGAACTCTGAGTCACAACAGGAACGTCCATACTAGAGTAAACACGCATTGGCAAAGTTAATAGGGCTCGCCTATGCAAGAGCTATTGGCTTTCCCAATGTGTTTAACCATGTTGTACACTAGTGTGGCTGCTGTTCAGCAAAGCTAAAAGTTTGTGGCTTAGAGGTGAATGGAGTAGAGGGGTATAGAATGGAGTGTCTTGGAGTGTTGTGGAGTGACAGAGAGTGTCATTAATGGACTGTTGTAGAGTGGAGTGCCATAGAGTACTGTGGAGTGTTGTGGATTGGAGTGGACTGCCGTAGATTAGATAAGAATAGATTGGAGCAGAGTGGAGTGGAGTGGTGTGGAGTGGTTAAGAGTAGAGTGGAGTGATGTAGAGTGGCATAGAGTGGCACAGAGTCGAGGGACATAGAATGGAGGGGGTGTAGAGTGGAGGGGCATAGAGTGGTGCAAAAGGGCATAGAAAGGAGTAGAGTATTGTAGAGTGGAGTATAATGTCATAGAGTGTAGGGGCATAGAGTGGGGTAAAGGGGCATACA
The DNA here is from genome assembly GCF_031143425.1 of Pleurodeles waltl. Lineage (NCBI taxonomy): Eukaryota > Metazoa > Chordata > Amphibia > Caudata > Salamandridae > Pleurodeles > Pleurodeles waltl. The sequence continues at coordinate 1,007,547,046 of NC_090450.1, read as the reverse complement.
CTGGAGTAGAGTATTGTAGGATGGAGTACAGTGCTGTAGAGTCGAGGGGTGTAGAGTCGGGAGGTATAGAGTGGTGTATTATAGAGTGGAGTAAAGTATCATACAAGTGAAGTAACGTGTTGTAGAGTGGATTAGAGTATCAAAAAGTGGAGTGATGAGTCGTAGTGTGGTGCAGAGTAGAGTGGCCTAGAGTAGCACAGCGTAGATTGGAGTGTCCTGGAGTAGAGTGTCATAGAGTGTTGAAGAGTGGAGAGTCATAGAGTATCATAGAGTGGAGCAGCATAGAGTGAAGTGCAGTGGCATAGAGGGGAATGCCATAGAATGGAATAGAGAGTTGTGTCGTAGAGTTAAGGGGCATAGAGTGGAGGGGCATAGAGTTGAGGTGCATAGAGTGGAGTAGAGTGGAGGGTCATAGATTGGATTGGAGTGTCATAGAGTAGACTGAAGTGTGTAAAGAGGCATAGAGTGAAGTAGAGAGGTGTAGAGTGGAGTGGCATAGAGTATAGTAGAGTGTCATAGAGCAGAGTGACACAAGTGGAGGGGCACCGTGTGGCATAGCATAAAGTGGAGTAAAGTGTCATAGAGGAGAGTAGAGTGAAGTGCCATAGTGAGAAGTGGCGTAGAGTGAAGTGGAATAGAGTAGAGCTGAGTAAAGTGTCATAGACTGCAGTGGCATAGAATGTCGCAGAGTGGATTGGCGTAGAGTGACATGGAGTGTCATAGAGTGGAGTGCCATAGAGCAAACTGTCACAGATTGGAGGGCTGGGGAGGGGAGTAGACTGGCCTAGAGTGAATGGACATAAAGAGTTGTAGAGTGGAGTGGCGTAGAGTGGTCTAGAGTACACTGGCATAGAGTGACTTAGAATGTCGCAGAGTGGAGTGGCGTAGAGTGTCATGGAGTGTCATAGAGTGGAGTGTTATAGAGCAGACTGTCATAGATTGGAGGGCTGGGGAGTGGAGTAGACTGGCCTAGAGTGAATGGGCATAAAGAGTTGTAGAGTCGAGTGGCGTAGAGTGGCGTAGAGTGGTCTAGAGTACACTGGCATAGAGTGGCATAGAGTGTAATAGAGTGACTTAGAATAGAGTAGAGTGGAGTGGCATAGAGTTGAGTAGTTTGTCATAGAGTGGAGTATCATAGAGTTGAGTGGGGAAGAGTTGAGTGTTGTAAAGTGGTGTGGAGTGGCGTAGAGTGAAGTGGGGAGGCATAGAGTAGTGTGGCATAGAGTAGAGAATTGTAGAGTGGAGTGGCATAGAGTGGACTGGAGTGTCATAGCACAGAGGGGAGTAGTTTGTTGTGAACTAGAGTGTTGTAGAGGGGACTGGAGTAGAATGGAGTTGAATGTTGTGGTCTGGAGTTGCGTAGAGTGGAGTATGCATGGTGTGATAACACACTGCCATGGCAGACAATGCATTTTCAATTGAAATGGGCATTTCATTTGCACAACCATACAGTTTTATTGATAAAACTGTACAGGGCATAAGCTATAATGCATGGAATCAGCATCACCAACTGTATTGATTTGTTTCGATCGTATTAAAATATTTGTTTCCACCACACTTTAGAACTACAAAAATGTGCCTCGTTTTGGGCTTTCGTCATCCTCATACACCTAGATTTTTTGCACAGTTCATTTGCACACATTTAAATTTTTTCTGTGTGCTAGAAATAATAACATCCTACAGTGTTTCCTCTCACATGGACTCCTAGCAGGATTGTTGCATAAATCCTCTCACTTTGAAGTCAGAGAAAGAAAAGTAAACAACAAGCTTGCTGGAAAGACAGAGCCTGACATTCACTTCTACCTTTGAATGCACAGCAAATGTGACAAGATAAGAGCAGAATTTAGAGGCCTGTTTACAGAAAGAGAGCACTCATGGAAGACTACAAGGAGCGATGGTAAACAGGCGATGCTCCATGGGAGGAACAAACAGATGTTGGGCAGCCTAAACCAAATAAAGCCAGCATATTCAAAGTAAGCAAATGTGAGGTACAAACCACAAAGCCTATGGTAAGCATTGGGCGGAATGTGTTCCCAAGGAAGCTTGCAGAATGCCCTCAAGAAGTATTTACAAACCATAGAGTTGCTCTGTTTGGTAGGCTTCAATTTAAAACAAGCATTTTCAATGCAACGGGTCTCGCATTTGCTCGAGTTAGAGCTATTAGCTTTGTAAAGAAAATAAAATGCAGCGCAATCGCACTATGTAAAATGCAGCGCAATAGTGCTGCGTGGAAAATAAACAGATAAAGTAGTCCGGACCCCAGGCTGAAAACATCGAGCCACGTATGTTTTTAGTAGTTTACCGGTGCTGTGTAAGTGGGCTAAATACCGGAAAAGGCATGACGTATGCACGCCCTTCACAAATGAAAGCAAGCGGATTTTAAAAGGCAAGCCCACGAACCAATGTAAGTGACTGACGTGACATGGGCGTGGTTGGAAGCCCAAAGAGAGATTACAGAATGGACGGAGTACTTTGCGCTCGCCCATAAAAAGAGCTCCTCAGGAATACTGCGTATCAAGTGCAGGCTCCCCGACAGCAGAAGTGATGGCACAAATAAAAATAGACAACAGAAAAAAAAGGCCTAGTTGAAAAGCAAAGTGTCATGATTACGTGAACGCAGTCTCGCCAGGGCCCGAACAGAACCAATCTGGGAAAACAATTAAATTGGCCAAGAGATATAATATGAAGAAAACAAAAACTCTCTACTCAATCATAAAGACAATCACTGCAAGGTCCAAAAAAGCAAACAAACAAATACAGCATCAGATAAAAACCATTGGCTAAAGAATAACAACACAGCCCCAATCCTGAATATTGAAAACAGACACTCAAGAGACTTCTCAGTAGGACCAGTTGTGTACCTCCTAATTACGGATATCCAGAACTATTGCCTACACTTTGTTTTCTATTAACATTACTGATCTTTCCACAATGAACCATTTAAAGTCCTTCTCCTTATGGTCAGATCCAATACACCGCAATGCTAATGGAGCTGTTTCTCACTTGTATCTTATGGCTGACTTGAGCTTGATGAATCCTGCCCTCATCTCTCTTCTAATTTCTCCAATATAATTATAATGACGGGACAGAAGGTCAGATGCTTCTCGTGGGACAGGTAGACAAATCCTTTAATTGTCTTTTTATCTCCAGTAAAATGTAGATTTTCCTAGTGATCTATGAAGAAAAGTCTTAATTGTATTAAAGACACGAAGGCGAGTATTATGCATTTCTTTTCTTGTTTATTTAAATAGCAGCAGTCAAGAAACCACAACTCCCAGAAGGCCAAACACAAACAGGCCAATGGGAAACAAACAGTAGTCAGAAATATCTACCAATCACAGGGCATCCTGCCCTTAAATACGTATCTTGACTGTGAACAGCCCTCTTTTCTTGTGCGAGGGTCAAATAGTATGAAACAAAGGTAAAATAGAACAAATGATGCAAAAGGCCAAAACAAAAGCCAATAAGTCTTGACAAAAGTTAATTAACAGGATCTCCGAAGTGGAAAGAAAGACATCCGGATGAAGATGGTAATGCTGAAGAGGCAGAGTAAACGGAGGTGAGCAGTGATGATCAGCTGAAGGATGATGTTCATGATGAAGCTTGTGAAGGAGTAGATGATGCTGAAAGGGAGGGAAAACAATCATAGAAATTATTTGTTGAGGCGGGATAATACTCGCCTCTGTGTCTTTAATAAAATAAGACTTTCCTTCATAGATTACTAGGAAAATCTACATTTTATGGCAAGACCGGAGGCTCATATTATGCTAGTTTAAAGCAAATTAATAACGTTTAAAGAAGCATGTTGTACTGGTTTACAATAAAACACTTTAAACACATTATCATTAGACTAGCCAGCCGATTGTAGAATGTCCTCCAAACGAGAGCCCGCCCAAAAGGCTTTGGAAGCCATGGCACCTCTAGCAGAATGCGCCCCAAAAGAGGAAGTGTCAATACCCGCTAAGGACATAATCCATTTAACCCAACGGGCTAGGGTTGAGGAGGAAACAGGTTTGAAAGGTTTTTTGAAGGAAATGAGGAGTTGGGATGCTGAGGAAGATCTCAAATCGGCTGTTATTTGTTCATATATCTTCAGACATTGACCTACGCAAAGTTTAGGGTGGTCAGGAAAATAGGAGTAAAACACTGTTACCAAATTAGTTTTTGTACGTCTATGAACATGAAATAAAACGGCAGATGGAGTAAAATGACGGCCAGTAATATCAAGAGCTCTAACATCAGACAGACGTTTAAAAGAGACTAGGCATAGTAACATAGCCAACTTCGCAGACAATTGTTTCAATGAAAGCATGACATTATCTGACCAAGATAAAAATAGATTAAAAATAACATTAACATCCCACAACAAACTGTATTTCGGTAAAGGAGGATTGGAAAACTTTACTCCCTTCAACAGACGACAAACCAGAGGATGTTCACCAACAGGCTCACCGTTAATGTAAGGATGATGAGAAGAAATCGCCGACCTGTAAAGATTGATAGTACGATATGACTTACCTTTACTAGCTTCAGCTGCAAGGAAATTATCTATAAAAGTTACATCTCCTGAAAGGGGATTGATACTTTTTCCCATGCACCAGCTGTGCCATATGGACAATGTTGACCTGTAGGCCTTTTTTGTACCTGTTGCCCAGGAATGTCGATGAAGTTTGAAGCTTCTGCCGAAATAGCTGGGACTGTTTGGGAATCCCCGACAATTTCCATGCTGAAAGGGAGAGAAGGTTGTCTAGAATCAACTTGTGAGGAAGACCGAGGGGATTGGTGAGACGGTCCGGAAAGGAGGGAAGGAGAAAAGGAGGATCTATTGCCAACTCTAGTAGAGAAGGGAACCACACTTGGGATTGCCAAAAGGGAGCTATGAAGACTACCACTGACTGTTGACGCCTAATCTGGGCTAGAAGCCTGTTTATCATGATAAAAGGAGGAAAAGCGTAATTGAGAGATGTTGACCAATCCTGAGAGAAAGTACCGAAGGCTAGAGCTAGCGGATCTGGACGCCAGCTGAAGAATTGGGGTAACTGAGTATTGAGAAGTGACGTAAAAAGGTCTACCTGGAATGGACCCCATTTGCGAGAAATAGCCTGGAAAACTGAGGGATGAAGTCTCCAATCGCTCGAATCCTGAAGATAACGTGAATGCCAGTCCGCTACTGTATTGAGATTGCCCGGGATATATTCTGCCTGGACAGAAATCCTTCTTTGAAGACAAAACTCCCAAAACCCTTTCGCTAATTCCGCTAAAGGTTTGGATCTTGTGCCTCCCAGACGGTTGATATATCGGGCCGCTGATATGTTGTCCATCCTGGAAAGAACTGAACAACAAACCGGTCCCTTCCCAGGCTTTTGATCGCAAAGGAGCCGGCAAGCATCTCTAAACAGTTGATGTGCAACTGTGACTCCTGTAGAGACCATGTGCCTCCAGTCGAGATTGGACCACACCGGGCTCCCCAACCTGACAGGCTTGCATCCGATTCTAATACTAGATCTGGGGCTGATGCAAATATAGTCCTGCCGGTCCAAGCGTCTAAATGGTCTAACCACCATTGGAGTTCTGCACGGGAATCTTGATCTAAGACGACGTTGTCCGTGTAAGCCAGACCCTTTTGAAGATGACGTATTTTGAGTCTTTGAAGGGCCCTGTAATGAAGAGGACCCGGAAAGATGGCCTGAATGGAAGAAGATAGAAGGCCTACAATTCTTGCTAAAGATCTTAGGGATATAAAAGACTTGCGTAAAGTTTGTAGAATCTCAGACTTTATGGATTTTACTTTTGCGGAAGGAAGATGAAGTGTGGCTGAGACAGAATCCACGAGAAAACCTTAAAACGCTATGCGTTGGACTGGAACTAGAGAAGACTTTTCGTTGTTTATGATAAAGCCTAGCTCGGAGAGAAGAGTGCAAGTCAAGTGAAGATGAGATTGGAGTAAAGGACGGTTCTGATTCATAATAAGAATATCCTCTAGATAAATAATTAGTCTGACACCTTGTGCCCTGAGGAAAGCTACAACCGGTCTCATGAGTTTTGTGAAGCACCAGGGAGCTGAAGAGAGACCAAAGGTAGGGAGGAAAAATTATAAGATTGGTTTGCCCATTCGAACTGCAAGAACTTCCTGGAATCTGGATGCATAGGAACTGAAAGGTAGGCATCCTGGAGGTCCAAACGAACCATCCAATCGCCTAGAAGAAAAGAATCTCTGAGATGGAAAATATTCTCCATTTTGTGGGGTCTAACTGGCAAGGAACAATGGCGTGTTTCTGAAGAAGAGACTGGATTTCCGACGAAATTGCTAATGTCATCTCTTGGGAAAATTTGGGCGGCTGGGGAAATTGGAGCTGAACAGGTTGTGAGTAAAGTTTGGTAGTGTAACCCTGAACGGTGTTTATGACCCATGGATCTGATGTTATCTATTGCCGAACAAAAGAAGGCGACCCCCCTATGATAGGAAGGCCAGAAAAAGGACTTACCGGTTTGTGATGCAAGTCTGGAAGCTCGGTTGCCTTTGTTGCGGAAATCGCGTCCTCTCTGTGGATAAAATTGCGGTCTGTATTCTTGATAAGAGGCATTGAAGGTGCCACGGGAACCCTGGTTGTTGTAGGAACGGCCGGCAAAGCAGTTCCTGCCTCTGCCAGCCCTGGCAAAAACCCGATTGTTAAACATTTTCTTGAGGGACTGTTGGGCCTTGTCTAATGAGGCAAAAGTTGAGACATATTCACTTAACTCCTTGATGAAGGAATCCCCAAAAAGGAGCCCCTCTGCTTTGATGCCTGGGTCAGATACCGCCAGATTGACTAGTTTGGGGTCCAGTTTAAGAAGAAGGCCTTTTCTTCATTCATGGGTAATTGCAGCATTAGCATTCCCTAATAGACAAAAAGATATCTGGACCCATAAAGACAGGTCCACATGGTCAATGGTGCAGTTGTCTAGACAAGCAGCTTCAGCCAAATTGAATATGCGAGTTAGGGGACCCACGACATCCAAATGTTTGTCCTGGCATGTGGACCAGGCTTTGTGCACGCCCTTACGTGGATCTTTACCAAACTTGGTAAAAAAAAGTAATAAGAGAAGGGTCAATGGCTGGAGTAGCTGTAATCTTAGAAGGTAAAGAAGGTCGGGGTCATTCAGAGCGGAGTTTAGCTCTGGTTTGCTTGTCCAAAGAGGTACGTAGTCTGGCGGCAACATAATCACCCACGTGATCCGCAGGAAACCATTCCGTGGAGTTAGGATGGTGAATGTCATTAGGGTTAAACATAGGCACCCCTTCCGCATCAGATATTACCAGAGGTTTACCAGCCTCTTGCGCCGAAAGCTTCGCTTTCTTAGGAGAAGGAGAAAACATGGTGTCTACATCATCATCAGATTTGTCTGCATCAGAGACGGAATCTGGACCATCATCATCAGTATCAAGGATACTGGAAATCACAATACGCGCAGTAATGTGCTTGGATTTTCTTGAACATTTGAGAGACGATTTTGTTTTGATACTTGAAGACCCCTCCTTTAAAGGAGGCCTGCGTCCTCTGCATTTTGTGAGGAATCCTCACCAACTACCGCCACTTTAGGAATGTTTTTGGAAAAAAGGCGTTTTCTGCTTTCCCCCACAGACTGGGCCAAAATTGTCTTAGATACCAAGCTTAGTACGGAATTTTCTAAATTTTCTGACAATTTATTGATAGAGGCTGAAACAGCCTGCTCAACAGAACATTGAATAGGGTCATTTAATTGTTAATTTACTTGTTCACCCTCCTCAGACACAATCTTTGTTAAGGAAGAGCCCTATGTCTCCATTGTAGATTAATAGAACTGAAAACAAGAGAGAAAAAGGTACTGAAGGGTTTAATATTTCCTCAACCAGAGAAAAACTAACTTGGCTCCGCCTATGGGCAGAGAAAAGACTGGTCCGAGTGAGGGTAATCCCCGGCAGACGAAAGCAGAAGGCAGAAGGAGTAACGTGCAGGTAAGAGCTAATTTCCTAAAAACGGGGTAAATAGACAGAAAATGCCATTTCTCTAGAGCTCAGACGGCAAAGGCGCTGAGAGAAAACAGCAGTTTAGAATGCCGACGGTTGGAGAAACAGCACGCGCAAGAGGAAAGATGCGCTTTGAGGAAATTGCGGCTACGAGCCGACTATAAGGAAAACAGAACACTGAAGCATGCACGGTGCGCAATACAACATTAAACCACTATAATATACATTAATAAAGGAACAGTATAATAGATAATGAAAAACAAGCAAAGTGGTGAAATACTTATCTTGACTGCGAGCAGCAAGAAAAGAGGGCTGTTTACATTCAAGATACGTATTTAGGGGCAGGATGCCCTGTGATTGGTGGATATTTCTGACTACTGTTTGTTTCCCATTTGCCTGTTTGTGTTTGGCCTTCTGGGAGTTGTGGTTTCTTGACTGCTGCTATTTAAATAAACAAGAAAATAAATGCATAATCTGAGCCTCCGGTCTTGCCATAAAATTAGTTTTTTAAACTGATCTACAAGCATGACAAGTACTACAACACATCTACTTTAGGAAAACCCCATAAGGATATGCCCCGTGAATATCTAATCATAATTATGAATGGGACACAATATTGAATGCAGAATATTGAAAATAAGATATTAAAGGTTAAGTCTGGATTTTCTATACCTAAATTCAAAAATACATGTACCTAGGCTGTACATGTACCTTCAAAACTCTGTGATGTGGGATTAGGAACAATAAATCTGTACTTCCCTATATAGACTTATTTTTCAGTATTCTGTCTCTCAACAGTTTATCCTCGGTATCAGTGTACCTCAGATTGTAGGTGTTGCTATTCAGTAGTACAATCCCCCATAAGGTTAACGGGATGTCTTTTTTTCTCTCATGGGATAGCATGAATTAATCTATCACTTATGTTTTTGTTCCTATGAAAACAAAAATACACTTCTCTAGTTGACTGGTCAAGCATGCTGTTTCTTTTCAAAGAGGGCTTTACAAGACATTTTGAGCATTCTTGTGTCAACAATGTATCCTTTGACATCTGAATGTTTAATAAAGTCTTTGATATGTATGCAGTTTTGGGAGAGATGAAGGAACTGCTTAACTGTAATGCCTCGCTTTAGCTTTTAGGATGAAAACTTGAGAAATGTGATAAAGTATTGCAAGCAGTCAGTTTGGTTTAGTTAGATCTTTAGTTTGATATTCAATTTGTTTTCTTCTCTGAAGATCCAAATAATAAAAACTTACATTCTAGATCTCCTGGTTTTCTGAGTGAATCTCCAGGTTAGAGTGACCCAGATTTAACTAAGCACAAAAAAAATCTAAAACTCCCTATTGCCCCTCCAAATAACAAATAGATCACATATATATCTGGAATAATAGTCTACGTTCTCGAACAAGTACCATCTCATTGTAAACATGTTTATCGTCAAAAGCGCCCACATAAAGGTTTGTGACACTTGGAACACAAGTAGCTGCCATACATTGAACCATTGAACAAAAAGAAACATATGCATGCATTGTGTTCTCCACGTATTGTGTAATAAAGTCAATAGAACACCTTGTGTTACATGTCAGAGCCACCTTGACTACCTTGAAGCTTCTTTTTGGGGGATGTTTGTATATAAGAGCTCTATGTCTAGCGTAACTAAGATGCCTGTGGTATCATTGAAGGGAAGCTTTCCAGCCTTTCTTAAAACATCTGAGGTACCTTTCACATGGGACTTCAATATATTCATAATACACTGGCTCTATATTTGCGCCTATGATGAATGCAATAGGTCTAAGAGGATGGATCAAGGTCTAGTATGCTAGTCGAGTATCTTTATCGTTCACAAAAACTAAACTCACATTGACATACATCTCCTCTTTCAATACTTCAGAAGTGGCCTTCACCATCGAAGCTTCTACCTGGTTGACATTACTAGAATTATGGCCAGATGTATGAAAAAGTTTTGCACTCGCAAACGGTGCGAATCGGTAAATTCGGCCGTTTGCGAGTGCAAAACAGTTGTCTGCAATGCATGAAAGGCATTCGCAGACCACAAATAAAAAATCGCTAAAATTGCGATTTCTTGCGTTGCGACCTGGAAATTGCGAGTCGCAATTTGCGATTCGCAAATTCCAGGTCGCAAGGCAATGCTGCAAAAAATCGCAAATCGCGATTTTTCGCAGAATGGCATTTTGCACATGCAAAATACCATGGACTGCAACCAGGTGGTAACCTGGAGCAAAATTTAAAAATGCATTTAAAATGCATTTTTAAATTGAACATGTAAAGCACACATGCCCTTTTGGCATGTGTGTACCTTACATGTCCCCCAAAACATTTTTGGGGTGCAGCAGAGGGGGCCATAGGCCCCCAGCACCCTGGGGATTTGCCTTTCCAAAATTGCGATTTCTGGTTCAGAAATCGCAATTTTGGAAATGCAAAAAATTTGCAGCTATGGGCCAGCAGGCCCATAGCTGCGAATGGGGCCGGTATCGCAATTTGCGATTCAATAATAGCATTTGCGATTTTTAAGAAATCGCTATTACCGAATCGCAAAAGTGATACATGGCACTTTGCGAGTCGGTAATAGCGATTTCTTAAAAATCGCTATTACCGAATCGCAAAGGGCCGTGATGATACATCTGGCCCTCAATCCTTACATAATGGTGAAGTTTAAAACATCATTTTAACTTTAGCAATATAATTAGATATATTCATATTCCTAATGCTTTCACCCTTAATTCAAGGTTTGATCATAATCTCTGTCCCCCATCAAAGATTTTAGCTTACACTTTTCTTTGAAGGAGGTGTCATTTTTTGCACTAGGAGGACATTTTCAAGCTTTTGCTAAGCATTAAGAGACCACTTTCTCAAAGGTAACAATTTCCGAACCTATAATTTTTTCCAAAATTGGAGTATAATTTGACTGGGGTCAGTGTTAGCCAAATGGGATATTGCACCCTCCTTGAAGCAGCCCAAAGAGCCCAGGATCAAACTATGGTGCACCTGTATGGACTGGTGTTGCAAACAGGAGGAAACAATCTATGTCGCCTGGGGTTGTCCGCGGAAATTCAGAACAATTTGGGACCAATGGTGGTAATATAACTTCCACATAGAGAACTGTATCCCCAACTGACACTTGATAATGAGGTTGGCTGCTGAGGGTGGAGGTGGGGAGATGAGTGGCAGCGAGATGCACAAGTGTTGTTGACATAGTTTGCTAAACTGTCATCAAAAATAATAAAATGTGTTTATAAAAAAACAATGACTGGGATTTAGGCACACTGATCAGCCTGCTCACTCCTATTTGAGAAATGCCCCTTAAAACAGTTTTATCCTGATTTTCTGGAATAGGATGTACAGATACTTATGAATATCACATTTACTACAGGAACAAACAAAAGATAAACCCTTTCTAAGAACAGATCCATCTGCTGATTTCAGCTCCTTGCTGGAGAGGTTGAAGGTAGGTCTCCTGATGCTGTTTATTGGTCTCAATACCTTTGTCTTCTTTTTTTCATATTGTCTGAGGATGATCCACCATCGTCCTGATTTCACTCTTCTCTTTGCTCGTTGATTCCCAAAAAGGCAAAGGTGAGGAATTTGGGGGACACTGTACACCAGGATAGTTGTCTGTAATAAATATCTCCAGATGCTCCGTAACATCGGATTCAGATGAGTTAGTGTTAGACACTGGATCCACTTTCCTCTGATAATCATTCCTACCCTGAACCTGGTTGAACGTTCCCCGGCCTCCAGTATAAAAACTGTAAGTCAGCTAGGGGTGTACGACCTCTTTTGCACAATTTCTAATGTCTTTGCATAGTTCATCTGACTTACACTTATTCAACCATCAAATCTTTCTAATTTACTGGTGATCTCTTCCAATTTCTTTTTTTGTTTGTTCTATTAAGAACTGACTTTTCAGTTTTTTTCTGACTCTTCGTTCGTCTTGGTAAAGATGGGCATTTGTGTTCGCAACAATCAGCATCATCCAATTGCACGAGCAATGATTTGCAACCAGGGTCAATTTTTCATTAACATTTTTAAATTCAATAAAAAGATATAGCACTTTCTTTAGTTGGATGACCAATGGGATAATTCTTGGTTTTATGTATTTTAGATGGAACTGTGAACTGTACTTAGACCTTTAAGATTTTTTTTGTAATTCAATAATTTCAGTCATTCTTAAAAATTGTTTACCACTGAATATTTTATTGCCTGCAGGTGGGTTATCAATCAATTAGTTGTTTCCTTCTGCTGTAAAGCCAAATGTTTTCAATGTATCCTCAATCAGTAAAGAACTTGCACAAAGGCAGAATGAAAAACCCTCAGCTAAAAGAATCTGTGCTGGTGAACCTCACACATGGTCAGGATGTGCGAAAACAGGTTATAAAGACCCCACAAATCTGCATAGAAAAACAAAGATATGCCTCTAGACCCACAAACAAGTGACAATAAATTCACAAAAGTTCTTTACACACAGCCAATCATTGATGAATCTTCAATTAAATTGTGAGGCTCATATATTCCCAAAATAGGAATCATTAAAAATGTAGGAGTCCGACACAAAGTTAGTCTATGGAAGACTGACAAACAGTTGTTTCGACTCACTTTGCTTATTCCTTCGTCACTTGGAGCAAATGGGGCGATAGTCAGAAGAGTCTCAAGGATTCACAAATTATTTTTTCAATTAAGGAAGGACTTGAGCTTTCTTCCAAAGTTTAGGGAATGCTACAGAAAGTAAAGATTTATTGTGTACTGAAATAAGAATAGGTCCTGACATATCTAAGCTAGAAAGAAGAACTCTAAGCCAGCTAGAGTCTAAAGGAGAGCCTGACTTGAGCATATAAGTATCGTTACAGTATCCCAGAAGAGGATAGGTGTAAGGTTAGTTAGGGCGGCACCATTAGCACTGGAGGATTGACAACTGACAAAAGCAAGGTGGTCATATATAGATGGGGGTACAAATGTTGCTGGCTATGGATAATTTTATTTTAAAATGCTGTGGCAGAGTGGAATATAATTTTTGGGTTGGTGTAGGAAAGTAGCCTATTTTTTAGCAAGGTTACCCCCACATATTGCCCGTTTTTGACTGTGTTCCCTGGGATCCTGCTAACCAGACCAGGACCCCAGTGAGTATGCTCTCTCCCTTCTAATTTGGTAACTTGATTACTTACACCCCACATTTGGCATACTGGTGCTCCCATGTAATTCCCTAATATATGGTACCCATGGCATTGGGGTACCAGGGGATCCCCATGGGATGCAGCATGTATTATGCCACCCATGGGGAGCCCATTCAAAGTGTTCTGCAGGCCTGCCATTGGAGCCTGTGTGAAAGGGCACATGCACCCTTTTTCACTATAGGTCATTGCACCAGATCACTATAAGTCACCCCTATGGCAGCCCCTCCTAGCCCAGAGGGAAGGGTGCAAGTACCTGTCTGTGAGGGCACCCTTGCACTAGCAGAGGTGCCCCCACAAACTCCAGTTCCATTTTCATGGGCTTTGTGAGTGCGGGGATGCCATTTTAGGTGTGTACTGGACATAGGTAATTACCTATGTCCAGCTACATAACGGTAAATCCGAACCTAGGCACGAATGGTATCAAACATGTCAGAATCATACCCCAGTACTGTGCCAGTATTGGAAGTATGATTCCATGCACACTGGGGGCTCCTTAGAGAAGGAAGAAGGAATCTCCCTTGGAGTGAAGGAGTCACTACCCTGCATCCGCAGGCACCAACTGCAACAATGACCGGCTGCGTGGATCTCCTCTCATCCTGAGCTGAGTGGATCCTGCATCACAAGTCATGGTCCAGAGTAGTCTTCTTGGTCCTCTCTGCCAGCTGTCCAACTTTGGTGGAGGTAAGCCTTTGCCTTCCCATGCAGGACAGTACCCCCATGCACCACGTCTCTTGCAGCTACCAAGGCCTGTTTGCATTTTCTCCAAGGGATCTTAAGGCTCCCTGTAGCCCCAGCCCCCAGCACTCCTTCCTGTGACGCACAGCGCTCTGCGTGCTTCTCTTGTGGTGTGGGACCCTTCTCCGGTTGTGCTGCATGGGCTCTTCAGTGACTCCTGGTTCCTCATCCAGTGGGTCTCCTGTGGGGGCTTCCTCTTCTTCTGTGGACTCTTTGGGGGGTCATTACGACCCTGGCGGTCTCCGACCGCCAGGGGTAATGTGGCGTCCGTACCGCCAACAGGCTGGCGGTACGGAGACCCGTATTACGACCGCGGCGGTAGCGCCGCGGCGGTAGCGCCGCGGCGCCGCGGTCGCACCGCCAGGGCCGGCGGTTTCCCACCGTTTTAGCCCCAGCGGTGATAATCCGCCAGGGCAGCACTGCTGGGGATTATGACTCCCCTACCGCCAGCCTGTTTCTGGCGGTTTGCACCGCCAGTAAGAGGCTGGCGGTAAAGGGAGTCCTGGGACCCCTGGGGGCCCCTGCACTGCCCATGCCACTGGCATGGGTCCCCTAACAGGGCCCCGTGCAGCTTTTCACTGTCTGCATTGCAGACAGTGAAAAGCGCGATGGGTGCTACTGCACCCGTCGCACGGCCGCAACACCGCCGGCTCCATTAGGAGCCGGCTCCTATGTTGCGGCCGCATCCCCGCTGGGCCGGCGGGCGTAAATTAGGTTTGCGCCCGCCGGCCCAGCGGGGATGTTGTAATGGGGTCCGCGGGAGTGTGGCCGCATTGGCGGCCGCACAGCGGTTACCGCTTGGCGGGCGGCGGTAGCCACCCGCCAAGCTTGTAATGACCCCCTTTGCCTTGCTAAGGATCCCCATGGACTACCCCCATGGGTTGAGTCCTCCTGGACCTTGCTGGTCCCCGGCAGCATCTCTTTTGCTTCACCATGACTTTTGTTTTTGCCAAGGCTTGTTGGTGGGTTTTTGTAGGAAGGTACCCTCTTTCTAGCCTTGTTACCCCCACTTTTGGCCTGTTTGTTAGTATATGTCAGGGTATTTTTACTGTCTCACTGGGATCCTGCTAGCCAGGGCCCAGTGTTCATAGTGAAAACCCTGTGTTGTCAGTATGTTTGTTATGTGTCACTGGGATCCTGCTAGCCAGGACCCCAGTGCTCATAGGTTTGTGGCCTATATGTGTTCCCTGTGTGGTGCCTAACTGTATCACTGAGGCTTTGCTAACCAGAACCTCAGTGCTTATGCTCTCTCTGCCTTTAAAATTGTCACTGCAGGCTAGTGACTAATTTTACTAATTCTCATTGGCACACTAGAACACCCATATAATTCCCTTGTATATGGTACCTAGGTACCCAGGGTATTGGGGTTCCAGGAGATCCCTATGGTCTGCAGCATTTCTTTTGCCACCCTTAGGGAGGTCAGACAATTCTTACACAGGACTGCCACTGCAGCCTGAGTGAAATTACGTCCAAGTTATTTCACAGCCATTTTCACTGCACATAAGTAACTTATAAATCACCTATATGTCTAACCCTCACTTGGTGAAGGTTAGGTGCCAAGTTACTTAGTGTATGGGCACTCTGGCATTAGCCAAGGTGCCCCCACATTGTTCAGGGCAAATTCCTCAAACTTTGTGAGTGCGGGGACACCATTACACGCATGCACTACACATAGGTCACTACCTATGTGTAGCGTCACAATGGTAACTCCGAACATGGCCATGTAACATGTCTAAGATCATGGTATTGTCACCCCAATACCATTCTGGCATTGGGGGGACAATTCCATGATCCCCCGGGTCTCTAGCACAGAACCTGGGTACTGCCAAACTGCCTTTCCGGGGTTTCCGCTGCAGCTGCTGCTGCTGCCAACCCCTCAGACAGGTTTCTGCCCTCCTGGGGTCTGGGCAGCCCAGTTCCAGGAAGGCAGAACAAAGGATTTCCTCTGAGAGAGGGTGTTACACCCTCTCCCTTTGGAAATACTGTAGGTGTGAAGGTCTGGAGAGGAGTAGCCTTCCCCAGCCTCTGGAAATGCTTTGATGGGCACAGATGGTGCCTATCTCTGCATAAGCCAGTGTACACCGGTTCAAGGATCCCCCAGCCCTGCTCTGGCACGAAACTGGACAAAGGAAAGGGGAGTGACCACTCCCCTGACCTGCACCTCCCAGGGGAGGTGCCCAGAGCTCCTCCAGTGTGTCCCAGACCTCTGCCATCTTGGATTCAGAGGTGTTGGGGCACAATGGACTACTCTGAGTGGCCAGTACCAGCAGGTGACATCAGAGACCCCTCCTGATAGGTGCTTACCTCTCTTGGTAGCCAAACCTCCTTTCTTGGTAGCCAAACCTCCTTTTCTGGCTATTTAGGGTCTCTCCTCTGGGCTACTCCTCAGATAACGAATGCAAAAGCTCACCAGAGTTCCTCTGCACTTCCCTCTTCGACTTCTGCCAAGGATCGACCGCTGACTGCTCCAGGACGTCTGCAAATCCGCAACAAAGTAGCAAGATGACTACCAGCAACATTGTAGAGCCTCATCCTGCCGGCTTTCTCGACTGTTTCCTGGTGGTGCATGCTCTGAGGGCTGTCTGCCTTTACCCTGCACTGGAAGCCAAGAATAAATCTCCTGTGAGTCGACGGAATCTTCCCCCTGCTAACGCAGGCACCAAACTTCTGCATCACCGGTCCTCTGGGTCCCCTCTCATCCTGACGAGCGTGGTCCCTGGAACACAGGAGCTAGGTCCAAGTGTCTCCCACAGTCCATTGGCCCAAATTTGGTGGAGGTAAGTCCTTGCCTCCCCACGCCAGACAGCAAACCTGTGTACTGCGTGATTTGCAGCTGCTCCGGCTTCTGTGCACTTCTCCAAGGATTCCTTTGTGCACAGCCTTGCCTGGGTCCCCAGCACTCCGTCCTGCAGTGCTCAACCCACTTAGTTGGACTCCGACGTCGTGTGACCCTCCTTTTGTGACTCTGAGTTCACAGATCTTCTAAGTGCCTGTTCTGGTACTTCTGTGGGTGCTGCCTGCTTCTGTGGGGGCTTTCTGAGTTGCTGAGCACCTCCTCTGTCTCCTCCTCCAAGGGGTGACATCCTGGTCCTTCCTGGTCCCCAGTAGCATCCAAAAACCTTCACTGCGACTTTTGCAGCTAGCAAGGTTTGTTTGTGGTATTCTGCAACATCCAGCACGCCGTGGGACATCTTCCATCCAAAGGAAAAGTTCCTAGCCCTTTTCGTTGTTGCAGAATCTTTGGCTTCTTCCACCCAGAGGCAGCCCTTTTGCACCTTCATCCGGGGTTTTCTGAGCTCCTGCCCCCCCTGGACACTTTTGTGACTCTTGGACTTGGTCCCCTTGCTTTACAGGTCCTCAGGTCCAGGAATCCATCTTCAGTGTTTTGCTGGTGCTTGTGGTTCTTGCAGAATCCCCTGTCACAACTATTCTGTCTTTCTGGGGTAGTAGGGTAACTTTACTCGTACTTTCTAGGGTCTTGGGGTGGGGTATCTTGGACACCCTTACTGTTTTCTCACAGTCCCAGCAACCCTCTACAACCTCCCATAGGTCTGGGGTCCACTCGTGATTCGCATTCCACTTTCGGAGTATATGGTTTGTGTTGCCCCTGGACCTATGTGTACCTATTGCATCCTATTGTAATTCTACATTGTTTGCACTACTTGTCTCACTGTTACTTACCTGTTTTGGGTTTGTGTACATATAATTTGTGTATATTACTTCCCTCCTAAGTGAGGGTATCCTCTGAGATACTTTTGGCATATTGTCACTAAAATAAAGTACCTTTATTTTTAGTAACTCTGAGTATTGTGTTTTCTTATGATATTGTGCATATGATATAAGTGGTATAGTAGGAGCTTTGCATGTCTCCTAGTTCAGCCTAAGCTGCTTTGCCATAGCTACCTTCTATCAGCCTAAGCTGCTAGAAACACCTCTATTCTACTAATAAGGGATAACTGGACCTGGCACAAGGTGTAAGTACCACAAGGTACCCACTATAAGCCAGGCCAGCCTCCTACAGTTTTCCACGCCACTGACCAACTGCAATCATCCATCTGGCATGGGACATCGACTGCATCCTCCAGGAACTCTCCACCCGCTCCAGGGCTGCATTTCTGACCATCTTCATTCTACCGTCAACCAACTCCTGCATCCACAGCTGGGTGGGCAGTAGCTCCTGCTCCCCCTGCACTCTTCTGTGACTTCTGGGCTTGGTCTCCTTCTTCCACAGGTCTTCATCTTCAGGAATCCACTGCTAGTTTCTTGAAGTCTTCTCTGGGTGTTGCATTTTCTTCATTTTCTTCCTTTTGGGTGGTTTGGGAAAAAACAATAACTTACTCCTTTCTTCATGGTCGCTGGTGGTTATTGTGATACTTACCTTTGGGGTTTCCTAGTGCCCCTAACTCCTCTCCACACATTCCACTTACCTCTGGGAGTCCTGTGTTCGCATTCCATTTTTTAGTAGATGGTTTGGGCTCCCCTTAGGGTCACTATTGTCTATTTGCATTGGCACTGTTTTCTATCATTTTTAAGGCCTATTTCTGATACGTGGTGTACTTATTTGGTGTGTTTACTTATCTCTGATTGGAGAGTTGCCTACCCAGTGTTTTGGTGCTGTGTTACTGTAATAAAGACCCTTTATTTTAGTAACACTGACTGTTTTCTTTCATGTGTGTAAGTGCTGTATGACTACAGTGGTATTGCATCAGCTTTGCATTCCTCCTAGTTGGGCCTTGGCTGTTCATCCACAGCTACCTCTAGAGAGCCTGGCTTCTAGACACTGCCTACATTTCACTGATAGGGGAACCCTGGACCTAGTATAAGATGTAAGTACCATAAATACCCACCACAAACTAGGCCAGCCTCCTACAGTTGGTTACAAGCAAGAGTTTCAGATCTTAGGGTGAAAAAACATTTAATATGGCAAACGTTTTCCTAGCTAAATTGGAAGTGTTGGTATGGTGACCAACATGTTCTACGTAGCAAGAGAGTTGAGTGGCTCATCAGTCTCATTGGTAGTGTTTAAAGGCTTCCTTGTATGCCACTTATCAGTATCAAAATAGAAGCACTTCCAAATATGCTCCAAGGTCTTATACCTTTAGCATGGGAGAGTGCCATGGAGAGGTACAGCTGAAAAAATCCTCAGCAGCAGAGTCCGTATCATGGTTAAACACTGGCAGACAGGTACAAGTGCTACAAATCTGGAGAAGTTAATTATGATTTTGAGATTGAAGATGAAACATTCAAGTCACAGGTCATGGTAATACTATGGGAGAAGGAAGAGCTGGAATGAAGCCAGGCCCCGCCCCATTTGTTGGGGCCATAGTAGGTGTGGCGGATAGAGTAGCCGTCAGCAATGGCAGCTGCAATGTCAGGGTTCAAATTTAAATGAAGCCTGATTTTTGTAATAAAAAGGAAATCATGGGTGTTTGGGTGAAAACTAAGCATTTTTCTGAAAACCCTTTAATAAATTGGCCATATTTAAGTTGGTCTTCAACAGTGATGTTGAACTAGGAAAATGACAGGATTTGAATGCGATAACCTTGCAGGAAAGACAACTAAAAGACCCTTTAACAAGGTGCGATGGTGGTACTCAGGGCGGGTGTGCACATTGAAGTCAAATGGGGCCTGCCGCCTGATTGTAGGGTGAAAATAAGTCCAAATGGGGTGACACTCTTCAAAATGGTGCACGTTTTGCAGTATGCATGATGCTAGAGTGCGCTATTAAAGCAGAGGCAGCATCAACAGGTGGACAAAAACCAAGATCTCAGAGTTGGTTTCTTATCCAGTCTTTGCTATTTGCAGTCTAAGCACTATGTTTAATCCACTTTACTAAATAAAGCATTAGACTATAAATGGTGCTTAAAATGGAAATATAGTTGTTGGTACATATTCTCTCAGAGTATATGTTTACTACTGAGATGTGTTGGTATTTGTATGAAATCTGCCTTGTCTGCATGGTCACTCCGGATTTTTTACTGCTTGGTGGATCCTTTATTTATGTTGGCGGTAGAACTCTGTGCACTTCACGCCTCCTAACCAGAAGTAAAGTGCCAGTGCTCCCCTTTAAACATGGCTGATTTGACATATTCCTAATTGGCATATTTAACTTGCCTGTACATTCCTAGTATATGGTACAAAGTGTCCTCAGAGCCTGGAAGTTAAATGCCACCAATGCACTGCAGCACCTATTGTGCCATCAACTATAGTGGCAGTGCAAACACGGTGTCAGGCCTTCTCTGTGTAGCTAGACTCTAGGAGTGCAAAAACAGCAATTCAACTTGTCAAAATTAACCTTTCCTTCTTGACAAGTCAAAACCTCCCCTCAGAATATTAGTAGGTCTCCCGTCTGTAGACTGTGCAGTCCACAAGGTAGGGTGCATGGTATATACAAGTAGGACATGTAGACTTTTAATGTTGACATGTCCTTACAATGTCTAAACCACAAAGGATATTTTTCACAGTGGCAGGCTTAGGTGTGCTATGTATAAAACCAGCACAGATTAAGACCGTACTGCCGTACCTCAGGAATGTTACTGGCTAGAAAAATAGTAAAGCAACTATTGTTTAGTTTTTGCAAATTTGATTCAATGGATAGGGATCAAAATTGCCTTTTTAATAAATATTAAGGAAAAGTAACCTTTTGAACATTACCTTTGCCATGTCTGAAGTTCCTGAAGGTTAATTTGCTTTCCACCTTCTAGCATTTGAATGGTTGTGAAAAAGGTGTGAAATGTCTTCCAAAAGCAAACAATAGGCTGACCTGAATGGCCAGAGGTGACACCTCTAACCATCATAGAATATGTAGGGTGGCTATGAGCATCCTTTTTGACATTACAGTGTCAAATCATGCTTGGGAGCATGATGGAAAGACGATTCTTGTATATCCACTGTTTGGGTGCTGATGACCCCCATTTTGTTCTATAAAACGTATGTCTCTTTGTTTCTTGGGATACAGTGGTTGATTCAAACTAGAGTTTGGTGTTATATGTGGGTGAACACTAGGATTATCATAGTACACTCCCCACATGCACCCTGCAAGCCCTCACAGCACACATTCTGTGTGTCAGGAAACTTTTTCCATCTAGAAAATGCACAATGTAGGTAGGGTCAGCTACAGGAACTTTTAACACTGTGAGAGTGGTTCCTTTGAAGGTATAGAGTTTGCAGCTGGACAGTCGATTATCTTTAAAAATGGCAGATGATAGTCTGTCGGGTGGCAGACGTGATGTCCACAGAACTCTGCATGCTAAACTCTAAATCTGGCTGTGGGAGGCTGGCCTGGCTTGTAGTGGGTACCTGGGGTACTTACACCTTATATCAGGTCCAGTTATCCCTTATTAGTGAAATGTAGTAGTGTTCTAGCAGCTTAGGCCGATAGAGGTAGCTGTAGCAGAGCAGCTGACGTTGAACTAGGAGACTTGCAAAGCTCCTGCAATACCACTATAGTTACACAGTATGTATACACAATAAAAGACAATACTCAGTGTTACCAAAAATATAGGTACTTTATTTTAGTGACACAAGGCCAAAAATATCTTAGAGGCAACATTCCTAATAAGTATTATACACAATATATACACTAGAGACCAAAATCAGGTAAGTAAATAGTCACAGAATAGTGCAAACAATAGAAAATACCATAGAATGCAATAGGAAGAAATAGGCCTAGGGGCAACACAAACCATATACTAAGAAAGTGGAATGCGAATCACAAATTACCCCCTAAGCCAGTGTAGTGTGTAGAGGGTCGCTGGGAGTGTAAGATAACCACAAAGGTGAGTAAAATACCCCACCCCAGAGCCAAGGAAAGTAGAAGTACTACAAGATTCCTCAGGACACACTACAAGTTGTGATAAGAGTTATTTCAAGAACCAAGCAAGACTGCAAGCAACAAACGGTGGATTCTTGGACCAGAAGACCTGTGAAGAGAGGAGACCGAGTCCAAAGGTCGCAGAAGATTCCAGGAAGGACAGGAGCCCCTGCCAACCTAGAAGATGGTGCAAAAGAGGATTCTCCAGTTGGAAGAAGTCTGCAGAAGAGCACCAAAGAAGATGGCTGCGGGTTCCTGCGTGATGCAAAGGATGTCCCTCGTCGAGATGTTGGATGCAGATGAGTTGTGGCACTGGGTTCATCCAACAAGCCTTGGTTCAAGCAATGTTGCAGATTGTGCCAAAATGGCACTGCCTGGACCCAGGATGGACCTGGGGGCCTCAACTCAGACTAAGGAGGCAGAAGGAGCTTCCAAAACTGGAGAGAATCCACAGATGACCAGGCAGCACCCACAGAGGTCCCAGGACACAGGGACAAAAAAGGTGAAAATTGTGGCTGCTGCATTACCACAAAAGAAGGTCCCTGGGACCTGGGCCAGGCTGTGCATGAAGGATTCTTGCAAATAGTGCACAGAGGCCTCAGGAGGTAGAGATGATGCGGTGTACAGGGGTACTGTCGCAACCGGGGAAGGCAAGCTCTTACCTCCTCCAGATTTGGACAGCTGGACCTTAGGACAGTCTGTGTCGAAGGGGTCCACCACCTGTGTTCCAGGGAGCACACTCGTAGCCAGGAGAGGAGTCCCAGAGAACCAGTTGTTGCCTTAGAAGGTGCCTGCTGCAGCAGGGAAGTGACTTTGTCACTCCACAGGAGATTTCTTTGGTCCTTCTGGTGCAGGGTGAAGACATGGAGTCCTCAGAGCATGCACACCTTGGAAACTGTTGTATTTGCTGGCTGGAGCTGAAGTTGCAGAGTCACAGTAGCCTTTCTGGATACTTTGTTTCAGTTACAGCTCTTCCTGGAACAGTCTGCGGTTGATCCGACGGTCAGATGATGAAGCAGGAGCTGCAGAGGATTCCTGGTGGAAATTTGCAAGCCAAATCTGAAGAGGAACCCACAGGAGAGACCCTAAATAGCCCTGAGAGGGGGATTGGCTACCTAACCAGGTATGCACCTAACAAGAGGGGTCTCCGACTTCACCTGCTGGCACTGGCCACTCAGAGATCTCCAGAGTGTCCCCACACCTTGGAAAACAAGATGGCTAACGCCAGGGACACACTGGAGGGGCTCTGGTCACCACCCTTGGGGTGGTGATGGACAGGGGAGTTGTCACTCCCCTTTCCTTTGTCCAGTTTTGCGCCAGAGCAGGGACAAAGGGTCCCTGAACCAGTGTGGACTGGCTCATGCAAGGAGGGCACCATCTGTGCCCTCCAAAGCATTTCCAGAGGCTGGGGGAGGCCACCCCTCCCCAGCCTGTAACACCTATTTCCAAAGGGAGAGGGTGTAACACCCTCTCTCAGAGGAAATTCTTTATTCTGCCTTCCTGGGACTGGGCTACCCAGACCCCAGGAGGGCAGAACCCTGTCTGAGAGGTGGCAGCAGCGGTAGCTGCAGAGAAAACCCCAGAGAGCTGGTTTGGCAGTACTGGGGATCCATGGTGGAGCCCCCAGGATCCATGGCATTGGCCCCCCAATACCAGAATTTGAATGGGGGGACAATTCCATGGTCTTAGACACCTTACATGGCCATATTCAGAGTTACCATTGTGATGCTACATATAGGTAGTGACCTATATGTAGTGTGCGCGTGTAATGGAGTCCCCGCACTCAAGAAGTCCGGGGAATTGGTCCTGAACAGCATGGTGGCACCTTTGCTAGTGCAAGGGTGCCCTCACACTCAGTAACATTGCACCTAGCCTTCAGTAAATGAAGGTTAGATATATAGGTGACTTATAAGTTACTTAAGTGCAGTGAAAATGGTTGTGAAATAACGTGGGCGTTATTTCACTCAGGTTGCAATGGCAGTCCTGTGTAAGGGTTTGTCTGAGCTCCCTATGGGTGGCAAAATAAATGG
This sequence comes from Pleurodeles waltl, assembly GCF_031143425.1. NCBI lineage: Eukaryota > Metazoa > Chordata > Amphibia > Caudata > Salamandridae > Pleurodeles > Pleurodeles waltl. The sequence continues at coordinate 1,007,523,294 of NC_090450.1, read as the reverse complement.
TGTGACCCATAGGGATCTCCTGGAACCCCAATGCCCTGGGTACCTAGGTACCATTTACTAGGGACTTATAACGGGGGTCCAGTATGCCAATTGAAATTGGCAAATGAAGTCACTAGCCTACAGTGACAAATTTAAAGGCAGAGAGAGCATAAACACTGAGGTTCTGGTTAGCAGAGCCTCCGTGACACAGTTAGTCACTACACAGGGAACACACATTCAGGCCACAAACTATGAGCACTGGGGTCCTGGATAGCAGGATCCCAGTGAGACAGTAAATACACACTGACACACACTCACACACAGGCCAAAAAGTGGGGGTAACCATGCTAGAAAGAGGGTACTTTCTCACACTGGCCAAAAGTCAGCAGTAAGAAGTAGCGAGACGATAAAAAGGAAGCAAGAGGGGGTTCTACAAATGGAAGAGGGAGTAGGCCAGAGAAAGAGAAGTCAAGAGAAAGAAAAAGGGTAAGTGTCTCAAATTTAGGAAGAAATAGTTCAAATACAGTGGTCATGTGTTGGTTTCTTAAAGACCTTTTCAATGAGGCAGCCTACCAAAGCCTCCTATAATGAATCCTCATTCCCTACCATCCCTGAAAGCCCCATTACTTCACCCTCTAGTGAATCATTCCACTGAATGCACTGCCTGTTGCAAAACAGATATATCTACCACTGCTTACCATTGGCTGACTCTCCTGTCACTCTCTTTGGATGCTTCTTATATGTGTCCAGTTTATCAATCTTGTGCTTCTCCTCCGAAGGAGCATTGCCTTGTTACCTTTACCTTTAATGTACTTCTCAACCACTGCTTTTTTCTTTTCAGTTAGGCAGCTCATGACAGTGCATTTTTTCCAGACTTCTCCCTTATGTAATTCTCTCCCACCTCACTTTTGGTTGCTCTCTGCTGCCCATGTCCTTCTTCCCACTGTGCTCAATGTTGCCCTGGTGCACCCTCTCCCTGTTGCATACTTCACTGTCTGCCTCTGTCTGGCTCACTCCATATTGCTCTCTCACCTGTTTTTTCTCATCCCCACTCCAACCTCTGTGTTGCTTCACCCTCACCGGTCCCTCTTCTCTCATCTGTTGCTTCTTCTCCCAACCCATTTACTCCCATCATTGCCTTGAGACCCTCACGGGTGAGTAGTGCGCTTTACAAATCCCTGATTGATTGATTGATTGCCTGCTCACCCTCGTGCTTCTCCCTTACTCGCTCCACATTGCTCTCTCACCCGTTGCTTCTCCACCACTCAGCCATGCCCTGCGTGTTGCTTCTGCTAGCTCTGGTGCTCGCACCCTGTGTCGCTTCTCCATCCCTCAGCCATGCCCTGCGTATTGCTCCTGTTGGCTCCTGTACTTGCACCCTGTGTTGCGTCATGCCTCCATGTTGCTTACTCATACCCACTTTTTTAATTTACAAAAATTATTTCTTCTTTTTAGTTACCAATCCAACTCGAAGAGATAACTAAACGTTGAAAAAGAGCCTTTTCATTTTCTATGCCCATTAGTGATATGATCTCCTAAAACAATATATGGGCAGCCATGTCAAAGACTTTTTTGTTTTATTGTTTATTCATGCTCAGTAGCATTGGGGATGCTGAGCAGCATGACTAAACCCCATTGGCAAGGCCAATAGGTCCCAAAGGTGAAACCCACTGTCTTTGCCAATGCTTGTCCTAGTACAGACAAGAGTCTCCATTGATCTCTGTAGTAGCCACGCAGCAATGTATAGCCTAACCAGGCCTAGCGTGTGCATGTCTATCAAGATAATACAGCGATGCAAAGTTGGACTCCATTAGGGATCTGAGCCTTGAACCAAATGCATGTGGCAGAGATCATAAGCCAATCAGGAAGTGCCATTCACACAGCAGTAAAGAGAGAGAACTGCATAAAACAGGATTCTGGATCCAATCACCGACACCATCACTCTCACCTTTTGTCTGTGCAGCACCTGCTCCTCGGCATGGTGAAGGAGGCACATCCAGTTGATAGGCCTCAACTGGTCCCATCCGGGCTCCCACAAGATTCTCCCCCCTCCCATTTTGCTGCTAGCTATGTGAGGAGGGGCTCCTCTTGCACAACCCATTAGGAGGCTGTGTTCCTGCACAGCACATGAGGAGGTGCTGTTCTTGCTCAGATCCTGGAGGTGGTCTGCACTTGTGAAGCCTCTGAGGAGGCTTTTGGCCCAGCTCTGAGGAGGGTCTGCTTCTGTGCATCTCCTGAGTGGGGTTTACTCTTGCACAGCTCTGAGGAGGGTCTGCTTCTGTTCATCTCCTGAGTGGAGTTTACTCTTGCACAGCCCGTGAGGAGGGTCTGCTTCTGTGCAGGACCTGGGTGGAGTTTACTCTTGCACACCCCGTGAGGAGGGTCTGCTTCTGTGCAGGACCTGAGTGGGGATTACTCTTGTACAGTTCCTGAGGAGGTCTGCTTCTGTGCAGCTCCTGCGTAGGATTTTCTGTTGCACAGCTCCTATGGAAGCTCTGTTCTGTGCAGATCCTGAGTAGGGCTTACTCTTGCACAGCTCCTGAGGAGGGTCTGCGTCTGTGCAGTTCCTGAGTGGGGTTTACTCTTGCACAGAGTGAGAAAGGGCCCCACGTTTTGCCTGGACAATGATGTGGTTTCAAACTGTAAGTGCCCTTGCCCCCTGATAAACAGGTTCCCAGGGCCAGATCTCTTTCCCCAAAACTGTAGTAAGTATTGGCACTTCAGTCACCCTTATATGTCCCTAGTAAATGATACCCCAGGTATCAAGGGCATGGGTACTGAAGAGTGCTCCCCAGAGCTGCAGCACCAATTGTGCAACTTTGAGAGGCCCCACACCAGCCTCATGCAGACTGCCACTACAAGTGCATGACAAGGTGTAATTAAAAGTTGCAAACTTGACATGGCTCTCACCAAGAGTGCCCTGTCCACTAACACTACATGCACTATATGTAGGTCACCCCTCTGCCAGGCCTTTCAGCCCTAGGGCAGGGTGCACTATAATGCATATGAGGGCATACAGTTTCATGAGCAAATATGCCCCTACTGTGTCTTTACAAAACCTTAAGACATAGTGGGTGTACCAAGAAGCCATAGCAAATACATGTGCTAGACACTGGTCATTACGAGTTCCCCAGCTACATGATGGCCTCTCTGAATACTGGGTTGTTTGGTATCAATGAACTCAGAATAATAAATCCACACAGATGCCAGTGGCGGATTTATTCAACCATGTACCCAGAGGGTATCTTAGAGGTACCCCCTGCAAAACTTAACAGCCCTGGCATGGTTGCTGACTGGTTTTTACCTGCCTGCCACCACCAGACAAAAGTCTGGACTCCTTGAGTGAGAGCCTCTAATCTCAGGAACCAGAAAACAAAACCTTTCCTGGGTGGAGGTGTTACACCTCCTCCCCAGGCACGCACCCAGGCCCAGCGGTCAGCTTCAAAGGCTTTACCAGCTTCGAAATCTGACCTCTGACTCTGCTGCTAGCAGCAGATGGCCACCCAATGGTTTTTCCACCACTTTGAGCAGGAAAACTGACAGCAGGAAAATTTAGACAGAGTACGACAAGGGGCGACCCCCAGCCTGCAACACCCCAGGTGTAGCAGGCGAGGTGACCACTCCATTTAATTTTCCTCCATCTTGGATGGTAAGAAAATAGCCAATTAGGGTTAGGAATGTGACCCCCTGCCCACAGGAAGTTGTCACATAGTAGGGGTAGCCACCCAAGGTAGGTGGCCCATTGCTTTTGTGCAGCTCCTGAGTGGGGTTTACTTTTGCACAGCTCCTGAGGATGGTCTTCTGTGCAGCTCCTGAGTGGGGTTTACTCTTGCACAGCTCCTGAGGATGGTCTTCTGTGCAGCTCCTGAGTGGGGTTCTGTGCAGCTCCTGAGTATGGTTTACTCTTGCACAGCTCCGGAGGATGGTGTTCTGTGCAGCTCCAGAGTGGGGTTTACTCTTGCACAGCTCCTGAGGAGATCTGCTTCTGTGCAGCTCCTGAGTGGGGTTTACTCTTGCACAGCTCCTGAGGAGGGTCTTCTGTGCAGCTCCTGGGTGGGATTTTCTCTTGCACAGCTCCTGAGGAGGTCTGCTTCGGTGCAGCTCCTGAGTGGGGTTTACTCTTGCACAGCTCCTGAGGACGGTCTTCTGTGCAGCGCCTGAGTGGGGTTTACTCTTGCACAGCTCCTGAGGATGGTCTTCTGTGCAGCTCCTGAGTGGGATTTACTCTTGCACAGCTCCTGAGGAGGGTCTACTCTTGTACAGCTCCTGAAGAGGGTCTGCTTTTCCGCAGCTCCTACAGCAATGCTTTCCACCAACTAAAGGGGAATGTCTAAGCCATTTTGTTTGGAACAAATGTACTTCAAAATGCTCTTTTGACACTGATATTTGAAAACATTTCAAGGGGGAAATACTACTAAAGACATTATATATGAATTGTACAAAGCCTTTTCCAAAGTTTCACACATTTTTTGTCACCAACTTTCCATAAAAACCCAAGATGGGTATGCCATAAGTCTTCCCAACTCTCCAGTCAATCCTACCATTTTGTTCAGTGAGTTTTATTTGCTGAATCTGGCTTAATATACAGCATTTTGCAGGAACTGGTCAGCAATGCCTTGGAGTAGATTATGGCCAATAATGTATAAAAAATTAAGATGTATTGTTGGCTTTAAAACCACAGCATATTCAATAATTTTTCCAAAATGTCTTGAGGAAGAGAACTTACACCATTGAATGTTGTTGCCAATTCTGGGTCCTTGTCCTATTTACCATATACTCCTGGCTGTGGTCAGGAGACGCGATTGAAAAGGGAGGCGCTTCACTATGACATCACATTATGAGCCCTAGCCAGGTGCACGTGACAGGAGTGAATGAATGGTGGAGGCCCAATTACTTACTGGTAATCTTCATTACTCTTAAACTTATTTGTTCCATTCTGTACTTGTGCCTTGGCTGGCATTTCCAGAATCTTTCTGCAATATCAAAGCCCAGTTAAAGGCCTAGAAATAAGAGAGCGTAAGCATGTCGTAATGACTGGGGCAATGATGGGTAGGACTAAGGGTAATGAAGATTACTGTTAAGTAATCTGGCCAATACCTCTACTTCCCTCTTCTTCACCTAAGCCAATACTTGGGGGGTTTTCCAAAGCCTGAGACCTTTGGCAGAGAAACGAGCAAAGGAAGAATAAACTAAAAGCTATAAACATTATCTTTAGTGCTTAATAGTGAATTCCATATTTTGAACCACCAATGGCAACACATCAATAAAAAATATTACAACTTGACACAATTATAATCTTCTAGAGTTAAGACTATCCAACCCACAATTCTCTTCAGTTTTCAAAATTCCAATCAAATGATAATGCTTTACAAAAGTATGTTCTTAGGCTGTATATATCTGTTGCCATCAGATTCCATGAGACTCAGCGCACGCAGAGACACCTCTCATTCGATGTCCTTGAATCTTCGCTGCCATAGATCCCGTCTGGCCAATACAATGGTTGATTTAATCCATCTGCTTATTGTCTATTTGAATTCTTTCTTACCTCTACTAGAGAGACCAAAAATCACAAATGAATGATCTGATCTCCCTAATGCACTGGACCATTGATGATAAACTGACAAAGCTCTTTAAACATAATGCAATGCTACGAATGTTCCTGATCAGAAGAAGGAAAAAGGTTGGTAGGATAAGTTCCTGAGAGAATTAAAAGGAAGAATCTTCTGAGTAAAGGAAGGATCAGCTTTCCCAAGAAGGTTAGAAACAAAGGACGGCATAACAGAGCCAATAACTCGCCAAACATATGGGCTTTCCTGATGGCTACTAAAAAGCCACCTTGTAAGAAAGGAATTTTAAATCAACAGAAAATAGAGGTTCAAAAGGACACGACTGCAGAGATTAAAGAACTAACTGGAAGTCTCCAGGTGACGATATAGGATACGAATGAGGTCTAGAGAGATAAAACCCTATAAACTGACCAGATGTTATAGTAAAGACAAATCAATCCGACAAAAGTGCTTTATTGCAACCATTAAGTCTTTAAGGTAAGTAATGAAAGATTAAGTTGGAACCCTTTGAATAGAAATTGCAGAGCAGAGGAAGAAGAACGGAAGAAAATGAATGTAAAGAGCATCACTTGGGAAGAACTCGATTTCTGAAATGTGACCTGACGGTAGAAGACATCCTAGACACTGAGTAGCGTCTGTAAGGTAAAGTGGGAGACCTTCTTCTGTGAGCTTGAACTGTCTACTTCCTGCCCAACAGGGACAGACTGAAAGGGACAGAGTTGGGAATGTGTGAGTAGATGGAGATAACGGATCCATCCACTTCACCAACAGTGCCTTCACCCCACAAGCTCCCTCCTTTGGGAAGCTAGAGCAGATTAATCTGGGCAGAACAGCATTCTTCTTGGAAAGAGGAAGGTCTGGAAATATGGTTGCAAGTATCCTACCCACCTTCTGAGATGTCGCTTGTGCTAAGGCGAGATTTTGAAAGGACTGGAATAATCTACTCAGTACTTCCGCTTTCAGGCTGTCCTACTCCTTATCATGTACAGCTGCAATTGTAAGGAGTCAAGTTTCTGTCCAGTTCCCAGTCATACTGTCAGACTTTAGTGACCTGGAATAGGTGCTCAGCTGATGGGCGATATACGCTACTGTCACAGTGTTGTCTGATCTCACCAGGACTTTGCGGTGAAGTACTTCCTTCTGAAAGTGTTGTAAGGTTCACAGCACTGTTGTGACTTCTCTCCAGTTTGATCACTTGTAGCTCTCTCCTGGATTAAAATGCACAGGAGCCGAATGCCAAACTCCATCCGATAGCACTAGGATCCAATAGGTCCTAAATGCATCAGGATCATGCTAGGCAGCTACCACTGCAGTTGTGACCTAATCTCTGATGTTACAGGAAACAAGGTTTCCATCAACAACAAAAGTAGAGTTCATAACTGCTGTAGATGTCACATCAGAGGGTGAAGATCACGTCTTGCCCATCGTGCTGTTAATACACGCAGATAAATGCTCTAAATCCAGCACCCACTTCCTCGCTGAAGCAAGGAGACAACTGTGTTCGAAGAAGGACTGCCCTTTCCTCTGGTAGAAAAACCTTTCGCAAATCCATCCTGAAGCTGACTCCAATGAAGGCCATGTCTCTGGACACACAGAGCTAGCATTTCAGATCATTCTGTAGAAACATCTGAAGCCTTAATGATGATCTTGGTATTTCCAGTAATTGGAGGACCTTTGCTTCTGATGGTGCATGGATCAGCCAGTCATCGAGGTAGGGTAAATGGACACTTCTTTCAGGTGAAAATGGGCCACAGGCGAAGCCACTACTTTTGTAAAGACAACAAACAGGGGAGTCTCGTGTTGATGTAGGGCGCAGAACCTCAGGAATCTCTGGGGAAATCTTTCTGTTCTAACCATGATATGATGATTCATACAGATCAATTGCATACTTCTTTGAAGAATTTCCATTTCGAGTAGGGTGTTCTTCACCCATCTGTCTAGTTTCTGGCTGTGTATCGCTATTCACCCTCTCCACTGATCTTAAGAACTAGGAAGAAAACTGAGTAGACACCATGCGCCCGTTCAGCTTTATGAGCGTGACTGATCACATTCCTCTGTATCAATGCATCAACTCATTTCCCCAATGCTCCCCCTTCTTGGTGAGACATCTTGGCCATGGCGTAGGAACGATCCCTGAATCCAGAAGAGGGAGAGAAATTCTATCTTGTATCCCGTTCACACAATTTCCACGAGCCACGTCTGCCTTGTTTTTTCTTGATAACTGGTTGGTAAAGCACTCCCTTTGGAGTTTGGAAAATTGGTGCATGAACTACTGTCTTCTCCATGGTTGTCTGAAGAAAGACTTTTGCCTAGATGATTCAAAGGGTTTGTTCTCCTGCTTTTTGAAAGAATACAAATGTTGGCTATCCTTAAATATGAAAATCATCTTGCTTTCAAACTCAGAAACAAACAATAGAGTACTTCATGGAGCATCATGAGAGGTATAGACATCCGAGCACCACCATTGTTCCAGTCCTTCAAAAATAGATCACAACGGGATGAACTAGAATCCCAACCTGCTACGGGTGAAGCTCTAACCACAGTGGAGGAGATGCTTGACAGCAATTCTACTTCTTTTTCCAGGCTTTCAACCACCTCTGAACATTCAATGCTCTCTTTTGCATTCTTAAGTAATGTCTTGAGGTCCCAAATCAGTGTGAAGTGTAAGCCCCATAAATGCCTGTACAAAGTGCCAAGCGTGACCTTCATTCAACTGTTTCAAGTTTGAATGAATTTTCTGTGTGCGAAACTTGCATAACTAGCTGTAGCGCACCTACACAAAATTACAGCGAAGTTATACAAAATTATGCAAAATGCACCTGACACGCAAAAAGTTACCTTCACATACAAGTTAAATTTGAAAATATAATTTCTAGTTGATTTTCAGTTCTTATGTTCTAAATACAACTCACATTCAGATTTGTAGGGTTTTCTCTCAAAATTACCTTCATCGTCCACTCGGGTAAAAAACTCCCTGAAATGATTGTTGACCACTCATGTTAAAAAAGCTTCTACTCACGTTCAAAACACTGCCACTCGTATTTAGATTTGTAGTTTCACACTCAAAAACTATCCGAACGGTATAACAATTGCTAAATGTGTTAAAAAAAATATAATAGTGCATCTGGTGTTAAAATTTCTCCCAGAAATTACACAATGTGGTATAATTGCATAACCCCTGCAATTTCACATACATTTTGTTACATGAAATTACTAAAATTATGCCAATTACAATGGGGTAGTTAAAAGGAGATTCTTCTCTGATGTAGGGGATCTGACGACCATACTGGACACCACAGAATCAACATGTCCTGAGTATGGTAAAGTTCTCACAAGGCCAGAAGATCAGGAAGCCTGATGTTGGAAACATGTTTTCCTTTGTGATCTGTAGGAGCCATATCCTCAAAGCTGTCATCAGAACCTGACACATCCAATCATAATTCAGCATGATCGGTGGATCACATGCTAGAAGGATCTGCCTTCCTTTTCTTCAGCGAAACCAAAGCTTCAATATAATCTTTCAATATGCGCCTCCTTCACAGTTCCTCTGTCCTGCCTGGATCACTTAGGTTGAGAGGAGCGTAAAGAACTGCAAGATGAAGGGGAAACAAGTATTTTCTTTTCAGAAAGTTTCCCCATGCTACCAGTACAAGAAAACAAGCACTGGCAATGCAAGTAGGTCTCACCTATGCAAGAGCTATTGGTTTTGACAACGTCTTTTAGCTACATAGTGCAGCAGAATGACTGCTGTGCACCATTGTAAAGAGCTAAAAAAAAAAGCGCTATGATGCAGCCAGCGCATAAAGTTTCTATCCTTTTTAAATTACCTATGAATCAAAAATAAAAAAAATTCTATTTAAATGGCACCTTTATAACAAGGATGGCTAGCAAGACAGCCTAGGGATAAACAGCTTGCTGGTGGCATCCGCACAGAATACCTAGTGCAAGCATCCCTCAGATGGCTCAGGTCTAGGGCTGGGCAGCAGCTGTCCCAGCATGTGTCAAAGGCTGGACAGATACAAGGCTGGGCAGCATCAGTGCAAGCATCCCTCAGATGACTCAGGCTGAGGACTGGGCAGCAGCAGTCCCAGCATGAGTCAGAGGATGGAGAGATGCAAGGCTGGGCAAGCATCCCTCAGATGAGAGGCTGAGGACTGGGCAGCAGCAGTCCCAGCATGAGTCAGAGGATGGAGAGATGCAAGGCTGGGCAAGCATCCCTCAGATGAGAGGCTGAGGACTGGGCAGCAGCTGTCCCAGCACGAGTCAGAGGCTGGAGAGATGCAGGGCTGGGCAGCAGCTGTCCCAGGATGAGTCAGAGGATGGAGAGATTCAGGGCTGGGCACCAGCAGTCCCAGCATGAGTTAGAGGCTGGAGAGATGCACGTCTAAGCACCAGCAGTACACGGTCTCTCACAAACATGGAATAAATTATGCACAGGCAGCCGCTGTGCAAGCCTGCCTCGAACAATAGAGATGGAAACACCTTCAGGCTGGTGCAGTTCATTGGCTCAGGTGGGTCACAGCTTCTGCACAAACACAAAGGGCAGAAGGAGTCCCAGAGCAGATGATTTCAAAGGAAGGGGCGGGTCAGAGCATTAGGGCACCCAATGAAAGAGTCACTACTCATTGGGCTCTGGCGGTACAGAATAGTGGGGACTTACCAGAGGGCACCATGAAAAGAAACTCTTTTTGAAAACTGGTTGTTTTATCAAATTCGATGAATCAAGCCTCCCGAAGTTTCACGACAGTCCTGGCTTGTCACCACCCGAGGGTGCAAAGATACATTTAGCACATCCTGATTTTCAGAGGGGGGGACAAGTGGCCACGGAGGGAGGGAAGATCTCATGTACTCAGTGCAGGATGACTGAGCAGTCTTCACCAAAGAACCATTGAATGAATGCAGATCACACTGTGCATACAATTTCCATTTGGTCATCTTCACTGACTCTTTGCCATCAGCGCCCCTCGGTCGATGTAACATTGTAGTCTGTCTTCTATTTTTGTGGAATGTCCTGGACAAAATCTGGTCACTCAGGTCAATCTGGTATTTTTTCTTATTTGTAACAGAGACTTTTAAACATAAATCATGAGCATCCCAACAGCCAGAATTACTTAGGAGGAGGAGTTGACAGGCTGAATAAACATTGCAGTGCAGTCTTTAGGCATGGTGTAATTTAGCGGTAGATTCCAGTAGATTTCATAAATGTAATAAGACAGTAACAGTAATTCACAGCAAACCACTCTATGTGTAATGAGATTGGTTAGGCTCCTCTTGGTAGATTGCTGGCTATGGGGGAGTGCACTAGTACTGACCTTTCACGTTCCCTTTCCGTCACAAAATGAGACAGATTTGCTTGTTTTTTCTTCAATCAATCAGGATTTGTAAAGCGCTGCTAATCACCCGACAGGGTATCCAGGCGCTTGCAGGTCCCAGAGGCTCAATCAAGCAGCCAGGTCTCAAGGGTCCTTCGGAATTCCATAAGTGAGGAGATGTTCCAGAGTTGTGTGGAGAGGCCGCACAACAACGGGGGAAAAAGTAAAGAAAAGGCAGTTAAAACGAAGGAAAAGCAAGGAGAAGGCAGACAAAAAATGGGGGAAAAGCAAGGAGAAGGCAGGAGCTAGAGCGATGCGGCAGCACCGGGAGAGCTGGGCCTGGGACCTGCTCCTACAATTGGTGATGAAAACTGGGTGTACAAGGAATGAACAAAGACACTGCACTGGTGCTAGGAACCCCTCTGATCACTACTTATCCTTACCTTGTGAGCCTGCCGGGCTCTGCTCACATCACGGCAGGTTGCCCCAGAAGAGCAGCACCGTCTACTTCAAAAAGGGGTTCATGGTCTGGACAGCAAGAATTGTCCCATGGGCCAAGTTGCATCTCTATCCTACAGTCCAGCCTCTGATGAGCCAGGAGTAGAGGACACTCCTTCTCCTACCTGGCAGTGAAGACAAGGAACGAACTACCCCTACACCTCCAGACCTCCCCACGCCTTCCGGAGTTCCGTAAGGTGATGAAGACTTGGATCTTCGGCTGATTTACTGGATCCTGCTAGCTCCTGGATAGCCTCACAGGTGACAAACTGTGCTCTACAAATTTTAACTGATTGATTGATGTTGAGGCTGCGGGATCCAGAGACTCCAGATTATGACCAAGAGTGGTTCAACACATGAGGTGGTGGTTGGACAAGGGAATGTCCTCCTCTGGAAGCTCTCCCTCCACGGATATAAACAACAAGTGCAAGTGAGGGGGTTAGGAGTGAGCGTAGGAGAACAGACTGCCCAGGGAGCATGGCCTGGAAGCAGAAAGCTATATCCTTAAACAGGAGGCAATTGAAGACGGTTCAGCTAGAACACTGCACACTCGTTCAGAGTGCTCAAAGTGTCCAAGCTAGGACAGAAGACACAATGGTCTTTGCCTACATAAATGATCTCATGGCTGCCAAGTTTGGTGACTCTTGCTCTAGAGAAGTGTTTGTGGCCAGATACCAGATCCTCTCTCTGACGGATGTGATTCTTTTAGGGAGAAAGAATGGGCCTATGGCCCATCGCAGCAAGGTGTTTTCTTCCTACTTCCGTGGGCACAATTTTGTTTCCCCAGAGAGTGCTTTGAAAGATATTCCAGCTCTTTCGGGAGTTGGAGATAGACCTCTTTACTTCTAATGAGAGTTCATTATTGCCCAAGTTGTGTACTCAGACTTCTTGTCCCGAAACATGGAAGGTGGACACCCTGTTGTTCCAGTGGCCAAGTGTTGATGTATGCCTTTCCTCCTATCCTTCTCAGTTTGAGGATCCTCAGGAACATCTAGGATGATAAAGTGGAGGTGGTCCTGGTGGTTCCGGAGTGGTGTTGTCATCATTCCGTCCCCCTTCTCTTCCTAATGGTGTGTTGGGTGACTCCTTTGTTCCCGCAGATCTTTGAAAGGCATTTCTCTTCCCCAGGAATCTCTGGTGTGTCTTCAGTTGGGGGTTTGGCAATTGAGTGAGTGAGCCTGCAGGCGATGGGGTGCACAGAGGAGGTCTCCAGCCTTCTTCAATCATCACACTGGCCATTGACATTGAAGCCTTGCTACCATCATTGGGGGATTTTTGTGAAATGATCCCCAGAGAGCAGTATCAATTGCGTGAATGGAGAGCCCTTTAGTGTTGGATTTTCTGAAGAATAGCTTTGTTTTGGGCTTATCAACCTCAAATTTAAGAACGTAGTGGGCCATTATTCGGGCACCCAGAGAGCTGCATTTGGAATTGTTGGTGCCTTTAATTTCAAGAGTACTAAGAAGCTTCTTTCTAAAAAGACCAGTGATTTACTCACCAGTATCTTCTTGGGATCTGCCTGTGGTTTTGCAGGCTCTGAACCTTTTGGGCACTGGATGAGGTGGATCTTAGATTTTTGACCGACCAAGTATTATTCTGGTGCCTGTTCCCTCAGGCAGAGCAGAGGTCTTCAAACTGTTTTTGCTCTGAGCCCCCCTAAGAAAAATATTTAGAAGTCGGGCCCCCCTCCAAAACTTTATGGCAAGACTTGGGGGAGCAGGAATGGTAAGGCTGAGCACAGGGAGTTGGGAGTAAGAGATAATTTCAGGTTTACTTTTCCGTAGCTCAAATTCTGCACTGAATGTGAGCTGTATAAAAGAGCAAACACATCACACAAAAATAAAAATTGACCACACATATTTAGGGTGTTGTGAGCCCCTCAAGCTCCTGGGCCCCAGTGCAACTGTACATGCTGCATTTATGGTATCCGCAGCCCTGACTAGCAAGCTGCCTCTCTGCCTTTCAGTCCATGCCTGGCCATCACTCCAGTACTGAAACAGACTCTCTGTCTCTTTCAGGAAGAAATTAGCCCCATATGTTATCCCCACTTCGCAGCAACAGTTTCCTCAGCTCTAATGCTAGCAAGGCCTATGCGTCTTTTGTCTTTGTAATTGTATTTATATAATGATTCCTACCCCTGACGAGGCATCGAAGCGTTGGAGAGTAAGACAGTCATGATTCTGAGGCAGGAGGCTCTGAACCCCCTGGGATCCAGTGCCACTCTACCTGCTTCACTAATGACAGCTCCCGCCTTGTGAAACTGGCAGTCTCCTCTGCTCTTTGTAAAAAAAGCATGGGCTCCAAACATGTCCCATAGCCATTCTGTCATCTATCTGAGGCTGTCTCCTCTGCTTCAATATTCACCTCCTTGGAGCCATTGGTAGGAGGCCCAAAACAATGGCACAGCAAGGATGCATTAGGGACTAATGCAAACAAGGAAGGATGGCAAAACAGGCATAATTGGGGTTTAGTTGGCTTCTCACACCACCGGGCCTCGGTGCCACTACACCTGCAGCACCAATGATACCTATAGCCCTAGGAAACAGGTTTCATCCTCTGCCCACTACATGAAGCCATTACTCCTTGGCCTGAGGCCCAGAGTAGGCTGTCTGACCCTTTGTGTAGTAACAAAAGGAACAAAGCCCCACATCTCGCTCCACCTTCCTCGGTGTCGGGCTCCTGTTCCCTGTGCTACCAGGGTGACCTGGGACCCTAATACCATCAAGGAAAAATGGGCCTCCAATCCACTTTTTGCTAGTAAGACAGTCATAATTGGGGTGCAGTTGCCCCCTCACACCCCTGGGCCCAGTGGCCTCGGCTCTGGGTATGAATGCGACCCTGCTGGCCACCCTTCAACTTACCTGAAAAGACACTTGCATGTCAAAGTGGGCGGGATCTGAGGGTACCAATATGCCTACGTGTTTTTTTTAATTTCACAAAACGAGTTCCCATACTTTTTCTTAAACAAAAATGAAACAACCATCCCTGAATGGTCAATGAGGATCTTGCACTGTCTCTGGGTGAAAGGGCAGGGGGTGGGGTTGCATGTGTTGTAAAGACGAGGGCGGGACAGAGACCAAGGTGCCTCCTACCTGGAAGAAATGTAAATGTGTGCAATTTGTTAATCACCAAATGTAAGGGCTGCGGTGAACCTGCATAAGCCTTCATTGATGGAGTCACTTCAGGTCCCAGGATGCCATGTGACATAAGGGCGCTGAGCTCTGGAAAGTGTATTTTTAATTGATATTTATTAAAATGCTGGCACTATATGCAGTTTGATTACCTATAACTAAATATATGGTTTGAAAGCCCTTGTTTTATCTTAAACCCTAAACTGAATTATGCGATGCTGTGGCTTTTTTCGTGTAATTATGGGGCTGCCACATTTGCCACATAATCCATTGTCTGGTGCAAAAGTCACGGATCTTAGAAAACAAATTATTTCCAGCTCAAACAGATCAAAAGTTACTAAAATATTGTGATGTGTTCCAACGCAGTGGAAGGCCCTTTGTTAACTGGTCACCTTTCATTTGCTTATTTCTGTTTGGATGTTAAACTGGTTCTAATGAGGTAACATATTTGCCCCAACAGTATTACCCTGTGTAAAAAAGTACAAAATAATGAAGTAATAATATAAGAAAAAAGCCACATTATGCCCCATAATTTGCCTTTTCTTCTTGCAGAATCTTGCCTACTTGGCTGCAAAATTTGGAGCTCCCCCGCCGCATAATTCCAGTGACTCTGAGTAAATCATTCTCCAGCAGCCTATCTTATACTGTGTGTAATAAAGTTTTGAAGTAATTATTTACATATTCACAGTCATGGTGCTTTTTGTTACAGGCTGAGATATAGTCATAGGACTATATATAAATATATATATACATGCCCCTTTTCCCCAGTGCGCCCACCAGGATTCAATTCTGTAACTCCTAGGCCTCACACACAGACATCTGCAGTGATTGCATTCACCAACTGAGCTTTCATAAGAATTCATTTGAAATTATTTTTCATTAAAGGTTTGTCTTTTTGTATATGCAGTTACCTGCAGGTGAAAAAACTCAGAGCAAAATAGTTAGAGAATATTTTGTTTCGTTTAAATCATGTCTTTGGCCCTGCCATGTACTTCAGCTGCTGCTTGTAAATGAAGACAGACTGGAAACACGAACTTCCAGGCCATTTTCATTTGCAAGTTCTTACTGAGAGATTTACACCCCGGCAACACTGCTATGGCCCCCCAGGGTGGCGCGCCCCACAGTTTGAAGACCTCTGAGGTTGGCAGAGATTTTTCCCAGTAAAGGTAGGGTAACGCCCAAGATTTGAGATTTGAATTTATTCCCAAGGAGCCATTGCACTGTTCCTCGGATTTAATTCTCTCGGAGTGCTCTCCCATTCCTTTTCTCCTGAGGAAGATTTACTCCACATGCCAGATGTGAGGAGAACATTAGGAATTTACTTATCTAGAAAAAAGCCCTTTTCGCAGAGCTGATGTTTTTTTATGTGGCATTTGATGCTTCAAGTAGTTTTTTTTTAAATAAATCTTTTTATTGCAAGTATAACAAAACGTGTGGTGACATCCACCAGCAAATTTCTCAGTAGGCCATTTTTATCTCCCCAGTGCTCTTCTTGACTCCAGGGGTCCCCTTTTTATCTCCAAGGTGTTTCTTGACACCAGGGGTCCCTTTTTATCTCCCCGGTGCTCTTCTTAACTCCAGAGGTCCCCTTTTTAATCACCAAGGTGTGTCTTGACTCCAGGGGACCCTTTTTATCTCCCCGGTGCTCTTCTTAACTCCAGAGGTCCCCTTTTTATCTCCCCGGTGCTCTTCTTAACTCCAGAGGTCCCCTTTTTAATCTCCAAGGTGTGTCTTGACTCCAGGGGTCCCCTTTTTATCTCCAGGGTGTGTCTTGACTCTGGGGAGCCTTTTTATCTCCCCGGTGCTGTCTTGACTCCATGGGTTCCTCTTTTTATCTCCCTGGTGCTCTTCTTGACTCCAGGGGTTCCCCTTTTTATCTCCAGGGTGTGTCTTGACTCCAGGGGTCCCTTTTTATCTCCCTGGTGCTCTTCTTAACTCCAGGGGTTCCCCTTTTTATCTCCAAGGTGTGTCTTGACTCCAGGGGTCCCTTTTTATCTCCCCGTGCTCTTCTTAACTCCAGGGGTCCCCTTTTTATCTCCCTGGTGCTGTCTTGACTCCAGGGGGTGATAGAGCAGTCCGTACTAATAATTTACCTGTGTTCGGACGCTCTTTAGGCCGATGAATCTTTTGACTTAGTGGGAACACTCTGTACTCTTAATCGATCAGTCGCACCAAATCAATAATCAATAACGAACATAAGCAACACCTTGAACGACATAACAGTTTACAATCAATCCAGAATACATTTCGGCGAACCCTGACCTTTCAGTCAGGAATAACCACACCAGTTTATTGCAAAGTTAGTGGATTTATTTCCCTATATTAACAAAGCTAGCACAATATAAATGTGTCTCAACACCAAATGATAAACATAAATGAACATTAATAGCTGTCCATAACGTCGAAACAAGTGTAATCTATGTAGCATTTGAATCACCAGACATTCGATAATGGCAATGCAAAGCACTAATACGATAATCTGTAATGAACTAATCGCATACATTTAGTCAGCATAACAAGATCTCAAATTGCATCGTGCGACATATGGAAACCTCGTCTAACCTCAAATTAGCATCGGCATGTGGGACTTCATGCAAAAACAATTTAGCAACATCAATTTAGAAAACTCCTAGCTGGGGCTCTTGTCAAAATCAGCAGTTGGTTACCTAAAGGAAACACAATGCAATTTTACAATTTCCTTTCATATTTACCAATTACGATCAGCAATCAATGAAGTCTTCGTCTCACAGGTATCGTTTCTCAGTCAGCATGGGTACCGTTTCTTAATCAGCATGGGACGGGACAAAGGGGCAGGGGTGAACGGGGCAATTGCCTTACGGCGGCAAAGTAAAACTACTACTTCATGCAAAAGGGACAAATCAAAGTTAAAGTCTCTAGGGCAAGAATCATTAAAGTCTCTTTCTCTCGACTAGAGAAAGCATCAAAGTCTCTCAAAATGGCGTCGTAGCAAAGTGGGCCATAATAGCTACGAAGTCTGCAAAATGGCGGGTATCGAGCTGATAATGGCCAATAATCGCGCAATGGCTGGTAATGGCTGATAATCGCTCCCTTCTTCTCGTGCACCTGGGTTTTATAGACAACAGTTCGAGTCCAGTAGGGTCTCCATTGGAGGGTTCATAGGTTAGCTTCAAATTGTCCAATCAAAAACGACAGTTCTCAAGCTTTTACTTAACCATACATTATCCTTGGAGATGGGTACGCAAATCGCAACATTGTCTCCCAATTAGCTCACTTTCAGAGCCTCCATTGTCCGCACCTGCAAGTCGACCTTGAATTAAAGAGAAAATATGCCAAACTGGCAGGAAACTTTAAGATAAGCATGTGAACAGTTTCTGTGGAAAAGTACAGCTTCAAGCAGAAATACACGTTTAATAGCACATTGGAAAAATACGAACATCTAAACCGTGAGACCAGGCCACTAGGCCAAAGCCTCCGCTAAAGTAATGCTAAGCTAAAGCATTTCAAACGAGCAAATCGTAGCATACGTTTATGATTATGTCGGATTAGTGCAATTCTAATACACCACGTTATATAAAGCACGCATATAAATGTTGGCAAACTACTCTAAGGGCACATTTTGTCCCCGTACAATCTTAATTAGTTCGGTTAAAGTCACACATGATTATTTCAGCACTACGTTTAAGCGTTAATAAACCAAAACCTTCATTTTCTGCTTCATCAGGGGCCCTTTTAATCTCCCTGGTGCTGTCTTGACTCCAGGGGCCCCTTTTTATTATCTCCCTGGTGCTGTCTTGACTCCAGGGGTTCCCCTTTTTATCTCCAATGAGCTGTCTTGACTCCAGGGGGTCCCCTTTTTATCTCCAATGTGCTCTGTTGATTCCCAGGGTCCCCTTTTTACCTCCCCAGTGCTGTCTTGACTCCTGGGGGGTCCCTTTTAGGTCGAGCGACTGTTGGTATGTATCTGGGCTTCTAACCACGCCTACCTCACGTCCTCACTATCACTGGTTCACGCGCTTGCCTTTCAAAAATCCTCTGTTATCATTGGTAAATGCTTTACGTTTGTCCCTCCTTGGGACGGTTTTGTTCCCGCCTTGGACATCTACCCTGTTACATGGATAATTGCACTTTTGCCGATAAGTTTGACTGCAAGCAAACTTCTTTTTCCTTTTGTGTCTCTCCTTCGCGTTCACGCTCATTGCGGCTGTGGAGCTGTGAACGGGCTCGCTCACGTGAAACTGTTTTACTTTCCTTTTTCAATTTATGTGGCAAGAAAAATGCAGTTAAGAGTCGCTAACAGCTCTAACGCCAGGAAACGCGAGACCCATTCCATTGCAAATGCTTGTACTTTGGCCTCTCTCTTCACGCTCACGGCGGCGCCTTAAATCCGCTCGCTTATGTCAACTGTTTTAGTTTTTATTTTCAGTTTATGCGGCAAGAAAAGTCCGGTTAGGAATTTACAAGGCTAATAGGTCTAACTCGAGCAAACGCGAGACCAGTTGCGTTGCAAATGCTTGTTTATCTCCGCGGTGCTCCGGCTTTTGTTCACCCCTCACAGCCCTGCTCGGCCACTTTTACTCTTCCATTTAACCCTTCGCCCCCCCCCCACACACACATCCCCTCCAGCAGGGCGAGGTCTCCGCTGGGGGCAGGTTTGCACGGCCAAGGAATGCCAGACTAATTAAAAGAAATATTTTCCCGTATTAAATGGCTTGTTAGTCGGTGGCATCTGCCTTTCAAGGCTGGAGGTGGCTGCAGGGGGCGAGGGAGGGCGGGAGATCACCAGATACTTGATGCTATCAGTTACAGATCCCCTGGGGGCGAGTGCTGCTGTCACAAGACGTCCTTGAGGGGAGCCGAGGAGGGGTGTCGGCTGTCTGTCTGCAGCGCCCAGAGGACGGTTTTCACTCTCAGAGGCGCTCACCCCGCCCTATTTCACTTTCATCTCTGGGAAGCACTTGTTACCAAGGTGGGACTCTGGGGCTGGGGCCACTAACGCCCAGGCAGGGCACTCACTCCCCCAGTCTGTGGATACCAGTCCGAAGAAGAAACGCGGTCTAACCCTGAGACCCTCCTCAAAGCCTGTCTCTTCCGATCACCCAGAGAGACACAAGTCAGCTTGGAAACATTTACAACCCTTTGGAATTCCCAGAGAATCCACGGACGTCTCATGTAAAGCTTCCCACCATTAGCTCTGGAATTCTTTTGCGGATGTCAACTTTTTTCCTAGTTTTATATAGCGCAAACTCAGCTCAAGGCCTTTAAAGCGCTTTACATGACCACCAGTTAGATTAAACAAGCATTTGCAATGCAATGGGTCTAGCGTTTGCTTGAGTTAGAGCTATTACCATTGTAAATTCCTTACTGGACTTTTCTTGCCACATAAATTGAAAATGAAAATTAAAACGGTTGATATAAGCACGCCCATTCAAAGCACTACGGCCGCCACGAGCGTGAAGGAGAGACACAAAAAGCAGGCACGGCTCCTCTGCTAGTGCGGAGGCGCGTCGCCCCCAGCAGCTTCGACCCTTTTACTCAAAAACGATAATAAACTACATTTCTTACTGTTCTTCAGTAAAAGGGGCGGGCCATAGGCTGTGACGAGCACTGTGCACTCCCCCTCATTGTGCACGTATGTTTGGTTGGCAGGCTCGGGCTGGCCAAACACAGTCTGCCTGGGAGCGCTCTGGCTAGGCGCTCCTAGCCAACCTTAGCACTGCTCCGAGCAGCATCAGGATTGGCCGCAGAGCAGGCTGGGAGCCTGTACCGGCAGCCTACCTGAAGCAGAGGATTGGCGCTGTGGTGACGGCAGCGGTGGCGATGCAGGCAAGTTTTTTACAAATTAATTCTCCCCCTCCGCGAGCCCCGCCCCTATTAGGCACCTCAAGCCACTCCTGACAAAAAGAAACAAGCATTTGCAATGCAACGGGTCTCACATTTCTCCGAGTTAAAGCTATTAGCAGTTGTAAACGCCGAACCAGACTTTTCTTGCCACATTAAATGAAAAAAGAGCGCGATCGCGCTGCTACAGTTCACTCGTAGTGAAACCTATCAGTAAAAGTGCAATTATCTACGTAACCGGCAAAAGTACAATTAACTATGTAACAGGGTCGATGTCATGGAAAGCGCTTGACTTCTGCCAAGCGAGATCGCGCTGCAACCAAAGATAAAAAGTAGTTCCTTGCATGTTTTCAGTACTTGGTCGCTGCGCTCGAGGAGAGCTAACCACCGGAAAAGGCATGACGTATGCATGCCTTCCACTAATGAAAGCAAGCAGATTTTAACAGGCAAGCCCACGAACCAATGAAAGACACTGACGTGACATGGACAGGGCGCCGAGCCCTTTTCTAACTCCTAAAGCGTCTCGCAAGCAAAACACATGCGCAACCGCATGCGACGCAGGCTCGACCCTCAAAAAGTTTGTCTTCAAAGATATCAGCAGTCGTGCAATTATCCATGTAACAGGGGCAGTTTGCAAGGCGGTAACAAAACGACCTCAAGGAGAGACAAACGTAAAGCATTTACCAATGACATCAAGTGATTTTTGAAAGGCAAGCCAATGAACGAGTGAAAGTGATGAGCGTGCAGTGGGTGTGGCTAAAAGCCCACAATTCATACAACAGGTCCAAGCGCATGCGCCCTCGACCTAAAAAGATCAGATTTATTTTTTTTAAGACGTGGAGAGATTATGGGCCAGATGTACGACCTTCAAGGTTTGTGAATCGCAATTTGCAAATTTTAGCGATTCACAAATTGCGAGTCGAAAACACTGATGTACAACAGCGTTTGAGACACTGTTTGCAATTTCCAAATGGGTCGCAAGGGACCTGCCTCATCAATATTCATGAGGCAGGTTGCAATTTGCCATCCATTTGGGAATGGCCGCACTCACAGGGATGGTGGCCTGCTGGGGTCAGCAGATCATTATGTCTCTGACTGCTTTTATATAGGGCACTTATTGTGTGGAATGCAGCCTGTTTTCCTTAAAGGAAAATGGGTTGCAATTCAAAATAAGCATTTGCAATGCAATAGGTCTCTCATTTGTTAGAGATAGAGCTATTGGGGTTGTAAATGACAACGTCTTTTATCTCTGTGTTTTGGTTTGGAGTGTAGTGGATGTATGCCAGGTGCCACAGCAACCCCCACAGGCCCGTCGCTGCAGGAGAGAGGACACAACAAGGCCTCCATCTTGGGAGTGGTTCTGCCTCATTCCTACAGACTGGCTGTGATATCCTAAAGATGCAACCCTTTTTAGTGTTTACCTAAACTTTCATAGCACCAAACAAGCCACAAAGAGGTACCTTTGTGGCATTTAACCCAGAGAATCAGGGGGTCAAAAGTGTTAGGAGCAAAGAAAGGGGGAGACCATATATTTCTGTGTGTTAAACTTTTCAAGGAATTATTCCTCTTCATTGGCAATACCAGCCTAACTTTTAGAAACATTGAGTGGATACAAAGAGAGTAACCAAAGAGGCAGCTTAACTGCAAATGAATTATAGGGATTTTGTTAAGAATGCCACCTGCTTTGCAGCGCTATGAAATGGCATAACCTGTATGAGTACACAAGCACTATATAAAAAAAAGTTATTCCCAGACTGCCCCACCACGCACCAGACAAGGAAACCAAGAGGAGAGGGGGCCATATTTATACTCTGGTTGCGCCGAATTTGCGTCGTTTTTTTTGACGCAAATTCGACGCAGAACTAACGCCAACTAACGCCATATTTATACTCTGGCGTTAGACGCTTCGGGCGCCAAAGTGCCCGGAGTGTGCGTCATTTTTTAGCGTGAACCCCTTCCTTGCGTTAATGATATGCAAGGGAGGCGTTCCCGTCTTAAAAAATGACTCCCAGGCCTTTACGTGGTATTTATACTCCCGGGCAAAAGAGACGCCCGGGAGTGGGCGTGGCCAAAAACGGCGCATTTGCGCCGCTTTTTAACGCCTGGGTCAGGGATGGCGTTAAGGGACAAGTGGGCTCAAAATGAGCCCAGAGTGCCCTCCCCTGCCCCCAGGGACCCCCCCTGCCACCCTTGCCCACCCCAGGAGGACACCCAAGGACGGAGGGACCCATCCCATGGACATTAAGGTAAGTTCAGGTAAGTATTTTTTTTTTTTTTTTTGTGGCATAGGGGGGCCTGATTTGTGCCCCCCTACATGCCACTATGCCCAATGACCATGCCCAGGGGACATAAGTCCCCTGGGCATGGCCATTGGGCAAGGGGGCATGACTCCTATCTTTACAATGATAGGAGTCATGTTGATGGGGGATGGGCGTCGAAAAAAAATGGCGCAAGTCGGGTTACGACGTTTTTTTCGACGTAACCTGACTTGCCCCATTTTAAGACGCCCATACGCCATTTTCCCCCTACGCCGGCGCTGTCTGGTGTACGTGGTTTTTTTCCACGCAAACCAGGCAGCGCCGGTCTGCTTGCGCCGGCTAACGCCATTCCATAAATACGGCGCCCGCATGGCGCTTCAGAATGGCGTTAGACGGCGCTAAATTTTTTGACGCTAAACTGCGTTAGCGCAGTTTAGCGTCAAAAAGTATAAATATGGGCCAGGGTGTGGTGTAAGGGCCAGAGCTGCTGACTTGCTGGGGAGCCCGGTTTGAGTCTTGTTGCCGGCTCAACATTCTGTGATTCTGGGCACATCACTTAGTCTCCCCTTGTTACATTTGGAGTGGAGAACTCCACACATAAAAAGATAGGCCTGCCTTGCATAAGATCCAAGATGCAAAATCTGTTAGAAAACAACAGCGATATCTGGTAGATCGGAATGAGTTTGGCTCTGGGGACCAGTTTTGGAAATCACTTTCAATCTTCATGCCTCATATTTTTTAAGTGAATTCTAAGCCAAGACTCAAGGTAAACCAAGCACTGCATCACATGCAGGTCATTCTTTACGAACAGCACTGCCGTGGTCTGCGGCAAGGACTTACTGTCCAGAGGTCGGTCATTTGCTCAGCTCGTAACACTGCACTCAAGAGGGCTATCTGCATTTTAGGCAGGACCATTAGAATTATATGGCAGAGGAGGGCCAAATTATGTGTCAGGGTCGACTAAATTATGAGGAAAGAAAAGCCAAATGATGCGGCTTAATATAGCACATTTTCCTATAGTAGTACTTCTTTATTTTATGATTTGTACACTTGCTAACACTGTCTGGGCACAGGTTGCACCACTTTAGTGCCAGTTTAACACCCAAACAAGAAAATAGGCAAAACAAAGGTGACCAGTCAACCTATGCAAAGGGCCTTTCACAGCACGACTACAAGTGTTGCTGTGTGTTTAGTAGCTTTTGAGCAATTTGAACTAGAAACAACTTTTTTGATAAAATCTGCAGATTATGCAGTAGGTGATGGATTATGTGGGAGATATTGCAGGTCCATAATTATGTGAAAAACGCAGCAGCCGCACTATCGTAAAGTTAAAGCTTGTGATCCACTCAGAGCTTTGACACCACTGGCTCAATGGCCTCAGCTGTCTGGAAACACACTACACATAGGTGTCTGAGCTCAGAATCAGAAACTACATTTCCCATGAGGCCAGAGCATTCTCATGATGGTTGTCAATGTTGGTTGCTATCATTTATCAATGCATGTATGTACTCATGTATGTATGCATAAGTGTATGTATGTATTTTTGTATGTGCGTATATATATATACGCTATATATATATACACACACATCTATATATATATTTAAGTGGTATTTGTGGAGTACAAACTGAGTCTAAAAACAGTGGCGTGCTATACATTGTCATGAAAGCATCAATTTTGAGTTTCCTTGTGGTCCAGAGCATCCTAGATCAGCAATTGAGATGATTTGGTGCTGGAGCCTCAATCTTATCTGACATTTTCTAAAAAATAATAATAATAATCTGAGGATTGTTTTTTCTTTGTGCAAATGGAAGGTGAAGCCAGATGCAGAGAACTATTGCAAGGCAGGAAGTCATCTTTTGAAAATGAAATTGAGTTGGTCTTGGGCACAATTACAGAGAATTCCTTGTCTGAATATAAACTCTGCATGTCTGTTCCCCACTTGGATTTTAAAGCTAAATGAGGACCACAGGGCATCTTCATCACATTTAGAGACTGGTGATGTCTCGTGAAGCACATCTTTGTACCTAAGGTGGCGGTATCCACTTAGGGAAGTGATTGACGTGTGAATCCTCACACAGGTTAGTTTATAGTACAGGTTATGAAGCTACCTGAAGTTACACCAGAACCAACGAGCATGTGTTTGTACCTAAGATTGCGGTACACGCTTAGGGAAGTGATTGACGTGTGTGAATCCTCACAAAGGTTAGTTTAAAGTACAGGCCATGAAGCTACCTGAAGGTACACCAGAACCATAGAGCATGTGTTTGTACCTAAGATTGCGGTACACGCTTAGGGAAGTGATTGACGTGTGTGAATCCTCACACAGGTTCGTTTATAG
Organism: Pleurodeles waltl; assembly: GCF_031143425.1. Lineage (NCBI taxonomy): Eukaryota > Metazoa > Chordata > Amphibia > Caudata > Salamandridae > Pleurodeles > Pleurodeles waltl. The sequence goes on along the minus strand of NC_090450.1, from coordinate 1,007,498,388 downwards.
TACAGGTTATGAAGCTACCTGAAGGTACACCAGAGCCATAGAGCATGTGTTTGTACCTAAGATTGCGGTACACGCTTAGGGAAGTGATTGACGTGTGTGAATCCTCACAAAGGTTAGTTTAAAGTACAGGCCATGAAGCTGCCTGAAGGTACACCAGAGCCATAGAGCATGTGTTTGTACCTAAGATTGCGGTACACGCTTAGGGAAGTGATTGACGTGTGAATCCTCACACAGGTTAGTTTATAGTACAGGTTATGAAGCTGCCTGAAGGTACACCAGAGCCATAGAGCATGTGTTTGTACCTAAGATTGCGGTACACGCTTAGGGAAGTGATTGACGTGTGAATCCTCACACAGGTTAGTTTAGAGTACAGGTTATGAAGCTACCTGAAGGTACACCAGAACCATAGAGCATGTGTTTGTACCTAAGATTGTGGTACACGCTTAGGGAAGTGATTGACCAGTGTGAATCCTCACACAGGTTCGTTTATAGTACAGGTTATGAAGCTACCTGAAGGTGCACCAGAACCATAGAGCATGTGTTTGTACCTAAGATTGCGGTACACGCTTAGGGAAGTGATTGACGTGTGTGAATCCTCACACAGGTTTGTTTATAGTACAGGTTATGAAGCTGCCTGAAGGTGCACCAGAGCCATAGAGCATGTGTTTGTTCCTAAGATTGCGGTACACGCTTAGGGAAGTGATTGACGTGTGAATCCTCACAAAGGTTCGTTTATAGTACAGGTTATGAAGCTACCTGAAGGTACACCAGAACCATAGAGCATGTGTTTGTACCTAAGATTGCGGTACACGCTTAGGGAAGTGATTGACATGTGAATCCTCACACAGGTTCGTTTATAGTACAGGTTATGAAGCTGCCTGAAGCTGCACCAGAACCATAGAGCATGTGTTTGTACCTAAGATTGCGGTACACGCGTAGGGAAGTGATTGACGTGTGTGAATCCTCACACAGGTTAGTTTAAAGTACAGGCCATGAAGCTACCTGAAGGTACACCAGAACCATAGAGCATGTGTTTGTACCTAAGATTGCGGTACACGCTTAGGGAAGTGATTGACGTGTGAATCCTCACACAGGTTAGTTTATAGTACAGGTTATGAAGCTACCTGAAGGTACACCAGAGCCATAGAGCATGTGTTTGTACCTAAGATTGCGGTACACGCTTAGGGAAGTGATTGACGTGTGTGAATCCTCACACAGGTTAGTTTAAAGTAGAGGCCATGAAGCTACCTGAAGGTACACCAGAACCATAGAGCCTGTGTTTGTACCTAAGATTGTGGTACACGCTTAGGGAAGTGATTGACGTGTGTGAATCCTCACACAGGTTAGTTTATAGTACAGGTTATGAAGCTACCTGAAGGTACACCAGAACCATAGAGCATGTGTTTGTACCTAAGATTGCCGTACACGCTTAGGGAAGTGATTGACGTGTGTGAATCCTCACACAGGTTAGTTTATAGTACAGGTTATGAAGCTACCTGAAGGTACACCAAAGCCATAGAGCATGTGTTTGTACCTAAGATTGCCGTACACGCTTAGGGAAGTGATTGACCAGTGTGAATCCTCACACAGGTTAGTTTATAGTACAGGTTATGAAGCTACCTGAAGGTACACCAGAACCATAGAGCATGTGTTTGTACCTAAGATTGTGGTACACGCTTAGGGAAGTGATTGACGTGTGTGAATCCTCACAAAGGTTAGTTTAAAGTACAGGCCATGAAGCTGCCTGAAGGTACACCAGAGCCATAGAGCATGTGTTTGTACCTAAGATTGCCGTACACGCTTAGGGAAGTGATTGACGTGTGTGAATCCTCACACAGGTTCGTTTATAGTACAGGTTATGAAGCTACCTGAAGGTACACCAGAACCATAGAGCATGTGTTTGTACCTAAGATTGCGGTACACGCTTAGGGAAGTGATTGACGTGTGAATCCTCACACAGGTTAGTTTATAGTACAGGTTATGAAGCTACCTGAAGGTACACCAGAACCATAGAGCATGTGTTTGTACCTAAGATTGCGGTACACGCTTAGGGAAGTGATTGACGTGTGAATCCTCACACAGGTTAGTTTATAGTACAGGTTATGAAGCTGCCTGAAGGTACACCAGAGCCATAGAGCATGTGTTTGTACCTAAGATTGCGGTACACGCTTAGGGAAGTGATTGACGTGTGAATCCTCACACAGGTTAGTTTATAGTACAGGTTATGAAGCTACCTGAAGGTACACCAGAACCATAGAGCATGTGTTTGTACCTAAGATTGCGGTACACGCTTAGGGAAGTGATTGACGTGTGTGAATCCTCACACAGGTTAGTTTATAGTACAGGTTATGAAGCTACCTGAAGGTACACCAGAACCATAGAGCATGTGTTTGTACCTAAGATTGTGGTACACGCTTAGGGAAGTGATTGACGTGTGAATCCTCACAAAGGTTAGTTTAAAGTACAGGCCATGAAGCTACCTGAAGGTACACCAGAACCATAGAGCATGTGTTTGTACCTAAGATTGCGGTACACGCTTAGGGAAGTGATTGACGTGTGAATCCTCACAAAGGTTAGTTTATAGTACAGGTTATGAAGCTGCCTGAAGGTACACCAGAGCCATAGAGCATGTGTTTGTACCTAAGATTGCGGTACACGCTTAGGGAAGTGATTGACGTGTGTGAATCCTCACAAAGGTTAGTTTAAAGTACAGGCCATGAAGCTACCTGAAGGTACACCAGAGCCATAGAGCATGTGTTTGTACCTAAGATTGTGGTACACGCTTAGGGAAGTGATTGACGTGTGTGAATCCTCACAAAGGTTCGTTTATAGTACAGGTTATGAAGCTACCTGAAGGTACACCAGAACCATAGAGCATGTGTTTGTACCTAAGATTGTGGTACACGCTTAGGGAAGTGATTGACGTGTGAATCCTCACACAGATTCGTTTATAGTACAGGTTATGAAGCTACCTGAAGGTACACCAGAACCATAGAGCATGTGTTTGTACCTAAGATTGCGGTACATGCTTAGGGAAGTGATTGACGTGTGTGAATCCTCACAAAGGTTCGTTTATAGTACAGGTTATGAAGCTACCTGAAGGTACACCAGAACTATAGAGCATGTGTTTGTACGTAAGATTGTGGTACACGCTTAGGGAAGTGATTGACGTGTGAATCCTCACACAGGTTAGTTTATAGTACAGGTTATGAAGCTACCTGAAGGTACACCAGAACCATAGAGCATGTGTTTGTACCTAAGATTGCGGTACACGCTTAGGGAAGTGATTGACGTGTGAATCCTCACACAGGTTAGTTTATAGTACAGGTTATGAAGCTACCTGAAGGTACACCAGAACCGTAGAGCATGTGTTTGTACCTAAGATTGCGGTACACGCTTAGGGAAGTGATTGACGTGTGAATCCTCACACAGGTTAGTTTATAGTACAGGTTATGAAGCTACCTGAAGGTACACCAGAGCCGTAGAGCATGTGTTTGTACCTAAGATTGTGGTACACGCTTAGGGAAGTGATTGACCAGTGTGAATCCTCACACAGGTTAGTTTATAGTACAGGTTATGAAGCTACCTGAAGGTACACCAGAGCCGTAGAGCATGTGTTTGTACCTAAGATTGCGGTACACGCTTAGGGAAGTGATTGACGTGTGTGAATCCTCACACAGGTTAGTTTATAGTACAGGTTATGAAGCTACCTGAAGGTACACCAGAGCCATAGAGCATGTGTTTGTACCTAAGATTGCGGTACACGCTTAGGGAAGTGATTGACGTGTGTGAATCCTCACAAAGGTTAGTTTAAAGTACAGGCCATGAAGCTACCTGAAGGTGCACCAGAACCATAGAGCATGTGTTTGTACCTAAGATTGCGGTACACGCTTAGGGAAGTGATTGACGTGTGAATCCTCACACAGGTTCGTTTATAGTACAGGTTATGAAGCTACCTGAAGGTACACCAGAGCCATAGAGCATGTGTTTGTACCTAAGATTGCGGTACACGCTTAGGGAAGTGATTGACGTGTGTGAATCCTCACAAAGGTTAGTTTATAGTACAGGTTAGGAAGCTGCCTGAAGGTACACCAGAGCCATAGAGCATGTGTTTGTACCTAAGATTGTGGTACACGCTTAGGGAAGTGATTGACGTGTGTGAATCCTCACAAAGGTTAGTTTAAAGTACAGGCCATGAAGCTACCTGAAGGTACACCAGAACCATAGAGCATGTGTTTGTACCTAAGATTGCCGTACACGCTTAGGGAAGTGATTGACGTGTGTGAATCCTCACAAAGGTTAGTTTATAGTACAGGTTATGAAGCTACCTGAAGGTACACCAGAACCATAGAGCATGTGTTTGTACCTAAGATTGTGGTACACGCTTAGGGAAGTGATTGACGTGTGAATCCTCACAAAGGTTCGTTTATGGTACAGGTTATGAAGCTGCCTGAATGAACACCAGAGCCACAGAGGATGTGCCCCAGAACCCATGGCATGATGACACTACCACAGAAGGGAGAGAGTTTATGGAAACACAAGTTATATTAATCTCACAGATACTGGGCCAGTCCTTTGTCCTCGTGGAGCAGAGCATCAGCTTGGCAAGACCCAGATGTGTATCCCCGCATCATCTCTACAGGGCATAAAAGCGCTCCCTGTACCATCTCAGCAGGGCAGCAAGGAGGAAAGGTACATGGAGAGCTCATGTGCCACCAGGATATGTGGAGATAGGTGGAGCCTTCTACAGTGTGCACAGCCACTAGTCCCCTCAGGAGGGATGTATCCACAAGGCAGTGGTGCACTTGTGTAACGCACAAGTGCAGATGCACCAGGCCCTTACCAGGGGTCCCCCCTCACCGGCAGGGGAAGTGAAGGACCCCAAATTTGGGGTTCTGACACCACCAAAGTCAGCTTACTCATCCCCTCTAAGAGCCAAGTGCAAGCAGCAGAACCAACCTGTGCTCGCCCTCCTCTCCACCACCCACCTTCATGTGCTGTTACTGATGTCTGTATATTTACAGCTTGTTCTCGCCCTCTGTTGCCTCTTTTCTGCACCCCTTATCCGTATACATGATACATCATGAACCCTCTTCGGTTTTCTGCGAACTTGAAATGCATGTAACCCCAGGCCCCTTCTCCACACAGTAAGGCACAGTCTGTGCCATCACTTGTTGACTGTAGTGGTATTTCCATTCTCTTGACGTTATGCTCAGATCCATAGTGTACGTTCATGCTTAAAGAGATATGATTATCTTTTAGAAGGTGGTATTTTGGGAGTGGCAGTTTCACTTTCTTGAAGGTATGTTCAGCGCTGGGGTGTATGTTTATGCTCACAGAGGAATGATTATATTCTGGAAGGTGGTATTTTGTGAGTGGCATTTTCACTTAATAGAAGGTATCCTCGGCGCTTGGGTGTTTGATGAGGCTCTGAGAAGTATAGTTATATTTTTGAAGGTGGTATCTTGGGAGTCGTATTTTCACATATTAGAAAGTATCCTCAGCGCTCTGGTGTATATTGAGGCTTTGAGAAGTATGATTACATTCTGGTATTTTGTGAGTGGTAATTTCACTTACTAGAAGGTATGCTCATATCTGGAGTGTATATCCATGCTCACAGAGATGGTATTTTGCAACGTGGTATTTTCACAAGGTATCCTCAGCACTGTTGTGTATGGTGAGGCTCTAAGAGGTATGGATATATTCTGGTAGGGAGTATTTTGGGAGCGGTATTTTCACTTAGTGGAAGGTATGTTCAGTGCAGTTGTGTGTGTTTATGCTCTGAGAGGTATGATGACATTTTGTGGATGGTAATTTCACTTACTAGAAGGTATGCTCATATCTGCAGTGTATATCCATGCTCACAGGGATGGTATTTTGCACGTGGTATTTTCACTTATTTGAAGGTATCCTCAGCACTGTCGTGTATGGTGAGGCTCTAAGAGGTATGGTTATATTCTGGTAGGAAGTATTTTGGGAGTGGTATCTTCACTTATTGGAAGGTATGTTCAGTGCTGTTGTGTATGTTTATGCTCTGAGAGGTATGATTACATTTTGTGGATGGTAATTTCACTTACTAGAAGGTATGTTCAGTGCTGTCATGTAAGTTCATGCTCTAAGAGGTATGAATATATTTTGAATGGCTTGTTCATCATGTCAAGTGTTATGCTGTCTTCAAAGAGGTATGGTCACATCCGGCCACACCTTAGGTGTCCATGCTTTGGGAGGTGTGATCAGATCTTGAATGGCGGGGGAAGTCAAATATTGGGTCATTTTATGCAGAAAGTTCACATTTTGGGAGGAATGTTTTCACATTGAGGGGTATGTTCAGATCTTAGGAGGCTGGGAGTCATGCCCCGGGAGATATAATCTCATCTTGGCGAACATCACTTCTTGGGTAGAAGATTGACATGATAGAGGCATTCTCACGTTTTAGGAGGTGTGTGCCATGCTGGAGTCATGCCCTGGTAGATATAATCTGTGATTGATGAGCATCTCGTCTTGGGCATTGTTGACATGATGCATACATTCTCACATCTTAGGAGGTGTGTGCCATGCTGGAGTCATGTCCTGGTAGATATAATCTGTGATTGATGAGCATCTCGTCTTGGGCATTGTTGACATGATGCATACATTCTCACATCTTAGGAGGTGTGTGCCATGCTGGGAGTCATGCCCTGGGAGGTATAATCTCATTTTGGGGAGCATCACGTCTTGGGCATTGTTGACATGATGGAGGCTTTCTCACATCTTAGAAGATGTGTCCCTTGCTGGGGGCCGTGGCCTCTTCTGGGAACATTCACTTGGTTATTAAAGCAAACAGAGGACGAGGGAGTGGGCATTCTTCTAGACAAAGTAAACGTGGGGGCACCGTGTGTACCGGCCACACGTGACCTCCGACCAGTGCCAAGCTGTGAAAGGTCAGTATTTCAAGGAGGGTCGAGGGCGCATGTGTAACATAGCATCTGGTGGCCATGTCTGCAAGCCCCCCTTCTTCCCTCCCTGCGTCTTCACTCTTCTCTTACCTGGCCAGCGGCCTCCCTGTCCAGGCCCATAGTCTGGAAACAAAGGAGTGATGTGAAAGGCGCAGACACAACAGAGAGTCCTGGTGTGAAAGGAGTGAGAGATGTGAAGACCCTTGTGACTGAAAATCCCATCCTCTGCCGAGTCAAATGATTTCTCCAGCTTTTGAAAGTTAAAAGGATAACAGGCTTGCATACTTATATGAGAGATTAACTTTTTTAGATAAATGAATAAAAGATGATGCTTCACTAGTTTTCTACGCATCTTCCCAATTAATCATTTATTCTGCCTGGTCAGGGCGGGAGCATGTGGCAGGAGCAATGACTGGGGCCCATGTGCGCGGCACCATGAACATGTGAACACTTACATGGTACAGCTAATCACTTCCCTTATGGAGCTGTACTGTCCATAGTGCAAACATTTATCTCGGAAGACAGCACAGCTCGGAAACAGTGAGCACTGGTCGCCTCTCTCTGTTGTTGAGCTGTGGTGCCTGTGTAAACCAGGAGCACAACTGCGCACTGCACAAGCACACATGTTCATGATATGTTCCATGGGATCTGTCAGTGCTGCACATGCGTCCTCCTCTCGTCATCCCATACATCCATGCCGGGTGCATGGGCACATGCATGCGTGTGTCCAAAATCTTACATAAGATGCTCAGTCTGGGTCTCATGTCAATAAACCTTGCACCTTTGTGAGTGTTCTGGGTGCAAACCTGCCTTGGCCACCTCAACACTGATTCTCCACAAATGGAGACTGTTTAAGGTGGCTTCTGACCATGGTGCTGGTCTCACTCAATGATGCATCATCAGTGAGCAGGTCAGGGCTGTTCACATTGTCTCACAGTCCCGGTCAGGGACATGATGTCCTGTCGACTTGTGCTCAATGGGTCAATCTATTTGTCGGGCCCGATTCTCAAAGGTAAACTTAGGCCTGAAGTGTAAATTTAGACCTGAGTCTAACTTTATACCTGAAGTCTAAGTTTAGGCCTGAAGTCTAAGGGCCTGATTTAGAGCTTGGTGGAGGGGGTTACTCCATCACAGATGTGCAGATATCCCATCCACAGTATTACGATACCATAATAGCCTTTGGAGTTGGAATATAGTGAACAGAATATCCATCATGTTTGTGGTGGAGTAACCCATCTGTCAAACTATAAATCAGGGCCTAAGTTTAGCCCTGAAGTCTAAGTTCACACTTCAGGTCTAAACTTAGACTTCAGGCCTAAACATAGACTTCAGGCCTGAACATAGACTTCAGGCCTAAACATAGACTCCAGGTCTAAACATAGACTTCAGGCCTGAACATAGACTTCAGGCCTAAACATAGACTCCAGGTCTAAACATAGACTTCAGGCCTGAACATAGACTTCAGGCCTAAACATAGACTTCAGGCCTAAACATAGACTTCAGGTCTAAAGTTAGACTTTAGGTCTAAACTTAGTCTTCGGGTCTAAGTTTACCTTTGTGAATCAGGCCCTTAATTATTTTCTTTTGGTGTCTTCCAGCATTTTATCAAGGTCTCAGTTCCTGGCATCTGTCCATGTTTTGCTCTTATAGGGCATCAAGGACCCTCTGGCTGGACGGAGAGCTTGAACCTCTCTCTGTGTCCTGGTGTGATGCTTGTTTGTGGTCGATACGGTGTCTTGAACAGACTGGAGGCAGGTACTGAAATCACTGCCATGTATATGAAGTCTAGGAGGTGCTCATATTAATGTTTTTAGCCATAAAAACTGGGATATGTTCTGCAGTGGATGACATTTTTTAAGGATTTTGGTTTGGTGTTTTCATACTCTGTCCTACATGAGTTGTAGGTGAGGTCTCGACACACCTATCTACAATACACTAATGGGCTGCGGTTGAGATAAGGGATGCACAGATCATCGGCGTGACACAACAGCGTTCGGCCAACAAACACATTTGTCACAAATAAGTTGTTAGGAGTTAGATAAACCACATACTAACAAGAAAGGGTTTCACTCCTTTGAGTGACAATCTGCAGATGACAGAAAAACAATTTGCTACAATGAGAAAATGCATGGGTGATGCCACAGGGCCATCAGTGTATTGCCCATAAAAGGAGGTTTGAGGGGCCATTATATAATTGTCTTGTCGTAGGGTGGCACACTGCTATCCTGGGTGGTGATCACCAATGTTAGAAACCAAATTGGGATCAGCCGATGGGGTTATTAAAGGCCTAAAAGGGCTGAGGGTGATAATACACTTGGCTAATTACCCTGAATGGATTTTGATTATATCATGAGATATTTGTTCTGCTAATCCTTTTTGGAACAAACAGAGACTCAAAACCTACTTCACCTGCAGCTACTGAAGGGTGATCTTATGCTTTTAGTGGTCAATAGCGGAAGATATATGTGAAGATCAGAACCTTGGAGTGGAGGAGCACTGTCCATCTAGATTACCCTTAGAATACCTTTAATTGCTAGCATTATTTTCAAGTTCGCTCTTGCCTTCTCTAAATCTGTAGATAAAAGAATGGTCTTGGTGTGGTAATTGGTGCTGACATCTATCTGGACCAGCAAAGAGCATCCATGTCGTGTTGACTGAGCAGAAATCAACTCTCAGGTTAGCTCATGGTTTAGGACCTGGTTGTTCTGTCACATATTCCAGCAGGCCCAGTTCTTTGACAGAGTTGGCAAGATTTGCCCAGGTCTTCAACCACCCCCCTGAAAACAGGGAACCAGACCTTTCCCCTTAGCCTGGCCTCCATCGTCAACATGCCTTGATGCCCTTGATGTGGCTGAGTGACTTGGTGCTCTGCATGTTGTACCATAGTTCTCTCGAAGGTGACAGCCCAGTGCACTGGTTCTATGCTGAATCTGGCATTGATTCGAGTGTTCACAAACTTTGACCTGGCCCTTACGTGTGGGATCTGGCTTTGGTCAATTACACCCACTGGTGCAGCAGTGTGCATTATTGCAGTAAGGCCGAGGTCCTAAGTCTTAACCGTGCACTGTGCTTGCGAGAATTCAGAACCTTGGACGCCTGCATCCTCAACTTCTCATGGAAAACAAAATGCTAACCTGAGAGCCCAACTTCCTACAGAAACGAACCTAACTCGAGTGCCCAACTTCCTACAGAAAACATACCCCTTTGCGTTCACATTGGCTTGTACTTGCATGATAAGGTTGTTTTTGCTTTAACTATCATTTCTATTTTTGCTTAATATGTGCCAAACCTCATGGAGTAGAAGCATTCCAAGAATATACTCTGCTTTTCTCCTCCATCTACACACTGCAACCCCACACCTGATCAATTCTGACCTGTAGAAATGAAAGGGGGTCTCCCTGTGCTGAAAGAGCTAATAACGAGCCATGCTGGTTGAATGGAAACAGGATACTATGTCAGGACCAGAGGCACCGATTATCCTTTCTCTATCTTTACTACTCCAAAATAGCAGCCAATCAAAAAATAATAAACATATTACCAGACCACATTTCCCATGAGGCTTTGAACCACACCTCCATGATCTTCCATCAATAGTAGAGAGGTATAACCTACAAAATAGTGAAACACCATCTTGACTGCCTCTTTCTTTGGAGTGAACAGTTCAATGTAAACAGGAACCACTAGAATTTATCCATAAGAACAAAAATCCATGAGATAGAAAACTTCAATAGTCAGCCAACACTGGTCTCCAAGGAAGCTGGCACTCCAAACACCTCATCCTTGTTTCTGATCCGCACCTGGGATGAAGCAAACATAGTACATTAGCACCAATCTCCCATATGTGTATAAGGGCGGTATATAGATGTAGCAATCATCAACTTTATAAGTATATCAGATCATCAATTGTTACTTTAATAGATTCATAGTCCAAATGGGTGGGATAACCTTCGCCTCCGTGTCCTTAATAGAATCTAACATTCTTGTTGCATATGCTGGAAAATGACTTATTCTATGTCAGAACCGGAGGCTCCGATTAGGCGGGTTCAAAGCTGACCAACCACAACAGAAGAAGCACGCACAGTAGGATTATAATAGAAAGATTCAAATGTATAATCATTTGACCAATCAGCTGCTCGTAAAATATCTTCTAATCTAGACCCAAGAAGGAACGCCTTGAAAGCCATCGCCCCCCCTAGCAGAATGTGCCCCATACCTAGACACATCGATGCCCGCTTGTGCCATCGAACCCACCTAGCTAAGGTCAAGGTAGATACTGGTTTAAATGGTTTCTGAATTGCTAATAAAAGAGGAGCTAATGGGTCAGTCCTACAAGACCAGGTGCGTTCTTCATATACCTTCAGTCATTAGACAGCACACAACCGAGCATTCTGCGGAAAAGCAGGATATTCGAAGGATCGAGACATAGTTTTAGTCCGTTTTGAAATAACAAAGGAAACTCCATCTGGAGAAAACAAGCCGGCTGCTGCTTTTATACAAGAAGTTTGGGTCAGCAGGTTGAAGAAGCAGAAGACTGTGGTTTCTACACAACTTCTGGATAGATGAGGTTTCGTAGAATCGTTGCCACCTTCACAACCACTGAATGTATACTTCATAGATTCTTTGCATAATGTTTGCCCACATCCCCCAGATGGAAGTTTCATGGAGTCTTTGCATAATGTTTGCCTACATCCCCCAGATGGAAGTTTCATGGAGTCTTTGCATAATGTTTGCCTACATCCCCCAGATGGAAGTTTCATGGAGTCTTTGCAGAATGCTTGCCTTCCCCTGGCGCAAGGATGCCCAGGTTGGCAAATGAATACTTTATGGGGCCTTGCGGCTCTGGGGTAGGTATGTCGCGCTCCCCTGGGTGGGAGCTCTCAGAGGATGAAGCTGCGTCTCTTGCACTTAACTTACACTAAACTTATAGATCATGGCAATGTCTTCTTGGTAAGTGCTCAGCATTTCTACATGTGCTTAACTTTGGAAACGTCTTGTATCTGCACAAGCCTAATGAGGTGTGCACGTGCATGCGTCATTACGCAAGCGCATGCGTGCTTCCACAATAACACGACTACCTGTTTGTTTAAATTTACCAATCCGAAATGCATTGGTAAATACATTTTGAAAAAGTAGCGTGAATGCGCTTTTTTAAGTATAAGATTGCGGAGTTGGACATGCGGGCAACACAGGAGCAATTGGGGGTGAGAAGCAAAGGGGAGTAACCAGGGTAGGGAAAGCAGCACACGAGAGAGTATCACAAGAGAGTGTGGGAGGGGACACAACCGAGCAACACAGAGGACGTGGGTGAAAGAGAGAAACATGGAGCGCTTGGGGAAGGGAAGCCTATGAATGAGAGAGAACACAGAGCGCGGAGGGGGGTTCTTAGGGGTGGAGGTAACTTGGAGAAGCAGACAAGTGAGAAAACTGTAAAATACGTGGACTCTCATGGAATGCTTAAGCAAAAACAAAACATATTTCAGCTACTTTATATAGCGCTTACTAACCCCGAGGAGGCTTTGAAACGCTTCACGTTGAGTAGCCCACTACCCGGAAGCCCAAACGTAGCATTGGTTATTGGGTGTGTCTTGCGAAACCACTCCATACACAAGTTTCTTTTTGCGGTACATTAGTGACTTAGGTGAGAGAAACAAATGTTTTTTTTTAAGAAAGCTTGAAGACAGGCGGGCTTGAAACTTAAGAGTAGTTTATATATAGAAGAGGCGTATATGGTGAACAGAGGTGCATCAAAATAAAGCAGGGAATAGTCATTCAAGCTCATGCAGGATTTTCAGGAGTATAGTAGGTAGGTTTCTTTCGACAGCTTGCAATCTGTGGATGTAAAACTGTGTAAAGAAACTGGTTTACATTCTGCTGTAAAGGAAAAATGGCTTTTTAAAGATGTGGCAAATACTCACCTCAGTGCAAAAAGCAAGCCCAAAGCTTGTTGAGACCCTGTTACTGGCAACCGAGAAGAAATCCAACATTCAACATCCAATACTCATAATTAGTTCCTTAAAAGTGAGCAGTGGAAGGACACAAAAAAAGAGACAATGCTCCAGGGGAGGAACAATCCAAGATGGACAAGGCAAGTGGTCCAAAAAGAACCATGGGAATGAGAATAGGGTGACCTCTTGGCATAGAGGTAAATTCAGGACACTGAGTATAAAAATTCGTGACAAACGGTCAAAATTCATTACAAAGGGTCAAAAGTCAGGACAAAAATTCAGGACAAAAGGTCAGTTTTACGGACGCATCTGATGAGGGCACATAATATTATAGAAGTTAGTAAATAGACGCCCTGTCACTCTCACTTGTCGGCTTCTTATTTGTGTCCTAGCTTGTCAATCTTGCGTTTGTCCCTCCCATGGAGCATAGCCTCTCTATCACCTCTTTTGATTGGCTGGGTTCTATGCTTACACTGCTTGCTTTTCAAGCAGTACTTTTTAATTTTGGGTGAAGCACTCCATGGCACTGCATGTGTTTTCAAGCTGTCTACCACGTGTACTTCTCTCCCCATGCACTCAGTGTTGCTGTCTGTCATATGTGTGCTTCACCCCCCATGTTGCGCTCACCCTTCTGTACTTCCTCACTCCTTTCTTACCTGTGTGCCTCTCCCCCCGCCTGCTGCAGATTGTTCTCCAGCCTGTTGCTTCTCCTCCCGACCCTTTGTCTTGCTTCCACCGCTAGTGCCCTCCTTCTCTCTCACTCGTTGCTGTTCCCCCTCGCCGTCTATTGCTTCCTCCCACTCACGCCCTCCTCTCTCTCCCGCTGCTTTCCCTCTCCGCCGCCCTCCATGCTGTTTACTCCAACCCGCCCACGCCCCTGTGTTGCTTCCCCCCACTCCAGCCCTTTACGTGAAAAAAAACACTTTTGTGCTGCTTTTATTCATTTATTTACTGATCAAAATCAGTAAATATAAAAAACACTTGTGTTATTTTGTAGCCATGCATGCGTGGTACACGCGTCTCAAAGTGACGTGACCGCTATGTCACAGCTCCTTTTTTTTTTGTTTTTACTTTGTTTTATCCATGTTTCACAGCACTGGGGATTCTGTGCAACAAAACTGAAAACCATTAGCAAAGTCAGTAGGTCCCAAAGAAACCTATTGGCTTTGCCAATGCATGTTTGTGTCAGTCATGTTTCGCTCATTTTACTTTGTACATCTCTCTGATCAAAGGTTCAAGCATGCTCTATAAAAGAGAGAGAGAGAGAAGCTCTGTCTGGGCCTTGGTTGCACCTCTTCAGTACCAGTTTAATGCCCAAATATAGTATTAAGCAACAGAAAGGTGGCCAGTCCAGCTTTGGAAATGGCCTTGCACTGCACAGCAACACGTGTCCATGTAGTTTTAGTAACTTTTGAACCATTTCAGCTAGAAACAACTTTTTTGTTAAAATCTGCAGATTATGTGCAGATGATGGCAAATGCCGCAAACCTCTAATTATGCGAAAATGACTGTACAATCGCATACTCACAGTGGCCCGGATCATGCCTAGGGGAGACCCTCTGTAGTCCCTTGAGTGGGAGACGGAGCCACGGGAATAGGCTTTTGAATCCCCAAAACTGGGAACTTTCACAAAAATAAAAGAAGGACTGCAATTGTTATCATCTGAGCCTCACGGAATGAAAGACCTTATCAACCTAGAATCACAAAAGAGGCGCTAAGAAAATTAATAAAATCCAATTTTTTCAACCCAGTAAGATACATTTCTTGTAATAGCTGCTAACTAGCCCTGCTGTGTAACACACAAAACCACACCTCTCTTTGTTTTCAGTCGACTCTCTCCTAAAACCGTGGCACGAGTAAACATTTGCGGGGCAGCTGGTGAAAATCCGGAACTGTCCCGGCAAATCCGGGACGCCTGGTCACCCTATGGGGCAGCACACAGTCTGCGGAGGGGTGTTCTCTCTTGATACCTAATCAGGACTTGACTCGATGGGGAGTACCTGAGCCGTGACGTCACTGTAGCGTCATCACATGGGGAGCGGAGGGATACAGGCAGTGACGTCACACTTGAACCTGAGGACAGAGCCAAGGACGGGTCAGCGCAGAACTTGTTGGATAACTTCCGACTGAAACGGGAGTCTCTGTGTGTGTGTTTGTGTCCGCGCAGGATGCTCGCCTTACAGGAGTGTCCTGTGAAGAGCGGGTAGAAGACGCTGTCTAGGAGCTTTGTTGCGTCACCGTCAGACCCCCACTGGCTGCAGGACAGGAGGAGCTGCAGCTCCTGAAACAATGCCCCTGCCCTCTTTTAGGGCAGGTTTACATTTGAAAGGCCTCCTGTCCAGCAGGGCAGGGGCACCCCGTTTGTTCCAGCAGCCCCCCTTCAGCTCCGAACAGAGGCAGGGAGGCGGGATCAGATGCAGGCTTGGCTGTGAAACCTCAGGAGCTGGTGAGGACCCGGGGAGGCCCGACCCTCCCTGCCCCTTCTAAGCCCGACCACCGGGGCCCAGACGGACAGGCCATAAACTTTACAAGCGGCCACGAGTCCTGGGCTCTTCTCGCACAATGAAAGGGATCTAAAGCCCCCCCGTGGGATATCTGATGAAAGCAGAACTTGTCCACATCCCAGGAACAGTAGGTGACCATCTGAGGAAATGTCACTGAGAAAGGTGAACTCTGGTGGGCGAACCACAGACACCGAAACCCCTCTCTCTCCAGCCAAACTAGTCAGAGAAAGTCCAACCCCACTCACTGGTTCTCGAGCATTAGTGAATGCTTAAAGACCAAGGAACAGATTTAAGAAAAGTGACGCTGCACCGAGTACAGCTTTACCTGCACCCCTTAGCACACCCTTACCACCATCATATTAAAAATACAGCGCACCCTGGCACAGGGTAGGGGGCAATGTGTAATTTTTATGACGCTCTTGATGTGCTCCGCAGGAGTAGCACCACAATATTGAAGCCTCTCCTGCAGAGCACATAGGGGTCCATTCTCAAGAATGGAAGCCCCTTTTAACGCCTGCTCCCCCTGGTTCTGGTGAACATACTTGAGTGACAGGAAGATTCATAGCAGTTCTGGACAGTGCCACAACTAGTGGAGGTGAGTTAAGGAGTCCCAGTCCTCCAGAATCCGATGGCGAGGGGGTAACCACAGGTATGCTCAGGTAGCCAAGGTAACAACAGAAAGCAAGTTCTTCGAACTGGAGGACATAGCTGTTTCATCTGGCACAGAGGCGCACATCCCAAGTGGAACTTCCCTTACATGCAGCATTGTCTAAGAAGATGGGAACGCTATGTTAGGGAGAAACCAGTGGAGTTACCCAAAGCCAACATATGCCCACTACTGCAGAAGGGCACATTAGGGACCATCTATGTGCCATGGGTTCAGATGGATAAAGAAGGGCGAAGGACCAAGTTGCCACCATTGTTGGATGGGGAAATTGATCTCATGTTTTGAGAAGAATACAGCAGGAACAAATCTAGCAATAGGCAAAGTCAAAAGTTGGCTAACACTGTGTTTACTCAAGCCCACATCCCAGCAATCACACTGACAAACGCCAAACATGACAGGACCACATTCAATTTTTACAGGCACCAAATATAGATGGCCCTGGGGGAAATGTTCCCTGACTACCCAGATATAAAAGGGCTAATGGCAGAAACTATGAAACCTGGGGAGACCATAACCGATTTTCTAGATAGGATGAGAGAACGATGGGGACAAGAGACAGGATAGCCATGGACCGATAAGGGCCCCTAAGTTGCACTATTTTACAATATCTTCAAAAAGGGTCTACCCACCAAAGTACAAAGCGGATTGGACAGCATAGTGGGGCTAGATACCAAGCCCTGGCAGGAGATACAAGCTCACATATTACACTGTCACAAAAAGAAACAAGAAAAGGACAGGGAACAACAGGAGTACGCTCAGTGAGACACTGCTAAGTTGTTCCAACACAAATTGAAAAAGACCACCTATGGGGCCACATTGGCCGTAAGCGTGCAAATGCCACCAGTTCTGAAGGGAGTTCCATCGCAAAAAAACACACAGGGGTTTAAACTACTGTAGATGCAATAGCAGAGACCAGGGAGGTTGGCAGCAGCCAGACCTTATAGAATGTCACTATTGCCACAGAATGGTGCCACATGACCACC
This sequence comes from Pleurodeles waltl, assembly GCF_031143425.1. NCBI lineage: Eukaryota > Metazoa > Chordata > Amphibia > Caudata > Salamandridae > Pleurodeles > Pleurodeles waltl. Next base: position 1,007,481,354 of record NC_090450.1, on the reverse strand, counting down.
AGGTGCTGGCTAAAAGCATATCCTGAACAGAGGTCAATGAGCCACGGTCCGCAAAAATTGTATCCATAAAACCAAGCCCAGGGAAACCTGAATGCGCCTCATACTCAGCTGCAACAAAGTCAGTCCATTGCTGCACCACTGCAACAGGGGTCGGGTAGTTGGGACAACATGTGCCATCAGCTGCGACTAAGTCAGTCCACTGCTGCACCACTGCAACAGGGGTCAAGTAGTTGGGACAACAAGTGCCATCAGCTGCAACGAAGTCAGTCCACTGCTGCACCACTGCAACAGGGGTCAAGTAGCTGGGACAACACGTGCCATCAGCTGCGACGAAGTCAGTCCACTGCTGCACCACTGTAACAGGGGTCGGGTAGTTGGGACAACACGTGCCATCAGCTGCGACGAAGTCAGTCCACTGCTGCACCACTGTAACAGGGGTCAAGTAGCTGGGACAACACGTGCCATCAGCTGCGACGAAGTCAGTCCACTGCTGCACCACTGCAACAGGGGTCGGGTAGCTGGGGCAACACGTGCCATCAGCTGCGACGAAGTCAGTCTACTGCTGCACCACTGCAACAGGGGTCGGGTAGTTGGGACAACACGTGCCATCAGCTGCGACGAAGTCAGTCCACTGCTGCACCACTGCAACAGGGGTCAAGTAGTTGGGACAACACGTGCCATCAGCTGCGACGAAGTCAGTCCACTGCTGCACCACTGCAACAGGGGTCAAGTAGCTGGGACAACACGTGCCATCAGCTGCGACGAAGTCAGTCCACTGCTGCACCACTGCAACAGGGGTCGGGTAGCTGGGACAACACGTACCATCAGCTGCGACGAAGTCAGTCTACTGCTGCACCACTGCAACAGGGGTCGGGTAGTTGGGACAACACGTGCCATCAGCTGCGACGAAGTCAGTCTACTGCTGCACCACTGCAACAGGGGTCGGGTAGTTGGGACAACACGTGCCATCAGTTGCGACGAAGTCAGTCCACTGCTGCACCACTGCAACAGGGGTCAAGTAGCTGGGACAACACGTGCCATCAGCTGCGACGAAGTCAGTCCACTGCTGCACCACTGCAACTGGGGTCGGGTAGTTGGGACAACACGTGCCATCAGCTGCGACGAAGTCAGTCCACTGCTGCACCACTGTAACAGGGGTCAAGTAGCTGGGACAACACGTGCCATCAGCTGCGACGAAGTCAGTCCACTGCTGCACCACTGCAACAGGGGTCGGGTAGCTGGGACAACATGTGCCATCAGCTGCGACGAAGTCAGTCCACTGCTGCACCACTGCAACAGGGGTCAAGTAGCTGGGACAACACGTGCCATCCGCTGCGACGAAGTCAGTCCACTGCTGCACCACTGCAACAGGGGTCGGGTAGCTGGGACAACACGTGCCATCAGCTGCGACGAAGTCAGTCCACTGCTGCACCACTGCAACAGGGGTCAAGTAGCTGGGACAACACGTGCCATCAGCTGCGACAAAGTCAGTCCACTGCTGCACCCCTACAACAGGGGTCAAGTAGCTGGGACAACACGTGCCATCAGCTGCGACAAAGTCAGTCCACTGCTGCACCCCTACAACAGGGGTCGGGTAGCTCGGACAACACGTGCCATCAGCAATCACAGACAAGGAACCCAGCCCAACAAGGACCGAGGCCACAACCACGACAGAGAGGGATGTGAGAAAGTCATCTTCTTAGCATGGTCACTATATTTTCTCCTGACTGATACTGGCGGTTAGTGACTCTGTGCCCTGGGCTCTGCTGACCAGTCCCAGGGTTAGTGCTCTGACTAAAAAGGTATATGGTATTTATGTATAAATACAATTGTCAATGAAAGACCCTATAACTCCCTAGTACATAATAGGGCAGGGAAGATTCAAGCTACCTATACCTCCCTAGTATATAATAGGCCAGGGATGGTTAGAGTCCCAGTAGATTTCCTGCACTAGAATGTGCACTGCTGTGTTGCCTACTGTCAGTTTTAAAGGCAGCCCTGCTTTGCAGACTGTCTTTAAAAGTAAAATATATGCAAATTCGACTTTGGAATTAAAAGTACTTCAAAAGTGGTAATCAACCTTATTGTTACATATAAGCCATGCCTAATGTCTCCCATAGGAGCCCCAGGGGTGGAGTGCCATGGAACTATAAGCAGGGCTATTACAAAAGATGTTTTATATGCCCTGGTCCATTTAATTTTTCCCCACTGTAGATACTTAGTTCCACGGGCTAACATTGGAATATCTTTATTCAAGTATGAATATTGCAAGAGAGGGGCTAGAAATATCATTCAAGGACTCAAAAGATTGCTAATGATGAATGCAACATTTTGCCACTTCATCATAACTATTGCAGAAAATAAGTTATAAGCCTTTATTTTCTGTGAGCCAAAATTCATCCTTCTAGAAGCCTCTCCTGATTGGTCAACCTTAACAGGATTAGCCAAGCTGCTTTGATGAGGTGATAAGTGGACTCCAGTGAGCAGAGGTTATCTGGTGGGAAGAGCTCTACAGCTGCAGAGCACAGACCAGAGAGAGGGCTGGGTAAATCAATCTGTTCTTCAAAGAAGATAGGACAGAAAGGACTGCCAGCCAAGACCCTGTACCCTGTACCCACTAGGCATATGGCAGGCCTAGAAATGTAATTTGCAGATGGTCTTGAGAGGGAGTGTTAATGGAAATGAGCAACACCAATAGGTTGGTTTAGGCAGGTCTTACTCTGCTGGAGAGAAATCCACCATCTTGGATTTTTAATGTGCAGTGCTTTATAAAACAAGAACATGCCATACTTTGGAGGAAGCTGTCAGGCTTTTGGGTGGCACCCTGCATTTCATTGAATAGTGGTGCCCCTTTGCTTGTCCCCCAGACCATAGAACACATATAGGAGAGCTGCATAGCAACTTAAATCTGCTGCCTGAAACAACTAAGGAGAAGAAGGACTGCCTTGCTGGAACCTCGGTCTGCACCCAAAGGACTGCTCTCTGAAAGACTGCTCCTGCTGCACACTGGGAACTAGAGCCCTGAAGACTTTGAGGGTCATTCTGACCCTGGCGGGCGGTGGCCGCCAGGGCCACCGACCACGGGAGCACCGCCAACAGGCTGGCGGTGCTCCAATGAGCATTCTGACCGCGGCGGTTCAGCCGCGGTCAGAAGCGGAAAGTCAGCGGTCTCCCGCTGACTTTCCGCTGCTCATTGGAATCCTCCATGGCTGCGGAGCGCGCTCCGCAGCCATGAGGATTCTGACCCCCCCTACCGCCATCCAGTTCATGGCGGGAAAGCCGCCATGAACAGGATGGCGGTAGGGGGGGTCGCGGGGCCCCTGGGGGCCCCTGCCGTGCCCATGCCAATGGCATGGGCACGGCAGGGGCCCCCGTAAGAGGGCCCCAAAATGTATTTCACTGTCTGCCTTGCAGACAGTGAAATACGCGACGGGTGCAGTAGCACCCGTCGCACCTTCCCACTCCGCCGGCTCGATTACGAGCCGGCATCCTCGTGGGAAGGTCGTTTTCCCCTGGGCTGGCGGGCGGTTTCACTGGAACCGCCCGCCAGCCCAGGGGAAAACTCGTAATACCCGCTGCGGTCTTTTGACCGCGGCGCGGTAATTTGGAGGGCGGGATCCTGGCGGGCGGCCTCCGCCGCCCGCCAGGGTCATAATGAGGCCCTTTGTCTTGATTCCAAAAGGATTAAGGAGTGGACTCCCTGAAACCAACAGGTTGACAGAGCTTCCCTGCACCATCTCCATCAAGAAGTCCCCATCCTGGAGTACGTCTAGTGGACTTTTAAGGATTTAGCCAGGTGCATTGTGGGAATGGTAGTCCAAACTTCCAAGTACCATCTCAGAGCTTCTAGACCCTTGGATTTGTGATTTGGACACTTTGAACCCTCAAGGAGAACTTCAAGAAGATGTTCCAGAAGCTTGGAGAAGTTGGGAGCAACTTTTGGAAAAATCTCCATAAGTGGACCGAACTGATGTCAAGAGTCAAGCCGACTACTTTCAACCGCGACCCGCCTGAATTCCAGGTTCATCCCATTGAAAGCTCCAGAGCTCCAGACTTCCAGGATTTGACCTAGGCATCGCGGAAAAGCAATCTGACAATGTCACATCAAAATCAGCTTGCTGGAGAGGACAGCACACCATCGGGAGAAAATCCTCCAGAAAAGTTTCTAAGTGCAAAGGTAAAATTTTGACCGAGGCCTCTTGCTCAAGGTAACCGAGCAGGGCCCTATCACGGTCAGCCTCAATTTGTGACTTGGGCCCCGGTCTAGCACAAGCAGATATCCCCGGTTGGCGCTATTGGCTTTTAAGCATTCGGAAGCACATTTTTTCAATTTAATCTTTGAAAATGCTTATCTCTGGTTCCCTATATTGGATTTTTGTTGTTTCAGTGCTATTTTAAAGATAAGAATATTTTTTATTTTTATAAATTGGTGTGGAATTTTCATTGTGTGTTGTGTTTTACTTATTTACTGTATTGGTGTGTTTAAATGCTTTACATACCTGTCTCCTAAGTTAAGCGTGCCTGCTCGCAGACAGCTACAGAGGCTCGAGACACGGGCTACTTTATTGAGACCTTGACAGGACCTTATGTTGAAGTTGTGGCCTTATTGCTAGTGGCGGGTGCATACTTATCCCTGAAAAATAACCCAGCCCCCAACAGCCGTACAACCACAACAGGGAATAGGTAGTTGAACCAACACATGGCATCATCAGCCACAGAGAGGAAAACCAGCCCAACAAGGACCGGGCCACAACCATGGCAGGTAGGGGTACTGTTTGGGGAAGCAATGCCTTCTCACACCAGCAGGACCCAAATACGCAGTAAGTGAACCCCCCCCCAATGCAAAGCATCTATTTCACGCACACCTTAAAATTTACTGTGTGAAAACTAAAAAGAAGGACAAACAAGACAACATTAGAGATTAAAGCCTTTACTTGCATTCAGGAATCTCATGGCTGCTGTATGTTTTCTGTCGGTCAGGTATCCTCACTAGAGTCCACTACTCAGGGTCCCGAGAGGAGCACAGGCCCCACTCTGCTGCTTATCACCCAGAGAGGGGTTGGTTGGCCACACCCCAGGGGGAGGACGGTCTGACGAGCGGAGCAGGGCAGCTCCCCGACCAGTGCATACAAGCAGGCACCCTAGATCCTCGCACCCACAAGCCAATTGGGGCGGGTTTCAATCCCCAAGTCAAAAGGTCCACGTTCTCAGGCACCCCGCAGGGACCAAAAGTTCTTTTTGGCATGTAGTCCCAGCAGTAATAGTACCTTTAGAAAGTTAATGGCCTTAAGCTAAATGGAAGCCCCCTTTTACTTCCACAATGAAGATGTCATCCGGTGTCGGGAGCTAGACTTCTCATACGCTTGGGATAGTGAAGCCCCCATATCCCTCACAGCACACGCATGAAATCCACAGACTGCTAAACACCACATGGTACCAAGTCACCAGAGGGGGGAGGTTTCGCCAGAACAACCAGTTGTCCCAGTCTTTTGCCCTTATTTGGGCAACCTTCAATGAGTTCTTGGCCTTTTCCCGGCCTCTCCATGCAGAGATAATTTTCCTGTTCCTTTCCTTCAAAGTTTTCCATGTAAGAGCCGGGAACTGTAGGTCCAAATGAGATATGGTCCGAGGGATAGGGGTGTGCAGGGGAAAAGGGGCTCAGAAAAGAGCCATCACAGCTCTGAGCAGTATAGAACGCAGAAATATGCTCACCCCCATATCAGGCCTAGAAATCAGCCAACACACAATCACTTACACACACCGTCTAAGAGGAAGCAATAGTCCCAGTGTCAGACACCGCAAAATCAGAGGCTCGTGGGGGCCAAGGAACAACTCTCTGACTACTTCTGGTTCACATCAATTAAGATAACAGATTATGCGAAGGTTTAGGGAAGCGCCCAAAGACCAATAAAGAGAAGCCCAAAGCTAGCGCAAAAGAAACATCTAGGAAAAGGGTGTAGTCAAGACACCTGGCGCCACTAGGGAGGGTCACGTTGCATGCCACATGCCAGGTCTAGAGGGCTACACATGTGGCCTCAGAGCACGTTGCAACCTCCAACCAACGTTCAGTGTGACACGCCTCCTCCTCATACATCCCCCACACACGTAGGTCGAAAACACCGCCCACACCAATGGCACTCCCACGCACACACTATGATACTGGAGGGCTGGCGATGCCGACAGTGTCAGTTAATAATCAAAATTACCCACACGTTCATAACATGAGATCACCCCGTAAAAAATGCTACAGCCGTACCCCTAGCCAGGCACAGATAGGGGGAGGCCCAACAACCCATAAAATTAATATGGTCATGAACAATAAAGAATTCCAAGGAAAAGATTGGTGACGACAAGTGTATGGATGCAATGTTTTCTGAAAATAAGCCAAACCTAGCTCTTATGCAACAGGTCTGCAATCGAGTCACCAAGTGCAAAACCTTTATAGCGGGCCGTCACTTCTTCAGTGACCACACCAACAAGCCCAACAGGACCACCTTACTGCAAACCGCTGTGTGAACTTTGTTTCTGAACTATACCACATCAACAATCCCTACAGCATCAAGAATCACAAACTGCACCACAAACATTTTGAACTGTCAAATCTAAGACTCTCCAACCACCAGAGGGCTACAGACATCTCCCCTGGAATTAATACCAAGATTTTCAAAAAGGTATGTATTTTTGCACATGTGTATATCCTCTGTTTGTCATGGGTACTGCTACATCCAGTCCATTCCAAGGAACTGCCTAGTCTAATGGAGTCCCTCCAGAAAATGTCACCCTGCTTGTGTAGGGACCTCTCCCATGTTACTCACAATTACACCAAACACAACACCAGCATTCCACCCACACTACAAAGCGCCCTCCTACAAAACACATGGTATCAGCACATGATCGTCATAGGTTCCAAGACATCAGCCAGGTCATGTTATGTCTGTTCACTAATAACACATGCAGTAGGTGCAGATATGCTTTACTTGCCCCAAGAGGTAGCCCCATAAAAGCAAAATGCCTTCTCCACCTACACCTACGTAGGATTAGGGCCAAAATACAACCCTACAAGGTAGAACCCCACAGGGTAGTAGTAAATCTGACCCTCTAAAAGACCAGTCCCACAGCACTGTACCTTCTCACTGAGCACAGCGAAATCCAGACTGAGCTAGAGAGGATACGCAGAAAAGGCACTATAGGGGAGGATACTGTTGGGCCCTGAGGCTTGCCACAGAAGAGATTCTTGGATGTAGCAAAACCAGTAAACCAATGCACACACACGTCCACTCCCTCTTCTATCTGTGGTCCCAGGTTGGCCCTTAGTCTACCTGGGGCTGTGTTCGTTAACAACAAGTAGACCCTAGACATGAAGTTTCAGTGTAGGGCCATCCACCTTGATGATACGAAGGGAAATGAATCTCGTAGAGGAGGGTTGAATAACAGCTTGGATACCCCATGTCAGGATCCTGGGATACTGAGATAGATAGATATATGTGGATAGAAGGGAAGGGGCAACCCCTAATTGTATGGAAAATCACACTGTACTCTTATGTTTCAGAGGCAAAGGAACGATTCCACTGGGTACAAATGAAAACTGGTACAATCCTGCACATTCCAGAGATGCAATGGAGCACATCCACACTGATTGACACCTACTGGCAGTGCAGTGAGTTTGCCTACATTCAGCTCATCCCCGGATGGCGTGGCCTCTGCTCTCTCATCACCATACACACCCTGACCCTGGTAATTCCAGAAGATCTGTCATAACTGTGCCAACACCACTAAGGAAGAAGACGAGTCTGTTGCATCAGGCTCAAGAGAAAAGAATGGCTGATTACTTGGCGGGGCTCAATGCAAGGACATTCCAGAGGAATTCAGACTGTTATCGGATGCACTAGTATCAGCGGGAGGGTCCATACCCTACTTGACTGTGTAGACAAAAGCGAACACTTGCTAGTTGCAAATGAACAGGTGGAAAATGCTCAAAATGATGAATAGCACTGAGCTTGGCCTTAATGCAGTCAAGGAAGAACTAAGAGCCTTCTGTCTCATGGTGGTGCAGCATCAGTATGTGTTGGACTTGACCAGAATGCAGGGTCGGGTGTGTGTGAAAATCTGTGCCTCCTGCTGCACGTTTATACCAGCAATGATGTGGACAATGGGACTCTGACTCTTGCCATTCATGAATTGCACTGATTACAAAAAGACATGTATGAGGAGGGAGGTGCCCCTGAGCTGGAGTGGTTTACAAGCTGGTTCTCCTGGCTCCCCCAGTGGCTGACTGATCTGTGCATGTCGTTGTTGCTTGTTTACATATTATTATTGTTTTTGTGTGGTTTTCTGCTGGTGGGGGCTTCCTGCTGTAAAAACGCAGGCCTCAAATTGAGTAGAATGCAAGTAACTAGGGAAGTAGTAATAGTCAACACTGAAGAACAACAAACCCTCAACAATGTGACTGACGTGAAGTATGGGTTAGATAGTGTAGTTGAAAATTCAACTAGAGGGGGGAATGTTAATATGGTGAAAGTCGATATTAGCCAATCTACTCGACATGAACTCTCCTTTAACCCTGACTCCAAGATACGTGGTCAGGCAGGGTCTGAGACCTAGTCCTAAGATTACTGTCTGACAGGTCACAGGTGGAGCAGCACATAACCGGCACACAAAAGTGCGAACAGGAAACTCGGATCACCAATAGGCAGTGACACCACAATGGTCCGAGCAGACTGGCCCCCATAAAACACACGTGACCGGAAGGGTGCGCTCATTCCCAAACACAACAAAGTTAAATGCCACATGAAGTTAGGAACACACAGCCAATCAAAACACAGCACGCACAGTAATACTCAGCAATCATGCGCCCCTCATGCCGGGCATATGGACACATTACCAGCTGGCCCACATTGTGTCCACACAAGGTCGAGGGTCTCCTGCATTTGTTATCAGGACCTTTTATATGACTCCATGACAACTGTTCACATTCTTCACCCCAAAAAGGAATGCTGTAATTGCTTTATTGTACCCAAACAAATGTATAAAACACTGTGTAGAATACATGTACTTTGAGACAGTCTTCAGTTGCCAAATGCCTCTTATCTTTTGTTTTTTTCAAGGTAAATTCATATTCAAGCAACACACTCGAGAGTCAAGCACCCCTGTGGGTTCTGCCAGACTGGTCACCCCGGTCCCCACTTGAAGCCTTTCTTTTGCAGGTACTTCTCTAGTGACTTTACCGTGTATTGCTCGAGGCTACCAACGCGACCAGCACCTCTGCACCCAAACTCCCCAGGGCAGGTAAAACGGAACTGCTGGTGGTTTCTTGGACCTTGGCACCTAAGTCCCTTGATTCCAGGAGAAGACCCTGAAAACTGTTAGCAAGTATTTCAATGCAGTGTATGTTTCTCCCATAAGATAACATTACTGTGCTCAAGGCTCATGCCTCAAATCAGACATCTTGATATTTCTACTGTTTTTCATATAAAAAAACCTATAACAGCTAAAGTACTCACCCAATATCAATGATATTGGTGTCAAAATATATATGAAATCTATGTTTTTTTAATAAATTGGTCTCAGATTTCTTTTTGAGTGTGTGTCTCATTTATTAACTCTGTGCGTACAACAAATGCTCAACACTCCCCTCTGATAAGCCTAAGCTTCTCGACCACACTACCACAAATAGAGCACTTGGGATAATTAAACTAAGCCCCAGTAGACCAATAAAAGTAGTCTGGACTATCTGCATGGTGTACCCCTACATTTGGTACACCACCTAGCAAGCCAGCTTCCTACCAATTACAGTCTGGGTGACTGGAGGGTGACTACTGTGCATATGTGACTGAGGGTGAGCTCCATGTCCCTATGACTGCAGGATGAGATGAGTGTCTGGGTGACTGGAGGGTTGTGCATATGTGACTGCAGTGTGAGGTCTGCGTGCAAATGGAGTGTTTGTAATATCACAGGGTATGAGGGGAGTGTCGGTATGAGTGCAGCTGAAAAATGTACCAGAGTGCAGGGTTTCAGTGTATGTTGTAAGAGTAGGGTGAAAAGAGTGCCTGTGTGAGTGCAGAGGGAGGCATCAGTCTGTATGAGTGTGCTGTGAAGTCTGTGTGAGTGTGTGGTGTGCGTATGTGGTTACAGAGCGAGAGGTGTACCTGTGTGAGTTCAGGGGGGGTGACTGTATAAGTGTGTTGTGAAGTCTGCCTGTGTGTGGTGTGCGTATGTGAGTGCAGAGTGAGAGGTGTGCCAGTGTAAGTGCAAGTGGAGGTGTGAGTCTGAATGAGTGCGCTGTGAAGTCTGTCAGTGTGAGTGTATGGTGTGTGTATGTGAGTGTAGAGCAAAAGGTGGAAGTGTGACTCTGTATAAGTGTGCTGTTAAGTCTATGGGAGTGTGAGGTCTGTCTCTGTGAGTGCAGAGCGAGAGGAGTGCTTGTGTGAGTTCAGAGGGTGTGAATCTGAATAACTGCACTGTGAAGTCTGTCTGTGTGTGTGAGTGTGTGGTGAGTTTATGTGGGTGCAAAGCAAGAGGTGTACTTGTTTGAGTTCAGGAGGAGGTGTGACTGTATAAGTGTGCTGTGAAGTCTGCTTGTGTGTGGTGTGCGTATGTGAGTGCAGAGCGAGAGGTGTGTTGGTGTAAGTGCAGGTGGAGGTGTCAGTCTGAATGAGTGCGCTGTGAAGTCTGTCTGCGTGAGTGTGTGGTATGTGTATGTGAGTGCAGAGCGAGAGGTGTACCTGTGTGAGTTCAGGAGGAGGTGTGACTCTGTATAAGTGTGCTGTTAAGTTTATGGGACTGTGAGGTCTGCCTCTGTGAGTGCAGAGTGAGAGGTGTGCTTGTGTGAGTGCAGAGGGTGTGACTCTGAATGAGTGCACTGTGAAGTCTGTCTGTGTGAGTGTGTGGTGTGCATATGTGGGTGCAGAGCAAGAGGTATACATGTGTGAGTGCAGGGGGATGTATGACTGTAAAAGTGTGCTGTGAAGTCCGCCTATGTGAGTGTGGGCTTCGTGTATGTGAGTGCAGAGCAAGAGGTGTGCTTCTGTGACTGCAGGGGAGGTGTGAGTCTGAATGAGTGCGCTGTGAAGTCTGTCTTTGTGAGTGTGTAGTGTGTGTATGTGGGTGCAGACTGAGAGGTGCACCTGTGTGTGCGGGGGAGGTGTGACTCTGCATAAGTGTGCTATGAAGTCTGTCTTTGTGAGTGTGTAGTGTGTGTATGTGGGTGCAGGGTGAGAGGTGCACCTGTCTGTGTGCAGGGGAGGTGTGACTCAGTATAAGTGTGCTATGAAGTCTGTCTGTGTGAGGTGTGTGTGTGTGTGTGAGTGCAGACCGAGAGGTGTGCCTGTGTGGGTGCAGAGCAAGAGGTGTGCCTTTGTGAGTGCAGGGGAGGTGTGAGTCTGTATGAGTGAGCTGTGAAGTCTGCTTGTGTGTGTGTAGGTGTGTCTGTGTGAGTGCAGGGCAAGGACTGTCCTTAGTGAGTGCTGGGTGAGAGGTGAGTTTCCAGGGAGTGCTGTGGCTCTGTGAGTGCAGGGGAGGTGTGAGTCTGTATGAGTGAGCTGTGAAGTCTGCCTGTGTGTGTGTAGGTGTGTCTGTGTGAGTGCAGAGCGAGAGGTGTAGGTGTGTGGGTGCAGAGCAGAGGTGTGTCTGTGTGAGTGGAGAGCGAGAGGTGTGCCTGTGAGAGTGCAGAGCGAGAGGTGTGCCTTTGTGAGTGCAGGGAAGGTGTTAGTCTGTAAGAGTGAGCTGTGAAGTCTGCTTGTGTGTGTGTAGGTGTGTCTGTGGGAGTGCAGAGAAGAGAGGTGTGCCTTTGTGAGTGCAGAGCGAGAGGTGTGCTTATGTGAGAGAAGAGGGAGGTGTGAGTCTGTATGAGTGAGCTGTGAAGTCTGCCTATGTGTGTGTAGGTGTGTCTGTGAGAGTGCAGAGCAGAGGTGTGTCTGTGTGAATGCAGGGGAGGTGTGAGTCAGTATAGGTGATTTGTGAAGTCTGTCTGTGTGTTTGTAGGTGTGTCTGTGGGAGTGCAGAGCGAGAGGTGTGCCTGTGAGAGTGCAGAGCGAGAGGTGTGCCTCAGTGAGTGCAGGGGAGGTGTGAGTCTGTATGAGTGAGCTGTGAAGTCTGCCTGTGTGTGTGTAGGTGTGTCTGTGTGAGTGCAGAGCGAGAGTTGTGCCTGTGTGAGTGCAGGGGAGGTGTTAGTCTGTAAGAGTGAGCTGTGAAGTCTGTCTCTGTGTTTGTAGGTGTGTCTGTGAGAGTGTAGAGCGAGAGGTGTGCCTGTGAGTGCAGAGCGAGAGGTGTGCCTTTGTGAGTGCAGGGGAGTTTTTAGTCTGTAAGAGTGAACTGTGAAGTCTGTCTCTGTGTATGTAGGTGTGCCTGTGAGAGTGCAGAGCGAGAGGTGTGCTTATATGAGAGAAGGGGGAGGTGTGAGTCTGTATGAGTGAGCTGTGAAGTCTTCCTGTGTGTGTGTAGGTGTGTCTGTGTGAGTGCAGAGCGAGAGGTGTAGGTGTGTGGGTGCAGAGCGAGAGGTGTGTCTGTGTGAGTGGAGACCGAGAGGTGTGCCTTTGTGAGTGCATGGGAGGTGTTAGTCTGTAAGAGTGAGCTGTGAAGTCTGCTTGTGTGTGTGGTGTGCCTGTGTGAGTGCAGGTGAGGTGTGAGTCTGTATGGGTGAGCTGTGAAGTCTGCTTGTGTGTGTGTAGGTGTGTCTGTGTGATTACAGAGCAGAGGTGTGCCTGTGTGAGTGCAGGGGAGGTGTGAGTCTGTAAGAGTGAGCTGTGAAGTCTGCTTGTGTGTGTGTGTAGGTGTGTCTGTGTGAGTGCAGAGCGAGAGGTCTGCCTGAGTGAGTGCAGGGGAGGTGTGAGTCTGTATGAGTGAGCTGTGAAGTCTGCCTGTGTGTGTAGATGTGTCTGTATGAGTGCAGAGCGATAGGTGTACATGTGTGGGTGCAGAGCGAGAGATGTGTCTGTGTGAGTGCAGGACAGGTGTGAGTCTTTATGAGTGAGCTGTGAAGTCTTCCTGTGTGTGTGTAGGTGTGTCTGTGTGAGTGCAGGGCAAGGACTGTCCTTAGTGAGTGCTGAGTGAGAGGTGAGTTTCCAGGGAGTGCTGTGTCAGTGTGAGTGCAGGGGATGTGTGAGTCTGTATGAGTGAGCTGTGAAGTCTGCGTGTGTGTGTGTAGGGGTGTCTGTGTGAGTGTAGGGCAAGGACTGTCCTTAGTGAGTGCTGGGTGAGAGGTGAGTTTCCAGGGAGTGCTGTGTCTGTGTGAGTGCAGGGGAGGTGTGAGTCTGTATGAGGGAGCTGTGAAGTCTGCCTGTGTGTGTGTAGGGGTGTCTGTGTGAGTGTAGGGCAAGGACTGTCCTTAGTGAGTGCTGAGTGAGAGGTGAGTTTCCAGGGAGTGCTGTGTCTGTGTGAGTGCAGGGGAGGTGTGAGTCTGTATGAGTGAGCTGTGAAGTCTGCCTGTGTGTGTGTAGGTGTGTCTGTGTGAGTGCAGGGCAAAGACTGTACTTAGTGAGTGCTGGGTGAGAGGTGAGTTTCCAGGGAGTGCTGTGTCTGTGTGAGTGCAGGGGAGGTGTGAGTCTGTATGAGTGAGCTGTGAAGTCTGCCTGTGTGTGTGTAGATGTGTCTGTGTGAGTGCAGGGCAAGGACTGTCCTTAGTGAGTGCTGGGTGAGAGGTGAGTTTCCAGGGAGTGCTGTGTCGGTGTGAGTGCAGGGCAGGTGTGAGTCTTTATGAGTGAGCTGTGAAGTCTGCCTGTGTGTGTAGGTGTCTGGATGAATGCAGAGCAAGGACTGTCCTTAGTGAGTGCTGGGTGAGAGGTGAGTTTCCAGGGAGTGCTGTGTCTGTGTGAGTGCAGGGGAGGTGTGAGTCTGTATGAGTGAGCTGTGAAGTCTGTCTGTGTGTGTAGGTGTGTCTGTATGAGTGCAGAGCGAGAGGTGTGCCTGTGAGAGTGCAGAGCGAGAGGTGTGTCTGTGTGAGTGCAGGGGAGGTGTGAGTCTGTATGAGTGAGCTGTGAGGTCTGCCTGTGTGTGTGTAGGTGTGTCTGTGTGAGCGCAGGAGAGGTGTGAGTCTGTATGAGTGAGCTGTGAAGTCTGCTTGTGTTTGTGTAGGTGTGTCTCTGTGAGTGCAGGGCAAGGACTGTCCTTAGTGAGTGCTGAGTGAGAGGTGAGTTTCCAGGGAGTGCTGTGTCGGTGTGACTGCAAGGGAGGTGTGAGTCTGTATAAGTGAGCTGTGAAGTCTGCCTGTGTGTGTGTAGGTGTGTCTGTGTGAGTGCAGAGCGAGAGGTGTGCCTGTGAGACTGCAGAGCGAGAGGTGTGTCTGTGTGAGTGCAGGGGAGGTGTGAGTCTGTATGAGTGAGCTGTGAAGTCTGCCTGTGTGTGTGTAGGGGTGTCTGTGTGAGTGCAGGGCAAGGACTGTCCTTAGTGAGTGCTGGGTGAGAGGTGAGTTTCCAGGTAGTGCTGTGTCTGTGTGAGTGCAGGGCAGGTGTGAGTCTGTATGAGTGAGCTGTGAAGTCTGCCTGTGTGTGTGTAGGTGTGTCTCTATGAGTGCAGAGCGAGAGGTGTGTCTGTGTGAGTGCAGGGGAGGTGTGAGTCTGTATGAGTGAGCTGTGAAGTCTGCCTGTGTGTGTGTAGGTGTGTCTGTGTGAGCGCAGGAGAGGTGTGAGTCTGTATGAGTGAGCTGTGAAGTCTGCTTGTGTTTGTGTAGGTGTGTCTCTGTGAGTGCAGGGCAAGGACTGTCCTTAGTGAGTGCTGAGTGAGAGGTGAGTTTCCAGGGAGTGCTGTGTCGGTGTGACTGCAAGGGAGGTGTGAGTCTGTATGAGTGAGCTGTGAAGTCTGCCTGTGTGTGTGTAGGTGTGTCTGTGTGAGTGCAGAGCGAGAGGTGTGCCTGTGAGACTGCAGAGCGAGAGGTGTGTCTGTGTGAGTGCAGGGGAGGTGTGAGTCTGTATGAGTGAGCTGTGAAGTCTGCCTGTGTGTGTGTAGGGGTGTCTGTGTGAGTGCAGGGCAAGGACTGTCCTTAGTGAATGCTGGGTGAGAGGTGAGTTTCCAGGGAGTGCTGTGTCTGTGTGAGTGCAGGGGAGGTGTGAGTCTGTATGAGTGCGCTGTGAAGTCTGCCTGTGTGTGTAGGTGTGTCTGTATGAGTGCAAAGCGAGAGGTGTGCCTGTGAGAGTGCAGAGCGAGAGGTGTGTCTGTGTGAGTGCAGGGGAGGTGTGAGTCTGTATGAGTGAGCTGTGAAGTCTGCCTGTGTGTGTGTGTAGGTGTGTCTGTGTGAGTGCAGGGCAAGGACTGTCCTTAGTGAGTGCTGGGTGAGAGGTGAGTTTCCAGGGAGTGCTGTGTCTGTGTGAGTGCAGGGGAGGTGTGAGTCTGTATGAGTGCGCTGTGAAGTCTGCCTGTGTGTGTAGGTGTGTCTGTATGAGTGCAAAGCGAGAGGTGTGCCTGTGAGAGTGCAGAGCGAGTGTTGTGTCTGTGTGAGTGCAGGGGAGGTGTGAGTCTGTATGAGTGAGCTGTGAAGTCTGCCTGTGTGTGTGTAGGTGTGTCTGTGTGAGTGCAGGGCAAGGACTGTCCTTAGTGAGTGCTGGGTGAGAGGTGGGTTTCCAGGGAGTGCTGTGTCGGTGTGAGTGCAGGGCAGGTGTGAGTCTTTATGAGTGAGCTGTGAAGTCTGCCTGTGTGTGTAGGTGTCTGGATGAATGCAGAGCAAGGACTGTCCTTAGTGAGTGCTGGGTGAGAGGTGAGTTTCCAGGGAGTGCTGTGTCTGTGTGAGTGCAGGGGAGGTGTGAGTCTGTATGAGTGAGCTGTGAAGTCTGTCTGTGTGTGTAGGTGTGTCTGTATGAGTGCAGAGCGAGAGGTGTGCCTGTGAGAGTGCAGAGCGAGAGGTGTGTCTGTGTGAGTGCAGGGGAGGTGTGAGTCTGTATGAGTGAGCTGTGTGGTCTGCCTGTGTGTGTGTAGGTGTGTCTGTGTGAGCGCAGGAGAGGTGTGAGTCTGTATGAGTGAGCTGTGAAGTCTGCTTGTGTTTGTGTAGGTGTGTCTCTGTGAGTGCAGGGCAAGGACTGTCCTTAGTGAGTGCTGAGTGAGAGGTGAGTTTCCAGGGAGTGCTGTGTCGGTGTGACTGCAAGGGAGGTGTGAGTCTGTATGAGTGAGCTGTGAAGTCTGCCTGTGTGTGTGTAGGTGTGTCTGTGTGAGTGCAGAGCGAGAGGTGTGCCTGTGAGACTGCAGAGCGAGAGGTGTGTCTGTGTGAGTGCAGGGGAGGTGTGAGTCTGTATGAGTGAGCTGTGAAGTCTGCCTGTGTGTGTGTAGGGGTGTCTGTGTGAGTGCAGGGCAAGGACTGTCCTTAGTGAGTGCTGGGTGAGAGGTGAGTTTCCAGGTAGTGCTGTGTCTGTGTGAGTGCAGGGCAGGTGTGAGTCTGTATGAGTGAGCTGTGAAGTCTGCCTGTGTGTGTGTAGGTGTGTCTCTATGAGTGCAGAGCGAGAGGTGTGTCTGTGTGAGTGCAGGGGAGGTGTGAGTCTGTATGAGTGAGCTGTGAAGTCTGCCTGTGTGTGTGTAGGTGTGTCTGTGTGAGCGCAGGAGAGGTGTGAGTCTGTATGAGTGAGCTGTGAAGTCTGCTTGTGTTTGTGTAGGTGTGTCTCTGTGAGTGCAGGGCAAGGACTGTCCTTAGTGAGTGCTGAGTGAGAGGTGAGTTTCCAGGGAGTGCTGTGTCGGTGTGACTGCAAGGGAGGTGTGAGTCTGTATGAGTGAGCTGTGAAGTCTGCCTGTGTGTGTGTAGGTGTGTCTGTGTGAGTGCAGAGCGAGAGGTGTGCCTGTGAGACTGCAGAGCGAGAGGTGTGTCTGTGTGAGTGCAGGGGAGGTGTGAGTCTGTATGAGTGAGCTGTGAAGTCTGCCTGTGTGTGTGTAGGGGTGTCTGTGTGAGTGCAGGGCAAGGACTGTCCTTAGTGAATGCTGGGTGAGAGGTGAGTTTCCAGGGAGTGCTGTGTCTGTGTGAGTGCAGGGGAGGTGTGAGTCTGTATGAGTGCGCTGTGAAGTCTGCCTGTGTGTGTAGGTGTGTCTGTATGAGTGCAAAGCGAGAGGTGTGCCTGTGAGAGTGCAGAGCGAGAGGTGTGTCTGTGTGAGTGCAGGGGAGGTGTGAGTCTGTATGAGTGAGCTGTGAAGTCTGCCTGTGTGTGTGTGTAGGTGTGTCTGTGTGAGTGCAGGGCAAGGACTGTCCTTAGTGAGTGCTGGGTGAGAGGTGAGTTTCCAGGGAGTGCTGTGTCTGTGTGAGTGCAGGGGAGGTGTGAGTCTGTATGAGTGCGCTGTGAAGTCTGCCTGTGTGTGTAGGTGTGTCTGTATGAGTGCAAAGCGAGAGGTGTGCCTGTGAGAGTGCAGAGCGAGTGTTGTGTCTGTGTGAGTGCAGGGGAGGTGTGAGTCTGTATGAGTGAGCTGTGAAGTCTGCCTGTGTGTGTGTAGGTGTGTCTGTGTGAGTGCAGGGCAAGGACTGTCCTTAGTGAGTACTGGGTGAGAGGTGAGTTTCCAGGGAGTGCTGTGTCTTTGTGAGTGCAAGGGAGGTGTGAGTCTGTATGAGTGAGCTGTGAAGTCTGCCTGTGTGTGTGTAGGTGTGTCTGTGTGAGTGCAGGGCAAGGACTGTCCTTAGTGAGTGCTGGATGAGAGGTGAGTTTCCAGGGAGTGCTGTGTCTTTGTGAGTGCAAGGGAGGTGTGAGTCTGTATGAGTGAGCTGTGAAGTCTGCCTGTGTGTGTGTAGGTGTGTCTGTGTGAGTGCAGGGCAAGGACTGTCCTTAGTGAGTGCTGAGTGAGAGGGGAGTTTCCAGGGAGTGCTGTGTCTGTGTGAGTGCAGGGGAGGTGTGAGTCTGTATGAGTGAGCTGTGAAGTCTGCCTGTGTGTGTGTAGGTGTGTCTGTGTGAGTGCAGGGCAAGGACTGTCCTTAGTGAGTGCTGGGTGAGAGGTGAGTTTCCAGGGAGTGCTGTGTCTTTGTGAGTGCAGGGGAGGTGTGAGTCTGTATGAGTGAGCTGTGAAGTCTGCCTGTGTGTGTGTAGGTGTGTCTGTATGAGTGCAGAGCGAGAGGTGTGCCTGTGAGAGTGCAGAGCGAGAGGTGTGTCTGTGTGAGTGCAGGGGAGGTGTGAGTCTTTATGAGTGAGCTGTGAAGTCTGCCTGTGTGTGTGTAGGTGTGTCTGTGTGAGTGCAGGGCAAGGACTGTCCTTAGTGAGTGCTGGGTGAGAGGTGAGTTTCCAGGGAGTGCTGTGTCTTTGTGAGTGCAGGGGAGGTGTGAGTCTGTATGAGTGAGCTGTGAAGTCTGCCTGTGTGTGTAGGTGTGTCTGTATGAGTGCAAAGCGAGAGGTGTGCCTGTGAGAGTGCAGAGCGAGTGTTGTGTCTGTGTGAGTGCAGGGGAGGTGTGAGTCTGTATGAGTGAGCTGTGAAGTCTGCCTGTGTGTGTGTAGGTGTGTCTGTGTGAGTGCAGGGCAAGGACTGTCCTTAGTGAGTGCTGGGTGAGAGGTGAGTTTCCAGGGAGTGCTGTGTCTGTGTGAGTGCAGTGGAGGTGTGAGTCTGTATGAGTGAGCTGTGAGGTCTGCCTGTGTGTGTGTAGGTGTGTCTGTGGGAGTGCAGAGCAAGGACTGTCCTTAGTGAGTGCTGGGTGAGAGGTGAGTTTCCAGGGAGTGCTGTGTCTGTGTGAGTGCAGGGGAGGTGTGAGTCTGTATGAGTGAGCTGTGAGGTCTGCCTGTGTGTGTGTAGGTGTGTCTGTATGAGTGCAGGGCAAGGACTGTCCTTAGTGAGTGCTGGGTGAGAGGTGAGTTTCCAGGGAGTGCTGTGTCTGTGTGAGTGCAGGGGAGGTGTGAGTCTGTATGAGTGAGCTGTGAGGTCTGCCTGTGTGTGTGTAGGTGTGTCTGTATGAGTGCAGAGCGAGAGGTGTGCCTGTGAGAGTGCAGAGCGAGAGGTGTGTCTGTGTGAGTGCAGGGGAGGTGTGAGTCTTTATGAGTGAGCTGTGAAGTCTGCCTGTGTGTGTGTAGGTGTGTCTGTGTGAGTGCAGGGCAAGGACTGTCCTTAGTGAGTGCTGGGTGAGAGGTGAGTTTCCAGGGAGTGCTGTGTCTGTGTGAGTGCAGGGTTTCAGTGTGTATTGTGAAGCAGCACGAGAGGAGTGTCGGTAAGAGAGCGTGGTGAGGGAAACCCTGCAGGCTGAGGGTGGTGTTTGTGCAAATGCAGGGAAAGGTGTGACTGTAGGAGTGCACTGTGCGTTGTGGCTTTGTGGAATCTAAAATTCATATTTTTTCCTCTTTCTTATACCCGGATACAGGAAAATCCACTTTTTTAGCTAAAAGGGGAAGCCCCACTGGCAAGACAGGCGCTCAGGACACTTTTGAGTGTGTCTGAAACCCAACAACAGGTCAGTTACTAGCAAGCTGACAACAGACACCAATGTCCTTCAGGGAGATACATCTAAAAGAGCACAGCTCATGGGTTACCATGAAACACCTGAACCTGTGACCCACACTGCAACATACATGAACCTTTAATGGAAAAGGAGAATTACATGGAACATCACGACAAGGGGCAGCAGAATCCCTGCAACACATCTTCAAATCAGCAGGAGAAGTTGGGAAACAATGAGGTTGCTTTTGCCCTTTTTCATGCCATATTGTGGGTGACATGACACGTGACCACCCTTAATCCTGAAGCCATCTTGTATTGGGCTCTCTTCGTAGATTACCCACCAAGAGTCCGCCATCTTGGAATGGTGATACTTAAAGACAGAGAATGTATCCTTCCAACTCAGACATGCTGATTCCATTGGTGACTCTGTGTCAGTGTGTCTCCAGAGCAGAACCTCATCACGAGAACCACTAACCACTAATGTGGATAGCCACTTCTCATCCCCTGTAGACCCCCAGTCTTGCCTCTCACCTTAGAGAGCCCGTCCGGACAGATGAGCTTTTCTGATTAGCGGGTTGGATTTCGTTATAACTTGCTTGATGCCCTGGAAGACTACACAAACTGGTCGTGGCATCACTCTGGTCATTTGACCTTTGCACCCATGGTACATGCTGTGCACTCTCTTACCACCATCTCTGTTTCAGCATCAAGTCTTATCACTTGGTGGACTAATGCATCTTCTTCAGGTACCTGTTCTAGCCATCTGGTCACACATTTGAATTCCAGTGGTCCACTCAGCCTTTCATCATGCTGAAGTTGATAAAATGAGCAGCATTTAGGTAACTAAACATGCACTGTATTACCACAAAGAACTAGGCCTTGTCAAAATCAAAATTATGCCAACATATTTGCATCATTTTGGTAATTTGACGTTTTGCTTGTAACACGACATTCCAGCAAATATCCCTATAAGTCACATCACATAATTATGCACCTTTGGACTTAAACAATTAAGGCGATCATGCCATTTGTGGTAAAATGTTATGAGAAATGCATGGGAACAACAAAATGCAATTGTCTGTTTGCAGTGTTCTTGGTTTTTTGCACTATATTTTTTTGTGTGAAATGCGTCTTGTTGGATATGGCCCTTCTTAGGGGGTTTCCCTGAAACTTTTAGCTTTTTCCGCACAGTTTTTTTGCTGACTCTGTGCATGGCCTTAGGAATCTGGGCCCTTTCCCACTGTACTGCAGTGAGAAAGCGCACATGCCCTTCCTAAACATGACAGGAATGGGCACTGACATGATTGGTTGAGGTGCTGAACCCAAGAGTGCCCTGTAAAAAGGTACACCACATATCCAAGGGACCCCACCAGAATAGCCTGTCAAGCATGCACTACGCGTGTCATTGCAGGCCTGGGGAGGCGCAGTTGCACTGGTTCTTAGGGTGGCATTTTTTCTCCCTTGGCCAACCCTGAGTGGGCCTTACGCTATCTCTAAAGCAGCCCCTGAAGAGCAGAGCCAATGGTAGGTGGAATGCAGGGCAGGTACACATGGGTGTTCATTGCCCCGGTAGTGAAGATCCCCCATGTAGGTTTTCCCTACCTCGGAGATCGGCTCTTTCCATAGGTTTTGCTGATTCTCTTTTAGTGTCCTTAGGGCCCTGGGCACTCTCCCCCTGTAAATATAGTGTGAAAGTGCACACACCTTTCAAACGTATGTTAGGAAATGGCACTCACCAGTGTGTGCGCCCTTGCACAATGGTATTTAACATGTGTCCAGCCTGCCACTGCAGGCCCATGTGTGCAAGCTCGCACAATGGTATTTCAATGTACGCTGAGTCTACCATTGTTGGCCAGTATGTGCACGCTGGCACTATGGTGTTTAACATGTGCCCCACATGCCATTGCAGATCCGTGTGTGTATGCATTTGCACAATGGTGTTTCAATGTGTGCTAAGCCTGCCATTGTAGGCCAGCTTATGTGTGCTCACACACTAGTGTTTAATATGTGCCTCGCCTGACACTACAGGCCCGTATGTGCACGCTTGCTCAATCATGTTTAACATGTGTCCCACCTGCCATTGCAGGTGCATGTGCGTGCACTCTTACCATTGTGTTTAATATGTGTCCCTCCTGCCACTGCAGGCCCATGTGCATGCACTCTCA
The DNA here is from genome assembly GCF_031143425.1 of Pleurodeles waltl. Taxonomy (NCBI): domain Eukaryota; kingdom Metazoa; phylum Chordata; class Amphibia; order Caudata; family Salamandridae; genus Pleurodeles; species Pleurodeles waltl. Next base: position 1,007,459,884 of record NC_090450.1, on the reverse strand, counting down.
TGATGGTGTTTAACATGTGTCCAACCTGCCACTGCAGGCCCATGTGCATGCACTCTCATGATGGTGTTTAACATGTGTCCAGCCTGTCATTGCAGGTGCATGTGCGTGCGCTCGCACCATCGTGTTTAGTATGTGTCCCTCCTGCCACTGCGGACCCATGTGCATGTACTGTCATGATGGTGTTTAACATGTGTCCAGCCTGCCACTGCAGGCAAGTCACTCGCAACAGTAAACGCAGATTGCAGAAGAGCAGCCTCATGATGTTTCCTCTCATTGTATTTGCCGTGATAAACCCCTTCCTATGGTAAGGGTGGTGCTATCATTAATAGCTGAGAAATGGCACTTCTGGAAAGTGGGCATTTATCTGCTCTAGAGTTCGCTGTGTGCCTTTCTACCTGGCTCCAATTGACACTGGAGGTTGGAGAAGCACATGTGTGCTTTCCCCAGGACAGCTAAAACATTGTGCACCCAACTGGAATGAAAGACCTCTGCCATTTGAGGGGCTGGCTCGATAGAGTGGGGGGAGAGGTTTTGACACTTGGCCTCTCTGGGCCAGATCATGCCCTCCCCCCAAGATTAAGATCTGCATTCCATGGCCCCCTGGCAGAGAGGACTAAAATTTAGGGGAGACATCGGTGGTTAAAAGGAAGAACCTTTGAACTACCCCCAACTGATACCACACTTCAGCAACTCAGAGATATACTTGCAGGGACGTGGGCCCAGAGACCCTCTTCCACGTGGTGAACACTACCAGAGGAATCTGTTGTGCACAAGGAGGATAACTGCCCTTGGAAGGGACTGTGCACACTTCCTGAATTGTGGCTGGCCTGGACAGACTGCCTGCTGCTGTGTGGCATCCTGAAGTGTGCTCTCCAAGGGCTTGTCGGCTTGCTCCCTGTTCTCTGTGGAGGTCTCAGGGACATCAAAGACCTCCCATGGGGACTCACACAATCTGCTTGTGACACCTGGAGAGTGGTGCCCTCAGAAGTACCACATCATCTGCTGGATTCCAACTGACAGCTTGGCATGAGTGCAAAGCTAAGAATTGTGCCCAGAGACCAGATTGCCTGGAGCAGAGCCCCAAAAGCATTGCCCGCTTCTAAGGAGTGTGGTTCCTGCATCGCGAGGCCTCAGCACACCTAAGCATCTTGTTGGTGGTGAGCAGATTCACTGATTGGGGGATCCAGTGTGGCCCGATTCATCGATCATGCTGCATCTTCCTCATGCTTCATGTCGACTGCATGCTCATTGTGTGCAATGTCTGACTCACAGGTTGCGGCCTTTGGAGGTGGGGGTGTAACCGTAGTAGTGCTTCTTCCTACCTCGGGTGGCACTACTGAACTTGTGCCTTTGTGTGTGGCTGTAATTGTTTGGTGCAACCCGTATCAATGTGCACCAGCAATTGTGCCTCATTGCCAGGGTGGTACTGAACTTGCATCTCTTCTATTGTGTGTGTTCGGAACTGTCTAGTGCGAAGCGTATCAATGTGCACCAGGTGTTGTGCCTCATTTCTCTAGAGGCACAGGATTGGTAATTCTTCATCATAAGTGATCGGAATCGTCTAGTGCAACCCATTTCAACATACACCAGGGATTGTGCTTCAATTCCAGGGAGGTACAGAAAGTTCAACTCATCATTGTGTGTGTAACCGAAATTGTTTGGTGCAACTCGAATCATCACGCACCAGACGTTGTGCCCAATATGCCTGCATGCAACTGTGTTCACCGTGTACCTGATGCGGTGTCTCTACCTTCTGAGACCCTGCTACATTCTCCTTTTTCATAGATCGTTCCTTTTGGGCCCTCAGTGGGGTGAACTATCTGCCCTCTTCTCACCCGGCCTCTGACGACAGAGTGTGCCAGGTAGTATTGCGCGGACCAGGCCTGGGTGATGAGAGTGATTGACTGGGCTGGAGAAACACTTCTGAGAGCAATCAGAAGCAGGTCAAGAGACTGCATGATCCCTTTTCTTCCCCGCCAGTGCTTCGCACAACTGGCCTGGTGCCGGGTGGCATGTGACGGAATTCTTTAATTGAACAAACTATTGCCCTCAGCTGTTTCTGCTCTACATCCTGTGGGTGAACTTACTGAGTGGTGCCCAGCTCTCTTGTGTTTGTCAACTGCCTCCTAATCAGTCCGCCAACCTACCCCCTACCATCTTTCCTGGGACCTCAACAAAGTGTGACTCGGGGTGAGAGAGGCCTACTCTTGGAAGGAAGGGGGATCTGTTTCTAATCCATAGGTGCGTGGTAGTCGAGGTGTGATGGAGGGTGAGGCAGGGTTTTGGCCATGGGATCTGCATTGTGCTACCAAATGACCTGCTGGATATCAGTGCACCGCACTGCAGTGCTGCATGCGTGTGTGTGTGAGTAAGTGTGTCCATACAGACCTGCCTGGTATCCGTAGCACCGCAGTGTGTGGCAGTGCTTGCATGGAGACCGCCTGTTAGTGATTACATCGACCAGCAGTGCTGCTTTACACACTGATTTCTTGCCAACTTGGTTCTACATTTGACATTGGTTCTATCTGTGCGGCCTTGGCCCACGGTGTTGCTAAAATTGTTATCATTATCAGTGTGCACATATTCCTGATATCATTGTGATCCGGGGTGCATCCTATAACTGTGAGGTATTATATTAATTGACAGGGTGGACCTAGTTCTTACAACGTATCACACCGCATAAGGGCGCTGGGAGGGGGTAACGTCGGATGTCTCCCAAATGTGCATGCTGCTGAGGTCACTTAAACGTGGTTGGGCTTAGTAATGCTAGTAATATTACCAAGTGGATTTATGCCTAAATAATGTGTGTATTGAATACAAACTGTGTTTACCTACCACACGTGTGAAGTCTCTTTTGTGATGCTCGGGGTATTTATAGTGTTCGTTGCTGTGCCAATGATTTACATAGTGCCTCTGTGATAAGCCTGACTGCTCAGTGACAAGCTACCCCAGGGTGAGTGCAGGTAACACAGCGAGTGTAATCAACCACCACTGATGTGAGTGGTAGGTTGTGCCTGGCTGGGGCCCCACAACAGCCAATTAGTACGTGCTGTCTTCAATGCATCTTCACATCAAAGAACAGACACGATGTTGCATTTTGTGCTAAAATTTAAAGCTAAATCATGAATTTGCATTTTGCATAGTTACCAGCAACAGCTGCACCCAATAAAGAGTGGTGGGGCAGCGTGGAGGGAAATGATAATTTTAGAAAAAGCACTTAGCTGCCACTGCCGCTTCCACTGCCGGCCGCAGCATCTGTGCTCCTTCATAGCTTCTTAGTTTCTGCACAGGCTCCCCACCCAATCCAGACTTTGCTCTCGTGCTAGACCAAGCATGAGAGAAGCACAGGGATTGGCCTGAGCGGGCTGGTCAGATGTTCACTCAGGCACAGGGAGCCTGTGTCTTTTCTCTACCTGGCGGTGCAACACAGCTAGGTTGGAGAAATCTAAGTACCCATGTCAGTTTGGCCATCCAAAGATGGGCGGCCAAACCAATATGCGCACTTACAGTGCCCACCACTTCTCCTCCCTTCTGCTTTCTATTGAGGATGGCCCCGCCTAACCTCGGCAGACTCACAGTGAAAAATAAAACAATAATAAAATAGTTTTATTATCATTTTATTTTTCATGTGCTGGCTCTGACCAGTGGGGCGATGCTCCTCTGCCCTTACGGGGGAGCCGCTTACATGTAATTTTGCTTAATAGACAATGTGCATAAGCATTCTGCTTCAAAGGTACATATGCTAATCTCTCAATTAAAGATGCTCTGCGTTGCTTGACCTGACTGCTCTAACGTCAGGAGCTGCGCTAATGGTTTCAGGTCAGTACTGATTCCGCACTGTATTCCACACGTATTTGTCTAACAATATGTCTCAGCAGCAAGGTAATATCTGCCTTTGTGTGCTGAAGTTTAAGTTATGATGCCTTCACCACCTGCGTGATACTGGCTACATCGCAATCTCAACATATAGGCCCTCATTATGGCATTAGCGACAGATAACGAATACTGCGGTGCTGACTGCCGTCAGCATACCGCTGCAGAGGCAGACATCTGTCCGCCACATTATGACAGAGACATACAAATACTACAGAAAACAACCACAACCACAAATTCGCCAAACCCACTGAACGTGATAAATCGTCGGTACTACCACCTTTACCGTTACGCCACCAACACTACACCCTCTAAATAATGACCCACCAATCACCACAGCGGACATTCAATGATGGTAAACCATTGGCGATGAACACCGCCGCGGCGGATAAGGTCACCGAAAGACAAAACAAGACAACATTGGCCAGTACAAAAAACCCAAACCTGATACAATTACACACACCCACCAACAGCACTATAAAACACACACCCACATCACCCACAATCCTTTGCTAACACAAAAAGACCCCACTAGCTAGCCACGCAATCACAGAGACAACCAGACAACACACCACAACCACCCATTCAACTGTCACGCACCATACACCCCACACCCCACCACATTACTCAACACCCTTTGCACAACACACACCAAACAACACCTAAGTCCCCACAAAGGCGCCCCCGTTTCACTGATAGGAGATGCGGGTCATGGTGGAGGAGATAGTCAGGGTAGAGCCACAGCTGTTTGGTGCACAGATCCAGCAGATCTCCATTGCAGGGAAGATGGAGCTATGGCGGAGAATCGTGGACCGGGTGAACGCTGTGGTACAGCATCCTAGAACAATGGACGACATCAGGAAGAGGTGGAACGCCCTACGGGGGAAGGTATGTTCCATAGCAGCAAGGCCCCTGGTGGACCACCACCTCCTCCCCCACGGCTGACAGCATGGGAGGTGCAAGTCTTGGCAATCTTGCATCCTGAGGGACTCACTGGAGTTGCTGGAGGACTGGACACAGGTGAGTCAATTTTACTACCTATCCCCCACCCCATACCTGCATGCCACCACCACCCCTCACCTTAAAACCCATCACTCCACTCCATCCCACATAGTAACCTAAATGCCAAGCCCTGCATGCCCTACCCACTGCATTCACATCCCTTCCAGCCCTGCACACTCACCACCAATGCACAGCATGGAGAACTAACAATCCCACAATACATCACCATTCACAAACAAAAGTGGCAGGACAATATAGGGAGAGCTAGGGATGCAGAATATGACATAGACATGTAGGATAATACACTACTTACATCCCCACAGTTACCCCAGCCAATCTCAGTGGCGAGGAGGTGCCACGGCTACCCAGTCCCCCACCAAAAGATGCCCCCAGTGATGACAGCAACTCTGGAGTACTGGATATGGATGAACTCCCAGGCCCATCAGGGTCCAATGGTCAGTCGGCAACCCCAGCCCACTCCCAGTCCACCACAGAGCCTCCCCCTCAGTATCCAACACCACAGCAGCCACCCAATGTTCCCAGTCCTCTGTCCCCAGGACACATCAATCAGTAGTGTGCCCACCTGTACAGGGACAGTTCACATCTCACAGGCAAGACAATGAGGGTCCTGGAGTCAGTGGGAGTGGGCACACCGTTCAGGGGACATAGGCACAGGGGACCAGGGACACTCAGAGGACAGCTGTGCACCAGGGGGAGGACAGGCCCAGGGAACCGACTGCCCAGGAGGCACTCATTAATGTCCTAGGACTTACCAACAATCCCAGGATAAGATGGGTGAGGTGATAGACATCATGGAGGAGAACCAGTGGCTGTAGGAGGAACACCACCAGGAGATCAAGAAAGAACGGAAGGCCCTGAACACCACCATGTCTCCAGAGAAGGGGTGCTGAGTGATATGGCCGACATCATGAGGGAGTACACATCACACCAGTGGGCCCCTTCCACTAGCCAGTCAACTGACCAGCCCTCCACATCTGCTGCAGCTATGGGACTAGAGGCCCTGCCACAGGAGCAACGGGCCACAGGCCACCAGCACCCCTCCCCCTGCACTAAGTGAACCGTTCCCTGCGACCCAAACAGACACCAGAGACACTTGCCAAGATCAAGACCACAGCCAGGAAATGAGGCCCTCCTGAATGCCCCCCTTGTGTTCCACTGTGTCACTTTGTCCACTTTGAACTGCCATTGCTCCCCTTCCTATGGCCCCTTGGACACTAGACCTGTGCTACAAACAGACTGGACCACTACCCTGGACTATTCCCAATCATTACCCCACTATATTGCACTTTCCATTGTAGAACAATTTTCAATAAACACCCTTGGACACAACTTGTGTAATAGTGCATTATCTACAGGTAATGTACAATGTAATGAACTGTAATGAACTGCTTGATCCTGTGTCAATGTCCAGAAACATGTTGATCCATCCAACAAATGTGTCTCAGCAGTCTATTCACATCACAGCAGTACACTGTTGGAACAACACCAACATCTGCAATAAGGGACGGCATAGGTGGCGGTGAGGTGGGATACAAAGGGAATGACTGGCATCATGCTGCAGTCACACAGTACAACACTAAAATGTTGAAATGTTTAATTCAACAGTCTTCCCTGAGTTTCATTGGAAGCACTGCTGGATCAAATGTGACCACCTCCTACTCACTCTCCTCGGTGTCCTCAGTGTCCACTGCTGCCACAGCTGCATTGTCACCCTCTCCTCCTGCAGATAGGGTACATGCCACCTGAGTGCCAAATTGTGCAACACGCAGCACACAACAACACTCCTGCAGACCTTCTCAGGGGAATAGCATAGGGATCCACCTGTCAGATGGAGGCACCTGAACCTGGCCTTCTACAATCCTCCTGGTACGCTCATGAACATCATTGTACCTATTTTCAGCCCCTGTTCTCGGATTCCTAACAGGGCTCATGATCCAGGACAGATTTGGGTAGCCAGAATCACCTGCAAGAAGTGAGGGACACACATTAGCCCTGTGCAATGGCATGGGCCATGACTCCTGAATTCATACACTCACAGACATTGGGTGGGGACTCAGGCTCACCTATAAGCCACACTCTGTATCTCTGTAGTTGTACCATCAGCCTTGGGACACTGCCATTCCTCAGGACAAATGCACCTTGCACCGACCCTGGATACTTGGGAGTGACGTGGGAGATGTACAGGTCAGCAAGGCACACCATCTGGACATTAAGTGAGTGGAAACTCTTCCGATTCCTGTACACTTGTTCATTGGCCCTGGAGGGGACTAAGGCAATATGGGTACCGTCAATGGCCCCAATGACATGAGGTATATGTCCCATTGCATAGATTCCAGCCTTCACAGTGGGTAAATCGTCTATCTGGGGGAATGCGATGTAGCTGCACTTGTTTGAGCAAGGCAGACAAAACCCTTGCAAGCACAATAGAGAGCATTGGCTGTGACATCCCTGCAGCCAAGCCCACTGTCACCTGGAAAGAGCCTGTTGCCAGGAAATGGAGCGCTGAGAATACCTGCACAAGGGGAGGGATTGCTGTGGTGCTACGGGTAGCAGGTAGCAGATCAGGCTCCAATTGTGCACACTGCTCTGTGATTGTGGCCCTGTCCAGATGATAGGTGAGTATGATGTGCCGGTCCTCCAGTGTAGCCAAGTCCACAAGGGGTCTGTACACGGGTGCTTGCCTCCTCCTATTCCTCCACAGTGGTTGATACCTAAGGGACCCAAATGTAGAAAAAGAGTGTCAACAGGAACCATGAACACACTACAGCAGTGTACACAGAGCATGTTTGTTTGTTGGACACTGGAACTGTGTAGGTGAGTACATTCGACTACAATGGCACACTTATTAATCTGTACATGTGTACCAGCATTAGAAAAAGGCACCTGCCTGTCCTGTACCGCTGGTGTTGGCATCACAGCAGAAGGCGGTCCACACCACAGTGCAATTCCTCATTGGCTAACATGGCCCTCTATTAAGTATGGGAGCCAATGATGATCAACACTGGCGGTGACGGTGTGCACCGCCGCTGACGTGACTGCCATTTCCTTTTTTAACACTTCACTTGATTCGTGACTTTCCACAGAACAACATCTCCACTGCGTGTGCTGCTGTGACCTGTGTCTGGAACCTGCCATGGATAGTGCTACAGGGGATAGGCCCCCAGCCTTCACGTCAGAGGAGTTGGAGTGCCTCATGGATGGGGTCCTACCCCAGTATGGCCAGTTGTATGGGCCTCCAGACCAACAGGTGAGTACATCATGGATACGTTGTATGCAACATGACTGCATGGTGATGTGTGTGTGTGCTGGCAGCGTGTCAGGTGGGGGGTATGGCTGGTGGCAGCGTCAGTGCAGGAGTGTGGGTCATGTGTGTGCCTGATGAGGGGAAATGCTTTTTGTGGGCCATATGTGTGACAGGCTGGATTGTCAGGTTCATGGTGTACCGCCTTCTGTAATTTCTCTCGAGGTCAACACCCATCAGAAGAAGGGATTGTGGTGTGCCATCGCCAAGGACATGCAGACCCTGTGGGTCTGTAGCAGGCAGAGTACCCACTGCAGGAATCAGTGGGAGGACCTGAGACGCTGGGCCTAGAAAACAACTGGTCCAACGAGGGAGGGGTGCCCGTCGGAACCTGACCTCCCTGGTGGCCTGCATACTGGCGGTGGCGTACCCAGAGCTGGATGGACGTTTGAGGGCATCACAGCAGCCACAAGGGGGTGAGTACAGTGTGTATGTCAACCATCTCTTTTGCCTGGTATGGGATCTGGGTGCAGGGTACTAGTCAGTGGATGCCCCAATATGCCAGTTCAGTTATAGCTGCGTGGTCCAGCTCAGGATAATAGAATGTAAAGCATGCATTAGATAGCAGGTACGTGGCTTCCCATGTCAGAGAGGGCTTAGCTGGTCCCAGTTGGTGTGTAGCTGGCAGTGTTTGGCTCCTACCTGCTGTGGTACTTAACCAATGATATGCCAGTGTGGCCCATATTGCCCATTCTCAGTCTCAGTGTGTGACAGTGATGTGTCTGCCATCTGTGCTGTTGGTGCTGAGATTGACCCTGTGCTCCCTTTCTCTCTCTCCTCCCTCCCTTTGTCACCCTGTCCATGTGTGCATTAGCATCATCTGGTGAAGGAGCAGGGGCACCGGCGAGTGAGGGAGCTGCAGCCCACGGGACCCAGGAGGAAGAGTCCACCGACGCAGAGGGTACAAGTGGGACGGAGGGCGAGGGGAGCACCATGGTGGGACAGGAGGTGACACCACTGACTCTGATTCATCCTCCGATGGGAGCTCCCTGGTGGTGGTGGACCTCTCTGGGACCACCCCCCCAGTACCAGCACCACCCTCCTAGTAGCCTCCCACCGAGTTGCTGTGCCCACTCACCCAGGAGGGTGGGCATCTCCTTCACCCCAGGCACGTCAGACCCTGCCCCAGTCAGCCCTGCTGCCCTCAGTGAGGAGGCTATTGGCCTCCTGAGATCCATCTCTGTAGGGCAGTCAACCATTGTGAATGCCATCCAGGGGCTGGCATCCCAGATGCAGCAATGTAATGCCTTCCTGGAGGGCATCCATGGTGGGTTGGCGGCCCTACACAATCGTTTCAGGCTCTGGCCTCTTCACTGATGGCAGCCAGTGTCCCTGTTTCATCCTTCCCCCCTCCAACCACCACTTCCCAGTCCCTGTCTCCTCACCCCAACCCATCCCACACACACATTCAGACAAGCATGCACCCAAAACAACACACAAGACTCGCACAGACAAACACAAGCAGCACACTTCAGTCCACAAGCACTCACACAGCCAACAGACAGATGCACACACTACATCATCCACTACCTCCACTGTCTCCCCTCCTCCTCCCTCACAGTCACACCCTCACTCACACCTGCATGCACTGCATCAACAGTCCCAAATCCTGCCACCTCCACAGCCTTGTCCACAGTCACCACAACAGCAGACATGCACCCCACACACCACATGCGCAGTCACCACCACTACATGCAGCACACCCACCTCATTTGCAGACACCACCACAACATATATACACACAACATGTTTGTCCTCCCCCACCCTGTCTGCCCCCTCCAGTAACACACACACATGCTCGCACTCAGACCCCCAACAGTCATCCACCTCACACACACACTGTCCATGCACCTGCACCCAAGTCCAGCACACCTCCTTCTCCTACAACCTCTCCCTCTACCTCCACTCCCATCCCTCCTCCCACATCCTGCCCCATTGGCCCTAAGAAGCTTTTCCTTGTCCGGCTTGACCTCTTCCCTCCCTCGCTTCCCTCCTGCCCATAAGAGGAAGGTCACACCACCCCAGGCCAGTACTTCAAGCACCCAGTCCAACACAGCTCCACCCCCAAAGTCTCCAGCTGACACCAAGGGGCACATGAGTGAAAAACCGGACTCCCACAACATGGACACTTCTCCCCCAGCCCCCCAAACGGAGAGCTAAATTGCCGCACCCTCCCAAACAGACTGGAAAGACCATGGAACCACCTCCCAAACCCAGGGCCAAGGAGGCCCCAACTAAGTCCCTGCCCAAAGAGGCCCACCCAAAAATCAAAGCCCAAGGAGGACCCCGAGACATCCAAGGCCAAGGAGGCCCCCAAAAATCAAAGGCCAAGGAGGCCCCCAAAAATCTAAGGCCAACGAGGACCCCAGACATCCAAGGCCAAGTGTTGTAATTTAGTAGCAGGAGATTAAGCATTAGCAGAAGACATCTTGTATTTAGCAACTATTGTGAACATTTTGCGGAATCCATTTGTATTCATGGCAGCCATTTTCTCTGCCACATGCTGCCATGTGCTCGCCATGTGCTCTGTCCTACCTTCCTGTTAACTACTCTTGAAAATCTGTCTAGTGACAAGTTATATTTAGCATCTCCCACTTTCGCACATGCCCAGTAAGATCTGCAGCTGTTAGTAATTAGTAACAGACAATAATGTGTCAACTAGTCCTTGAAAACTGTTAGCCCCTCCTACCTATCGACTGTGGATTTCCATATGACCTTATATGTATATAAGTCTTGCTTCTATAATTGTACCACCTTCTTTTAGCCCCTGCGTGGGTATAAAAGGACCATGCTCTCTTAGTTGAGTTTGCTACTTCAAACATTACCGAAGGGTGCTGTTTGAACTGTAGTACCACCTCATGAGGTTTAATAAAATGTGTCTTTTATTTCAGTTTCTGTGCCATTTTCTTCCTATATGGTCTGAGGACTTTGTGCAGAGAAGGGCGAACCCCTTACACTGGTAGGCCTTGCTGAGGCTTACTTCGACAAATTGGCACCCGAACAGGGACTCATCGGTGACTCTGACGCCCGACGGATTGGTCGCGACGAAAGATTGGGATCTCGCTGCAGACGAACAATGCCTGAGGAGACCTGAGTCTTGGCAACCACAGCGTTTTTCCCTTCTTTCTGATTTGACCATCCAGGTGGCGCCGGTCCTTGACTGAAATCTTTTTTGTTCATTCGTCGTGCAGTGACCATTTGGTCAATTTTAGAACTTGGCAGTTGGAACCTGGACGCCCTGTGATTGGTAAAAGCCGTTTTACGGCACTTGCTGTGGGTTTTCATGCCTTTGTTTTACCACTTACAGGTGGCCCTCGTGTTTGGGGTGACTAGTCAATTTGTGTCCTTTGAATTGATATATAATTTGCAATTTATATAGGCAGGTAATGAGGAGAATTTTCTCTAATTTAATTTGGATTTTAACAGCACATTGTACTAGAGGTACTTTAAGTGCTACTTTGATTATAATACTGCATATTCTGCACTATTTCTGGCATGCCTGTTTTTAGCGCACTTCGTAGGATGTGTTGCTTTTGTAATGGTACCAATTTGAGACTGGAAGAATCGCAACGGCACCCCCAGAGGGGACGCCCAATAGAGAAATGTATGTTAAACATGGTCTTTCTTCTATAATGTACAGCACATTATGAAATAAAGACACTCGTGCGGATCCTGAGTTACGTTGGCCTATGCATGGGTCATTTGATTTGCGAAAGATTGAGTATGTGGAACAATGTATGTGTAAGCAAAGGTCTAGGCAAGATATGTTTGACTGTGTACTAATGTGGGAGAAGGAAGTGCATGAACGAATGAGGCATGAGCAAGCCTTGCTTGAGAAAGAGCAGCGGAAGAATGTGAAAGCAGTGGAAATGAGAAAGAAAGAAATAAACGATTTAAAGGAGATAGAAGAGAAAGAACGTAAATTACAGGTAACTGGCCAATACACTGTTCGGCAACCTCTCAATCCTCTCCTTAATAAACCGCACAATGAGTTTTTGTTACTAGATCGCCCTCCCCCTCCGTATGTCGTTCCTTCTGCCCCTCATGAGTTAGCTGAGGTCTCCGGTTCGGAGCAACAGAAGATACGAGGCAGTCGCTCTATGCTGCCTGCTGACCGTTCGTCTGAGCTTAGATCTATTGCTCGTAAAACAATTCGTAGGGTTGTCTCTGCTTCTGAACTTTTAGACAACATGAAAGGGTGGACGGAAAAAGAGCAGCTATATTTTACTGAGGCATTTGGCACAGAAGTTATTGAACTATTTCGGAAATATTCTGATGAGTTAGAGCCCGATGATGTAGCAGCTGATCGTAAACAAATGCATGATGGTCTTTTTGTTTTCTCCCAGGTGGCTGATGCAATCAGGCGTTTGGTGAAATTATGTGTTGCGGCAGACCGTTTGTGAGAGGAGAAAAGGGCCGTGGACGTAGTTGCACGGACATCTCAGACCGGCGGGGTGCAAGCTTCCATCTTCGGAACATATAACACTATGATAGTTCATGCGAAACCAATGCGGGAGGCCACGCCTTTGTATGTTCCTCCTAAAGGATCGGGTACAAGTGATGATAAAACTTCTGTTGACGCTAGGGGTTATTTTATTTATAATTGGGTGTATACTCCTTGGAATAGGGCAGATGTAATGGCACTTAAAACAGCATTACCTCACCCGCGGAAAATTCCAGCCGCCTTTTATGAGCAAGTTGAGGGAGCAATTAGTTCTTGTACTATGACTTTGGCTGACATTGATTTATTTTTCGGATTGATATTACCGCCAGATATGTGGAGAACTGTTCGTAAAGTTGATGATCGTGTAGTTTTTGGGGCGTCATGGAAAGAATTAGAACAGATGGACGGTGTTAGACCTGACAGCCTTAGGGTGGTCACCCCTAACATTTTGCCTGCCTCCCTTCACTTTTTGGACACTGTTTTTGCTGGCTTTTAGACTCTGCGCACTTTATCACTGCTAACCAGTGCTAAAGTGCATATGCTCTCTCCCTTTAAACATGGTAACCTTGGATCATACCTGATTGGACTATTTAATTTACTTATAAATCCCTGGTAATGTGCACTATATGTGCCTAGGGCCTGTAGATTAAATGCTACTAGTGGGCCTGCAGCACTGGTTGTGCCACCCACTTAAGTAGCCCCTTTACCTTGTCTCAGGCCTGCCATTGCAAGACCTGTGGGTGCAGTTTCACTGTCACCTCGACTTGGCATTTAAAAGTACTTACCAAGCCTAAACCTCCCTTTCTCCACACATAAGTCACCTCTAATGTGTGCCCTAGGTAACCCCTAGAGCAGGGTGCTGTGTGGGTGAAAGGCAGGACATGTACCTGTGTAGTTTACATGTCCTGGTAGTGTAAAACTCCTAAATTGTTTTTTGCACTACTGTGAGGCCTGCTCCCTTCATAGGCTAGCATTGGAGCTGCCCTCATACAGTATTGGAGTGGTAGCTGCTGATCTAAAAGGAGTAGGAAGGTCATATTTAGTATGGCCAGAATGGTAATACCAAATCCTGCTGACTGGTGAAGTTGGATTTAACAACACTCCTGCAGACCTTCTCAGGGGAATAGCATAGGGATCCACCTGTCAGATGGAGGCACCTGAACCTGGCCTTCTACAATCCTCCTGGTATGCTCATGGACATCATTGTACCTATTTTCAGCCCCTGTTCTAGGATTCCTAACAGGGGTCATGATCCAGGACAGATTTTGGTAGCCGGAATCACCTGCAAGAAGTGAGGGACACACATTAGCCCTGTGCAATGGCATGGGCCATGACTCCTGAATTCATACACTCACAGACATTGGGTGGGGACTCAGGCTCACCTATAAGCCACACTCTGTATCTCTGTAGTTGTACCATCAGCCTTGTGACACTGCCATTCCTCAGGACAAAGGCATCTTGCACCGACCCTGGATACTTGGGAGTGACGTGGGAGATGTACTGGTGAGCAAGGCACACCATCTGGACATTAACTGAGTGGAAACTCTTCCGATTCCTGTACACTTGTTCATTGGCCCTGGAGGGGACTAAGGCAATATGGGTCCCGTCAATGGCCCCAATGACATGAGGTATATGTCCCATTGCATAGAATCCAGCCTTCGCAGTGGGTAAATCATCTATCTGGGGGAATGCGATGTAGCTGCACATGTGTTTGAGCAAGGCAGACAAAACCCTTGCAAGCACAATAGAGAGCATTGGCTGTGACATCCCTGCAGCCAAGCCCACTGTCACCTGGAAAGAGCCTGTTGCCAGGAAATGGAGCGCTGAGAATACCTGCACAAGAGGAGGGATTGCTGTGGTGCTACAGGTAGCAGGTAGCAGATCAGGCTCCAATTGTGCACACTGCTCTGTGATTGTGGCCCTGTCCAGACGATAGGTGAGTATGATGTGCCGGTCCTCCAGTGTAGCCAAGTCCACAAGGGGTCTGTACACGGGTGCTTGCCTCCTCCTATTCCTCCACAGTGGTTGATACCTAAGGGACCCAAATGTAGAAAAAGAGTGTCAACAGGAACCATGAACACACTACAGCAGTGTACACAGAGCATGTTTGTTTGTTGGACACTGGAACTGTGTAGGTGAGTACATTCGACTACAATGGCACACTTATTAATCTGTACATGTGTACCAGCATTAGAAAATGGCACCTGCCTGTCCTGTACCGCTGGCATTGGCATCACGGCAGAAGGCTGTCCGCACTGCAGTGCAATTCCTCATTGGCTAACATGGCCCTCTATTAAGTATGGGAACCAATGATGATCAACACTGGCGGTGACGGTGTGCACCGCTGCTGACGTGACTGCCATTTCCTTTTTTAACACTTCACTTGATTCCTGACTTTCCACAGAACAACATCTCCACTGCGTGTGCTGCTGTGACCTGTGTCTGGAACCTGCCATGGTTTGTGCTACAGGGGATAGGGCCCCAGCCTTCACGTCAGAGGAGTTGGAGTGCCTCATGGATGGAGTCCTACCCCAGTATTGCCAGTTGTATGGGCCTCCAGACCAACAGGTGAGTACATCATGGATACGTTGTATGCGACATGATGGCATGGTGATGTGTGTGTGTACTGGCAGCGTGTCAGGTGGGGGGGTATGGCTGGTGGCAGCGTCAATGCAGGAGTGTGGGTCATGTGTGTGCCTGATGAGGGGAAATGCTTTTTGTGGGCCATATGTATGACAGGCTGGATTGTCAGGTTCATGGTGTACCGCCTTCTGTGATTTCTCTGGAGGTCAGCACCCATCAGAAGAAGGGATTGTGGCGTGCCATTGCCAAGGACATGGGGACCCTGTGGGTCTGGAGCAGGCAGAGTACCCACTGCAGGAATCAGTGGGAGGACCTGAGACGCTGGGCCTAGAAAACCACTGGTCCAACGAGGGAGGGGTGCCCGTCGGAACCTGACCTCCCTGATGGCCTGCATACTGGCGGTGGCGTACCCAGAGCTGGATGGGCATTTGAGGGCATCACAGCAGCCACAAGGGGGTGAGTACAGTGTGTATGTCAACCATCTCTTTTGCCTGGTATGGGATCTGGGTGCAGGGTACTAGTCAGTGGATGCCCCAATATGCCAGTTCAGTTATAGCTGTGTGGTCCAGCTCAGGATAATAGAATGTAAAGCATGTATTAGATAGCTAGGTACGTGGCTTCCCATGTCAGACAGGGCTTAGCTGGTCCCCGCTAGGTGTGTAGCTGGCAGTGTTTGGCTCCTACCTGCTGTGGTACTTAACCAATGATATGCCAGTGTGGTCCATACTGCCCATTCTCAGTCTCAGTGTGTGACAGTGATGTGTCTGCCATCTGTGCTGTTGATGCTGAGATTGACCCTGTGCTCCCTTTCTCTCTCCCCTCCCTCCTTTTGTCACCCTGTCCATGTGTGCATTAGCATCATCTGGTGAAGGAGCAGGGGCACCGGCGAGTGAGGGAGCTGCAGCCCACGGGACCCAGGAGGAATAGTCCACTGACGCCGAGGGTACAAGTGGGACAAAGGGCGAGGGGAGCACCACGGCAGGACAGGAGGTGACACCGCTGACTCTGATTCGTTCTCCAATGGGAGCTCCCTGATGGTGGTGGACCTCTTTGGGACCACCCCCCCCCCAGTACCAGCACCACCCTCCTAGTAGCCCCCCACTGTGTTGCTCTGCCCACTCACCCAGGAGGGTGGGCATCTCCTTCACCCCAGGCACGTCAGACCCTGCCCAAGTCAGCCCTGCTGCCCTCAGTGAGGAGGCTATTGGCCTCCTGAGATCCATCTCTGTAGGGCAGTCAACCATTGTGAATGCCATCCAGGGGCTGGCATCCCAGATGCAGCAATGTAATGCCTTCCTGGAGGGCATCCATGGTGGGTTGGCGGCCCTACACAATCGTTTCAGGCTCTGGCCTCTTCACTGATGGCACGCTATCCCACAGCGTTTATATTTTGCTTTGCTTTTGCCGCCCTAAGTGCGCCGGGTATGCCCAGACGTGGGTCCCGGGCTCACTGTGCCACTGGATTCAAGCTAGCCTGGCTGATGAGGGGTGAAACCCCGAAACCGGTCCCAGGATGCTTGTTTCCGGTCCAGGGAGAACCTGGCCTGGCAGTTCGGGCTGGACTGTTCCCATGAGGAACAGGGTCAAGACTGATTTGCATATGGCTGGGTTCAAACTGGGGTGGCATGGTGAGCAAAATAATGGAGGGATTAAACCCAGATCTGTGACTGGGGGTGAATGTTTGATTGGTTCCGCATTCCGTCCATCCAGTTACGCTATCCCACAGCGTTTATATTTTGCTTTGCTTTTGCCGCCCTAAGTGCGCCGGGTATGCCCAGACGTGGGTCCCGGGCTCACTGTGCCACTGGATTCAAGCTAGCCTGGCTGATGAGGGGTGAAACCCCGAAACCGGTCCCAGGATGCTTGTTTCCGGTCCAGGGAGAACCTGGCCTGGCAGTTCGGGCTGGACTGTTCCCATGAGGAACAGGGTCAAGACTGATTTGCATATGGCTGGGTTCAAACTGGGGTGGCATGGTGAGCAAAATAATGGATGGATTAAACCCAGATCTGTGACTGGGGGTGAATGTTTGATTGGTTCCGCATTCCGTCCATCCAGTTACGCTATCCCACAGCGTTTATATTTTGCTTTGCTCTTCACTGATGGCAGCCAGTGTCCCTGTTTCATCCTTCCCCCCTCCAACTACCACTTCCCAGTCCCTGTATCCTCACCCCAACCCATCCCACACACACATTCAGACAAGCATGCACCCAAAACAACACAGAAGACTCGCACAGACAAACACAAGCAGCACACTTAAGTCCACAAGCACTCACACAGCCAACAGACAGATGCACACACTACATCATCCACTACCTCCACTGTCTCCCCTCCTCCTCCCTCACAGTCACACCCTCACTCACACCTGCATGCACTGCATCAACAGTCCCAAATCCTGCCACCTCCACAGCCTTGTCCACAGTCACCACAACAGCAGACATGCAGACATGCACCCCACACACCACATGCGCAGTCACCACCACCACATGCAGCACACCCACCTCATTTGCAGACACCACCACAACATATATACACACAACATGTTTGTCCTCCCCACCCTGTCTGCCCCCTCCAGTAACACACACACATGCTCGCACTCAGACCCCCAACAGTCATCCACCTCACACACACACTGTCCATGCACCTGCACCCAAGTCCAGCACACCTCCTCCTCCTACAACCTCTCCCTCTACCTCCACTCCCATCCCTCCTCCCACATCCTGCCCCATTGGCCCTAAGAAGCTTTTCCTTGTCTGGCTTGACCTCTTCCCTCCCTCGCTTCCCTCCTGCCCGTAAGAGGAAGGTCACACCACCCCAGGCCAGTACTTCAAGCACCCAGTCCAACACAGCTCCACCCCCAAAGTCTCCAGCTGACACCAAGGGGCACATGAGTGAAAAACCGGACTCCCACAACATGGACACTTCTCCCCCAGCCCCCCAAACGGAGGGCTAAATTGCCACACCTTCCCAAACAGACTGGAAAGACCATGTAACCACCTCCCAAACCCAGGGCCAAGGAGGCCCCAACTAAGTCCCTGCCCAAAGAGGCCCCCCCAAAAATCAAAGGCCAAGGTGGACCCCGAGACATCCAAGGCCAAGGAGGCCCCCAAAAATCAAAGGCCAAGGAGGCCCCCCAAAAATCTAAGGCCAAGGAGGACCCCAGACATCCAAGGCCAAGTGTTGTAATTTAGTAGCGATTAGATTAAGCATTAGCAGAAGACATCTTGTATTTAGCAACTATTGTGAACATTTAGCGGAATCCATTTGTATTCATGGCAGCCATTTTCTCTGCCACATGCTGCCATGTGCTCGCCATGTGCTCTGTCCTACCTTCCTATTAACTACTCTTGAAAATCTGTCTAGTGACAAGTTATATTTAGCATCTCCCACTTTCCCACATGCCCAGTAAGATCTGCAGCTGTTAGTAGTTAGTAACAGACAGTAATGTGTCAACTAGTCCTTGAAAACTGTTAGCCCCTCCTACCTATCGACTGTGCATTTCCATATGACCTTTTATTTATATAAGTCTTGCTTCTATAATTGTACCACCTTCTTTTAGCCCCTGCGTGGGTATAAAAGGACCATGCTCTCTTAGTTCAGTGTGCTACTTCAAACATTACCGAAGGGTGCTGTTTGAACTGTAGTACCACCTCATGAGGTTTAATAAAATTTGTCTTTTATTTCAGTTTCTGTGCCAACTTCTTCCTATATGGTCTGAGGACTTTGTGCAGAGAAGGGCGAACCCCTTACACTAGTAGGCCTTGCTGAGGCTTACTTCGACAAATTGGCACCCAAACAGGGACTCATCGGTGACTCTGACACCCGACGGATTGGTCGCGACGAAGGAATGGGATCTCGCTGCAGACGATCAATACCTGAGGAGACCCGAGTCTTGGCAACCACAGCGTTTTTCCCTTCTTTCTGATTTGACCATCCAGGTGGCGCCGGTCCTTGACTGAGATCTTTTTTGTTCATTCGTCGTGCAGTGACCATTTGGTCAATTTTAGAACTTGGCAGTTGGAACCTGGACGCCCTGTATTGGTAAAAGCCGTTTTACGGCACTTGCTGTGGGTTTTGATGCCTTTGTTTTACCACTTACTGTGGCTCTCGTGCTTTGGGTGACTAGTCAATTTGTGTCCTTTGAATTGATATATAAATTGCAATTTATATAGGCAGGTAATGAGGAGAATTTTCTCCAATTTAATTTGGATTTGAACGGCACATTGTACTAGAGGTACTTTAAGTGCTACTTTGATTATAATACTGCATATTCTGCACTATTTTTGGCATGCCTGTTTTTAGCGCACTTCATAGGATGTGTTGCTTTTGTAATGGTACCAATTTGAGACTGGAAGAATCGCAACGGCACACCAGAGGGGATTCCCAATAGAGAAATGTATGTTAAACATGGTCTTTCTTCTATAATGTACAGCACATTATGGAATAAAGACACTTGTGTGGATCCTGAGTTACGTTGGCCTATGCATGGGTCATTTGATTTGCGAAAGATTGAGTATGTGGAACAATGTATGTGTAAGCAAAGGTCTAGGCAAGATATGTTTGACTGTGTACTAATGTGGGAGAAGGAAGTGCGTGAACGAATGAAGCATGAGCAAGCCTTGCTTGAGAAAGAGCAGCGGAAGAATGTATATGTGAAAGCATTGGAAATGAGAAAGAAAGAAATAAACGATTTAAAGGAGATAGAAGAGAAAGAACGTAAATTACAGGTAACTGGCCAATACACTGTTCGGCAACCTCTCTATCCTATCCTTAATAAACCGCACAATGAGTTTTTGTTACTAGATCGCCTTCCACCTCCGTATGTCGTTCCTTCTGCCCCTCATGAGTTAGCTGAGGTCTCCGGTTCGGAGCAACAGAAGATACAAGACAGTCGCTCTATGTTGCCTGCTGACCGTTCGTCTGAGCTTAGATCTATTGCTCGTAAAACAATTCGTAGGGTTGTCTCTGCTTCTGAACTTTTAGACAACATGAAAGGGTGGGCAGAAAAGGAGCAGCTATATTTTACTGAGGCATTTGGCACAGAAGTTATTGAACTATTTCGGAAATATTCTGATGAGTTAGAGCCCGATGATGTAGCAGCTGATCGTAAGCAAATGCATGATGGTCTTTTTGTTTTCTCCCAGGTGGCTGATGCAATCAGGCGTTTGGTTAAATTATGTGTTGCGGCAGACCGTTTGTGAGAGGAGAAAAGTGCCGTGGACGTAGTTGCACGGACATCTCAGACCGGCGGGGTGCAAGCTTCCATCTTCGGAACAGATAACACTATGATAGTTCATGCGAAACCAATGCGGGAGGCCGCACCTTTGTATGTTCCTCCTAAATGATTGGGTACAAGTGATGATAAAACTTCTGTTGATGCTAGGGGTTATTTTATTTATAATTGGGTGTATACTCCTTGGAATAGGGCAGATGTAATGGCACTTAAAACAGCATTACCTCACCCATGGAAAAATCCAGCCGCCTTTTATGAGCAAGTTGAGGGAGCAATTAGTTCTTGTACTATGACTTTGGCTGACATTGATTTATTTTTCGGATTGATATTACCGCCAGATATGTGGAGAACTGTTCGTAAAGTTGATGATCGTGTAGTTTTTGGGGCGTCATGGAAAAAATTAGAACAGATGGACAGTGTTAGACCTGACAGCCTTAGGGTGGTCACCCCTAACATTTTGCCTGCCTCCCTTCACTTTTTGGACACTGTTTTTGCTGGCTTTTAGACTCTGCGCACTTTATCACTGCTAACCAGTGCTAAAGTGCATATGCTCTCTCCCTTTAAACATGGTAACCTTGGATCATACCTGATTGGACTATTTAATTTACTTATAAGTCCCTAGCAATGTGCACTATATGTGCCTAGGGCCTGTAGATTAAATGCTACTAGTGGGCCTGCAGCACTGGTTGTGCCACCCACTTAAGTAGCCCCTTTACCTTGTCTCAGGCCTGCCATTGCAAGACCTGTGGGTGCAGTTTCACTGTCACCTCGACTTGGCATTTAAAAGTACTTGCCAATCCTAAACCTCCCTTTCTCCACATATAAGTCACCTCTAATGTGTGCCCTAGGTAACCCCTAGAGCAGGGTGCTGTGTGGGTGAAAGGCAGGACATGTACCTGTGTAGTTTACATGTCCTGGTAGTGTAAAACTCCTAAATTGGTTTTTGCACTACTGTGAGGCCTGCTCCCTTCATAGGCTAACATTGGGGCTGTCCTCATACAGTATTGGAGTGGTAGCTGCTGATCTGAAAGGAGTAGGAAGGTCATATTTAGTATGGCCAGAATGGTAATACCAAATCCTGCTGACTGGTGAAGTTGGATTTAATATTACTATTCTAGAAATGCCACTTTTAGAAAGTGAGCATTTCTTTGCACTGAAATCTTTCTGTGCCTTACAATCCACGTCTGGCTGGGCTTAGTTGACAGCTCCTTGTGCATTCACTCAGACACACCCCAAACACAGGGTACTCAGCCTCACTTGCATACATCTGCATTTTGAATGGGTCTTTCTGGGCTGGGAGGGTGGAGGGCCTGCTCACACACAAAGGACTGCCACACCCCCTACTGGGACCCTGGCAGACAGGATTGAACTGAAAGGGGACCTGGTGCACTTCTTAGCCACTCTTTGAAGTCTCACCCACTTCAAAGGCACATTTGGGTATAAAACAGGGACTCTGCCCTACCTCATCAGACACTTGCTGGAGAAGAAACCTGAACCAGAACCTGCATCCTGCCAAGAAGAACTGCCTGGCTGCCTAAAGGACTCACCTGACTGCTTTCTACCATGGACTGCTGCCTTGCTGTTGCCCTGCTGCCTTGCTGAACTCTTGTCTGGCTGTAAAAGTGCTCTCCAAGGGCTTGGATAGAGCTTGCCTCCTGTTCTCTGAAGTCTCAGGACCAAAAAGACTTCTCTTTTTCATTTGGACTCTTCGTGTGCCGAAAATGTTGACGCACACATTGCTCCGCGGTGAGAAAAACGCCGCACACAGACGCTGATCGACGCGACGCCTTCGGGGCGACCGGAACTTCGACGCACGGCCTCGCAAGGACAACGCCGCCCGACTTCCAGAGGGGAAATCGACGCGACGCCTGCCGTGAGAGCGAATCTTCGACGCACAGCCCTGCGGAACGACGCGCAGCCGAAAACAAGCAGGAGAATCCACGCACAGACCCCGGGACATCTGGTAATCCCGCGACCCACAGAAAGAGACTGTCCGCGCACCGGAAAACGACGCTCGACTTCCTCGCGTGAAAAATAACGACGCAAGTCCGTGTATGCAGGGGAGAAATCGACGCACACACCATTTTTCCACTTATCTCTTCTTCTGCGGCCCTTTGCGGAGATTTTCCACCAGAAACCAGGTACTTTGTGCTTGAAAGAGACTTTGTTTGCTTTTTAAAGACTTAAGACACTTTATATCACTTTTTAGTGATATCTCTACAATTTCACATTGCATCTTTCTTCGTTTTGACCTACAATTATTCTGATAAATATTATATATTATTCTAAACACTGTGTGGTGTATTTTTGTGGTGCTATATTGTGTTATTGTATGATTTATTGCACAAATACTTTACACATTGCCTTCTAAGTTAAGCCTGACTGCTCATGCCAAGCTACCAGAGGGTGGGCACAGGATAATCTTGGATTGTGTGTGATTTACTCTGACTAGAGTGAGGGTTCTTGCTTGGACAGAGGGCAACCTGACTGCCAACCAAAAACCCAATTTCTAACAAACGGGGATAGGGAACCTGCGAAAAAGCCGTATCAGTTGATTCTAGATCTTCCCGCAACCATACCAGTTAAGTTAAAAACGATTATTCCCCCTAAAAAGATAGATTGGAGTGTTTTAGCGTCTTGTAAGCAAAAGGCAGATGAATCGGTCTCTGATTTCTTTACACGCTTTGAAGAAGCATTTCATGATTTTAGCGTCCAGTTATTGTTAGATGATATGGGCAGACATTTTTTTGTCGATAAATATGTCGCAAATCTGTTACCAGGAATAGCTAGTCATCTAAAAGCTAGTGAAAGTTCATGGACTACCTCTACTCCGGTTTCTCTTTTGACTATGGCTCAGTATTATGAACGTCAGGAATTAGAAGCAAAAGGTAGCGAGGATAAAAAGATTCAAGAGTTAAAGACGAAGGTTATGATGGCTCAAGCTTATGGTCCACCTTTTAGAGGTAGTGATAGAGGTGGACGTGGATCTTATGGTTCTTCTTACACTCGTTTGAATTTGTCTGTTGATCAGTGTGCGTATTGTAAGAAATTTGGGCATTGGGCTGCCGATTGTCCAGCAGTACGTGTTCAGCAGTGTTCACGTGGTCGGGGACAAATGATAAAATCGCTCAGGATATTCATAGCTTAGAAGAAGCACGAATGATCATGCTAGGGTTGATGCTAATGTACAAGGGCAGGTTGGGTTTAACACTTTTGATAGACGGAACCAATACCAGATGTCTAACTATGTGCAGCCTGATTTCCAAGATTCTGCTTATGCATAGGATTGCCTAGGATGGGGTAAGGAATCAGTTGAGGTTCCAGTAGATCAGAGGGGTCCCTATGTTACAGCACATGTTTTGGGTTCTACTGATCAGTTTCTGGTTGATACAGGAGCTACTCGTAGCGCCTTGTCTAAACAATTGATTCCAAGGGCTTCCCTGTCTGGCTTAACCATCACATCGATAGGTTTCGATGGAACACCTTCCCCAAGCCCATTGTCACAACCACTTGCATTCCATGTTGATAAATTTACTGCTCCATGTCCGTTTTTGCTTTCTCCAAATACACCAGACAATATTGTGGGTCTTGATATGCTCAAGTATTTCAGGGCTACAATACGATGCTCGCCTGAAGGGGTGCGTGTTATTTTGAATGATAATCATCCTGTGATGGAAAGAGTTTGTCTTGTTAAAGAGGATATTGCATTAGCTTTACTCCCTAGTACTTTGTGGGCTATTCAGATACTGATGTGGGACAAATGATTATTCCACTGGTACATATTAGTGTCAAGGAGGGAGCTGTATTGCCACGTTTGCCTCAATAGAAAATTTCACAGGAGGGCGAAGAAGCCCTCACACGAATTGTGAATGATCTTATTGCAGTTGGAGTTGTTGAGGACGTTCCGTATAATGTTTGTAACAGTCTGATACTTCCTATTCTGACAAAGGATACTGATACTAGGATTTACCGATTCATTATTGATTTACGAGAAGTGAATAAGATTGTGGTACCACAATATCCTGTGGTATCTGACATCACGACACTTCTTACTTTGGTTCCCCCAACAGCAACTATGTTCTCTGTAATAGACTTGAAGAATGCTTTCTTTTCGATTCCTATTCATCCTGACAGCCGATATTTGTTTGGTTTTCATTGAATAAACGATCATTTAGATTTTGCAGAGTTCCTCAAGGCTATACTGAGAGTCCTAGTATTTATAGTCAAGCGTTAAAACGACAAGTTGATTCTTTTGTTTTGCCTGAAGGTGTGGCTCTAAAACAATATGTCGATGATATTTTGTTGGCAGCTGATACCCCAGAGCAATGTGAAAAGTGCACTTTGTCCTTACTTTCTTTTCTTGCTTCACACCATCATAAAGTGTCACAAAAGAAATTGCAATATTGTAGACCAAAGGTAACCTATTTAGGTCACTTTTTGTCTAAGGAGAGCCGTGCACATCAGATCGTATTCAAGCAATTTTAGACACACCAGTACCCTCTACTTAGAAAGATGTTCGTGCATTCCTTGGTCTTACTTCTTTTTGTAGGCAATGTATATTAGGGTTTTCACACATTGTCAAACCTTTGCTATCACTTTTGACTAAAGATACTCCAATGCCCCTCCCATGGACAGATGAATGTGAGACTGCTTTCCGGCAGCTACGACAAGCCCTTTGTTCAGCACCAGTGTTAGGTACTCCAGATTACACAAAGCCTTTTGAACTTTACATACATGAGAAAGATGGATGTGCATTGTCAGTTTTAGTACAGACACATGGCGATAAGCAGCGTCCCTGTGCATATTTTTCAGCAGTACTTGATCCTGTTGCTCGAGCGTTGCCTGGGTGTTTTCGTTCAGTTGTGGAAACAGCTGTGTCAATACGTCAGAGTGAAGGGATAGTTTTGTCACATAAGCTGTTGGTGTTAGTACCCCATGCGGTTGATGCTCTTTTAAATCAAATAAAGACACAACATTTAACTAGCGCTCGCCTGACAGGATATGAATTGACATTGCTGGCTCCTCACATTACACTGAAGAGATGTGCAACACTAAATCCAGCCACTTTGTTGCCATAACCGATGCCATAACCGATGACTCAGCCTCAGTCACAAGAAACACATGATTGTATATTCCTTACCGAAGAACAGACAAAGGGTCGTCTTGATTTGCAAGATACGCCCCTTCCAGATGTAGATGAGGAATTTTGGGTTGATGGGTCTTGTTTGAAGTTGCCAGACGGTACGACCTCAGCTGCATATGCAATCACCACAATACACAGGGTAGTGGAGACAGCTCGTATACCACAGAAGTCAGCTCAAGCAGCTGAACTAATACCTTTGACACAAGCATGTGAGCTTAGTACTGACTTATGTGTGAACATTTATACAGACAGCCGCTTTGCTTTTGGAGTGGCTCACAATTTTGGTTTGCTTTGGAAGGAGAGAGGCTTTCTCACATCCCACGGGATGCAGATAATGCACGGAGAATTAGTGCATAACACCTTGACTGCATTGACATATCCAAAGAAAATAGCTAGTGTGAAATGTAGTGCACACAAGAAAGTGACTGATAAGATAGGGCAAGGTAATGCCCTTGCGGACCACGTTGCATGTGACACTGCGATGCAGCGAAGTACTACTTCTATGTATGTAGTAAAGTCACAAGCTGAACGTTAGCATAATGCTAGAGAAGACGTATTAAATATACAGAAATCTGCTTCTGCGAAAGAACATGAGCAATGGTCTGAAGAAGGAGAATTGGATGATGAGGGCTGTTGGCAGAATAAGCAGATGGATAAATGGAAATTGCCTATAGTTTTTGTACAACCTATGGTTCAGATGGCACATGGGCTGGCACATGTTGGAGCTTCAACAATAACGAAGTTGCTTACGCAAGTTTGGGAGCATCCAGAAAGTTCCAATACAGCTAAGAGAGTAGTACAGTCTTGTTTGATCTGTTTACAATACAATCGTGGAAAAGGGACACGAACTCCTGCGGGAGGGTTTGCTACACCAACTGCACCTTTCGAAGTTCTACAAATGGATTATATTCAGCTTGAACGCAGCAACAATTTAAAGTATGTCTTGGTGGTGGTATGTGCCTTTAGTAAATGGATAGAGGCGTACCCCACAAAGGATAATACTGCCATTACCACAGCGAAGGTGCTTTTGAAAGAATTTTTCCCTAGGTTTGGTGTTTGCAGACTTTTATGGAATGATAACAGACCTCATTTTGTTGGGGAAGTTATTAAGTATGTCCTGAAAGGATTAGAGATCAAACAGAAGTTCCATGTGGTTTTTCACCCACAATCAGCAGGGTTGGTGGAAAGGTATAATGCTACTGTGAAGCTGAAGTTAACGAAGATACAGGCTTCCACATCTCTAACTTGGCCGGATGCATTACCGTTGGCATTATTGTCTATTAGGTCAGTGCCACACTTTCGAACAGGCCTTACCCCCTCTGAAATAGTATTTGGAAGGCCAATGAACATTTGGGGAGTTCCGAAGCCAAATTCTGTATATGATGTACCTTTTGTCCTGATGAATGATTATTTGGCACAGTCAGTCGACAATTTGGTTTTTATTCATCAACAGGTTCGAGAAGCACTTCCTGACAGATATACAGGTGTAGGCCATGAACTCCGACCTGGTGACCAGGTGATGATTAAGTCCTTTGAAAGATCAAGCAGCTTGGAACCAAGGTGGCGAGGCCCAGAGCAGGTGCTCCTTGCGACAAGGACAGCAGTTCGAGTGACAAACCGAAAGAATTGGGTCCATAGTACTCACTGCAAGAGAGTGCTACCTACCTTGGTGGGACCTGCTGTGCTGACAGATCATCGAGAGATTTTGACTATGGAGAAAGGCCGTGCTATATCACCTGACGAATCTGCAGAGTTATTCCCGGACCATATGATTTCTGGAGTGTCGCGATATAATTTGAGACCAAGGAAGGAATCCGTAGTGCTGGAGAAAACTGGTTGAGCTACCGCCCTGGGTTAGTGAAACGGAGAGCCAATGTGGCAAGGGGGGGGATTAGCCATGCATTAGAGTAGTGACACCCGCCTTGGCCCGTGGTGAAGAAATCAGCGGCTGCCCAGGGATAAGAGCTCCAACGATTGTTTTTAATTAATTTCTGGAAGGGTCGATTATCACTGTTGCTAAAATGAATAACAAAGTGATCATTAGTACTATGGGGTTTGTTGTTGTTTTGGTGGTTATAGCAATAATCACCTGGTTTGTTGAAAAGATGGCTCCTGCTCGTGAGTTTTTTGTTGCCACTACTCCAGTACCAGAGGATCACTATTACTTTACGCTTCCCTATCATGAGCAGAAGCACAGTCAATCGTACTTCAATAATACTTTCATTCAGATGTTGCATCATACTCATAATACTACAAATACTACTAACTGTTGGTTATGTGGAATGATACCTGCGCATCAAAAGAAAGGAGGAACACCTTTCATTCCTCTTCCTTTTTCACACAATGGTTCTTGTCAAGCTTGGTATTTGCTTTTGTTTGTATCTGGAATACTTACAGATGGCGGACTTCTTTTTCGCCTTAATAAAGTATGCTACCTAGACAAAGATGGGTATCCCCAAGCCAAAGGAACTAAATGGGAATGGGAAGAGTATCAACCGGACAATGTTTCAATACCATATGTCTTTACAAATATAAGAGACTCTGACAAGAAAGAACAATTTGTGATTTCTGTTACAAAAACTAAAGCAGATTTATGTATACGTAGCATTGGGCAAATTCCAGTGGGGATAAGCGATTGTACCTTGATTTTAACTATTGAGGGGGTAAATAATAGTTTTACAGCTTCACATAATACATATTTTGTTTGTGGTAACTATGGATATTACCAACTTCCTGTTGGGTGGCAGGTGTGTGTTATGTATCTTTTCTATTACCCCCTGTGTTTTTGGCACCTGCATCATATCAACGAGATTTTAAACTGTTCAATGACATCATTAAAAATAGATATAAAAGGACAATAAGTACAAACGAGGTAGACCAAATGGACACTAGCCTGCAACAATATGTTGATTTTAATTTAGGGTTGTTCTCCTTTGTGGGTGCTGCGTTAAACAGAAGGAAAGTGAGACGATTGACTTGGCTTGTGGAAGCTGTTACCAATCGGGCAGCTCTGGCACTTGGGAATATTACTGAGGAGCTCCAAATTGCGAGGATTGTAGCGCTCCAAAATCGTATGGTACTAGATGTGATATTAGCTGATCGAGGTGGTGCATGTCGCATCATCGGTAGTAGTTGCTGTGTTTTCATTCCAGATCACTCACCTTCAGTATATGATGCAATATCTAAATTGCATAAAATTGCTGCAGAAATTCACACAGAGACTGGTACTTGGACTTTTTCTGGATGCTTTTGGGCTCTTGTTTCCGCCTGGGGCTGGAAACTAATGACTATCCTGTGTGTAATGATTGCAATATTTTTCACATGCTGTATCTGTATTCAGTGTGTTCCAATGTTCTGCTCCATGTGTATTACTGCTTGTATGCCTATCAAAAGAGATATTACAGAAATGAAAGCACAACACATGTTAGATAAGGAAATAGCTTAAATGATAAGCATAAATATACAAGATGAATATTTAGATTATCCCAGAAAGACGAATGTCTTCAGCTAATGCTGAAAGGGTCGTCTGTTGTAATTTAGTAGCGATTAGGTTAAGCATTAGCAGAAGACATCTTGTATTTAGCAACTGTTGTGAACATTTTGCGGAATCCATTTGTATTCATGGCAGCCATTTTCTCTGTCACATGCTGCCATGTGCTCGCCATATGCTCTGTCCGACCTTCCTGTTAACTACTCTTGAAAATCTGTCTAGTGACAAGTTATATTTAGCATCTCCCACTTTCGCAAATGCCCAGTAAGATCTGCAGCTGTTAGTAATTAGTAACAGACAGTAATGTGTCAACTAGTCCTTGAAAACTGTTAACCTGTCGACTGTGCATTTCCATATGACCTTATATGTATATAAGTCTTGCTTCTATAATTGCACCACATTCTTTTAGCCCCCGCGTAGGTATAAAAGGACCATGCTCTCTCAGTTCAGTGTGCTACTTCAAACATTACCGAAGGGTGCTGTTTGAACTGTAGTACCACCTCATGAGGTTTAATAAACTTAGGGGGTTATTACAACTTTGGAGGAGGTGTTAATCCGTCCCAAAAGTGACGGTAAAGTGACGGATATACCACCAGCCGTATTACGAGTTCCATAGGATATAATGGACTCGTAATACGGCTGGTGGTATATCCGTCACTTTACCGTCACTTTTGGGACGGATTAACACCTCCTCCAAAGTTGTAATAACCCCCTTTGTCTTTTATTTCAGTTTCTGTGCCAACTTCTTCCTATATGGTCTGAGGACTTTGTGCAGAGAAGGGCAAACCCCTTGCACTAGTAGGCCTTGCTGAGGCTTACTTTGACACAAGGAGGCCCCCCAAAAATCAAAGGCCAAGAAGGCCCCCAAAAATCTACGGTCAAGGAGGCCCCCCAGACATCCAAGGCCAAGGAACCCCCCAAAAATCAAATGCCAAGGAGGCCCCCCAAACATCTAAGACCAATGAGGCCCCCCAGACATCCAAGGCCAAAGAGGCCCCACAAAAACTCTAAGGCCAAGGTGGCCCCCAGACATCCAAGGCCAAGGAGGCCCCCCAAAAATTAAAGGCCAAGGAGGCCCCCTAGACATCAAAGGCCAAGGAGGCCCCCCAAAAATCCCTGGACCAGGAGGCCCCCCTGAAATCGCTGGACAAGGAGGCCCCCAGAAATCCCTGGACCAGGAGGCCCACAATATAGCGGAAAGGAGCAGCATCCAGAACCAGCGGCCAAGGGGCACCATCAATAACCAGTGGGCAGCCTGCCCCATCCTCAAACTGTGGGCAGCTAGCCCCCTCCTCATTCTGTGGGCAAGTAGCCCCATCCAGAACGAGTGGGCAGTCAGCCCCCTCCAGAACCAGTGGGCAGTCAGCACCCTCCTCATCCTGTAGGCAAGAAGCCCCCTCCTCATCCTGTGGGCAGGAAACCCCCTCCATAACCAGTGGGCAGCCGGCCCCCTCATCCTGTGGGCAGGAAACCCCCTCCACAACCAGTGGCCAGCCAGCCCCCTCCTCAACCTGTGGGCATGATGCCCCCTCCAGAACCAAGGGGCTAGGAGCCCCCTTACAATGTGTTGCAACCCCCTACCCCCTGAGGTGCCTGCCCATTTCTAACATGATGCCCCTGAAGTGTGGAGTCCCGATTGTTGTCAGGAGTCAAGTTGGGGCTTGGGCTTTGCCCTTTGGGCATTAGTGACTTTTGACTGGCCTTTGGGCCTGCATTTCTTTATTTCTGCAGTAGTGCATCTTTTTGCATTTTACATATTCATACAAGAGGAATACAGTGGTTGGAACGGTGTATGTGTCCTGCTTTTATTTACTCCAGGGTTCTGTTGCTGTTTATTCCTGTGCATGTGTTTCTGGGTGTGTGGTGTGTGTATGGTGTGTGTTGTGCATGTGTGTGTCACTCTCCCCCCTGCCACCTTTGTGTGCTAGGCGGCTGTACTCAACGTCATCGTCCTCGTCAGCGGTGGTGCTCCAGGATGGCCATGGCGTGGTACAGCATCAGGAATACTTGCAGTTCAGGTTCCATGGCGGCCACGGACTCCTGTGTGTCCCTGGAGGTGATTGGCTCCTTTTAAATGATGTGTTTCCGCTAGGCTTTTCGTGTCATTGCTACCTCCCCAGCAATCGTGGAGGTATGCTATGTCATAATGGGGTGGGTGGATCCTTGTCTTCCGCCTGCCTGTAGGTGGCTACCACTGTGTTCGGTGTTTGTACCACGCTGGCGGTTGGTGTGGTATACTGGCTGTCTATGGGAGGGATCACCGCCATAGTCATGATTTGGCAGTCATTACCGCCAGCCTGTTGGCGGTGATACCACCACGTTAACCCTGGCGGTCAGCTGACCACCAATGTCGTAATGAGGGCCATAGTAACTGTCATCTCCATGTGTGTCTTTCTAACATCGCGTCAGTGCAAAATGTGAGTATTCAAGAACATATTGACTCTGTGAGACAGCTCAAATGTCCCTTTGTGCATCTTCTGTGAGATACGATCCTGGGAATGGATTTTAAATAACCTAACAAACTAGACAAGGGTCTAAGTCGGTCTTCTTTCTCAGGTGGCACTGTCTTGGAAATGGCCTCCACTAAACTTCTTCGGGCCACCTCACATTTCCAGAGATTAATGGTTCATTCCACTTAAGTGAGCATCCTCTATACCTGTGATGCTACTTAAGTCACGCAGATAATTATCATGATGGAACCAGGTTCCTTCTGCATCCCATAAAGTACAGGATGCCAGATCCTCTGAAAAACAGCAGAAGCCAAACCAAATGGATCCCACATTTGTTTTCCCACACATACAGTCAAACCATCACTGTATAATGCCTCAAGAACCCTACTTCACTGCTACAAGAGGCACAGAGGAGAGGGTTCTTCCACAGAGACATTTTAAGGTAGGGGCAAAGTGGGCAGTGCCCCCACCTTCCAAGGGGACCCCTGGAAAGTACATTTTCTGTTTATGTAGCTTGCCTAGAGGTCTGATTTAGATATTGGCGGACAGGATATTCAGTCACAATGGTGATGGATGTCAGGTTCGCCGAAATCTAAATCCCATAAAAAATGATGGGCTTTATATTTCGGCAGATGGGATATCTGCCACAGTTGTGATGGAGTAATCCATCCGCTGAGTTCTAAATCAGGCCATTAGTCTATTTCCATATGTCAGCTTCTCTCCTTCCTGCCTACTTCTAACTCTGTGTGTGTGTGGGGCAGGAAGCATGTATCGCACACGCTGTGAGGACCAATTCTGTCCTCATAGCGTGGGTTATACCTGCTCCCACAACATGACATACCTACAATTATGAGGACCGGCCATTGACTGTAATGAAGTGTGTATTTACTATTCTAACTTTGATAATAAGGAAGGGGGTCCACTCAGTACCCCTATTGAGTGCACATAATTCTTTACACCTGTATATGCTCCCATTTAGTCTGCAAAATATTCAAACTGAGGCCAGCCATTGCTCATCACCTGATCTGTTTAAGTTTTATGTAAGCAGATCATGTGTACACCTTGGAAATTTCCACACCGTCAAAAAATTCAAAGCTCACGTCAAACTAGAAGCCTAAAAATGTTTATGTTTATTAACAAAAAGAAAAGTAATCTGTGAATCATAGAACTGGAAGGCAAACGAATCCCCTAGAGCCCCTTGAGCATAGAAGCTATAAGACACAAATGCAAAAAGAAAATGTGCATGTTTTCACTCACAGGGCTCCACTGGACATCTTGTTAAGGAACTGAAAGCAGGTGCAGGACTGAACTCAGGATAAGGTACAGAATTGACCTTGAAAGGATACAAAAGTATAAAGTTTTGAACCTGTGTAGCTATTCAAGACATTTTTGTCAACAGATGCTAGGTATGTGATGCTTTACATGTCAATGGTCACAACATGGTATCATTGGTTAAGCGCTGAG
Organism: Pleurodeles waltl; assembly: GCF_031143425.1. NCBI lineage: Eukaryota > Metazoa > Chordata > Amphibia > Caudata > Salamandridae > Pleurodeles > Pleurodeles waltl. The sequence goes on along the minus strand of NC_090450.1, from coordinate 1,007,426,882 downwards.
CAAGAGAATGGCTGAAGCGAATACAGTTAGGCGAAGGCAATATTTGTAAATTTCCCAATACCTTGTGCACTACAGGTGGAGTTCCATCTCTAAATCTGACCTAATGACAAAAATCTGCTGCTCTTCTATGTCATGGAGGGTTACCTGGTCTACAGCTAAGCTGAACACAGGCAGACAGAAATTGAAAAGCTTTTAGAGTGTTAACGAAGAAATGTCCAAGGTCTCAACGGCAGCCTGGGATGGCAGGGGTTAAAACAGTACATACAGAAGCATTACAGGAAAAAAAGGTTCAATAGATAGTATATGCAGGTGTAGTTACCCAAGAACCTTCATGAATCAAACAAGCAACTGGACAATATAGCAATATAACGAGCGTGCGAAACCTGATTTCTGGAGATGCCTGCGTGACTCTCAATAAGGCTTTGTATGGAGATTTCAATATGCCTTCTAGTTTGTTTATGTCCACTAATGCCGGCGACTCCGAAATTAAATATCAAGAAGTATTGAGTAATTTCCAAAAAATGCAGTCTAATGGGACCCGTGACTCTAATAACACATCCAAAAAGTGATTTTAAGAAGCACCTGAATAGTGAGAGCATTGGCTTCTTCTGCAGTAAAAATCTGATCTTGAGTAATATACAGTTGCGACTGGTGTAGGGGCAAAGTGGCGGGGGAAGTATGACACAAAACAGAAACAGAATTTTAAAACGTACCTGCCTATCGCTGCATCGCCGAATTGCTGCATCCACGGTCATCAGGCACAGGCTCCCAGCCTGCCCTGTGGCCAATCCTGACTCTGCTCTCATGCTGCTGGCAGCATGACAGAAGCATTAGGATTGGCCTGAGCGCCCTCGATTTGCACTTCCAGGCAGACTGGGAGCCTGTGCATGCTGTCTCCAACTCGGCAACACGGTTCGAGTTGGAGAGAGCTCAGTGCGCATGTGGATGTGGCCATTCTGAGACGGACGGCCAATTACACATTGCACTGAGGGGAGTGCACACCACTCCCCCTCTGTCCCTATCATCCCCCATGGCCCAGCCCCCTTAAAAAATAAAACAATAATAAACTGTGTTTATTATCGTTTGTTTTTCAAGTTTTGCAGCTGCTGGCAGGCGGGACCTCCTCTGCCATAGCAGAGGAGCCGCTGCTGGTAATTGCAGATTCACGGATGTCCCGCGCCTACTTGAAGCTGAATCCAACTAAGACAGAATCCTTATTATTTACCAAGAACAACAAACAAGACACATTACAAACCTGGCTCAATGCCATGAACACTGACAGCTTCAAACCCAATTGTCATCAAACGGCAAATCACTTGGATTCTCCCTCGACACCAACCTCTCCCTCGGGAACACACTGTAGAAAAACAGAGGAGCTTTGCATCAGCTCTGGCTTCTGAAAAAAGTCAAACCTTTTCTTCCAGCAAACGACTTAAGAAGCGCTGTTCAAGACCTGGCACTCTTGCTTCTAGATGGTGGTAACGCCCTGCTCCACATGGGCACTCTTTAGTGGCATCCTACATGCCACAGCACGTCTTATCCAGGGCCTGAACAAATACACTCACATCACCCCCACCCTGGTGGAATTCCACCGGCGCCCTGGCAAGGCCAGACCATCTTCAAACCCAACGGGCACATTTAAGATAGGTGGCGTACACAGTGCAGCGACGCTGAGCCCCCCCCACCACCACCACGTGTACGCCGTATTTAAAAAAATAATTTTTGACACTATTGATGTACTGTTCAGGGTTAGCACCAAAAATGTTGACGCTATTGCCCCCTACCCTGCGCAATGGTGCACCGTATTTTAAATACGGTGCACACATGGTGGTGTTAGTGGGACGATAAGGGGTGCAAGGAAAGTGGCGCTGCACAAGCTATGCAAATACCACATACATGCATGCATACAGACATACAAACATACATTCAGACATACATGCATACATACATACATACAGCTGTGTTAATGAACAGCCAGCCATAGAGACATAGATGTAAAGAAATGCTGTTTCTGGAATAGACTATAAACAGAAGACAGATAAAGAGAGTATTGGCCGTACTGCCACCGGGGGGCGTGGGGTAGATGTAAAGATACTTTGCGGCTTATTCACAAACTGCACTTTGTTGTACGTTGAGCAGTAGTGCGATAGTACTACAATCATATTACAAAATGCAGTAATTCACTAACCTACGTGCAGCTGCCTGCGCCTCCTTCACTCATTTCTTTTCCACGTGGTGACTCTGTCCCATTTGTAGAGGCGTCCACACGCAGCGGTATGCGTTTTGTGGTAACAGGGAGAGGTACCTTGGGGAGTGGCTGTAAAACGGGGGAACATGAACAGATAAATGGGAGGGGATTAGAAAGGAGTAAGGGGGGGCTTGGGGAGGCTAAGGAGGGGTTTAGGGAGAGACATGCAAATACAACTCCCCACCCACATACAGTACGCCCATTGCTAATCACCAACTGCAATTCTAAAGTTGTGACAGACAAAAAAGGCCCCAAAACAGCCATGAATGTACTCCTGCTCAGACCGGGAGTATGCCCAGCATTACACATGGACCCAAGGCTACTTCAAAGTATAGCAGCACAGTCCCCTTGGAAATAGTGGAGTCAAGTGTTAAAAGTTAACTCAATGCAAAATAATTTTTACAATGAATAAACATTTGTTTTTCATTAAAAATAATTAAATAAAAAGTGTACATTTTTGAAATTTTAAAATAATTAGACAAATATGTTTAATAAAATGTATCAATAATAATTAAAAATAAAAATGACAGCTGAGGGTGGGATTAAAAAAATTATGATAATCGTTATACATTTAGCTAATATAGTTTGCATTTAGTGATTTATTAAACATTTAATCAGATGAGTTAAAATGCTACATTTATGTTTTTGTAGTTTTAGGTTAGTAATAATTATTTTAAATGAATTTACATGTTTATTTTATATTAAAATATTTGTAATGTGTGCTTTTAATAATTACTAAACGTTATTATTTTCCCCCATAGTTTACCATAGGAAGACATCTTCAGGGGCAGATACCTCTGCCCATGTTTAACATTCTAAAAGGCTCCTCCCCCTGTTTTGAGGGGGGTGAAGACATTTCAGTTAGCACCTAGTGGTAAAGTTATACTAAAAAATGGAGAATAATAAAAAAGGTGTAAAGTTACTACTAGGTGAAGCTGTAGTTTATACATGACTAGATCTACAATGTATCTTTGTGAACAGGTCTCTGAGCATCTGGAAAATAATATGTCTATAGAGCAGAAGATGGAAAGATACTTGTAAAGATACTTTGTATTTGGCAGAGAACAACTACATGATTGGCCACACTGACTGGGGGTTGGGAAGGACGTAAAGATACTTTGTAATTGGAAGACAACTTGACAACAGATACATTAATGGCCACACTCTTGGTGGGGGAGATGTAATGATACTTTGTATCTAGAAGACAACTAGACCACAGATACACTAATGGCCACACAGGTGGGCTAGATGTAAAAATACTTTGTATCTGGAAGACAACAGATACATTACTGCCACACGGGGGCTAGATGTAAAGATACTTTAGTGGTCATTACAACGCAGGTGGTCGGTGTTAAAGCGGCGGTAAGACCGCCAACAGGCCGGCGGTAAAGAAAATGGAATCACAACTGTGGCGGAAACCGCCAACATAGACAGCCACTTTAACACTCCGACCGCCACGGCAGTACAAACAAACACCGTGGCGGTAACCGCCAACAGACAGGCGGAAGACAAGGTTCCGCCCACTGTATTACAACAGTCCAATCCGCCACCTTTTCCGAGGTGGATTCACTGCGAACAAAAACACGGCGGAAACAGGACTTGGAAGGGAAAACGGTCACCTCTACACACCCCACGAGGAATCCGGACGCCATGGAACCCGAGCTCCACATCCTGCCAGCCTTCATCTTCTTGCTCCTCTACCAGGAGCACGAACGCCGGTGGCGAAGACAACGGTGAGTACTGCACCTACGACACAGGGGAGGGGGAGGGAAAAAAGAGTCACACACACGCAACACTCCCACCCCCACCCTCACCCACTACAACACACACACAAGTACATGTTGATACATTACATTAACAACCCCCAACTCCCCTTGGAAGAACGCAAGGACAAAAGGAAATGAGTTGAACGTTTGTAATCTATTCAAATACAGTAATCAAAAATATATACATTAATATACATATATTTACACTAGAAACAAATATATACACCAAGAATACAAGCGCAAGGTATTCCACCATCATAGTCCGTGGACCACTGGGCCCAAAATGCATGGGCGAGGCCCACACTCAATACCCGATCAAATCGGAGAGAACACTGGTGGGGAATCAGATAGAAATACAACAGGCACCTCAGAGGGAAGGGAAGGGGGGCACCTCAGCCGGATGAGTGCACAACGCCAGCTCCACGAGGGGGCTCCATGCCCATTGAGGTATCCTGGGGAGTGCAAAGCCACAGTCTCTCAAGTGGGTGGTTTGCCCACTGCTGCATCCTTGGGAGTGCAAAGCCACAGTCTCTCAAGTGGATGCCTTTCTCCACTGGTTCTGGAGGGGGCTTTGTGCCCAGAGTGCTTCATCCTGCCAAGGACTGAGGTAGTGGATGTGAATCTCCACTGGTTCTGGAGGGGGCTTTGTCCCAGAGTGCTTCATCCTGCTCGTGGCGGCCTCAGTAGTGTCAGAATCTTTGGCGCTCACTGGCCTGCGGTGCTTGTTGCGGCATGTCCTGTCAGCGGTGCTGGTGGTGGCGGTGTCCTGTTCAGCGGTGCTGGTGGCGGCAGTGTCCTGTTCAGCTGTGCTTGTGGCGGCGGTGTCCTTGGCAGCGGTGCTTGTGGCGGCGGTGTCCTTGGCAGCGGTGCTTGTGGCGGCGATGTCCTGGGCAGCGGTGCTGGTGGTGGCGGTGTCCTGGGAAGCAGTGCTGATGGCGGCGGTGTTCTTGGCAGCGGTGCTTGTGGCGGCGGTGTCCTTGGCATCCTTGGCAGCGGTGCTTGTGGCGGTGGTGTCCTTGGCAGCGGTGCTTGTGGCGGTCTTGTCCGCCGTGCAGGTTTTCCCAGACTTGCCTGTTTTACTGGTCCCCTTCCCCACCCTGGATGGTTGCGCAGCTGTCTCCACACTCCCAACTGTACCCCTGGGAGCGGCTTTGGTGGAAGATTTTTTTCCTCTCTCCCGCCGGGCACTGGCCAACTTTTTGTGCTTTTGAGGTGGGGGACTGTCCGTGCTCTGGCTCCTTGGCACACTGGCTGCCCTGCTGCCTGGCGCACTCCAGAAGCCGGTTACTACTGGCACCACTGTTCCTGCTGATGTTGTGGCTGAGGTGCTGGGTTGAGACCTGGAGAGGCAGGCCCTAGGAGACTGAAGGGGTGGGGGCGTGAGGGGAAGAGGTCAACATTTGATAGGAAAAGTTTTTTGGACACACTGGGAAGGGCAGATGGAGGGGGTTTGGGAGTGGAGGAAGAGGTAGTGGTTGTAGGAGGTGTACGTTTGCTGATTTTGGGAGAAGTTGCATGGGCTGGAGGCTGTCGTGAGGTGGATGGCTGTTGGGTGGGTGTGTGGCTGCGTTTGTGTACCTTGGAAGGTGGGCTCACAGACACACTGGGAGAGGACACAGGGGATGTGTGAATGGTAGTGGGGGTGGTGACTGCACGTGAGCGGGGTGTGGTGGTGGGTGTGCTGGTGATGGAGGTAGTGGCTGACGATGTAGTGCATGCAGATGTGAGTAGAGTCGAGACTGGGAGGGAGGAGGGAGACGAGAAGGAGGGGGACACAGTGGAGGCAGTGGCTGTTGGTATGTCTGCATGTGTATGATGCTTGCGTGAGTGCCTGTGGGATGTGTGGTGCTTATGTTTGCCTGAGCTTCCCTTGTGTGTTGAGGTGTGTGCAGGCTGGTCTGATGGTGTGCTTGGGATAGGCTGGGGTACAGGGGACTGGGTCTGGGTGGAGGAAGTTGGAGGGGGGAGGCTGGACACAGGGAAAATGGCTGCCATCAGTGCTGAGGCCAGAGATTGCAGGGTTCGCTGAAGGACAGCCTGACCAAAATGAATGCCCTCCAGGTATGCACTTGTCTGTTGCAACTGCCTCCCTACACCCTGGATGGCATTCAAAATGGTAGACTGCCCAACAGCGAGGGACCTGAGGAGGTCAATGGCCTCCTCACTGAGGGCAGCAGGGCTGACTGGGGCAGGGCCTGAGGCCTGGGGCGAAGGAGATGCCCACCCTACTGGGTGAGTGGCCACGGGGCAAACGCTGCAGGGCTGCTGGGAGGGCGGTGCTGGTAAGGGGTTGGCGGCTGTACCTGTAGATGCGGGGAGCACAGAGGGGCCGCCACCGCAAGGGAGATCCCATCAGAGGAGGAGTCCGTGTCGCTGGTCTCAGCTCCCGTCCCCGCCGTGGAGCTCCCCTCGCCCTCCGTCCCACTGGTAAATTCTGACTCTGTTGTGTCGCCCTCCAGGGCCATGTGGGATGCAGCTCCCTCCTGCTCCTGTGCCACTGCTCCTCCGCCTGATGATGCTAATGCACACAAGCACAGGGAGACCACAAAAAGGGGGGGGACAGAAGAAAGACATGTTCAGTGCATGCAATACCGCTACCGTTGGTGGACACTACAGACACAGAAGCCCCCTGCACTAAGCCGTGCACTTGGAGTTCCCTAATCAATCACAGGGACATGGGTTACAAGGCTATGCCCGATTGCTGCACACATGGAAGTCACAGGAGCCTGACTAGGTGTACTTGGCTCTGTACATAGGTGGGGTGGGGTGCCACAGGGCCTGCCTTAAGAAGGGACTTTGCCTACTAAACTCCCCCTGGCCTAGGGGAACCCACAGCCCACCTCCCCCACCCAGACACCTACAATGCACACTGAATCAGCTGAGTGAGAGTGTACTCACCCCCTTGTGGCTGCTGTGATGCCCTCAAGCGCCAATCCAACTTCGGGTACGCCACTGCCAGGATCCGGAACATCAGGGGGGTCATGGTGCGACGGGCACCCCTCTCACGTTGGGAGGCCATCCCCAGCTGGGCCTCCGCCGTCTTCTTGCTCCAGCGGCGAATGTCCTCCCATCTTTTCCGGCAGTGGGTGCTCCATCTGTGGTAGACCTCCAGGGTCCGGACTTCCTTGGTGATGGCATGCCAAATATCCTTCTTCTGGTGGGCGCTAACCTACAGGAATAGTACTGGGGAAAAAGAGAAGATATAACCATCCGCACCATCACAGTCATTGGCCCGCATCCCTACCCTTGCCATGACGCACATGCACTCACCGTCGTTTCATGCACGCCTCATTCTCCCCCCCCCTATCTTTCATCCACACCACTCCAAACAGGCATTGCCCATACAGCATGCTCACAGTGTACTCACCTGTTTGTCTGGTGGACCGTAGAGTAGCGTGTACTGGGGGAGGACCCCATCCACTAGTTTATCCAACTCCTCCGTGCTGAAGGCAGGGGACCTTTCCCCAGACACACGAGCCATTGTCTCTTCCAGACTGAGGTCACAGCAGCACTTGCAGTGTAGGTCCTCTCCTGTCGAAGATCAGGTATCAAGTGATTGAACAGACAGAAAATGGCGGTGACGTCCGCGGCGGTGCGTATCATCACCGCCGGCGTGCATCGTCATTGGCTCCTGGGACCCATAGGGTCCAATGTTAACCAATGCAGGATTGCACTGCGGTCTTCGACCGCCTACTGCGACGGTGTACAACGCCAGCGCAGTTATCTAATATCCCCTTGTCCCACATTACAGGTCAGGCAGCCACCATTTCAGGTGGACACATGGCATTATTTTTGACTTCGTCACACATATCTAGGGCTTGCTTAAACACTAATACAGCCATATGTCGATTTTAAAACATTTTCCGATTAAGTTGTGTTTACGTACCTCAGTGTTGGTTGACTCTCTGCTCGCTGTTCTTCTCCATAGAGCACGTCCGCTGGGGCAGGTGAGGAGATGGCGGCATCCTCCGGTGTACAGACCGCTGGTGGACCTGTCGACAATGGAGGAGCGACATGTAATCATCACCTACAGACTTGATCGTACCACAATCCTGGAACTGTGTGCCCAGTTGGAGCCAGACCTGATGTCAGCTATCCGCCATACCACAGGAATCCCCCCTCTAGTGCAGGAGCTGTCAGTTCTCCATTTCCTGGCAAGTGGGTCTTTTCAGACGACAGTGGCCATTGCATCAGGGACGTCCCAGCCTATGTTCTCCAACGTGTTGTCCAGAGTGTTGTCTGCCCTGCTGAAACACATGCGCAGCTACATCGTTTTCCCTCAGGCGGAGGATTTTCCTACAGTGAAAGGTGAGTTCTATGCCCTGGGACATATCCCCAACATTATAGGTGCCATTGATGGGACACATGTGGCCTCGGTACCCCCCGCAGGAGTGAACAGGTGTACAGAAACCGGAAGAGTTACCATTCTATGAATGTGCAGATGGTGTGTCTGGCAGACCAGTACACCTCCCATGTGAATGCCAAATTTCCTGCCTCAGTGCATGACGCTTACATTCTGGGGAATAGCAGCATCCCTTATGTGATGGGGCAACTCCAGAGGCACTGTGTGTGGCTATTAGGTGAGGACATGGACCCAATACAGTGTGTCTAGGTGTCTGGGTCTGGGGATGTCCCTAAGAGTTAGTGTGTGTCTAACAGTTGTCCCTCGCCATTTGCAGGTGACTCTGGTTACCCCAACCTGTCATGGCTACTGACCCCAGTGAGGAATCCCAGGACAAGGGCAGAGGAACGCTACAATGAGGACCATGGGCGGACTAGGAGGATTATAGAGAGGGCCTTCGACCTCCTGAAGGCCAGGTTCCGGTGCCTCCATATGACAGGTGGTTCCCTATTCTACTCACCAAAGAAGGTGTGCCAGATCATCGTGGCCTGCTGTATGCTTCACAACTTGGCTTTGCGACGACAGGTGCCTTTTCTGCAGGAGGATGGTCCAGATGGAGGTGTTGTGGCAGCTGTGGAGCCTGTGGACAGTGAAGACGAGGAAGCAGAAGAAGAGGCCATAGACAACAGGAACACAGTGATCCAGCAATACTTCCAGTGAGACACAGGTAAGAAGACAACACTGCCTGCTACATCTGATTTAAATTCTTCTACCTCTCATCTGTCTGTCATTTTCACCCAGTGTATGGACACTCAGTTGTCACTTTCCCTTTCTAATTCACAGATGTGGGTCCCACTGTGTGACCTCTGCTTTGTTTCCACATGGACTAGAGCTGTGTGACATAGGTATGTTGACATTAGATTGGATATAGCATTTTGCCACAGTTATTGCTAATACACATTTTCGAAAGCACAGACTGACTCCAGATTGATTTGTGATTTAAGGGGGTTTATTTAAGTGCTAAATAGTGGAGGGGGTTGTAAAATGGTTAGGGGTGATGGTGGAGGAATGTCAATGGCAGAGTCCAGTCTATTAGTCTCACAGGTGCATTGTCCAAAGGGGCATAGGAAGTGGAGCTGGGGCAGTTGATGGATGGACAGGGTGCCAAAGTGGGACAGAAGGATGACAATCAGGGTGGTCTCATTTCTTGACGGGGGTCTTGGCATTGTTCTCTCTCTTTGTCCTGGATCTCAGGGACCGCTTGCGGGGTGGTTCTCCATCTGCAGGGGGTGGGGTGCTGGTGTCGTGGTCCTGTGGCGGTGCCTCCTGTCCACTAGCGCCGGCAGAGGTGGTGGGCAGTTCATTGTCCAGGCTAGTGTCAGGGGCCCCTTGTTGTGCCACAGTGTCCCTCGTGGTGTTGACGAGTTCCTTCAGCACCCCTACAATGGTGCCCAGGGTGGAATTGATGGCTTTGAGTTCCTCCCTGAACCCCAAATACTGTTCCTCCTGTAGCCGCTGGGTCTCCTGAAACTTGGCCAGTACCGTTGCCATTGTCTCCTGGGAATGGTGGTAGGCTCCCATGATGTTGGAGAGGGCCTCGTGGAGAGTGGGTTCCCTGGGCCTGTCCACCCCCTGTCGCACAGCAGCCCTCCCAGTTCCCCTATTCCCCTGGGCCTCTGTCCTCTGAAACGTGTGCCCACTACCATTTCCCCCAGGTCCCTGGTATTGTTGGGGTGGTGGGTTAGCCTGGGTTCCCTGTAGTGGTGGACACACAGGGGTATGGGCCCGCTGGGTGGGTGCTGTGCTGGTGTTTCCAGAGGGGGGAGGCTCTGTTGTGGCTTGTGCCAGTGTGAGGGGAACCAACTGTCCCGAGGTCCCAGATGGGCCGGGCTGGTCATCTAGATCCAGTTGGACAGAGCTGCTGTTATCACTGTGGGCCTCTTCTGTGGGTGGAGTGGACATGTCTGGACCCTCCTGTCCGGTGACGTTGGGTAGGGGTCCTGCAGGGGTGTAAAAGCATGATTATTGCATCTGTGTGTGCCATGGTGTGCAATGGGGGGGTGACCCTGTAGCCCAGTGCTTGCATTCTTGTGTGGGACCTTGTGTGATAATGATTTAGGAGGGTGAATGGGTATGTGCAGTGGACATGCTTTGGTGATGGGTGCCCATGCTTTGGTGTTACATGCAGGGCTTGGGTTTGGGATGTGTGGTTTGTGATATTGGGATATATGTGAGGAGCTGGAGTGATGGGGGTAAGGGCGAGGGCGGGGTATGTGATAGCATGCCGATAGGGTGGGGGATATGGTAGTTAAAGGTTTGACTTACCAGAGTCCATTCCTCCAGCTACTCCTGCAAGGCCCTCAGGATGCAGTATAGCCAAGACCTGCTCCTCCCATGTTGTTAGTTCTGGGGGAGGAGGTGGGGGTCCGCCGCCAGTCCTCTGAACCGCTATGTGGTGTCTTGAGACCACGGAGCGCACCTTCCCCCGTAGGTCGTTCCACCTCTTCCTGATGTCATCCCTAGTTCTTGGGTGCTGTCCCACTGCGTTGACCCTGTCCACGATTCTCCAGCATAGCTCCATCTTCCTAGCTATGGTGGTGTGCTGCACCTGTGATCCGAATAGCTGTGGCTCTACCCGGATGATTTCCTCCACCAAGACCCTGAGCTCCTCCTCAGAAAACCTGGGGTGTCTTTGTGGTGCCATGGGGTGGTGTGGGTGATGTGTGGGGTGGTGTGTGTTGTGATGTGTGGGGTGATATTTAGAGGTGTGTTGTGTGAGGTGCGTGGATGTTGTGTGAGTGATGGTGAGTGCCTGTGGATGCTATTGTTCTTTCTGGTGGTGTCTCTCTCTGGCCTTCTGTCGCAGTTGTTGTCGTAAGGGTTTGTGGGTGATGTGGGTGTGTGTTTTATATTGTATTGAGTGTGTGGGAGTGTGTGTGTGTATGTGTATCAGGTGTGTGTATTTGGAATTGTCCAATGTGGTTGTGTTTTGTAAATGTGTGTGTATTTTGAGCGCGGCGGTGTGTACCGCCAATGGAATACCGCGGTTGAAAGACCGCCACGTGGATTCGTGATAGTGTGGGCGTATTCCTGTTGGTGTGACGGTGGAGGTTTTGTTATCGCCAGTTCATCACTGACCTTTGGTGTGGCGGACTTGTGTGGGTGTCTGAGCTGTGGGTCATAATGGCAGTGGCGGAATTCCGCGGCCGCGGCGGTGTGTTGGCGGTCTTCTGCACGGCGGTAAGCGCCTTTTACCGCCAATGTTGTAATGACCCCCTTTGTATCTAGAGGACAACAGATACATTAATGGCCACACTCTTGGGGAGGGGATAGATGTAAACATACTTTGTATCTAGAAGACAACAGATACATTAATGCCACACAGGGACTAGATGTAAAGATACTTTGTATCTGGAAGACAGCAGATACATTATTGGCCACACTGAAGGGGAAGGGGGGCTTGAAGTAACGACACTTTGTATCTGGAAGACAATATAACTGGACAGCAGATGCATTAATGGCCACACTAGGGGGAGGTGGGCTAGATGTAAAGATACTTTGTATCTAGAAGACAACTAGACAACAGATACATTATCAGCCACACTGAAGGGGAAGGGGGGATCGAAGTAAAGATACTTTGTATTTGGAAGACAATATAAGTAGACAACAGATACATTAATGCCACACGGGGGCTAGATGTAAAGATACTTTGTATCTGGAGGACAGCAGATACATTATTGGCCACACTGAAGGGGAAGGGGGGGCTCGAAGTAAAGACACTTTGTATCTGGAAGACAATATAACTGGACAGCAGATGCATTAAGGGCCACACTAGGGGGAGGTGGGCTAGATGTAAAGATACTATGTATCTGGCAGGCAACTAGACAACAGATACATTAATGGCCACACTGATGGGGCAGTGGGGCAGCATGTAAAGATACTTTGTATCTGGAATACACTATGGGGGTCATTCTGACCCCGGCGGTCTAAGACCGCCGGGGCCAGGGTCGGCGGGAGCACCGCCGACAGGCCGGCGGTGCCCCGCAGGGCATTCTGACCGCGGCGGTTCGGCCGCGGTCAGAAGAGGCAAACCGGCGGTCTCCCGCCGGTTTACCGCTGCCCTTAGAATCCCCCATGGCGGCGCAGCTTGCTGCGCCGCCATGGGGGATTCTGACACCCCCTACCGCCATCCTGTTCCTGGCGGTTCGCCCGCCAGGAACAGGATGGCGGTAGGGGGTGCCGCGGGGCCCCCGTAAGAGGGCCCCGAAAAGTATTTCAGTGTCTGCTAAGCAGACACTGAAATACGCGACGGGTGCAACTGCACCCGTCGCACCCCTGCAACTACGCCGGCTCAATTCTGAGCCGGCGTCCTCGTTGCAGGGGCATTTCCTCTGGGCCGGCGGGCGCTCTTTTGGAGAGCGCCCGCCGGCCCAGAGGAAATGTCTGAATGGCCGCCGCGGTCTTTTGACCGCGGTGCGGTCATTCAGCAGCGGTACCCTGGCGGACGGCCTCCGCCGTCCGCCAGGGTCAGAATGAGGCCCTATATCTAGACAACTGATACAGCAAAGGCCATGCGGATGGTTGGTGGGTGTAGGAAAGTACCCTCTTTTTGGCATGGTTGCCCCACTTTTTGCCTGCTGTCAGTGTGTTTTGACTGTGTTCAAACCAGGACCCCAGTGACTGTGCTTTCTCCCTCTACATTTGGTTGTTCCTGACTTAGTACACCCCACAATTGGCATAGAGGTGCCCCCATGTAAGTCCCTAGTAAGCCCCAAGGCTATGGCTACCAGGGATTCCCCATGGGCTGCAGCATGTATTAATGTATTATGCCACCCATAGGAGAACATGCAAAATGTGTCTGAAGGACTGCCATTGCAGCCTGCGTGAAAAGGTGCACGCACCCTTTCACTACAGGTCACTGCACCAAGTCACTGTAAGTCACCCCTATGGCAGGCCCTCCTAGCCCAGAGGGCAGGGTTCAAGTACCTGTGTGTGAGGGCACCCCTGCATGAACTCCAGCTCCATTTTCCTGGACTTCATAAGTGCAGGGATGCCATTTTAGGCATGTACTGGACATAGGTCACTACCTATGTCCAGCTACATAATGGTAACTGCGAACCTGGGCATGCTTGGTATCATACATGTAGGACTCATACCCTAATACTGTTGCCAGCATTGGTTGTATGATTCCATGCACTCCTGGGGCTCCTTTCAGGACACCCAGCATTGCTCCCACCAGTTTGCAGGGTTTTCCCGGGCAGCCGCGCTGCTGCCATCCTGCAAACAGGTTTCTGCCCTCCTGCTGCTTGACCAACTCAAGACCAGGAAGGCAGACTAAAGGATTTCCTTTGGGAGTGAGAGGCAACACCCTCCCCTTTTGGAAATAGGTGGTAGATGGCTTGGGAGGGGTAGTCTCGCCAAGTCTCTGGTATGCTTTGAAGGGCACATTTTGTGCCCTCCTTGCATAAACCAGTTTGCACCAGTCCAGGGATCCCCGGTCCCTTCTCTGGCACAAAACTCCTCCTGGGGGAGAAGAATCCACTCCTTGGGTGGAACCTACACCAGAAGAGCTGCCAGCTGACACAGCTGAGCTCTTGGGTGCAGGGGGCTCACCAGGGAGGAGCTCAGTAGGGAACAACAAATTGTCCCACAATGGAGAGCTTGAGGCAGCAAGCAAGCAAGAGGCAGGGGATGTCAGTGGCACCCATAAGGTTCTTCAGAGTCAAGGGATCCCACACCTGGTGCCACCAGGAGGTTGGTAATCCCACTGAAGTTTAGGGAGTTCCTGATGACCTTGTTACATGATAATCCCCTGGCAGGTCACTTGGGGCAAAGCAGGACTTGGGACATGCTTGTCCCTCACTTTAACTGGCCCCACATGTCTGAAGACACAAAGGAGTTTTGTAGCTCCTGTGTCACCTGCCAAGCCAGTGGCAAAACAGGTGGCACTCCAATGGCCCTCTTAATCTCACTTTCTGTGATTGGGGTTCCCTTTGAGAGGGTTGGGGTGGACATTGTGGGCTCCCTGGGCCTGCCAACAGCCTCTGGGAACAGATTCATACTTGTAGTAGTAGACTATGCTGCCAGGTACCCAGAGACCATTCCTCTTAGGACCACTACAGCTCCTGCAGTGGCAAAAGCCCTCCTTCGTGTATTTTCAAGGGTAGGTTTTCCTAAAGAGGTGGTATCAGACAGGGGTACAAACTTCATGTCTGCCCACCTGAAAGCCATGTGGAAGGAATGTGGTGTTACTTACAAGTTCTCCGCTCCTTACCACCCCCAAACAAATGGCTTAGTGGAGAGGTTTAATAAAGCTCTGAAGCTTTAATGGATAATGGAACTCTCGGAAAAGCTCAGACGGAGATCGGATGTCCTGTTACCATGTCTCCTCTTCACCTATAGGGAGGTCCCTCAGAAGGGTGTGGGCTGCAGCCCATTTGAACTTAGGTTTGGGCACCCTGTTAGGGGTCCCCTTGTTCTAGGTAGAGAAGGCTGGGAGCAGCCTCTCAAGCCTCCCAAACAAGACATTGTGGATTATGTGCTTGGCCTCAGATCAAGGATGGCTGAGTACATGACGAGGGCTACTAAAAACCTTCAGGCCAGCCAGTAGTTGCAGAAACAATGGCATGACCAGAAGGCTATATTAGCTGTCTACCAGCCAGGACAGAACGTGTGGGTCCTGAGCCTGTGGCTCCCAGGGCACTCCATGACAAGTGGAATGGTCCCCACACCATTGTGGAGAAAAAGGGTGAGGTTACCTACTTGGTAGACCTTGGCACTCACAGAAGCCCCCACAGGGTGCTTCATGGGAATCACCTTAGGCCCTACAATGACAGGTCTGATATGACTCTGCTTATGGCAACTGATGAGGGACAGGAAAAAGAGTGACCGTCTCCCTAACCTCCTCTCCCATAGTGCAGCTGATGGGTCAGTTGATGGGGTAGTGCTTTATGAGTGCCTCTCTAAGTTCCAAAAAGAGAACTGCAGAATCCTCCTAGGACAGTTGTCAGAACTGTTCTCCCTGACACCTGGTCAGACCACATGGTGTGAAAACACCATTGACACAGGGGACAGCTTGCCTGTTAAGAGTAAAATGTACAGGCAACCTGATCATGTAAGGGAATGCATACAATCTGAAATTCAGAAGATGCTAGACCTAGGGGTCATTGAGCCCTCAGATAGCCCTTGGGCTAGCCCTGTAGTGCTTGTCCCAAATCCCCACTCCCAGGGTGGCAAATGGGAGATGAGGTTTTGTGTAGATTACAGAGGTCTCAACACTGTAACTAAAACAGATGTTCATCCTAGCCCTAGGGCAGATGAGCTTATAGATACACTGGCATATGCCAAGTATCTGAGCACCTTTGATCTGACTGCTGGCTACTGGCAGATCAGGTTATCAAAGGATGCTAAGCCAAAAACAGCAATTTCCAACCCTGCTGGGCACTTTCACTTTACTGTGATGCCCTTTGGGTTGAAAAATGCACCTGCCACATTCCAGAGGCTGGTGAATAAAGTCCCCCAAGGGTTGGAAAGCTTCAGTGCAGGTTATCTTGATGACATAGCTGTCTTTACCTCCACATGGGAAGACCACATGGTCCACCTGGGAAATGTTTTAGAGGCCTCACTATCAGGCCTCTAAGTGCCAGATAGGGCAGGGGAAGCTGGTATATCTGGGCCACTTGGTAGGCGGAGGCCAGATTCAGCCACTACAGGGGATATCCAGACTATTCTGGATTGGACCGCTCCTACTACACAGACCCAGGTTAGAGCCTTTCTTGGTCTCACTGGGTACTACAGGAGGTTCATTAAGAATTATGGCTCCATTGTAGCCCTTCTAAATGACCTGACTTCTAAGAGAATGCCTAAAAAGGTTTTGTGGACAGCTAGCCCTGACTACTCCAAGCAGTTCATACTTCGGAGGTAGGGATTGGGGCAGTACTGTCACAATATAATACGGAGGGCCAGGACCAACCTGTAGCTTTTATAAGCAGAGGGTTGACCCCCCCCCCCCCCCAGGGAAAAGTGTTGATCAGCCATAGAAAGGGAGGCCTTTACTGTGGTTTTGGCTTTGAAGAAGCTGAGGCCTTACTTGTTTGGCACTCACTTCCTTGTTCAAACCAACCAAAAGCCCCTTCTACATTTAAAACAAATAAAAGGTGAAAATCCCAAACTTTTGAGGTGGTCCATATCCCTACAGGGAATGGACTATACAGTGGAACATAGACCTGGGAGGAACCACTCCAATGCTGATGGACTCTCCAGATATTTCTAATTAGACAATGAAGACTCATCTCCACAGGGCTAGCCTTATGGTCATTCATTTGGGGGACAGGGGTTATGTAGGAAAGTGTGGTTACCCCCACGTTTTGCCTGATGTCAGTGTATTTTGACTGTGTTCACTGGGATCCTGCTAACCAGGACCCCAGTGACTGTGCTCTCTACCTTTAAATTTGGTTGCTTGGACCACACACACCCCACATTTGGCATACTGGTGCCCCCATATAAGTTCTTAGTATATGGTACCTAGGTACCCAGGGCATTGGGGAACCGGAGGTCCCCAATGGGCTGCAGCATGTATGTGCCACCCATGAGGAGCCCATGCAAAGTGTGTAGGCATGTCTGCCTTTTCAGCCTGCATGAAAGGGTGCATGCACCCTTATCACTACAGGTCACTGCACCAGGTCACTGTAAGTCACCCCTATACTAGGCCCTCCTAGCCCAGAGGGCCGGGTGCAGGTATCTGTGTGTGAGGGCACCCCTGCATGAGCCGAGGTGCCCCCATGAACTCCAGCTCCATTTTCCTGGACTTCAAGAGTGCGGGGCGCCATTTTACGTGTGTACTGGACATAGGTCACTACCTATGTCCAGCTACATAATGGTAACTCCGAACCTGGGCATGTTTGGTATCAAACATGTCAAAATCATACCCCAATACTGTTGCCAGTATTGGTTGTATGATTCCATGCACTCTGGGGGCTTCTTAGAGGACCCCAGCATGTTCCTACCAGCCTTCTGGGGTTTTCCGGGCAGTCCACGCTGCTTCCACCCCTCGGACAAGTTTCTGCCCTCCTGCTGCTTGGCCAGCTCAAGCCCAGGAAGGCAGGACAAAGGATTTCCTTTGGGAGAGGAGGATAACACCCTTTCCCTTTGGAAATAGGTGTTACATGGCTTTGGAGGGGTAGCCTCCCCAAGCCACCGGTATGCTTTGAAGGGCACATTTGGTGCCCTCTTTGCATAAACCGGTTTGCACCAGTCCAGCGACCCCCGGTCCCTGCTCTGGCATGAAACTGGACAATGGAAAGGGGAGTGAACACTCCTCTGTCCATCACCACCCCAGGGGTGGTGCCCAGAGCTCCTCTGGGTGGCCACTTGATTCTGCCATCCTGAATCCAAGGTGGGCAGAGGCCCCTTGGAGCATCTGAGTAGCCAGGTCAGGCAGATGACGTCTCAGCCCCCTCCTGATAGGTGGTCACGCTGCGAGGTGACCAAACCCCTTTCCTGGGCTATTTGGGGTCTCCCTCTTGGGTGGGTCCTCGGATTCGACATGCAAGATTCCGGCAGGACTCCTCTGCATCGTTTACTTCATCTGCTGGGCATCGGAACTGCAACTGGACACTCCAGGACACGATAATCTGCAACTCCAGCGATGACTCTGCTTTGCAATATTGTTTCTCCGGCTCTTTCCTGCAACTGCCACATTTCTCTGGATGTGCCTCCTCTGAGAGTGATGAGTCTTCAGCCTGCAGCAGAAGTGTAGGAAAGTACCATCTTGCCTGGCATGTTACCCCCATTTTTCACTGTATATATGTTGTTTTAGTTGTATGTGTCACTGGGACCCTGGTAACCCAGGGCCCCAGTGCTCATAAGTGTGCCTGAATGTGTTACCTGTGTAGTGACTAACTGTCTCACTGAGGCTCTGCTAATCAGAACCTCAGTGGTTATGCTCTCTCATTTCTTTCCAAATTGTCACTAACAGGCTAGTGACCAATTTTACCAATTTACATTGGCTTACTGGAACACCCTTATAATTCCCTAGTATATGGTACTGAGGTACCCAGGGTATTGGGGTTCCAGGAGATCCCTATGGGCTGCAGCATTTCTTTTGCCACCCATAGGGAGCTCTGACAATTCTTACACAGGCCTGCCACTGCAGCCTGAGTGAAATAACGTCCACGTTATTTCACAGCCATTTTACACTGCACTTAAGTAACTTATAAGTCACCTATATATCTAACCTTTACCTGGTAAAGGTTAGGTGCAAAGTTACTTAGTGTGAGGGCACCCTGGCACTAGCCAAGGTGCCCCCACATTGTTCAGAGCCAATTCCCTGAACTTTGTGAGTGCGGGGACACCATTACACGCGTGCACTACATATAGGTCACTACCTATATGTGGCTTCACCATGGTAACTCCGAATATGGCCATGTAACATGTCTATGATCATGGAATTGCCCCCTCTATGCCATCCTGGCATAGTTGGCACAATCCCATGATCCCAGTGGTCTGTAGCACAGACCCTGGTACTGCCAAACTGCCCTTCCTGGGGTTTCACTGCAGCTGCTGCTGCTGCCAACCCCTCAGACAGGCAGCTGCCCTCCTGGGGTCCAGCCAGGCCTGGCCCAGGATGGCAGAACAAAGAACTTCCTCTGAGAGAGGGTGTGACACCCTCTCCCTTTGGAAAATGGTGTGAAGGCAGGGGAGGAGTAGCCTCCCCCAGCCTCTGGAAATGCTTTGTTGGGCACAGATGTGCCCAATTCTGCATAAGCCAGTCTACACCGGTTCAGGGACCGCTTAGCCCCTGCTCTGGCGCGAAACTGGACAAAGGAAAGGGGAGTGACCACTCCCCTGACCTGCACCTCCCCTGGGAGGTGTCCAGAGCTCCTCCAGTGTGCTCCAGACTTCTGCCATCTTGGAAACAGAGGTGCTGCTGGCACACTGGACTGCTCTGAGTGGCCAGTGCCACCAGGTGACGTCAGAGACTCCTGCTGATAGGCTCCTTCAGGTGTTAGTAGCCTTTCCTCTCTCCTAGGTAGCCAAACCCTCTTTTCTGGCTATTTAGGGTCTCTGTCTCTGGGGAAACTTCAGATAACGAATGCATGAGCTCAGCCGAGTTCCTCTGCATCTCTCTCTTCACCTTCTGATAAGGAAACGACCGCTGACCGCGCTGGAAGCCTGCAAACCTGCAACATAGTAGCAAAGACGACTACTGCAACTCTGTAACGCTGATCCTGCCGCCTTCTCGACTGTTTTCCTGCTTGTGCATGCTGTGGGGGTAGCCTGCCTCCTCTCTGCACCAGAAGCTCCGAAGAAATCTCCCGTGGGTCGACGGAATCTTCCCCCTGCAACCGCAGGCACCAAAAAGCTGCATCACCGGTCCCTTGGGTCTCCTCTCAGCACGACGAGCGAGGTCCCTCGAATCCAGCGACTCTGTCCAAGCGACCCCCACAGTCCAGTGACTCTTCAGCCCAAGTTTGGTGGAGGTAAGTCCTTGCCTCACCTCGCTGGGCTGCATTGCTGGGAACCGCGACTTTGCAGCTACTCCGGCCCCTGTGCACTTCCGGCGGAAATCCTTTGTGCACATCCAAGCCTGGGTCCACGGCACTCTAACCTGCATTGCACGACTTTCTAAGTTGGTCTCCGGCGACGTGGGACTCCTCTGTGCAAATTCGGCGAGCACCGTTTCACGCATCCTCGTAGTGCCTGTTTCTGGCACTTCTCCGGGTGCTACCTGCTTCAGTGAGGGCTCTTTGTCTTGCTCGACGTACCCTCTCTCTTCAGGTCCAATTTCCGACCTCTTGGTCCCTCCTGGGCCCCAGCAGCGTCCAAAAATGCCAAACGCTCAATTTGCAGCTAGCAAGGCTTGTTGGCGTTCTTTCGGCGGGAAAACACTTCTGCACAACTCTCCACGGGGAGAGGGATCCGTCCACCAAAGGGAAAGTCTCTAGCCCTTTTCGTTCCTGCAGAAACCTCAGCTTCTTCTGTCCAGTCGAAGCTTCTTTGCACCCGCAGCTGGCATTTCCTGGGCATCTGCCCATCTCCGACTTGCTTGTGACTTTTGGACTTGGTCCCCTTGTTCCACAGGTACCCTAGATTGGAAATCCACAGTTGTTGCATTGCTGGTTTGTGTCTTTCCTGCATTATTCCTCTAACACGACTACTTTGTCCTTAGGGGAACTTTAGTGCACTTTGCACTCACTTTTCAGGGTCTTGGGGAGGGTTATTTTGCTAACTCTCACTATTTTCTAATAGTCCCAGCGACCCTCTACAAGGTCACATAGGTTTGGGGTCCATTCGTGGTTCGCATTCCACTTTTGGAGTATATGGTTTGTGTTGCCCCTATCCCTATGTTTCCCCATTGCATCCTATTGTAACTATACATTGTTTGCACTGTTTTCTAAGACTATACTGCATATTTTTGCTATTGTGTATATATATCTTGTGTATATTTCCTATCCTCTCACTGAGGGTACACTCTAAGATACTTTGGCATATTGTCATAAAAATAAAGTACCTTTATTTTTAGTATAACTGTGTATTGTGTTTTCTTATGATATTGTGCATATGACACTAAGTGGTACTGTAGTAGCTTCACACGTCTCCTAGTTCAGCCTAAGCTGCTCTGCTAAGCTACCATTATCTATCAGCCTAAGCTGCTAGACACCCTATACACTAATAAGGGATAACTGGGCCTGGTGCAAGGTGCAAGTACCCCTTGGTACTCACTACAAGCCAGTCCAGCCTCCTACATTGGTTGTGCAGTGGTGGGATAAGTGCTTGAGACTACTTACCACTCTTGTCATTGTAATTTTCATAAGAGAAAAATATACAAAACAAGGTCAGTGTATATACACATAGCCAAAAAGTTTTGCATTTCCTCTTTTCACTCTTTTCTAAGTGCTGAAAAGTACTCCTAAACTTTCAAAAAGTTCTTAAAAGTTTAAAAAGTTTTTTTCTGTCTTTCCAAAAAGTTCTGAAAACTTTTTTCTCTTTTTCTATCACTTTAACTCTCTCTAAAAAATGTCTGGCACAGGCCAAAGTGTTGATCTGTCCAAACTTGCATATGACAACCTTAGCTGGAAAAGAGCAAGGAGTCTCTGTATAGAGAGAGGTTTGAGTGTAGGGAAGAATCCTGCCTTGGAACTGTTACTTAACATGCTTAGAGAACAGGATAAGGCCATAGGTGCCCCATCTCTTGAAAAAGTACCTAATAGTTCCCAATCTGATTCAGGGACTCCCCCAGGAAAAGATTCAGGGAAGAAACTTCCTAGCCTGCCCATTACTAGACAATCTAGCATAGATGGTAATGATAATGAGCCACACCAAATAAATAGTGTTGTCTCACATCATAGCAAAAGCATTTATTCTCACCATACTGGTAGTAATGTTTCTGTAAACCAAGCTGTTAAGTTGGCTTCTGTAAGGGACAGGTCTCCTTCTGTTCATTCCCATCATAGCTCTGTTTCTAGAAATGTCCCTCCCACCAACCCTGATGACAGAATGTTAGAGAGGGAACTCAATAAGTTGAGGGTGGAACAAACCAGACTGAAGCTTAAAAAGCAACAGCTGGATTTGGATAGACAGTCTTTTGAATTAGAGAAGGAAAGACAGAAGTTGGGTTTAGATACCCATGGTGGCAGCAGCAGTATTCCCCATAGTCATCCTGCAAAAGAGCATGATTCCAGGAATCTGCCCAAGATAGTTCCCCCTTATAAGGAGGGGGATGACATTAACAAGTGGTTTGCTGCACTTGAGAGGGCCTGTGCTGTACAGGATGTCCCTCAAAGGCAGTGGGCTGCTATCCTATGGCTATCATTTAGTGGAAAAGGTAGGGATAGGCTCCTTACTGTGAAAGAAAATGATGCTAATAATTTCCAAGTTCTTAAGAATGCACTCCTGGATGGTTATGGCTTAACCACTGAACAGTACAGGATAAAGTTCAGAGAGACCAAAAAGGAGTCTTCACAAGACTGGGTTGATTTCATTGACCAGGCAGTGAAGGCCTTGGAGGGGTGGTTACATGGCAGTAAAGTTACTGATTATGACAGCCTGTATAACTTGATCCTGAGAGAGCATATTCTTAATAATTGTGTGTCTGATTTGTTGCACCAGTACTTGGTGGACTCTGATCTGACCTCTCCCCAAGAATTGGGAAAGAAGGCAGACAAATGGGTCAGAACAAGAGTGAACAGAAAAGTTCATACAGGGGGTGACAAAGATGGCAACAAAAAGAAGGATGGTAAGTCTTCTGACAAGGGTGGGGACAAATCTAAAAATGAGTCTTCATCAGGCCCACAAAAACACTCTGGTGGGGGTGGTGGGTCCAAATCCTCCTTTAATCAGAACAAGGAAAAGAAACCATGGTGCTATTTATGTAAAATAAAAGGCCATTGAACAACAGATCCCAGTTGTCCAAAGAAAGGCACCACAGCTCCTACCACTACAACCCCTACTGCTACACCTAGTGTCCCTACTAATAGCAGTGGTGGTGGGAGCAAACCTACTAATAGCCAATCCAAGGGAGTAGCTGGGCTCACTTTTGGTAATTTAGTTGGGGTTGGTCTGATTAGGGAGACCACAGAGGCTACTTTAGTCTCTGAAGGGGCTATTGATTTAGCCACTTTGGTTGCTTGCCCCCATAACTTGGAGAAGTACAAGCAACTAACCCTAATAAAGGGTGTTGAGGTCCAGGCCTATAGGGACACAGGTGCCAGTGTCACAATGGTGATTGAGAAACTGGTGCACCCTGAACAACACATACTTGGACACCAGTACCAAGTAACCGATGCTCACAACATAACACAAAGCCACCCCATGGCTGTTGTAAATCTCAACTGGGGGGGGGTAACTGGTCCAAAGAAAGTTGTGGTAGCTTCAGATTTACCTGTAGACTGTCTAATAGGGAATGATTTGGAGACATCAGCTTGGTCAGATGTGGAGTTGGAGGCCCATGCAGCAATGCTGGGCATCCCAAGGCATATTTTTGCTTTGACAAGGGCTCAGGCCAAAAAGCAAAAAGGACAGGGAAGCTTGGATCCTGGAACAATGGACCAAGTGCTCCCTAAAGCTAGGGCTAGTAGAAGCAAACCACTTCCTACTATCCCTCCCTCTACAGTGGATTCTACTTCTGAGGAAGAAGAATTCCCTCCCTGTGCAGAACCTACACCAGAGGAGCTGGAAGCAGACACTGCTGAGCTTTTGGGTGAAGGGGGGCCTGCCAGAGAGGAGCTGAGTGTGGCACAGCAAACCTGTCCCACATTAGAGGGTCTCAGACAGCAAGCTGTCAAACAGGCTAATGGGGATGTCAATGACTCTCACAGAGTTTACAAGGAGGACAACCTCTTGTACACTGAGCATAGGGATCCTAAACCTGGAGCTGCCAGGAGATTAGTGATTCCTCAGGAGTACAGAAAGTTCCTCCTAACACTGGCACATGACATTCCCCTAGCTGGGCACCTGGGTCAAATGAAAACTTGGGACAGATTGGTTCCATTGTTTCATTAGCCTAGGATGTCAGAGGACACAAAGGAATTTTGTAAGTCCTGTGAAACCTGTCAAGCCAGTGGCAAGACAGGTGGCACCCCAAAGGCACCCCTTATCCCACTGCCTGTGGTTGGGGTTCCCTTTGAAAGGGTAGGGGTTGACATAGTTGGCCCCCTTGACCCTCCTACTGCTTCAGGCAATAGGTTTATCTTGGTGGTAGTGGACCATGCCACAAGATATCCTGAAGCAATTCCTTTAAGGACCACTACAGCTCCTGCAGTGGCAAAGGCCCTCCTGGGAATATTTTCCAGGGTGGGCTTCCCAAAGGAAGTAGTATCAGACAGAGGAAGCAATTTCATGTCTGCATACTTAAAGGCCATGTGGAAGGAGTGTGGTGTAACGTACAAGTTCACACCACCCTATCATCCACAAACAAATGGACTGGTGGAGAGATTTAATAAAACTCTCAAAGGCATGATTATGGGTCTCCCTGAAAAACTCCGCAGGAGATGGGATATCCTTCTACCATGCCTCCTTTTTGCCTACAGGGAGGTACCCCAGAAAGGAGTGGGCTTCAGCCCCTTTGAACTTCTTTTTGGACACCCTGTTAGGGGTCCACTCACACTTGTAAAGGAGGGTTGGGAACAACCTTTAAAAGCTCCTAAGCAGGATATTGTGGACTATGTACTTGGCCTCAGATCAAGGATGGCTGAGTACATGAAAAAGGCCAGTAAAAACCTTCAGGCCAGCCAAGAGCTCCCGAAGCAATGGCATGATCAGAAGGCTGTTTTGGTTCAGTACCAACCAGGGCAGAAAGTGTGGGTCTTGGAGCCTGTGGCCCCAAGAGCACCCCAAGATAAATGGAGTGGACCCCACACAATTGTGGAAAAGAAGGGTGAAGTCACCTACTTGGTTGACTTAGGCACTGCCAGGAGTCCCCTTAGGGTGCTCCATGTCAACCGCCTGAAACCCTACTATGACAGGGCTGATCTCACCCTGCTCATGGCAACAGATGAGGGACAGGAAGAAGACAGTGATCCTCTACCTGATCTCTTCTCTTCCACAGATCAAGATGCTCTTGTGGAAGGTGTAGTTTTGGCTGATTCAAATCAAATCATTAAATCATTAACATTTATAAAGCGCGCTACTCACCCGTGCGGGTCTCAAGGCGCTAGGGGGGAAAGGGGGGGTTATCGCTGCTCGAACAGCCAAGTCTTTAGGAGTCTCCGGAAAGCGGAGTGGTCCTGGGTGGTCCTGAGGCTGGTGGGGAGGGAGTTCCAGGTCTTGGCCGCCAGGAAGGAGAAAGATCTCCCACCCGCCGTGGAGCGGCGGGTGCGAGGGACGGCAGCAAGTGCGAGGCCAGCGGAGCGGAGGGGGCGGGTGGGGACGTAGAAGCTGAGGCGTCTGTTGAGGTATTCCGGTCCCTTGTTGTGGAGGGCTTTGTGTGCGTGGGTGAGAAGACGGAAGGTGATCCTTTTGCTGACTGGGAGCCAATGCAGGTGTCTCAGGTGTGCGGAGATGTGGCTGTTGCGGGGTACGTCGAGGATGAGGCGGGCCGAGGCGTTTTGGATGCGTTGCAGGCGGTTTTGGAGTTTGGCGGTGGTCCCGGCGTAGAGGGTGTTGCCGTAGTCCAGGCGACTCGTGACAAGGGCGTGGGTCACGGTTTTTCTGGTGTCGGCGGGGATCCAGCGGAAGATCTTGCGGAGCATGCGGAGAGTGAGGAAGCAGGCGGAGGACACGGCGTTGACTTGCTTGGTCATGGTGAGAAGAGGGTCCAAGATGAAGCCGAGGTTGCGGGCGTGGTCTGCGGGGGTCGGTGCGGTGCCGAGGGCCGTGGGCCACCAGGAGTCGTCCCAGGCGGACGGGGTGTTGCCGAGGATGAGGACTTACGTTTTTTCAGAGTTCAGCTTTAGGCGGCTGAGCCTCATCCAATCTGCGACGTCCTTCATACCCTCTTGTAGGTTGGTCTTGGCGCTGGCGGGGTCCTTGGTGAGGGAGAGTACAAGTTGGGTGTCGTCGGCGTAGGAGGTGATGATGATGTCGTGCTTGCGTACGATGTCGGCGAGGGGGCTCATGTAGACATTGAAGAGTGTCGGGCTGAGCGATGAGCCTTGAGGTACGCCGCAGATGATCTTGGTGGGTTCTGAGCGAAACGGAGGGAGGTAAACTCTTTGGGAGCGGTTAGCGAGGAAGGAGGCGATCCAGTCCAGGGCCTGGCCTTGGATCCCGGTGGAGCGTAGGCGGGTGATTAGGGTGCGGTGACAGACGGTGTCAAAGGCAGCCGAGAGGTCGAGGAGAATGAGGGCGACTGTTTCACCGTTGTCCATCAGGGTTCTGATGTCGTCTGTGACTGAGATGAGGGCGGTTTCCGTGCTGTGGTTGGTTCGGAATCCGGTTTGTGAAGGGTCGAGCAGGTTGTTGTCTTCCAGGAAGGTGGTCAGCTGTTTGTTGACGGTCTTTTCTATTACCTTGGCTGGGAAAGGTAGAAGAGAGATGGGGCGGAAGTTTTTCAGGTCGCTTGGGTCAGCCGTAGGTTTCTTTAGTAGGGCGTTGACTTCAGCGTGCTTCCAGCATTCGGGGAAGGTAGCAGAAGAAAAAGAAGAGTTGATGACGGTCTGGAGGTGCGGGGCGATGATGTCGTCGGCTTTGTTAAAGATGAAGTGCGGGCAGGGGTCCGAAGGGGCGCCGGAGTGGATAGAGTTCATGATGGATTTGGTTTCTTCCGTGTTGATGTGGGTCCAGTTGTTGAGGGTGATGTCCGGGGAAGCGGGTTCAGTGGTGTATGGTTGGGTCTGGTGTCCGAAGCTGTTGTGGAGGTCGCTGATCTTGCGATGGAAGAAAGTGGCGAGGGATTCGCACAAATCCTGTGAGGGCGTGACGGCGTTGGCGCTGGCGCTGGGGTTGGAGAACTCTTTGACGATGCTGAAGAGTTCTCTGCTGTTGTGGCTGTTTTTGTCTAGTCTGTCGGTGAAAAAGTTCCTTTTGGCAGTGCGGATCAGGTGGTGGTGTTCGCATGTAGCGTTCTTGAGGGCGGTCATGTTGTCAGCGGTGTGGTCCTTGCGCCAGGCCTTCTCAAGGGCACGACAAGTTTTCTTTGATTCTTTGAGGGTGTCAGAGAACCAGAGAGGTTTTTTGGTGTTGGTCTGTCGATGCGTGCGTTTGAGGGGAGCAAGGTTGTCAGCGCAGTTGGAGATCCAGTTTGTGAGGTTGAGAGCTGCGTCGTTGGGGTCGGTGGTGAGGGTGGGTTGGTTGGTGGCGAGAGCGGAGAAGAGTTGCTCTTCAGGGATCTTGTTCCACTGTCGACGAGGGATGGGTTGAGTGCGGAGGTGGGAGGTCTCGCGTCGGAATGTGAAGTGGACGCAGCTGTGGTCGGTCCAGTGTAGGGCAGAGGTGTGGCTGAAGAAGACGTGTTTGCTGGCGGAGAAGATAGGGTCGAGCGTGTGTCCGGCGATGTGGGTGGCGGTGTTCACCAGTTGTTTGAGGCCGAGGTTGGCGAGGTTGTCGAGCAGGGTGGTGGTGTTGGGGTCGTTGTTTTGTTCCAGATGAAAGTTGAGGTCGCCTAGGAGGATGTAGTCCGGTGAGGCGAGGGCGTGCGGGGAGATGAAGTCGGCGATGGCGTCGCTGAAAGAGGCGCGAGGTCCGGGAGGACGGTAGACGAGGGATCCTCTGAGGGTGGTCCTTGGGTCGGTGCGAATCTGAAAATGCAGGTGTTCAGCGGCGAGGGGGGGGTCTTCGGTGGAGGTGGTGACGCTGATGGAGTCTTTGAAGATGATGGCGACACCTCCTCCTACTTGGTTGGTGCGGTCTTTTCTGGAGATCTTGTAGCCTTCGGGGATGGCGGGTAGCGATGTCTGGAGCAGAGGAGGTGTTCGTCCATGTCTCCGTGATGAAGGCGACGTCCGGGGCTGTGGAGTCCAGGAGGTCCCAAAGTTCAACGGCGTGCTTGTGGACGGAACGAGCGTTGACCAGGATGCACTTGAGGTGGTTGATGGCGCGTGGGCTTGTGGTCGTGGTAGTTGCGTGGTGGAAGATGCGTTTGCAGGAGTTGCAGGCGAAGGGTCCATGGGTGCGTTTGGGGTGAGCTAGGAAGCAGGTTTTGGAGCGCCCTGGGTTGAGGGCGTGGAGGGTGGTGGGGTCGTAGCGGATCAGCGGGGCTTGGGGGAGCTGGGGACCAGGGGTCGTGGCGCTGGGCGCGGGCCAGGCGCAGACGGGCGCAGACGGGCTTGCCTCTGGCGCGCCTCTGGCGCGCCAGCGGCGTGCCCGCTGCGCAGTCGCGCAGCGGCCGACATAAGAGGTAGGAGGGGGGGAGGGGTCAGCTGGGGGCGAATGGGAGCTGGGGGGCGGGGGCGTGCAGGAGGTCGCGGCGGGAAAGCGCGAGGGGGGGGGGGACAGGTAGAGTGAGAGGAGCTGGGGGAGGGGGTTTAGGGTGGAGGAGGGTGAGTGTTAGGAGGTTTGGAGATTAGGGAGAGAGATAGGAGTAGGGTTGTGAAGATAGGGGAGGGGGGGTTGTAGAGGTGGGTGAGGGAGAGAGGTAGAGTGAGAGGATAGGGAGATAGGTAGTAGAGGGGGTGGCGGGAGGGGGGGAGAGATAGAGAAATAGATAGAGAAAATAGATAGAGAAGTCGATAGATAGGGAAATAGATAGATAGACAGATAGGTAGGTAGGAGGAGGTGGAGAGTGGGGGAGTTAGATAGTGAGATAGGGAGCTAGAGAGATAGGAAGATAGGAGGAGTGAGGGAGGTAGATAGCGAACGGGTTAGCTAGGGGTGAGAGAGGGGGAGGCGAGTGAGGGAGGGGGATGAGGAAGGAGCAGGAGGGCAGGCTCGGGGGAAGAAGACGGAGGAGGTAGAAGAGCCGAAGACAGGAGAACAGAAGACAGAAGAACAGAAGACAGAAGAACAGAAGACCGGAAGAGCAGAAGACAGAAGAGCAGAAGAACAGAAGACAGAAGCACAGAAGATCGGAAGAGCAGAAGAACAGAGAAGAACAGAGAAGAACACAGAAGAACACAGAAGAACACAGAAGAACCGAGAAGAAGAACACAGAAGCCCAGAGAAGAACCGAGAAGAAGAACACAGAAGCCCAGAGAAGAACAGAGAAGAAGAACACAGAAGACCGGAAGAACACAGAAGAACAGAAGGGAAGAACAGAAGAACAGAAGGGAAGAACAGAAGAACACAGAAGAAGATTGCAGAGGGGGAGCGAGGAGGAAGAGACAGAGAGGAGGAAAAAGAAGCAGGAGCAGGAGAGAAGGTGAGTGGCGCGGGGCAGGGCGAGGGGCTGGGAGGAGGGGGGTACTTACAGTTAGGTGGGTCTCAGGAACACAGGAACTCGGGAACTTGGAGGAGCTGCAGCGGCAGGGGGAGCGACCTACCCTTGGATTGTCTTACTGCTGAGCAGAAAGACAATTGCATAAATCTCCTAGGACAATTTTCAGAACTCTTCTCTACTGTGCCAGGCACCACTTCTTGGTGTGAGCACACTATAGATACTGGAGACAGTTTACCTGTCAAAAGTAAGATCTATAGGCAGCATGACCATGTCAGGGACTGCATAAAGCAAGAAGTTCAGAAAATGTTGGAACTAGGAGTGGTTGAGCACTCTGACAGTCCATGGGCTTCTCCTGTGGTACTGGTACCAAAACCCAATTCTAAAGATGGAAAGAAAGAAATGCGGTTTTGTGTAGACTATAGAGGTCTCAACTTGGTAACCAAAACTGATGCTCACCCTATACCCAGGGCAGATGAGCTTATAGATACACTGGCATCTGCCAAGTATCTAAGCACTTTTGATTTGACTGCAGGGTATTGGCAGATCAAATTATCAGAAGATGCTAAATCTAAGACTGCATTTTCTACCATTGGAGGACATTACCAGTTTACTGTAATGCCTTTTGGTTTGAAAAATGCACCTACCACTTTTCAGAGGTTGGTGAACACAGTCCTGCAAGGGCTGGAAGCTTTCAGTGCAGCATATTTGGACGATATAGCTGTCTTTAGCTCCAGCTGGGATGATCACCTGGTCAACCTATGGAAAGTTTTAGAGGCCCTGCAAAAGGCAGGCCTCACTATCAAGGCTTCAAAGTGCCAGATAGGGCAGGGTAATGTGGTTTATCTGGGACACCTTGTTGGTGGGGAACAGATTGCACCACTTCAGGGGAAAATCCAAACTATTATTGATTGGGTTCCCCCTACCACTCAGACTCAGGTGAGAGCCTTTCTAGGCCTCACTGGGTATTACAGGAGGTTCATTAAGAATTATGGCTCCATTGCAGCCCCTCTTAATGACCTCACATCCAAAAAAATGCCTAAAAAGGTATTATGGACAGCAAGCTGTCAGAAAGCTTTTGAGGAGCTGAAGCAGGCCATGTGCTCTGCACCTGTCCTGAAAAGCCCTTGTTACTCTAAAAAATTCTGGGGGTGATTCTAACATTGGCGGGCGGCGGAGGCCGCCCGCCAATGTTCCCCCTCCAAAATACCGCTCCGCGGTCAAAAGACCGCTGAGGGTATTTTGAGATTTGCCCTGGGCTGGCGGGCGGCCGCCAAAAGGCCGCCCGCCAGCCCAGGGCAAATCGACCTTCCCACGAGGACGCCGGCTCCGAATGGAGCCGGCGTAGTGGGAAGGTGCGACGGGTGCAGTTGCACCCGTCGAGTATTTCAGTGTCTGCTTTGCAGACACTGAAATACTTTGTGGGGCCCTCTTACGGGGGCCCCGCGATACCCCCTACCGCCATCCTGTTCCTGGCGGGCGAACGGGCAGCGGAAAACCGGCGGGAGACCGCCGGTTTTCCTGCACTGACCGCGGCCAAAGCGCCGCGGTCAGAATGCCCTGCGGGGCACCGCCGGCCTGTCGGCGGTGCTCCCGCCGACCCTGGCCCCGGCGGTCTAAGACCGCCGGGGTCAGAATAACCCCATCTATGTCCAAACTGATGCATCTGATGGACTCTCCAGATATTTCCACTTAGACAATGAAGACTCATCAGGTCATGGCTAGTCTTATTGTCCTTCGTTTGGGGGGGGTTGTGTAGGAAAGTACCATCTTGCCTGGCATGTTACCCCCATTTTTCACTGTATATATGTTGTTTTAGTTGTATGTGTCACTGGGACCCTGGTAACCCAGGGCCCCAGTGCTCATAAGTGTGCCTGAATGTGTTACCTGTGTAGTGACTAACTGTCTCACTGAGACTCTGCTAATCAGAACCTCAGTGGTTATGCTCTCTCATTTCTTTCCAAATTGTCACTAACAGGCTAGTGACCAATTTTACCAATTTACATTGGCTTACTGGAACACCCTTATAATTCCCTAATATATGGTACTGAGGTACCCAGGGTATTGGGGTTCCAGGAGATCCCTATGGGCTGCAGCATTTCTTTTGCCACCCATAGGGAGCTCTGACAATTCTTACACAGGCCTGCCACTGCAGCCTGAGTGAAATAACGTCCACGTTATTTCACAGCCATTTTACACTGCACTTAAGTAACTTATAAGTCACCTATATATCTAACCTTTACCTGGTAAAGGTTAGGTGCAAAGTTACTTAGTGTGAGGGCACCCTGGCACTAGCCAAGGTGCCCCCACATTGTTCAGAGCCAATTCCCTGAACTTTGTGAGTGCTGGGACACCATTACACATGTGCACTACATATAGGTCACTACCTATATGTGGCTTCACCATGGTAACTCCGAATATGGCCATGTAACATGTCTATGATCATGGAATTGCCCCCTCTATGCCATCCTGGCATAGTTGGCACAATCCCATGATCCCAGTGGTCTGTAGAACAGACCCTGGTACTGCCAAACTGCCCTTCCTGGGGTTTCACTGCAGCTGCTGCTGCTGCCAACCCCTCAGACAGGCAGCTGCCCTCCTGGGGTCCAGCCAGGCCTGGCCCAGGATGGCAGAACAAAGAACTTCCTCTGAGAGAGGGTGTGACACCCTCTCCCTTTGGAAAATGGTGTGAAGGCAGGGGAGGAGTAGCCTCCCCCAGCCTCTGGAAATGCTTTGTTGGGCACAGATGTGCCCAATTCTGCATAAGCCAGTCTACACCGGTTCAGGGACCCCTTAGCCCCTGCTCTGGCGCGAAACTGGACAAAGGAAAGGGGAGTGACCACTCCCCTGACCTGCACCTCCCCTGGGAGGTGTCCAGAGCTCCTCCAGTGTGCTCCAGAACTCTGCCATCTTGGAAACAGAGGTGCTGCTGGCACACTGGACTGCTCTGAGTGGCCAGTGCCACCAGGTGACGTCAGAGACTCCTGCTGATAGGCTCCTTCAGGTGTTAGTAGCCTTTCCTCTCTCCTAGGTAGCCAAACCCTCTTTTCTGGCTATTTAGGGTCTCTGTCTCTGGGGAAACTTCAGATAACGAATGCATGAGCTCAGCCGAGTTCCTCTGCATCTCTCTCTTCACCTTCTGATAAGGAAACGACCGCTGACCGCGCTGGAAGCCTGCAAACCTGCAACATAGTAGCAAAGACGACTACTGCAACTCTGTAACGCTGATCCTGCCGCCTTCTCGACTGTTTTCCTGCTTGTGCATGCTGTGGGGGTAGCCTGCCTCCTCTCTGCACCATAAGCTCCGAAGAAATCTCCTGTGGGTCGACGGAATCTTCCCCCTGCAACCGCAGGCACCAAAAAGCTGCATCACCGGTCCCTTGGGTCTCCTCTCAGCACAACGAGCGAGGTCCCTCGAATCCAGCGACTCTGTCCAAGCGACCCCCACAGTCCAGTGACTCTTCAGCCCAAGTTTGGTGGAGGTAAGTCCTTGCCTCACCTCGCTGGGCTGCATTGCTGGGAACCGTGACTTTGCAGCTACTCCGGCCCCTGTGCACTTCCGGCGGAAATCCTTTGTGCACATCCAAGCCTGTGTCCACGGCACTCTAACCTGCATTGCACGACTTTCTAAGTTGGTCTCCGGCGACGTGGGACTCCTCTGTGCAAATTCGGCGAGCACCGTTTCACGCATCCTTGTAGTGCCTGTTTCTGGCACTTCTCCGGGTGCTACCTGCTTCAATGAGTGTTCTTTGTCTTGCTCGACGTCCCCTCTCTCTTCAGGCCAAATTTGCGACCTCCTGGTCCCTCCTGGGCCCCAGCAGCGTCCAAAAACGCCAAATGCATGATTTGCAGCTAGCAAGGCTTGTTGGCGTTCTTTCGGCGGGAAAACACTTCTGAACGACTCTCCACGGCGAGAGGGATCCGTCCACCAAAGG
Source organism: Pleurodeles waltl (assembly GCF_031143425.1). NCBI lineage: Eukaryota > Metazoa > Chordata > Amphibia > Caudata > Salamandridae > Pleurodeles > Pleurodeles waltl. Next base: position 1,007,393,842 of record NC_090450.1, on the reverse strand, counting down.
GGAAGTCTCTAGCCCTTTTCGTTCCTGCAGAAACCTCAGCTTCTTCTGTCCAGTCGAAGCTTCTTTGCACCCGCAGCTGGCATTTCCTGGGCATCTGCCCATCTCCGACTTGCTTGTGACTTTTGGACTTGGTCCCCTTGTTCCACAGGTACCCTAGATTGGAAATCCACAGTTGTTGCATTGCTGGTTTGTGTCTTTCCTGCATTATTCCTCTAACACGACTACTTTGTCCTTAGGGGAACTTTAGTGCACTTTGCACTCACTTTTCAGGGTCTTGGGGAGGGTTATTTTGCTAACTCTCACTATTTTCTAATAGTCCCAGCGACCCTCTACAAGGTCACATAGGTTTGGGGTCCATTCGTGGTTCGCATTCCACTTTTGGAGTATATGGTTTGTGTTGCCCCTATCCCTATGTTTCCCCATTGCATCCTATTGTAACTATACATTGTTTGCACTGTTTTCTAAGACTATACTGCATATTTTTGCTATTGTGTATATATATCTTGTGTATATTTCCTATCCTCTCACTGAGGGTACACTCTAAGATACTTTGGCATATTGTCATAAAAATAAAGTAGCTTTATTTTTAGTATAACTGTGTATTGTGTTTTCTTATGATATTGTGCATATGACACTAAGGGGGTGATTCTGATTCTGGCGGGCGGCGGAGGCCGCCCGCCAGAATTCCGCCCTCCAAAATACCGCGCCGCGGTCAAAAGACCGCGGCGGGTATTTCAAGTTTTCCCCTGGGCTGGCGGGCGGCCGCCAAAAGGCAGCCCGCCAGCCCAGGGGAAAACGACCTTCCCACGAGGATGCCGGCTCGTAATCGAGCCGGCGGAGTGGGAAGGTGCGACGGGTGCATTTGCACCCGTCGCGTATTTCACTGTCTGCCAAGCAGACAGTGAAATACTTGTAGGGGCCCTCTTACGGGGGCCCCTGCAGTGCCCATGCCAGTGGCATGGGCACTGCAGGGGCCCCCAGGGGCCCCGCGACCCCCCCTACCGCCATCCGGTTCCCGGCGGGTGGACCGCCGGGAACTGGATGGCGGTAGGGGGGGTCGGAATCCCCTCGGCGGCGCAGCGAGCTGCGCCGCCTTGGAGGATTCAACAGGGCGGCGGTACACTGGCGGGAGACCGCCAGTGTTGCCGGTCTGACCGCGGCTTTACCGCCGCGGTCAGAATGCCCTGCGGGGCACCGCCGGCCTGTCGGCGGTGCTCCCGCCGACCCTGGCCCCGGCGGTCTAAGACCGCCGGGGTCAGAATCACCCCCTAAGTGGTACTGTAGTAGCTTCACACGTCTCCTAGTTCAGCCTAAGCTGCTCTGCTAAGCTACCATTATCTATCAGCCTAAGCTGCTAGACACCCTATACACTAATAAGGGATAACTGGGCCTGGCGCAAGGTGCAAGTATCCCTTGGTACTCACTACAAGCCAGTCCAGCCTCCTACAAGAAGTAAGAAGGAATCTCCCTTGGAGTGGATTAGCCACTCCCCTGCATAAACAGGCACCAACTGCAACGATGATCGGCTCCGTGGATCCTCTCTCCTCCGGAACTGTGAGGATCCTGCATCCCAGGTGGTGGTCCGGAGTGGTCCCCTTGGTTCTCTCTACCAACTTTCCAACTTGGGAGATGGTAAGCTCTTGCCTGTCCTTGCATGACAGTACCTCTGTGCACCACAACTCTTGCAGCTACCAAGGCTTGTTGGCTCTTTTTCCAAAGGGTCTTCAGGCTCTGTGTAACCCGGCCTCCAGCACTCTTCCCTGCAAAGCACAATCTCCTGCCTGCTGGTCCAGTGACGTGGGACTCCCCTCCAGGTGCGCTGAATGGGCCACATTGTGACTCCTGTGCCTAGTGCCTGTGAGCTGCCTGTGGGGGCTGCATGCTCGACTTCTGACTCTCCTCACTGCTGAGGGCCACCTGGGACTCACCTCCTTGGGTTGAGTCCCCCTGGATCTTCCTGGTCCCCAGCAGCTCTGCAACTCTTCATCTGTGACTCTTGCCTTTGCCAAGGCTTGTTTTTCCACACCACTGACTGACTGCATCTCTTCTTCCGACGTGGGACATCGACCTCATCAATTCTGGAAATTTGCTCCTGCTCCTGTGCTGCATAGCCGACTCCTGGTCTTCACCGTCGACCTGGTCCTGCATCTCCAGAAGGGTGGGTAGTGGCCCCTGCCCCAACCGGACACTCCAACTGGAACTGGAACTGGACCTGGTCCCCTTCATTTGCAGGTCCTGTTCTGTCAGGATCCATCTTCTGTTTCTTCCAGTCTTGCTTGGGTCTCGCACAGTCCTTTAACAAAGTTTACCTGTGGATTTGGGGGGGAAACAGGTACTTCTCCCCTGGTCGCTGGGGGGCACTCTGGTACTTACCTTTTGGGGTTCCTAGTTCTTTCAACTCCCTCTACAGATTCCACTTCCTTGGGTGGGGGACTGACTTTCAAATTCCACTTACTTAGTATATGGTTTGGTCTCCCCCTAGGGTCTCCCCCATTTTCTGATATTTCACTGTTTTATATTGCGTTCTAGGCCAATTCCTGACTTCTAATGTGTATATGACAATCTGTTTATTCCCCTGCGAGTAGAGTATTGCCTATACAGTATGCCAGTATTTGTGTTACCTTAATAAAGTACCTTTATTTTTGTAACACTGGGTGTTGCTTCCTAGACAATGCCTACACTTCACTAAGAGGGGATACCTGGACCTGGTATAAGGTGATAACACTATAGGTGCTCACCGCACACCAGGCCCGCTTCCTACAGTGGGTATCTGGAGTACACTATAACTAGACAACAATTACATTAATGGCCACATGGACGGGGGGGGGATGTAAAGATACTTTGTATCTGGTATACACTATGGCCCTCATTACGAGCCTGGCGGTCTGTGACCGCCAGGCTCGCGGTTGGCGGGAGCACCGCCGACAGCCCGGCGGTGCCCCGCAGGGCATTCTGACCGCGGCGCTTTGGCCGCGGTCAGTGCAGGAAAACCGGCGTTCTCCCGCCGGTTTTCCGCTGCCCGTTGGAATCCTCCAAGGCGGCGCAGCTTGCTGCGCCGCCTTGGGGATTCTGACACCCCCTACCGCCATCCTGTTCCTGGCGGTTCGCCCGCCAGGAACAGGATGGCGGTAGGGGGTGTCGCGGGGCCCCTGCGGGCCCCTGCAGTGCCCATGCCAACGGCATGGGCACTGCAGGGGCCCCCGTAAGAGGGCCCCAAAATGTATTTCACTGTCTGCCTTGCAGTTAGTGAAATACGCGACGGGTGCAACAGCACCCGTCGCACCTTCCCACTCCGCCGGCTCTATTACGAGCCGGCATCCTCGTGGGAAGGGAGTTTTTCCCTGGGCTGGCGGGCGGTCTTTTGGAGACCGCCCGCCAGCCCAGGGAAAAACTCATAATACCCTCCGCGGTCTTCTGACCGCGGAGCGGTATTATGGAGGGCGGAATTCTGGCGGGCAGCCTCCGCCGCCCGCCGGAATCGTAATCAGGCCCTATATCTAGACAGTAATGGCCACACAGAGGGGGGGGTGCGGGTGTAAAGATACTTTGTATCTGGAATGCACTACATCTAGACAACAGCTACATTAATGGCCAGACTCACAGGGAGTAAGGGGAGAGGGGGGGAGCTAGAGGTAAAGATACTTTGTATCTGGAAGACAATATGGGGGTCATTCTAACTCTGGCGGGCGGCGGAGGCCGCCCGCCAGAGTTCCCCCCTCCGAAATACCGCACCGCGGTCAGTAGACCGCGGAGGGTATTCTAAGTTTTTCCCTGGGCTGGCGGGCGGTCGCCAAAAGACCGCCCGCCAGCCCAGGGAAAAACTCCCTTCCCACGAGGATGCCGGCTCGTAATCGAGCCGGCGGAGTGGGAAGGTGCGACGGGTGCTGTTGCACCCGTCGCGTACTTCACTGTCTGCCAAGCAGACAGTGAAATACTTGTAGGGGCCGTCTTACGGGGGCCCCTGCAGTGCCCATGCCAGTGGCATGGGCACTGCAGGGGCCCCCAGGGGCCCCGCGACCCCCCCTACCGCCATCCGGTTCCCGGCAGGCGGACCGCCGGGAACTGGATGGCGGTAGGGGGGGTCGGAATCCCCTCGGCGGCGCAGCTAGGCCTTGGAGGATTCCAAAGGGCGGCGGTACACTGGCGGGAGACCGCCAGTGTTGCCGGTCCGACCGCGGCTTTACCGCCGCGGTCGGAATGCCCTTGGGAGCACCGCCGGCCTGTCGGCGGTGCTCCCGCCGAAGCCGGGGTCAGAATGACCCCCTATAACTAGACAACAGACACATTACAGGACAGGTCCATTGTCATCCACAGATCTGAAGATACTCTATAACTTATATCTTGGGTACCAAGAATAGATACTTTCGTGCTCAGTCAGGCTGGCACCGAGGGGTACCCATGAAAATGGTGCGTGTCTGGAATGTAACATTACAAATCGCTGCCTGTGTGTCAGATACACGGGCACGCACACACAGCCCTTCTCCTGCCCTGTGCGGGGGCACAGAGCTGTGTTTACCCCTCATAGAAGAGCTGCTCTTCAGACAGGAGCTGTGTGGGTCTGTGCGCCGCACCCACAGGGAACAAAGGCTCGGCAGACAGTGCCACCGCCTCGGGGCGCTACACACGCACAATAAAGGATGAAGAGGGAGCCCTGCCGTGACTCACACGTCCCGACCCAGGTGCGCCGCAATTAGCTGAATTAAAGCGCCTCGGGAGGAATAAGAGTGGAGAACAGAGGGTAGGGAGGGGCCCCACAGGCGCATCACGAAGGGGGGGGGGGGGCGTTATTCCGAACTCACGGGAAGTTCAGGGGCGCTCTGAAGTACACAAAGCGTCATTTCTGTTCCTCGTTTTAAAGTTTTCATAAAGCGCTATATGCAGCTCGCTAACAGTCAGTACAAAGCGCTTGGTTTCAAAGAGACACAAGCGAGCGGCGGAAGGGGGATTCTGTTCTGTATTCCCCGGGTGATCTTTGGACCCTAGTGATGATGGTGATGGAAAGTAGGGGCGGAGGGGGTTTCATCTCCACATTGTACGTCCGGTTCCTATGCGAGAAGATGGGCTTCTCAGCACTATGCTGGCTAGTACGGTCGGAGAGGCCACCGAAGCAGGTTACCGAGTTCAAGATGTAGTGAAGCGCTTCTCGGCGCTCTAGAAAAAGGCGAGCAAGTGAGTCTAATGCTTTTTCACTAACACGGGAGGTTTTGTTGGCGCCTTGTGGTCCGGGGCAGAGGTGTGTTCCAGAGAGTGCACATGAAGTCACCGGCCTAAGAACGGTTTCTCTCTGTTTGGCCAGACCGAGAGGAGGTAAAGGCGAGCGAATGCTGCGGAGTTCGTATAATCTGAATATCTTAGAGAGGTACCCCGGGGATATCTGTTCAGGGGCTTGTGAACAGTGCACAGGAGGGAATCAGTTGTGCAGGGCCTTGTGAACAGTGCACAAGAGGGGAGCACTGATACAGGGGCCTGTGAACATTGCACAAGAGGGGAGCACTGGTGCAGGGCCCTGTGAACAGTGCACAACAGGTGATCAGCTGTGCAGGGGCTTGTGAACAGTGCACAAGAGGGGAGCACTGATACAGGGGCCTGTGAACATTGCACAAGAGGGGAGCACTGGTGCAGGGCCCTGTGAACAGTGCAAAACAGGTGATCAGCTGTGCAGGGGCTTGTGAACAGTGCACAAGAGGGGATCAGCTGTACAGGGCCCGGTGAACAGTGCACAAGAGGGGAGCACTGATACAGGGGCCTGTGAACATTGCACAAGAGGGGAGCACTGGTGCAGGGCCCTGTGAACAGTGCACAACAGGTGATCAGCTGTGCAGGGGCTTGTGAACAGTGCACAAGAGGGGATCAGCTGTACAGGGCCTGTGAACAGTGTACAAGCAAGGATTAGCTGTACACAGCCTGTGAACAGTACACAAGCGGGGATCAGCTTTGCAGGACATTGTAAACAATGTGCAAGATGAGTTCAGCTGTGTAGGGGCCTGTGAACAAAGCACAAGAGGGGATCAGCTGTGCAGGGGCATGAGAACATAGCACAAGAGGGTATCAACTCTGCAGGGGCCTGTGAACATCAGCTGTGTGGCAGCCTGTGAACAGTGCACAAGAGGGGATCAGCTGTGCAGGGCCCTATGAACAGTGCACAAAAGGGGATCAGCTGTGGAGTGGCTTGTGAACAGTGCACAAGAGGGGATCAGCTGTGCAGGGGCTTGTGAACAGTGCACAAGTGGGGATCCACTCTGAGGGGCCTGTGAACCGTGCACAAGAGGGGATCAGCTGTACAGGGCCTGTGGACAGAGCACAAGAGGGAACCAGCTGTGCAGGGGCCTGTGAACAGTGCACAAGAAGGGGTCAGCTGTACAGGGACCTGTGAACAGAGCACAAGAGGGGATCAGCTGTCCCCAGGGCTTGGGTGTCTGAAACGGACCCCATTCAATCTTTTATTGTAGCCCTAGGGAGGTGACAGTCCCTGGGGCTGTTGGGGGGGGGGCCTGTGTCCAGTACACGGATAAAATGGCTTCCCCGCACTTACGAAGTCCAGTGCAATGAAGCTGGAGTTCATGGGGCACCTCTGCTCATGCAGGGGTGTGCTCACACACATGGACCAGAACCCTGCTCTCTGGGCTAGGAGGGCCTACCATAGGGGTGACTTACAGTGACCTGATGCATTGACCTGTGGTGAAAGAGTGCATGCACCTTTTCCTGCAGGCTGCAATGGCAGGCCTGCAGACACATTTTTGCATGGGCTCCCATGGGTGACACAACACATGCTGCAGCCCATGGGGAACCCTTGTGCTCCAATGCCCTGGGTACCTAAGTACCATATACTAGGGACTTATACTAAGGCACTAGTATGACAGTTGCGGGGTGTACAAAGTCCTAAGCAATCAAATTTAGAGGGAAAGAGCCCAATCACTGGGGTCCTGGGTACCAGGATCCCAGTGAAAACAGTCTAAGCATGCTGATAGCAGGCAAAAGGTGGGGGTAACCATGCCAAAAAGAGTGACTTTCCTACAAAACCCACTTACATCACACTTGCATGAAAGTAAAACTTAACTAAGAAGTGACTTTGCTTGCTTTGACAAATTCTTTCAACATGTTTTGTTAATTAGCATTTAAATTTCTCCTCAGTGGGATTCGTAGAGTTACAAAAATGCAGAGAGCTGGACTATTCATCCCAGAGACCCATGAACATTCCAGAGGCCCTGGGAGATGTGTCTGTCATCATTTATTTGGGAAATGGCCTGAACAACGCGTTGGAACCAACGCAGATGTTTCCCACGCAAGCAGAATGACGCTTGCCGGAACAACGCAGGGCTTTTTCTCTGCCTTAACCATGCATGTGCTGAACTACACATGAGTGCTTAAAGCAGAGATAAAGAGGTTGAATCGGGAGAGGACGCGGTCAGGAAAGTGGGACTGGGGCAGGGTTGGGGGATAGTTCTTAGGGGTGGGGCTACTTTATTTAAGGGGCGGTTGTGTGGGGGTCAGGGTAGTTTTGTTTTTAGGGGTGGGGTGGGGGGTCGGGGGAGGTTTTAAGGCTCAAGGTGGGTGGAGGGTGTTGGAGTAGTTCTGTTTTTAGGGGCGGGGTGGGGGGTCGGGTAGTTTTATTTTTAAAGTTGGGGGGTCAGTTGTTCTTAGGGCGGGTGGGGGGTCAAGGAAGGTTTTAGGGCTCAGGGTGGGTGGGGGTGTCAGGATAGTTTTATTTTTAGGGGTGGGATGGGGGGGCCATGGTGGTTTTGTTTTCAGGGGCGGGGGTCAGGGTAGTTTAAATATTAGGGGTGGTGTACTTTTGGCCCTTAGGGCAAGTTGGGGGTGGCATGCTTTTACAACAAAAAATCATAGTAAAGGCACAGGTGGTAAAGGCATGTGTGGAAACAACACGGTTGTTGTTCCAATGCGTTGTTCAGGCATGCGTGGTTCTCGCATGTGATGTTCCATCATATAACCCATTTATTTTGATTCCTCAAATTCAAAATGGGGCCTGCTAACACAAAGGCCCTCATTCTGATTCTGGCGGGCGGCGGAGGCCGCCCGCCAGAATTCAGCCCTCGATAATACCGCTCCGCGGTCAAAAGACCGCGGAGGGTATTATGAGTTTTTCCCTGGGCTGGCGGGCGGTCTCCAAAAGACCGCCCGCCAGCCCAGGGAAAAACTCCCTTCCCACGAGGATGCCGGCTCGTAATCGAGCCGGCGGAGTGGGAAGGTGCGACGGGTGCTGTTGCACCCGTCGCGTATTTCACTGTCTGCAAGGCAGACAGTGAAATACATTTTGGGGCCCTCTTACGGGGGCCCCGGCAGTGCCCATGCGGCAGGGGCCCCCTGGGGCCCCGCGACTCCCCCTCCCGCCATCCGGTTCCCGGCGGGAGAACCGCCAGGAACTGGATGGCGGGAGGGGGAGTCGGAATCCCCAAGCCGGCGCAGCAAGCTGCGCCGGCTTGGAGGATTCCTTGGGGGCATCGGGAAACCGGCGGGAGACCGCCGGTTTCCCTTCTCTGACCGCGGCTAAGCCGCCGCGGCCAGAATGCCCCGCGGGGCACCGCCGGCCTGTCGGCGGTGCCTCCCCGTCCAGCGGCCCTGGCGGTTACAAACCGCCAGGGTCGTAATGAGGGCCAAAGTATTGACATATGCTGGTTGCAACGTGAGACAAATGTTGCAGCCAGCCACCATTTTTGGACTCAAGGACTTGGTCCTCAGTCCTGAAAAAAAACAACAAGCATTTGCAATGCAACGTGTCTCGTATTACGTCGAGTTAGAGCTATTAGCATTGTAAACTCCTAACCAGACTTTTCTTGCCACATTAAATGAAAAAAAAACAAATGAGCGCGATCACGCTGTGTAAAACACAGCGTGATCGCGCTGCAAAATAAAGAGAAAAAGTAGTCCAGAAACCATATGGAAAACATGGAGCCTCGTATGTTTCCAGTAGCTTACCGGTGCTCTCGAGGAGGGCTAAACACAGGAAAAGGCATGACGTATGCATGCCTTTCATGAATGAAAATTAATTTTAAAAGGCAAGCCCACAAACCAATCAAATTGACTGAGGTAACATGGGCGTAGTTAAAATCCCCCTAAAGCGAGTTTAGAAGAGGGACAGAGCGCTTTGCGCTCACCCCTAAAAATGAGACATAATGAGCTGGGGTAGCACCTCCTGACCCCTGGCACAGGAAGGGTGGGAAAAATGAATGCCCCTTTCAGTCAAAGAAAACAAACTGATTTTTGCCAGTACTGTGTCCACTGCCCTAATCCTATGCACTGCAAAGCCAGGGAAATGCCCATGAACCCCCAAAAAGGGCCTCTGGGCCCAAGTTAGACCTGCTGCTGGGGTCGCAGACCAATCTCTGAGTCTGCAAACCCAGTGGAATATCCAACAATAAGGCAAAAGTCTGCGAGCCCCAAGAAATTGTCTGCAAACATTTAAAAATATTTGTTTAAAAAAAAAAAAAGAGAAATGGGGTATTGGCATAGGCCGGGCCCTGCAGCCACCTCCAGCTGCATGCAGCCAAGTGGGTTGTGTGGCAGTGGTTGCCTGCCCATAATGGGTTGGGCAAAAGCCTGGCTCTGTGGCCAAACCCCAATTTACATGGCTAAAGGTTTTGTGCAGCAGAGATTGGCCCCTGCAATGGGTTGGGAGCAAGGAGCTGTTGGATGTGGTATGTGATAAAATAAAAAACTAAAATTCACAGAAAAAATAAATATTAAAGTGCGGTTATGGTTTGGTTATAACACCTTAATGTTGGTTAAATATGATGAAATTTACTCAGATTGCAAAACCTAAAAATTATGATGAAATTATGCTTAGATCACAAAAACTATAAAATATGATGTAATTATGGTTACGTTGCAAAAACTAAAAAACAGTGACATTTTCTGGTATTGATAGGTAAATTAAAGATATTTTCCCATGAATTCATCATGTATCACTGTAAACATTGCAAAAACCTAACTGTAATTCAGACATTAACCCACTCCAATCGTATAACCAACTTTTTATAAAACACACATACAACAATATTGAGGCAGATTACCATGTTCATAATTGACTATAAAAGAAACAACATAAGCAATGACACTCCATCTCATTATCACACTGTAGGAGGCTGGCCTGGCTTATAGTGGGTACCTTGTGGTACTTACACCCTGTGCCAGGTCCAGTTATCCCTTATTAATAGAATAGAGGTGTTTCTAGCAGCTTAGGCTGATAGAAGGTAGCTATGGCAAAGCAGCTTAGGCTGAACTAGGAGACATGCAAAGCTCCTACTATACCACTTATATCATATAGCACTATATCATAAGAAAACACAATACTCAGTTACTAAAAATAAAGGTACTTTATTTTTATGACAATATGCCACAAGTATCTCAGTGAGTACCCTCAGTAAGAAGGTAAGTAAAATACACAAGTTATATGTACACAAACCCAAAACAGGTAAGTAAGAGTAAGAAAAGTAATGCAAACAGTGTAGAATCACAGTGGGATGCAATAGGTAGACATAGGTCTAGGGGGCAACACAAACTATATACTCCAAAAGTGGAATGCGAATCACAAATGGACCCCAGACCTATGGGAGCTTGTAGAGGATCGCTGGGACTGTAAGAAAACAGTTAGGGTGTCCAAAATACCCCACCCCAAGACCCTGAAAAGTAGGAGTAAAGTACCCCTACTACCCCAATAAGACACAATAGTCGTGATAGGGGGATTCTGCAAGAACCACAAACACCAGCAAAGCACTGAAGACGGATTCCTGGACCTGAGGACCTGCAAAGCAAGGGGACCAAGTCCAAGAGTCGCGATAGTGTCCAGGGGGGCAGGAGCCCAGGAAACCCCGGATAAAGGTGCAAGGAATCTGCCTCCCAATGGAAGAAGCTTGGAATTCTGCAACAACAAAGAGGACTTGGAACTTCTCCTTTGAATGGAAGATGTCCCACGTTGCGATGAAGGTTGGAGAAGTGTTCCCATGCAAACATACAGCAAACAAGCCTTGCTAGCTGCAAGGTCGCATTAGAGGTTTTTGGGTGCTGCTGGGGTCCAGGAAGGATCAGGATGTTGCCCCTTGGAGGAGAAGACAGAGGGGGCACTCAGCAACTCAGAGAGCCCCCACAGAAGCAGGCAGCACCCGCAGAAGTACTGGAGCAGGCACTTAGAAGATTTGTGAACCAGAGTCCACACAGAGTTACAAAGGAGGGTCCCACGATGTCGGAGGCCAACTCAGAGGGTTGAGCACTGCAGGACAGAGTGCTGGGAACCCAGGCTAGGCTGTGCACAAAGGAAATCCTGAAAGAGTGCACAGGAGCCGGAGCAGCTGCAAATAACGCAGTTCACAGGTTTGCAGTCTAGCATGGGGAGGCAAGGACTTACCTCCACCAAACTTGGACTGAAGGATCATTGGACTGTGGGAGTCACTTGGATAGAGTTCCTGTGTTCCAGAGACCATGCTCGTAAGGATGAGAGGGGACCCAGAGGACCGGTGATGCAGACTTTTGGTGCCTGCGTTAGCAGGGGGAAGATTCCGTCGACCCACGGGAGATTTCTTCTTGGCTTCCAGTGCAGGGTGAAGGCAGGTGACCCCCAGAGCATGCACCACCACCAGGAAACAGTCGAGAAAGCCGGCAGGATGAGGCACTACAATGTTGCTGGTAGTCGTCTTGCTCCTTTGTTGCGGTTTTGCAGGCGTCCTGGAGCAGTCAGCGGTCGATCCTTTGTAGAAGTCGAAGAGGGATCGAAGAGGGAAGTGCAGAGGAACTCTGGTGAGCTCTTGCATTCGTTATCTGAAGAATTCCCCAGAGGAGAGTCCCTAAATAGCCAGAAAAGGAGGTTTGGCTACCAAGAAAGGAGGATTGGCTACCAAGAAAGGTAAGAGCCTATCATAGGGGTTCTCTGATGTCACATGCTGGCACTGGTCACTCAGAGCAGTCCAGTGTGCCCCCAACACCTCTGAATCCAAGATGGCAGAGGTCTGAGACACACTGGAGGAGCTCTGGGCACCTCCGCTGGGAGGTACTGGTCAGGGGAGTGGTCACTCCCCTTTCTTTTGTCCAGTTTCACGCCAGAGCAGGGCTGGGGGATCCCTGAACCGGTGTAGACTGGCTTATGCAGAGATGGGCACCATTTGTGCCCATCAAAGCATTTCCAGAGGCTGGGGGAGGCTACTCCTCCCCAGCCATTCACACCTATTTCCAAAGGGAGAGGGTGTAACACCCTCTCTCAGAGGAAATCCTTTGTTCTGCCTTCCTGGGCCAGGGCTGCCTGGACCCCAGGAGGGCAGAATCCTGTCTGAGGGGTTGGCAGCAGCAGCAGCTGCAGTGGAAACCCCGGAAAGGCAGTTTGTCAGTACCCGGGTTCTGTGCTAGAGACCCGGGGGATCATAGAATTGTCTCCCCAATACCAGAATGGTATTGGGGTGACAATTCCATGATCTTAGACATGTTACATGGCCATGTTCGGAGTTACCATTGTGACGCTATACATAGGTAGTGACCTATGTATAGTGCACGCGTGTAATGGTGTCCCCGCACTCACAAAGTCCAGGGAATTTGCCCTGAATGATGTGGGGGCACCTTGGCTAGTGCCAGGGTGCCCACACACAAAGTAATTTGGCACCCAACCTTCACCAGGTGAAGGTTAGACATATAGGTGACTTATAAGTTACTTATGTGCAGTGAAAATGGCTGTGAAATAACGTGGACATTATTTCACTCAGGCTGCAGTGGCAGGCCTGTGTAAGAATTGTCTGAGCTCCCTATGGGTGGCAAAAGAAATGTTGCAGCCAACAGGGATCTCCTGGAACCCCAATACCCTGGGTACCTAAGTACCATATACAAGGGAATTATATGGGTGTACCAGTGTGCCGATGAGAATTGGTAAATTTAGTCACTAGCCCGCAGTGACAAATTTGGAAAGCAGAGAGAGCATAAACACTGAGGTTCTGGTTAGCAGAGCCTCAGTGATACAGTTAGGCACCACACAGGGAACACATACAGGGCACATACTATGAGCACTGGGGTCCTGCCTGGCAGGATCCCAGTGACACAGGGGCTAAAACACATATACATACAGTGAAACTGTGGGTAACATGCCAGGCAAGATGGTACTTTCCTACACACACATGCTGCAAAACACAACACAATATGCATGATTTAGAAACTCCCATGTAATATAAACATTACACCAGTATCATACACATTCACTGAATAATAGAAACACAAAGAAAACCGTACAATTATTCTGAATAATACAAGCATTAACACATATAGGGGGTCATTCTGACCCCGGCGGTCTCAGACCGCCGGGGCCAGGGTCGGCGGGAGCACCGCCGACAGACCGGCGGTGCCCCGCAGGGTATTCTGACCGCGGCGCTTTGGCCGCGGTCAGTGCAGGAAAACCGGCGGTCTCCCGCCGGTTTTCCGCTGCCCGTCAGAATCCTCCAAGGCGGCGCAGCATGCTGCGCCGCCTTGGGGATTCTGACACCCCCTACCGCCATCCTGTTCCTGGCGGTTCGCCCGCCAGGAACAGGATGGCGGTAGGGGGGTGTCGCGGGGCCCCTGGGGGCCCCTGCAGTGCCCATGCCAATGGCATGGGCACTGCAGGGGCCCCCGTAAGAGGGCCCCGCTTGTATTTCACTGTCTGCATAGCAGACAGTGAAATACGCGACGGGTGCAGTAGCACCCGTCGCACCTTCCCACTCCGCCGGCTCGATTACGAGCCGGCTTCATGGTGGGAAGGTCGTTTTCCCCTGGGCTGGCGGGCGGCCTTTTGGAGGCCGCCCGCCAGCCCAGGGGAAAACTCAAAATACCCGCCGCGGTCTTCCGACCGCGGTACGGTATTTTGGCGGCTCCCGCCGGGCGCGCGGTGACCGCGCCCGGCGGGAGTCAGAATGACCCCCATAATGATATACACTTTATCACTATGTACTATACATATACACACACACACACACACATATATATGTATGTATATATATATGTATATATATATATATATATATATATATACACACACACAAATATATACATAATATATATAAGTAATAATATATACTATAATAAATAATATTAATATTATATATATTTAATTACTATATTATAATATTTCATTTAATAGCTTTATAATATTATTATATAATATTAATAGCATAATGTTAATATATTAATATATAATTTATAATAATATATTACATATTATATAGATTGTATAATAATATATAATAATGTTATATTGCATTGTATTGTAATAGTATTTATATAGTGCTTACTACTCCTGACGAGGCATTGAAGCGCTTTTCGGCGAGTAGCACGCTACTCCGGAACCCAAGAGGAATTAGTGGTAGACTGGTATAGGGAAATATGAGTTCAGTATTAGTATTTTTATGAGTTAATTTGAGCAGAGGATCTGTGAGTTTGTTAGTTGGATTGACTAGAGTAATGGAGGGATAGAGGAGGGAAGAATCCAGAAGTGTTAATTGGGAGTTTATAGTAATAGGATGAGGCTTGGGATGAGTAAATGAGAGATGGAGGAGGGAGGAGTCTGTGGAAAGGGTTAGGGAGATAATAGTAGCAGAAGGGGTTCTGGATGAGTCAAAGGTGACATAAATAGGGGAGAATTTAGTAGGGTTGTTTGAGAGATCATGATAGTAAACTGAGGTTTGGAGTGAGCTAGATGTGGTAGAGGAGGGAAGAGCTTAGGCAGGGTTACTTTGGAGATGAAAGTAGTAGAATGGGTTTGGTATGAGTCAGAGTGGGGATGGAGGATAGATTGATCGAGACACAGGGTGATGGGGAGACAGAGTAAAGCTTAGAAAGTAAATTTATATATATGTATTTATTTAATATTTTATTTATATATATATATATCATTTTTTAAAATAAATTTATTTTAATTTTTCTTTTATTTATTTATAAATATATATATATATATATATATTAACTTTAATTTAATTATTTATAATTTGTTATCGTATTTATAGATTTTATTTTATTTAATTTTTCTCTAGTACAGTAGGACTAGAGTAATAAATAGATATGTAAATACATAATAAGGGAATATATGTTCAAGGAATATAATAATGGGTATAATAATATGAGAAGAAATGTATTATTGTGGAAACACAGACTTTCAAGATTTGTAATATTTGAAGTTAATTAATAAGTGTACTTTTCTAACATTTATTTATCTTTCCTCAATTTTTGAATAGCAAAATTCTTATGATAAGAAAAACATTTGATCAGTGTGATGCAAAAACGAAAGTAGGGATTCAAAAGTATCTACTATAACAGCTTATCTAGGAGCTATGCAATGACCTACAAACATGTTAAGCATAGAATAAATGTACACATATATATGTAAATACACACACATATACATATACACACATGTATACACACACATATATATATATTTAACTGTGAGTAAATATACATTTGTTAAACAGGTTTAAAGAGTATGGTGGTCATTCTGACCTCGGCGGTAAAAGGCGCCTACCGCCGGTCAGAAATCCTCCATAATTCCGCTGCGGTCGCGGTAACCCGCCACGGTCATTCTGACCCGCAGCAGCCAAACCTCCGAAAATCCGACAGCCACAACAGACCGCCAGACCAGCGGTCGGCGGAAAAGTGGAGGTGACCAAACCTCCACCGTCACGCCAACAGAAATACGCCCATGCCATTACGACCCACGAATCCACGCGGCGGTCATTCAAACGCGGTTTTCCATTGGCGGTACACACCGCCGCGGTCAGAATACACACAAACGAACAAAACTCAGCCACATTGGCCGATTTGAATTCCACACACCTGATACACATACACACACCACTCCCACACACACAATACAATATAAAACACACACCCACATCACCCACAAACCCCTACGACAAAAAATTCCGAAAGAAGCACCGAGAGACACATCATCGAACACAGAATACCATCACACAGAGGCACACTACACCATCACCCACACAATATCCACACACAAAACAACACACACCACCACACTCAACACACTTAACTACACATACTCCACCCCACACATCATACACACCACTCCATGGCACCCCAAAGACAGCCCCGCTTCTCAGACGAAGAACTCAGGGTCATGGTGGAGGAAATCGTTCGGGTAGAGCCCCAGCTCTTCGGCACACAGGTCCAATACACCAGCATTGCCCGGAGGACGGAGCTATGGCAGAGGATTGTCGACAGGGTCAACGCTGTGGGACAGCACCCCAGAAATCGGGAAGACATCAGGAAGCGATGGAACGACCTACGGGGGAAGGTGCGTTCCATGGTATCCCGGCACAACATTGCCGTGCAGAAGACTGGCGGAGGACCCCCACCTCAACCCCCACAATTTACAACATGGGAGGAGGAAGTCTTGAACATCCTGCATCCTGACGGCCTCGCAGGAGTCGGCGGAGGAATGGACACTGGTAAGTTGAAGCTTCACTACTGCTTCCCCCCCACCTGCATGCCAAATCATACCCCAACCCTCACCCCCATCCTCGAACCCCACCCTCACCCCCACCCCCATCCTCACCCCCACCCTCACCCTCACCCCCACCACCATCCTCACCCCCACCACCATCCTCACCCCCACCCCCAGCACACCTATTCCCTGCCAATGTCTCACCATCACAACCCACACATCCCAAAACCTAGGCCTGCATGCGTCCACTAAGCATGGACACCCATCACCAAAGCATGCCCAATGCATATACACATCCCCCCCACAAGCCACCCTCACCAAAGCCCCCACACACGAATGCCAGCACTTGGGGACACGGGAACCCACAGATACACCCATATGCCACACATTGAAACTATAACCATACCTCTATACCCCTGCAGGACCCGACCGCCAACACACCGCCACGGAGGGCCCAGAATTCTCCACACCCCCCACCCAAGAGGCCGTCAGCGATGACAGCAGCTCTGTCGACCTGGACACCGATGACCAGCCCGGACCATCGGGGACCTCTGGACAGTCGGTTCCCCTCAGACAGCCACAGGCCACCACAGACCCAAACCCCTCTGGGAACACCAGCACAGCTCCCACCCAGCGGGCCCATGCCTCTGTCTCCAGGGCGCGTCAATCTGCGGTGTGTCTACCACTACAGGGCACCCAGGATAACCCACCACCCCAACAACAACAGGGACCTGGGGGCAGTGGTAGTGGGCACACCGGCCAGGGGGCAGAGGCCCAGGGAAACAGGGCAACTCGGAGGGCAGCTGTGCGACAGGGGGGGGACGGGCCCAGGGAACCCACTCTCCACGAGGCCCTCACCACCATCATGGGAGCATACAACCGCTCCCAGGAGACGATGGCGACGGTACTGGCCCGGTTCCAGGAGATCCAGGTACTGCAGGAGGAACACTATCGGGGGTACAGGGAGGACATCAGAGCCCTCACCTCCACCCTGGTTACCATGGTCGGGCTGCTGCAGGACCTCATCAACACCAGGACGGACACTCAACACCAACAAAGGGCCCCTGCCACTAGCCTGGACCAAGAACAGCCAACCACCTCCGCCGGCGCTAGTGGTCAGGAGGCCCCCGCACAACAGCAGCCCACCAGACCCCCACCTCCTGCAGGAGAAGAACCACCCCGCAAGAGGGCCCTGAGATCTCGCAAGAAGACAGAGTAGGATGTCAAGACCCCCGCCAGCAAAGGATACCACCTGATGTCATCCCACTGTCCCACATTGTCACCCTGTCCATCCTTGAACTGCCCATGCTCCATCTCTCCACAGGCCTCTGGACAATGCACCTGTGTGACTGTTACTCTGGACTCTGCCATGGACATTCCTTCACCATAGCCCCCACCCACTTGAAACCACCCATCCCATTTTGAGCACTTAAATAAACACCCATTTAGCACAAAACTATCTGGAGTCTGGCTGTGATTTCAAAATATTGTAATTGACATGACATTGCAAATATGTCCTTGTACATAGTGAAGTCAACAAACAGCTGCCACAAAGCTGTAGTCCATGGGGAAACGAAGCACAGGACTCGTAGTGGGGACCCCAGATCTGAAATAGGGAGGGAAAAGCCACAACTCAGTCATCATACACTGGGGCAAATAGACAGGCAGCAGAGATGCAGGAGAGTAGTTCACATTCACTAAATTATGTTTGAATTGTTACCTGTGTCCTATTGGAAGTACTGTTCAATGATTCTGTCCCTGTTGTCTGTTTCAGCCCCGTCGTCTTCCTCCTCGTCACTCTCCACAGGTTCCACAGCTGCCACTACACCACCGTCTCGACCATCCTCCTGCAGGAAAGGCACCTGGCGGCGCAAAGCCAGGTTGTGAAGCATGCAGCAGGCCACGATGATGTGACACACCTTCTTAGGTGAGTACATTAGGGATCCACCTGTCATATGCAGGCACCTAAACCTGGCCTTTAGGAGGCCAAAGGTGTGTTCGATCACCCTCCTAGTACGCCCATGGGCCTCATTGTACCGTTCCTCTGCCCTGGTCCGGGGATTCCTTACTGGGGTCAGTAGCCACGACAGGTTGGGGTACCCAGAGTCCCCCAATAGCCATACACGGTGTCTCTCTAGCTGTTCCATCACGTAAGGGATGCTGCTATTCCTCAGGATGAAGGCGTCATGCACTGACCCAGGGAACTTGGCATTTACATGCGAGATGTACTGGTCAGCCAAACACACCACCTGGATGTTCATGGAATGGTAACTTTTTCTGTTCCTGTACACCTGCTCCCTGTCTCTTGGGGGAACCAAAGCCACATGGGTCCCATCAATGGCACCAATGACGTTGGGAATATGTCCAAGGGCGTAGAAATCACCCTTCACTGTAGCCAATTCGCCCACCTCAGGGAAAATGATGTAGCTCCTCACGTATTTCATCAGGGCAGACAACACTCTGGATAACACCTTCGAAAACATGGGCTGAGACATCCCAGAAGCAATTCCCACTGTTGTCTGAAATGACCCATTTGCCAGGAAATGGAGTACTGACAGGACCTGCACCAGAGGGGGAATCCCTGTGGGTTGGCGGATGGGGGACATCAGGTCGGGCTCCAGCTGGGCACACAGTTCATGTATAGTGGCACGGTCAAGCCGGTAGGTCAGGATAATGTGGCGTTCTTCCATTGTCGACAGGTCCACCAGCGGTCGGTACACGCGAGGATTCATCCGTCTCCTCGCCAAACCCAGCGGACGGTGCCTAGGAAGGACAACATGGAGCACAGAGTCAAGCAACCCACAGGTACGTACTCACAGCTTGCACAGTAAACGATTCTCTATGCAGTGAATGGCGTGTCTGAGTGGCTATGCAAGGCCTAGGCCTGTGTGACGCAGTTGAAATTGAGCCATGTGGACCCTCGAAATGGCGGCTGCCTGACCTGTGAAGTGTGACAATGGGATGTGAGGTCAATGCGCTGGCGTGGCACACCGCGGCGGTCGGCGGGCGAAGACCGCGGCGCGAAGCCGCATTGGTTAACATTGAAGCCTATGGGTTTCAGGAGCCAATGGCGAAGGGCGCCGGTGGTGGCGGTACGCACCGCCGCGGTACGCACCGCCGCGGACGTGACCGCCATTTCCTATCTACTTATCCACTTGCGACTTGAACTTTCACAGGAGAGGACCTATACTGCAAGTGTTGCTGTGACCTCGGTCTGGAAGGGACAATGGCTGCTGCGACTGGGGAAAGGGCCCCTGCCTTCACTGGAGAGGAGTTGGAGAAACTTGTGGATGGGGTCCTCCCCCAGTATGCGCTACTCTACGGTCCTCCAGACCAACAAGTGAGTTTAATTCAATATGGATTTGGGGCCACTGGCTGGCTTGGGGGCCTGGCGGGGGCCTGGCGGGGGGCCTGGCGGGGATGGGGGGCATGTTGGGCCTGGCGGGGGGCCTGGCGGGGATGGGGGGCATGTTGGGCCTGGCAGGGGGCCTGGCGGGGATGGGGGGCATGTTGGGCCTGGCGGGGGGCCTGGCGGGGGGCCTGGCGGGGATGGGGGGCATGTTGGGCCTGGCGGGGTGCCTGGCGGGGGGCCTGGTGGGGATGGGGGGCGTTGGGCCACTGGCAACGATAATGCAGACAAACTTGAACGTGGTATTTCTCCCTCCCTGTACGTGTCACATAGGTCCGCGCCCATGAGAAGATCGGGATTTGGCGTGCCATCGCCAAGGAAGTCCGGACACTGGGGGTCCACCATCGACGGGGCACCCACTGCCGCAAGAGGTGGGAGGACATCCGCCGCGGGACCAAGAAGACCGCCGAGTCTCTGCTGGGGATGGCCTCCCAACGTAGGCGGGGTGCCTGCCGTCAACTGACCCCCCTGATGTTCCGGATCCTGGCGGTGGCCTACCCTGATTTGGATGGGCGCGTGAGGGCAGCACAGCAGACACAAGGGGGTGAGTACAAGCATCATCTACTCTGTTGTCGCGCAGTGGAGGTGTCTGGGTGGGGGAGGAGGGCTGTGGGTCCCCCTAGGCCAGGGCGATATCTGTAGGCTGGGCACCCCCGTAAGCCCCTGTGTCCCCAGCCACCACCCTCAGTAGTGTGTCAGTACAGCCATCCCTGGGCCGTGTCATCCATGGGTGCAGTTGTCAACTCTAGGCGTGTAGGGCATGTTCCACGGAATGCGTAGCGGACCCCAAGTGCGCAACTTAGTGCAGGGGGCATCTGTGTCTGTCATGTCCGCTAACTGTACCGATGATCCATGTACTAAAAATCTCTTTATTTCTCTCTCCCCCCCCCTTTTTGTTTGTCCTTCTGTGCTTGTGTGCATCAGCATCATCAGGCGGAGGAGAAGTGGCATCGGGGCAGGAGGGAGCTGCATCTCACATGGCCCAGGAGGGCCATGCCACAGAGTCTGACTGGACCAGTGAGACGGAGGGCGAGGGGAGCTCCACGACGGGGACGACTGGACCCTGCAGCGACACGGACACGTCCTCGGAAGGGAGCTCCCTTGCGGGGGTGGCACCATCCGTGCCCCCCGCCATTACAGGTACAGCCGCCACCCAGCGCACCATCTCCGCCCTCCCAGGAGCCCCTCAGCGTTCGCCCCGTGCCCGCTCTGCCAGGAAGCCGGGCATCTCCTTCGCCCCAGGCACCTCAGGCCCTGCCCCTGTTACCCCCGCTGCCCTCAGTGAGGAGGTCATTGACCTCCTCCGAACGCTCATTGTTGGGCAGACTACCCTTTTGAATGCCATCCAGGGGGTGGAGAGGGAGGTTCATCGCAGCAATGCGTACCTGGAGGGCATTCATTCGGGTCAGGCTGCCCATCAGCGATCGTTCCAGGCTCTGGCCTCAGCACTGACGGCAGCCATTGTCCCTGTCTCCTGCCTCCCTCTACTAACTCCCTCCTCCCAGTCTCCTGTTCCTCTGCCTGTCCCACCCACACCATCAGACCAGCCTGCACACACCTCAACACCCAAGAGCAGCTCATCCAAACATAAGCACCACAGATCACGCAGACATTCACACAAGCAACATTCCGATGCAGACATGCCAACAGTCACTACCACCTCTGTGACCCCACCTCCTCGTCTCCCTCCTCCCTCCCTGTGACGTCTACACTCACACCTTCATTCACCTCACCATCAGCCAGTGTTTCCATCACCAGCATACCCTCCACTACAGTCCGCACACGTGCAGTCACCATCCCCACTGCCATTTACACGTCCCCTGTGTCCTCTCCCACTGTGTCTGTCACCCCCTCTTCCACACCACACAAACGCAGCCACCCACCCACCCAACAGCCATCCACCTCACGACAGCCTCCTGCTCCTGCACCTGCACCCAAAGACAGCAAACTTGTCTCGCCTACAACCACATCCTCTCCCTCCACTCCCATACCCACTGTACCTACCACTCTCCATTGTCCCAAGAAAATCTATCTCTCTACTGCTACCTTCTTTCCTGACCCTGAGCCCCCCCCTCCTTCTCGTCGGGGTAAAAAGAGCACCTCAGCCACCACCAGCCCTGCAGCCCCCTTGACAAGGGTGCAGGGGTATTGGAGCCCACCAGCCCGCAGGTCTGGATCTTCGCCCAGCAGCAAGGGGACAGCCAGCCCACCCCCTGGGAAGAGGAGCAGGAGGCGGAAGGGCCGCCGCCGGAGCCCGGATTCGATATCCCCCCAGGACACTAGCCAGCCACCGTCAACAGCCACAACTCCAAAGGGAGGAAAGGGCCACAGACTCCCGACTAAGGAGGGCAAGGGCAGCAAGGCGGAGAAGTCAGGCAGCAGGCCTGCTGCCCATGGAGGACCCGTCACAGCTGCCCAGGAGGAGCCCGCAACCCCCATAGCCGCTGCCCCGGGAGGAACCGGCACAGCTGCCCCGGGAGAGCCCACCACCCCCATAGCCGCTGCCCAGGGAGGACCCAGCCCAGCTGGCCAGGAGGGCCCCACCACCCACAGCCCAGGTGGGCATTGAAGGAGCACCATCCCCGCTGCCCAGGAGGGCACCACCAGGCAATGAGCAGTTGGCCATAGAATGGCCGCCGTCTCCAGCACCGCTCTGCTGGGGCCCGCCGTCTCAAGAACCGCTGAACTGGGCCCTTCAAGGCAAGAACCGCTGAACTGGGCCATTCAAGGCAAGAACCGCTGAACTGGGCCCCGCCGTCTCCAGCACCGCTCCGCTGGGGCCCGCCGTCTCAAGAACCGCTGAACTGGGCCCTTCAAGGCAAGAACCGCTGAACTGGGCCCCGCCGTCTCCAGCACTGCTCCGCTGGGGCCCGCCGTCTCAAGAACCGCTGAACTGGGCCCTTCACGGCAAGAACCGCTGAACTGGGCCCTTCAAGGCAAGAACCGCTGAACTGGGCCCCGCCGTCTCCAGCACCGCTCCGCTGGGGCCCGCCGTCTCAAGAACCGCTGAACTGGGCCCTTCACGGCAAGAACCGCTGAACTGGGCCCTTCAAGGCAAGAACCGCTGAACTGGGCCCCGCCGTCTCCAGCACCGCTCCGCTGGGGCCCGCCGTCTCAAGAACCGCTGAACTGGGCCCTTCACGGCAAGAACCGCTGAACTGGGCCCCGCCGTCTCCAGCACCGCTCCGCTGGGGCCCGCCGTCTCAAGAACCGCTGAACTGGGCCCTTCACGGCAAGAACCGCTGAACTGGGCCCTTCAAGGCAAGAACCGCTGAACTGGGCCCCGCCGTCTCCAGCACCGCTCCGCTGGGGCCCGCCGTCTCAAGAACCGCTGAACTGGGCCCTTCACGGCAAGAACCGCTGAACTGGGCCCTTCAAGGCAAGAACCGCTGAACTGGGCCCCGCCGTCTCCAGCACCGCTCCGCTGGGGCCCGCCGTCTCAAGAACCGCTGAACTGGGCCCTTCACGGCAAGAACCGCTGAACTGGGCCCTTCAAGGCAAGAACCGCTGAACTGGGCCCCGCCGTCTCCAGCACCGCTCCGCTGGGGCCCGCCGTCTCAAGAACCGCTGAACTGGGCCCTTCACGGCAAGAACCGCTGAACTGGGCCCTTCAAGGCAAGAACCGCTGAACTGGGCCCCGCCGTCTCCAGCACCGCTCCGCTGGGGCCCGCCGTCTCAAGAACCGCTGAACTGGGCCCTTCACGGCAAGAACCGCTGAACTGGGCCCTTCAAGGCAAGAACCGCTGAACTGGGCCCCGCCGTCTCCAGCACCGCTCCGCTGGGGCCCGCCGTCTCAAGAACCGCTGAACTGGGCCCTTCAAGGCAGGAACCGCTGGCCCTTTGGCAGACGTGGCAGGGCAGGATCTGTCTCGGGCAGGGCTGCAGGATGTCCTCTGGCCAACATGCCTCCTCCAGTGGCAGTGGAGTCTGTTATGGACTGCTTGGACTGTGGCTTTGCTCTCCCCAGGATGGCCCAGTGGGCAGGCCACCCACTGTATGGACTGTTTGGACTGTGGCTTTGCTCTCCCCAGGATGGCCCAGTGGGCAGGCCACCCACTGTATGGACTGTTTGGACTGTGGCTTTGCTCTCCCCAGGAAGGGCCAGTGGTCATGGAGTCCCCTCGTGGATCTGGCGTCGTGTACTCAAGTGGCTGAGGTGCCCCCCCTTCCCTTCCCCCTGAGGTGCCTGTCCTTTTTTCTTTCTGATGCCCCTGCAGTGTTCTCTCCGTGGAGTTCTTGTCGTGGGACTGGGCCTTGCCCCTTTGCTCAGGACCCCTGTGGTCCACGGACAGTGGTTGGACTACATTTAGTGGCTGTATATATTTTGTACATAGTTTATTTATTTATTTGGATTACTGCTGTCCATTTTTCAATATATCTGCCCGTTTGAGATCTCTTCTTTTGGTCTTTGCATTATTTCGGAAGGGGGGGGTTTGTGGGTTGTGACAGTGATCTGTGGGAATGCATTGATGTGTGTGTTGTAGTGGGTGTGGGTGAGTGGGTGTGTGCCGGTAATCTTTGCCCTCCCCTGTGTCGTAGGTGCAGTACTCACCGATGTCTTCCGCGCCGCCGGGCGTGCTCCTGGTACAGGAGCAGGTATAGGAGTGCGGGGATGACCTGCAACTCGGGTTCCATACTGCCGGAATCTCGCGTGCTGTATGTGGAGGTGAGCGTTTTCCCGTTCGTAGTCTGTTTCCGCCGTGTTTTTATCGGCGGTGCTCCCGCCCCGGAAAAGGTGGCGGATTGGTGAGTCGTGATAGGGTGGGCGGTACATTGTCTGCCGCCTGGCTGTTGACGGGGACCGCCGCGCTGTTTGTTTGTTCCGCCGTGGCGGGTGGAGTGTTAATGCGGCGGGCTGTGTTGGCGGTTCCCGCCAGGGTCAGAATTGCATATTTTGGACCGCCGGCCTGTTGGCGGGTTGGCCGCCGCTTTATCACCGACCGCCAGGGTCAGAATGAGGGCCTATGTGTGTAATTTATTATTATGACATAGTAACGATGTATATTTCCTAAAGAACTATACATATCTAGAATATACACATAATCAGATTATAAATATTTATCAACACAGGCATATGCAGTCCATAGTTGTTTGAATATGGTGGTTATGAAGGAAAGAGCCAACTCTGGAGTAGTCTTCTGAAGACAAGATAGTTATCTGTGGCTCTTATAGTTGGGGGTAATGAATTCCATAGTTTGGCTGCTTGAACGGAGAAGGATGTACCACCTATTGTCTTTTTCTTGATTGGTGGTGTTCTAAGGCGGGGTGCCAATCTTGAGCGGAGGTTTCTTTGTTGAATGTATTTGGTTATTTTGTTTCTGATAAAAAGTGGTCCTGTTCCATGTCTAGCTTTGTGGGTCATACAAAGCGCCTTGAAGGTGCATCTTCTGGCAACGGGTAACCAGTGTACTGCTCTCAAGGCAGGGGAGATGTGGGCTTGTGGCTTTACATGTAATAGTAGTCTGGCAGCGGAGGTCTGAATACGTTGTAGTTTTTTCATAATTGAGATGATCCATGGTAGAGGCCATTGGCATAATCCAGTTTGGATAGTACAAGCGAGATAGTAGCCTGCACCTTGTGTGGAAATCCGAGGTGGGGGAAGATGCGTTGCAGAGTCTTCAAGGTGATGAAGCTTATTTGTGCTAATTTGTCCACTTGGGCATTCATTGTTAACTTGGAGTCCATGGTGATTCCAAGGTTTTTAACTTCCTTGGATAATTGAGGAGGTGGTCCGAGATCGTCAGGCCAGGCATACAGTGGGCCATAATTTTTCTAGTCGCCGCATGTGATTATTTCCGTTTTGAAAGCGTTGTGTAGGAAGGTAGCCTCTTTCTAGACTTGTTATCCCCACTTTTGGCCTGTTTGTGAGCATATGTCAGGGTGTTTTTACTGTCTCACTGGGATCCTGCTAGCCAGGGCCCAGTGCTCATAGTGAAAACCCTATGTTGTCAGTGTGTTTGATATGTGTCACTGGGATCCTGCTAGCCATGCTATCCTGCTAGCTGGCTCATACGTTTGTGGCCTATATGTGTTCCCTGTGTGATGCCTAACTGTCTCACTGAGGCTCTGCTAACCAGAACCTCAGTGGTTATGCTCTCTCTGTACAAATTGTCACTAACAGGCTAGTGACCAATTTCACCAATTTACATTGGCATACTGGAACACCCTTATAATTCCCTAGTATATGGTACTGAGGTACCCAGGGTATTGGGGTTCCAGGAGATCCCTATGGGCTGCAGCATTTCTTTTGCCACCCATAGGGAGCTCAGACAATTCTTATACAGGACTGCCCAGGAAAGGTCCATTTGTGATTGGTCTGTAGTTGTTGGGGTCCTGCAGGTCTAGGTTTGTTTTCTTTAATAACAGACATATGTATGCCTTTTTCAGGTCTTCAGGAAAAGTTCCTGTAGTTAAATAGTTGTTGATGGTTCTCCTTACAGGTGTGGCAGCAGAAGTAGATAAAAGAATGTTCTTGAAGATGTCTGGTGGACAAGGGTCAGAAGAGTAGCCGGAAGGCCTGCTTGCTTTGACCAATTCCATAAATTCACCTTGTGATATTTGTTTGAAGGAATTCAAAGGCTGGGTTGGTTTATTCTTACAGGGGATTTTAGGAAAGGGGTTGGCGCTGATGGTTTTCTTCTGCTTTAAATAGGAGTCCAATGTGTCTGCCTTGGTTGTGTAATGAGTTGCCAGTTTGTATTTCAAATCTTGAGTAGTCAGATGACTTCCCTCCATGCATTTAGGTTTTTGAAATTCATTGAGAATTTTATAAAATTCTTTGGTTGCAGATTTAGCATTTTGAATTCTGTCTGAGTAGAACCTTTTTTAGCTTTTTTGATTGATGATTTGTATATTCTGTTAGGTTTGTGTAGCTGAAGTTTGTCTTGAATGTTGTTTGTTTTGAGCCAGGTCTGTTGCAACCTTCTGATTTGTTATATATATTTAATACATTTATAAACATATACATTTATAACAAAAACAGAAAAGTAGTGTCATAGTGCCATATCCCCACCTCAGTATATAAACATGTGTAGTGCAACATACATGTATAACACAAATATACAAATGAAAAACTATTATTAGAGACCAAGACACTCACAGTTACATGGTTAGATTTTAGTTGTATTGATTATAATGTAAACATATAAATAGTCACATCTTTGTTAAAATCAAAATAATAGCAGTATAGTAGGTGATTTAAACAGGGATGTCATCAATAATGTACTTTGGAATACCATCAATGATGTCATTTAAGATGTCATGAGTGACGTCGTCGTGAGACCATAACACTGTCTAGATTAGGAGTGACCATAATGGCAAATTTCAAAACTTTCTAGAATTTGCTGTGTAACAATAACGTAACATAAACATTACTATTTAATTATTTTCATTTTGTTCAATTATAAATTGGTTCAGCTGTGTATGGCTATTTTTTCACTTTGTTGTTTTAGCTCTTACTTAGTGGTTTATATATTATGAGGTCAGGGAGGAGCCAAAATGGCGGCCGGGACGGTCGCTTGATTCGAGCGCTCCGTCCCCGGCTCGTTCGAAGCATCCTGTAAGGTGCCCCCCGCAGCCTGGCTGTGGCGGCCGGGACGGCGGCTCGACCGGGGGGGACCGGGGCGTCTAATCAGAGCCGTGTGCGCCCCTCGGAGAGGGTATGCGCTGCAGAAGAACGGAGAAGGGGCACCACTGCCCAGAAATGAAGACACACAGCGGCGGCGGCTCAGCAGGATGCAGGAGATATCAAAATAGAGCCAAAGTAGCGAGGTGAGGAGGGCACCTGAAGGGGGGGGTGAATATCAAAACCAAGCAGTGGGGAAACTCCTGGAATTCTGGCCACCCCCCCCCCACCCCACCTCGTCATTAACGCAAGGACGCAAGATTAATGTGGGCCGCGTGCCCCCGTGAGCTCGGACCAATCAATCAGCACAGCATAGACGGCTGGTGCAAGCCGCGGGCGCGTGGCCTGCGCTGGACCCCTCGCAGTGGGCGCCTGCCACGACTGTCCTTTGCTACACGGAGCCCATCCGCGGCGCCCGACGTTCGCCCTGATCTGTGGTCTCTCCCGTGCGGCGCTGCCTCTCCCGGCCCTCAAATACGCTCCCCCTGCAGACAGTCCCACAAGAACTTAACACCGGATCATCGAATCAATCAATGGCTGCAGCATTTGTTATTGAATACAAGGACCCAGGCTACAACGCGCCTGAATAAGGCTAAACCATCCCTTGGCTTGGCTGGCCAATCTCACGCTCTTAACGCCAAATGTGTACTCCACGCCTAGGTCACTCAGTAAAAGCTTATACCAACGAACTAGGAAAACTAAAAAAGTGCGAAATCACTGCAGACTGGGAGGTGATCTCAGAACAGCCAAAATGGCCGGCAGAGCCAAATCAACTAAGAACCCAGACCGAACCACTCAAGGGCTAACGCCTGCCGACCAACAATCTAGCCCATCCCTACAGTCACTGGAAAGTACACTTCTTGCGCATTCTGCTCAGTTCGAGAAAGTATTGCAGGCAATATTGGACACTAAGGGGGTCATTCCGAGTTTGGCGGGCGGCGGTTGCCGCCCGCCAAACTTCCCCCGTCAAAAGACCGCTCCGCGGTCAAAAGACCGCAGGGGCCATTTCGACTTTCCCGCTGGGCTGGCGGGCGACCGCCAAAAGAGCACCCGCCGACCCAGCGGGAAAGGCCCTGCAACATTGAAGCCGGCTCCGAATGGAGCCGGCGGTGTTGCAGGGGTGCGACGGGTGCAGTTGCACCTGTCGCGATTTTCACTGTCTGCAAAGCAGACAGTGAAAATCCTGCTGGGGCCCTGTTAGGGGGCCCCACGACACCCGTTCCCGCCATCCTGTTTCTGGCGGTGAAAACCGCCAGAAACAGGCTGACGGGAAGGGGGTCGGAATCCCCATGGCGGGGAGGATTCTCCCAGCTGGGGGAAATCCCGCCGGACCCGGCTGGGCGACCGCGGAAGCACCGCCAGCCTGTTGGAGGTGCTTCCGTGGTCGTCGACCATGGCGGTCGATGACCGCCAGGGTCAGAATGACCCCCTAAGTCATCTCTGGAAAGCAGAATTGATCCAGTTGCGCAGGACTTGAACCTTTTACGAGTGGACCATCGAAGCCTAGCTGAAAAAGTGAAAACAACTGAAGCTGAAATAGCTGACCTAACTCCAATAGCGCAAGGGAACCAAAAACAGACTCAGCGCATGGATGAGGAGCTGAAGGTACTTTGGAAAAGATCGTAGGAAATGGAGAGCAGGGCGCGTCGCAACAACGTGAGGTTTCTGGGCTTTCCAGAAAGTATGCGACAACCGGAATCAGAAATTTCCCTAGAGCAGTGGCTAATCAAGGAGGTGTTACATGGGGCTCCATCTAAGTTTTTTTCAGTCGTAAGGACTTACAGAATCCCGGGCAGACCTCCGGCCCCAGGCCAGTCCCCCAGGCCATTGATTGCCAGATTTTTGAACTACAGAGATCGAGATGCAATATTGCAACAATTCCGCAGCAAAGGCCCATTTAAGTATGAAGACTCGAACATTAACGCATACCCAGACTTTACGCAATAGGTGCAGAACCAACGCAATTCTTTCGTCAAAATTAAGCAACGCCTACGGGAACACAACATAAAATATGCCTTGCTCTTCCCAGCCAAGCTAAGGGTGGTAATGGAGGACCGTACCCATATATTCACTAACCCCGAAGATGCCTGGACATGGCTACACGCCAAGGGCCTTGCACCCCCCCCGGAGGGCAAGGAGGGGGACGAGAAATGGCAAAATCCCACTGCAAGGAAGCGATCCAAAAGGCGCACCAGAGGCCAGCCTAATGACTGGCAAGCAGCAGAAGAAAGAGCAAAAGTGGTAAAAGAGACGCCGTTACACATGCAAAGTCACAGTGCAACTGCTAAGGGACTTCCAGAGCTGGGATCGGACTCAGACACGGCCAGCTCCACATCCACGATAACAGGAGAACTAGGTGGGCCAAAGGTCACCCCTAGAACCGCTGACGAACTTTAACCTATTCGTACACGCCCAGAGAGACCACTAGCGATGATGCTCGAAACCCGGAAATCTGCAGAGACTTTGCGGCACCGTCGAGATGTGGGGACAATGTGCCTCCAACAATATGCATCTTTGATATAAATACTAAGCTAAGTGATTGGGGGCATACGAGGGCGGTACATGATTGACGGGCGGGGCCAGAGGGAACAAACTCACGCCTAGGGGGGGCGCCTGACGATATCGGCAGACTAAGAGGGTCATTCTGACCCTGGCGGCCACCGCCACCGACCACGGGAGCACCGCCAACAGGCTGGCGGTGCTCCAACGAGCATTCTGACCGCGGCGGTTCAGCCGCGGTCAGAAGCGGAAAGTCAGCGGTCTCCCGCTGACTTTCCGCTGCTCGTGTGAATCCTCCATGGCTGCGGAGCGCGCTCCGCAGCCATGAGGATTCTGACCCCCCCTACCGCCATCCTGTTCATGGCGGGAAAGCCGCCATGAACAGGATGGCGGTAGGGGGGGGTCGCGGGGCCCCTGGGGGGCCCTGCCGTGCCCATGCCAATGGCATGGGCACGGCAGGGGCCCCCGTAAGAGGGCCCCGCAAAGTATTTCAGTGTCTGCCTTGCAGACACTGAAATACGCGACGGGTGCCACTGCACCCGTCGCACCTTCCCACTCCGCCGGCTCGATCACGAGCCGGCATCCTCGTGGGAAGGTCGTTTTCCCCTGGGCTGGCGGGCGGTTTTTCAGCAACCGCCCGCCAGCCCAGGGGAAAACTTGTAATACCCGCTGCGGTCTTTTGCCCGCGGCGCGGTATTTTGGAGGGCGGCATCCTGGCGGGCGGCCTCCGCCGCCCGCCAGGGTCATAATGAGGCCCTAGTCTGCGGTATGATGTGAGACCCTTATAAGAGCCACATCTGTACGATATGAGAATCCCACTATGCAAATCCAACTGGATATGGGTTATTTCACACATTTTTAAGTTTTGTAGTTTCACTGTAGTTGTAAGTAGTATAGGGGGTTTAATTAGGGGAGTTGGGGTCAATAGGTTAGTAGAAACGCAAGGACCGGAATTACTTAATGCACAAAATGTACACCTGCACCCGCTATATTTAAATACCAGCTGCAGAAAGGCAGAGACCAGGTGGGCCAACTCTAGAGCTCAGATCCTCAACACAGCAATGCACCCTCAGTACCCCATATGATGTCTTCCCGCAATAATACTAAAAACCAGTATATTATACTAACATGGAATATCAGGGGTCTTGGGGCGCTGAGTAAACGGGCTAGAGTGCACGCTCGACTTAAACGACTAGGAGTGCATATTGCTATTTTGCAAGAGACACACATGTAAGAGGGGGACCTACGCGACTTGCGCACGAAGTGGGGAGGCCAGTTGATAGGCACAACATACTCGGCCTTCGCAAGGGGAGTGTTGATCTGGATAGCGGCAGGAGTTCCATTCCTCTTGTCATCACACAAGATAGACCAGGGAGGGAGATACGTAGTTGTGGAGGGCAGACTAGACGGCAGACAAATGGCGGTGGTCGGGGTATACGCTCCAAACAGTGGCATCACGGGTTTTCTCACCACTCTCACTCCAACATTGCTGTCCCACCCCATGGCCCTAGCCATCTGGGGCGGTGATTTCAATAGTACCCCATCTGTAGCATTGGACAGAACCAGTGCCTATCCGAGCACACTAACCAATAGGAAGCCCATAGGTCCCCTGCAAGAATGGGCATACGTTATGGGACTTCACGACGTATGGCGACTAGGCCATCCAGAGCAAAAAGAATATTCATTTTACTCAGTACCACATAACACCCACACTAGAATAGACATAGTATGGGGCACTCGCGAAATAGGGGCACTGGTCACCGAATCTGAATACTTAGCAAAGACGCTCTCGGATCATGCGCCTCTGAGAGTAACACTGAATTGGGGTAGGGTACGTCAGGCAATTCCCACTTGGAGATTCCAGGCGGAGGCTTTACAAGACCAAGCATTCGCCGCAACATTGGGGAAATCTATAAGACAATATTGGGAAATAAACGCTATGGGGGTTATTCTAACTTTGGAGGAGTGTTAATCCGTCCCAAAAGTGACGGTAAAGTGACGGATATACCACCAGCCGTATTACGAGTTCCATAGGATATAATGGACTCGTAATACGGCTGGTGGTAAATCCGTCACTTTTCCGTCACTTTTGGGACAGATTAACACCTCCTCCAAAGTTAGAATAACCCCCTATGTCTGCAACAACTCGGGCGATAGAGTGGGACGCCCATAAAGTAGTAGCACGCGTAGTATGTATATCCACTACGTGGGGAGTACGACGCTCTTTACAGGCAGAGATTAGCAAATTAGAGAAGGAGCTAAGGACAGCGGAAAAAGAGGTAGCACTAGGGGAAATCTCCAACACTGTCCTCAAAGAAAAGCGCTCAAAATATAATGATGCAGATAGCAGACTCCGTTGCCACGACTATAACTACTACTTAACTAGGTTGCAAACGGAGGGAGATAGATCAAGTAGAATGCTAGCATGGCTACTCCGCGAAGATAGACAGCAAGCTCCGATAGGTGCCATCCGTGTGGGCGCGCAAGAGATGGCTACTACACAAGTAGAAATAAACGAGACGTTTAGGAATTATTACTCAAACTTATACACTAAACGCACCTCATGCACAACTACACAACTTGAGGCTTTTCTCACGGACTCCCTCCTGCCCCAACTATCACAAACAGATAGAGATACAATTGAATCCCCCATAACAGCAGAAGAAATAGAACTAGCCCTTGCGCAGCTGCCCAGGAACAAAGCGCCTGGTGCAGACGGCCTCCCCTCGGAATACTATAAGGCCTATTTGCTCAGCTTGAAATCTCATCTGCTAGGAGTGTACCAAGAGGCGTGGACTAAAGAAAGCCTACCTATATCCCAAAGGGAAGCTATGATAGTGGTACTCCCTAAACAGGGCCGAGACCATACGGATGTTAAATCCTATAGACCACTATCGCTGCTAAATACAGACTGCAAAATATTAGGCAAAATATTAGCTAATAGATTAGCTCCCCTCATGCATTCATTGATACACGCAGATCAAAATGGCTTCATCCCAAAGCGTAACACCTTCCTAAATATTCGCAGACTGCTGAGTATAATAGGGGACACCCCCCGAGATGCACAAGAGGAAATGGTGCTCTCACTAGACATAGAAAAGGCCTTTGATACGCTGGAATGGGATTTCCTACTGGCCACGATGGCCTGCATGGGAATGGGCCCTAATTACATCCGTTGGGTCCGGACATTGTATTTCAATCCAAGTGCGAGGGTGAAGACGGGCGGGTGATTTCTGATAGTTTCCTGATCTCCAGGGGGACACGGCAGGGATGTCCCCTATCCCCGCTATTGTTTGCCATAGCAATGGAACCGCTAGCGGCAAGAATACGCCTCATGGAATGCGAATGGGGAATTATTAGAAACGGGTTATACCACACGGTCTCATTATATGCAGACAATGCTTTAATATAAACGGTTGTGCAGTTATTCCATCTGTAATATCCTTATTGGCTGAATTTGGAGGCCTGTCAGGCCTTGTGGTAAATTGGAAGAAGTCCTGTGTGTTCCCCCTGGTAAAAAGGGCCCCCAATAATCAGGATGCCCCTGAGCTAGGACACCTAAAGTGGTGCCCGACAACATTCAAATATCTTGGGATAAACATATATCATGACACAGAAGACTTAAGAGACGGGAATCTGGGGAGGGCGCTAATTTCCATAAAAGGCTCCCTGCAATTCTGGAACAAGCTCCCGCTCTCGCCACCCGGCAAGGTGGCGATTGCCAATATGTTGATCCTACCTAGGCTCCTATATTATTTTGCGGCCCTGCCGATAACTATTCCCAAAAGCTTCTTCGGCAATTTAAACACAGCTCTACTGCAGGTCATTTGGGGTGGTGGCAGAGCACGGGTGGCACTAACCACATTGCAATGCCTGCTGGATAACGGCGGCCTGGGAACTCCTAATTTTGAAAGATACTACGCAGCCGCACAACTCCAGTGGGTCCAATATTGGATCCACAGACCAGAGCAGGCAGAACCCACGAGCCTAGAGTCTCGGAGGAACGGGACCCCCCTCATAAATTGGCTGACGTCTAAGCCCCCCAAAGCGGAACAGGTCAACCCTTTGCTTGCAGTTGCGCACGTGTGTTGGGCTAAATATGTGCAAAAAGGAGCGGACAAGCTTCCTTACTCCCCACACATACCACTAAACTATCTATTGGCGGGGACCGCAGCCGGAATGCAAGCTGCAAGGATGTGGAGTGAAGCAGGAATACAGTCAATAGGAGATTGTTTTGAAGATGGCAAATTAATGACGTTTGAGGCTCTCCAGGCCCTCACGGAGATAAATCCGGGTCAGTTCCTGACATCCCACGCCTTATGTCATGAAATTAGAAAAATATGGGGGGTAGGCACTTCGGAACCAGAGATCGCCCCAGTGCTCCACCAGCTTCTACAACACAATGACCAAACAAAAATTATATCCAATCTATACAGAACCCTCAACAAGACTCCCGAGCCACAGGCAGGGAAAGCTTTGGGGAGATGGAACGCAGTACTCCCCACCCCGATCCCACAGGCAGACTGGCCAAAGGCCTTGTCCCACATCCGAGGCGTGTCAAGGAATCCCAGATTTAGATATACTCAATTCAACTACACGCATCAAACATATCTCTCCCCAGCCAGGATAAAGCGTATGTTCCCCGATTCAGTGCCAGTATGCCCAAGATGCAAAACACCATCAGCACCCTTCTACCATATGGTATGGGATTGCCCCAATATACAAACGGCCTGGGCGGAGGTGGTAGAGGAGGTATCTGAGTTAACGGGGCTTGCACTGATAGCAGACCCCGGGTCCTGCCTGCTGGGACTGAGAAAGAGACTAAACAAACAAAGATACCTGCACAAGTTTATAGACTTAGCCTTTTTAATGTACAAAAGACTAATAGTGATAGACTGGAAAGCCCCCAAGGCTCCCGATTTGAAATCCTGGCATTCTCTAATAATACGCTGGGCTCGCACTGGATACCAGGTACTAAAAAGAATGGTACGCGAGGGGCGACAACGCACAGGGTGCACCACCTGGGAGGATCTGGTAACAAAATTGGAGGCCAAAAACGATGAGATGCCTCCTTGAATTGGGGCACATATACTCGCAATAACTACAACATAAATCCCCCTGCATCCCCTGCTACAGAAACAAAGCCCATAGGGCACCCAGGCACCACAGTGCATGCGCATCACCTCTTTCCCTCTCTCTAGTAACAATAATCCGTCAAATCTCCGTCACTGCAGCACCAGCGACACATGAGGAGCAGAAAACATGGGTAGCTACCTGCACTCACCAATCTGGATGGAGCCCTCGTCAGGCAGCCAGGGAACTCACGCACGCAAAACAGGGCCCACACTGGTCACGAGCGAATGCCTTTATAAAATAAATAACAAAGGATAAATCCATGGCAGGTGCAGTTAGAAATGATACTGTAAAACTGGAAGTGTTCCGCGATGTGCTTATTGGGGGGGTTTGTGATTGTTAAATGGTTTAGATACCAGATATTACGCTGGTTTATCCTGTGGTTGAAAATTGAACAAATTGTATTACATGCCTGAAACATAAAATCAATAAAAATATTTTAAAAAATATATATATATATATTATGAGGTCATTAGCATTGCATTTGGTGTGAGTGTTATGGATTGCATCGCACCTGCGATACCTTTTTCTGCATAGTTATGAATTTGTCACATTTCCCACATAATTCATCATCTGCAGCAAATCTGCAGATTTAAAAAAAAAAAAATGTTCTAGATCAAAAGTTACTAAAAACGTGGCAATGTAAGTTCGCGTGCAGTGGAAGGCAAGGTGTAAACCTCATCTGGTCATCTTTTGGTTGAGTTTTTCCTGTATTTGGGTGTTAAACTGGTACTAATGAGATGAAATCTTCACCCAACAGTGTAATCATGAGTAAAAATTACAAAATAATGAAATAATAGTATCAAAAAACGCAAAAATGTGCAGCATTATGCCGCATAATTTGGTGCTCCCCTGATACATAACAAGAGTGGCCCTGATTATATGTGATTATATAAGGTTGGGGTTCTGTGGACACTGCCCACGCATGGCCAGACTAAGGAGCCAATTACATAACAGTAAGACTCTTGGACAAGATGTAAGCAGGTGCAGAGCTACGCAAAGTATTG
Source organism: Pleurodeles waltl (assembly GCF_031143425.1). Lineage (NCBI taxonomy): Eukaryota > Metazoa > Chordata > Amphibia > Caudata > Salamandridae > Pleurodeles > Pleurodeles waltl. Next base: position 1,007,357,753 of record NC_090450.1, on the reverse strand, counting down.
CACAAAATACAGGGAGGAGGTAAACAGCAGAGTAAGCCTCAGTGTAATCTCGCCAGCAACACTCTACCGGGTAGCATGATCTGATAGTCTGAACTCTACCGGTAGCATGATCTGATAGTCCGCGCTCTACCAGGTAGCATGATCTGATAATCCGCGCTCTACCAGGTAGCATGATCTGATAGTCTGCGCTCTACCAGGTAGCATGATCTGATAGTCTGCGCTCTACCACGTAGCATGATCTGATAGTCTGCGCTCTACCAGGTAGCATGATCTGATAGACCGCACTCTCCCAGGTAGCATGATCTGATAGTCTGAACTCTACCGGGTAGCACGATCTGATAGTCTGAACTCTACCGGTTAGCATGATCTGATAGTCCTCACTCTACCGGGTAGTATAATCTGATAGACCGCACTCTACCGGGTAGTACGATCTGATAGACTGCACTCTACCGGGTAGAATGTTCTGATAGTCCTCACTCTACCAGGCAGCATCCTCTGATAGACCGCACTTTCCCAGGTAGCATGATCTGATAGTCTGCGCTCTACCAGGTAGCATGATCTGATAGACCGCACTCTACCGGGTAGCATGATCTGATAGACCACACTCTACCGGGTAGTACGATCTGATAGACTGCACTCTACCGGGTAGAATGTTCTGATAGTCCTTGCTCTACCAGGCAGCATCCTCTGATAGGCCGCACTTTCCCAGGTAGCATGATCTGATAGTCTGAACTCTACCAGGTAGCATGATCTGATAGTCCACGCTCTACCAGGCAGCATGATCTGATAGTCCGCGCTCTGCCAGATAGCATCCTCTTATAGACCGCACTCTCTCAGGTAGCATGATCTGATAGTCTGAACTCTACCAGGTAGCATGATCTGATAGTCCACACTCTACCAGGCAGCATGATCTGATAGACCGCACTGTAGTCAGCACTCTACTAGGTTGCATGATTAGATAGCCTGCACTCTATCAGGCAGTATGATCGGATAGTCTGCACTCTATCAGGCAGCATGATCAAATGGTCCGCACTTATCAGGCAACGTGATAGGATAGTCTGCCCTCTACCATGAAGCGTGATCTGATAGTCTGCACCCTATCAGGCAGCATGATCGAATAGTCTGCCCTCTACCAGGTAGCATGATCTGATAGTCTGCACTCTATCAGGCAGCATGATCCGATAGTCCACATCTATTAGGCAACGTGATTGGATAGTCTGCTCTCTACCAGGTAGCATGATCTGATTGTTCGCACTCTATCAGGCAGCATGATCAGATAGTCTGCACTCTACCAGGCAGCATGATTGGATAGTCTGCCCCCTACCAGGTAGCATGATCGGATAGTTCGCCCACTATCAGGAAACATGATTGCATAGTTACTCTACCAGGCAGCATAATCGGAGAGTCTGACCCCTACCAGGTAGCATGATCGGATAGTCCGATCTCTACCAGGCAATGTGATCGGATAGTCTGCACTCTACCAGGTAGCCAGATCTGATAGTCAGCACTCATCTAGTTTGCTTGATCGATTAATCTGCAATCTACCAGGTAGCATGATCCCATAGTTGTTAATCTGCCAGGTAGCATATTCTGATAGTCCTTACTCTTCCAGGTAGCATGATCTGATTGTCTGTCCTCTACAAGGTAGCATGATCTGATAGCTGGCACTCTTCCAGATAGCATGATGTGGTAGTCAGCACTCTACTAGGTAACATGATCCAATAGTCTGCACTCTACCAGATAGCCTGATCTGATAGTCAGCACTCTTCCAGGTAGCATGATCTGATGGTCAGCACTCTATGAGTTAGCACGATCCAATAGTCTGCAGTCTACGAGTAACAGATCCCATACTCTGTGCTCTACAAGGTAACAGGATCATATAGTCCAATCAATCAATCAATCAAAAAAATGTGTAGAGCGCGCTACTCACCCGTGAGGGTCTCAAGGCGCTGGGGGGGGAAATCAAGAGGGGGGCAGGGAGGGTCACTGATCGAACAACCATGTCTTGAGGTTCTTTCTGAAGACCAGGAGGTCTTTAGTTTTGCGAAGGTCAGTGGGGAGGGAGTTCCAGGTTTTGGGGGCGAGGTAGGAGAAGGACCTGCCTCCTGTGGTAGTGCGTTGGATGCAGGGGACTGTGGCTAGGGCGAGGTCGGCTGATCGGAGGTTGCGTGTGGGAGTGTGGAAGTTCACTCTTTCGTTGAGGTAGGTTGGGCCGGTGTTGTTGAGGGATTTTTGTGCATGGATGAGGATCTTGATTGTGATTCTCTTGTCTATGGGGAGCCAGTGAAGGGATTTGAGGTGTGGTGAGATTCGTTTGTGGCGGGGGAGGCCAAGGATGAGGCGTGCAGCTGTGTTCTGGATTCTCTGGAGTTTGCGTTTGAGTTTGAGTGTGGTGCCGGCATAGAGGGCGTTACCGTAGTCCAGTCTGCTGCTGATGAGTGCGTGGGTGACTGTCTTCCTGGTTTCTGCATGAATCCATTTGAAGGGTTTTTTTAGAGTGCGGAGTGTGTGGAAGCAGGAGGAGGTTAGAGCATTGATTTGCTGTGTCATGGAGAGGGAGGGGTCTAGGATGATGCCGAGGTTGCGTGCGTGGTTTGCGGGGGTGGGTGCAGGGCCTAGGGCGGTGGGCCACCAGGAGTCGTCCCATGTGATTTTGTTGGGGCCGAAGATGATGATCTCGGTTTTGTTTGAGTTGAGCTTGAGGTGGTTAGTGGTCATCCAGTTGGCGGTGTCGAGGAGAGCAGCGTGTAGGTTGGTTTCGGCGGTGGTGGTGTTGCGGGTGAGGGAGCGGATGAGTTGGGTGTCATCTGCATTGGAGAGGATAGTGATTCCGTGTCCTCGGAGGATGTTGGCTAGGGGGATCATGTAGATATTGAAGAGTGTGGGGCTGAGGAAGGACCCTTGGGGGACTCCCCAGGTGATCTTGGTAGTGTTGGAGTGGAAGGGTGGAAGGCGGACTCTCTGGGTCCGGTCGGTGAGGAAGGAGGTGAGCCAGTCTAACGCTATGTGGCAAATTCCTATGTTGTGGAGGCGTGTGGGGAGTGTGTGGTGGCAGATGGTGTCAAAGGCTGCGGAGAGGTCTAGGAGGATGAGTGCGACGGTCTCGCCTTTGTCGACTTTGGTCCTGATGTCGTCAGTGCATGCGATGAGGGTGGTTTCCGTGCTGTGGTTTTTGCGGAACCCGGATTGTGAGGGGTCAAGAGTGTTGTTTGCTTCGAGGAAGTGGGATAGGCGGGCGTTGACTAATTTCTCTGCAACCTTGGCGGGGAAAGGGAGGAGGGAGATGGGGCGGTAGTTGGAGAGGATCTCCGGGTCGGCTTGTTTTTTTTTAGGAGAGCGGTGATTTCCGCGTGCTTCCAAGGGTCTGGGTAGGTGGCGGAGTCGAAAGGGGAGTTGATTATGTTGTAGAATATGGGGGCGATGGTTGGGCTAGCTTTGTTGTAGATGCGATGTGGGCAGGGGTCGGAGGGGGAACTGGAGTGGATGGAGTTAAGGTTTTTTTCGGTTTCTTAGTGTGTGGTGGGGGTCCAGGTGGAGAGTGTGGTGGGGGGTCATGAGTGGGGGTTGGGTTGGGTGAGTGAGGGGTGTGTGGTGGGTGTGTGTGGTATGAAGCTGTTGTGGATGTCCAGGATTTTGTGGAGGAAGTGGTTGAAAAGGGTGTCACATAGGGGCTGTGTGTGTGTGGGGTCTATGTTGCTGGCTTTGGGTTTGGCAAGTTCATTGATGATGGTGAAGAGTTCTTTGCTGTTTTGAGAGTTGTTGTCAAGGCGTGTCTTGTAGTGATCTCTTTTGGCGGTGCGTATGAGTTGGTGATGGGTGCGAATGGTGGCTTTGAGGGTGGAGAAGTTGGTTGTGGAAGGTTCTAGTCGCCATATTTTCTCAGCTTGGTGGCATTTGCGCTTGGAGTCTTGGAGTTCAGGGGTGAACCATGGGGCGTTCTTGATGTTGCGGGTGGCGATGTGTTTTCTGAGGGGGGCTAGTGTGTCTGCGCAGGTAGTGATCCATTTGGAGAGGTTGTGTGCTCCTGTGTTGGGGTCGTTGGGAGTTTAGTCGTTCTGTGGGGATCTTGTCCCACATGCGGTAGGGTGTGGTGTGTTGATGGTAATGTGTGGGGGGTTGGGTGAGGGAGAAGTGGACGCAGTGGTGGTCAGTCCAGAGGAGTTCGGTGGTGTGGGTGTAGGCTATGTGTTGGCTTGCGGTGAAAATTGCGTTGAGCGTGTGTCCTGCTGAGTGGGTGGGTGTGGTGACCAGTTGTTTGAGTCCGAGGTTGGTGAGGTTGTCTATGAGGGAGGTAGTGTTGTGGTCTTGTAGGTTTTCTAAGTGAAAGTTGAAATCACCGAGGATGATGTAGTCTGTAGGTAGGAGGATCCTGTTGTCCGCACTGTACTAGGTAGCATTATCAGATAGTCCACACTCTACAACGTTGCAAGATCATAGCATCCACATTCAATCAAGTAGCATAATCGGATAGTTCACATTGTACCAGGTAGCATGATCTGATATTTCACATTGTGCCAGTTAGCATGATCTGATAGTCCACACTTTACATGGCAGCAGGATCTGATAGTCTACACCTTACAAGGTAGCAGGGTCTGATAGTCCACACTCTACAAGGTAGAGTGATCGGATAAACCACACTCTACAGGATAGCAGGATCTGATAGTCCGCGCTCTGCCAGGTAGCATGATCTGATAGTCTGAACTCTACCGGGTAGCATGATCTGATAGTCCACACTCTACCAGGTAGCATGATCTGATAGTCCACACTCTGCAACATAGAGTGATCGGATAAATCACACTCTACAGGATAGCAGGATCCTATTATCCACACTCCACCAGACAGCATGATCGGATAGCCTGAACTCTACCAGGTAGCATGATCTGATAGTCCACACTCTACAAAGTAGAGTGATCGGAGAAATCACACTCTACAAGGTAGCAGGATCGTATTATCCACACTCAATCAGATAGCATGATGAGATAGCCTGCACTCTACCAGGTAACATGATCTGATAGCCCACACTCTACAAGGTAGAGTGATTGGATCAACCACACTCTACAAGGTAGCAAGATCCTACTATCTACACTCCACCAGATAGCATGATTGGATAGCCTGCACTCTACCAGGTAGCATGATCTGATAGTACACACTCTACAAGGTAGCGTGATGGGATTGTCCACACACAACAAGGTAGTAGGATCCTGTTATCCGTGGTCTACCAGGTAGCATGATCTGATAGTACGCACTACCAGGTAGGATGATCTGATAGTCGTCACACTACCAGTTACCATGATCTGATAGTGCACACTACCAAGTAGCATGATAGTCCACACTTTACCAGGTAGCATGATCTGATAGACCACACTCTACCGGGTAGCATGATCTGATAAACTACACTCTATCAAGAGCCTGATCTGATAGACCACACTCTACAATGTAGCGTGATGGGATTGTCCACATGAAACAAGGCAGTAGGATCCTGTTAGCATGATCTGATAGTCCACACTTTACCAGGTAACATGATCTGATAGACTTCACTCTACCAGGTAGCATGATCTGATAGTCCACACTTTACCAGGTAACATGATCTGATAGACTTCACTCTACTGGGTAGCATGATCTGATGGACTGCACTCTACCAGGTAGCATGATCTGACAGAATGCACACTACCAGGTAGCATGATCTGATAGTCCACATTTTACCAGGTAACATGATCTGATAGACTTCACTCTACCGGGTAGCATGATCTGATATTCTACTCTTTACCAGGTAGCATCATCTGATAGTCTATACTCTGCCAGGTAGCAAGTGTGACAGAAGGGAATCTATACTAACAGCTAGCCCCAGCAAGCTATGTAAGAGTCTGTGTGGCCTGGGGGCAGTCGGTGTGCACTACAGAGTCGAGGGTTTAATTGAAATATATTTCAAAGAGAAGGGCTACATAGTTAAAGCCTGCCCCCTTGTCATCAGCCACTAATCTGTCTAGATTTCTGATGCAGAGCAGAAAATATTCTGCCCTTGTTCCGCCTACCCCCCCCCCCCCCCACCCCCCCCGCCATTTAGAATCATTCCCCCTAAAACTGGTACATGCCTGCCTTCTTCAGATCCAAGGCAAACAGGCCCACGTTCTCCCCGAGTGACTAGCTGAAGCCATGGTCTGTGAAGTGGAAGGTGTCCCCACCCCTGCTGAGCCCAACCCGTTAGAGGACCCTCACTTTCCTCCACCCGCTTCCTCACTGTCAATTAGCACCAATTACAGGACTGTAGTTTATCAGCTGCAGCCAGAGCTCTGAGGGACCGTTTGTCCCTCTGATTTGTCTGAAAAACAAACTTTCCTTTGATGCCAAGTGCCTGCTAAAGACGTGTGTGCTTCTTTACAAGCAGAGCTACACAAACATCCCCGCCCCCTGCCCGACGCCCCAAGGTGTCACTTCTGCCACAAGTGACAGCTGGGGCGGGGGGCATCAGAGGGGCGCCCCCTCCGGACGCGCCCACTGCCAGGGTCCATTTGGCTGCAATGGTGTTGTTGTAAGACCAGAAGCACACCTGGCACCCGGTGTCTCCTGCAGGGGGTTAACTGCATCAGGGGGTGGTGTTAGGCATCAGAGAGACAGCCAGACTGACTGGGGGCCAAGACAGCGCCCCTGTTTCACACCCACTCAGACACAGCGCGTGAAACAGGGGGCGCAGCCTCTTTAATCCTTCCAGAAACGGCGCGCCTGGCCTTTGGAGCAGCCATCTGTCCAGGACTGTTTCCCAGGGGCGCAGAGGTGAAACTGCCCCCCTGTAACATGAACGTGTTGCTTTTCCCTCGCCCTTGAAGGGTGAACAAAGCTGGGACATCCGACAAACGGTCCTTAAATAAACATGAAAGAAACGAGCTCGTAATGTTAAAAGAAAAACCAGAAACAACATAATCCCACTTGAAAGTTCAAGTTGCGCTGCGGGGGCGCACGAAAGACCCCAGGCTCAGCGTCATGTTTTTGGTGCCTCGTGAGACGTAGTGTGGCGTAACTGCGGACTTGAGCTGAGGAACCAGGTTCGAGTCTCAGCGTCAGCTACAGATCCTGTGATCCTGGGCAAATTACCCAGTCACCCTGCGCCTACCAAAAATGAATGTGTCCCTGCGTAATGTAAGCGGTGCTCATGTAAAGGGCTCCAATACTGTGGGTCGAGCTATAAAAAACCTCCTCCCTCCATCACCCCCCCCACCCCCCCTCCGAGCTCGCAGTGTTTCCTCCTCTCTCTGCAATAAATCGCATGCTTTCATTCTAGAGTGACCACTGTCCCAGATCTGTCCTCGAAAAGTTCTGCATATTTAGCAATGTCCTGGTTTTCATTGGCTGTCGACCGAAGTGGGCGGCAAGTTTTCATGTTTTCCAGTGCAGGATTAATTTACGGGATTTAGGTGATGCTGTGTGCAAAAAGTCACTTATTTTCCCTGAGTTTGTTGTTGTCTGTGTATTTTATGTTGGTAACACTGGCATAACAATGCCCCCCGCAGGCCCCGCAGTACCCTGGCCTGAGAGCTCCTGCGTGAGTCTGGAGTGAGGCCCCTCCATGCCGGGAAGAGGTGAGGGGGTGTTGGGGTGGGGGGGCGGGAGATTGGGGTCTTGGCTGAAGTTACGTTACGTCACTGGTTGGTAAGTGCTATCAGTGTCTTTCTGTGTCCAACTTTTAAAGCAAAGTTGCAGTCCTACTTCTCTGTGGAATGTCCCGCTTTATTGTGTTAAAAAACTGTCCAATCTAATTCAAGAAGATTCGAACTAAAGATTGAACTCCTGAGGATGGTCGAAAACCGAGTGAGACTTGCACGCGCTGCTGCGTGGACACGTGGCAGCGCGAGGCATCTATAGGCACAGACACAGCTGCAGAATGCAGGAGAGTGCAATTGTAAAGGTAATCAAAGTCACAGAGGTATAGCTTCAGAATACATGCAGGTGTGAGAGTATACAACACTCAGAGACAGAGATAAAGCTGCAGAATACATGCAGGTGTGAGAGTATACGACACCCAGAGGCCCAGAGATAAAGCTGCAGAATACATGCAGGTGTGAGGGTATTCGACACCCAGAGGCCCAGAGATAAAGCTGCAGAATACATGCAGGTGTGAGGGTATACAACACTCAGAGACACAGAGACCAAGCTGCAGAATACATGCAGGTGTGAGGGTATAAGATACTCAGAGGCACAGAGACCAAGCTGCAGAATACATGCAGGTGTGAGGGTATAAGACACTCAGAGGCACAGAGACCAAGCTGCAGAATACATGCAGGTGTGAGAGTATACGACACTCAGAGGCACAGAGACCAAGCTGCAGAATACATGCAGGTGTGAGAGTATACGACACTCAGAGGCACAGAGAGTATAACATACCCAGAGGCCCAGAGATAAACTTGCAGAATACATGCAGGTGTGAGAGTATACGACACTCAGAGGCACAGAGAGTATAACACACCCAGAGGCCCAGAGATAAAGCTGCAGAATACATGCAGGTGTGAGGGTATAAGACACCCAGAGGTACAGAGATAAAGCTGCAGAATACATGCAGGTGTGAGAGTATACGACACTCAGAGGCACAGAGAGTATAACACACCCAGAGGCCCAGAGATAAAGCTGCAGAATACATGCAGGTGTGAGAGTATACGACACTCAGAGGCACAGAGAGTATAAGACACCCAGAAGCACAGAGATAAAGCTGCAGAATACATGCAGGTGTGAGGGTATAAGACACCCAGAGGTACAGAGATCAAGCTGCAGAATACATGCAGGTGTGAGGGTATAAGACACCCAGAGGTACAGAGATAAAGCTGCAGAATACATGCAGGTGTGAGAGTATAATACACCCAGAGGCACATAGATCAAGCTGCAGGATACATTCAGGGGTGAGGGTATACAACACTCAGAGACACAGAGATAAAGCTGCAGAATACATGCAGGTGTGAGAGTATAAGACACTCAGAGGCACAGAGATAAAGCTGCAGAATACATGCAGGTGTGAGGGTATACAACACTCAGAGACACAGAGACCAAGCTGCAGAATACATGCAGGTGTGAGAGTATACAACACTCAGAGGCACAGAGAGTATAACACACCCAGAGGCCCAGAGATAAAGCTGCAGAATACATGCAGGTGTGAGAGTATACGACACTCAGAGGCACAGAGAGTATAACACACCCAGAGGCCCAGAGATAAAGCTGCAGAATACATGCAGGTGTGAGGGTATAAGACACCCAGAGGTACAGAGATCAAGCTGCAGAATACATGCAGGTGTGAGGGTATAAGACACCCAGAGGTACAGAGATAAAGCTGCAGAATACATGCAGATGTGAGAGTATACGACACTCAGAGGCACAGAGAGTATAACACACCCAGAGGCCCAGAGATAAAGCTGCAGAATACATGCAGGTGTGAGAGTATACGACACTCAGAGGCACAGAGAGTATAAGACACCCAGAAGCAAAGAGATAAAGCTGCAGAATACATGCAGGTGTGAGGGTATAAGACACCCAGAGGTACAGAGATCAAGCTGCAGAATACATGCAGGTGTGAGGGTATAAGACACCCAGAGGTACAGAGATAAAGCTGCAGAATACATGCAGGTGTGAGAGTATAATACACCCAGAGGCACATAGATCAAGCTGCAGGATACATTCAGGTGTGAGGGTATAAGACGCTCACAGGCCCAGAGATAAAGCTGCAGAATACATGCAGGTGTGAGAGTATAATACACTCAGAGGCACAGAGATCAACCTGCAGAATAAATGCAGGTGTGTGAGTATACGACACCCAGAGGCCCAGAGATAAAGCTGCAGAACACATGCAGGTGTGAGGGTATAATACACTCAGAGGCACAGAGATCGAGCTGCAGAATACATGCAGGTGTGAAAATATAAGCCACTCAGATGCACAGAGAGAAATCAGCAGAATAGATGCGGGTGTGAGCTTATAATACACCCACAGGCACAGAGATAAAGCTGCAGAATACATGCAGGTGTGAGGGTTTAAGACACCCAGAGGTACAGAGATAAAGCTGCAGAATACCTTGCAGGTGTGAGGGTATAGGACTCTCAAAGGCACAGAGATAAAGCTGCAGAATACATGCAGATGGGAGAGTATAAGACTCTCAAAGGCATAGATAGAAAGTTGCAGAGTGTCTTGTAGATGTGAGGGTACAAGACACTCAGAGGCACAGAGATAAAGCTGCAGAATACATGCAGGTGTGAGGGTATAAGACACCCAGAGGCACAGAGATACAGCTGCAGAATACATGCAGGTGTGAGGGTATAAGACAGCCAGAGGCACAGAGATAAAGCTGCAGAATACATGCAGGTGTGAGAGTATAAGACACTCAGAGGCACAGAGATAAAGCTGCAGAATACATGCAGGTGTGAGGGTATACAACACTCAGAGACACAGAGACCAAGCTGCAGAATACATGCAGGTGTGAGAGTATACAACACTCAGAGGCACAGAGAGTATAACACACCCAGAGGCCCAGAGATAAAGCTGCAGAATACATGCAGGTGTGAGAGTATACGACACTCAGAGGCACAGAGAGTATAACACACCCAGAGGCCCAGAGATAAAGCTGCAGAATACATGCAGGTGTGAGGGTATAAGACACCCAGAGGTACAGAGATCAAGCTGCAGAATACATGCAGGTGTGAGGGTATAAGACACCCAGAGGTACAGAGATAAAGCTGCAGAATACATGCAGATGTGAGAGTATACGACACTCAGAGGCACAGAGAGTATAACACACCCAGAGGCCCAGAGATAAAGCTGCAGAATACATGCAGGTGTGAGAGTATACGACACTCAGAGGCACAGAGAGTATAAGACACCCAGAAGCAAAGAGATAAAGCTGCAGAATACATGCAGGTGTGAGGGTATAAGACACCCAGAGGTACAGAGATCAAGCTGCAGAATACATGCAGGTGTGAGGGTATAAGACACCCAGAGGTACAGAGATAAAGCTGCAGAATACATGCAGGTGTGAGAGTATAATACACCCAGAGGCACATAGATCAAGCTGCAGGATACATTCAGGTGTGAGGGTATAAGACGCTCACAGGCCCAGAGATAAAGCTGCAGAATACATGCAGGTGTGAGAGTATAATACACTCAGAGGCACAGAGATCAACCTGCAGAATAAATGCAGGTGTGTGAGTATACGACACCCAGAGGCCCAGAGATAAAGCTGCAGAACACATGCAGGTGTGAGGGTATAATACACTCAGAGGCACAGAGATCGAGCTGCAGAATACATGCAGGTGTGAAAATATAAGCCACTCAGATGCACAGAGAGAAATCAGCAGAATAGATGCGGGTGTGAGCTTATAATACACCCACAGGCACAGAGATAAAGCTGCAGAATACATGCAGGTGTGAGGGTTTAAGACACCCAGAGGTACAGAGATAAAGCTGCAGAATACCTTGCAGGTGTGAGGGTATAGGACTCTCAAAGGCACAGAGATAAAGCTGCAGAATACATGCAGGTGGGAGAGTATAAGACTCTCAAAGGCATAGATAGAAAGTTGCAGAGTGTCTTGTAGATGTGAGGGTACAAGACACTCAGAGGCACAGAGATAAAGCTGCAGAATACATGCAGGTGTGAGGGTATAAGACACCCAGAGGCACAGAGATACAGCTGCAGAATACATGCAGGTGTGAGGGTATAAGACAGCCAGAGGCACAGAGATAAAGCAGCAGAATACCTTGCAGGTGTGAGGGTATAAGGCACTCAGAGGCACAGAGATAAAGCTGCAGAATACATGCAAGTGTGAGGGCATAAGACACCCAGAGGCACAGAGACCAAGCTGCAGAATACATGCAGGTGTGAGGGTACAAGACACTCAGAGGCACAGAGATAAAGCTGCAGAATACATGCAGGTGTGAGGGTATAAGACACGCAGAGGCACAGAGATAAAGCAGCAGAATACCTTGCAGGTGTGAGGGTATAAGACACCCAGAGGCACAGAGATACAGCTGAAGAATACCTTCCAGATGTGAGGGTATAGGACTCTCAAAGGCACAGAGATAAAGCTGCAGAATACATGCAGGTGGGAGAGTATAAGACTCTCAAAGGCATAGATAGAAAGTTGCAGAATGTCTTGTAGGTGTGAGAGTAGAAGACACTTAAAGGCACAGAGATAAAGCTGCAGAATATCAGGCAGCATAAAAAAGTTAAAAACCCTGACAGGGACAGATATAAAGTGGCCAAACTCCTGGGAATAGCAGCATAAGACCCCATAACATCCCAAACAGAGGAAGAATGCAGTGCCATTCCTGTTAGCATCTAACAGTGCAAGACACCCACAGATACAGGATAAGAGGCCACAGTACCTGGCAGAGTGTGACTAGGAGGAATGGGAGATGCTGAGTTTTGTTTGAATTTTAAATCAGTTTGTGTTGTTGAAACCAAAATGTCACTTGAAATCCTGTTTAAACTTCAGAATCTGTGCCCAGGGGTTCAACCAGGGCACCCAGGAACTGCTGTGGGACCCCGAGGTGACCTCCAAAGCCAGACATGTTAAACACTCTCAGGAATGTGCACTGCTCCAGGCCTGTTTGGAGTTCCCTTCTTGGGCCATTGCAGCCGTACATGCACTGGTCTCCCAGGGGCTGAAACAACGTCAGCTGATGAAGAACAGAATACAACTTCAATAAAGATACAAATGGCCTTAGGAAACCCATGCAGATGTGCCCACCTGGGGCCTACATGTGGTAGGACAGACCTGATTTTGTTTGTAAAGCGCCTTGCAGGTGGCTGATGCTGTGAATGCTGCTTAAATACCGCTAATAAAACATCTACATGGCAGAGAATATTGGCCATAAGGATTGGCAAGGGCTCAGGTCTGGGGGTTAGTTCAACAGCTTTACATGGTGGACACTTCTAGTTTTCACTAATATGGTATAGTTACCCTCCTCTAATTTTCTAAAAGTTAAATAAGGAAGTATTACTTAACAAAGAACTACATCTGACTGACGTCTATCCTCTGTAAGGGGGGCAATCTATGGCACGGGAGCCTACCCACCTCCTAGAGTAAGCCGTGACTGCTCGACCACAACTACCACTGGAGAGTCGAAGGGCCGATGGGGCCTTGTCGACCCACTGCAGGCCACAGGACTCAAGGACCTAGGACAGTGAGTAGAAAAGTCAGCACCAAGCATTGATACAGCCCAGACTAACCGCCCACCCCCAAGACTTGTAGTTAAGGATTGGCCGCAAGAAACACAAATATCACGTTTGATAAAGTCCAGTTATACAGCTTTAGAGAGCAGCTAACATGATGAGAAGGTCCTCGCTGCTGTTAAAATAAAGCACAACACGTCCGGAAGCCAAAAGTCTGACATGCGTTTAATGCAAAAAATAGCGAACAGTACACAAATAATCAAAAGACAATTGTGTTTTCCACCAACCAGAGCTCTCCTCCAGAACAGCCAGCTGGAGCACGTAATGCTAAAATGCACGCAAATATGAATGGCTTATACACAGTTTTCCCACAAACACGTGACAGAATAACACGTGTTATTTTGAATAAAACATATATCTAAGGAGCAAGCGGCAGGATCTTCTCACAGAGAAAGGGTGACCCGAGATGCAATACATGATGACACTGCTGAATTCATCAGTTTCTTAAAACTGCGCTTCTGGTTGCCGACATCGTGAGCGGGGAAACACCCGGAAGAACGAGTCCGAACCACGAGGTTATGAAAAACGAAAGCGAAACAACGCTTGTTTTCCACGACTCCCTGGTTTTGGTACCTCAACCACGCATGTCTGAACGTACAGGCGTGGTTAAGGTACAGAAGGGAGTCGGAGGGGATGCGGTGAAGGAGGAGGTAAGTTGGGCTGGGACTGGGGCTGTTTTGGGGGGCAGGGGGATGAGAGGGTGGGGAGGCTGGGAGTGATTAGGGTTTGGGGGGGCAGGGTTTAGGTTTGAGTGGCGGGGTGGGAACTCAGGGTATTTTTAGTTTTTGGGGTGGAGGGTTGGGGGTGATTAGAGTTTAGGGGGGGGGTCAGGGTTTAGGTTTAAGGGGTGGGGAACTGGGTTGGAAGCATGCTGGGTCGTGCATGCTGATTGGTAATGCCTTTACCAGGAATGTGTTTACAACGGTAAAATCGTTGTAAACGCATTCGTGGTAAAGGCATTAGTGTTTAGAGTGAGGTTGTTGTTCCGACCTCGTTGTTGAGCCACGGGTGGTTTAGGCACCCGTGGTTCCGACATATAACCTTGAGAGCGAAGCTACACTTTACCATGAGATGCAGGAAATGTGCCAATGTACAACCTCGAATAAGATGGCTAACAGCTCACGAAACTTACTAAGGAGGCACTTCACATTAAGATTGGAACAGCATTGATACTTGATTATAAAATATATCTGTGTACATTTTCATACAAAGGTGCATAGAGGCATTGATGATAAAGCGATAGGAGTACAAGATCATGTTTTCACTTCACCATTCACACAGAGGAACATGGAAAGCAGCGGTGTTGTAGGGATGGGAATATATGATTCTCCTCCTTGACTCTCTCCTGGGGAACTGGAAGGAGCAGAGAGATACTCCAACAAGGAGTACTAAAGTGTCTGACTCATCCAATCCCATCCCCCACCTCAGCCTTTGCTGAGCATCCCTGCTCCAGTGCTAGCAGCCCCAGCCCTTCCAGCCCCCATCCTCAGAAAGCCCTCGTCCACTAGCTTGGATAAGGGGAGGCGCATGTACTTTTGGACTTACTAGTAGCAATGCTACAGGATAGCAAGTCTGAACCAAAAAGACTAAGAATCCACGCGGCCTATTGGAGGTGGCTGAGGAAGAAGGAGTTGGATAGGACCTTGTGAAGAGGATACAGGCAGCCGAACTGCGTAAACAGCAAGAAAGAACCCTCAGACCTACAACCTGGGGAGGTGTCTTGGTATCACTGGTGTCTTTTGAGATAGCCTAGACTCTGAGTACTTCAGGGGTAATTCAGCTGTCTTGTCCACCTGCCAGTGGAATGTGGGGATCATTAAGTTTAATGCTTGAGAACAGAGGGTGTATGTCAACATAGTCTCAGGGACCACCTTCCCCTCTGATCACTTCACTCTGACCCTGTACAACCCTCAGATGCCTTTTGGTTAGGTTCACGCTATAGAACCATCACATACATACACCAGAGACACTTTTGGGGCATGTTTGTCTATCTCCTGCCTATTGGGCAATGAAATTCCTGTTGCACACAGGAATGTGACTGAGATACACATTGCAGATCCCGAGTTGTAAGCCAGGCATGTGGATGGACTGATTGGGTACATATTCCCACCTCCTTCACTTTCCATTTGGAGCCTTTTTATTGGTTAGCAAACAGCAGTGCAGAACTATCCTCTGAGTTGTCAGAATTCTCACGTACCCGAGCACCAGGAGGTACCTCAGGGAAAGGCACCCATATATTTGGTTCAGAAAATCAAGTGCTTGGATGATGCTCTATTTCTGCGGCATTGAAGTATGATGGAATTGCAGATATACCACTTCAAGACAAGAGGTCCCAACTTTTGAGTGGTAAGGATGTTTTGGAGTTGGGGTAAGTGTATAGGGTGGTAAGGGTGTTTTTGAGGTTGAGGGTGGTGTGGTATTCTAGGTTAGAATGGGGTTTAGAATGTGAAGGTCTCCCAGGAGACAACGACAGTTGGAGGACTGGAGAAGGAGAAAGAGAACAGGGAGAGAAACTGTCTGTGGGCTGAGGTGTTTCTGTATTATAAATATCTTCTGAATAAACCCACTTTACCTTAAGAAGATCTGTGTACCGGCGAATCCTTTCACTGGCGACGACGTGGGATGAATTTGTGTTGAGACGTACTCGAAGAAACACGAAGAAACACCTCAACCGGGACTGCGTGATCGCTTGCGTCTTTGGCTGCCTTGTTTTTGGGCACTTGGAGCGGCTCAGCGCACCTCCGGAGCTGCTGCTTTTGAAGTCCCTGGGTGCCTTAGTTTTTTTTTGTTTTGGTTGTGCCGCGTGCATGTGGAGCAGACGAACAGACTCTCGTGCTTTGCTCAGGTAACGAGCGCACGCGCTGTTTTTTTTCTCTCTCCCTTCTACTTCCTGTTTTAACGCACACGTCTTACAAAGCGTGTCAAGCCTCGCTTTCACCCAGACATTGTGGACGCCATTTGTTTCGAGTCGTTTCCAAGCTTACAATTGCATTTGAGGAATCATCCTGGCAGACATATTAGAACGACATTTTTAGGATCAGTCTCACAATTACTGTGACTGTTTCTTCAATTCTATAGAGTTTTTATACATCTAACTCTGTAAAGATTTTACAAAATGCAGAATGTTACCTGCCCACCGTTTTTTTTATCTTCACCTGGTGAACCACTGATTCCATGGAGAAAATGGAAAAGTGTTTTTGCACACTATGCTCGGGTTTGTGGCACATCCTTAAGTGCAGAAAGGAAAATGTCTCTTCTGATGCATTGTTTAGGTCCTGAAGGACAGGAAGTTTTTGAAAATCTACCTGAACTTACAATTGACGATGCTGGTGACCTCAATGATTTCGAAATTTGTATAAAAAAGCTTGACTTACACTATCTACCCAAAATTTCAACAGTCTTAGAGAGATATCATTTTGGGAAAAGACTGCAAAGATCTGGAGAATCTGTTGAAGAGTACATTACAGTACTCAGAAAATTAGCTTCCACGTGAGGTTTTGGGAGTAGTAAGGATGAGCGTCTGAGAGATCAATTCATGTTGGGCTGCAACATCGACAAAGCAAAAGAATCCTTTTGGACTAAAGACAATCCGTCACTTCATGAAGTTGTATCTATTGCAAAAACACATGAACATAGTTTAGCTTGTCTTGATGAAATCAGGAAGACAAATTCTCAAACAAGGGATGATGAAGTTCATTATGTCAGTCAAGGATGTAGTCTACGAGATAAAATGGGCTCTCAAAAAGGGGTAAAAGATAATTTTAGTGACCTAAGAGTTAAAAAAAATGTACAGGGAAAATGTTATAGGTGTGGTGAGTTCGGTCATTATGCCAATTTCAAAGGGTGCTTAGGTTGGAAGGTTGTCTGTAAAAATTGTGGCAAAAAGGGTCATTTTGCTTCATGTTGTAAGAATATTAATTTAAAAAAGAAAAATGTTCAAGAAATAACGCTGGAAGATGAAGATTCTCCAAAAGAGTTTGTTTTACAAATAAAAAACGGAATTAGTGGGCCAGTAGAAGTTGTACATATTGAGGGAGTTTCTATACCTATGATGTTTGATTCTGGAGCTAAGATCACTCTAATTCCTTTGAGTATTTTTGAAAAACATTTGAGAACTGGTGTTAAGTTGTTCAGACCAGATATTTCTCCAAAAGGATATGGGGGTGAACCCATTAAGCTGTTGGGTTATTTCATAGGTTCCATTCAGTACATGGATAGATTCACAGCTGGTAAAATTTACATCTCAGTAAGAGGAGATTCTCTCATTAGTTGGTCTCATCAGAGAGATTTAAGGGTTTACCTTGATCCCAATGAGTCTCCTTCAGTTAGGTTGAAAGATTTAAATTGTATTAATACTGTGGATAATGGTAGACCGTCTTATGAACAAGAATTCTCTAGTCTTTTTCATCCTGAACTAGGTTGTTTGAAGGGGTATGTTCATGAGATCAAGTTGAGGAAGGGTGTGATTCCAGTAGTCAGCAAAGTGAGAGGTGTTCCCTTGATGGTGAGAGAGAAGATGAAAAAAGAATTAGAAAAGCTAGAACAAGATGGAATAATTGAAAAAGTGGAAGCCACTGAGTGGTTGGCTCCAGTGGTGATGGCAGTAAAGGCTAATGGTGAGCCAAGACTATGTATTGACTTGAGAGAGCTGAATAAATGTGTGATAACAGATCACTATCCCTTACCTAATATTAACGAAATGTTAGCTCTTCTTAGTAGTGCTAAATGTTTTTCATCCATTGACTTGACCTCCGCGTACCATCAGATTAAACTTCATCAGGATTCTCAAGACTTGACTGCTTTCATAACGCCCTTTGGTACTTACAAGTTTCTTCGGATGCCTTTTGGTTTAGTTTCTGCGGCTGCAGTTTTTCAACGAGCTATGGAGAAAGTTCTTGAAGGAATCCAAGGGGTCAAAATATATCAAGATGACATATTAGTGTATGGTGAGAGCATTTCTGAACACAACATGCGGGTTCGCCAGGTTCTTCTGCGATTAAGGGAAAGTGGCCTAACGTTGAAAGCAGAGAAATGCAAGTTTAATCTGGAAGAAATTGATTATTTAGGTCACAAGATCTCTGCTCTTGGTATTGAACCAAGAAAGGGCTTAGTGGATACAATTGAAAATCTTGCGAGTCCTACGTCAAAAGAGGAAGTAATGAAGTTCTTAGGGATGGCTGAATTCTACAGTAAATTTGTAGACAACTTTGCGGAGAAGACCAAAACCATTAGGGAATTAGTAAGGAAGGGTGTTACGTTTCAATGGGATAAAACATGTGAAGATGAATTTAAGAATGTGAAACATCTCTTGAAGTGTGCTCCGTGCTTGCAAAGCTTTGATCCAAGTCATCAAACCATCATCATGGCTGATGCTAGTGCAAAAGGTCTTGGTGCTGTGTTACTTCAAACTCATAATGGTGTAGAGAAAACCATACTGTTCATCTCAAGGTGTTTAAAGGGAGCAGAATCAAATTATTCGGTAATTGAGAGGGAAGCACTGGCTGTATTTTGGGCTGTGAACAAACTAAGGAAGTTTGTTTGGGGTAAAAAGTTTCTTGTGAAAACCGACCACAAACCACTGAAAGAAATTTTTGAGAAAAAAGGGCTGGATATCATTTCGGGTAGGATCAGGAAATGGGTAGTGGCTCTTCAGGAATTTTCTTTTGAGGTACAATATATACCAGGTGCGCAGAATCTTGTTGCTGATTGTTTTTCTAGACTTGTGAATGAAGTCTCAGAATCTGAGGATCAATTTGTTGAGTATCTTGATGAATTTGATGTTTGCCTGATTAGGGAAGGAATAATTAGGGAGAGTGAATGGAGGAGTAATTTATGTAATGATGCAGTGGTGCAAAAGGTTCTTAAAAAAATCAAATATGGTTGGGATGGCACTGAAAAACAAGATCAGCATTTATGTGGTTTTTGGAGGGTCAAAGACGAGTTGTCCTCTCAAGAAGGTCTATTATTGAGAGGTACTAAACTTATTCCTCCGGAGAAATTAAGGGATGAGCTAATATCCTTAGCACATGAGAGTCATCCAGGGATCTCGAAGACAAAGGAAAGATTGAGACTTGCATACTGGTGGCCGGGTATGGATGTTCAAATTGAGCGGTGTGTTAGGAAGTGTGTGGAATGTTCCAGGGCTGACAAAACTTGGATGTGTAGAGTTCAACCCATGGTGGTGAGGGAGTTACCTAGTAAACCGTGGCAGGAGGTTTCTTTAGACATCCTGGGACCTATTAGATATTCCAGCGTTGACAAGTATGTTTTGGTTTTGATAGACATGTATTCTAGATGGCCTGAGATTGGGATCACCTCTTCAGTAGAAACTCAGGTTGTCATAGACTTTCTTAATCAGATCTTTGATAGGGAGGGGATTCCTTCTTCCATTCTCACTGACAATGGTGTGCAACTTGTTTCTCAAAACATGGAGAGATTCCTTAGTAACAAGGGAATTATACATAAGAAGGCTTCTCTCTATCATCCTGAGACTAATGGCATGGTGGAGAGATTAAACAGGGTGTTAAAGGAAACAATTCAATTAGCTCTAGCTAATAACAAATGTTGGAGAGAGGAGATTGTGAACAAAATCAAGAATTACAGACTAACTCCACATACAAGTACAGGTCTTACACCTTTTGAATTGTTTAGGCACAGAAAACCTAATACGCAGATGTGTCCATCTTGGGTTAACGACAAGGTGGGGTTAGAGCATAACCTGGGGTGTAGTTTAGAACATAAAATAGACAGGGAAATTAGGAAAACTCTTGAAAGAAAGGCGAATTTTGACAGACGGAAGGCGGTAAAGAAAATTGTGATTTCAGTGGGTGATGTTGTCAAAGTGAGAAATCCGCGATTTGGTTTATCTAACACTTATTCTAAATTCTCTTCTCCTCTCAAAGTGATAAAAGTCATGAAGAATGCTGTAAAGACAGAGGATCATAGGATTTGGAACATTGGGAGAATTGTAAAAATCTCTGGGGATGGTGATGAAAAATCTGGGAAAGTGAATGAAGAGAAATGTGAGCAAGGGGATAGCCATACTGCACTAAGAAGAAGCTCAAGGGTCTCTAGACATCCTAAGTCTCTAGATGATTTTGTTATCTCAATGTAAGAATATGTGCAACAGAGTTATTTCATTACTCTAGGGAGAGTTGCACTTATTCTTTTCTTACTTTATATGTCTTTTAATGAATGCACTGTATTTCATATTATTTATTGTTTCAATTTTCAATTACAATTTCTATAATTGTACTGTATGTTGCGGGTTTGTTTGTTTTTTTCTTTTCCAATTTATAGCATTGTGTTAAGAATACATATTTGTTTTTTTAAGTTTTGTTAATGAGGGGAAGATGTGTGGTATTCTAGGTTAGAATGGGGTTTAGAATGTGAAGGTCTCCCAGGAGACAACGACAGTTGGAGGACTGGAGAAGGAGAAAGAGAACAGGGAGAGAAACTGTCTGTGGGCTGAGGTGTTTCTGTATTATAAATATCTTCTGAATAAACCCACTTTACCTTAAGAAGATCTGTGTACCGGCGAATCCTTTCAGGTGGGTAGCGATATAGGGACTTAAGGGTGTTTTTAGGGTTTATTAGGGATGGGTAGGGTTATTGTGAGGTAATGTTGTCTTTAGGGTTTAGGGGTGGGTAGGGTAAAGGGTGGAAGGGTGTTTTTAAGGTTATGGGGTAAGGGTATGGGGTGGTTAGGGTGTTTATAGGGTTTAGGGATGGATAGGGGTATAGGGTGGTAATGATGTTTTTAGGGTTTAAGGATGGGTAGGGTTATTGTGAGGTAATGTTGTCTTTAGGGTTTAGGGGTGGGTAGAGTAAAGGGTGGAAGGGTGTTTTTAAGGTTTAGGGGTAAGGGTATGGGTATTTAGGGTGTTTATAGGGTTTAGGGATGGATAGGGGTATAGGGTGGTAATTATGTTTTTAGGGTTTAGGGATGGGTAGGGTTGTTGTGAGGTAATGTTGTCTTTAGGGTTTAGGGGTGAGTAGGGTAAAGGGTGGTAAGGGTGTTTTTAAGATTTGGGGTAAAGGTATGGGGTTGTTAGGGTGTTTATAGTGTTTAGTGGTGGATAGGGGTAAGAGGGTGGTAAGGATGTTTTTAGGGTTTAGGGATGGGTAGGGTTATTGTGAGGTATTGTTGTCTTTAGGATTTAGGGGTGGGTAGGATGAAGGGTGGGAAGGTTGTTTTTAAGGTTTAGGGGTAACGGAATGGGTGGTTATGGTGTTTTTAGGGTATAGAGGTGGGTACGGTATATAGAGTGGTATCAGTGTTTTTAAGGTTGAGAGTGGGTAGCAGAATAGGTACTTAAGGGTGTTTTTAGGGTTTATTAGGGATGGGTAGGGTTATTGTGAGGTAATGTTGTCTTTAGGGTTTAGGGATGGGTAGGGTAAAGGGTGGAAGGGTGTTTTTAAGGTTATGGGGTAGGGGTATGGGGTGGTTAGGGTGTTTATAGGGTTTAGGGATGGATATGGGGTATAGGGTGGTAATTATGTTTTTAGGGTTTAAGGATGGGTAGGGTTATTGTGAGGTAATGTTGTCTTTAGGGTTTAGGGGTGGGTAGGGTAAAGGGTGGAAGGGTGTTTTTAAGGTTATGGGGTAAGGGTATGGGGTGGTTAGGGTGTTTATAGGGTTTAGGGATGGATATGGGGTATAGGGTGGTAATGATGTTTTTAGGGTTTAAGGATGGGTAGGGTTATTGTGAGGTAATGTTGTCTTTAGGGTTTAGGGGTGGGTAGGGTAAAGGGTGGAAGGGTGTTTTTAAGGTTTAGGGGTAAGGGTATGGGGTGTTTAGGATGTTTATAGGGTTTAGGGGTGGATGGGGTAAGAGGGTGGTAAGGATGTTTTTAGGGTTTAGGGATGGGTAGGGTTATTGTGAGGTATTGTTGTCTTTAGGATTTAGGGGTGGGTAGGGTAAAGGGTGGGAAGGTTGTTTTTAAGGTTTAGGGGTAACGGAATGGGTGGTTATGGTGTTTTTAGGGTATAGAGGTGGGTACGGTATATAGAGTGGTATCAGTGTTTTTAAGGTTGAGAGTGGGTAGCAGAATTAGGACTTAAGGGTGTTTTTAGGGTTTAGGGGTGGTTAACGTTATTGGGTAGTATGTATGTTTTTAGGGTTTAGGGATGGTTTATGGTTATTGGAGGTAATGTTGTCTTTAGGTGTGGGTAGGGTAAAGGGTGGGAAGGGTGTTTTAAGGTTTAGGGGTAAGGGTATGGGGTTGTTAGGGTGTTTATAGGGTTTAGGGGTGGATAGCTGTATAGGGTGGTAAGGATGTTTTACGATTTACGGGTGATGAATGTATTGCGTGGAAAGGGTGCTTTTAGGGCTTGGGGTGAGTATGGATATAGGCTGGTAAGGGTTTTTTGGGGGTATAGGGGTTTTAAGGTGTAGGGGTGGGTAGAGGTATTGGCTGGTAAAGGTAATTAAATAATAGGGGGTTGGAGGTTTGTGTGTGATCCTTCCCAATTTTAAAACATAAGTAATATGTATGGTATTTCACTTGCCTTAAATATACCTACCTTGCATTGTAAAGTCATGTGCGTGGTAAAGGCTTGAGTTGTAAAGGGATTGAGCGGTGAAGGCATAGGTGGTAATGGATGCATGGTAAAGACATGCCTTGTAAACACATACGTTGTTGTCCTACAACCCCCCCCCCAGCGGTCAGTAGGCAATCTAACAGATGTTTTGCTGCAGAGAGACCATGCCCATCCAAGGCACCAGGTGCAATTTCAGAGATGGAGGGGTCCAGGGCCAGCGATGGGCGGAGGGGCCTTACATTCTGCTCTTATGTACCAGTCACTAATAATTTATTTCATAAAGTTTCAGCTTGCACTTCTGCATTTTCTATGTACAGTAAACAACAGGTGTTACTTTTTTCAAATTGAATGGTACTCATTTTACTGACTTTGGAAAGACAGAAGGGTGAGTTGGCCTCGCTTGTATTCAAAGTTGTGACTTTCAGATGATAGCAGATGTCAGCAGCGAGCGTGAACTAACTGGGCCACGATGCTGGATGATAACTGAGATAACAGTCAGTGAAAGAAGAGAGAGATATTCCTGTAGCTGATGTGGGAGTATGTCACTGATACCTCATGCCTGAAGAGAAACTTTCAGTGCCTAGGAGAAACCTTTGGATAATGGTGGTCCTGGGTCTGGTACAGAGAGCCACCTCCCAGTGATTCCTGGGAGATCTTCTGAGGTTCAAGAGGGTCCCCAGGATGCTATTGTAATGGCTCAGAGAGGTCTTTGAGGAGGTGGCTTCCCTGACCTGAGGAGAAGCTTTGCACTGTCTGTTGTGGTCACTCGGCCGCTGGTCAGAGAACCTTCCTCTGGATTTTTCAGTAGAAAGGAAGAGTAGAAACTCAAGGTGACATTTTTAGTAAGACAGTTTGTGGGGTGGGGGTCTGCTTGTGTCCTGAGGGAGTCAGTGAAGCACTCTGGCAACGATGAACAAGTGAGGCGCCAGGCAGGGAGGGCCCAAAAACATGTGCCTGGGAGTGGACCTCTTAAAAGAAATCCCAGGATATTGGAAGATGAGGATTTAGGATCTGGATATTTCTTCTGTTGTTATCATCAGGTGCAAGGAAAGGAGATGCTCGTCCTCAAACCTCCTGAAGATGACAGGAGCATCTCTCAGGAGAAGAGAGAACCTGTCAATAGAACTCGGTTCAGGGTGGAGGATGGTTTTTCGTTCCTTTGTGACCTTACCAGACCTCTCTGAGGTTACATGGTCCCAAGTGACGCAACCACAAGGCCCCATCTCCACGCCAAGGGTTGGCAGATTGGATTCTAGTGGAGAGCCAAGTAACCACTTCCATGGGCTGGAATGAACCTGTGGGAGGCACCAGTCCTGAACACTCACCTCCAGCTCAGAAGGTGGTCCTTGTGTGAACACAAGAAGACTGTTTTATCTAAATGGATCCTAGATCCTGACACCGGAATTCGACACAAGGCCCTAGACTGGCTCACCTCCTTCCTCGCCAAAAGAACCCAAAGAGTTTGCCTCCCTCCTTTCCGGTCTCCAGCCACCAAGATCATCTGTGGGGTCCCAAAAGGATCCTCCCTCAGCCCCACACTCTTCAACATCTACATGGCCCCTCTCGCCAACATCCTACTCCCCCACGGAATCACCATCATCTCATACGCAGACGACACCCAGCTTGTCAGCTCCCTCACCAGGAACCCAGCCACCACCAAGATAAACCTGCACACCGGACTCCTCGACATCGCCAAATGGATGACAGCAAGCCACCTCAAACTAAACTCAAATAAAACAGAAATCATCATCTTCGGCCCCAACAAGATGGCATGGAATGACTCCTGGTGGCCCACCACCCTCGGACCACACCCAACACCCACCGCCCACGCATGGAACCTTAGCATCGTTCTAGACTCATCTCTCTCCATGACCTAGCAAATCAACGCCATATCATCCTCATGCTTCAACACCCTTCGCATGCTACGCAATACTTTCAAATGGATTCCTTAAGAAACAAGAAGAACGGTCACCCACGCCCTCATCAGCAGCAGACAGGACTATGGCAATGCCCTCTACGCAGGGACCACAGCCAAGCTTCAAAGAAAACTCCAACGAATTCAAAACGCAGCCGCACGTCTCATCCTAAACCTCCCTCGCCACGAACACATATCCACCCACCTCAGATCCCTACACTGGCTGCCCATCAACAAAAGGATCATCTTCAAAGTCCTCGTCCATGCTCACAAAGCTCTCCACTACACTGGACCGGCCTACCTCAACGAACGAGTAAACTTCCACATACCAATTCGACAGCTCCGCTCCACCGACCTCGCCTTTGCTACAGTCCCCCGCATCCAACGCACCACCTCCAGCGGCAGACCCTTCTCCCACCTCGCCGCCAAGACCTGGAACTCCCTCCCCACCAACCTACACAAGACCCAGGATCCTAACCTTCAGAAAGCACCTTAAAACATGGCTTTTTGAGCAGTAACCAGCAACCCCCTCACAGTGCCTTGAGACCCTAACGGGTGAGTAGTGCGCTTAAGAAATTATTTGATTGATTGGTTGATTAATTGGATCCCACTGCGTTCTATTAGATTTACCCAAAGGTGATGGCAAAATGCCAATGTTCTCCCTAGTAAAAAGGGGTCATTGTTCTATCACCGGCCTTCCACCAAGATGTAGAGAACCCTGCCTGTGAGCCACCCAGCTGAGGAAGCAGTACATGTGCCACAGAGCCAGACTACATGACATTAACATTGGTCTACACGCATGGGGTTTCTCTTGTGTACTCTTATACTACCACGATAACGATGGTGTCCTTACCTGGGGACAAATGTGATACTGGCCTGACAATAGTGCTTTAAATACCGGGTGTAAGAAATTGGGCTCTTGGTTGAGTGGGGTGTGAGCCCTGGTCAAGCAACAACTGCAATCTTTTTCAGGGCCAGGCACAAGCCAACCCCAAATTAACCTGTGATCAACCCCCTGGTAGCTATTTTTAATAAATAAAACAGGACCAGAATAACAAAATTGTAGTTAGTAGAACTGGAGGCAGTGAATTTTAATGTCTTAGGCAACAACCGTGCCGAACAACAAGTTCAGGCCAGCTGCGATGGGGTGCAGGCTGGCTACAAGGACCAAATTAGGCCCACTGAACAAAAGTACCTTTAACCGTGATTTGTGGGGCGTTGCATGAATCCGCGTCGAAGATGCATCGGTTTCAAAATATGGCAAGGCTGTGGTGTGAGCTCCTGTTGCATCAACAATGAGGATCCCGCCGAAGGGACTTGTGATGACTAGATAACATTTCCTCTTAGATATAAGAGCAAAGACTTTGTGAATGTTGGCATATGACAACAGTTCCTTCGCAATATAATACCACAGACTTAGTGAAAAACGGGATATGATGACAGTTTCTTCGCGATGTAATAGCACAGACTTAGTGAAACAGGGCATGCGATAACAGCTTCTTCTGAGATGTAATAACACAGACCTAGTGAAACAGGGCATGCCATAACAGCTTCTTCTGAGATGTAATAACACAGACTTAGTCTAACACGGCATGCGAAAACAGCTTCTTCCGAGAGCTAATAACACAGACTTAGTGAAACTTGGCATGCAATGTCAGCTTCTTCTGAGATGTAATAACACAGACTTAGTGAAACAGGGCATGCAATAACAGCTTCCTCTGAGATGAAATAAAATAGACTTAGTGAAACACGGCATGCGAAAACAGCTTCTTCCGAGAGCTAATAACACAGACTTAGTGAAACTTGGCATGCAATGACAGCTTCTTCTGAGATGTAATAACACAGACTTAGTGAAACAGGGCATGCGATAACAGCTTCCTCTGAGATGAAATAAAACAGACTTAGTGAAACACGGCATGTAATAACAGCTTCTTCTGAGATGTAATAACACAAAGTTAGTAAAACATGGCATGCCATAACAGCTTCTTCTGAGATGTAATAACACAGACTTAGTGAAACAGGGCATGCCATAACAGCTTCTTCTGAGATGTAATAACACAGACTTAGGGGGTCATTACAACATTGGTGGTAAAAGGCGCTTACCGCCATGCAGAAGACCGCCAACACACCGCCGCGGAATTCCGCCACAGCTATTATGACCCACATCTCGAAATCCGACAAAATTCAGACACCCACACAAGTCCGCCACACCAAAGGTCAGTGATAAACTGGTGAAAACAAAACCTCCACCGTCACGCCAACAGAAATACGCCCACACTATCACGACCCACGAATCCACGCGGCTGTCTTTCAACCGCGGTATTCCATTGGCGGTACACACCGCCGCGCTCAAAATACACACACACATACAAAACACTGCCACATTGGACAATACGAAATACACACACCTGATACACATACACACACCACTCCCACACACCCATTACAATATAAAACACACACCCACATCACCCACAAACCCCCACGACAAAAAATTACGAAAGAAGGCCAGAGAGAGACACCACCATCCACAAACTAGCATCCACAGGCACTCAACACCATCACCCACACAACTTCCACACACAAAACACCACACAACACTACATATCACCACACTTATCACCACACACACCACCCCACACATCACCTACACCACCCCATGGCACGGCAAAGACACCCCAGGTTTTCGGAGGAGGAGCTCAGGGTCATGGTGGAGGAAATCGTCCGGGTAGAGCCACAGTTATTTGGAGCACAGATGCAGCAAACCTCAATTACAAGGAAGATGGAGCTATGGCGAAGAATAGTCGACAGGGTCAACGCAGTGGGACAACACCCAAGAAATCAGGACGACATCAGGAAGAGGTGGAACGACCTACGGGAGAAGGTGAGTTACGTGGTCTCAAGACACCACCAGCAACACACCAGTTCAGCGGACTGGCAGCGGACCCCCACCTCCTCACCCACAACTAACAACATGGGAGGAGCAGGTCTTGGCGATTCTGCATCCTGAGGGCCTCGCAGGAGTTGGTGGAGGAATGGACTCCGGTAAGTCAAACCTTTAACTACCATATCCCCCACCCTACCTGCATGCTATCACATACCCCCACTCTCGCCCCCTCCCCTATCACTCCAACTCCTCAAAAATGTACCAATATCACAAACCACACATCCCAACACCAAGCCCTGCATGCAACACCAACGCATGGACACCCATCACTAATGCATGCCCACTGCACATACCCATACACACCCCTAAACCATCATCACACAAGCCCCCACACAGGAATGCAAGCACTGGGGTACAAGCTCACCCACCCATTGTACACCATGACACACACAGATGCAATAATCATGCTTTTCCACCCCTGCAGGACCATTACCCAACGTCACCAGACAGGAGGGTCCAGACATCTCCACCCCACCCACAGAAGAGGCCCACAGTGATGACAGCAGCTCTGTCCAACTGGATCCAGATGACCAGCCCGGACCATCGTGGGCCTCGGGACAGTCGGTTCCCCTCTCACAGGCACAGCCCACCACAGACCTTCCACCCTCTGGTAACACCAGCACAGCACCCACCCAGCGGGCCCATACCTCCGTGCCCAGGACACGTCAATCAGCTGTGTGTCCACCACTACAGGGAACCCAGGATAACCCACCACCATAACAACAACAGGGACCTGGGGGCAGTGGCCGTGGGCACACGGTCCAGGGGACGGAGGCACAGGAACACAGGGGAACTGGGAGGGCTGCCGTGCGACAGGGGGCGGACAGGCCAAGGGAACCCACTCTCCACGAGGCCCTCTCCTTCATCATGGGAGCATACCACCACTCCCAGGAGACGATGGCAACGGTCCTGGCCAAGTTTCAGGAGACCCAGCGCATGCAGGAGGAACAGTATTTGGGGTTCAGGGAGGAACTCAGAACCATCAGCTCCTCCCTGGGCACCATCGTAGGGGTGCTGAAGGAAATACTCAACACCAGGAGGGACACTGTGGCACTCCAAGGGTCCCCTGACACTAACATGGACGATGAACTGCCCACCACCTCCGCCGGGGCTAGTGGACAGGAGGCACCGCCACAGGACCACCACACCAGCACCCCACCCCCTGCAGACGGAGAACCACCCCGCAAACATTCCCTGAGATCCAGGAACAAGACAGAGCACAATGCCAAGACCCCGCCAAGAAATGAGACCACCCTGATTGTCAACCCAATGTCCCGCTTTATCACCCTTTGTCACCCTGTCCATATTGAAACTGCCCCAGCTCCACTTCCTATGCCCATATGGGCAATGCACCTATGAGACAAATAGACTGGACTCTGCCATGGACACTCCTCCGCCATCATCCCTCACCATTTAACTTCCCCCTCCAATATTTTGTATGTAAATAAACACACCTAAAGCACCAAAAGATCTGGAGCCTGTCTGTGATTTTGAAATAGTGTATTTGCAATTACAGTGACAAAATTTCCAGGAAATAGGAATGTCAACATACCTATGTCACACAGCTCTACTCCATGAGGAATCTAAGCAGATGACACACGTTGGGACCCACACCTGTGAAACCGTAAGGGAAAGTGGCAACTCAGTGACCATACACTGGGTGAAATCGACAGACATGATAGAGGTAGAAGTGTAAAAGTGCTTGTAGTAGGCAGGAATGTATTCTCACCTGTGTTTCACTGGAAATATTGCTGGATGACGGAGTCCCTGTTGTCAATGTCTTCTTCCTCTGCTTCCTCCTCATCACTGTCCACAGGCTCCACAGCTGCCACAACACCGCCATCTGGACCATCCTCCTGCAGAAAATGCACCTGTCGTCGCAAAGCCAAGTTATGAAGCATACAGCTGGCCACGATGATCTGGCACACCTTCATTGGTGAGTAGAATAGGGATCCACCTGTCATATGGAGGCAGTGGAACCTGGCCTTCAGGAGGCCGAAGGTCCGCTCGATCACCCTCCTAGTACGCCCATGGGCCTCATTGTAGCGTTCCTCTGCCCTTGTCCTGGGATTCCTCACTGGGGTCAGTAGCCATGACAGGTTGGGGTAACCAGAGTCACCTAATAGCCACACACGGTGCTTCTGGAGTTGACCCATCACATAAGGGATGCTGCTATTCCGCATGATGTAGGCGTCATGCACTGAGCCAGGGAACATGGCATTCACATGGGAAATGTACTGGTCTGCCAAACATACCATCTGTACATTCATGGAATGATAACTCTTCTGGTTCCTGTACACCTGTTCACTCCTGTGGGAGGGGGGCCAAAGCCACATGGGTCCCATCAATGGCACCTATGATGTTGGGGATATGTCCAAGGGCATAGAAGTCACCTTTCACTGTAGGCAAGTCCTCCACCTGAGGGGAAACGATGTAGCTCCGCATGTGTTTCAGCAGGGCAGACAACACTCTGGACAATACGTTGGAAAACATAGGCTTCGACATCCCTGATGCCATGGCCACAGTTGTTTGAAAAGACCCACTTGCAAGGAAATGGAGCACTGATAGCACCTGCACTTGAGGGGGGATTCCTGTGGGATGGCGGATTGCTGACATCAGGTCAGGCTCCAACTGGGTACACAGTTCCTGGATTGTGGCACGGTCAAACCTGTAGGTGATTATCAGATTTCTTTCCTCCATTGTCGACAGGTCCACCAGCGGTCGGTACACCGGAGGATTCCGCCATTTCCTCACATGTCCCAGCGGACGATGCCTATGAAGGACAACAGCGACCAGACAGTCAAACAAGTCAGAGGTATGTACCCACAGTCTACACAGAACACGATTCATACACAAAATCTGGCCTGTATGTGTGTTGAGAGTAGGCCTAGGTATGTGTGATGCAGTGGGTAATTAGGCCATGTGGACCCCTGAAATGGCAGCTGCCTGACCTCTAAAGTGGGACAATGGGATGTGAGGTAACTGCGCAGGCGTTGTACACCGTCACGGTCGAAGACCGCGGCGCAATGCTGCATTGGTTAACATTGGACCCTATGGGTCCCAGGAGCCAATGACGATGTATGCCGGCAATGATGGTACGCACCACTGCGGCCGTAACCGCCGCGGACGTGACCGCCATTTTCTAGCTGTTGAATCACTCGATACCTGATCTTCGACAGGAGAGGACCTACACTGCAAGTGCTGCTGTGACTTCGGTCTGTAAGAGACAATGGCTCGTGCATCTGGGGAAAGGGCCCCTGCCTTCACATCGGAGGAGTTGGAGAAGCTCGAGGACGGGGTCCTCCCCCAGTACACGCTACTCTACGGTCCTCCAGACCAACAGGTAAGTACACAGGGGGCATGTTGTATGGGCTATGCCTGTGTGGAGAGGGCTGGTTGTAAGAAGGAAGGGGGCAGAGTTCTGAGTGCTTGAAAGACGGTGGGTGCATGTGCCACATGGCAAGGGTAGGGATGGGGGCCACTCACTTTGACGGCGCAGTTGGTAATGACTTCTCTTCTTCCCCTGTACATTTCATGTAGGTCAGCGCCCACCAGAAGAAGGATATTTGGTGTGCCATCGCCAAGGACGCCCGGACCCTGGGGGTCCACCACAGACGGAGCACCCACTGCCGGAAGAGATGGGAGGACATTCGCCGCTGGAGCAAGAAGACGGCGGAGGCTCAGCTGGGGATGGCCTCCCAACGTGGGAGGGGTGCCCGTCGAACCATGACCCCCCTGATGTTCCGGATCCTGGCGGTGGCCTACCCGGAGTTGGATGGGCGCTTGAGGGCATCACAGCAGACACAAGGGGGTGAGTACACTCTCATTCAGCTGACTTTGCACGCAGTGGAGGGGTCTGGGTGGGGGAGGAGGGCTGTGGGTTTCCCTAGGCCATGGCAAGTTCCGTAGGCTAGGCCCCTTCGTAAGGCATGGCCCTGCGGCCCCCCACCCCACCTCTGTAGAGTGCCAAGTACAGCTATTCATGCACCTGTGTCATCTATGTGTGCAGATGTCGTCCATAGCCTTGTAGGCCATTTCCCAGGAATTGCACTGTAGAGCCCAACAGTGAAACGTAGTGCAGGGGGCTGCTGTGTCTGTCTTGTCCGCCAACGGTAGCGGTAAGCCACGCACTCAACCTGTCTTTCTTCTGTTTTCCCACCCCCTTTTTTGCGGTCTCCCTGTTCTTGTGTGCATTAGCATCATCAGGTGGAGGAGCAGTGGCACCGGAGCACGAGGGAGCTGCGTCCCACATGGCCATGGAGGGCCACGCTACGGACTCTGATTTCACCAGTGGGACGGAGGGTGAGGGTAGCTCCACAGCGGGGACAGGAGCTGAAACCAGCAACATGGACTCGTCCTCCGATGGGAGCTCCCTTGTGGTGGCGGCAACATCTGTGCCCCCCACTACTACAGGTACAGCCGCCACCCCCCCCCTACCAGCACCGCCCTCCCAGCAGCCCCTCAGCGTGTTCCCTGTGCCCGCTCACCCAGGAGGGTGGGCATCACCTTCGCCCCAGGCACCTCAGCCCCTGCCCCTGTCACCTCTGCTGCCCTCAGTGAGGAGGCCATTGACCTCCTCAGGTCACTCACTGTTAGGCAGTCTACCATTTTGAATGCCATCCAGGGTGTAGAAAGGGAGTTGCAACAAACAAATGCATTCCTGGAGGGCATTCATTCTGGTCAGGCTGCCCTTCATCGAACCGTTCAAACTCTGGCCTCGGCACTGATGGCAGCCATTGTCCCTGTGTCTAGCCTCCCCCCTCCAACGTCCTCCACCCAGACCCAATTCCCTGTACCTCTGCCTATCCCAAGCACACCATCAGACCAGCCTGAACACACCTCACCACACAAGGGAAGCTCAGGCAAACATAAGCACCACACATCCCACAGGCACTCACGCAAGCATCACACACATACAGGCACACCAACATCTACTGCCTCCACTGTGTCCCCCTCCTCCTCGTCTCCCTCCTCCCTCACAGTCTCGTCTACACTCACACCTGCATGCACTACCACTACAGCCACTATGTCCCGCACCAGCACACCCACCACCACACCCCGCTCACGTGCAGTCACCACCCCCACTACCATTCACACGTCCCCTGTGTACTCTCCCAGTGTGTCTGTGACGCCCCCTCCCAAGATACACAAACGCAGGCACACACCCACCCAACATACATCCACCTCACGACAGCCTCCAGCGCATGCACCTGCACCCAAAGCCACAAAAGTTACACCTCCTACAACCACCACCTCTTCCTCCACTCCCAAACCCCCTCCAGCTACCCGTCCCAGTGTCTCTAAACAACTTTTCCTGTCCATCCTTAACCTATTTCCCACCACCCCCCCCCCCGTCCAACTCATAGGTCCCGTACTAGCACCTCAGCCACAAAATCACCGGGACCAATGGTGCCTGTTGTCACAGGTATGTGGAGTGCACCGGCCACCAGGCCGGCCAGTGTATCACGGAGCCAGAGCACAGCCAGTACCCCCCTGTGAAGCACCAGAAGTTGGCCAGTGCCCGGCGGGAGAGGGGGAAGACTCCAGCCACCCAAGCCGCTCACAGGGGTCCCCGGGGGAGTGTGGACTCAGCTGTGACTCCTCCCAAGGTGGGGAAGGGGCAGAAGAAACCCGCAAAGTCTGGGAGGAGCAGCACTGCGGAGAAGACCGCCATCATCCCCGCTGGCCAGGATGCCAGCGCCAGCCCCATCATCGCTGCCCAGTACGCCACCGCCAGCCCCATCTTCGCTGTCCAGGAGGACCCCACCAGCCACAGCCCAGCTGCCCAGGAGGGCCCCACCAGCTGCCCAGGAGGGCCCCGCCAACCACAGCCCAGCTGACCAGGAGGACCCCGCCAGCCGCAGCCCAGCTGACCAGGAGGACCCCGCCAGCCACAGCCCAGCTGACCAGGAGGACCCCACCAGCCACAGCCCAGCTGACCAATGAAGGACCGCCAAGTCAAGCACAGCTGAACAGGGCAAGCACTGCTGAACAGGGCAAGGACCGCCAACTCAAGCACCACTGAACAGGGCAAGCACCGCTGAACAGGGCAAGCACCGCTGAACAGGGCAAGGACCGCCAAGTCAAGCACCGCTGAACAGGGCAAGCACCGCTGAACAGGGCAAGCACCGCCAACTCAAGCACCGCTGAACAGGGCAAGCACCGCCAACTCAAGCACCGCTAGCCCATGAGCGGCAGGGGCAGTGACGCAACAGGGACCTTCACGGGGTGAGTGATGCACTCTGGGCACCAGTCCCCCTCCAGAACCAGTGGAGACATGCATCTACTCCGTCTGTCCTGCACAGGATGAAGCACTCTGGGCACCAGAACCAGTGGAGACATGCATCCACTCCGTCTGTCCTGCAAAGGATGAAGCACTCTGGGCACCAGTCCCCCTCCAGAACCAGTGGAGACATGCATCCAGTCCGTCTGTCCTGCACAGGATGAAGCACTCTGGGCACCAGTCCCCCTCCAGAACCAGTGGAGACTGTTTTCCACTTGAGACACTGTGGCTTTGCACTCCCCAGGATGTAACAGTGGGCAACCCACCCACTGGAGAGACTTGTGAGACTGTGGCTTTGCACTCCCCAGGATACAGCAGTGGGCAAACCACCCACTGGAGAGACTTGAGAGACTGTGGCTTTGCACTCCCCAGGATGGTACAGTGGGCAAACCACCCACTGGAGAGACTTGTGAGACTGTGGCTTTGCACTCCCCAGGATACAGCAGTGGGCAAACCACCCACTGGAGAGACTTGAGAGACTGTGGCTTTGCACTTCCCAGGATACAGCAGTGGGCAACCCACCCACTGGAGAGACTTGAGAGACTGTGGCTTTGCACTCCCCAGGATGGTACAGTGGGCAAACCACCCACTGGAGAGACTTGTGAGACTGTGGCTTTGCACGCCCCAGGATACAGCAGTGGGCAAACCACCCACTGGAGAGACTTGAGAGACTGTGGCTTTGCACTCCCCAGGATACAGCAGTGGGCAACCCACCCACTGGAGAGACTTGAGAGACTGTGGCTTTGCACTCCCCAGGATGGTATAGTGGGCAAACCACCCACTGTAGAGACTTGAGAGACTGTGGCTTTGCACTCCCCAGGATACATCAATGGGCATGGAGCCCCCTCGTGGATCTGGTGTCGTGCACTCATCCGGCTGAGGTGCCCCCCCTTCCCTTCCCCCTGAGGTGCCTGTTGTATTTCTATCTGATGCCCCTGCAGTGTTCTCTCCGTCATGTTCGGGTATCTTGTGTGGGCCTCGCCCATGCATTTTGGGCCCAGTGGTCCACGGACTATGAATGGTGCATTACCTGGACTACTATTCGTGGTGTATATTTTGTTAATAGTGTATATATGTATATTTTTGCTTACTGAATTTTGATATATTACAATGGTTACACTCATTTCCTTTTGTCTTTGCATTCTTCCGGGGGGCTTGGGGGGTGTTACTGTAATGTTTGGATATGCATTGGTGTGTGTGTTGTAGTGGGTGAGGGTGGGGGTGGTGGTGGGTGTGGGGGTTTTGCGTGTGTGTGTCCCTGTTTTTTGCCTCCCCCTTCCCCTATGTCGTAGGTGCAGTACTCACGGTGGTCTTCGCTGCCGGCATTGGTGCTCCTGGTACAGGAGCAGGAAGACTAGCGCAGGAAGAATGTGGAGTTCCGGCTCCATGGTGTCGTCGTTCCTCGTGGAGTGTGTAGAGGTGAGCGTTTTCCCTTCTAAATGCCTGTTTCCGCCGTGTTTTTATCCGCGGTGAATCCGCCCTGGAAAAGGCGGCGGATTGGCCTGTCATAATAATGTGGGCGGTACATTGTCTCCCGCCTGTCTGTTGGCGGTGACCGCCGCGCTGTTTGTTTGTACCGCCATGGCGGTCGGAGTGTTAAAGTGGCTGTCTTTGTTGGCGGTTTCCGCTGCGTCGTAATTCCAAAATTTTTACCGCCGGCCTGTTCTCGGTCTTACCGCCACTTTAACACCGTCCGCCAGGGTTGTAATGACCACCTTAGT
The DNA here is from genome assembly GCF_031143425.1 of Pleurodeles waltl. Taxonomy (NCBI): domain Eukaryota; kingdom Metazoa; phylum Chordata; class Amphibia; order Caudata; family Salamandridae; genus Pleurodeles; species Pleurodeles waltl. The sequence continues at coordinate 1,007,322,144 of NC_090450.1, read as the reverse complement.
CTAACACGGCATGCAATACCAGCTTCTTCCGAGATCTAATAACACAGACTTAGTGAAACTTGGCATGCGATAACAGCTTCTTCTGATATGTAATAACACAGACTTAGTGAAACAGGGCATGCGATAACAGCTTCCTCTGAGATAAAATAAAACCGACTTAGTGAAGCACGGCATGCGATAACAGCTTCTTCTGAGATGTAATAACACAAAGTTAGTAAAACACTGCATGTCATAACAGCTTCTGATGAGATGTATTAACACATACTAAGTGAAAAACGGCATGAAATAACAGCTTCTTCTGAGATGTAATATCGCAGACTTAGTGAAACATGGCATGAGATAACAGCTTCTTCTGAGATGTAATAGCACAGACTTAGTGAAACAGGGCATGCGATAACAGCTTCTTCTGATATGTAATAACACAGACTTAGTGAAACAGGGCATGCGATAACAGCTTCCTCTGAGATTAAATAAAACAGACTTAGTGAAGCATGGCATGCGATAACAGGTTCTTCTGAGATGTAATAACACAAAGTTAGTAAAACACTGCATGTCATAACAGCTTCTGATGAGATGTATTAACACATACTAAGTGAAAAATGGCATGAAATAACAGCTTCTTCTGAGATGTAATATCGCAGACTTAGTGAAACATGGCATGAGATAACAGCTTCTTCTGAGATGTAATAGCACAGACTTAGTGAAACATGGCAAGCGATGACAGCTTCTTCCCGGAAGTAATAAAACATACTTAGTGAAACACGGCATGTGATAACAGCTTCTTCTGAAATCTAATAACACGGACTTAGTGAAACACGGCATACCATAACAACTTCTTCTGAGATGTAATAATACAGACTTAGTGAAACACGGCATACCATAACAGCTTCTTCTGAGATGTAATAACACAGACTTAGTGAAACATGGCATACCATAACAGCTTCTTCTGAGATGTAAAAACACAGACTTAGTGAAACACGGCATACCATAACAGCTTCTTCTGAGATGTAAAAACACAGACTTAGTGAAACAGGGCATGCAATAACAGCTTCTTCTGAGATGTAATAAAACATACTTAGTGAAACACAGCATGTGATATCAGCTTCTTCTGAGATCTAATAACACAGACTTAGTGAAACATGGCATGCGATAACAGCTTCTTCTGAGATGTAAAAACACAGACTTAGTGAAACACGGCATGCGATAACAGCTTCCTCTGAGAAGTAACAACACAGACTTAGTCAAACAAGGCATGCGATAACAGCTTCTTCTGAGATCTAATAACACAGACTTAGTCAAACACAGCATGCGATAACAGCTTCTTCTGAGATGTAATAAACATACTTAGTGAAACACAGCATGCGATAACAGCTTCTTCTGAGATGTAATAACGCAGACTTAGTGAAACACAGCATGCGATAACAGCTTCTTCTGAGATCTAATAACACAGACTTAGTGAAACATGGCATGCGATAGCAGCTTCCTCAAAGATGTAATAACACAGACTTAGTGAAACAGGGCATGCGATAGCAGCTTCTTCTGAGATGTAATAATACAGACTTAGTGAAACACGGCATGCGATAACAGCTTCCTCTGAGAAGTAATAAAACAGACTTAGTGAAACGCGGCATGGGATAAGAGCTTCTTCTGAGATGTAATAACACAGACTTAGTGAAACACGGCATGCAATACCAGCTTCTTCCGAGATCTAATATCACAGACTTAGTGAAACACGGCATGTGATAGCAGCTTCTTCTGAGATGTAATAACACAGACTTAGTGAAACATGGCATGCGATAACAGCTTCTTCTGAGATGTAATAGCACAGATGTATTGATATATGGCATGCGATAACAGCTTCTTCTGAGATGCAAGAAGACAGACTTAGTGAAACACGGCATACCATAACAGCTTCTTCTGAGATGTAATAACACAGACTTAGTGAAACACAGCATGCGATAACAGCTTCCTCTGAGATTAAATAAAACAGACTTAGTGAAACGCGGCATGCCATAACAGCTTCTTCTGAGATGTAATAGCACAGACTTGGTGAAACACGGCATGTGATAACAGCTTCTTCTGAGATGTAATAGCACAGACTTAGTGAAACATGGCATGCGATAACAGCTACTTCTGAGATATAATAAAACATACTTAGTGAAACACAGCATGTGATACCAGCTTCTTCTGAGATCTAATAACACAGACTTAGAGAAACATGGCATGCGATAACAGCTTCTTCTGAGATGTAATAATACAGACTTAGTGAAACACGGCATGCGATAGCAGCTTCCTCTGAGAAGTAATAACACAGACTTAGTGAAACATGGCATGCGATAACAGCTTCTTCCGAGATCTGATAACACAGACTTAGTGAAACACAGCATGCGATAGCAGCTTCTTCTGAGATGTAATAACACAGACTTAGTGAAACATGGCAAGCGATAACAGCTTCTTCTAGATGCAATAGCACAGACATAGTGAAACATGGCAAGCGATAACAGCTTATTCTGAGATCTAATAACACAGATTTAGTGAAACAGGGCATGCAATAACAGCTCCTTCTGAGATGTTATAACACAGGCATAGTGAAACAGGGCATGCGATAGCTCCTTGGAGATGTAACACTGCAGACTTAGAGGCATATTTACAAGCCCCACGTGCCACCAGATCGTCACTTTTTGTGATGCTCGTGGAGCCGCAGAGTACAGGCCCATGTCTACAAGGCCACACAAGGCCACTTTGTGTGGCTTTTCCTGGCCTCGTAGATATGGAGTGAGGCAAGGCAGCGCAAGTTGGTGCGTTGTCTTACTCTGCGTCAGCGGGGCTTCCGTGGGCGTTGCGGTGGGTGTTCCCACGCAACACCCACGAGTTTCATCGCATTTTCAGATTTACAAGAATCTGTAAGCCAATGCATCAAAACTTTACACCTCCCCAGGCCAGGCACAAGGAGGAAAAATATGTTTATTTCTCCATTTTTCCCCTCTTTCTGTGTGTTCTGCGTGTGAATTTTTGGTCAGTATATTCACAACATATCATGTCAAATTTAAAGTTTGACTCAATTTTCTTGAAGGCACCTCTTTTATCGAAATATTCAGATGTACACCTGTTGTGAAGAGGGCGTGGCCTTCTGTGAGCGCTATAGGAGGTCAGTGTACTGCGTTTTGTCTGCTTCAATGATCCTGATCTGTAAGGGTTTTACTTAACCAAGAATTAACAAGTATTCGATCCTTCTCTGTACCCCAGGAGGGGGCCAGCCTCGCTGCGCTGGTTTCAGTTCTCCCCAGGGCTGCCTTCAGGAGCCCGCCCTGCCCCGCTCCGCCAGCAGGTATGGGGCAGAGTCAGTCACCCGTCAGCCTCGCCTCCGAAAGGCCTCCGGGACCCTCCTACCCGCAGGGACCCCGGGGAAGGCCCGAGGGCTGTGAAAAGGGCAGCCCAGAATGCCTTTAATCTCATTTCCCTGGCGGGCCGGGGCCCTCTCTGTCTGTGGAGTGTGGGAAGAGGGCAGCGAGGCGCAGAGAATGGGGCCCCCTGAGTGGGGAGCAGTGGGGCGCCCCTGATCCTGCGCCAGGCCCTGAAAGGGGGATTAAAGGCCGCCTCTGATGTCAGATTCACACCGAGGCACCCCGCGGACCCGCACAATATTGGAAGCCACGTTTGTGAGGCCGAGCCCTGGAGATGGAGAGATGCGGCCTTGCAGCCTCCGGCCCCCCGCGGGAAGCCCCTCTCAACCCCCGGACCAGGAGTGGGGGTTGTTTTAACCCTCTAAGCACATTTGTCTCCGGTTGAATGGAGCCCCGTCCGCCAGGAGACCCCCGCCAAGCGCCCAGATTAGCGCCACTCGGCTTTACCGCATGGACGGAGCTGTGTGCTTAGAGGCGACCGGGCTGTGGTCAATGCGCATCTCTGTGGTGATGTTGTTTATAGTTTAGAGCACCCCCGTAGAGCCATATATTGTCTTAAAACGCGAAATACTGACTGTTCCCAGTTCCCGAGCTCCCAGAAGCCCCCAACTCACAACTACATGACCCAAGAGATAAACCGTGGTGAAAGTGAAACATTACCTGCTCGCCAGAAGGAGGCAAGTCTCTGCCAGCATCTACCGAGTCATCCACACCGTGTTTTCATCATTTACTCATTCACCCATGCATTCATTCACTCATCAACGGATTCATTGATGTGTGCGACCGCTGGAACATCCCTTCATGTTCTCATACCCCTGTTCTTTCATGCTTCACTTCACTCACCCATATATATATATATTTTTTTTGCGGTTTTATATAGCGCGAACTGGAACCGAAGGTGTTGGAGCGCTTTACATGAGCACCAGTTGTATTACACAAGGCAGGGGGAGATTAAGTGATTTGCCCAGGATCAAAGGATGTTGAGTGACGCTGCGATCGAACCTGTCAGCAGCTCCAAAGTCCAGCAGCTTTGGCCCTTACATAATCCTCTCCACATTTATTCACACATTCAGCCATCAGCAGGTTCCCAGTCAGCGCGGGTGAATCCCATGCCTTGGTCTCCTGGTCTCCCTGAGAAATGTACATGCCCAGGACCTACACAACGACTCCAGTGGTGTAGTGCAAAATGATGTCCCCACTTGCAGAATGTGATGTGGGAGACCCATGTCTTCTAACTCTCACGGATATCCATTGGACTTGGGCTAAATGAGGCACCCCTTGAAGGGATGGGGGGGTCTGGAGTGCTGGAAGGGCTGCAGTGGCCTGAGTTACACCCCTGCTGCTCGACCACTGCTGGTGAGCACTAGGGTCACCACCCCCTCTTCCCGGCGGCTGATCTCCCTGACGCACTTGGCTCTCGCCCTGCCTCCATCCACTTGGGAAGATGAACTTTCCCACAACCTGCCTGTGTTTCCGGCTGCACCTGAGAAACTGAAAAAGTTGTGTCTTCCTGAAAGATTTGCCGACTTCACAGAGCAGCTGAAACTTACAGATACCACAGACCGGGCCTGGTTTAGATATCCTGTCCGCCGAAATATAAATCCCATTGGATATATTGGGATTTATATCTCAGTAGACGAGCGATTCGTCGCCTTTGTGACAGAGTAACTCATTCACTGAAATCTAAATCAGGCCCCTTCTCTATAATCACCCTTCAACGGAAATTTCCATGTTTTAACTCACACGATATCACAGGTGTAAGAAACATTTCAGATGTTATAAAAGTGGCCATACAATCCTCTCCTTTGATTGAGGAGATGCGTCTATCTCCTTATTTAATAATGGAAAGCTCATGAAGGAACCACTGAACGACACTTCTGCACAATTTGAATTTAAATTTCACATCGTCTTACACAAAAAAATGAGTCCCTCTTTGACTCTGGTCCTTACTTTTCTCTGTCACAAGCTCTCATTCCTCTCCTCAATAACTCCCTACGTAGTTTCACCCCCATGTCCCCCATGTCACCTCCGGACATATTTGTAACATTGTTCTAGGGCAGTGGATGTTGTTTGACTCCGGATAGAGCCTCCCTCTCTCCTTACAACAACTCCAACACAACAACACTCCTCAACTTTCTCGGCCCGAGACATCTATTCCCTCTCAAATAAAACCTGATTCCAAAAGTCTCCCTTCCCTATTTCACTTATTGACGCACCTCAGCTTATCTATGAAGGACTTTGAAGAAACCCCTAAACCCACCTTCTCTCTTGCTCCCACAATCTCCTCAAAATCTCATCCTAAGTCAACTTAATAAAACAATAGTACCACGGTTCTAGATCCTACCACTCATTTTCCAAAAATGTCAGTTCAGATCTCATTAGCTCCTCTATTTCTCATCACTCCAGCCCTCCGTCTCAAGAGATCAAAGTCATTGCAAACAACAAAACTCACCCCCAACATAACACCAAATCAAGATTTATCTCTTGCACCTTTTTTCACATTCCCATTGCCAAAAGAGAACAGCCACTTCTAAAAGATCACTTTGCACATCTTTCAACAGCTGCCAAGGGTCGTCTAGAATTGTGGACCAAATCACCTCATCCACCCTCCACCTGCTCTTCCTGGTCCTTAATGAACCCCCCCCCCCTCAGACAGTCTTGGACCTCCTACTGCCGACATGGTAAATGCTGACTTTTTAGTCCGGGCCATCAGAGGAAACAGAGTGAAGGTGTGTCTCTGATTTATGGTGTGGGATCCCAATTTTACGTGGTAAGGAATCCATCTTGTTTTCTGAACAGTCCAGTGATGCTCAATGATGAGACACTCCCTGTTGTTGAAGCACATGAACTGTATGAACCAATGTTTTCCTGATGTTATGCTTGGAACGCAACTTGATGGAAGGCTTGCTCAAGAGACAGCACTCGTGATGTACTGCACCATGCTAGCGCAGCACTAATGCGTTATTATCGTATCAAGACACCTGCCATTGCCTAACATGTTTCTCAATCTTTAAAAGTCCCCAACTGGTATTATAAGGAACACATGATTACTATAACACAATAATATTCTAATTTGATTGTATATTATATATAAATGTTATGAAATCTTGCCTGGAGATAGCTGGACACATGATTGGTACATGTGTAATTGCCGAGAAATGGCTATGTGCTAAATTCTCATTGGACAATTAATGAGACCACCCATTGTGATTTGCAGGAATAAAAGATCATGATATACTTCTGTTATATGAACAGTTGTATTTAGGGGACAATTGTTCCAGTGTCACGTTATTAAATTATCTTTCTCACTGCAGCTGTGTGCTTTCTGTTTCTGGCAAAAAAACGGCTCCCCAATAAATAATGCCACCTGTCAAGAAATCTAAGATGCTGTATTAGCCCTTCTCCGGAAGTGGACCTGGAATCTGAGAGTCCACATCTTAGGAGGACAGCTCCTTCACAGCCTTCTCAAAAGGAACTCAAAATCCTCCTCTGCCAGCCAGTGTCACCTTGAAGATTTATGGGGCCCTCGGCCTCATGTTTGGGGCTCAAGTTCAGAACTACTTCAAGTTTTATTATTCATTCTCTGCTAATTCAAGCCTGCATGGTGCCATGCTATACTGAATCATATACTAAACTTTCAAAAAAAGCTTCCCACACGTCACATAGCTACTGTGGGGATATTTACAAGACATTGGCGTAGAGCAGCACCGCAAGCATTTCGGCTGCGCTGCCCTACACCAATTTGAAAGGGCAGAAATGCACCGTATTTACAAGATACAACGCATTTCTGTCCGTTCTCCCTGCACTGCACACATTTTGCAGCCTAGCGTAAATGCAGGTGTCTGGATTGTATGCAAGATTGTTTTTGTGCAGGAAGTGATACCTTTGTGCACAAAAACAATCGACGCACACATAGAAAGAGGGAAAAAAACGAGGAGAACTAACGAATTTCTCCTTGTTGCACCTGCCCTGGGGGTGTACAGTTTGGACGCGTTCCCAGGTTTACAGATCCTTGTAAATCTGAAAACCCACCGCAACGACCACGGAACGCCTCCCTGACGCAGTGGAAGGCAACGCTACGACTTGCGCTGCCTTGCCTCACATCATATATACAAGGCCCTGAGAAGCCACGCAAAGTGGCACTGCGTGGCCTCTTAGATATGGGTCTGCTCTATGCGTCGTCGGTGCGTCACGAAACATGACGCATCAGTGGCACACAGGGCTTGAAAACATGCCCCTATATGTATTGATCTGTACAATACACATCCTTAAGATGGCACTGGGTAGAGAGAAACATCCTCAGAGGTGGAGGCAGAAAAAGAGGGGGAGGCAAGAGGTTATAGTTAAAAGGACAGAGGTTGAACAGAGAGATTGTGGATTACCCAGGGGGCCCTTTGGGAGAGAATGGCCCTGCGCAAGGCCCAATTACTTCCTGCCTTCAAGAATGCACGGAAACTCTGCTCTGTGTCTACTACAATAACTGTAAAGCGCTCTGTTACCCAGATGGGACTGGTTGGCGCTATACAAACCTGTAAACAAGTAAACCAAAGTCTGGAACAGTTCAAATCGCAGCCATGATCCGCACAAGGGGCCTCGATGCATCGGTAGTAAGCGCTATATAAATGCAATTTAAATTCAATTCGTGTGCATCAATGCTTCCAGAAGCCTCTTGGATGGACTGGTTCTGACTTCAAGGGTTCGAGGCACCCCTGCAACGCAAGGCATCTGCTCCCAACTCTACACCAAGAGGTGTTAGACTTCACCTGCAGGGCTTTAAGATATTAAACGCACTCTGACGGCCCCCCAAATGTTTGTCAGGAGTGGGGGAGGGCGTCCAGCATCCTTTCTCCGAGTTGCTGCTCTTTTCGTCGAGCCCTCTAATTGCAAAGTTTGCCTACAAAAGCCGCCCCGGCTTGGAGAGCCCCTAATGAGATTTCCTCTAATTTAAACATATCCCTCTCCCCCAGCAGCCCGCGCGCTGCCTCTGCGCCTTTCATGCGTGGGTACATACATTAAACAGCTCGTAAAGTCACCCTTCAAAGGCCACAAAGGGGACAAAAGGGGCCGGGCCGAGAGACGGCCATAAACCCCCCCGCGCCCCCATCGCATGTGCCGAGGGGGCGGGGCGCACAGCAGGGGGCGCCCCATAGATCTCACACACAAGGGCCGCCAGCAACCTCCAGGCCTTTCAAGCCCCATCAAAGGCCCTTTCATTCATTACCGACCAGTTATCTCCAGTTGTTCATTTCTCAGACTCCATTTTTATGACTTTCTGTTTTTTTAAGAAAATAAAAAAGATAATGCAGAAGCCGAAGGGAGGAGTTTGAAAGAGTTGATGACCTGCATATGCAGACGAAATTGAAAAGGGGATTTAAAAATATTTTTCAAACTACTCCACATCGTCACTGGGATGTAAAACTTTTGTTTATATTTGCATTTCATTCTTTTGCCTTCTTTTCCTATAATTTGCCTCTAATCTCCGAAAAAGCAACGTTACGAAGGGTGATTTACCTAACTACAGACCTGGAATAAACGTGTAAAAAGCCTTTGTGATTCGTGCTCGCTTTGGCTCTTTGAGTTTTTTCCTTCTGCTTTGTAGCAGGGTAGGACAGGCGTGATTTTCCTTTAAAGTAACCACAGAAAAAGATTTCCAAATATAGAACGATTTTTGCGTGTTGGCTAAGTTACTGTGTAATTGAATATTTACTGAAATATATCTTAAATATTCAGACATATATGTTAAAAGGCAGATGATGTACTTGCGTTTAAATGGTTCCAAAAAATGAAAATCAGCCATAACTTGAATTCGAATCAACTTGTGTTACAGAATATAAAACGTGCTGTAAAAACCAGAGCCACTTTCATACATGTGTTTTTTGCAGCTGTAAATAGGGCGAACTTGGCCCAAGCGTTTTTACGTTCACCAGATTACATTACAAAAGATCAGAGTCATTAAAAAAAAAAAAACACAAGGAGATTTGCCTAGAATCACAGGTTGTTGAGTGGAAGCCGGGACTGTTTTTTCACACCTCTCCCTCCATAAACGCAGATATAAGGATTCACATTTAGTTCTGAATAAGTTATTATGCATTACAGGGAGCCATACATTTAACACAATGCTAAATTCGCTTTAAGAGTCTATTGCGAATCTCACTACATTAATCTGAGTCGAGGCTCCCATCTTTGTGTGAATCCTCGTCCTGTTGACACAGTGAAATGGGTGTTGTTCACTAAATATGATGTTTGAGACTTTACATAAGAGTGACGCACAGCTGGTCGGAGTCAGTGCTTTGTAAACTTGTCATGAATCAGAGACTTCTGTGAACTCGGCGAGTTTTTATTGGATTAGTGGGAGTTTGAGATTCAAACATTCTGCGAAATGCGAAAAAAGAAACATGTCAATTATGTTCCAATTTGTGGCCGGTTTTACCAAAACCTGCTGTTGTTTCACCTGCATTTGCTGACATCCATAAATAAATATAAAGTCAGCTGCCAGTGCTCAACAATGACACGTTGTAAAGATGGAGTCCATATATTTTAGTATATGATAAATTTATTGAGTATTAATTATAATAAGGCTTGCCGAGTAATCTGTGCTGCGTGTCTCCGTGTCTCTCCTCCGAGTCTCCTCATCGATCTCCACCTCCACCTCCTGAATCTCCCACTCTAGAATCCGAACGGAGACACGCGACAGCCTCGCACAAATACATTTTAATAATAACATACATACAATTCATAACAAACACAACACATCTTCCCCCTTAAATAATAATACAAAAAAAACAATACATACATATTATGAATAAATCACACAATATAATCATCTAACCATTTGGGTTTACAAGAAATTCTTTTTTAAACTTGTACCTTCTTTGTTATCACATCCTTTAGGAGCACTATCAGCATTTCCAAAGGCTAAATGCTTTTCCATAGACCTAACATTTTCCCCAATAACACTTTCTCCAACATCACTAGTAACACAAGCCGGAACCTCCTCATTTTCCAAATTTTCATCAATACACTCGGAATTCCTTTCAGACACAACGACGTCCTCAATCCTGTCACTCATGGAATTGTCACTCACCTTATTCTCTTCCATTCTAATATCTTCTAAAAAATCATCTACATTCCGCTTCTTAATAGGCTGTCCTTTAAATACCGCAATCCTTTTAAGGTTCCATACCTTTCCATCACTTAAAAGAACCGCATTGCGCAGAACTTTACTTACTTGAAAAGGTTCCGAAAATTGACTCTCACCCTTCTTTACTTTCCATGGTTTCTTCACCTTAACCCAACTACCTACACGAACTTCCACATCTTTTTTTGAACCCCTACTCCTGTCAAAAGTTTGCTTATATTCCTTGTGTTTTTTCACAATTTTATCCCTAACTTCTTCAAATGGCACTTTGCATTCAGAAGCCTCCAATAACCATTCCGGATTGCATTTTGTCCTTGGAACCCTACCCCTCATTAGCTCAAAAGGGGATAAACCAAGTGCTTCATGATAACAAGTTCTATAAGACCACAAAGTTTTATTAACTTGAACCATCCAATCACTCCCATTCTTACATGCAATCTGAATCGCACTCTTGATAACTCTATTAAATCTCTCAATCATACCATTCCCACTAGGATTATATAAAGATGTGGTTCTTTGTTTAATACCCACTCTTTCAAAATACTTCTTCGTCAAAGCAGACGTAAACTGCACCCCATTATCACTAATGATTTGTACTGGTAAACCTTCCTCAACAAAAGTACTATCCATAAATGTTAGAACCTCCCATGAATCCACTTTATCCACAACTTTCACCACTGGCCACCTGGAGAAAATATCAATCATGGCAATAATATATTTCCCAGGATTACCAATAGGACCCATGATGTCGATGGCAATAGTATGCCATGGCTTACTTGGAACAATTGGCTCACACATATTAGGTCTTAAAGTACTTAAAGTTTTATCTGAATTTGCACAAATAACACACTCCCTCACAATCCTTTCAGCCTGAATATCTATTCCTGGCCACCAATACCATCTCTTCACCCTCTGTTTAGTTTTAACTATTCCACAATGAGTTTCGTGACACAACTTCAAAATCCTGTTCCTAAGTGTCATTGGTGGAATAGCTCTATCGCCTCTAAAAATAGTTCCCTTAACAACTGAAAGTTCACACCTCACTTCCCAAAACTGTTTAATTGTATTTGGCATTTTAGATTTGTTAGGCCAACCCTTCATCACACATTCCAACAAAGATTGTAAATCACAATCCTTGGAATATTCTTCCTTCCATACCTCTTCCTTTATACTCAAAGCTTCATCATCATGAATCAGAGCAATTTGTAACTCCTCCGCTACATCCGCATCCCATTCCAAAATCTCAGTGGGCATACGGGACAAATAATCTGCCAGTACATTATTTCTTCCAGGAACATATTCAATATTATATACAAAATCTTGCAAACGCATTGACATTCTCGCAATTCGTGGTCAGTAATTTCACTAACGGTTTGTGATCAGTGCGTAAAATACATTCCTTACCCCACAGAAAAGATCTATAATGCTCCAGTGCCCAAATACATGCAAGTGTCTCCTTCTCTATTACCGAAAAATTCTCTTCATTCGGTGATAATGCACGAGAAGCAAAAGCAATTATGACTTCTTTTCCTGAGGCATCAATTTGTGTCAGCACACAACCCAATCCTTTGTTGCTGGCATCCACGGTCACTACACTTGTACAATCAGGATCAAAACTACCCAAAATAGGAGCTTGTACAATTGCATTTTTAACATCTTCAAACTCCACTTCACACTCACGTGACCAATTGAATTTAACGTGGTTTTTCAGCAACTGTCTGATATTGTACACCCTGCTAGAGAAACCTTTTACGAATTTTGCATAGAACTCTATCATTCCTAAAAATGACCTGACATCGTCTTTACACGTAGGATGTGGAGAATTCAAAATGGCATCTACTAATTTAGGTTTCATGGTCACACCATTCCCACATGACCAAGATAGATTACTGACTGTACCCCAAATTTACACTTCGAGTGTTCTACAGTCAAACCCTTCTCTTCAAGAATACTTAGCACATTCTCCAAGACTTTATCATGTTCCATTCTATCCTTACCAAACAATAGTATGTCATCTTGGAAACATCTTACATTGGTATGTTTCCCAAATAACTGATACATCAATCTCTGAAAGATGTCAGCTGCCGAAGCTAAACCAAACGGTAATCTTTTGTATTGAAAACATCCCACTGGAGTGATAAACGCTGTGTACTTTTTACTCGCTTCACTTAATTTGATCTTGTGGTACGCTGCGGATAAATCTATGGTAGAAAACCATTTAGCCCCCTTAATTAGTGTCAACATTTCTGAAATTCTCGGTAAAGGAAATTTGTCCACCACAATATTCTTATTCAGGTGGCGCAAATCTATACATAAACGAATCTTCCCATTCGCACGTTTTGCCACTACCACTGGAGAAATCTACTCGGAAGATTCAATAGGTTCAATGATGTTTGCTTCCTTCAACTTATCCAATTCTTTCTCAACTTCACATCTGATTAGAATAGGAATGTTTCTCACCCTGTGAATTTTGGGACTGGCATTAGACTTGAGAACAATACTATGTTCAAAATCCTCTAAAACACCAATTTTCCCACTAAAAACCTTAGGAAACTTTTTTAACATTTCTTTTGCAATGTTTTCTCCCTCATCCACTACCATGACTGGTTCCGAACTATTCGGATCAAGTGTGATGTGCAAATCTCCCTGGTCCTTCCAACCTAGGACTGAAGGTCCCTTCCTTGCTATGTATAATTTTCCAATAGACTTTCCTGTTCTTAAAAGCAAAAGTAAGTTCCCTGAAACCTAACAAATCTATTTTTTCCCCAGAAAATCCTTCTGGACTAATATCAGGTTTCTGTAAACTATTTCCAAGTTTTCCAACAAATTTTGACCTCCATACTTCCTCATTAATGATAGTAAAAGGAGAACCTGAATCGACGTAAACTTGAATTTCAATCCCTCCTATACGCATTAAACATACTGGTTTCTTTTTACTGCAAAATGACTCTTCACGTACATTGAAAACAAATGTTCGATCCTTACTTATCAGTTTACTACCCTGCATGACCCTATTGATCTTATCCTCATCTTCACTTGAGTTATCACCTACTTCATCCACATACTTCACAGTATTCTTCTTCTTCTTTTTCTTGCACACCCTAGCCAAGTGTCCTACGACTCCACGGGCCGCACACTTCTGCTTCAATGCTGGACAATATTTGTAAGAGGCCAAATGTGAGTTACTACTACAGCGATAACACCTTTGACCATCACACTTTCATGTTTCTTGATTCTTCCCACTTTCTTTCTTTAAATCCTTATATTTTATTTTGTTAACTGTGCCATCCGCAAACCCCTATTTTCTGTTTTAACTGCCTTCGCACTACGACTTGATAATTCGGCTTTTCTTACAATAGCTAAAATGTCATCCAACTCAGCATCTCCATTAATCCACAGTCTTTCCTGAATTGCTGGATCACGGGTAAGCATTACTACTTGGTCTCTAATTAACTGCCCCTGCAAATGATCAAATTTGCAGTCATTCGCTAATACTCTGAGCGCAGCAACATATTCATCCACAGTCTCGCCACATTCTTGCTTCCTCTGAAAAAATGTGTATCTTAGAATGCCTATGCACACTTTAGGTGCAAAGTAATTATCAAACTTCTTCAACACATTCTCAAATACATTAGTGTCCCCACTGCCACTAATCTTTGTCATAGATTTGTATACTTTTAGTCCTTCAGGGCCCACTGAATGTAGAAAAATCTTCTTTTTCCTTTCTGAACTCATTCTTCCTTCTTCGTCTATCGTCTCTAAAAAATTTAGAAAACACGATTTCCATTCTGTCCACTTCATACATGGATTCGCACCAGCTGGCCAAAATGTCTGTGGAGGCTGAAGTGAAAATTGCTGTGTAGCCATATTAAACCTGTTTAGCGTTCAAAATTATGTACAACAATCCATTCGTCTTGAAATGAAACTTAATAAAATAGTCAATCCGTTTAAAAGATGTCTAAAATAATCCACACAAAAATTCCTTGGTGTATCGTTTTCCTGCTTGGCTGCTCCTCGTCCGATGACACAACAAAATGTTCCAGCTTCCAGCTTAATACTAAGTTTCCTTGGTAGCAGGAAGCGTTGCTAAGGTTTTTCCTTTAATAACGCGTAAGTGTAAGAACGCGTTCAACGTAGTTTGATCAATGTCAGTAGCGTTCCAGTCACAGAACAAAGAGCACGGTTCAGAAGACGCTTGAACCAACGGTAACACTTCAATTTCGAAGCTTTCTGAATCCACAGTAACACTTACTGTTTATTCCGTAGATCTGTATATCCGTCAATAAAACACGGATGATAGTACCAATGAACGCACCCAAATAATCCGAAGTTTTACCGGCAAGCCTTACTGTTGAAGCATATCTGCGCTGCGTAGATTCCTTAATTATGGATGAGTTCTGATTCTCTCGTCGCCTATTTGTAAAGATGGAGTCCATATATTTTAGTATATGATACATTTATTGAGTATTAATTATAATAAGGCTTGCCGAGTAATCTGTGCTGCGTGTCTCCGTGTCTCTCCTCCGAGTCTCCTCACCAATCTCCACCTCCACCTCCTGAATCTCCCACTCTAGAATCCGAACGGAGACACGCGACAGCCTCGCACAAATACATTTAAATAATAACATACATACAATTCATAACAAACACAACACACGTTTTATATATATCAGCTTTTACTTAAGACAATATAAAAACAACAATTGCAACTAAAATAAGTGTTTGTCCCCCCAGGACTTTCAGATTACAACAAAGTATTTATTTTGTTTCTACCCTGCTCACAAGGAGCAGCTCTGCATCCATGAATATGTCCAGATTTCCATCCCTTCTGCGGTGCTGGAGCTGTTTTCAGAGTGGGGGTTGCTGCCGCCAGTGTGACGTCACTGAAGTCACAGGGATTGTGACAAAGCCAAGCGTCACACAAAGAACCAGTTTAGCAGATGAGCCACGCCCCCTCGGCGGGAGAGTGGTGCGGGTGTGGTATGCAAGCCCTTCTCAAGCTCCCTCTCTAAATGTATCACTAAAGCATGGTGTGGTTGTGCACGGTCACTTACAGACATTGTCCGTCGAGCTGATTGCAAAATTCGCACTGTAATGCAGTTTTATGGACAAAACTATAGTGTGTGGAAATCAGTTTTCAGCAAATATTTACCATTTGCACATCACCAACTAAAGGGTCTTGATTCCGTTTGACCCTATTGAAACTTTGTTTCCATCATACTTCTGAATTTTGAAGAAATATTCTTCATTTGTGCTTTCCTAACTGCTGACATTTTGAACTGTTGTTTTACAGGCATTTAAATGGTGTGTGTTAGGAAAAAAGGGACATCATCCATCCTTCCCTTTCACACTCCCTGTATCCCAGCAAGATTGTCACATAGTTCACTTTACAAAATCCCTCACTTTCAACAAAAGAAAAAAGTAAACACCAATCTCTGATAAAATGATAAGCCACAGCTTGGCAGCAGACGCAGCCTGGCGTCTGATCTCTGTCTTTGAATGTACCGCAAATTTGACACAATAAACATACAATTTGCAGCATCGTTATTAGTCATTCACCTACTGATATTCAGCATGGTTACCCCCTCTCCTTCCAGGCACGTGCAGTCACTTCTAAGTCTTTGCCTCCTAAAGCTAATGTAACCGTAGAGAACACTTGATGGGGAAACTTTATTAAGAAAAAGTAGCCTGTGCCATGTTCATCGCTCCATCTGTGGAACCAGGACACACATGAAGCGTGGAGCAGTGATTCTCACCACCTGCCACATAAGGAATAGTTCATATAAACTTTGTATGATGGCCATGCATGTCTAGACTCCTATGTGGGATGGCACGAGAAGTGGACACGCATGAAGTGGTGGCTGGCCTCCTTCTCAGGGATGCACTTATGTAATTAGCCAATTTATTTTCTGGAAACCTGCCAAAAATATAATCTGATTTTTTTTCTGTCCACTGCATTCAAACCCCCTATCCAGGGGCAAATAACCCCGCCTCACTTAGCAGCTACAGTAGGGTTGGAGTTCTCGATGGGCCTCTGTCTACAACTCAGCAGACAAAGGCTCATAATTAACGTGACAAGAATGATTGGATGGATGGATAGATGGATGGATGATTGATTGATTGATTGATGAATTGGTGAAAGGGTCAAAGAATGGATGGATGAGAGAGGCTGAATGGATGGATGGGTATGCCCAGACGTGGGTCCCTGTGACTTGGGGTGAGTGGTTGAAAAGTTTTATCACTCCGTCCATCATCCTTTTGTGTTGCTAAAGTTGCCCTAAGTGGGAAGGGTATGCCCAGTCATGGGTCCCTTGCTCACTGTGCCACTGGATTCAAGCTAGCCTGGCTGATGATGGGTGATACCCTGAAATTGGTCCCAGGATGCTTGTTTCCGGTCCAGTGAGAACCTGGCCTGGCAGTTCGAGCTGGACTGTTCCCATGGGGAACAGGGTCAAGACTGAATTGCATATGGCTGGGTGTGATCTGGGGTGGCATGGTGAGCAAAAGAACGATGGATTAAACCCAGATCTGTGACTGGGGTGAGTGGTTGAAAAGTTTCACCACTTCGTCCATCATCCTTTTGTGTTGCTAAAGTTGCCCTAAGTGGTGGGTATGCCCGGATGTGGGTCCCTTGCTCACTGTGCCACTGGATTCAAGCTAGCCTAGCTGATGAAGGGTGATACCCTGGAACCGGTCCCAGGATGCTTGTTTCCGGTCCAGGGAGGACCTGGCCTGGCAGTTCGGGCTGGACTGTTCCCATGGGGGGGCTGGACTATTCCCATGGGGAACAGGGTCAAGACTGATTTGCATACAGCTGGGTTCAAACTGGGGTGGCATGGTGAGCAAAAGAACAATGGATTAAACCCAGATCTGTGACTGGGGGTGAGTGGTTGAAAAGTTTCACCACTCTATCCATCCATCATCCTTTTGTGTTGCTAAAGCTTTAATTTAGTTGTACCCCAGTTTCCACTCTTTTCCTTTTGGGTATCGATTCTCGATCAGGGCTTAAGAGTGCCATAGTTCTACTATTGCCCATGCCCACTGGGGTACAAACTGCACTCTTCTAAGTCTCCACATAGGACTGAACACAAAGGTCCACTGTTGAAGCTGCCTTTACTATTACGTTTGCTTGAGTGTCACCGGAGTGAATCACTCCGGTGCAACCAGAGGAGCCTCCTGCAGTGACATCAGCCCCCTGGCCACAGCCCAATGATAACCTCGACTCATTCAGGACTATTCAGAGGATATGACTCCAATTGCTCGCTCTATCATGGCGTATATGCTTGTTGGTTTGTGGGGCTGAACAGCAGGCGCACTAGCCTCTCGTTTACCCATTATAGAACTCAAGAAATGCGAAAGGCTTACCCTAAAGGTCTTTGGTGGTCGTAATAAACACAAACAGCAAAGGTGTTTCCAAACAGAAGGTTTCAGGGGGGTGGCAAGGCCCAGCCTTATCCGGACACGGACAGGCGCAGTCAATTTTAACACCTCCTGGCACCATATCGTGGTGCCAGGAACAAGGTATGTTAGGGATCGCCCAGCTTCCTGGCACCACATCGTGGTGTGGCGCAGCGGCTCCAGCCACAAAAGCTCTTAGGGGGTGTAGTCAGGTCCCCCAGTCCCAGAGCCTTGCAAGCTCCCTGTATAGTGTATGCAGTTGTACAGATGTGTGAGTGGGTGTTTGAGCAGGTCTATGGGTAAGTGGTTGAGTCAGTCTCTGTATAGGAGAGTGAGTGGATGTGAAAGTATCTGTATTGGTGAATGAGTGAGTTTCTGAGTGGCAGCATTGTTTGAGTGACTCTGGGTGTGAGTGGCTGTAGAAGTGAATGGGGGTGTGAATGCTAGTATGAGTGTTTGACAGAGTGTGTTTGTGACTGTATCAATGGGAGAGTGAGTCAGTGAGTGTATGGGTGAGTGAGTAGGTGTATCAGTGTCTTTATGCATAAGTGCGCTGATGTGTAACTTACTTTATGGCAGAGTGAGTGGTTCTATGAGTAGCTGTGTTGCTGATTGAGTGGGAGTGTGCATGGGTGCATGAGTGAGTGACTGGCTGTGTGAGTGCCTGCACAAGTGAGTGAGTCTGAGTGGTCGTATTGGTGAGTGAGTGGATGTGTAAGTGACTGGATTGTTGAATGACTGACTGAGTTAGGGAGTGGATGTGTGAGTGAGAAAGTGTACGAGTAAATATATACATAAGTGGGAGGCTGTGTCAGTCACTGTATAGGAGAGTAAAAGGATGTGTGAGTAAGTGTATGAGGATGTGATTTGGTGTGTTAGTGCCTGTATGGGTGAATGAGTGGGTGTGTAAGTGGTTGTACAGGTGTGTAAATGGGTGTGCTAGTTGTATGGGTGAGTGACTTTGAGTGTAAATATCTATATCAGTGAGTACGTAGCTGTGTCTGTGACTGCATGGGTAAGAGCGTGGGTGTGGTAGTTTGTAAGGGTGAGTGAGTGGGTATGTTAGTGGGTGCATGACACTGGTACAGGTTTATATGAGTGTTTGTCAAGTGTATGAGTTGGTGTGTGGGTGAGTGTGTGTGTGAGTAGTTGTGTAAGCGTGTGAATAGCTGTGAGTAGTTGTGAAGGTGTGGATGTACAGTGGTTTGTATGGGGGTATGAGTGGGTGTGTGAGTACTTCTGTGCATGATGTCATCAGTGATGCCATTTGAGATGTCATCAGTGATGTCACTGACCATGTCATCAGTGATGTTATATGTGAGGTCATAAGTAGTGCATTACGGGGCCACAAGTTATAGTTAGCTCAGGTAACTATAGCTGCTGAATTTCTATGGTTTTCTGCATGTGAAATTTAAGCCTGACTATAATGTCCTTGTAACCTTTGTTTTTTTCAGTGACTATATATATATATATATATATATATATATATATATATATATATATATATATATATGTTTTTTTCTCAAGGCTATGCAAAACCAGGGCAGGTCAGATACACCTTGATCATCGTCAGCCTTTAGTCCTACTTCTATGTCTGTCCTGTCCCAGTTTTTTTAACTTCTCTGAATCTGGTCACCTGACATCTAATATCACACAGAACATAATCCATGACATCACTAATGTCATTGTATGACATCACTTTTACCAATGCACCTGTCATTACAAGGGATGTAATTGATGATAAGGGACATAATTGACGACATCACTGATGTGAGTGCATTTTTCATCACAAAGTGCATAATCAACGGCATTGCTTGCGTCACTGCACCTGTCATTTCACCGGACATGCCTCTTTACCCAACCCCATGTCACTATCCCAAGAATACGTACTCTAGAACACTGCTTTGTTTCATGATGTCTGCTGGGGTCTGGAGACATATTGTGACATCATTCACTGGACTGTCCCTTTAACCGAAGGACACACCCACTGATGAGACTGCTGCAGTCACCTTCACAAGCCAATGTGACCACAGTCCGTCGAGGGTGCCTTCCCACTCCTTGGAAAGTTAACCCCATGCTGCTTAAAGTACTGTGATGTCATACCAATGGTGGTTCATATAGCCATGTGTGATGTCATCAGTGATCACATGTGTGATGCCTGCTTTAATGCTATGCATGATGTGGCATGTGATGAATGTTACTGTAGTATCTGGCATCTTAGTAAGATGGCATCATAGGCAGAATGTTATTAAGATGACATGATGAGTAGAATGTTGTGAAATGGTTCCAAGATTGGAATACCCAGAGCGCTTGAAGGTAAACAAGTCAGTTGCTTAGTAAAAAGTGTTACTAAAACCTGTCAACAAAACTACCCATGATAAGAATAGTGACTCTTTTCACATTTATGTTGAAAAGAGAATAATAAGCAAAGCCAAGTTTTTTTTCGATGTGGTGGTCTCAGACATCAAGCTAACAGTAAGAGGTGCCCTGCACTGTCAGCTAAATGTCACACGTGCGGTAAAGTGGGACATTTTGGAAAAATATTGTAGAGCTACTCAAGGGAAGTCACTAGTAAAGGAAGTTAAAATATATGATGAATATGAATATGAGTATGCGTATGAAGAGGTACACTACGAGGAAGTTGTACTCCAAGTTGATTTGTGTAAAAAAAAAAGGGCCCTGTACATACAGTATTTGTAAATGGTTGATCAGTTCAGATGTTGTTTGATTCAGGAGCAAAACTTACACTGGTTCCAAAGAAATTCTATTTGGAAGGTTTATCACATAAGGTTAAACTAATTAAACCTAACATCAAACCTTTGGCATATGGCGGTCAGCCCATAAAACTACTAGGATACTTTTGGGGAGAATTAGAGTACAAAGGTTGCATCACAGCAGGCAAAGCTTATGTCTTGTGCAAGGGTGACAGCATAATAGTTGGATACATCAAGAAGATATGTGCCTTATGCTAGATCTGAGCGGTACACCCAGTATTATTTTAAAAGCTGTTAAATTTGGAGATAATGCAAAACCTCAACCAGAGATCAAGTCGATAAAAGGAGGTGTTGAAGTGGTGAATACTTGTTTGCAGGATGAATTTAAGGATGTGTTTACCAACAAGTTAGGGTGCTTAACAAACTATGTCCACAAACTTGTACTCAAGGAAGGAGCAATACCAGTATCATGCAAGACCCGTGTTGCACCATTAGCTTTACGAAGTACCATGCTCCCTGAACTCAAAAAGTGAAAAGATTGAAGAATTATCGTTGAGAAAGAAGCTACTGAATGGTCATCACTAGTAGTTCTGGCACATAAGGTCTTGGGAGAGATGATACTTTGTGTCAACCTGAAAGGTTTTAACAAGAACATAGTGGCGGACAAATACCCACTTCCCAATTTAACAGAAATACCAGCTTTGCTGGAGTGCGTTAAGATTTATTCGACCCTTGACCTTAGAGCAGCATATCACCAGATAAATTTAGATGATGCATCGATCAATTTAACATCCTTCATCACCCTGTTTGGTACCTTTAAGTTTACGAGGTTACTGTTCGGTTTACATTTGGCAGTTTCTGTATACCAAAGGGTCATGGAGGATGTTTTAAATGGTGTGAGTGGAATCGAAATTTATCAAGACGATGTATTAGTGTTTGGGTCATCTCAGGAAGAGCATGATGATAGAATCAGGGAAGTCCTTACCAGATATAGCGATAGAGATAGAGATTTAACCTTGAGAAAGAATAAATGCCAGTTCAACCTCACAGAAATCAACTATCTAGGACACAAACTTACTGATGAAGGAGTCAGACCTAAAGAATAGTTAGTAAGAAACATAGTGGACCTCCCTGGGCCCAAACACAGAGAGGATCTAGTTACGTTCTTCGGAATGGCAGAATATTACAACAAGTTTGTACCCAGGCTGTCCAGTCATACCCACACCATGGGAGAACTATTAAAGGGACGAAATGTAGGTCGTGTGATTGTTGTGAAAATATGTTTTGAGATGTTAAAACTGCATTGTGTAATGCCCCTTCATTGAAACATTTGATAAAGGTTATTCATCTTGGTCACCAACGCAAGTAATAGAGGTTTTGAAACAAGTTCAAGATGGAGAGGAGGAAATTATCATGTTTTTGTCCAGAGCTCTTGTAGGACCAGAGAATCATTACTCAGTTATTGAAAAAGAAGCTCTATGTATGTCCTCGCAGTAAAAAAAAAACAAGATGTTACGGTGAGGTGATTAGTTTGTGGTCAGGTCTGATCACAAGCTTTTAAAAGATATTTTTATAAAGAAAAGTATGGGTCTATTTCCTCGCACATTTGTAAGTGGGTGATAGCTTTGCAGGATTATGACTTTAAAGTATAAAATATTCCTGGTAGTGAAAATAAGGTTGCAGACTACTTGTCACACTTAGCCCCAGATCACTCAACCCAGCCAGGCAGAGAGAGCAATGAAATTGAAGATGTAAAGTACTTGGAAGACCTTAGGGTGTGTGAAGTCACAGGAGGTGTGATCAGGGAAGAAGATTGTAATGTTTTGTTATCAAGAGATGTGGTCTGACAACAGGTTATTAAAAGATTCTTGGAGGGGTGGTCTCACAGAAAAGGTGAAGCTGAAGAAATCAAAAAGTTTTGGACTGTGTAAGATGAACTTTTGTTCAGAGATGGCTTGCTCTGGAGGGGCACTAAAATAGTACCACCGGAAAGCTTATGGAAAATATATATAAACCTTAGTCACCAAGGTCATCAAGGGATCTCCAAAACCAAGGAACGCATTCAGTTAAATTTTTGGTGGTATGGTATGGATGTCCATGTGGAGAGGGCAGTAACGGACTATCTTGTGTGTATGTTGAGTTGTAAGATTTCTAAGACAGAGGTCCAGCCTATGGTGTTGAGAGAATTGCCGACAAGCGCTTGGCAAGAAGTAGCATTAAATATTTGGGGCCCTGTAACCTGCAGGACTGGACAGTTTTACATTCTGGTCTTAGTTGACCTTTATTCTAGGTGGTCGGAGAGTCGCATAGCACAGAATATTAAAATAAAAGTTTTGATTGAGTTTCTTGATGATGTATTTTGTAGAGAAGGTCTATCAGAAGATTTATTGACTGACAATTAAGTTTAATTTGTCTATAAAAAATATTGAGTGTTTTTTAGACAACAGTGTGATCAAACACAAAAAATGATCTCTCTACCATCCACAAACTAATGGAATGGTAGAAAGATTCAACAAAGTGATGAAAGACACCATTCAAATACTGAAAGCACAAAATAGAGACTAGAGTTCAGAAATTGTGGAGAGAGTGAAATTATATAGATTGAATCCTCATTCCATCACAGGGAAAATACCTTTTGAGGTATTTAGGGGACACAAACTTGTAAAAAGAAAAAGATAGAAAAAAGAAAACTCAACTATGACTTGAGACAAGCAACATCTTAAACCAAAGTTAAAGTTGGGGATATGGTGAGAGTAAAACATCCTCAGAAAATAGGTTCACGTAGGTTCTCTGCACTGCTTAAGGTAATTAAATTGTTTTGTAATGTAGTTACGCTGAGTAGCAGTGCTATTTGGAACTTGAGCAGGGTGGTGATTGTGCCTCCTAGCAAAGACATTTCAAGTACTGAGGACCCTGAGCTCAGTGTTTCACATCCAAGGAAAAGTGGTGATGATAACTAGACCGAAACATCTGAGCTAGTTTGTTTGAACCTCAAGTAAGTAATCTTGATGTCTTTGTTACTCTCAGGTGTTTTGCTTGCTCATATTGCATGTACATGGACACTGCATATTGCGTGTAAATTATTTCTTAATGAATGACAATTACAAACTTTACAAATATCTGATTTTATTGGAGGTAATCTGACACGCCTCGTTTTTGTTATTCTAGATATTTATGTTTCTGTTGGCTATTTGTTTTGTTTACTGGGGGAAGATGTGTAGAATCTGGCACCTTAGTAAAACGACATCCGAGGCAGAATGTTATTAAGATGACGTGGTAAGCAGAATGTTGTGAGATGGCGCCAAGACTGGAATACTCAGAGCGCTTAAAGATAAACCAGTTGCTTGGAGCCTCTGAGTGGATGGGGCGTTTCTACAGATACCGACTTAAATAAAGCATTTGTGGCGCTAACTAAGCCTGGGAAGTCATTGTTTCCACAGGTCCCTGCTCCCCCGGGCAGGCGAAGTCTTGCGCCATTTTACATACCTTTAAAACTAAATTAAAAAGGGCAGTATTTTAAGCATTGTCCACAAGCACCAAAATAAAGATGTTTTAGAGTTATTTTAGCTGTGAACATATGTGTGTGTCTGTGTGTGTTGAAGTTCGCAAGGCGCGTGCCTGTAATTGGAAAGTAGGTTGTTGAACTAACCCTACCAGTGTGCCTGTTTTTTCTGTGCATTTCCGTGGTTATGTTGTGTGTGCCTTTACTCGGAATGTATAGATTAGTGTGTAAATGCACATCCCCCTAACTCCATGGATGTTTTGTCCGTGTATTTCCGTGGTTGTGTGGCGTGCACATACAATGAGAATGTGTGTGTGCCGTGTTTGTGTATTTGCGTGTTTGTGATGTGTGTGTCCACAATCGGAATGTATGGATGAATGTGTTGGTGTGATGCCCCCTCGTGTGTTTTGCCTGTGAGTGTACCTCGGTGTTTACGTCTAGATGTCTGTGTATTTGTGTATTGTGCATTGCTCGAGCATCCCATTGGTAAACTCCCCCCCCCCCCACCCACACCCCAAAACGCACCTCCAGGGGGCGGGGCATTGGGGGCGGGCCCAGACTTCAATGATCTGTGACACGGAGGTAGCAGCAGCAGAAGGAGAGAGCACCGGGGCTGCGAGCACCCGAAACACGAACAGTGGCCATAGAAAGCTGGGGCTCAGCAGCAAAGAGAACAGAGCCTCAGCAGAGCGGGGATAACAGAGCTTCAGCAGCAGAGAGAACAGAGCCTCAGCAGAGCGGAGAGACACCCATCAGCAGTCGGAGAGAGCTGGGGATCAGCAGCAGAGACACGCTGGGCTCAGCAGCAGAGAGAACAGAGCCTCAACAGAGCAGAGAGACACCCATCAGCAGCCGGAGAGAGCTGGGGATCAGCAGCAGAGACACGCTGGGCTCAGCAGCAGAGAGAACAGAGCCTCAGCAGAGCGGAGAGACACCCATCAGCAGCCGGACAGAGCTGGGGATCAGCAGCAGAGACACGCTGGGCTCAGCAGCAGAGAGAACAGAGCCTCAACAGAGCAGAGAGACACCCATCAGCAGCCGGAGAGAGCTGGGGATCAGCAGCAGAGACACGCTGGGCTCAGCAGCAGAGAGAACAGAGCCTCAGCAGAGCGGAGAGACACCCATCAGCAGCCGGAGAGAGCCGTGAGAGAGAGCTGCAGCAGAGGGATTGGGCTCAGCAGCAGATACCCAGCAGAAAGAAGGATTTGGGGCTCAGCAACAGAGAGAGTCGGGCTCAGCAGAGACCCTGCAGCAGGCGAGATCCAGCCGTGCGCGAGACCTGGGGCTCAGAAGCTTTAGAGCTGGGGTTGGCAGCAGCCACTTGCGGCTCAGCAGCAAAAACGAGCCGGGCCCAGCACCTGAGACATCCAGCAGCAGGCGAGATCCAGCCGTGAGAAAGCGCTGGGGCTCAGCAGCACCAGAGAGCCTGGGCTCGACAGCAGAGACATCTAGCAGCAAGAGAGACCCTGGGATCCGCAGCAGGCGCCTGGGACGCAGCAGAAAGCCCCGGTCAGCAGCAGGGACACCCAGCAGCAAGAGAGATCTGGGGCTCAGCGTTTATGAGAGGGAGATTCCGCAGCAAAGACATCTGGAGCTCAGCGGAGGGCTAGAAGCGGTGAACCCCGGTGTCTGCTTCCGGGGACGGATCAGCCATTGTTCCGACACCTCCCCCGGGCGGAAGAAACCCCCGAGCTGCCGAGGAGACCATGGGCAGATTGAGGTAGACTAACCTCGGAGGAGCTGGACACTATACCTGGACAGAGTGACCGCAGGGGAGCTGGACACTATATCTGGACAGGGTGACCCCAGAAGAGCTGGACACTATACCTGGACAAAGCGATCCCAGAGGAATTGGACAGTATACCTGGGCAGAGTGACCCCAGAGGAGCTGGACACTTAGCCTGGGTAGAGTGACCCCAGAGGAGCTGGACACTTAAGCTGGGTAGAGTGGCCTCAGAGGAGCTGGACACTTAGCCTGGGCAGAGTGGCCTCAGAGGAGCTGGGCACCGACCCTGGGCAGAGTGACCCCTGAGGAGCTGGACACTTAGCCTGGGCAGAGTGGCCTCAGAGGAGCTGGGCACCGACCCTGGGCAGAGTGACCCCAGAGGACTTGGCGAACCTGTAGCCTGGAGTCATTATGGAGTAACCCGGGAAGCGCTGGTAACCAGTCCCGGCAGAGTGGCCTCCTCGGAGCTGGGGTCATGACTCGGTTGACCAGCCCTGTCCTACCCGAGGTCGGGGAGACATCTACGTCACTTGAGCCAAACTTCTAGGACTCGCTGCTCCCCTGATCTCTGTGCGCACGTCCATTTGGCACCAGTCCCATCACACCGCCAGCCTTAAGTGCCTTGATGGGCCCCGCGGCCCCCAAACTCCAGAGTGCCCCCTTCTTCCTCCTGCTCCTCCAAGGCCTGGACCTCGGCCTGGGCATCAGCTCCATGGACACCGATCGCCCCGGGGACGGCCGCTGCCAGCCCATCCAGATCCCCATGTGCAGGGACATCGGCTACAACATGACGCGCATGCCCAACCTGATGGGCCACGAGGAGCAGCGCGAGGCGGCCATCCAGCTGCACGAGTTCGCCCCCCTGGTGGAGTACGGCTGCCACGGGCACCTCCGCTTCTTCCTCTGCTCCCTCTACGCCCCCATGTGCACCGAGCAGGTGTCCGCCCCCATCCCGGCCTGCCGGGTCATGTGCGAGCAGGCGCGCCAAAGGTGCTCGCCCATCATGGCGCAGTTCAACTTCCGATGGCCCGACTCCCTGGACTGCGCCAAGCTGCCCACCAAGAACGACCCCAACTACCTCTGCATGGAGGCCCCCAACAACGGCTCGGAGGAGGCCCCGCGGGGCCCCAGCATGCTGCCCCCCGCCTTCAGGCCGCAGAGGCCCGGCGCAGGTGGCCCGGACGCGCCATCCAAGGACCACTCCTCATCCAGGGCCACCTGCGAGAACGCGGGCAAGTTCCACCGCGTGGAGAAGAGCGGCTCCTGCGCCCCGCTCTGCGCGCCGGGGGTGGACGTCTACTGGAGCCGGCGGGACAAGGACTTCGCCGCGGTCTGGACCGGCGTCTGGTCCTCTCTCTGCTTCCTCTCCAGCGCCTTCACCGTCCTCACCTTCCTCATCGACCCGCAGCGCTTCCGGTACCCGGAGCGGCCCATCATCTTCCTCTCCATGTGCTACTGTGTGTACTCATTGGGGTACCTCATCCGCCTCTTCGCGGGGCCCGAGAGCATCGCCTGCGACCGGGACGGGGGCCACCTCTACGTCATCCAGGAGGGCCTGGAGAGCACCGGCTGCACCATCGTCTTCCTCGTCCTCTACTTCTTCGGCATGGCCAGCTCCCTCTGGTGGGTCGTCCTGACCCTCACCTGGTTCCTGGCCGCCGGCAAGAAGTGGGGCCACGAGGCCATCGAGGCGCACAGCAGCTACTTCCACCTGGCCGCCTGGGGCATCCCGGCCGTCAAGACCATCCTCATCCTCGTCATGCGCCGCGTGGCCGGCGACGAGCTGACCGGCCTGTGCTACGTGGGCAGCATGGACGTGGGCGCGCTCACCGGCTTCGTGCTGGTCCCCCTGGCCTGCTACCTGGTGCTCGGCACTTCCTTCATCCTCTCGGGCTTCGTGGCGCTCTTCCACATCCGGAGGGTGATGAAGACCGGCGGGGAGAACACGGACAAGCTAGAGAAGCTGATGGTGCGGATAGGGGTCTTCTCCGTCCTCTACACCGTGCCGGCCACCTGCGTCATCGCCTGCTACTTCTACGAGCGGCTGAACATGGGCCACTGGCGGGCGCAGGCCGTCCAGGAGCGGTGCCAGGTGGACAGCCGCACCGGGGGCCCGGACTGCAGCATGGCCAGCTCGGTGCCCGCCGTGGAGATATTCATGGTGAAGATATTCATGCTGCTGATCGTGGGGAGCACCAGTGGCATGTGGATCTGGACTTCCAAGACCCTGCAGTCCTGGCAGAACCTCTGCAGCGCCCGCCTGAGGAAGCGGGGGCGGCGGAAGCCCACCGGTGCCATCGCCGGCGTGGGCATCTACAAGAAACCGCAGGTGCCGCACAAGACTTACCAGGCCAAGTACGAGCCGAGCCTGCAACCCCCAAGCTGTGTGTGAGCTGGCCTTGACTGCAGCCCCCAAGCTCTGTGTTAGCTGGCCCTGACTTCTGGGGCCCCCAGTTCTGTGTGAGCCGGCACTGACTTCTGCCCCCAGCTGTGTGTGAGCTGCCCTTGACTGCAGCCCCCCAGCTCTGTGCTAGCTGGCCCTGACTTCTGGGGCCCCCAGCTGTGTGTGAGCTGGCCCTGACTGCTGCCCCCAGCCGTGTGTGAGCTGGCCCTGACTGCTGCCCTACAGCTGTGTGAGTAAGACCGTGCAAGCTCCCAACTGTGGGTGCTGGGTATTGGGCACCACTGATGGGTACACTGGCAATGAAGTCAGCATCTGCCCGACGGGCGTCCAGCCTCAGTCTTAACCAGCCGTGACTGGTGACCCTCCACCCCTGTCAGCTGGCCGAGAAGAGCCCTCGTTGGTTGTCAGCTGGCCCCCCAGCACTGTCTGAGCTGGATCTCAGTTCTATGTGGGCGAGCACCGACTGGGTAAGGTAGCCTTGCGCCCCCAAAGGGCCACAGAACTCCCCCTGCGTGGACCCTGGAACCGGGGCGTACAGGAGAAACTGGACTTTAAAGGAAAAGGTGCTTGTGCCTACGGAGGATGGACCGCAGTGACCTTGTGACCTCAAGTGGTTTATCCCAGGCCAATCTGGTCGTGAAAGCTGGACTTTCAACCGGAGACTTCTGAGTTCCTGGTGTCTGCTAAGAAATGTAATCCTGCCTCGGGGTGGCCTGCTGTTAACAGTTTCACGCCAGCGACCCACCCGGCAGACCCCAGAGTATTTGCCTGGAGACCGGAGGGTTTCACTTTCTTTTTGGGAGTTAAAGTGCCTTCTATATAGACCTCTGACTATTGTAAGTGCGGACGCAAAGTGTGGGCATCTGCGCCCCCCCCCCCAATCCTCTTACTGTCTTTGTATACATCGGCAGAAATAAGATGTGGTCTAACTCAGGGGCCCTGGTTATGGCCTTTTAGTTTTGTTTTGTGTTTTTAACACAAAAGATAGTCCCTTGCCCCAAACACAAAGCCTGTGTTTAGCCCGCCCGCCCCTTGTATTCCTGCCCGAAGGGGGTGGGGGGCGACTCTTTGCCGCATTTAAAAGTCTCAAAAGATCCCCCGAACAAAGGGCCCGGGTCCAGCCCCCGGGGCCCCCTGTCCCCTTCTGGCTTTTTAATGGAAACAGAGTCAATGTTCTACACGTTAGGGCGCATTCTGGGGGAGGGGCGGGCGGGCGCTCAAAGGGACCCCCAGCTTATTGACTGCTGCTTTTGTTACACAAATTCTGCTCTGAATACATCAAAAGGCGCCCCCAGTCTGCAAAGGAAGAGGGGGATCGAGACTTTCCTGCCTCCGCCTGCAAGGACTCGTGTGTTGTGTACATTTGTAAAAAGAAATACAAATATTTTTCATGCTCTGCTATTTTATTAAAGAAAAATAAAAGATGTTTTAGATTTCACCATGGTTCAGTGTGAAGTGGAGTTTCCCAAACTGTAGGCTTTGGGGACAGGGTTAGAACCACTTTTGGGATAGCTCGTGAGATGACTCCCTTTTAATAATCGAGTTAGAATGCAGGGGCAGGAGATGGAATCCTGGCATCTCCACTCAGCAAAACTGTGATCCTGGGCGAACCGGTTCATGTATGTCACGTGTTTCGAAGCAGCCTGACTCCGGGATTACGAGTTAAAAACGCAAAGTGAAGATGAACGTATGATCGCTTCCGTCCCCCCTCAAGGTGAGTTTACTGTGCAGAAGTGGGTGGTGGGGCTGGGCTGTTAATCCAAGTTGTGTCAGGTGAAGGTGTGGTCGGTGCACACAGCGTCGAGTGTCCCTCCGCCCCCCACCCCTTCAGTTGCTGTGTTTACTTGACGTGAACGGGTCACACTCGCGGAGGTGTGTTTCAGTTTTGGGGGGGCACTATTGGCAAGCAGTGTCTGGCTGAAGTGGGGAGGGCAGTCCACATGTTGTGTTACATGGTGTAGGTGGCACCGTGAGTGATGGGGTCAGGTTATAGGGGTGCAGACTATGAAGTCCTCAAACTGGCATCTCTGGAAGGGGCCATGTGAGTCCCGCACCCCTATTGAGTGCGCCATGAGGTCACGCAGATAAAAACAAGCGCTTCTTTTTGACACGCACAATAATTTGTCCAACTACCCTTTACTGCAAAGGAGTTTGCTTAACCTGTTTACATGAGACTTTGTGTAAATATAACTACCTACGCGCACACATATATTGATAGACATGTAGGCGCATGCATGATCACTCTTTACAACTGACCTCTGTAGGTGTCCCGTCAGTCTTAGTGTGGCACGTGTGTGCCCCTCCTGAAGTCCAGTTCTAAAGAATGCGCTGTGTCCTCAACTGACGTGAGGTGGCGCAATGCAGTGTGTATACCTGATGGAGAGAGGGCTCTGGGCTCTGTGATGTGTTCACCTGATGGAGAGTGGGGTCTGTGCTTTGTGATGTGTACACCTGATGGAGAGAGGGCTCTGTGATGTGTTCACCTGATGGAGAGAGGGCTCTGGGCTCTGTGATGTGTACACCTGATGGAGAGAGGGGTCTGGCCCTGTCATGTGTTTACCTGATGGAGAGAGGGATCTGTGCCTCGTGATGTGTTCACCTGATGGAGACAGGGGTCTGTGCTTTGTGATGTGTTCACCTGATGGAGAGAGATCTGTGCCTCGTGATGTGTTCACCTGATGGAGAGAGGGGTCTATGCTCTGTGATGTGTTCACCCGTTGGATAGAGGGGTCTGTGCTCTGTGATGTGTTCACCTGATGGAGAGAGGGCTCTGTGATGTGTTCACCTGATAAAGAGAGGGCTCTGTGCTCTGTGATGTGTTCACCTGATGCAGAGAGGGGTCTATGCTCTGTGATGTGCTCACCTGTTGGGCAGAGGGGTCTGTGCTCTGTTCACTTGAGATGGTGGTTGTGATCAGTGATGTGTTCACGTGAAGTTGTAGTGGTCGGGTACACACATGATAGAGAGAGGTCTATGCTCTCTCAAGTGTTCATGTGAAATGGTGATTGTGGGGTACATGCACTCCTACATATGTTCACTTGATAGGGAGAGGTCTGAGGTCTATGCTCCGTCAAGTGTTCATGTGAAGTGGTGGTTGTGATCTGTGTTGTGTTCACGTGAAGTGGGGGTTGTGGTCTGTGATGTGTTCACTTGAAGTCGCGGTTGTGGTCTTTGTTGTGTTCATGTGAAGTGCTGGTTGTGGTCTGTGATGTGTCCAGGTGAAGTGGGGGTTGTGGTCTGTGATGTGTTCACGTGAAGTGGGGTTCGTGGTCTGTGTTGTGTTCACGTGAAGTGCTGGTTGTGGTCTGTGATGTGTCCAAGTGAAGTGCTGGTTGTGGTCTGTGATGTGTCCAGGTGAAGTGGCGGTTGTGATGTGTCCAGGTGAAGTGGGGGTTGGGATCTGTGTTGTGTTCACGTGAAGTGGTGGTTGTGGTCTGTATTGTGTTCATGTGAAGTGCTGGTTGTGGTCTGTGATGTGTCCAGGTGAAGTGCTGGTTGTGGTCTGTGATGTGTCCAGGTGAAGTGGCGGTTGTGATGTGTCCAGGTGAAGTGGGGGTTGTGATCTGTGTTGTGTTCACATGAAGTGGTGGTTGTGGTCTGTGTTGTGTTCACTTGAAGTGCTGGTTGTGGTCTGTGATGTGTCCAGGTGAAGTGCTGTTTGTGGTCTGTGATGTGTCCAGGTGAAGTGGCGGTTGTGATGAGTCCAGGTGAAGTGGGGGTTGTGATCTGTGTTGTGTTCACATGAAGTGGTGGTTGTGGTCCGTGTCATGTTCATGTGAAGTGCTGGTTGTGGTCTGTGATGTGTCCAGGTGAAGTGCTGGTTGTGGTCTGTGATGTGTCCTGGTGAAGTGGCGGTTGTGATGTGTCCAGGTGAAGTGGGGGTTGTGATCTGTGTTGTGTTCACATGAAGTGGTGGTTGTGGTCCGTGTCGTGTTCATGTGAAGTGCTGGTTGTGGTCTGTGATGTGTCCAGGTGAAGTGCTGTTTGTGGTCTGTGATGTGTCCTGGTGAAGTGGCGGTTGTGATGTGTCCAGGTGAAGTGCTGGTTGTGGTCTGTGATGTGTCCAGGTGAAGTGCTGGTTGTGGTCTGTGATGTGTCCAGGTGAAGTGGCGGTTGTGATATGTCCAGGTGAAGTGGGGGTTGTGATCTGTGTTGTGTTCACGTGAAGTGGTGGTTGTGGTCTGTGTTGTGTTCATGTGAAGTGCTGGTTGTGGTCTGTGATGTGTCCAGGTGAAGTGCTGGTTGTGGTCTGTGATTTGTCCAGGTGAAGTGGCGGTTGTGATGTGTCCAGGTGAAGTGGGGGTTGTGATCTGTGTTGTGTTCACGTGAAGTGCTGGTTGTGGTCTGTGATGTGTCCAGGTGAAGTGCTGGTTGTGGTCTGTCATGTGTCCAGGTGAAGTGGCGGTTGTGATGTGTTCACGTGAAGTGGGGGTTGTGATCTGTGTTGTGTTCACGGGAAGTGGCGGTTGTGGTCAGTGATGTGTTCACGTGAAGTGCTGGTTGTGGTCTGTGATGTGTTCATGTGAAGTGCTTGTTGGGATCTGTGATGTGTCCAGGTGAAGTGCTGGTTGTGGTCTGTGATGTGTCCTGGTGAAGTGGGGGTTGTGGTCTGTGTTGTGTCCAGGTGAAGTGGCAGTTGTGGCTGTGATGTGTCCAGGTGAAGTGGGGGTGCACATACACTCCACTTCCACCCCAGGATGGGTTTTAGGTGTTGGACGTTGCTGTGTACACTCACACACTATGCTGATTTAAGGGGCTGACGTGCACTCCATCACGCATGTCCAATGATTGTAGGGTCTTAAGTGCGTGTTGTGTTAGTGTGGTGCCAGGCGTGACCTGAGGGGTACCACTGCTTTAATCATTGAGTGGTGTTTGGGGAGGAGGCTGACGCTCGATACATGATTAGGACATTTCACTGCATGACACGCCAGGCAGGTGTTTGCAAAGTATTTGCATGTCCTATGTAAATTGTGCAACATGACTGCCCATTACTGGGCGCGTGTGGCAATCCATGGGCTTTTAGGTACTCTGTGATGTGTTCACCTGTGGCACCTGCAGTTGGAGGGGTGCGGCTGGTCCCCACAAACCACTGTTCTGAAAGACAGCTGGGAGATGTCTCACAACCACCTTCCCCCAGGTAGGGGCACTCCACAGAATCCCAACACGGGAGGTGAGGTGGCCTTAGCCTCAGAGGGGTCTCTAGGACTCCTGCGCTCACACTTCAAGCTGGAATGGTGCAGAGCACTTAGGCAAAACGTGGATCCTGCAGCACACCGCACGCTGGTCACAAAATAAAAACAACAACTTAGGGCCAGATGTAGCAAGCAGTTTTGCCCATTCTATGTCTATGGGAAAATGTGTTTGTAAATATGACCCTTAATTCTGTATAGTGCTCCGTCCCTCGCTGCTGCCGTTTCTAAGCACTGTGGATAGCAAGTGAGAGAATTACCCAGTTCCTTGGTATTCAACATGTTTCAGCGAAGAGCATTTAACTCACTGAGCCATCCTGCCAGCCTCGACCCAAATCACATACACGCCTCCCAAATAAGAGTGAGGTCACAAGTAAAGCGTATTTTGCACAACAGCAGGCATTTCCGCATGCGGGCTTCCTTTATGCCACTTGTGCAAACGCACTGAGTAAACCTGTGGCTCAGGGCCTGACCTATGCCTTGGCGGAAGGGTTACTCCATCACAAAAGCGACAGATATCCCGTCCGCCGTAATACACGTGCAATAGAACGTAATCACTTGTAACGGGGTCTCCAACCTTTTCTGTAAAAGAGCTGCTTATATTTAAGGAATGTCTCTGCATGGGGATCGTAATTGTATTTATATACAGGGAGTGCAGAATTATTAGGCAAATGAGTATTTTGACCACATCATCCTCTTTATGCATGTTGTCTTACTCCAAGCTGTATAGGCTCGAAAGCCTACTACCAATTAAGCATATTAGGTGATGTGCATCTCTGTAATGAGAAGGGGTGTGGTCTAATGACATCAACACCCTATATCAGGTGTGCATAATTATTAGGCAACTTCCTTTCCTTTGGCAAAATGGGTCAAAAGAAGGACTTGACAGGCTCAGAAAAGTCAAAAATAGTGAGATATCTTGCAGAGGGATGCAGCACTCTTAAAATTGCAAAGCTTCTGAAGCGTGATCATCGAACAATCAAGCGTTTCATTCAAAATAGTCAACAGGGTCGCAAGAAGCGTGTGGAAAAACCAAGGCGCAAAATAACTGCCCATGAACTGAGAAAAGTCAAGCGTGCAGCTGCCACGATGCCACTTGCCACCAGTTTGGCCATATTTCAGAGCTGCAACATCACTGGAGTGCCCAAAAGCACAAGGTGTGCAATACTCAGAGACATGGCCAAGGTAAGAAAGGCTGAAAGACGACCACCACTGAACAAGACACACAAGCTGAAACGTCAAGACTGGGCCAAGAAATATCTCAAGACTGATTTTTCTAAGGTTTTATGGACTGATGAAATGAGAGTGAGTCTTGATGGGCCAGATGGATGGGCCCGTGGCTGGATTGGTAAAGGGCAGAGAGCTCCAGTCCGACTCAGACACCAGCAAGGTGGAGGTGGAGTACTGGTTTGGGCTGGTATCATCAAAGATGAGCTTGTGGGGCCTTTTCGGGTTGAGGATGGAGTCAAGCTCAACTCCCAGTCCTACTGCCAGTTCCTGGAAGACACCTTCTTCAAGCAGTGGTACAGGAAGAAGTCTGCATCCTTCAAGAAAAACATGATTTTCATGCAGGACAATGCTCCATCACACGCGTCCAAGTACTCCACAGCGTGGCTGGCAAGAAAGGGTATAAAAGAAGGAAATCTAATGACATGGCCTCCTTGTTCACCTGATCTGAACACCATTGAGAACCTGTGGTCCATCATCAAATGTGAGATTTACAAGGAGGGAAAACAGTACACCTCTCTGAACAGTGTCTGGGAGGCTGTGGTTGCTGCTGCACGCAATGTTGATGGTGAACAGATCAAAACACTGACAGAATCCATGGATGGCAGGCTTTTGAGTGTCCTTCCAAAGAAAGGTGGCTATATTGGTCACTGATTTGTTTTTGTTTTGTTTTTGAATGTCAGAAATGTATATTTGTGAATGTTGAGATGTTATATTGGTTTCACTGGTAATAATAAATAATTGAAATGGGTATATATTTTTTTTTGTTAAGTTGCCTAATAATTATGCACAGTAATAGTCACCTGCACACACATATATCCCCCTAACATAGCTAAAACTAAAAACAAACTAAAAACTACTTCCAAAAATATTCAGCTTTGATATTGATGAGTTTTTTGGGTTCATTGAGAACATGGTTGTTGTTCAATAATAAAATTAATCCTCAAAAATACAACTTGCCTAATAATTCTGCACTCCCTGTAGCGCTTACAACCCCTGACGAGGCATCAAAGCACTTTTCAGCAAGCAGCACACTACTCCGCAACCCAAAAAGGATTAGTGGTGGATTAGTTTACGGAACTATGAGTTAATCAGAGCTGTGGACAAGTGAGGCTGGTAGTTGGATTGAATAGAATAATGGAGGACTAGAGGAGGAGAGGGTCTAGAAAGTGTTATTTGGTAGATCATAGCAGTAAGGTGAGGTATGGGGTGAGTCAAAGGAGGGATACATGAGGGAAGACTTTAGAAAGGGTTCTTTGGGAGATCATATTAGTAAACTGAGGTTTGGGGTAAGCCAGGAGGGATATAGGAGGGCCCAGCTTCTTCTACAGTAGGAGTAAAGTCATAAATGCACAGACACGGCATATATTTATAAAGAAGAAAATATATCAAGATTTAAGGTAGTATTTTATGAGCCCAGACTTTCAAGTGTTGCTGTAAGTTAAGCTAACTTATTTGTGAACTTTTATAACTAGCTGTTTTTTTACTTAATATTTTCCTCAATATTCAACTAGTGAAGCACTTGTAAAAAAATAGCTCGGATTCTATTTACTTTACGTAAGAGCCCTAAGTGCAGTGTACCTTTCTGCCAGGTCGTAACAATAAGTCTTTTCACTGCTGCATGATTTCTCACTCAAATATCAACTTTTAAACAAATATATTTTTGAAATTCAGCTATTTTTCTCCAAGCAACAGCTGATGAGTTCAGAATATACACACATTTACCTCTTGAATACTCACTTTTCATAGTCAAAAGTTTAATTCACCCAAACAAAAGCTTCTTACATATTAGGCCGGACTGCATGGGGGAGCTGTACTTCTAGGAGCTTGGAGCTACTCCTTGGTACACAGAGGGGTTCACCCTGCCATCACCCACAGTGCACACATATCACCCACTGTGAACATTCACCACATCTCCACGCCCACATCACCCGAGTGCCCATGCATCATACATTTCCCAAACACATCAGCCACTGTGCACAGGCATCACAAGCTGCACATCCACACCACTCAATGCACACACTCTAACATCACAAGCGGTGCGCACACATCACCCTCTCGGCCTCCACACAATACACGCATTGCAGTCTGCTCTCCCATATCACACACGGTGCACACATCACCCACACCCCCAGATTACACGCTGTGCACAAACATCATCAGCTGCAGTGCCACATCATCCACACACATTACCCGCTGCATTCCCACATCACTCACAAAACATGCATCACCAGTTGTGCTCTAACGCCAGCCACACTGCAAACACATCACCAACTGTACTCACACAGTGTACACACATCAGTAGCTGCAGTACTACATCACCCACAGTACACACACATCGCCAGCTGTACTCACACAGTGTACACACATCAGTAGCTGCAGTACTACATCACCCACAGTACACACACATCGCCAGCTGTACTTATACAGTACACACACATCAGTAGCCGCAGTCCTATTTCACCAACAGTACACCCACATCAACATCTGTACTCACACAATGTACACACATCAGTAGCAGCAAACCTCCATCACCCACAGTACAAACACACATCACCACCTGTACTCACACAGTACACACACATCACTAGCTGTACTCACACAGTAGACACACATCAGCAGCAGCAGTCCTCCATCACCCACAGTAAACACACATCACCACCTGTACTCACACAGTGCACACATATCACCAACTGTACTCACAGTACACATCACCACCTGTACTCACACAATGCAAACATATCACCAACTGTACTCACACAGTACACATCACCAACTGTACTCACACAGTGTACACACATCAGTAGCTGCAGTACTACATCACCCACAGTACACACACATCGCCAGCTGTACTTATACAGTACACACACATCAGTAACTGCAGTCCTATTTCACCAACAGTACACCCACATCAACATCTGTACTCACACAATGTACACACATCAGTAGCAGCAAACCTCCATCACCCACAGTACACACACATCACCAGCTGTACTCATGTAGTTCACACACAGAAGTTTTCATCACCCACAGTACACACACACCACCTGTACTCATGCAGCGCACACACATCAGTGGCAGCAGCTCTCCATCACCCAGAGCACATACATCTCCACCTGTACTCACACAGTGCACACACACATCAGTAGTAGGGATCCTCCCTCACCCACAGTTCACACACACATCACCACCTGTACTCACACAGCTCACATTCATCACCACCTGTACTCACACAGTGCACATTCACATCAGTAGCAGCAGTCCTCCATCACCCACAGTACACACACATCAACACCTGTACCCACACAGTGCACGTCACCAGCTGTACTCACAGTTCACACGCATCACCACCTGTACTCACACAGTGCACACACATCAGTAGTGGCAGTCCTCTATCACCCACAGTAAAAACACACATCACCACTTGTACTCACACAGTACACACATCACCATCTGTACTCACACAGTGCACACCCATCAGCAGCAGCAATCCTCCATCACCCACTGTACACACACATCACCATTTGTACTCACACAGTACACACACATCAGTAGCAGCAGTCCTCCATCATCCACAGTACACACACACACACACACCACCACCTGTACTGACACAGTACACACACACCACAACTGTACTCACACAGTACAAACACATCAGTAGCAGCAGTCCTACATCACCAACAGTGCACACACATCACCACCTGTGCTTACACAGTGCACACACATCAGTAGCAGCAGTCCTCCATCACCCACAGTACAAACACACATATCCACCTGTACTCACACAGTACACACACATCAGTAGCAGAGGTCCTACATCACCCACGGTACAAACACACATATCCACCTGTACTCACACAGTGCACACACATCAGTAGTAGCAGTCCTCCATCACCCATGGTACACATACACATCACCACCTGTACTCACACAGTCCACATTCATCACCAGCTGTACTCACACAGTACACACACATCAGCAGTCCTACATCACCCACAGTACACACACAGCACTGTACTCACACAGTACACAAACATCACCAGTTGTACTCACAAAGTACACACATCAGCAGCAGCAGTCCTCTATCCCCACTGTACACACACACACACCACTGTACTTACACAGTATACACACATAACCAGTTGTACTCACACAGTACACACATAGCAGCAGCAGCAGCTGCAGTCCTCCATCACCAACTGTACACACACACATCACCACCTGTACTCACACAGTCCACACACACCACCAGTTGTACTCACACAGTACACACACATCAGTATCAGCAGTCCTCCATCTCCCACAGTACACATACACATCACCACCTGTACTCACACAGTCCACATTCATCACCACCTGTGCTCACACAGTCACACACATCACCAGTTGTACTCACATAGTACACACACATCAGCAGTGGCAGTCCTACATCACCAACAGTACACACACACAGCAGTGTACTCACACAGTACACACACATCACCAGTTATACTCACACAGTACACACATCAGCAGGAGCAGTCCTCTAGCAGCCACTGTATACACACACACCACTGTACTCACACAGTACACAAACATCACCAGTTGTACTCACACAGTACACACATAGCAGCAGCAGCAGTCCGCTATCACCCACTGTACACACACATATCACCACCTGTACTCACACAGTCCACACACATCACCACTTGTACTCACACAGTATACACACATCACTAGTTTTTCTCACACAGTGCACACACATCAGTAGCAGCAGTCCTACATTACCAACGGTACACACACACACCACTGTACTCACACAGTCCACACACATTACCAGTTGTACTCACACAGTCCACACGCATCACCAGTTGTACTCACACACTACACCCACATCACTAGTTGTTCTCACACAGTGCACACACATCAGTAGCAGCAGTCCTACATTACCAACGGTACACACACACACCACTGTACTCACACAGTCCACACACATTACCAGTTGTACTCACACAGTCCACACGCATCACCAGTTGTACTCACACACTACACCCACATCACTAGTTGTTCTCACACAGTGCACACACATCAGTAGCAGCAGTCCTCCATCATCCACTGTACACACGCACGTTACCACCTGTACTCACAAAGTACACATACCACAACTGTACTCAGACAGTACACACACATCAGTAGCAGCAGTGCTCCGTCACCATCAGTGCACACACATCCCCATCTGTGCTCACACAGCGCGCACACACATCAGTAGCAGGAGTCCTATGATCTCACACAGCGCGCACACACACTCACACACATCAGTAGCAGCAGCGCTCCACAGCACACACACACATCACCACATTCCACTGGTTGCAGCGCATAGGGGGTGACTGGGGAGGGGGAGGCTTGACTGGGCTTGTAAGGTCTGACAGTTGCTTCCTGGCAGGTAGAACAGACTCTTCAGAGGGGGCGAGTTTCCTTTGATCTCGGGGCACCTTTCCAAGACAAGGCATGCCTCTTAAATCACGTGACGTCCTCTGTGTACAAACACGGAGACAGGCCCACTTAAAATAGCGCCTCGAAACACCTGATACACAGAAGGAAATGTCAGCAGCTCGGTGCAAGTATAATCGCCGCAAAATGATATGTTCCTGTTTGAGATCTCTCCTCGAGCACCTAACATTTCTCCAGCCATTTGTTACAAACCAGCGCCCCCTGTGGGTGCAAGGCAGCTGCCTGTTTAGGCCTCAATGCATCAACCCCTCTGCCAGAATGTGGTCGTCTCGGGGCTGAGACTTATTTTTTAAATGTGTTGCACCTTATGTTCTGTAAACGTGCAGACCACAGTTAAGAAGAACTTGTAAGGGAAAGAACCAAAGGGCAAGGAAGGCCCTCCGAGCACCGGCGCCCCCCGACGGGAGTCCTGCCCTGGGAATCAACCAGAAGTGGGGTGTAGGCAGGGGCAGCTTACGGATTTTTAGTGTCCTGGGCAAGACCTATTTTGTGGCCCCGTGTTTAGAATACATTTGCAATACTCACTGTGTCATGCATATCACTCTCGGCATCACCAGGCGCCACATGGAAAGGACACTGAATATACAGGTCAAGCGCACATTTCACATACATGACAGTCAGCACCGAGGAGCCTGTGCCCAGCACAGCTGCCAAGTTCCCCAGGTTCATGCGTGATGTACTGCACGTAAATTCTGGGACTTGTAGTCCTGTTTGATAAATGCAACAGACAAGACTACAAGTCCCAGAATTCAAATAAAAACCCTGGACTGGAGCAGCACGTCACACATGAACCTGGGACACTTGGCAGGGCTGGCCCAGCAGGTTCCCTGGCCCCCCTGAAGTGCGGCAGCCCCTGGAATGTGTAGAGTTTGCTGTATGCACTGGTTAACTCCACAGCTCCCTTGATAGCGTTAATGTTTTTCATTTTATGGTCTCAGTCCCATTTCCTCTGCTGGCTGTGACAGGAGCTTGTCTGCTTGATCATATGATTCTGGGGGAGGTGAAGGGTGCAGAAAATACAGAGACCTACACAGATATTCCATGTAAGAGCCATGTACCTTTACTCATAACAGGTTGTAAGCGTCTAGGGTATGTGGATATTTGGGACCAGCCCTAGCCCTAACAGGTGACCATGATCCAATGGCAGCCCTAGCCCTAATATTCAGGTGACCTCGGTCCAATGGCAGCCCTAGCCATAACATTCAGGTGACCATGGTCCAATGGCATCCCTAGCCCCAACAGTCAGGTGACCTCAGTCCAATGGCATCTCTAGCCCTAACAGTCAGGTGACCTCAGTCCAATGGCAGCCCTAGCCCTAACAGTCAGGTGACCATGGTCCAATGGCAGCCCTAGCCTTAGCAGTCAGGTGACCATGGTCCAATGGCAGCCCTAGCCTTAACAGTCAGGTGACCATGATCCAATGCAGCCCTAGCCCTAACAGTCAGGTGTTCATGGTCCAATGGCAGCCCTAGCCTTAACATTCAGGTGACCTCAGTCCAATGGCATCTCTAGCCCTAACAGTCAGGTGACCTCAGTCCAATGGCAGCCGTAACCCTAGGTGACCATGGTCCAATGGAAGCCCTAGCCTAACAGTCAGGTGACCTCAGTCCAATGGCAACCCTACCCCTAACAGTCAGGTGACCATGGTCAAATGGCAGCCCTAGCCCTAACAGTCAGGTGACCATGATCCAATGCAGCCCTAGCCCTA
Organism: Pleurodeles waltl; assembly: GCF_031143425.1. Taxonomy (NCBI): domain Eukaryota; kingdom Metazoa; phylum Chordata; class Amphibia; order Caudata; family Salamandridae; genus Pleurodeles; species Pleurodeles waltl. Next base: position 1,007,280,241 of record NC_090450.1, on the reverse strand, counting down.
ACAGTCAGGTGATCATGGTCCAATGGCAGCCCTAGCCTTAACAGCCAGGTGACCATGATCCAATGCAGCCCTAGCTCTAACAATCAGGTGACCATGGTCCAATGGCAGCCCTAGCCTTAACAGTCAGATGACCATGATCCAATGCAGCTCTAGTTCTAACAGTCAGGTGACCATGGTCCAATGGCAGCCCTGGCCTTAACAGTCAGGTGACCATGATCCAATGAAGCCCTAGCCCTAACAGTCAGGTGACCATAGTCGAATGGCAGCCCTAGCCTTAACAGTCAGGTGACCATGATCCAATGCAGCTCTAGTTCTAACAGTCAGGTGACCATGGTCCAATGGCAGCCCTAACCTTAACAGTCAGGTGGCCATGATCCAATGCAGCCCTAGCCCTAACAGTAAGGTGACCATGGTCCAATGGCAGCCCTAGCCTTAACATTCAGGTGACCTCAGTCCAATGGCATCTCTAGCCCTAACAGTCAGGTGACCTCAGTCCAATGGCAGTCTTAACCCTAACATTTAGGTGACCATGGTGTAATGGCAGCCCTAGCCCTAACAGTGAGGTAACCATGGTCCCATGTCAGCCCTAGCCTAACAGTCAGGTGACCATGGTCCAATGCAGCCCTAGCCCTAACAATCAGGTGACCATGGTCCAATGCAGCCCTAGCCCTAACAGTCAGGTGACCATGATCCAATGCAGCCCTAGCCTTAACAGTCAGGTGACCATGGTCCAATGCAGCCCTAGCCCTAACAGTCAGGTGACCATAATCTAATGCAGCCCAGCCCTAACAGTCAGGTGACCTAGGTCCAATGGCAGTCCCAGCCCTAACAGTCAGGTGACCTAGGTCCAATGGCAGTCCTAGCCCTAACAGTCAGGTGACCATGATCCAATGGCAGTCCTAATCCTACATCCAATAGAAGCCGTAAACCAAACAATCAGATGACCTGCATCCAATGGGAGCCCTAGGAGTCACCGGGAGGGCTAATGATGGTCACATTTCACTCTTTTCCATACAAGGTCATTGAGAGGCTGCAGCGTAGCGGTCAGAGCGACTGCCTCGGGAGCTGGGGATACAGGTCTGAGCCTCGCCATTGGTGCAACATCCTATGATTCTGGGTAAAACGCTTGATTTCCCCGTGCCCGTGAACAGCACCTGGATACCCTCACGGGTGATAAGCCGCACTATATAAGTCTACACATTTCAGTGAATGGAGCCTTGTTGTTGGGAACCCTACTTGGTTTGGAAGGAGCAGAGAGAAGAGATGACGTTGATTCAAATCTGTATCAACTGATAAAAAATGAATTTGTTAACACAATGCGATCATTAACCAGAGCATAGAACTACATATATCACTTTCTTTATACTAACAATTGCAATTTCATTTTTATACCTGTAAAGGAAGTTCACTGAAGCATTACTGCAGATTCACAGATATATTGAATGCACATTCATTATGTTGTCCCATATTGTGCACTGCACATTTTAGGTCAAACATCCTTGTAACTACAACCTTGTTCTGGACTTGGGACAGCAAAGCGAGGATTGTAGAAATGAGTGAAGTCAGTCTTACTCAAGTCAATCTTACTGTCTTGAAAGGTCTGGTCACATTCTTCCCACTAGAAGAGCTGGTACTTGCCTAATGGCTTCTATGTGCAGTCCTGGCCCATCACCGGGTCCTGCTCCCATGCACTTGCATTGAGAGGAAGTGCATTGATGAAGCATCCAAAAGCATGGATTTTAGCGCTGCATGCTACCAGTGACCAGGGAGTGAAGCTCTGGTCCATTGACTTGCCATTTTGCTTTTGATGCTTGCTGACTATTTGGCATCAAACATGTGTTACATTTGTATGTGCCATTCCCAGTGTCTGTTCTGTTTTGCAAAACCTGGTGCACTGTGTGTCCTGAAGCATCTTCAGGTGGTGAACAGGCCAGCCACTGGAACAGACTCCACATGAGGACCTCAGGCACCCGACATAAAGTGCAGATTTCTCGAAGGGCGCTGGATTGGGGCTTTGGCCGGACAGTGTAAGCACGTTGGACTAATGTTAGCTGAAGTCTAGCCATGTTTACTGTATTGTGCTTGCTTTGCAATAATTTCATATTGTTTGTAATGTGTAGAAGTGCACTGGAGGTGGGAGATGGGAAGGAGACAGTGAGATGATAGCCTGGTTTGGTGGGTAGAAATGGGAGGCTTCCTCTAGAAAAGACCAAGTTTGCTCAATCCATGGTTCTAGAAACCGTGTAGGAATGGGAAACATAGGCAGTTGTGCCAGGACCCCAAGGACAGACCATTGATGGATGAATGTGTCTGTGTTAAAGATGCCCCCTGATCCAACCACCTCAGCTCCCTTATTAGCCCCTTTGGGTGCACAGCTGAAGGTCGGCCGAACACAGGGGGATCTTTGGGAGTGAGTGTGTGATACCTTCCACCCCACCCCTCAAGGAGATCTATTAGAGCAGTGGTTCTTCACCTTCTGACTTCTGTGGACCCCCACTTAATCATTACTAAATCTGGGGACCATCGCAGAATTAATAAGGGAATCCAGGGATCCCCTCTGAGCCATTATCAGAATCTGGGGCACCAGTCTAAGTAATTTCGATGATTTGAACCACAAAACAATACACAAACATACAGAAATAAGCACTGGTCAAACAAATACAGAAAAGATTAAATATTTCAGACATCTCACAAACATAAAAACAATCATTTTTTAAATTTTAATGGGCATGTTAGAGCTTTTCTAAATTCAATTTAGGTCAGCTATCGTCAGTGCTATAACCAGTTTGATGCGCTGCTCTCATGAATCAATCTGGGGATACCAACTTAATTTTTAGCCTCCAGTTTCAAACAACTCATGAAAACACTGCTGACGTATTATTTCTTAAAATTGTGCTCCTGGTTGCAAATAACAATAGCGAGGCTACACTTTATTGCAAGATACAGGAAATGTGCAAATGTTCTACATCGAATTAGATGGCTTTTAGGCCTTCTGCAGCAGCAAAATTAACAAATATATTGAGTCTAATGTGCACTCCAAATAAATATGAAAAAAACAGCCATCTTTGACCCTAAAATATATGTGTACATTGTGATATACAGATCTCAAAACATCTGCTTTGACATCCATCTGAAGATGCTCAAAGGGGCTCCAAGTGGGAGCAGCGGGGGTGGTCCTAAAACCCTTTCCATCATTGTGTGGCAGGCAAATGACATGGATGAAACCGAAAGGTACATACCAATAGATTGCTGCGACATGGGTCATGCCATCTGTGCCAACCTAGGCTGCTCTGTGACGCAACCTGGCGAGGTCGGGGAGTAGAAATGTTGGCGCGACCACACGCCCAACGCTGTCCATCCACGTCACTTCAGGGTCTCTTTCACATTTCTGTTTGATCCAGGATGGCTCTTGCAATTGAGATGAGCCTTTTATCACCTGGACAAGAAACACCTCAGTGCTTTTAACATCTATAGCAACACCAGCGGTTTTAGGCAAAGCAGCATCCTTAGCAGCTGAATCAGCTGAGGTGGTACCCAGGGAGACATGGCGGGATGCTGGCGGGCAGAATCCTATACCACCGCCCCCTTCTTAGGCAACTCTAAGGCATTCAAAGGGTTCTGAACATTCTGTCCATTCCTAATAGTGGTCACCGCCCATGTTAAGAATCTACTTTGCATCCATAGGAGCCCAGAGGCGTACGTCACTCCAAATGCATGCCTGAGGTCTGTGTAGATGGTCACAGACTTTTGCTTCGGTAAAGTGCAAGCTCTGCAACTCACATCTGGCAAGTGACAACTTTCCTCGGTCTGGTGCACTGTACATACAGCATAACCTGCAACCAGACACATCATTATTTCTGAAACATGATGTAGGAACGTGCCATCTTGCCTGCATTTTACCCCCATTTTTACTTGTTCGTCAGTTTGTTTTTGCCTGTCTCACTGGGATCCTTCTAACCAGGACCCCAGTGCTCATAATTTGTGGCCTAAATGTGTTCCCTGCGTAGTGCCTAACCGTATCACTGTGGTTCTGCTAACCAGAATCTCAGTGCTTATGCTCTCTCTGCTTTTCAAATTGTCACTGCAGGCTAGTGACCATTTTTACCAATTACGATTGGCACACTGGAACACCCTTATAATTCCCTAGTATATGATACCTAGGTATCCAGGGTATTGGGGTTCCAGGAGATCCCTATGGGCTGTAGCATTTCTTTTGCCACCCATAGGGAGCGCAGACAATTCTTACACAGGCCTGCCACTGCAGCCAGAGTGAAATAACATCCACGTTATTTCACAGTCATTTTACACTGCACTTAAGTAACTTATAAGTCACCTATATGTCTAACCCTCACTTATTGAAGGTTAGGTGCAAAGTTACTAAGTGTAAGGGCACCCTGGCACTAGTCAAGGTGCCCCCACATTGTTCAGGGAAATTTCCCCAAACTTTGTGAGTGTGGGGACACCACTACACGTGTGCACCACATATAGGTCAATACCTATATGTAGCTTCACAATGGTAACTCCGAATATGGCCATGTAACGTGTCTAAGGTCATGGAATTGTACCCCCATGTCAAATCTGGTAATGGGGTGCCAATCCCATGCATCCCTGGGGCTCCAGCATTGACCCCGGGAACTGCCAAACTAGCTCTCTGGGGTTTTCACTGCAGCTACCGCTGCTGCCAACCCACAGACAGGTTTCTGCCCTCCTGGGGTCTGGGCAGCCCAGTCCCAGGAAGGCAGAACAAAGGAATTGCTCAGAGAGAGGGTGTTACACCCTCTCCCTTTGGAAATAGGTGTCAGGGCTGGGGAGGAGTAGCCTACCCCAGCCTCTGGAAATGCTTTGAAGGGCACCGGTTCAGGGACCCCTTAGCCCCTGCTCTGGCGCGAAACTGGACAAAGGAAAGGGGAGTGACCACTCCCTGTCCATCACCACCCCAGGGGTGGTGCCCAGAGCTCCTCCAGTGTGTCCCAGGCCTCTGCCATCTTGAATTCAGAGGTGTGAGGGCACAATGGAGGCTTCTGAGTGGCCAGTGCCAGTAGGTGACATCAGAGATCCCTCCTGATAGGTGCTTACCTGGTTAGTTGGCCAATCCTCCTATGAGGGCTATTTAGGGTCGCTCCTGTGGGTTTCTCGTCAGATAACGAATGCAAGAGCTCACCAGAGTTCCTCTGCATCTCCCTCTTCGACTTCTGCCAAGGATCGACTGCTGACTGCTCTAGGACGCCTGCAAAACAGCAACAAAGTAGCAAAAAGACTACCAGCAACATTGTAGCACCTAATCCTGCTGGCTTTCTCAACTGTTTCATGGTGGTGCATGCTCTGAGGGCTGTCTGCCTTCATCCTGCACTGGAAGCCAAGAAGAAATCTTCCGTGGGTCGACGGAATCTTCCCCCTGTTAACACAGGCACCAAACTTCTGCATCACCGGTCCTCTAGGTCCCCTCTCATTTTGACGAGCGTGATCCCTGGAACACAGGAGCTGGATCCAAGTGACCCGGACAGTCCAGTGGTCCTTCTGTCCAAATTTGGTGGAGGTAAGTCCTTGTCTCCCCATGCCAGACAGTAATCCTGTGTACTGCGTGATCTGCAGCTGCTAAGGCTTCTGTGCACTTTTGCAAGGAATTCTTCGTACACAGCATAGCCCAGGTCCCCAGAACTCCTGCATTGCTCAACTCGCTGAGTTGACCACCGGCTTCGTGGGACCCTCCTTTATAGTGTTGAGACGACCGCCATGCTCAGATTTATTGAATGCCTGTTCAAGTGCTTCTGCGGGTGCTGCATGCTTCTGCATGGGCTCTCTGTGCTGCTGAGCGCCCCCTCTGTCTCCTCCTCCAAGGGGCGACCTCCTGGTCCTACCTGGCATGGGCAGCACCCATTTTCTTTAACCGCAACCTTTGCAGCTAGCAAGGCTTGTTTTTAGTCTTTCTGTGTGGAAACAACTCTGCAACCTCCATCACACTGTGGGACATCTTCTGTGCAAAGGAGAAGCTCCTAGCATCTTCTGTTGTTGCAGAATCTTCAGCTTCCCGCACACAGAGGCAGCCATTTTGCACCTTCATCCGGGGTTTAGTGGGCTCCTGCCCCCTCCCCCCCGGACCCTTTCGCGACTCTTGGACTTGGTCCCCTTCCTTTACAGGTCCAGGAATCCGTCCTCAGTGCTTTGCAGTCAGTTTTTGTCTTTGCAGAATCTCCCATCACGACTTTAGTGTGTTTCTGGGGAAGTAGGGGAAGTTTACTCCTACTTTTCAGGGTCTTGGGGTGGGGTATCTTGGACACCCTTAGTGTTTTCTTACACTCCCAACGACCCTCTACACGCTACACTAGGCCTGGGGTCCATTCGTGGTTCGCATTCCAATTTAGAGTATATGGTTTGTGTTGCCCCCAGGCCTATTGCATCCTACCGTATTCTATAGTGTTGGCACTACTTTTCTAACTGTTTACTTACCTGATTTTGGTTTGTGTGTATATTTTGTGTATTTTACTTACCTCCTAAGGGAGTATATCCTCTGAGATATTTTTGGCACATTGTCACTAAAATAAAGTACCTTTATTTTTAGTAACTCTAAGTATTGTGATTCTTATGATATTGTGCTATATGACATAAGTGGTATAGTAGGAGGTTTACATGTCTCCTAGTTCAGCCTAAGCTGCTCTGCTATAGGTACCTCTATCAGCGTAAGCTGCTAGAACACTACTAATCTACTAATCAGGGATAACTGGACCTGGCACAAGGTGTAAGTCCTATCAGGTACCCACTATAAGCCAGGCCAGCCTCCTACACATGATCCATCAGAAACTACATTAATTCACAGATAAGAATTACCACTTCAGTTAAGTACACACGGTTTTGGTTACAGGGGCAGTGACAAGGATACAATCATGGGGTTCCCTCTCGTTATTGGGGGGAATTAAAGAATCAGGGCTGGACACCAGGGCCCACATTATGTATAAAAAGCACTGTTCGTGTTTACACCATGGCACACCTCTAACCAGGTCTCTCAGGTGCAGTCATGAACAATGCACCCAATTATGATGATTGCTGTGCCCTCAGGGTGGCTGTGAAATCATGGCTGCCCTGGTGTAGCGCATTCAGTGAAATACGGGGTGGCCACTTTCATCAGCCGCTCTGTGTGTCACTGTGCAGATGGCACCCCCTTCACTTTGAGAGGGAACAGAGATCCTTGCAGGGGGCTCTTTGGGGGGTCTATGAGGTTCCTTTTGTCCCCTTCAGAGGGCTGCTTCAGGGGGCACTGACAGTCTGGTACCCTTATGTAGGGTACTGTCAGAGTGTCTCCTGACGCCTTCTTTGCCTTAATGTCCATGATATGGCATGAGCACAGAGGCATAGAGATACCCTCACTTCCATGAGGCCATGCCCCCAAGCAAATGATGGGGTACCCTCCTGAGATAGCACTAGCCCTAAATGTGCACCAGTACTATCAGTAGTAAAGAGGGGGTTCACACATGCGTCTGCTGCCCCTTCTGTAATACCAAAGTGCTGTGCGGGTGCACAAACCGGGTGTACAGGGCTCTTGCACCCCCGGGCACTTTCTGCAATACGGCCTTTGGTCAGAGTAATGTGAGAAGGAGACGACAGGAGCATTTCATGCTGGAACTATTGGGCTATAAAGAGGTGCTGAGGCTTTGTAGTGAAGAGAAGCACAACCACACAATGAGACACTTCTGATACTTCAACAATATTTGCTGCAGGCACCACAGACTGTAAACATAGTGGAAACCCATCCAGGACCTGCTCCAGGATTGAAGAACAATAAGCTATGGGCTTCCCTGATCCCCAACACTCCAAGTGCCAAACCATTACTTTTATGACAGTTTAAAGTCAAAGGTTTGGCTTAATCAGAAGTCCTAAGCCCGGTGCTTAAGTCAATTGTTGATTAATTTTCACAAGTGCATTTTCAGCTTCACCACAGCCCCGCAAGGGTTCAGGGGTGTCTTTTCTGATGTAATCTTGCAAAGGCTGTCCTATTTGAGCATAGCCCAGGATCGCCTGTCTGCAGTACCGAAGCATACCCAGAAGGTACATACGTGGGAGAACCTATGAATAGCTTCCACCGGATCCGAAGGGCAGGTACCACTTACCAGCACCGATTCCATGACCAAGGTATCGCCCTCAGGGAAGGCAGAGCTGCAATTTCTCCTTTGCAACGTTGTGCCCTTTATTAGCCAATTCTGTGAGGAGATCGGTGGAGTCATTTTTTAAATGATCTAGAGTTACAGATGCCATAAGCAAATCATAAAACTATTGGAATAAAGTAGAACCCCAGCTGAAGGCCAAAATGTCTAGATCCTTCTTCTGGGCTGGGTAAAAGGTTGAAGGGGACTTTGTAAATCCTTGAGGAAGTCAGGTCCAGGAAATTTGAGACCCTCAGAATGTGAGCAAGAATTGAAACTGGCTCTGCTCGTGCTTGGGGATGGAGAAGATCACCATCCTCTGGCTAGCTAACAATGTTCAACCACAGTAAACCAATGGGCATTTGTGGGGATGCAGGAAAGAATGCTAACAGGTTGAGGACCACTGGGAAGCTTGAGATAACCACATTATCAATGATCCTAATATCTTGCTCGAACATGCCTGCTGCCTCCCACCACCTTGCGTTGCAGAAGAATTGAGATATTACATGTACCACCAATGGGCTCTGGGCTCAAAAACCCCTTGCTTAATCAAACTGCTATTAGAGGGCGGATCCTTCCTCCGTTTAGGGTTTTAACAGGTACTGGGGTGTTCTGGGTAGCTGATTGTACTACTGAAAATAGACCCCCAGAATATCGTGCAACATCAATATCGAGGACAGAATATCAAGGAACAAAATATCAAAAGGTAAGTGCATACAGGGAAGTATAGATTTACGATTCCTAACTCCACATCTACATACCTTGAATATATATGTCCCTTGTGGGAACATATATGCGGATTTAGGTATAGAAAATCTAGACTTACTTACCTGACGGTATTTGTTTTTATATTTTTGTCCTCGTTACAGTGTCCCATCGATATTCTGGGGTCGATATTCTGGGTGCACACCTGGGTAGCTTTTTCTGAGGGTCGAGGTTCATCTTCATGGTTTCATCAACGGTCTGAATCCCACATGAGTGGCTCCTGTGCGTTCATGATGTTATGATGCATGCACACATCATGGTGGCCATATTAGAATGGTCTTTTTAATAAGAAGACACATTCCAAGAAGAATGAATTAAGTGTTACCAAGGGCTGACAGACATTTTTGAATGCATTGGAAGATGGCCAATAACCATTCTCATACTGTAAATTAAACAAAGAAAATATGTGCATGAGTACCCCACTAGCAGTGTTCATCTGCTGCATCGTCGCCAAAAGTTTAAAAATAAAAAAACGGACTGAAATGTGGGAGGGGAACAATGATGAGTGGAGGGAGGAAGAACAGAGAACATGGATTCTGGGAGCGGTGATCTGGATAGTAACGACGAGCTGTGACACAGATGGGGGACCAAAGGGGACATGAACAGAGAGTTGGGGCAGCTGGAAAGAAACAACACTCCTGCAAGAGAGCAGGAATGAGATGGGAAAGGAAGCCAGGAAAGACATTTGCTCCTAGGGAGTGCTGAAACTCAAAGAAAGAAATAGTTCCTTGACGTCAGAAATGGAAGGATACAATCAACCAATCAGAAACATGGTACAGAGGGGATGCTCCACAGGTAGCACAAAGATAGAATATATGCAGATAGCTAAAGTGGTCAGTAGGAGAGACCTAAAACATATCCAGGGAGAAAGTGAAAGCAGAGAAGCGGAAGCATCTGGCACCCTCTAGTGGTAGAACTGCACCCTCTAGTGGTAGAACTGTGTTAGCTGCCTCATTGTTAACAAACAGGATAGGATTACTCCAAATCCATCAAATACATTTTGCAGCTCAAGCATGTGACCTTCAAAAAAGAGAAGGCCGGTTCAATTACTACATCTTTGACACCATCTCCAACAGCCCCCCATCCTGGGGGAAAAGGATGGATGTGAAACAGATTTTGAAAGGGGGCACATGGGAATGAGGGGACAGAGAGGGAAGCATGGGTCAGGAGAGAAGGGGCAGAGACCACATGTGAAAGAGAGAAGGGAGGGGGAGAGAAAAAGGCATGAGGGAAGAATGAGGAACAGAGGAGGAGTGGAGAGAGAGAGAGGGAAGAATGGGCGGAGAAGACATGAATGGATGGATGGATGAATGAATGCTGCTGCTTCGCTAGAAGCGTCCTGTCGCTTTGATGGTAATGGAAAAGGAACAATATTACAATTCACAAAACAGGAAGTGTCTTCGGCTGGGCCTTCACTAGACTTGCACTAGCCAGATGTGGAAGGTTCACTGGGAAAACATTCCAGAGACTGGGAGCCCAAAAACTAGAATATCTGCCACCAGATGGAGCTTTCCGCACTTTAGGGAGACGGAGCAGATTATGACTGGCAGAATGGAGTGCCCTGGGAAGCAGATATGTTGTCTTGAATGTACCTCGGACCCTTATGATAAAATGCTTCTCTGGAACAATAAGTGATTAAAATGTGATCCTAGATTTAGCTGGCAACCAATGAAGTTGATTCAGGCCTTGCCTCATAGAGTGTCTTTTTGGAAAGTTCAGGATGAGCCAAGCTGCAGCGTTCTGGACACCCTGAAGCTGAGCAGGTCCCGAGGGGCTCCTAAGAAGGTCCCGAGGGGCTCCCGGATAGAGTATGTTACCACAGTCTAATCTGGAAGTAATTAATGCATGTACAATACCCTTCCCAGTGAAGAGGGGGTTTAAGAACTTTCTTAAAGATTTTAAAAGCCCCAAACAGGTGGCCTGCAGCTGGGAGCTCAAGGATAAAGCCATGTCCATGAACACCACAGATTCCTGGCAACTGTTGATGGGGTGGGTGCTCACCCCAACTCAGCATCGACTGGGGGAGGACTTCCAAACACCAAGATTTCTGATTTATCAGAATTGAGTTGCAGGCACATGTTACACATCCAATTAGCAACAGCAGTAAGACAACCTTGAAAATGGCCCACCACAGTGTCAGTAAGGTGCCTGAAAGCCAACATCGGTTGTATGTCTCTGCACAAGAGACAATGCGCCATATGTGCGAACACTCTTTCCCATAGACACAGAATGGGTAAAAACCTTTGATACATCTGGCCCAATCGCCAGACCCCACCTTTGCCCTATTGGGGCTCCTGGGCCTTGATCCTGAACACCGGGGGCACCACCACCTAAGGCTCTGAACTGGGAGGCGAACCAATAGGAAGACTGCTTGTTGCCTGGATAGGTCAGGTACAGTGATGAAAAGATGGAAGGAGGGAAGAGGAGAATGAGACGGAGGGGAGGGGTGGGGCAAAGAGTAAAGAAAGGACATAGAGAGAAACAGAGGGGTGAGATGGTGAGATTGGACCAGAGAGGAAAAGAGGAAAACAAAGAAACTCAGACGGAAGAAGCGGCAGAGAAGGAGGAGGAGGCAGCAGGCGGAGAGGGGCGCAGAGGGAAGGAATGGAGAGAAAGAGGAGGGGAGATGAGGAAGAGAGGAGAGAGAGGGAAGGAATGGGCTGAAAGAGGAGGGAGGAGACGAGGAAGAGAGGAGAGAGAGGGAAGGAATGGAGAGAAAGAGGGACGGAATGGAGAGAAAGAGGAGGGAGGAGACGAGGAAGAGAGGAGAGAGGGGGAAGGAATGGACAGAAAGAGGAGGAGGAGACGAGGAAGAGAGGAAAGGGGGAAGGAATGGACAGAAAGAGGAGGTAGGAGATGAGGAATAGAGGAGAGAGAGGGAAGGAACGGACAGAAAGAGGAGGGAGGAGACGAGGAAGAGAGGAGAGAGAGGGAAGGAATGGGCAGAAAGAGGAGGGAGGAGACGAGGAAGAGAGGAGAGGGAGGGAAGGAATGGACAGAAAGAGGAGGGAGGAGACGAGCAAGAGAGGAGAGAGAGGGAAGGAATGGGCAGAACGAGGAGGGGGAGACGAGGAAGCAAGGAGAGAGAGGGAGGGAATGGGCAGAAAGAGGAGGGAGGAGACGAGGAAGAGAGGAGAGAGAGGGAGGGAATGGGCAGAAAGAGGAGGGGGAGACGAGCAAGAGAGGAGGGGGAGGGAATGGATAGAAAGAGGAGAGGAGACGAGGAAGAGAGGGGAGAGAGGGAAGGAATGGACAGAAAGAGGAGGGGAGACGAGGAAGAGAGGGGAGAGAGGGAGGGAATGGACAGAAAGAGGGGGGGTGGGACAGGAAGGTCAGGACAGAGGGAGGACAGAGAGAGGAGGGTGGGACAGGGCAGGAGAGAAGGACAGAGAGAGGAACAGTGAGAGGAGAATGGAACAGGAAGGACAGGACAGAGAGAAGGACAGAGAGAGGAGGATGGGACAGGAAGGTTGGGGCAGAGAGAGAACGGAGAGAGGAGGGTGGGACAGGGCATAAGAGAAGGACAGTGACAGGAGAATGGGACAGGGCAGATGGGACAGATAGAGGACAGAGAGAGGAGGATGGGCAGGACGGACGGGGCAGGAGAGAAGGACAGAGAGAGGACAGAAAGAGGGCAGAGACAGGAAGGATGGGACAGAGAGAGGAGGATGGAACAGGACGGATGGGACAGAGAGAGGACAGAGAGAGGAGGATGGGACAGGAAGGATGGGACAGAGAGAGGACAGAGAGAGAAGGATGGGACAGGAAGGATGGGACAGGACAGATTGGATGGAGAGAGGAGGATGGAAGAGGACAGATGGGACAGAGAGAGGACAGAGAGAGGAGAATGGGACAGGACGGATGGGACAGAGAGAGGAGGGTGGGACAGGAAGGATGGGACGGAGAGAGGACAGAGAGAGGAGGCTGGGACAGGATGGATGGGACAGAGAGAGGACAGAGAGAGAAGGAGGGGACAGGAAGGATGGGACAGAGAGAGGACAGAGAGAGAAGGATGGGACAGGAAGGATGGGACCGAGAAAGGACAGAGAGAGGAGGATGGGACAGGACGGATTGGACGGAGAGAGGACAGAGAGAGGAGGGTGGGACAGGAAGGATGGGACAGAGAGAGGAGGATAGGACAGGACGGATGGGACAGAGAGAGGAGGATGGGACAGGACGGATGGGACAGAGAGAGGACAGAGAGAGGAGGATGGGGCAGGATGGATGGTACGGAGAGAGGACAGAGAGAGGAGGATGGGACAGAGAGAGGACAGAGAGAGGAGGATGGGACAGGACGGATGGTACGGAGAGAGGACAAAGAGAGGACAGAGAGAGGAGGATGGGACAGGACGGATTGGACGGAGAGAGGAGGATGGGAGAGGACAGATGGGACAGAGAGAGGACAGAGAGAGGAGAATGGGACAGGACGGATGGGACAGAGAGAGGACAGAGAGAGGAGGGTGGGACAGGAAGGATGGGACAGAGAGAGGACAGAGAGAGGAGGGTGGGACAGGAAGGATGGGACAGAGAGAGGACAGAGAGAGGAGGCTGGGACAGGATGTATGGGACAGAGAGAGGACAGAGAGAGAAGGATGGGACAGAGGGAGGACAGAGAGAGGAGGGTGGGGCAGGAAGGATGGAACAGAGAGAGGACAGAGAGAGAAGGATGGGACAGGACGGATGGGACAGAGAGAGGAGAATGGGACAGGACGGATGGGACAGAGAGAGGAGGATGGGACAGGAAGGATGGGACAGAGAGAGGACAGAGAGAGGAGGATGGGACAGGACGGATGGGACAGAGAGAGGAGAATGGGACAGGACGGAAGGGACAGAGAGAGGAGGATGGGACAGGAAGGATGGGACAGAGAGAGGACAGAGAGAGGAGGATGGGACAGGACGGATGGAACGGAGAGAGGATAGAGAGAGGAGGATGGGACAGAGAGAGGACAGAGAGAGGAGGATGGGACAGGTAGGATGGGACAGAGAGAGGACAGAGAGAGGAGGATAGGACAGAGAGAGGACAGAGAGAGGAGGATGGGACAGAGAGAGGACAGAGACAGGAGGATGGGACAAGACGGATGGGACGGAGAGAGGACAGAGAGAGGAGGATGGAACAGAGAGAGGACAGAGAGAGGAGGATGAGGCAGGATGGATGGTACGGAGAGAGGACAGAGAGAGGACAGGGAGAGGAGGATGGGACAGAGAGAGGACAGAGAGAGGAGGATGGGGCAGGGAGGATGGGACAGAGAGAGGACAGAGAGAGGAGGATGGGACAGAGAGAGGACAGAGAGAGGAGGATGGGACAGGACGGATGGGACAGAGAGAGGACAGAGAGAGGAGGATGGGACAGGACGGATGGGACAGAGAGAGGAGGGTGGGACAGGAAGGATGGGACAGAGAGAGAAGGGTGGGACAGGAAGGATGGGACAGAGAGAGGACAAAGAGAGGAGGATGGGACAGGACGGATGGTACGGAGAGAGGACAGAGAGAGGACAGAGAGAGGAGGATGGGAAAGAGAGAGGACAGAGAGAGGAGGATGGGGCAGGACGGATGGGACAGAGAGAGGAGGATGGGACAGGACGGATGGGACAGAGAGAGGACAGAGAGAGGAGGATGCGACAGGACGGATGGGACAGAGAGAGGAGGGTGGGACAGGAAGGATGGGACAGAGAGAGGAGGGTGGGACAGGAAGGATGGGACAGAGAGAGAAGGGTGGGACAGGACGGATGGGACAGAGAGAGGACAGAGAGAGGACAGAGAGAGGACAGAGAGAGGAGGATGGGACAGAGAGAGGACAGAGAGAGGAGGGTGGGGCAGGAAGGATGGAACAGAGAGAGGACAGATAGAGGAGGATGGGGCAGGAAGGATGGGACAGAGAGAGGACAGAGAGAGGAGGATGGGACAGAGAGAGGACAGAGAGAGGAGGATGGGGCAGGGAGGATGGGACAGAGAGAGGACAGAGAGAGAGGGGGATGGGACAGAGAGAGGACAGAGAGAGGAGGATGGGGCAGGATGGATGGTACGGAGAGAGGACAGAGAGAGGAGGATGGGACAGAGAGAGGACAGAGAGAGGAGGATGGGGCAGGACAGATGGAATAGAGAGAGGACAGAGAGGGGAGGATGGGACAGGACGGATGGGACAGAGAGAGGACAGAGAGAGGATGGGACAGGACGGATGGGACAGAGAGAGGAGGGTGGGACAGGAAGGATGGGACAGAGAGAGAAGGGTGGGAGAGGAAGGATGGGACAGAGAGAGGACAGAGAGAGGAGGATGGGACAGGACGGATGGTACGGAGATAGGACAGAGAGAGGACAGAGAGAGGAGGATGGGACAGAGAGAGGACAGAGAGAGGAGGATGGGGCAAGACGGATGGGACAGAGAGAGGACAGAGAGATGAGGATGGGACAGGACGGATGGGACAGAGAGAGGACAGAGAGAGGAGGATGGGACAGGACGGATGGGACAGAGAGAGGACAGAGAGAGGAGGATGGGACAGGACGGATGGTACGGAGAGAGGACAGAGAGAGGAGGATGGGGCGGGACGGATGGGACAGAGAGAGGACAGAGAGAGGAGGATGGGACAGGACGGATGGGACAGAGAGAGGAGGGTGGGACAGGAAGGATGGGACAGAGAGAGAAGGGTGGGACAGGAAGGATGGGACAGAGAGAGGACAGAGAGAGGAGGATGGGACAGGAAGGATGGGACAGAGAGAGAAGGGTGGGACAGGAAGGATGGGACAGAGAGGACAGAGAGAGGAGGATGGGAAAAGAAGGATGGGACAGAGAGAGGACAGAGGGAGGAAGATGGGACAGGACGGATGGGAGAGAGAGAGGACAGAGAGAGGAGGATGGGGCAGGACGGATGGGACAGAGAGAGGACAGAGAGAAGAGGATGGGGCAGGAAGGATGGGACGGAGAGAGGACAGAGAGAGAAGGGTGGGACAGGACGGATGGGACAGAGAGAGGAGGGTGGGACAGGAAGGATGGGACAGAGAGAGAAGGGTGGGACAGGAAGGATGGGACAGAGAGAGGACAGAGAGAGGAGGATGGGACAGGACGGATGGGACAGAGAGAGGACAGAGAGAGGAGGATGGGACAGGACGGATGGGAGAGAGAGAGGACAGAGAGAGGAGGATGGGGCAGGACGAATGGGACAGAGAGAGGACAGAGAGAGGAGGATGGGGCAGGACGGATGGGACAGAGAGAGGACAGAGAGAGGAGGATGGGACAGGACGGATGGGACAGAGAGAGGACAGAGAGAGGAGGGTGGGACAGGAAGGATGGGACAGAGAGAGAAGGGTGGGACAGGAAGGATGGGACAGAGAGAGGACAGAGAGAGGAGGATGGGACAAGAAGGATGGGACAGAGAGAGGACAGAGAGAGGAGGATGGGACAGGAGGGATGGGACAGAGGGAGGATGGATGGGACGGAGAGAGGACAGAGAGGGGAGGATGGGACAGGAAGGATGGGACGGAGAGAGGACAGAGGGAGGATGGATGGGACAGGACGGATGGGACGGAGAGAGGACAGAGAGAGGAGGATGGGACAGGACGGATGGGACGGAGAGAGGACAGAGAGAGAAGGATGGGACAGGACGGATGGGACAGAGAGAGGAGAATGGGACAGGACGGATGGGACAGAGAGAGGAGGATGGGACAGGACGGATAGGACGGAGAAAGGACAGAGAGAGGAGGATGGGACAGGACGGATGGGACGGAGAGAGGACAGAGAGAGGAGGGTGGGACAGTACGGATGGGATGGAGAGAGGACAGAGAGAGGAGGATGGGACAGGAAGGATGGGACAGAGAGAGGACAGAGAGAGGAGGGTGGGACAGGAAGGATGGGACGGATGGGACAGAGAGAGGAGAATGGGACAGGACGGATGGGACAGAGAGAGGAGGGTGAGACAGGACAGATGGGACGGAGAGAGGACAGAGAGAGGACAGAGAGAGGAGAATGGGACAGAGAGAGGACAGAGAGAGGAGGATGGGACAGGACGGATGGGACAGAGAGAGGACAGAGAGAGGAGGGTGGGACAGGAAGGATGGGACAGAGAGAGAAGGGTGGGACAGGACGGATGGGACAGAGAGAGGACAGAGAGAGGAGGGTGGGACAGGAAGGATGGGACAGAGAGAGGACAGAGAGAGGAGGATGGGACAGGAGGGGAGTCTGGATCAAGAGGCAAGGAAAGAACTGACAGTGAGAGCTGGGGGTGAAAAAGAGGAGGAAGGACATAGGAAGATGGGACACAGAGCGAAGGAGACAGAGAGGTAAAGGATGGGACTTGGCGCTATGCCAGTAACATGGTGGGCACGAGGACAGCGAAGAGCTCTCTTTCTGCTTACTTATGAGTCAGAAGAGCGCCAACCTGCTGCTTCTCGGCTCTTCAGAGTGTCAGATGATAGGGCGGGGGGGACATGTGTTTTATCTTCAAAGGAGACTGAAGAGGAGGATGCAGAGCCCCGTGATGAGATTTCAGGAGAAGAAAGGTCTTTGGCTGAGATTACAGTGCTTTAAATGGGCCGGTACTGTCCGGTACTGAGTACCGGCACTTTTTTTATTTTGAGAGGGAGAGTACCTGCTCTTCTCAAGAAAAACGTAATACTTTTAGTTAGAGAGTACCGGCACTTCTCAGAAACAAGCAGGTACTCTGATACACAGTACCTGCACTTCTATTTTTCCATTTCAAGCACTGGCTGAGAATGAATGCAGAGCAGGTCAGTGCCCGGAGGATAACCACGCAGACTTCTGGCCGCAGGAGCCACTGCTTCTCTGGTCAGATCAGATGAGCTCTCCTTGAAGAAGCTCACCTGGACTCAGTGTCCACTGTCACACACCAGATCACAGCATGCACAGGCCACAGTGTGCACTGTAACTCATCAGAACTCAGTGTGTGCTGTCACTCATCACATCACACCGTGCGCAGGCCACAGTGTGCACTGAAACTCATCGGAACTCAGTGTGTGCTGTCACTCATCACATCACAGCGTGCGCAGGCCACAGTGTGCACTGTAACTCATCGGAACTCAGTGTGTGCTGTCACTCATCAGGCCACAGGGTACACTGTAATTCATCTGAACTCAGTGTGCTGTCACTCATCACATCACAGCGTGCGCAGGTCACAGTGTGCACTGTAACTCATCGGAACTCAGTGTGTGTTGTCACTCATCAGGCCACAGTGTGCACTGTAACTAATCGGGACTCAGTGTGCTGTCACTCATCACATCACAGTGTGCGCAGGTCACAGTGTGCGCTGTAACTCATCGGGACTCAGTGTGTGCTGTCACTCATGAGATCACAGTGTGCGCAGGCCACAGTGTGCGCTGTTACTCATCAGGACTCAGTGAGTGCTGTCACCCATCAGATCACAGTGTGCGCTGTCACTCACCCGGGCTCATTGTGCACTGTCACTCACTCGAACTCAGTCTGTGCTGTCACTCACCCAGACTCAGTGTGCACTGTCACTCACCCGAATTCAGTGTGCGTTGTCACTAATCAGATCACAGTGTGCGCTGTAACTCATCAGGTAATCGTGTACACTGCCACTCCTCCTGACTCAGTGTGCGCTGTAACTCACCAGGTCACATTGTGGTCTATAACTCATCAGGTCACATTGTGCCTCATCAGGTCACATTGTGCAGTATAGCTCATCAGGTCACATTGTGGTCTATAACTCATCAGGTCACATTGTGCCTCATCAGGTCACATTGTGCACTATAGCTCATCAGATCATAGTGTGTGCTGTAACTCATCAGGTTTCACTCTGCACCGCCACTCATCCGGACTCAGTGTGCGTTGTAACTCATCTGGCCACAGTGTGTGTTGTAATTCATCGGACAACAGTGGCCCTAACTATAACTTATCAGTTCGCACTGTGCGCCATAATTCATCAATTGCAGTGTGCGCTATAACACGTCACTTTGAAGTGCACGGTACAGCTCATCAGGTCACACTGTGCACTATAACTCATCAGGTCACGTTGTACCTCATCTGGTCACATTGTGCAATGTAGCTCGCCAGGTCACGTTGTGGTCTATAACTTATCAGGTCACATTGTGCACTATAAGTCATCAGGTCACATTGTGGTCTATAACTCACCAGGTCACGTTGTGGTCTATAACTCATCAGGTCACATTGTGCCTCATCAGGTCACATTGTGCACTATAACTCATCAGGTCACATTGTGATCTATAAC
This sequence comes from Pleurodeles waltl, assembly GCF_031143425.1. Classification (NCBI taxonomy): domain Eukaryota; kingdom Metazoa; phylum Chordata; class Amphibia; order Caudata; family Salamandridae; genus Pleurodeles; species Pleurodeles waltl. The sequence continues at coordinate 1,007,261,145 of NC_090450.1, read as the reverse complement.
TCATCAGGTCACATTGTGCCTCATCAGGTCACATTGTGCACTATAACTCATCAGGTCACATTGTGCACTATAAGTCATCAGGTCACATTGTGGTCTATAACTCACCAGGTCACGTTGTGGTCTATAACTCATCAGGTCACATTGTGCATCATCAGGTCACATTGTGCACTATAACTCATCAGGTCACGTTGTACCTCATCTGGTCACATTGTGCCTCATCAGGTCACTTTGTGCTCTATAACTCATCAGGTCACATTGTGCACTATAACTCATCAGGTCACAGTATGGTCTACAACTCATCAGGTCACATTGTGCCTCATCAGGTCACATTGTGCACCATAACTCATCAGGTCACATTGTGGTCTATAACTCATCAAGTCACATTGTGCCTCACCGGGTCACATTGTGCACCATAACTCATTAGGTCACATTATGGTCTCTAACTCATCATGTCACATTGTGCCTCATCAGGTCACATTGTGCACTATAACTCATCAGGTCACATTGTGCCTCATCAGGTCACATTGTGCACTATAACTCACCAGGTCACATTGTGGTCTATAACTCATCAGGTCACATTGTGCCTCACCAGGTCACATTGTGCAGTATAACTCATCAGGTCACATTGTTGTCTATAACTCATCAGGTGTCATTGTGGTCTATAACTCCTCAGGTCACATTGTGCCTCATCAGGTCTCATTGTGGTCTATAACTCATCAGGTCACATTGTGCACTATAACTCATCAGGTCACATTGTGGTCTATAACTCATCAGGTCACATTGTGCCTCATCAGGTCACATTGTGCACTATAAGGCATCAGGTCACATTGCGGTCTATAACTCATCAGGTCACATTGTGATCTATAACTCATCAGGTCACATTGTGCCTCATCAGGTCACATTGTGCACTATAACTCATCAGGTCACGTTGTGCCTCATCTGGTCACATTGTGCACTATAACTCGCCAGGTCACGTTGTGGTCTATAACTCATCAGGTCACATTGTGCACTATAAGTCATCAGGTCATATTGTGCCTCATCAGGACACGTTGTGCACTATAAGTCATCAGGTCACATTGTTGTCTATAACTCATCAGGTCACATTGTGATCTATAACTCATCAGGTCACATTGTGCCTCATCAGGTCACATTGTGGTCTATAACTCATCAGGTCACATTATGGTCTACAACTCATCAGGTCACATTGTGCCTCATCAGGTCACATTGTGCACCATAAGTCATCAGGTCACATTGTGGTCTATAACTCATCAAGTCACATTGTGCCTCACCGGGTCACATTGTGGTCTATAACTCATCAGGTCACATTATGGTCTATAACTCATCAGGTCACATTGTGCCTCATCAGGTCACATTGTGCACCATAACTCATCAGGTCACATTGTGGTCTATAACTCATCAAGTCACATTGTGCCTCACCGGGTCACATTGTGGTCCATAACTCATCAGGTCACATTGTGGTCCATAACTCATCAGGTCACATTGTGCACTATAACTCATCAGGTCACATTGTGCCTCATCAGGTCACATTGTGCACTATAACTCATCAGGTCACATTGTTGTCTATAACTCATCAGGTCACATTGTGGTCCATAACTCATCAGGTCACATTGTGGTCTATAAGTCCTCAGGTCACATTGTGCACTTTAACACATCAAGTCACATTGTGGTCTATAACTCATTAGGTCTCGTGCCTCATCAGGTCACATTGTGCACTATAACTCCTCATCAGGTCACATTGTGGTCTGTAACTCATCAGGTCACATTGTGCACTATAACTCATCAGGTCACATTGTGCCTCACCAGGTCACATTGTGCACTATAACACTTCAGGTCACATTGTGGTCTGTAATTCATCAGGTCACATTGTGGTCTATAACTCATCGGGTCTCATGGTGGTCTATAACTCATCAGGTCACATTGTGCACTATAACTCATCAGGTCACATTGTGCCTCATCAGGTCACATTGTGGTCTGTAATTCATTAGGTCACATTGTGGTCTATAACTCATCAGGTCACATTGTGCACTATAACTCACCAGGTCACATTGTGGTCTATAACTCATCAGGTCACATTGTGCCTCATCAGGTCACATTGTGCAGTATAACTCATCAGGTCACATTGTTGTCTATAACTCATCAGGTGTCATTGTGGTCTATAACTCCTCAGGTCACATTGTGCCTCATCAGGTCTCATTGTGGTCTATAACTCATCAGGTCACATTGTGCACTATAACTCATCAGGTCACATTGTGGTCTATAACTCATCAGGTCACATTGTGCCCCATCAGGTCACATTGTGCACTATAAGGCATCAGGTCACATTGCGGTCTATAACTCATCAGGTCACATTGTGATCTATAACTCATCAGGTCACGTTGTACCTCATCTGGTCACATTGTGCACTATAACTCGCCAGGTCACGTTGTGGTCTATAACTCATCAGGTCACATTGTGCACTATAAGTCATCAGGTCATATTGTGCCTCATCAGGTCACATTGTGCACTATAAGTCATCAGGTCACATTGTTGTCTATAACTCATCAGGTCACTTTGTGATCTATAACTCATCAGGTCACATTGTGCCTCATCAGGTCACATTGTGGTCTATAACTCATCAGGTCACATTATGGTCTACAACTCATCAGGTCACATTGTGCCTCATCAGGTCACATTGTGCACCATAACTCATCAGGTCACATTTTGGTCTATAACTCATCAAGTCACATTGTGCCTCACCGGGTCACATTGTGGTCCATAACTCATCAGGTCACATTGTGGTCCATAACTCATCAGGTCACATTGTGCACTATAACTCATCAGGTCACATTGTGCCTCATCAGGTCACATTGTGCACTATAACTCATCAGGTCACATTGTTGGCTATAACTCATCAGGTCACATTGTGGTCCATAACTCATCAGGTCACATTGTGGTCTATAAGTCCTCAGGTCACATTGTGCACTTTAACACATCAGGTCACATTGTGGTCTATAACTCATTAGGTCTTGTGCCTCATCAGGTCACATTGTGCACTATAACTCCTCATCAGGTCACATTGTGGTCTATAACTCATCAGGTCACATTGTGCACTATAACTCATCAGGTCACATTGTGCCTCACCAGGTCACATTGTGCACTATAACACTTCAGGTCACATTGTGGTCTGTAATTCATCAGGTCACATTGTGGTCTATAACTCATCGGGTCTCATTGTGGTCTATAACTCATCAGGTCACATTGTGCACTATAACTCATCAGGTCACATTGTGCCTCATCAGGTCACATTGTGGTCTGTAATTCATCAGGTCACATTGTGGTCTATAACTCATCAGGTCACATTGTGCAGTATAACTCCTCATCAGGTCACATTGTGCACTATAACTCCTCATCAGGTCACATTGTGCACTATAACTCATCAGGTCACAATGTGCCTCACCAGGTCACATTGTGCACTATAACTCTTCAGGTCACATTGTGGTCTGTAATTCATCAGGTCACATTGTGGTCTATAACTCATCGGGTCTCATTGTGGTCTATAACTCATCAGGTCACATTGTGCACTATAACTCATCAGATCACATTGTGGCCTATAACTCATCAGGTCACATTGTGCACTATAGCGCATCAGATCATAGTGTGTGCTGTAACTCATCAGGTTTCACTCTGCACCGCCACTCATCCGGACTCAGTGTGCGCTGTAACTCACCAGGTCACATTGTGGTCTATAACTCATCTGGTCACATTGTGCACTATCACTCATCAGGTCACATATGGTCTATAACTCATCTGGTCACATTGTGCCTCATCAGGTCACATTGTGCACTATAACTCATCAGGTCACATTGTGCACTATAACTCATCTGGTCACATTGTGACTCATCAGGTCACATTGTGGTCTGTAATTCATCAGGTCACATTATGCTCTATAACTCATCGGAACTCAGTGTGCTGTCACTCATCACATCACAGCGTGCGCAGGCCACAGTGTGCACTGTCACTCATCAGGTCACATTGTGGTCTATAACTCATCTGGTCACATTGTGCCTCATCAGGTCACATTGTGCACTATAACTCATCAGGTCACATTGTGCACTATAACTCATCTGGTCACATTGTGCCTCATCAGGTCACATTGTGGTCTGTAATTCATCAGGTCACATTATGCACTGTAACTCATCGGAACTCAGTGTGCTGTCACTCATCACATCACAGCGTGCGCAGGCCACAGTGTGCACTGTAACTCATCGGAACTCAGTGTGCTGTCACTCATCACATCACAGCGTGCGCAGGTCACAGTGTGCATGGTAACTCATCGGAACTCAGTGTGTGCTGTCACTCATCAGGCCACAGTGTGCACTGTAACTCATCGGGACTCAGTGTGCTGTCACGCATCACATCACATTGTGCGCAGGTCACAGTGTGCGCTGTAACTCATCGGGACTCAGTGTGTGCTGTCACTCATGAGATCACAGTGTGCGCAGGTCAGAGTGTGCGCTGTAACTCATCGGGATTCAGTGTGTGCTGTCACTCATCAGATCACAGCGTGCGCAGGTCACAGTGTGCAGTGTAACTCCTCGGAACTCAGTGTACTGTCACTCATCACATCACAGCGTGCGCAATTCACAGTGTGCAGTTTAATTCATCGGAACTCAGTGTGCTGTCACTCATCACATCACAGCTTGCGCAGGTCACAGTGTGCACTGTAACTCATCGGAACTCAGTGTGTGCTGTCACTCATCAGGCCACAGTGTGCACTGTAACTAATCGGGACTCAGTGTGCTGTCACTCATCACATCACAGTGTGCGCAGGTCACAGTGTGCGCTGCAACTCATCGGGACTCAGTGTGTGCTGTCACTCATGAGATCACAATGTGTGCAGGTCAGAGTGTGCGCTGTAACTCATCGGGACTCAGTGTGTGCTGTCACTCATCAGATCACAGTGTGCGCAGGCCACAGTGTGCGCTGTTACTCATCAGGACTCAGTGAGTGCTGTCACCCATCAGATCACAGTGTGCGCTGTCACTCACCCGGGCTCAGTGCGCACTGTCACTCACCCGAACTCAGTCTGTGCTGTCACTCACCCAGACTCAGTATGCGCTGTCACTCACCCGAACTCAGTGTGCGCTGTCACTCATAAGATCACAGTGTGCGCTGTAACTCATCAGGTAATCGTGTACACTGCCACTCCTCCTGACTCAGTGTGCGCTGTAACTCACCAGGTCACATTGTGGTCTATAACTCATCAGGTCACATTCTTCCTCATCAGGTCACATTCTGCACTATAGCTCATCAGATTATAGTGTGTGCTGTAACTCATCATGTTTCACTCTGCACCGCCACTCATCCGGACTCAGGGGGTCATTCTGACCCTGGCGGCCGGTGGCCGCCAGGGCCACCGACCACGGGAGCACCGCCAACAGGCTGGCGGTTCTCCCACGAGCATTCTGACCGCGGCGGTTCAGCCGCGGTCAGAAGCGGCAAGTCGGCGGGCTCCCGCCGACTTACCGCTGCTGGGGGGAATCCTTCATGGCGGCGGAGCGCGCTCCGCCGCCATGAGGATTCTGACCCCCCCTACCGCCATCCTGTTCATGGCGGGAAAGCCGCCATGAACAGGATGGCGGTAGGGGGGGTCGCGGGGCCCCTGGGGGCCCCTGCCGTGCCCATGCCAATGGCATGGGCACGGCAGGGGCCCCCGTAAGAGGGCCCCGCAAAGTATTTCAGTGTCTGCCTTGCAGACACTGAAATACGCGACGGGTGCCACTGCACCCGTCGCACCTTCCCACTCCGCCGGCTCGATTACGAGCCGGCATCCTCGTGGGAAGGGAGTTTTTCCCTGGGCTAGCGGGCGGTCTTTTGGAGACCGCCCGCCAGCCCAGGGAAAAACTCATAATACCCTCCGCGGTCTTCTGACCGCGGAGCGGTATAATGGGGGCGGAATTCTGGCGGGCGGCCTCCGCCGCTCGCCAGAATCAGAATCACCCCCTCAGTGTGCGTTGTAACTCATCTGGCCACAGTGTGTGTTGTAATTCATCAGACAACAGTGGCCCTAACTATAACTTATCAGTTCGCACTGTGCGCCATAATTCATCAATTTGCAGTGAGCGCTATAACACGTCACTTTGAAGTGCACGGTACAGCTCATCAGGTCACACTTTGCACTATAACTCATCAGGTCACGTTGTACCTCATCTGGTCACATTGTGCACTATAACTCGCCAGGTCACGTTGTGGTCTATAACTCATCAGGTCACATTGTGCACTATAAGTCATCAGGTCACATAGTGGTCTATAACTCACCAGGTCACGTTGTGGTCTATAACTCACAGGTTACATTGTGCCTCATCAGGTCACATTGTGCACTATAACTCATCAGGTCACGTTGTACCTCATCTGGTCACATTGTGCCTCATCAGGTCATTTTGTACACTATAACTCATCAGGTCACATTGTGGTCTATAACTCATCAGGTCACATTGTGGTCTACAACTCATCAGGTCACATTGTGCCGCATCAGGTCACATTGTGCACCATAGCTCATCAGGTCACATTCTGGTCTATAACTCATCAAGTCACATTGTGCCTCACCGGGTCACATTGTGCACTATAACTCATTAGGTCACATTATGGTCCATAACTCATCATGTCACATTGTGCCTCATCAGGTCACATTGTGCACCATAACTCATCAGGTCACATTGTGGTCTATAACTCACCAGGTCACATTGTGGTCTATAACTCATCAGGTCACATTGTGCCTCATCAGGTCACATTGTGCAGTATAACTCATCAGGTCACATTGTTGTCTATAACTCATCAGGTGTCATTGTGGTCTATAACTCATCAGGTCACATTGTGCCTCATCAGGTCTCATTGTGGTCTATAACTCATCAGGTCACATTGTACACTATAACTCATCAGGTCACATTGTGGTCTATAACTCATCAGGTCACATTGTGCCTCATCAGGTCACATTGTGCAGTATAAGTCATCAGGTCACATTGTGGTCTATAACTCATCAGGTCACATTGTGATCTATAACTCATCAGGTCACATTGTGCCTCATCAGGTCACATTGTGCACTATAACTCATCAGGTCACGTTGTACCTCATCTGGTCACATTGTGCACTATAACTCACCATGCCACGTTGTGGTCTATAACTCATCAGGTCACATTGTGCACTATAAGTCATCAGGTCACATTGTGGTCTGTAACTCACCAGGTCACGTTGTGGTCTATAACTCATCAGGTCACATTGTGCCTCATCAGGTCACATTGTGCACTATAAGTCATCAGGTCACATTGTTGTCTATAACTCATCAGGTCACATTGTGATCTATAACTCATCAGGTCACATTGAGCCTCATCAGGTCACATTGTGCACTATAACTCATCAGGTCACATTATGGTCTACAACTCATCAGGTCACATTGTGCCTCATCAGGTCACATTGTGAACTATAGCTCATCAGGTCACATTGTGCACTATAACTCATCAGGTCACATTATGGTCTACAACTCATCAGGTCACATTGTACCTCATCAGGTCACATTGTGCACCATAACTCATCAGGTCACATTGTGGTCTATAACTCATCAAGTCACATTGTGCCTCACCGGGTCACATTGTGGTCTATAACTCATCAGGTCACATTATGGTCTATAACTCACCAGGTCACATTGTGGTCCATAACTCATCAGGTCACATTATGGTATATAAGTCCTCAGGTCACATTGTGCCTCACCAGGTCACATTGTGCACCACAACTCACCAGGTCACATTGTGGTCTATAACTCATCAGGTCTCATTGTGGTCTATAACTCATCAGGTCACATTGTGCACTATAACTCATCAGGTTACATTGTGCCTCATCAGGTCACACTCTGCACTATAACTCATCAGGTCACATTGTTGTCTATAACTCATCAGGTCACATTGTGGTCCATAACTCATCAGGTCACATTGTAGTCTATAAGTCCTCAGGTCACATTGTGCACTTCAACACATCAGGTCACATTGTGGTCTATAACTCATTAGGTCTCGTGCCTCATCAGGTCACATTGTGGTCTATAACTCCTCATCACGTCACATTGTGGTCTATAACTCATCAGGTCACATTGTGCACTATAACTCATCAGGTCACATTGTGCCTCACCAGGTCACATTGTGCACTATAACTCTTCAGGTCACATTGTGGTCTGTAATTCATCAGGTCACATTGTGGTCTATAACTCATCGGGTCTCATTGTGGTCGATAACTCATCAGGTCACATTGTGGCTCATCAGGTCACATTGTGCACTATAACTCATCAGGTCACATTGTGCCTCACCAGGTCACATTGTGCACTATAACTCTTCAGGTCACATTGTGGTCTGTAATACATCAGGTCACATTGTGGTCTATAACTCATCAGGTCTCATTGTGCACTATAACTCGTCAGGTCACATTGTGGTCTATAACTCATCAGGTCATATTGTGCACTATAACTCATCAGGTCACATTGTGGTCTATAACTCATCAGGTCACATTGTGCACTATAGCGCATCAGATCATAGTGTGTGCTGTAACTCATCAGGTTTCACTCTGCACCGCCACTCATCCGGACTCAGTGTGCGCTGTAACTCACCAGGTCACATTGTGGTCTATAACTCATCTGCTCACATTGTGCACTATCACTCATCAGGTCACATTGTGGTCTATAACTCATCTGGTCACATTGTGCCTCATTAGGTCACATTGTGCACTATATCTCATCAGGTCACATTGTGCACTATAACTCATCTGGTCACATTGTGCATCATCAGGTCACATTGTGGTCTGTAATTCATCAGGTCACATTACGCTCTATAACTCATCAGGTCACATTGTGGTCTATAACTCATCAGGTGTCATTGTGGTCTATAACTCATCAGGTCACATTGTGCCTCATCAGGTCCCATTGTGGTCTATAACCCATCAGGTCACATTGTACACTATAACTCATCAGGTCACATTGTGGTCTATACCTCATCAGGTCACATTGTGCCTCATCAGGTCACATTGTGCAGTATAAGTCATCAGGTCACATTGTGGTCTATAACTCATCAGGTCACATTGTGATCTATAACTCATCAGGTCACATTGTGCCTCATCAGGTCACATTGTGCACTATAACTCATCAGGTCACATTGTGGTCTATAACTCATCAGGTCACATTGTGCACTATAAGTCATCAGGTCACATTGTGGTCTATAACTCACCAGGTCACGTTGTGGTCTATAACTCATCAGGTCACATTGTGCCTCATCAGGTCACATTGTGCACTATAAGTCATCAGGTCACATTGTTGTCTATAACTCATCAGGTCACATTGTGCACTATAACTCATCAGGTCACATTGTGCCTCATCAGGTCACATTGTGCACTATAACTCATCAGGTCACATTGTGGTCTATAACTTATCAAGTCACATTGTGCCTCATCAGGTCACATTGTGCACTATAACTCACCAGGTCACATTTTGGTATATAACTCATCAGGTCACATTGTGCCTCATCAGGTCACATTGTGCAGTATAACTCATCAGGTCACATTGTTGTCTATAACTCATCAGGTGTCATTGTGGTCTATAACTCATCAGGTCACATTGTGCACTATAACTCATCAGGTCACATTGTGGTGCATAACTCATCAGGTCACATTGTGCCTCATCAGGTCTCATTGTGGTCTATAACTCATCAGGTCACATTGTGCACTATAAGTCATCAGGTCACATTGTGGTCTATAAGTCATCAGGTCACATTGTGGTCTATAACTCATCAGGTCACATTGTGATCTATAACTCATGAGGTCACATTGTGCCTCATCAGGTCACATTGTGCACTATAACTCATCAGGTCACATTGTGCCTCATCTGGTCACATTGTGCACTATAACTTATCAGTTCACATTGTGATCTATAACTCATCAGGTCACATTGTGCCTCATCAGATCACAGTGTGCACTGTAACTCATCAGGTAATCGTGTACACTGCCACTCCTCCTGACTCAGTGTGCGCTGTAACTCACCAGGTCACATTGTGGTCTATAACTCATCAGGTCACATTCTGCCTCATCAGGTCACATTGTGCACTATAGCTCATCAGATCATAGTGTGTGCTGTAACTCATCAGGTTTCACTCTGCACCGCCACTCATCCGGACTCAGTGTGCGTTGTAACTCATCTGGCCACAGTGTGTATTGTAATTCATCAGACAACAGTGGCCCTAACTATAACTTATCAGTTCGCACTGTGTGCCATAATTCATCAATTTTCAGTGAGCGCTATAACACGTCACTTTGAAGTGCACGGTACAGCTCATCAGGTCACACTGTGCACTATAACTCATCAGGTCACGTTGTACCTCATCTGGTCACATTGTGCACTATAACTCGCCAGGTCACGTTGTGGTCTATAACTCATCAGGTGACATTGTGCACTATAAGTCATCAGGTCACATTGCGTTCTATAACTCACCAGGTCACGTTGTGGTCTATAACTCATCAGGTCACATTGTGCGCTGTCACTCACCCGAACTCAGTGTGCGCTGTCACTCATCAGATCACAGTGTGCGCTGTAACTCATCAGGTAATCGTGTACACTGCCCCTCCTCCTGACTCAGTGTGCGCTGTAACTCACCAGGTCACATTGTGGTCTATAACTCATTAGGTCACATTCTGCCTCATCAGGTCACATTGTGCACTATAGCTCATCCTATTATAGTGTGTGCTGTAACTCATCATGTTTCACTCTGCTCCGCCACTCATCCGGACTCAGTGTGCGTTGTAACTCATCTGGCCACAGTGTGTGTTGTAATTCATCAGACAACAGTGGCCCTAACTATAACTTATCAGTTCGCACTGTGCGCCATAATTCATCAATTTGCAGTGAGCGCTATAACACGTCACTTTGAAGTGCACGGCACAGCTCATCAGGTCACACTGTGCACTATAACTCATCAGGTCACGTTGTACCTCATCTGGTCACATTGTGCACTATAACTCGCCAGGTCACGTTGTGGTCTATAACTCATCAGGTCACATTGTGCACTATAAGTCATCAGGTCACATTGTGGTCTATAACTCACCAAGTCACGTTGTGGTCTATAACTCATCAGGTCACATTGTGCGCTGTCACTCACCCGAACTCAGTGTGCGCTGTCACTCATCAGATCACAGTGTGCGCTGTAACTCATCAGGTAATCGTGTACACTGCCACTCCTCCTGACTCAGTGTGCGCTGTAACTCACCAGGTCACATTGTGGTCTATAACTCATCAGGTCACATTCTGCCTCATCAGGTCACACTGTGCACTATAGCTCATCCTATTATAGTGTGTGCTGTAACTCATCATGTTTCACTCTGCACCGCCACTCATCCGAACTCAGTGTGCGTTGTAACTCATCTGGCCACAGTGTGTGTTGTAATTCATCAGACAACAGTGGCCCTAACTATAACTTTTCAGTTCGCACTGTGCGCCATAATTCATCAATTTGCAGTGAACGCTATAACACGTCACATTGAAGTGCACGGTACAGCTCATCAGGTCACACTGTGCACTATAACTCATCAGGTCACGTTGTACCTCATCCGGTCACATTGTGCACTATAACTCGCCAGGTCACGTTGTGGTCTATAACTCATCAGGTCACATTGTGCACTATAAGTCATCAGGTCACATTGTGGTCTATAACTCACCAGGTCACGTTGTGGTCTATAACTCAAAGGTCACATTGTGCCTCATCATGTCACATTGTGCACTATAACTCATCAGGTCACGTTGTACCTCATCTGGTCACATTGTGCCTCATCAGGTCACTTTGTGCACTATAACTCATCAGGTCACATTGTGCACTATAACTCATCAGGTAACATTGTGGTCTACAACTCATCAGGTCACATTGTGCCTCATCAGGTCACATTGTGCACCATAGCTCATCAGGTCACATTGTGGTCTATAACTCCTCAAGTCACATTGTGCCTCACCGGCTCACATTGTGCACTATAACTCATTAGGTCACATTATGGTCTATAACTCATCATGTCACATTGTGCCTCATCAGGTCACATTGTGCACTATAACTCATCAGGTCACATTGTGGTCTATAACTCACCAGGTCACATTGTGGTCTATAACTCATCAGGTCACAATGTGCCTCATCAGGTCACATTGTGCAGTATAACTCATCAGGTCACATTCTTGTCTATAACTCATCAGGTGTCATTGTGGTCTATAACTCATCAGGTCACATTGTGCCTCATCAGGTCTCATTGTGGTCTATAACTCATCAGGTCACATTGTACACTATAACTCATCAGGTCACATTGTGCCTCATTAGGTCACATTGTGCAGTATAAGTCATCAGGTCACATTGTGGTCTATAACTCATCAGGTCACATTGTGATCTATAACTCATCAGGTCACATTCTGCCTCATCAGGTCACACTGTGCACTATAGCTCATCCTATTATAGTGTGTGCTGTAACTCATCATGTTTCACTCTGCACCGCCACTCATCTGAACTCAGTGTGCGTTGTAACTCATCTGGCCACAGTGTGTGTTGTAATTCATCAGACAACAGTGGCCCTAACTATAACTTTTCAGTTCGCACTGTGCGCCATAATTCATCAATTTGCAGTGAACGCTATAACACGTCACATTGAAGTGCACGGTACAGCTCATCAGGTCACACTGTGCACTATAACTCATCAGGTCACGTTGTACCTCATCCGGTCACATTGTGCACTATAACTCGCCAGGTCACGTTGTGGTCTATAACTCATCAGGTCACATTGTGCACTATAAGTCATCAGGTCACATTGTGGTCTATAACTCACCAGGTCACGTTGTGGTCTATAACTCAAAGGTCACATTGTGCCTCATCATGTCACATTGTGCACTATAACTCATCAGGTCACGTTGTACCTCATCTGGTCACATTGTGCCTCATCAGGTCACTTTGTGCACTATAACTCATCAGGTCACATTGTGCACTATAACTCATCAGGTAACATTGTGGTCTACAACTCATCAGGTCACATTGTGCCTCATCAGGTCACATTGTGCACCATAGCTCATCAGGTCACATTGTGGTCTATAACTCCTCAAGTCACATTGTGCCTCACCGGCTCACATTGTGCACTATAACTCATTAGGTCACATTATGGTCTATAACTCATCATGTCACATTGTGCCTCATCAGGTCACATTGTGCACTATAACTCATCAGGTCACATTGTGGTCTATAACTCACCAGGTCACATTGTGGTCTATAACTCATCAGGTCACAATGTGCCTCATCAGGTCACATTGTGCAGTATAACTCATCAGGTCACATTGTTGTCTATAACTCATCAGGTGTCATTGTGGTCTATAACTCATCAGGTCACATTGTGCCTCATCAGGTCTCATTGTGGTCTATAACTCATCAGGTCACATTGTACACTATAACTCATCAGGTCACATTGTGCCTCATTAGGTCACATTGTGCAGTATAAGTCATCAGGTCACATTGTGGTCTATAACTCATCAGGTCACATTGTGATCTATAACTCATCAGGTCACATTGTGCCTCATCAGGTCACATTGTGCACTTTAACTCATCAGGTCACGTTGTACCTCATCTGGTCACATTGTGCACTATAACTCGCCATGTCACGTTGTGGTCTATAACTCATCAGGTCACATTGTGCACTATAAGTCATCAGGTCACATTGTGGTCTATAACTCACCAGGTCACGTTGTGGTCTATAACTCATCAGGTCACATTGTGCCTCATCAGGTCACATTGTGCACTATAAGTCATCAGGTCACATTGTTGTCTATAACTCATCAGGTCACATTGTGATCTATAACTCGTCAGGTCACATTGTGCCTCATCAGGTCACATTGTGCACTATAACTCATCAGGTCACGTTGTACCTCATCAGGTCACATTATGTTCTACAACTCATCAGGTCACATTGTGCCTCATCAGGTCACATTGTGAACTATAACTCATCAGGTCACATTGTGCACTATAACTCATCAGGTCACATTATGGTCTACAACTCATCAGGTCACATTGTACCTCATCAGGTCACATTGTGCACCATAACTCATCAGGTCACATTGTGGTCTTTAACTCATCAAGTCACATTATGCCTCACCGGGTCACATTCTGGTCTATAACTCATCAGGTCACATTATGGTCTATAACTCACCAGGTCACATTGTGCCTCACCAGGTCACATTGTGCACCACAACTCACCAGGTTACATTGTGGTCTATAACTCATCAGGTCTCATTGTGGTCTATAACTCATCAGGTCACATTGTGGACTATAACTCATCAGGTCACATTGTGCCTCATCAGGTCACATTGTGCACTATAACTCATCAGGTCACATTGTTGTCTATAACTCATCAGGTCACATTGTGGTCCATAACTCATCAGGTCACATTGTGGTCTATAAGTCCTCAGGTCACATTGTGCACTTTAACACATCAGGTCAGATTGTGGTCTATAACTCATTAGGTCTCGTGCCTCATCAGGTCACATCGTGCACGATAACTCCTCATCAGGTCACATTGTGGTCTGTAACTCATCAGGTCACAATGTGCACTATAACTCATCAGGTCACATTGTGCCTCACCAGGTCTCATTGTGGTCTATAACTCTTGAGGTCACATTGTGGTCTGTAATACATCAGGTCACATTGTGGTCTATAACTCATCAGGTCTCATTGTGCACTATAACTCATCAGGTCACATTGTGGTCTATAACTCATCAGGTCATATTGTGCACTATAACTCATCAGGTCACATTGTGGTCTATAACTCATCAGGTCACATTGTGCACTATAGCGCATCAGATCATAGTGTGTGCTGTAACTCATCAGGTTTCACTCTGCACCGCCACTCATCCAGACTCAGTGTGCGCTGTAACTCACCAGGTCACATTGTGGTCTATAACTCATCTGCTCACATTGTGCACTATCACTCATCAGGTCACATTTTGGTCTATAACTCATCTGGTCACATTGTGCCTCATTAGGTCACATTGTGCACTATATCTCATCAGGTCACATTGTGCACTATAACTCATCTTGTCACATCGTGCATCATCAGGTCACATTGTGGTCTGTAATTCATCAGGTCACATTATGCTCTATAACTCATCAGGTCACATTGTGGTCTATAACTCATCAGGTGTCATTGTGGTCTATAACTCATCAGGTCACATTGTGCCTCATCAGGTCGCATTGTGGTCTATAACCCATCAGGTCACATTGTACACTATAACTCATCAGGTCACATTGTGGTCTGTAACTCATCAGGTCACATTGTGCCTCATCAGGTCACATTGTGCAGTATAAGTGATCAGGTCACATTGTGGTCTATAACTCATCAGGTCACATTGTGATCTATAACTCATCAGGTCAAATTGTGCCTCATCAGGTCACATTGTGCACTATAACTCATCAGGTCACGTTGTACCTCATCTGGTCACATTGTGCACTATAACTCACCATGTCACGTTGTGGTCTATAACTCATCAGGTCACATTGTGCACTATAAGTCATCAGGTCACATTGTGGTCTATAACTCACCAGGTCACGTTGTGGTCTATAACTCATCAGGTCACATTGTGCCTCATCAGGTCACATTGTGCACTATAAGTCATCAGGTCACATTGTTGTCTATAACTCATCAGGTCACATTGTGATCTATAACTCATCAGGTCACATTGTGCCTCATCAGGTCACATTGTGCACTATAACTCATCAGGTCACATTATGGTCTACAACTCATCAGGTCACATTGTGCCTCATCAGGTCACATTGTGAACTATAACCCATCAGGTCACATTGTGCACTATAACTCATCAGGTCACATTATGGTCTACAACTCATTAGGTCACATTGTACCTCATCAGGTCACATTGTGCACCATAACTCATCAGGTCACATTGTGGTCTATAACTCATCCAGTCACATTGTGACTCACCGGGTCACATTGTGGTCTATAACTCATCAGGTCACATTATGGTCTATAACTCACCAGGTCACATTGTGGTCCATAACTCATCAGGTCACATTATGGTATATAAGTCCTCAGGTCACATTGTGCACCACAACTCACCAGGTCACATTGTGGTCTATAACTCATCAGGTCTCATTGTGGTCTATAACTCATCAGGTCACATTGTGCACTATAACTCATCAGGTTACATTGTGCCTCATCAGGTCACACTGTGCACTATAACTCATCAGGTCACATTGTTGTCTATAACTCATCAGGTCACATTGTGGTCCATAACTCATCAGGTCACATTTTAGTCTATAAGTCCTCAGGTCACATTGTGCACTTTAACACATCAGGTCACATTGTGGTCTATAACTCATTAGGTCTCGTGCCTCATCAGGTCACATTGTGCACGATAACTCCTCATCAGGTCACATTGTGGTCTATAACTCATCAGGTCACATTGTGCACTATAACTCATCAGGTCACATTGTGCCTCACCAGGTCACATTGTGCACTATAACTCTTCAGGTCACATTGTGGTCTGTAATTCATCAGGTCACATTGTGGTCTATAACTCATCAGGTCTCATTGTGCACTATAACTCGTCAGGTCACATTGTGGTCTATAACTCATCAGGTCATATTGTGCACTATAACTCATCAGGTCACATTGTGGTCTATAACTCATCAGGTCACATTGTGCACTATAGCGCATCAGATCATAGTGTGTGCTGTAACTCATCAGGTTTCACTCTGGACCGCCACTCATCTGGACTCAGTGTGCGCTGTAACTCACCAGGTCACATTGTGGTCTATAACTCATCTGCTCACATTGTGCACTATCATTCATCAGGTCACATTGTGCACTATAACTCATCACGTCACATTGTGCACTATAACTCATCTGGTCACATTGTGCATCATCAGGTCACATTGTGGTCTGTAATTCATCAGGTCACATTATGCTCTATAACTCATCAGGTCGTATTGTGGTCCATAACTCATCATGTCACATTGTGGTCTATAAGTCCTCAGGTCACATTGTGCACTTTAACACATCAGGTCACATTGCGGTCTATAACTCATTAGGCCTCGTGCCTCATCAGGTCACACTGTGCACTATAACTCCTCATCAGGTCACATTGAAGTCTATAATTCATCAGGTCACATTGTGGTCTATAACTCATCAGGTCATATTGTGCACTATAACTCATCAGGTCACATTGTGCCTCATCAGGTCACATTGTGCACTATAACTCATCAGGTCACATTGTGGTCTATAACTTATCAAGTCACATTGTGCCTCATCAGGTCACATTGTGCACTATAACTCACCAGGTCACATTGTGGTATATAACTCATCAGGTCACATTGTGCAGTATAACTCATCAGGTCACATTGTTGTCTATAACTCATCAGGTGTCATTGTGGTCTATAACTCATCAGGTCACATTGTGGTGTATAACTCATCAGGTCACATTGTGGTGTATAACTCATCAGGTCTCATTGTGGACTATAACTCATCAGGTCACATTGTGCACTATAAGTCATCAGGTCACATTGTGGTCTATAACTCACCAGGTCACATTGTGGTCTATAACTCATCAGGTCACATTGTGATCTATAACTCATCAGGTCACATTGTGCCTCATCAGGTCACATTGTGCACTATAACTCATCAGGTCACATTGTGCCTCATCTGGTCACATTGTGCACTATAACTTATCAGTTCACATTGTGATCTATAACTCATCAGGTCACATTGTGCCTCATCAGATCACAGTGTGCACTGTAACTCATCAGGTAATCGTGTACACTGCCACTCCTCCTGACTCAGTGTGCGCTGTAACTCACCAGGTCACATTGTGGTCTATAACTCATCAGGTCACATTCTGCCTCATCAGGTCACATTGTGCACTATAGCTCATCAGATCATAGTGTGTGCATGTAACTCATCAGGTTTCACTCTGCACCGCCACTCATCCGGACTCAGTGTGCGTTGTAACTCATCTGGCCACAGTGTGTGTTGTAATTCATCAGACAACAGTGGCCCTAACTATAACTTATCAGTTCGCACTGTGTGCCATAATTCATCAATTTTCAGTGAGCGCTATAACACGTCACTTTGAAGTGCACGGTACAGCTCATCAGGTCACACTGTGCACTATAACTCATCAGGTCACGTTGTACCTCATCTGGTCACATTGTGCACTATAACTCACCAGGTCACGTTGTGGTCTATAACTCATCAGGTCACATTGTGCACTATAACTCACCAGATCACGTTGTGGTCTATAACTCATCAGGTCACATTGTGCGCTGTCACTCACCCGAACTCAGTGTGCGCTGTCACTCATCAGATCACAGTGTGCGCTGTAACTCATCAGGTAATCGTGTACACTGCCCCTCCTCCTGACTCAGTGTGCGCTGTAACTCACCAGGTCACATTGTGGTCTATAACTCATCAGGTCACATTCTGCCTCATCAGGTCACATTGTGCACTATAGCTCATCCTATTATAGTGTGTGCTGTAACTCATCATGTTTCACTCTGCACCGCCACTCATCCGGACTCAGTGTGCGTTGTAACTCATCTGGCCACAGTGTGTGTTGTAATTCATCAGACAACAGTGGCCCTAACTATAACTTATCAGTTCGCACTGTGCGCCATAATTCATCAATTTGCAGTGAGCGCTATAACACGTCACTTTGAAGTGCACGGCACAGCTCATCAGGTCGCACTGTGCACTATAACTCATCAGGTCACGTTGTACCTCATCTGGTCACATTGTGCACTATAACTCGCCAGGTCACGTTATGGTCTATAACTCATCAGGTCACATTGTGCACTATAAGTCATCAGGTCACATTGTGGTCTATAACTCACCAAGTCACGTTGTGGTCTATAACTCATCAGGTCACATTGTGCGCTGTCAGTCACCCGAACTCAGTGTGCGCTGTCACTCATCAGATCACAGTGTGCGCTGTAACTCATCAGGTAATCGTGTACACTGCCACTCCTCCTGACTCAGTGTGCGCTGTAACTCACCAGGTCACATTGTGGTCTATAACTCATCAGGTCACATTCTGCACTATAGCTCATCAGATTATAGTGTGTGCTGTAACTCATCATGTTTCACTCTGCACCGCCACTCATCCGGACTCAGTGTGCGTTGTAACTCATCTGGCCACAGTGTGTGTTGTAATTCATCAGACAACAGTGGCCCTAACTATAACTTATCAGTTCGCACTGTGCGCCATAATTCATCAATTTGCAGTGAACGCTATAACACGTCACATTGAAGTGCACGGTACAGCTCATCAGGTCACACTGTGCACTATAACTCATCAGGTGACGTTGTACCTCATCCGGTCACATTGTCCACTATAACTCGCCAGGTCAAGTTGTGGTCTATAACTCATCAGGTCACATTGTGCACTATAAGTCATCAGGTCACATTGTGGTCTATAACTCACCAGGTCACGTTGTGGTCTATAACTCACAGGTCACATTGTGCCTCATCAGGTCACATTGTGCACTATAACTCATCAGGTCACGTTGTACCTCATCTGGTCACATTGTGCCTCATCAGGTCACTTTGTGCACTATAACTCATCAGGTCACATTGTGCACTATAACTCATCAGGTCACATTGTGGTCTACAACTCATCAGGTCACATTGTGCCTCATCAGGTCACATTGTGCACCATAGCTCATCAGGTCACATTGTGGTCTATAACTCATCAAGTCACATTGTGCCTCACCGGCTCACATTGTGCACTATAACTCATTAGGTCACATTATGGTCTATGACTCATCATGTCACATTGTGCCTCATCAGGTCACATTGTGCACTATAACTCATCAGGTCACATTGTGGTCTATAACTCACCAGGTCACATTGTGGTCTATAACTCATCAGGTCACATTGTGCAGTATAACTCATCAGGTCACATTGTTGTCTATAACTCATCAGGTGTCATTGTGGTCTATAACTCATCAGGTCACATTGTGCCTCATCAGGTCTCATTGTGGTCTATAACTCATCAGGTCACGTTGTACACTATAACTCATCAGGTCACATTGTGCCTCATTAGGTCACATTGTGCAGTATAAGTCATCAGGTCACATTGTGGTCTATAACTCATCAGGTCACATTGTGATCTATAACTCATCAGGTCACATTGTGCCTCATCAGGTCACATTGTGCACTATAACTCACCAGGTCACGTTGTACCTCATCTGGTCACATTGTGCACTATAACTCGCCATGTCACGTTGTGGTCTATAACTCATCAGGTCACATTGTGCACTATAAGTCATCAGGTCACATTGTGGTCTATAACTCACCAGGTCACGTTGTGGTCTATAACTCATCAGGTCACATTGTGCCTCATCAGCTCACATTGTGCACTATAAGTCATCAGGTCACATTGTTGTCTATAACTCATCAGGTCACATTGTGATCTATAACTCATCAGGTCACATTGTGCCTCATCAGGTCACATTGTGCACTATAACTCATCAGGTCACGTTGTACCTCATCAGGTCACATTATGTTCTACAACTCATCAGGTCACATTGTGCCTCATCAGGTCACATTGTGAACTATAACTCATCAGGTCACATTGTGCACTATAACTCATCAGGTCACATTATGGTCTACAACTCATCAGGTCACATTGTACCTCATCAGGTCACATTGTGCACCATAACTCATCAGGTCACATTGTGGTCTTTAACTCATCAAGTCACATTGTGCCTCACCGGGTCACATTGTGGTCTATAACTCATCAGGTCACATTATGGTCTATAACTCACCAGGTCACATTGTGGTCCATAACTAATCAGGTCACATTATGGTCTATAAGTCCTCAGGTCACATTGTGCCTCACCAGGTCACATTGTGCACCACAACTCACCAGGTTACATTGTGGTCTATAACTCATCAGGTCTCATTGTGGTCGATAACTCATCAGGTCACATTGTGGACTATAACTCATCAGGTCACATTGTGCCTCATCAGGTCACATTGTGCACTATAACTCATCAGGTCACATTGTTGTCTATAACTCATCAGGTCACATTGTGGTCCATAACTCATCAGGTCACATTGTGGTCTATAAGTCCTCAGGTCACATTGTGCACTTTAACACATCAGGTCACATTGTGGTCTATAACTCATTAGGTCTTGTGCCTCATCAGGTCACATCGTGCACGATAACTCCTCATCAGGTCACATTGTGGTCTGTAACTCATCAGGTCACAATGTGCACTATAACTCATCAGGTCACATTGTGCCTCACCAGGTCTCATTGTGGTCAATAACTCTTCAGGTCACATTGTGGTCTGTAATACATCAGGTCACATTGTGGTCTATAACTCATCAGGTCTCATTGTGCACTATAACTCATCAGGTCACATTGTGGTCTATAACTCATCAGGTCATATTGTGCACTATAACTCATCAGGTCACATTGTGGTCTATAACTCATCAGGTCACATTGTGCACTATAGCGCATCAGATCATAGTGTGTGCTGTAACTCATCAGGTTTCCCTCTGCACCGCCACTCATCTGGACTCAGTGTGCGCTGTAACTCACCAGGTCACATTGTGGTCTATAACTCACCTGGTCACATTGTGCACTATCACTGATCAGGTCACATTGTGGTCTATAACTCATCTGGTCACATTGTGCCTCATTAGGTCACATTGTGCACTATAACTCATCAGGTCACATTGTGCACTATAACTCATCTGGTCACATTGTGCATCATCAGGTCACATTGTGGTCTGTAATTCATCAGGTCACATTATGCTCTATCACTTATCAGGTCACATTGTGGTCTATAACTCATCAGGTCACATTGTGCACTATAACTCATCAGGTCACATTGTGGTCCATAACTCATCAGGTCACATTGTGGTCTATAAGTCCTCAGGTCACATTGTGCACTTTAACACATCAGGTCACATTGCGGTCTATAACTCATTAGGCCTCCTGCCTCATCAGGTCACATTGTGCACTATAACTCCTCATCAGCTCACATTGTAGTCTATAATTCATCAGGTCACATTGTGGTCTATAACTCATCAGGTCATATACTGCACTATAACTCATCAGGTCACATTGTGCCTCATCAGGTCACATTGTGCACTATAACTCATCAGGTCACATTGTGGTCTATAACTTATCAGGTCACATTGTGACTCATCAGGTCACATTGTGCACTATAACTCACCAGGTCACATTGTGGTATATAACTCATCAGGTCACATTGTGCCTCATCAGGTCACATTGTGCAGTATAACTCATCAGGTCACATTGTTGTCTGTAACTCATCAGGTGACATTGTGGTCTATAACTCATCAGGTCACATTGTGCACTATAACTCATCAGGTGTCATTGTGGTCTATAACTCATCAGGTCACATTGTGCCTCATCAGGTCTCATTGTGGTCTATAACTCATCAGGTCACATTGTGCACTATAAGTCATCAGGTCACATTGTGGTCTATAACTCATCAGGTCACATTGTGGTCTATAACTCATCAGGTCACATTGTGATCTAAAACTCATGAGGTCACATTGTGCCTCATCAGGTCACATTGTGCACTATAACTCATCAGGTCACATTGTGCCTCATCTGGTCACATTGTGCACTATAACTCATCAGTTCACATTGTGATCTATAACTCATCAGGTCACATTGTGCCTCATCAGATCACAGTGTGCACTGTAACTCATCAGGTAATCGTGTACACTGCCACTCCTCCTGACTCAGTGTGCGCTGTAACTCACCAGGTCACATTGTGGTCTATAACTCATCAGGTCACATTCTGCCTCATCAGGTCACATTGTGCACTATAGCTCATCAGATCATATTGTGTGCTGTAACTCATCAGGTTTCACTCTGCACTGCCACTCATCCGGACTCAGTGTGCGTTGTAACTCATCTGGCCACAGTGTGTGTTGTAATTCATCAGACAACAGTGGCCCTAACTATAACTTATCAGTTTGCACTGTGTGCCATAATTCATCAATTTTCAGTGAGCGCTATAACACGTCACTTTGAAGTGCACGGTACAGCTCATCAGGTCACACTGTGCACTATAACTCGCCAGGTCACGTTGTGGTCTATATCTCATCAGGTCACATTGTGCACTATAAGTCATCAGGTCACATTGTGGTCTATAACTCACCAAGTCACGTTGTGGTCTATAACTCATCAGGTCACATTGTGCCTCATCAGGTCACATTGTGAACTATAACTCATCAGGTCACGTTGTACCTCATCTGGTCACATTGTGCCTCATCAGGTCACTTTGTGCACTATAACTCATCAGGTCACATTGTGCACTATAACTCATCAGGTCACTTTATGGTCTACAACTCATCAGGTCACATTGTACCTCATCAGGTCACATTGTGCACCATAACTCATCAGGTCACATTGTGGTCTATAACTCATCAAGTCACATTGTGCCTCACCGGGTCACATTGTGCACTATAACTCATCAGGTCACATTATGGTCTATAACTCATCAGGTCACATTGTACCTCATCTGGTCACATTGTGCACTATAACTCGCCAGGTCACGTTGTGGTCTATAACTCATCAGGTCACATTGTGCACTATAAGTCATCAGGTCACATTGTGGTCTATAACTCACCAGGTCACGTTGTGGTCTATAACTCATCAGGTCACATTGTGCCTCATCAGGTCACATTGTGCACTATAACTCATCATGTCACGTTGTACCTCATCTGGTCACATTGTGCCTCATCAGGTCACTTTGTGCACTATAACTCATCAGGTCACATTGTGCACTATAACTCATCAGGTCACTTTGTGGTCTACAACTCATCAGGTCAAATTCTGCCTCATCATGTCACATTGTGCACCATAACTCATTAGGTCACATTGTGGTCTATAACTCATCAAGTCACATTGTGCCTCATCAGGTCACTTTGTGCACTATAACTCATCAGGTCACATTGTGCACTATAACTCATCAGGTCACATTGTGCCTCACCAGGTCACATTGTGCACTATAACACTTCAGGTCACATTGTGGTCAGTAATTCATCAGGTCACATTGTGGTCTATAACTCATCGGGTCTCATTGTGGTCTATAACTCATCAGGTCACATTGTGCACTATAACTCATCAGGTCACATTGTGCCTCATCAGGTCACATTGTGGTCTGTAATTCATCAGGTCACATTGTGGTCTATAACTCATCAGGTCACATTGTGCACTATAAGTCCTCATCAGGTCACATTGTGCACTATAACTCCTCATCAGGTCACATTGTGCACTATAACTCATCAGGTCACATTGTGCCTCACCTGGTCACATTGTGCACTATAACTCTTCAGGTCACATTGTGGTCTGTAATTCATCAGGTCACATTGTGGTCTATAACTCATCGGGTCTCATTGTGGTCTATAACTCATCAGGTCACATTGTGCACTATAACTCATCAGGTCACATTGTGCCTCATCAGGTCACATTGTGCACTATAACTCATCAGGTCACATTGTGGCCTATAACTCATCAGGTCACATTGTGCACTATAGCGCATCAGATCATAGTGTGTGCTGTAACTCATCAGGTTTCACTCTGCACCGCCACTCATCCGGACTTAGTGTGCGCTGTAACTCACCAGGTCATATTGTGGTCTCTAACTCATCTAGTCACATTGTGCACTATCAATCATCAGGTCACATATGGTCTATAACTCATCTGGTCACATTGTGCCTCATCAGGTCACATTGTGCTCTATAACTCATCAGGTGTCATTGTGGTCTAAAACTCGTCAGGTCACATTGTGGTCTATAAGTCATCATGTCACATTGCGCCTCATCAGGTCACATTGTGCACTATAACTCATCAAGACACTTTGGGGGTTATTCCAACTTTGGAAGAGGTGTTAATCCGTCCCAAAAGTGACGGTAAAGTGACGGATATACCACCAGCCGTATTACGAGTCCATTATATCCTATGGAACTCGTAATACGGCTGGTGGTATATCCGTCACTTTACCGTCACTTTTGGGACGGATTAACACCTCCTCCAAAGTTGGAATAACCCCCATTGTGCCTCATCAGGTCACATTGTGCACTATAACTCATCAGGTCACATTATGGTCTATAACTCATCAGGTCACATTGTGCACTATAACTCATCAGGTCACATTGTGGTCTATAACTCACCAGGTCACATTGTGGTCTATAACTCACCAGGTCACATTGTGGTCTATAACTCATCAGGTCACATTGTGGTCTATAACTCACAAGGTCACATTGTGGTCTATAACTCACCAGGTCACATTGTGGTCTATAACTCACCAGGTCACATTTTGGTCTATAACTCATCAGGTCACATTGTGCCTCATCGGGTCACATTGTGCAGTATAACTCATCAGGTCACATTGTGGTCTATAACTCATCAGGTCACATTGTGCCTCATCAGGTCACATTGTGTAGTACAACTCATCAGGTCACATTGTTGTCTATAACTCATCAGGTGTCATTGTGGTCTATAACTCGTCAGGTCACATTGTGCACTATAACTCATCAGGTGTCATTGTGGTCTATAACTCGTCAGGTCACATTGTGGTCTATAAGTCATCAGGTCACATTGCGCCTCATCAGGTCACATTGTGCACTATAACTCATCAAGACACTTTGGGGGTTATTCCAACTTTGGAAGAGGTGTTAATCCGTCCCAAAAGTGACGGTAAAGTGACGGATATACCACCAGCCGTATTACGAGTCCATTATATCCTATGGAACTCGTAATACGGCTGGTGGTATATCCGTCACTTTACCGTCACTTTTGGGACGGATTAACACCTCCTCCAAAGTTGGAATAACCCCCATTGTGCCTCATCAGGTCACATTGTGCACTATAACTCATCCGGTCACATTATGGTCTATAACTCATCAGATCACATTGTGCACTATAACTCATCAGGTCACATTGTGGTCTATAACTCACCAGGTCACATTGTGGTCTATAACTCACCAGGTCACATTGTGGTCTATAACTCATCAGGTCACATTGTGCCTCATCGGGTCACATTGTGCAGTATAACTCATCAGGTCACCTTGTCCACTATAACTCACCATGTCACATTGTGGTCTATAACTCATCAGGTCACATTGTGCACTATAGCGCATCAGGTCATAGTGTGTGCTGTAACTCATCAGGTTTCACTCTGCACCGCCACTCATCCGGACTCAGTGTGCGCTGTAACTCACCAGGTCACATTGTGGTCTATAACTCATCTGGTCACATTGTGCACTATAACTCATCAGGTCACATTGTGGTCTATAACTCCTCAGGTCACATTGTGTCTCATCAGGTCACATTGTGCCTCATCAGGTCACATTGTATAGTATAACTCATCAGGTCACATTGTTGTCTATAACTCATCAGGTGTCATTGTGGTCTATAACTCGTCAGGTCACATTGTGGTCTATAAGTCATCATGTCACATTGTGCCTCATCAGGTCACATTGTGGTCTATAACTCATCAGGTCACATTATGGTCTACAACTCATCAGGTCACATTGTGCCTCATCAGGTCACATTGTACACCATAACTCATCAGGTCACATTGTGGTCTATAACTCATCAAGTCACATTGTGCCTCACCGGGTCACATTGTGGCCTATAACTCATCAGGTCACATTATGTTCTATAACTCATCAGGTCACATTGTGCCTCATCAGGTCACTTTTTGCACCATAACTCATCAGGTCACATTGTGGTCTATAACTCATCAAGTCACATTGTGCCTCACCGGGTCAAATTGTGGTCCATAACACATCAGGTCACATTGTGGTCCATAACTCATCAGGTCACATTGTGCACTATAACTCATCAGGTCACATTGTGCCTTATCAGGTCACATTGTGCACTATAACTCATCAGGTCACATTGTTGTCTATAACTCATCAGGTCACATTGTGGTCCATAACTCATCAGGTCACATTGTGGTCTATAAGTCCTCAGGTCACATTGTGCACTTTAACACATCAGGTCACATTGTGGTCTATAACTCATTAGGTCTCGTGCCTCATCAGGTCACATTGTGCACTATAACTCCTCATCAGGTCACATTGTGGTCTATAACTCATCAGGTCACATTGTGCACTATAAGTCATCAGGTCACATTGTGCCTCACCAGGTCACATTGTGCACTATAACACTTCAGGTCACATTGTGGTCTGTAATTCATCAGGTCACATTGTGGTCTATAACTCATCGGGTCTCATTGTGGTCTATAACTCATCAGGTCACATTGTGCACTATAACTCATCAGGTCACATTGTGCCTCATCAGGTCACATTGTGCACTATAACTCATCAGGTCACATTGTTGTCTATAACTCATCAGGTCACATTGTGGTCCATAACTCATCAGGTCACATTGTGGTCTATAAGTCCTCAGGTCACATTGTGCACTTTAACACATCAGGTCACATTGTGGTCTATAACTCATTAGGTCTCGTGCCTCATCAGGTCACATTGTGCACTATAACTCCTCATCAGGTCACATTGTGGTCTATAACTCATCAGGTCACATTGTGCACTATAACTCATCAGGTCACATTGTGCCTCACCAGGTCACATTGTGCACTATAACACTTCAGGTCACACTGTGGTCTGTAATTCATCAGGTCACATTGTGGTCTATAACTCATCGGGTCTTTGTGGTCTATAACTCATCAGGTCACATTGTGCACTATAACTCATAAGGTCACATTGTGCCTCATCAGGTCACATTGTGGTCTGTAATTCATCAGGTCACATTGTGGTCTATAACTCATCAGGTCACATTGTGCACTATAACTCCTCATCAGGTCACATTGTGCACTATAACTCATCAGGTCACATTGTGCCTCACCAGGTCACATTGTGCACTATAACTCTTCAGGTCACATTGTGGTCTGTAATTCATCAGGTCACATTGTGGTCTATAACTCATCGGGTCTCATTGTGGTCTATAACTCATCAGGTCACATTGTGCACTATAACTCATCAGGTCACATTGTGCCTCATCAGGTCACATTGTGCACTATAACTCATCATGTCACATTGTGGCCTATAACTCATCAGGTCACATTGTGCACTATAGCGCATCAGATCATAGTGTGTGCTGTAACTCATCAGGTTTCACTCTGCACCGCCACTCATCCGGACTCAGTGTGCGCTGTAACTCACCAGGTCACATTGTGGTCTATAACTCATCTGGTCACATTGTGCACTATCACTCATCAGGTCACATATGGTCTATAACTCATCTGGTCACATTGTGCCTCATCAGGTCACATTGTGCACTATAACTCATCAGGTCACATTGTGCACTATAACTCATCTGGTCACATTGTGACTCATCAGGTCACATTGTGGTCTGTAATTCATCAGGTCACATTATGCTCTATAACTCATCGGAACTCAGTGTGCTGTCACTCATCACATCACAGCGTGCGCAGGCCACAGTGTGCACTGTCAGTCATCAGGTCACATTGTGGTCTATAAATCATCTGGTCACATTGTGCCTCATCAGGTCACATTGTGCACTATAACTCATCAGGTCACATTGTGCACTATAACTCATCTGGTCACATTGTGCCTCATCAGGTCACATTGTGGTCTGTAATTCATCAGGTCACATTATGCACTGTAACTCATCGGAACTCAGTGTGCTGTCACTCATCACATCACAGCGTGCGCAGGCCACAGTGTGCATTGTAACTCATCGGAACTCAGTGTGCTCTCACTCATCACATCACAGCGTGCGCAGGCCACAGTGTGCATGGTAACTCATCGGAACTCAGTGTGTGCTGTCACTCATCAGGCCACAGTGTGCACTGTAACTCATCGGGACTCAGTGTGCTGTCACGCATCACATCACATTGTGCGCAGGTCACAGTGTGCGCTGTAACTCATCGGGACTCAGTGTGTGCTGTCACTCATGAGATCACAGTGTGCGCAGGTCAGAGTGTGCGCTGTAACTCATCGGGATTCAGTGTGTGCTGTCACTCATCAGATCACAGCGTGCGCAGGTCACAGTGTGCAGTGTAACTCCTCGGAACTCAGTGTACTGTCACTCATCACATCACAGCATGCGCAGTTCACAGTGTGCAGTTTAATTCATCGGAACTCAGTGTGCTGTCTCTCATCACATCACAGCGTGCGCAGGTCACAGTGTGCACTGTAACTCATCGGAACTCAGTGTGTGCTGTCACTCATCAGGCCACAGTGTGCACTGTAACTAATCGGGACTCAGTGTGCTGTCACTCATCACATCACAGTGTGCGCAGGTCACAGTGTGCGCTGTAACTCCTCGGGACTCAGTGTGTGCTGTCACTCATCAGATCACAGTGTGCGCAGGCCACAGTGTGCGCTGTTACTCATCAGGACTCAGTGAGTGCTGTCACCCATCAGATCACAGTGTGCGCTGTCACTCACCCGGGCTCAGTGCGCACTGTCACTCACCCGAACTCAGTCTGTGCTGTCACTCACCCAGACTCAGTATGCTCTGTCACTCACCCGAACTCAGTGTGCGCTGTCACTCATAAGATCACAGTGTGCGCTGTAACTCATCAGGTAATCATGTACACTGCCATTCCTCCTGACTCAGTGTGCGCTGTAACTCACCAGGTCACATTGTGGTCTATAACTCATCAGGTCACATTCTACCTCATCAGGTCACATTGTGCACTATAGCTCATCAGATTATAGTGTGTGCTGTAACTCATCATGTTTCACTCTGCACCGCCACTCATCCGGACTCAGTGTGCGTTGTAACTCATCTGGCCACAGTGTGTGTTGTAATTCATCAGACAACAGTGGCCCTAACTATAACTTATCAGTTCGCACTGTGCGCCATAATTCATCAATTTGCAGTGAGCGCTATAACACGTCACTTTGAAGTGCAAGGTACAGCTCATCAGGTCACACTGTGCACTATAACTCATCAGGTCACGTTGTACCTCATCTGGTCACATTGTGCACTATAACTCGCCAGGTCACATTGTGGTCTATAACTCATCAGGTCACATTGTGCACTATAAGTCATCAGGTCACATTCTGATCTATAACTCACCAAGTCACATTGTGCCTCACCGGGTCACATTGTGCACTATAACTCATTAGGTCACATTATGGTCTATAACTCATCATGTCACATTGTGCCTCATCAGGTCACATTGTGCACTATAACTCATCAGGTCACATTGTGGTCTATAACTCACCAGGTCACATTGTGGTCTATAACTCATCAGGTCACATTGTGCTTCATCAGGTTACTTTGTGCAGTATAACTCATCAGGTCACATTGTTGTCTATAACTCATCAGGTGTCATTGTGGTCTATAACTCATCAGGTCACATTGTGCCTCATCAGGTCTCATTGTGGTCTATAACTCATCAGGTCACATTGTACACTATAACTCATCAGGTCACATTGTGGTCTATAACTCATCAGGTCACATTGTGCCTCATCAGGTCACATTGTGCAGTATAAGTCATCAGGTCACATTGTGGTCTATAACTCATCAGGTCACATTGTGATCTATAACTCATCAGGTCACATTGTGCCTCATCAGACCACATTGTGCACTATAACTCATCAGGTCACGTTGTACCTCATCTGGTCACATTGTGCACTATAACTCACCATGTCACGTTGTGGTCTATAACTCATCAGGTCACATTGTGCACTATAAGTCATCAGATCACATTGTGGTCTATAACTCACCAGGTCACGTTGTGGTCTATAACTCATCAGGTCACATTGTGCCTCATCAGGTCACATTGTGCACTATAAGTCATCAGGTCACATTGTTGTCTATAACTCATCGGGTCACATTGTGATCTATAACTCATCAGGTCACATTGTGCCTCATCAGGTCACATTGTGCACTATAACTCATCAGGTCACATTATGGTCTACAACTCATCAGGTCACATTGTGCCTCATCAGGTCACATTGTGAAATATAACTCATCAGGTCACATTGTGCACTATAACTCATCAGGTCACATTATGGTCTACAACTCATCAGGTCACATTGCACCTCATCAGGTCACATTGTGCACCATAACTCATCAGGTCACATTGTGGTCTATAACTCATCCAGTCACATTGTGCCTCACCGGGTCACATTGTGGTCTATAACTCATCAGGTCACATTATGGTCTATAACTCACCAGGTCACATTGTGGTCCATAACTCATCAGGTCACATTATGGTATATAAGTCCTCAGGTCACATTGTGCCTCACCAGGTCACATTGTGCACCACAACTCACCAGGTCACATTGTGGTCTATAACTCATCAGGTCACATTGTGCACTATAACTCATCAGGTTACATTGTGCCTCATCAGGTCACACTGTGCACTATAACTCATCAGGTCACATTGTTGTCTATAACTCATCAGGTCACATTGTGGTCCATAACTCATCAGGTCACATTGTAGTCTATAAGTCCTCAGGTCACATTGTGCACTTTAACACATCAGGTCACATTGTGGTCTATAACTGATTAGGTCTCGTGCCTCATCAGGTCACATTGTGCACGATAACTCCTCATCGGGTCACATTGTGGTCTATAACTCATCAGGTCACATTGTGCACTATAACTCATCAGGTCACATTGTGCCTCACCAGGTCACATTGTGCACTATAACTCTTCAGGTCACATTGTGGTCTGTAATTCATCAGGTCACATTGTGGTCTATAACTCATCGGGTCTCATTGTGGTCTATAACTCATCAGGTCACATTGTGGCTCATCAGGTCACATTGTGCACTATAACTCTTCAGGTCACATTGTGGTCTGTAATACATCAGGTCACATTGTGGTCTATAACTCATCAGGTCTCATTGTGCACTATAACTCGTCAGGTCACATTGTGGTCTATAACTCATCAGGTCATATTGTGCACTATAACTCATCAGGTCACATTGTGGTCTATAACTCATCAGGTCACATTGTGCACTATAGCGCATCAGATCATAGTGTGTGCTGTAACTCATCAGGTTTCACTCTGCACCGCCACTCATCCGGACTCAGTGTGCGCTGTAACTCACCAGGTCACATTGTGGTCTATAACTCATCTGCTCACATTGTGCACTATCATTCATCAGGTCACATTGTGGTCTATAACTCATCTGGTCACATTGTGCCTCATTAGGTCACATTGTGCACTATAACTCATCACGTCACATTGTGCACTATAACTCATCTGGTCACATTGTGCATCATCAGGTCACATTGTGGTCTGTAATTCATCAGCTCACATTATGCTCTATAACTCATCAGGTCACATTGTGGTCTATAACTCATCAGGTCACATTGTGCACTATAACTCATCAGGTCGTATTGTGGTCCATAACTCATCAGGTCACATTGTGGTCTATAAGTCCTCAGGTCACATTGTGCACTTTAACACATCAGGTCACATTGCGGTCTATAACTCATTAGGCCTCGTGCCTCATCAGGTCACACTGTGCACTATAACTCCTCATCAGGTCACATTGTAGTCTATAATTCATCAGGTCACATTGTGGTCTATAACTCATCAGGTCATATTGTGCACTATAACTCATCAGGTCACATTGTGCCTCATCAGGTCACATTGTGCACTATAACTCATCAGGTCACATTGTGGTCTATAACTTATCAAGTCACATTGTGCCTCATCAGGTCACATTTGTAGGAGGCTGGACTGGCTTGTAGTGAGTACCAAGGGGTACTTGCACCTTGCACCAGGCCCAGTTATCCCTTATTAGTGTATAGGGTGTCTAGCAGCTTAGGCTGATAGATAATGGTAGCTTAGCAGAGCAGCTTAAGCTGAACTAGGAGACGTGTGAAGTTACTACAGTACCACTTAGTGTCATATGCACAATATCATAAGAAAACACAATACACAGTTATACTAAAAATAAAGGTACTTTATTTTTATGACAATATGCCAAAGTATCTTAGAGTGTACCCTCAGTGAGAGGATAGGAAATATACACAAGATATATATACACAATAGCAAAAATATGCAGTATAGTCTTAGAAAACAGTGCAAACAATGTATAGTTACAATAGGATGCAATGGGGAAACATAGGGATAGGGGCAACACAAACCATATACTCCAAAAGTGGAATGCGAACCACGAATGGACCCCAAACCTATGTGACCTTGTAGAGGGTCGCTGGGACTATTAGAAAATAGTAAGAGTTAGAAAAATAACCCTCCCCAAGACCCTGAAAAGTGAGTGCAAAGTGCACTAAAGTTCCCCTAAGGACAAAGAAGTCGTGTTAGAGGAATAATGCAGGAAAGACACAAACCAGCAATGCAACAACTGTGGATTTCCAATCTAGGGTACCTGTGGAACAAGGGGACCAAGTCCAAAAGTCACAAGCAAGTCGGAGATGGGCAGATGCCCAGGAAATGCCAGCTGCGGGTGCAAAGAAGCTTCTACTGGACAGAAGAAGGTGAGGTTTCTGCAGGACCGAAAAGGGCTAGAGACTTCCCCTTTGGTGGAAGGATCCCTCTCGCCGTGGAGAGTCGTGCAGAAGTGCTTTCCCGCCGAAAGAATGCCAATAAGCCTTGCTAGCTGCAAATCGTGTGGTTAGTGTTTTTGGACACTGCTGTAGCCCTGGAGGGACCAGGAGGTCGCAAATTGGACCTGAAGAGACAGGGGACGTCGAGCAAGACAAAGAGCCCTCACTGAAGCAGGTAGCACCCGGAGAAGTGCCAGAAACAGGCACTACGAGGATGCGTGAAATGGTGCTCGCCGAAGTTGCACAAAGGAGTCCCACGTCGCCGGAGACCAACTTAGAAAGTCGTGCAATGCAGGTTAGAGTGCCGTGCACCCAGGCTTAGCTGTGCACAAAGGATTTCTGCCGGAAGTGCACAGGGGCCGGAGTAGCTGCAAAGTCGCGGTTCCCAGCAATGCAGCCCAGCGAGGTGAGGCAAGGACTTACCTCCACCAAACTTGGACTGAAGAGTCACTGGACTGTGGGGGTCACGTGGACAGAGTCGCTGGATTCGAGGGACCTCGCTCGTCGTGCTGAGAGGAGACCCAAGGGACCGGTAATGCAGCTTTTTGGTGCCTGCGGTTGCAGGGGGAAGATTCCGTCGACCCACGGGAGATTTCTTCGGAGCTTCTGGTGCAGAGAGGAGGCAGACTACCCCCACAGCATGCACAAGCAGGAAAACAGTTGAGAAGGCGGCAGGATCAGCGTTACAGAGTTGCAGTAGTCGTCTTTGCTACTATGTTGCAGGTTTGCAGGCTTCCAGCGCGGTCAGCAGTCGATTCCTTATCAGAAGGTGAAGAGAGAGATGCAGAGGAACTCGGATGAGCTCTTGCATTCGTTATCTAAAGTTTCCCCAGAGACAGAGACCCTAAATAGCCAGAAAAGAGGGTTTGGCTACCTAGGAGAGAGGATAGGCTAGCAACACCTGAAGGAGCCTATCACAAGGAGTCTCTGACGTCACCTGGTGGCACTGGCCACTCAGAGCAGTCCAGTGTGCCAGCAGCACCTCTGTTTCCAAGATGGCAGAGGTCTGGAGCACACTGGAGGAGCTCTGGACACCTCCCAGGGGAGGTGCAGGTCAGGGGAGTGGTCACTCCCCTTTCCTTTGTCCAGTTCCGCGCCAGAGCAGGGCTAAGGGGTCCCCTGAACCGGTGTAGACTGGCTTATGCAGAATTGGGCACCTCTGTGCCCAACAAAGCATTTCCAGAGGCTGGGGAGGCTACTCCTCCCCTGCCTTCACACCATTTTCCAAAGGGAGAGGGTGTCACACCCTCTCTCAGAGGAAGTTCTTTGTTCTGCCATCCTGGGCCAGGCCTGGCTGGACCCCAGGAGGGCAGCTGCCTGTCTGAGGGGTTGGCAGCAGCAGCAGCTGCAGTGAAACCCCAGGAAGGGCAGTTTGGCAGTACCAGGGTCTGTGCTACAGGCCACTGGGATCATGGGATTGTGCCAACTATGCCAGGATGGCATAGAGGGGGCAATTCCATGATCATAGACATGTTACATGGCCATATTCGGAGTTACCATTGTGAAGCTACATATAGGTAGTGACCTATATGTAGTGCACGCGTGTAATGGTGTCCCCGCACTCACAAAGTTCAGGGAATTGGCTCTGAACAATGTGGGGGCACCTTGGCTAGTGCCAGGGTGCCCTCACACTAAGTAACTTTGCACCTAACCTTTACTAGGTAAAGGTTAGACATATAGGTGACTTATAAGTTACTTAAGTGCAGTGTAAAATGGCTGTGAAATAACGTGGACGTTATTTCACTCAGGCTGCAGTGGCAGGCCTGTGTAAGAATTGTCAGAGCTCCCTATGGGTGGCAAAAGAAATGCTGCAGCCCATAGGGATCTCCTGGAACCCCAATACCCTGGGTACCTCAGTACCATATACTAGGGAATTATAAGGGTGTTCCAGTAAGCCAATGTAAATTGGTAAAAATGGTCACTAGCCTGTCAGTGACAATTTGGAAAGAAATGAGAGAGCATAACCACTGAGGTTCTGATTATCAGAGCCTCAGTGAGACAGTTAGTCACTACACAGGTAACACATTCAGGCCCACTTATGAGCACTGGGGCCCTGGGTTACCAGGGTCCCAGTGACACATACAACTAAAACAACATATATACAGTGAAAAATGGGGGTAACATGCCAGGCAAGATGGTACTTTCCTACAACATTGTGCACTATAACTCACCAGGTCACATTGTGGTATATAACTCATCAGGTCACATTGTGCCTCATCAGGTCACATTGTGCAGTATAACTCATCAGGTCACATTGTTGTCTATAACTCATCAGGTGTCATTGTGGTCTATAACTCATCAGGTCACATTGTGCACTATAACTCATCAGGTCACATTGTGGTGTATAACTCATCAGGTCACATTGTGCACTATAACTCATCAGGTCACATTGTGGTCTATATCTCATCAGGTCTCATTGTGGTCTATAACTCATCAGGTCACATTGTGCCTCATCAGGTCACATTTTCCACTATAACTCATCAGGTCACATTGTGGTCTATAACTCATCAGGTCTCATTGTGGTCTATAACTCATCAGGTCACATTGTGCCTCATCAGGTCACATTGTCCACTATAACTCATCAGGTCACATTGTGCACTATAAGTCATCAGGTCACATTGTGCACTATAACTCATCAGGTCACATTGTGGTCTATAACTCATCAGGTCTCATTGTGGTCTATAACTCATCAGGTCTCATTGTGCCTCATCAGGTCACATTGTCCACTATAACTCATCAGGTCACATTGTGGTCTATAACTCATCAGGTCTCATTGTGGTCTATAACTCATCAGGTCTCATTGTGCCTCATCAGGTCACATTGTCCACTATAACTCATCAGGTCACATTGTTTTCTATAACTCATCAGGTGTCATTGTGGTCTATAACTCATCAGGTCACATTGTGCCTCATCAGGTCACATTGTGCACTATAACTCATCAGGTCACATTGTGGTCTATAACTCATCAGGTCACATTGTGCACTATAACTCATCATGTCACATTGTGCCTCATCAGGTCACATTGTGCAGTATAACTCATCAGGTCACATTGTGGTCTATAGCTCATCAGGTCACATTGTGCCTCATTAGGTCACATTGTGCAGTATAACTCATCAGTTCACATTGTTGTCTATAACTCATCAGGTGTCATTGTGGTCTATAACTCATCATGTCACATTGTGCCTCATTAGGTCACATTGTGCACTATAACTCATCAGGTCACATTGTGGTCTATAACTCATCAGGTCACATTGTGCACTATAACACATCACGTCACATTGTGGTCTATAACTCACCAGGTCACATTGTGGTCTATAACTCATCAGGTGTCATTGTGGTCTATAACTCATCAGGTCACATTGTGCCTCATTAGGTCACATTGTGCACTATAACTCGTCAGGTCACATTGTGGTCTATAAGTCATCAGGTCACATTGTGCCTCATCAGGTCACATTGTGCACTATAACTCATCAGGTGTCATTGTGGTCTATAACTCGTCAGGTCACATTGTGGTCTATAAGTCATCAGGTCACATTGCGCCTCATCAGGTCACATTGTGCACTATAACTCATCAAGACACTTTGGGGGTTATTCCAACTTTGGAAGATGTGTTAATCCGTCCCAGAAGTGACGGTAAAGTGACGGATATACCACCAGCCGTATTACGAGTCCATTATATCCTATGGAACTCGTAATACGGCTGGTGCTATATCCGTCACTTTACCGTCACTTTTGGGATTGATTAACACCTCCTCCAAAGTTGGAATAACCCCCATTGTGCCTCATCAGGTCACATTATGCACTATAACTCATCAGGTCACATTATGGTCTATAACTCATCAGGTCACATTGTGCACTATAACTCATCAGGTCACATTGTGGTCTATAACTCACCAGGTCACATTGTGGTCTATAACTCACAAGGTCACATTGTGGTCTATAACTCATCAGGTCACATTGTGCCTCATCGGGTCACTTTGTGCAGTATAACTCATCAGGTCACCTTGTCCACTATAACTCACCATGTCACATTGTGGTTTATAACTCATCAGGTCACATTGTGCACTATAGCGCATCAGATCATAGTGTGTGCTGTAACTCATCAGGTTTCACTCTACAACGCCACTCATCCGGACTCAGTGTGCGCTGTAACTCACCAGGTCACATTGTGGTCTATAACTCATCTGGTCACATTGTGCACTATAACTCAGGTCACATTGTGGTCTATAACTCCTCAGGTCACATTGTGTCTCATCAGGTCACATTGTGCAGTATAACTCATCAGGTCACATTGTTGTCTATAACTCATCAGGTGTCATTATGGTCTATAACTCATCAGGTCACATTGTGCCTCATTAGGTCACATTGTGCACTATAACTCATCAGGTCACATTGTGGTCTATAACGCATCAGGTCACATTGTGCACTATAACTCATCATGTCACATTGTGGTCTATAACTCACCAGGTCACATTGTGGTCTATAACTCATCAGATCACATTGTGCCTCATCAGGTCACATTGTGCAGTATAACTCATCAGGTCACATTGTGCCTCACCAGGTCACATTGTGCAGTATAACTCATCAGGTCACATTGTGGTCTATAACTCATCAGGTGTCATTGTGGTCTATAACTCATCAGGTCACATTGTGCCTCATCAGGTCACATTGTGCACTATAACTCATCAGGTCACATTGTGCACTATAACTCATCATGTCACATTGTGGTCTATAACTCACCAGGTCACATTGTGGTCTATAACTCATCAGGTCACATTGTGCCTCATCAGGTCACATTGTGCAGTATAACTCATCAGGTCACATTGTTGTCTATAACTCATCAGGTGTCATTGTGGTCTATAACTCATCAGGTCACATTGTGCCTCATTAGGTCACATTGTGCACTATAACTCACCAGGTCAAATTGTTGTCTATAACTCATCTGGTCACATTGTGCACTATAACTCATCAGGTCACATTGTGCCTCACCAGGTCACATTGTGCACTATAACTCTTCAGGTCACATTGTGGTCTGTAATTCATCAGGTCACATTGTGGTCTATAACTCATCGGGTCTCATTGTGGTCTATAACTCATCAGGTCACATTGTGGCTCATCAGGTCACATTGAGCACTATAACTCTTCAGGTCACATTGTGGTCTGTAATTCATCAGGTCACATTGTGGTCTATAAGTCCTCAGGTCACATTGTGCACTATAACCCGTCAGGTCTCATTGTGTCACATTAGGTCACATTGTGCCTCATCAGGTCACATTGTGCCTCATCAGGTCACATTGTGCAGAATAACTCATCAGGTCAAATTGTTGTCTACAACTCATCAGGTGCCATTGTGGTCTATAACTCATCAGGTCACATTGTGCCTCATTAGGTCACATTGTGCACTATAACTCATCAGGTCACATTGTGGTCTATAACTCATCAGGTCACATTGTGGTCTATAACTCATCAGGTCTCATTGTGCACTATAACTCATCAGGTCACATTGTGCACTATAACTCATCAGGTCACATTGTGCACTATAACTCATCAGGTCACATTGTGGTCTATAACTCATCAGGTCACATTGTGCACTATAACTCATCATGTCACATTGTGCCTCATCAGGTCACATTGTGCAGTATAACTCATCAGGTCACATTGTGGTCTATAACTCATCAGGTCACATTGTGCCTCATCGGGTCACATTGTGCAGTATAACTCATCAGGTCACATTGTTGTCTATAACTCATCAGGTGTCATTGTGGTCTATAACTCATCAGGTCACATTGTGCCTCATTAGGTCACATTGTGCACTATAACTCATCAGGTCACATTGTGGTCTATAACTCATCAGGTCACATTGTGCACTATAACACATCAGGTCACATTGTGGTCTATAACTCACCAGGTCACATTGTGGTCTATAACTCATCAGGTCACATTGTGCCTCATCAGGTCACATTGTGCAGTATAACTCATCAGGTCACATTGTTGTCTATAACTCATCAGGTGTCATTGTGGTCTATAACTCATCAGGTCACATTGTGCCTCATTAGGTCACATTGTGCACTATAACTCACCAGGTCACATTGTTGTCTATAACTCATCTGGTCACATTGTGCATTATAACTCATCTGGTCACATTGTGCCTCAACAGGTCACATTGTGCCTCATCAGGTCACATTGTGCACTATAACTCTTCAGGTCACATTGCGGTCTGTAATTCATCAGGTCACATTGTGGTCTATAAGTCCTCAGGTCACATTGTGCACTATAACCCGTCAGGTCTCATTGTGTCACATTAGGTCACATTGTGCCTCATCAGGTCACATTGTGCCTCATCAGGTCACATTGTGCAGTATAACTCATCAGGTCAAATTGTGGTCTACAACTCATCAGGTGCCATTGTGGTCTATAACTCATCAGGTCACATTGTGCCTCATTAGGTCACATTGTGCACTATAACTCATCAGGTCACATTGTGGTCTATAACTCACCAGGTCACATTGTGGTCTATAACTCATCAGGTCACATTGTGCCTCATCAGGTCACCTTGTGCAGTATAACTCATCAGGTCACATTGTTGTCTGTAACTCATCAGGTGTCATTGTGGTCTATAACTCATCAGGTCACATTGTGCCTCATTAGGTCACATTGTGCACTATAACTCACAGGTCACATTGTTGTCTATAACTCATCTGGTCACATTGTGCACTATAACTCAGCTGGTCACATTGTGCCTCAACAGGTCACATTGTGCCTCATCAGGTCACATTGTGCACTATAACTCTTCAGGTCACATTGTGGTCTGTAATTCATCAGGTCACATTGTGGTCTATAAGTCCTCAGGTCACATTGTGCACTATAACCCGTCAGGTCTCATTGTGTCACATTAGGTCACATTGTGCCTCATCAGGTCACATTGTGCAGTATAACTCATCAGGTCAAATTGTTGTCTACAACTCATCAGGTGCCATTGTGGTCTATAACTCATCAGGTCACATTGTGCCTCATTAGGTCACATTGTGCACTATAACTCATCAGGTCACATTGTGGTCTATAACTCATCAGGTCACATTGTGGTCTATAACTCATCAGGTCTCATTGTGCACTATAACTCATCAGGTCACATTGTGCACTATAACTCATCAGGTCACATTGTGCACTATAACTCATCAGGTCACATTGTGGTCTATAACTCATCAGGTCACATTGTGCACTATAACTCATCATATCACATTGTGGCTCATCAGGTCACATTGTGCAGTTTAACTCATCAGGTCACATTGTGGTCTATAACTCATCAGGTCACATTGTGCCTCATCGGGTCACATTGTGCAGTATAACTCATCAGGTCACATTGTTGTCTTTAACTCATCAGGTGTCATTGTGGTCTATAACTCATCAGGTCACATTGTGCCTCATTAGGTCACATTGTGCACTATAACTCATCAGGTCACATGGTGGTCTATAACTCATCAGGTCACATTGTGCACTATAACACATCAGGTCACATTGTGGTCTATAACTCACCAGGTCACATTGTGGTCTATAACTCATCAGGTCACATTGTGCCTCATCAGGTCACATTGTCCAGTATAACTCATCAGGTCACATTGTTGTCTATAACTCATCAGGTGTCATTGTGGTCTATAACTCATCAGGTCACATTGTGCCTCATTAGGTCACATTGTGCACTATAACTCACCAGGTCACATTGTTGTCTATAACTCATCTGGTCACATTGTGCACTATAACTCATCTGGTCACATTGTGCCTCAACAGGTCACATTGTGCCTCATCAGGTCACATTGTGCACTATAACTCTTCAGGTCACATTGTGGTCTGTAATTCATCAGGTCACATTGTGGTCTATAAGTCCTCAGGTCACATTGTGCACTATAACCCGTCAGGTCTCATTGTGTCACATTAGGTCACATTGTGCCTCATCAGGTCACATTGTGCCTCATCAGGTCACATTGTGCAGTATAACTCATCAGGTCAAATTGTTGTCTACAACTCATCAGGTGCCATTGTGGTCTATAACTCATCAGGTCACATTGTGCCTCATTAGGTCACATTGTGGTCTATAACTCATCAGGACACATTGTGGTCTATAACTCATCAGGTCACATTGTGGTCTATAACTCATCAGGTCTCATTGTGCACTATAACTCATCAGGTCACATTGTGCACTATAACTCATCAGGTCACATTGTGCACTATAACTCATCAGGTCACATTGTGGTCTATAACTCACCAGGTCACATTGTGCCTCATCAGGTCACATTGTGCAATATAACTCATCAGGTCACATTGTGATCTATAACTCATCAGGTCACATTGTGCCTCATCAGGTCACATTGTGCACTATAACTCATCAGGTCACATTGTGCACTATAACTCATCAGGTCACATTATGGTCTATAACTCATCAGTGTGAGAAGGTAGCCTCTTTCTAGCCTTGTTACCCCCACTTTTGGCCTGTTTGTGAGTGTATGTCAGGGTGTTTGTCACTGTTTTCACTGTCTCACTGGGATCCTGATAGCCAGGCCTCAGTGCTCATAGTGAAAACACTATGTTTTCAGTATGTTTGTTATGGGTCACTGGGATCCTGCTGGTCAGGACCCCAGTGCTCATAGGTTTGTGGCCTATATGTATGTGTCACTGGGACCCTGTCACACAGGGCCCCAGTGCTCATAGGTGTGCATGTATATGTTCCCTGTGTGGTGCCTAACTGTCTCACTGAGGCTCTGCTAACCAGAACCTCAGTGGTTATGCTCTCTCATTACTTTCAAATTGTCACTAACAGGCTAGAGACCAATTTTACCAATTTACATTGGCTTACTGGAACACCCTTATAATTCCCTAGTATATGGTACTGAGGTACCCAGGGTATTGGGGTTCCAGGAGATCCCTATGGGCTGCAGCATTTCTTTTGCCACCCATAGGGAGCTCTGACAATTCTTACACAGGCCTGCCACTGCAGCCTGAGTGAAATAACGTCCACGTTATTTCACAGCCATTTTACACTGCACTTAAGTAACTTATAA
Organism: Pleurodeles waltl; assembly: GCF_031143425.1. Taxonomy (NCBI): domain Eukaryota; kingdom Metazoa; phylum Chordata; class Amphibia; order Caudata; family Salamandridae; genus Pleurodeles; species Pleurodeles waltl. The sequence continues at coordinate 1,007,218,465 of NC_090450.1, read as the reverse complement.
GTCACCTATATGTCTAACCTTTACCTGGTAAAGGTTAGGTGCAAAGTTACTTAGTGTGAGGGCACCCTGGCACTAGCCAAGGTGCCCCCACATTGTTCAGAGCCAATTCCCTGAACTTTGTGAGTGCGGGGACACCATTACACGCGTGCACTACATATAGGTCACTACCTATATGTAGCTTCACAATGGTAACTCCGAATATGGCCATGTAACATGTCTATGATCATGGAATTGCCCCCTCTATGCCATCCTGGCATAGTTGGCACAATCCCATGATCCCAGTGGTCTGTAGCACAGACCCTGGTACTGCCAAACTGCCCTTCCTGGGGTTTCACTGCAGCTGCTGCTGCTGCCAACCCCTCAGACAGGCATCTGCCCTCCTGGGGTCCAGCCAGGCCTGGCCCAGGATGGCAGAACAAAGAACTTCCTCTGAGAGAGGGTGTGACACCCTCTCCCTTTGGAAAATGGTGTGAAGGCAGGGGAGGAGTAGCCTCCCCCAGCCTCTGGAAATGCTTTGTTGGGCACAGAGGTGCCCAATTCTGCATAAGCCAGTCTACACCGGTTCAGGGACCCCTTAGCCCCTGCTCTGGCGCGAAACTGGACAAAGGAAAGGGGAGTGACCACTCCCCTGACCTGCACCTCCCCTGGGAGGTGTCCAGAGCTCCTCCAGTGTGCTCCAGACCTCTGCCATCTTGGAAACAGAGGTGCTGCTGGCACACTGGACTGCTCTGAGTGGCCAGTGCCACCAGGTGACGTCAGAGACTCCTGCTGATAGGCTCTTTCAGGTGTTAGTAGCCTATCCTCTCTCCTAGGTAGCCAAACCCTCTTTTCTGGCTATTTAGGGTCCCTGTCTCTGGGGAAACTTCAGATAACGAATGCAAGAGCTCATCCGAGTTCCTCTGCATCTCTCTCTTCACCTTCTGATAAGGAATCGACTGCTGACCGCGCTGGAAGCCTGCAAACCTGCAACATAGTAGCAAAGACGACTACTGCAACTCTGTAACGCTGATCCTGCCGCCTTCTCAACTGTTTTCCTGCTTGTGCATGCTGTGGGGGTAGCCTGCCTCCTCTCTGCACCAGAAGCTCCGAAGAAATCTCCCGTGGGTCGACGGAATCTTCCCCCTGCAACCGCAGGCACCAAAAAGCTGCATTACCGGTCCCTTGGGTCTCCTCTCAGCACGACGAGCGAGGTCCCTCGAATCCAGCGACTCTTTCCAAGTGACCCCCACAGTCCAGTGACTCTTCAGTCCAAGTTTGGTAGAGGTAAGTCCTTGCCTCACCTCGCTGGGCTGCATTGCTGGGAACCGCGACTTTGCAACTACTCCGGCCCCTGTGCAATTCCGGCGGAAATCCTTTGTGCACAGCCAAGCCTGGGTCCACGGCACTCTAACCTGCATTGCACGACTTTCTAAGTTGGTCTCCGGCGACGTGGGACTCCTTTGTGCAACTTCGGCAAGCACCGTTTCACGCATCCTCGTAGTGCCTGTTTCTGGCACTTCTCCGGGTGCTACCTGCTTCAGTGAGGGCTCTTTGTCTTGCTTCACGTCTCCTCTCTCTTCAGGTCCAATTTGCGACCTCCTGGTCCCTCCTGGGCCCCAGCAGCGTCCAAAAACGCTAACAGCACGATTTGCAGCTAGCATGGCTTGTTAGCGTCCTTTCGGCGGGAAAACACTTCTGCACAACTGTCCACGGCGAGAGGAATCCGTCCACCAAAGGGGAAGTCTCTAGCCCTTTTCGTTCCTGCAGAAACCTCAGCTTCTTCTGTCCAGTCGAAGCTTCTTTGCACCCACAGCTGGCATTTCCTGGGCATCTGCCCATCTCCGTCTTGCTTGTGACTTTTGGACTTGGTCCCCTTGTTCCACAGGTACCCTAGATTGGAAATCCACAGTTGTTGCATTGCTGGTTTGTGTCTTTCCTGCATTATTCCTGTAACACGACTTCTTTGTCCTTAGGGGAACTTTAGTGCACTTTGCACTCACTTTCCAGGGTCTTGGGGAGGGTTATTTTTCTAACTCTCACTGTTTTCTAATAGTCCCAGCGACCCTCTACAAGGTCACATAGGTTTGGGGTCCATTCGTGGTTCGCATTCCACTTTTGGAGTATATGGTTTGTGTTGCCCCTATCCCTATGTTTCCCCATTGCATCCTATTGTAACTATACATTGTTTGCACTGTTTTCTAAGACTATACTGCATATTTTTGCTATTGTGTATATATATCTTGTGTATATTTCCTATCCTCTCACTGAGGGTACACTCTAAGATACTTTGGCATATTGTCATAAAAATAAAGTACCTTTATTTTTAGTATAACTGTGTATTGTGTTTTCTTATGATATTGTGCATATGACACTAAGTGGTACTGTAGTAGCTTCACACGTCTCCTAGTTCAGCCTAAGCTGCTCTGCTAAGCTACCATTATCTATCAGCCTAAGCTGCTAGACACCCTATACACTAATAAGGGATAACTGGGCCTGGTGCAAGGTGCAATTACCCCTTGGTACTCACTACAAGCCAGTCCAGCCTCCTACATTGGTTGTGCAGTGGTGGGATAAGTGCTTGAGACTACTTACCACTCTTGTCATTGTACTTTTCATAAGAGAAATATATACAAAACAAGGTCAGTGTATATACACATAGCCAAAAAGTTTTGCATTTCCTTTTTTCACTCTTTTCTAAGTGCTGAAAAGTACTCCTAAACTTTCAAAAAGTTCTTAAAACCTTAAAAAGTTTTTTTTTCTGTCTTTCCAAAAAGTTCTGAAAACTTTTTTCTCTTTTTCTATCACTTTAACTCTCTCAAAGAAATGTCTGGCACAGGCCAAAGTGTTGATCTGTCCAAACTTGCATATGACAACCTTAGCTGGAAAAGAGCAAGGAGTCTCTGTATAGAGAGAGGTTTGAGTGTAGGGAAGAATCCTTCCTTGGAACTGTTACTTAACATGCTTAGAGAACAGGATAAGGCCATAGGTGCCCCATCTGTTGAAAAAGTACCTAATAGTTCCCAATCTGATTCAGGGACTCCCCCAGGAAAAGATTCAGGAAAGAAACTTCCTAGCCTGCCCATTACTAGACAATCTAGCATAGATGGTAATGATGATGAGCCACACCAAATAAATAGTGTTGTCTCACATCATAGCAAAAGCATTTATTCTCACCATACTGGTAGTAATGTTTCTGTAAACCAAGCTGTTAGGGTGGCTTCTGTAAGGGACAGGTCTCCTTCTGTTCATTCCCATCATAGCTCTGTTTCTAGAAATGTCCCTCCCACCAACCCTGATGACAGAATGTTAGAGAGGGAACTCAATAAGTTGAGGGTGGAACAAACCAGACTGAAGCTTAAAAAGCAACAGCTGGATTTGGATAGACAGTCTTTTGAATTAGAGAAGGAAAGACAGAAGTTGGGTTTAGATACCCATGGTGGCAGCAGCAGTATTCCCCATAGTCATCCTGCAAAAGAGCATGATTCCAGGAATCTGCACAAGATAGTTCCCCCTTATAAGGAGGGGGATGACATTAACAAGTGGTTTGCTGCACTTGAGAGGGCCTGTGTTGTACAGGATGTCCCTCAAAGGCAGTGGGCTGCTATCCTATGGCTATCATTTAGTGGAAAAGGTAGGGATAGGCTCCTTACTGTGAAAGAAAATGATGCTAATAATTTCCAAGTTCTTAAGAATGCACTCCTGGATGGTTATGGCTTAACCACTGAACAGTACAGGACAAAGTTCAGAGAGACCAAAAAGGAGTCTTCACAAGACTGGGTTGATTTCATTGACCATTCAGTGAAGGCCTTGGAGGGGTGGTTACATGGCAGTAAAGTTACTGATTATGAAAGCCTGTATAACACAATCCTGAGAGAGCATATACTTAATAATTGTGTGTCTGATTTGTTGCACCAGTACCTGGTAGACTCTGATCTGACCTCTCCCCAAGAATTGGGAAAGAAGGCAGACAAATGGGTCAGAACAAGGGTGAACAGAAAAGTTCATACAGGGGGTGACAAAGATGGCAATAAGAAGAAAGATGGTGAAAAATCTCAAGATAAGCATGGGGATAAGGGTAAAACCAAAGATCCCACTTCAAATCTTAAACACTCTTCAGAGGGTGGGGATAAAACTAATTCTATCTCTTCTTCACAACCTGCACACATTAAAAAGCCTTGGTGCTTTGTGTGTAAAAACAGAGGCCATAGGCCAGGGGATAAGTCCTGTCCAGGTAAACCCCCTGAGCCTACCACCACTAATACATCAAGCTCTAGTGCCCCTAGCAGTAGTGGTACTAGTGGTGGGACTGCTGGCAACAGTCAAGCAAAGGGTGTAGTTGGGTTCACTTATGGGTCCATAGTGGAAACTGATGTAATCAGTCCCAAGACAGTTTCTGTCACACCTAGTGGCACTGGCCTTGCCACACTGGCTGCTTGTCCCCTTACAATGGATAAGTACAGGCAGACAGTTTCAATAAATGGTGTTGAGGCCTTGGCCTACAGGGACACAGGTGCCAGTTTCACTTTGGTGACTGAAAACCTAGTGCCTCCTGAACAACACATCATTGGACAACAGTATAAGATTATTGATGTCCATAACTCCACTAAGTTTCTTCCCTTAGCTATAATTCAGTTTAGTTGGGGTGGAGTTACTGGCCCTAAGCAGGTGGTGGTATCACCTAGCTTACCTGTAGACTGTCTCTTAGGTAATGACCTAGAGGCCTCAGGTTGGGCTGATGTAGAGTTTTATGCCCATGCAGCCATGCTGGGCATCCCTGAGGAATTGTTCCCTCTCATTTCAAGTGAAATGAAAAAGCAAAGGAGAGAAGGCCTGAAAACTCAGGATCCCTCTCCATCAACAGGTATAAAGGGTATCACAGTATCCCCTAACCACCCTACCATTCAGGATACTATTCCTGTGGTGGGAGAAACCTCTCCTGGGGTGGCACCTGTTCCAAGGGAATCATCAGCTGGAAAAGCTGGACTCCCTGAGGTGGAAGTACCTCTCTGTGGGATAACTAACATTGGTGAGAAAAACAGCACCATTTTAGTTAACATGGAGCATCCCTCCAACCCTCCCAGAGAAACTTTAGTGCAGAAACCCTGCACTACCTCACAACACTTAGGACAGCATCCCTGCCCTAGTGTGGAGCTCATAGGACAGCATCCCTGCCCTGCTCCAACTCAAGAGAAACAGCATCCCTGTTCTCTCTTCCAGCCAGATGGACAAAGTTTTTGCCCAGCTATGGCTTTTCTGAGACAGCATCCCTGTCTGGCATTTCCATCACTACAAATAGGTTCAGTGGACAATTCCCACTGCTCTAAACTAAAACTTACTGATAGAAACTCTGAAAATACATCTTCACATTGTTGCTTAGCTAAAAAACTTCAAACAGGGTGGTTTACATCCCCACAGGGAAGTAACCATATAGTGGATGATAAAGGGAGTAACCAGTCTATTGCAGAGCTACTCTCTACTTATCACCACTTAGACAATAAAGTCTCAACTGGCCAAGGTTAGCCTTATTGTCCTTCGTTTGGGGGGGGGGGTTGTGTGAGAAGGTAGCCTCTTTCTAGCCTTGTTACCCCCACTTTTGGCCTGTTTGTGAGTGTATGTCAGGGTGTTTGTCACTGTTTTCACTGTCTCACTGGGATCCTGATAACCAGGCCTCAGTGCTCATAGTGAAAACACTATGTTTTCAGTATGTTTGTTATGGGTCACTGGGATCCTGCTGGTCAGGACCCCAGTGCTCATAGGTTTGTGGCCTATATGTATGTGTCACTGGGACCCTGTCACACAGGGCCCCAGTGCTCATAGGTGTGCATGTGTATGTTCCCTGTGTGGTGCCTAACTGTCTCACTGAGGCTCTGCTAACCAGAACCTCAGTGGTTATGCTCTCTCATTACTTTCAAATTGTCACTAACAGGCTAGTGACCAATTTTACCAATTTACATTGGCTTACTGGAACACCCTTATAATTCCCTAGTATATGGTACTGAGGTACCCAGGGTATTGGGGTTCCAGGAGATCCCTATGGGCTGCAGCATTTCTTTTGCCACCCATAGGGAGCTCTGACAATTCTTACACAGGCCTGCCACTGCAGCCTGAGTGAAATAACGTCCACGTTATTTCACAGCCATTTTACACTGCACTTAAGTAACTTATAAGTCACCTATATGTCTAACCTTTACCTGGTAAAGGTTAGGTGCAAAGTTACTTAGTGTGAGGGCACCCTGGCACTAGCCAAGGTGCCCCCACATTGTTCAGAGCCAATTCCCTGAACTTTGTGAGTGCGGGGACACCATTACACGCGTGCACTACATATAGGTCACTACCTATATGTAGCTTCACAATGGTAACTCCGAATATGGCCATGTAACATGTCTATGATCATGGAATTGCCCCCTCTATGCCATCCTGGCATAGTTGGCACAATCCCATGATCCCAGTGGTCTGTAGCACAGACCCTGGTACTGCCAAACTGCCCTTCCTGGGGTTTCACTGCAGCTGCTGCTGCTGCCAACCCCTCAGACAGGCATGTGCCCTCCTGGGGTCCAGCCAGGCCTGGCCCAGGATGGCAGAACAAAGAACTTCCTCTGAGAGAGGGTGTGACACCCTCTCCCTTTGGAAAATGGTGTGAAGGCAGGGGAGGAGTAGCCTCCCCCAGCCTCTGGAAATGCTTTGTTGGGCACAGAGGTGCCCAATTCTGCATAAGCCAGTCTACACCGGTTCAGGGACCCCTTAGCCCCTGCTCTGGCGCGAAACTGGACAAAGGAAAGGGGAGTGACCACTCCCCTGACCTGCACCTCCCCTGGGAGGTGTCCAGAGCTCCTCCAGTGTGCTCCAGACCTCTGCCATCTTGGAAACAGAGGTGCTGCTGGCACACTGGACTGCTCTGAGTGGCCAGTGCCACCAGGTGACGTCAGAGACTCCTGCTGATAGGCTCTTTCAGGTGTTAGTAGCCTATCCTTTCTCCTAGGTAGCCAAACCCTCTTTTCTGGCTATTTAGGGTCCCTGTCTCTGGGGAAACTTCAGATAACGAATGCAAGAGCTCATCCGAGTTCCTCTGCATCTCTCTCTTCACCTTCTGATAAGGAATCGACTGCTGACCGCGCTGGAAGCCTGCTAACCTGCAACATAGTAGCAAAGACGACTACTGCAACTCTGTAACGCTGATCCTGCCGCCTTCTCGACTGTTTTCCTGCTTGTGCATGCTGTGGGGGTAGCCTGCCTCCTCTCTGCACCAGAAGCTCCGAAGAAATCTCCCGTGGGTCGACGGAATCTTCCCCCTGCAACCGCAGGCACCAAAAAGCTGCATTACCGGTCCCTTGGGTCTCCTCTCAGCACGACGAGCGAGGTCCCTCGAATCCAGCGACTCTGTCCAAGTGACCCCCACAGTCCAGTGACTCTTCAGTCCAAGTTTGGTGGAGGTAAGTCCTTGCCTCACCTCGCTGGGCTGCATTGCTGGGAACCGCGACTTTGCAGCTACTCCGGCCCCTGTGCACTTCCGGCGGAAATCCTTTGTGCACAGCCAAGCCTGGGTCCACGGCACTCTAACCTGCATTGCACGACTTTCTAAGTTGGTCTCCGGCGACGTGGGACTCCTTTGTGCAACTTCGGCGAGCACCATTTCACGCATCCTCGTAGTGCCTATTTCTGGCTTTTCTCCGGGTGCTACCTGCTTCAGTGAGGGCTCTTTGTCTTGCTCGACGTCCCCTCTCTCTTCAGGTCCAATTTTCGACCTCCTGGTCCCTCCTGGGCCCCAGCAGCGTCCAAAAACGCTAACTGCACGATTTGCAGCTAGCAAGGCTTGTTAGCGTCCTTTCGGCGGGAAAACACTTCTGCACGACTCTTCACGGCGAGAGGGATCCGTCCACCAAAGGGGAAGTCTCTAGCCCTTTTCGTTTCTGCAGAAACCTCAGCTTCTTCTGTCCAATCGAAGCTTCTTTGCACCCGCAGCTGGCATTTCCTGGGCATCTGCCCATCTCCGTCTTGCTTGTGACTTTTGGACTTGGTCCCCTTGTTCCACAGGTACCCTAGATTGGAAATCCACAGTTGTTGCATTGCTGGTTTGTGTCTTTCCTGCATTATTCCTCTAACACGACTTCTTTGTCCTTAGGGGAACTTTAGTGCACTTTGCACTCACTTTCCAGGGTCTTGGGGAGGGTTATTTTTCTAACTCTCACTATTTTCTAATAGTCCCGGCGACCGTCTACAAGGTCACATAGGTTTGGGGTCCATTCGTGGTTCGCATTCCACTTTTGGAGTATATGGTTTGTGTTGCCCCTATCCCTATGTTTCCCCATTGCATCCTATTGTAACTATACATTGTTTGCACTGTTTTCTAAGACTACACTGCATATTTTTGCTATTGTGTATATATATCTTGTGTATATTTCCTATCCTCTCACTGAGGGTACACTCTAAGATACTTTGGCATATTGTCATAAAAATAAAGTACCTTTATTTTTAGTATAACTGTGTATTGTGTTTTCTTATGATATTGTGCATATGACACTAAGTGGTACTGTAGTAGCTTCACACGTCTCCTAGTTCAGCCTAAGCTGCTCTGCTAAGCTACCATTATCTTTCAGCCTAAGCTGCTAGACACCCTATACACTAATAAGGGATAACTGGGCCTGGTGCAAGGTGCAAGTACCCCTTGGTACTCACTACAAGCCAGAGGTCACATTGTGCACTATAACTCATCAGGTCACATTGTGGTCTATAACTCACCAGGTCACATTGTGGTCTATAACTCATCAGGTCACATTGTGCCTCATCGGGTCACATTGTGCAGTATAACTCATCAGGTCACATTGTCCACTATAACTCACCAGGTCACATTGTGGTCTATAACTCATCAGGTTACATTGTGCACTATAGCGCATCAGATCATAGTGTGTGCTGTAACTCATCAGGTTTCACTCTGCACCGCCACTCATCCGGACTCAGTGTGCGCTGTAACTCACCAGGTCACATTGTGGTCTATAACTCATCAGGTCACATTGTGCACTATAACTCATCAGGTCACATTGTGGTCTATAACTCATCAGGTCACATTGTGTCTCATCAGGTCACATTGTGCAGTATAACTCATCAGGTCACATTGTTGTCTATAACTCATCAGGTGTCATTGTGGTCTATAACTCATCAAGTCACATTGTGCCTCACTAGATCACATTGTGCACTATAACTCATCAGGTCACATTGTGGTCTATAACTCATCAGGTCACATTGTGTCTCATCAGGTCACATTGTGCGCTATAACTCATCAGGTCACATTGTGGTCTATAACTCATCAGGTCACATTGTGCACTATAACTCATCAGGTCACATTGTGCACTATAACTCATCAGGTCACATTGTGGTCTATAACTCATCAGGTCACATTGTGGTCTATAACTCATCAGGTCACATTGTGCCTCACTAGATCACATTGTGCACTATAACTCATCAGGTCACATTGTGGTCTATAACTCATCAGGTCACATTGTGGTCTATAACTCATCAGGTCACATTGTGCACTATAACCCGTCAGGTCTCATTGTGCCTTATTAGGTCACATTGTGCCTCATCAGTTCACATTGTGCCCTATAACCCGTCAGGTCACATTGTGCCTCATCAGGTCACATTGTGCACTATAACTCATCAGGTCACATTGTTCCACATTAGGTCACATTGTGCCTCATCAGGTCACATTGTGCACTATAACCCGTCAGGTCTCATTGTGCTCCATAGCTCACCAATGTTTGCGGTCCGCTATAACTAATCAGTTTGCAGTGTGCATTATACCTCATCAGGGGGCCAGAACATGATGGGCTTGGCTGAGTGTGGGGTACATTGGCATTCCCATGCAACCTCCAATGGTTTTTAATGCAAAGTCATATCTTCTAACATTTGTAAAGAGGACTTTGTGCCAAAAGCACTCCTTTGTGGCTGGTGTTAACCTGGAGAAATGTTATTTCTAAAAACATTTTAAACGTTAAATGTACAGCTCTGTGCAGCACACATCCAAAGCAGGAAAAGTTTCAAACGATGGGCCTGATTTAGAAATTGGGGGCTGGGTTATGAGTTACTCCGTCACAAATGTGACGGATATTCCGACTGCCATATTATAATTTCCATAGGATATAATGGGATTGTAATTCAGCTGACGGGGTATCCGTCACATTTATGGCAGAGTAACCTGTCCACTAAACTCTAAATCAGGCCTTAAGTCTTATTATAATGTTTAGTACTGGAAGGGTATCTTTCTGGCACAAGATCTCTAGCTCAGGTCACAGAGACCATTTCACGCACCCGCACTTGAGATGACTGAGCAGTGCCCTTTATTAGTAAATAAGCTGCTGCCCTGCTCTCTCCTCCTAACACAATGCATCAAAATTCAGTAAATCTACCCTCCCTTTCTGAGCAGTGATGTCTGAAAATAAAGCACTAATTCAAAGAAATAGTAGGTGAAATGCATTCACCTTACATACTGCATCTGTACAAAATCAGGCCCTTGTTCCTGCACTGAGCCTGGACGCCCATCAAGTGACCCGCAGGTCATGGTGCATGCTATTCGTGAATTTGCTTCATTCACTCCCCAACCACTGCATCCACAGTTACAGGGTCCTCAGTGTGTGCAGTTCTTCATTAGAAATGCACCTAGTAATCCTCAGGTAAGAGGACAGCAGTGGGCTGACAGGACCCTGGAGAAGTGAATGCCCAAAAGCGCATAGATGGGACCAAAGTCACTCACAGCTGAGTCGAGAGAAAGCAAGGGGGTGTGTCATTAAGAAACAGGAAGAGGGGTGCACACAACCACCCCTGACTTCAGGAGCTCCCTCCCAGAACCCAAGAGTAGCACTCACTCCAACCACCCAGAACCCAGGAGTAGCACTCACTCCAACCACCCAGTTATCATGACAACCATGCAGGTGTAATCACTATCTACCAGGTGTTTAACTCACTCCCACCACCCAATTAAAGAACTCACTTCCACCTTACAGATGAAGAATGCACTCCCAACAACCACATGTGCAACTGATTCCCACCAGCATGGGGCACAAGGGGTGCAATGACTCCCACTGGTAAACTAGAACTCATTCTCACCCCCAGATGTAGAACTCACTCATTCACACCATCAGGTGTAGACCACACTCGCTCTTCAAGATATAGAACTCACTCGCACTTCCAAGGTGTCATGCCAATTGCTCAGGTGATACCACTATCAACCAGATGAGGAGCTCAGTCCCATGGCACAGGTATAGAACTTCGTTCCATCTTATAGATGTAGAATGCACTTCCAAGAGCCATATGTGCAACTGACTCCCACCACCAGTAGGTGTAAAACTCATTTCTACCGCCAGGTGTAGAACTCACTCCTACTTGAAGAGTAAAACTCACTCACACCACCCAGGTGTCACGCCAACTGCACAAATGTTACTCCTATTGCTCAAGTGTGGAACTCACTTCCACCATCTACATTTGGAGCTCATTCCCAATCCTCAGGTGTAGGACTTACCCCCACTATCAGGAGTAGCACTCACTTCCATCTTACAGGTGCAGAACGCACTCCCAACAACTACATGTGCAATTGATTCCCACCGTCACTTCCTACGGCAGGTGTAGAACTAATTCCCCCTTCCAGGTGCAGAACTTGCTCGCACCGCCAGGTGTCACCCCAACTGCCCATGTGTCACACTTACTCACCAGGTGTGTAACTCATTCCCACCGCCCAAGTGTAGAAGTCACTTCCGTCTTCCAGGTGTGTAATACACTCCCAAGCTCCTGCTGTCACTTCTGTGCCCCCATTCCTTGCAGTAGGACTGGGCTCTTCACTAATTGACTAGTTCTAGGGCCAGCAGAGATAGAAAAACAGGTGTCAGTTTTCTCCATTACTGCACTGCAAGGACCCCTCTCCACAGTTCTGCAGTCTGCCACTGTGGGCTACATCATAGAAAACTAATTTCAAAATCATTAGTATCAGTTCAGTTTGTAGATGTGAAATCATGTGCCTATATGCATATTGCACACTGCTAATGATGCACAAAAACCATAAACCTAAAAGATTATTTTACAAATCCCTCCTCTGATTATTCTATAATCACTAAAACAAACAATTAATAAGAATTTATTAATCGGGAAATTACATCACAGCCTGCATCGCTTTCTGCTTCTTTCTGGTTTTCTCTTCCAGCTTTTTCAGCTGGTTGTAGACACAATCTTTAACTTCTCCATCTCAAATATGCCTTTCCTTTTCTCTTCTTAACAATTGTCTCTCATATTTATACCCACAGTTTTTAATTAGGCATCCAGAAACATTTAACAAGTTAAAAAGGAAAATAGCACAAGTCATCATAATAATTACAGGAGTTAATATCAGTTATAAAATTCCCTCTCCCAAATTATCAATCCATTCAGGAGGATTTGGCGTAATGGCCAAAGCTACCAACTTTAGAGCTGGGGCACCAGTTTAGAGTCTCGGCATCAGCTCAACATTCTGTGATTCTGGGCAAATCACTTAGGGCCTCAATATGACATTGGCGATCTTTTGGGAAGACCGGCGCTGTGGCGGGCGCCAAAAGACCGCTATGTTGGAGGTAATCCGACCACCGTATTAAGAGTCACAACGTGAAGTCTACCAAAAAAATGCCAAATTTCAGAAACTGTCAGGACACTGGTGAACGGAAAAGTGGCAGTTCCACCACCAGCACTGCCAAACTGCCACAATTCCACCCACCAAATTACGATCCACAAATCACTACAGTGGTTCTTCCATGGTGGAAAACCATTGGCAGTCCGAAACGCGGCGGTCACAACTTACTCTTGTCAGAACACATCACCACATTGGACAGTTTGAATACCCCCACACCTGACACACATCCACACACCAGACACACCTACTCACAGCACCACATAACACACCCCTACACAATCCACAATCCTTTGCATCCAGAATGCCATATACATACCCCAAGAAGTGTAAAAGAGAAGATTTCGTACTTGTACACTATAGGCAGACATACACACATCACTCAGCACACTCCCCACATCAGCACAACTATCACAAAACACACTTCACTAGCACACACAATCCACTACGGCCGTCTCCAACTCACAGCGCAGCACCCATACCACACCAATTACCCAACACTGCACCCTTACTCTCACAACACCCTCACACACCGTCTACACAACCATGTCCCCACAGAATCGCCCATGTTTCACAGATGAGTTGAGAATCATGGTGGATGAAATTGTCAGGGTTGAGCCACACCTGTTTGGAGCACATGTCTAACAAACAACTTTTGCCAGGAAAATAGAGTTGTGGCAAAGGATAGTCGACAGGGTCAATTCTGTAGGTAGTCATCCTCGCACAAGGGAGGACATCAGGAAGAGGTGAAATGACCTAAGGGCCAACCTGATGTTGGTTTCTACCTTATATCTTTGTCCTGCATTTCTTACCTTTGGGCAGTTTTGGTACTGGCTGACATTGTTTGTGTGTGTGCGTTTGTTTGTCCGTGGTGGTTGTGCTACCTATTATGTTTGGACAGTATGGGGGTCATTCTGACTCCCGCCGGGCGCGGTCACCGTGCGCCCGGCGGGAGCCGCCAAAATACCGTACTGCGGTCGGAAGACCGCGGCGACTATTTTGAGTTTTCCCCTGGGCTGGCGGGCGGCCTTCAAAAGGCCGCAAGCCAGCCCAGGGGAAAACGACCTTCCCACCATGAAGCCGGCTCGTAATCGAGCCGGCGGAGTGGGAAGGTGCGACGGGTGCTACTGCACCCGTCGCGTATTTCACTGTCTGCTATGCAGACAGTGAAATACAAGCGGGGCCCTCTTACGGGGGCCCTGCGACACCCCCTACCGCCATCCTGTTCCTGGCGGGCGAACCGCCAGGAACAGGATGGCGGTAGGGGGTGTCAGAATCCCCAAGGCGGCGCAGCATGCTGCGCCGCCTTGGAGGATTCTGACGGGCAGCGGAAAACCGGCGGGAGACCGCCGGTTTTCCTGCACTGACCGCGGCCAAAGCGCCGCGGTCAGAATGCCCTGCGGGGCACCGCCGGTCTGTCGGCGGTGCTCCCGCCGACCCTGGCCCCGGCGGTCTGAGACCGCCGGGGTCAGAATGACCCCCTATGTCTGGTTGTGTGCATTGTATTTGTCCAACAGTGATGGGTGTGTTGTGTGATGGACATGTGTATGTTGTGGGCATGTTGTAGTGCTAGTATTGTGTGGTATTTGTGTTGACATGTGCTGGTTACAGTGTTGTGTGCCTTTGTGTGCTTGGACTATGTGCGTGAGTGTTTGTGGAGAATTGTATGTTAGGTTCGTTGTGTAGTGTGTTTGTGGGGTATGTCGTGTGCTGCCTTTTTTGGATGTGTGGTTGTGAGTGTTCATTCCCTGGTGGTGGTACTGGGTGTTGCATGTATAATTTGTCAAGGGGTATTGTCTATTGTGTGTCCTTGACAATGTTTTGATGATGTAGCGATTGCATTGTAGTTGTGTCGTTTGGTGGTGTTGTGTGTTGTCGTGTGTGACTGTGCCGGTGCTGTGTAAATGGGGGTTGGTGTGTGTTTTAGAGGTGTGTTTGTGTGTGATGGCCATAGGGTGTGTACCGTGTATGTGCAGGTGTGCATGTGGCTGTGTGTGAGTGTGCATGTCGGTATGGGGTTATATGTGAGTGTTGCCCTCGGCACCCATTCCCAATTGTTATATTGATTGTGCGCGTAGGTGTAGGAGGCTGGCCTGGCTTGTAGTGGGTACCAGAGGTACTTACACCTTGTGCCAGGTCCAGTTATCCCTTATTAGTGTAGAAGAGGTGTTTCTAGCAGCTTAGACTGATAGAAGGTAGCTATGGTAAAGCAGCTTAGGCTGAACTAGGAGACATGCAAAGCTCCTACTATACCACTTATATCATATGCACAATATCATAAGAGAACACAATACACAGAGTTACTAAAAATAAAGGTACTTTATTTTTATGACAATCTGCCAAAAGTATCTCAGTGAGTACCCTCAGTAAGAAGGTAAGTACTATACACAAGTTATATGTACACAAACAAAAATTAGGTAAGTAAGAGAAAGAAAAGTAATGCAAACAGTGTAGAATTACAGTAGGTTGCAACGGGAGCACATAGGGATAGGGGCAACACAAACCATATACTCCAAAAGTGGAATGCGAACCACGAATGGACCTCAGACCTATGTGAGCTTGTAGAGGGTCGCTGGGACTGTAAGAAAACAGTGAGGGTTAGAAAAATACCCCACCCCAAGACCCTGAAAAGTAGGAGTAAAGTACACCTACGACCCCCAGAGAGCACAGAAGTTGTGATAGGGGGATTCTGCAGGAAGAACACACACCAGCAGTGCACTGACAATGGATTTCCGAACCTGAGTACCTGTAAGACAAGGGGACCAAGTCCAATAGTCACGACAGTGTCAAGAGGGGGCAGGAGCCCAGGAAATGCCAGCTGAAGGTGCAAGGAAGCTGCCACCGGTTGGAAGAAGCTTGGAGTTCTGCAAGAAAGAAGAGGACTAGGAACTTCTCCTTTGGAAGACAGATGTCCCACGTCGCGATGAAGCTTGCAGAGGTGTTCCCACGCAGAAAGACCGCAAACAAGCCTTGCTATCTGCAAAGGTTGTGGGAGAGGTTTTTGGGTGCTGCAGGAGGAGACAGAGGGGGTACTCAGCAACTCAGAGAGCCCTCACAGAAGCAGGCAGCACCTGCAGAAGTACCCCAATAGGCACTTAGAAGAAGAGTGAACCGGAGTCCATGCAAAGTTACAAAAGGGGGTTCCATGACGTCGGAGGACAACTCAGAAGGTTGTGCACTGCAGGACGGAGTGCTGGGGACCCAGGCTAGGCTGTGCATGAAGGAAGTACTGGAAGAGTGCACAGGAGCCGGAGCAGCTGCAAATCACTGTGTTACACAGCTTTGCAGTATAGCGTGGGGAGGCAAGGACTTACCTCCACCAAACTTGGACTGAAGAGTCACTGGACTGTGGGAGTCACTTAAACAGAGTTGCTGTGTTCCAGGGACCAAGCTCGTCAGGATGAGAGGGGACCCAGAGGACCAGTGATGCAGTCTTTTGGTGCCTGCGTTAGCAGGGGGACGATTCCGTCGACCCACAGGAGATTTCTTTGGAGCTTCTGGTGCAGGTTGAAGGCAGGCTACCCCCAGAGCATGCACCACCAGGAAACAGTCGAGAAAGCCGGCAGGATTAGGCGCTACAATGTTGCTGGTAGTCATCTTGCTACTTTGTTGCGGTTTTGCAGGTGTCCTGGAGCAGTCAGCGGTCGATCCTTGGTAGAAGGTGAAGAGGGAGATGCAGAGGAACTCTGGTGAGCTCTTGCATTCGTTATCTGAAGAATTCCCCAAAGCAGAGACCCTAAATAGCCAGAAAAGGAGGTTTGGCTACCAGGTTAGGAGGATTGGCTACCAAGAGAGGTAAGAGCCTATCAGAAGGAGCCTCTGACGTCACCTGCTGGCACTGGCCACTCAGAGCAGTCCACTGTGCCCCCAACACCTCTGTTTCCAAGATGGCAGAGGTCTGGGACACACTGGAGGAGCCCCCTGGGAGGTACTGGTCAGGGGAGTGGTCACTCCCCTTTCCTTTCTCCAGTTTCGCGCCAGAGCAGGGCTGGGGGATCCCTGAACCGGTGTAGACTGGCTTATGCAGAGATGTGCACCATCTGTGCCCATCAAAGCATTTCCAGAGGCTGGGGGAGGCTACTCCTCCCCAGCCCTTCACACCTATTTCCAAAGGGAGAGGGTGTAACACCCTCTCTCAGAGGAAATCCTTTGTTCTGCCTTCCTGGGCCAGGGCTGCCTGGACCCCAGGATGGCAGAAACCTGTCTGAGGGGTTGGCAGCAGCAGCTGCAGTGGAAACCCCGGAAAGGCAGTTTGGCAGTATCCGGGTTCTGTGCTAGAGACCCGGGGGATCATGGAATTGTATTGGTATTGGGGTGACAATTCCATGATCTTAGACATGTTACATGGCCATGTTCGGAGTTACCATTGTGACGGTATACATAGGCCGTGACCTATGTATAGTACACGCATGTAATGGAGTCCCCGCACTCACAAAGTCTGTGGAATTTGCCCTGAACGATGGGGGGGGCACCTTGGCTAGTGCCAGGGTGCCCACACACAAAGTAACTTGGCACCCAACCTTCACTAAGTGAAGGTTAGACATATGTGTGACTTATAGGTTACTTATGTGCAGTGGTAAATGGCTGTGAAATAACGTGGACGTAATTTCACTCAGGCTGCAGTGGCAGGCCTGTGTAAGAATTGTCAGAACTCCCTATGGGTGGCAAAAGAAATGCTGCAGCCCATAGGGATCTCCTGGAACCCCAATACCCTGGGTACCTCGTTACCATATACTAGGGGATTATATGGGTGTACCAGTATGCCAATGTGAATTGGTAAATTTAGTCACTAGCCTGTTAGTGGCAAATTTGGAAAGCAGAGAGAGAGCATAACCACTGAGGTTCTGGTTAGCAAGTTCTCAGGAAGCCCGACGCTGCTCCTCTCTCCAGGTTACGACTACGGGCTTATCAGGGCCCGCATTACCGATTTTACTAGACTTACTCAATTCCTACACGCACCGGCAGCTGCTTGAGCAGCCATACTGCATGCAGATTTACTACTTTCTAATAGCCTTGATGAAGTCACTTGTGTGACGAAACACGTGTTGGCTGTTTCTCCATGATGACACAACCATCTCTAAACACCTACTAATAAAGACATCATCTGCAAAAAAGACTTGAGCCTTTCTTCAACTTCATATTTCCTGTTACCTGCAATACGTCACCAGGAATACGTTTTCTTGCTATACTGTTGGACATTATACTCTGTGTGCTGTGGCCTTCTTGTCCCACTACTCATACCTTCACCAGGAGTTTCACTTTCACCAACCTGAACTTCTATGGCCTCATTATCATCACCAATTTCACCTTCAGTTTCACTTTCAAAATGTTCACCCAACTCTGGATCGACGCTGCGAACTTGAGCTTAACTCCGTGAACCACTTTGTTTTTCACCACTTCCTCATCCACCGCCTTCACTCTTTTTGTTTGAGTGGCGTGGGTCCACCGTGGGATTCCGGTACATTTTGCAGCAGTGTTTGTATTCAAGATCACTCGATGTGGCCCTTCTAACGTTCTTCCTGACATTTGTTCCTCATGTGTCTTCTGGCAATTATCCAATCACTTGGGCTCAGATCACGGCACTGTACTTCTGTTGTTGCTTTGGTTGCTAAGTTCAACTGCTGAGAAATAGATTTCACCATGTCAGCCAGACCTTTGCAGTGATCTAGACCAATGTCATCAGTGGTTGAAACATGGGCAGCTGAAGTAGTATAAGCTAACCTCACTGCTCTGCACAGGGTCAGTTTATGGTGTGATAGACCTGTCTTTTTGTCCAATGCTCTTCAAAACAGGAGGAAGAGCATCCGGCCACTTCAAACCAGTAGAAGCACAAAGTTTGGCCAGTTTGTTCTTGAAGGTCCTATTCATCCTCTCAAATACTCCAGAAGATTGAGGACAATAGCTACAAGGAAACCTCTGATCAATTTGGAGAGCAGTACAAATGAATTGCAAAATCTCATTCTTAAAATGGGAATCATGATTTGTCTCAATAGAAGTTGGGAGACCGAATCCCTCAATAGAAGTTTGGCAACTGTCATTCTGACATTCTGCATACAGCAGAGTTACACAAACGTCCACTGAGAAATACTGCAAGGTCCGAGGAGGACGGTATGGAAATGACATCATTCTCATGACAGAGTCGGGGCTCCAATAGTCGGCATAGTGGAATATAGCTTAATGTAAGGCAGTGGATGTCAAACTTTTTAGTGCCACACCAACCCCATCCCCCTGTGGAAAAAAATAATTATCGGGCCCCTCCAAATTTTTCACAATTATTCTATTAAATTGCCATTGTTTAAATCGGTCTAGACTTATTTAAACATTGCAGTTAAGTTCTGTTACTTTTTTCAAAATGCAATCAAATACACCATGCCATACATGATATTCTGGTCGGACAGACCTTACTAAGTGTAAAAGTGTCCACAGTGTGATAATTAGAAATGGGTGTGTGGTCGGGGATCAAAGAGTATTTGGAGCCCCTTCCCTTTTGATACACATTCCCACCTTGGCTATAAATGACACAAGATGTTAGTGATGGCCCATTACAGAGCACTTTACTGCTGCTAATTTTTTTCAGCTTAAACCAAAGCCCTGTTTCAGCATTATGCTTCTTTTGGCCAGAGCTTGGTGCCCCCTCCAGTGATCACTTGAAGGCCCTCTAGGAGGGCCCACCCCCCAGTTTGAAGACCCCTGATGTGAGGTAATATGTAACGTAAAACAAAACACACAGTTGTAAAATCATTTTATGGATTTATGTTTTTGTGCATCATTAACAGTAAATAAAGTGCATATTCACATGATTTCATATTTACAAACTGAACGGACACAATGCCTCATTAAATGGAGGTTTAACACTTTCTTCGATCTAGTACAATGTGGGAGGTTTTGTTGGGGTACATTTTGGGGGTGTCTCAATTTTGGGATACCGTCGATTTTTGGTAGCAGAGGATGGCTGTACGTTAAACAGCACCTCCCTTTGCTACAGGGGAGTCCTCTTTTGCCCTGCCCATAGAGGTAGAGCATTTTCTCTTGTAAAGTTTGCAAGGTTGGGATTTTTCAGAGAAACCTGGCTTGCAGTGCTGCTCCTGAGAGATTTGAAATGTAAGTCTGAACAGGGAGGAATGATTTATATGATAAAGAGTGATTCTAAAGTGTTGCTGAAGTTTGTATGTGAGAATGATTACTATGCTACATGTGTGAGGTTTTTGGCTACGCAATGCTAATTTGGGGTTTGCTTGGTGGTTTGATCACTGCTGTTTTGATGTACTGTTCTTTTTTGTGATCTTGTTATAAAGATTTTATTTTATTATTGATTAGTTTAGGTTTTCAGATTCCTTGAAATCCAAGATCTCGAGCTATTGTGGTTTCTTTGTCTGCATAAGGTAGTGTGTTTTGTGAGGTGCGACATTCACACAGATTGGGGTTTCTGAGTTATTGAGTTTTCCTTTTCAAGGGACTGTCTAATCTAGGTTGGTATCTTTTGTTTGTAGGTGCTTTAGAGTAAAGGATTTAGCCAGGGTAGATTGCCATTGGACGGGGGTCTGCCTAGTGTGACCTGAGCTGAACTGGTCCTGGAAGGGTGCTGAGGGAATGCCCACATAGAAATTGTGACGGACATTGGGTGTTGAACATGCACCTGGATTTCTAAATTATTCTGGCAAAAGTTTACAGTTTCATCTAGAGGGCACATTTAATACTAGAAAACTAGGGGCCAGATGTAGCAAAGGGGTTTTCCCATTCTGTGTCAATGGGAAAATGTGTTCGTACATATGGCCCCTAGATTCCCTGAGACAGACTATGAACGATAGAAAACTGTTACCTAGATCCATACAGTTTGAGGTGCTAAACAAATAGGATTGAATGGAAAAGAAACAAACAAACAAACAACAAACAAAGAAGGAAAGAATGGAAGAGCATGACAAAGTAAATGAAAGATTCATTCAGACAATGGTTAGAAATTAAATGGCATCCGCATGAAAATATCTGAAGGGCGGATACCATGGAGGGAGGGAGAGTTTTCCCTGCACGAGTCAAAGGAAGGACAGAAAAGAAGAAATCTGAGGGAGAAAAGCAGAATCAAATACGAGATGAGGAGGATACCTGTTTTAGAGAACTTTTGAGAGGGAGAATTGATTTAAGCACATTATTGAGATACAATGTTGAGTAAATGAGATACTTAATCAAAGGAGCAGCCGCTTACGACTGTGAGATTGACATCAGCGAAATGAAAAATACAAGAAAGAATTACAAAATTGACTTGACCCCTGATGAAATAAAGGTGTCTGGTTTAATGACTTTAGGAACTCACATTAAACATGTGACGCTCCTGTGGCGCTATGCGCTGCGCCGTATATGTAAGGTGGCGTTAAGCAGCACTGTGCGTCGAAGGGGCGTGCAATGGGTGTTGCTGTGGGACGTGCCGTAGCAACACCCATTGCATTTTGACGCTGCCTCAGATTTATGAAATTTCGTAAACCTGAGGCAGCGCCAAAATCTAACACCACCCCCAGGGGTGGCGTTAGCGGGCACATTCTGCAGCAAGCATAGAAGGAGCAAAATGCCAGAAATGATTGTTTGTGTGCAGGAAGGTGTCCCTTCCTGCACATAAACAATCATTATAAAATGACGCTTTCGCACTTCTGTGTGTGCTGCACTGTGCAGCACACATAGAAGTGCCAAAGCGCCATTAGTGATTGTTTATGTGCAGGAAGGGACACCTTCCGCACATAAACAATCACACCCTTCAACGCAGACACCGTTGTGAAAGGATGCCTGCGTTGGTGCAGGCAGCTAAATTTAGCACCAGGCAGAGGGAATCGCAGGGGTGCGCCGTATTCAGTTAAATACGGCGCATCATTGCGTTTCTAAAGTGACGCAGAACGGCGCTGCCAATTTTGGCGCGGCACCGCGCTGTGCCACTTTTCAATAAATATGACTCTTAGTATGTACTGTATGCACTAAAGATCCATTAGTGACAGCAAACTGTGTTGCTGCATGAAGCAGTCACTAAAGTAGTGCAGAAACCTAATGAATGAATGACTGAATGCCATTTCTGAAGCACACCCAAGGAAGGGATGTCCTGGTGCTGAATACTTTGAAGGTGGCAAACAGTTACAATTGCTGAACTAGCCAGGGCTTCAGATCCTTCCAGAACACTGCGTAGTAGGGCGCAAGGAAGTCCTTTCCCCAGCTTGCCACTGCAGTAGAAAAACCGGCTACCAATCCACTGCTCCGAAATGTGGGGGCCAGCCGAAGCACAGACCCAGTTGAGCTGAGGACCCACGCTGCTTTGTGCAAGCACATTTTCCTGAACAGATATATAGGTCCGGTGCCCTCGATGGCATTTTAAGTCATGCAAAGAATTTAAAAAGAACATCTTTGCTAGATGAGCAATGAGTAACCAGTGGGCAGGAGATGCTTGATCAGAATCTTACTAGAAGATCAAGAACAACCCATTCTGAGGGGTCTGGAGTCTACTCAGAAGATAAATGGTGAGACCTGACTGGAAGGAGTTGGCATCATCAAGGCAATTAGACCCTGCAGTAGTTTTCCACCCAGATGCTGGCACATAAGGGAGAATTCTATGGATAGAATGAAGTGGAGCAAAACTTTTAACTTCTACCATTGTGTTTGTGCAGTGAGAGTTCAGAATCACACAATGCCCCCAGGTTTCTGGCACGGTGTGTGGTGGGTGGCAACGGGCCCACTTCACGAGGCCACCACTTTGAACAGCGTTTTGTATATTTAGAGCCAAACATCAGAACCTTGGTTTTATCTGAGTTCAGCTTCAGGAAGCTGGAATTCATCCAGTCCACCTCTGCCCTCAAGCAGGCAGAGAAACGACTCTGGGTTTCCCCCAGCTTGTCAGAGATGGAAACAGCAATCTGGGTGTCATCAGCCTATGAGATGCAGGAAAAGACAAAAGGTCTGGTCAGCAGTGCCAGAGGGGCTGTGGAAATGTGCAGAAGTGTAAGATTGAGAGCTCATCCCTGAAGAACACCGCAAGAAAACCTGATGAAAAGGCTTTCATCCACTCCAAGGCTTGGCCAGTGAATCCTACGTGTACCAACCACTGGGTTACTACAGGATGGGCAACAGTATCGAAAGCTGCAGAGAGATCCAAAAGGACCAGACCGGCATGGTCCGAAATTGCTCCGATGTCCTCAAATACAGCAAGAAGGGCTGTCTCGGTGCGGTGAGACGCTCTAAGTAATGCAGTCTGGACCTCATCGTTTGTCTGTGCAGTTCACATCACGAATGAACTTAGGGCCAGATGTACGTAGCTATTTTCTGGTTGCAAACGGCCCAATTCAAAAAATCATGCCTTTTGCAACAAGAAAGAAGCATTTTCGTATGTACAAACCCTATTTTGCGATTCAGTAATCTATTTACCGAATCGCAAAATAGGTTTGCGAGTCGCTATTTGGAAGGGGTGTGCCGAGGGTGTCCCTTCCAAATAGCGAGTCGCAGTGGTATGTAAGATTGTTTTGCAACCATGAATGCGGTTGCAAAACAATTGCAGTTACCACCAATTTCAAATTGGTGGCAACCCACGCACTAACGGGAAGGGGTCCCTTAGGTCCCCTTCGCATTTGTTAATGGAAGCAAAAATATTTTTTCAGAGCAGGTAGTGGTTCCCGTGGAAACTTTTCATTTTTTTGTTTGAAATGTATCCCTTCTTCCATTAAGGAAAACGGACTGCATTTAAAAATATACTGCTTTATTTAAAAAGGAGTCACAGACATGGTGGTCTGCTGAGCCAGCAGGCCACCTTCCCTGTGAGTGCGGCCATACCCAATGGGGTTGCAAATTGCGACCTACCTCATGAATATTGATGAGGTAGGTCATTTGCAACCACATTGGAAATCGCTAAATGTGTATGAAACACATTTGTACATTTCATTTTGTGAGTCTCTAATTGCGATTCGCAATGAATCGCAATTAGAGACTCACAAAATGGAATGGTCGTTCATCTGGCTCTTAGTTTTAAATTGTAGGGCTGTACCTATGATATTTTTTGCTTAGATCAAAGCCAGGACAAGGACCACTAAGCACTGATTTTAAACAAGCATGGGTTTATTTTTAACAAGCATTGTTTATTTGAAGGCAGTGCAGAGTTTGTACACCTGCTAGGCATGTGAGAGCTGCAGAAGGCACTATGGGAGTCATTACGACTTCGGCCAACGGTTTACACCGTCAGTGCGGCCACCTTTCCGTGGCCCCATTACGAGTTCCCCGCTGGGTCAGCGGGTGGAAACGGTGTTTCCCACCGGCCCAGCGGGGAACAGCCTACAACATTGATGCCTGCTCACAATTGAGCCGGCAGCAATGTTGAAGTGCGTAGGGTGCAGCAGCACCCGTTGTGCTTTTCACTGTCTGAACAGCGCGACAGGACTGGCCATGGGGGCCCCTGCACTTCTCATGCCGAGTGAATGGGCAGTGCAGGGGCCCCCCTGGGCCCCCTGCACCCCATTTCCACCACCCGTTACATGGCGGTACTACCACCATGTAAAAGCTGGCGGAGAGGGGGGTCATAATCCCCAGGGCAGCACTGCCCTGGAGGATTAGGACCACCAGCACCGTCAGTCCCTTCTGTGGAGGTAAACTGGCAGTGCTGGTGGTCCGACCGTGGCGTAACTGCCAAGGTCATAATGTGGCCGTCAGACCACTGCCAAAGAGGTCGGATCACCGCTCTGGTGGCGGTCAGACCACCACCCCGAACCTGGTGGTCTAAACACCGCCAGGATCGTAATGAGGCCCTATATTTTTGTGATTTCTGCAGCTTGCACTGCCCTAGTGCATTTTCTATCCTCTGTTTCCATCTTTTGTTTCTGGGGAAGAATTAGAACAGCTCAATATTTTCCATTAAATGTGGCCACAGTGGTTTGTACAGGTGATGCTGCCAAGTTTCATGCTTTGTTTCCAAACCACAAGTTGCAAGTTTCACTTTAACAAGGAGGCAGGAGGAATGGATGTTGAACTTGGTGAGGCTAGGCTGAATCATGAACTCATTATACCCCTGTGCCCTGGCTCATAATCGGTCCTCACACCTGAAGTAGGTACTAGGATACAAAAAGCAGTGGTTGTCTATTCATGTTTCTGAGTTGTACTATGTACACCTCATACATTAACTCATAGGTTTTTGAGTTACTGCATGCAACGTATGCAGTGCAATTTCAGCAAAACTAGCACATAGGCCCCTTCTGGGACCCAATATGTTCTATGACACCAGATCGTTTTGTAAGAAAGGGAGTTGCTTCCATAGGCATACATTTCAGACTATCATGATGTGAAATCACGAGCAACCCTGTTGGAAGCAGTACTTATGGGACGCATTGATCCAGAAGGCCCGTATGCAGAGGGATGGTTCTTGCTGCAAGGCTGAGACCGGTGCCTTCTGAAAGTAAAGCTCTGATGCACTCTCAGTGCAGGAGGACAACATTCCGGTGGTGCCGTGTACCCTGAACTGAGCACCCGACTCAGAGTTCAGCTGCAAGTCTGCAGGCCATTAAATAGAAGGTGCAAAGTGAGCCAAAGCCACGTGAAGTGAGCCACACTCCCAAAGCAGGAGAGGGTGTTGGTACCGGGGTCCAGGAACCTTGATGAGGGTCACAAATGCTCACTATTTATCTTACTATGGCTGGAGTAGGTGATAGCAGGTGAGCCCATCGCAGAAAAGTGCTTAGAGGTGGAGGCCGCACATGTACTGCTTGACACCAGATTAATTGTTCCCTTTGGTGGTGTTTTATCAGTTAAAATCAGTTATAATTGAAAACCAGAGACCCCAACTTTGGCACACTGTCTTTTGCTAAGTCTGTGCTATACAAGAACTTAATAAAACAAAAACATAAAAACAAAATCCCACCTAAATAAAAAAATCTTCTGCATCATTTAATATTTAAAGTGATGGATATAATTATTTAAAATTGATTTAGCTATATTTTAATCACAACTCTTACATTCATTTTTAAATTCAAAATAGAGTATTAAATTTGTACTATTTTTTTTTCTTTAACACTAAATTATATTTATTGATATTGGAACATTTTTAAATAACTTAATTTAATTTAACATTATTCCCCAAGGGGTTTTATTTGCATTCCCTAGCTCCATTATTTTCATGGGATGGTGTGGCAGCACAAGAAACATTATTCAAAAATATCAAACTCGAAAATGAATTCATTTTACATATTTATTTTAAATGTAGAACAAAACATATAATGTTACAACACCATTAACCAAATTTTGAAATGTCTTTAATCAATGAGAATATATTAAATTAAATTCAAAATATTTTTATGAAGTTTTAATTAAACAATATATTGCCACATAAAGAATTCAAAATGTTGTATCAACCATCAATAACTATAAAAAGTGTTGGATAGAATTAATAAAATGAACTTAGCTAACTTTTCATTACATTTTGTTACATTCGTTTTTAAATGTAAATAGAGTATAAAAGTATGTAATATTCAAATAATAAATATGTATTGTTTTCTATTTTTTATATTAAATTGGGGTTATTTATATTTTTAACTTTAAAAATAAAATAATATCATTTTATTTATTTTAATTTACCATTATTTCCTATAGGGTTTTATTTGAACTCCTTACCACCATTATTTTCTACGGGAGAGTGTTGCAGCACCAATGGTTGGTCATGCGTGGTGCTGGACTTAATATTTTGTTTATTAGTAGTATAACAAGCAAAACATAGTAAACTTACTCAAAAGTGTAAATTACTCAAAGTGTAACTCACCATAGTGAATCAGGCTCACCTAATCTTACCCCCTGGAGAATGCCTATAGGAATCTCATTGTTCAGTCACATACAGCTATCTCGGCACTGTTTTGTACGAGGTGCACAGCTCTCTCAAGACAGCTTTTCACTGAGGCACACAGCTCATTCTGTGCAGTTCTATACAGAGGGGCACAGTACTCTGTAGTGAAGTGCAGAGCTCTCTCTCTGGATGGTCCATATCTGGATAGCTCTATATTGAGGTACAGGGTTCGCTCTGAATAGTTTAATAGCTGGGCAGCTCAATAGTGATGTGCAAAGGTGTCTCTGGATGGTTCTATATCTGGAGACCTCTATAGTGAGGTGCACAGCTCTCTATGGATGGTTCTATTTCTGAAGAGCTCTATAGTGAGATCGACAGCTCTCTTTTGATGATTCTATATCTGGAGACCTCTATAGAGAGCTCTCTCTGCACAGTTTTATATCTGGAGATCTCTATAGTGAGGTGCACATCTCTCCTTGGATGGCTCTATATCTGGAGAGCTCTATAGTGAGGTGCACAGTTCTCTCTGGGTGGTTCTATATCTGGAGAGCTCTACACTGAGGTCCACAGCTCTCTCTAGATGGTTCTATATCTAGAGAGCTCTATAATGAGGTGTACAGCTCTCCCTGAACGGTTCTATATCTGGAGAGCTCTATAGTGAAGTGAACTGCTCACTCTGGATGCTTCTATAACTGGAGGAGAGCTCTATAGTGAGATGAATAGCTCTCTCTGGATGGTTCTATATCTGGAGAGCTCTACAGTGAGGTGCACAGCTCTCTCTGGGTGGTTCTATACCTGGAGAGCTCCATACGGAGGCACACAGCTCTCTCTATATGTTTCTATATCTGGAGACCTCTATGGTGAGGCTCACAGCTCTCTCTGCACGGTTCTATATCTGGAGAGCTCTACAGTGAGATGAACAGCTTGTTCTGGATGCTTTTATATCTGGAGAGCTCTATAGTTAGCTGAACAGCTCTCTCTGGGTGGTTCTATATGTTGAGAGATCTATAATGAGGTGTGCAGCTCTCGCTGGATGGTTCTATATCTGGAGAGCTCTATAGTGGGGTGCACAGCTCTTTTTGGATGGTTCTATATCTGGAGAGCTCTATAATGGGGTGCACAGCTCTCTCTGGTTGGTCCTATTTCTGGAGACCTCTATAGTGAGATGAACAGCTCCACCTTGATGGTTGTAAATATGGAGAGCTCTACTGTGAGGTGCACAACTCTCGCTGGATGGTTCTATACATGGAGAGGTCTATAGTGAGGTGCACAACTCTCTCTTGGTGGTTCTATATCTGTAGAACTCTACACTGAGGTCCACAGCTCTCCCTAGATGGTTCTATATCTAGAGAGCTCTATAATGAGGTGTACCACTCTCCCTGCACGGTTCTATATCTGGAGAGCTCCATAGTGAGGTGAACTGCTCACTCTGGATGGTTCTATATCTGGAGAGCTCTATAGTGAGATGAACAGCTCTCTCTGTATGGTTCTATATCTGGAGAGCTCTATAGGGAGGTGCACAGCTCTCTCGGGGTGGTTCTATATCTGGAGAGCTCCATACGGAGGCACACAGCTCTCTCTAGATGGTTCTATCTCTGGAGAGCTCTATGGTGAGGTTCACAGCTCTCTTTGCACGGTTTTATATCTGGACAGCTCTATAGTTAGATGAACAGCTCTCTCTGGGTGGTTCTATATCTTGAGCTCTCCAGACGGAGGCACATAGCTCTGTCTAGATGGCTCTATATGTGGAGAGCTCTATAATGAGGTATGCAGTTCTCGCTGGATGGTGCTATATGTGGAGAGATCTACAGTGAGATGAACAGCTCTTTCTGGATGGTTCTATATATAGAGAGCTCTATAGTGAGGTGAACTGCTCACTCTGGATGGTTCTATATCTGGAGAGCTCTATGGTGAGGTTCACAGCTCTCTCTGGATGGTTCTATATATGGAGAGCTCTAAAGTGAGATGAATAGCTCTGTATGGATGGTACTATATCTGGAGAGCTTTATAATGAGGTGTGCAGCTCTCTCTGGATTGTTCAATTTCTGAAGGGCTGTATAGTGAGATAAGTAGCTCTCTCTGGATGGTCTTATATCTGGAGAGCCCTGTACTGCGATGAATAGCTCTCGCTGGATGGTTCTATATATGGAGAGCGCTATAGTGAGATGAATAGCTCTCTCTGGAAGGTTCCATGTCTGGAGAGCTCTATAGTGAGGTGCACAGCTCTCTCTGATTGGTTTTATGCCTGGAGAGCTTTATACTGACATGAACAGCTCTCGCCGGATGTTTTTATATACAGAGAGCTCTACTGTGAAATGAAAATCTCTCTCTTGATGGTTCTACATCTGGAGAGCTTTATAGTGAAATGAACAGCTCTCTCTGGATGGTTTTATATTTGGAGAGCTCTACACTGAGGTGCACAGCTCTTGCTGGATGATTATATATATGGGGAGCACTATAGTGATATGAACAGCTCTCTCTAGATGGTTCTATATCTGGAGAGCTCTATAGTGTGATGAACAGCTCTCGCTGGATGGCTCTATATCTGGAGAGCTCTATAGTGAGATAAACAGCTCTCGCTGGATGGTTCTATATATGGTGTGCTCTATATTAAAGTACAGAGTTTGCGTATATCTAGCAGCTCAATAGTGATGTGCACAGCTCTTTCAAGATGGCCCTATATTTGGAGAGCTCTAAAGTGAGATAAACAGCTCGCTCTGGGTGGTTCTATATCAGATGAGCTCTATAGTGAGGTGCACAGCTCTCTCTGAATGGTTCTATATCTGGAGAGCTCTATAGTGAGATGAACAGCTCTCGCTGGATGGTTCTATATCTGGAGAGCTCTATAGTGAGGTGCACAGCTTTCTCTGGATGGTTCTATATCTGGAGAGCTCTTTAGTGAGCTGAACAGCTCTCGCTGGATGGCTCTATATCTGGAGAGCTCTATAGTGAGATGAACAGCTCTCGCTGGATGGTTCTATATATGGTGTGCTCTATATTAAAGTACAGAGTTTGAGCTGGATAGTTTTATATCTGGCAGTTCAATAGTTGTAGGAGGCTGGACTGGTTTGTAGTGAGTACCAAGGGGTACTTGCACTTTGCACCAGGCCCAGTTATCCCTTATTAGTGTATAGGGTGTCTAGCAGCTTAGGCTGATAGATAATGGTAGCTTAGCAGAGAAGCTTAGGCTGAACTAGGAGACGAGTGAACCTCCTACAGTACCACTTAGTGTCATATGCACAATATCATAAGAAAACACAATACACAGTTATACTAAAAATAAAGGTACTTTATTTTTATGACAATATGCCAAAGTATCTTAGAGTGTACCCTCAGTGAGAGGATAGCAAATATACACAAGATATATATACACACTAGCAAAAATATGCAGTATAGTCTTAGAAAACAGTGCAAACAATGTATAGTTACAATAGGATGCAATGGGGAAACATAGGGATAGGGGCAACACAAACCATATACTCCAAAAGTGGAATGCGAACCACGAATGGACCCCAAACCTATGTGACCTTGTAGAGGGTCGCTGGGACTATTAGAAAATAGTGAGAGTTAGAAAAATAACCCTCCCCAAGACCCTGAAAAGTGAGTGCAAAGTGCACTAAAGTTCCCCTAAGGACAAAGTAGTCGTGTTAGAGGAATAATGCAGGAAAGACACAAACCAGCAATGCAACAACTGTGGATTTCCAATCTAGGGTACCTGTGGAACAAGGGGACCAACTCCAAAAGTCACAAGCAAGTCGGAGATGGGCAGATGCCCAGGAAATGCCAGCTGCGGGTGCAAAGAAGCTTCGACTGGACAGAAGAAGCTGAGGTTTCTGCAGGAACGAAAAGGGCTAGAGACTTCCCCTTTGGTGGACGGATCCCTCTTGCCTTGGAGAGTCGTGCAGAAGTGTTTTCCCGCCGGAAGGACGCCAACAAGCCTTGCTACACGCAAATCGTGGGTTTGGCGTTTTTGGACGCTGCCGGGGCCCAGGAGGGACCAGGAGGTCGCAAATTGGACCTGAAGAGAGAGGGGACGTCGAGCAAGACAAAGAGTCCTCGCTGAAGCAGGTAGCACCCGGAGAAGTGCCAGAAACAGGCACTACGAGGATGTGTGAAATGGTGCTCGCCGAAGTTGCACAAAGGAGTCCCACGTCGCCGGAGACCAACTTAGAAAGTCGTGCAATGCAGGTTAGAGTGCCGTGGACCCAGGCTTGGCTGTGCACGAAGGATTTCCGCCGGAAGTGCACAGGGGCCGGAGTAGCTTGCAAAGTCGCGGTTCCCAGCAATGCAGCCCAGCGAGGTGAGGCAAGGACTTACCTCCACCAAACTTGGGCTGAAGAGTCACTGGACTGTGGGGGTCACTTGGACAGCGTCGCTGGATTCGAGGGACCTCGCTCGTCGTGCTGAGAGGAGACCCAAGGGACCGGTAATGCAGCTTTTTGGTGCCTGCGGTTGCAGGGGGAAGATTCCGTCGACCCACGGGAGATTTCTTCGGAGCTTCTGGTGCAGAGAGGAGGCAGACTACCCCCACAGCATGCCCAAGCAGGAAAACAGTCGAGAAGGCGGCAGGATCAGCGTTACAGAGTTGCAGTAGTCGTCTTTGCTACTATGTTGCAGGTTTGCAGGCTTCCAGCGCAGTCAGCGGTCGATTCCTTATCAGAAGGTGAAGAGGGAGATGCAGAGGAACTCGGCTGAGCTCATGCATTCGTTATCTAAAGTTTCCCCAGAGACAGAGACCCTAAATAGCCAGAAAAGAGGGTTTGGCTACCTAGGAGAGAGGAGAGGCTACTAACACCTGAAGGAGCCTATCACAAGGAGTCTCTGACGTCACCTGGTGGCACTGGCCACTCAGAGCAGTCCAGTGTGCCAGCAGCACCTCTGTTTCCAAGATGGCAGAGGTCTGGAGCACACTGGAGGAGCTCTGGACACCTCCCAGGGGAGGTGCAGGTCAGGGGAGTGGTCACTCCCCTTTCCTTTGTCCAGTTTCGCGCCAGAGCAGGGGCTAAGGGGTCCCTGAACCGGTGTAGACTGGCTTATGCAGAATTGGGCACATCTGTGCCCAAGAAAGCATTTCCAGAGGCTGGGGGAGGCTACTCCTCCCCTGCCTTCACACCATTTTCCAAAGGGAGAGGGTGTCACACCCTCTCTCAGAGGAAGTTCTTTGTTCTGCAATCCTGGGCCAGGCCTGGCTGGACCCCAGGAGGGCAGATGCCTGTCTGAGGGGTTGGCAGCAGCAGCAGCTGCAGTGAAACCCCAGGAAGGGCAGTCTGGCAGTACCAGGGTCTGTGCTACAGACCACTGGGATCATGGAATTGTACCAACAATGCCAGGATGGCATAGAGGGGGCAATTCCATGATCATAGACATGTTACATGGCCATATTCGGAGTTACCATGGTGAAGCTACATATAGGTAGTGACCTATATGTAGTGCACGCGTGTAATGGTGTCCCCGCACTCACAAAGTTCAGGGAATTGGCTCTGAACAATGTGGGGGCACCTTGGCTAGTGCCAGGGTGCCCTCACACTAAGTAACTTTGCACCTAACCTTTACCAGGTAAAGGTTAGACATATAGGTGACTTATAAGTTACTTAAGTGCAGTGTAAAATGGCTGTGAAATAACGTGGACGTTATTTCACTCAGGCTGCAGTGGCAGGCCTGTGTAAGCATTGTCAGAGCTCCCTATGGGTGGCAAAAGAAATGCTGCAGCCCATAGGGATCTCCTGGAACCCCAATACCCTGGGTACCTCAGTACCATATACTAGGGAATTATAAGGGTGTTCCAGTAAGCCAATGTAAATTGGTAAAATTGGTCACTAGCCTGTTAGTGACAATTTGAAAGAAATGAGAGAGCATAACCACTGAGGTTCTGGTTAGCAGAGCCTCAGTGAGACAGTTAGGCACCACACAGGGAACATATACATGCACACCTATGAGCACTGGGGCCCTGTGTGACAGGGTCCCAGTGACACATACATATAGGCCACAAACCTATGAGCACTGTGGTCCTGACTAGCAGGATCCCAGTGACACATAACAACCATACTGAAAACATGGTGTTTTCACTATGAGCACTGAGGCCTGGCTATCAGGATCCCAGTGAGACAGTGAAAACAGTGACAAACACCCTCACATACACTCACAAACAGGCCAAAAGTGGGGGTAACAAGGCTAGAAAGAGGCTACCTTCTCACAATAGTGATGTGCACAGCTCTTTCAAGATGGTCCTATATTTGGAGAGCTCTAAAGTGAGATGAACAGCTCGCTCTGGGTGGTTCTATATCGGATGAGCTCTATAGTGAGGTGCACAGCTCTCTCTGAATGGTTCTATATCTGGAGACCTCTAGCATGAGGTGCACAGCTCTCTCTGGGTAGTTCTTTATCTGGAGAGCTCGATAGTGAAGTGCACAGATCTCCCTGGATGGTTCTGTGGGAAACTGGCACTTTGTTGCAGTACCCCCACACTTTTTGCCCGGTTTGTGGATGCAACATGGACTAAAGTGCACTGAGATCCTGCTAACTAGGTTCCCAGTGCCATTGTTCTTTCCCTAAAAACTGCAAAGGTAATTGGCAACGCATTTAGCTGCCACTATAAGTCCCTAGTAAAAGGTACTTAGGTGCCAAGGGCATGGGGTACTAAGGGTAGGCCCCTGAGGGCAGCAGCACTGATTGTGCCACCCTCTAGTGCCATGCATCCAGATGCACCCAGCACTGCCATTGCAAACCTAAAATGCAAACTCAACATGGCACACTGCCTCCGTGACCTGTCCACTACACACTGCATACAAAATAAAGTCACCCCTCTGGCAGGCCTTCCAGCCCAAAGGCAGAGTGTACTATACTGTATGTGAGGGCATAGCTGCATGAGCAATATGCCCCCACTGTGTCGTTGCCAAACCCGGGACATAGTGATTGAACAGAGCAGCTTTTAAAATGCATGTGCTGGACACAGGTCAGTATGAGTTTCCCAGCTACATGATGGCTACTCTGAACCCTGGGTTTTTTAGTATCAAACAACTCAGAAAGATAACTCCAAACTGGTACCAGTGTTGGATTTATTATAAAATTTACCCAGGGGTCACCTTAGAGGTGCCCCCTGCAAAAGCTAACTACCCTGGCATGGTTGCTGGCCAGTCCCAGCAAGCCTGCCACTACCAGACAGGATTTTGGACCCCTGGGGAGAGAGCTATTGCTCTCTGGGGCCAGAGAACAAAGCCCTTCCTGGGAAGAGGTGCTACCCCACCTCCCCCAGGAATGTGCACAGCCTTGCCTAAGAGCTTCAAAGGGCTTACCACTTTTGAAACTCGAGCCCCAGGCCTGCTGCTAGCAGCAGATAGCCGCCCCCATTGCAAACCCCCACTTTTGGTGGGAGCACCGGCGGGAAAATACACAAAGGGTAGGAGGAGTTGCCTCACCTGGCATGAACCACCCCTAAAGTGTTGCCTGCGAGGTGGACACTTCATTTCATTTTCCTCCATCTTGGATGGAAGGAAAATAGCCAACCAGGTATAGGGATGTGACTCCTGCCCACCGGAAGTGGTCACTTAGTGGGTGTAGCCACCCTAAGGTAGATGACCCATTGGTCACTACCAGGTTCCCCCTAAAATTCACCCTAAATTTAGTATTTAAAGGGCACCCCTACCAGGAAATCAGTGTCAATAGACAAAAGAAGACCAGCACCAAGAAGATCTGGAGACCGAGAACTGTGGACCTGCTGCACCAAAGAAAAGGTACCAAACCCTGCCTGATGCATCCAGGACCTGGCAATTGCCTCTGAGGAGCTGCTGGACAACTGGACAATTCTACAAAAACCCCAGAGGACTGCCAGGCTTCACAACTCACCAGAGAACTCCCTCTAGAGTGGAGGTACCACTCTACAACCACAAGAAACCAGCAAGCCATTGAGGGTCACTTCACTGACCAGCCGCTAACTCCCAAACTGAATACTGCAGCTAGACCAACCTGCAACCTGACAACTGCAAGGACAAACCCTGCCAGTCTGCGACATTTTGTGGCACTGCGACCTCCAGCGGCCAAGCCGTGCCAATACCAGGGGTAGAAGGTCCACCCACATTGCACATCAAGAAAAACAGCCCACACGGGGCTGAAAAAGGACCAGATAGAAGCCCCAGTTGAGGGATGCCAGAAGCAACCTGGACCCCCCACCAGAGTGCCCCCGTTGTCCTATGAACAACCCTGGAACCAACTCACCTCCTACTCCTGAGGGCATCATTGCGCACAGCCCCTGGCTCACCAATTCGCTCTGCATCTGGTTGCCCTGTGCCTTGCACCAAAGACCCTGCTCTGCCCTAAGGGTTCTCCACCCCTTGTGACCTTGACACTCCCCCCAAGGACCCCAAAGAACCATCTTTAAACTTACCTGTGTAATGCTTTTCCAAGTGGTCCCCCACAGTGGCCCTGCACCAGCTCCAGAGACATTCTCCCACTGCTCCCGCCTGAACCAGGAGCCACCCGAACTTCTCCAGCTGGCACAGTGTGCCCACCAATGACCTCAACCACCGTGCAAAAGAAGAACTTGGTAAACCAACTGTACAGTTTTATATGTATTTTTAAAGGTGATCCTTCATTGATTCCTATGGTGTGTCATTACACATAAAAAGACTATTTTTATTAAACTTTAAAAATTCATATCTCGAAAAGTACTTGCCCAATTCTGATGATCTTGGTATTAATATTTATATTAAAACGTGAAGTAGTTTTATAAATTGGTCTCAAGGTATTCCTTTGAGTGTGTGAGTTGCAGGGTTGGTGTTGTGAGTACAACAAATGCTTTCTTTGCACTTCTCCAAGATTGGCCTAACTGCTCTACCAAGCTACCTTAAAAATTAGAGCATGAGATGATCTAGTTTTAACCCCTGTAATCCAACGAGTGTTTGCCTGCCCCCCCACCGCACAGTGTGCCTAGCTTTGACCACTACATCGAGGACCAGCCTCCTACAGGTTCTATCTGGAGAGCTCTATAATAAGATGAACAGCTCTTGCTGGATGGTTCTATAGAAGGAGAGCTCTATAGTGGGTGAACACCTCTCTCTAGATGGTTCTATATCTGGAAAGCTCTATATGAGTTGAGCAGCTCTCTTTGGATGGATCTAGATCTGGAGAACTCTACTGTGAGGTGCACAGCTCTCGCTGGATGGTTATATATATGGAGAGCTCTACAGTGAGGTGCACAGCTCTCGCTGGATGGTTATATATGGAGAGCTCTACTGTGAGGTGCACAGCTCTCGCTGGATGGTTATATATATGGAGAGCTCTACTGTGAGGTGCACAGCTCTCGCTGCATGGTTATATATATATAGAGCTCTACTGTGAGGTGCACAGCTCTCGCTGGATGGTTATATATATATATAGCTCTACTGTGAGGTGCACAGCTCTCGCTGGATGGTTATATATATGGAGAGCTCTACTGTGAGGTGCACAGCTCTCGCTGGATGGTTATATATATGGAGAGCTCCACTGTGAGGTGCACAGCTCTCGCTGGATGGTTATATATATGGAGAGCTCCACTGTGAGGTGCACAGCTCTCGCTGGATGGTTATATATATGGAGAGCTCCACTGTGAGGTGCACAGCTCTCGCTGGATGGTTATATATATGGAGAGCTCCACTGTGAGGTGCACAGCTCTCGCTGGATGGTTATATATATGGAGAGCTCTACTGTGAGATGCACAGCTCTCGCTGGATGGTCCTATATATGGAGGCTCTATATTGAGATGAACAGCTCTCTCTGGATGGTTCTATATCTGGAGAACTCTATAGGGAGGTGCACAGCTCTACCTGGATGGTTCTATTTCTGGAGAGGTCTATGGCGATGTGCACAGCTCTCTCTTGATGGTTCTATACATAGAGAGTTCTCTAATGAGGCACACAGATCTCGCTGGATGGTTCTATATCTGGAGAGCTTTATAGTGAGATAAATAGATCCCTCTGCATGGTTCTATATCTGAAGAGCTTCATACTGAGATGCCCAGCTCCCTCCAGAGGGTTCTATATCTGGAGAACTCTTCCCTGAGGTGTACAGCTCTCACTGGATGGTTCTATACTCGGAGAGCTCTATACTGAGGCGTACACCTGTCCCTGGATAGCTCTATCCTGAGGTGCACAGCTGTCTCCAGAGTACTCTATATCAGAGGTCTTCAAACTTTTTGATGCTGAGACCCCCGTTAACATTTTTTAGGTGTAAGGACTCTCTCCTGACACAAATTTCTAGAACCTGGTACTCCTCATCATCAACAACCACCAATGCCCCCAATTCCCACAGTAAATCATTTTTATGGTAGAGAAATAATATTAGCCAGTGTTTAGCAAACCAAAGTTTGCACTGTGAATATGCAAGTCATTATTTTAAACTTGCATTAAATAATGTATGAAATAAACTGGTATAAAATGCATTAAAGGTTTTACAATAAAATGGTGCATCCAAGATATAGGTTTAAGCAATACCCAGACTGTGTAATGCAATTTTTTTACATACATGCCCCTTCAACACCTACTCGTGGTAGTAAGCGCTATGTAAATACAATTACAATTAAAAGCACTCACATCACAGCTCAGTTGTTAACTGCACTACCACGCAAAAAGAATAACTTTTTGTTATCACAAAGATTCGATCAATTCAAGCCAGCACTGGCTCCCAAGCATTATTTACATTTGCAGATTACCTTTTACATTTGTAGACTAAGGCTCTCATTACGACCCTGTCGGACGGCAGTATTTTGGAGAAAAGTACTGGCAACAGGCTGGCGGTACCTTTCCCCCTTAATATGACATTGGCGGTTTGGCTCAAGCCAAACCGCCAATGTACCACTCTATCCGCCAGGGCGATAACAGCCGCCGGACTGGAGACTACAGTCTCCAGCCAGGTGGCCGTCACTGTCCAGCCCGCTGGATTATAACCCCGCCTACCGCCATGGTTCTGGTGGCTTCCTTACCGCCATGAAAACCATGGCGGTAGGCACTATCAGTGACAGGGAATCCCTTCCCTGTCACTTATAGGGGTCCTCCTGATTCCCCTCCCCTTACCAGGGTCCTCCCCAACCCTCCCCCTCCCACTCCAGACCCCCCCACGACATACATGCACATTCATGCACCATCATACACACACATACACACACTCATACCCACATTCACCCACGCATGCCTACATTCCTTCACACACACATCGACACACACATACATACATACAAGCACACATGCATTCACATAACACACAATATACGCACTCACACATCCACACATGCACTCACATACCACACACAACACACACCAACATTCAAGCACA
This sequence comes from Pleurodeles waltl, assembly GCF_031143425.1. NCBI lineage: Eukaryota > Metazoa > Chordata > Amphibia > Caudata > Salamandridae > Pleurodeles > Pleurodeles waltl. The sequence continues at coordinate 1,007,180,765 of NC_090450.1, read as the reverse complement.
CACAGACATACACACACACACACACCCACACACACACAACACCCCCCACCCCCCTCAACTGTCGGAGCACCCGACTTACCTGATTTCAGGGGGTCCTCCGGCAGGAGACGGGACGGGGCACTGCGACCAGCAGCAGCGTCCGCCAGTAGAACACCGCCAGGCCGTATCATGGATCATGATACAGTCTGCGGCGGTCTACTGCCGTGGTGCTGCTGCTGGCAGCAGCACCACCTTACCGCCGTCCGCCACCATGACCGTAGCCAGAATTCCGCCATCCTTCTGGCGGAATTCCAGCTAAGGTCATAATATGGCAGTCAGCTGGTAGCCACAGCGACGGTCTTTTGGCAGCCGTCGCCGTGGCGGGAGGCAGTTTTTACCGCCACTGTCATAATGAGGGCCTAACACTTAGTGCACATTTGCATTTCTTTCGGGCAGCAGCAGGCACCCTGGCAGGAAGTCTTGTTTACCTGTCGGCCCAGCTGGACAGCAGGACACTCCCTGAATGACACCTTAGCTGAAGCATTTACAATGTCGGAATTAACCCTCCCCTGACCGTTGTTTTACAAAAACATAGGAAAACAGTTTTCTCATAAATAATTTTGTGCTGACAGTAAGGCTGGGGAATGCGCGACCCCCTTCCCTTGACTCCACCCCCCCCCCCCCCCGGGAGTCGGGCACCACAGATTGAAGACCTCTGCTGTATACTGAGGTGCACAGCTGTCTCCAGAGAGCTGTATACTGAGGTGCACAGCTGTCTCCAGAGAGCTCTATGCCGAGGTGCACAGCTGTCCTTGGATAGCTCTATACTGAGGTGCACAGCTGTCTCCAGAGAGCTCTATGCCGAGGTGCACAGCTGTCCCTGGATACATCGGTACTGAAGTGCACAGCCCAGCTTTCTCCAGATAGCTCTGTACTGAGGTGAACAGTTGCCTCCAGAAAGCTCTATACTGAAGTGCACAGGTATCTCCGGAGAGCTCTATTCTGAGGTGCACAACTGTCTTCAGATAGCTCTGTACTGAGGTGTGCAGCTCTCTGGATAGCTCTGTAGTGAGGTTCACAGGTATCTCTGGAGAACTCTACATTGAGCTGTACAGCTCTCTGTATAGCACTATACTGAAGTACAGAGGTATCTCTCGAGAGCTCTATATTGAGCTGTACAACTCTCTGGATAGCTCTATACTGAGGTGCACAGGTATCTCTGAGAAGCTCTATATTGAGGTGCACAGCTCTCTGGATAGCACTATACTGCGGTGCACAGGTATCTCTGGAGAGCTCTATATTGAGCTGTACAGCTCTCTAGATAGCACTGTACTGAGGTGCACACGTATCTCTGGAGAACTCTATATTTAGCTGTATAGCTCTCTCCATAGCTCTATACTGCGTTGCACAGGTATCTCTGAGAAGCTCTATATTGAGGTGCACAGCTCTCTGGATAGCACTATACTGAGGTGCACATGTATCTCTGGAGAACTCTATATTTAGCTGTATAGCTCTCTCCATAGCTCTATACTGCGTTGCACAGGTATCTCTGAGAAGCTCTATATTGAGGTGCACAGCTCTCTGGATAGCACTATACTGAGGTGCACAGGTATCTCTGGAGAGCTCTATATTTAGCTGTATAGCTCTCTCCATAGCTCTATACTGCGTTGCACAGGTATCTCTGAGAAGCTCTATATTGAGGTGCACAGCTCTCTGGATAGCACTATACTGAGGTGCACAGGTATCTCTGGAGAGCTCTATGTTGAGGTATACAGCTCTTTGGATAGCACTATATTGAGGTGCACAGCTGTCTCCAGATGGCTCTATATTGAGATGTAGAGCTCTGTACTGAGGTGCACAGGTATCTCTGAAGAGCTCTATGTTGAGGTATACAGCTCTTTGGATAGCACTATATTGAGGTGCACAGCTGTCTCCAGACAGCTCTATATTGAGATGTACAACTCTCTGGATAGCTCTGTACTGAGGTGCACAGGTATCCCCGGAGAGCTCTATATGGTGGTGCACAGCTCTCTGGACAGCTCTGTACTGAGATGCACTGGTATCTCCGGTGATCTCTATACTGAGGTGCACAGCTCTCTGGATAGCACTATACTGAGGTGCACAGGTATCTCTGGGGAGCTCTATGTAGAGGTATACAGCTCTCTGGGTAGCACTATATTGAGGTGCATAGCTGTCTCCAGACAGCTCTATATTGAGATGTACAACTCTCTGGATAGCTCTGTACTGAGGTGCACAGGTATCCCCGGAGAGCTCTATATGGTGGTGCACAGCTCTCTGGACAGCTCTGTACTGAGATGCACTGGTATCTCCGGTGATCTCTATACTGAGGTGCACAGCTCTCTGGATAGCTCTGTACTGAGGTGCACAGGTATCCCCGGAGAGCTCTATATGGTGGTGCACAGCTCTCTGGACAGCTCTGTACTGAGATGCACTGGTATCTCCGGTGATCTCTATACTGAGGTGCACAGCTCTCTGGATAGCACTATACTGAGGTGCACAGGTATCTCTGGGGAGCTCTATGTAGAGGTATACAGCTCTCTGGGTAGCACTATATTGAGGTGCGCAGCTGTCTCCAGACTGCTGTGTACTGAGATGTACAGCTCTCTGGACAGCTCTGTACTGAGGTGCACAGGTATCTCTGGAGAGCTCTATATGGTGGTGCACAGCTCTCTGGACAGCTTTGTACTGAGATGCACTGGTAACTCCGGTGAGCTCTATACTGAGGTGCACAGCTCTCTGGATAGCACTATACTGAGGTGCATAGCTGTCTCCAGACAGCTGTATATGGTGGTGCACAGCTCTCTGGACAGCTCTGTACTGAGATGCACTGGTATCTAAGGTGAGCTCTATACTGAGGTGCACAGCTCTCTCGATAGCACTATACTGAGGTGCACAGGTATCTCTGCCGAGCTCTATGTTGAGGTATACAGCTCTTTGGATAGCACTATATTGAAATGCACAGCTGTCTCCAGACAGATGTATATTGAGATGTACAGCTCTCTGGACAGCTCTGTACTGAGATGCACAGGTATCTCCGGAGAGCTCTATACTGAGGTGCGCAGCTACCTCCGAGTATCTGTAAACTGAGGAGTGTAGGTATATCTGGCGAGTTCTCTATTGAGTCGTACAGCTCTCTGCATAGCTCTACACAGAGGTCTCTGGATGACTATGAATAAAGGTACAAAGGTCTTGGGAAAGCTGCATTTTAAGGTACACCGAGAGCGCTATACTGAGGTGCACAGATGCCTCTGAATAGCTGTATACTGAGGTGTGTAGGAATATCCGAATTGCTCTACAGAGAGGGACACCGCGGTCTCTGGATAACTATAAATAGAGGTGCAAAGGTCTGCCTTTTGAGGTACACCGAGAGCGCTATATTGAGGTGCACATCTCTGCGGACAGCGCTATATACTCAGGCGCTTTGCTCTATCTGTTTAGCGCCACCACTAAAACAAGCAAGGGTGCCACGGGCCCTAATGCAACAACCAATCTGGGCCACCCACCCCCACAGCTTGGTAGTAACATGCAGCTATAACTGGGGTGCAGGGGCCCCCGATGATGAGGCGCGCACATTCTTCCGGGTTCCCTTGGGGGAGTCGGTGTTATCAGCTGGTCCCAGACAGAGAAAGCTGCATATTTTGGAAACCTAGACACAGTTTCCCAAACATCTGCGGTGCTCCTGAGGCTCAAGGGTGGGGCAGACTGAGTCCACCTGACAGCAAGTGATGGATGAATGGTGCTTCAAAGGCAGCAGTGCTGGTTACCCGCCCTCCACCACCCTTTGATCACCTTGAGGGGCCTGCCAGGCATGCTCCTCTCTCGGGGGGGAGGCCTGCACCTGCTTCTACCTGGGGGCTCCCACCTCCTTCAGCCCCACCCTTGCCCTGGCTCATTGCACAAAGCTAAAAACAGGCCCTGCCGTGTATTTTCAAAACTCTTATTGTTAGAAATTGAGTTATTGATTATGGGGAGAGAGTAAAACCTTCTCAAACAACAACAATCATTGTCAGGGCGGACCACAAAAGTCACTCAATTAACCTGTGGTTAACCCTCTGTTAGCCTGGAACTAAAACAGCCAAGATTAACTTATAGGCGCTATGTTATGTATTTATGCAGCACACAAACAGTAATAAAGTGAAAACACAACACAAGAGACATCCCACACTAGTTTAGAAAAATAGAGTTACATTTAATAACTAAACTGAGCCCAGAATCAGAAAAACCCAACCAGTAGAATTGGAGATATGCAATTTTAAAGTTTTAAGTAAAAATAGCACCAAGAAGCAGAAGGCACTAACTGTGGGCACCTAGTCCCGCTACACTGGAGTAAAGTCACAAGTTCAGGTGGACTGCAATGGAGTACATGCTGTATACAGGGACCAGGTTAATCCCACTGGAAGAAGTTACCTTCTCAAAGTTCGGCGCGCAGAGGTCAAAACTTCAGGATTTCTCAGGAGGAGCTCATCTGATGCCAACCAAAGGTCCTCTTGGGGATCAGGAGCTCATTCCAGGAGAGGCCGGCAGAGCCTAGACATGCCCACTTGCAGTTCCAGGCAGGTCCATGTGCAGGTCTAGGTAGGGCCAGTTGCAGCAGGTCAGCTGGGCAGATGTGGGAAGGCCTATGGAGCCTGTAGCTCAGAACAGGAAGATCAGCTAACTGACCCCTGGAGTCATTCTGTGTAGGAAAGTACCATCTTGCCTGGCATGTTACCCCCATTTTGTACTTACACGTATGTTTGATTTTGCCTGTGTCACTGGGATCCTGCTAGCCAGGACCCCAGTGCTCATAAAGTGTGCCCTGTATGTGTTCCCTGTGTGGTGCCTAACTGTATCACTGAGGCTCTGCTAACCAGAACCTCAGTGTTTATGCTGTCCCTGCTTCTAAAATTGTCACTGCAGGCTAGTGACTAATTTTACCAATTCTGATTGGCATACTGGAACACCCTTATAATTCCCTAGTATATGGTACTAAGGTACCCAGGGTATTGGGGTTCCAGGAGATCCCTATGGGCTGCAGCATTTCTTTTGCCACCCATAGGGAGCTCTGACAATTCTTACCCAGGCCTGCCACTGCAGCCTGAGTGAAATAACGTACACGTTATTTCACAGCCATTTTACACTGCACTTAAGTAACTTATAAGTCACCTATATGTCTAACCCTCCCTTAGTGAAGGTTAGGTGCAAAGTTACGTAGTGTGAGGGCACCCTGGCACTAGCCAAGGTGCCCCCACATTCTTCAGGGCAATTTCCCCGGACTTTGAGAGTGCGGGACACCATTACACGCGTGCACTACATATAGGTCAATACCTATATGTAGCTTCACAATGGTAACTCAGAATATGGTCATGTAACATGTCTAAGATCATGGAATTGTCCCCCCATGACAAATCTGGTATTGGGGTGACAATCCCGTGCATCCCCGGGGCTCCAGCATGGACCCCGGGTACTGCCAAACTACCTCTCTGGGGTTTTCTCTGCAGCTACCGCTGCTGCCAACCCTCAGACAGGTTTCTGCCCTCCTGGGGTCTGGGCAGCCCAGTCCCAGGAAGGCAGAACAAAGGGTTTCCTCTGAGAGAGGGTGTTACACCCTCTCCCTTTGGAAATAGGGGTTAAGGGCCTGAGAGGAGTAGCCTCTCCTGGCCTCTGGAAATGCTTTGAAGGGCACAGATGGTGCCCTCCTTGCATAAACCAGTCTACACCAGTTCAGGGAGCCCCGAGCCCTGCTATGGTGTGAAACTGGACAAAGGAAAGGGGAGTGACCACTCCCCTGTCCATCACCACCCCAGGAGTGGTGCCCAGAGCTCCTCCAGTGTGTCCCAGACCTCTGCCATCTTGAATGCAGAGGTGTAAGGGCACAATGGAGACCTCTGAGTGGCCAGTGCCACCAGGTGACGTCAGAGACCCCTCCTGATAGGTGTTTACCTCTCTCTGTAGCCAATCCTCCTCTGAGGGCTATTTAGGGTCTCTCCTGTGGGTTTCTCGTCAGATAACGAATGCAAGAGCTCACCAGAGTTCCTATGCACTTCTCTCTTCGACGTCTGCCAAGGATCGACCGCTGACTGCTCCAGGACGCCTGCAAAACCATAACAAAGTAGCAAGAAGACTACCAGCAACATTGTAGCGCCTAATCCTGCTGGCTTTCTCGACTGTTTCCTGATGGTTCATGCTCTGAGAGCTGTCTGCCTTCATCCTGCACTGGAAGCCCAGAAGAAATCTCCTGTGGGTCGACGGAATCTTCCCCCTGCCAACGCAGGCACCAGATTTCTGCATCACCAGTCCTCTGGGTCCCCTCTCATCTTGATGAGCATGGTCCCTGGAACACAAGAGCTAGATCCAAGTGACCCCAACAGTCCAGTAGTCCTTCTGTCCAAATTTGGTAGAGGTAAGTCCTTGCCTCCCCACGCCAGACAGTAATCCTGTGTACTGCATGAACTGCAGCTGCTAGGGCTTCTGTGCACTTTTGCAAGGATTCCTTTGTGCACAGCCTAGCCCAGGTCCCCAGCACTCCGTCCTGATTTGCTCAACTCTCTGAGTTGACCTCCGACTTCGTGAGACCCTCTTTTATTGTGCTGGGATGACCGCATGCTCAGATCTTCTGAATGCCTGTTCAGGTGCTTCTGTGGGTGCTGCCTGCTTCTGAATGGGCTCTCTCTGTTGCTGAGTGCCCCCTTTGTCTCCTCTTCCAAGGGGCGACCTCCTGGTCCTTCTTGGGCCCTGGCAGCACCCAAAACCTTCAACCACAACTCTTGCAACTAGCAAGGCTTGTTTGCGGTATTTCTGCATGGAAATAACTCTGCATCCTCCAGCACGCAGTGGGACATCTTCTGACCAAAGGAGAAGTTCCTGGCATCTTCTGTTGTTGCAGTCCTCAGGTCCAGGAATCCGTCTTCAGTGCTTTGCAGTCAGTTGTTGCATTTGCAGAATCCCCGATCTCGACTTTACTGTCTTTCTGGGGTAGTAGGGTAACTTTGCTCCTACTTTTCAGGGTCTTGGGGTGGGGTATCTTGGACACCCTTAGTGTTTTCTTACACTCCCAGCAACCCTCTACACATACACTAGGCCTGGGGTCCATTCGTGGTTCGCATTCCACTTTAGGAGTATATGGTTTGTGTTGCCCCTAGGCCTATTTTCTCCTATTGCATTCTATTGTGTTCTACAGTGTTTGCACTACTTTTCTAACTGTTTTACTTACCTAATTTTGGTTTGTGTGTATATTTTGTGTATATTACTTACCTCCTAAGGGAGTATATCCTCTGAGAGACTTTTGGCATATTGTCACTAAAATAAAGTACCTTTATTTTTAGTAACTCTGAGAATTGTGATTCTTATGATATAGTGCTAAGTGATATACGTGGTATAGTAGGAGCTTTGCATATCTCCTAGTTCAGCCTAAGCTGCTCTGCTATAGCTACCTCTATCAGCCTAAGCTGCTAGAACACCTCTAATCTACTAATAAGGGATAACTGGACCTGCCACAAGGTGTAAGTACCATTAGGTACCCACTATAAGCCAGGCCAGCCTCCTACACTCTGGTAGTCCTGGTTTCAAGGAGATAGTTTTCTCTCCTTCAAGCAACAGGACAGGCTTCTTATAAACAAGGCAGACCTCAAGCACCCACGTAATTGCCAGTGGTTAGACATATTGCAAGCATCCTTCCGTCACCCTATATGTGTTTACTGTATCCAAGGGGACCAAAGTCTATTCCGTTTTGGCTGCCTAGCACCAAAGCAGGCACCCTTGCACCAAGGTGCAAGGGTGTCTGCGTTGTCAGCAGAATTGTTTTTGTGCAGAAAGGGGTCCATCCTGCATAAAAACAAACCCGGGAGGTTTTTTCCTGTTTCTGGGTGTGCTGCAGAATGCAGCACACTTAGAAAGAGGAAAAAAAGAGGAGAAATTAAGATATTCCTCCTCGTTATGCTTCCCCTGGGGAGTCGTAACTTTTTGGCACGTCCCTAAGTTTATAGGCTCTCATAAATCTGGTGATGTGTCAAAATCCATGAGTGTTGCGTGGTGTGTGAAAAACCCCTGTAACGCCACTGGAAGGCTCTCCTGGCGCAGAGTGATGCAATGCAGCGACGTGCACTTCCTTGCCTTACTCCATATCTACGAGGCCATGGAAAGCCACACAAAATGGCTTCAGATGGCCTCATAGATATGGGTGAGAGGTTTGGCTGCCGCTGCGTCACTTTTTGTGATGCAAGCCTCTCATAAAAATGCCCCTTAATATACCAATTCAGGGCAAAAAGTCCAGTGGAACCTAACTTTTTACCACCACCCTGTTGTTTATTGATGTAATTTAAAAAAAAGGATTAATGTATATTACACTGTTTAGATTCTTGGACAGAAGTTAAAAACCTGTCCTCAAAGACGAACGTTGAATTTAGAAAGTGATATCGACTGGTTGGTCAGTTTTCGTTCCAAAAAACAATTTTGCAAAGTACAGTCAGAATTAATCTAAGGGCCTGATTTAGATAATGGTGGATGCATCGTCCGTCACAACAGGTGACGGATATCCCATCTGCCGAAATCTAATAGGAAACAATGGGATTTAGATGTCGGCGGCCGGGATATCCATCACCGTTGTGACGGAGTAATTAGTAATACTTAATTACAGTGACCCACGATAAAAAAGGAGGCATTTGACCAGCAGTTCAGAAACTAATTGTTACTGTCTGAAAGGTACTCTCGACCTAAAGTGTCTCACTGAAAAGCTTTGTCTATCGTGTGTATTAAAAGGTTTATTTTGCCAGGTCATAGCAAACCTGAGACATGTTTTAAAGGGCTACCTAAATGGGTTTCACAGTAAGTGCCGCATGCCTACTAGTAGCATTTAATTTATAGGTCCTGGATACATGTATTATCAGTGTCCTAGGAAGTTAGAAATAAATTAAATATGTCAATTTGGTATAGGCCAGTTTTGCCAAGTGTTAGGGGGTGAGTACAAGCACTTTAGTACTGGTTAGCAGCGGTAGAGTTCACAGAGTCCTAAAGACCAGCACAAACTGGTTCAGAAAGAAGGAGGGGTGAAGGCATGAGATTTGGGGGCGACACTGCAAAGAGGGCCAAGTCCCACATTTATATTTTTACCCTAACCAAAGCTTTTATGCAAGGAAACCAGAGGAGTATGGCAACACTCACACACCCAAAGGGGGTGCTTTAATTGTCATAAGACATGTTGAACTGTTAAGGCATGATATTATGTCCCACAGTGTGACAGTGTCACCATCCTAAGGCTTTGTGTCCTGCACTCAGCAGTCTTTCTCAAACAATCCTTTCTCTGGAGCCACACCAAGGACATGGGATCTGTTTCCAGTATCTGACAGACCTCCCATTCAATGGTACTCAATCAGCACTTTTGTGAAGACCTTGCATGAGCATGGATTGTCCTTCACCTAACAATCCATGAGCGCGTGATGAACGTCTCTCTCACCTGTGTTGATACACAACAACATCACGTAACATAAAACCACATAACATTACATAGCATAGTGTAACATAGTATAACATATGATGAGTAGCATTTATAAAGCACATGTGTGCCAAACGGTTTATTGGCGCTAGAAAAACAGAACCATTAGATACTACTTGCACTTTTGGTCATATGCTTGTTTGAAGAGCCATGTTTTTAGAATTTGTCTAAGTCTAATATAACAGGGAGTCGTCCTAATATCAAGTGGGAAGGAGTTCCAGATGGGGGAGGTAAGTACTGCACATCTGTAGCCGCTGAGTCTTAAAGGAGGGACTAGTGAGAAGATTCCAGTGGGTGGATCCCAAGTTACGGGTGGATCTGTATCTTTGGATAGAGCCAGGGATACAAGCAGGCCCCCCACCATAGACAGATTTAAAAATGATGCATATAGTCTTGAATATTCTTCAATGTTTTACCGTCAGCCAATGCAGTTTCCTCATCGGGAGGTGGTGTGGCACGTCTTTCTTGGCTGTTGGTAGATTATTCTGGCTGCCTGATTTTGTGCCAGTTGTAATCTGTGGTTGAAGGCCTCAGGGAGTCTCAGGTGGAGGGAATTCGCATAGACTACCCTCGAGATGACTAGTGTGATGATGTCCTGGATCAGAGCTTCTGAGGTAAAGAATTTATCTATCTTTCTAATTATCTGAAGTTCTAAAAAACAGGACGAAATCACTGCCCCTAACTGGGGTTTCATAGACAGGGTTTTATCAATAAGAACTCAAGGCTATTAACTGAACTCTTCGTCTTGGGGGGTGATGGTTACCCATCGCGGCTGGCCAGAATGTGGGGTTCATGCTTGCTGCTAGATACAATGATCTCCATCTTGTCGGAGTTTCATTTGAGTTGATTGCTATTCATCCGATTGAGGATGAATAACATTGTGTTTTGGAAAGTCACTTAGGATTCTCGTGAGTTGTCGATAGTAAAAAGCAGTTGCATATCTTCCGCACAGTTGTAAGTTCTCACCTTAATTTTTTTCAGGGAGTACACAAGAGGACATATGTATAAATTAAAAAGGTGGAGGAGCAGAGAGGATCCCTGAGGCACTCCACAAGTGAGTTGAACCTTAGAAGAGTTGAGGGGGGATGACGGGCCGACTGAAAGCGGTCCTTCAAGCAAGGAACAATTCAATCAAGTGCTGGGCCCCGTAAACCTGCTGCATCGACAAAGCCGACCAGAAGTTCAAGGTTGACCACGTCGAAGGCCGCAGAGAGACCAAGAAGCACCAGCACCTGATTGGTGTCCGTCTCAGCTTCTTCCCACATGTCATCTACGACTCAAAGGATGACTGCTTCAGTAGAATTGGCTGGTTGGAAGTCTACTTGATGGGGGCCAAGAAAGTGGCTTCACTCTACAAAAGAGCATAAACATCTGGCAACGTGCACTTCTAAAACCTTTGCTAAATAAGGAAGCAGAGATATAGGGCAATAATTCTTCAGAATATGTGGGTCATCACCAGCTTTCTTTAATAATGGAACCACTATCGTCTCCTTAAAAGAGATAGTAACCATTCCTTGGCTCAAGTAATTATTACGGAGGGATAGAACTGGGTCGGGGAAAGCAAAAAAAAAATCTTTTAGCACTTTCTTAGGACAGGTGTCTGTGGGGAAGCCCAATTTTACTTTAGTCAGCAGGTCCATTTAGTCAGCAGGTCCATGAGGTGCACCTTGCTGATGGCGGGCAGCTTAGGCATTATAATTGGGCTCTTATCATTCATAGGTGTTGCAGCAGCATAGGAATGTAGGGGAATGCTGTCTTTAATCACTTCAATCTTATCGATAAAATAAGAATTGAGTGCCTCACATAAGGCCTGAGTGCGTAGAATCGTAACAGTACCTCTATCAGGGTTTAATAATTCAGACACAAAGCTTTCCTTACCCTTATTTCTTGAATTTATAATTTTTCCAGAAAAAAAGCTGATTTAGCTTGTATAATTGTGTTTTTTTACATTTTTAAGATAGGATAAATGCACTTCCTTTTTTCCAGGCATTTAGGGCCAGATGTATCATACAACCGATTTGCGATTCTCAAATAGTGATTTTTAAGAAATCGCTATTTCAGAAATGCAAAAAGGTATGTATGAGTTTTGCGATTCGGTAATAGTGATTTCTTAAAAATCGCAAATGCTATTACCGAATCGCACATAGAGAATCCATCCCCATTCGCACCTATGGGCCTGTAGGCCCATATTTGCGAATTTTTTGCATGTCGCAAATTGCGAATTCCAGTTAGGAATTTGCAATTTGGGAAATGCAAACTCCAGGGTGCTGGGGGCCTAAGGCCCCCTCTTCTGCACCCCAAAAAAATATTTAAGGACATGTAAGGCGCACACATGCCAAAGGGGCATGTGTGCGTTACATGTCAGTTTTAAGAATGCATTTTTAATGCATTTTAAAAAATTGCACATGGTTACCACCAAATTGAATTTGGTGGTAATTGCATTTCCTAAATGCCCAATTCGCATTTCGGAAATGCTTGTTATCATTGGCATAAGAAATCGCAAATAAGGAATCCTTATGTGCGATTTCTTAATTAGAGAATCACAAATTGCGATTCTCTAAACGGGGTCGCAATTTTAAGGAATCGCTATTTTAACGATTCCTTAAAATTGCACTGGAAATGCCTTTCTTACATTCAGAAAGGCGATTTTGCATTCGCAAACGGCCGAATTTAGCGATTCGCACCATTTGCGAATGCAAAATTCTTTGATACCTTAGTTCCTACGCCAATTGCATTCGACCTGGGGAAGTTCAAGTTTTGCAAGTTTTTAATTCATCAGCAAACCACTTAGACGCATCATGGCCCCTAGCTGGTCTGGCATATTACTGGCTTCTGTTAGCCAAGCTGTAATCCTTTCCTCACCGCCATTGTTAATATTGGCATTTATATTGGGTAAGCTGGTTGCCAATGAATTACACAAAGAGTCCATATTAACGCGGGCCAGTTCCTCGATAGAGTTCCTGCGCCAGGCGGAGGTTTAGGAAGGACCAGAGTAACAAGTGTGAGTTTAATTAAACAATGATCTGATGAAATAGAGGCCATGACCATGAGGTTAGCAACTGATAAATCGATAGACCATGTCTGATCGAATGCATTTCCCTAACATGAGCAGGATACAATGGTTGTCGGAGGAAGGGTGTGTACGCAGCACCATAGTGTCATGTAAAATCCAGTATATGTATTTACTAGGGTGACCGGTGTGCCACTCAGATTTCCCTATTACATGTCTGAAGAGCTGATCCACACTAGAGTGTGTTATCGTGAAGGGCACCCTTTTTTATCAGAATCATGACTCCCTTGGAGTAAGATGAATACGAAGAAGCCAATTTATAAGTCGCCCAGCTGGACCCAATAGTTTATTCCATGTGTCGTCTGAGGTGCATTCCTTGGAAACAATATTAGGTGTATATGATTTTTGTCCATGTCGGAGAGGACCAGTGGCACCTTATGAGGATTATTAAGCCCTCGGACATTCCAAGTGTTGTGGGTTCTCCTTAGTGCGTGGGTTGGAAACCCTTTTTTTAGCATTAGGTCCTTAGCCTGTGCCTTTTACATGTTTTTATTCAGCTCATATTTTTAGCACAGCCAGCTTTTAGATTGTTGTAATTATATTTTAATCAGCTGATTCATTCTGAAGAGACATAGGCCCTCATTACAACCCTGGCGATCGGTGGAGAAGTGGCGGTAATACCGCAAACAGGCGGGGGATAAACAAAATGAAATTACAAGCATGGCGGTGACAACCATGCAAAACCGCCACTTCCCCACTCCGATCACCAGGGTAGTAACGACCGCTGGGCTTGAGACTTCGGTCTCCAGCCCGGCGGCCCTCCCTACACCGCCGGAGGTATCACGACCCCACATACCGCCATGGATTTCGTGGAGTTCTGTACCGCCACAAAATCCATGGTGGTAGGCACTATCAGTGCCAGGAAGTACGTTCCCTGGCACTGATAGGGGTCTCCCACACCCCTCCTCCCTCCCCAGAGTCCTCCCCCCAAACCCACGACCACCCCCCAAAGGTAGTAGGACCCCCCTCCCCACACCATCCCCAACATTGACACACACACACCCCCCACACGCACACTCACACAACAACTACACATACATGCACACACACACACACACGCATACAGGCAGACATACACGCAGACATACACACAGACATACACGCACACATTTTCCATACACACAACACCCCCCCGCATGCATATACGCACTCACACACCCCTTCTACACACTCACACGCACACCCCCATGCACGCACACAACACACCACACCCCCCCACCCTCCTCCCCTAACGGACGATCACCTTACCTGATCCGGTGATCCTCTGGGAGGGAACGGGATCCATGAGGGCTGCTCTGCCCCCAGCTCCCCATCACCAGAACACTGCCACGCCGAATCCTGGGTTGTGATTAGGTGGCGGTGACGGCGGAGCAGCCTCCACTTTACCGCCGACCGCCAGTATGGCTGCTGGCGGCTCTCCGTCTGGAAAAGGGCAGAGGGCTGCCAGCAGTCATAATACACCGTGCGGAAAACCGCCTGCACTGGCGTTTTTCAGCATGGCGGCACCTTGGTGGTCTTGCGAAAAGACCACCGAGGTACAAATGATGCCCATAGTTGTTAGCACTGCACATTTTATCAGCCCATTGTACACATTACACTTTGTGCCCTGTTCAAGACTGTCATGTTCGGTACATGATATTCTAACTCATATCGCTACTCCAAAAGCTCAGGAGTCAGACCCCAATTCTTAGACATATTAATACATCAGGCCTGTTCTTAGAACACTGCAGGATTCACATAGGCCTAAGGGGGCAGAGGGCATTCCAGTCATGGCCATCCGGGAACGCACATCATTCCATTGACAGCTTTGCTGATCCTGGTGCTGAGTTTTCAGCTACCTGGGAGAATTGCCATCCAGACAACAGGCACACCCTTGCCAACCTTTCAAGAATGGGATCAGGGCCCCTCTCTTAGATCGGGGCAGGCAGAAGGGTTACCACCACCATGCTCTCAGATTTTTAGACATAGGGTTTAGGGTTTTAGGATCATACAAAGATGGCGGTAACGATGATTGTAACGATGATCACTGTATTATGTTTCATCTGCCTGATTATCTTAGCCCATGCTTTTTATAATAGGATGCAATTGCTTCAATAAATGCATTGAAATCCATGTTGCATCTTTTATTCTGCCTTGGCATGTGTGAGCCTCTGAGTAGCTGAGCAAAAGGGGTATGAACTGTTCACAACGACTTCCCCTGAGGAGTCAGAGTGTCAGGTTCAGGTTGGCACAAATCACCTTTCGTCTCTAGGGTTGGGTGAGGCACTGCAGGCTAACCTGGAGTTAGGCCGACAGCTTCCAGATGGTGTGGGATTGACTCAATCATCCACACTCAGTAGTGTTGCCGCCCAAAACACGCAGTCATGTTACCAAATTAGGAACCGCACAACAAAGTTATTATTGCAACTTGTCGTCAGGGTGAGTCCATCCGGTCACACCATAATTGTGTATTGCATTGCATCACTGGATGTCTCTTGTGTGATGTACAGAGTCAGTATGGTGACAAACAGCACTAGTATGGTCACTAGAACAACAGCCAAACCCCCCACCAACTTCAGCATCCCAATCATGCCAAAGACATCCTCACAATTAAAAACAAAGGAAATGGAAATCATAAATGAAAACTACAGGTTACTAAACATTTGTAGCAGGGGTATTCCCTCTAGGGGCCCGCCAGATATCCAGGACTTTTCCAGATGACTGGATGTGACTGGGACTAGGAAACATCAGGGCCCCAGCCTTCAACTTTGTACCAGAGTAACTAAACTTGGCAATTCACAAGGAGGCCAGTATCCCCACAGCCCCCATATGTCCTGTACACCACATGCCGTTAGTTTGTTCCAGATCGAAGCAACGTCTCTGAGGGACCACCTCAGTTGCTGTCTTTGTTGTTGCCATCCGTAGTTTGAGATATTCATTAATGGGTGATGGTTTTTAGCTAATCTTTAGCTGCCTTTGGAGTTGTGAACATTTTCTGTGTATCTTTGTAGTCGATGCATAGTCGTGCTGGATAAAGCATTGTCTACGTGATGTCAGCTTTTTGCAACTGTTTCTTGATAGGTAAAAACTCTTGTTGTGCTTCCTGCACAGCCATTGTAAAGTCAGGGGATAAGGCTATGTGATAACTCTGCTCAGTCGCATCGTTCATTTCACGCACCTGTCTGAGTACTGTATCTCGATCACAACAGTTCAATAGTTTCTCTATGATGGTGTGCAGGGGTGCTTCCACGGGAGCATGCTGCATGAGGGATCGGAGCACTCTCTCCACCACCAGTAGTTGTGATAAGTGCTCAGAGCCAAAGATCGTTGTTTGGAGTATTTCTTCGTAGGTCCATTTTCCCTGTGTTAGTGGATTCAGGAATACCAGTGATTTGCAAGTTGTTTCTACGTGAGTGAGCTTCTAGACCCTCACTTTTTGCTTGTATGACTGCCAAGACTTTCTCCATATTTGGGCATTTTGAGCTTAGTGAGTGTAAGTCATCTTCGGCGGTGGAGATTCACTGCTCGCTGCGTGCTGTTTGCTTAGCCAGCTTTGTGGACATGTGGTCCAGGTTTCAGGAGTCACTTTTACCATCTATCGATTGCAGGCTTTGTTGCATAGCTACTAGTGTGTCCTCCAGTGCAGACGCGCCCTGTGATCTGTCTCCTGCTCTTGATCTGACATTGTCTCCAGTGGGGGCTTTTTGGAACTCCTGGATTCAAATGTTAACCACATTTGGGTCCAGTCCTCCTTTCCCATCTTTGCAGGTACTCCAGTCCTGGATCTGTGAGCAGCAGCTGCAGACTCAGCACCGGGGTTCTCCACATGCAAATTATCCCTCTGTTGTGACCTAGTGTCATGATTAGAGATATTCAGGGCCTCTTGCTCCACGGGCAGCAGTGTCTGGTTAGTCAGGCAGATGAAAAATGGAGGTCTTAGTTATAACCCCTAATGCTCACGTAATCCTGCATGCTGGATCCCACGGTTAGCCCTCTGTACCTTGCAGGGTAGATGTATTGTCCTTAAGTCCAGGCCACCAGGCCCCACCGCATTGCTGTGCATCCTCTTTGGACAATGTTGTACCAGGCAAGGTATGCAGTGGTTTTTCAGGGATGCACGCCTCTGTGCCCACCTACTTCAGGGTAGCTGATGGTGGGGTCGCTCCAGGATGTCCCAGCCTTGACGTACCAGTCTCCATTCGCACAATGGTGTAAGGAAGCTATAGGCCTAATGATGCTCTCATCAGACTCCAGGTCCGGTCCGCTGGCCCTTGCCCTCGTCAGTGCAGATGCTGCACTCCAGCCCCACAGTCACGTGCACTGTGCACTTGTCAGTGCTTCTAAAGGCTCATTGGCTCCAGGTTGCTCCCAGCCATGCCCCCAGTGAGCCCACCAGTCTGGTCCTGGGTTAGCAAACGCCGCAGCCCAGCCCCAGTCCATGCACAGCCCCACCGCCCATCATCTACCTGGCAGCAGCAGAGTTGTTGGGTCCCGCTCGCTGGTGAGCGCACTCTCTATCCATAGTCGTCCGCAGTCCGACTTCTTAATCCATGCTGGCCCGGCCTACAGATCACTCAGCGCGGTCCATATCACTTTCTCCTCCTGCAACAAACATGCTTGATTAACATGTTACCTGGCAGTGCAAAGTCAAGATAACAGTTTCACATGTAGTTGGGTCACTCAGGACAAGGGTGCACACCCACATACCATACAGGGACATTCTTGCCTCAAATTGAGCCCTACCAGAAAGGTCACCATAGAACTCAAGGCTTAAACAATTTTAGTTTCTAGGCACATTTATACATGTTAATTCATTAAAAGGGTTCATCTACCACCCAGTGTTTACAGCCAGCACTGTTAAATGCAGTAGTTATAGTTTGCATTGCCAGTTGTAAAACAGACATATTAGCTTTGCCAATGCTTGCTTGCTGTTGTCCTCAACATGTACATTTTTAGCATGTATCTTCTTGAACCATTACTAGGGATGAGAGTCTTTCAACCTTGAAAAGCACAATATTATTTTAACAACGTGCTTCATGAGTATTGCCCACCGTGTCAGAGTAACGTTGCTCTAGGCGGCTGGGGACTAAGGTTGTACCTACCCAGCAGGGCATCATGCAGCCTTTTATCAACTGGTCCTAACTGCTCCTTTGTGAAGGCGTGACAGATGAGAGACTACCCATGGTGCAGGGGTTTCCTGGCATGTTAGGGTATGTGATCCTGGCCATGCTTACTGCTTCTTGACCAAGAATCTGGTAGCTTGGGCTTGGCGGCCGTCCATCGACCAGCCTCAGAGAGTTGGTGCAGCTCATGAATACACCCCTCTAAGCGCTACACTTGAGGCTGATGGGATCTACATTGCCCCCTGACAAAGGAGTGGACACCCGTGTTCCTTCTGGATTCCACCAGTCACCGGCATTATTGGAGCATTAATTGTATTTGTAATTGTAAGTGGTATTTATATAGCGCTTAATACCCCTGATGAGGCATTGAAGCACTTTGTGGCAAGTAGCACGCTACTCCAGAACCCAAGAAATCAGAGCCCAGTTTTTCTCTCTGAATAGTGGAGTGATGTACCTCCTCTTCCCAGAGGTCTCACCCCTTCCTGGCTGCATTACAATATCGCATCCAAGACCTGTACACCATATCATAAAAACGTAAGGACCCAAATTTAGTAATTTTTCACACAGTGCAGCATTCTAGCGAGAAAGCACAGTGCAATGCTATATCTACAAAGACTGGGCTGCTGCTGGTGTCATCCCCTGCACTGGTGCACATATAGCTGCCATGTGCCGTGCACAGCCTCACACCAGGGTGCAGAGGTGAGTGTGCGCTGTCTAGCATAGTATTTGTACTGGAAGCTTTCCCTTCTAGTACACATTCCTGTGCCTAGACAAAAATAGTAGAATCCCACACATTAGATGTGTGGTGTGCACTCTAGCACACATGCAGTGCTTTGTTTTTTTTTTGGCGAAATCAACACATTCTGCTAGTGTGTGTCTGCTTGTAGCAGACATTTATTTTGACATAAAGTTGAGTCTGGCTATCTCAGTAAATCGAGCTTCGCATCAAATCCTACCGGGTAGTTGTGCATATCCACCCCAGTAACGCCCACTTGACGCAGAGTGACAGGTTTGTTTCCACTGAGAAAAGGCACTTTTACAGTGCAGAACACATTTTGCACTGACTAGTAAAAAGCATACTCAGCATTGCATAACTTTAGGTTGTGCTAGTGACAATGCGCAAATGTGTTTTATGTAAAATGTGCATTATTAATAGTGTGCAGAGCAATGCATCAGTACTCAAATACACGTGTGTCTACTGACATAAAGCTTATCCAGTTGAAACAATTGTGCTGTGACTTGTTCAAGTGCGTTTTCCTGGCTTCTGCTATCCAGGCCACGATTAGGCCTCAACGCCTTCATGTCCAAAATGGACACTATATCATGTTCATGCTTTATTTATGTTTCTTCTGCATGTAGTCAAGAAAGATGTGAGTTTGTTCATGTGTGAATTACGCTGTTTTCAAAGGAAGTCTTCAGTCTATGGTAAGATGTCTCCATGGACCTTCTGCTTGGACGTGATGTTACGTTAATTCACAGTGGTTCACTGTTATTTATGCAACTGTGAAACTGGTTTGTTCTGCATCTCAAGATGCTATTAGGTCAGATCTTCCAAATCAATATTCATGTAGTGGAGTAGTTGTAGGAAAGTGGAGTATTATGCAATGAAGCTGGTTAGGCTTCACTATATAATTCTCTCCTAATACCCCAAAGATGGTCCTTTGGATTCACAATAATAAATCCTTAGCTCAGTCCCTGTACTGTGGCAAAAAGCTGTCAGGCTTTACTAGAGGAAACTGTAGTAAGCATTTCAGAGTACTCACATGGATGATAAGTAATTAACGTGACTCAAAGGAAATCCAACATCAATTTATACAAATAGAGCTGACTTTTCTATAAATTTAGACACCAAAACAAATTAAATCAGAGAGGTATAACCAGAGGTATGGATTTTAGAGTAAAAAGAAATTCAGTACATTTGCAACCTGTCAAACGTTACCATTGCCGTCAATAGGGAAAGTCACTTGTGACACTCGGTCACTTGCAGGGGGAGCTCAGAGGAGCCCGCTCGTGTTACCTGGCTCATAGGGCCGGGTTCAGAGGTGTCCTGGCTGTCCTTGGAGCCACCGCAGCTGAAAAATGATACTTGTGGCACTCTGCCACTTGCAAGCCACGTTTGTGGGAGTGTACTAGGTGTTAAGCTTGTGTGAGCCCCTGAACCAGGATTCATCAGGCAGAACAACTCCACCTAGCTTGGGCGTCTTGGGTGCAGAGTTATGCTTGGCTGTCCTCGGTGCTGAGCGTGAGCTGCGGTTGCTGGTTTTACCACTGAGAAGGTGCGGTTGAGGAAGCAGATGCAAAACTCAACAACAGAGCCACAGGTGACATCGGATGAAGGTGTTATGGTTGCAGCGTCACGTAAAGGTAGAGATGACCGGACTAGCCACCAACAATCCTTGGCAGTGGTAAGGTGGAGAAGAAGCTTTCTCCCCTTCCAGAGGTCCAAATGAAAAACAGTAGCTGGCTGTAGCTTGGCAGGGAGCTGGACGACACTTCCCATAATGCACTGACCACCTGTCTTTGGGTGATCCCTCGGAGGGCACAATGGCCAGCACTTCTTCAGATCCGATAGGTGCTTTTTAGCTGTGGTGGCCACCTGTCTTTGGGTGATCCCTCGGAGGGCACAATGGCCAGCACTTCTTCAGAATCGATAGGTGCTTTTTACCTGTGGTAGGCAGGGGACTACATGTCCGAGACAGTCTGGTCTTGTCTTTGGCTTACAAATGATTCCCTCCTGCTGGGGGAATCAGTCTTTGGTCCACGACGAGCCACAGTTGAGCAATTCCAGGAAGGTTGCCACACTTTGGCTAGTGCAGGTCCCTGTTGTCATCGATGTGGGCCTTCTCTTATCCTTTCTTCGCAAGTTGTTGTAGATCTGAGATTCTGGTGCCAGGGGAGCCCCTTAAATTGTCTATTTTGCCACTTTTCAAGATGACAGAAGTCTTCCTCGGCTGTAGAGACCAAGCTGCCCACCCCAGCCTTCTGAGGGTGTACGCCTCCTGACTATGTCATTTTCCCACCTGCTCAGGTGCAAATGTGCCTATGGGCAAGGGGATGGCTTTGTCCTCCATTGGGGAAGAGCCTGCTTGCATATCAGAGTTGGTGTGCCCTTTAAAGCTCACCGTCTTGATGTGCCAATTTACTAGCCTTCCTGGGAGGGAGGGAGGCGTGACCACCTTCCATCCAGGCCATTGTCCTGACTCCTTGGAGATTTTACACTATTGCCCAGGTCTGTCTTGGTGACAGCAGCTTTGGGCTAGCAGCCAGAGCACAGGAAAACTGGGGTAACTCATTGGGCAACCTCTAAGGTTGCTTTCTGGGTCCATGCCACATCACCCTTGACACTAGTATCATGTTAGGGATGAGAAGGCACATTGTTTGATACCAAACATGACCTATTTCGGCAGTACCATAATGGAGCTGGTGACCTCAGATTTGCCCGGGTGCCAGCCCATGTTATCGTATGGACTGTCAGCCATTTATAGTAGCCTTTAATGGAAAAGGCCACTATAGGGACACATAAGCTTGCAATTATATGTCCACACCTTTAATATAATGCACACCGCCTTCTGGGCTCTGGAGGCTACCTTAGGTGTGACTTACATATATTAATGGCAGTGCTGTGTCACACATGGTGTGGGTACAGTCGAGTTTGAACAGTTTGCACCGCTCCTGCAGTCTGCAATGGCCGGCCTGCATTAGTAGTTTACTTGGCTCACTCAGGGTGGCACAAACAGTGCTTCAGGCCTTGGTGACACCTTTAACACTCATGCCCTGGGTACCACAGGTACCACATGCTAGCAACTTATAAGGGGCTTAAAGTACTTGCCAGTTGGGGATACAAATTCACATTTGCCAATCTGAGAAGAGCACCGGCACTGGGGCCTGGC
Source organism: Pleurodeles waltl (assembly GCF_031143425.1). Lineage (NCBI taxonomy): Eukaryota > Metazoa > Chordata > Amphibia > Caudata > Salamandridae > Pleurodeles > Pleurodeles waltl. Next base: position 1,007,159,234 of record NC_090450.1, on the reverse strand, counting down.
TAGCAGGCTCCAGGGCACTTTCAGAGTCATAACCGACAGCATCTAGAGCACAAAGTGCGAGAGAGACCATCCAAAAAGTGCACTTTCCTACAGTAGTGCTAAGGTGGAAGGCTTATGTGACATTTGTGAAATCTATATTTTGATTTGCTCACACCACAGTGACTTTGCAGTTCTCATGCTCCTCTATGGAGACATTGGCTCTTCAAACCCTTGAATTTGGGGGTGAGCCAGAGATCGTTTTCTATGCTAGTAGGGATGCTGTCCAATTTTTACCGATTTTGCTTCACATTTGAGACTTTGCCTATTATTGATTTTGTCTATTATTCTGTATTGTTCTATTGCCGAGAACAACACCATCCTGATCCACCACATTCTGGCCGCAGCACCGATCTGTACAATGGGTACCGCGCGCCCACATGAGCGCGGCTGCAAAGCCCTAGTATATCTGGGTACGTGTCCCGAGTACCTGTTTTTGCATCTCATGCTAGCTGCATCCATCAGACCTACTTTATCCTCAGTGCTTGGGCTCCGGAGGAGCGGAATGATACAGAAAACAACCAATAGCGTGAAGTGAGACAGTGAAACTCCTCTGGCGAACCCAAAACCCACTCTGCATATTTTAAAGCATCGGTGACAACAGCTCCTGGGGACAGGAGCGCTCTCAATGCAGAAGCACTGGAAACACGAAACAGGGAAGACTGCAGAGGGTTTAACGCAGGCGCCACAGGAAGGGGGTTCTTCCTCCTGAAAGAAATAGAGCATGGTTTCCACAAGAACTCAGGGAATAATAAAATTAGCATATAGGAACAGTTTCCAAGGATGCCTGCCTTTCGGTGAAATAGCCATGAATATTTGTTTGCAAAAAGAGGGTCGTCAGAGCCAGTTTGGGCAAGTTTGTGTTTTGTTAGATGCAAGTACAGCTATTTTTTGCTTTCTCTGCCAAGATACAGAGGGACAGACCATGTGCAACCAGCCAAAGACCCAACCCATGAGAGACAGACCAGACTGCGCTGCTAGGAATTTACCTCCTTGCACAGGAGCACAAGCAACCCCAGAAGCGTCTTGGCCTTGTCTGCACCATTAGTGAGGTACAGCTTGTGTCTAATGACACAGTGAGATACAAGACCCACATTTTGCCATACCATCACACTGAGGGTGCCGCACTCAGAAAAACATAAAGGTGATGGGGGAAAGCTTGAATTAATTTCAGCCACTGGTAATTACTCTACAGTGTAATTCATTTCAACATTTATTTGCTCACTGCACCACTAGAGACAGGGACCAACCATATGCAAATCAGTCTCAGCACCACACTCAAGTGGGCTGTCTGGACCAAAGTGCCATTAGGGCAGAGCTAATTCCCTTTTGTACAATTTCCTGTAAGCTGCTGGTCACCACACTCCTTCACCTCACTCACCAGGAGAGTCAGACACAAGGCTGGTGTTGGCATTCAGCTGACGCCTCAAACCTCCGTCATCAGTCACCCCAGTCAACAGCAACATGTAAGCATTGCAAGAAACATTTAAAGGGCAGGGGCTTGGACCACTCAGCAGTCAGTGGGGTAACTGATGCCTTAATTACTCCATTAGCAATGTAAGAACCAGGCCAAGGATGAGATGCTGGGAGATAACCTTTCCCTTAGTTTGCATCCTGAGCACACTGCTCTTGGGAGGAATTTCAATCATGTGAAACTAAATGTATTGGCCGTTCCTTCTACTATGGGTCACCCTAGAGTTTTCAAATGTATCTATAAGTACAGGAGTGTCCCCTTTAATCGAAAGCTGAGGGGCAGTGCCCTGTGATTGTCTGTGTCCTGGCCATTTCATATGTCCATGACCTCTATGCTACACTGGTAAGGGAGACACTTTTAGTTCAAAATTGTAAAATACTTAGAATAATAAACCCATAACACATATGGTTAATGTTTAGAAATATGTCAATATAATTCTACTCATTTTACACTTTGTCCACGCAACGCAGGTTCTGTGTGGAGGGGCTGATGTTCAGCAGGTCCTGTAAGGGTGCAGATGTAAGAGACCCCTTCAGCAACAGCCCCCTGGCTCCAGGCTCAAGACTTGGCGCACTCTAGCACCCCATCCTGAGACTAGACCCGCTTGGTGCCATGCCAAAGGGATGCTCCTGGTGCAGGGCCTGGCCTTCCCCTGGCTGTGCACTTGGGATCTGTATTAATCACTCCTGCTCCAAGGACCCAGTGAAATCATCATTCAATTGTAATCTAGCCAGCCCTGGCCTTCTAGAAGAACCTGCATTCAAGACCTGTACCTAAGAGTACAACCTCAGGACATGCCCAGTGTGTGCTTCTAATGCAGGGCCTGGCCTTCAGCCGGGCTGTGCACCAAGGATCTGTACTAATCACTTTTGCTCCCAGGACCCAGTGAACTCAACATTCAATTTTAATCTAGCCAGCCCTGGCCTTCTAGAAGAACCTGCATTCAAGACCTGTACCTAAGAGTACGACCTCAGGACATGCCCAGTGTGTGCTTCTAATCAAGGGCCTGGCCTTCAGCTGGGCTGTGCACCGAGGATCTGTACTAATCACTTTCGCTCCCAGGACCCAGTGATCTCAACATTGAATTGTAATCTAGCCAGCCCTGGCCTTCTATAAGAACCTGCATTCAAGACCTTTACCTAAGAGTACATTGGGCACAGCCTCAGGCCATGCCCAGTGGGTACTCCTAGAAACGGGCCTGGCCTTCAGGCGGGCTGTGCACTTAGGATCTGTACTAATCAGTCCTGCTCCCAGGACCGAGTCAACTCAACATTCAATTGTGATCTAGCCAGCCCTGTCCTTCTAGCACACCCTGCATTCAAGACCTGTACCTAAAAGTATAATTGGCACAACCTCAGGCCATGCCCAGCTGGCTCTGGGTGCAAGTTCTGCCTTCATATCAACTTTTCAATCCTTCCTTCTGAGCCCACCTTGTACATTCTGAGGGCAGGGCTTGGCTACGTAAGTTCTGGCAAACACTCAGTACTCCACCTCACATTGAAATTTCAGTGATGTCATCAACAATGCTATTTATGTTTGTCCGTGACATCATGTGTGATGTCATAGGGAGTGCATTGAGAAGATGTTTGTGACAGATTGAACAGTATTCAAACGACGACGAGGTATGCGTTTAGTTTATGGTGGGATTTTTATTCTAAGTTTAAGGTGGAATAAAGGAAAAAACATGAAGTTTATAACCAAGCGGGCGGGGTTTCCTTAGGGTTTGCGGTGTTATTATTCAGTTTCCTGTAGTGTTGATTTGGTCTCAAGGTCTCTTGTTTCTTTTCCAGGGTGACTTCTGGCGGGTCTCCTCAGGTGGATTCCAGGATACCGGAAAACAAAGGAAAACAACACCCGGGTAAGTATGGGGTTTAACCAAGATTATCTCACTCTTTCTCTGTAGTCTTGTCTGGGCATGGGTAGGAACGATAAGGAGGGGTGGGTGTCTGTGCGGAGTTGGGGGATAGGTGCTCTCAATCTCTAGTCATAGATTTGTGGGGTGCTCATACATGCTCGTTATTGTGCCCCTTTCTTTTCCCTCCCTTTCCTCCCTTTTTCTCCTCTATATCCCCTCCCAGTCCCTAGTCTGATATGGCCTTTGTTTTAGTCCACAAGGACCGTACCTTGGTGAGCCACGACCCTCCAGGGTCGTGGCTGGCGTTGTGGCGTTCCTCTGCTGCGGTCTCCTCTCTTGGGCTCTCCTCTCCTGCTCCTCCGGTCTCCTCTCCTGGGCTCGCCTCTCCTCGGTCTCCTTCTCCTGGGCTCTCCTCTCCTGCTCCTCCGGTCTCCTCTCCTGGGCTCGCCTCTCCTCGGTCTCCTTCTCCTGGGCTCTCCTCTCCCCGGTCTCCCTTTCCTGCTCTCTCTCCTCGGTCTCCTTCCTCCTGGGCTCTCCTCTCCTGCTCCTCCGGTCGTCTCTCCTGGGCTCTCCTCTCCTCGATCTCCTCCTCCCTTGTTCCGGGTCCGTTCTCTCTTTTGGCCACGCCGCGGCGGGAAACCCACCCGGTTTCCCCGGCAACGGCCCTCCTACTGCCTCGCTCGTATCGCGTCGCCCCGGCAACGGGGAGACGCGGACATGACGTATCGGCCTGGTCCGATACGTCATGTCGAGCCGCGGTTGCCGGGAACACCCGGTCACACACCCCTTCCCAAGAACGGTCCTGATCGAGGACCGAGGTAGAGTCTGGGTATCGGGAGAGATAATCAGCCGGGGCCTGCTGGGGACCAGGGATGTGACAGACCTGAAATGAAAACGGTTGGAGTTCAAGGAACCACCTCAAGATCCGTGAATTCGTATCTTTATGAGCCGACAACCAAGTGAGGGGAGCATGATCTGTATAGAGAATAAAAGGGCGACCCAAAAGGTAAAACTGCAAGGTGTCTACAGCCCATTTGATGGCCAAACATTCCTTTTCGATCGTGGGATAGTGGCGCTCCCGAGGAAACAGTTTCCTGCTAATATACACTATCGGGTGATCCCTACCGTCCCCATCGGGCTGGGTCAGTACCCCTCCTAGCCCGACATCAGAGGCATCTGTATAGAGGTGGAATGGTTTTGAGAAATCTGGGCACCGTAGGATGGGCTCCCTAGTCAGAAAGGTTTTTAGTTGGTCAAAACTAGTCTCCTGTTGATCCGAAAAAGGGGCTAAGTGATTAGGACGAGATTTAGCCAGAAGATCCGTAAGGGGGGCGGCCAGGGTGGAATAATTGGGAATGAATCTTCGATAGTAGCCGACCAACCCTAGGAAGGAACGCAAATCTTTCTTCGTTGCAGGGCTAGGTGCATTGAGAATAGCTTCTACCTTCTTAGATTGTGGTTGGAGGTTCCCTTGACTGATTTTGTATCCTAAGTATGATATGTCAGGTTGTCCGATAACGCATTTTTTTGGATTGGCAGTTAACCCTGCCTGTCTCAGAGTATGGAATATCTGTTGCAAATGCAGTAGATGATCATTCCATGTTTCACTGAAAATAACTACGTCATCTAAGTAAGCAGCTGCAAAATGTCGAAAGGGGTTTAGGAGGCTGTCCATTAACCGTTGAAATGTCGCTGGGGCTCCATGCAGTCCGAACGGCAACACCGTGAAGTGGTACAGACCGGACTGCGTGGCAAAGGCCGTTTTCTCTTTATCTTCTGCGGCTAGTGGAATCTGCCAATATCCTTTAGTTAAATCTAGGGTGGACATGTATTTTGCTTTTCCTAGTTTTTCTAATACATCATCCACCCTGGGTATTGGATAAGTATCGAACATGGAATGTTCGTTGAGTTTCCTGAAGTCGATGCAGAACCTAATAGTACCATCAGGTTTTGGTACCAGGACAACTGGGGAGCACCAGGGACTAGTAGAAGGCTCTATTACTCCTAATTCTAGCATCTTTTGGATCTCGTCCTCCATAATCTGTTTCCTGGCTTCTGGGATACGATATGGTCGTAACCGGACAATTGTACCTGGTGCAGTCCGTATTTTATGGGCAATCATAGAGGTTTTGCCTGGCACTATGGAAAAAAATGTTCTGAAATGTTCCAGTAAACTGAATACCTGTTCCCTCTCTAATTTTGTTAAGGAGGCGTTCACTGTGGGCAGACTCTTCTCAATAGTGGTCTCGGTCGGGCAAAATTCAATTTGTACCCTCCCATTAGGACATAGAAACCGGCCCATGGCTTCGGTCGAGTTAGAGCTCTCTGGTTCTTCCCATTTCTTTAAGAGATTTATATGATAGATCTGGGTTTTCTGCGGCGTGGTCGAGATTTCAATTAGGTAAGTGACCGGGGAAACGGCTCGTAGCACTTTATGTGGACCCTGCCATTTTGCAACCAATTTGTGTTCGGACGTGGGGCGCATTATAAGTACCCGATCCCCTGGTAGTAGAACCCTTAATTTACTCCCTCGATCGTAATACTGTTTTTGGTTCTGTTGGGCTTGTTCCATATTTACTCGGACTGTATCCCATAACCCTTGTAACTGAGACCGTAAGTCGTGGGCATATTCTAATAAGGGTTTCCCCCCTTCCTCCGCCTCCTCTTCCCACGCTTCTATGGCCATGTCCAGCAGGGATCGGGGCTGTCTTCCGAACACGAGTTCAAAAGGACTGTGTCCGGTGGACGCCTGTTCATGTGTACGTATAGCATACAATACCAGTGGCAACCTTTGATCCCAGTCTCTCCCTGACTCCTCTACTACTTTCCTTAGCAGGGTTTTTATGGTACGGTTGTACCGTTCCACCAGTCCATCGGTCTGTGGATGGTACACCGAGGTACGAATTTGGGAAATACCTAACGTTTTACACACCTGCTTCATGAGTGTAGACATAAAAGGAGTTCCCTGGTCAGTGAGTATTTCATGTGGAAATCCTACTCGAGAAAATACATTAATCATTGCTTGGGCTACTGTTTTGGTTGTCATACTTTTTAAAGGAATGGCCTCTGGGTATCGGGTGGCATAATCTACCATGACTAGGATATATGTGTGCCCTTTCGTGGAGGGTACTAGGGGACCTATCAAGTCCATTCCCATCCTACTAAATGGAACGTCTATGATGGGTAATGGCATGAGAGGCGCTTTTCTAGGTCTACCGGGTTCGGTAAGTTGGCACCTGGAACATTGGGAGCAAAATTTTCGTATGTGGGCGAAAACCCCTGGCCAATAAAACCGCCGGAGGAGGTACTCCTCTGTTTTTTCCCTTCCGAAATGACCTCCTCTGGGTTGACAGTGGGCTAAGGTTAGAACATGTTCTCTATAGTGCTCGGGCACTAACAACTGTTGCTTACGGTCCCCGGAGCGATTAGTGGTTATTCGATATAAGAGGTTTTTTCTAATTAAGAAGTAGGGACCCACCTCTTCGGTTTCTTCTGATTTGGCCGACTTCCAAGCTTGGGCGAGAGAAGGATCTTCTCTCTGTCTTTGGGGAAACCCGACAGGCACCTCATGTGTCTCGGCAATCAGACCTGAGGGTGTGCCATGTGCCTCTGTCTCCCGGTGGTTTGCTTTTTCGACACGCTTCTCCCTACGTGACAGTTTCCTACGGGTAGAGGGGGGCTCTAGGTCGCTGTCAGAAAAAGGAGCACCCCTCCACCAATCCTGGGTCAGGGTTGGTTGTCGAACGTGGTCCAGGATCTCCTGGAAATGTTCGTAATCAGTCCCAATAATACATTCCTCTATCAGGTCTGACATTATACCCATAGGAAGGATGTCCCTGTAATTCCTCCACTCTACTGTCAGGGCCTGTAAGGGGTATCTCTCCTTATCCCCATGAATGCAGCAAATAGTCACCCAATGTTCGACTTCCTGGTCTGCTAGGGCTAGGAGATCCTTCCTTATCACGGATTGACTGCACCCGGAATCTATAAGAGCCCAAACCACTCGACCATTAACGTTCAAGGACTGTTTAAATTTGGGGTTGCCCCGGCCTGTACACAGCACCCGTCGTCGGGCAACTCCAACCTCCATGGGTTCACTATTGTCTTGTTTTCTTGGACACATACGGGCAATGTGCCCCCATTCCCCACAGTTATAACACTGAGGACCCGGTACAGGTGGATGCTCGTAGGTTCTGCGAGGTATGGGTTCTTCGGAAAGGACTCTGGGAGTGCTTTTCGGGTTGGGGAGCCCCGGTTTTATGCTGGGGCGGGTCGGCATATTTCGTACATCCACCGAACGATGATATGCACATGCTAAGTCAATTGCCATCTCCGTATTCACCTTGGGATGTTGACGGATCCAGTGTTTTGTAGCCGTAGGCAAGGCATCTAAATATTGTTCGAGTACAATTGTTTGGATTACTTCTTCCCGGCTATTCCCTGACGGACCCAACCATTTTAAAGCCAAATCGTTTACCCGATAGTAGAAGGTTCGGGGATCCTCGTTCGGTCCCCATTTGATTTTCCTGAATTTGACTCTATAATATTCCGTGTCATGCCCCACCTGCTCTAATATACTGGTCTTTATGTCGTAGTATGGGGTTGTTCCCCCGGGGTTCGCTGCTTGATACGCGGCTTGTAGGATTCCCGTAAGTAGGGGGGCGACATACTGGCCCCATCTATCTTCCGGCCATTGTGCGTTTGAGGCCACCCTTTCAAAATTAGTAAAAAAGGATTCGGGATCTTCCCCTTCTTGATATTTTTGCAAGACGGAACTTGGGACATTGGGGTGTACCTTAGTGGTAGCAATAGTCTCCGTTAGTTTCTTCATGGCCGTCTCGTGGACCAGTTGATTATTGGCCAGTATGGTTGCCTGACTTTTCAAAGCCGACTGTAAGGCTTCACGGTCCTCCTTAGCCTCCCTCTGGTGGGCCTCCCACACCAGTTGTAGGTGTCGTTGGCCTTCGGCCAACTGTTTTATCATGTCCTCCAGCGAGGGGGCGTCGCTCATTGTGTATACTGTTCGATTGTCGAGGATCTAGAATCAAATCCCACTTCTGACACCACTGTGACAGATCGAACAGTATACAAACGACGACGAGGTATGCGTTTAGTTTATGGTGGGATTTTTATTCTAAGTTTAAGGTGGAATAAAGGAAAAAACATGAAGTTTATAACCAAGCGGGCGGGGTTTCCTTAGGGTTTGCGGTGTTATTATTCAGTTTCCTGTAGTGTTGATTTGGTCTCAAGGTCTCTTGTTTCTTTTCCAGGGTGACTTCTGGCGGGTCTCCTCAGGTGGATTCCAGGATACCGGAAAACAAAGGAAAACAACACCCGGGTAAGTATGGGGTTTAACCAAGATTATCTCACTCTTTCTCTGTAGTCTTGTCTGGGCATGGGTAGGAACGATAAGGAGGGGTGGGTGTCTGTGCGGAGTTGGGGGATAGGTGCTCTCAATCTCTAGTCATAGATTTGTGGGGTGCTCATACGTGCTCGTTATTGTGCCCCTTTCTTTTCCCTCCCTTTCCTCCCTTGTTCTCCTCTATATCCCCTCCCAGTCCCTAGTCTGATATGGCCTTTGTTTTAGTCCACAAGGACCGTACCTTGGTGAGCCACGACCCTCCAGGGTCGTGGCTGGCGTTGTGGCGTTCCTCTGCTGCGGTCTCCTCTCTTGGGCTCTCCTCTCCTGCTCCTCCGGTCTCCTCTCCTGGGCTCGCCTCTCCTCGGTCTCCTTCTCCTGGGCTCTCCTCTCCTGCTCCTCCGGTCTCCTCTCCTGGGCTCGCCTCTCCTCGGTCTCCTTCTCCTGGGCTCTCCTCTCCCCGGTCTCCCTTTCCTGCTCTCTCTCCTCGGTCTCCTTCCTCCTGGGCTCTCCTCTCCTGCTCCTCCGGTCGTCTCTCCTGGGCTCTCCTCTCCTCGATCTCCTCCTCCCTTGTTCCGGGTCCGTTCTCTCTTTTGGCCACGCCGCGCCGGGAAACCAACCCGGTTTCCCCGGCAACGGCCCTCCTACTGCCTTGCTCGTATCGCGTCGCCCCGGCAACGGGGAGACTCGGACATGACGTATCGGCCTGGTCCGATACGTCATGTCGAGCCGCGGTTGCCGGGAACACCCGGTCACAATGTTATTGTTGCATAGTTCAGAATAACTGGTGAATGTGGTTTTTAGGTTTCAAACGTAACCATAACACCCTAAAACTAAAGATATTTGGGTGTACTTATATGGTTTTGTAACCAGGATTCCTGCGAGTAAGAAAACATGTCAACACTTAAACAAAGTTTTCAGAGATTTTTGTTACATGTGTTCTAAATAATAAACTTTGACTCCTGGACAAAGTACAAAGCGGCTGTGCACAGCTATAAACAGAAAGAATTATGTATTTTTAAGAAATATTGGCAGCTCCCAAAAGAGAGTTTATGTTATTCCAGCTTGAAATTTCTGGAAATGTACCACAAGAACTAATAATTAACCTTAAATTCTTGAAAAAAACATTGTGGGAATAATAAGTGCACGCGGGATTTGAAATGTTCATTCAGTTTTATCGAACTTGGTTTGTTGTTGAAATGTGTGTTTTTCGCATTTCACAGGGTGCTGAGAACCCAACAGAAAGCTGGAACATCTTCTCCAAGCACAGGATGCCCTCGAGGCGCTATAGAAGCGGATGCCGGAGGCTGTTTCCAATGTTGGAGTTTCTGTATAATATTGGATTACTAAGGTTTAACATTCAGAAACTTCCTCGTGTAAACGTCCCCAATGGATAGTAATGAATGAACATGTTTTAGCATCTCACCACAGAAGGTCAGAGGTCAGAAAGCCATTTTGCAGCGGAAACCCTGCGATTTGTAAAACTACAAGTATTGTGACTGCTAAAGAGGTTTTCACAATGTACAAAAGTAATTTTCCAAGTCGTAAAAGTGCTCCCGACTCTAAAAATAGCTTCTGAGATCCTTTTTGAATTGCGCATAGGGGTGATTAATAGGGGTGCCCCCCACCCCCTCCCATGTCAGAATTGGGAGTCGATATATATCGATAGCGGTGCCAAACCACTGACCATGTACCGAGCCCTGAGTTGGGCTGGTCGCAGATTCACCCAAGGGAAACTGACCCTGTAAGATAGTTCCCCCTTGGGAATGACGTGGGTGGTCCCGGGGGAGCAGGAGGTCGTCCAGAGGACCACTGCATGCTACTGCTCAGGAAAGAGACCACGTGTTTTTTAAAGCAACCCGTCCTTTTAATGCACGCAGTCTGCATTATTACAAAACGCAGCAAAGGCAGGTGGAACAGTAAATCTTCGCCACGCTGGCAGTCCAGGGGCCCTATTGCACACGAGGCGCACTTTCTCTGGGCCTCGGGGCACCTTAAAACGGGTGTGCGGGGTGCAAATAGAGAAAGTGCATCCCATCACCTTCAATGCGCTGCCCTGGGGGCAACACGTTCAAGTGACGAACGGGGCGGCTTTGAAGCAGCCGCTCTGTGTTTCACTGTGCAGGTGGCAACGCGCCCGCACCCTTAAGCGGGATTAGAGATCTCCTTGCAGGCGGGTGGAGTGAGAGACTGCTAGGGGATGTCAGGGGGGGGAGGCACAGGACCCCCTCTTCCCCTCCAGAGGGCTGCCCTCAGGGGGCGCACTGACAGTTTCTTTATCTCTACGGCGGGGGTAGAGGTAAGGGGCCACGCCCCCATGCAAATAAAAGAGCGCCCTCTGGTGCTAGCGCCGGTGCTATTTGTGCACCACCACTATCTGTATTACAGAAGGGGGCGCACAAGTGTCTAAAGCCCCTTCGGTAATACCAATGTGCCCCGGAGGCGCACATGCCCGTTGCGCCCCCAGGGCACTTTGTATAATACGGCCCTGGTGGAGGTGTGGGTGAATGCCCATCTAACACCTGGTCAGTGACTTGTGGCTCATCGATGTCCTCTTGGGAGCCTGGGCATGGTAATCGCTGTATAGGGAGAACACCTTGGTGAGGCATCTCTGACACAGTGAAGCAATAAAGACTTCCAGGTACAACTTTCAACACACAACCTCTCCTCAGTCCAAGTACAAAAAACTCTGTGTTTCCATCTGAGAACTAGTTAATGATGTGCACTACTTTTCCAGAGACAAGTTACACAATTTGTGTCCAGTGAAGAAGCTCTGTTTTGCATGTCACAGAATCCATGGACAACAATTGACTACTCATGGTTTCCGAACATGAGTAAGGCAGGGCTTCTTATTTGTCGGTTAGAAGGGACCATTGAGTTTCTTAAGAAAGTCCGTTTTGTGCAAGATAGTCCTCATAACTTCTGTGGGACTTCTAAAACTAATAAAGAGGCACCTTCTGTGTGGAAAATAAAATTGTTTAGAAGTTTTGTTAACAGCAGACAAATATGCAAAACAATTCCTACCAACTTTTCAGACCCACAAAATTCCCCTAGCAATTCATTGTTTATCTGTCGTTTTCAGGCTGCAAAAACAAAGTTTCTTTCATCTTAGCATTTTAGTAGCTTCAAAGTACTCTAAAAATCAGAAGCCACAAACGCTATCCATCCACACTGCATTCCAAGAGTATTCAAGCAACGCCAGAAGAACGCGCATAAGGATACTGGGGAGGAGACTCCCACTCAGACACCAAATGTTCAGATGAATGCAAGAAATGTTGGACATGTGGCCACCAAAACCACTTTGCAAATGTGAGCAGAGGGGAAAAAGAGACCAATTCAGAAGAAGAGGTTTAACTCAAGCTGAAGCAAGACCCATACATGTGGGCCTCAAACCCATACTCAAGGCAGTGCGCTCCCTGGAAAACATGACTACTTCTCATGGTCTTGGCCAAAGACAGGAAGACAATGAAGACATCTCCCTTATTTTGACACTGGTACATCAATCCAAAGGGAGGAGACCATCACCCAAGTGTGACATTACCATGCTTTGGTCCATTATTATTGTCCTCATAGACACAGGATCATCCACTAACACCATGGACAGGACACAATATGACAAACTCAAACCAAGACCTCCTCTAATTTTGCCTATGGCAGCCAAGATTCAATTTCCCGGGGTGTCTAAGCTCAAAACCAATCAAACTTCACATATTTTCCCTTGTCACACCAGTTACCCTCTGACATAAAAGAGTTCTCTTTCCTCTCAGGGACAAAGTGGAAGAGCAACTCAAATGACTAGAAAACTTAGAAGTTATTGAAAAAGTGTCAGAACCTACTCCGTGAGTCTCATTAATGGTGGTGGCAATGAAAAGAGGACACCTGATACCATCAGAATATGAATAGACATGAGACTGACAAACATATCTATAAAATATGAAAGACACATCACCCCACCTCTGGAAGACATACTGGCTGACTTAAATAGTGCAAGGCGGTTTTCAAAACTGAATTTGAGTGTTGAATACTACCAGCTCTTGCTTGATAAAGTCTGCTGCTATATAACCACTTTTTCAACTCACGTTGGACTCCAACTCTACAAGCTCTTCAGGTGCAGTGTCCTCAGCCACTGAATAGTTTCAAAATACTGTGAGCGAGACTCTGAATGGGCTGATAAGTGTCCTTAATCTAAGCAACAAATACTCCAATATGGCCAGTCACTCGCTCAGCACAACACAAGTCCGCAGCGCGATGATTGAGGGAGGTTGGTTTGGCCATACACCGAGATAAATGAGAATTCCTAAAACAAAATATCAACTTTTTTGTAAATACATTGTTGTCCAAAGACCTCCACAGTGACCCCCAGAACGCTGACGAAATAAAGTAAGTACCTGCATTCTACAACCCCACCACAATGCCAAGTAGGTATGATTTACTATTGTCGATGCCTCATACCAAATATGTCAACCCTTTGTTTACTGCTAAGAAACCTCACTGAATCAACAGTGGTATGGAACTGGTAGAAAGAACATGAAAATATCTTTCTTCTTCCTTTCATTGTTTTTAATTGGATTTTTATAGTAATTAGTTTTGTAAATGTTATAATAAAATAATTTTGTAGTTGGTATGTATATGGATTATCTCTTGTGTTTACTGTATGCTTTTTAAATTGATTAATTTATGGCAACAGCTGAAAAAACATTTTAACTGACTGACTGAGCATAAAGATGCTTTTGAGCACATGAATTGTTAGAAGACACAATAATGTATTATTTTGACCTAAGCAAAGACAGAACCCATAGTGGATGTCATGCCTTGGTCTAGGGCAGTACTATTTCAAGAACGTCAGAGAAACAAGTGGATCTTCTTGCTTTTGCCAGAAAAGCACTAACAGCCATCAAAAAGGATATTCTTCAATTTAAAAGAAAGCTCTGGCCATACAGTGGGCATGCACCCATTTTCACTAATACCTCTCAGGGAGAGAATTCACAATCCTAACAGACAACAAACCACTAAGTCCACTTTACTAAGGGGCTTTGGCATGTCCCTCACCAAGAATTTAGAAATGGGCACTGCAAACTACAAAGTTCCAACTTTGACATTAAGTGCAGGCCAGGCTCTGACAACACTGCACCTTTCCACACATCCAGCAAGGAACACCAGAGATGGCCAGAGCCTCGGTGAGTCCACAGGAGAAGACTATATCCACCTAATCTAGCAAGTATCTTGCCCTAAACCCTTCTCATTGGAGGAGATCAATAGAACTGCCAACACTAACCTCTGCATGGTGCTGGCAAAGTCTGACCTGCAAGAAAACACTTGGAAAACCTTTTTGCTCTGGCCATGCACCAAGATTTACACAACAATCCCCAGTACACTTATGTACAAGAAAGACATGATCTAACCCTTGTAGGGAAAGCTACCTTTCTTGAGGAAACAAATTAGTAACCTACAAGGTACCACAATAGCACAAAGCCATGCTAGCACATGCGGGCATGGCTAAAACAAAAGCCCATCTGAGAGAAAAGGTATGTTTTCGCAAAACATTTGCATTGAACTGCCCATACTGCCAAGCCACTGACACTCAGACCACTACTGCTCCAATCATTCCTGAATATGCCTGACTAGACCATGGACCAAAGTCAGTGCTGACTTCTGCAGCATTCCAGACAGACAGCAACTTCTCATCAATGTCGACAATTACTTGAAATATACTCTAGTCAAAATATCTAGAGTCCATGGTATTTGAGCAGATCTAATCCAAGCTGGAAAAGATTTTTGCAGTTTATGGACTACTGACTTCCATCAAAAGTGACAACAGCCCACCTTTCTGTGGGTCTGATTTTCGATAGTACATGAGTGAACTCACCATACACTACCACAAGATCTCACCCAGATGGCCTGAGGTCAATGGTGAGGTTGAGCGTTTCAGCCGCACGAAGAACAAAACAAAAACAAAAGCATTTGAAAGAGGAGACAATATTGCATGGGCACTACACCATTTACTGACGGCATATAGAACGACCCTACAAAGCACAATGAACTGTCCATCAGCTACAGTGCTATTTGGGAGATCTTCCCGAGACACCATACCAACTGCTCCATGATGGTTGCCTCTAAAAATTGATTACAAATGTAGACAGAGGAAGTGGAATCCAAACATCAATAAAACCTCCAGACACAAAAATTAAAAAAGCTTCCAGAGACCAACATCGATAAAGCCTACAGAAATAAACACTGATAAAGCTTCCAGAGACAAACATCGATAAAACCTCCAGAGACAAACATTGATAAAGCCTCCAGAGATAAACATTGATAAAGCTTCCAGAGGCAATCATGAATAAAGCCTCCAGAGACAAACATTAATAAAGCCTCCAGAGACAAACATTGATAAAGCTTCCAGAGAGAAACATTGATAAAGCTTCCAGAAACAAACATTGATAAAGCTTCCAGAGACAAATATTGGTAAAGCCTCCAGGGATAAACATTGATAAAGCCTGCAGAGGTAAACATTGATAAAGCTTCCAGAGATAAAGTTTTGATAAAGCCTCCAGAGATAAACATTGATAAAGCTTCCTGAGACAAACATCGATAAAGCCTCCAGATACAAACATCGATAAAGCTTCCAGAGACAAACATCGATAAAGCTTACAGAAACAAACATTGATAAAGCTTCCAGAGACAAATATTGGTAAAGCCTCCAGGGATAAACATCGATAAAGCTTCCAGAAACAAACATTGATAAAGCTTCCAGAGACAAATATTGGTAAAGCCTCCAGGGATAAACATTGATAAAGCCTGCAGAGGTAAACATTGATAAAGCTTCCAGAGATAAAGTTTTGATAAAGCCTCCAGAGACAAGCATTGATAAAGCCTCCAGAGATAAACATTGATAAAGCCTCCAGGGATAAACATCGATAAAGCTTCCAGAAACAACCATTGATAAAGCTTCCAGAGAAAAATATTGGTAAAGCCTCCAGGGATAAACATTGATAAAGCCTCCAGAGGTAAACATTGATAAAGCTTCCAGAGATAAAGTTTTGATAAAGCCTCCAGAGACAAACATTGATAAAGCCTCCAGTGATAAACATTGATAAAGCTTCCAGAGGCTATCATTAATAAAGCCTCCAGAGACAAACATTGATAAAGCTTCCAGAGAAAAACATTGATAAAGCCTCTAGCGATAAACATTGATAAAGCTTCCTGAGACAAACATCGATAAAGCCTTCAGAGACAAACATTGATAAAGCCTCCAGAGACAAACATCGATAAAGCCTCCAGAGACAAACATTGACAAAGCCTCCAGAGATAAACATCGATAAAGCTTGCATAAACAAACATTGATAAAGCTTCCAGAGACAAATAATGGTAAAGCCTCCAGGGATAAACATCAATAAAGCCTGCAGAGGTAAACATTGATAAAGGTTCCAGAGATAAAGTTTTGATAAAGCCTCCAGAGACAAGCATCGATAAAGCCTCCAGAGATAAACATCGATAAAGCCTCCAGGGATAAACATCGATAAAGCCTGCAGAGGTAAACATTGATAAAAACCGCCAGAAGAATGATGGATGTGGTCATTCATATAGGGGCAAATTGCTTGTAAGGTATCACCACTCTAGTAGTAAGTTCAGGAAGCCCTATGAAGGTGTGCCATGGACAGTGTATGAGAAAAGGGGGGTATGGTGTCTGCAAAACAAGGTGGCAAGACTGTGCCACAGAACACATCAATGTTCAAAAAGATCCCTCAGAGATAGTGTAAGAACAAGTCAAAATCAAAAGACGAGGGAGGAAGGACATCCTGGGATCTGGAGGAGCAAGCAACAGTGGAACATCCTGATGGAACAGAGGGTCGAACAGATGCCACAAATTCACGACAAAGAAGTGGAGCGTAATCACAACGAGACACTTCCATCTTGCAGTGTGAGGATGCAGTCTGCCCTTCAGGAGAACCAAAGACCATCTCAAAGCAGAGGAGTCTTTAAAAACAATGAGAAGACTTTTTGTACATTGATGCTTGTATGAAGAATATCATGACTCCAGTCTAATTAAGAGGGGATCCTTATTAAAGACACCCTAGCTGGATTCACTGCTGGACCCTCTACTGCGCACTCCATCATTGCTCTGCAGGTTCAATGCTGGACCCCTTACTGCACACTGCATCACTACTCTACAGGTTCACTGCTGGACCCCCACCTGCACACTGCATCACTACTCAACAGGTTCAATGCTGGACCCTCTACTGCGCACTCCATCACTGCTCTACAGGTTCACTGCTGGACCCCCACCTGCACACTGCATCACTACTCTACAGGTTCAATGCTGGACCCTCTACTGCACACTCCATCACTGCTCTACAGGTTCAATGCTGGACCCCTTACAGCGCACACCATCACTGCTCTGCAGGTTCACTGCTGGACCCTCTACCGCACACTCCATCACTGCTCTACAGGTTCATTGCTGGACCCCTTACTGCGCACTCCATCACTGCTCTACAGGTTCAATGCTGGACCCTCTACTGCGCACTCCATCACTGCTCTACAGGTTCACTGCTGGACCCTCTACTGCGCACTCCATCACTGCTCAGCAGGTTCACTGCTGGACCCCTTACTGCACACTCCATCACTGCTCTACAGGTTCAATGCTGGACCCCTTACTGCGCACTCCATCACTGCTCTGCAGGTTCAATGCTGGACCCCTTACTGCACACTGCATCACTACTCTACAGGTTCAATGCAGGACCCCTTACTGCGCACTCCATCACTGCTCTGCAGGTTCAATGCTGGACCCTCTACTGCACACTCCATCACTGCTCTACAGGTTCAATGCTGGACCCCTTACTGCACACTCCATCACTACTCTTCAGGTTCAGTGCTGGACCCTCTACTGAGCACTCCATCACTGCTCTAAAGGTTCAGTGCTGAATGCTCTAATATACCCTCAATCACTGTTCTACAGGCTCACTACTGGACCACCTATTGCACACTCCATCACTGCTCTACAGGTTCAGTGCTGGACCCTCAACTGCGCACTCCATCACTGTTCTACTACTTCACTGCTGGTCCCTCCACTGCACACTCCATCACTGCTCTACAGGTTCACTGCTGGACCCCCTACTGTGCACTCCATCACTGCTCTACTGGTTCAGTGCTGAATGCTCTACGGTACCCTCAATCACTGCTCTACAGGTTCACTGCTGGACCCCCTACTGCACACTCCATCAATGCTCCACAGGTTCACTGCTGGCCCATTTACTGCACACTCTGTCACTGCTCTACAGGTTCAATGCTGGACCCTCAACTGTGCACTCCATCACTGCTCTACAGGTTCAGTGCTGAATGCTCTACGGTACCCTTAATCACTGCTCTATAGGTTCACTGCTGGACCCCTACTGCGCACTCCATCAATGCTCCACAGGTTCACTGCTGGCCCATTTACTGCACACTCTGTCACTGCTCTACAGGTTCAATGCTGGACCCCCACCTGCGCACTCCATCACTGCTCTACAGGTTTACTGCTGGCCCCCCACCTGCACACTCCATCACTGCTCTACAGGTTCACTGCTGGCCCCCCACCTGCACACTCCATCACTGCTCTACAGGTTCACTGCTGGACCCCCTACTGCACACTCCATCACTGCTCTACAGGTTCAATGCTGGACCCTCTACTGCGCACTCCATCACTGCTGTACAACATCACTGCTGGACCCTCCACTGCGCACTCCATCACTGCTCTACAGGTTCAATGCTGGACCCTCCACTGCGCACTCCATCACTGCTCTACAGGTTCACTGATGGACCCTCTACTGCGCACTCCATCACTGCTCTGCAGGTTCACTGCTGGACCCTCTACTGCACACTCCATCACTGCTCTACAGGTTCACTGCTGGACCCTCTACTGCACACTCCATCACTGCTCTACAGGTTCAATGCTGGACCCTCTACTGCGCACTCCATCACTGCTCTGCAGGTTCAATGCTGGACCCCTTACTGCGCACTCCATCACTGCTCTGCAGGTTCAATGCTGGACCCTCTACTGCACACTCCATCACTGCTCTACAGGTTCACTGCTGGACCCCTTACTGCTCACTCCATCACTGCTCTACAGGTTCACTGCTGGACCCCCACCTGCACACTGCATCACTACTCTACAGGTTCAATGCTGGACCCTCTACTGCGCACTCCATCACTGCTCTGCAGGTTCAATGCTGGACCCTCTACTGCGCACTCCATCACTGCTCTATAGGTTCAAAGGTGGACCCCTTACTGTGCACTCCATCACTGCTCTACAGGTTCACTGCTGGACCCTCTACTGCACACTCCATCACTGCTCTACAGGTTCAATGCTGGACCCCTTACTGCGCACTCCATCACTGCTCTGCAGGTTCAATGCTGGACTCTCTACTGCACACTCCATCACTTCTCTACAGGTTCACTGCTGGACCCCCACCTGCACACTCCATCACTGCTCTACAGGTTCAATGCTGGACCCTCTACTGCGCACTCCATCACTGCTCTAAAGGTTCAGTGCTGAATGCTCTACGGTACCCTCATTCACTGCTCCACAGGCTCACTGCTGGACCACCTATTGCACACTCCATCACTGCTCTACAGGTTCAATGCTGGACCCCTTACTGCGCACTCCATCGCTACTCTACAGGTTTAATGCTGGACCCTCTACTGCGCACTCCATCACTGCTCTGCAGGTTCAATGCTGGACCCCTTACTGCGCACTCCATCACTGCTCTAAAGGTTCAGTGCTGAATGCTCTACGGTACCCTCACTCACTGTTCTACAGGCTCACTGCTGGACCACCTATTGCACACTCCATCACTGCTACAGGTTCAGTGCTGGATCCTCAACTGCGCACTCCATCACTGCTCTACAGGTTCAGTGCTGGACCCTCAACTGCGCACTCCATCACTGTTCTACTACTTCACTGCTGGACCCTCCACTGCACACTCCATCACTGTTCCACAGGCTCACTGCTGGACCACCTATTGCACACTCCATCACTGCTCTACAGGTTCAATGCTGGACCGTCACCTGCGCACTCCATCACTGCTCTACAACTTCACTGCTGGACCCTCCGCTGCGCACTCCATCACTGCTCTGCAGATTCACTGCTGGACCCTCTAGTGCACACTCCTTCACTGCTCTACAGGTTCAATGCTGGACCCTCTACTGCGCACTCCATCACTGCTCTGCAGGTTCATTGCTGGCCCCCCACCTGCACACTCCATCACTGCTCTACAGGTTCACTGCTGGACCCCCACCTGCGCACTCCATCACTGCTCTACAGGTTCAATGCTGGACCCCCACCTGCGCACTCCATCACTGCTCTACAGGTGCACTGCTGGACCCCCACCTGCACACTCCACCACTGCTCTACAGGTTCACTGCTGGAACCTCTACTGCACACTCCATCACTACTCTACAGGTTCAATGCTGGATTCTCTACTGCGCACTCCATCACTGCTCTAAAGGTTCAGTGCTGAATGGTCTAAGGTACCCTCACTCACTGTTCTACTGGCTCACTGCTGGACCACCTATTGCACACTCCATCACTGCTACAGGTTCAGTGCTGGATCCCCAACTGCGCACTCCATCACTGCTCTACAGGTTCAATGCTGGACCCTCTACTGCGCACTCCATCACTGCTCTGCAGGTTCACTGCTGGACCCCCTACTGCGCACTCCATCACTGCTCTACAGGTTCACTGCTGGACCCCCACCTGCACACTGCATCACTACTCTACAGGTTCAATGCTGTACCCTCTACTGTGCACTCCATCACTGCTCTGCAGGTTCACTGCTGGACCCCCACCTGCACACTGCATCACTACTCTACAGGTTCAATGCTGGACCCTCTACTGCGCACTCCATCACTGCTCTACAGGTTCACTGCTGGACCCTCTACTGCGCACTCCATCACTGCTCTGCAGGTTCAATGCTGGACCCCTTACTGCGCACTCCATCACTGCTCTGTAGGTTCAATGCTGGACCCCTTACTGTGCACTCCATCACTGCTCTGCAGGTTCAATGCTGGACCCCTTACTGCACACTCCATCACTGCTCTGCAGGTTCAATGCTGGACCCTCTACTGCACACTCCATCACTGCTCTACAGGTTCACTGCTGGACCCCCACCTGCACACTCCATCACTGCTCTACAGGTTCAATGCTGGACCCTCTACTGCGCACTCCATCACTGCTCTACAGGTTCACTGCTGGACCCCCTACTGCGCACTCCATCACTGCTCTAAAGGTTCAGTGCTGAATGCTCTACGGTACCCTCAATCACTGTTCCACAGGCTCACTGCTGGACCACCTATTGCACATTCCATCACTGCTCTACAGATTCAATGCTGGATTCTCTACTGCGCACTCCATCACTGCTCTAAAGGTTCAGTGCTGAATGGTCTAAGGTACCCTCACTCACTGTTCTACTGGCTCACTGCTGGACCACCTATTGCACACTCCATCACTGCTACAGGTTCAGTGCTGGATCCCCAACTGCGCACTCCATCACTGCTCTACAGGTTCAATGCTGGACCCTCTACTGCGCACTCCATCACTGCTCTGCAGGTTCACTGCTGGACCCCCTACTGCGCACTCCATCACTGCTCTACAGGTTCACTGCTGGACCCCCACCTGCACACTGCATCACTACTCTACAGGTTCAATGCTGTACCCTCTACTGCGCACTCCATCACTGCTCTACAGGTTCACTGCTGGACCCCCACCTGCACACTGCATCACTACTCTACAGGTTCAATACTGGACCCTCTACTGCGCACTCCATCACTGCTCAGCAGGTTCAATGCTGGACCCCCACCTGCACACTCCATCGCTGCTCTACAGGTTCAATGCTGGACCCCTTTCTGCGCACTCCATCACTGCTCTAAAGGTTCAGTGCTGAATGCTCTATGGTACCCTTACTCACTGTTCTACAGGCTCACTGCTGGACCACCTATTGCACACTCCTTCACTGCTACAGGTTCAGTGCTGGATCCTCAACTGCGCACTCCATCACTGCTCTACAGGTTCAGTGCTGAACCCTCAACTGCGCACTCCATCACTGTTCTACTACTTCACTGCTGGACCCTCCACTGCACACTACATCACTGTTCCACAGGCTCACTGCTGGACCACCTATTGCACACTCCATCACTGCTCTACAGGTTCAATGCTGGACCGTCACCTGCGCACTCCATCACTGCTCTACAACTTCACTGCTGGACCCTCCACTGCGCACTCCATCACTGCTCTGCAGGTTCACTGCTGGACCCTCTACTGCACACTCCTTCACTGCTCTGCAGGTTCACTGCTGGACCCCCTACTGCGCACTGCATCACTGCTCTACAGGTTCACTGCTGGACCCCCACCTGCACACTGCATCACTGCTCTGCAGGTTCACTGCTGGACCCCCTACTGCGCACTCCATCACTGCTCTGCAGGTTCACTGCTGGACCCTCTAGTGCACACTCCTTCACTGCTCTACAGGTTCAATGCTGGACCCTCTACTGCGCACTCCATCACTGCTCTGCAGGTTCACTGCTGGCCCCCCACCTGCACACTCCATCACTGCTCTACAGGTTCACTGCTGGCCCCCCACCTGCGCACTCCATCACTGCTCTACAGATGCACTGCTGGACCCCCACCTGCACACTCCATCACTGCTCTACAGGTTCACTGCTGGACCCTCTACTGCGCACTCCATCACTGCTCTACAGGTTCACTGCTGGACCCTCTACTGCACACTCCATCACTACTCTACATGTTCAATGCTGGATTCTCTACTGCGCACTCCATCACTGCTCTAAAGGTTCAGTGCTGAATGGTCTAAGGTACCCTCACTCACTGTTCTACTGGCTCACTGCTGGACCACCTATTGCACACTCCATCACTGCTACAGGTTCATTGCTTGATTCCCAACTGCGCACTCCATCACTGCTCTACAGGTTCAATGCTGGACCCTCTACTGCGCACTCAATCACTGCTCTACAGGTTCAGTGCTGGATCCCCAACTGCGCACTCCATCACTGCTCTGTAGGTTCAATGCTGGACCCCTTACTGTGCACTCCATCACTGCTCTGCAGGTTCAATGCTGGACCCTCTACTGCACACTCCATCACTGCTCTACAGGTTCAATGCTGGACCCCCTACTGCACACTCCATTACTGCTCTGCTGGTTCACTGCTGGACCCCCACCTGCACACTCCATCACTGCTCTACAGGTTCAATGCTGGACCCTCCACTGCACACTCCATCACTGTTCCACAGGCTCACTGCTGGACCACCTATTGCACACTCCATCACTGCTCTACAGGTTCAATGCTGGACCGTCACCTGCGCACTCCATCACTGCTCTACAACTTCACTGCTGGACCCTCCACTGCGCACTCCATCACTGCTCTGCAGGTTCACTACTGGACCCTCTACTGCACACTCCTTCACTGCTCTACAGGTTCAATGCTGGACCCTCTACTGCGCACTCCATCACTGCTCTGCAGGTTCACTGCTGGCCCCCCACCTGCACACTCCATCACTGCTCTACAGGTTCACTGCTGGACCCCCTACTGCGCACTCCATCACTGCTCTGCAGGTTCAATGCTGGACCCTCTACTGCACACTCCATCACTACTCTACATGTTCAATGCTGGATTCTCTACTGCGCACTCCATCACTGCTCTAAAGGTTCAGTGCTGAATGGTCTAAGGTACCCTCACTCACTGTTCTACTGGCTCACTGCTGGACCACCTATTGCACACTCCATCACTGCTACAGGTTCATTGCTTGATTCCCAACTGCGCACTCCATCACTGCTCTACAGGTTCAATGCTGGACCCTCTACTGCGCACTCAATCACTGCTCTACAGGTTCAGTGCTGGATCCCCAACTGCGCACTCCATCACTGCTCTGTAGGTTCAATGCTGGACCCCTTACTGTGCACTCCATCACTGCTCTGCAGGTTCAATGCTGGACCCTCTACTGCACACTCCATCACTGCTCTACAGGTTCAATGCTGGACCCCCTACTGCACACTCCATTACTGCTCTGCTGGTTCACTGCTGGACCTCCACCTGCACACTCCATCACTGCTCTACAGGTTCAATGCTGGACCCTCCACTGCACACTCCATCACTGTTCCACAGGCTCACTGCTGGACCACCTATTGCACACTCCATCACTGCTCTACAGGTTCAATGCTGGACCGTCACCTGCGCACTCCATCACTGCTCTACAACTTCACTGCTGGACCCTCCACTGCGCACTCCATCACTGCTCTGCAGGTTCACTGCTGGACCCTCTACTGCACACTCCTTCACTGCTCTACAGGTTCAATGCTGGACCCTCTACTGCGCACTCCATCACTGCTCTGCAGGTTCACTGCTGGCCCCCGACCTGCACACTCCATCACTGCTCTACAGGTTCACTGCTGGACCCCCTAGTGCGCACTCCATCACTGCTCTGCAGGTTCAATGCTGGACCCTCTACTGCGCACTCCATCACTGCTCTACAGGTTCACTGCTGGACCCCCACCTGCACACTTCATCACTGCTCTACAGGTTCACTGCTGGACCCTCTACTGCGCACTCCATCACTGCTCTACAGGTTCACTGCTGGACCCCCACCTGCACACTACATCACTACTCTACAGGTTCAATGCTGGACCCTCTACTGCGCACTCCATCACTGCTCTACAGGTTCACTGCTGGACCCCCACCTGCACACTGCATCACTACTCTACAGGTTCAATGCTGGACCCTCTACTGCGCACTCCATCACTGCTCTACAGGTTCACTGCTGGACCCCCACCTGCACACTGCATCACTACTCTACAGGTTCAATGCTGGACCCTCTACTGCACACTCCATCACTGGTCTACAGGTTCAGTGCTGAATGCTCTATGGTACCCTCAATCACTGCTCTACAGGTTCACTGCTGGACCATTTACTGCACCCTCCTTATCCTTGCCCTAACACCCACTAGGGGTTTCTGGGCAGTTTTTCTTGTAGGCATCAAAGTCTTTCATTCAGTAACATGGAATCCTTCACAGTGAGCAGGACTTCTGCATTATATGGTGCATCTGGAAGGGGTTTGTGCATGACCACCAGAGTCCATCTATGAAGACCACGCCCTCCTGGATGGACCTGGAGGCTCTTGATCAGTGTCGATGAAGACATCAGACATCAGATGGTAGCGCGCCAGACCCTATGAGACTCTGTGCCTGATTTAGAGTTTGACGGATGGAGTTTCGCCATCACAAACGTGAGGGATAATGCGTCCACTATATTACGATCCCATTATATCCTATAGGAATCGTAATACGGCGGATGGGATATTCATCACGTTTCTGACGGAGTAACCCATCAACCAAACTCTAAATCAGGCTTCTGTCATCAATGGATGACTGGAGGCGCAAAGATGCAAGGATCCAGGCCAGTACCATACTCCGCATCCGCCCTTTGAAGAGCTTCAGAGAAGCGGACGGCTGATGGTGTTGAGCCAGTGGTGTAACCCACAGCATCCGTCTCTGTTGTGGCATCACTCCGTGGCAGCGCATGCCACAAGGGTGCATGATGGCACAAATGGAAAGCATGTAAAAGTGCAAGGTGGTGGAACCAGGAGCACTATTCTGCTCAGGAGTCTGCTGAAGTTAGACAGTTTCTGATTGGTCTAAAAACTTTAGCAGGGGAGGGGGTTCAAACTCCCTGAAACGTCCAGATTTTTGGAAGGCTTTTTAACAACGTAAGCAACAGAGTGCAAGGAGGAAAGTGCATGACATGCTATGCAGCTGTGCCATCCACACCATCGCTCCCCTGTAAAAGAAATGTCCATGTTTTTTCACTTTTTGTTGAGGATTTGTCAGATCTCTGCAGCAATGTAAAGATCAATCTACAAACTCATGCTTCTTAGGGACACATATTTGGGGTTCCCTGAGAGGAGGGGAGATCCTCCATTAGTCTCCCCCCAAGCCCCAACCCCCAGTCTCAAAGAATATAGCCACATTGGCCCCCGCTGCACATCCATTGCCTGGGGGCAGTGTGTTATATTTTTGGGTTGCAGAAGCTGCACCCAGTAGAGACAGCCACAGGCCTCCTTCTCTAAAGTAGCCCCTAATCTTGGGGTAGCCCTTTCCAGTCTTGGGTTAAGTCCATGAAAAGGGTGAGCAAAATATTTCAGGTCATGACAGCTATCTGAAGGTCTATAAACAGCACGTGCTTCACAAACACCAACAACCCTTGTTGCAAGGGTTGCCCATAGATATTTGCAAACATTTATCAGTATAAGAATGAACATTGCTAAGTGGAGGGTGGAACATGCACCGCATAGTCCAACCCCGTCCCCTCTGCTGTCAGGATGGAATATAGACTGGACCCTGCTGAAGCAGCGCCCTGGAAGGAACCTGGTCATCTGCCCAGGATCAAAGGAATACATGTTGGGAAGATGCATTTCCCACGACCTACTCTATGAGGAATGTTCTGACCCAGTCAGGAGAGACCTTTGGAACCTGGAGGAGGGCACACTGACCCTGATGGGCCGTGGGTCACGGCTCAGCTGCCTGAAGTTCGACATGTAAGCTGCAGCTTCCCTCTGAATAGATGACCACCTCCTGGACATGGACATGGACCTGCTGCAGGGCGTCCCTTTCAATAGATAAGCACCTCCTGGACGTGGACCTGCTGCAGGGCTTCCCTCTGATGGGATGAGCACCTCTCGGACATGGACATGGCCCTCCTGCAGGGCTTCCCTCTGAATAGATGAACACCTCCTGGACATGGACCTGCTTCAGGGCTTCCCTCTGAATAGAAGAGCACCTCTTGGACATGGACCTGCTGCAGGTCTTCCTCTGTATAAATGAGCATCTCTTGGACATTGACCTACTGTAGGGCGTACCTCTGAATAGATGAGCACTTCTTGGACATGGACATGGACCTGCGGCCGGGTTTTCCTCTGAATAGATGAGCACCTCTTGGACATGGACCTGCTGTGGGGCTTCCCTCTGATTAGATGAGCACCTTTTGGACATGAACTTGCAGCAGGGCGTCCCTCTGAATAGATGAGCACTTCTTGGACATGGACATGCGGCCGGGCTTCCTCTGAATAGATGAGCGCCTCTTGGACATGGACATGGACCTGCTGCAGGGCATCCCTTTGAATAGATGAACACCTCTTAGACATGGACATGGACCTGCTGCAGGTCTTCCTCTTTACAGATGAGCACCTCTTGGACATGGACCTGCTGCAGGGATTCCTCTGTATAGATGAGCACCTCTTGGACATTGACCTACTGCAAGGCGTACCTCTGAATAGATGAGCACTTCTTGGACATGGACATGGACCTGCGGCCGGGCTTTCCTCTGAATAGATGAGCACCTCTTGGACATGGCCCTGCTGTGGGGCTTCCCTCTGAATAGATGAGCACCTTTTGGACATGAACTTGCAGCTGGGCATCCCTCTGAATAGATGACTACCTCTTGGACATGGATTTAGCATGCGGCCCGGCTTCCCTCTGAATAGATGAGCACCTCTAGGACACGGACCTGCTGCAGGGCATCTGTCTGAATAGATGAGCACCTCTTGGACATGGACTTGCTGCTGGGCTTTCCTCTGATTAGATGAGCACCTCTTGGACGAAGACATGGACCTGCTGCAGGGCGTCCCTCTGAATAGATGAGCACCTCTTGGACATGGACCTGCGTGGGCCAGCAGCAGGGCTTCCATCTGAACAGATGAGCACCCCTTGGACATGAACATGGACCTGCTGCAGGGCTTCCCTCTGAATAGATGAGCACATCTTGGACATGGTCCTGCTGCAGGGCTTCCTTTGAATAGATGAGCACATCTTGGACATGGTCCTGATGCAGGGCTTCCCTCTGAATAGATGAGCACATCTTGGACATGGTCCTGCTGCAGGGCTTCCCTCTGAATAGATGAGCACCTCTTGGACATGGACCTGCGGCAGGGCATCCCTCTGATGAGATGAGCACCTCTTGGACATGGACATGGCCCTGCTGCAGGGGTTCCCTCTGACTAGATAACCACCTCTTGGACATGGACATGGACCTGCTGCAGAGCATCCCTCTGAATAGATGAGCACCTCTTGGACATGGACTTGCTGCAGGGCGTCCCTCTGAATAGATGAGCACCTCCTGGACATGGACCTGCTGCAGGGCATCCCTTTGAATAGAAGAGCACATCTTGGAGATGGACCTGCTACAGGGCGTCCCTCTGAATAGATGAGCACCTCCTGGAGATTGACAATGACCGTCCTGGTCCTGCTGCTGCTGCTTCCAGAAGATGGAGCTGGGCTCTGTCCATTTCTACTTTCCTAGGAACAAGTCTGAAGGTCCTCCTGTAGGAGGCTGGCCTGGCTTGTAGTGGGTACCAAGGGGTACTTACACCTTGCACCAGGTCCAGGTATCCCTTATTAGTGTAGAGGGGTGTCTAGCAGCTTAGGCTGATAGAAAAGGTAGCTTAGCAGAGCAGCTTAGGCTGAACTAGGAGACGTGTGAAGCTCCTACTATACCACTGGTGTCATATGCACAATATCATAAGAAAACACAATACACAGATATACTAAAAATAAAGGTACTTTATTTATATGACAATATGCCAAAAGTATCTCAGTGAGTACCCTCAGTATGAGGATAGCAAATATACACAAGATATATGTACACAATACCAAAAATATGCAGTAATAGCAATAGAAATCAATGCAAGTAATATACAGTCACAATAGATTGCAATGAGAGCACATAGGTATAGGGGCAACACAAACCCTATACTCCAAAAGTGGAATGCAATCACAAATGGACCCCAAACCTATGTGACCTTGTAGAGGGTCGCTGGGACTGTAAGAAAACAGTGAGGGTTAGAAAAATAGCCCACCCCAAGACCCTGAAAAGTGGGTGCAAAGTGCACCTAAGTTCCCCAGAGAGCACAAAAGTCGTGATAGGGGAATTCTGCAAGGAAGACCAACACCAGCAATGCAACAACAATGGATTTCCAGACGAGAGTACCTGTGGAACAAGGGGACCAAGTCCGAAAGTCACAATCAAGTCGGGAGTGGGCAGATGCCCAGGAAATGCCAGCTGTGGGTGCAAAGAAGTTGCCACCGGATGGTAGAAGCTGTGGATTCTGCAAGAAGAAGAGGACTAGGAACTTTCCCTTTGGAGGATGGATGTCCCACGTCGTGAAGAAGCTTGCAGAGGTGTTTCCGTGCAGAAAGACCGCAAACAAGCCTTGCTAGCTGCAAGGGTCGCGGTTAGGGTTTTTGGGTGCTGCTGTGGCCTAGGAGGGACCAGGATGTTGCCAATTGCGTGAGGAGACAGAGGGGGCGCCCAGCAAGACAAGGAGCCCACACAGAAGCAAGCAGCACCCACAGAAGTGCCGGAACAGGCACTACGAAGAAGAGTGAACTGGAGCTCACCTGAAGTCACAAAGGAAGGTCCCACGACGCCGGAGGACAACTCAGGAGGTCGTGCACTGTAGGTTAGAGTGTCGGGGACCAAGGCTTGGCTGTGCACAAAGGAAATCCTGGAAGAGTGCACAAGAGCCGGAGCAGCTGCAAATCATGCGGTACCCAGCAATGCAGTCTAGCATGGGGAGGCAAGGACTTACCTCCACCAAACTTGGACTGAAGAGTCACTGGACTGTGGGAGTCACTTGGACAGAGTTGCTGAGTTCCAGGGACCATGCTCGTCGTGCTGAGAGGGGACCCAGAGGACCGGTGATGCACTCTTTGGGTGCCTGCGGTTGCAGGGGGAAGATTCCGTCGACCCACGGGAGATTTCTTCGGAGCTTCTAGTGCAGAGAGGAGGCAGACTACCCCCACAGCATGCACCACCAGGAAAACAGTCGAGAAGGCGGCAGGATCAGCGTTACAAGGTCGCAGTAGTCGTCGTTGCTACTTTGTTGCAGTTTTGCAGGCTTCCAGTGCGGTCAGCAGTCGATTCCTTGGCAGAAGGTGAAGAGAGAGATGCAGAGGAACTCTGATGAGCTCTTGCATTCGTTATCTAAAGAATTCCCCAAAGCAGAGACCCTAAATAGCCAGAAAAGGAGGTTTGGCTACTTAGGAGAGAGGATAGGCTAGCAACACCTGAAGGAGCCTATCAGAAGGAGTCTCTAACGTCACCTGCTGGCCCTGGCCACTCAGAGCAGTCCAGTGTGCCAGCAGCACCTCTGTTTCCAAGATGGCAGAGGTCTGGAGCATACTGGAGGAGCTCTGGACTGTGGGAGTCACTTGGACAGAGTTGCTGAGTTCAAGGGACCACACTCGTCAGGGGACCCAGAGGACCAGTGCTGCAGTCTTTTGGTGCCTGCGTTAGCAGGGGGAAGATTCCGTCGACCCACAGGAGATTTCTTCAGAGCTCCTGGTGCAGGGTGAAGGCAGGCTACCCCCAGAGCATGCACCACCTGGAAACAGTCGAGAAAGCCGTCAGGATTAGGTGCTACAATGTTGCTTGCAGTCGTCTTGCTACTTTGTTGCGGTTTTTCAGGCGTCCTGAGCAGTCAGTAGTTGATCCTTTGGTAGAAGGTGAAGAGGGAGATGCAGAGGAACTCTGGTGAGCTCTTGCATTCGTTATCTGAATTCCCCAAAGCAGAGACCCTAAATAGCCAGAAAAGGAGGTTTGGCTACTAAGGAAGGAGGATTGGCTACCAAGAGAGGTAAGAGCCTATCAGAAGGAGCCTCTGATGTCACCTGCTGGCACTGGCCACTCAGAGCAGTCCAGTGTGCCCCCAACACCTCTGTTTCCAAGATGGCAGAGGTCTGGGACACAATGGAGGAACTCTAGGCACCTCCCCTGGGAGGTGCATGTCAGGGGAGTGGTCACTCCCCTTTCCTTTGTCCAGTTTCGCGCCAGAGCAGGGCTGGGGGATCCCTGAACCGGTGTAGACTGGCTTATGCAGAGACGGGCACCATCTGTGCCCATCAAAGCATTTCCAGAGGCTGGGGGAGGCTACTCCTCCCCAGCCCTGACACCTTATTCCAAAGGGAGAGGGTGTAACACCCTCTCTCTGAGGAAGTCCTTTGTTCTGCCTTCCTGGGCCAAGCCTGGCTGGACCCCAGGAGGGCAGAAACCTGTCTGAGGGGTTGGCAGCAGCTGCAGTGAAACCCCAGGAAAGGTAGTTTGGCAGTACCCGGGTCTGTGCTAGAGACTCGGGGGATCATGGAATTGTCTCCCCAATGCCAGAATGGCATTGGGGTGACAATTCCATGATCTTAGACATGTTACATGGCCATGTTCGGAGTTACCATTGTGACGCTATGCATATGTCGTGACATATGTATAGTGCACACGTGTAATGGTGTCCCCGCACTCACAAAGTCCGGGGAATTTGCCCTGAACAATGTTGGGGCACCTTGGCTAGTGCCAGGGTGCCCACAAAGTAACTTAGCACCCATTTTTACGAGGTAAAGGTTAGACATATAGGTGACTTATAATTTACTTAAGTGCAGTGGTGAATGGCTGTGAAATAAAGTGTACGTTATTTCACTCAGGCTGCAGTGGCAGGCCTGTGTAAGAATTGCCAGAGCTCCCTATGGGTGGCAAAAGAAATGCTGCAGCCCATAGGGATCTCCTGGAACCCCAATACCCTGGGTACCTCAGTACCATATACTAGGGAATTATAAGGGTGTTCCAGTATGTCAATGTAAATTGGTGAAATTGGTCACTAGCCAGTTAGTGACAATTTGGAAAGAAATGAGAGAGCATAACCACTGAGGGTCTGGATAGCAGAGCCTCAGTGAGACAGTTATTCATAACACAGGTAACACATTCCGGGCACACTTATGAGCACTGGGGCCCTGGCTGGCAGGGTCCCAGTGACACATACAACTAAAACAACATATATACAGTGAAATATGGGGGTTACATGCCAGGCAAGATGGTACTTTCCTACACAATCCCCCCCAAACGAAGGACAATAAGACTAGCCATGACCTGATGAGTCTTCATTGTCTAAGTGGAAATATCTGGAGAGTCCATCTGCATTGCAGTGGGTACTCCCAGGTCAATGTTCCACTGTATAGTCCATTCCCTGTAGAGCTATGGACCACCTCAACAATTTAGGGTTTTCACCTTTCAGTTGTTTTAGCCAAAGTAGAGGTTTGTGGTCTGTCTGAACAATGAAGTGAGTGCCAAACAGGTATGGCCTCAACTTCTTCAGTGCCCAGACCACAGCAAAGGCCTCCCTCTCTATGGCAGACCAACGCTTTTCTCTAGGGATCAACCTCCTGCTGATAAAAGCAACAGGTTGATCCTGGCCCTCAGAATTAAGTTGTGATAAGACTGCCCCTACCCCTAATTCAGATGCATCAGTTTGGACAATGCATTTTTTGGAGTAACAGGGGCTTTTCAGGACAGGTGCAGAGCACATGGCCTGCTTCAGCTCCTCAAAAGCTTTCTGACAGCTAGCTGTCCATAATACCTTTTTAGGCATTTTCTTAGATGTGAGGTCATTAAGAGGGGCTGCAATGGAGCCATAGTTCTTTATGAACCTCCTGTAATACCCAGTGAGGCCTAAGAAGGCTCTCACCTGGGTCTGAGTTGTAGGGGGAACCCAATCTATAATAGTTTGGATTTTCCCCTGAAGTGGTGCAATCTGTTCTCCACCTACCAGGTGTCCCAGATAAACCACTTTGCCCTGCCCTATCTGGCACTTTGAAGCCTTGATAATGAGGCCTGCCTTTTGCAGGGCCTCCACAACGTTCCACAGGTGGACCAGGTGATCATCCCAGGTGGAGCTAAAGACAGCTATATCATCTAGATATGCTGCACTAAAAGCCTCCAATCCTTGCAGGACTGTATTCACCAACCTCTGAAAAGTGGCAGGTGCATTTTTCAACCCAAAAGGCATTACTGTGAATTGGTAGTGCCCTTCAATGGTTGAGAATGCAGTTTTTGCTTTAGCATCCTCTGATAACTTGATCTGCCAATACCCTGCAGTCAAATCAAAGGTGCTTAAATACTTGGCAGATGCCAGTGTATCTATCAGCTCATCTGCCCTGGGAATAGGGTGAGCATCAGTTTTAGTTACCTGGTTGAGACCCCTGTAATCTACACAAAATCTAATTTCCTTCTTTCCATCTTTGGAATGAGGTTTTGGTACAAGTACCACAGGAGAGGCCCATGGACTTTCAGAGTGCTCAACCACTCCCAATTCAAGCATTTTCTGAACTTCTTGTTTTATGCAGTCCCTGACATGGTCAGGCTGCCTATAAATCTTACTTTTGACAGGCAAGCTGTCTCCAGTATCTATAGTGTGCTCACACCAAGAAGTGGTGCCTGGCACAGTAGAAAAGAGTTCAGAAAACTGACCCAGGAGATTTATGCAGTGGTCTTTCTGCTCACCAGTAAGACAATCTGCTAGAACTACACCTTCCACTAGAGAATCTTGTTCTGTGGAAGAGAAGAGATCAGGAAGAGGGTCACTCTCTTCTTCCTGTCCTTCATCTGTTGCCATGAGCAGAGTGAGATCAGCCCTGTCATAGTAGGGTTTCAGGCGATTGACATGGAGCACCCTAAGAGGATTCCTGGCAGTGCCTAAGTCAACCAAGTAGGTGACTTCTCCCTTTTTCTCAACAATAATGTGGGGACCACTCCATTTGTCTTGGAGTGCTCTTGGGGACACAGGCTCCAAGACCCACACTTTCTGCCCTGGTTGGTACTGAATCAGAACAGCCTTCTGGTCATGCCATTGCTTTTGGAGCTCTTGGCTGGCCTGAAGGTTTTTACTGGCCTTTTTCATGTACTCAGCCATCCTAGATCTTAGGCCAAGTACATAGTCCACTATGTCTTGCTTAGGAGCTTTTAAAGGTTGTTCCCAACCCTCCTTCACAAGTGTTAGAGGACCTCTTACAGGGTGTCCAAATAGGAGTTCAAAGGGGCTGAAGCCCACTCCTTTTTGGGGTTCCTCCCTGTAAGCAAAAAGGAGGCAAGGTAACAGGACATCCCATCTCCTGCGGAATTTTTCAGGGAGTCCCATTATCATTCCTTTGAGAGATTTATTAAAACTCTCAACCAGTCCATTTGTTTGTGGATGATAGGGTGTGGTGAACTTGTATGTCACACCACATTCCTTCCACATGGCCTTTAAGTAAGCAGACATGAAATTGCTTCCCCTGTCTGATACCACCTCTTTTGGGAAGCCCACCCTGGAAAAGATTCCCAGGAGGGCCTTTGCCACTGCAGGAGCTGTAGTAGTCCTTAGAGGAATTGCTTCAGGGTATCTGGTGGCATGGTCCACTGACACCAAAATAAACCTATTGCCTGAAGCAGTAGGAGGGTCAAGGGGGCCAACTATGTCAACCCCTACCCTTTCAAAGGGGACCCCAACCACAGGTAGTGGAATAAGGGGAGCCTTTGGAGTGTCACCTGTTTTGCCACTGGCTTGACAGGTTTCACAGGACTTACAAAATTCCTTTGTGTCCTCTGACATTCTAGGCCAATGAAACAAGGGGACAAGCCTGTCCCAAGTTTTCATTTGCCCCAAATGTCCAGCTAAGGGAATGTCGTGGGCTAGAGTTAGGAGGAACTCTCTGTATTGCTGAGGAATCACCAATCTCCTGGCTGCTCCAGGTTTTGGGTCCCTTGCTTCAGTATACAAGAGGTTGTCCTCCCAGTAAACTTTGTGAGAGTCACTGACATCCCCATTTGCTTGTTTGACAGCTTGCTGTCTTAGACCCTCTAGTTTGGGACAGGTATGCTGTGCCACACTCAGCTCCTCCCTGGCAGGCCCCCCTCCACCCAAAAGCTCAGCAGTGTCTGCTTCCAGCTCCTCTGGTGAAGGTTCTGCACAGGGTGGAAATTCTTCTTCCTCAGAAGTTGAATCCACTGTAGAGGGAGGGATAGTAGGTAGTGTTTTACCTTTACTAACCCTAGCTTTAGGGAGCACTTAGTCCATTCTTCCAGGATCCAAGTCACCCTGACCTTTTTGCTTTTTGGCCTGAGCCCTTGTCAAAGCAAAAATATGCCCAGGAATGCCAAGCATTGCTGAATGAGCCTCCAACTCCACTTCTGCCCAAGCTGATGTCTCTAAATCGTTCCCTAGTAGACAGTCTACAGGTAAATCTGAGGCAACCACAACTTTCTTTGGACCAGTAACCCCCCCCCCCAGTTGAGATTCACAACAGCCATGGGGTGGCTAAGAGTGTTGTTATGAGCATCAGTCACTTGGTACTGGTGACCAAGTAGGTGTTGTTCAGGGTGGACCAGTTTCTCTATTACCATTGTAACACTGGCACCTGTGTCCCTTTAGGCCTGAACCTCAACACCATTTATTAGGGGCAGTTGCTTGTACTTATCCATGTTAAGGGGACAAGCAACCAAGTTGGCCAAATCAATGGCACCTTCAGAGACTAACACAGCATCTGTGGTCTCCCTAACAAGACCAACCCCAACTAAAATACCAAAAGTGAGCCCAGCTACTCCCTTGGATTGGCTATTAGTAGGTTTGCTCCCACCACCACTGCTATTACTAGGGGCACTAGGTGTAGCAGTAGGGGTTGTGGTAGTGGGAGGCTTGGTGCTTTTCTTTGGACAACTGGGATCTGTTGTCCAATGGCCTTTTATTTTACATAAATAGCACCATGGTTTCTTTTCTTTGTTTTGATCTGAAGAGGATTTGGGCCCACCACCCCCACCAGAGTGTTTTTGTGGGCCTGATGAAGACTCATTTTTAGATTTGACCCCACCCTTGTCAGAAGACTTACCATCCTTCTTCTTGCCATCCTTGTCACCCCCTGTATGAACGTTTTCTGTTCACCCTTGTTCTGACCCATTTGTCTGCCTTCTTTCCCAATTCTTGGGGTGAGGTCAGATCAGAGTCTACCAGGTACTGGTGTAACAAATCAGACACACAATTATTAAGAATATGCTCTCTCAGGATTAAGTTATACAGGCTTTCATAGTCAGAAACTTTACTGCCATGTAACCACCCCTCCAAGAACTTCACTGAATGGTCAACAAAGTCTACCCAGTCTTGTGAAGACTCCTTTTTGGTTTCTCTGAACTTGATCCTGTACTGTTCAGTGGTTAAGCCATAACCATCTAGGAGTGCATTCTTAAGAACTATAAAATTATTGGCATCACTTTATTTAACAGTAAGGAGCCTATCCCTACCCTGTCCACTGACTGATAGCCATAGGATAGCAGCCCACTGCCTTTGAGGGACCTCCTGTACAACACAGGCCCTCTCAAGTGCAGCAAACCACTTGTTAATGTCATCCCCCTCCTTGTAAGGGGGGTACTACCTTGTGCAGATTCCTAGAATCATGCTCTTTCACAGGTTGACTATTTGGAATACTGCTGCTGCCACCATGGGGTAAAAAACCCAACCTCTGTCTTTCTTTTTCTAAGTCAAAAGTTTCCCTGTCTAGATCCAGCTGTTGCTTTTTAAGCTTCAGCCTGGACTCTTCCACTCTCAATCTATTGAGTTCCCTTTCTAACATTCTGTCTTCAGGGAGGGTGGGTTGGGCATGCCTTGACACAGAAGAATGGTGTGAATGAACAGAGGGAGACCTGTCCCTAACAGATGGCACTCTAACATTCTGGCCTACAGAAGTAACACTCCTACTGTGATGGGAACTCACATTAGTACCAGCCATGCTAGGTGGCTTGCTAGGGGGCAGGTTGGGAAGGTTCCCTTCTAACCCTCTTACTGGGGGTGCCCCAGAGTCAGAGTGTGAACCATCAGCTAATTTCTCACCAGATGTGCCAACTAAGGTCTTATCTTGTTCAATGAGCATATTAACTAACAGTTGTCTTGGGGGATTCTTCCCTACCCCTAAACCTCTATCTATGCAGAGACTCCTTGCTTCGTTCCAGCTAAGGTTGTCATAAGCTATGCTGGCCAGATCAAGAGTTTGGCCTGTACCAGACATGATAGAAAAGGTTTAAGGGACAGAAAAAGAAAGAAAAAGTTTTCAGAACTTTTTAAAGGACAGAAAAAAAACTTTTTAAACTTTTTAAGAACTTTTTGAAAATTTTAGAGGTACTTTTCAGCACTTAGCAAAAGAGTAAGAGAAGAAAAGCAAAACTTTTTGGTTAGGTGTACATACAATGAACTTGTTTTGTATAGTTTTCTCTTATGAAAAGTACAAAATTACAAAGTGGTAAGTAGTTGCAAGTACTTATCCCACCGCTGCACAACCAATGTAGGAGGCTGGCCTGGCTTGTAGTGGGTACCAAGGGGTACTTACACCTTGCACCAGGTCCAGGTATCCCTTATTAGTGTAAAGGGGTGTCTAGCAGCTTAGACTGATAGAAAAGGTAGCTTAGCAGAGCAGCTTAGGCTGAACTAGGAGACCTGTGAAGCTCCGACTATACCACTGGTGTCATATGCACAATATCATAAGAAAACACAATACACAGATATACTAAAAATAAAGGTACTTTATTTTTATGACAATATGCCAAAAGTATCTCAGTGAGTACCCTCAGTATGAGGATAGCAAATATACACAAGATATATGTACACAATACCAAAAATATGCAGTAATAGCAATAGAAAGCAATGCAAGCAATGTACAGTCACAATAGATTGCAATGAGAGCACATAGGTATAGGGACAACTCAAACCATATACTCCAAAAGTGGAATGCGAATCACGAATGGACCCCAAACCTATGTGAGCTTGTAGTGGGTCGCTGGGACTGTAAGAAAACAGAGAGGGTTAGAAAAATAGCCCACCCCAAGACCCTGAAAAGTGGGTGCAAAGTGCACCTAAGTTCCCCAGAGAGCACAGAAGTCGTGATAGGGGAATTCTGCAAGGAAGACCAACACCAGCAATGCAACAACGATGGATTTCCAGACGAGAGTACCTGTGGAACAAGGGGACCAAGTCCAAAATTCACAATCAAGTCGGGAGTGGGCAGATGCCCAGGAAATGCCAGCTGTGGGTGCAAAGAAGCTGCCACCGGATGGTAGAAGCTGTGGATTCTGCAAGAACAAAGAGGACTAGGAACTTCCCCTTTGGAGGATGGATGTCCCACGTCGTGAAGAAGCTTGCAGAGGTGTTTCCGTGCAGAAAGACCGCAAACAAGCCTTGCTAGCTGCAAGGGTCGCGGATAGGGTTTTTGGGTGCTGCTGTGGCCCAGGAGAGACCAGGATGTCGCCAATTGCGTGAGGAGACAGAGGGGGCGCCCAGCAAGACAAGGAGCCCACTCAGAAGCAAGCAGCACCCGCAGAAGTGCCGGAACAGGCACTACGAAGAAGAGTGAACCGGAGCTCACCCGAAGTCACAAAGGAAGGTCCCACGACGCCGGAGGATAACTCAGGAGGTCGTGCACTGCAGGTTAGAGTGTCGGGGACCCAGGCTTGGCTGTGCACAAAGGAAATCCTGGAAGAGTGCACAGGAGCCGGAGCAGCTGCAAGTCACGTGGTACCCAGCAATGCAGTCTAGCGTGAGGAGGCAAGGACTTACCTCCACCAAACTTGGACTGAAGAGTCACTGGACTGTAGGAGTCACTTGGACAGAGTTGCTGAGTTCCAGGGACCACGCTTGTCGTGCTGAGAGGGGACCCAGAGGACTGGTGATGCAGTCTTTTGGTGCCTGCGGTTGCAGGGGGAAGATTCCGTCGACCCACAGGAGATTTCTTTAGAGCTTCTAGTGCAGAGAGGAGGCAGACTACCCCCACAGCATGCACCACCAGGAAAACAGTAGAGAAGGCGGCAGGATCAGCGTTACAAGGTCGCAGTAGTCGTCTTTGCTACTTTGTTGTTTGCAGTATTGCAGGCTTCCAGCGCGGTCAGCAGTCGATTCCTTGGCAGAAGGTGAAGAGAGAGATGCAGAGGAACTCTGATGAGCTCTTGCATTCGTTATCTAAAGAATTCCCCAAAGCAGAGACCCTAAATAGCCAGAAAAGGAGGTTTGGCTACTTAGGAGAGAGGATAGGCTAGCAACACCTGAAGGAGCCTATCAGAAGGATTCTCTGACGTCACCTGCTGGCCCTGGCCACTCAGAGCAGTCCAGTGTGCCAGCAGCACCTCTGTTTCCAAGATGGCAGAGGTCTGGAGCATACTGGAGGAGCTCTGGGCACCTCCCAGGGGAGCTGCAGGTCAGGGGAGTGGTCACTCCCCTTTCCTTTGTCCAGTTTCGCGCCAGAGCAGGGCTGGGGGATCCCTGAACCGGTGTAGACTGGCTTATGCAGAGATGGGCACCATCTGTGCCCATCAAAGCATTTCCAGAGGCTGGGGGAGTCTACTCCTCCCCAGCCCTGACACCTTATTCCAAAGGGAGAGGGTGTAACACCCTCTCTCTGAGGAAGTACTTTGTTCTGCCTTCCTGGGCCA
The DNA here is from genome assembly GCF_031143425.1 of Pleurodeles waltl. Classification (NCBI taxonomy): domain Eukaryota; kingdom Metazoa; phylum Chordata; class Amphibia; order Caudata; family Salamandridae; genus Pleurodeles; species Pleurodeles waltl. Next base: position 1,007,120,213 of record NC_090450.1, on the reverse strand, counting down.
AGCCCGGCTGGACCCCAGGAGGGCAGAAACCTGTCTGAGGGGTTGGCAGCAGCAGCAGCTGCAGTGAAACCCCGGGAAAGGTAGTTTGGCAGTACCCGGGTCTGTGCTAGAGACTCTGGGGATCATGGAATTGTCTCCCCAATGCCAGAATGGCATTGGGGTGACAATTCCATGATCTTAGACATGTTACAGGGCCATGTTCGTAGTTACCATTGTGACGCTATGCATATGTCGTGACATATGTATAGTGCACGCGTATAATTGTGTCCCCGCACTCACAAAGTTCGGGGAATTTGCCCTGAACAATGTGGGGGCACCTTGGCTAGTGCCAGGGTGCCCACACACTAAGTAACTTAGCACCCAACCTTTACTAGGTAAAGGTTAGACATATAGGTGACTTATAAGTTACTTAAGTGCAGTGGTAAATGGCTGTGAAATAACGTGTACGTTATTTCACTCAGGCTGCAGTGGCAGGCCTGTGTAAGAATTGCCAGAGCTCCCTATGGGTGGCAAAAGAAATGCTGCAGCCCATAGGGATCTCCTGGAACCCCAATACCCTGGGTACCTCAGTACCATATACTAGGGAATTATAAGGGTGTTCCAGTATGCCAATGTAAATTGGTGAAATTGGTCACTAGCCTGTTAGTGACAATTTGGAAAGAAATGAGAGAGCATAACCACTGAGGGTCTGGATAGCAGAGCCTCAGTGAGACAGTTAGTCATAACACAGGTATCACATACAGGGCACACTTATGAGCACTGGGGCCCTGGCTGGCAGGGTCCCAGTGACACATACAACTAAAACAACATATATACAGTGAAATATGGGGGTAACATGCCAGGCAAGATGGTACTTTCCTACACCTGCTGGAGGACTGCCCAGCAGGTGAGGTGAGTAGTGAATCTATACACGGCCCACTCCCCGCACCACCCTGTGAGACGTCCTTCCTTCATCGGACCCTGCTGGCTTGACAGTGGTCCACCATGCACCCGGCTCTTCAGATGGCTGGATCAAGGTGGACCTTTAGGGTGAAGTATGTGCTCGGTGTCTGTGGACTTGTCTCGAGGATGGACACTGACAGTGAGGACCCACAACATCTATGGTCCACGGGTCGCCATTCTAAGGGATGAACACAGACATCCAAGTATAATCTAGGAGTTCGGGTTACTTCCCTAGAATCAGTAGAGTTAATCTCTGTACTGCGACCACCGCCTGTTGTCTCTTCAGATGCTAGTGTGCACTGGGTGTTCATTGCCTTTGTGGTTGCTTTGTCTTCGGTTTTTGTGTATGTTGGGGTTGCGTACAGTAAACATCACAAAGCGTCTCAGTTGTGACCGGAGGGTTGGGAACCTCTAATTCACAGTTGTGATTTCAGTGCTTTAACCCTCGTGAACAGTGTGAACCTCGTGGAACCGCCAGCTCACATCAACATTGCAGCCGGCTCGTAATAGAGCCGGTGGCAATGCTGATGTGAAGCGGGTGCAGTAGCACCCATCGCGCATTTCACTGCCCGAAATTCGGGTAGTGAAATGCGCGACGGGGCTACGCCTGGGGGCCCCTGCACTGCCCATACCAAGCGCATGGGCAGTGCAGGGGCCCCCAGGGGCACCCCAAGTCCCCTTACCGCCGGTCTTTCAATGGCGGTGTGTACTGCCACAGACAGGCCGGCGGTCGGGGACTCATAATCCCCAGGGAAGCGGTGCAAGGCGGAATCCTGGAGGGAAAATGGAGGGGCCGGCGGTATGGCCGTGGCAATTCCGCCACGGTCATAATTGCTGGCGGATCACCGCCAGCCTGCATACCGCGGGCCGCCAGGGTCGTAATGACCCCCTAAGTGTGAACAGTGCCTAGTGCCCCTTCCAGGCGCTGCTGCTTTTACCATTCTGTTGCACTATTGTCGGGACTCTCTGCCAAGTTGTTTCGAGGTCCGACAAGTTGTCCACCCTTGTTACATAGATAGGGTAACGGGTCACGTGTCACTGACAGGCTGGTAGGGCAGAGGGAGGGTCAGTCACTGTCACACTCCCTCTGAAAGCCCACCAGAGCCGGGGCGGGGTAAAGGCAGTCAGTCACCGACCCGGTAGGGCTGGGTCGGAGTCAGTCACGAGTCAGGTGAGTAGATGAGGTGGAGATGGGCGGTGGGGGGGAGGCCCTGACCCCAGCCTGGTGCTTTCATGCCATGTGTGTGTTTTTCTGGGCTGCACACAATGCGCGCCCTTCTGGGCGGAAGCGTCTTCCCATCACAGTCCCATTCATCCTCTGAAGGCCTTTGTGTGGAGGCTTCCCGTGCTATCACAGCGCTTTGTGGTGCCGTCGTGTAAACAGCAGTGAGTGCACAATGCCCTGGGTGGCACCGGCCTTCCCACGAAGGACCCCCCCTCAGTGCCCCCTCGCCAAACACGCCGGCCCCTTGTCGCCCTCGAGTTTGCTGTGTTTCTTTTGGTGCAACAGCGTCTGCCGAGGCTTTGAACGTCTGGCTGTGTGAGGAGCCTCCACCTCACCACAGACCTTCAGAGGGCAGTACAACAGGACACACAGGGGATGAGCCCTCCACCTCACCACAGACCATCAGAGGGCAGTACAACAGGACACACAGGGAATCCACCCTCACCACAGACCATCAGAGAGCAGTACAACAAGACACAAAGGTAATGAGCCTTCCACCCCCACCACAGACCATCAGAGGGCAGTACAGCAGGACACACAGGGAATCCACCCTCACCACAGACCATCAGAGGGCAGGTGAACAGGACACACAGGGATGAGCCCTCCACCCCCACCACAGACCATCAGAGGGCAGTACAACTAGACACACAGGGAATGAGCCCCCCACCTCACCACAGACCATCAGAAGGCAGTACAACAGGACACACAGGGGATGAGCCCTCCACCTCACCACAGACCATCAGAGGGCAGTACAACAAGACACAAAGGTAATGAGCCTTCCACCCCCACCACAGACCATCAGAGGGCAGTACAGCAGGACACACAGGGAATCCACCCTCACCACAGACCATCAGAGGGCAGGTGAACAGGACACACAGGGATGAGCCCTCCACCCCCACCACAGACCATCAGAGGGCAGTACAACTAGACACACAGGGAATGAGCCCCCCACCTCACCACAGACCATCAGAAGGCAGTACAACAGGACACACAGGGGATGAGCCCTCCACCTCACCACAGACCATCAGAGGGCAGTACAACAAGACACAAAGGTAATGAGCCTTCCACCCCCACCACAGACCATCAGAGGGCAGTACAGCAGGACACACAGGGAATCCACCCTCACCACAGACCATCAGAGGGCAGGTGAACAGGACACACAGGGATGAGCCCTCCACCCCCACCACAGACCATCAGAGGGCAGTACAACTAGACACACAGGGAATGAGCCCCCCACCTCACCACAGACCATCAGAAGGCAGTACAACAGGACACACAGGGGATGAGCCCTCCACCTCACCACAGACCATCAGAGGGCAGTACAACAGAACACACAGGGGATGAGCCCTCCACCCCCACCACAGACCTTCAGAGGGCAGTACAACAAGACACACAGGTAATGAGCCTTCCACCCCCACCACAGACCTTCAGAGGGCAGTACAACAGGACACACAGGGGATGAGCCCTCCACCTCACCACAGACCATCAGAGGGCAGTACAACAGGACACACAGGGGATGAGCCCTCCACCTCACCACAGACCATCAGAGGGCAGTACAACAGGACACACAGGGGATGAGCCCCCCACCTCACCACAGACCATCAGAGGGCAGTACAACAGGACACACAGGGGATGAGCCCTCCACCTCACCACAGACCATCAGAGGGCAGTACAACAGGACGCACAGGTGATGAGCCTTCCACCCCCACCACAGACCATCAGAGGGCAGTACAACAGGACACACAGGGGATGAGCCTTCCACCCCCACCACAGACCATCAGAGGGCAGTACAGCAGGACACACAGGGAATCCACCCTCACCACAGACCATCAGAGGGCAGGTGAACAGGACACACAGGGATGAGCCCTCCACCCCCACCACAGACCATCAGAGGGCAGTACAACAAGACACACAGGGAATGAGCCCCCCACCTCACCACAGACCATCAGATGGCAGTACAACAGGACACACAGGGGATGAGCCCTCCACCTCACCACAGACCTTCAGAGGGCAGTACAACAGGACACACAGGGGATGAGCCCCCCACCTCACAACAGACCTTCAGAGGGCAGTACAACAGGACACACAGGGGATGGGCCCTCTACCTCACCACAGACCATCAGATGGCAGTACAACAGGACACACAGGGGATGAGCCCTCCACCTCACCACAGACCATCAGAGGGCAGTACAACAGGACACACAGGGGATGAGCCCTCCACCTCACCACAGACCTTCAGAGGGCAGTACAACAGGACACACAGGGGATGAGCCCCCCACCTCACCACAGACCTTCAGAGGGCAGTACAACAGGACACACAGGGGATGGGCCCTCTACCTCACCACAGACCATCAGATGGCAGTACAACAGGACACACAGGGGATGAGCCCTCCACCTCACCACAGACCATCAGAGGGCAGTACAATCAGACACACAGGTAATGAGCCTTCCACCCCCACCACAGACCATCAGAGGGCAGTACAGCAGGACACACAGGGAATCCACCCTCACCACAGACCATCAGAGGGCAGGTGAACAGGACACACAGGGATGAGCCCTCCACCCCCACCACAGACCATCAGAGGGCAGTACAACAAGACACACAGGGAATGAGCCCCCCACCTCACCACAGACCATCAGATGGCAGTACAACAGGACACACAGGGGATGAGCCCTCCACCTCACCACAGACCTTCAGAGGGCAGTACAACAGGACACACAGGGGATGAGCCCCCCACCTCACCACAGACCTTCAGAGGGCAGTACAACAGGACACACAGGGGATGGGCCCTCTACCTCACCACAGACCATCAGATGGCAGTACAACAGGACACACAGGGGATGAGCCCTCCACCTCACCACAGACCATCAGAGGGCAGTACAACAGGACACACAGGGGATGAGCCCTCCACCTCACCACAGACCTTCAGAGGGCAGTACAACAGGACACACAGGGGATGAGCCCCCCACCTCACCACAGACCTTCAGAGGGCAGTACAACAGGACACACAGGGGATGGGCCCTCTACCTCACCACAGACCATCAGATGGCAGTACAACAGGACACACAGGGGATGAGCCCTCCACCTCACCACAGACCATCAGAGGGCAGTACAATCAGACACACAGGTAATGAGCCTTCCACCCCCACCACAGACCATCAGAGGGCAGTACAGCAGGACACACAGGGAATCCACCCTCACCACAGACCATCAGAGGGCAGGTGAACAGGACACACAGGGATGAGCCCTCCACCCCCACCACAGACCATCAGAGGTCAGTACAACAAGACACACAAGGAATGAGCCCCCCACCTCACCACAGACCATCAGATGGCAGTACAACAGGACACACAGGGGATGAGCCCTCCACCTCACCACAGACCATCAGAGGGCAGTACAACAGAACACACAGGGGATGAGCCTTCCACCCCCACCACAGACCATCAGAGGGCAGTACAGCAGGACACACAGGGAATCCACCCTCACCACAGACCATCAGAGGGCAGGTGAACAGGACACACAGGGATGAGCCCTCCACCTCACCACAGACCATCAGAGGGCAGTACAACAGAACACACAGGGGATGAGCCCTCCACCCCCACCACAGACCTTCAGAGGGCAGTACAACAAGACACACAGGTAATGAGCCTTCCACCCCCACCACAGACCTTCAGAGGGCAGTACAACAGGACACACAGGGGATGAGCCCTCCACCTCACCACAGACCATCAGAGGGCAGTACAACAGGACACACAGGGGATGAGCCCTCCACCTCACCACAGACCATCAGAGGGCAGTACAACAGGACACACAGGGGATGAGCCCCCCACCTCACCACAGACCATCAGAGGGCAGTACAACAGGACACACAGGGGATGAGCCCTCCACCTCACCACAGACCATCAGAGGGCAGTACAACAGGACGCACAGGTGATGAGCCTTCCACCCCCACCACAGACCATCAGAGGGCAGTACAACAGGACACACAGGGGATGAGCCTTCCACCCCCACCACAGACCATCAGAGGGCAGTACAGCAGGACACACAGGGAATCCACCCTCACCACAGACCATCAGAGGGCAGGTGAACAGGACACACAGGGATGAGCCCTCCACCCCCACCACAGACCATCAGAGGGCAGTACAACAAGACACACAGGGGATGAGCCCTCCACCTCACCACAGACCATCAGAGGGCAGTACAACAGGACACACAGGGGATGAGCCCTCCACCTCACCACAGACCTTCAGAGGGCAGTACAACAGGACACACAGGGGATGAGCCCCCCACCTCACCACAGACCTTCAGAGGGCAGTACAACAGGACACACAGGGGATGGGCCCTCTACCTCACCACAGACCATCAGATGGCAGTACAACAGGACACACAGGGGATGAGCCCTCCACCTCACCACAGACCATCAGAGGGCAGTACAATCAGACACACAGGTAATGAGCCTTCCACCCCCACCACAGACCATCAGAGGGCAGTACAGCAGGACACACAGGGAATCCACCCTCACCACAGACCATCAGAGGGCAGGTGAACAGGACACACAGGGATGAGCCCTCCACCCCCACCACAGACCATCAGAGGGCAGTACAACAAGACACACAGGGAATGAGCCCCCCACCTCACCACAGACCATCAGATGGCAGTACAACAGGACACACAGGGGATGAGCCCTCCACCTCACCACAGACCTTCAGAGGGCAGTACAACAGGACACACAGGGGATGAGCCCCCCACCTCACCACAGACCTTCAGAGGGCAGTACAACAGGACACACAGGGGATGGGCCCTCTACCTCACCACAGACCATCAGATGGCAGTACAACAGGACACACAGGGGATGAGCCCTCCACCTCACCACAGACCATCAGAGGGCAGTACAACAGGACACACAGGGGATGAGCCCTCCACCTCACCACAGACCTTCAGAGGGCAGTACAACAGGACACACAGGGGATGAGCCCCCCACCTCACCACAGACCTTCAGAGGGCAGTACAACAGGACACACAGGGGATGGGCCCTCTACCTCACCACAGACCATCAGATGGCAGTACAACAGGACACACAGGGGATGAGCCCTCCACCTCACCACAGACCATCAGAGGGCAGTACAATCAGACACACAGGTAATGAGCCTTCCACCCCCACCACAGACCATCAGAGGGCAGTACAGCAGGACACACAGGGAATCCACCCTCACCACAGACCATCAGAGGGCAGGTGAACAGGACACACAGGGATGAGCCCTCCACCCCCACCACAGACCATCAGAGGGCAGTACAACAAGACACACAAGGAATGAGCCCCCCACCTCACCACAGACCATCAGATGGCAGTACAACAGGACACACAGGGGATGAGCCCTCCACCTCACCACAGACCATCAGAGGGCAGTACAACAGAACACACAGGGGATGAGCCTTCCACCCCCACCACAGACCATCAGAGGGCAGTACAGCAGGACACACAGGGAATCCACCCTCACCACAGACCATCAGAGGGCAGGTGAACAGGACACACAGGGATGAGCCCTCCACCTCACCACAGACCATCAGAGGGCAGTACAACAGAACACACAGGGGATGAGCCCTCCACCCCCACCACAGACCTTCAGAGGGCAGTACAACAAGACACACAGGTAATGAGCCTTCCACCCCCACCACAGACCTTCAGAGGGCAGTACAACAGGACACACAGGGGATGAGCCCTCCACCTCACCACAGACCATCAGAGGGCAGTACAACAGGACACACAGGGGATGAGCCCTCCACCTCACCACAGACCATCAGAGGGCAGTACAACAGGACACACAGGGGATGAGCCCCCCACCTCACCACAGACCATCAGAGGGCAGTACAACAGGACACACAGGGGATGAGCCCTCCACCTCACCACAGACCATCAGAGGGCAGTACAACAGGACGCACAGGTGATGAGCCTTCCACCCCCACCACAGACCATCAGAGGGCAGTACAACAGGACACACAGGGGATGAGCCTTCCACCCCCACCACAGACCATCAGAGGGCAGTACAGCAGGACACACAGGGAATCCACCCTCACCACAGACCATCAGAGGGCAGGTGAACAGGACACACAGGGATGAGCCCTCCACCCCCACCACAGACCATCAGAGGGCAGTACAACAAGACACACAGGGGATGAGCCCTCCACCTCACCACAGACCATCAGAGGGCAGTACAACAGGACACACAGGGGATGAGCCCTCCACCTCACCACAGACCTTCAGAGGGCAGTACAACAGGACACACAGGGGATGAGCCCCCCACCTCACCACAGACCTTCAGAGGGCAGTACAACAGGACACACAGGGGATGGGCCCTCTACCTCACCACAGACCATCAGATGGCAGTACAACAGGACACACAGGGGATGAGCCCTCCACCTCACCACAGACCATCAGAGGGCAGTACAATCAGACACACAGGTAATGAGCCTTCCACCCCCACCACAGACCATCAGAGGGCAGTACAGCAGGACACACAGGGAATCCACCCTCACCACAGACCATCAGAGGGCAGGTGAACAGGACACACAGGGATGAGCCCTCCACCCCCACCACAGACCATCAGAAGGCAGTACAACAAGACACACAGGGAATGAGCCCCCCACCTCACCACAGACCATCAGATGGCAGTACAACAGGACACACAGGGGATGAGCCCTCCACCTCACCACAGACCTTCAGAGGGCAGTACAACAGGACACACAGGGGATGAGCCCCCCACCTCACCACAGACCTTCAGAGGGCAGTACAACAGGACACACAGGGGATGGGCCCTCTACCTCACCACAGACCATCAGATGGCAGTACAACAGGACACACAGGGGATGAGCCCTCCACCTCACCACAGACCATCAGAGGGCAGTACAACAGGACACACAGGGGATGAGCCCTCCACCTCACCACAGACCTTCAGAGGGCAGTACAACAGGACACACAGGGGATGAGCCCCCCACCTCAACACAGACCTTCAGAGGGCAGTACAACAGGACACACAGGGGATGGGCCCTCCACCTCACCACAGACCATCAGATGGCAGTACAACAGGACACACAGGGGATGAGCCCTCCACCTCACCACAGACCATCAGAGGGCAGTACAATCAGACACACAGGTAATGAGCCTTCCACCCCCACCACAGACCATCAGAGGGCAGTACAGCAGGACACACAGGGAATCCACCCTCACCACAGACCATCAGAGGGCAGGTGAACAGGACACACAGGGATGAGCCCTCCACCCCACCACAGACCATCAGAGGGCAGTACAACAAGACACACAAGGAATGAGCCCCCCACCTCACCACAGACCATCAGATGGCAGTACAACAGGACACACAGGGGATGAGCCCTCCACCTCACCACAGACCATCAGAGGGCAGTACAACATGACACACAGGGGATGAGCCCTCCACCTCACCACAGACCTTCAGAGGGCATTACAACAGGACACACAGGGGATGAGCCCTCCACCTCACCACAGACCATCAGATGGCAGTACAACAGGACACACAGGGGATGAGCCCTCCACCTCACCACAGACCTTCAGAGGGCAGTACAACAGGACACACAGGGGATGAGCCCTCCACCTCACCACAGACCTTCAGAGGGCAGTACAACAGGACACACAGGGGATGAGCCCTCCACCTCACCACAGACCATCAGATGGCAGTACAACAGGACACACAGGGGATGAGCCCTCCACCTCACCACAGACCATCAGAGGGCAGTACAACAAGACACACAGGTAATGAGCCTTCCACCCCCACCACAGACCATCAGAGGGTAGTACAGCAGGACACACAGGGAATCCACCCTCACCACAGACCATCAGAGGGCAGGTGAACAGGACACACAGGGATGAGCCCTCCACCCCCACCACAGACCATCAGAGGGCAGTACAACAAGACACACGGGGAATGAGCCCCCCACCTCACCACAGACCATCAGAAGGTAGAAGAACAGAACACACAGGGGGTGAGCCCTCCACCCCCACCACAGACCTTCAGAGGGCAGTACAACAAGACACACAGGTAATGAGCCTTCCACCCCCACCACAGACCTTCAGAGGGCAGTACAACAAAATACACAGGGAATGAGCCCTTCACCTCACCACAGACCATCAGAGGGCAGAACAACAAAACACACAGGGAATGAGTTCTCCACCTCACCATAGACCATCAGAGGGCGGTACAACAAGAACACAGGGAATTAGCCCTCCACCCCCACCACAGACCATCATAGGGCAGAACAACAAAACACACAGGGAATGAGCCCTCCATCCCCTCCACAGACCTTCAGAGGGCAGTACAAGAAGACACATAGGAAATGAGCCCCCCATCCCCACCACAGACCATCAGAGGGCTGTACAACAAGAACACAGGGAATTAGCCCTCCACCCCCACCACAGACCATCAGAGGGCAGAACAACAAGACACACTGGGAATGAGCCCTCCATCCCCACCACAGACCATCAGAGGGCGGTACAACAAGAACACAGGGAATTAGCCCTCCACCCCCACCACAGACCATCAGAGGACAGTACAACAAGACACACAGGGAATCCACCCCCACCACAAACCATCAGAGGGCAGTACAACAAGACACACAGGGAATGACCCCTTCACCCCCACCACAGACCATCAGAGGGCAGTACAACGAGACACACAGGGAATAAGCCCTCTACCCCCACCACAGACCATCAGAGGGCAGTACAACAAGATACACAGGGAATGAGCCCTCCAACCCCACCACAGACCATCAGAGGGCAGTACAACAAGACACACAGGGAATCCACCCCCACCACAGACCATCAGAGGGCAGTACAACAGGACACACAGGGAATGAGCCCTCCACCTCACCACAGACCATCAGATGGCAGTACAACAGGACACACAGGGGATGAGCCCTCCACCTCACCACAGACCATCAGAGGGCAGTACAACAAGACACAAAGGTAATGAGCCTTCCACCCCCACCACAGACCATCAGAGGGCAGTACAGCAGGACACACAGGGAATCCACCCTCACCACAGACCATCAGAGGGCAGGTGAACAGGACACACAGGGAATGAGCCCCCCACCTCACCACAGACCATCAGAAGGCAGAAGAACAGAACACACAGGGGATGAGCCCTCCACCCCCACCACAGACCTTCAGAGGTCAGTACAACAAGACACACAGGTAATGAGCCTTCCACCCCCACCACAGACCTTCAGAGGGCAGTACAAAAAAATACACAGGGAATGAGCCCTCCACCTCACCACAGACCATCAGAGGGCAGAACAACAAAACACACAGGGAATGAGTTCTCCACCTCACCACAGACCATCAGAGGGCGGTACAACAAGAACACAGGGAATCAGCCCTCCACCGCCACCACAGACCATCATAGGGCAGAACAACAAAACACACAGGGAATGAGCCCTCCATCCCCTCCACAGACCTTCAGAGGGCAGTACAAGAAGACACACAGGAAATGAGCCCCCCATCCCCACCACAGACCATCAGAGGGCTGTACAACAAGAACACAGGGAATTAGCCCTCCACCCCCACCACAGACCATCAGAGGGCAGAACAACAAGACACACAGGGAATGAGCCCTCCATCCCCACCACAGACCATCAGAGGGCGGTACAACAAGAACACAGGGAATTAGCCCTCCACCCCCACCACAGACCATCAGAGGGCAGTACAACAAGACACACAGGGAATCCACCCCCACCACAAACCAGCAGAGGGCAGTACAACAAGACACACAGGGAATGACCCCTTCACCCCCACCACAGACCATCAGAGGGCAGTACAACAAGACACACAGGGAATAAGCCCTCTACCCCCACCACAGACCATCAGAGGGCAGTACAACAAGATACACAGGGAATGAGCCCTCCACCCCCACCACAGACCATCAGAGGGCAGTACAACAAGACACACAGGGAATCCACCCCCACCACAGACCATCAGAGGGCAGTACAACAAGACACACAGGGAATGAGCCCTTCACCCTCACCACAGACCATCAGAGGGTGGTACAACAAGACACACAGGGAATTAGCCCTCCACCTCACCACAGACCATCAGATGGCAGTACAACGGGACACACAGGGGATGAGCCCTCCACCTCACCACAGACCATCAGAGGGCAGTACAACAAGACACAAAGGTAATAAGCCTTCCACCCCCACCACAGACCATCAGAGGGCAGTACAGCAGGACACACAGGGAATCCACCCTCACCACAGACCATCAGAGGGCAGGTGAACAGGACACACAGGGATGAGCCCTCCACCCCCACCACAGACCATCAGAGGGCAGTACAACTAGACACACAGGGAATGAGCCCCCCACCTCACCACAGACCATCAGAAGGCAGTACAACAGGACACACAGGGGATGAGCCCTCCACCTCACCACAGACCATCAGAGGGCAGTACAACAGAACACACAGGGGATGAGCCCTCCACCCCCACCACAGACCTTCAGAGGTCAGTACAACAAGACACACAGGTAATGAGCCTTCCACCCCCACCACAGACCTTCAGAGGGCAGTACAACAAAATACACAGGGAATGAGCCCTCCACCTCACCACAGACCATCAGAGGGCAGAACAACAAAACACACAGGGAATGAGTTCTCCACCTCACCACAGACCATCAGAGGGCGGTACAACAAGAACACAGGGAATCAGCCCTCCACCGCCACCACAGACCATCATAGGGCAGAACAACAAAACACACAGGGAATGAGCCCTCCATCCCCTCCACAGACCTTCAGAGGGCAGTACAAGAAGACATACAGGAAATGAGCCCCCCATCCCCACCACAGACCATCAGAGGGCTGTACAACAAGAACACAGGGAATTAGCCCTCCACCCCCACCACAGACCATCAGAGGGCAGAACAACAAGACACACAGGGAATGAGCCCTCCATCCCCACCACAGACCATCAGAGGGCGGTACAACAAGAACACAGGGAATTAGCCCTCCACCCCCACCACAGACCATCAGAGGGCAGTACAACAAGACACACAGGGAATCCACCCCCACCACAAACCAGCAGAGGGCAGTACAACAAGACACACAGGGAATGACCCCTTCACCCCCACCACAGACCATCAGAGGGCAGTACAACAAGACACACAGGGAATAAGCCCTCTACCCCCACCACAGACCATCAGAGGGCAGTACAACAAGATACACAGGGAATGAGCCCTCCACCCCCACCACAGACCATCAGAGGGCAGTACAACAAGACACACAGGGAATCCACCCCCACCACAGACCATCAGAGGGCAGTACAACAAGACACACAGGGAATGAGCCCTTCACCCTCACCACAGACCATCAGAGGGTGGTACAACAAGACACACAGGGAATTAGCCCTCCACCTCACCACAGACCATCAGATGGCAGTACAACGGGACACACAGGGGATGAGCCCTCCACCTCACCACAGACCATCAGAGGGCAGTACAACAAGACACAAAGGTAATAAGCCTTCCACCCCCACCACAGACCATCAGAGGGCAGTACAGCAGGACACACAGGGAATCCACCCTCACCACAGACCATCAGAGGGCAGGTGAACAGGACACACAGGGATGAGCCCTCCACCCCCACCACAGACCATCAGAGGGCAGTACAACTAGACACACAGGGAATGAGCCCCCCACCTCACCACAGACCATCAGAAGGCAGTACAACAGGACACACAGGGGATGAGCCCTCCACCTCACCACAGACCATCAGAGGGCAGTACAACAGAACACACAGGGGATGAGCCCTCCACCCCCACCACAGACCTTCAGAGGGCAGTACAACAAGACACACAGGTAATGAGCCTTCCACCCCCACCACAGACCTTCAGAGGGCAGTACAACAAAATACACAGGGAATGAGCCCTCCACCTCACCACAGACCATCAGAGGGCAGAACAACAAAACACACAGGGAATGAGTTCTCCACCTCACCACAGACCATCAGAGGGCGGTACAACAAGAACACAGGGAATCAGCCCTCCACCGCCACCACAGACCATCATAGGGCAGAACAACAAAACACACAGGGAATGAGCCCTCCATCCCCTCCACAGACCTTCAGAGGGCAGTACAAGAAGACACACAGGAAATGAGCCCCCCATCCCCACCACAGACCATCAGAGGGCTGTACAACAAGAACACAGGGAATTAGCCCTCCACCCCCACCACAGACCATCAGAGGGCAGAACAACAAGACACACAGGGAATGAGCCCTCCATCCCCACCACAGACCATCAGAGGGCGGTACAACAAGAACACAGGGAATTAGCCCTCCACCCCCACCACAGACCATCAGAGGGCAGTACAACAAGACACACAGGGAATCCACCCCCACCACAAACCAGCAGAGGGCAGTACAACAAGACACACAGGGAATGACCCCTTCACCCCCACCACAGACCATCAGAGGGCAGTACAACAAGACACACAGGGAATAAGCCCTCTTCCCCCACCACAGACCATCAGAGGGCAGTACAACAAGATACACAGGGAATGAGCCCTCCACCCCCACCACAGACCATCAGAGGGCAGTACAACAAGACACACAGGGAATCCACCCCCACCACAGACCATCAGAGGGCAGTACAACAAGACACACAGGGAATGAGCCCTTCACCCTCACCACAGACCATCAGAGGGTGGTACAACAAGACACACAGGGAATTAGCCCTCCACCTCACCACAGACCATCAGAGGGCAGTACAACAAGACACACAGGGAATTAGCCCTCTACCCCCACCACAGACCATCAGAGGGCAATACAACAAGATACACAGGGAATGAGCCCTCCACCCCCACCACAGACCATCAGAGGGCAGTACAACAAGACACACAGGGAATGAGTTCTTCACCTCACCACAGACCATCAGAGGGCGGTACAACAAGAACACAGGGAATTAGCCCTCCACCCCCACCACAGACCATCATAGGGCAGAACAACAAAACACATAGGGAATTAGCCCTCCACCCCCACCACAGACCACCAGAGGGCAGAACAACAAGACACACAGGTAATGAGCCTTCCACCCCCACCACAGACCTTCAGAGGGCAGTACAACAAAATACACAGGGAATGAGCCCTCCACCTCACCACAGACCATCAGAGGGCAGAACAACAAAACACACAGGGAATGAGTTCTCCACCTCACCACAGACCATCAGAGGGCGGTACAACAAGAACACAGGGAATTAGCCCTCCACCGCCACCACAGACCATCATAGGGCAGAACAACAAAACACACATGGAATGAGCCCTCGATCCCCTCCTCAGACCTTCAGAGGGCAGTACAAGAAGACACACAGGAAATGAGCCCCCCATCCCCACCACAGACCATCAGAGGGCTGTACAACAAGAACACAGGGAATTAGCCCTCCACCCCCACCACAGACCATCAGAGGGCAGAACAACAAGACACACAGGGAATGAGCCCTCCATCCCCACCACAGACCATCAGAGGGCGGTACAACAAGAACACAGGGAATTAGCCCTCCACCCCCACCACAGACCATCAGAGGGCAGTACAACAAGACACACAGGGAATCCACCCCCACCACAAACCAGCAGAGGGCAGTACAACAAGACACACAGGGAATGACCCCTTCACCCCCACCACAGACCATCAGAGGGCAGTACAACGAGACACACAGGGAATAAGCCCTCTACCCCCACCACAGACCATCAGAGGGCAGTACAACAAGATACACAGGGAATGAGCCCTCCACCCCCACCACAGACCATCAGAGGGCAGTACAACAAGACACACAGGGAATCCACCCCCACCACAGACCATCAGAGGGCAGTACAACAAGACACACAGGGAATGAGCCCTTCACCCTCACCACAGACCATCAGAGGGTGGTACAACAAGACACACAGGAAATTAGCCCTCCACCTCACCACAGACCATCAGAGGGCAGTACAACAAGACACACAGGGAATTAGCCCTCTACCCCCACCACAGACCATCAGAGGGCAATACAACAAGATACACAGGGAATGAGCCCTCCACCCCCACCACAGACCATCAGAGGGCAGTACAACAAGACACACAGGGAATGAGCCCCCCACCTCACCACAGACCATCAGAAGGCAGAAGAACAGAACACACAGGGGATGAGCCCTCCACCCCCACCACAGACCTTCAGAGGGCAGTACAAAAAGACACACAGGGAATGAGCCCTTCACCCCCACCACAGACCATCAGAGGGCAGTACAACAAGACACACAGGGAATGAGCCCCCTCCTCACCACAGACCATCAGAGGGCAGTACAACAGGACACACAGGTAATGAGCCTTCCACCCCCACCACAGACCTTCAGAGGCCAGTACAAAAAGACACACAGGGAATGAGCCCTCCACCTCACCACAGACCATCAGAGGGCAGAACAACACGATACACAGGGAATTAGCCCTCCACACCCCCCCCCCACACACACAGAGCATCAGAGGGCAGAACAACAAAACACAGAGGGAATGAGCCCTCCATCCCCTCCACATACCTTCAGAGGGCAGTACAACAAGACACACAGGGAATGAGCCCTCCACCCCCCCCCCCCCCACAGACCATCAGAAGGCAGAACAACACAACACAACACACAGGGAATGAGCCCTCCATCCCCTCCACAGACCATCAGAGGGCAGTACAACAAGACACACAGGGAATGAGCCCTCCACCCCCCCCCCCCCCCCCACAGACCATCAGAAGGCAGAACAACACAACACAACACACAGGGAATGAGCCCTCCATCCCCTCCACAGACCATCAGAGGGCAGTACAACAAGACACACAGGGAATCCACCCCCACCACAGACCATCAGGGGGCAGTACAACAAGACACACAGGGATGGAGCCCTTCACCCCCACCACAGACCATCAGAGGGCAGTACAACAAGACACACAGGGAATTAGCCCTTTACCCCCACCACAGACCATCAGAGGGCAGTACAACAAGATACACAGGGAATGAGCCCTCCATCCCCACCACAGACCATCAGAGGGCAGTACAACAAGACACACAGGGAATCCACCCCCACCACAGACCTTCAGAGGGCAGTACAACAAGACTCACAGGGAATTAGCCCTCTACCCCCACCACAGACCATCAGAGGGCAGTACAACAGGACTCACAGGTAATGAGCCTTCCACCCCCACCACAGACCTTCAGAGGGCAGTACAACAAAATACACAGGGAATGGGCCCTCCACCTCACCACAGACCATCAGAGGGCAGAACAACAAAACACACAGGGAATGAGTTCTTCACCTCACCACAGACCATCAGAGGGCGGTACAACAAAAACACAGGGAATTAGCCCTCCACCCCCACCACAGACCATCATAGGGCAGAACAACAAAACACACAGGGAATTAGCCCTCCACCCCCACCACAGACCATCAGAGGGCAGAACAACAAGACGCACAGGGAATGAGCCCTCCATCCCCACCACAGACCATCAGAGGGCGGTACAACAAGAACACAGGGAATTAGCCCTCCACCCCCACCACAGACCATCAGAGGGCAGTACAACAAGACACACAGGGAATCCACCCCCACCACAGACCATCAGTGGCCAGTACAACAAGACTCACAGGGAATGAGCCCTTCACCCCCACCACCGACCATCAGAGGGCAGTACAACGAGACACACAGGGAATTAGCCCTCTACCCCCACCACAGACCATCAGAGGGCAGTACAACAAGATACACAGGGAATGAGCCCTCCATCCCCACCACAGACCATCAGAGGGCGGTACAACAAGAACACAGGGAATTAGCCCTCCACCCCCACCACAGACCATCAGAGGGCAGTACAACAAGACACACAGGGAATCCACCCCCACCACAAACCAGCAGAGGGCAGTACAACAAGACACACAGGGAATGACCCCTTCACCCCCACCACAGACCATCAGAGGGCAGTACAACAAGACACACAGGGAATAAGCCCTCTTCCCCCACCACAGACCATCAGAGGGCAGTACAACAAGATACACAGGGAATGAGCCCTCCACCCCCACCACAGACCATCAGAGGGCAGTACAACAAGACACACAGGGAATCCACCCCCACCACAGACCATCAGAGGGCAGTACAACAAGACACACAGGGAATGAGCCCTTCACCCTCACCACAGACCATCAGAGGGTGGTACAACAAGACACACAGGGAATTAGCCCTCCACCTCACCACAGACCATCAGAGGGCAGTACAACAAGACACACAGGGAATTAGCCCTCTACCCCCACCACAGACCATCAGAGGGCAATACAACAAGATACACAGGGAATGAGCCCTCCACCCCCACCACAGACCGTCAGAGGGCAGTACAACAAGACACACAGGGAATGAGTTCTTCACCTCACCACAGACCATCAGAGGGCGGTACAACAAGAACACAGGGAATTAGCCCTCCACCCCCACCACAGACCATCATAGGGCAGAACAACAAAACACATAGGGAATTAGCCCTCCACCCCCACCACAGACCATCAGAGGGCAGAACAACAAGACACACAGGTAATGAGCCTTCCACCCCCACCACAGACCTTCAGAGGGCAGTACAACAAAATACACAGGGAATGAGCCCTCCACCTCACCACAGACCATCAGAGGGCAGAACAACAAAACACACAGGGAATGAGTTCTCCACCTCACCACAGACCATCAGAGGGCGGTACAACAAGAACACAGGGAATTAGCCCTCCACCGCCACCACAGACCATCATAGGGCAGAACAACAAAACACACATGGATTGAGCCCTCGATCCCCTCCTCAGACCTTCAGAGGGCAGTACAAGAAGACACACAGGAAATGAGCCCCCCATCCCCACCACAGACCATCAGAGGGCTGTACAACAAGAACACAGGGAATTAGCCCTCCACCCCCACCACAGACCATCAGAGGGCAGAACAACAAGACACACAGGGAATGAGCCCTCCATCCCCACCACAGACCATCAGAGGGCGGTACAACAAGAACACAGGGAATTAGCCCTCCACCCCCACCACAGACCATCAGAGGGCAGTACAACAAGACACACAGGGAATCCACCCCCACCACAAACCAGCAGAGGGCAGTACAACAAGACACACAGGGAATGACCCCTTCACCTCCACCACAGACCATCAGAGGGCAGTACAACGAGACACACAGGGAATAAGCCCTCTACCCCCACCACAGACCATCAGAGGGCAGTACAACAAGATACACAGGGAATGAGCCCTCCACCCCCACCACAGACCATCAGAGGACAGTACAACAAGACACACAGGGAATCCACCCCCACCACAGACCATCAGAGGGCAGTACAACAAGACACACAGGGAATGAGCCCTTCACCCTCACCACAGACCATCAGAGGGTGGTACAACAAGACACACAGGAAATTAGCCCTCCACCTCACCACAGACCATCAGAGGGCAGTACAACAAGACACACAGGGAATTAGCCCTCTACCCCCACCACAGACCATCAGAGGGCAATACAACAAGATACACAGGGAATGAGCCCTCCACCCCCACCACAGACCATCAGAGGGCAGTACAACAAGACACACAGGGAATGAGCCCCCCACCTCACCACAGACCATCAGAAGGCAGAAGAACAGAACACACAGGGGATGAGCCCTCCACCCCCACCACAGACCTTCAGAGGGCAGTACAAAAAGACACACAGGGAATGAGCCCTTCACCCCCACCACAGACCATCAGAGGGCAGTACAACAAGACACACAGGGAATGAGCCCCCCACCTCACCACAGACCATCAGAGGGCAGTACAACAGGACACACAGGTAATGAGCCTTCCACCCCCACCACAGACCTTCAGAGGCCAGTACAAAAAGACACACAGGGAATGAGCCCTCCACCTCACCACAGACCATCAGAGGGCAGAACAACAAGATACACAGGGAATTAGCCCTCCACACCCCCCCCCCCCCACACACACAGACCATCAGAGGGCAGAACAACAAAACACAGAGGGAATGAGCCCTCCATCCCCTCCACATACCTTCAGAGGGCAGTACAACAAGACACACAGGGAATGAGCCCTCCACCCCCCCCCCCCCCCACAGACCATCAGAAGGCAGAACAACACAACACAACACACAGGGAATGAGCCCTCCATCCCCTCCACAGACCATCAGAGGGCAGTACAACAAGACACACAGGGAATCCACCCCCACCACAGACCATCAGGGGGCAGTACAACAAGACACACAGGGATGGAGCCCTTCACCCCCACCACAGACCATCAGAGGGCAGTACAACAAGACACACAGGGAATTAGCCCTTTACCCCCACCACAGACCATCAGAGGGCAGTACAACAAGATACACAGGGAATGAGCCCTCCATCCCCACCACAGACCATCAGAGGGCAGTACAACAAGACACACAGGGAATCCACCCCCACCACAGACCTTCAGAGGGCAGTACAACAAGACTCACAGGGAATTAGCCCTCTACCCCCACCACAGACCATCAGAGGGCAGTACAACAGGACTCACAGGTAATGAGCCTTCCACCCCCACCACAGACCTTCAGAGGGCAGTACAACAAAATACACAGGGAATGGGCCCTCCACCTCACCACAGACCATCAGAGGGCAGAACAACAAAACACACAGGGAATGAGTTCTTCACCTCACCACAGACCATCAGAGGGCGGTACAACAAAAACACAGGGAATTAGCCCTCCACCCCCACCACAGACCATCATAGGGCAGAACAACAAAACACACAGGGAATTAGCCCTCCACCCCCACCACAGACCATCAGAGGGCAGAACAACAAGACGCACAGGGAATGAGCCCTCCATCCCCACCACAGACCATCAGAGGGCGGTACAACAAGAACACAGGGAATTAGCCCTCCACCCCCACCACAGACCATCAGAGGGCAGTACAACAAGACACACAGGGAATCCACCCCCACCACAGACCATCAGTGGCCAGTACAACAAGACTCACAGGGAATGAGCCCTTCACCCCCACCACCGACCATCAGAGGGCAGTACAACGAGACACACAGGGAATTAGCCCTCTACCCCCACCACAGACCATCAGAGGGCAGTACAACAAGATACACAGGGAATGAGCCCTCCACCCGCACCACAGACCATCAGAGGGCAGTACAACAAGACTCACAGGGAGTGAGCCCTTCACCCTCACCACAGACCATCAGAGGGTGGTACAACAAGACACATAGGGAATTAGCCCTCCACCTCACTGCAGACCATCAGAGGGCAGTACAAGACACACAGGGAATTAGCCCTCTACCCTCACCACAGACCATCAGAGGGCAGTACAACAAGATACACAGGGAATGAGCCCTCCACCCCCACCACAGACCATCAGAGGGCAGTTCAACAAGATACACAGGGAATGAGCCCTTCACCCCCACCACAGACCTTCAGAGGGCAGAAGAACAGGACACACAGGGTTGAGCCCTCCACAGACCTTCAGAGGGCAGTACAACAGGACACACAAGGATGAGCCCGCCACCCGACCACAGACCTTCAGACGGTAGTAGAACAGGGCACACAGGGGATGAGCCTTCTACAGACCTCCAGAGGGCAATACAACAGGACACACAGGGGATGAGCCCTCCATCCCCACCCTAGCCCATCAGAGGGCAGTACAACAGGACACACAGGGGACGAGCCCTCCACAGACCTCAAGAGGGCAGTACAACAGGGCATATAGGAGGATGAGCCCTCCAACCCCACCACAGACCTTCAGAGGGCAGTGCAACAGGACACACAGGGGATGCACCCTCCACAGACCCTCAGAGGGAAGTACAACAGGACACACAGGGATGAGGCCTCCACCCCCACCACAGACCATAAGAGGGCAGTGCAACAAGACACACAGAGGATGAGCCCTCCACAGACCATCAGAGGGCAGTAAAAAAGGACACACAGGGGATGAGCCACCCACAGACCCTCAGAGGACAGTACAACAGGACACACAGGGATGAGGCCTCCACACCCACCACAGACATCAGAGGGCAGTGCAACAAGACACACAGAGCATAAGCCCCCCACAAACCTCCAGAGGGCTGTACAACAGGACACACAGAGATGAGCCCTCCACAGACCTCCAGAGAGCAGTGCAAGAGGACATATAGGGGATGAGCCCCCCACAGACCATCAGAACCCACTACAACAGGACACACAGGGGATGAGCACTCAACGGACCTCCAGAAGGCAGTACAACAGGACACACAGGGGATGAGCCCTCCATCCCCACCACTGCCCATCAGAGGGCAGCACAACAGGAGACACAGGGATGGGGCCTCCACCCCCACCACAGACCATCAGAGGGAAGTAAAACAGGACACACATTGATGAGCCCTCCACCCCCACCACAGACCATCAGAGGGCAGTACAACAGGACACACAGGGGATGATCCTTCCACAGACCTCCAGAGAGCAGTACAAGAGGACACATAGGGGATGAGCCCCCCACAGACCATCAGAACCCACTACAACAGGACACAAAGGGGATGAGCACTCGACAGACCTCCAGAGGGCAGTACAACAGGGCACACGGGACGAACCCTCCACAGACCTCCCGATGGCACTACAACAGGGCATATAGGAGGAGGAGCCCTCCAAACCCACCACAGATCTTCAGAGGGCAGTACAACAGGACACACAGGGGATGAGCCCTCCACAGACCTCCAGCGGGCAGTACAACAGGACACATAGGGATGAGCCCTCAACCCCCACCACCGACCTTCAGAGGGCAGAAGAACAGGACACACAGGGTTGAGCCCTCCACAGACCTTCAGAGGGCAGTACAACAGGACACACAAGGATGAGCCCGCCACCCGACCACAGACCTTCAGACGGTAGTAGAACAGGGCACACAGGGGATGAGCCCTCTACAGACCTCCAGAGGGCAATACAACAGGACACACAGGGGATGAGCCCTCCATCCCCACCATAGCCCATCAGAGGGCAGTACAACAGGACACACAGGGGACGAGCCCTCCACAGACGTCAAGAGGGCAGTACAACAGGGCATATAGGAGGATGAGCCCTCCAACCCCACCAAAGACCTTCAGAGGGCAGTGCAACAGGACACACAGGGGATGCACCCTCCACAGACCCTCAGAGGGCAGTACAACAGGACACACAGGGATGAGGCCTCCACCCCCACCACAGACCATAAGAGGGCAGTGCAACAAGACACACAGAGGATGAGCCCTCCACAGACCATCAGAGGGCAGTAAAAAAGGACACACAGGGGATGAGCCCCCCACAGACCCTCAGAGGACAGTACAACAGGACACACAGGGATGAGGCCTCCACACCCACCACAGACATCAGAGGGCAGTGCAACAAGACACACAGAGCATAAACCCCCCACAAACCTCCAGAGGGCTGTACAACAGGATACACAGGGATGGGGCCTCCACCCCCACCACAGACCATCAGAGGGCAGTAAAACAGGACACACATGGATGAGCCCTCCACCCCCACCACAGACCATCAGAGGGCAGTACAACAGGACACACAGGGGATGATCCGTCCACAGACCTCCAGAGAGCAGTGCAAGAGGACACATAGGGGATGAGCCCCCCACAGACCATCAGAACCCACTACAACAGGACACAAAGGGGATGAGCACTCGACAGACCTCCAGAGGGCAGTACAACAGGGCACACGGACGAGCCCTCCACAGACCTCCCGATGGCACTACAACAGGGCATATAGGAGGAGGAGCCCTCCAAACCCACTACAGATCTTCAGAGGGCAGTACAACAGGACACACAGGCGATGAGCCCTCCACAGACCTCCAGCGGGCAGTACAACAGGACACACAGGGATGAGCCCTCCACCCCCACTACAGACCATCAGAGGGCAGGTGAACAGGACACACAGAGGATGAGCCCTCCACAGACCTTCAGAGGGCAGAACAACAAGACACACAGGGAATGAGCTCTTCACCCCCACCACAGACCATCAGAGGGCGGCACAACAAGACACACAGGGAATTAGCCCTCCACCCCACCACAGACCATCAGAGGGCAGTACAACAAGATACACAGGGAATGAGCCCTCCACCCTCACCACAGACCATCAGAGGGCAGTACAACAAGACACACAGGGAATCCACCCCCACCACAGACCATCAGAGGGCAGTACAACAACACTCACAGGGAATGAGCCCTTCACCCCCACCACAGACCATCAGACGGCAGTACAACAAGAAACACAGGGAATTAGCCCTCCACCCCCACCACAGACCATCAGAGGGCAGTACAACAAGACACACAGGGAATTAGCCCTCTACCCCCACCACAGACCATCAGAGGGCAGTACAACAAGATACACAGGGAATGAGCCCTCCACCCCCACCACAGACCATCAGAGGGCAGTTGAACAAGACACACAGGGAATGAGCCCTTCACCCCCACCACAGACCTTCAGAGGGCAGGTGAACAGGACACACAGGGGATGAGCCCTCCACAGACCTTCAGAGGGCAGAACAACAAGACACACAGGGAATGAGCCCTCCACCTCACCACAGACCATCAGAGGGCAGTACGACAGGACACACAGGGATCAGCCCTCCACCCCCACCACAGACCATCAGAGGGCAGTACAACAAGACACACAGGGAATGAGCCCTCCACCTCACCACAGACCATCAGAGGGCAGTACAACAGGACACACAGGGGATGAGCCCTCCACCCCCACCACCGACCATCAGAGGGCAGAAGAACAGAACACGCATGGGATGAGCCCTCCACCCCCACCACAGACCTTCAGAGGGCAGAACAACAAGACACACAGGGAATGAGCCCTCCACCTCACGACAGACCATCAGAGGGCACTACAACAAGACACACAGGGAATCCACCCCCACCACAGGCCATCAGAGGGCAGAACAACAAGACACACAGGGAATGAGCCCTCCACCTCACCACAGACCATCAGAGGGCAGTACAACAAGACACACAGGTAATGAGCCTTCCACCCCCACCACAGACCATCAGAAGGCAGAAGAACAGAACACACAGGGGATGAGCCCTCCACCCCCACCACCGACCATCAGAGGGCAGTACAATAAGACACACAGGTAATGAGCCTTCCACCCCCACCACAGACCATCAGAAGGCAGAAGAACAGAACACAAAGAGGATGAGCCCTCCACCCCCACCACAGACCATCAGAGGGCAGTACAACAAGACACACAGGGAATGAGCCCCCCACCTCACCACAGACCATGAGAGGGCAGTACAACAAGACACACAGGTAATGAGCCTTCCACCCCCACCACAGACCATCAGAAGGCAGAAGAACAGAACACACAGGGGATGAGCCCTCCACCCCCACCACAGACCATCAGAGGGCAGTACATCAAGACACACAAGGAATGAGCCCCCCACCTCACCACAGACCATCAGAGAGCAGTACAACAAGACACACAGGTAATGAGCCTTCCACCCCCACCACAGACCTTCAGAGGGCAGTACAAAAAGACACAGAGGGAATGAGCCCTTCACCCCACCACAGACAATCAGAAGTCAGAAGAACAGAACACACAGGGGATGAGCCCTCCACTCCCACCACAGACCATCAGAGGGCAGTACAACAAGACACACAGGGAATGAGCCTTCCACCCCCACCACAGACCATCAGAAGGCAGAAGAACAGAACACACGGGAGATGAGCCCTCCACCTCACCACAGACCATCAGAAGGCAGAAGAATAGAACACACAGGGGATGAGCCCTCCACAGACCTTCAGACAGGAGTACAACAAGACATACAGGGAATGAGCCCTCCACCTCACCACAGACCATCAGAGGGCAGTACCACAGACCTTCAGAGGGCAGTACGACAGGACACACAGGACACCACAGACCTTCAGAGTGCACAAGAACAGCACACACAGGGTATGAGCCCTCCTCCACAGACCATAAGGGAGCAGAAGAACAGGACACACAGGGGATGAGCCCTCCACAGACCTTCAGAGGGCAGTACAACAGGACACACAGGGGATGAGCCCTCCACAGACCTTCAGAGGGCAGTACAACAGGACACACAGGTAATGAGCCTTCCACCCCCACCACAGACCATCAGAGGGCAGTACAACAAGACACACAGGGAATGAGCCCCCCACCTCACCACAGACCATCAGAGGGCAGTACAACAAGACACACAGGTAATGAGCCCTCCACCTGACCACAGACCATCAGAGGGCAGGTGAACAGGACACACAGGGAATGAGCCCTCCACCTCAACACAGACCATCAGGTGGCAGTACAACAGGACACACAGGTAATGAGCCTTCCACCCCCACCACAGACCTTCAGAGGGTAGTACAACAGGACACACAGGGAATGATCCTTCCACCCCCCCAACCGAGGACCATCAGAGAGCAGTACAACAGGACACACAGGGGATGATCCTTCCACCCCCACCACAGACAATCAGAGGGCAGTACAACAGGACACACAGGTAATGAGCCTTCCACCCCCACCGCAGACCTTCAGAGGGCAGTAGAAAAAGACACACAGGGAATGAGCCCTCCACCTCACCACAGACCATCAGAGGGCACAACAACAAGACACACAGGGAATGAGCTGTCCACCTCACCACAGACCATCAGAGGGCAGTACAACAAGAACACAGGGAATTAGCCCTCCACCCCCACCACAGACCTTCAGAGGGCAGAACAACAAGACACACAGGGAATGAGCCCTCCATCCCCTCCACAGACCATCAGAGGGCAGTACAACAAAGCACACAGGAAATGAGCCCTCCATCCCCACCACAGACCTTCAGAGGGCGGTGCAACAAGACACACAGGAAATGAGCCCTCCACCCCCACCACAGACCATCATAGGGCAGTACAACAAGACACACAGGGAATTAGCCCTCCACCCCCACCACAGACCATCAGAAGGCAGAAGAACAGAACACACAGGGGATGAGCCCTCCACCCCCACCACCGACCATCAGAGGGCAGTACAATAAGACACACAGGTAATGAGCCTTCCACCCCCACCACAGACCATCAGAGGGCAGAAGAATAGAACACACAGGGGATGAGCCCTCCACCCCCACCACAGACCATCAGAGGGCAGTACAACAAGACACACAGGGAATGAGCCCCCCACCTCACCACAGACCATCAGAGGGCGGCACAACAAGACACACAGGGAATTAGCCCTCCACCCCACCACAGACCATCAGAGGGCAGTACAACAAGATACACAGGGAATGAGCCCTCCACCCTCACCACAGACCATCAGAGGGCAGAACAACAAGACACACAGGGAATCCACCCCCACCACAGACCATCAGAGGGCAGTACAACAACACTCACAGGGAATGAGCCCTTCACCCCCACCACAGACCATCAGACGGCAGTACAACAAGAAACACAGGGAATTAGCCCTCCACCCCCACCACAGACCATCAGAGGGCAATACAACAAGACACACAGGGAATTAGCCCTCTACCCCCACCACAGACCATCAGAGGGCAGTACAACAAGATACACAGGGAATGAGCCCTCCATCCCCTCCACAGACCATCAGAGGGCAGTACAACAAAGCACACAGGAAATGAGCCCTCCATCCCCACCACAGACCTTCAGAGGGCAGGTGAACAGGACACACAGGGGATGAGCCCTCCACAGACCTTCAGAGGGCAGAACAACAAGACACACAGGGAATGAGCCCTCCACCTCACCACAGACCATCAGAGGGCAGTACGACAGGACACACAGGGATCAGCCCTCCACCTCACCACAGACCATCAGAGGGCAGAACAACAAGAACACAGGGAATTAGCCCTCCACCCCCACCACAGACCTTCAGAGGGCAGAACAACAAGACACACAGGGAATGAGCCCTCCATCCCCTCCACAGACCATCAGAGGGCAGTACAACAAAGCACACAGGAAATGAGCCCTCCATCCCCACCACAGACCTTCAGAGGGCGGTGCAACAAGACACACAGGAAATGAGCCCTCCACCCCCACCACAGACCATCATAGGGCAGTACAACAAGACACACAGGGAATTAGCCCTCCACCCCCACCACAGACCATCAGAAGGCAGAAGAACAGAACACACAGGGGATGAGCCCTCCACCCCCACCACCGACCATCAGAGGGCAGTACAATAAGACACACAGGTAATGAGCCTTCCACCCCCACCACAGACCATCAGAGGGCAGAAGAATAGAACACACAGGGGATGAGCCCTCCACCCCCACCACAGACCATCAGAGGGCAGTACAACAAGACACACAGGGAATGAGCCCCCCACCTCACCACAGACCATCAGAGGGCGGCACAACAAGACACACAGGGAATTAGCCCTCCACCCCACCACAGACCATCAGAGGGCAGTACAACAAGATACACAGGGAATGAGCCCTCCACCCTCACCACAGACCATCAGAGGGCAGAACAACAAGACACACAGGGAATCCACCCCCACCACAGACCATCAGAGGGCAGTACAACAACACTCACAGGGAATGAGCCCTTCACCCTCACCACAGACCATCAGACGGCAGTACAACAAGAAACACAGGGAATTAGCCCTCCACCCCCACCACAGACCATCAGAGGGCAGTACAACAAGACACACAGGGAATTAGCCCTCTACCCCCACCACAGACCATCAGAGGGCAGTACAACAAGATACACAGGGAATGAGCCCTCCACCCCCACCACAGACCATCAGAGGGCAGTTGAACAAGACACACAGGGAATGAGCCCTTCACCCCCACCACAGACCTTCAGAGGGCAGGTGAACAGGACACACAGGGGATGAGCCCTCCACAGACCTTCAGAGGGCAGAACAACAAGACACACAGGGAATGAGCCCTCCACCTCACCACAGACCATCAGAGGGCAGTACGACAGGACACACAGGGATCAGCCCTCCACCCCCACCACAGACCATCAGAGGGCAGTACAACAAGACACACAGGGAATGAGCCCTCCACCTCACCACAGACCATCAGAGGGCAGTACAACAGGACACACAGGGGATGAGCCCTCCACCCCCACCACCGACCATCAGAGGGCAGAAGAACAGAACACGCATGGGATGAGCCCTCCACCCCCACCACAGACCTTCAGAGGGCAGAACAACAAGACACACAGGGAATGAGCCCTCCACCTCACGACAGACCATCAGAGGGCACTACAACAAGACACACAGGGAATCCACCCCCACCACAGGCCATCAGAGGGCAGAACAACAAGACACACAGGGAATGAGACCTCCACCTCACCACAGACCATCAGAGGGCAGTACAACAAGACACACAGGTAATGAGCCTTCCACCCCCACCACAGACCATCAGAAGGCAGAAGAACAGAACACACAGGGGATGAGCCCTCCACCCCCACCACCGACCATCAGAGGGCAGTACAATAAGACACACAGGTAATGAGCCTTCCACCCCCACCACAGACCATCAGAAGGCAGAAGAACAGAACACACAGAGGATGAGCCCTCCACCCCCACCACAGACCATCAGAGGGCAGTACAACAAGACACACAGGGAATGAGCCCCCCACCTCACCACAGACCATGAGAGGGCAGTACAACAAGACACACAGGTAATGAGCCTTCCACCCCCACCACAGACCATCAGAAGGCAGAAGAACAGAACACACAGGGGATGAGCCCTCCACCCCCACCACAGACCATCAGAGGGCAGTACATCAAGACACACAAGGAATGAGCCCCCCACCTCACCACAGACCATCAGAGAGCAGTACAACAAGACACACAGGCAATGAGCCTTCCACCCCCACCACAGACCTTCAGAGGGCAGTACAAAAAGACACAGAGGGAATGAGCCCTTCACCCCACCACAGACAATCAGAAGTCAGAAGAACAGAACACACAGGGGATGAGCCCTCCACTCCCACCACAGACCATCAGAGGGCAGTACAACAAGACACACAGGGAATGAGCCTTCCACCCCCACCACAGACCATCAGAAGGCAGAAGAACAGAACACACGGGGGATGAGCCCTCCACCTCACCACAGACCATCAGAAGGCAGAAGAATAGAACACACAGGGGATGAGCCCTCCACAGACCTTCAGACAGGAGTACAACAAGACATACAGGGAATGAGCCCTCCACCTCACCACAGACCTTCAGAGGGCAGTACCACAGACCTTCAGAGGGCAGTACGACAGGACACACAGGACACCACAGACCTTCAGAGTGCACAAGAACAGCACACACAGGGTATGAGCCCTCCTCCACAGACCATAAGGGAGCAGAAGAACAGGACACACAGGGGATGAGCCCTCCACAGACCTTCAGAGGGCAGTACAACAGGACACACAGGGGATGAGCCCTCCACAGACCTTCAGAGGGCAGTACAACAGGACACACAGGTAATGAGCCTTCCACCCCCACCACAGACCATCAGAGGGCAGTACAACAAGACACACAGGGAATGAGCCCCCCACCTCACCACAGACCATCAGAGGGCAGTACAACAAGACACACAGGTAATGAGCCCTCCACCTGACCACAGACCATCAGAGGGCAGGTGAACAGGACACACAGGGAATGAGCCCTCCACCTCAACACAGACCATCAGGTGGCAGTACAACAGGACACACAGGTAATAAGCCTTCCACCCCCACCACAGACCTTCAGAGGGTAGTACAACAGGACACACAGGGAATGATCCTTCCACCCCCACCACAGACCATCAGAGAGCAGTACAACAGGACACAAAGGGGATGATCCTTCCACCCCCACCACAGACAATCAGAGGGCAGTACAACAGGACACACAGGTAATGAGCCTTCCACCCCCACCGCAGACCTTCAGAGGGCAGTAGAAAAAGACACACAGGGAATGAGCCCTCCACCTCACCACAGACCATCAGAGGGCACAACAACAAGACACACAGGGAATGAGCTGTCCACCTCACCACAGACCATCAGAGGGCAGTACAACAAGAACACAGGGAATTAGCCCTCCACCCCCACCACAGACCTTCAGAGGGCAGAACAACAAGACACACAGGGAATGAGCCCTCCATCCCCTCCACAGACCATCAGAGGGCAGTACAACAAAACACACAGGAAATGAGCGCTCCATCCCCACCACAGACCTTCAGAGGGCGGTGCAACAAGACACACAGGAAATGAGCCCTCCACCACCACCACAGACCATCATAGGGCAGTACAACAAGACACACAGGGAATTAGCCCTCCACCCCCACCACAGACCATCAGAAGGCAGAAGAACAGAACACACAGGGGATGAGCCCTCCACCCCCACCACCGACCATCAGAGGGCAGTACAATAAGACACACAGGTAATGAGCCTTCCACCCCCACCACAGACCATCAGAGGGCAGAAGAATAGAACACACAGGGGATGAGCCCTCCACCCCCACCACAGACCATCAGAGGGCAGTACAACAAGACACACAGGGAATGAGCCCCCCACCTCACCACAGACCATGAGAGGGCAGTACAACAAGACACACAGGTAATGAGCCTTCCACCCCCACCACAGACCATCAGAAGGCAGAGAAACAGAACACACAGGGGATGATCCCTCCACCCCCACCACAGACCATCAGAGGGCAGTACATCAAGACACACAAGGAATGAGCCCCCCACCTCACCACAGACCATCAGAGAGCAGTACAACAAGACACACAGGTAATGAGCCTTCCACCCCCACCACAGACCTTCAGAGGGCAGTACATAAAGACACACAGGGAATGAGCCCTTCACCCCACCACAGACCATCAGAAGTCAGAAGAACAGAACACACAGGGGATGAGCCCTCCACGCCCACCACAGACCATCAGAGGGCAGTACAACAAGACACAGGGAATGAGCCTTCCACCCCCACCACAGACCATCAGAAGGCAGAAGAACAGAACACACGGGGGATGAGCCCTCCACCTCACCACAGACCATCAGAAGGCAGAAGAACAGAACACACAGGGGATGAGCCCTCCACAGACCTTCAGACGGCAGTACAACAAGACATACAGGGAATGAGCCCTCCATCTCACCACAGACCTTCAGAGGGCAGTACCACAGACCTTCAGAGGGCAGTACGACAGGATACACAGGACACCACAGACCTTCAGAGTGCACAAGACCAGCACACACAGGGGATAAGCCCTCCTCCACAGACCATAAGGGAGCAGAAGAACAGGACACACAGGGGATGAGCCCTCCACAGACCTTCAGAGGGCAGTACAACAGGACACACAGGGGATGAGCCCTCCACAGACCTTCAGAGGGCAGTACAACAGGACACACAGGTAATGAGCCTTC
Organism: Pleurodeles waltl; assembly: GCF_031143425.1. NCBI lineage: Eukaryota > Metazoa > Chordata > Amphibia > Caudata > Salamandridae > Pleurodeles > Pleurodeles waltl. The sequence continues at coordinate 1,007,087,644 of NC_090450.1, read as the reverse complement.
CACCCCACCACAGACCATCAGAGGGCAGTACAACAAGACACACAGGGAATGAGCCCCCCTCCTCACCACAGACCATCAGAGGGCAGTACAACAAGACACACAGGTAATGAGCCCTCCACCTGACCACAGACCATCAGAGGGCAGGTGAACAGGACACACAGGGAATGAGCCCTCCACCTCAACACAGACCATCAGGGGGCAGTACAACAGGACACACAGGTAATGAGCCTTCCACCCCCACCACAGACCTTCAGAGGGTAGTACAACAGGACACACAGGGAATGATCCTTCCACCCCCACCACAGACCATCAGAGAGCAGTACAACAGGACACACAGGGGATGATCCTTCCACCCCCACCACAGACAATCAGAGGGCAGTACAACAGGACACACAGGTAATGAGCCTTCCACCCCCACCGCAGACCTTCACAGGCCAGTAGAAAAAGACACACAGGGAATGAGCCCTCCACCTCACCACAGACCATCAGAGGGCAGAACAACAAGACACACAGAGAATGAGCTCTCCACCTCACCACAGACCATCAGAGGGCAGTACAACAAGAACACAGGGAATTAGCCCTCCACCCCCACCACAGACCTTCAGAGGGCAGAACAACAAGACACACAGGGAATGAGCTGTCCACCTCACCACAGACCATCAGAGGGCAGTACAACAAGAACACAGGGAATTAGCCCTCCACCCCCACCACAGACCTTCAGAGGGCAGAACAACAAGACACACAGGGAATGAGCCCTCCATCCCCTCCACAGACCATCAGAGGGCAGTACAACAAAACACACAGGAAATGAGCGCTCCATCCCCACCACAGACCTTCAGAGGGCGGTGCAACAAGACACACAGGAAATGAGCCCTCCACCACCACCACAGACCATCATAGGGCAGTACAACAAGACACACAGGGAATTAGCCCTCCACCCCCACCACAGACCATCAGAAGGCAGAAGAACAGAACACACAGGGGATGAGCCCTCCACCCCCACCACCGACCATCAGAGGGCAGTACAATAAGACACACAGGTAATGAGCCTTCCACCCCCACCACAGACCATCAGAGGGCAGAAGAATAGAACACACAGGGGATGAGCCCTCCACCCCCACCACAGACCATCAGAGGGCAGTACAACAAGACACACAGGGAATGAGCCCCCCACCTCACCACAGACCATGAGAGGGCAGTACAACAAGACACACAGGTAATGAGCCTTCCACCCCCACCACAGACCATCAGAAGGCAGAGGAACAGAACACACAGGGGATGATCCCTCCACCCCCACCACAGACCATCAGAGGGCAGTACATCAAGACACACAAGGAATGAGCCCCCCACCTCACCACAGACCATCAGAGAGCAGTACAACAAGACACACAGGTAATGAGCCTTCCACCCCCACCACAGACCTTCAGAGGGCAGTACATAAAGACACACAGGGAATGAGCCCTTCACCCCACCACAGACCATCAGAAGTCAGAAGAACAGAACACACAGGGGATGAGCCCTCCACGCCCACCACAGACCATCAGAGGGCAGTACAACAAGACACAGGGAATGAGCCTTCCACCCCCACCACAGACCATCAGAAGGCAGAAGAACAGAACACACGGGGGATGAGCCCTCCACCTCACCACAGACCATCAGAAGGCAGAAGAACAGAACACACAGGGGATGAGCCCTCCACAGACCTTCAGACGGCAGTACAACAAGACATACAGGGAATGAGCCCTCCATCTCACCACAGACCTTCAGAGGGCAGTACCACAGACCTTCAGAGGGCAGTACGACAGGATACACAGGACACCACAGACCTTCAGAGTGCACAAGACCAGCACACACAGGGGATGAGCCCTCCTCCACAGACCATAAGGGAGCAGAAGAACAGGACACACAGGGGATGAGCCCTCCACAGACCTTCAGAGGGCAGTACAACAGGACACACAGGGGATGAGCCCTCCACAGACCTTCAGAGGGCAGTACAACAGGACACACAGGTAATGAGCCTTCCACCCCACCACAGACCATCAGAGGGCAGTACAACAAGACACACAGGGAATGAGCCCCCCTCCTCACCACAGACCATCAGAGGGCAGTACAACAAGACACACAGGTAATGAGCCCTCCACCTGACCACAGACCATCAGAGGGCAGGTGAACAGGACGCACAGGGAATGAGCCCTCCACCTCAACACAGACCATCAGGGGGCAGTACAACAGGACACACAGGTAATGAGCCTTCCACCCCCACCACAGACCTTCAGAGGGTAGTACAACAGGACACACAGGGAATGATCCTTCCACCCCCACCACAGACCATCAGAGAGCAGTACAACAGGACACACAGGGGATGATCCTTCCACCCCCACCACAGACAATCAGAGGGCAGTACAACAGGACACACAGGTAATGAGCCTTCCACCCCCACCGCAGACCTTCAGAGGGCAGTAGAAAAAGACACACAGGGAATGAGCCCTCCACACCACCACAGACCATCAGAGGGCAGAACAACAAGACACACAGAGAATGAGCTCTCCACCTCACCACAGACCATCAGAGGGCAGTACAACAAGAACACAGGGAATTAGCCCTCCACCCCCACCACAGACCTTCAGAGGACAGAACAACAAGACACACAGGGAATGAGCCCTCCATCCCCTCCACAGACCATCAGAGGACAGTACAACAAGACACACAGGAAATTAGCCCTCCCATCCCCTCCACAGACCTTCAGAGGGCAGTACAAAAAGGCACACAGGGAATGAGCCTGCCACCTCACCACAGACCATCAGAGGGCAGAACAACAAGACACACAGGGAATGAGCTCTCCACCTCACCACAGACCATCAGAGGGCGGTACAACAAGAACACAGGGAATTAGCCCTCCACCCCCACCACAGACCGTCAGAGGGCGGTGCAACAAGACACACAGGAAATGAGCCCTCCACCCCCACCACAGACCATCATAGGGCAGTACAACAAGACACACAGGGAATTAGCCCTCCACCCCCACCACAAACCATCAGAGGGCAGAACAAAAAGACACACAATGAATGAGCCCTCCCATCCCCTCCACAGACCTTCAGAGGGCAGTACAAAAAGACACACAGGGAATGAGCCCGCCACCTCACCACAGACCATCAGAGGGCAGAACAACAAGACACACAGGGAATGAGCTCTCCACCTCACCACAGACCATCAGAGGGTGGTACAGCAAGAACACAGGGAATTAGCCCTCCACCCCCACCACAGACCATCAGAGGGCAGAACAACAAAACACAGAGGGAATGAGCCCTCCATCCCCTCCACAGACCTTCAGAGGGCAGTACAAGAAGACACACAGGAAATGAGCCCTCCATCCCCACCACAGACCATCAGAGGGCTGTACAACAAGACTCACAGGGAATGAGCCCTTCACCCCCACCACAGACCATCAGAGGGGGGTACAACAAGACACACAGGGAATTATCCCTCCATCCCACCACAGACCATCAGAGGGCAGTACAACAAGACACACAGGGAATTAGCCCTCTACCCCCACCACAGATCATCAGAGAGCAGTACAACAAGATACATAGGGAATGGGCTCTCCGCCCCCACCACAGACCTTCAGAGGGCAGAACAACAAGACACACAATGAATGAGCCCTCCCATCCCCTCCACAGACCTTCAGAGGGCAGTACAAAAAGACACACAGGGAATGAGCCCGCCACCTCACCACAGACCATCAGAGGGCAGAACAACAAGACACACAGGGAATGAGCTCTCCACCTCACCACAGACCATCAGAGGGCGGTACAGCAAGAACACAGGGAATTAGCCCTCCACCCCCACCACAGACCATCAGAGGGCAGAACAACAAAACACAGAGGGAATGAGCCCTCCATCCCCTCCACAGACCTTCAGAGGGCAGTACAAGAAGACACACAGGAAATGAGCCCTCCATCCCCACCACAGACCATCAGAGGGCTGTACAACAAGACTCACAGGGAATGAGCCCTTCACCCCCACCACAGACCATCAGAGGGGGGTACAACAAGACACACAGGGAATTATCCCTCCATCCCACCACAGACCATCAGAGGGCAGTACAACAAGACACACAGGGAATTAGCCCTCTCCCCCCCACCACAGATCATCAGAGAGCAGTACAACAAGATACATAGGGAATGGGCTCTCCGCCCCCACCACAGACCTTCAGAGGGCAGAAGAACAGGACACACAGGGATGAGCCCTCCACAGACCTCCAGAGAGCAGTGCAAGAGGACACACAGGGGATGAGCCCGCCATCCCCACCACAGCCCATCAGAGGTCAGTACAACAGAACACACGGGACGAGCCCTCCACAGACTTCCAGAGGGCAGTATAACAGGGCATATGGGAGGAGGAGCCCTCCAACCCCACCACAGACCTTCAGAGGGCAGTACAACAGGACACACAGGGATGAGCCAGCCACCCGACCACAGACCTTCAGACGGTAGCACAACAGGGCACACAGGGGATGAGCCCTCCACAGACCTCCAGAGAGCAGTGCAAGAGGACACACAGGGGATGAGCCCTCCATCCCCACCACAGCCAATCAGAGGGCAGTACAACAGGACACACAGGGGATGAGCCCTCCACAGACCTCCGGAGGGCAGTACAACAGGGCATATAGGAGGAGGAGCCCTCCAACACCACCACAGACCTTCAGAGGGCAGTACAACAGGACACACAGGGGATGAGCCCTCCACAGACCCTCAGAGGGAAGTACAACAGGACACATAGGGATGAGGCCTCCACCCCCACCACAGACCATAAGAGGGCAGTGCAACAAGACACACAGAGGATGAGCCCTCCACAGACCATCAGAGGGCAGTAAAACAGGGCACACAGGGGATGAGCCCCCCACAGACCCTCAGAGGACAGTACAACAGGACACACAGGGATGAGGCCTCCACCCCCACCACAGACCATCAGAGGGCAGTGCAACAAGACACACAGAGCATAAGCCCCCCACAAACCTCCAGAGGGCTGTACAACAGGACACACAGAGATGAGCCCTCCACAGACCTCCAGAGAGCACTGCAAGAGGACACATAGGGGATGAGCCCCCCACAGACCATCAGAACCCACTACAACAGGACACACAGGGGATGAGCACTCAACGGACCTCCAGAAGGCAGTACTACAGGACACACAGGGGATGAGCCCTCCATCCCCACCACAGACCATCAGAGGGCAGTACAACAGGACACACATGGATGAGCCCTCCACCCCCACCACAGACCATCAGAGGGCAGTACAACAGGGCACACAGGGGATGATCCTTCCACAGACCTCCAAAGGGCAGAGCAACAGGACACACAGAGATGAGCCCTCCACAGACCTCCAGAGAGCAGTGCAAGAGGACACATAGGGGATGAGCCCTCCATCCCCACCACAGCCCATCAGAGGTCAGTACAACAGGACACACGGGAAGAGCCCTCCGCAGACCTCCAGATGGCACTACAACAGGGCATATAGGAGGAGGAGCCTTCCAACCCCACCACAGACCTTCAGAAGGCAGTACAACAGGACACACAGGGGATGAGCCCTCCACAGACCTCCAGCGGGCAGTACAACAGGACACACAGGGGATGAGCCCTCCACAGGCCTCCAGAGAATAGTATAACAGGATACACAGAGATGAGGCTTCCACCCCCACCACAGACCATCAAAGGGCAGTACAACAGGGAACTCAGGGATGAGGCCCCCAACATCACAGACATTCAGAGCCCCCCACAGACCTTCGGAGCCAGTACAACAGGGCACACATGTATGATCCCTCCACCTCCACCACAGACCATCAGAGGACAGTACAACAGGAGACACAGGGATGAGGCCTCCACCCCCACCACAGACCATCAGAGGGCAGTTGTAGGAAAGTACCATCTTGCCTGGCATGTTACCCCCATATTTCACTGTATATGTGTTGTTTTAGTCTATGTGTCACTGGGACCCTGCCAGGCAGGGCCCCAGTGCTCATAAGTATGTGCCCTGTATGTGTTCCCTGTGTGATGCCTAACTGTCTCACTGAGGCTCTGCTAACCAGAACCTCAGTGGTTAGGCTCTCTCTGCTTTCCAAATTTGTCACTAACAGGCTACTGACTACATTTACCAATTCTCATTGGCACACTGGTACACCCATATAATTCCCTTATATATGGTACTGAGGTACCCAGGGTATTGGGGTTCCCGGAGATCCCTATGGGCTGCAGCATTTCTTTTGCCACCCATAGGGAGCTCTGACAATTCTTACACAGGGCTGCCACTGCAGCCTGAGTGAAATAATGCCCACATTATTTCACAGCCATTTCCCACTGCACATAAGTAACTTATAAGTCACCTATATGTCTAACCTTCACCTGGTGAAGGTTGGGTGCAAAGTTACTTAGTATGTGGGCACCCTGGCACTAGCCAAGGTGCCCCCACACCGTTCAGGGCAAATTCCCCGGACTTTGTGAGTGCGGGGACACCATTGCATGCGTGCACTATGCATAGGTCACTACCTATGTATAGCGTCACAATGGTAACTCCGAGCATGGCCATGTAACATGTCTAAGATCATGGAATTGTCACCCCAATGCCATTCTGGGTCTCTAGCACAGTACCCGGGTACTGCCAAACTGCCTTTCCGGGGTCTCCACTGCAGCTGCTGCTGCTGCCAACCCCTCAGAAAGGTTTCTGCCCTCCTGGGGTCCAGGCAGCCCTGGCCCAGGAAGGCAGAACAAAGGATTTCCTCTGAAAGAGGGTGTTACACCCTCTCCCTTTGGAAATAGGTGTGAAGGCTGAGGAGGAGTAGCTTCCCCCAGCCTATGGAAATGCTTTGATGGGCACAGATGGTGCCCATCTCTGCATAAGCCAGTCTACACCGGTCCAGGGATCCCCCAGCCCTGCTCTGGCGCGAAACTGGACAAAGGAAAGGGGAGTGACCACTCCCCTGACATGCACCTCCCAGGGGAGGTGCCTAGAGTTCCTCCATTGTGTCCCAGACCTCTGCCATCTTGGAAACAGAGGTGTTGGGGGCACACTGGACTGCTCTGAGTGGCCAGTGCCAGCAGGTGACGTCAGAGGCTCCTTCTGATAGGCTCTTACCTCTCTTGGTAGCCAATCCTCCTTCCTTAGTAGCCAAACCTCCTTTTCTGGCTATTTAGGGTCTCTGCTTTGGGGAATTCTTCAGATAACGAATGCAAGAGCTCACCAGAGTTCCTCTGCATCTCCCTCTTCACCTTCTACCAAAGGATCAACCACTGACTGCTCAGGACGCCTGAAAAACCGCAACAAAGTAGCAAGACGACTACAGGCAACATTGTAGCACCTAATCCTGACGGCTTTCTCGACTGTTTCCAGGTGGTGCATGCTCTGGGGGTAGCCTGCCTTCACCCTGCACCAGGAGCTCTGAAGAAATCTCCTGTGGGTCGACGGAATCTTCCCCCTGCTAACGCAGGCACCAAAAGACTGCAGCACTGGTCCTCTGGGTCCCCTGACGAGTGTGGTCCCTTGAACTCAGCAACTCTGTCCAAGTGACTCCCACAGTCCAGTGACTCTTCAGTCCAAGTTTAGTGGAGGTAAGTCCTTGCCTCCCCACGCTAGACTGCATTGCTGGGTACCGCGTGATTTGCAGCTGCTCCGGCTCCTGTGCACTCTTCCAGGATTTCCTTCATGCACAGCCAAGCCTGGGTCCCCGGCACTCCTTCCTGCAGTGCACAACCTTCTGAGTTGTCCTCCGGTGTCGTGGGACTCCCTTTTGTGACTTCGCGTGGACTCCGGTTCACTCTCCTTCCAAGTGCCTGTTCATGTACTTTTGCAGGTGCTGCCTGCTTCTGTTAGGGCTCCCTGAGTTGTTGGGCACCCCCTCTGTCTCCTCCTCCAAGTGGCGACATCCTGGTCCCTCCTGGGCCACAGCAGCATCCAAAATCCTCTACTGCAACCCTTGCAGCTAGCAAGCCTTGTTTGCGGTGTTTCTGCGTGGGAATGCCTCTGCAAGCTTCATTGCGACGTGGGACATCCATCCTCCAAAAGAGAAGGTCCTAGTCCTCTTCTTTCTTGCAGAACTCCAAGCTTCTTGCAACAGGTGGCAGCTTCCTTGCACCCTCAGCTGGCATTTCCTGGGCTCCTGCCCACTCTCGACACTGTCGCGACTATTGAACTTGGTCCCCTTGTCTTACAGGTACTCAGGTCTTGAAATCCACTGTTGTTGCATTGCTGGTGTTTGTTCTTCCTGCAGAATACCCCTATCACGACTTCTGTGCTCTCTGGGGGTAGTAGGTGCACTTTACACCTACTTTTCAGGGTCTTGGGGTGGGCTATTTTTCTAAACCTCACTGTTTTCTTCCAGTCCCAGCGACCCTCTACAAGCTCACATAGGTTTGGGGTCCATTCATGGTTCACATTCCACTTTTGGAGTATATGGTTTGTGTTGCCCCTATACCTATGTGCTCCTATTGCAATCTATTGTAATTTTACACTGTTTGCATTACTTTTCTTGCTATTACTTACCTAATTTTGGTTTGTGTACATATATCTTGTGTATATATCTTATCCTCATACTGAGGGTACTCACTGAGATACTTTTGGCATATTGTCATAAAAATAAAGTACCTTTATTTTTAGTAACTCTGTGTATTGTGTTTTCTTATAATATTGTGCATATGACACCAGTGGTATAGTAGGAGCTTTACATGTCTAAGCTGCTTTGCCATAGCTACCTTCTATCAGCCTAAGCTGCTAGAAGCACCTCTTGTACACTAATAAGGGATCATTGGACCTGGCACAAGGTGTAAGACCCTCTGGTACCCACTACTAGCCAGGCCAGCCTACTACAGCAGTACAACAGGACACACATGGATGAGCCCTCTACCCACACCATAGACCATCAGAGGGCAGTACAACAGGACACACAGGGGATGATCCCTCCACAGACCTCCAGAGGGCAGAGCAACAGGACACACAGAGATGAGCCCTACACAGACCTCCAGAGAGCAGGGCAAGGGGACACATAGGGGATGAGCCCCCCACAGACCATCAGAACCCACTACAACAGGACACACAGGGGATGAGCACTCAACAGACCTCCAGAGGGCAGTACAACAGGGCACATAGGGGATGAGCCCTCCACAGACCTCCAGAGGGCAGTACAACAGGGCGTATAGGAGGAGGATCCCTCCAACCCCACCACAGACCTTCAGAGGGCAGTACAAAAGGACACACATGGGATGAGCCCTCCACAGACCGCCAGAGGGCAGTACAACACCCCATCCACACAGGACACACAGCACAGCTCCCCATCCACAGAGGATAAATCTCACACCCCATCCACACAGGACACAAAGCACAGCTCCCCATCCACACAGGACACACAGCACAGCTCCCCATCCACACAGGAGAAATCTCACTCCCCATCCACGCAGGACACACACCAGAGCTCCCATCCACACAGGACAAATCTCACACCCCATCCACACAGGACACACAGCACAGCTCCCTATCCACACAGGACAAATCTCACACCCCATCCACACAGAACACACACAAGAGCTCCCCATCTACACAGGACAAGTCTCACACCACTTCCACACATGACACACACAAGAGCTCCCCATCCACACAGGACAAATCTCACACCCCATCCACAAAGGACACACACCAGAGCTCCCTGTCCACAAAGGACAGACTTTACATGTAATCACACAGGACAGACACCAGAGTTCCGCATCCGCACAGGACAAATCTCACACCCCATCCACACAGGACACACACCAGAGCTCCCCATCCACAAAGGATAAATCTCACACCCCATCCACACTGGACAAATCTCACACCCCATCCACACATGACACACAGCACAGCTCCCCATCCACACAGGACAAATCTCACATCCCATCCACACAGTACACACAAAAGAGCCCCCCATCCACACAGGACACACACCACGGTTTTCCATCCACACAGGACAAATCTCACACCCCATACACACAGGACAAACACCAGAGCTCCCCATCCACACAGGACAAATCTCACTCCCCATCCACGCAGGACACACACCAGAGCTCCCATCCACACAGGACAAATCTCACACCCCATCCACACAGAACACACACAAGACCTCCCCATCCACACAGGACAAATCTCACACCACTTCCACACCGGACACACACAAGAGCTCCCCATCCACACAGGACAAACCTCACACCCCAACCACACAGGACAATTCTCACACCCCATCCACACAGGACACACAGCACACCTCGCCATCCACACAGGACAAATCCCACACCCCATCCACACAGGACACACACAAGAGCTCCCCATCCACACAGGACAAATCTCACACCACTTCCACGCAGGACACACACAAGAGCTCCCCATCCACACAGGACAAATCTCAAACCCCATCCACAAAGGACACACACCAGAGCTCCCCATCCACACAGGACGAACCTCACATCCCAACCACACAGGACAAATCTCACACCCCATCCACACATGACACACAGCACAGCTCCCCATCCACACAGGACAAATCTCACATTCCATCCACACAGGACACACATAAGAGCTCCCCATCCACACAGGACACACACCACGGTTTTCCATCCACACAGGACAAATCTCACACCCCATACACACAGGACAAACACCAGAGCTCCCCATCCACACAGGACAAATCTCACTCCCCATCCACGCAAGACACACACCAGAGCTCCCATCCAAACAGGACAAATCTCACACCCCATCCACACAGGACACACAGCACAGCTCCCCATCCACACAGGACAAATCTCACACCCCATCCACGCAGAACACACACAAGAGCTCCCCATCCACACAGGACAAATCTCACACCACTTCCACACAGGACACACACAAGCGCTCCCCATCCACACAGGACAAACCTCACACCCCAACCACAGAGGACAAATCTCACACCCCATCCACACAGGACACACAGCACAGCTCCCCATCCACACAGGACAAATCCCACACCCCATCCACACAGGACACACACAAGAGCTCCCCATCAACACAGGACAAATCTCACACCACTTCCACGCAGGACACACACAAGAGCTCCCCATCCACACAGGACAAATCTCACACCCCATCCACAAAGGACACACACCAGAGCTCCCCATCCACACAGGACAAACCTCACATCCCAAACACACAGGACAAATCTCACACCCCATCCACACAGGACACACAGCACACACAGGACAAATCCCACACCCCATCTACACAGGACACACACAAGAGCTCCCCAATCCACACAGGACAAATCTCACACCACTTCCACACAGGACAAACACAAGAGCTCCCCATGCACACAGGATAAATCTCACACCCCATCCACACAGGACACACACAAGAGCTCCACATGCACACAGGGCAAAATTCACATCACTTCCACATCCAGAGCTCCACATCCACACACGACAAATCTCACACCCCATCCACACAGGACACACACCAGAGCTCCCCATCCACACAGGACAAATCTCACTCCCCATCCACGCAGGACACACACCAGAGCTCCCATACACATAGGGCAAATCTCACACCCCATCCACACAGGACACACAGTACAGCTCCCCATCCACACAGGACAAATCTCACACCACATCCACACAGGACACACACAAGAGCTCCCCATCTACAGAGGACAAATCTCACACCCCGTTCACACTGGATAAATCTCACACCCCATCCACACAGGACAAACGCCAGAGCTCCACATCCACACAGGAGAAATCTCACACCCCATCCACACAGGACAAATCTCACACCCCATCCACACATGACACACAGCACAGCTCCCCATCCACACAGGACAAATATCACACCATATCCACACAGGACACACACAAGAGCTCCTCATCTACACAAAACAAATCTCACACCCCATCCACACTGGACAAATCTCACACCCCATCCACACAGGACAAACGCCAGAGCTCCACATCAACACAGGAGAAATCTCACTCCCCATCCACGCAGGACACACACCAGAGCTCCCATCCACACAGGACAAATCTCACACCCCCATCCACACAGGACACACAGCACAGCTTCCCATCCACACAGGACAAATCTCACACCCCATCCACACTGAACACACACAAGAGCTCCCCATCTACACAGGACAAATCTCACACCACTTCCACACATGACTCACACAAGAGCTCCCCATCCACACAGGACAAATCTCACACCCCATCCACAAAGGACACACACCAGAGCTCCCTGTCCACAAAGGACAAATTTTACACGTAATCACACAGGACAGACACCAGAGCTCAGCATCCGCACAGGACAAATCTCACACCCCATCCACACAGGACACACACCAGAGCTCCCCATCCACAAAGGATAAATCTCACACCCCATCCACACTGGACAAATCTCACACCCCATCCACACATGACACACAGCACAGCTCCTCATCCACAAAGGACAAATCTCACACCCCATCCACACTGGACAAATCTCACGCCCCATCCACATGTGACACACAGCACAGCTCCCCATCTACACAGGACAAATCTCCATCCCATCCACACAGTACACACATAAGAGCTCCCCATCCCCACAGGACACACACCACGGTTTTCCATCCACACAGGACAAATCTCACACCCCATACACACAGGACAAACACCAGAGCTCCCCATCCACACAGGACAAATCTCACTCCCCATCCACGCAGGACACACACCAGAGCTCCTATCCACACAGGACAAATCTCACACCCCATCCACAGAGGACAAATCTCACACCCCATCCACACAGGACACACAGCACAGCTCCCCATCCACACAGGACAAATCTCACACCCCATCCACACAGGACACACACAAGAGCTCCCCATCCACACAGGACAAATCTCACACCACTTCCACACAGGACACACACAAGGGCTGCCCATCCACACAGGACAAACCTCACACCCCAACCACACAGGAAAAATCTCACACCCCATCCACACAGGACACACAGCACAGCTCCCCATCCACACAGGACAAATACCACACCCCATCCACACAGGACACACACAAGAGCTCCCCATCCACACAGGATAAATCTCACACCACTTCCACACAGGACACACACAAGAGCTCCCCATCCACACAGGACAAATCTCACACCCCATCCACAAAGGACACACACCAGAGCTCCCCAATCCACACAGGACAAATCTCACACCACTTCCACACAGGACAAACACAAGAGCTCCCCATGCACACAGGATAAATCTCACACCCCATCCACACAGGACACACACAAGAGCTCCACATGCACACAGGGCAAAATTCACATCACTTCCACATCCAGAGCTCCACATCCACACACGACAAATCTCACACCCCATCCACACAGGACACACACCAGAGCTCCCCATCCACACAGGACAAATCTCACTCCCCATCCACGCAGGACACACACCAGAGCTCCCATACACATAGGGCAAATCTCACACCCCATCCACACAGGACACACAGTACAGCTCCCCATCCACACAGGACAAATCTCACACCCCATCCACACAGGACACACAGCACAGCTCCCCATCCACACAGGACAAATCCCACACCCCATCCACACAGGGCATACACAAGAGCTCCCCATCCACACAGGACAAAACTCACACCACTTCCACACAGGACACACACAAGAGCTCCCCATGCACACAGGACAAATCTCACACCCCATCCACACAGGACACACACAAGAGCTCCCCATGCACACAGGACAAATGTCACACCACTTCCACACAGGACACACACCAGAGCTCCACATCCACACAGGAGAAATCTCACTCCCCATCCACGCAGGACACACACCAGAGATCCCATCCACACTGGACAAATCTCACACCCCATCCACACTGGACACACACCAGAGCTCCCCATCCACACAGGACAAATCTCACTCCCCATCCACGCAGGACACACACCAGAGCTCCCATCCACACAGGGCAAATCCCACACCCCATCCACACAGGACACACAATGCAGCTCCCCATCCACACAGGACAAATCTCACACCACATCCACACAGGACACACACAAGAGCTCCCCATCTACACAGGACAAATCTCACACCCCATCCACACAGGACAAACGCCAGAGCTCCACATCCACACAGGAGAAATCTCACTCCCCATCCACACAGGACACACACCAGAGCTCCCATCCACACAGGACAAATCCCACACCCCATCCACACAGGACAAATCTCACACCCCATCCACACAGCACAGCTCCCATCCACACAGGACAAATCTCACACCCCATCCACACAGAACACACACAAGAGCTCCCCATCCACACAGGACAAATCTCACACCACTTCCACACAGGAGACACACAAGAGCTCCCCATGCACACAAGACAAATCTAACACCCCATCCACACAGGACACACACAAGCGCTCCCCATGCACACAGGACAAATCTCACACCACTTCCACACAGGACACACACCAGAGCTCCACATCCACACAGGAGAAATCTCACACCCCATCCACACAGGACAAACACCACAGCTCCCTATCCACATACGACAAATCTCACTCCCCATCCACAAAAGATGAACACCAGGACTCTCCACACACACAGGACAACTCCTACAATGAACCCAAGCAGGAGGACATCCTCACGTCTGCTTCTCTCCTCCATCCACTCTGAACGATGGAACAAACCAATAAGGAGTCTGCACAACAGCGACGACTTGTACAGAACTTGTCAAGGTCACCTTACATAAGCTCCCACGTTTAAAAAGTGTATGCACCGAGGCATTCCCATGTATTCGCTTCCCTAATATTGTATTTACCTCTTATGACATTTAACCCAGGGGGTGAAGTAGGGTGAACCCGCTGTGGGTTCATCAGCAGCAGACACCTTAGTTCCCAAGGCCGGGGGTGGGTGCTGGGTGAAGCCACTGTGGGTTCATCACCAGCAAACACCTTAGTTCCCAAGGCCGGAGGTGGGTGTTGGGTGACGATGCTGTGGGTTCATCACCAGCAGACACCTTAGTTCCCAAGGCCGGAGGTGGGTGCTGGGTGAAGCCGCTGTGAGTTCATCGTCATCAACACTGGTTCCAAGACTTTTTTTTTTTTTGGGTGGGGGGAGGTCTGCGGCTGATGTTCCTAGGCTCAGGTAGGGTGCTCCCACCCCGTCTTGACACAGGTGGCACACAGCCCAATGAAAGACTGCATTATCCCACGGTTGATGACGCCTGGGGCATTGGCTGCTCCTGTGCCCTCGCGCCACAGCTGTGTATTTTCTCCAGGTATTAATGTTTGTGTGTGTTTTTAGTGCCTGGAGGCTGGCACACGTCTCTGCTCGACAGAGGAGGGAAGAGTTCCCACGGATGTCTCACTTTGTCCAGTGTCTTGGCTCTCAGCCATCCAGACTCTGCCAGTCACGGGGCCAGCCGCAGACAACCCCTTGTGCAGTCACACAACAGACACACATACACACAACATGCATAGACACACACAGCACACATACACACGGCATGCACAGACGCACAACAGCTACACAAACCACATACACAGACATACAAAACACACACCTATGCACTAACCACATATCACACACACAAAACAATCATACGGAGACACACAAAACACATAACAAGCAACATGCACAGACACACAAAACACACACCTGTGCACTAACCACATAAGACAACACAAAGACACACACAACAAACATACAGAGGCACACAAAACACATAAAAAGACAGAGGCACAGAAACACAAAACACACATAGACACAAAATACACAGTCACACAAAACACACACCTATGCACTAAGCACATACGACACACACAAAACAATCATACGGAGTCACACAAAACACATAACAAGCAACATGCACAGACACACAAAACACACACCTATGCACTAACCACATAAGACAACACAAAGACACACACAACACACATATACAGGCATAGAAAATACATTACACACAGAGGCACAAACACGCAAACCACACATACACACAACATACAGTCACACAAAACACACACCTATGCACTAAGCATGTAAAACACACACAAAAAACTCACACGGAGACAAACAACAGATACAGAAACCACACACACCTATGCACTAAACACAGAAGACACACACAAAACACACACACACACCAATCATACAGGCACACAAAACACACACCTATGCACCAACCACGTAAGACACAAAGAAACACATAACACGGGGAAGCACAGATGCACAACACCTCAACAAACACATGCACAGACGCTCAGACAACAGACACAGAAAATACACATGCAGATTAACAAGATACACGGACACAATATGAAAACAAAAAGTAGGGATATTCAACACACACAAGTAAGGACACTCACAAAAGCACACAGCGCAAATGAAAACAAACACAAAACACACAGAAGTACAGTCACACAAACATACATCACAGACACACAGAAATACTCGTAGACGTACACACCCAGCAGAGAGACAACAGAGAAACCCAAAGCAACAAGCGCTGGTATAAAGCACAGAGTAAGGAACAAGAACACAGACTTACTGCATAGACACACAAAACCTGCAAGAACACAAACACAGTCACACAACACATGCAGGCAAAGAACACAAGGGTGACAATCACAGATATGGAAACATAAATCACAGATATGCAGCCATAAATCACAGACACACAGCTCGGACATCCCAATAGTCAAGGCACAAATAACACACACACATAGTAGGAGGCGTGTGGAGCTGTTGTTCTGTGCTTTAACTGAATGCCAAGGAATGAATTTCGATCTTCATGTGCATCAGCATACCCTTGCAGGTGATAGTGCGCTTTACAAATACACATAACACGTGAGTGGTACCTAAGATGGAGGTAGGCGCGGGGCGACCAGACCCCAGTGTGAATGAAAGTGTCTCCTGAGGTCCTGTGAAACGAATCAGACTCCAAGGCGAGCGAGGGAAGACAGAGGGAAGTGTAGGGTCAGTCCCTTCCCATTTCACTCTTCCCCCAACCCCAGGGGTTACTCTCAGCAGTTTGAGAGGACGCTGAGTAAGGAAGCATCTCAATCGTTTGTGCCTGTTGGACAGGAGCTCTCAGCTTCACCACTCCTCCCTGCTCAGGATAAAGATTATGGCTTTGCCTGCGTGAGAAGAATACACAACACTCAGGAATACACAAACTTTGTTTGCAAACTTGGTACAAATATCGAACAGAAACCTCGAGTCGTTGTGCCAGGATTTCTCATTGACCAGTGCCAAGAGTGCCACACCAAGACCTTTAAGCTCCAAGGTTGCGTAGCTGAGTGCTGTCTCCCATTTGCCAGGTTTGGGGACAGGAACCTGGAAGTTTTTCACCTTGAGAGAAGGAGACCACTTTCGTCCACAGAGGGGAACCCGAGGTATCCATCCCTACATGAAGGGAAGGGCTGTCTGGAAGAGGAGGCTATGAGGACTTCTGCAAAGAGAACTGGACTTTGGGTCACTGTGGCCACAGGTAGCATCTGCACTGCCAGTGGTGAATCCATATGACCACTGTAGGAAGGTAACCTCTTTCTAGCCTTGTTACCCCCACTTTTGGCCTGTTTGTGAGTATATGTCAGGGTGTTTTTACTGTCTCACTGGGATCCTGCTAGCCAGGACCCCATTGCTCATAGTGGAAACCCTATGTTGTCAGTGTGTTTGGTATGTGTCACTGGAATCCTGCTAGCCAGGACCCCAGTGCTCATACGTTTGTGGCCTATATGTGTTCCCTGTGTGGTGCCTAACTATATCACTGAGGCTCTTCTAACCAGAACCTCAGTGTTTATGCTCACTCTGCTTTCTAAAATTGTCACTGCAGGCTAGTGACTAATGTTTCCAATTCTCATTGGCACACTGGAACACCCTTATAATTCCCTAGTATATGGTACCTAGATACCCAGGGTATTGGGGTTCCAGGAGATCCCTATGGGTTGCAGCATTTCTTTTGCCACCCATAGGGAGCTCAGACAATTCTTACACAGGACTGCCACTTCAGCCTGAGTGAAATAACGTCCACGTTATTTCACAGCCATTTATCACTGCACATAAGTAACTTATAAGTCACCTATATGTCTAACCCTCACTTGGTGAAGATTAGGTGCAAAGTTACTTAGTGTGTGGGCACCCTGGCACTAGCCAAGGTGCCCCCACATTGTTTAGGGCAAATTCCCCAGACTTTGTGAGTGCGGGGACACCATTATACGTGTGCACTACATATAGGTCACTACCTATATGTAGCGTCACAATGGTAACTCCGAACATGGCCATGTAACTTGTCTAAGATCATGGAATTGTCACCCCAATACCATTCTGGTATTGGGGGGACAATTCCATGATCCCCCGGGTCTCTAGCACAGAACCCGGGTACTGCCAAAATGCCTTTCCAGGGTTTCCACTGCAGCTGCTGCTGCTGCCAACCCCTCAGACAGGTTTCTGCCCCCTGGGGTCTGGGCAGCCCAGGCCCAGGAAGGCAGAACAAAGGATTTCCTCTGAGAGAGGGTGTTACACCCTCTCCCTTTGGAAATAGGTGGGAAGGCTGGGGAGGAGTAGCCTCCCCCAGCCTCTGGAAATGCTTTGATGGGCACAGATGGTGCCCATCTCTGCATATGCCAGTCTACACTGGTTCAGGGATCCCCCAGCCCTGCTCTGGCACGAAACTGGACAAAGGAAAGGGGAGTGACCACTCCCCTGACCAGTACCTCCCAGGGGAGGTGCCCAGAGCTCCTCCTGTGTGTCCCAGACCTCTGCCATCTTGGATTCAGAGGTGTTGGGGGCACACTGGACTGCTCTGAGTGGCCAGTGCCAGCAGGTGATGTCAGAGACCCCCTCTGATAGGTTCTTACCTCTCTTGGTAGCCAAACCTCCTTTCTTGGTAGCCAAACCTCCTTTTCTGGCTATTTAGGGTCTCTCCTCTGGGGTATTCATCGGATAACCAATGCAAGAGCTCACCAGAGTTCCTCTGCACTTCCCTCTTCGACTTCTGCCAAGGATCGACCGCTGACTGCTCCAGGACGCCTGCAAAACCGCAACAAAATAGCAATCCAACTACCAGCAACATTGTAGCACCTAATCCTGCCGGCTTTCTCGACTGCTTCCTGGTGGTGCATGCTTTGAGGGCTGTCTGCCTTCACCCTGCACTGGAAATCCCGAAGAAATCTCCCGTGGGTTGACAGAGTCTTCCCCCTGCTAACGCATGCACCAAACATCTGCATCACCAGTCCTCTGGGTCCCCTCTCATCTCGACGAGCATGGTCCCTGGAACACAGGAGCTGGGTCCAAGAGTCCCCCACAGTCCAGTGGCCCTTCAGTCCAAGTTTGGTGGAGGTAAGTCCTTGGCTTCCCACGCCAGATGACAATCCTGTGTGCTGCGTGATCTGCAGCTGCTCCGGCTTCTGTGCACTTTTCCACGGATTCTTTTGTGCACAGCCTAGCCTGGGTCCCCAGCACTCCATCCTGCATTGCCCAACTCGCTGAGTTGAAATCCGACGTCATGGGACCCTCCTTTGTGGCTCTGAGTCGGCCGCTGTACTCAGATGTTCTAAGTGCCTGTTCCAGTACTTCTGTGGGTGCCGACAGCTTTTGCGGGCACTCTCTGAGTTGCTGAGCGTCCCCTCTGTCTCCTCCTCCAAGTGGCGATATCCTGGTCCTTCCTGGGCCCCAGCAGCACCCAAAATCCTCAACCGTGACTCTTGCAGCTAGCAAGGCTTGTTTGCAGTAAGTCGTATGGTAGGAGCTTTGCATGTCTCCTAGTTCAGCCTAAGCTGCTTTGCCATAGCTACCTTCTATCAGCCTAAGCTGCTAGAAACACCTCTATTCTACTAATAATGGATAACTGGACCTGGCACAAGGTGTAAGTACCACAAGGTACCCACTATAAGCCAGGCCAGCCTCCTACAACCACCCCTCCCCCTGCATGGTGCCTCGAAGCAAAGCACCTCAGTCCCTGAATCTGTGCTTGTGTGGGGCATTGTGGCCCTCCCAGGGCCGGTCCATGGAACAAGGCAGGAGGCAACCAGAGATGGCGACATTACCACGGAAAGGTACTAGGAAGGACCTGTGATGGCTTCAGAGGCGGGTTAGGGGTGGGGAGCAAAGAAAATGACCACCACCTTCTCCATTTTGGTGCCTAGAAGTAGTCACTGTCATGGCTTGGCACTACAGAAGATCACCACCACATCCAATGTTTTTTCCACACTGTGATCGTGACTGCCACCCAGGTTGGGCTTGTTATTTAATTGTGTGATGCTTTGAGTCTTGGGCTTGAGAAAGATCCAGACAGGTAGAAGAGGGGAGGTGCAGGCTTCTCTTTGCTGATCCGGTGGACCTCAAGGGGGTCGGCAGGAGAGGAGAGCATGGCTTATACGTAGGGACCCACTAGCAAGAAGGGGGCCCGCGCTTAACTTCATTGCAAGACTGAAATACTGTGATGATTGCACCCAGTAGTAGCTATGTTATGAGTTAGAGTTAGGGCCTGATGTAGAGTTTGGCAGAGGAGTTACTCCATCATAAACGTGACGGATACACCGTCCGCCGTATTACGATGTCCATAGGATGTAATGGAATCGTAATACGGCAGACGGGAGATCCATCATGTTTGTGACAGAGTAACCCCATCCGCCACTATGTAAATCAGGTCCTGAGTCATGTTGACATTAGTTAACGCCAGGAGAGATCCGGAACAACGCATCCGGAACCATGCCTGCGTTGTTCACGCAAGCGGAACGACGCTTGCCTGAACAACGCAGGCCTTTTTCTCTGCCTTAACCACGCATGTGCCGAACAACGCACATGTGTGGTTAAGGCAGAGAAAAAAGAAGATCCTTTGGGAGAGGACGCAGTCAGGTAAGTGGGGCTGGGGCTGGGTTGGGGGTAGTTTTTAGGGGTGGGGCGAGGGGTGAAGGGGTTGGGGTGGTTAGGCTATTTTTTTTTTAAGGTGTGGGGGTGCGGGGTTTGGGGTTATATTGTTTATAGGGGTGGGGATGGGGATGGGGATGGGGGGTCGGGTAATTTTCTATTTTGGGGGTGGGGGGTTGGGTTTTTAGGAGCGGGGTGGGGGTTGAGGTAATTTTCTATTTAGGGGGTGGGTGTCAGGTTTTTAGGGGTGGGGTGGGGGGTCGCTGTAGTTTTAGGGGCGGGGTTGGGGGTCGGGGACTACCCCGGGGGTGGGGGGTCGAGGTATTTTTCGTTTTTAGGGGAGGGGTGGGGGGTCGGGGTAGTTTTAGGGGCGGGGGGTCGGGTAGATTAGGTTTTAGGGAGGGTGGGGCGTCGGGGTAGTTTTAGGGGTGGGGTGGGGGGTTGGGTAGTTTAGGTTTTAGGGGGTGGGGGTTGCACTAGTTTTAGGGGCGGGGTGGGGGCGGGGTAATTTAGGTTTTGGGGGGATGCTGTAGTTTTAGGAGTGGGGGTGGGGGAGGGTGGTCAGGGTATTTTTAGTTTTTGGGGGTGGGAGGTCAGGGTAGTTTAGGTTTTGGGGCGGGAGTGGGGGGTCGGGGTATTTTTAGTTTTTAGGGGCAGGGTAGTTTAGGATTTAGGGGGGTGGAGGGACGTGGTAGTTTTAGGGGTGGGGTCGGGGTATTTTTAGTTTTTAGGGGCGGGGTGGGGGGGGTCTGGTAGTTTTAAGGGCGGGGTCGAGTAGATTAGGTTTTAGTGAGGGTGGGGGGTCGGGGTAGTTTTAGGGGCAGGGTGGGGGGCCAGGGTAGTTCAGGTTTTTGGGGGGTGGGGTGTTGCAGTAGTTTTAGGAGTGGGGTGGGGGGCGGGGTAGTTTAGGTTTTAGGGGGGAGGGGGATCTCGCAGTAGTTTTAGGAGTGGGGGTGGGGGTATTTTTTGTTTTTGGGGGTGGGAGGTTGGGGTAGTTTAGGTTTAGGGGCGGGAGTGGGGGGTAGGGGTATTTTTAGTTTTTAGGGGCAGGTTTGGGGAGTCGGGGTAGTTTTAGGGGTGGGGGATCGGGGTATTTTTTGTTTTTAGGGGCGGGGTAGTTTTAGGGGTGGGGGTCGGGGTAGATTAGGTTTTAGGGAGGGTGGGGCGTCGGGTAGTTTTAGGGGCGGGGAGGGGGGTCGGGGTACTTTAGGTTTTAGGGGATGGGGGGTCGCACTAGTTTTAGGGGCGGGTGGTTTAGGTTTTGGGGGATGCTGTAGTGGGGGTAGGGGGTCAGGGTATTTTTAGTTTTTGGGGGTGGGAGGTCAGGGTAGTTTAGGTTTAGGGGCAGGAGTGTGGGGTCAGTGTATTTTAAGTTTTTAGGGGCGGGGTTGGGGGTCGGGGTAGTTTAGGTTTTAGGGGGTGGGGGGACGTGGTAGTTTTATGGGAGGGGGGTCAGGGCATTTTTTGTTTTTAGGGGTGGGTGGGGATTCAGGGTAGTTTTAGGGGCTGGGGGTCGGGGTAGTTTAGGTTTTAGGGGGGGTGGGGGTTCAGGGTAGTTTTAAGGGCATGGTGGGGGGTCAGGGTAGTTTAGATTTTAGAGGGGCGGGGCCGCAGTAAATTTAGGGGCGGAGTGGGGGGCGGGGTAGTTTAGGTTTTAGTGGGGTGGGGGGGTCACAGTAGTTTTAGGAGTGGGGGTGGGGGGTCAGGGTATTTTTAGTTTTTGGGGGTTGGAGGTCAGGGTAGTTTAGGTTTAGGGGTTGTAGAGGGGGCAGGGGTATTTTCAGTTTTTAGGGGCGGGTTGGGGGCTCAGGGTAGTTTACGTTTTAGAGGGGTGGGGTTTGTGGTAGTTTTAGGGGTGGGGGTTGGGTATTTTTAGGGGTTGGGTTGGTTTATTTTTGGGGGTGGGGTGAGGTTGGTTTTAGGGCTCATGGTGGGTGGGGGTATCTGGGTAGTTTTTAAGGGTTTAAGGGTTTATAAGGGAGGTCCGGGTACTTCTGTTTTTAGGGTGGGGGAGGCATGCGACAACCATGCATACCGTGTCCACACATGCCTTTACTAGGCATGCCTCTACAACTAAAAATCTTTGTAAAGGCATGCGTGGTTGTCGCATGCGTGGTTCCATCATACAACCGTTAATGCCATAAAGAAGGGGGAGACCCCCCCAACATTCTTGAGAGAGTTTATTCAATTCTACACTGATTGTTTGATCACAAGATCCATACCTAGAAGAGTGTGGGATGGGCCCACAGGCACTCTTGGCTGGCTGTCACCATAGTGATCCATGCTCAACTCTGTACAGTGTTGGTCTCTATATTTATATGTATAGTATTTAGCTGCACAATGTGACTAAAGTACTTTTTCTTTTTTAAGTAAAAGCAGAAGAAGGACAATCAGGTCTTAATTGTTGTCCCTCCTGAGCTGAGTTTTACATCACCTCTTTAAGTAGGTTTCAGAACACTCTTACTCTCAGGGTCAAGTGCTGAAGGGGTGCACTTGGAGATCTGTTTTATCTCCAGCACGTGCTTGACATCGCAGTGCACTTGTCAAGCTATCTGAAGCTCAGTCCCTGAAGCTATCTGAAGCTCAGTCTCTGAAGCTATGTGAAGCTCAGTCTCTGAAGCTATCTGAAGCTCAGTCTCTGAAGCTATCTGAAGCTCAGTCTCTGAAGCTATGTGAAGCTCAGTCTCTGAAGCTATGTGAAGCTCAGTCTCTGAAGCTCAGTCCCTGAAGCTATCTGAAACTCAGTCCCTGACGCTATCTGAAGCTCAGTCTCTGAAGCTATCTGAAGCTCAGTCCCTGAAGCTATCTGAAGCTCAGACCCTGAAGCTATCTGAAGCTCAGTCCCTGAAGCTATCTGAAGCTCAGTCTCTGAAGCTATCTGAAGCTCAGTCTCTGAAGCTATCTGAAGCTCAGTCTCTGAAGCTATGTGAAGCTCAGTCTCTGAAGCTCAGTCCCTGAAGCTATCTGAAACTCAGTCCCTGACGCTATCTGAAGCTCAGTCTCTGAAGCTATCTGAAGCTCAGTCCCTGAAGCTATCTGAAGCTCAGACCCTGAAGCTATCTGAAGCTCAGTCCCTGAAGCTATCTGAAGCTCAGTCCCAGAAGCTATCTGAAGCTCAGTCCCAGAAGCTATCCAAAACTCAGTCCCTGCAAAATGGAGATTCTGTCAAGCTCCTGTATTCCTTGGAGCCAAGTCCACGTCCAGAGTCCATGGGGTCCTCTCCAGCTCCTTCGATGGTGGTCAGATACCCTGGGGTCATGCTTGACCCGAGCTCTCTCTGACCTGTCACACCTCTGGTGTGTCCTAGGTTTGCACTGAGCTTGGCCCTTCCTGAAGCTTCCACAGAAATAAGATTGGTGCGCGCCGTTATGCAATCATGGGTGGACTTTGGTGACGCAGTTTGGTTGGACCTTTTGAAAACTCCATTGTCACGTTACAGTGTATTCAGAACGCTGCAGCACATGCCCTCTTTGAGGGAATCGGACTCCTCATTTCTACCACCTGACAGATGCAGGTCTTGCACTCCTTTCATTTACAGTTTTCCAAGTAAGTTTCAAAATCTTGCTGAGCAACTCCCTTGTTCCAAATGCTTCCCTTAATGTTTCAGAGTTTGGGCCCTGCTAATGATCTGCTGAACTTTGAACTCTTTCCTAATCCACCCTAAGGTAAGAGGATGGGACAACTCAATATCCCTGGGAAGCTGGGCATCACAAACCCCTTACCTCTACCATCCACCCCATGGCAGTGCTCAGGCCGAGCTATTCAGCAGCACCCTGCCACCAAAACCACAATCTGATTTCTAAAGGTACCCTGCCTGCCTCCCGGGTGTCCACCTTCCAGCCACTGCAATGCAGGTAACATACTTCCAAAGTTTTTTTGTTGCAATTTGTATTTAACGCATACTCGACCCAAAGGTTTGGAGCACGTTACATGAGCACTAGTTACATTACACAAGGACACAATAATTTTTGGTAGGCACGGGGAGATTAAGGAACTGATTTAGAACTCGGCGGAGGGGTTATTCCGTCACAACAATTTAAGTCCCATAGAAGATAGTGGGATTTAGCTTTCAGCAAACTGGCTATCCGCCAC
Organism: Pleurodeles waltl; assembly: GCF_031143425.1. NCBI lineage: Eukaryota > Metazoa > Chordata > Amphibia > Caudata > Salamandridae > Pleurodeles > Pleurodeles waltl. The sequence continues at coordinate 1,007,062,635 of NC_090450.1, read as the reverse complement.
CATTGTGACAGAGAAACCCCTCCTCCGAGTTCTAAATCAGGCCCTAAGTGATGTGCCCAGAATCACAGGATGTTGAGCCAACATTGAGACTCGAACTTGGTTCCCCAGCTCCAAAGTTGGCAGCTCTGCCTGTTACGCCCCCTCCTGTGCTCGCCCCATCGTGTGCCATGCTAAACCATACCGGATTCCACTTTGTTTCTGTAATTAATAGTGTGAGCTGTAAACTTTACGATGAGCATCTGAAGACGTCCACGCCATCATTTGAGGAATCTCCTTGAGATATTCCCTTTATGCACCCAGTATGTTCTCTCATGTTCCTATGATTATTAAGTTACTGCTTCATTCAAGCGCAGTCCTGTAGCTCCTGGAGGGAACAAGGAGGACTAGTCAGCGCTGCACTAGGTCACAAAACTGCAGAGTAGATGGGACTGGGCACGGTCAGTACCTAGAAAGGAGAGGCGGGGACACCTTAGGGACCCAAAAGGTAAGAAAAAGGGGAATAACGGTCTTAGCAGATGTGCAAAACTCCAGCAGTAAAGTAATGTTCTGCAAACATCCTTACTATGTTTTTATGTTTGGGGGTCTTTACACAAATGTAAAATCAAGGTGAGTGGCTCGGAGTGACCCCAATAAACCTCCTCACCTCACCTGGCTCCTATAAGCTTCCTAAGCCCTTTCTACAGACTCTGCCCTCCTCCACCTCTCCACTACTCACCCCAAACCTCATCTTACTACCACGATCTCCCAACTAACACTTACTCGATTCTTCCCTCCTCCATCCCTCCATTATTTTATTCAATCCAACTCACCTTTCCACCGTTTAAATTAACTCATATTTACCTAAACTAATCCACCACTAATCCTTTTGGTTCCGGAGTAGCGTGCTACTCACTGAAAAGCGCTTCAACGCCTGGTCATGGGTAGTAAGCGCTATAGAAATACAATAACAATACAATACAGAACTTGTTTTACATAAAATGCTATTTTTTAAGACTTATGCCATCTTTTTCTGAATGCAGACAATCCCTGAGTAAAGAGAAGCAGCAAAATGAATGTGAAAAGCAAACAAAAAGCGGATAGAAAACATCACACAGAGGAACATACAGGACAGATCTACGGTTCAGAGCAATCACATGGGAGAGACTAGACGGACGCACATAATATACATGAAATGAAACATATTTTCAGGTAACCTCTAGAAGAGGAAGTCAAACAATCAGTGCCTAGAAGCGTAGAACTCCCTCCTCTGTTGTGGGTCTGTGACTACTGATGTGCCTCACGTTTTGGAACTAAATGACGTCATTTCCCAGCAGTGGCAGTCAGTGGTTGGGTGGGGTGCCAGCAGTAAGCCGCCTGAGAGCTCAGTTTGGGAGTGAATGCAAAGGGAGATCAGTCAGTGTGGCCTGTAAGAGTCCCACACTGAGTGTCAGAGAAAAGCACAGAGGATCCGCGGCTTTAAGAAAAGGTGCCAGTATCTAGACCAGTGGTCTCCAAACTTTTTTATGTCGCGCCCCCCCAGCTGAAAAATAAAAATCATTGTGCCCCCCCTCAGAATTTTTCATAATTATTTTGTAAACATGTCAATGTTTAAATATGTCTAGACCTATTTAAACATTGCAGTTAAGTACTGTTGCCTTTTTCAAAGGGCAATTATCTGTTTTTGCTTAAAATAAAGGCCTTTTATCTGTATAATGCTTCTTTTGGCCTGAGTCTGGCGCCCTCCCTGGGACCACTTGAGGCCCCCCTAGAGGAGCCCGCCCCCTAGTTTGAAGACCTCTGATCTAGACCATCACAGGGGTCACAGTGAACACAATGAGATATGGGGAGATGCCTGAGTCCCTGATTTCCAGATGTGAGTTATTTCAAAAGATCTTAACTGAAGTACCGAGGACACACACACTGACACGTGCCTATGCAGGTGCGCACAGTCGCAACAAACACGAACATGGTCACACAACACCCACACACAGACCCAGAACATACCACACAAGCAAGCGCAAGGACGCACAAACATATGGCACAAATAAAGCCACAGAAACCCAGACACGGGTAAGACTGTCATGCAGTGATTGTGTTACGCAACCAGGAAGTGGAGCATTACACAGGTCTTAATCCATGAGTAACTAGTGGCGTGCAGGAATATGGGTGTTTGTGGGTGCCAAGTTACCACCAGCCACAGGTACATCTGGGCATGCCTAGACCCTCCTGCACCGATGCACAATCAGGGGCTGAGGGGTGTCACCACGGCTGTCCCGTTGAGGGCCTGTCTCCCCACAGCCCCAGCTGTGTCCTGCATGCCAAAGCTTGCTCCTGAGAGCCTGCTCTGCCGGACTTCCGGTATCCGGGATTCTCCGGATGCAGGAAGTCTTCCTGCAACAAACCTTTGGCTTCAGCACGCGAGTGGCACCAGCCTGCACTGTGGTCAAAGCCCAGGGCACGGCCACGTCATCTCCCTTCCTGGGCTGGTCGTGGCCCCTCCCCAAGGCCTGTTCCTCTCTTTGAACTGAAATAAATCTCACTTTGTCCCCTCCTGGCTGTTTTTGAGGTGTGTAACCCCACTGTGCACCGGCCTGTGCCAGCACCATTCTCGGTGCCTTGATGATGGGCATCACCAGCTGGTCCCTGGGTGAAGCAGCGAGTCTCAGGATCTTGAAGTGTGTCGTTGTCCACCAAAATCTTCCCAGGACCAGATAACCTCAGCGAACTGCTGACCAATTACAGTTCTCCCTGCCACGGACGGTTTTGGGAGAGTGCTGGAAGTTCAAAAGACTCAATATCTGGACGGTACCAGCTCCTACACAACTCTGTTCACCATTCCGATCAGGGTGAAACAGCTGTGATTTCCATCTGGACCACTGATTCTCAGCGGGCGGAGCGTGGGAATGTGTGTCCACTGGCTCTGTTGGAGGTCTCCAGGGTCCTTCACACCATGGACTAAAGCGTCATAGTGTCTGGGATGGAACACCACACTAGTGTGCACCAGTCACTAAGAGTTCATTTAAATCCTATCTGAGAAATAGGGCCAGAGAGTGGTACTAACAACCTATCTAGACACCAATACGTGCCACATTCTAGTTGACATCCACTCAATCTCTTTGCTAAACCAAATTTCAGAACATCCTTCATATATATATTTATTTCTTAGGCACTTACCACAAAATTAGTTTTCTCCGTTGTATCAGGCAGCTCAGTCAGGCCAACAATTTGGAACGCAAACTCCCAAAAATTGCTGTACGTGAGAATGAACTCTGAGGGTAAGAAAGAATGTTTTCACCGCCTTTCTGAACCCCATAAGGGTGAGTTATGTTTGAGCATCTACGGTAATTAGGCCCAGATGTAGCAAAGGTTTTTCCCCATTCTGTGTCTAGGGGAAAAAGTGTTCGTACATATGACCCTTAGTTCCATATCCGCTGGCCAGCACGGAAAGTCTCGGATCCTGTCTCCTGTTGTACCGTGGTCTCAGTGTGTTCAATGGCACCCACTGTCCGACCGGAGTGGACGCACTGGGTCTTACAGCGATTACCGTCCCCGCAGATGGACAGTACTAGTACCATTAAGGCATTTCAACACCAAACAAGCCAGTTGCTGAATAATGTTTCGCTACTGGTACTCAGTTTTGAGGGTAATGTGCCAATCATACGCTAACAGCACCCTGGAATATATCAAAGTGGAAGGGCCCTCTGACTGATGTGATCTCTTGGTGGAATGTCCCAAAAGCACCCGAACATGGGTGAAAAGCTACTCACTCCCAGAGAGCGTGGGACAGGCGTTCGGGATGATGCTCCACTTTTCAAGGAGATTGGATGAAAAGGTTTTCTATTCCATCATCAATAACTTCCTCATCACTTAGAAGGAAGAGATGAGATATCTCAGAGCCCACCTGGATCCAACCACATTGACATGCCAGACCCAGGCACTCATAGAAGGGTCTTATTTCAAAACCACTGACATCATTCTTAACTCATGCCAGCAAGTCACCATTGCGTCTTCCACGGTGCTCACACTAGTGGGCCAGACTACTTGTGCACATTTTGGGTTGACATTTAGGGGGTCTAGGGACAAGAAAGGGAGGGAGAGCTACAAAATGTTTACTTCAGACACAGAGGCTCATTTAAAGTGCGGCGGGTGGGCCGTCAGCCTGCCAAGTCCGCAGATATTCTGCCCTCCGGGGGTGGAGGGTCACCAAACACATTTACATCCACACCTGTTTTTCAGGCAACAATAAAAGTGCCAAGATAACTCTGGTGAATAATGCACCTGCTGGAGAGAGATCAGAGATTTGTCTAGTGGCAGTTTTGACTCATCTAAGGTAGCACAGAGGATTAACATGCCTGCTGCCAAGAACCTGTACTCTGCAGATCACAGAACAGTATTTTATGTGCATAGCTCAGTGGGATACTGCTTTTGTCACAGAGGTGCTTTTGTTACTGTGCAGCTCATAAGTTTACAATCATCATCTAGCACAGTGAGCCACGAACTGCAGTCAAAGAGCTGCGTGCAAACTGCAGGGTACAGGTTAGAAAGTTATGTTTTTTCTCCCATTCTTTGACAATCCTAATTTTGCTAATAAGGGTTTGTTTGGGTAGAAATAATATTGTTCTTAGTAAAGTCAACCCTAACCACTGAGTTACATTCTGAACCCTGAGTTTATGTTTCCCCAGACCCCTTAAAAATGCCACCCAGTGTGGATGACGTGAATCCTACACCTTGTAGTCCCATCTGTCTTATAACATGTTGTATGCACTGATTTACCCATGTATGACTCATTGTGTGTGTGTGTGTGTGATATAAAGTGCTCCAACACCCTACGCTGGTAAGAGAGGCGCTATAGAAAAAGTGAAATACAGTGAGAGAGGGCTGTGGAGAGATGAGAGGCGCTGCTAGAGGGTGAGAGAGGGCTATGGAGAGATACGTGTGAGAGAGGGGCTGTGGAGAGATGAGAGGCTCTGCTAGAGGGTGAGAGAGGGCTATGAAGAGATATGTGTGAGAGAGGGGCTGTGGAGAGATGAGAGGCTCTGCTAGAGGATGAGAGAGGGGCTGTGGAGAGATGAGAGGCCCTGCTAGAGGGTGAGGGAGGGCTATGGAGAGATACGTGTGAGAGAGGGGCTGTGGAGAGATGAGAGGCTCTGCTAGAGGGTGAGAGAGGGGCTGTGGAGAGATGAGAGGCCCTGCTAGAGGGTGAGAGAGGGCTATGGAGAGATACGTGTGAGAGAGGGGCTGTGGAGAGATGAGAGGCTCTGCTAGAGGGTGAGAGAGGGGCTGTGGAGAGATGAGAGGCCCTGCTAGAGGGTGAGAGAGGGCTATGGAGAGATACGTGTGAGAGAGGGGCTGTGGAGAGATGAGAGGCTCTGCTAGAGGGTGAGAGAGGGCTATGGAGAGATACGTGTGAGAGAGGGGCTGTGGAGAGATGAGAGGCTCTGCTAGAGGGTGAGAGAGGGGCTGTGGAGAGATGAGAGGCCCTGCTAGAGGGTGAGAGAGGGCTATGGAGAGATATGTGTGAGAGAGGGGCTGTGGAGAGATGAGAGGCTCTGCTAGAGGGTGAGAGAGGGCTATGGAGAGATACGTGTGAGAGAGGGGCTGTGGAGAGATGAGAGGCTCTGCTAGAGGATGAGAGAGGGCTATGGAGAGATGAGAGGCTCTGCTAGAGGGTGAGAGAGGGCTATGGAGAGATACGTGTGAGAGAGGGGCTGTGGAGAGATGAGAGGCTCTGCTAGAGGGTGAGAGAGGGGCTGTGGAGAGATGAGAGGCGCTGCTAGAGGGTGAGAGAGGGGCTGTGGAGAGATGAGAGGCCCTGCTAGAGGGTGAGAGAGGGCTATGGAGAGATACGTGTGAGAGAGGGGCTGTGGAGAGATGAGAGGCTCTGCTAGAGGGTGAGAGAGGGGCTGTGGAGAGATGAGAGGCCCTGCTAGAGAGTGAGAGAGGGCTATGGAGAGATACGTGTGAGAGAGGGGCTGTGGAGAGATGAGAGGCTCTGCTAGAGGGTGAGAGAGGGCTATGGAGAGATACGTGTGAGAGAGGGGCTGTGGAGAGATGAGAGGCTCTGCTAGAGGGTGAGAGAGGGGCTGTGGAGAGATGAGAGGCCCTGCTAGAGGGTGAGAGAGGGCTATGGAGAGATACGTGTGAGAGAGGGGCTGTGGAGAGATGAGAGGCTCTGCTAGAGGGTGAGAGAGGGCTATGGAGAGATACGTGTGAGAGAGGGGCTGTGGAGAGATGAGAGGCTCTGCTAGAGGGGGAGAGAGGGGCTGTGGAGAGATGAGAGGCCCTGCTAGAGGGTGAGAGAGGGCTATGGAGAGATACGTGTGAGAGAGGGGCTGTGGAGAGATGAGAGGCTCTGCTAGAGGGTGAGAGAGGGCTATGGAGAGATACGTGTGAGAGAGGGGCTGTGGAGAGATGAGAGGCTCTGCTAGAGGGTGAGAGAGGGCTATGGAGAGATACGTGTGAGAGAGGGGCTGTGGAGAGATGAGAGGCTCTGCTACAGGGTGAGAGAGGGGCTGTGGAGAGATGAGAGGCCCTGCTAGAGGGTGAGAGAGGGCTATGGAGAGATACGTGTGAGAGAGGGGCTGTGGAGAGATGAGAGGCTCTGCTAGAGGGTGAGAGAGGGCTATGGAGAGATACGTGTGAGAGAGGGGCTGTGGAGAGATGAGAGGCTCTGCTAGAGGATGAGAGAGGGCTATGGAGAGATGAGAGGCTCTGCTAGAGGGTGAGAGAGGGCTATGGAGAGATACGTGTGAGAGAGGGGCTGTGGAGAGATGAGAGGCTCTGCTAGAGGGTGAGAGAGGGGCTGTGGAGAGATGAGAGGCGCTGCTAGAGGGTGAGAGAGGGCTATGGAGAGATGAGAGGCTCTGCTAGAGGGTGAGAGAGGGCTATGGAGAGATACGTGTGAGAGAGGGGCTGTGGAGAGATGAGAGGCTCTGCTAGAGGGTGAGAGAGGGGCTGTGGAGAGATGAGAGGCCCTGCTAGAGAGTGAGAGAGGGCTATGGAGAGATACGTGTGAGAGAGGGGCTGTGGAGAGATGAGAAGCTCTGCTAGAGGGTGAGAGAGGGCTATGGAGAGATACGTGTGAGAGAGGGGCTGTGGAGAGATGAGAGGCTCTGCTAGGGGGTGAGAGAGGGCTATGGAGAGATGAGAGGCTCTGCTAGAGGGTGAGAGAGGGCTATGGAGAGATACGTGTGAGAGAGGGGCTGTGGAGAGATGAGAGGCTCTGCTAGAGGGGGTGGCGAGGGCATCACTGAAGAGCCCCTTTAAAGATCGCCATATCCTGGTGCTCTGTAAGGTCATCATTTACTATGGTTTAAAAATTAATTCAATTGAATATATAATGGAAAAAAAAAATTTGCCATTTTTTCCCAAATTTTCTCGGGGGTGGGGGAGAGCCCCCAAATCCCCATTGTGGTGGTCAGGCTCGCTCGCTACATACCCTATTGGGGGCTGGTCTGATCAAGTTTTCCAGGGCGGCTTTTGGTTCCCAGTCCGGCCCTGCATACGCGCTGTGTGTCAATCACGACACATTTTTTCTTTTCTGATTTTTTAACCGATGGCGAAAAGCATTGGCGAAAAGCATTTTGCCTTTTACTAATGCCTTGCAGCAGTACAAAAACATACAAAAAGGCAATCGGTCCCAAAGGCGACAAGGCCCATTTGTCTTTGCCAATGCTTGTTTTTTTATTGTGTTGTGATTGTGTTGTTGTTGTGGTGTTAAACAGAAAAAAACATTTCATAGAGATGTGTATTTGTTGTAGGCACTGGGGATCAGTTCTGATAAAGTGCTCTGCCCAGAGTCATCCCACGGTTCATCGAATTGTGCTGTGAAAATACAACCAGACAAGTGTTACCTGTCACTTACCTCCAAGACGATTACACCTGGATTAAAAGCTATTTACAAACAATTAGGTGTAAAAAACTGAAGAGCATTTACCTTGAGGATTTCCGCGCCATGGGGTAAGTGAGTGTGCCTCGTGAGCACGTTTCTACATTGTGGGGCCTCGAGGAGCTGTGCCCTGACACCGAACATTCACACAACACGTTTGGAGAGACGGATTTATTCAAAACACACAACGCGGGCGAGTGCAGGTTAATGTTCCTATTTGTAAAGTGCCTCGAATGAGTTTTGGTGCTAAATCATTCAGCTTTTCACTTTTAGGCACTCCCTGTACCCCAATAAAGAGAACCCCACAGACTTGTCATTAGCAGTTTGAGCGTGATGGGCAGAAAAGTATGTTTACTTCACAATATATATATGTGTTTGTTTGAAACGTGTAAATCTGACCTTGTATGGATCTATCTTTCTATATAAATATTTTTGGCAGTTTTATATGGCACAGACACGACCCGAAGGTGTATAGCAGAGGGCTTTATATTTTCTTTAAATATTTAGTATTGGTTTTGTTTATGGTTGATGTTCCTCTTCGTGCCGATAGTAACGTCACCGCTGTCACATACATACATAGAGTGCTGATACCATGTTTGTAAAGTACTGAGATTAAGGTCATGCTCCCTGTGTAAGAAACTTCACCCATCTCACCCCCCAACAAAGGGGAACTGGTAGCCTACACAGTCCATAATCCTGTTGGCGCGCTCCAACGTGCCCCCTAAATGACGCGCACTCCCCCGCTCGCTGCCCCATTTCAGACCCCGGACTGAAGGATCCTGCCCCAGGGCACAACGGGGGGCTTCTGGTGTGCAGCACTGACACCACACAAGGCCACCTTCACTGTTTGTTAGGCATGAGGAGTTTAAAGGCCTGATTTGGCCCACTCAGAAGGACCCACCCACTTCTTGTCCACACACAGCGCTGCTTTCAAAAACCTCAGGTGCAGCCACAGGTATGATGGGATCTCTTGCTTTTCGCCCTCCATCTCTCAGACATGCTGTGGAGTCACACCCTCACCTGTCGCTGTGGAGTCACACGCTCACCTGATGCTGTGGAGTCACACCCTCACCTGATGCTGTGGAGTCACACCCTCACCTGATGCTATTGAGCCACACCCTCACCTGATGCCATGGAGTCACACCCTCACCTGATGCTGTGGACTCACACCCTCACCTGTTGCTGTCGAGTCACAATCACACCCTCACCTGATGCTGTGGAGTCACACCCTCACCTGATGCTGTGGAGTCACACCCTCACCTAAAGCTGTGGAATCACACCCTCACACCCTCAACTGAGACTGTGGAGTCACACCCTCACCTGATGTTGTGGAGTCACACCCTCACATGATGCTGTTGAGTCACACCCTCACCTGATGCTATGGCGTCACACCCTCACCTAATGCTGTTGAGTCACACACCCTCACACCCTCACCTGATACTGTGGAGTCACACTCTCACCTGATGCTATGGAGTCACACTGTCACCTGATGCTGTGGAGTCACACCCTCACCTGATGCTGTGGAGTCACATCCGCACACCCTCACCTGATGCTGTGGAGTCACACCCTCACATGATACTGTAGTTACACCCTCACCTGATGCTGTGGACTCACACCCTCACCTGATGCTGTGGAGTCACACTGTCACCTGATGCTGTGGAGTCACACCCTCACCTGATGCTGTGGAGTCACACCCGCACACCCTCACCTGATGCTGTGGAGTCACACCCTCACATGATACTGTAGTTACACCCTCACCTGATGCTGTGGACTCACACCCTCACCTGATGCTGTGGACTCACACCCTCACCTGTTGCTGTGGAGTCACAGTCACACCCTCACCTGATGCTGTGGAGTCACACCCTCACCTGATGCTGTGGAGTCACACCCTCACCTAAAGCTGTGGAATCACACCCTCACACCCTCAACTGATACTGTGGAGTCACACCCTCACCTGATGCTATGGCGTCACACCCTCACCTAATGCTGTGGAGTCACACACCCTCACACCCTCACCTGATACTGTGGAGTCACACTCCAATCGCCGATTGGATGAACAACAGTCGCCTGAAACTCAACTCCGACAAGACAGAAGTCCTCATCCTCGGACGCACCCCCTCGGCCTGGAACGACTCATGGTGGCCCTCCGTCCTCGGACTCCCACCCACCCCTGCCAGCCACGCAAGAAACCTCGGCTTCATCCTGGACTCCGCCCTCACCATGTCCAAACAGGTCAGCGCCGTCTCCTCCTCCTGTTTCAACACCCTTCGAATGCTCCGCAGAATCTTCAAGTGGATTCCAACAGAAACCAGAAAGACGGTGACCCAGGCCCTCGTCAGCAGCAGACTTGACTACGGCAACGCACTCTACACAGGCATACCAACCAAAGACATCAAACGCCTCCAACGTATCCAAAATGCCTCCGCCCGACTGATCCTCAACATACCTCGCCGAAGTCACATCTCCCCTCACCTAAAGGAACTCCACTGGCTCCCGGTAGACAAGAGGATAACCTTCAAACTCCTGACCCACGCTCACAAGGCACTTCACAACACCGGACCCTCCTACCTCAACACCAGACTCAACTTCTACACTCCAACACGTCAACTCCGATCCGCCAACCTCGCCCTCGCCATCGTACCCCGAATCCAGCGCAAGACATCCGGCGGCAGATCCTTCTCCTTCCTCGCCGCCAAGACCTGGAACTCTCTCCCCACATCTCTTCGCCAGACCCAGGACCTCCTCACATTCAGAAGGCTCCTCAAGACCTGGCTCTTCGACCGCTAATCCAGCAGCGCTCCCCCCCCCTCAGCGCCTCGAAACCCTGACGGGTACATAGCGCGCTTTATAAATACCATGATTGATTGATTGATTGACTCTCACCTGATGTTATGGAGTCACACCCTCACTTGATGCTGTGGAGTCACACCCTCACCTGATGGTGTGGAGTCACACCCTCACCTGATGGTGTGGAGTCACACCCTCACCTGCTACAGTGGACTCACAAACCTCACCTGATGCTGTGGAGTCACACCCTCACCTGATGCTATTGAGCCACACCCTCACCTGATGCCGTGGAGTCACACCCTCACCTGATGCTGTGGAGTCACACCCTCACCTGATGTTGTAGAGTCACACCCTCACCTGATGCTGTGGAGTCACACACTCACACCCTCACCTGATGCTGTGGTCTCACACCCTCACCTGATGCTGTGGAGTCACACCCTCACACCCTTCACCTGATACTGTGGAGTCACACCCTCACCTGATGCTGTGGAGTCACACGCTCACCTGATACTGTGGAGTCACACCCTCACCAGATGCTGTGGAGTCACACCCTCGCCTGAGCCGAAGAGCGCCCCACTGTGAGGGACTCAGCTGGGGCGATAAATCAAGAGAAACCAGCTCCCTGGTACCCTGCAGATAGGAGGGGCGGGGGGAAGGGCACACTTGGAAGCCCTTACTACAACATCACCACTTCACCGGACAGGCTGCCCCCCCCACAGACGTGGAGCAGACACTGGGGCGCGGGGGCTTGCAGCTACCAGTGCTTTGTTCAGTGGCCAAAGCTCAGAAGGATGCCCTGGAGCCCAGACCAGCGGAGTAACGCAGGCCCCTGCAGCCCTTGTGGCGCAGGGGGGCCAAACCCCTTCAGGGGGCCCTCAACCCTTCAAGGGGCCCCCACTCAGCCAAAGGCCAGTGAAAGTTGGTAAAATATATGGGACTCAGAGGCCACTCATCACATTCGGGGGGGCGTGGGGGGGAGGGTGGGAGTGACTCACATCATTGTGCGTTACGCCACTGCCCCAGACTATCAGGAACCAATCCTGACAGAGACTGATCCAAATGGAACAGGGAAGGCCTCCGAAGACTGATAATAGTGAGCGTCGGAACCACACCAGAGACACTTTCCAAATACTTTATTTTTTTTATTTGAAGTATTTCTGTAGCCTCAACCTCCCCAGAGGCGGAGTGAAGCGCTTTACAGATAATACCAGTAACAGAACCGATGAATGAAGGTCTTGGGTGGAGGAGGCGTGAGGGGGAGCAACAGTTAACTAGGGAAATTACTACTTCGGGAATAACAATACTAACAAGCATTGGAAAAGCCAGGAGGTATCGCCTTGGGTATCTTTTGCCATTGCCAATGCCTTTCGGTGATGGATCATTTGGTAGCTGTGCACATGGGTCCACCATGCCACCACGAAATAACTTCGGTCCTTTTTTTTAGTGTACTATGTATTTTTTTTTTTAAGGCAGAGGCGCCGGCAGCAATTTGCTCTCTACGCCTCCATAAAAAATGAAGTTTAAAAAAAAAAAAAAAAGGATCACTGGTTCAGGGGGACAACAGACGTGTGGGTAAAAAATAAAATTTAAAAAATAAAAACAAAGCTGCGTGAGGGGAGAAAGAGCAACACTGGGGAGACCACACAAGTCAGACAGCAACCGCGGGTTGCGGGAGTGATGGTTACAGGGGAGAAAGCAACACATGGGAAAGGAGAGAGATGCACACTTTAGTGTGTCGCTCTAAGTGGGAGGGGCATGCCCCGTCGTGGGTCACGTGAACACTGTGTCAGTGGAACCAAGCTATACCCGACTGATGAGCCCGTAGCAAGAGCGAAACCGGCCCTGGGGTGCTCGCCTTCAGGATCATGGAGGACCCGGCCTGACAGTTTGGGCTGGACTGTTCCCACTGGAACAGGGTCAAGACAGATTTGCATAAAGCTGGGTCCAAACTGAGGTGGCCTGATGTGCAAAATAACAATGGCTTGGGATGCAGCCCGAGTAATTACCATTGGCTGAGATTAATTCAAGCGTTCTCTCCATCACTGTTTTGCATACTTTAGTGTGTTGATCTAAAGATTCAGGCCTACTCCTGCTAATCTACCAGTAAATATTGGAAAAAGGTGCAACAGGACAGTTTCAAGAATATGCAGAAAGCTAACTATCACTCCAGTGGCGTAACAAAGGCTCCGCAGCCCACATGGTACGGGAGGGGCCGAGCTCCAGGGGACCCCCTCAGCACAGTACCCTGGCCTGAGAGCTCCTGACTGAGTTCAGAGGGGGGCCTCTCTGTGAACTTTGCATGGGGGGCCCTCAGGTTTCATTACGCCAATGTATCACTCATGTGTCGGGTGCACAACAGGAACCTCTGTCGCCCTGGTGAATATTGGAGAGGACCTGGCTCGCTCACCAGAATAAGGTTCACAAGCTGCTCTACATGCCTTAGCCTCGCCACATCCTACAACACCAGGGCAGGGGCCTCGGAAACTGCCCGGTGGCTGGTCCACTCCTTCTTTAACTGAAGACAAGAGGGAAGACCAGGGGCGCAACTAGACCTGAACTTCGAGGGAAGGGCAGGAGCTGACAGGGCAGCCAATGGGCCGCATCAATCCTTAGAGTTAATAAAAGAAAACAGAGCAATAAATTCTGCATTTTAAACATAATGATCAAATCCAGTACGATTACAACAAACAAGTTTTAGTGGATTTGACAATGCATAAAAGACTTAGGGGGTCATTTTGACCCTGGCGGTACGTGACCGCCAGGGCTAAAATGATGGAAGCACCGCCAACAGGCTGGCGGTGCTTCCTGGTGCATTACGACCGCGGCGGAAGCGCCGCGGTCGCACCGCCGGGGCCGGCGGTATTCTGCCACATTTGCCCTGGCGGTGATAATCCGCCTGGGCAGCGTTGCTAGCAGCGCTGCCCAGGGGATTACGAGTCCCCGACCGCCAGCCTTTTCCTGGCGGTTTGAACCGCCAGGAAAAGGCTGGCGGAAAGGGGAGTCGTGGGGCCCCCTGACTGGGCCCCATGCAGCTTTTCACTGTCTGCTATGCAGACAGTGAAAAGCGCGATGGGTGCAACTGCACCCATCGCACGGCCGCTACACCGCCGGCTCCATTTGGAGCTGGCCCCCATGTTGCGGCCCACATCCCCGCTGGGCCGGCGGATGGAAACTTGGTTTCCACCCGCCGGCCCAGCGGGGATGTCAAAATGGGCACCGCGTGAGTGCGGCCGCATTGGCGGCCGCACGGTGGTTACAACTTGGCGGGCGGCAAAGTTGTAATGACCCCCTTAGGCCCAAATCTATGAGGATTTGGCACAGGGCAACACAGCAGGTTGCCTTGCTGCGCTGTCCTGTGCCAAAGTGAAAGGGCAGCGATGCACTGTATCTATAGCATACGGCGCATTCCTGTCCTTTCCTCCTGCGCTGGTGCCGTTTTGACAGCCTAGCGCCAATGGAGACACCCTCACACCAAGGTGCAAGGGTGTATGCGTTGCATGCAGGATGGTTTTTGTGGAGTAAGTGGCACTTTCCTGCACAAAAACAAAAAATGCAGCACAGAAAGAAAGAGGAAAAAGCGAGCAGAACTAAAGATACCCCCTGGGAGGCGTAAGGTTTTGACTCATACCCAGGTTTGCCTGGCCTTGCAAATCTGCGGGTGCGTCAAAATCCATGGGTGTTGCGTGGGAACATCCACTGCGACACCCATGGAACGCCTCCCTGGTGCAGAGTAAGGCAACGCAGCAATTTGTGCTGCCTTGTCTTACTACATATCTATGAGGTAATTCAAAGCCATGCAAAGTGGCTTTGCGTGGCCTCATAGAAGTGGTTGAGAGCTTCGCATCGCTGCTGCGTCACATAAGCAGATGCTACCACGGCACAAGCCTCTCATAAACATGCCCCCATCTGACAAAGATCTTTAAAAAGGGGAATTAATGATTTTGCAGCTAAACGGCAGCTGTTAAACATTGGGTAAAGCGCCCCCGCCAAAGTGGGGGGGCGCGGCCCGTTAGGAGTCGGGGGCTACGTGGCCCCGGCACTCCCCTCTGTTGCGCACCTAGGGTGCGCAGTTTGCCGGGCGGACTTCCGCCCCCGGGCCTCTGCTACTGTGGTGCTTCAATGGTGATGAGGTGCTCTTGCATAGTTGAAGTTATTGATGATAGGGTGTCTTGGTTTTTTCTGATCTTGATGGGATTCGATAATGATGGTGATGCTGACTTGCTCTGGAGCAGTTATGGCTCCACTAATGCTCTCTAGTGATCCTAGGTGTGTTGGTCCTGCCGGGGTGTTCCTGAGTTGACCCTGTGGTGATTTGTCACTGTATCTGCTACCATTACCTATACTGTGAAATGTAAACATCACTGTGGTGAGTACATGTATTGAGTTAACTGCGCCATTGTGACTGTAGTGAAATATTTATTAGTCACTTCATTATGCTACTTGGCACAATCTGGAAAAATCCATATTGACACCTATAGGAGGTACGCTTCATGAATTATTAGGGGTTTCACCCAAACTTTATCTCCTTGCTAAGTTGAATGTAGGATCGCTATTATTAAAAAACAAAAAAAAACAAAAAAAAAAAACAATTCTGGCTGCCAGCCTCTGGCCGGAACATAGTTCAATCAAAAATGGGTAACTTCTTAAGCACTGAGCAATGGAGAGTCAGATGGAGAGTTGGTGCGTCTGCGTGTGTTTCGGTGAGAAGGTGGCAATTTAAACATGAATTTACCACCGAGAGAAGTTTTGTTGGGCGCTTTCCACCCCTGAAACACAAGTAAAAGTACTGTATAGGGCAAGAGTACAACCATCTTCTAGTGTGGGAATTAAAAGGGAATATCCCTGTCCCATCTAGTGCCAGAAATATACTAAAATCATACCCCTAATGCAGGAAGGAAGAGTCAACTGTCCAGACTCCCCCATGATCTTGTGCTAATGAAGGGAATCGGTGATCCATCAATTTTACTGTGAGTCCGAAAATCACATAGGCGCTTACAAAGAGGTATGAGGCGCTACAGTAGAAGACGCTGGGCTGAGATCTTCGTGTCGGTAAAATGAAGCAATGTCATATTGTTTCCTTCAGCTTACCGCACTGAATAAATACTTCAGGCTCATTTCATAGAGAGGTGCCATTTGAGAATGCAGTCATGACATGCGGTCACATTCATTGCCCAAGAAAACGAAAATGGCCTTTAGCAGTTTTTTCTTATGTGAGGGGGAGAGTGTCAAGCAGTAGAAGGTAATTATTGTGCAGTGTGTATAATCTGCAAAGAAACAGCATGACCTCGGCGTAGCATAGTATTGGTCCTAGGGGGTCATATACTGTATTGTAATGATGTTTAAAATATTGATTGCCAACCACGATAAGGAGCTGTAGAGCTTTACACTGCCACATGGTCGGGATTTTCAAAATTTACTACCCATCCATGACAAGCTACACACCAGGCGCCTAGTCGTCGCGGTGATTTTTGTGGGAACATGTATGATGAATCCCGCATATTCATTCTAACGTAATACCTTTGCATTTGCTTGCCCTTATGGTGTTAGGTATGTATTTTAAGTACATATATCCTCGTTCCGTTCAGGGCCGGTGCTTCATCATTGCTGGGTTGTGCTGCACTCACATCTCAGGTGCTAATCCTCAGTGTACACATCTCAATCCTATCTCGGGGCCACGTGGCTCCTCCCCTCCAATGCAAGCCTGGCGTGGGGGCATATCAAACCCTCGCAGAGACAAGCACAGGATGGCTCTCTCTGTCTCCTTGATTACCGGGCCACCTCTCTCGCCCAGTCGGCGGAATCCCCGTGCCCCTACTCCCTAGGAGGCCTGAGCAAGCCATTACCTCTGTTGCGTCAGCAACATTCGGCTGAGTCCACGGGGAGCAGCTAATTTGTCCAAAAGGAAGTGCAATGTTCGGGCTGTGGTTTTCCTGTGTTGGGGGCACTTTCATTTCTATTGGTGGCTGCAAACAAGGCACGTAGGAGCAGCCAGTGGTCCTCTGTCTGCTAGTTGACGGTATAATCAGCCAGTGCTGCAATGACAAAAGCCAAGTTTGCTTTGCTTATGCTTCACTTCGGTACAACATACTCATGGTTGTTTCTTCTGTTTCAATAGCAGGACGTGTTATGGGTGCTCAGTCACTCCTTTTTCCGGCAGGCGACTGTGGGTCACTCAGCAAGTTGGCTCTGAGGTCTTTAGGCGTTGAACAATCTGGTTACTCCTCCCATTCTTTTAGAATAGGGGCAGCCACATTAGTGGCAGGTGCTGGATTGGGGGCCACCACAGTGAAAGGCATCGGCCGGTGGTCTTCTGAGTGTTACAAACGGTATATTAGGCCGGAATTGGTCTAAAGGTAGCACTGTGCTTGTATATGAATGCCTCACACTCTTTTCTTTTCATTTCAGTACAATGTCTCAACGTGTAGTTTGGGTACTGGGGCATTCATTTATTCGTCGGGCGGCGTACCGGGTGCAACAGCTCCGTGGGTCGAATCCGGCGATGGTTCAAGGTGTGGCGTTCCGCTGGTGTGGAATTGGCGGTGCGGGCATCACTCAGCTACAACATTTGGTCAATGTGGCAAAGGGATCCGCGGGACTGCAGTCCCCGGATCTTGTCATTATTCACATAGGAGGCAACGACTTGGTGCGGTTGGGCCGCAAGACGCTAAGAGAAACAGTATTTTTAGAGATTACTAAATTGGCAAAGCAATTCCCAAATGCTGCGATTGCATGGTCCCACATGGTGCCACGTCAGAAATGGGGTGCGGGGATCAAGTCAAGAACTAGCAACGTTTCGGTACGACGGCTGAACGCCGAGATGGCAAAACTTTGCCCGGGCCCAGGGCGGCTATGGAACATCCCCCACAAACTATTAAAGGGCTCACACATGTTCCACCGGGACCAGGTGCACCTATCTGATGCAGGGACCGATCAATTCATTTACGACATGTGGGCTTGTGCGCGTGGTTTGTTTTATGGTGGGGAGGGCGAAGGACCTTTTGGGCCCTGGTCGCCCTCGTGGCGGAGATTGAGATGTGACTAGAAGCAACAGGGGGGGTCCCCAAGGTGGGGCCCCCGGGAGGACACCTGGGATGGGATCCTGAAGTTCTGAGCCAACCAACGGATGTACACACCAGATCAAGGGGTAAGGGAGCTCAGATCGCTGGGGGGAACATGGGGCTCCAGCCCTTGGCCGCCCCATTACACCCCGAGTCTGATTGGTGTTTGGAGGAGGGGGCGGAACCCGAAGCATGAGGACAAGGTACAGTGTTGTAGGCAGGGTAACCGCCCCTCCTAGGGATACAGGTGATAGATGGGTCACCTGTGTGGTCCAATGGTGGTTCAGGACAGGAAGGGATCCTGTCAGAATTTGATTTATGTCACAATAATGCTCATGACGTATAGATGTAAAATTTGATATGCTTGAAAAGTTATGAGATGCTTGATGTTTGAATAAAAATCTTCCAACGTTTATTAGTTGTCAAATTGTGTATTTCGGAGGGGGGAGTGGGGGTCACATGGAGGCCTCCGGGTCCTATCAATACAAAGCACTTTGGAATAGAATTTTGCAAAAGCCATTTCAAGACAAGAACCCTTTGTCAAATCCTTCTGTGAAATGACTGAGCTTATGAAATATTTTTAATTCCATCTTCAGAAAGACGCACCTGCCTCACTATTGACCATGAATATACTTTCAGTCTGCTCATCTGGACATTGTAACAAATAATCATGTGAGGCTGCAAGTCACAGGTTTGATGCCTCATTTATTTTCCATTCAACTTGAGACTGAAAGAGTGAGTGGCAATGAAATAGGAATATCACCACCTGTGAATTACTCTGCAAGAAATCTGCACTCTCCTAAATCAACATAAAATAGTTCTTGTTAGCACCTCCCAAAGACCAGTGCACATAGGAGATGACTGAGCTACATCCAGGCAGGAAACAGCAGGCTCATGTGATGGGCAAGGAAGGTGGTTGTCTTGTAATAACACGGCAATGAATAGTGTTCTAGCATGCCAGGGACACAAGTACTCATTCAAGGTCCAGAACACAGAATATGTGACTCAAGGACAATGCCCGGACAGAGGTCACTTCAATAGCAAAATAAATTGTCCCTCTTCACATCATGCTATGATTACAACCAGGCTGCTTCCAGTTCTGTTCTGAAGCCCCAGTGCTGGGAAGACATATGAATGGTACTTTATCCACGTATGTGGAGGAGAACGAGTTATTAGACACAGCTCAGGTTGGGTTCAGACCTTCCCATAGTACCGAGATGGCTCTGATTACAGCGACAGACCAAGTGCGCAGTATCCTGGACTGAGGTGGGCAGGCTGCCTTGGTGCTGCTGGAGCGATCTGTGGCCTTCGATACTCTCAACCATGGATTTTTGGTAGCCCGGCTGGCAGAAATCGGTGTCGGGCCGGGCACTAGATGTGTTCGAGTCTTTTTTATCGGAGAGAGAGCACTGAGTGGCCCTGGGTGATTTCTCCTTGCCTTGTAGAGTACCAAAGGGCTCGTCTTTAAGCCCAACCTTGTTTAACATTTACATGGCCCCTTTAGCTAACTTAATTCACTTTTTTGATTGACTACAGAGGATCATTTTGTAGCTGCATGAGGGCTATCACCCATTGGATGAATATCAACAGCTTGATGCTCAACTCCGACAAAACAGAGGTTCTTTTTTGAGGAAGTCGGATCCGGTCTGGAATGGCGCCTGGTGGCCACAAAGCCTGGGAACTTTGCCTGTACCCCCATCTGCAGCCAAAAACCTTGGGATTGTTTTTGATCAAGTTTTAGCTTTTGATTTGTTGGAGTTACAGAAGACTGTGGTAACTTCACTAATTTTACTTAAACTTGATTATTGTAATGCCTTATAGCTAGGCATTTCTCAACGCTCCTTAAAGAAACTTCAATGCCTCCAGAATGCAGCAGCTCGGTTCTTGATGAAGCTCCCTAAATTGCAATCTGTGCCTAAAACTTTGAAGCATCTTCATCGGTTACCTGTGAGGGAGAGAATCAAGTTCAAAGAGCTCCGCCTTGCACACAGATCCCTCCATGGTACGGCCCAGACTATCTGAAGAGAAAGTTTGTTTGGTATCAGCCCCGTAAAGTGCTAAGATCATCAGCTTCCAGAACAATTAATGGGAACAAATTTAGGAGGCAGGAGTAGGGAGGTAGGAGTATTTTTACATCACAGCACTAAGGTAGAATAAACTACCTCTTCCATTGAAAGCCCAGACAAGCTACCTGACCTTTAGGAAGCGGCTTAAAACCTGTTGGTTCTCTGGAGGCTTTGAGGGATGGATGAATCCTGACTTTGGATTCCTGTATGGTACGGTTCTGACCTTCAGCGCCAAAACGCCACGGGCATTCACGTGCTTTACAAAATTTTAAAATAACACATAAAGTGTCACATCCAGTAAAATATCACATCTTGTTTTTAAATCCAGCTGGGGCAATACGCATTATTAAAATGCAATATGTGTTACCAATCTCTCCAAATTTGCTTTGAGAAGAAAGACCGTACTGTCTGTAATGGCTGAACATGAATGTGAATTCCAATTAAAGCAATAGCCGCACGTGGGCAGTGAAAGGGGCAGTCTTCAATGGGGCACAACAGAGATGCCAGGCAGACAACATGGCTACCAGTTTGTCATTATAACACTGTAACACGTGGTGCACAAAATAATGTTTTCACTGTGCAAAGCTTTTGCATTGGTAACCTCTTATACCCAATATCAGAGTTCTGCTGATTTTGTCAGACCCTACAGCAGTATAAGGTTTCACAAGCATTTTGCTTCCAAATTACACTCGTATGAAGAGGAATATCTCAAAGTAAATTCTAGGCTTGCCTTAATGCACTTTGAAACACTGATCATTCAGTTGTTAGTTTTAGGCTTTGAGCTTAGTTAGTTGGGTTGGGTTTAGTTTTAGGCTTTGCTGGAACAGAAGTTATATGTTCAGGCTTCACAGAGCTGAACCATCCCTCAGTCCTCCCATAGGTCACGTGCCAGACATCACTCCGGTGACAATTCTCCATCAGAAAAGGACAAGAGCCACAGTCCATCATTTCTGCTCCATTTCTTCCAAAATTGCCACTGGAGGCATTGCCAAGATACGACGGAGTAAGAGTGGTCCTGTTCAGGGCATAGAATGAAAGGGTGCCACCCAGGCACCCGCAGGACATCCTCGCCATCAGAAACAGTGGGGCGAGAGCCTGACACCAAGGAGAGTCAGGTGTGAGGTCCAGGGGTACCCAAAGCAGAGGGAAGACGGTCTTGACAATGAAGGCACATGCTGCTTCCAAAATGGCGGCTGCGTCTGTATGAAGTGTGGTACAGCAGAATGGGTGCCCACCTAGGCCACAGAGAAGCATGAGTCACCCCCCTCAGCAGAAAACTAGCAAATAGCAGAGGACCTCTGGGTGACTGTCTAAGCCCCACTCAACAGCATAATGTGGGGCAGAAAGAGGGGTGCACGCAAAAGTAGGGTCTCCTGCAGCGAATCGCTGAAGGTCACTCAATTTAGCCTGCAACAGAAGTGAGATCGCCCCCAGCCAGCAACAATCATATCTGGCCAAAACAGAAAAGAGAGATTTAGTGTACAGGGGGATTAAAGGATGATGCCGCCCCCCTAACAAGAAAACAAAGAGTGAAGGGCTTACACACCACAGAGCAGCTAGGGCTAGGAATATGTCCCAGGAGACAAGAAACATGCAAAGTTGGCCCTGGGAACGCCAGTCTATGCCCCACCAAATAAAGGAGGCACTTATGCAATAATCCTGGCCAGCGACGGGCACTTTCCACACCCACCCAACAGGCTGCCCTAGAGGACTGGATGGGCTTAGACTGACATGCCCACCATCTGAAGTCACATAGACAAAGGGGCTGAACAATACCAGAAAGTGAGGTCCATACTCTGGTAAGCAATGAGCACACCATAGAGGACCTTAAATACAGAAAACCCTGGCAGCTGAAAGATGGGAGCTGGATGCTTGGAATGGGGTGGACGTCCCATTATCAATGTCTGCCTCAGACCGGCCTACGAGCAGGAACATCTTTTGACCAATAACGAGCCAACTCTGTCAACTCGAAACCATCCAAGAGGACTGGGTGAGTCTAACTAGATCCCCTCCACAGAACAGCAGTGGAGCGCGGGTTGACATCTCCTGAAGTGGCTGTCAGCTGGAGTTACTGATCAGTGACTGTGGTGAGACTGGCCCTGGGAGGTATCCAGAGGGGAAATAGCAGGGTTCCTGACGACAGCAGAGGAAGGATAACTGGAGGTTAAGGGGGGACTCTTTGACAAACTCAGAGATGAGAATATCAGCCTTGGGGGAACAGCTTGCAAAAGAGTTTAGAGAGCTGAAGCACAACTTAAGAGAGATGGAACAGTTCCACACCAGAGGAGTTTGCGGATGCTGGAGAGAAAATGCATGAAGCCTTTCGCCAACAGATGATCTCACTTAAGGAGCAGAAGATGGACCTCCAGCCACAACTGGAAGATCTTGAAAACAGATCTCACTGATCCAACATTATCATTCACGTCACACCAACTCTATGTCCTTTTGTGACATGACATATGTACTAGTAGGTCGCTTCACATGTCCATTCTCTTTGACTCACAGAATGCATCAACTAATGACTATTGACTAGGCAGGTTGCTTCTCGTGACACCCTACAACTGGCTTCCAGGAGGGGGACTGTGGCCTCCAAGGGAGAGCTGTAGATGTACAGTCCTATATTCACGTTCCCCAAACAAGAATCTATTCTAAAGCAGCAGCTGTTCCCAAAAAGAAAGAGGGCTGCATTGAACAATGTACCCCATTTGCCAGATTCTCCTTTTTCACTCAGTTACCTTCTCGTTTGAGGTGTCAGTAATTTTTGTTCAATGTTTTGTGAGCACAAGGTAGGTTAAAAGCCATTCATACATACCACTCCGATTCGCAATTAGAGGGGACGCCCCTATCTTGCCCCATCCTTATTGCTATCTGGAAAAATGTGTAAAGCCCCTTTTCGAATCAGAAATGCTTTTTAAATGGCAAAAGAGGTTTAGTACCCGGCCGAGCACTCTCCGGCGGGTTTCAAATCCCATGACCTTGTCAATCACAAGGTTTGTGACTGCAAAATGGCTTTGTACATCTGGTCGGTGGTTCTCTGGTCAAGTAACTGACATCACTTCGATGTTTCATTGAAAGGGACCATTCTTTCAAATCCCACCATGGAGAGCTATCATTAAGCCTTAAGACCATAACAACCACCTCTCTACTTTACCTTCCAGAGAAACTCAGCACCGGAGGTGACCAACACATCACAGAGGGCAATGAGGTCTCCACCCTGGAAGCCAAGAAGCACAAACCATAGAGACGATGGAGCTCCCCGGCTGGATGTGTGAGCCAGGGCCTGGTGCAGTGTCCATCCATAGATTAGACTTATGTCCTGGCAGCTTTAGGTCAGGGGTGAGGTGGGAGGTCACACCTTATGACAGGGGTCGGTAGGCTAGCACCACCCTTCTCTTCATGACCCTGTTCCTTGGACATCCCTTAGACCCGAACTCCCCAGGACCACCCAACCCTGCTCCATCTTAAGAAAGAGCTGGAGACACAGCTCTTTAAAGAACACCACACCACAGCTCAGCAACAGTGCACCTCTGCATACCGTTACCGGTGATTAGCACACTATACAAATAACTATAATGCAATGTAACATAACATAGCACAACATAAGATAACATAACACACTGTAAGATAACATAACACAAAACATAAGATAACATAACATAACATAGCATAACATAACACAACGTAAGATAACATAACACAAAACATAAGATAGCATAACATAACGTAGCATAACATAACATAAAATAAGATAACATTAAATTACATAACATAAGATTACATAAAATAATATAGCATAGCATAACATAAGATAACATAACACAAAATATAACATAACGTAACATAACGTAGCATAGCATAACATAATGTAAGATAACATAGCATAACACAAAACATAAGATAACATAACATAGCATAAGATAACATGACATAGCATAACATAATATAGCACAACATAACATAACAAAGCACGCCATAACATAACATAGCATAACATGAGATAACATAACATAGCATAACAAAAGATAACATAAAATTACATAACATAAGATAATATAAGATAACATGACATAACATAGCACAACATAAGATTGCATAACATAGCATACGATAACATAGCACAAAATAAGTTAACATAGCATAGCATACAATAACATGACATAGCATAAGATAACACAGCACAACATCAGATAACATAACAAAGCATACCATAACATAACACAGTATAAGATAACATAGCATAACATAGCATACCATAACATAGCACAACATAAGATAACATAACATAGCATAAGATAACATGACATAGCATAACATAACATAGCCCAACATCAGATAACATAACAAGGTATACCACAACATAACATGGCATAGCATAACACAGTATAATGTAACATAACATAGCATACCATAACATAACACAGCGCAACAGAAGATAACATAACATAACATAACATGACACAGCATAACATAACATAGCACAGCTTAAGACAACACAACATAGCAGAAAATAGCATAACATAGCATACCATAACATAACATAGTGCAACCTAAGATAACATAACATAAGATAACATGACATAGCATAACATAACATAGCACAACATCAGATAACATAACAAGGCATACCATAACATAACATGGCATAGCATAGCATAACACAGTATAACGTAACATAACATAGCATACCATAACATAACATAGTGCAACATAAGATAGGATAACATAACAGAACATGACCCAGCATAACATAACATAGCACAGCTTAAGATAACACAACATAGCATAAAATAGCATAACATAGCATACCATAACATAATATAGTGCAACCTAAGATAACATAACATAAGATAACATGACATAGCATAACATAACATAACATAACATAGCACAGCATAAGATAACATAACATAGCATAAGATAACGTGGCATAGCATACCATAACATAAGATTGCATAGGATAAGATAACATAACACAAACGAGCACATAACATAAGACATAGCAACATATAACATAATGCACAACATAACATACCATAACGCTTCACATAAAATAACAAAACACACAACACAACACATAACATATCATAACATATCACATAACATGACACATAACATAATGCACAACATAACATAAGACATAAAATAACAAAACACATAGCATAACACATAACACACAACATAGCACATAACACAACCGATAACATAACATGTTATAATAAAACACAAAACATTACACATATCACAACACATAACATATACCATAGCATATAACATAACTCATAACATAACATAGCAGATAACATATAATATAATATAACATGTAACATAACATAACACGTAACATAGCACATGATATAGAACATCATAGAACACATAACACATAACATAAGATAGCACATAACATAACATCATATAACATCTAACATAACATCATATAACATCATATAACACATAACATAACATAAGATAGCACATAACATATAACACCATACACAACACAGAACATAACACATAGCATAACATAACCCATAAGATAGCATATAACATGTAACATCATATAACACATAACACACAACATAACACATAAGATAGCACATAACATATAATATCATATGACATAACACATAATATAACATAAGATAAGATAGCACATAACATGTAACATCATATAACACATAACACACAACATAACACATAGCATAACGTAATACATAAAATAGCACATAACATATAAAATCATATGACATAACTCAACACATAACAGATAAGATAGCACATACCATGTAACATCATATAACACATAACATAGCACATAACATGCGGCAGCACACCTGTGCTCTGATACCCCACAATCCCTCCATCACTTGTTGACTGTATCTTCACCCTTGTCCCCCTGCAGCGCTTTGCCACCTCTCAGCAAGGTTTGTGCTACACAAACCCCACATACTCACAGGGAGTGTGAAGCGTGTCTTCGGGCCATGACACGAGTGCCCGGCCTTGTTGTGACTCCTCTAACACGTACACAGGGCACAAACGTCTCCTAGTCGGAGTTACTCAGCGCACGTTACATTCAGGGCACTTTAAACAGTGCAACAAAGGGGCGCAGGGTTCATTGTTGTTATAAACCGCTTCTCACTAATCCCTGGCTCCTGTTAAAGATCTGTGTGTTTAAAGCGCCGAGAGGCCCTCGTAAATCACTCACCGTGGTTATAGAAGCGCCCACCACAATTGACAAGGACGCCATTAAAAGGGCACTAATGGGTACTAAACGCTGGCAAGGCTGGCCCTGGGGCACTTCACAAGGGTATTACGTTAATTATTAGCTACAAGGTACATTTCTGTGCCTCTCCTGCTCACCAGACTGACAGAGGGGGGAGGTGCAATCTTCTGCCCCCCCCCCCCCAGCTCACCTCTGCTTGTACCAAGTTTGGGGAGTTGGTTGCCCTTTGGGTTGCTGCAAACAGCTGGGAATGCCGTGTACTAGGGATTACCACCCCCTTGATATAACGCCCTCTGTGGGGGGGTGGAGGGGGGGCATTGCGTTTTATGTCCTGAAGAGACCCGGGTGCAGGTCACAGAGGGTCGGACCATCAACGCTTCTCACTGGGATTACCCTAAAGTAACTGGAGACAGTAATGAAGGAACACCGCGTTACTGTTGTGTCGAGAAAAACATACGTGACATCCCGAACACGTATGTGCCTATCACTGTTTAACTCTGCACCCCACTGCACACGGAGCACTGCACTGTCTGCGCTGCTGTAAGTGTACCTCATGTACTGCACCTGTCGTGGGAGTAACGTAGAGTATTAGCTGGAAAGTGGTAGAAAAGGGCTTTGTTACTAGAGACAAAGAACCCCACGGCACCAATTGTTTTGTTGCTGGAGTAGAGTGCAGTGGCACAGCATACAGTGCAGTGCATGGAGTGGCACAGAGTGGACTACAGTGGTGTAGAGTGCACTGGCATAGATTGTTTCAGAGAAGAGTGAATTGCAGTAGAGTGGAGTGGTGCAGGATGGAGTGCAGTGGCATAGAGTAGAGTGGTGGAGAGTACAGTAGAGCGGCGTACAGTGCAGTGATATAGAGCACAGTTAATTAGAGTGCATTGGCATAGAGTGCAGTGGTTAAAGAGTAAAGCTGTGTAGAGTGCAGTGGCGTAGAGGTGAGTGGCACAGAGTGCAGTACAGTGGCGTAGAGTTCAATGGTGTAGAGTAGATTGTTTCAGAGTACACTGAAGTAGCGTAGAGTGGAGTGGTGCAGGGTAGAGTGCAGTGGCATAAGGTAGTGGCATGGAGTGCATTTGTATAGAGTGCCGTGGCATAAAATGCAGTGTTGCACAGTAGAGCGGCGTGCAGTGGAGAGCAGTGGCATAGAGTGCAGTATTGCAGACTGTAGTGTTGTAGAGTTCAGTGGTGCAGAGTAGATTGCAGTATCTTGGAGTGGAATGGCATACAGTGTAGTGTCGTACAGTGCATTAGCGAAGAGTAGAGTGGTGCGGAGTAGAGTGCAGTGGGATAGAGTGCAGTGGGATAGAGTGAAGTATTGTAGAGTGCAGTGTTGTAGAGTGCAGTGGTGCAGAGTAGATTGCAGTGGCTTACAGTGGATTGGCATACAGTGTAGTGGCTTACAGTGCATTGGTGAACAGTAGAGTGGTGCAGAGTAGAGTGCAGTGGCATAGAGTGCAGTATTGCAGAGTTCGGTGTTGTAGAGTGCAGTGGTGCAGAGTAAATTGCAGTGGCGTAGAGTGGATTGGCATACAGTGTAGTGGCTTACAGTGCATTGGTGAACAGTAGAGTGGTGCAGAGTAGAGTGCAGTGGTATACAGTGCAGTATTGCAGAGTGCAGTGTTGTAGAGTGCAGTGGTGCAGAGTAGCTTGCAGTGGTGCAGAGTGGATTGCATACAGTGTAGTGTCATACAGTGCATTGGCGAAGAGTAGAGTGGTGCGGAGTAGAGTGCAGTGGGTAGAGTGCATTATTGCAGAGTGCAGTGTCGTAGAGTGCAGTGGTGCAGAGAGTGAAGTGTTGCAGAGTAGAGTGGTGAAGAGTAAAGTGGCATATTTATTTATTTATTTAGTTAAACATTTATAAAGCGCATCAGTCACCTGAAAGGTATCCGGAGCCTAGAAACCAACAGCCAGTCGTCCCATAGCGTCTAAAGGACATGATGAGATCCTCAGGGAAAGAGCCCAGTTTTCAGGGCCTTTCTGAAACATACCAGGTCAGCTATGTGTCTAATGAAAACAGGTAGCTCATTCCAGAGTTTGGCTGCCTTCACAGAGAAAGTATGTCCTCCCTGGCAACTTCTTAAAATTAATGACATTGACCAGATTAGCTGATGATGAAGGGCCACACTTTCCTGGAATATACTTCTGGAACATATTCTGGAAAAATCTGGGGCCATGTCTCTAGAGGGCCTTACACACTAGGCAGAGGGCTTTAATGCAACCCTCTGCTTAATCGGGAGCCAGTGAAGCTCCCTTAAGGCTTCTGAGGTGGAAGATCTTCTGGGCCTATCTAAGGCCAGTTTGGCTGCGACTGCTTGAACTCGATGTTTTCTATGCAAGAGATAGTCAGGAGCTCCAAGAAGGAGCGCATTGCAGCAATCTAGCCTACTCAAGATCACGGAATGGATAACCATAGATTTAACAGATGAAGGCAGGAGAGGAAGAATTCTGCACAGGCCCCATAATAATGAGAAACAAGTCCCGGCAACTTTAGTAACATGAGCCTCCAGGGAGATAGTGTTATTAAATGCCACTCCTACGTTACGGACGTGTCCGAAGGCATGAGTGCAGTCTGAGTAGGTAAAGGCCAAAACTTAGATGGTAAATCAAAAGGAGCTTTATTAGCTGAGCTTCACAGGAACTTTGTTTTTTCTCCCTTGAACTTCAAGGAGTTGGCATTAAGACAAGTAGCGATATCTTTCATGCAATTATGAGAGGTCTTGATTCCTGCCTGATGGTCGCTACCAAAGCCAAAATTAATTGAGTATCATCTGCATAATTTACTACACGTAATAGGAGTCATCAGGGGCCTCCTATGGATGTTAAATAGGTCCGGACTGAGAGCAGACCCTTGGGGGACCTCCCTGCAGGCTGACCGGCACGCTGGAAGAGCAACAGCTTGGCTACTTTCCACCAAATAAGACTGTAGCAGCTCCAAGCAGCATCACTGATTACTGCTAAGGTGAGTCTTTCCAGCAGAATATTATGGTCTACTGTGTGGAAGGCCGCAGAGAGATCCCATAAGATTAGAATAACTGATCTACCGTTGTCAATCAACATACAAAGCTCATCCACAGAGTGGAGTGGTGCAGAGTAGAGTGGAGTGGCACAGAGTGGAGTTATGAAGAGTGAAGTGGCATAGAGTGCAGTGGCACAGAGTGGAATGGTGAAGAGTGAAGTGGCATAGAGTGCAGTGGCATAGAGTGGCATAAAGTGGTGTGGAGAGGAGTGATGCAGAGTGAAGTGGCATGGAGTGCGTTGGCATAGAGTGGCATAGAGTGGTCCAGAGTAGGGTGATGCAGAGTGAAGTGGCATAGAATGCAGTGGGTAAAGGTGCATAGAGTGGTGCAGAGTAGATTGTTGCAGAGTGAAGTGGCATAGAGTGCAGTGGCACAGAGTGCAGTGGCGAAGAGTGAAGTGGCATAGAGTACAGTGGCGTAGAGTCGCATAGAGTGGTGCAGAGTAGAGTAGTGCAGAGTGAAGTGGAATAGGGTGCAGTGGCATAAAGTGGAGTGATAAAGAGTGCAGTGGGTAAAGCTGCATAGAGTGGTACAGTGTAGAGTGGTGCAGAGTGAAGTGGAATAGAGTGAAGTGGCATAGAGTGGTGCAGAGTAGAGTGGTGCAGAGTGAAGTGGCATAAAGTGCAGTGGGTAAAGGTGCATAGAGTGGTGCAGTGTAGAGTGGTGCAGAGTGAAGTGGCATAGAGTGCAGTGGCATAGAGTGGCATAAAGTGGTGTGGAGAGGAGTGATGCAGAGTGAAGTGGCATGGAGTGCGTTGGCATAGAGTGGCATAGAGTGGTCCAGAGTAGGGTGATGCAGAGTGAAGTGGCATAGAATGCAGTGGGTAAAGGTGCATAGAGTGGTGCAGAGTAGATTGTTGCAGAGTGAAGTGGCATAGAGTGCAGTGGCACAGAGTGCAGTGGCGAAGAGTGAAGTGGCATAGAGTACAGTGGCGTAGAGTCGCATAGAGTGGTGCAGAGTAGAGTAGTGCAGAGTGAAGTGGAATAGGGTGCAGTGCCATAAAGTGGAGTGATAAAGAGTGCAGTGGGTAAAGCTGCATAGAGTGGTACAGTGTAGAGTGGTGCAGAGTGAAGTGGAATAGAGTGAAGTGGCATAGAGTGGTGCAGAGTAGAGTGGTGCAGAGTGAAGTGGCATAAAGTGCAGTGGGTAAAGGTGCATAGAGTGGTGCAGTGTAGAGTGGTGCAGAGTGAAGTGGCATAGAGTGCAGTGGCGTAGAGTGGAGTGATGAAGAGTGAAGTGGCATAGAGTGCAGTGGGGTAAAGGTGCACAGAGTGGTGCAGAGTAGAGTGGTGAAGAGTGAAGTGGCATAGAGTGCAGTGGCGTGGAGTGATGAAGAGTGCAGTGGCATAGAGTGCAGTGGCGTAGAGTGGAGTGATGAAGAGTGAAGTCGCATAGAGTGCAGTGGGGTAAAGGTGCATAGAGTGGTGCAGAGTAGAGGGGTGCAGAGTGAAGTGGCATAGAGTGCAGTGGGTAAAGGCGCATAGAGTGGTGCAGAGTAGAGTGGTGCAGAGTGAAGTGGCATAGAGTGCAGTAGTGTAGAGTGGCATAGAGTGGTGCGGAGTAGAGTGGTGCAGAGTGAAGTTGCATAGAGTGCAGTGGCGTAGAGTGGCATAGAGTGGTGCGGAGTAGAGTGGTGCAGAGTGATGCGGAAAAGGGTGCAGTGGCATAGAGTGGAGTGATGAAGAGTGCAGTGGCATAGAGTGTGGTGGAAAAGAGTGGAGTGATGAAGAGTGAAGTGGCATAGAGTGCAGTGGCATAGAGTGGTCCAGAGTAGAGTGGTGCAGAGTGAAGTGGAATAGGGTGCAGTGGCATAGAGTGGAGTGATGAAGAGTGCAGTGGCATAGAGTGGTGTGGAGTGTGAGTGTTGAAGAGTGAAGTGGCATAGAGTGAAGTGGCCTAGAGTGCAGTGGGTAAAGGTGCACAGAGTGGTGCAGAGTAGAGTGGTGCAGAGTGCAGTGGCATAGAGTGCAGTGGCATAGAGTGGAGTGATGAAGAGTGAAGTGGCATAGAGTGCAGTGGGTAAAGGTGCATAGAGTGGTGCAGTGTAGAGTGGTGCAGAGTGAAGTGGCATAGAGTGCAGTGGGTAAAGGTGCACAGAGTGGTGCAGAGTAGAGTGGCATAGAGTGCAGTGGCATGGAGTGGCGTGATGAGTGAAGTGGCATAGAGTGCAGTGGGTAAAGGTGCACAGAGTGGTGCAGAGTAGAGTGATGCAGAGTGCAGTGGCATAGAGTGCAGTGGCATGGAGTGGAGTGATGAAGAGTGAAGTGGCATACAGTGCAGTGGGTAAAGGTGCATAGAGTGGTGCAGAGTAGAGTGGTGAAGAGTGAAGTGGCATAGAGTGCAGTGGCATAGAGTGGAGTGATGAAGAGTGAAGTGGCATAGAGTGCGGTGGCATAGAGTGCAGTGGCATGGAGTGGCGTCATGAAGAGTGAAGTGGCATAGAGTGCAGTGGGTAAAGGTGCACAGAGTGGTGCAGAGTAGAGTGATGCAGAGTGCAGTGGCATAGAGTGCAGTGGCATGGAGTGGAGTGATGAAGAGTGAAGTGGCATAGAGTGCGGTGGCATTGAGTGGAGTGATGAAGAGTGAAGTGGCATAGAGTGTGGTGGCATAGAGTGGCGTCATGAAGAGTGAAATGGCATAGAGTGCAGTGGGTAAAGGTGCACAGAGTGGTGCAGAGTAGAGTGATGCAGAGTGAAGTGGCATAGAGTGCGCTGGCATAGAGTGGCGTCATGAAGAGTGAAATGGCATAGAGTGCAGTGGCATAGAGTGGCGTGATGAAGAGTGAAGTGGCATACAGTGCAGTGGGTAAAGGTGCATAGAGTGGTGCAGAGTAGAGTGGTGAAGAGTGAAGTGGCATAGAGTGCAGTGGCATAGAGTGGAGTGGTGAAGAGTGAAGAGGCATAGAGTACAGTGGTGTAGAGTTGCATAGAGTGGTGCAAAGTGGAGTGATGAAGAGTGAAGAGGTATAGAGTACAGTGGTGTAGAGTCGCAAAGGAGTGGTGTAATGTAGAGTGGTGCAGAGTGAAGTGGCATAGAGTGTGGTGGCGTAAAGGTGCATAGAGTGGTCCAGAGTAGAGTGGTGCAGATTGAAGTGGAATAGGGTGCAGTGGCATAGAGTGGAGTGATGAAGAGTAAAGTGGCATAGATTACAGTGGTGTAGAGTCGCATAGAGTGGTGCGGAGTAGAGTGATGCAGAGTGAAGTGGCATAGAGTGCTCTATTGCAACGTAGACTGTCATAGAGTGCAGTAGTGTATAGCAGAGTGCACAGAGTGCATTAGCATGGAGTGCAGTGGGATAGAGTGGTGAAGAGCAGTGCTTAATTTGAACTGGTGGTTTCCGGGGCTCAGTACCAGCACTTAATTGTCAACACTGGCACTTATGACAATCAGCCACCTGGTGGTGTTGTTTGACTAATTTAGAGATAAGCGCAGCTACAGGTGTTTATTAATTTTGTGCTGGCGCAGTGATTCTACAAACAAACATCAGGAAAATGTGTCTTTTTAAGCAAATTTTGAGGTTTGCAGAGGAGTCTGGGTAAGAAAATGTTGGGGGATTCACGCAAGCCACACCTCCCTGGACTCCACCGGCTGTCTAGTTTTAAAAAATGTCAGAGTTTGGTAGGTTTCCCTAGATGACCGCCGCACCCGGGACCAAAAACGCCGGTTCCCCCCCCTGCAAAACAGGTAGTTCTATAATAAATCATTTTGATGTGTCCACGTTGTGTTTTGCCCCCTTACATGTTGTGAGCACTTGGCCCTCCCACACAAGTGAGGTAGCATTTTTATCAGGAGACTGGGGGAACAGTGGGTGGTATAAGTTTCTGGTTTATTTTTGCTTCTGGAAGAATATGGTACAGAAATGCAAAAGAATGTGGGATTTTAGTCACATTCTAAAGTTTACAGGGCATTGTGGCCAAGAAACTTGTTGGAATCCACAAGTGGTACACCCCCCTATATTCCACCGGGTGTCTAGTTTTCAAACTTATCTAGAGTTGGTACTTTTTCCATAGAGAACAAGCGAGCACACTCCAACGACTCTTACTTCTGTGATGTTCCAAACATTTAAATTGCGAAAAGAAACACCCTTAGGTCATGCTAAAAAGACCCCTCACCACCAACCTAGTTGGTGGCATGCTTCATCATCTTGGTCCCACCTAAGACACCCAGCATGCCACAGGTGTGCTGCGACGCCTGATTACAGCGGAGCTAGTTTTGTCATTTTTACCACACATACTGGTTGGATTTGGCACGAGGGTGAGTGATGGTTCAGTAGATCAAATTTTATTAACAAGAGATTTCACAAAAATGAAATGCACTGTTAATAGATAAAAGGACAAAAAACGGAACCAATGACTCACAGCTCATGAGTTGTAAAGCTACGTCAAGGCACCAACCGCTTTACAGTCCATTAACACACCTTTCATACATGATATGCACAAGACCATTCATGCTGCGGGCGCAGCACATTACAACAGACAGCGCTATTCAAGGGCCCATCACTTTCGTATGCCCACATGCCAGACACAGCAATCACACCAGATGACGGAGTCTGTGGACTGGCGTTTGGCTAGCAGTGTGTTATTGTGGCCAACAGCAAGTCACTATTTACACCACTTGCCACGTGCCACTCCACACATACCGCCAGCCAAGCGCCAATCAGGCACACCACCAGCCACGCACCACTTCACGCGCACCACCAGCCAAGCGCCACTCCATGCACACCTCCAGCCACGTACCGTTCCAAGCACACTACCAGCCTAGAGCCACTCCACGCACACTGCCAGCCAAGCACCACTCCACGCACACCACCAGCCAAGCGCCACTCCATGCACACCACCAGCCACGTACCGTTCCAAGCACACTACCAGCCTAGAGCCACTCCACGCACACTGCCAGCCAAGCACCACTCCACGCACACCACCATCACTTTTATCTTAACAAAAAAGAAAACACTAACTAACTATAAGTCAGTACAAAACGACAAACACAAAAGCTCTAACTAAATACATGACAGTAATGCCAACCGTGAAGCTAAACAAAAACTATAAAACAATATAGAACAGGCAGTTTATGCTCACAGTAGTTCCCAATAATTATTTTGGGTGTGCTAGCTTCTGAAACAGCCGGCCACACACAGCCTGGGCTTAGAAGGACAATCGGATCAGTACATATGAGTCTCCCTCCGGATATCTCTTCGGGCACAGACTACATTTCTTAGCGGGAAAGTCTTTTTTGGGCGTGGGAGGAATGTGATCAGGAAAGTGGTGATCTTTCAATCTAGCCACATCCTCCACCACTGCTTCTCTAGGAACTCTTGCCTGTTCCACCACAACAAGGCTCTCTATCACAGACTCCTGAAATGTAACACATTTCATCTTTGACTCAGGGGAACAATCCTTGAACACAATAAAAGCACTAAAAGTTGCTAAATGGAACAGATGTATAGCCAACTTTTTATATCAAACGTAAGACTTACGAAGAGCAATGTAAGGTTCCAACCTCTGATCTACTCCATCTACACCCATGTGCGAATTAAAATCTAAAACGCAGGCAGGTTTGCGCACTTCAGCAACCTGACCCTAAACAGTCACATGGGAAGTACACTCATCATGGATGGTAGTCAGCATGTAGACATCCTTCCTGTCTGCAAATTTCACAGCTAGCAGCTCATCATTCCGCAAAGCACAGCACTGTCCCTTCTCAAGTTTTTTACACACAAGCTCCCTTGGATAGCCTTTACAGTTAGAGCGGATTGTGCCACAAGCAATACGTAGTGTCTACTCTGAAAAATTCCCTGAACAATTGCACTCCAGTGTAGAAGTTATCTAGGTTCAAATGGCGACCTTTGTTAAACAGTCATCTACCAAGTTCCCATACAATTTTCTCACTAACTCCAAAAGTGGGCAGACAACCAGGGGGGTCAATACTGGAATCCATACCAGTGTGGACCCGAAAATTATGAACATATCCTGTACTACTTTCAGCCAGGCACATACATCTTAATTCCATACCGTGCTCTCGTGCTAGGAATGTACTGCCTAAAAAACAAACGGCCCTTGAACAGGACCAAAGACTCATCCACAACTATTTATTTTCCTGGAACACAGACCTCTGAAAACCGATCTAGAAAGTGATCAAGGACATGCCTAATCTTAAAAAGACGGTCAGAATCAAGGTGATCTTGTGGCAAGGCTAAAGCATTATCAACAAAATGCAGCATCCGAAGAAGAAGCAAATGACAATTACGAGTCATGGTTGCAGTAAATATTGCTGTTGCCATCAAGGGACTAGTAGACCAATAAGAAGACAGTGACGGCTTCCTGATCAACCCCATCAAAAAAAGTCAAACCCAAGAACTTTTTCATCTCTTCCAGATTTGTGGGAATCCACTGGGTAGCTCTAGAGTGTGGCCTAAGTGTGGCACTGTTGTCCCTCAAATACTGCTCAGCATACAAATTAGTCTGCGCAGCAATCTCTTCCAAAAATATATCGGCCAAAAAAAAAAAAAAAAAGAAATTGATAGGCAAAAAGTTTTCTTTATTGACTCCCCAGCAGACCAGTAGAGGCAAGCAACTCTGGCTGCTACTTGTTTAGGGCAACCCAGAGTTTAGGTCTTTCAGTGGGAAGCCTTAGACCCCCAGGCTGCTGTACTATTGGCACATCAGTGTCCTCCTCTAAAACAGGCCTTGAATCCACACTGAGAGTGGCTTCCTCATCAGAACATTCCTCTCGGACAGAACTTCACTGCCAGAATCTCTCACTTCCTCCTCTGACTCAGATGCAGAGTCAGTCTCAGAATCATGGTCAGAAGACGACTCATAAAGCATACCAACAACTTGCTGAGCGGTCACTCTGCGGCTAGCCATGATCATTCCTAAGAAGTGTAACTTGACAAATGCACCAACAACACCCATCACTGTCTAAAATAAGTAATAAACAAAGTGTGGCTTTATCACAAAGAGTTATGTACTCACACACTATACCACTCACTTGCCTGAAAATGCGAGATTTGCCAGCAACTACTCTGCACAGACACAGCAATCACCAATGATATCCCACTAAAAAGAAAAAAGAAAAGAAAATTACACAGACGACAACACAAATATCATCATGCCCAAATATAAGAAGAATTTCACACACAATCCTGCATTTAGTATACCACTTACAAAATGTCATTCATGCATGGCAACAATAGTCATTTGGAGTAAATTGTTTTTTCTTACCTAAAACATACAACTATGCAAACTGCAGATCATTCACTGCAAAAACTGCAAGGAGTCACAGCAAAAGAAGCAAAAGCTTCGAACTGGAACAAAAAGGAGAAATAAACCATTATAATCACAAATGCAAATACTTCACCACCAAACATTTCAAAACTTTCCCTGGTGTCTAGTGGTTTCTGCTCCCCTTGGGGGCAGGTGGGCCTAACAAAATAGGCCGACCTGCCCCCAAGGGGGGTAGAAATGACCAACAGTTATGTGCCTCCTTTGGGGGGATGAGCCTTGCCCAAGGGGCCGTCCACAAACATAAAAAACAAAACTAAAAAAAATCCCTGGTGTCTTCGTGGCTTCTGCCCCCCCTTGGGGGCAGATGGGCCTAAACAAAATAGGGGAGCGACCGTTGCGCAAGGGGTGATCCCCATTAAACAAAACACACACACGATCCCTGGTGCCTTGGTGGTTTCTGCCCCATTGGGGGCAGATGGGCCTAAAACACATAAGCCGATCTGCCCCCAAGGGGTGCAGAAATGACCAACAGTGCGCTGATGTCATTAGATGCTCAGGGGGTTGGTCGGGGGTTGTAAGGGAAGCGCTTCCCCTGCCATCCCTGCCCAGGGGAGGGGAGTGGGTTGCCTACGGGGGGAGTGCTAGCACTCCCCCCGTGGGCCGGGTGCAGGACATAACCGTTACGTCCTCGGCACTGCATCCGAGGACATAACTGATACGTCCAGGGCACACAAGGGGTTAAAATACATGTTGTCACCACACTTCAGAATAACCAAAAAAATTGCTTCATTTGTGGTTTTCTAATTTTGATATATTCTTAAATATTGGCACAGTTTATTTACAGACATTTACATGTTGTTGTGTGCTAGAAACAAAAATAACGTTGTACAGCCATCCTCAAACCCCCCCCCCGAGTAACCAGCATGATTTTCACAGAAATAATCTCACACTGAAGTCAGGGAAAGAAAAGTAAACAACAAGCTCTCTGGTAGACAGAGCCTGGCAGTTGATCTCTGTCTTTAAATGCGCAGCAAATGTGACAAGATTTAAAGGTCTTTTTACAGCAATCTAGTACTGGTGGAAGAATACAGTAAATAGAAAGGGAAAGGGAAAAACTTAAACTGAACAGCCTAAAACAAATAGAGCCAGTAAACAGAAAGCAAGCAAATGTGAGTTACAAACCACAAGGCCAATGGTAATCTATGGGTGGAATGCCTTCCCAGGGAAGCTTTCCGAATGTCCCCAAGTTGTCTTAGCAAACCAGTAGGCTTCAACCTAAAAATGAGTCTTGCTTCAGAGATATGAGAGCCAGTAGTTAACATCTCCTGTTCGATGTTCATACTTCACGCACCAGGACACAGATCAACACCTGGAAGAGGGTCGAAGTGTCCTCGGCCACAGACACAATGAGGAGCTAGTCAAGGGTCAGAGGTCAAGAGTAGAAGCATTTCTCGCTTGGCTTAAAGGATGTTGAGAGCCTTAATATTCAAGGTTTTGACCCACCAACAATATATTGGAGCCACTGTCCACCCAGATTATTGTAAACATCAAAGCAACAAAAAACTCCTGTGGCCTATTCTTTCTCTTGTGAGATCCTGTGGTCCATGCATACTTTGGGGATCTCTTGAGTTCCATGCAGGCTTAAGGCAGTGGTCTCCAAACTTTTTTATGCCGCGCCCCCCCAGTTGAAAAATAAAAATCATTAGGACCCCCTTCAGAATTTTTCACAAATATTTTATAAAGATGGCTATGTTTAAATGTGTCCCGCTGTATTTAAACATTGCAATTAAGTACTGTTGCCATTTTAATCATGCAATAACATGTTTCTGCTTAAAACAACACACTGTTATCTATGAAATGCTTCTTTTGGCCAGAGCCTGGCACCCCCCTGAGATCACTTGAGGCCCCCCTGGGGGGCCGGACCCCCAGTTTGAAGACCCCTGGCTTAAGGGATCTGGAGACAGAGGGTGGCAGTGAGTAATTGGAAGATACCCTGGGCCAGGTCTCATACAGTGAGCACTGCAAGGGCTGAATGAAGGCTGCCTCTCCTGCAGATATGGGCCGACTAGTGCCTTAATAGTAGAAAAGCTGGAGTAGCGCTATTTTACCACCCATGACAGCAGTAAATGCTTGTTTTTTCCTGGAGTTTTAAAGGAATGTGCTCCTTTTGGCTCTAAATGTAGGAGGATTTATTGACAATCCTGAAATAAACAACAGAGCATAACACACAGCACACAGAAAGCAACACAATTACAACATTACAGGGCACACCCACAAAAACATTTAAAACAGAACACAGCACAGCACTCGCTATACAATTGAGAGACCCTCACTTGTATATAAAATCATTATATTAACGACCTGTGCAAAAGAGTTTTGTAGGCCTTAACTACACACTGCATTGAAACGCTATTTTGCTTTTAAAGCTTGAAGCTTGCAGGACAAAATGTATTTGGCTGAACTGCTGACCAGGACAAATTCATTTTTCATTCCTTCCTTCATTTTTTCCTCTGTGAAAGTTTTGTCCTGTGACATAAGAGTAACACTTCATGGCGCAAATGTTCAATCATAATAAGTAAATGGATAGAAAGTGTTAAAAGCTTTGTTTCATGACCACCTGACCCATAAAAAGAATGACTGCAAAGTTAGATTAATGTTCAGAAACAGTTTCTTCATGAATGGGCTCTGTTAGAAAGAGATGTGAGAATGGAAATAAAGTCATTTGAAATATGTAACATGCTGACTGACTGTTCTTTGCCTTATAGAGATTGACTTGTGAGTAGAAACTCTCCTGTTCCTTCAATGAGTCACATGAATGACTCAAAGCCACACTGCAATAACACATCACAAAACACAGCAGTGCAAAAAAGCAACACAACACAGCACCACCATGACAAAAAGCCGCAGAACTAATATGCGCAAAGATTCTTGCCACACGTTCCCACCCTGGGGGTGTTTGCACCACCCACTGCCTTTAGGTAGGGTGACCAGACGTCCCGGGTTGCCCCGAACAGTCCCGGTTTTTAGAGGACTGTCCCGGTGTCCCGATGCCTCTCTTAATTTTAAACAAATGTCCCGCTTTTTGGGACAAATGTCAGATTATCTAGGGAAGCATAAGTTAAAGGTATGCTCTCCTTTAACAGACGCCTACAAAGTATGCAATAATTAAGTAATTTATCTATTATTGTAAGGCAACACAGTCCCCTGTCTGCTCCCAGCAGAGATACTGAGTGGGGGGGGCAGAAAGAGGTGGGTGGGAGCGGGTTGGGGGTGCAGGGTAGGAGGTCAAGCCATAGCTAATTTTATATGTATAGCCTTGTAAATGTGTGTGTGTGTTTATATATATATATATACACATATATATATATATATATCACATGTATAGGGACACATACACAAAGCTATGCAAAAAAAAACGGGACAGGCCAGATATAAAAGTGAGAGTAAAGTCGATAGTCCTTCTTTTATGTCTGACCTGTCCCGGTTTTTGCTTCTCAAAATCTGGTCACCCTACCTTTGGGTACCACGAAGACATGAGACAGCATCAGTCAGAGCTGTGTCTGGGTTGTCAGTGCAGCACCTCTGTGTCCGTCGTCGCTTTCCATGACTGGGATGAGGAAGAAGAGGTCCAGGGGTGACGAAGATCACCGGTGAGTAAGGGGGACACCCGCGCCCCAGGCATTTGGAGGCCTTTAGGAGAACTTTCCAACTCAACAAATTCAGGAGCCTGAAGGTTTTATGAGTCCGAGGCCTTGGCAGCCACTTCTGAAAAAGCTACTTGGAGATAATTAACTTTTTTACATTGTTCCCGCTGCAGACGGGAGATTACAGAGCAGGTACGGGAAGGTAAAGTACAGAGGGGGATTTACACAATAATTGTGCAAGTTTTATGAGTTTCAGCGCTTTCAAAGTCTGCAGGAGTAAAAAATCCCCCACAGCGCACAAGTAATGACTGGCAATGTAAATAAGGCGCGCGCTGTAAAAACGACTTCAAGTCTGTGAAACACAGAATGCTGCTTCCATGTCCGTCTGTTTACACGTCTGTCTGTGCCCCGGGCTCTCCGATGCACCCCTTGTTGGAAGTCTCCCCAGGACCCCATGTCATGTGTGACACGTTCAGCCAGCCCTGATGTGGCCAAGACAATTCTCTCGCAGAGGTTTCTGAGCCTAAGTGACAATGTTAAAAGAGAAACTTCAAATCCCAGAATGCAGTGCGGGGCTGGCTGCAAAGGGCTCGCTGCACATGCCACACATGACACAGTCACGTTTCCTTAATGTTTAACCAGCTTTTTTCACCCAGCTCGTAGGCAGGTCAAACACACCACAAAGAACAACTCCAAATATTGATATATCGATATTCATATTGATATCGATAATTTTATAAAGGGTGCGAATGCCAAAGGCGTCTTGGAGCAGAACATCGACCGCCCACTGATTAAACCGCAGCTGATGCGATGCTCAAGCCCGCATCAAGGGCCATATGTACTAAAGCATTTTCCCATAGACACAGAATGGGTAAAACCCTTTGAGACATCTGGCCCCAGATGTTTATACCCCCTCCTCCAGGGGGAACGGCCAGGACTTAAGCTGCTTTCAGAAGCACAAAAAGTTTGGTTGGCCTCTCAGCTGCTCCTGCAGATTATACCACAGAAGGCCTGTCAGATGAATACATCTCCCGCCCCCACAACCGGATCGCCTGACTTTACAGGTGTTAATTGTTCTGGAATTGGTGGATCTCAGTAATCGGCTGGCAGAGTACCAAGTGGGATTTTTGAGAGCAGCTCTATGCAGTGATTTATGAGCGAGAGAGCCTTAAATCTCACCCTTCTGGTCGTGGGCAGGACTGGAGCTCCTTGGGAGCCCCTGATACTGGCTGAAATTTAGGGATCTTCACCAAAAGTCTCCCTGCTGCCTTCTGGAGGCGTTGCAATGTATTCAATAATCCAGTCGAGATAAAAACCAATGCAGTAACTACTGTTGTTTGCAACTCCAATGGAATACAAACCAAAATCTTCCTAATCCTCAACAACAGATAAAAACAGGAAGACGTTTGTTTATTTATCCATACATTAAAAGACAAACTAAAGTCAAACAATGTCCCCATACTTTTAGCAGTAGACACTGGTAGAGAGGAAGAGCCCAATGACTGAGGCCACCAGGAATGATTCCATGAAGGAGAGCTCCACCCATAGAAAAGAACCTCAGTTTTTGTAGAATTGACCATCAAGCTGTTTAGCCTCATCCATTGAACCATCGCTCCCATACGCTTGTTAAAACCAATAGTGGTCTCTTCCGTATTCTTCGCGATGGAGTCAATAACCTGTGTCTCATCAGCATAATGGAGATGAATTAATTTAGTCAATGGCACCACGTAAATATTAAAGAGACCGGGTCATGAGCCTTGTGGAACTCCACAAGGCAAAGTGAAGGGTTTTGACACCAAATCCCCCACAGTGAGTTCTCTCTGTGAAAGGAAAGACCAGCACAGCTTTAGGGCTGAGCCTCCAGTTCCAACTTCTGCCAACCGGTCCAACAGGGTCTCATGGTTAACGTGTCGAAAGCTGCCGACAGATCTAATAAGATCATTCCAGCGCCCCCCCAATCCAGTATATTCCCCACTTCATCAGTAGCCCCCACCAAGGCAGAGTCCGCACGAGGGTTAGGCCGAGAGTCCAGAAACTCGTTCTCCCCCACATATTTGGACAACACAATATTCATATGTTTTTCCAAAGTCTTCGCTGGAAAGGGAAGAAGTGAGATAGGGCGATAGTTCTTTACGTCTTTAAGATCAAGGTTAGACTTTGTTAATAAAGCTGAAATTGATGCTTTCTCCGATTCAAGTGGAAAGTCCCAGACTTCAGAATGGACTAACCACCAGCGTGGGGGAGGGGGCTACGACTGCTTTCTTAATCTCATGCATTAGTTTAGGGGGACATGGGTTTGAGGGGGCAGTTGGTTTGGGTTGACCAACCAATTCGGCCACTCTATCTTCTGTGACCAATGGAAAATTGATTAAAGCGCTAGAGTTGAGCCGATTATCTAGGTCCAGGGAAGAGCCGGTCTTCCTGTCATTGCCCTTCAAATTGCTGAAAATTTCCTTAACTTTGTCTTTAAAAAAGACCCCCAGTTGTTCACAAAACGTCTGACTTAAGGCTAGAGTCGAATTTGTCAGTACGCTGAATAGGAGCTCAACTGTCTTAAAACGTTTTACAGAAAAAAAATTAGGGCCTGATTTAGGAGTCCCTAGCGCCACCTTAGCCGCATAGCGTCATTTTTTTACGTTAAGGCGGCACTAAAGTGGCTTTTTACACACGCCATATTTACAAAGTGTCACAATGCATGCATTGCGCCACTTTGTAACCCCTTGCCCCACATTATGTGTGCGCCAGGCATAATGTATTCAAGGGGGTTCGAACAAATGGCGCAAGGAAATCTAAGAGATTACCTTGCGCCACTTTTTTCGGCACTTTTAACCCCGAGAGCAGGCGCTATTAAGGCGTACGCCGTTGAATACATTGGGCCACTATCTACTCTGCAGGAGTAGCCCCGCACGGTTGGCGCTACTCCTGCAGAGTACATGAGTAGCGTCAGGAGTTCTGACGTTGCTGCCCCCTCCCTGCGGCATCGTGCACCATATTTTAAATACGGCGCACACATTGTGGCATTAGAGGGGTGCCAAGGGGCGCAGGGAAAGTGGGGTGCACTGAGTATAGCGTCACTTTTCTGAAATCAGCCCCTTAGTTTTTCCGTTTACAATCAACCTTTTATAACCATTCTTCTATATTTCACCTTTTCTTCTTCTTTATATTCCTTCCTTCACACTTTTTCTTGTCTTCCGTTTACGTTTTAACTCCCTAAGCTCCAAAGAGAACCGAGGGGCGGAAGCCTTCCCCTAGGGTTCCTCCCAGTCGGGGCACGCTTAGTAACCGCGGCTGCTCCCAGCCCTGTGTGCGGTATC
This sequence comes from Pleurodeles waltl, assembly GCF_031143425.1. Classification (NCBI taxonomy): domain Eukaryota; kingdom Metazoa; phylum Chordata; class Amphibia; order Caudata; family Salamandridae; genus Pleurodeles; species Pleurodeles waltl. The sequence continues at coordinate 1,007,019,429 of NC_090450.1, read as the reverse complement.
TTTCGTAACACAGGAACATGAGTGTTTAGGCGCATTAACCAGGCTGATGTACAGATTTCATTCCAAGCTCGGATTTTTTTATATTGTGTGGAGGTGTTTATCTCCAACAGGGCAAGGAGCGTCTATGACTGCTAAGCATCTTTGAGAGCTGTGTGTTGTTGGCTACAAGGCATGGTGCTAAGCTTCTCTCGTTATTTTGAGATCTAAGCTGGAGTCATAGGCGTTATGGGTTGGGCCTTGCTCGCCAAGGGTCCTGCATGCGCCTTGAAGCAGCAGGCAGTGGCGTTGTGAGAAAGTTACCACCTTACAAACAGCACACTATGCAGCAAACTTTGTGGCTCCTTTAATTACCATGACCGTAACTTCCAATGACCCGCTTTCATACGTGACATATGCAGCACTTTAGACTTTTCACCCAACGCCACCTTGCATGCCAGGAGTTTGGATCTCACATATATTGCTCAAAGTAAAACTGCAAGTCCCAGAATGCAACACTGGGGCTTCCAGAAAGTGTCGCTCACGACTATAGAGCACTTGCCACTATTGCAGATTATTAAGGTTTTACAACAGTCAGCATTCAAGGAAAGAAAGACTGTGCCACGTAAGGTTGACATCGGTAGTTACGGTGAAGGAAAGACTGTGCCAGGTACGGTTGGCATTCGTAGTTACGGTGATGGAAAGACTGTGCCAGATAAGTTGGCATTGGTAGTTAGGGTGATGGAAAGACTGCGCCAGGTATGGTTGGCATTGGTAGGTAGGGTGAAGAAAAGACTGTGCCACGTACGGTTGGCATTGGTAGTTACCATGATGGAAAGACTGTGCCACGTACGGTTGGCACTGGTAGTTAGGGTGATGGAAAGACTGCGCGAGGTATGGTTGGCATTGGTAGTTAGGGTGAACAAAAGACTGTGCCACGTACGGTTGGCATTGGTAGTTAGGGTGATGGAAAGACTGTGCCAGGTATGGTTGGCATTGGTAGTTATGATGATGGAAATACTGTGCCAGGTATGGTTGGCATTGGTAGTTACGGTGATGGAAAGATTGCGCCAGGTATGGTTGGCATTGGTAGGTAGGATGAAGAAATGACTGTGCCAGGTATGGTTGGCATCAGTAGTTAGGGTGAAGAAAAGACTGAGCCAGGTACGGTTGGCATTGGTAGTTATGGTGATGGAAAGACTGTGCCAGGCATGGTTGGCATTGGTAGTTACGGTGATGGAAAGACTGTGCTAGGTATGGTTGGCATTGGTAGTTACGGTGATGGAAAGACTGAGCCAGGTACGGTTGGCATTGGTAGTTACGGTGATGGAAAGACTGTGCCAGGTATGGTTGGCATTGGTAAGGTGAAGAAAAGACTGTGCCTCGTATGGTTGGCATTGGTAGTTAGGGTGAAGAAAAGACTGTGCCAGGTACGGTTGGCAATGGTAGTTATGGTGATGGAAAGACTGAGCCAGGTATGGTTGGCATTGGTAGTTAGGGTGAAGAAAAGAATGTGCCACGTACGGTTGGCATTGGTAGTTAGGGTGATGGAAAGACTGCGCCAGGTATGGTTGGCATTGGTAGGTAGGGTGAAGAAAAGACTGTGCCACGTACGGTTGGCATTGGTAGTTACCATGATGGAAAGACTGTGCCACGTACAGTTGGCATTGGTAGTTAGGGTGATGGAAAGACTGCGCCAGGTATGGTTGGCATTGGTAGTTAGGGTGAACAAAAGACTGTGCCATGTACAGTTGGCATTGGTAGTTAGGGTGATGGAAAGACTCTGCCAGGTATGGTTGGCATTGGTAGTTACGATGATGGAAAGACAGTGCCAGGTATGGTTGGCATTGGTAGTTACGGTGAAGGAAGGACTGTGCCAGGTATGGTTGGCATTGGTAGTTACAGTGAAGGAAAGACTGCGCCAGGTATGGTTGGCATTGGTAGGTAGGAGGAAGAAAAGACTGTGCCAGGTATGGTTGGCATTGGTAGTTAGGGTGAAGAAAAGACTGTGCCAGGTACGGTTGGCATTGGTAGTTATGGTGATGGAAAGATTGCGCCAGGTATGGTTGGCATTGGTAGTCACTGTGATGGAAAGACTGCGCCAGGTATGGTTGGCATTGGTAGTTACGGTGAAGGAAGGACTGTGCCAGGTATGGTTGGCATTGGTAGTTACAGTGAAGGAAAGACTGCGCCAGGTATGGTTGGCATTGGTAATTACCGTGATGGAAAGACTGAGCCAGGTACGGTTGGCATTGGTAGTTACGGTGATGGAAAGACTGTGCCAGGTATGGTTGGCATTGGTAGGGTGAAGAAAAGACTGTGCCTCGAACGGTTGGCATTGATAGTTAGGGTGAAGAAAAGACTGTGCCAGGTACGGTTGGCATTGGTAGTTATGGTGATGGAAAGACTGAGCCAGGTATGGTTGCATTGATAGTTAGGGTGAAGAAAAGACTGTGCCACGTACGGTTGGCATTGGTAGTTGGGGTGAAGAAAATACTGTGCCAATGTACGGTTGGCATTGGTAGTTAGGGTGATGGAAAGACTGCGCCAGGTATGGTTGGCATTGGTAGGTAGGGTGAAGAAAAGACTGTGCCACGTACGCTTGGCATTGGTAGTTACCATGATGGAAAGACTGTGCCACGTACGGTTGGCATTGCTAGTTAGGGTGATGGAAAGACTGCGCCAGGTATGGTTGGCATTGGTAGTTAGGGTGAACAAAAGACTGTGCCAGGTACGGTTGGCATTGGTAGTTAGGGAGATGGAAAGACTGTGCCAGGTATGGTTGGCATTGGTAGTTATGATGATGGAAAGACTGTGCCAGGTATGGTTGGCATTGGTAGTTACGGTGATGGAAAGATTGCGCCAGGTATGGTTAGCATTGGTAGGTAGGATGAAGAAAAGACTGTACCAGGTATGGTTGGCATCAGTAGTTAGGGTGAAGAAAAGACTGAGCCAGGTACGGTTGGCATTGGTAGTTATGGTGATGGAAAGACTGTGCCAGGCATGGTTGGCATTGATAGTTACGGTGATGGAAAGACTGTGCCAGGTATGGTTGGCATTGGTAGTTACGGTGATGGAAAGACTGAGCCAGGTACGGTTGGCATTGGTAGTTATGGTGATGGAAAGACTGTGCCATGTATGGTTGGCATTGGTAAGGTTAAGAAAAGACTGTGCCTCGTATGGTTGGCATTGGTAGTTAGGGTGAAGAAAAGACTGTGCCAGGTACGGTTGGCAATGGTAGTTATGGTGATGGAAAGACTGAGCCAGGTATGGTTGGCATTGGTAGTTAGGGTGATGGAAAGACTACGCCAGGTATGGTTGGCATTGGTAGGTAGGGTGAAGAAAAGACTGTGCCACGTACGGTTGGCATTGGTAGTTACCATGATGGAAAGACTGTGCCACGTACAGTTGACATTGGTAGTTAGGGTGATGGAAAGACTGCGCCAGGTATGGTTGGCATTGGTAGTTAGGGTGAACAAAAGACTGTGCCATGTACGGTTGGCATTGGTAGTTAGGGTGATGGAAAGACTGTGCCAGGTATGGTTGGCATTGGTAGTTACGATGATGGAAAGACTGTGCCAGGTATGGTTGGCATTGGTAGTTACGGTGATGGAAAGATTGCGCCAGGTATTGTTGGCATTGGTAGGTAGGATGAAGAAATGACTGTGCCAGGTATGGTTGGCATCAGTAGTTAGGGTGAAGAAAAGACTGAGCCAGGTACGGTTGGCATTGGTAGTTATGGTGATGGAAAGACTGTGCCAGGCATGGTTGGCATTGGTAGTTACGGTGATGGAAAGATTGCGCCAGGTATGGTTGGCATTGGTAGGTAGGATGAAGAAATGACTGTGCCAGGTATGGTTGGCATCAGTAGTTAGGGTGAAGAAAAGACTGAGCCAGGTACGGTTGGCATTGGTAGTTATGGTGATGGAAAGACTGTGCCAGGCATGGTTGGCATTGGTAGTTACGGTGATGGAAAGACTGTGCTAGGTATGGTTGGCATTGGTAGTTACGGTGATGGAAAGACTGAGCCAGGTACGGTTGGCATTGGTAGTTACGGTGATGGAAAGACTGTGCCAGGTATGGTTGGCATTGGTAAGGTGAAGAAAAGACTGTGCCTCGTATGGTTGGCATTGGTAGTTAGGGTGAAGAAAAGACTGTGCCAGGTACGGTTGGCAATGGTAGTTATGGTGATGGAAAGACTGAGCCAGGTATGGTTGGCATTGGTAGTTAGGGTGAAGAAAAGAATGTGCCACGTACGGTTGGCATTGGTAGTTAGGGTGATGGAAAGACTGCGCCAGGTATGGTTGGCATTGGTAGGTAGGGTGAAGAAAAGACTGTGCCACGTACGGTTGGCATTGGTAGTTACCATGATGGAAAGACTGTGCCACGTACAGTTGGCATTGGTAGTTAGGGTGATGGAAAGACTGCGCCAGGTATGGTTGGCATTGGTAGTTAGGGTGAACAAAAGACTGTGCCATGTACAGTTGGCATTGGTAGTTAGGGTGATGGAAAGACTCTGCCAGGTATGGTTGGTATTGGTAGTTACGATGATGGAAAGACAGTGCCAGGTATGGTTGGCATTGGTAGTTACGGTGAAGGAAGGACTGTGCCAGGTATGGTTGGCATTGGTAGTTACAGTGAAGGAAAGACTGCGCCAGGTATGGTTGGCATTGGTAGGTAGGAGGAAGAAAAGACTGTGCCAGGTATGGTTGGCATTGGTAGTTAGGGTGAAGAAAAGACTGTGCCAGGTACGGTTGGCATTGGTAGTTATGGTGATGGAAAGATTGCGCCAGGTATGGTTGGCATTGGTAGTCACTGTGATGGAAAGACTGCGCCAGGTATGGTTGGCATTGGTAGTTACGGTGAAGGAAGGACTGTGCCAGGTATGGTTGGCATTGGTAGTTACAGTGAAGGAAAGACTGCGCCAGGTATGGTTGGCATTGGTAATTACCGTGATGGAAAGACTGAGCCAGGTACGGTTGGCATTGGTAGTTACGGTGATGGAAAGACTGTGCCAGGTATGGTTGGCATTGGTAGGGTGAAGAAAAGACTGTGCCTCGAACGGTTGGCATTGATAGTTAGGGTGAAGAAAAGACTGTGCCAGGTACGGTTGGCATTGGTAGTTATGGTGATGGAAAGACTGAGCCAGGTATGGTTGCATTGATAGTTAGGGTGAAGAAAAGACTGTGCCACGTACGGTTGGCATTGGTAGTTGGGGTGAAGAAAATACTGTGCCAATGTACGGTTGGCATTGGTAGTTAGGGTGATGGAAAGACTGCGCCAGGTATGGTTGGCATTGGTAGGTAGGGTGAAGAAAAGACTGTGCCACGTACGCTTGGCATTGGTAGTTACCATGATGGAAAGACTGTGCCACGTACGGTTGGCATTGCTAGTTAGGGTGATGGAAAGACTGCGCCAGGTATGGTTGGCATTGGTAGTTAGGGTGAACAAAAGACTGTGCCAGGTACGGTTGGCATTGGTAGTTAGGGAGATGGAAAGACTGTGCCAGGTATGGTTGGCATTGGTAGTTATGATGATGGAAAGACTGTGCCAGGTATGGTTGGCATTGGTAGTTACGGTGATGGAAAGATTGCGCCAGGTATGGTTAGCATTGGTAGGTAGGATGAAGAAAAGACTGTACCAGGTATGGTTGGCATCAGTAGTTAGGGTGAAGAAAAGACTGAGCCAGGTACGGTTGGCATTGGTAGTTATGGTGATGGAAAGACTGTGCCAGGCATGGTTGGCATTGATAGTTACGGTGATGGAAAGACTGTGCCAGGTATGGTTGGCATTGGTAGTTACGGTGATGGAAAGACTGAGCCAGGTACGGTTGGCATTGGTAGTTATGGTGATGGAAAGACTGTGCCATGTATGGTTGGCATTGGTAAGGTTAAGAAAAGACTGTGCCTCGTATGGTTGGCATTGGTAGTTAGGGTGAAGAAAAGACTGTGCCAGGTACGGTTGGCAATGGTAGTTATGGTGATGGAAAGACTGAGCCAGGTATGGTTGGCATTGGTAGTTAGGGTGATGGAAAGACTACGCCAGGTATGGTTGGCATTGGTAGGTAGGGTGAAGAAAAGACTGTGCCACGTACGGTTGGCATTGGTAGTTACCATGATGGAAAGACTGTGCCACGTACAGTTGACATTGGTAGTTAGGGTGATGGAAAGACTGCGCCAGGTATGGTTGGCATTGGTAGTTAGGGTGAACAAAAGACTGTGCCATGTACGGTTGGCATTGGTAGTTAGGGTGATGGAAAGACTGTGCCAGGTATGGTTGGCATTGGTAGTTACGATGATGGAAAGACTGTGCCAGGTATGGTTGGCATTGGTAGTTACGGTGATGGAAAGATTGCGCCAGGTATGGTTGGCATTGGTAGGTAGGATGAAGAAAAGACTGTGCCAGGTATGGTTGGCATCAGTAGTTAGGGTGAAGAAAAGACTGAGCCAGATACGGTTGCCATTGGCAGTTATGGTGATGGAAAGACTGTGCCAGGCATGGTTGGCATTGGTAGTTACGGTGATGGAAAGACTGTGCCAGGTATGGTTGGCATTGGTAGTTACGGTGATGGAAAGACTGAGCCAGGTACGGTTGGCATTGGTAGTTACGGTGATGGAAAGACTGTGCCAGGTATGGTTGGCATTGGTAAGGTGAAGAAAAGACTGTGCCTCGTATGGTTGGCATTGGTAGTTAGGGTGAAGAAAAGACTGTGCCAGGTACGGTTGGCATTGGTAGTTATGGTGATGGAAAGACTGAGCCAGGTATGGTTGGCATTGGTACTTAGGGTGAAGAAAAGAATGTGCCACGTACGGTTGGCATTGGTAGTTGGGGTGAAGAAAATACTGTGCCAGGTATGGTTGGCATTGGTAGTTAGGGTGATGGAAAGACTGTGCCAGGTATGGTTGGCATTGGTAGTTATGGTGAAGAAAAGACTGTGCAACGTACGGTTGACATTGGTAATTAGGGTGAACAAAAGACTGTGCCACGTACGGTTGGCATTGGTAGTTAGGGTGAAGAAAAGACTGTGCCAGGTACGGTTGGCATTGGTAGTTATGGTGTTGGAAAGATTGCGCCAGGTATGGTTGGCATTGGTAGTCACTGTGATGGAAAGACTGCACCAGGTATGGTTGGCATTGGTAGTTACGGTGAAGGAAGGACTGTGCCAGGTATGGTTGGCATTGGTAGTTACAGTGAAGGAAAGACTGCGCCAGGTATGGTTGGCATTGGTAATTACCGTGATGGAAAGTCTGAGCCAGGTACGGTTGGCATTGGTAGTTACGGTGATGGAAAGACTGTGCCAGGTATGGTTGGCATTGGTAGGGTGAAGAAAAGACTGTGCCTCGAACGGTTGGCATTGGTAGTTAGGGTGAAGAAAAGACTGTGCCAGGTACGGTTGGCATTGGTAGTTATGGTGATGGAAAGACTGAGCCAGGTATGGTTGGCATTGATAGTTAGGGTGAAGAAAAGACTGTGCCACGTACGGTTGGCATTGGTAGTTGGGGTGAAGAAAATACTGTGCCAATGTACGGTTGGCATTGGTAGTTAGGGTGATGGAAAGACTGCGCCAGGTATGGTTGGCATTGGTAGGTAGGGTGAAGAAAAGACTGTGCCACGTACGGTTGGCATTGGTAGTTACCATGATGGAAAGACTGTGCCACGTACGGTTGGCATTGCTAGTTAGGGTGATGGAAAGACTGCGCCAGGTATGGTTGGCATTGGTAGTTAGGGTGAACAAAAGACTGTGCCACGTACGGTTGGCATTGGTAGTTAGGGAGATGGAAAGACTGTGCCAGGTATGGTTGGCATTGGTAGTTATGATGATGGAAAGACTGTGCCAGGTATGGTTGGCATTGGTAGTTACGGTGATGGAAAGATTGCGCCAGGTATGGTTAGCATTGGTAGGTAGGATGAAGAAAAGACTGTGCCAGGTATGGTTGGCATCAGTAGTTAGGGTGAAGAAAAGACTGAGCCAGGTACGGTTGGCATTGGTAGTTATGGTGATGGAAAGACTGTGCCAGGCATGGTTGGCATTGGTAGTTACGGTGATGGAAAGACTGTGCCAGGTATGGTTGGCATTGGTAGTTACGGTGATGGAAAGACTGTGGCAGGTATGGTTGGCATTGCTAAGGTGAAGAAAAGACTGTGCCTCGTATGGTTGGCATTGGTAGTTAGGTTGAAGAAAAGACTGTGCCAGGTACGGTTGGCATTGGTAGTTATGGTGATGGAAAGACTGAGCCAGGTATGGTTGGCATTGGTAGTTAGGGTGAAGAAAAGAATGTGCCACGTACGGTTGGCATTGGTAGTTAGGGTGATGGAAAGACTGCGCCAGGTATGGTTGGCATTGGTAGGTAGGGTGAAGAAAAGACTGTGCCACGTATGGTTGGCATTGGTAGTTACCATGATGGAAAGACTGTGCCACGTACAGTTGGCATTGGTAGTTAGGGTGATGGAAAGACTGCGCCAGGTATGGTTGGCATTGGTAGTTAGGGTGATGGAAATACTGAGCCAGGTATGGTTGGCATTGGTAGTTAGGGTGAAGAAAAGAATGTGCCACGTACGGTTGGCATTGGTAGTTAGGGTGATGGAAAGACTGCGCCAGGTATGGTTGGCATTGGTAGGTAGGGTGAAGAAAAGACAGTGCCACGTATGGTTGGCATTGGTAGTTACCATGATGGAAAGACTGTGCCACATACAGTTGGCATTGGTAGTTAGGGTGATGGAAAGACTGCGCCAGGTATGGTTGGCATTGGTAGTTAGGGTGAACAAAAGACTGTGCCACGTACGGTTGGCATTGGTAGTTAGGGAGATGGAAAGACTGTGCCAGGTATGGTTGGCATTGGTAGTTACGGTGATGGAAAGATTGCGCCAGGTATGGTTGGCATTGGTAGGTAGGATGAAGAAAAGACTGTGCCAGGTATGGTTGGCATCAGTAGTTAGGGTGAAGAAAAGACTGAGCCAGGTACGGTTGGCATTGGTAGTTATGGTGATGGAAAGACTGTGCCAGGCATGGTTGGCATTGGTAGTTACAGTGATGGAAAGACTGTGCCAGGTATGGTTGGCATTGGTAGTTACGGTGATGGAAAGACTGAGCCAGGTACGGTTGGCATTGGTAGTTACGGTGATGGAAAGACTGTGCCAGGTATGGTTGGCATTGGTAAGGTGAAGAAAAGTTGTGCCTCGTATGGTTGGCATTGGTAGTTAGGGTGAAGAAAAGACTGTGCCAGCTACGGTTGGCATTGGTAGTTATGGTGATGGAAAGACTGAGCCAGGTATGGTTGGCATTGGTAGTTAGGGTGAAGAAAAGAATGTGCCACGTACGGTTGGCATTGGTAGTTGGGGTGAAGAAAATACTGTGCCAGGTACGGTTGGCATTGGTAGTTAGGGTGATGGAAAGACTGTGCCAGGTATGGTTGGCATTGGTAGTTATGGTGAAGAAAAGACTGTGCCACGTACGGTTGACATTGGTAATTAGGGTGAAGAAAAGACTGTGCCACGTACGGTTGGCATTGGTAGTTAGGGTGAAGAAAAGACTGTGCCAGGTACGTTTGGCATTGGTAGTTGTGGTGATGGAAAGATTGCGCCAGGTATGGTTGGCATTGGTAGTCACTGTGATGGAAAGACTGCGCCAGGTATGGTTGGCATTGGTAGTTACGGTGAAGGAAGGACTGTGCCAGGTATGGTTGGCATTGGTAGTTACAGTGAAGGAAAGACTGCGCCAGATATGGTTGGCATTGGTAATTACCGTGATGGAAAGACTGAGCCAGGTACGGTTGGCATTGGTAGTTACGGTGATGGAAAGACTGTGCCAGGTATGGTTGGCATTGGTAGGGTGAAGAAAAGACTGTGCCTCGAACGGTTGGCATTGGTAGTTAGGGTGAAGAAAAGACTGTGCCACGTACGGGTGGCATTGGTAGTTATGGTGATGGAAAGACTGAGCCAGGTATGGTTGGCATTGATAGTTAGGGTGAAGAAAAGACTGTGCCACGTACGGTTGGCATTGGTAGTTGGGGTGAAGAAAATACTGTGCCAGGTACGGTTGGCATTGGTAGTTAGGGTGATGGAAAGACTGCGCCAGGTATGGTTGGCATTGGTAGGTAGGGTGAAGAAAAGACTGTGCCACGTACGGTTGGCATTGGTAGTTACCATGATGGAAAGACTGTGCCACGTACGGTTGGCATTGCTAGTTTGGGTGATGGAAAGACTGCGCCAGGTATGGTTGGCATTGGTAGTTAGGGTGAACAAAAGACTGTGCCAGGTACGGTTGGCATTGGTAGTTAGGGAGATGGAAAGACTGTGCCAGGCATGGTTGGCATTGGTAGTTATGATGATGGAAAGACTGTGCCAGGTATCGTTGGCATTGATAGTTACGGTGATGGAAAGATTGCGCCAGGTATGGTTGGCATTGGTAGGTAGGATGAAGAAAAGACTGTGCCAGGTATGGTTGGCATCAGTAGTTAGGGTGAAGAAAAGTCTGAGCCAGGTACGGTTGGCATTGGTAGTTATGGTGATGGAAAGACTGTGCCAGGCATGGTTGGCATTGGTAGTTACGGTGATGGAAAGACTGTGCCAGGTATGGTTGGCATTGGTAGTTACGGTGATGGAAAGACTGAGCCAGGTACGGTTGGCATTGGTAGTTACGGTGATGGAAAGACTGTGCCAGGTATGGTTGGCATTGGTAAGGTGAAGAAAAGACTGTGCCTCGTATGGTTGGCATTGGTAGTTAGGGTGAAGAAAAGACTGTGCCAGGTACGGTTGGCATTGGTAATTATGGTGATGGAAAGACTGAGCCAGGTATGGTTGGCATTGGTAGTTAGGGTGAAGAAAAGAATGTGCCACGTACGGTTGGCATTGGTAGTTGGGGTGAAGAAAATACTGTGCCAGGTACGGTTGGCATTGGTAGTTAGGGTGATGGAAAGACTGTGCCAGGTATGGTTGGCATTGGTATTTATGGTGAAGAAAAGACTGTGCCACGTACGGTTGGCATTGGTAGTTAGGGTGAAGAAAAGACTGTGCCACGTACGGTTGGCATTGGTAGTTAGGGTGAAGAAAAGACTGTGCCAGGTATGGTTGGCATTGGTAGTTATGGTGATGGAAAGACTGCGCCAGGTATGGTTGGCATTGGTAGTCACTGTGATGGAAAGACTGCGCCAGGTATGGTTGGCATTCGTAGTTACGGTGAAGGAAGGACTGTGCCAGGTATGGTTGGCATTGGTAGTTACAGTGAAGGAAAGACTGCACCAGGTATGGTTGGCATTGGTAGGTAGGGTGAAGAAAAGACTGTGCCACGTACGGTTGGCATTGGTAGTTACCATGATGGAAAGACTGTGCCACGTACGGTTGGCATTGCTAGTTAGGGTGATGGAAAGACTGCGCCAGGTATGGTTGGCATTGGTAGTTAGGGTGAACAAAAGACTGTGCCACGTACGGTTGGCATTGGTAGTTAGGGAGATGGAAAGACTGTGCCAGGTATGGTTGGCATTGGTAGTTATGATGATGGAAAGACTGTGCCAGGTATGGTTGGCATTGGTAGTTACGGTGATGGAAAGATTGCGCCTGGTATGGTTAGCATTGGTAGGTAGGATGAAGAAAAGACTGTGCCAGGGATGGTTGGCATCAGTAGTTAGGGTGAAGAAAAGACTGAGCCAGGTACGGTTGGCATTGGTAGTTATGGTGATGGAAAGACTGTGCCAGGCATGGTTGGCATTGGTAGTTACGGTGATGGAAAGACTGTGCCAGGTATGGTTGGCATTGGTAGTTACGGTGATGGAAAGACTGAGCCAGGTACGGTTGGCATTGGTAGTTGCGGTGATGGAAAGACTGTGCCAGGTATGGTTGGCATTGGTAAGGTGAAGAAAAGACTGTGCCTCGTATGGTTGGCATTGGTAGTTAGGTTGAAGAAAAGACTGTGCCAGGTACGGTTGGCATTGGTAGTTATGGTGATGGAAAGACTGAGCCAGGTATGGTTGGCATTGGTAGTTAGGGTGAAGAAAAGAATGTGCCACGTACGGTTGGCATTGGTAGTTAGGGTGATGGAAAGACTGCGCCAGGTATGGTTGGCATTGGTAGGTAGGGTGAAGAAAAGACTGTGCCACGTATGGTTGGCATTGGTAGTTACCATGATGGAAAGACTGTGCCACGTACAGTTGGCATTGGTAGTTAGGGTGATGGAAAGACTGCGCCAGGTATGGTTGGCATTGGTAGTTAGGGTGAACAAAAGACTGTGCCACGTACGGTTGGCATTGGTAGTTAGGGTGATGGAAAGACTGTGCCAGGTATGGTTGGCATTGGTAGTTACGGTGATGGAAAGATTGCGCCAGGTATGGTTGGCATTGGTAGGTAGGATGAAGAAAAGACTGTGCCAGGTATGGTTGGCATCAGTAGTTAGGGTGAAGAAAAGACTGAGCCAGGTACGGTTGGCATTGGTAGTTATGGTGATGGAAAGACTGTGCCAGGCATGGTTGGCATTGGTAGTTACGGTGATGGAAAGACTGTGCCAGGTATGGTTGGCATTGGTAGTTACGGTGATGGAAAGACTGTGCCAGGTATGGTTGGCATTGGTAAGGTGAAGAAAAGTTGTGCCTCGTATGGTTGGCATTAGTAGTTAGGGTGAAGAAAAGGCTGTGCCAGGTACGGTTACCATTGGTAGTTATGGTGATGGAAAGACTGAGCCAGGTATGGTTGGCATTGGTAGTTAGGGTGAAGAAAAGAATGTGCCACGTACGGTTGGCATTGGTAGTTGGGGTGAAGAAAATACTGTGCCAGGTACGGTTGGCATTGGTAGTTAGGGTGATGGAAAGACTGTGCCAGGTATGGTTGGCATTGGTAGTTATGGTGAAGAAAAGACTGTGCCACGTACGGTTGACATTGGTAATTAGGGTGAAGAAAAGACTGTGCCACGTACGGTTGGCATTGGTAGTTAGGGTGAAGAAAAGACTGTGCCAGGTACGGTTGGCATTGGTAGTTATGGTGATGGAAAGATTGCGCCAGGTATGGTTGGCATTGGTAGTCACTGTGATGGAAAGACTGCGCCAGGTATTGTTGGCATTGGTAGTTACGGTGAAGGAAGGACTGTGCCAGGTATGGTTGGCATTGGTAGTTACAGTGAAGGAAAGACTGCGCCAGGTATGGTTGGCATTGGTAATTACCGTGATAGAAAGACTGAGCCAGGTACGGTTGGCATTGGTAGTTACGGTGATGGAAAGACTGTGCCAGGTATGGTTGGCATTGGTAGGGTGAAGAAAAGACTGTGCCTCGAACGGTTGGCATTGGTAGTTAGGGTGAAGAAAAGACTGTGCCACGTACAGTTGGCATTGGTAGTTAGGGTGATGGAAAGACTGCGCCAGGTATGGTTGGCATTGGCAGTTAGGGTGAACAAAAGACTGTGCCATGTACAGTTGGCATTGGTAGTTAGGGTGATGGAAAGACTGTGCCAGGTATGGTTGGCATTGGTAGTTACGATGATGTAAAGACTGTGCCAGGTATGGTTGGCATTGGTAGTTACGGTGATGGAAAGATTGCGCCAGGTATGGTTGGCATTGGTAGGTAGGATGAAGAAAAGACTGTGCCAGGTATGGTTGGCATTGGTAGTTAGGGTGAAGAAAAGACTGTGCCAGGTACGGTTGGCATTGGTAGTTATGGTGATGGAAAGATTGCGCCAGGTATGGTTGGCATTGGTAGTCACTGTGATGGAAAGACTGCGCCAGGTATGGTTGGCATTGGTAGTTACGGTGAAGGAAGGACTGTGCCAGGTATGGTTGGCATTGGTAGTTACAGTGAAGGAAAGACTGCGCCAGGTATGGTTGGCATTGGTAATTACCGTGATGGAAAGACTGAGCCAGGTACGGTTGGCATTGGTAGTTACGGTGATGGAAAGACTGTGCCAGGTATGGTTGGCATTGGTAGGGTGAAGAGAAGACTGTGCCTCGAACGGTTGGCATTGGTAGTTAGGGTGAAGAAAAGACTGTGCCAGGTACGGTTGGCATTGGTAGTTAGGGTGAAGAAAAGACTGTGCCAGGTACGGTTGGCATTGGTAGTTATGGTGATGGAAAGACTGAGCCAGGTATGGTTGCATTGATAGTTAGGGTGAAGAAAAGACTGTGCCACGTACGGTTGGCATTGGTAGTTGGGGTGAAGAAAATACTGTGCCAATGTACGGTTGGCATTGGTAGTTAGGGTGATGGAAAGACTGCGCCAGGTATGGTTGGCATTGGTAGGTAGGGTGAAGAAAAGACTGTGCCACGTACGGTTGGCATTGGTAGTTACCATGATGGAAAGACTGTGCCACGTACGGTTGGCATTGCTAGTTAGGGTGATGGAAAGACTGCGCCAGGTATGGTTGGCATTGGTAGTTATGGTGAACAAAAGACTGTGCCAGGTACGGTTGGCATTGGTAGTTAGGGAGATGGAAAGACTGTGCCAGGTATGGTTGGCATTGGTAGTTATGATGATGGAAAGACTGTGCCAGGTATGGTTGGCATTGGTAGTTACGGTGATGGAAAGATTGCGCCAGGTATGGTTAGCATTGGTAGGTAGGATGAAGAAAAGACTGTGCCAGGTATGGTTGGCATCAGTAGTTAGGGTGAAGAAAAGACTGAGCCAGGTACGGTTGGCATTGGTAGTTATGGTGATGGAAAGACTGTGCCAGGCATGGTTGGCATTGATAGTTACGGTGATGGAAAGACTGTGCCAGGTATGGTTGGCATTGGTAGTTACGGTGATGGAAAGACTGAGCCAGGTACGGTTGGCATTGGTAGTTATGGTGATGGAAAGACTGTGCCATGTATGGTTGGCATTGGTAAGGTGAAGAAAAGACTGTGCCTCGTATGGTTGGCATTGATAGTTAGGGTGAAGAAAAGACTGTGCCAGGTACGGTTGGCAATGGTAGTTATGGTGATGGAAAGACTGAGACAGGTATGGTTGGCATTGGTAGTTAGGGTGATGGAAAGACTACGCCAGGTATGGTTGGCATTGGTAGTTACGATGATGGAAAGACTGTGCCAGGTATGGTTGGCATTGGTAGTTACGGTGATGGAAAGATTGCGCCAGGTATGGTTGGCATTGGTAGGTAGGATGAAGAAAAGACTGTGCCAGGTATGGTTGGCATCAGTAGTTAGGGTGAAGAAAAGACTGAGCCAGATACGGTTGCCATTGGCAGTTATGGTGATGGAAAGACTGTGCCAGGCATGGTTGGCATTGGTAGTTACGGTGATGGAAAGACTGTGCCAGGTATGGTTGGCATTGGTAGTTACGGTGATGGAAAGACTGAGCCAGGTACGGTTGGCATTGGTAGTTACGGTGATGGAAAGACTGTGCCAGGTATGGTTGGCATTGGTAAGGTGAAGAAAAGACTGTGCCTCGTATGGTTGGCATTGGTAGTTAGGGTGAAGAAAAGACTGTGCCAGGTACGGTTGGCATTGGTAGTTATGGTGATGGAAAGACTGAGCCAGGTATGGTTGGCATTGGTAGTTAGGGTGAAGAAAAGAATGTGCCACCTACGGTTGGCATTGGTAGTTGGGGTGAAGAAAATACTGTGCCAGGTATGGTTGGCATTGGTAGTTAGGGTGATGGAAAGACTGTGCCAGGTATGGTTGGCATTGGTAGTTATGGTGAAGAAAAGACTGTGCCACGTACGGTTGACATTGGTAATTAGGGTGAAGAAAAGACTGTGCCACGTACGGTTGGCATTGGTAGTTAGGGTGAAGAAAAGACTGTGCCAGGTACGGTTGGCATTGGTAGTTATGGTGATGGAAAGATTGCGCCAGGTATGGTTGGCATTGGTAGTCACTGTGATGGAAAGACTGCACCAGGTATGGTTGGCATTGGTAGTTACGGTGAAGGAAGGACTGTGCCAGGTATGGTTGGCATTGGTAGTTACAGTGAAGGAAAGACTGCGCCAGGTATGGTTGGCATTGGTAATTACCGTGATGGAAAGACTGAGCCAGGTACGGTTGGCATTGGTAGTTACGGTGATGGAAAGACTGTGCCAGGTATGGTTGGCATTGGTAGGGTTAAGAAAAGACTGTGCCTCGAACGGTTGGCATTGGTAGTTAGGGTGAAGAAAAGACTGTGCCAGGTACGGTTGGCATTGGTAGTTATGGTGATGGAAAGACTGAGCCAGGTATGGTTGGCATTGATAGTTAGGGTGAAGAAAAGACTGTGCCACGTACGGTTGGCATTGGTAGTTGGGGTGAAGAAAATACTGTGCCAATGTACGGTTGGCATTGGTAGTTAGGGTGATGGAAAGACTGCGCCAGGTATGGTTGGCATTGGTAGGTAGGGTGAAGAAAAGACTGTGCCACGTACGGTTGGCATTGGTAGTTACCATGATGGAAAGACTGTGCCACGTACGGTTGGCATTGCTAGTTAGGGTGATGGAAAGACTGCGCCAGGTATGGTTGGCATTGGTAGTTAGGGTGAACAAAAGACTGTGCCACGTACGGTTGGCATTGGTAGTTAGGGAGATGGAAAGACTGTGCCAGGTATGGTTGGCATTGGTAGTTATGATGATGGAAAGACTGTGCCAGGTATGGTTGGCATTGGTAGTTACGGTGATGGAAAGATTGCGCCAGGTATGGTTAGCATTGGTAGGTAGGATGAAGAAAAGACTGTGCCAGGTATGGTTGGCATCAGTAGTTAGGGTGAAGAAAAGACTGAGCCAGGTACGGTTGGCATTGGTAGTTATGGTGATGGAAAGACTGTGCCAGGCATGGTTGGCATTGGTAGTTACAGTGATGGAAAGACTGTGCCAGGTATGGTTGGCATTGGTAGTTACGGTGATGGAAAGACTGAGCCAGGTACGGTTGGCATTGGTAGTTATGTTGATGGAAAGACTGTGCCAGGCATGGTTGGCATTGATAGTTACGGTGATGGAAAGACTGTGCCAGGTATGGTTGGCATTGGTAGTTACGGTGATGGAAAGACTGAGCCAGGTACGGTTGGCATTGGTAGTTATGGTGATGGAAAGACTGTGCCATGTATGGTTGGCATTGGTAAGGTGAAGAAAAGACTGTGCCTCGTATGGTTGGCATTGATAGTTAGGGTGAAGAAAAGACTGTGCCAGGTACGGTTGGCAATGGTAGTTATGGTGATGGAAAGACTGAGACAGGTATGGTTGGCATTGGTAGTTAGGGTGATGGAAAGACTACGCCAGGTATGGTTGGCATTGGTAGGTAGGGTGAAGAAAAGACTGTGCCACATACGGTTGGCATTGGTAGTTACCATGATGGAAAGACTGTGCCACGTACAGTTGACATTGGTAGTTAGGGTGATGGAAAGACTGCGCCAGGTATGGTTGGCATTGGTAGTTAGGGTGAACAAAAGACTGTACCATGTACGGTTGGCATTGGTAGTTAGGGTGATGGAAAGACTGTGCCAGGTATGGTTGGCATTGGTAGTTACGATGATGGAAAGACTGTGCCAGGTATGGTTGGCATTGGTAGTTACGGTGATGGAAAGATTGCGCCAGGTATGGTTGGCATTGGTAGGTAGGATGAAGAAAAGACTGTGCCAGGTATGGTTGGCATCAGTAGTTAGGGTGAAGAAAAGACTGAGCCAGATACGGTTGCCATTGGCAGTTATGGTGATGGAAAGACTGTGCCAGGCATGGTTGGCATTGGTAGTTACGGTGATGGAAAGACTGTGCCAGGTATGGTTGGCATTGGTAGTTACGGTGATGGAAAGACTGAGCCAGGTACGGTTGGCATTGGTAGTTACGGTGATGGAAAGACTGTGCCAGGTATGGTTGGCATTGGTAAGGTGAAGAAAAGACTGTGCCTCGTATGGTTGGCATTGGTAGTTAGGGTGAAGAAAAGACTGTGCCAGGTACGGTTGGCATTGGTAGTTATGGTGATGGAAAGACTGAGCCAGGTATGGTTGGCATTGGTAGTTAGGGTGAAGAAAAGAATGTGCCACCTACGGTTGGCATTGGTAGTTGGGGTGAAGAAAATACTGTGCCAGGTATGGTTGGCATTGGTAGTTAGGGTGATGGAAAGACTGTGCCAGGTATGGTTGGCATTGGTAGTTATGGTGAAGAAAAGACTGTGCCACGTACGGTTGACATTGGTAATTAGGGTGAAGAAAAGACTGTGCCACGTACGGTTGGCATTGGTAGTTAGGGTGAAGAAAAGACTGTGCCAGGTACGGTTGGCATTGGTAGTTATGGTGATGGAAAGATTGCGCCAGGTATGGTTGGCATTGGTAGTCACTGTGATGGAAAGACTGCACCAGGTATGGTTGGCATTGGTAGTTACGGTGAAGGAAGGACTGTGCCAGGTATGGTTGGCATTGGTAGTTACAGTGAAGGAAAGACTGCACCAGGTATGGTTGGCATTGGTAATTACCGTGATGGAAAGACTGAGCCAGGTACGGTTGGCATTGGTAGTTACGGTGATGGAAAGACTGTGCCAGGTATGGTTGGCATTGGTAGGGTTAAGAAAAGACTGTGCCTCGAACGGTTGGCATTGGTAGTTAGGGTGAAGAAAAGACTGTGCCAGGTACGGTTGGCATTGGTAGTTATGGTGATGGAAAGACTGAGCCAGGTATGGTTGGCATTGATAGTTAGGGTGAAGAAAAGACTGTGCCACGTACGGTTGGCATTGGTAGTTGGGGTGAAGAAAATACTGTGCCAATGTACGGTTGGCATTGGTAGTTAGGGTGATGGAAAGACTGCGCCAGGTATGGTTGGCATTGGTAGGTAGGGTGAAGAAAAGACTGTGCCACGTACGGTTGGCATTGGTAGTTACCATGATGGAAAGACTGTGCCACGTACGGTTGGCATTGCTAGTTAGGGTGATGGAAAGACTGCGCCAGGTATGGTTGGCATTGGTAGTTAGGGTGAACAAAAGACTGTGCCACGTACGGTTGGCATTGGTAGTTAGGGAGATGGAAAGACTGTGCCAGGTATGGTTGGCATTGGTAGTTATGATGATGGAAAGACTGTGCCAGGTATGGTTGGCATTGGTAGTTACGGTGATGGAAAGATTGCGCCAGGTATGGTTAGCATTGGTAGGTAGGATGAAGAAAAGACTGTGCCAGGTATGGTTGGCATCAGTAGTTAGGGTGAAGAAAAGACTGAGCCAGGTACGGTTGGCATTGGTAGTTATGGTGATGGAAAGACTGTGCCAGGCATGGTTGGCATTGGTAGTTACAGTGATGGAAAGACTGTGCCAGGTATGGTTGGCATTGGTAGTTACGGTGATGGAAAGACTGAGCCAGGTACGGTTGGCATTGGTAGTTATGGTGATGGAAAGACTGTGGCAGGTATGGTTGGCATTGGTAAGGTGAAGAAAAGACTGTGCCTCGTATGGTTGGCATTGGTAGTTAGGTTGAAGAAAAGACTGTGCCAGGTACGGTTGGCATTGGTAGTTATGGTGATGGAAAGACTGAGCCAGGTATGGTTGGCATTGGTAGTTACGGTGAAGAAAAGACTGTGCCACGTACGGTTGGCATTGGTAGTTAGGGTGAAGAAAAGACTGTGCCAGGTACGGTTGGCATTGGTAGTTATGGTGATGGAAAGACTGCGCCAGGTATGGTTGGCATTGGTAGTCACTGTGATGGAAAGACTGCGCCAGGTATGGTTGGCATTGGTAGTTACGGTGAAGGAAGGACTGTGCCAGGTATGGTTGGCATTGGTAGTTACAGTGAAGGAAAGACTGCACCAGGTATGGTTGGCATTGGTAGGTAGGGTGAAGAAAAGACTGTGCCACGTACGGTTGGCATTGGTAGTTACCATGATGGAAAGACTGTGCCACGTACGGTTGGCATTGCTAGTTAGGGTGATGGAAAGACTGCGCCAGGTATGGTTGGCATTGGTAGTTAGGGTGAACAAAAGACTGTGCCACGTACGGTTGGCATTGGTAGTTAGGGAGATGGAAAGACTGTGCCAGGTATGGTTGGCATTGGTAGTTATGATGATGGAATGACTGTGCCAGGTATGGTTGGCATTGGTAGTTACGGTGATGGAAAGATTGCGCCTGGTATGGTTAGCATTGGTAGGTAGGATGAAGAAAAGACTGTGCCAGGTATGGTTGGCATCAGTAGTTAGGGTGAAGAAAAGACTGAGCCAGGTACGGTTGGCATTGGTAGTTATGGTGATGGAAAGACTGTGCCAGGCATGGTTGGCATTGGTAGTTACGGTGATGGAAAGACTGTGCCAGGTATGGTTGGCATTGGTAGTTACGGTGATGGAAAGACTGAGCCAGGTACGGTTGGCATTGGTAGTTACGGTGATGGAAAGACTGTGCCAGGTATGGTTGGCATTGGTAAGGTGAAGAAAAGACTGTGCCTCGTATGGTTGGCATTGGTAGTTAGGTTGAAGAAAAGACTGTGCCAGGTACGGTTGGCATTGGTAGTTATGGTGATGGAAAGACTGAGCCAGGTATGGTTGGCATTGGTAGTTAGGGTGAAGAAAAGAATGTGCCACGTACGGTTGGCATTGGTAGTTAGGGTGATGGAAAGACTGCGCCAGGTATGGTTGGCATTGGTAGGTAGGGTGAAGAAAAGACTGTGCCACGTATGGTTGGCATTGGTAGTTACCATGATGGAAAGACTGTGCCACGTACAGTTGGCATTGGTAGTTAGGGTGATGGAAAGACTGCGCCAGGTATGGTTGGCATTGGTAGTTAGGGTGAACAAAAGACTGTGCCACGTACGGTTGGCATTGGTAGTTAGGGTGATGGAAAGACTGTGCCAGGTATGGTTGGCATTGGTAGTTACGGTGATGGAAAGATTGCGCCAGGTATGGTTGGCATTGGTAGGTAGGATGAAGAAAAGACTGTGCCAGGTATGGTTGGCATCAGTAGTTAGGGTGAAGAAAAGACTGAGCCAGGTACGGTTGGCATTGGTAGTTATGGTGATGGAAAGACTGTGCCAGGCATGGTTGGCATTGGTAGTTACGGTGATGGAAAGACTGTGCCAGGTATGGTTGGCATTGGTAGTTATGGTGATGGAAAGACTGAGCCAGGTACGGTTGGCATTGGTAGTTACGGTGATGGAAAGACTGTGCCAGGTATGGTTGGCATTGGTAAGGTGAAGAAAAGTTGTGCCTCGTATGGTTGGCATTGGTAGTTAGGGTGAAGAAAAGACTGTGCCAGGTACGGTTGGCATTGGTAGTTATGGTGATGGAAAGACTGAGCCAATGTATGGTTGGCATTGGTAGTTAGGGTGAAGAAAAGAATGTGCCACGTACGGTTGGCATTGGTAGTTGGGGTGAAGAAAATACTGTGCCAGGTACGGTTGGCATTGGTAGTTAGGGTGATGGAAAGACTGTGCCAGGTATGGTTGGCATTGGTAGTTATGGTGAAGAAAAGACTGTGCCACGTACGGTTGACATTGGTAATTAGGGTGAAGAAAAGACTGTGCCACGTACGGTTGGCATTGGTAGTTAGGGTGAAGAAAAGACTGTGCCAGGTACGGTTGGCATTGGTAGTTATGGTGATGGAAAGATTGCGCCAGGTATGGTTGGCATTGGTAGTCACTGTGATGGAAAGACTGCGCCAGGTATTGTTGGCATTGGTAGTTACGGTGAAGGAAGGACTGTGCCAGGTATGGTTGGCATTGGTAGTTACAGTAAAGGAAAGACTGCGCCAGGTATGGTTGGCATTGGTAATTACCGTGATGGAAAGACTGAGCCAGGTACGGTTGGCATTGGTAGTTACGGTGATGGAAAGACTGTGCCAGGTATGGTTGGCATTGGTAGGGTGAAGAAAAGACTGTGCCTCGAACGGTTGGCATTGGTAGTTAGGGTGAAGAAAAGACTGTGCCACGTACAGTTGGCATTGGTAGTTAGGGTGATGGAAAGACTGCGCCAGGTATGGTTGGCATTGGCAGTTAGGGTGAACAAAAGACTGTGCCATGTACAGTTGGCATTGGTAGTTAGGGTGATGGAAAGACTGTGCCAGGTATGGTTGGCATTGGTAGTTACGATGATGGAAAGACTGTGCCAGGTATGGTTGGCATTGGTAGTTACGGTGATGGAAAGATTGCGCCAGGTATGGTTGGCATTGGTAGGTAGGATGAAGAAAAGACTGTGCCAGGTATGGTTGGCATTGGTAGTTAGGGTGAAGAAAAGACTGTGCCAGGTACGGTTGGCATTGGTAGTTATGGTGATGGAAAGATTGCGCCAGGTATGGTTGGCATTGGTAGTCACTGTGATGGAAAGACTGCGCCAGGTATGGTTGGCATTGGTAGTTACGGTGAAGGGAGGACTGTGCCAGGTATGGTTGGCATTGGTAGTTACAGTGAAGGAAAGACTGCGCCAGGTATGGTTGGCATTGGTAATTACCGTGATGGAAAGACTGAGCCAGGTACGGTTGGCATTGGTAGTTACGGTGATGGAAAGACTGTGCCAGGTATGGTTGGCATTGGTAGGGTGAAGAGAAGACTGTGCCTCGAACGGTTGGCATTGGTAGTTAGGGTGAAGAAAAGACTGTGCCAGGTACGGTTGGCATTGGTAGTTATGGTGATGGAAAGACTGAGCCAGGTATGGTTGCATTGATAGTTAGGGTGAAGAAAAGACTGTGCCACGTACGGTTGGCATTGGTAGTTGGGGTGAAGAAAATACTGTGCCAATGTACGGTTGGCATTGGTAGTTAGGGTGATGGAAAGACTGCGCCAGGTATGGTTGGCATTGGTAGGTAGGGTGAAGAAAAGACTGTGCCACGTACGCTTGGCATTGGTAGTTACCATGATGGAAAGACTGTGCCACGTACGGTTGGCATTGCTAGTTAGGGTGATGGAAAGACTGCGCCAGGTATGGTTGGCATTGGTAGTTAGGGTGAACAAAAGACTGTGCCAGGTACGGTTGGCATTGGTAGTTAGGGAGATGGAAAGACTGTGCCAGGTATGGTTGGCATTGGTAGTTATGATGATGGAAAGACTGTGCCAGGTATGGTTGGCATTGGTAGTTACGGTGATGGAAAGATTGCGCCAGGTATGGTTAGCATTGGTAGGTAGGATGAAGAAAAGACTGTGCCAGGTATGGTTGGCATCAGTAGTTAGGGTGAAGAAAAGACTGAGCCAGGTACGGTTGGCATTGGTAGTTATGGTGATGGAAAGACTGTGCCAGGCATGGTTGGCATTGATAGTTACGGTGATGGAAAGACTGTGCCAGGTATGGTTGGCATTGGTAGTTACGGTGATGGAAAGACTAAGCCAGGTACGGTTGGCATTGGTAGTTATGGTGATGGAAAGACTGTGCCATGTATGGTTGGCATTGGTAAGGTGAAGAAAAGACTGTGCCTCGTATGGTTGGCATTGATAGTTAGGGTGAAGAAAAGACTGTGCCAGGTACGGTTGGCAATGGTAGTTATGGTGATGGAAAGACTGAGCCAGGTATGCTTGGCATTGGTAGTTAGGGTGATGGAAAGACTGCGCCAGGTATGGTTGGCATTGGTAGTTAGGGTGAACAAAAGACTGTGCCAGGTACGGTTGGCATTGGTAGTTAGGGAGATGGAAAGACTGTGCCAGGTATGGTTGGCATTGGTAGTTATGATGATGGAAAGACTGTGCCAGGTATGGTTGGCATTGGTAGTTACGGTGATGGAAAGATTGCGCCAGGTATGGTTAGCATTGGTAGGTAGGATGAAGAAAAGACTGTGCCAGGTATGGTTGGCATCAGTAGTTAGGGTGAAGAAAAGACTGAGCCAGGTACGGTTGGCATTGGTAGTTATGGTGATGGAAAGACTGTGCCAGGCATGGTTGGCATTGATAGTTACGGTGATGGAAAGACTGTGCCAGGTATGGTTGGCATTGGTAGTTACGGTGATGGAAAGACTAAGCCAGGTACGGTTGGCATTGGTAGTTATGGTGATGGAAAGACTGTGCCATGTATGGTTGGCATTGGTAAGGTGAAGAAAAGACTGTGCCTCGTATGGTTGGCATTGATAGTTAGGGTGAAGAAAAGACTGTGCCAGGTACGGTTGGCAATGGTAGTTATGGTGATGGAAAGACTGAGCCAGGTATGCTTGGCATTGGTAGTTAGGGTGATGGAAAGACTACGCCAGGTATGGTTGGCATTGGTAGGTAGGGTGAAGAAAAGACTGTGCCACATACGGTTGGCATTGGTAGTTACCATGATGGAAAGACTGTGCCACGTACAGTTGACATTGGTAGTTAGGGTGATGGAAAGACTGCGCCAGGTATGGTTGGCATTGGTAGTTAGGGTGAACAAAAGACTGTGCCATGTACGGTTGGCATTGGTAGTTAGGGTGATGGAAAGACTGTGCCAGGTATGGTTGGCATTGGTAGTTACGATGATGGAAAGACTGTGCCAGGTATGGTTGGCATTGGCAGTTACGGTGATGGAAAGATTGCGCCAGGTATGGTTGGCATTGGTAGGAAGGATGAAGAAAAGACTGTGCCAGGTATGGTTGGCATCAGTAGTTAGGGTGAAGAAAAGACTGAGCCAGATACGGTTGCCATTGGCAGTTATGGTGATGGAAAGACTGTGCCAGGCATGGTTGGCATTGGTAGTTACGGTGATGGAAAGACTGTGCCAGGTATGGTTGGCATTGGTAGTTACGGTGATGGAAAGACTGAGCCAGGTACGGTTGGCATTGGTAGTTACGGTGATGGAAAGACTGTGCCAGGTATGGTTGGCATTGGTAAGGTGAAGAAAAGACTGTGCCTCGTATGGTTGGCATTGGTAGTTAGGGTGAAGAAAAGACTGTGCCAGGTACGGTTGGCATTGGTAGTTATGGTGATGGAAAGACTGAGCCAGGTATGGTTGGCATTGGTAGTTAGGGTGAAGAAAAGAATGTGCCACCTACGGTTGGCATTGGTAGTTGGGGTGAAGAAAATACTGTGCCAGGTATGGTTGGCATTGGTAGTTAGGGTGATGGAAAGACTGTGCCAGGTATGGTTGGCATTGGTAGTTATGGTGAAGAAAAGACTGTGCCACGTACGGTTGACATTGGTAATTAGGGTGAAGAAAAGACTGTGCCACGTACGGTTGGCATTGGTAGTTAGGGTGAAGAAAAGACTGTGCCAGGTACGGTTGGCATTGGTAGTTATGGTGATGGAAAGATTGCGCCAGGTATGGTTGGCATTGGTAGTCACTGTGATGGAAAGACTGCGCCAGGTATGGTTGGCATTGGTAGTTACGGTGAAGGAAGGACTGTGCCAGGTATGGTTGGCATTGGTAGTTACAGTGAAGGAAAGACTGCGCCAGGTATGGTTGGCATTGGTAATTACCGTGATGGAAAGACTGAGCCAGGTACGGTTGGCATTGGTAGTTACGGTGATGGAAAGACTGTGCCAGGTATGGTTGGCATTGGTAGGGTTAAGAAAAGACTGTGCCTCGAACGGTTGGCATTGGTAGTTAGGGTGAAGAAAAGACTGTGCCAGGTACGGTTGGCATTGGTAGTTATGGTGATGGAAAGACTGAGCCAGGTATGGTTGGCATTGATAGTTAGGGTGAAGAAAAGACTGTGCCACGTACGGTTGGCATTGGTAGTTGGGGTGAAGAAAATACTGTGCCAATGTACGGTTGGCATTGGTAGTTAGGGTGATGGAAAGAATGCGCCAGGTATGGTTGGCATTGGTAGGTAGGGTGAAGAAAAGACTGTGCCACGTACGGTTGGCATTGGTAGTTACCATGATGGAAAGACTGTGCCACGTACGGTTGGCATTGCTAGTTAAGGTGATGGAAAGACTGCGCCAGGTATGGTTGGCATTGGTAGTTAGGGTGAACAAAAGACTGTGCCACGTACGGTTGGCATTGGTAGTTAGGGAGATGGAAAGACTGTGCCAGGTATGGTTGGCATTGGTAATTATGATGATGGAAAGACTGTGCCAGGTATGGTTGGCATTGGTAGTTACGGTGATGGAAAGATTGCGCCAGGTATGGTTAGCATTGGTAGGTAGGATGAAGAAAAGACTGTGCCAGGTATGGTTGGCATCAGTAGTTAGGGTGAAGAAAAGACTGAGCCAGGTACGGTTGGCATTGGTAGTTATGGTGATGGAAAGACTGTGCCAGGCATGGTTGGCATTGGTAGTTACAGTGATGGAAAGACTGTGCCAGGTATGGTTGGCATTGGTAGTTACGGTGATGGAAAGACTGAGCCAGGCACAGTTGGCATTGGTAGTTATGGTGATGGAAAGACTGTGGCAGGTATGGTTGGCATTGGTAAGGTGAAGAAAAGACTGTGCCTCGTATGGTTGGCATTGGTAGTTAGGTTGAAGAAAAGACAGTGCCAGGTACGGTTGGCATTGGTAGTTATGGTGATGGAAAGACTGAGCCAGGTATGGTTGGCATTGGTAGTTAGGGTGAAGAAAAGAATGTGCCACGTACGGTTGGCATTGGTAGTTAGGGTGATGGAAAGACTGCGCCAGGTATGGTTGGCATTGGTAGGTAGGGTGAAGAAAAGACTGTGCCACGTATGGTTGGCATTGGTAGTTACCATGATGGAAAGACTGTGCCACGTACAGTTGGCATTGGTAGTTAGGGTGATGGAAAGACTGCGCCAGGTATGGTTGGCATTGGTAGTTAGGGTGATGGAAAGACTGAGCCAGGTATGGTTGGCATTGGTAGTTAGGGTGAAGAAAAGAATGTGCCACGTACGGTTGGCATTGGTAGTTAGGGTGATGGAAAGACTGCGCCAGGTATGGTTGGCATTGGTAGGTAGGGTGAAGAAAAGACTGTGCCACGTATGGTTGGCATTGGTAGTTACCATGATGGAAAGACTGTGCCACGTACAGTTGGCATTGGTAGTTAGGGTGATGGAAAGACTGCGCCAGGTATGGTTGGCATTGGTAGTTAGGGTGATGGAAAGACTGAGCCAGGTATGGTTGGCATTGGTAGTTAGGGTGAAGAAAAGAATGTGCCACGTACGGTTGGCATTGGTAGTTAGGGTGATGGAAAGACTGCGCCAGGTATGGTTGGCATTGGTAGGTAGGGTGAAGAAAAGACTGTGCCACGTATGGTTGGCATTGGTAGTTACCATGATGGAAAGACTGTGCCACATACAGTTGGCATTGATAGTTAGGGTGATGGAAAGACTGCGCCAGGTATGGTTGGCATTGGTAGTTAGGGTGAACAAAAGACTGTGCCACGTACGGTTGGCATTGGTAGTTAGGGTGATGGAAAGACTGTGCCAGGTATGGTTGGCATTGGTAGTTACGGTGATGGAAAGATTGCGCCAGGTATGGTTGGCATTGGTAGGTAGGATGAAGAAAAGACTGTGCCAGGTATGGTTGGCATCAGTAGTTAGGGTGAAGAAAAGACTGAGCCAGGTACGGTTGGCATTGGTAGTTATGGTGATGGAAAGACTGTGCCAGGCATGGTTGGCATTGGTAGTTACAGTGATGGAAAGACTGTGCCAGGTATGGTTGGCATTGGTAGTTACGGTGATGGAAAGACTGAGCCAGGTACGGTTGGCATTGGTAGTAACGGTGATGGAAAGACTGTGCCAGGTATGGTTGGCATTGGTAAGGTGAAGAAAAGTTGTGCCTCGTATGGTTGGCATTGGTAGTTAGGGTGAAGAAAAGACTGTGCCAGCTACGGTTGGCATTGGTAGTTATGGTGATGGAAAGACTGAGCCAAGTATGGTTGGCATTGGTAGTTAGGGTGAAGAAAAGAATGTGCCACGTACGGTTGGCATTGGTAGTTGGGGTGAAGAAAATACTGTGCCAGGTACGGTTGGTATTGGTAGTTAGGGTGATGGAAAGACTGTGCCAGGTATGGTTGGCATTGGTAGTTATGGTGAAGAAAAGACTGTGCCACGTACGGTTGACATTGGTAATTAGGGTGAAGAAAAGACTGTGCCACGTACGGTTGGCATTGGTAGTTAGGGTGAAGAAAAGACTGTGCCAGGTACGTTTGGCATTGGTAGTTGTGGTGATGGAAAGATTGCGCCAGGTATGGTTGGCATTGGTAGTCACTGTGATGGAAAGACTGCGCCAGGTATGGTTGGCATTGGTAGTTACGGTGAAGGAAGGACTGTGCCAGGTATGGTTGGCATTGGTAGTTACAGTGAAGGAAAGACTGCGCCAGATATGGTTGGCATTGGTAATTACCGTGATGGAAAGACTGAGCCAGGTACGGTTGGCATTGGTAGTTACGGTGATGGAAAGACTGTGCCAGGTATGGTTGGCATTGGTAGGGTGAAGAAAAGACTGTGCCTCGAACGGTTGGCATTGGTAGTTAGGGTGAAGAAAAGACTGTGCCACGTACGGTTGGCATTGGTAGTTATGGTGATGGAAAGACTGAGCCAGGTATGGTTGGCATTGATAGTTAGGGTGAAGAAACGACTGTGCCACGTACGGTTGGCATTGGTAGTTGGGGTGAAGAAAATACTGTGCCAGGTACGGTTGGCATTGGTAGTTAGGGTGATGGAAAGACTGCGCCAGGTATGGTTGGCATTGGTAGGTAGGGTGAAGAAAAGACTGTGCCACGTACGGTTGGCATTGGTAGTTACCATGATGGAAAGACTGTGCCACGTACGGTTGGCATTGCTAGTTAGGGTGATGGAAAGACTGCGCCAGGTATGGTTGGCATTGGTAGTTAGGGTGAACAAAAGACTGTGCCACGTACGGTTGGCATTGGTAGTTAGGGAGATGGAAAGACTGTGCCAGGTATGGTTGGCATTGGTAGTTATGATGATGGAAAGACTGTGCCAGGTATCGTTGGCATTGGTAGTTACGGTGATGGAAAGATTGCGCCAGGTATGGTTGGCATTGGTAGGTAGGATGAAGAAAAGACTGTGCCAGGTATGGTTGGCATCAGTAGTTAGGGTGAAGAAAAGTCTGAGCCAGGTACGGTTGGCATTGGTAGTTATGGAGATGGAAAGACTGTGCCAGGCATGGTTGGCATTGGTAGTTACGGTGATGGAAAGACTGTGCCAGGTATGGTTGGCATTGGTAGTTACGGTGATGGAAAGACTGAGCCAGGTACGGTTGGCATTGGTAGTTACGGTGATGGAAAGACTGTGCCAGGTATGGTTGGCATTGGTAAGGTGAAGAAAAGACTGTGCCTCGTATGGTTGGCATTGGTAGTTAGGGTGAAGAAAAGACTGTGCCAGGTACGGTTGGCATTGGTAGTTATGGTGATGGAAAGACTGAGCCAGGTATGGTTGGCATTGGTAGTTAGGGTGAAGAAAAGAATGTGCCACGTACGGTTGGCATTGGTAGTTGGGGTGAAGAAAATACTGTGCCAGGTACGGTTGGCATTGGTAGTTAGGGTGATGGAAAGACTGTGCCAGGTATGGTTGGCATTGGTAGTTATGGTGAAGAAAAGACTGTGCCACGTACGGTTGGCATTGGTAGTTAGGGTAAAGAAAAGACTGTGCCACGTACGGTTGGCATTGGTAGTTAGGGTGATGGAAAGACTGTGCCAGGTATGGTTGGCATTGGTAGTTATGGTGAAGAAAAGACTGTGCCACGTACGGTTGGCATTGGTAGTTAGGGTGAAGAAAAGACTGTGCCACGTACGGTTGGCATTGGTAGTTAGGGTGAAGAAAAGACTGTGCCAGGTACGGTTGGCATTGGTAGTTATGGTGATGGAAAGACTGCGCCAGGTATGGCTGGCATTGGTAGTCACTGTGATGGAAAGACCGTGCCAGGTATGGTTGGCATTGGTAGTTACGGTGAAGGAAGGACTGTGCCAGGTATGGTTGGCATTGGTAGTTACAGTGAAGGAAAGACTGCACCAGGTATGGTTGGCATTGGTAGGTAGGGTGAAGAAAAGACTGTGCCACGTACGGTTGGCATTGGTAGTTACCATGATGGAAAGACTGTGCCACGTACGGTTGGCATTGCTAGTTAGGGTGATGGAAAGACTGCGCCAGGTATGGTTGGCATTGGTAGTTAGGGTGAACAAAAGACTGTGCCACGTACGGTTGGCATTGGTAGTTAGGGAGATGGAAAGACTGTGCCACGTATGGTTGGCATTGGTAGTTATGATGATGGAAAGACTGTGCCAGGTATGGTTGGCATTGGTAGTTACGGTGATGGAAAGATTGCGCCTGGTATGGTTAGCATTGGTAGGTAGGATGAAGAAAAGACTGTGCCAGGTATGGTTGGCATCAGTAGTTAGGGTGAAGAAAAGACTGAGCCAGGTACGGTTGGCATTGGTAGTTATGGTGATGGAAAGACTGTGCCAGGCATGGTTGGCATTGGTAGTTACGGTGATGGAAAGACTGTGCCAGGTATGGTTGGCATTGGTAGTTACGGTGATGGAAAGACTGAGCCAGGTGCGGTTGGCATTGGTAGTTACGGTGATGGAAAGACTGTGCCAGGTATGGTTGGCATTGGTAAGGTGAAGAAAAGACTGTGCCTCGTATGGTTGGCATTGGTAGTTAGGTTGAAGAAAAGACTGTGCCAGGTACGGTTGGCATTGGTAGTTATGGTGATGGAAAGACTGAGCCAGGTATGGTTGGCATTGGTAATTAGGGTGAAGAAAAGAATGTGCCACGTACGGTTGGCATTGGTAGTTAGGGTGATGGAAAGACTGCGCCAGGTATGGTTGGCATTGGTAGGTAGGGTGAAGAAAAGACTGTGCCACGTATGGTTGGCATTGGTAGTTACCATGATGGAAAGACTGTGCCACGTACAGTTGGCATTGGTAGTTAGGGTGATGGAAAGATTGCGCCAGGTATGGTTGGCATTGGTAGTTAGGGTGAACAAAAGACTGTGCCACGTACGGTTGGCATTGGTAGTTAGGGTGATGGAAAGGCTGTGCCAGGTATGGTTGGCATTGGTAGTTACGGTGATGGAAAGATTGCGCCAGGTATGGTTGGCATTGGTAGGTAGGATGAAGAAAAGACTGTGCCAGGTATGGTTGGCATCAGTAGTTAGGGTGAAGAAAAGACTGAGCCAGGTACGGTTGGCATTGGTAGTTATGGTGATGGAAAGACTGTGCCAGGCATGGTTGGCATTGGTAGTTACGGTGATGGAAAGACTGTGCCAGGTATGGTTGGCATTGGTAGTTACGGTGATGGAAAGACTGAGCCAGGTACGGTTGGCATTGGTAGTTACGGTGATGGAAAGACTGTGCCAGGTATGGTTGGCATTGGTAAGGTGAAGAAAAGTTGTGCCTCGTATGGTTGGCATTGGTAGTTAGGGTGAAGAAAAGACTGTGCCAGGTACGGTTGGCATTGGTAGTTATGGTGATGGAAAGACTGAGCCAGGTATGGTTGGCATTGGTAGTTAGGGTGAAGAAAAGAATGTGCCACGTACGGTTGGCATTGGTAGTTGGGGTGAAGAAAATACTGTGCCAGGTATGGTTGGCATTGGTAGTTAGGGTGATGGAAAGACTGTGCCAGGTATGGTTGGCATTGGTAGTTATGGTGAAGAAAAGACTGTGCCACGTACGGTTGACATTGGTAATTAGGGTGAAGAAAAGACTGTGCCACGTACGGTTGGCATTGGTAGTTAGGGTGAAGAAAAGACTGTGCCAGGTATGGTTGGCATTGGTAGTTACGGTGAAGTAAGGACTGTGCCAGGTATGGTTGGCATTGGTAGTTACAGTGAAGGAAAGACTGCGCCAGGTATGGTTGGCATTGGTAATTACTGTGATGGAAAGACTGAGCCAGGTACGGTTGGCATTGGTAGTTACGGTGATGGAAAGACTGTGCCAGGTATGGTTGGCATTGGTAGGGTGAAGAAAAGACTGTGCCTCGAACGGTTGGCATTGGTAGTTAGGGTGAAGAAAAGACTGTGCCACGTACGGTTGGCATTGGTAGTTATGGTGATGGAAAGACTGAGCCAGGTATGGTTGGCATTGATAGTTAGGGTGAAGAAAAGACTGTGCCACGGACGGTTGGCATTGGTAGTTGGGGTGAAGAAAATACTGTGCCAGGTACTGTTGGCATTGGTAGTTAGGGTGATGGAAAGACTGCGCCAGGGATGGTTGGCATTGGTAGGTAGGGTGAAGAAAAGACTGTGCCACGTACGGTTGGCATTGGTAGTTACCATGATGGAAAGACTGTGCCACGTACGGTTGGCATTGCTAGTTAGGGTGATGGAAAGACTGCGCCAGGTATGGTTGGCATTGGTAGTTAGGGTGAACAAAAGACTGTGCCCTGTACGGTTGGCATTGGTAGTTAGGGAGATGGAAAGACTGTGCCAGGTATGGTTGGCATTGGTAGTTATGATGATGGAAAGACTGTGCCAGGTATGGTTGGCATTGGTAGTTACGGTGATGGAAAGATTGCGCCAGGTATGGTTGGCATTGGTAGGTAGGATGAAGAAAAGACTGTGCCAGGTATGGTTGGCATCAGTAGTTAGGGTGAAGAAAAGACTGAGCCAGGTACGGTTGGCATTGGTAGTTATGGTGATGGAAAGACTGTGCCAGGCATGGTTGGCATTGGTAGTTACGGTGATGGAAAGACTGTGCCAGGTATGGTTGGCATTGGTAGTTACGGTGATGGAAAGACTGAGCCAGGTACGGTTGGCATTGGTAGTTACGGTGATGGAAAGACTGTGCCAGGTATGGTTGGCATTGGTAAGGTGAAGAAAAGACTGTGCCTCGTATGGTTGGCATTGGTAGTTAGGGTGAAGAAAAGACTGTGCCAGGTACGGTTGGCATTGGTAGTTATGGTGATGGAAAGACTGAGCCAGGTATGGTTGGCATTGGTAGTTAGGGTGAAGAAAAGAATGTGCCACGTACGGTTGGCATTGGTAGTTGGGGTGAAGAAAATACTGTGCCAGGTACGGTTGGCATTGGTAGTTAGGGTGATGGAAAGACTGTGCCAGGTATGGTTGGCATTGGTAGTTATGGTGAAGAAAAGACTGTGCCACGTACTGTTGGCATTGGTAGTTAGGGTGAAGAAAAGACTGTGCCACGTACGGTTGGCATTGGTAGTTAGGGTGAAGAAAAGACTGTGCCAGGTACGGTTGGCATTGGTAGTTATGGTGATGGAAAGACTGCGCCAGGTATGGTTGGCATTGGTAGTCACTGTGATGGAAAGACTGCGCCAGGTATGGTTGGCATTGGTAGTTACGGTGAAGGAAGGACTGTGCCAGGTATGGTTGGCATTGGTAGTTACAGTGAAGGAAAGACTGCGCCAGGTATGGTTGGCATTGGTAATTACCGTGATGGAAAGACTGAGCCAGGTACGGTTGGCATTGGTAGTTACGGTGATGGAAAGACTGTGCCAGGTATGGTTGGCATTGGTAGGGTGAAGAAAAGACTGTGCCTCGAACGGTTGGTATTGGTAGTTAGGGTGAAGAAAAGACTGTGCCAGGTATGGTTGGCATTGGTAGTTATGGTGATGGAAAGACTGAGCCAGGTATGGTTGGCATTGATAGTTAGGGTGAAGAAAAGACTGTGCCATGTACTGTTGGCATTGGTAATTGGGGTGAAGAAAATACTGTGCCAGGTACGGTTGGCATTGGTAGTTAGGGTGATGGAAAGACTGTGCCAGGTATGGTTGGCATTGGTAGTTAGGGTGAAGAAAAGACTGTGCCACGTACGGTTGGCATTGGTAGTTAGGGTGAAGAAAAGACTGTGCCACGTACGGTTGGCATTGGTAGTAAGGGTGCAGAAAAGACTGTGCCAGGTACGGTTGGCATTGGTAGTTAGGGTGATGGAAAGACTGTGCCAGGTACGGTTGGCATTGGTAGTTAGGGTGAAGAAAAGACTGTGCCACGTACGGTGGGTATTGGTAGTTAGGGTGAAGAAAAGACTGCCCCAGGTACGATTGGCATTGGTAGTTATGGTGATGGAAAGACTGTGCCACGTACGGTTGGCATTGGTAGTTAGGGTGAAGAAAAGACTGTGCCAAGTACGGTTGGCATTGGTAGTTAGGGTGATGGAAAGACTGTGCCAGGTATGGTTGGCATTGGTAGTTATGGTGATGGAAAGACTCTGCCAGGTACGGTTGGCATTGGTAGTTACGGTGATGGAAAGACTGTGCCAGGTATGGTTGGCATTAGTATTTACAGTGAAGGAAAGACTGAGCCACGTCACGGTTGGCATTAGCAGTTAGGGTGAAGGAAGCTCCTTAATGACAGGCAATAACTCTCTGTTCTCTATTAGGATTTTAACTTATAAACTGCACTAACAAAAGGAACTCTCAGGCAAAAGTGGTAACCCACTGACCTTTTACATTACATGCACTTTGTGATCTGCATGGTACACATTCTTTGTAGCAGGCACATTAACCCTCTGCGCAACCTTAACAGGAGCCTAAGCTTCCACCAGACAAAACTCAATCTCTCTCCATGAAGAACATTAATCACCAGAGTTATATTGACATTTTTATTGTTGCCCGAATATTGCTGGAGACAAGGAATGGGCAGCAGGTGCGTTTAAAACTGTACTATGCTTGTAAACACGGCATCCCCTTCTGAAGTCGGCACCTGGTGCAGTTGCACCGGGCGCACCGCCCTTGAGCCGGCTCTGTATACCATAAGTAAATCAGTCTTCATCTGGAATACATGGAACTCAAGACCAGTTTCATGCTGATTCGGACTCTTCAGTCGGGTGTAACTTGGTTCCAGTGACACAGTGAGCACGGGCCGTGTCTGGCCATCCCCATCGCACTCAGGGATTCATACTGAAGTCTACAAAAAGTGATGGATGGAACGCTTGAACTAATCTCAGCCACTGGCAATTACTCTGGGTTGCACCCAATCCATTGTTATCTTAAATCAAATCAAATCAAATCAAATCATTAACATTTATAAAGCGCGCTACTCACCCGTGCGGGTCTCAAGGCGCTAGGGGGAAGGGGTTACTGCTGCTCGAAGAGCCAGGTCTTGAGAAGTCTCCGGAATGCGGAGTGGTCCTGGATGGTCCTGAGGATGGTGGGGAGGGTGTTCCAAGTCTTGGCCGCCAGGTAGGAGAAGGACCTCCCACCCACCGTGGAGCGGCGGATGCGAGGGACGGCGGCGAGAGCGAGGCTGGTAGAGCGGAGAAGACGGGTGGGAGCGTAGAAGCTGAGGCGACGGTTGAGGTATTTTGGTCCCTTATTTTGGAGGGCTTTGTGTGCGTGGGTGAGGAGACGGAAGGTCATCCTTTTGCTGACGGGAAGCCAGTGCAGGTGTCTCAGGTGTGCGGAGATGTGGCTGTTGCGGGGTATGTCGCGGATGAGGCGGGCGTAGGCGTTTACTTCATCACACAAACTCACTTGGGACTCAGCCATGAGCAGATCAGCGTAGACCCTGCTCCAGTAGGAAGGGTCCAGCCTGAACTTCCAGGTCAGGTCCTACCGGACCACCAGCAACCTACGGCTGGTTTCGCCCTGAGAGGGGCTCTTCAGGCAGGGGTAGCCTGGCTCCAGTGGCACAGGACATTGCACTTAGGGTGTCGCACTAAAGTATACACATAAGAGATGGGTGGAACGCTTGAATTAATGTCCCCTCAGGTAATTACTCAGGACTGCACATCCCAGACAATTGTTATCTTGCACACCAGTGCCACCTCAGTATGGACTCAGCCATGTGTTTTTACCAGTTCAGGGAAGACCTGGCATATAAGCAATAAAGTTTTGCAAAATGAAAACAAGCACTAGCAAAGGTAAAAGGCTGACTGCCAACAAGAGGCCTATTGGATTTGCCAGTGGTTGTTTAATTTATGTTCTTCTTTGACCCTGCAGAGTTAGTCCCTTCCTTCCTGTGTGATGTTGGTGCAAGTCCTGTAAGTGGCCACGTGTGGTCTGTGACATACATCAGAGCTGGTCTGGGGGAGATCTGGGTCTCGGGGGACTGTCCTACTGCCGGTGTAATGTGGATGTGACTTTTGTGAGTTACGACTGACTTGGATTTTTGTGGAATGTTCTAGTATTTCCTTGTACCCCTCTTTCATTCTCCTCTCGAAACCTATCACCTGTTGTGGTCACCCCCCCGACCCCCACCCCTCCATCACCAGCAGTGAGGGAAGAGAGGGAATGTCTGTGAAACATCCATAAATAGAAGGAATGCAGCCCCAGTGCCCCCCAAGACTCTGGTAATGGGGGTCTGTGGTAATGGGGCCTCCCCCCAGCCCCACCCTGTGAGTCCCACTGCACAGAAAGATCACTCAGCAGCCAGCGCGTCATGGAGTCTGCACAGCGCCTCCTGGCGTTTGAGGCCTAATTAAGCACATGTGGGGGAGCTAATTACTTACCGAACATAGAGCTCGCCGATAAAAGGGCTAATGACGCCCAGTTCATAATACACGTATTATTCACATGGCGGATAATTGGGATCCGGGGGCTGTCCGCAGCCTTTAACAAGCACGTTAAAATGAAATGAAGGGCGCTGTGTGATCTTGGGCAGGTGCACTGGTCCCGGGCGTCACGTGATGGAAGCTGCCAGAGCGGGGGCATAAACTTCACGAGAGTAGAGTGTGTGTAATATGTGTAGGGGCGGGGGTGTCATGGGAGGTGGGGTATGGCCCTCGGAGGGCGCTGTTTTTGGGTGCGGCCTCTCCCAAGGAGCACAGTGTCTGCAAACACTGCTCCCGGCGACGCCTTTTGTCTGCCTTGTGTTCTGTGGCACTTGAAGGAAACATCAATAGGTACCCGGGAGTTCCTGTGGCGTACAGAGCCCCAGACTCCCCACAGATGGAGTTTTGGGCCCTGCCCTTGAGGGCGAAGAGGGACCCACACACTTGGGCACAGGGTCCGACACAAGCTGGCCCTGCTGAGGACACAGACTGTCTGTTACTCTAGGACAAGGTCTGTAGACTGGGGGCAAAGGGCACCCTGAGGACACTGTGGCCTCCCATCCAAGGATACAAGCTGTCTCTCCTGAAGACAGACCTGACACCTAGAGAGACAGGCTCTCCTTCCTGAGGGCACAGGACATAGGCCCTCCACCCTGAGAACACAGGCCTGACATCACAGGACACAGGCTGTCTCTCCTGTGGACACAGACCTGACACATGGAGAGACAAGCTTCTCCATCCTGAGGGCACAGGACGTAGGCCCATCACCCTGAGAACACAGGCCTGACATCATAGGACATGAACACAGGCCTGACATCACACGACACAGGCTGTCTCTCCTGAGGACAGAGACCTGACACTTGGAGACACAAGCTTCTCCATCCTGAGGGCACAGGACATAGGCCCTCCACCCTGAGAACACAGCCCTGACACCACAGGACACAGGCTGTCTCTCCTGAGGACACCAACCTGACACCTGGAGAGACAAGCTTCTCCATCCTGAGGGCACAGGACGTAGGCCCATCACCCTGAGAACACAGGCCTGACATCATAGGACATGAACACAGGCCTGACATCACACGACACAGGCTGTCTCGCCTGAGGACAGAGACCTGACACTTGGAGACACAAGCTTCTCCATCCTGAGGGCACAGGACATAGGCCCTCCACCCTGAGAACACAGCCCTGACACCACACGACACAGGCTGTCTCTCCTGAGGACACAGACCTGACACCAGAAGCGACAGGCTCTCTGTCCTGAGGGCACAGGACGTAGGCCCTCCACCCTGAGAACACAGGCCTGACACCACAGAACTCAAGCTGTCTCTCCTGAGGACACCGACCTGACACTGGAGAAACAAGCTTCTCCATCCTGAGGGCACAGGACATAGGCCCCTCACCCTGAGAACAGAGGCCTGACATCACAGGACACATGCTGTCTCTCCTGAGGACACAGACCTGACACCTGGAGAGACAAGCTTCTCCATCCTGAGGGCACAGGACAAAGGCCCATCACCCTGAGAACACAAGCCTGACATCGCAGGACACAGGCTCTCTCTCCTGAGGACACCGACCTGACACCTGGAGAGACAAGCTTCTCCATCCTGAGGGCACAGGACATAGCCCCATCACCCTGAGACCACAGGCTTGACATCACAGGACACAGACTGTCTCTCCTGAGGACACAGACCTGACACCTGGAGAGACAAGATTCTCCATCCTGAGGGCACAGGACATAGGCCCCTCACCCTGAGAACACAGGCCTGACACCGCAGGACACAGGCTGTCTCTCCTGAGGACAGAGACCTGACACCTGGAGAGACAAGATTCTCCATCCTAAGGGCATAGGACATAGGCCCCTCACCCTGAGAACACAGGCCTGACATCAGAGGACACAGGCTGTCTCTTCTGAGGACAGGACCCTGACACCTGGAGAGACAAGATTCTCCATCCTGAGGGCACAGGACATAGGCCCATCACCCTGAGAACACAGACCTGACATCAAAGGACACAGTCTGTCTCTCCTGAGGTCACAGACCTAACACCTGGAGAGACAAGCTTCTCCATCCTGAGGACACACGCCTGACATCGCAGGACACAAGCTGTCTCTCCTGAGGGCACAGACCTGACACCTGGAGAGACAAGCTTCTCCATCCTGAGGGCACAGGACATAGGCCCGTCACCCTGAGAACACAGACCTCACATCAAAGGACACAAGCTGTCTCTCCTGTGGACACAGACCCGACACATGTAGAGACAAGCTTCTCCATCCTGAGGGCACAGGACATAAGCCCATCACCCTGAGAACACAGGCCTGACATCACAGGACACAGGCTGTCTCTCCTGAGGTCACAGGTTTGTTACTGAAGGCAGGGGATGGCATCCTGAGGACCAGTCCTGACACCTGGAGAGACAAGCTTCTCCATCCTGAGGGCACAGGGCATAGGCCCGTCACCCTGAGAACACAGGCCTGACATCACAGGACACAGGCTGTCTCTCCTGAGGTCACAGGTTTGTTACTGAAGGCAGGGGATGGCATCCTGAGGACCAGTCCTGACACCTGGAGAGACAAGCTTCTCCATCCTGAGGGCACAGGGCATAGGCCCGTCACCCTGAGAACAGAGGCCTGACACCGCAGGACACAGGCTGTCTCTCCTGAGGAAACAGACCTGACACCTGGAGAGACAAGCTTCTCCATCCTGAGGGCACAGATCTGACACCTGGAGAGACAAGCTTCTCCATCCTGAGGGCACAGGGCATAGGCCCGTCACCCTGAGAACAGAGGCCTGACATCGCAGGACACAGGCTGTCTCTCCTGAGGACACAGACCTGACACCTGGAGAATCAAGCTTCTCCATCCTGAGGGCACAGGACATAGGCCCGTCACCCTGAGAACACAGGCCTAACATCACAGGACACAGGCTGTCTCTCCTGAGGACACAGACCTGACACCTGGAGAGACAAGCTTCTCCATCCTGAGGGCACAGGACATAGGCCCATCACCCTGAGAAAAAAGGCCTGAAATGGCAGGACACAAGCTGTCTCTCCTGAGGACAGATACCTGAGACCTGGAGAGACAAGCTTCTCCATCCTGAGGGCACAGGACATAGGCCCATCACCCTGAGAACACAGGCCAGACACCGCAGGACACAGGCTGTCTCTCCTGAGGAAACAGACCTGACACCTGGAGAGACAAGCTTCTCCATCCTGAGGGCACAGGACATAGGCCCGTCACCCAGGGAACACAGGCCTGACATCGCAGGACACAGGCTGTCTCTCCTGAGGACACAGACCTGACACCTGGAGAGAAAAGCTTCTCCATCCTGAGGGCACAGGAAATAGGCCCATCACCCTGAGAACACAGGCCTGACATCGCAGGACACAGGCTGTCTCTCCTGAGGAAACAGACCTGACACCTGGAGAGACAAGTTTCTCCATCCTGAGGGCACGGGGCATAGGCCCATCACCCTGAGAACACACGCCTGACATCACAGGACACAAGCTGTCTCTCCTGAGGACAGAGACCTGACACCAGAAGAGACAAGCTTCTCCATACTGAGGGCACAGGACATAGGCCCGTCACCCTGAGAACACAGGCCTGACATCCCAGGACACAGGCTCTTTCTTCTGAGGACAAAGACCTGACACCTGGAGAGACAAGCTTCTCCATCCTGAGGGCACAGGACATAGGCCCATCACCTGAGAACACATGCCTGACACCGCAGGACACAAGCTGTCTCTCCTGAGGACAGAGACCTGACACCTGGAGAGACAAGTTTCTCCATCCTGAGGGCACAGGACATAGGCCCGTCACCCTGAGAACACAGGCCTGACATCACAGGACACAGGCTGTCTCTCCTGAGGACACAGACCTGACACCTGGAGAGACAAGCTTCTCCATCCTGAGGGCACAGGACATAAGCCCATCACCCTGAGAACACAGGCCTGACACCGCAGGACACAGGCTGTCTCTCCTGAGGACACAGACCTGACACCTGGAGAGACAAGCTTCTCCATCCTGAGGGCACAGGACATAGGCCCATCACTCTGAGAACACAGGCCTGACATCACAGGACACTAGCTGTCTCTCCTGAGGACAGAGACCTGACACCTGGAGAGACAAGATTCTCCATCCTAAGGGCATAGGACATAGGCCCCTCACCCTGAGAACACAGGCCTGACATCAGAGGACACAGGCTGTCTCTCCTGTGGACATAGACCTGACACTTGGAAAGGCAAGCGTCTCCATCCTGAGGGCACAGATCGGACACCTGGAGAGACAAGCTTCTCCATGCTGAGGGCACAGGGCATAGGCCCGTCTCCCTGAGAATACAGGCCTGACACCGCAGGACACAAGCTGTCTCTCCTGAGGACAGAGACCTGACACCTGGAGAGACAAGCTTCTCCATCCTGAGGGCACAGGACATAGGCCTGTCACCCTGAGAACACAGGCCTGACATCCCAGGACACAGGCTGTCTCTCCTGAGGACAGAGACCTGACACCTGGAGAGACAAGCTTCTCCATCCTGAGGGAACAGGACATAGGCCCGTCACCCTGAGAACAGAAGCCTGACATCGCAGGACACAGGCTGTCTCTCCTGAGGACACACACCTGACACCTGGAGAAACAAGCTTCTCCATCCTGAGGGCACAGGACATAGGCCCGTCACCCTGAGAACACAAGCCTGACATCACAGGACACAGACTGTCTCTCCTGAGGACACAGACCTGACACCTGGAGAGACAAGCTTCTCCATCCTGAAGGCACAGGACATAGGCCCATCACCATGAGAAAAAAGGCCTGACATCGCAGGACACAAGCTATCCCTCCTGAGGACAGATACCTGAGACCTAGAGAGACAAGCTTCTCCATCATGAGGGCACAGGACATAGGCCCATCACCCTGAGAACACAGGCCAGACACCGCAGGACACAGGCTGTCTCTCCTGAGGAAACAGACCTGACACCTGGAGAGACAAGCTTCTCCATCCTGAGGGCACATGACATAGGCCCGTCACCCTGGGAACACAGGCCTGACATCGCAGGACACAGGCTGTCTCTCCTGAGGACCAGACCTGACACCTGGAGAGACAAGCTTCTCCATCCTGAGGGCACAGGACAAAGGCCCATCACCCTGAGAACACAAGCCTGACATCGCAGGACACAGGCTGTCTCTCCTGAGGACACCGACCTGACACCTGGAGAGACAAGCTTCTCCATCCTGAGGGCACAGGACATAGGCCCATCACCCTGAGACCACAGGCTTGACATCACAGGACACAGACTGTCTCTCCTGAGGACACAGACCTGACACCTGGAGAGACAAGATTCTCCATCCTGAGGGCACAGGACATAGGCCCATCACCCTGAGAACACAGACCTGACATCAAAGGACACAGGCTGTCTCTCCTGAGGTCACAGACCTAACACCTGGAGAGACAAGCTTCTCCATCCTGAGGACACACGCCTGACATCGCAGGACACAAGCTGTCTCTCCTGAGGGCACAGACCTGACACCTGGAGAGACAAGCTTCTCCATCCTGAGGGCACAGGACATAGGCCCGTCACCCTGAGAACACAGACCTCATATCAAAGGACACAAGCTGTCTCTCCTGTGGACACAGACCCGACACATGTAGAGACAAGCTTCTCCATCCTGAGGGCACATGACATAGGCCCATCACCCTGAGAACACAGGCCTGACATCACAGGACACAGGCTGTCTCTCCTGAGGTCACAGGTTTGTTACTGAAGGCAGGGGATGGCATCCTGAGGACCAGTCCTGACACCTGGAGAGACAAGCTTCTCCATCCTGAGAGCACAGATCTGACACCTGGAGAAACAAGCTTCTCCATCCTGAGGGCACAGGGCATAGGCCCGTCACCCTGAGAACAGAGGCCTGACACCGCAGGACACAGGCTGTCTCTCCTGAGGAAACAGACCTGACACCTGGAGAGACAAGCTTCTCCATCCTGAGGGCACAGGACATAGGCCCGTCACCCTGGGAACACAGGCCTGACATCGCAGGACACAGGCTGTCTCTCCTAAGGACCAGTTCTGACACCTGGAGAGACAAGCTTCTCCATCCTGAGGGCACAGATCTGACACCTGGAGAGACAAGCTTCTCCATCCTGAGGGCACAGGACATAGGCCCGTCACCCTGAGAACAGAGGCCTGACATCGCAGGACACAGGATGTCTCTCCTGAGGACACAGACCTGACACCTGGAGAGACAAGCTTCTCCATCCTGAGGGCACAGGACATAGGCCCATCACCCTGAGAGCACAGGCCTGACATCGCAGGACACAGGCTGTCTCTCCTGAGGATACAGACCTGACACCTGGAGAAACAAGCTTCTCCATCCTGAGGGCACAGGACATAGGCCCGTCACCCTGAGAACACAGGCCTGACATCACAGGACACAGGCTGTCTCTCCTGAGGACACAGACCTGACACCTGGAGAGACAAGCTTCTCCATCCTGAGGGCACAGGACATAGGCCCATCACCCTGAGAAAAAAGGCCTGACATCGCAGGACACAAGCTGTCTCTCCTGAGGACAGATACCTGAGACCTGGAGAGACAAGCTTCTCCATCCTGAGGGCACAGTACATAGGCCCATCACCCTGAGAACACAGGCCAGACTCCGCAGGACACAGGCTGTCTCTCCTGAGGAAAGAGACCTGACACCTGGAGAGACAAGCTTCTCCATCCTGAGGGCACAGGACATAGGCCCGTCACCCTGGGAACACAGGCCTGACATCGCAGGACACAGGCTGTCTCTCCTGAGGACACAGACCTGACACCTGGAGAGACAAGCTTCTCCATCCTGAGGGCACAGGAAATAGGCCCATCACCCTGAGAACACAGGCCAGACACCGCAGGACACAGGCTGTCTCTCCTGAGGAAACAGACCTGACACCTGGAGATACAAGCTTATCCATCCTGAGGGCACAGGACATAGGCCCATCACCCTGAGAA
Source organism: Pleurodeles waltl (assembly GCF_031143425.1). Lineage (NCBI taxonomy): Eukaryota > Metazoa > Chordata > Amphibia > Caudata > Salamandridae > Pleurodeles > Pleurodeles waltl. Next base: position 1,006,976,389 of record NC_090450.1, on the reverse strand, counting down.
CACAGGCCTGACATCAAAGGACACAGACTGTCTCTCCTGCGGACAGAGACCTGACACCTGGAGAGACAAGCTTCTCCAGCCTGAGGGCACAGGACGTAGGCCCGTCGCCCTGAGAACACAGGCCTGACACCGCAGGACACAGGCTGTCTCTCCTGAGGAAAGAGACCTGACACCTGGAGAGACAAGCTTCTCCATCCTGAGGGCACAGGACATAGGCCCGTCACCCTGGGAACACAGGCCTGACATCGCAGGACACAGGCTGTCTCTCCTGAGGACACAGACCTGACACCTGGAGAGACAAGCTTCTCCATCCTGAGGGCACAGGAAATAGGCCCATCACCCTGAGAACACAGGCCAGACACCGCAGGACACAGGCTGTCTCTCCTGAGGAAACAGACCTGACACCTGGAGAGACAAGCTTCTCCATCCTGAGGGCACAGGACATAGGCCCATCACCCTGAGAACACAGGCCTGACATCAAAGGACACAGGCTGTCTTTCCTGAGGACAGAGACCTGACACCTGGAGAGACAAGCTTCTCCAACCTGAGGGCACAGGACGTAGGCCCGTCGCCCTGAGAACACAGGCCTAACACCGCAGGACACAGGCTGTCTCTCCTGACGACACAGACCTGACACCTGGAGAGACAAGCTTCTCCATCCTGAAGGCACAGGGCTTAGGTCCATCACCCTGAGAGCACAGACCTGACATCACAGGACACATGCTGTCTCTCCTGAGGACACAGACCTGACACCTGGAGAGACAAGCTTCTCTATCCTGAAGACACAGACCTGACATAACAGGACACAAGCTGTCTCTTCTGAGGACACAGACCTAACGCCTGGAGAGACAAGCTTCTCCATCCTGAGGGCACAGGACACAGGCCTCTCACCCTGAGAACACAGGCCTGACATCACAGTACACAGGCAGTCTCTCCTGTGGACACAGACCCGACACTTGGAAAGACAAGCTTCTCCATCCTGAGGGCACAGATCTGACACCTGAAGAGACAAGCTTCTCCATCCTGAGGGCATAGGGCATAGGCCCGTCACCCTGAGAACAGAAGCCTGACATCGCAGGACACAGGCTATCTCTCCTGAGGACACAGACCTGACACCTAGAGAAACAAGCTTCTCCATCCTGAGGGCACAGGACATAGGCCCATCACCCTGAGAACACAGGCCTGACATCACAGGACACAGGCTGTCTCTCCTGAGGACACAGACCTGACACCTGGAGAGACAAGCTTCTCCATCCTGAGGGCACAGGGCATAGGCCCATCACCCTGAGAACACAGGCCTGACATCACAGGACACAAGCTGTCTCTCCTGAGGACAGAGACCTGACACCAAAAGAGACAAGCTTCTCCATCCTGAGGGCACAGGACATAGGCCCGTCACCCTGAGAACACAGGCCTGACATCTCAGGACACAGGCTGTTTCTTCTGAGGACACAGACCTGACACCTGGAGAGACAAGCTTCTCCATCCTGAGGGCACAGGACATAGGCCCATCACCTGAGAACACATGCCTGACACCGCAGGACACAAGCTGTCTCTCCTGAGGACACAGACCTGACACCTGGAGAGACAAGCTTCTCCATCCTGAGGGCACAGGACGTAGGCTCATCACCCTGAGAACACAGGCCTGACATCATAGGACATGAACACAGGCCTGACATCACACGACACAGGCTGTCTCTCCTGAGGACAGAGACCTGACACTTGGAGACACAAGCTTCTCCATCCTGAGGGCACAGGACATAGGCCCTCCACCCTGAGAACACAGCCCTGACACCACAGGACACAGGCTGTCTCTCCTGAGGACACCAACCTGACACCTGGAGAGACAAGCTTCTCCATCCTGATGGCACAGGACATAGGCCCTCCACCCTGAGAACACAGCCCTGACACCACACGACACAGGCTGTCTCTCCTGAGGACACAGACCTGACACCAGAAGAGACAGGCTCTCCGTCCTGAGGGCACAGGACATAGGCCCTCCACCCTAAGAACACAGGCCTGACACCACAGAACTCAAGCTGTCTCTCCTGAGGACACCGACCTGACACCTGGAGAAACAAGCTTCTCCATCCTGAGGGCACAGGACATAGGCCCCTCAACCTGAGAACAGAGGCCTGACATCACAGGACACATGCTGTCTCTCCTGAGGACACAGACCTGACACCTGGAGAGACAAGCTTCTCCATCCTGAGGGCACAGGACAAAGGCCCATCACCCTGAGAACACAAGCCTGACATCGCAGGACACAGGCTGTCTCTCCTGAGGACACCGACCTGACACCTGGAGAGACAAGCTTCTCCATCCTGAGGGCACAGGACATAGCCCCATCACCCTGAGACCACAGGCTTGACATCACAGGACACAGACTGTCTCTCCTGAGGACACAGACCTGACACCTGGAGAGACAAGATTCTCCATCCTGAGGGCACAGGACATAGGCCCATCACCCTGAGAACACAGACCTCACATCAAAGGACACAGGCTGTCTCTCCTGAGGTCACAGACCTAACACCTGGAGAGACAAGCTTCTCCATCCTGAGGACACACGCCTGACATCGCAGGACACAAGCTGTCTCTCATGAGGGCACAGACCTGACACCTGGAGAGACAAGCTTCTCCATCCTGAGGGCACAGGACATAGGCCCGTCACCCTGAGAACACAGACCTGACATCACAGGACACAAGCTGTCTCTCCTGTGCACACAGACCCGAAACATGGAGAGACAAGCTTCTCCATCCTGAGGGCACAGGACATAGGCCCATCACCCTGAGAACACAGGCCTGACATCACAGGACACAGGCTGTCTCTCCTGAGATCACAGGTTTATTACTGAAGGCAGGGGATGGCATCCTGAGGACCAGTCCTGACACCTGGAGAGACAAGCTTCTCCATCCTGAGGGCACAGATCTGACACCTAGAGAGACAAGCTTCTCCATCCTGAGGGCACAGGGCATAGGCCCGTCACCCTGAGAACAGAGGCCTGACACCGCAGGAGACAGGCTGTCTCTCCTGAGGAAACAGACCTGACACCTGGAGAGACAAGCTTCTCCATCCTGAGGGTACAGGACATAGGCCCGTCACCCTGGGAACACAGGCCTGACATCACAGGACACAGGCTGTCTCTCCTAAGGACCAGTTCTGACACCTGGAGAGACAAGCTTCTCCATCCTGAGGGCACAGATCTGACACCTGGAGAGACAAGCTTCTCCATCCTGAGGGCACAGGACATAGGCCCGTCACCCTGAGAACAGAGGCCTGACATCGCAGGACACAGGATGTCTCTCCTGAGGACACAGACCTGACACCTGGAGAGACAAGCTTCTCCATCCTGAGGGCACAGGACATAGGCCCATCACCATGAGAGCACAGGCCTGACATCGCAGGACACAGGCTGTCTCTCCTGAGGATACAGACCTGACACCTGGAGAAACAAGCTTCTCCATCCTGAGGGCACAGGACATAGGCCCGTCACCCTGAGAACACAGGCCTGACATCACAGGACACAGGCTGTCTCTCCTGAGGACACAGACCTGACACCTGGAGAGACAAGCTTCTCCATCCTGAGGGCACAGGACATAGGCCCATCACCCTGAGAACACAGGCCAGACACCGCAGGACACAGGCTGTCTCTCCTGAGGAAAGAGACCTGACACCTGGAGAGACAAGCTTCTCCATCCTGAGGGCACAGGACATAGGCCCGTCACCCTGGGAACACAGGCCTGACATCGCAGGACACAGGCTGTCTCTCCTGAGGACACAGACCTGACACCTGGAGAGACAAGCTTCTCCATCCTGAGGGCACAGGAAATAGGCCCATCACCCTGAGAACACAGGCCAGACACCGCAGGACACAGGCTGTCTCTCCTGAGGAAACAGACCTGACACCTGGAGAGACAAGCTTCTACATCCTGAGGGCACAGGACATAGGCCCATCACCCTGAGAACACAGGCCTGACATCAAAGGACACAGGCTGTCTCTCCTGAGGACAGAGACCTGACACCTGGAGAGACAAGCTTCTCCAGCCTGAGGGCACAGGACGTAGGCCCGTCGCCCTGAGAACACAGGCCTGACACCGCAGGACACAGGCTGTCTCTCCTGAGGAAAGAGACCTGACACCTGGAGAGACAAGCTTCTCCATCCTGAGGGCACAGGACATAGGCCCGTCACCCTGAGAACACAGGCCTGACATCACAGGACACAGGCTGTCTCTCCTGAGGACACAGACCTGACACCTGGAGAGACAAGCTTCTCCATCCTGAGGGCACAGGAAATAGGCCCATCACCCTGAGAACACAGGCCAGACACCGCAGGACACAGGCTGTCTCTCCTGAGGAAACAGACCTGACACCTGGAGAGACAAGCTTCTCCATCCTGAGGGCACAGGACATAGGCCCATCACCCTGAGAACACAGGCCTGACATCAAAGGACACAGGCTGTCTCTCCTGAGGACAGAGACCTGACACCTGGAGAGACAAGCTTCTCCAGCCTGAGGGCACAGGACGTAGGCCCGTCGCCCTGAGAACACCGGCCTGACACCGCAGGACACAGGCTGTCTCTCCTGACGACACAGACCTGACACCTGGAGAGACAAGCTTCTCCATCCTGAAGGCACAGGGCTTAGGTCCATCACCCTGAAAGCACAGGCCTGACATCACAGGACACATGCTGTCTCTCCTGAGGACACAGACCTGACACCTGGAGAGACAAGCTTCTCTATCCTGAAGACACAGACCTGACATAACAGGACACAAGCTGTCTCTTCTGAGGACACAGACCTAACACCTGGAGAGACAAGCTTCTCCATCCTGAGGGCACAGGACACAGGCCTCTCACCCTGAGAACACAGGCCTGACATCACAGGACACAGGCAGTCTCTCCTGTGGACACAGACCCGACACTTGGAAAGACAAGCTTCTCCATCCTGAGGGCACAGATCTGACACCTGGAGAGACAAGCTTCTCCATCCTGAGGGCGTAGGGCATAGGCCCGTCACCCTGAGAACAGAAGCCTGACATCGCAGGACACAGGCTATCTCTCCTGAGGACACAGACCTGACACCTAGAGAAACAAGCTTTTCCATCCTGAGGGCACAGGACATAGGCCCATCACCCTGAGAACACAGGCCTGACATCACAGGACACAGGCTGTCTCTCCTGAGGACACAGACCTGACACCTGGAGAGACAAGCTTCTCCATCCTGAGGGCACGGGGCATAGGCCCATCACCCTGAGAACACAGGCCTGACATCACAGGACACAAGCTGTCTCTCCTGAGGACAGAGACCTGACACCAGAAGAGACAAGCTTCTCCATCCTGAGGGCACAGGACATAGGCCCGTCACCCTGAGAACACAGGCCTGACATCCCAGGACACAGGCTGTTTCTTCTGAGGACACAGACCTGACACCTGGAGAGACAAGCTTCTCCATCCTGAGGGCACAGGACATAGGCCCATAACCTGAGAACACATGCCTGACACCGCAGGACACAAGCTGTCTCTCCTGAGGACAGAGACTTGACACCTGCAGAGACAAGTTTCTCCATCCTGAGGGCACAGGACATAGGCCCGTCACCCTGAGAACACAGGCCTGACATCACAGGACACAGGCTGTCTCTCCTGAGGACACAGACCTGATACCTGGAGAGACAAGCTTCTCCATCCTGAGGGCACAGGACATAGGCCCGTCACCCTGAGAACACAGGCCTGACATCACGGGACACAAGCTGTCTCTCCTGAGGACAGAGACCTGACACCTGGAGAGACAAGCTTCTCTATCCTGAGGCCACAGGACATAGGCCCGTCACCCTGAGGACACAGGCCTGACATCGCAGGACACAGGCTGTCTCTTTTGAGGACACAGACCTGACACCTGGAGAGACAAGCTTCTCCATCCTGAGGGCACAGGACATAAGCCCATCACCCTGAGAACAGAAGCCTGACATCGCAGGACACAGGCTGTCTCTCCTGAGGACACACACCTGACACCTGGAGAAACAAGCGTCTCCATCCTGAGGGCACAGGGCATAGGCCCGTCACCCTGAGAATACAGGCCTGACACCGCAGGACACAAGCTGTCTCTCCTGAGGACAGAGACCTGACACCTGGAGAGACAAGCTTCTCCATCCTGAGGGCACAGGACATAGGCCTGTCACCCTGAGAACACAGGCCTGACATCCCAGGACACAGGCTGTCTCTCCTGAGGACAGAGACCTGACACCTGGAGAGACAAGCTTCTCCATCCTGAGGGCACAGGACATAGGCCCGTCACCCTGAGAACAGAAGCCTGACATCGCAGCACACAGGCTGTCTCTCCTGAGGACACACACCTGACACCTGGAGAAACAAGCTTCTCCATCCTGAGGGCACAGGACATAGGCCCGTCACACTGAGAACACAAGCCTGACATCACAGGACACAGACTGTCTCTCCTGAGGACACAGACCTGACACCTGGAGAGACAAACTTCTCCATCCTGAAGGCACAGGACATAGGCCCATCACCCTGAGAAAAAAGGCCTGACATCGCAGGACACAAGCTATCCCTCCTGAGGACAGATACCTGAGACCTGGAGAGACAAGCTTCTCCATCCTGAGGGCACAGGACATAGGCCCATCACCCTGAGAAAAAAGGCCTGAAATGGCAGGACACAAGCTGTCTCTCCTGAGGACAGATACCTGAGACCTGGAGAGACAAGCTTCTCCATCCTGAGGGCACAGGACATAGGCCCATCACCCTGAGAACACAGGCCAGACACCGCAGGACACAGGCTGTCTCTCCTGAGGAAACAGACCTGACACCTGGAGAGACAAGCTTCTCCATCCTGAGGGCACAGGACATAGGCCCGTCACCCAGGGAACACAGGCCTGACATCGCAGGACACAGGCTGTCTCTCCTGAGGACACAGACCTGACACCTGGAGAGAAAAGCTTCTCCATCCTGAGGGCACAGGAAATAGGCCCATCACCCTGAGAACACAGGCCTGACATCGCAGGACACAGGCTGTCTCTCCTGAGGAAACAGACCTGACACCTGGAGAGACAAGTTTCTCCATCCTGAGGGCACGGGGCATAGGCCCATCACCCTGAGAACACACGCCTGACATCACAGGACACAAGCTGTCTCTCCTGAGGACAGAGACCTGACACCAGAAGAGACAAGCTTCTCCATACTGAGGGCACAGGACATAGGCCCGTCACCCTGAGAACACAGGCCTGACATCCCAGGACACAGGCTCTTTCTTCTGAGGACAAAGACCTGACACCTGGAGAGACAAGCTTCTCCATCCTGAGGGCACAGGACATAGGCCCATCACCTGAGAACACATGCCTGACACCGCAGGACACAAGCTGTCTCTCCTGAGGACAGAGACCTGACACCTGGAGAGACAAGTTTCTCCATCCTGAGGGCACAGGACATAGGCCCGTCACCCTGAGAACACAGGCCTGACATCACAGGACACAGGCTGTCTCTCCTGAGGACACAGACCTGACACCTGGAGAGACAAGCTTCTCCATCCTGAGGGCACAGGACATAAGCCCATCACCCTGAGAACACAGGCCTGACACCGCAGGACACAGGCTGTCTCTCCTGAGGACACAGACCTGACACCTGGAGAGACAAGCTTCTCCATCCTGAGGGCACAGGACATAGGCCCATCACTCTGAGAACACAGGCCTGACATCACAGGACACTAGCTGTCTCTCCTGAGGACAGAGACCTGACACCTGGAGAGACAAGATTCTCCATCCTAAGGGCATAGGACATAGGCCCCTCACCCTGAGAACACAGGCCTGACATCAGAGGACACAGGCTGTCTCTCCTGTGGACATAGACCTGACACTTGGAAAGGCAAGCGTCTCCATCCTGAGGGCACAGATCGGACACCTGGAGAGACAAGCTTCTCCATGCTGAGGGCACAGGGCATAGGCCCGTCTCCTTGAGAATACAGGCCTGACACCGCAGGACACAAGCTGTCTCTCCTGAGGACAGAGACCTGACACCTGGAGAGACAAGCTTCTCCATCCTGAGGGCACAGGACATAGGCCTGTCACCCTGAGAACACAGGCCTGACATCCCAGGACACAGGCTGTCTCTCCTGAGGACAGAGACCTGACACCTGGAGAGACAAGCTTCTCCATCCTGAGGGCACAGGACATAGGCCCGTCACCCTGAGAACAGAAGCCTGACATCGCAGGACACAGGCTGTCTCTCCTGAGGACACACACCTGACACCTGGAGAAACAAGCTTCTCCATCCTGAGGGCACAGGACATAGGCCCGTCACCCTGAGAACACAAGCCTGACATCACAGGACACAGACTGTCTCTCCTGAGGACACAGACCTGACACCTGGAGAGACAAGCTTCTCCATCCTGAAGGCACAGGACATAGGCCCATCACCCTGAGAAAAAAGGCCTGACATCGCAGGACACAAGCTATCCCTCCTGAGGACAGATACCTGAGACCTAGAGAGACAAGCTTCTCCATCATGAGGGCACAGGACATAGGCCCATCACCCTGAGAACACAGGCCAGACACCGCAGGACACAGGCTGTCTCTCCTGAGGAAACAGACCTGACACCTGGAGAGACAAGCTTCTCCATCCTGAGGGCACATGACATAGGCCCGTCACCCTGGGAACACAGGCCTGACATCGCAGGACACAGGCTGTCTCTCCTGAGGACCAGACCTGACACCTGGAGAGACAAGCTTCTCCATCCTGAGGGCACAGGACAAAGGCCCATCACCCTGAGAACACAAGCCTGACATCGCAGGACACAGGCTGTCTCTCCTGAGGACACCGACCTGACACCTGGAGAGACAAGCTTCTCCATCCTGAGGGCACAGGACATAGGCCCATCACCCTGAGACCACAGGCTTGACATCACAGGACACAGACTGTCTCTCCTGAGGACACAGACCTGACACCTGGAGAGACAAGATTCTCCATCCTGAGGGCACAGGACATAGGCCCATCACCCTGAGAACACAGACCTGACATCAAAGGACACAGGCTGTCTCTCCTGAGGTCACAGACCTAACACCTGGAGAGACAAGCTTCTCCATCCTGAGGACACACGCCTGACATCGCAGGACACAAGCTGTCTCTCCTGAGGGCACAGACCTGACACCTGGAGAGACAAGCTTCTCCATCCTGAGGGCACAGGACATAGGCCCGTCACCCTGAGAACACAGACCTCATATCAAAGGACACAAGCTGTCTCTCCTGTGGACACAGACCCGACACATGTAGAGACAAGCTTCTCCATCCTGAGGGCACATGACATAGGCCCATCACCCTGAGAACACAGGCCTGACATCACAGGACACAGGCTGTCTCTCCTGAGGTCACAGGTTTGTTACTGAAGGCAGGGGATGGCATCCTGAGGACCAGTCCTGACACCTGGAGAGACAAGCTTCTCCATCCTGAGAGCACAGATCTGACACCTGGAGAAACAAGCTTCTCCATCCTGAGGGCACAGGGCATAGGCCCGTCACCCTGAGAACAGAGGCCTGACACCGCAGGACACAGGCTGTCTCTCCTGAGGAAACAGACCTGACACCTGGAGAGACAAGCTTCTCCATCCTGAGGGCACAGGACATAGGCCCGTCACCCTGGGAACACAGGCCTGACATCGCAGGACACAGGCTGTCTCTCCTAAGGACCAGTTCTGACACCTGGAGAGACAAGCTTCTCCATCCTGAGGGCACAGATCTGACACCTGGAGAGACAAGCTTCTCCATCCTGAGGGCACAGGACATAGGCCCGTCACCCTGAGAACAGAGGCCTGACATCGCAGGACACAGGATGTCTCTCCTGAGGACACAGACCTGACACCTGGAGAGACAAGCTTCTCCATCCTGAGGGCACAGGACATAGGCCCATCACCCTGAGAGCACAGGCCTGACATCGCAGGACACAGGCTGTCTCTCCTGAGGATACAGACCTGACACCTGGAGAAACAAGCTTCTCCATCCTGAGGGCACAGGACATAGGCCCGTCACCCTGAGAACACAGGCCTGACATCACAGGACACAGGCTGTCTCTCCTGAGGACACAGACCTGACACCTGGAGAGACAAGCTTCTCCATCCTGAGGGCACAGGACATAGGCCCATCACCATGAGAAAAAAGGCCTGACATCGCAGGACACAAGCTGTCTCTCCTGAGGACAGATACCTGAGACCTGGAGAGACAAGCTTCTCCATCCTGAGGGCACAGTACATAGGCCCATCACCCTGAGAACACAGGCCAGACACCGCAGGACACAGGCTGTCTCTCCTGAGGAAAGAGACCTGACACCTGGAGAGACAAGCTTCTCCATCCTGAGGGCACAGGACATAGGCCCGTCACCCTGGGAACACAGGCCTGACATCGCAGGACACAGGCTGTCTCTCCTGAGGACACAGACCTGACACCTGGAGAGACAAGCTTCTCCATCCTGAGGGCACAGGAAATAGGCCCATCACCCTGAGAACACAGGCCACACACCGCAGGACACAGGCTGTCTCTCCTGAGGAAACAGACCTGACACCTGGAGAGACAAGCTTATCCATCCTGAGGGCACAGGACATAGGCCCATCACCCTGAGAACACAGGCCTGACATCAAAGGACACAGACTGTCTCTCCTGCGGACAGAGACCTGACACCTGGAGGGACAAGCTTCTCCAGCCTGAGGGCACAGGACGTAGGCCCGTCGCCCTGAGAACACAGGCCTGACACCGCAGGACACAGGCTGTCTCTCCTGAGGAAAGAGACCTGACACCTGGAGAGACAAGCTTCTCCATCCTGAGGGCACAGGACATAGGCCCGTCACCCTGGGAACACAGGCCTGACATCGCAGGACACAGGCTGTCTCTCCTGAGGACACAGACCTGACACCTGGAGAGACAAGCTTCTCCATCCTGAGGGCACAGGAAATAGGCCCATCACCCTGAGAACACAGGCCAGACACCGCAGGACACAGGCTGTCTCTCCTGAGGAAACAGACCTGACACCTGGAGAGACAAGCTTCTCCATCCTGAGGGCACAGGACATAGGCCCATCACCCTGAGAACACAGGCCTGACATCAAAGGACACAGGCTGTCTTTCCTGAGGACAGAGACCTGACACCTGGAGAGACAAGCTTCTCCAACCTGAGGGCACAGGACGTAGGCCCGTCGCCCTGAGAACACAGGCCTAACACCGCAGGACACAGGCTGTCTCTCCTGACGACACAGACCTGACACCTGGAGAGACAAGCTTCTCCATCCTGAAGGCACAGGGCTTAGGTCCATCACCCTGAGAGCACAGACCTGACATCACAGGACACATGCTGTCTCTCCTGAGGACACAGACCTGACACCTGGAGAGACAAGCTTCTCTATCCTGAAGACACAGACCTGACATAACAGGACACAAGCTGTCTCTTCTGAGGACACAGACCTAACACCTGGAGAGACAAGCTTCTCCATCCTGAGGGCACAGGACACAGGCCTCTCACCCTGAGAACACAGGCCTGACATCACAGTACACAGGCAGTCTCTCCTGTGGACACAGACCCGACACTTGGAAAGACAAGCTTCTCCATCCTGAGGGCACAGATCTGACACCTGGAGAGACAAGCTTCTCCATCCTGAGGGCATAGGGCATAGGCCCGTCACCCTGAGAACAGAAGCCTGACATCGCAGGACACAGGCTATCTCTCCTGAGGACACAGACCTGACACCTAGAGAAACAAGCTTCTCCATCCTGAGGGCACAGTACATAGGCCCATCACCCTGAGAACACAGGCCTGACATCACAGGACACAGGCTGTCTCTCCTTAGGACACAGACCTGACACCTGGAGAGACAAGCTTCTCCATCCTGAGAGCACAGGGCATAGGCCCATCACCCTGAGAACACAGGCCTGACATCACAGGACACAAGCTGTCTCTCCTGAGGACAGAGACCTGACACCAAAAGAGACAAGCTTCTCCATCCTGAGGGCACAGGACATAGGCCCGTCACCCTGAGAACACAGGCCTGACATCTCAGGACACAGGCTGTTTCTTCTGAGGACACAGACCTGACACCTGGAGAGACAAGCTTCTCCATCCTGAGGGCACAGGACATAGGCCCATCACCTGAGAACACATGCCTGACACCGCAGGACACAAGCTGTCTCTCCTGAGGACACAGACCTGACACCTGGAGAGACAAGCTTCTCCATCCTGAGGGCACAGGACGTAGGCTCATCACCCTGAGAACACAGGCCTGACATCATAGGACATGAACACAGGCCTGACATCACACGACACAGGCTGTCTCTCCTGAGGACAGAGACCTGACACTTGGAGACACAAGCTTCTCCATCCTGAGGGCACAGGACATAGGCCCTCCACCCTGAGAACACAGCCCTGACACCACAGGACACAGGCTGTCTCTCCTGAGGACACCAACCTGACACCTGGAGAGACAAGCTTCTCCATCCTGATGGCACAGGACATAGGCCCTCCACCCTGAGAACACAGCCCTGACACCACACGACACAGGCTGTCTCTCCTGAGGACACAGACCTGACACCAGAAGAGACAGGCTCTCCGTCCTGAGGGCACAGGACATAGGTCCTCCACCCTGAGAACACAGGCCTGACACCACAGAACTCAAGCTGTCTCTCCTGAGGACACCGACCTGACACCTGGAGAAACAAGCTTCTCCATCCTGAGGGCACAGGACATAGGCCCCTCATCCTGAGAACAGAGGCCTGACATCACAGGACACATGCTGTCTCTCCTGAGGACACAGACCTGACACCTGGAGAGACAAGCTTCTCCATCCTGAGGGCACAGGACAAAGGCCCATCACCCTGAGAACACAAGCCTGACATCGCAGGACACAGGCTGTCTCTCCTGAGGACACCGACCTGACACCTGGAGAGACAAGCTTCTCCATCCTGAGGGCACAGGACATAGCCCCATCACCCTGAGACCAAAGGCTTGACATCACAGGACACAGACTGTCTCTCCTGAGGACACAGACCTGACACCTGGAGAGACAAGATTCTCCATCCTGAGGGCACAGGACATAGGCCCATCACCCTGAGAACACAGACCTCACATCAAAGGACACAGGCTGTCTCTCCTGAGGTCACAGACCTAACACCTGGAGAGACAAGCTTCTCCATCCTGAGGACACACGCCTGACATCGCAGGACACAAGCTGTCTCTCATGAGGGCACAGACCTGACACCTGGAGAGACAAGCTTCTCCATCCTGAGGGCACAGGACATAGGCCCGTCACCCTGAGAACACAGACCTGACATCACAGGACACAAGCTGTCTCTCCTGTGCACACAGACCCGAAACATGGAGAGACAAGCTTCTCCATCCTGAGGGCACAGGACATAGGCCCATCACCCTGAGAACACAGGCCTGACATCACAGGACACAGGCTGTCTCTCCTGAGATCACAGGTTTATTACTGAAGGCAGGGGATGGCATCCTGAGGACCAGTCCTGACACCTGGAGAGACAAGCTTCTCCATCCTGAGGGCACAGATCTGACACCTGGAGAGACAAGCTTCTCCATCCTGAGGGCACAGGGCATAGGCCCGTCACCCTGAGAACAGAGGCCTGACACCGCAGGAGACAGGCTGTCTCTCCTGAGGAAACAGACCTGACACCTGGAGAGACAAGCTTCTCCATCCTGAGGGTACAGGACATAGGCCCGTCACCCTGGGAACACAGGCCTGACATCACAGGACACAGGCTGTCTCTCCTAAGGACCAGTTCTGACACCTGGAGAGACAAGCTTCTCCATCCTGAGGGCACAGATCTGACACCTGGAGAGACAAGCTTCTCCATCCTGAGGGCACAGGACATAGGCCCGTCACCCTGAGAACAGAGGCCTGACATCGCAGGACACAGGATGTCTCTCCTGAGGACACAGACCTGACACCTGGAGAGACAAGCTTCTCCATCCTGAGGGCACAGGACATAGGCCCATCACCATGAGAGCACAGGCCTGACATCGCAGGACACAGGCTGTCTCTCCTGAGGATACAGACCTGACACCTGGAGAAACAAGCTTCTCCATCCTGAGGGCACAGGACATAGGCCCGTCACCCTGAGAACACAGGCCTGACATCACAGGACACAGGCTGTCTCTCCTGAGGACACAGACCTGACACCTGGAGAGACAAGCTTCTCCATCCTGAGGGCACAGGACATAGGCCCATCACCCTGAGAACACAGGCCAGACACCGCAGGACACAGGCTATCTCTCCTGAGGAAAGAGACCTGACACCTGGAGAGACAAGCTTCTCCATCCTGAGGGCACAGGACATAGGCCCGTCACCCTGGGAACACAGGCCTGACATCGCAGGACACAGGCTGTCTCTCCTGAGGACACAGACCTGACACCTGGAGAGACAAGCTTCTCCATCCTGAGGGCACAGGAAATAGGCCCATCACCCTGAGAACACAGGCCAGACACCGCAGGACACAGGCTGTCTCTCCTGAGGAAACAGACCTGACACCTGGAGAGACAAGCTTCTACATCCTGAGGGCACAGGACATAGGCCCATCACCCTGAGAACACAGGCCTGACATCAAAGGACACAGGCTGTCTCTCCTGAGGACAGAGACCTGACACCTGGAGAGACAAGCTTCTCCAGCCTGAGGGCACAGGACGTAGGCCCGTCGCCCTGAGAACACAGGCCTGACACCGCAGGACACAGGCTGTCTCTCCTGAGGAAAGAGACCTGACACCTGGAGAGACAAGCTTCTCCATCCTGAGGGCACAGGACATAGGCCCGTCACCCTGAGAACACAGGCCTGACATCACAGGACACAGGCTGTCTCTCCTGAGGACACAGACCTGACACCTGGAGAGACAAGCTTCTCCATCCTGAGGGCACAGGAAATAGGCCCATCACCCTGAGAACACAGGCCAGACACCGCAGGACACAGGCTGTCTCTCCTGAGGAAACAGACCTGACACCTGGAGAGACAAGCTTCTCCATCCTGAGGGCACAGAACATAGGCCCATCACCCTGAGAACACAGGCCTGACATCAAAGGACACAGGCTGTCTCTCCTGAGGACAGAGACCTGACACCTGGAGAGACAAGCTTCTCCAGCCTGAGGGCACAGGACGTAGGCCCGTCGCCCTGAGAACACAGGCCTGACACCGCAGGACACAGGCTGTCTCTCCTGAGGAAAGAGACCTGACACCTGGAGAGACAAGCTTCTCCATCCTGAGGGCACAGGACATAGGCCCGTCACCCTGGGAACACAGGCCTGACATCGCAGGACACAGGCTGTCTCTCCTGAGGACACAGACCTGACAACTGGAGAGACAAGCTTCTCCATCCTGAGGGCACAGGAAATAGGCCCATCACCCTGAGAACACAGGCCAGACACCGCAGGACACAGGCTGTCTCTCCTGAGGAAACAGACCTGACACCTGGAGAGACAAGCTTCTCCATCCTGAGGGCACAGGACATAGGCCCATCACCCTGAGAACACAGGCCTGACATCAAAGGACACAGGCTGTCTCTCCTGAGGACAGAGACCTGACACCTGGAGAGACAAGCTTCTCCAGCCTGAGGGCACAGGACGTAGGCCCGTCGCCCTGAGAACACCGGCCTGACACCGCAGGACACAGGCTGTCTCTCCTGACGACACAGACCTGACACCTGGAGAGACAAGCTTCTCCATCCTGAAGGCACAGGGCTTAGGTCCATCACCCTGAAAGCACAGGCCTGACATCACAGGACACATGCTGTCTCTCCTGAGGACACAGACCTGACACCTGGAGAGACAAGCTTCTCTATCCTGAAGACACAGACCTGACATAACAGGACACAAGCTGTCTCTTCTGAGGACACAGACCTAACACCTGGAGAGACAAGCTTCTCCATCCTGAGGGCACAGGACACAGGCCTCTCACCCTGAGAACACAGGCCTGACATCACAGGACACAGGCAGTCTCTCCTGTGGACACAGACCCGACACTTGGAAAGACAAGCTTCTCCATCCTGAGGGCACAGATCTGACACCTGGAGAGACAAGCTTCTCCATCCTGAGGGCGTAGGGCATAGGCCTGTCACCCTGAGAACAGAAGCCTGACATCGCAGGACACAGGCTATCTCTCCTGAGGACACAGACCTGACACCTAGAGAAACAAGCTTTTCCATCCTGAGGGCACAGGACATAGGCCCATCACCCTGAGAACACAGGCCTGACATCACAGGACACAGGCTGTCTCTCCTGAGGACACAGACCTGACACCTGGAGAGACAAGCTTCTCCATCCTGAGGGCACGGGGCATAGGCCCATCACCCTGAGAACACAGGCCTGACATCACAGGACACAAGCTGTCTCTCCTGAGGACAGAGACCTGACACCAGAAGAGACAAGCTTCTCCATCCTGAGGGCACAGGACATAGGCCCGTCACCCTGAGAACACAGGCCTGACATCCCAGGACACAGGCTGTTTCTTCTGAGGACACAGACCTGACACCTGGAGAGACAAGCTTCTCCATCCTGAGGGCACAGGACATAGGCCCATAACCTGAGAACACATGCCTGACACCGCAGGACACAAGCTGTCTCTCCTGAGGACAGAGACTTGACACCTGCAGAGACAAGTTTCTCCATCCTGAGGGCACAGGACATAGGCCCGTCACCCTGAGAACACAGGCCTGACATCACAGGACACAGGCTGTCTCTCCTGAGGACACAGACCTGATACCTGGAGAGACAAGCTTCTCCATCCTGAGGGCACAGGACATAGGCCCGTCACCCTGAGAACACAGGCCTGACATCACGGGACACAAGCTGTCTCTCCTGAGGACAGAGACCTGACACCTGGAGAGACAAGCTTCTCTATCCTGAGGCCACAGGACATAGGCCCGTCACCCTGAGGACACAGGCCTGACATCGCAGGACACAGGCTGTCTCTTTTGAGGACACAGACCTGACACCTGGAGAGACAAGCTTCTCCATCCTGAGGGCACAGGACATAAGCCCATCACCCTGAGAACAGAAGCCTGACATCGCAGGACACAGGCTGTCTCTCCTGAGGACACACACCTGACACCTGGAGAAACAAGCGTCTCCATCCTGAGGGCACAGGGCATAGGCCCGTCACCCTGAGAATACAGGCCTGACACCGCAGGACACAAGCTGTCTCTCCTGAGGACAGAGACCTGACACCTGGAGAGACAAGCTTCTCCATCCTGAGGGCACAGGACATAGGCCTGTCACCCTGAGAACACAGGCCTGACATCCCAGGACACAGGCTGTCTCTCCTGAGGACAGAGACCTGACACCTGGAGAGACAAGCTTCTCCATCCTGAGGGCACAGGACATAGGCCCGTCACCCTGAGAACAGAAGCCTGACATCACAGCACACAGGCTGTCTCTCCTGAGGACACACACCTGACACCTGGAGAAACAAGCTTCTCCATCCTGAGGGCACAGGACATAGGCCCGTCACACTGAGAACACAAGCCTGACATCACAGGACACAGACTGTCTCTCCTGAGGACACAGACCTGACACCTGGAGAGACAAACTTCTCCATCCTGAAGGCACAGGACATAGGCCCATCACCCTGAGAAAAAAGGCCTGACATCGCAGGACACAAGCTATCCCTCCTGAGGACAGATACCTGAGACCTGGAGAGACAAGCTTCTCCATCCTGAGGGCACAGGACATAGGCCCATCACCCTGAGAACACAGGCCAGACACCGCAGGACACAGGCTGTCTCTCCTGAGGAAACAGACCTGACACCTGGAGAGACAAGCTTCTCCATCCTGAGGGCACAGGACATAGGCCCGTCACCCTGGGAACACAGGCCTGACATCGCAGGACACAGGCTGTCTCTCCTGAGGACCAGACCTGACACCTGGAGAGACAAGCTTCTCCATCCTGAGGGCACAGGAAATAGGTCCATCACCCTGAGAACACAGGCCAGACACCGCAGGACACAGGCTGTCTCTCCTGAGGAAACAGACCTGACACCTGGAGAGGCAAGCTTCTCCATCCTGAGGGCACAGGACATAGACAATCACCCTGTGAACGGAGGCCTGACATCACAGGACACATGCTGTCTCTCCTGAGGACACAGACCTGACACCTGGAGAGACAAGCTTCTCTATCCTGAAGACACAGACCTGACATAACAGGACACAAGCTGTCTCTTCTGAGGACACAGACCTGACACCTGGAGAGACAAGTTTCTCCATCCTGAGGGCACAGGACATAGGCCCGTCACCCTGAGAACACAGGCCTGACATCACAGGACACAGGCTGTCTCTCCTGAGGACACAGACCTGACACCTGGAGAGACAAGCTTCTCCATCCTGAGGGCACAGGACATAAGCCCATCACCCTGAGAACACAGGCCTGACACCGCAGGACACAGGCTGTCTCTCCTGAGGACACAGACCTGACACCTGGAGAGACAAGCTTCTCCATCCTGAGGGCACAGGACATAGGCCCATCACTCTGAGAACACAGGCCTGACATCACAGGACACTAGCTGTCTCTCCTGAGGACAGAGACCTGACACCTGGAGAGACAAGATTCTCCATCCTAAGGGCATAGGACATAGGCCCCTCACCCTGAGAACACAGGCCTGACATCAGAGGACACAGGCTGTCTCTCCTGTGGACATAGACCTGACACTTGGAAAGGCAAGCGTCTCCATCCTGAGGGCACAGATCGGACACCTGGAGAGACAAGCTTCTCCATGCTGAGGGCACAGGGCATAGGCCCGTCTCCCTGAGAATACAGGCCTGACACCGCAGGACACAAGCTGTCTCTCCTGAGGACAGAGACCTGACACCTGGAGAGACAAGCTTCTCCATCCTGAGGGCACAGGACATAGGCCTGTCACCCTGAGAACACAGGCCTGACATCCCAGGACACAGGCTGTCTCTCCTGAGGACAGAGACCTGACACCTGGAGAGACAAGCTTCTCCATCGTGAGGGCACAGGACATAGGCCCGTCACCCTGAGAACAGAAGCCTGACATCGCAGGACACAGGCTGTCTCTCCTGAGGACACACACCTGACACCTGGAGAAACAAGCTTCTCCATCCTGAGGGCACAGGACATAGGCCCGTCACCCTGAGAATACAAGCCTGACATCACAGGACACAGACTGTCTCTCCTGAGGACACAGACCTGACACCTGGAGAGACAAGCTTCTCCATCCTGAAGGCACAGGACATAGGCCCATCACCCTGAGAAAAAAGGCCTGACATCGCAGGACACAAGCTATCCCTCCTGAGGACAGATACCTGAGACCTAGAGAGACAAGCTTCTCCATCATGAGGGCACAGGACATAGGCCCATCACCCTGAGAACACAGGCCAGACACCGCAGGACACAGGCTGTCTCTCCTGAGGAAACAGACCTGACACCTGGAGAGACAAGCTTCTCCATCCTGAGGGCACATGACATAGGCCCGTCACCCTGGGAACACAGGCCTGACATCGCAGGACACAGGCTGTCTCTCCTGAGGACCAGACCTGACACCTGGAGAGACAAGCTTCTCCATCCTGAGGGCACAGGACAAAGGCCCATCACCCTGAGAACACAAGCCTGACATCGCAGGACACAGGCTGTCTCTCCTGAGGACACCGACCTGACACCTGGAGAGACAAGCTTCTCCATCCTGAGGGCACAGGACATAGGCCCATCACCCTGAGACCACAGGCTTGACATCACAGGACACAGACTGTCTCTCCTGAGGACACAGACCTGACACCTGGAGAGACAAGATTCTCCATCCTGAGGGCACAGGACATAGGCCCATCACCCTGAGAACACAGACCTGACATCAAAGGACACAGGCTGTCTCTCCTGAGGTCACAGACCTAACACCTGGAGAGACAAGCTTCTCCATCCTGAGGACACACGCCTGACATCGCAGGACACAAGCTGTCTCTCCTGAGGGCACAGACCTGACACCTGGAGAGACAAGCTTCTCCATCCTGAGGGCACAGGACATAGGCCCGTCACCCTGAGAACACAGACCTCATATCAAAGGACACAAGCTGTCTCTCCTGTGGACACAGACCCGACACATGTAGAGACAAGCTTCTCCATCCTGAGGGCACATGACATAGGCCCATCACCCTGAGAACACAGGCCTGACATCACAGGACACAGGCTGTCTCTCCTGAGGTCACAGGTTTGTTACTGAAGGCAGGGGATGGCATCCTGAGGACCAGTCCTGACACCTGGAGAGACAAGCTTCTCCATCCTGAGAGCACAGATCTGACACCTGGAGAAACAAGCTTCTCCATCCTGAGGGCACAGGGCATAGGCCCGTCACCCTGAGAACAGAGGCCTGACACCGCAGGACACAGGCTGTCTCTCCTGAGGAAACAGACCTGACACCTGGAGAGACAAGCTTCTCCATCCTGAGGGCACAGGACATAGGCCCGTCACCCTGGGAACACAGGCCTGACATCGCAGGACACAGGCTGTCTCTCCTAAGGACCAGTTCTGACACCTGGAGAGACAAGCTTCTCCATCCTGAGGGCACAGATCTGACACCTGGAGAGACAAGCTTCTCCATCCTGAGGGCACAGGACATAGGCCCGTCACCCTGAGAACAGAGGCCTGACATCGCAGGACACAGGATGTCTCTCCTGAGGACACAGACCTGACACCTGGAGAGACAAGCTTCTCCATCCTGAGGGCACAGGACATAGGCCCATCACCCTGAGAGCACAGGCCTGACATCGCAGGACACAGGCTGTCTCTCCTGAGGATACAGACCTGACACCTGGAGAAACAAGCTTCTCCATCCTGAGGGCACAGGACATAGGCCCGTCACCCTGAGAACACAGGCCTGACATCACAGGACACAGGCTGTCTCTCCTGAGGACACAGACCTGACACCTGGAGAGACAAGCTTCTCCATCCTGAGGGCACAGGACTTAGGCCCATCACCATGAGAAAAAAGGCCTGACATCGCAGGACACAAGCTGTCTCTCCTGAGGACAGATACCTGAGACCTGGAGAGACAAGCTTCTCCATCCTGAGGGCACAGTACATAGGCCCATCACCCTGAGAACACAGGCCAGACACCGCAGGACACAGGCTGTCTCTCCTGAGGAAAGAGACCTGACACCTGGAGAGACAAGCTTCTCCATCCTGAGGGCACAGGACATAGGCCCGTCACCCTGGGAACACAGGCCTGACATCGCAGGACACAGGCTGTCTCTCCTGAGGACACAGACCTGACACCTGGAGAGACAAGCTTCTCCATCCTGAGGGCACAGGAAATAGGCCCATCACCCTGAGAACACAGGCCACACACCGCAGGACACAGGCTGTCTCTCCTGAGGAAACAGACCTGACACCTGGAGAGACAAGCTTATCCATCCTGAGGGCACAGGACATAGGCCCATCACCCTGAGAACACAGGCCTGACATCAAAGGACACAGACTGTCTCTCCTGCGGACAGAGACCTGACACCTGGAGGGACAAGCTTCTCCAGCCTGAGGGCACAGGACGTAGGCCCGTCGCCCTGAGAACACAGGCCTGACACCGCAGGACACAGGCTGTCTCTCCTGAGGAAAGAGACCTGACACCTGGAGAGACAAGCTTCTCCATCCTGAGGGCACAGGACATAGGCCCGTCACCCTGGGAACACAGGCCTGACATCGCAGGACACAGGCTGTCTCTCCTGAGGACACAGACCTGACACCTGGAGAGACAAGCTTCTCCATCCTGAGGGCACAGGAAATAGGCCCATCACCCTGAGAACACAGGCCAGACACCGCAGGACACAGGCTGTCTCTCCTGAGGAAACAGACCTGACACCTGGAGAGACAAGCTTCTCCATCCTGAGGGCACAGGACATAGGCCCATCACCCTGAGAACACAGGCCTGACATCAAAGGACACAGGCTGTCTTTCCTGAGGACAGAGACCTGACACCTGGAGAGACAAGCTTCTCCAACCTGAGGGCACAGGACGTAGGCCCGTCGCCCTGAGAACACAGGCCTAACACCGCAGGACACAGGCTGTCTCTCCTGACGACACAGACCTGACACCTGGAGAGACAAGCTTCTCCATCCTGAAGGCACAGGGCTTAGGTCCATCACCCTGAGAGCACAGACCTGACATCACAGGACACATGCTGTCTCTCCTGAGGACACAGACCTGACACCTGGAGAGACAAGCTTCTCTATCCTGAAGACACAGACCTGACATAACAGGACACAAGCTGTCTCTTCTGAGGACACAGACCTAACACCTGGAGAGACAAGCTTCTCCATCCTGAGGGCACAGGACACAGGCCTCTCACCCTGAGAACACAGGCCTGACATCACAGTACACAGGCAGTCTCTCCTGTGGACACAGACCCGACACTTGGAAAGACAAGCTTCTCCATCCTGAGGGCACAGATCTGACACCTGGAGAGACAAGCTTCTCCATCCTGAGGGCATAGGGCATAGGCCCGTCACCCTGAGAACAGAAGCCTGACATCGCAGGACACAGGCTATCTCTCCTGAGGACACAGACCTGACACCTAGAGAAACAAGCTTCTCCATCCTGAGGGCACAGGACATAGGCCCATCACCCTGAGAACACAGGCCTGACATCACAGGACACAGGCTGTCTCTCCTTAGGACACAGACCTGACACCTGGAGAGACAAGCTTCTCCATCCTGAGAGCACAGGGCATAGGCCCATCACCCTGAGAACACAGGCCTGACATCACAGGACACAAGCTGTCTCTCCTGAGGACAGAGACCTGACACCAAAAGAGACAAGCTTCTCCATCCTGAGGGCACAGGACATAGGCCCGTCACCCTGAGAACACAGGCCTGACATCTCAGGACACAGGCTGTTTCTTCTGAGGACACAGACCTGACACCTGGAGAGACAAGCTTCTCCATCCTGAGGGCACAGGACATAGGCCCATCACCTGAGAACACATGCCTGACACCGCAGGACACAAGCTGTCTCTCCTGAGGACACAGACCTGACACCTGGAGAGACAAGCTTCTCCATCCTGAGGGCACAGGACGTAGGCTCATCACCCTGAGAACACAGGCCTGACATCATAGGACATGAACACAGGCCTGACATCACACGACACAGGCTGTCTCTCCTGAGGACAGAGACCTGACACTTGGAGACACAAGCTTCTCCATCCTGAGGGCACAGGACATAGGCCCTCCACCCTGAGAACACAGCCCTGACACCACAGGACACAGGCTGTCTCTCCTGAGGACACCAACCTGACACCTGGAGAGACAAGCTTCTCCATCCTGATGGCACAGGACATAGGCCCTCCACCCTGAGAACACAGCCCTGACACCACACGACACAGGCTGTCTCTCCTGAGGACACAGACCTGACACCAGAAGAGACAGGCTCTCCGTCCTGAGGGCACAGGACATAGGCCCTCCACCCTGAGAACACAGGCCTGACACCACAGAACTCAAGCTGTCTCTCCTGAGGACACCGACCTGACACCTGGAGAAACAAGCTTCTCCATCCTGAGGGCACAGGACATAGGCCCCTCATCCTGAGAACAGAGGCCTGACATCACAGGACACATGCTGTCTCTCCTGAGGACACAGACCTGACACCTGGAGAGACAAGCTTCTCCATCCTGAGGGCACAGGACAAAGGCCCATCACCCTGAGAACACAAGCCTGACATCGCAGGACACAGGCTGTCTCTCCTGAGGACACCGACCTGACACCTGGAGAGACAAGCTTCTCCATCCTGAGGGCACAGGACATAGCCCCATCACCCTGAGACCAAAGGCTTGACATCACAGGACACAGACTGTCTCTCCTGAGGACACAGACCTGACACCTGGAGAGACAAGATTCTCCATCCTGAGGGCACAGGACATAGGCCCATCACCCTGAGAACACAGACCTCACATCAAAGGACACAGGCTGTCTCTCCTGAGGTCACAGACCTAACACCTGGAGAGACAAGCTTCTCCATCCTGAGGACACACGCCTGACATCGCAGGACACAAGCTGTCTCTCATGAGGGCACAGACCTGACACCTGGAGAGACAAGCTTCTCCATCCTGAGGGCACAGGACATAGGCCCGTCACCCTGAGAACACAGACCTGACATCACAGGACACAAGCTGTCTCTCCTGTGCACACAGACCCGAAACATGGAGAGACAAGCTTCTCCATCCTGAGGGCACAGGACATAGGCCCATCACCCTGAGAACACAGGCCTGACATCACAGGACACAGGCTGTCTCTCCTGAGATCACAGGTTTATTACTGAAGGCAGGGGATGGCATCCTGAGGACCAGTCCTGACACCTGGAGAGACAAGCTTCTCCATCCTGAGGGCACAGATCTGACACCTGGAGAGACAAGCTTCTCCATCCTGAGGGCACAGGGCATAGGCCCGTCACCCTGAGAACAGAGGCCTGACACCGCAGGAGACAGGCTGTCTCTCCTGAGGAAACAGACCTGACACCTGGAGAGACAAGCTTCTCCATCCTGAGGGTACAGGACATAGGCCCGTCACCCTGGGAACACAGGCCTGACATCACAGGACACAGGCTGTCTCTCCTAAGGACCAGTTCTGACACCTGGAGAGACAAGCTTCTCCATCCTGAGGGCACAGATCTGACACCTGGAGAGACAAGCTTCTCCATCCTGAGGGCACAGGACATAGGCCCGTCACCCTGAGAACAGAGGCCTGACATCGCAGGACACAGGATGTCTCTCCTGAGGACACAGACCTGACACCTGGAGAGACAAGCTTCTCCATCCTGAGGGCACAGGACATAGGCCCATCACCATGAGAGCACAGGCCTGACATCGCAGGACACAGGCTGTCTCTCCTGAGGATACAGACCTGACACCTGGAGAAACAAGCTTCTCCATCCTGAGGGCACAGGACATAGGCCCGTCACCCTGAGAACACAGGCCTGACATCACAGGACACAGGCTGTCTCTCCTGAGGACACAGACCTGACACCTGGAGAGACAAGCTTCTCCATCCTGAGGGCACAGGACATAGGCCCATCACCCTGAGAACACAGGCCAGACACCGCAGGACACAGGCTGTCTCTCCTGAGGAAAGAGACCTGACACCTGGAGAGACAAGCTTCTCCATCCTGAGGGCACAGGACATAGGCCCGTCACCCTGGGAACACAGGCCTGACATCGCAGGACACAGGCTGTCTCTCCTGAGGACACAGACCTGACACCTGGAGAGACAAGCTTCTCCATCCTGAGGGCACAGGAAATAGGCCCATCACCCTGAGAACACAGGCCAGACACCGCAGGACACAGGCTGTCTCTCCTGAGGAAACAGACCTGACACCTGGAGAGACAAGCTTCTACATCCTGAGGGCACAGGACATAGGCCCATCACCCTGAGAACACAGGCCTGACATCAAAGGACACAGGCTGTCTCTCCTGAGGACAGAGACCTGACACCTGGAGAGACAAGCTTCTCCAGCCTGAGGGCACAGGACGTAGGCCCGTCGCCCTGAGAACACAGGCCTGACACCGCAGGACACAGGCTGTCTCTCCTGAGGAAAGAGACCTGACACCTGGAGAGACAAGCTTCTCCATCCTGAGGGCACAGGACATAGGCCCGTCACCCTGAGAACACAGGCCTGACATCACAGGACACAGGCTGTCTCTCCTGAGGACACAGACCTGACACCTGGAGAGACAAGCTTCTCCATCCTGAGGGCACAGGAAATAGGCCCATCACCCTGAGAACACAGGCCAGACACCGCAGGACACAGGCTGTCTCTCCTGAGGAAACAGACCTGACACCTGGAGAGACAAGCTTCTCCATCCTGAGGGCACAGAACATAGGCCCATCACCCTGAGAACACAGGCCTGACATCAAAGGACACAGGCTGTCTCTCCTGAGGACAGAGACCTGACACCTGGAGAGACAAGCTTCTCCAGCCTGAGGGCACAGGACGTAGGCCCGTCGCCCTGAGAACACAGGCCTGACACCGCAGGACACAGGCTGTCTCTCCTGAGGAAAGAGACCTGACACCTGGAGAGACAAGCTTCTCCATCCTGAGGGCACAGGACATAGGCCCGTCACCCTGGGAACACAGGCCTGACATCGCAGGACACAGGCTGTCTCTCCTGAGGACACAGACCTGACAACTGGAGAGACAAGCTTCTCCATCCTGAGGGCACAGGAAATAGGCCCATCACCCTGAGAACACAGGCCAGACACCGCAGGACACAGGCTGTCTCTCCTGAGGAAACAGACCTGACACCTGGAGAGACAAGCTTCTCCATCCTGAGGGCACAGGACATAGGCCCATCACCCTGAGAACACAGGCCTGACATCAAAGGACACAGGCTGTCTCTCCTGAGGACAGAGACCTGACACCTGGAGAGACAAGCTTCTCCAGCCTGAGGGCACAGGACGTAGGCCCGTCGCCCTGAGAACACCGGCCTGACACCGCAGGACACAGGCTGTCTCTCCTGACGACACAGACCTGACACCTGGAGAGACAAGCTTCTCCATCCTGAAGGCACAGGGCTTAGGTCCATCACCCTGAAAGCACAGGCCTGACATCACAGGACACATGCTGTCTCTCCTGAGGACACAGACCTGACACCTGGAGAGACAAGCTTCTCTATCCTGAAGACACAGACCTGACATAACAGGACACAAGCTGTCTCTTCTGAGGACACAGACCTAACACCTGGAGAGACAAGCTTCTCCATCCTGAGGGCACAGGACACAGGCCTCTCACCCTGAGAACACAGGCCTGACATCACAGGACACAGGCAGTCTCTCCTGTGGACACAGACCCGACACTTGGAAAGACAAGCTTCTCCATCCTGAGGGCACAGATCTGACACCTGGAGAGACAAGCTTCTCCATCCTGAGGGCGTAGGGCATAGGCCTGTCACCCTGAGAACAGAAGCCTGACATCGCAGGACACAGGCTATCTCTCCTGAGGACACAGACCTGACACCTAGAGAAACAAGCTTTTCCATCCTGAGGGCACAGGACATAGGCCCATCACCCTGAGAACACAGGCCTGACATCACAGGACACAGGCTGTCTCTCCTGAGGACACAGACCTGACACCTGGAGAGACAAGCTTCTCCATCCTGAGGGCACGGGGCATAGGCCCATCACCCTGAGAACACAGGCCTGACATCACAGGACACAAGCTGTCTCTCCTGAGGACAGAGACCTGACACCAGAAGAGACAAGCTTCTCCATCCTGAGGGCACAGGACATAGGCCCGTCACCCTGAGAACACAGGCCTGACATCCCAGGACACAGGCTGTTTCTTCTGAGGACACAGACCTGACACCTGGAGAGACAAGCTTCTCCATCCTGAGGGCACAGGACATAGGCCCATAACCTGAGAACACATGCCTGACACCGCAGGACACAAGCTGTCTCTCCTGAGGACAGAGACTTGACACCTGCAGAGACAAGTTTCTCCATCCTGAGGGCACAGGACATAGGCCCGTCACCCTGAGAACACAGGCCTGACATCACAGGACACAGGCTGTCTCTCCTGAGGACACAGACCTGATACCTGGAGAGACAAGCTTCTCCATCCTGAGGGCACAGGACATAGGCCCGTCACCCTGAGAACACAGGCCTGACATCACGGGACACAAGCTGTCTCTCCTGAGGACAGAGACCTGACACCTGGAGAGACAAGCTTCTCTATCCTGAGGCCACAGGACATAGGCCCGTCACCCTGAGGACACAGGCCTGACATCGCAGGACACAGGCTGTCTCTTTTGAGGACACAGACCTGACACCTGGAGAGACAAGCTTCTCCATCCTGAGGGCACAGGACATAAGCCCATCACCCTGAGAACAGAAGCCTGACATCGCAGGATACAGGCTGTCTCTCCTGAGGACACACACCTGACACCTGGAGAAACAAGCGTCTCCATCCTGAGGGCACAGGGCATAGGCCCGTCACCCTGAGAATACAGGCCTGACACCGCAGGACACAAGCTGTCTCTCCTGAGGACAGAGACCTGACACCTGGAGAGACAAGCTTCTCCATCCTGAGGGCACAGGACATAGGCCTGTCACCCTGAGAACACAGGCCTGACATCCCAGGACACAGGCTGTCTCTCCTGAGGACAGAGACCTGACACCTGGAGAGACAAGCTTCTCCATCCTGAGGGCACAGGACATAGGCCCGTCACCCTGAGAACAGAAGCCTGACATCACAGCACACAGGCTGTCTCTCCTGAGGACACACACCTGACACCTGGAGAAACAAGCTTCTCCATCCTGAGGGCACAGGACATAGGCCCGTCACACTGAGAACACAAGCCTGACATCACAGGACACAGACTGTCTCTCCTGAGGACACAGACCTGACACCTGGAGAGACAAACTTCTCCATCCTGAAGGCACAGGACATAGGCCCATCACCCTGAGAAAAAAGGCCTGACATCGCAGGACACAAGCTATCCCTCCTGAGGACAGATACCTGAGACCTGGAGAGACAAGCTTCTCCATCCTGAGGGCACAGGACATAGGCCCATCACCCTGAGAACACAGGCCAGACACCGCAGGACACAGGCTGTCTCTCCTGAGGAAACAGACCTGACACCTGGAGAGACAAGCTTCTCCATCCTGAGGGCACAGGACATAGGCCCGTCACCCTGGGAACACAGGCCTGACATCGCAGGACACAGGCTGTCTCTCCTGAGGACCAGACCTGACACCTGGAGAGACAAGCTTCTCCATCCTGAGGGCACAGGAAATAGGTCCATCACCCTGAGAACACAGGCCAGACACCGCAGGACACAGGCTGTCTCTCCTGAGGAAACAGACCTGACACCTGGAGAGGCAAGCTTCTCCATCCTGAGGGCACAGGACATAGGCAATCACCCTGTGAACGGAGGCCTGACATCACAGGACACATGCTGTCTCTCCTGAGGACACAGACCTGACACCTGGAGAGACAAGCTTCTCTATCCTGAAGACACAGACCTGACATAACAGGACACAAGCTGTCTCTTCTGAGGACACAGACCTGACACCTGGAGAGACAAGCTTCTCCATACTGAGGGCACAGGACATAGGCCTCTCACCCTGAGAACACAGGCCTGACATCACAGGACACAGGCTGTCTCTCCTGTGGACACAGACCCGACACTTGGAAAGACAAGCTTCTCCATCCTGAGGGCACAGATCTGACACCTGGAGAGACAAGCTTCTCCATCCTGATGGCAAAGGACATAGGCCCTCCACCCTGAGAACACAGCCCTGACACCACACAACACAGGCTGTCTCTCCTGGGGACACAGACCTGACACCAGAAGAGACAGGCTCTCCGTCCTGAGGGCACAGGACATAGGCCCTCCACCCTGAGAACACAGGCCTGACACCACAGAACTCAAGCTGTCTCTCCTGAGGACACCGACCTGACACCTGGAGAAACAAGCTTCTCCATCCTGAGGGCACAGGACATAGGCCCCTCACCCTGAGAACAGAGGCCTGACATCACAGGACACATGCTGTCTCTCCTGAGGACACAGACCTGACACCTGGAGAGACAAGCTTCTCCATCCTGAGGGCACAGGACAAAGGCCCATCACCCTAAGAACACAAGCCTGACATCGCAGGACACAGGCTGTCTCTCCTGAGGACACCGACCTGACACCTGGAGAGACAAGCTTCTCCATCCTGAGGGCACAGGACATAGGCCCATCACCCTGAGACCACAGGCTTGACATCACAGGACACAGACTGTCTCTCCTGAGGACACAGACCTGACACCTGGAGAGACAAGATTCTCCATCCTGAGGGCACAGGACATAGGCCCATCACCCTGAGAACACAGACCTGACATCAAAGGACACAGGCTGTCTCTCCTGAGGTCACAGACCTAACACCTGGAGAGACAAGCTTCTCCATCCTGAGGACACACGCCTGACATCGCAGGACACAAGCTGTCTCTCCTGAAGGCACAGACCTGACACCTGGAGAGACAAGCTTCTCCATCCTGAGGGCACAGGACATAGGCCCGTCACCCTGAGAACACAGACCTGACATCACAGGACACAAGCTGTCTCTCCTGTGCACACAGACCCGAAACATGGAGAGACAAGCTTCTCCATCCTGAGGGCACAGGACATAGGCCCATCACCCTGAGAACACAGGCCTGACATCACAGGACACAGGCTGTCTCTCATGAGGTCACAGGTTTGTTACTGAAGGCAGGGGATGGCATCCTGAGGACCAGTCCTGACACCTGGAGAGACAAGCTTCTCCATCCTGAGGGCACAGGACATAGGCCCGTCACCCTGGGAACACAGGCCTGACATCGCAGGACACAGGCTGTCTCTCCTGAGGACCAGACCTGACACCTGGAGAGACAAGCTTCTCCATCCTGAGGGCACAGGAAATAGGTCCATCACCCTGAGAACACAGGCCAGACACCGCAGGACACAGGCTGTCTCTCCTGAGGAAACAGACCTGACACCTGGAGAGGCAAGCTTCTCCATCCTGAGGGCACAGGACATAGGCAATCACCCTGTGAACGGAGGCCTGACATCACAGGACACATGCTGTCTCTCCTGAGGACACAGACCTGACACCTGGAGAGACAAGCTTCTCTATCCTGAAGACACAGACCTGACATAACAGGACACAAGCTGTCTCTTCTGAGGACACAGACCTGACACCTGGAGAGACAAGCTTCTCCATACTGAGGGCACAGGACATAGGCCTCTCACCCTGAGAACACAGACCTGACATCACAGGACACAGGCTGTCTCTCCTGTGGACACAGACCCGACACTTGGAAAGACAAGCTTCTCCATCCTGAGGGCACAGATCTGACACCTGGAGAGACAAGCTTCTCCATCCTGATGGCACAGGACATAGGCCCTCCACCCTGAGAACACAGCCCTGACACCACACGACACAGGCTGTCTCTCCTGGGGACACAGACCTGACACCAGAAGAGACAGGCTCTCCGTCCTGAGGGCACAGGACATAGGCCCTCCACCCTGAGAACACAGGCCTGACACCACAGAACTCAAGCTGTCTCTCCTGAGGACACCGACCTGACACCTGGAGAAACAAGCTTCTCCATCCTGAGGGCACAGGACATAGGCCCCTCACCCTGAGAACAGAGGCCTGACATCACAGGACACATGCTGTCTCTCCTGAGGACACAGATCTGACACCTGGAGAGACAAGCTTCTCCATCCTGAGGGCACAGGACAAAGGCCCATCACCCTAAGAACACAAGCCTGACATCGCAGGACACAGGCTGTCTCTCCTGAGGACACCGACCTGACACCTGAAGAGACAAGCTTCTCCATCCTGAGGGCACAGGACATAGGCCCATCACCCTGAGACCACAGGCTTGACATCACAGGACACAGACTGTCTCTCCTGAGGACAGAGACCTGACACCTGGAGAGACAAGCTTCTCCATCCTGAGGGCACAGGACATAGGCCTGTCACCCTGAGAACACAGGCCTGACATCCCAGGACACAGGCTGTCTCTCCTGAGGACAGAGACCTGACACCTGGAGAGACAAGCTTCTCCATCCTGAGGGCACAGGACATAGGCCCGTCACCCTGAGAACAGAAGCCTGACATCGCAGGACACAGGCTGTCTCTCCTGAGGACACACACCTGACACCTGGAGAAACAAGCTTCTCCATCCTGAGGGCACAGGACATAGGCCCGTCACCCTGAGAACACAAGCCTGACATCACAGGACACAGACTGTCTCTCCTGAGGACACAGACCTGACACCTGGAGAGACAAGCTTCTCCATCCTGAAGGCACAGGACATAGGCCCATCACCATGAGAAAAAAGGCCTGACATCGCAGGACACAAGCTATCCCTCCTGAGGACAGATACCTGAGACCTAGAGAGACAAGCTTCTCCATCATGAGGGCACAGGACATAGGCCCATCACCCTGAGAACACAGGCCAGACACCGCAGGACACAGGCTGTCTCTCCTGAGGAAACAGACCTGACACCTGGAGAGACAAGCTTCTCCATCCTGAGGGCACATGACATAGGCCCGTCACCCTGGGAACACAGGCCTGACATCGCAGGACACAGGCTGTCTCTCCTGAGGACCAGACCTGACACCTGGAGAGACAAGCTTCTCCATCCTGAGGGCACAGGACAAAGGCCCATCACCCTGAGAACACAAGCCTGACATCGCAGGACACAGGCTGTCTCTCCTGAGGACACCGACCTGACATCTGGAGAGACAAGCTTCTCCATCCTGAGGGCACAGGACATAGGCCCATCACCCTGAGACCACAGGCTTGACATCACAGGACACAGACTGTCTCTCCTGAGGACACAGACCTGACACCTGGAGAGACAAGATTCTCCATCCTGAGGGCACAGGACATAGGCCCATCACCCTGAGAACACAGACCTGACATCAAAGGACACAGGCTGTCTCTCCTGAGGTCACAGACCTAACACCTGGAGAGACAAGCTTCTCCATCCTGAGGACACACGCCTGACATCGCAGGACACAAGCTGTCTCTCCTGAGGGCACAGACCTGACACCTGGAGAGACAAGCTTCTCCATCCTGAGGGCACAGGACATAGGCCCGTCACCCTGAGAACACAGACCTCATATCAAAGGACACAAGCTGTCTCTCCTGTGGACACAGACCCGACACATGTAGAGACAAGCTTCTCCATCCTGAGGGCACATGACATAGGCCCATCACCCTGAGAACACAGGCCTGACATCACAGGACACAGGCTGTCTCTCCTGAGGTCACAGGTTTGTTACTGAAGGCAGGGGATGGCATCCTGAGGACCAGTCCTGACACCTGGAGAGACAAGCTTCTCCATCCTGAGAGCACAGATCTGACACCTGGAGAAACAAGCTTCTCCATCCTGAGGGCACAGGGCATAGGCCCGTCACCCTGAGAACAGAGGCCTGACACCGCAGGACACAGGCTGTCTCTCCTGAGGAAACAGACCTGACACCTGGAGAGACAAGCTTCTCCATCCTGAGGGCACAGGACATAGGCCCGTCACCCTGGGAACACAGGCCTGACATCGCAGGACACAGGCTGTCTCTCCTAAGGACCAGTTCTGACACCTGGAGAGACAAGCTTCTCCATCCTGAGGGCACAGATCTGACACCTGGAGAGACAAGCTTCTCCATCCTGAGGGCACAGGACATAGGCCCGTCACCCTGAGAACAGAGGCCTGACATCGCAGGACACAGGATGTCTCTCCTGAGGACACAGACCTGAGACCTGGAGAGACAAGCTTCTCCATCCTGAGGGCACAGGACATAGGCCCATCACCCTGAGAGCACAGGCCTGACATCGCAGGACACAGGCTGTCTCTCCTGAGGATACAGACCTGACACCTGGAGAAACAAGCTTCTCCATCCTGAGGGCACAGGACATAGGCCCGTCACCCTGAGAACACAGGCCTGACATCACAGGACACAGGCTGTCTCTCCTGAGGACACAGACCTGACACCTGGAGAGACAAGCTTCTCCATCCTGAGGCCACAGGACATAGGCCCATCACCCTGAGAAAAAAGGCCTGACATCGCAGGACACAAGCTGTCTCTCCTGAGGACAGATACCTGAGACCTGGAGAGACAAGCTTCTCCATCCTGAGGGCACAGTACATAGGCCCATCACCCTGAGAACACAGGCCAGACTCCGCAGGACACAGGCTGTCTCTCCTGAGGAAAGAGACCTGACACCTGGAGAGACAAGCTTCTCCATCCTGAGGGCACAGGACATAGGCCCGTCACCCTGGGAACACAGGCCTGACATCGCAGGACACAGGCTGTCTCTCCTGAGGACACAGACCTGACACCTGGAGAGACAAGCTTCTCCATCCTGAGGGCACAGGAAATAGGCCCATCACCCTGAGAACACAGGCCAGACACCGCAGGACACAGGCTGTCTCTCCTGAGGAAACAGACCTGACACCTGGAGAGACAAGCTTATCCATCCTGAGGGCACAGGACATAGGCCCATCACCCTGAGAACACAGGCCTGACATCAAAGGACACAGACTGTCTCTCCTGCGGACAGAGACCTGACACCTGGAGAGACAAGCTTCTCCAGCCTGAGGGCACAGGACGAAGGCCCGTCGCCCTGAGAACACAGGCCTGACACCGCAGGACACAGGCTGTCTCTCCTGAGGAAAGAGACCTGACACCTGGAGAGACAAGCTTCTCCATCCTGAGGGCACAGGACATAGGCCCGTCACCCTGGGAACACAGGCCTGACATCGCAGGACACAGGCTGTCTCTCCTGAGGACACAGACCTGACACCTGGAGAGACAAGCTTCTCCATCCTGAGGGCACAGGAAATAGGCCCATCACCGTGAGAACACAGGCCAGACACCGCAGGACACAGGCTGTCTCTCCTGAGGAAACAGACCTGACACCTGGAGAGACAAGCTTCTCCATCCTGAGGGCACAGGACATAGGCCCATCACCCTGAGAACACAGGCCTGACATCAAAGGACACAGGCTGTCTTTCCTGAGGACAGAGACCTGACACCTGGAGAGACAAGCTTCTCCAACCTGAGGGCACAGGACGTAGGCCCGTCGCCCTGAGAACACAGGCCTAACACCGCAGGACACAGGCTGTCTCTCCTGACGACACAGACCTGACACCTGGAGAGACAAGCTTCTCCATCCTGAAGGCACAGGGCTTAGGTCCATCACCCTGAGAGCACAGACCTGACATCACAGGACACATGCTGTCTCTCCTGAGGACACAGACCTGACACCTGGAGAGACAAGCTTCTCTATCCTGAAGACACAGACCTGACATAACAGGACACAAGCTGTCTCTTCTGAGGACACAGACCTAACGCCTGGAGAGACAAGCTTCTCCATCCTGAGGGCACAGGACACAGGCCTCTCACCCTGAGAACACAGGCCTGACATCACAGTACACAGGCAGTCTCTCCTGTGGACACAGACCCGACACTTGGAAAGACAAGCTTCTCCATCCTGAGGGCACAGATCTGACACCTGGAGAGACAAGCTTCTCCATCCTGAGGGCATAGGGCATAGGCCCGTCACCCTGAGAACAGAAGCCTGACATCGCAGGACACAGGCTATCTCTCCTGAGGACACAGACCTGACACCTAGAGAAACAAGCTTCTCCATCCTGAGGGCACAGGACATAGGCCCATCACCCTGAGAACACAGGCCTGACATCACAGGACACAGGCTGTCTCTCCTGAGGACACAGACCTGACACCTGGAGAGACAAGCTTCTCCATCCTGAGGGCACAGGGCATAGGCCCATCACCCTGAGAACACAGGCCTGACATCACAGGACACAAGCTGTCTCTCCTGAGGACAGAGACCTGACACCAAAAGAGACAAGCTTCTCCATCCTGAGGGCACAGGACATAGGCCCGTCACCCTGAGAACACAGGCCTGACATCTCAGGACACAGGCTGTTTTTTCTGAGGACACAGACGTGACACCTGAAGAGACAAGCTTCTCCATCCTGAGGGCACAGGACATAGGCCCATCACCTGAGAACACATGCCTGACACCGCAGGACACAAGCTGTCTCTCCTGAGGACACAGACCTGACACCTGGAGAGACAAGCTTCTCCATCCTGAGGGCACAGGACGTAGGCTCATCACCCTGAGAACACAGGCCTGACATCATAGGACATGAACACAGGCCTGACATCACACGACACAGGCTGTCTCTCCTGAAGACAGAGACCTGACACTTGGAGACACAAGCTTCTCCATCCTGAGGGCACAGGACATAGGCCCTCCACCCTGAGAACACAGCCCTGACACCACAGGACACAGGCTGTCTCTCCTGAGGACACCAACCTGACACCTGGAGAGACAAGCTTCTCCATCCTGATGGCACAGGACATAGGCCCTCCACCCTGAGAACACAGCCCTGACACCACACGACACAGGCTGTCTCTCCTGAGGACACAGACCTGACACCAGAAGAGACAGGCTCTCCGTCCTGAGGGCACAGGACATAGGCCCTCCACCCTGAGAACACAGGCCTGACACCACAGAACTCAAGCTGTCTCTCCTGAGGACACCGACCTGACACCTGGAGAAACAAGCTTCTCCATCCTGAGGGCACAGGACATAGGCCCCTCAACCTAAGAACAGAGGCCTGACATCACAGGACACATGCTGTCTCTCCTGAGGACACAGACCTGACACCTGGAGAGACAAGCTTCTCCATCCTGAGGGCACAGGACAAAGGCCCATCACCCTGAGAACACAAGCCTGACATCGCAGGACACAGGCTGTCTCTCCTGAGGACACCGACCTGACACCTGGAGAGACAAGCTTCTCCATCCTGAGGGCACAGGACATAGCCCCATCACCCTGAGACCACAGGCTTGACATCACAGGACACAGACTGTCTCTCCTGAGGACACAGACCTGACACCTGGAGAGACAAGATTCTCCATCCTGAGGGCACAGGACATAGGCCCATCACCCTGAGAACACAGACCTCACATCAAAGGACACAGGCTGTCTCTCCTGAGGTCACAGACCTAACACCTGGAGAGACAAGCTTCTCCATCCTGAGGACACACGCCTGACATCGCAGGACACAAGCTGTCTCTCATGAGGGCACAGACCTGACACCTGGAGAGACAAGCTTCTCCATCCTGAGGGCACAGGACATAGGCCCGTCACCCTGAGAACACAGACCTGACATCACAGGACACAAGCTGTCTCTCCTGTGCACACAGACCCGAAACATGGAGAGACAAGCTTCTCCATCCTGAGGGCACAGGACATAGGCCCATCACCCTGAGAACACAGGCCTGACATCACAGGACACAGGCTGTCTCTCCTGAGATCACAGGTTTATTACTGAAGGCAGGGGATGGCATCCTGAGGACCAGTCCTGACACCTGGAGAGACAAGCTTCTCCATCCTGAGGGCACAGATCTGACACCTAGAGAGACAAGCTTCTCCATCCTGAGGGCACAGGGCATAGGCCCGTCACCCTGAGAACAGAGGCCTGACACCGCAGGAGACAGGCTGTCTCTCCTGAGGAAACAGACCTGACACCTGGAGAGACAAGCTTCTCCATCCTGAGGGTACAGGACATAGGCCCGTCACCCTGGGAACACAGGCCTGACATCACAGGACACAGGCTGTCTCTCCTAAGGACCAGTTCTGACACCTGGAGAGACAAGCTTCTCCATCCTGAGGGCACAGATCTGACACCTGGAGAGACAAGCTTCTCCATCCTGAGGGCACAGGACATAGGCCCGTCACCCTGAGAACAGAGGCCTGACATCGCAGGACACAGGATGTCTCTCCTGAGGACACAGACCTGACACCTGGAGAGACAAGCTTCTCCATCCTGAGGGCACAGGACATAGGCCCATCACCATGAGAGCACAGGCCTGACATCGCAGGACACAGGCTGTCTCTCCTGAGGATACAGACCTGACACCTGGAGAAACAAGCTTCTCCATCCTGAGGGCACAGGACATAGGCCCGTCACCCTGAGAACACAGGCCTGACATCACAGGACACAGGCTGTCTCTCCTGAGGACACAGACCTGACACCTGGAGAGACAAGCTTCTCCATCCTGAGGGCACAGGACATAGGCCCATCACCCTGAGAACACAGGCCAGACACCGCAGGACACAGGCTGTCTCTCCTGAGGAAAGAGACCTGACACCTGGAGAGACAAGCTTCTCCATCCTGAGGGCACAGGACATAGGCCCGTCACCCTGGGAACACAGGCCTGACATCGCAGGACACAGGCTGTCTCTCCTGAGGACACAGACCTGACACCTGGAGAGACAAGCTTCTCCATCCTGAGGGCACAGGAAATAGGCCCATCACCCTGAGAACACAGGCCAGACACCGCAGGACACAGGCTGTCTCTCCTGAGGAAACAGACCTGACACCTGGAGAGACAAGCTTCTACATCCTGAGGGCACAGGACATAGGCCCATCACCCTGAGAACACAGGCCTGACATCAAAGGACACAGGCTGTCTCTCCTGAGGACAGAGACCTGACACCTGGAGAGACAAGCTTCTCCAGCCTGAGGGCACAGGACGTAGGCCCGTTGCCCTGAGAACACAGGCCTGACACCGCAGGACACAGGCTGTCTCTCCTGAGGAAAGAGACCTGACACCTGGAGAGACAAGCTTCTCCATCCTGAGGGCACAGGACATAGGCCCGTCACCCTGAGAACACAGGCCTGACATCACAGGACACAGGCTGTCTCTCCTGAGGACACAGACCTGACACCTGGAGAGACAAGCTTCTCCATCCTGAGGGCACAGGAAATAGGCCCATCACCCTGAGAACACAGGCCAGACACCGCAGGACACAGGCTGTCTCTCCTGAGGAAACAGACCTGACACCTGGAGAGACAAGCTTCTCCATCCTGAGGGCACAGAACATAGGCCCATCACCCTGAGAACACAGGCCTGACATCAAAGGACACAGGCTGTCTCTCCTGAGGACAGAGACCTGACACCTGGAGAGACAAGCTTCTCCAGCCTGAGGGCACAGGACGTAGGCCCGTCGCCCTGAGAACACAGGCCTGACACCGCAGGACACAGGCTGTCTCTCCTGAGGAAAGAGACCTGACACCTGGAGAGACAAGCTTCTCCATCCTGAGGGCACAGGACATAGGCCCGTCACCCTGGGAACACAGGCCTGACATCGCAGGACAAAGGCTGTCTCTCCTGAGGACACAGACCTGACAACTGGAGAGACAAGCTTCTCCATCCTGAGGGCACAGGAAATAGGCCCATCACCCTGAGAACACAGGCCAGACACCGCAGGACACAGGCTGTCTCTCCTGAGGAAACAGACCTGACACCTGGAGAGACAAGCTTCTCCATCCTGAGGGCACAGGACATAGGCCCATCACCCTGAGAACACAGGCCTGACATCAAAGGACACAGGCTGTCTCCTGAGGACAGAGACCTGACACCTGGAGAGACAAGCTTCTCCAGCCTGAGGGCACAGGACGTAGGCCCGTCGCCCTGAGAACACCGGCCTGACACCGCAGGACACAGGCTGTCTCTCCTGACGACACAGACCTGACACCTGGAGAGACAAGCTTCTCCATCCTGAAGGCACAGGGCTTAGGTCCATCACCCTGAAAGCACAGGCCTGACATCACAGGACACATGCTGTCTCTCCTGAGGACACAGACCTGACACCTGGAGAGACAAGCTTCTCTATCCTGAAGACACAGACCTGACATAACAGGACACAAGCTGTCTCTTCTGAGGACACAGACCTAACACCTGGAGAGACAAGCTTCTCCATCCTGAGGGCACAGGACACAGGCCTCTCACCCTGAGAACACAGGCCTGACATCACAGGACACAGGCAGTCTCTCCTGTGGACACAGACCCGACACTTGGAAAGACAAGCTTCTCCATCCTGAGGGCACAGATCTGACACCTGGAGAGACAAGCTTCTCCATCCTGAGGGCGTAGGGCATAGGCCCGTCACCCTGAGAACAGAAGCCTGACATCGCAGGACACAGGCTATCTCTCCTGAGGACACAGACCTGACACCTAGAGAAACAAGCTTTTCCATCCTGAGGGCACAGGACATAGGCCCATCACCCTGAGAACACAGGCCTGACATCACAGGACACAGGCTGTCTCTCCTGAGGACACAGACCTGACACCTGGAGAGACAAGCTTCTCCATCCTGAGGGCACGGGGCATAGGCCCATCACCCTGAGAACACAGGCCTGACATCACAGGACACAAGCTGTCTCTCCTGAGGACAGAGACCTG
This sequence comes from Pleurodeles waltl, assembly GCF_031143425.1. Lineage (NCBI taxonomy): Eukaryota > Metazoa > Chordata > Amphibia > Caudata > Salamandridae > Pleurodeles > Pleurodeles waltl. The sequence continues at coordinate 1,006,936,603 of NC_090450.1, read as the reverse complement.
ACACCAGAAGAGACAAGCTTCTCCATCCTGAGGGCACAGGACATAGGCCCGTCACCCTGAGAACACAGGCCTGACATCCCAGGACACAGGCTGTTTCTTCTGAGGACACAGACCTGACACCTGGAGAGACAAGCTTCTCCATCCTGAGGGCACAGGACATAGGCCCATAACCTGAGAACACATGCCTGACACCGCAGGACACAAGCTGTCTCTCCTGAGGACAGAGACTTGACACCTGCAGAGACAAGTTTCTCCATCCTGAGGGCACAGGACATAGGCCCGTCACCCTGAGAACACAGGCCTGACATCACAGGACACAGGCTGTCTCTCCTGAGGACACAGACCTGATACCTGGAGAGACAAGCTTCTCCATCCTGAGGGCACAGGACATAGGCCCGTCACCCTGAGAACACAGGCCTGACATCACGGGACACAAGCTGTCTCTCCTGAGGACAGAGACCTGACACCTGGAGAGACAAGCTTCTCTATCCTGAGGCCACAGGACATAGGCCCGTCACCCTGAGGACACAGGCCTGACATCGCAGGACACAGGCTGTCTCTTTTGAGGACACAGACCTGACACCTGGAGAGACAAGCTTCTCCATCCTGAGGGCACAGGACATAAGCCCATCACCCTGAGAACAGAAGCCTGACATCGCAGGACACAGGCTGTCTCTCCTGAGGACACACACCTGACACCTGGAGAAACAAGCGTCTCCATCCTGAGGGCACAGGGCATAGGCCCGTCACCCTGAGAATACAGGCCTGACACCGCAGGACACAAGCTGTCTCTCCTGAGGACAGAGACCTGACACCTGGAGAGACAAGCTTCTCCATCCTGAGGGCACAGGACATAGGCCTGTCACCCTGAGAACACAGGCCTGACATCCCAGGACACAGGCTGTCTCTCCTGAGGACAGAGACCTGACACCTGGAGAGACAAGCTTCTCCATCCTGAGGGCACAGGACATAGGCCCGTCACCCTGAGAACAGAAGCCTGACATCGCAGCACACAGGCTGTCTCTCCTGAGGACACACACCTGACACCTGGAGAAACAAGCTTCTCCATCCTGAGGGCACAGGACATAGGCCCGTCACACTGAGAACACAAGCCTGACATCACAGGACACAGACTGTCTCTCCTGAGGACACAGACCTGACACCTGGAGAGACAAACTTCTCCATCCTGAAGGCACAGGACATAGGCCCATCACCCTGAGAAAAAAGGCCTGACATCGCAGGACACAAGCTATCCCTCCTGAGGACAGATACCTGAGACCTGGAGAGACAAGCTTCTCCATCCTGAGGGCACAGGACATAGGCCCATCACCCTGAGAAAAAAGGCCTGAAATGGCAGGACACAAGCTGTCTCTCCTGAGGACAGATACCTGAGACCTGGAGAGACAAGCTTCTCCATCCTGAGGGCACAGGACATAGGCCCATCACCCTGAGAACACAGGCCAGACACCGCAGGACACAGGCTGTCTCTCCTGAGGAAACAGACCTGACACCTGGAGAGACAAGCTTCTCCATCCTGAGGGCACAGGACATAGGCCCGTCACCCAGGGAACACAGGCCTGACATCGCAGGACACAGGCTGTCTCTCCTGAGGACACAGACCTGACACCTGGAGAGAAAAGCTTCTCCATCCTGAGGGCACAGGAAATAGGCCCATCACCCTGAGAACACAGGCCTGACATCGCAGGACACAGGCTGTCTCTCCTGAGGAAACAGACCTGACACCTGGAGAGACAAGTTTCTCCATCCTGAGGGCACGGGGCATAGGCCCATCACCCTGAGAACACACGCCTGACATCACAGGACACAAGCTGTCTCTCCTGAGGACAGAGACCTGACACCAGAAGAGACAAGCTTCTCCATACTGAGGGCACAGGACATAGGCCCGTCACCCTGAGAACACAGGCCTGACATCCCAGGACACAGGCTCTTTCTTCTGAGGACAAAGACCTGACACCTGGAGAGACAAGCTTCTCCATCCTGAGGGCACAGGACATAGGCCCATCACCTGAGAACACATGCCTGACACCGCAGGACACAAGCTGTCTCTCCTGAGGACAGAGACCTGACACCTGGAGAGACAAGTTTCTCCATCCTGAGGGCACAGGACATAGGCCCGTCACCCTGAGAACACAGGCCTGACATCACAGGACACAGGCTGTCTCTCCTGAGGACACAGACCTGACACCTGGAGAGACAAGCTTCTCCATCCTGAGGGCACAGGACATAAGCCCATCACCCTGAGAACACAGGCCTGACACCGCAGGACACAGGCTGTCTCTCCTGAGGACACAGACCTGACACCTGGAGAGACAAGCTTCTCCATCCTGAGGGCACAGGACATAGGCCCATCACTCTGAGAACACAGGCCTGACATCACAGGACACTAGCTGTCTCTCCTGAGGACAGAGACCTGACACCTGGAGAGACAAGATTCTCCATCCTAAGGGCATAGGACATAGGCCCCTCACCCTGAGAACACAGGCCTGACATCAGAGGACACAGGCTGTCTCTCCTGTGGACATAGACCTGACACTTGGAAAGGCAAGCGTCTCCATCCTGAGGGCACAGATCGGACACCTGGAGAGACAAGCTTCTCCATGCTGAGGGCACAGGGCATAGGCCCATCTCCCTGAGAATACAGGCCTGACACCGCAGGACACAAGCTGTCTCTCCTGAGGACAGAGACCTGACACCTGGAGAGACAAGCTTCTCCATCCTGAGGGCACAGGACATAGGCCTGTCACCCTGAGAACACAGGCCTGACATCCCAGGACACAGGCTGTCTCTCCTGAGGACAGAGACCTGACACCTGGAGAGACAAGCTTCTCCATCCTGAGGGCACAGGACATAGGCCCGTCACCCTGAGAACAGAAGCCTGACATCGCAGGACACAGGCTGTCTCTCCTGAGGACACACACCTGACACCTGGAGAAACAAGCTTCTCCATCCTGAGGGCACAGGACATAGGCCCGTCACCCTGAGAACACAAGCCTGACATCACAGGACACAGACTGTCTCTCCTGAGGACACAGACCTGACACCTGGAGAGACAAGCTTCTCCATCCTGAAGGCACAGGACATAGGCCCATCACCCTGAGAAAAAAGGCCTGACATCGCAGGACACAAGCTATCCCTCCTGAGGACAGATACCTGAGACCTAGAGAGACAAGCTTCTCCATCATGAGGGCACAGGACATAGGCCCATCACCCTGAGAACACAGGCCAGACACCGCAGGACACAGGCTGTCTCTCCTGAGGAAACAGACCTGACACCTGGAGAGACAAGCTTCTCCATCCTGAGGGCACATGACATAGGCCCGTCACCCTGGGAACACAGGCCTGACATCGCAGGACACAGGCTGTCTCTCCTGAGGACCAGACCTGACACCTGGAGAGACAAGCTTCTCCATCCTGAGGGCACAGGACAAAGGCCCATCACCCTGAGAACACAAGCCTGACATCGCAGGACACAGGCTGTCTCTCCTGAGGACACCGACCTGACACCTGGAGAGACAAGCTTCTCCATCCTGAGGGCACAGGACATAGGCCCATCACCCTGAGACCACAGGCTTGACATCACAGGACACAGACTGTCTCTCCTGAGGACACAGACCTGACACCTGGAGAGACAAGATTCTCCATCCTGAGGGCACAGGACATAGGCCCATCACCCTGAGAACACAGACCTGACATCAAAGGACACAGGCTGTCTCTCCTGAGGTCACAGACCTAACACCTGGAGAGACAAGCTTCTCCATCCTGAGGGCACAGGACATAGGCCCGTCACCCTGAGAACACAGACCTCATATCAAAGGACACAAGCTGTCTCTCCTGTGGACACAGACCCGACACATGTAGAGACAAGCTTCTCCATCCTGAGGGCACATGACATAGGCCCATCACCCTGAGAACACAGGCCTGACATCACAGGACACAGGCTGTCTCTCCTGAGGTCACAGGTTTGTTACTGAAGGCAGGGGATGGCATCCTGAGGACCAGTCCTGACACCTGGAGAGACAAGCTTCTCCATCCTGAGAGCACAGATCTGACACCTGGAGAAACAAGCTTCTCCATCCTGAGGGCACAGGGCATAGGCCCGTCACCCTGAGAACAGAGGCCTGACACCGCAGGACACAGGCTGTCTCTCCTGAGGAAACAGACCTGACACCTGGAGAGACAAGCTTCTCCATCCTGAGGGCACAGGACATAGGCCCGTCACCCTGGGAACACAGGCCTGACATCGCAGGACACAGGCTGTCTCTCCTAAGGACCAGTTCTGACACCTGGAGAGACAAGCTTCTCCATCCTGAGGGCACAGATCTGACACCTGGAGAGACAAGCTTCTCCATCCTGAGGGCACAGGACATAGGCCCGTCACCCTGAGAACAGAGGCCTGACATCGCAGGACACAGGATGTCTCTCCTGAGGACACAGACCTGACACCTGGAGAGACAAGCTTCTCCATCCTGAGGGCACAGGACATAGGCCCATCACCCTGAGAGCACAGGCCTGACATCGCAGGACACAGGCTGTCTCTCCTGAGGATACAGACCTGACACCTGGAGAAACAAGCTTCTCCATCCTGAGGGCACAGGACATAGGCCCGTCACCCTGAGAACACAGGCCTGACATCACAGGACACAGGCTGTCTCTCCTGAGGACAGATACCTGAGACCTGGAGAGACAAGCTTCTCCATCCTGAGGGCACAGTACATAGGCCCATCACCCTGAGAACACAGGCCAGACACCGCAGGACACAGGCTGTCTCTCCTGAGGAAAGAGACCTGACACCTGGAGAGACAAGCTTCTCCATCCTGAGGGCACAGGACATAGGCCCGTCACCCTGGGAACACAGGCCTGACATCGCAGGACACAGGCTGTCTCTCCTGAGGGCACAGACCTGACACCTGGAGAGACAAGCTTCTCCATCCTGAGGGCACAGGAAATAGGCCCATCACCCTGAGAACACAGGCCACACACCGCAGGACACAGGCTGTCTCTCCTGAGGAAACAGACCTGACACCTGGAGAGACAAGCTTATCCATCCTGAGGGCACAGGACATAGGCCCATCACCCTGAGAACACAGGCCTGACATCAAAGGACACAGACTGTCTCTCCTGCGGACAGAGACCTGACACCTGGAGAGACAAGCTTCTCCAGCCTGAGGGCACAGGACGTAGGCCCGTCGCCCTGAGAACACAGGCCTGACACCGCAGGACACAGGCTGTCTCTCCTGAGGAAAGAGACCTGACACCTGGAGAGACAAGCTTCTCCATCCTGAGGGCACAGGACATAGGCCCGTCACCCTGGGAACACAGGCCTGACATCGCAGGACACAGGCTGTCTCTCCTGAGGACACAGACCTGACACCTGGAGAGACAAGCTTCTCCATCCTGAGGGCACAGGAAATAGGCCCATCACCCTGAGAACACAGGCCAGACACCGCAGGACACAGGCTGTCTCTCCTGAGGAAACAGACCTGACACCTGGAGAGACAAGCTTCTCCATCCTGAGGGCACAGGACATAGGCCCATCACCCTGAGAACACAGGCCTGACATCAAAGGACACAGGCTGTCTTTCCTGAGGACAGAGACCTGACACCTGGAGAGACAAGCTTCTCCAACCTGAGGGCACAGGACGTAGGCCCGTCGCCCTGAGAACACAGGCCTAACACCGCAGGACACAGGCTGTCTCTCCTGACGACACAGACCTGACACCTGGAGAGACAAGCTTCTCCATCCTGAAGGCACAGGGCTTAGGTCCATCACCCTGAGAGCACAGACCTGACATCACAGGACACATGCTGTCTCTCCTGAGGACACAGACCTGACACCTGGAGAGACAAGCTTCTCTATCCTGAAGACACAGACCTGACATAACAGGACACAAGCTGTCTCTTCTGAGGACACAGACCTAACACCTGGAGAGACAAGCTTCTCCATCCTGAGGGCACAGGACACAGGCCTCTCACCCTGAGAACACAGGCCTGACATCACAGTACACAGGCAGTCTCTCCTGTGGACACAGACCCGACACTTGGAAAGACAAGCTTCTCCATCCTGAGGGCACAGATCTGACACCTGGAGAGAGAAGCTTCTCCATCCTGAGGGCATAGGGCATAGGCCCGTCACCCTGAGAACAGAAGCCTGACATCGCAGGACACAGGCTATCTCTCCTGAGGACACAGACCTGACACCTAGAGAAACAAGCTTCTCCATCCTGAGGGCACAGGACATAGGCCCATCACCCTGAGAACACAGGCCTGACATCACAGGACACAGGCTGTCTCTCCTGAGGACACAGACCTGACACCTGGAGAGACAAGCTTCTCCATCCTGAGAGCACAGGGCATAGGCCCATCACCCTGAGAACACAGGCCTGACATCACAGGACACAAGCTGTCTCTCCTGAGGACAGAGACCTGACACCAAAAGAGACAAGCTTCTCCATCCTGAGGGCACAGGACATAGGCCCGTCACCCTGAGAACACAGGCCTGACATCTCAGGACACAGGCTGTTTCTTCTGAGGACACAGACCTGACACCTGGAGAGACAAGCTTCTCCATCCTGAGGGCACAGGACATAGGCCCATCACCTGAGAACACATGCCTGACACCGCAGGACACAAGCTGTCTCTCCTGAGGACACAGACCTGACACCTGGAGAGACAAGCTTCTCCATCCTGAGGGCACAGGACGTAGGCTCATCACCCTGAGAACACAGGCCTGACATCATAGGACATGAACACAGGCCTGACATCACACGACACAGGCTGTCTCTCCTGAGGACAGAGACCTGACACTTGGAGACACAAGCTTCTCCATCCTGAGGGCACAGGACATAGGCCCTCCACCCTGAGAACACAGCCCTGACACCACAGGACACAGGCTGTCTCTCCTGAGGACACCAACCTGACACCTGGAGAGACAAGCTTCTCCATCCTGATGGCACAGGACATAGGCCCTCCACCCTGAGAACACAGCCCTGACACCACACGACACAGGCTGTCTCTCCTGAGGACACAGACCTGACACCAGAAGAGACAGGCTCTCCGTCCTGAGGGCACAGGACATAGGCCCTCCACCCTGAGAACACAGGCCTGACACCACAGAACTCAAGCTGTCTCTCCTGAGGACACCGACCTGACACCTGGAGAAACAAGCTTCTCCATCCTGAGGGCACAGGACATAGGCCCCTCAACCTGAGAACAGAGGCCTGACATCACAGGACACATGCTGTCTCTCCTGAGGACACAGACCTGACACCTGGAGAGACAAGCTTCTCCATCCTGAGGGCACAGGACAAAGGCCCATCACCCTGAGAACACAAGCCTGACATCGCAGGACACAGGCTGTCTCTCCTGAGGACACCGACCTGACACCTGGAGAGACAAGCTTCTCCATCCTGAGGGCACAGGACATAGCCCCATCACCCTGAGACCAAAGGCTTGACATCACAGGACACAGACTGTCTCTCCTGAGGACACAGACCTGACACCTGGAGAGACAAGATTCTCCATCCTGAGGGCACAGGACATAGGCCCATCACCCTGAGAACACAGACCTCACATCAAAGGACACAGGCTGTCTCTCCTGAGGTCACAGACCTAACACCTGGAGAGACAAGCTTCTCCATCCTGAGGACACACGCCTGACATCGCAGGACACAAGCTGTCTCTCATGAGGGCACAGACCTGACACCTGGAGAGACAAGCTTCTCCATCCTGAGGGCACAGGACATAGGCCCGTCACCCTGAGAACACAGACCTGACATCACAGGACACAAGCTGTCTCTCCTGTGCACACAGACCCGAAACATGGAGAGACAAGCTTCTCCATCCTGAGGGCACAGGACATAGGCCCATCACCCTGAGAACAGAGGCCTGACACCGCAGGACACAGGCTGTCTCTCCTGAGGTCACAGGTTTATTACTGAAGGCAGGGGATGGCATCCTGAGGACCAGTCCTGACACCTGGAGAGACAAGCTTCTCCATCCTGAGGGCACAGATCTGACACCTGGAGAGACAAGCTTCTCCATCCTGAGGGCACAGGGCATAGGCCCGTCACCCTGAGATCAGAGGCCTGACACCGCAGGAGACAGGCTGTCTCTCCTGAGGAAACAGACCTGACACCTGGAGAGACAAGCTTCTCCATCCTGAGGGTACAGGACATAGGCCCGTCACCCTGGGAACACAGGCCTGACATCACAGGACACAGGCTGTCTCTCCTAAGGACCAGTTCTGACACCTGGAGAGACAAGCTTCTCCATCCTGAGGGCACAGATCTGACACCTGGAGAGACAAGCTTCTCCATCCTGAGGGCACAGGACATAGGCCCGTCACCCTGAGAACAGAGGCCTGACATCGCAGGACACAGGATGTCTCTCCTGAGGACACAGACCTGACACCTGGAGAGACAAGCTTCTCCATCCTGAGGGCACAGGACATAGGCCCATCACCATGAGAGCACAGGCCTGACATCGCAGGACACAGGCTGTCTCTCCTGAGGATACAGACCTGACACCTGGAGAAACAAGCTTCTCCATCCTGAGGGCACAGGACATAGGCCCGTCACCCTGAGAACACAGGCCTGACATCACAGGACACAGGCTGTCTCTCCTGAGGACACAGACCTGACACCTGGAGAGACAAGCTTCTCCATCCTGAGGGCACAGGACATAGGCCCATCACCCTGAGAACACAGGCCAGACACCGCAGGACACAGGCTGTCTCTCCTGAGGAAAGAGACCTGACACCTGGAGAGACAAGCTTCTCCATCCTGAGGGCACAGGACATAGGCCCGTCACCCTGGGAACACAGGCCTGACATCGCAGGACACAGGCTGTCTCTCCTGAGGACACAGACCTGACACCTGGAGAGACAAGCTTCTCCATCCTGAGGGCACAGGAAATAGGCCCATCACCCTGAGAACACAGGCCAGACACCGCAGGACACAGGCTGTCTCTCCTGAGGAAACAGACCTGACACCTGGAGAGACAAGCTTCTACATCCTGAGGGCACAGGACATAGGCCCATCACCCTGAGAACACAGGCCTGACATCAAAGGACACTGGCTGTCTCTCCTGAGGACAGAGACCTGACACCTGGAGAGACAAGCTTCTCCAGCCTGAGGGCACAGGACGTAGGCCCGTCGCCCTGAGAACACAGGCCTGACACCGCAGGACACAGGCTGTCTCTCCTGAGGAAAGAGACCTGACACCTGGAGAGACAAGCTTCTCCATCCTGAGGGCACAGGACATAGGCCCGTCACCCTGAGAACACAGGCCTGACATCACAGGACACAGGCTGTCTCTCCTGAGGACACAGACCTGACACCTGGAGAGACAAGCTTCTCCATCCTGAGGGCACAGGAAATAGGCCCATCACCCTGAGAACACAGGCCAGACACCGCAGGACACAGGCTGTCTCTCCTGAGGAAACAGACCTGACACCTGGAGAGACAAGCTTCTCCATCCTGAGGGCACAGAACATAGGCCCATCACCCTGAGAACACAGGCCTGACATCAAAGGACACAGGCTGTCTCTCCTGAGGACAGAGACCTGACACCTGGAGAGACAAGCTTCTCCAGCCTGAGGGCACAGGACGTAGGCCCGTCGCCCTGAGAACACAGGCCTGACACCGCAGGACACAGGCTGTCTCTCCTGAGGAAAGAGACCTGACACCTGGAGAGACAAGCTTCTCCATCCTGAGGGCACAGGACATAGGCCCGTCACCCTGGGAACACAGGCCTGACATCGCAGGACACAAGCTGTCTCTCCTGAGGACACAGACCTGACAACTGGAGAGACAAGCTTCTCCATCCTGAGGGCACAGGAAATAGGCCCATCACCCTGAGAACACAGGCCAGACACCGCAGGACACAGGCTGTCTCTCCTGAGGAAACAGACCTGACACCTGGAGAGACAAGCTTCTCCATCCTGAGGGCACAGGACATAGGCCCATCACCCTGAGAACACAGGCCTGACATCAAAGGACACAGGCTGTCTCTCCTGAGGACAGAGACCTGACACCTGGAGAGACAAGCTTCTCCAGCCTGAGGGCACAGGACGTAGGCCCGTCGCCCTGAGAACACCGGCCTGACACCGCAGGACACAGGCTGTCTCTGCTGACGACACAGACCTGACACCTGGAGAGACAAGCTTCTCCATCCTGAAGGCACAGGGCTTAGGTCCATCACCCTGAAAGCACAGGCCTGACATCACAGGACACATGCTGTCTCTCCTGAGGACACAGACCTGACACCTGGAGAGACAAGCTTCTCTATCCTGAAGACACAGACCTGACATAACAGGACACAAGCTGTCTCTTCTGAGGACACAGACCTAACACCTGGAGAGACAAGCTTCTCCATCCTGAGGGCACAGGACACAGGCCTCTCACCCTGAGAACACAGGCCTGACATCACAGGACACAGGCAGTCTCTCCTGAGGACACAGACCTGACACCTAGAGAAACAAGCTTTTCCATCCTGAGGGCACAGGACATAGGCCCATCACCCTGAGAACACAGGCCTGACATCACAGGACACAGGCTGTCTCTCCTGAGGACACAGACCTGACACCTGGAGAGACAAGCTTCTCCATCCTGAGGGCACGGGGCATAGGCCCATCACCCTGAGAACACAGGCCTGACATCACAGGACACAAGCTGTCTCTCCTGAGGACAGAGACCTGACACCAGAAGAGACAAGCTTCTCCATCCTGAGGGCACAGGACATAGGCCCGTCACCCTGAGAACACAGGCCTGACATCCCAGGACACAGGCTGTTTCTTCTGAGGACACAGACCTGACACCTGGAGAGACAAGCTTCTCCATCCTGAGGGCACAGGACATAGGCCCATAACCTGAGAACACATGCCTGACACCGCAGGACACAAGCTGTCTCTCCTGAGGACAGAGACTTGACACCTGCAGAGACAAGTTTCTCCATCCTGAGGGCACAGGACATAGGCCCGTCACCCTGAGAACACAGGCCTGACATCACAGGACACAGGCTGTCTCTCCTGAGGACACAGACCTGATACCTGGAGAGACAAGCTTCTCCATCCTGAGGGCACAGGACATAGGCCCGTCACCCTGAGAACACAGGCCTGACATCACGGGACACAAGCTGTCTCTCCTGAGGACAGAGACCTGACACCTGGAGAGACAAGCTTCTCTATCCTGAGGCCACAGGACATAGGCCCGTCACCCTGAGGACACAGGCCTGACATCGCAGGACACAGGCTGTCTCTTTTGAGGACACAGACCTGACACCTGGAGAGACAAGCTTCTCCATCCTGAGGGCACAGGACATAAGCCCATCACCCTGAGAACAGAAGCCTGACATCGCAGGACACAGGCTGTCTCTCCTGAGGACACACACCTGACACCTGGAGAAACAAGCGTCTCCATCCTGAGGGCACAGGGCATAGGCCCGTCACCCTGAGAATACAGGCCTGACACCGCAGGACACAAGCTGTCTCTCCTGAGGACAGAGACCTGACACCTGGAGAGACATGCTTCTCCATCCTGAGGGCACAGGACATAGGCCTGTCACCCTGAGAACACAGGCCTGACATCCCAGGACACAGGCTGTCTCTCCTGAGGACAGAGACCTGACACCTGGAGAGACAAGTTTCTCCATCCTGAGGGCACAGGACATAGGCCCGTCACCCTGAGAACAGAAGCCTGACATCGCAGCACACAGGCTGTCTCTCCTGAGGACACACACCTGACACCTGGAGAAACAAGCTTCTCCATCCTGAGGGCACAGGACATAGGCCCGTCACACTGAGAACACAAGCCTGACATCACAGGACACAGACTGTCTCTCCTGAGGACACAGACCTGACACCTGGAGAGACAAACTTCTCCATCCTGAAGGCACAGGACATAGGCCCATCACCCTGAGAAAAAAGGCCTGACATCGCAGGACACAAGCTATCCCTCCTGAGGACAGATACCTGAGACCTGGAGAGACAAGCTTCTCCATCCTGAGGGCACAGGACATAGGCCCATCACCCTGAGAACACAGGCCAGACACCGCAGGACACAGGCTGTCTCTCCTGAGGAAACAGACCTGACACCTGGAGAGACAAGCTTCTCCATCCTGAGGGCACAGGACATAGGCCCGTCACCCTGGGAACACAGGCCTGACATCGCAGGACACAGGCTGTCTCTCCTGAGGACCAGACCTGACACCTGGAGAGACAAGCTTCTCCATCCTGAGGGCACAGGAAATAGGTCCATCACCCTGAGAACACAGGCCAGACACCGCAGGACACAGGCTGTCTCTCCTGAGGAAACAGACCTGACACCTGGAGAGGCAAGCTTCTCCATCCTGAGGGCACAGGACATAGGCAATCACCCTGTGAACGGAGGCCTGACATCACAGGACACATGCTGTCTCTCCTGAGGACACAGACCTGACACCTGGAGAGACAAGCTTCTCTATCCTGAAGACACAGACCTGACATAACAGGACACAAGCTGTCTCTTCTGAGGACACAGACCTGACACCTGGAGAGACAAGCTTCTCCATACTGAGGGCACAGGACATAGGCCTCTCACCCTGAGAACACAGGCCTGACATCACAGGACACAGGCTGTCTCTCCTGTGGACACAGACCCGACACTTGGAAAGACAAGCTTCTCCATCCTGAGGGCACAGATCTGACACCTGGAGAGACAAGCTTCTCCATCCTGATGGCAAAGGACATAGGCCCTCCACCCTGAGAACACAGCCCTGACACCACACAACACAGGCTGTCTCTCCTGGGGACACAGACCTGACACCAGAAGAGACAGGCTCTCCGTCCTGAGGGCACAGGACATAGGCCCTCCACCCTGAGAACACAGGCCTGACACCACAGAACTCAAGCTGTCTCTCCTGAGGACACCGACCTGACACCTGGAGAAACAAGCTTCTCCATCCTGAGGGCACAGGACATAGGCCCCTCACCCTGAGAACAGAGGCCTGACATCACAGGACACATGCTGTCTCTCCTGAAGACACAGACCTGACACCTGGAGAGACAAGCTTCTCCATCCTGAGGGCACAGGACAAAGGCCCATCACCCTAAGAACACAAGCCTGACATCGCAGGACACAGGCTGTCTCTCCTGAGGACACCGACCTGACACCTGGAGAGACAAGCTTCTCCATCCTGAGGGCACAGGACATAGGCCCATCACCCTGAGACCACAGGCTTGACATCACAGGACACAGACTGTCTCTCCTGAGGACACAGACCTGACACCTGGAGAGACAAGATTCTCCATCCTGAGGGCACAGGACATAGGCCCATCACCCTGAGAACACAGACCTGACATCAAAGGACACAGGCTGTCTCTCCTGAGGTCACAGACCTAACACCTGGAGAGACAAGCTTCTCCATCCTGAGGACACACGCCTGACATCGCAGGACACAAGCTGTCTCTCCTGAAGGCACAGACCTGACACCTGGAGAGACAAGCTTCTCCATCCTGAGGGCACAGGACATAGGCCCGTCACCCTGAGAACACAGACCTGACATCACAGAACACAAGCTGTCTCTCCTGTGCACACAGACCCGAAACATGGAGAGACAAGCTTCTCCATCCTGAGGGCACAGGACATAGGCCCATCACCCTGAGAACACAGGCCTGACATCACAGGACACAGGCTGTCTCTCATGAGGTCACAGGTTTGTTACTGAAGGCAGGGGATGGCATCCTGAGGACCAGTCCTGACACCTGGAGAGACAAGCTTCTCCATCCTGAGGGCACAGGACATAGGCCCGTCACCCTGGGAACACAGGCCTGACATCGCAGGACACAGGCTGTCTCTCCTGAGGACCAGACCTGACACCTGGAGAGACAAGCTTCTCCATCCTGAGGGCACAGGAAATAGGTCCATCACCCTGAGAACACAGGCCAGACACCGCAGGACACAGGCTGTCTCTCCTGAGGAAACAGACCTGACACCTGGAGAGGCAAGCTTCTCCATCCTGAGGGCACAGGACATAGGCAATCACCCTGTGAACGGAGGCCTGACATCACAGGACACATGCTGTCTCTCCTGAGGACACAGACCTGACACCTGGAGAGACAAGCTTCTCTATCCTGAAGACACAGACCTGACATAACAGGACACAAGCTGTCTCTTCTGAGGACACAGACCTGACACCTGGAGAGACAAGCTTCTCCATACTGAGGGCACAGGACATAGGCCTCTCACCCTGAGAACACAGACCTGACATCACAGGACACAGGCTGTCTCTCCTGTGGACACAGACCCGACACTTGGAAAGACAAGCTTCTCCATCCTGAGGGCACAGATCTGACACCTGGAGAGACAAGCTTCTCCATCCTGATGGCACAGGACATAGGCCCTCCACCCTGAGAACACAGCCCTGACACCACACGACACAGGCTGTCTCTCCTGGGGACACAGACCTGACACCAGAAGAGACAGGCTCTCCGTCCTGAGGGCACAGGACATAGGCCCTCCACCCTGAGAACACAGGCCTGACACCACAGAACTCAAGCTGTCTCTCCTGAGGACACCGACCTGACACCTGGAGAAACAAGCTTCTCCATCCTGAGGGCACAGGACATAGGCCCCTCACCCTGAGAACAGAGGCCTGACATCACAGGACACATGCTGTCTCTCCTGAGGACACAGACCTGACACCTGGAGAGACAAGCTTCTCCATCCTGAGGGCACAGGACAAAGGCCCATCACCCTAAGAACACAAGCCTGACATCGCAGGACACAGGCTGTCTCTCCTGAGGACACCGACCTGACACCTGGAGAGACAAGCTTCTCCATCCTGAGGGCACAGGACATAGGCCCATCACCCTGAGACCACAGGCTTGACATCACAGGACACAGACTGTCTCTCCTGAGGACACAGACCTGACACCTGGAGAGACAAGATTCTCCATCCTGAGGGCACAGGACATAGGCCCATCACCCTGAGAACACAGACCTGACATCAAAGGACACAGGCTGTCTCTCCTGAGGTCACAGACCTAACACCTGGAGAGACAAGCTTCTCCATCCTGAGGACACACGCCTGACATCGCAGGACACAAGCTGTCTCTCCTGAAGGCACAGACCTGACACCTGGAGAGACAAGCTTCTCCATCCTGAGGGCACAGGACATAGGCCCGTCACCCTGAGAACACAGACCTGACATCACAGAACACAAGCTGTCTCTCCTGTGCACACAGACCCGAAACATGGAGAGACAAGCTTCTCCATCCTGAGGGCACAGGACATAGGCCCATCACCCTGAGAACACAGGCCTGACATCACAGGACACAGGCTGTCTCTCCTGAGGTCACAGGTTTGTTACTGAAGGCAGGGGATGGCATCCTGAGGACCAGTCCTGACACCTGGAGAGACAAGCTTCTCCATCCTGAGGGCACAGGGCATAGGCCCGTCACCCTGAGAACAGAGGCCTGACACCGCAGGACACAGGCTGTCTCTCCTGAGGAAACAGACCTGACACCTGGAGAGACAAGCTTCTCCATCCTGAGGGCACAGGACATAGGCCCGTCACCCTGGGAACACAGGCCTGACATTGCAGGACACAGGCTGTCTCTCCTGAGGACCAGTCCTGACACCTGGAGAGACAAGCTTCTCCATCCTGAGGGCACAGATCTGACACCTGGAGAGACAAGCTTCTCCATCCTGAGGGCACAGGGCATAGGCCCGTCACCCTGAGAACAGAGGCCTGACATCGCAGGACACAGGCTGTCTCTCCTGAGGACACAGACCTGACACCTGGAGAATCAAGCTTCTCCATCCTGAGGGCACAGGACATAGGCCCGTCACCCTGAGAACACAGGCCTGACATCACAGGACACAGGCTGTCTCTCCTGAGGACACAGACCTGACACCTGGAGAGACAAGCTTCTCCATCCTGAGGGCACAGGACATAGGCCCATCACCCTGAGAAAAAAGGCCTGAAATGGCAGGACACAAGCTGTCTCTCCTGAGGACAGATACCTGAGACCTGGAGAGACAAGCTTCTCCATCCTGAGGGCACAGGACATAGGCCCATCACCCTGAGAACACAGGCCAGACACCGCAGGACACAGGCTGTCTCTCCTGAGGAAACAGACCTGACACCTGGAGAGACAAGCTTCTCCATCCTGAGGGCACAGGACATAGGCCCGTCACCCAGGGAACACAGGCCTGACATCGCAGGACACAGGCTGTCTCTCCTGAGGACACAGACCTGACACCTGGAGAGAAAAGCTTCTCCATCCTGAGGGCATAGGAAATAGGCCCATCACCCTGAGAACACAGGCCTGACATCGCAGGACACAGGCTGTCTCTCCTGAGGAAACAGACCTGACACCTGGAGAGACAAGTTTCTCCATCCTGAGGGCACGGGGCATAGGCCCATCACCCTGAGAACACACGCCTGACATCACAGGACACAAGCTGTCTCTCCTGAGGACAGAGACCTGACACCAGAAGAGACAAGCTTCTCCATACTGAGGGCACATGACATAGGCCCGTCACCCTGAGAACACAGGCCTGACATCCCAGGACACAGGCTCTTTCTTCTGAGGACAAAGACCTGACACCTGGAGAGACAAGCTTCTCCATCCTGAGGGCACAGGACATAGGCCCATCACCTGAGAACACATGCCTGACACCGCAGGACACAAGCTGTCTCTCCTGAGGACAGAGACCTGACACCTGGAGAGACAAGTTTCTCCATCCTGAGGGCACAGGACATAGGCCCGTCACCCTGAGAACACAGGCCTGACATCACAGGACACAGGCTGTCTCTCCTGAGGACACAGACCTGACACCTGGAGAGACAAGCTTCTCCATCCTGAGGGCACAGGACATAAGCCCATCACCCTGAGAACACAGGCCTGACACCGCAGGACACAGGCTGTCTCTCCTGAGGACACAGACCTGACACCTGGAGAGACAAGCTTCTCCATCCTGAGGGCACAGGACATAGGCCCATCACTCTGAGAACACAGGCCTGACATCACAGGACACTAGCTGTCTCTCCTGAGGACAGAGACCTGACACCTGGAGAGACAAGATTCTCCATCCTAAGGGCATAGGACATAGGCCCCTCACCCTGAGAACACAGGCCTGACATCAGAGGACACAGGCTGTCTCTCCTGTGGACATAGACCCGACACTTGGAAAGGCAAGCGTCTCCATCCTGAGGGCACAGATCGGACACCTGGAGAGACAAGCTTCTCCATGCTGAGGGCACAGGGCATAGGCCCGTCTCCTTGAGAATACAGACCTGACACCGCAGGACACAAGCTGTCTCTCCTGAGGACAGAGACCTGACACCTGGAGAGACAAGCTTCTCCATCCTGAGGGCACAGGACATAGGCCTGTCACCCTGAGAACACAGGCCTGACATCCCAGGACATAGGCTGTCTCTCCTGAGGACAGAGACCTGACACCTGGAGAGACAAGCTTCTCCATCCTGAGGGCACAGGACATAGGCCCGTCACCCTGAGAACAGAAGCCTGACATCGCAGGACACAGGCTGTCTCTCCTGAGGACACACACCTGACACCTGGAGAAACAAGCTTCTCCATCCTGAGGGCACAGGACATAGGCCCGTCACCCTGAGAACACAAGCCTGACATCACAGGACACAGAGGGCCTGATTCTAACTTTGGAGGACGGTGTTAAACCGTCCCAAAAGTGGCGGATATACCACCTACCGTATTACGAGTTCCATAGCATATAATGGACTCGTAATACGGTAGGTGGTATATCCGCCACTTTTGGGACGGTTTAACACCGTCCTCCAAAGTTAGAATCAGGCCCTGTCTCTCCTGAGGACACAGACCTGACACCTGGAGAGACAAGCTTCTCCATCCTGAAGGCACAGGACATAGGCCCATCACCCTGAGAAAAAAGGCCTGACATCGCAGGACACAAGCTATCCCTCCTGAGGACAGATACCTGAGACCTAGAGAGACAAGCTTCTCCATCCTGAGGGCACAGGACATAGGCCCATCACCCTGAGAACACAGGCCAGACACCGCAGGACACAGGCTGTCTCTCCTGAGGAAACAGACCTGACACCTGGAGAGACAAGCTTCTCCATCCTGAGGGCACATGACATAGGCCCGTCACCCTGGGAACACAGGCCTGACATCGCAGGACACAGGCTGTCTCTCCTGAGGACCAGACCTGACACCTGGAGAGACAAGCTTCTCCATCCTGAGGGCACAGGAAATAGGTCCATCACCCTGAGAACACAGGCCAGACACCGCAGGACACAGGCTGTCTCTCCTGAGGAAACAGACCTGACACCTGGAGAGACAAGCTTCTCCATCCTGAGGGCACAGGACATAGGCCAATCACCCTGAGAACGGAGGCCTGACATCACAGGACACATGCTGTCTCTCCTGAGGACACAGACCTGACACCTGGAGAGACAAGCTTCTCTATCCTGAAGACACAGACCTGACATAACAGGACACAAGCTGTCTCTTCTGAAGACACAGACCTGACACCTGGAGAGACAAGCTTCTCCATACTGAGGGCACAGGACATAGGCCTCTCACCCTGAGAACACAGGCCTGACATCACAGGACACAGGCTGTCTCTCCTGTGGACACAGACCCGACACTTGGAAAGACAAGCTTCTCCATCCTGAGGGCACAAATCTGACACCTGGAGAGACAAGCTTCTCCGTCCTGATGGCACCGGACATAGGCCCTCCACCCTGAGAACACAGCCCTGACACCACACGACACAGGCTGTCTCTCCTGAGGTCACAGGTTTGTTACTAAAGGCAGGGGATGGCATCCTGAGGACCAGTCCTGACACCTGGAGAGACAAGCTTCTCCATCCTGAGGGCACAGATCTGACACCTGGAGAGACAAGCTTCTCCATCCTGAGGGCACAGGGCATAGGCCCGTCACCCTGAGAACAGAGGCCTGACACCGCAGGACACAGGCTGTCTCTCCTGAGGAAACAGACCTGACACCTGGAGAGACAAGCTTCTCTATCCTGAGGGCACAGGACATAGGCCCGTCACCCTGGGAACACATGCCTGACATCGCAGGACACAGGCTGTCTCTCCTAAGGACCAGTCCTGACACCTGGAGAGACAAGCTTCTCCATCCTGAGGGCACAGATCTGACACCTGGAGAGACAAACCTCTCCATCCTGAGGGCACAGGACATAGGCCCGTCACCCTGAGAACAGAGGCCTGACATCGCAGGACACAGGATGTCTCTCCTGAGGACACAGACCTGACACCTGGAGAGACAAGCTTCTCCATCCTGAGGGCACAGGACAGAGGCCCATCACCCTGAGAGCACAGGCCTGACATCGCAGGACACAGGCTGTCTCTCCTGAGGATACAGACCTGACACCTGGAGAAACAAGCTTCTCCATCCTGAGGGCACAGGACATAGGCCCGTCACCCTGAGAACACAGGCCTGACATCACAGGACACAGGCTGTCTCTCCTGAGGACACAGACCTGACACCTGGAGAGACAAGCTTCTCCATCCTGAGGGCACAGGACATAGGCCCATCACCCTGAGAAAAAAGGCCTGACATCGCAGGACACAAGCTGTCTCCCCTGAGGACAGATACCTGAGACCTGGAGAGACGAGCTTCTCCATCCTGAGGGCACAGGACATAGGCCCATCACCCTGAGAACACAGGCCAGACACCGCAGGACACAGGCTGTCTCTCCTGAGGAAACAGACCTGACACCTGGAGAGACAAGCTTCTCCATCCTGAGGGCACAGGACATAGGCCCGTCACCCTGGGAACACAGGCCTGACATCGCAGGACACAGGCTGTCTCTCCTGAGGACACAGACCTGACACCTGGAGAGACAAGCTTCTCCATCCTGAGGGCACAGGAAATAGGCCCATCACCCTGAGAACACAGGCCAGACACCGCAGGACACAGGCTGTCTCTCCTGAGGAAACAGACCTGACACCTGGAGAGACAAGCTTCTCCATCCTGAGGGCACAGGACATAGGCCCATCACCCTGAGAACACAGGCCTGACATCAAAGGACACAGGCTGTCTCTCCTGAGGACAGAGACCTGACACCTGGAGAGACAAGCTTCTCCAGCCTGAGGGCACAGGACGTAGGCCCGTCGCCCTGAGAACACAGGCCTGACACCGCAGGACACAGGCTGTCTCTCCTGATGACACAGACCTGACACCTGGAGAGACAAGCTTCTCCATCCTGAAGGCACAGGGCTTAGCTCCATCACCCTGAGAGCACAGGCCTGACATCACAGGACACATGCTGTCTCTCCTGAGGACACAGACCTGACACCTGGAGAGACAAGCTTCTCTATCCTGAAGACACAGACCTGACATAACAGGACACAAGCTGTCTCTTCTGAGGACACAGATCTAACACCTGGAGAGACAAGCTTCTCCATCCTGAGGGCACAGGACACAGGCCTCTCACCCTGAGAACACAGGCCTGACATCACAGGACACAGGCAGTCTCTCCTGTGGACACAGACCCGACACTTGGAAAGACAAGCTTCTCCATCCTGAGGGCACAGATCTGACACCTGGAGAGACAAGCTTCTCCATCCTGAGGGCATAGGGCATAGGCCTGTCACCCTGAGAACAGAAGCCTGACATCGCAGGACACAGGCTATCTCTCCTGAGGACACAGACCTGACACCTAGAGAAACAAGCTTCTCCATCCTGAGGGCACAGAACATAGGCCGACCACCCTGAGAACACAGGCCTGACATCACAGGACACAGGCTGTCTCTCCTGAGGACACAGACCTGACACCTGCAGAGACAAGCTTCTCCATCCTGAGGGCACAGGACATAGGCCCATCACCTGAGAACACATGCCTGACACCGCAGGACACAAGCTGTCTCTCCTGAGGACAGAGACCTGACACCAGAAGAGACAAGCTTCTCCATCCTGAGGGCACAGGACATAGGCCCGTCACCCTGAGAACACAGGCCTGACATTCCAGGACACAGGCTGTTTCTTCTGAGGACACAGACCTGACACCTGGAGAGACAAGCTTCTCCATCATGAGGGCACAGGACATAGGCCCATCACCTGAGAACACATGCCTGACACCGCAGGACACAAGCTGTCTCTCCTGAGGACAGAGACCTGACACCTAGAGAGACCAGTTTCTCCATCCTGAGGGCACAGGACATAGGCCCGTCACCCTGAGAACACAGGCCTGACATCACAGGACACAGGCTGTCTCTCCTGAGGACACAGACCTGACACCTGGAGAGACAAGCTTCTCCATCCTGAGGGCACAGGACATAGGCCCGTCACACGGAGAACACAGGCCTGACATCACAGGACACAAGCTGTCTCTCCTGAGGACAGAGACCTGACACCTGGAGAGACAAGCTTCTCTATCATGAGGCCACAGGACATAGGCCCGTCACCCTGAGGACACAGGCCTGACATCGCAGGACACAGGCTGTCTCTTTTGAGGACACAGACTTGACACCTGGAGAGACAAGCTTCTCCATCCTGAGGGCACAGGACATAAGCCCATCACCCTGAGAACAGAAGCCTGACATCGCAGGACACAGGCTGTCTCTCCTGAGGACACACACCTGACACCTGGAGAAACAAGCGTCTCCATCCTGAGGGCACAGGGCATTGGCCCGTCACCCTGAGAATACAGGCCTGACACCGCAGGACACAAGCTATCTCTCCTGAGGACAGAGACCTGACACCTGGAGAGACAAGCTTCTCCAACCTGAGGGCACAGGACATAGGCCTGTCACCCTGAAAACACAGGCCTGACATCCCAGGACACAGGCTGTCTCTCCTGAGGACAGAGACCTGACACCTGGAGAGACAAGCTTCTCCATCCTGAGGGCACAGGACATAGGCCCGTCACCCTGAGAACAGAAGCCTGACATCGCAGGACACAGGCTGTCTCTGCTGAGGACACACACCTGACACCTGGAGAAACAAGCTTCTCCATCCTGAGGGCACAGGACATAGGCCAATCACCTTGAGAACGGAGGCCTGACATCACAGGACACATGCTGTCTCTCCTAAGGACACAGACCTGACACCTGGAGAGACAAGCTTCTCTATCCTGAAGACACAGACCTGACATAACAGGACACAAGCTGTCTCTTCTGAGGACACAGACCTGACACCTGGAGAGACAAGCTTCTCCATACTGAGGGCACAGGACATAGGCCTATCACCCTGAGAACACAGGCCTGACATCACAGGACACAGGCTGTCTCTCCTGTGGACACAGACCCGACACTTGGAAAGACAAGCTTCTCCATCCTGAGGGCACAGATCTGACACCTGGAGAGACAAGCTTCTCCATCCTGATGGCACAGGACATAGGCCCTCCACCCTGAGAACACAGCCCTGACACCACACGACACAGGCTGTCTCTCCTGAGGACACAGACCTGACACCAGAAGAGACAGGCTCTCCGTCCTGAGGGCACAGGACATAGGCCCTCCACCCTGAGAACACAGGCCTGACACCACAGAACTCAAGCTGTTTCTCCTGAGGACACCGACCTGACACCTGGAGAAACAAGCTTCTCCATCCTGAGGGCACAGGACATAGGCCCCTCACCCTGAGAACAGAGGCCTGACATCACAGGACACATGCTGTCTCTCCTGAGGACACAGACCTGACACCTGGAGAGACAAGCTTCTCTATCCTGAGGCCACAGGACATAGGCCCGTCACCCTGAGGACACAGGCCTGACATCGCAGGACACAGGCTG
The DNA here is from genome assembly GCF_031143425.1 of Pleurodeles waltl. NCBI lineage: Eukaryota > Metazoa > Chordata > Amphibia > Caudata > Salamandridae > Pleurodeles > Pleurodeles waltl. The sequence continues at coordinate 1,006,913,840 of NC_090450.1, read as the reverse complement.
TCTCTTTTGAGGACACAGACCTGACACCTGGAGAGACAAGCTTCTCCATCCTGAGGGCACAGGACATAAGCCCATCACCCTGAGAACAGAAGCCTGACATCGCAGGACACAGGCTGTCTCTCCTGAGGACACACACCTGACACCTGGAGAAACAAGCGTCTCCATCCTGAGGGCACAGGGCATAGGCCCGTCACCCTGAGAATACAGGCCTGACACCGCAGGACACAAGCTGTCTCTCCTGAGGACAGAGACCTGACACCTGGAGAGACAAGCTTCTCCATCCTGAGGGCACAGGACATAGGCCTGTCACCCTGAGAACACAGGCCTGACATCCCAGGACACAGGCTGTCTCTCCTGAGGACAGAGACCTGACACCTGGAGAGACAAGCTTCTCCATCCTGAGGGCACAGGACATAGGCCCGTCACCCTGAGAACAGAAGCCTGACATCGCAGCACACAGGCTGTCTCTCCTGAGGACACACACCTGACACCTGGAGAAACAAGCTTCTCCATCCTGAGGGCACAGGACATAGGCCCGTCACACTGAGAACACAAGCCTGACATCACAGGACACAGACTGTCTCTCCTGAGGACACAGACCTGACACCTGGAGAGACAAACTTCTCCATCCTGAAGGCACAGGACATAGGCCCATCACCCTGAGAAAAAAGGCCTGACATCGCAGGACACAAGCTATCCCTCCTGAGGACAGATACCTGAGACCTGGAGAGACAAGCTTCTCCATCCTGAGGGCACAGGACATAGGCCCATCACCCTGAGAACACAGGCCAGACACCGCAGGACACAGGCTGTCTCTCCTGAGGAAACAGACCTGACACCTGGAGAGACAAGCTTCTCCATCCTGAGGGCACAGGACATAGGCCCGTCACCCTGGGAACACAGGCCTGACATCGCAGGACACAGGCTGTCTCTCCTGAGGACCAGACCTGACACCTGGAGAGACAAGCTTCTCCATCCTGAGGGCACAGGAAATAGGTCCATCACCCTGAGAACACAGGCCAGACACCGCAGGACACAGGCTGTCTCTCCTGAGGAAACAGACCTGACACCTGGAGAGGCAAGCTTCTCCATCCTGAGGGCACAGGACATAGGCAATCACCCTGTGAACGGAGGCCTGACATCACAGGACACATGCTGTCTCTCCTGAGGACACAGACCTGACACCTGGAGAGACAAGCTTCTCTATCCTGAAGACACAGACCTGACATAACAGGACACAAGCTGTCTCTTCTGAGGACACAGACCTGACACCTGGAGAGACAAGCTTCTCCATACTGAGGGCACAGGACATAGGCCTCTCACCCTGAGAACACAGGCCTGAAATCACAGGACACAGGCTGTCTCTCCTGTGGACACAGACCCGACACTTGGAAAGACAAGCTTCTCCATCCTGAGGGCACAGATCGGACACCTGGAGAGACAAGCTTCTCCATCCTGATGGCACAGGACATAGGCCCTCCACCCTGAGAACACAGCCCTGACACCACACAACACAGGCTGTCTCTCCTGGGGACACAGACCTGACACCAGAAGAGACAGGCTCTCCGTCCTGAGGGCACAGGACATAGGCCCTCCACCCTGAGAACACAGGCCTGACACCACAGAACTCAAGCTGTCTCTCCTGAGGACACCGACCTGACACCTGGAGAAACAAGCTTCTCCATCCTGAGGGCACAGGACATAGGCCCCTCACCCTGAGAACAGAGGCCTGACATCACAGGACACATGCTGTCTCTCCTGAGGACACAGACCTGACACCTGGAGAGACAAGCTTCTCCATCCTGATGGCACAGGACAAAGGCCCATCACCCTAAGAACACAAGCCTGACATCGCAGGACACAGGCTGTCTCTCCTGAGGACACCGACCTGACACCTGGAGAGACAAGCTTCTCCATCCTGAGGGCACAGGACATAGGCCCATCACCCTGAGACCACAGGCTTGACATCACAGGACACAGACTGTCTCTCCTGAGGACACAGACCTGACACCTGGAGAGACAAGCTTCTCCATCCTGATGGCACAGGACAAAGGCCCATCACCCTAAGAACACAAGCCTGACATCGCAGGACACAGGCTGTCTCTCCTGAGGACACCGACCTGACACCTGGAGAGACAAGCTTCTCCATCCTGAGGGCACAGGACATAGGCCCATCACCCTGAGACCACAGGCTTGACATCAAAGGACACAGGCTGTCTCTCCTGAGGTCACAGACCTAACACCTGGAGAGACAAGCTTCTCCATCCTGAGGACACACGCCTGACATCGCAGGACACAAGCTGTCTCTCCTGAAGGCACAGACCTGACACCTGGAGAGACAAGCTTCTCCATCCTGAGGGCACAGGACATAGGCCCGTCACCCTGAGAACACAGACCTGACATCACAGGACACAAGCTGTCTCTCCTGTGCACACAGACCCGAAACATGGAGAGACAAGCTTCTCCATCCTGAGGGCACAGGACATAGGCCCATCACCCTGAGAACACAGGCCTGACATCACAGGACACAGGCTGTCTCTCCTGAGGTCACAGGTTTGTTACTGAAGGCAGGGGATGGCATCCTGAGGACCAGTCCTGACACCTGGAGAGACAAGCTTCTCCATCCTGAGGGCACAGGACATAGGCCCGTCACCCTGGGAACACAGGCCTGACATCGCAGGACACAGGCTGTCTCTCCTGAGGACCAGACCTGACACCTGGAGAGACAAGCTTCTCCATCCTGAGGGCACAGGAAATAGGTCCATCACCCTGAGAACACAGGCCAGACACCGCAGGACACAGGCTGTCTCTCCTGAGGAAACAGACCTGACACCTGGAGAGGCAAGCTTCTCCATCCTGAGGGCACAGGACATAGGCAATCACCCTGTGAACGGAGGCCTGACATCACAGGACACATGCTGTCTCTCCTGAGGACACAGACCTGACACCTGGAGAGACAAGCTTCTCTATCCTGAAGACACAGACCTGACATAACAGGACACAAGCTGTCTCTCCTGAGGACACAGACCTGACACCTGGAGAGACAAGCTTCTCCATACTGAGGGCACAGGACATAGGCCTCTCACCCTGAGAACACAGACCTGACATCACAGGACACAGGCTGTCTCTCCTGTGGACACAGACCCGACACTTGGAAAGACAAGCTTCTCCATCCTGAGGGCACAGATCTGACACCTGGAGAGACAAGCTTCTCCATCCTGATGGCACAGGACATAGGCCCTCCACCCTGAGAACACAGCCCTGACACCACACGACACAGGCTGTCTCTCCTGGGGACACAGACCTGACACCAGAAGAGACAGGCTCTCCGTCCTGAGGGCACAGGACATAGGCCCTCCACCCTGAGAACACAGGCCTGACACCACAGAACTCAAGCTGTCTCTCCTGAGGACACCGACCTGACACCTGGAGAAACAAGCTTCTCCATCCTGAGGGCACAGGACATAGGCCCCTCACCCTGAGAACAGAGGCCTGACATCACAGGACACATGCTGTCTCTCCTGAGGACACAGACCTGACACCTGGAGAGACAAGCTTCTCCATCCTGAGGGCACAGGACAAAGGCCCATCACCCTAAGAACACAAGCCTGACATCGCAGGACACAGGCTGTCTCTCCTGAGGACACCGACCTGACACCTGGAGAGACAAGCTTCTCCATCCTGAGGGCACAGGACATAGGCCCATCACCCTGAGACCACAGGCTTGACATCACAGGACACAGACTGTCTCTCCTGAGGACACAGACCTGACACCTGGAGAGACAAGATTCTCCATCCTGAGGGCACAGGACATAGGCCCATCACCCTGAGAACACAGACCTGACATCAAAGGACACAGGCTGTCTCTCCTGAGGTCACAGACCTAACACCTGGAGAGACAAGCTTCTCCATCCTGAGGACACACGCCTGACATCGCAGGACACAAGCTGTCTCTCCTGAAGGCACAGACCTGACACCTGGAGAGACAAGCTTCTCCATCCTGAGGGCACAGGACATAGGCCCGTCACCCTGAGAACACAGACCTGACATCACAGGACACAAGCTGTCTCTCCTGTGCACACAGACCCGAAACATGGAGAGACAAGCTTCTCCATCCTGAGGGCACAGGACATAGGCCCATCACCCTGAGAACACAGGCCTGACATCACAGGACACAGGCTGTCTCTCCTGAGGTCACAGGTTTGTTACTGAAGGCAGGGGATGGCATCCTGAGGACCAGTCCTGACACCTGGAGAGACAAGCTTCTCCATCCTGAGGGCACAGGGCATAGGCCCGTTACCCTGAGAACAGAGGCCTGACACCGCAGGACACAGGCTGTCTCTCCTGAGGAAACAGACCTGACACCTGGAGAGACAAGCTTCTCCATCCTGAGGGCACAGGACATAGGCACGTCACCCTGGGAACACAGGCCTGACATTGCAGGACACAGGCTGTCTCTCCTGAGGACCAGTCCTGACACCTGGAGAGACAAGCTTCTCCATCCTGAGGGCACAGATCTGACACCTGGAGAGACAAGCTTCTCCATCCTGAGGGCACAGGGCATAGGCCCGTCACCCTGAGAACAGAGGCCTGACATCGCAGGACACAGGCTGTCTCTCCTGAGGACACAAACCTGACACCTGGAGAATCAAGCTTCTCCATCCTGAGGGCACAGGACATAGGCCCGTCACCCTGAGAACACAGGCCTGACATCACAGGACACAGGCTGTCTCTCCTGAGGACACAGACCTGACACCTGGAGAGACAAGCTTCTCCATCCTGAGGGCACAGGACATAGGCCCATCACCCTGAGAAAAAAGGCCTGAAATGGCAGGACACAAGCTGTCTCTCCTGAGGACAGATACCTGAGACCTGGAGAGACAAGCTTCTCCATCCTGAGGGCACAGGACATAGGCCCATCACCCTGAGAACACAGGCCAGACACCGCAGGACACAGGCTGTCTCTCCTGAGGAAACAGACCTGACACCTGGAGAGACAAGCTTCTCCATCCTGAGGGCACAGGACATAGGCCCGTCACCCAGGGAACACAGGCCTGACATCGCAGGACACAGGCTGTCTCTCCTGAGGACACAGACCTGACACCTGGAGAGAAAAGCTTCTCCATCCTGAGGGCACAGGAAATAGGCCCATCACCCTGAGAACACAGGCCTGACATCGCAGGACACAGGCTGTCTCTCCTGAGGAAACAGACCTGACACCTGGAGAGATAAGTTTCTCCATCCTGAGGGCACGGGGCATAGGCCCATCACCCTGAGAACACACGCCTGACATCACAGGACACAAGCTGTCTCTCCTGAGGACAGAGACCTGACACCAGAAGAGACAAGCTTCTCCATACTGAGGGCACAGGACATAGGCCCGTCACCCTGAGAACACAGGCCTGACATCCCAGGACACAGGCTCTTTCTTCTGAGGACAAAGACCTGACACCTGGAGAAACAAGCTTCTCCATCCTGAGGGCACAGGACATAGGCCCATCACCTGAGAACACATGCCTGACACCGCAGGACACAAGCTGTCTCTCCTGAGGACAGAGACCTGACACCTGGAGAGACAAGTTTCTCCTTCCTGAGGGCACAGGACATAGGCCCGTCACCCTGAGAACACGGGCCTGACATCACAGGACACAGGCTGTCTCTCCTGAGGACACAGACCTGACACCTGGAGAGACAAGCTTCTCCATCCTGAGGGCACAGGACATAAGCCCATCACCCTGAGAACACAGGCCTGACACCGCAGGACACAGGCTGTCTCTCCTGAGGACACAGACCTGACACCTGGAGAGACAAGCTTCTCCATCCTGAGGGCACAGGACATAGGCCCATCACTCTGAGAACACAGGCCTGACATCACAGGACACTAGCTGTCTCTCCTGAGGACAGAGACCTGACACCTGGAGAGACAAGATTCTCCATCCTAAGGGCATAGGACATAGGCCCCTCACCCTGAGAACACAGGCCTGACATCAGAGGACACAGGCTGTCTCTCCTGTGGACATAGACCCGACACTTGGAAAGGCAAGCGTCTCCATCCTGAGGGCACAGATCGGACACCTGGAGAGACAAGCTTCTCCATGCTGAGGGCACAGGGCATAGGCCCGTCTCCCTGAGAATACAGACCTGACACCGCAGGACACAAGCTGTCTCTCCTGAGGACAGAGACCTGACACCTGGAGAGACAAGCTTCTCCATCCTGAGGGCACAGGACATAGGCCTGTCACCCTGAGAACACAGGCCTGACATCCCAGGACACAGGCTGTCTCTCCTGAGGACAGAGACCTGACACCTGGAGAGACAAGCTTCTCCATCCTGAGGGCACAGGACATAGGCCCGTCACCCTGAGAACAGAAGCCTGACATCGCAGGACACAGGCTGTCTCTCCTGAGGACACACACCTGACACCTGGAGAAACAAGCTTCTCCATGCTGAGGGCACAGGACATAGGCCCGTCACCCTGAGAACACAAGCCTGACATCACAGGACACAGACTGTCTCTCCTGAGGACACAGACCTGACACCTGGAGAGACAAGCTTCTCCATCCTGAAGGCACAGGACATAGGCCCATCACCCTGAGAAAAAAGGCCTGACATCGCAGGACACAAGCTATCCCTCCTGAGGACAGATACCTGAGACCTAGAGAGACAAGATTCTCCATCCTGAGGGCACAGGACATAGGCCCATCACCCTGAGAACACAGGCCAGACACCGCAGGACACAGGCTGTCTCTCCTGAGGAAACAGACCTGACACCTGGAGAGACAAGCTTCTCCATCCTGAGGGCACATGACATAGGCCCGTCACCCTGGGAACACAGGCCTGACATCGCAGGACACAGGCTGTCTCTCCTGAGGACCAGACCTGACACCTGGAGAGACAAGCTTCTCCATCCTGAGGGCACAGGAAATAGGTCCATCACCCTGAGAACACAGGCCAGACACCGCAGGACACAGGCTGTCTCTCCTGAGGAAACAGACCTGACACCTGGAGAGACAAGCTTCTCCATCCTGAGGGCACAGGACATAGGCCAATCACCCTGAGAACGGAGGCCTGACATCACAGGACACATGCTGTCTCTCCTGAGGACACAGACCTGACACCTGGAGAGACAAGCTTCTCTATCCTGAAGACACAGACCTGACATAACAGGACACAAGCTGTCTCTTCTGAGGACACAGACCTGACACCTGGAGAGACAAGCTTCTCCATACTGAGGGCACAGGACATAGGCCTCTCACCCTGAGAACACAGGCCTGACATCACAGGACACAGGCTGTCTCTCCTGTGGACACAGACCCGACACTTGGAAAGACAAGCTTCTCCATCCTGAGGGCACAAATCTGACACCTGGAGAGACAAGCTTCTCCATCCTGATGGCACAGGACATAGGCCCTCCACCCTGAGAACACAGCCCTGACACCACACGACACAGGCTGTCTCTCCTGAGGTCACAGGTTTGTTACTAAAGGCAGGGGATGGCATCCTGAGGACCAGTCCTGACACCTGGAGAGACAAGCTTCTCCATCCTGAGGGCACAGATCTGACACCTGGAGAGACAAGCTTCTCCATCCTGAGGGCACAGGGCATAGGCCCGTCACCCTGAGAACAGAGGCCTGACACCGCAGGACACAGGCTGTCTCTCCTGAGGAAACAGACCTGACACCTGAAGAGACAAGCTTCTCTATCCTGAGGGCACAGGACATAGGCCCGTCACCCTGGGAACACATGCCTGACATCGCAGGACACAGGCTGTCTCTCCTAAGGACCAGTCCTGACACCTGGAGATACAAGCTTCTCCATCCTGAGGGCACAGATCTGACACCTGGAGAGACAAACCTCTCCATCCTGAGGGCACAGGACATAGGCCCGTCACCCTGAGAACAGAGGCCTGACATCGCAGGACACAGGATGTCTCTCCTGAGGACACAGACCTGACACCTGGAGAGACAAGCTTCTCCATCCTGAGGGCACAGGACAGAGGCCCATCACCCTGAGAGCACAGGCCTGACATCGCAGGACACAGGCTGTCTCTCCTGAGGATACAGACCTGACACCTGGAGAAACAAGCTTCTCCATCCTGAGGGCACAGGACATAGGCCCGTCACCCTGAGAACACAGGCCTGACATCACAGGACACAGGCTGTCTCTCCTGAGGACACAGACCTGACACCTGGAGAGACAAGCTTCTCCATCCTGAGGGCACAGGACATAGGCCCATCACCCTGAGAAAAAAGGCCTGACATCGCAGGACACAAGCTGTCTCCCCTGAGGACAGATACCTGAGACCTGGAGAGACGAGCTTCTCCATCCTGAGGGCACAGGACATAGGCCCATCACCCTGAGAACACAGGCCAGACACCGCAGGACACAGGCTGTCTCTCCTGAGGAAACAGACCTGACACCTGGAGAGACAAGCTTCTCCATCCTGAGGGCACAGGACATAGGCCCGTCACCCTGGGAACACAGGCCTGACATCGCAGGACACAGGCTGTCTCTCCTGAGGACACAGACCTGACACCTGGAGAGACAAGCTTCTCCATCCTGAGGGCACAGGAAATAGGCCCATCACCCTGAGAACACAGGCCAGACACCGCAGGACACAGGCTGTCTCTCCTGAGGAAACAGACCTGACACCTGGAGAGACAAGCTTCTCCATCCTGAGGGCACAGGACATAGGCCCATCACCCTGAGAACACAGGCCTGACATCAAAGGACACAGGCTGTCTCTCCTGAGGACAGAGACCTGACACCTGGAGAGACAAGCTTCTCCAGCCTGAGGGCACAGGACGTAGGCCCGTCGCCCTGAGAACACAGGCCTGACACCGCAGGACACAGGCTGTCTCTCCTGATGACACAGACCTGACACCTGGAGAGACAAGCTTCTCCATCCTGAAGGCACAGGGCTTAGCTCCATCACCCTGAGAGCACAGGCCTGACATCACAGGACACATGCTGTCTCTCCTGAGGACACAGACCTGACACCTGGAGAGACAAGCTTCTCTATCCTGAAGACACAGACCTGACATAACAGGACACAAGCTGTCTCTTCTGAGGACACAGATCTAACACCTGGAGAGACAAGCTTCTCCATCCTGAGGGCACAGGACACAGGCCTCTCACCCTGAGAACACAGGCCTGACATCACAGGACACAGGCAGTCTCTCCTGTGGACACAGACCCGACACTTGGAAAGACAAGCTTCTCCATCCTGAGGGCACAGATCTGACACCTGGAGAGACAAGCTTCTCCATCCTGAGGGCAAAGGGCATAGGCCTGTCACCCTGAGAACAGAAGCCTGACATCGCAGGACACAGGCTATCTCTCCTGAGGACACAGACCTGACACCTAGAGAAACAAGCTTCTCCATCCTGAGGGCACAGAACATAGGCCCATCACCCTGAGAACACAGGCCTGACATCACAGGACACAGGCTGTCTCTCCTGAGGACACAGACCTGACACCTGGAGAGACAAGCTTCTCCATCCTGAGGGCACAGGACATAGGCCCATCACCTGAGAACACATGCCTGACACCGCAGGACACAAGCTGTCTCTCCTGAGGACAGAGACCTGACACCAGAAGAGACAAGCTTCTCCATCCTGAGGGCACAGGACATAGGCCCGTCACCCTGAGAACACAGGCCTGACATTCCAGGACACAGGCTGTTTCTTCTGAGGACACAGACCTGACACCTGGAGAGACAAGCTTCTCCATCCTGAGGGCACAGGACATAGGCCCATCACCTGAGAACACATGCCTGACACCGCAGGACACAAGCTGTCTCTCCTGAGGACAGAGACCTGACACCTGGAGAGACCAGTTTCTCCATCCTGAGGGCACAGGACATAGGCCCGTCACCCTGAGAACACAGGCCTGACATCACAGGACACAGGCTGTCTCTCCTGAGGACACAGACCTGACACCTGGAGAGACAAGCTTCTCCATCCTGAGGGCACAGGACATAGGCCCGTCACACGGAGAACACAGGCCTGACATCACAGGACACAAGCTGTCTCTCCTGAGGACAGAGACCTGACACCTGGAGAGACAAGCTTCTCTATCATGAGGCCACAGGACATAGGCCCGTCACCCTGAGGACACAGGCCTGACATCGCAGGACACAGGCTGTCTCTTTTGAGGACACAGACTTGACACCTGGAGAGACAAGCTTCTCCATCCTGAGGGCACAGGACATAAGCCCATCACCCTGAGAACAGAAGCCTGACATCGCAGGACACAGGCTGTCTCTCCTGAGGACACACACCTGACACCTGGAGAAACAAGCGTCTCCATCCTGAGGGCACAGGGCATAGGCCCGTCACCCTGAGAATACAGGCCTGACACCGCAGGACACAAGCTATCTCTCCTGAGGACAGAGACCTGACACCTGGAGAGACAAGCTTCTCCAACCTGAGGGCACAGGACATAGGCCTGTCACCCTGAGAACACAGGCCTGACATCCCAGGACACAGGCTGTCTCTCCTGAGGACAGAGACCTGACACCTGGAGAGACAAGCTTCTCCATCCTGAGGGCACAGGACATAGGCCCGTCACCCTGAGAACAGAAGCCTGACATCGCAGGACACAGGCTGTCTCTGCTGAGGACACACACCTGACACCTGGAGAAACAAGCTTCTCCATCCTGAGGGCAGAGGACATAGGCCAATCACCTTGAGAACGGAGGCCTGACATCACAGGACACATGCTGTCTCTCCTAAGGACACAGACCTGACACCTGGAGAGACAAGCTTCTCTATCCTGAAGACACAGACCTGACACCTGGAGAGACAAGCTTCTCCATCCTGATAGCACAGGACATAGGCCCTCCACCCTGAGAACACAGCCCTGACACCACACGACACAGGCTGTCTCTCCTGAGGACACAGACCTGACACCAGAAGAGACAGGCTCTCCGTCCTGAGGGCACAGGACATAGGCCCTCCACCCTGAGAACACAGGCCTGACACCACAGAACTCAAGCTGTTTCTCCTGAGGACACCGACCTGACACCTGGAGAAACAAGCTTCTCCATCCTGAGGGCACAGGACATAGGCCCCTCACCCTGAGAACAGAGGCCTGACATCACAGGACACATGCTGTCTCTCCTGAGGACACAGACCTGACACCTGGAGAGACAAGCTTCTCCATCCTGAGGGCACAAAACAAAGGCCCATCACCCTGAGAACACAAGCCTGACATCGCAGGACACAGGCTGTCTCTCCTGAGGACACCGACCTGACACCTGGAGAGACAAGCTTCTCCATCCTGAGGGCACAGGACATAGGCCCGTCACCCTGAGAACACAGGCCTGACATCGCAGGACACAGGCTGTCTCTCCTGAGGACACAGACCTGACACCTGGAGAGACAAGATTCTCCATCCTGAGGGCACAGGACATAGGCCCATCACCCTGAGAACACAGACCTGACATCAAAGGACACAGGCTGTCTCTCCTGAGGACACCGACCTGACACCTGGAGAGACCAGCTTCTCCATCCTGAGGGCACAGGACATAGGCCCATCACCCTGAGACCACAGGCTTGACATCACAGGACACAGACTGTCTCTCCTGAGGACACATACCTGACACCTGGAGAAACAAGCTTCTCCATCCTGAGGGCACAGGACATAGGCCCGTCACCCTGAGAACACAAGCCTGACATCACAGGACACAGACTGTCTCTCCTGAGGACACAGACCTGACACCTGGAGAGACAAGCTTCTCCATCCTGAAGGCACAGGACATAGGCCCATCACCCTGAGAAAAAAGGCCTGACATCGCAGGACACAAGCTATCCCTCCTGAGGACAGATACCTGAGACCTAGAGAGACAAGCTTCTCCATCCTGAGGGCACAGGACATAGGCCCATCACCCTGAGAACACAGGCCAGACACCGCAGGACACAGGCTGTCTCTCCTGAGGAAACAGACCTGACACCTGGAGAGACAAGCTTCTCCATCCTGAGGGCACATGACATAGGCCCGTCACCCTGGGAACACAGGCCTGACATCGCAGGACACAGGCTGTCTCTCCTGAGGACCAGACCTGACACCTGGAGAGACAAGCTTCTCCATCCTGAGGGCACAGGAAATAGGTCCATCACCCTGAGAACACAGGCCAGACACCGCAGGACACAGGCTGTCTCTCCTGAGGAAACAGACCTGACACCTGGAGAGACAAGCTTCTCCATCCTGAGGGCACAGGACATAGGCCAATCACCCTGAGAACGGAGGTCTGACATCACAGGACACATGCTGTCTCTCCTGAGGACACAGACCTGACACCTGGAGAGACAAGCTTCTCTATCCTGAAGACACAGACCTGACATAACAGGACACAAGCTGTCTCTTCTGAGGACACAGTCCTGACACCTGGATAGACAAGCTTCTCCATACTGAGGGCACAGGACATAGGCCTCGCACCCTGAGAACACAGGCCTGACATCACAGGACACAGGCTGTCTCTCCTGTGGACACAGACCCGACACTTGGAAAGACAAGCTTCTCCATCCTGAGGGCACAAATCTGACACCTGGAGAGACAAGCTTCTCCATCCTGATGGCACAGGACATAGGCCCTCCACCCTGAGAACACAGCCCTGACACCACACGACACAGGCTGTCTCTCCTGAGGTCACAGGTTTGTTACTAAAGGCAGGGGATGGCATCCTGAGGACCAGTCCTGACACCTGGAGAGACAAGCTTCTCCATCCTGAGGGCACAGATCTGACACCTGGAGAGACAAGCTTCTCCATCCTGAGGGCACAGGGCATAGGCCCGTCACCCTGAGAACAGAGGCCTGACACCGCAGGACACAGGCTGTCTCTCCTGAGGAAACAGACCTGACACCTGGAGAGACAAGCTTCTCTATCCTGAGGGCACAGGACATAGGCCCGTCACCCTGGGAACACATGCCTGACATCGCAGGACACAGGCTGTCTCTCCTAAGGACCAGTCCTGACACCTGGAGAGACAAGCTTCTCCATCCTGAGGGCACAGATCTGACACCTGGAGAGACAAACCTCTCCATCCTGAGGGCACAGGACATAGGCCCGTCACCCTGAGAACAGAGGCCTGACATCGCAGGACACAGGATGTCTCTCCTGAGGACACAGACCTGACACCTGGAGAGACAAGCTTCTCCATCCTGAGGGCACAGGACAGAGGCCCATCACCCTGAGAGCACAGGCCTGACATCGCAGGACACAGGCTGTCTCTCCTGAGGATACAGACCTGACACCTGGAGAAACAAGCTTCTCCATCCTGAGGGCACAGGACATAGGCCCGTCACCCTGAGAACACAGGCCTGACATCACAGGACACAGGCTGTCTCTCCTGAGGACACAGACCTGACACCTGGAGAGACAAGCTTCTCCATCCTGAGGGCACAGGACATAGGCCCATCACCCTGAGAAAAAAGGCCTGACATCGCAGGACACAAGCTGTCTCCCCTGTGGACAGATACCTGAGACCTGGAGAGACGAGCTTCTCCATCCTGAGGGCACAGGACATAGGCCCATCACCCTGAGAACACAGGCCAGACACCGCAGGACACAGGCTGTCTCTCCTGAGGAAACAGACCTGACTCCTGGAGAGACAAGCTTCTCCATCCTGAGGGCACAGGACATAGGCCCGTCACCCTGGGAACACAGGCCTGACATCGCAGGACACAGGCTGTCTCTCCTGAGGACACAGACCTGACACCTAGAGAGACAAGCTTCTCCATCCTGAGGGCACAGGAAATAGGCCCATCACCCTGAGAACACAGGCCAGACACCGCAGGACACAGGCTGTCTCTCAAGAGGAAACAGACCTGACACCTGGAGAGACAAGCTTCTCCATCCTGAGGGCACAGGACATAGGCCCATCACCCTGAGAACACAGGCCTGACATCAAAGGACACAGGCTGTCTCTCCTGAGGACAGAGACCTGACACCTGGAGAGACAAGCTTCTCCAGCCTGAGGGCACAGGACGTAGGCCCGTCGCCCTGAGAACACAGGCCTGACAACGCAGGACACAGGCTGTCTCTCCTGATGACACAGACCTGACACCTGGAGAGACAAGCTTCTCCATCCTGAAGGCACAGGGCTTAGCTCCATCACCCTGAGAGCACAGGCCTGACATCACAGGACACATGCTGTCTCTCCTGAGGACACAGACCTGACACCTGGAGAGACAAGCTTCTCTATCCTGAAGACACAGACCTGACATAACAGGACTCAAGCTGTCTCTTCTGAGGACACAGATCTAACACCTGGAGAGACAAGCTTCTCCATCCTGAGGGCACAGGACACAGGCCTCTCACCCTGAGAACACAGGCCTGACATCACAGGACACAGGCAGTCTCTCCTGTGGACACAGACCCGACACTTGGAAAGACAAGCTTCTCCATCCTGAGGGCACAGATCTGACACCTGGAGAGACAAGCTTCTCCATCCTGAGGGCATAGGGCATAGGCCTGTCACCCTGAGAACAGAAGCCTGACATCGCAGGACACAGGCTATCTCTCCTGAGGACACAGACCTGACACCTAGAGAAACAAGCTTCTCCATCCTGAGGGCACAGAACATAGGCCCATCACCCTGAGAACACAGGCCTGACATCACAGGACACAGGCTGTCTCTCCTGAGGACACAGACCTGACACCTGGAGAGACAAGCTTCTCCATCCTGAGGGCACAGGACATAGGCCCATCACCTGAGAACACATGCCTGACACCGCAGGACACAAGCTGTCTCTCCTGAGGACAGAGACCTGACACCAGAAGAGACAAGCTTCTCCATCCTGAGGGCACAGGACATAGGCCCGTCACCCTGAGAACACAGGCCTGACATTCCAGGACACAGGCTGTTTCTTCTGAGGACACAGACCTGACACCTGGAGAGACAAGCTTCTCCATCCTGAGGGCACAGGACATAGGCCCATCACCTGAGAACACATGCCTGACACCGCAGGACACAAGCTGTCTCTCCTGAGGACAGAGACCTGACACCTGGAGAGACCAGTTTCTCCATCCTGAGGGCACAGGACATAGGCCCGTCACCCTGAGAACACAGGCCTGACATCACAGGACACAGGCTGTCTCTCCTGAGGACACAGACCTGACACCTGGAGAGACAAGCTTCTCCATCCTGAGGGCACAGGACATAGGCCCGTCACACGGAGAACACAGGCCTGACATCACAGGACACAAGCTGTCTCTCCTGAGGACAGAGACCTGACACCTGGAGAGACAAGCTTCTCTATCATGAGGCCACAGGACATAGGCCCGTCACCCTGAGGACACAGGCCTGACATCGCAGGACACAGGCTGTCTCTTTAGAGGACACAGACTTGACACCTGGAGAGACAAGCTTCTCCATCCTGAGGGCACAGGACATAAGCCCATCACCCTGAGAACAGAAGCCTGACATCGCAGGACACAGGCTGTCTCTCCTGAGGACACACACCTGACACCTGGAGAAACAAGCGTCTCCATCCTGAGGGCACAGGGCATAGGCCCGTCACCCTGAGAATACAGGCCTGACACCGCAGGACACAAGCTATCTCTCCTGAGGACAGAGACCTGACACCTGGAGAGACAAGCTTCTCCAACCTGAGGGCACAGGACATAGGCCTGTCACCCTGAGAACACAGGCCTGACATCCCAGGACACAGGCTGTCTCTCCTGAGGACAGAGACCTGACACCTGGAGAGACAAGCTTCTCCATCCTGAGGGCACAGGACATAGGCCCGTCACCCTGAGAACAGAAGCCTGACATCGCAGGACACAGGCTGTCTCTGCTGAGGACACACACCTGACACCTGGAGAAACAAGCTTCTCCATCCTGAGGGCAGAGGACATAGGCCAATCACCTTGAGAACGGAGGCCTGACATCACAGGACACATGCTGTCTCTCCTAAGGACACAGACCTGACACCTGGAGAGACAAGCTTCTCTATCCTGAAGACACAGACCTGACATAACAGGACACAAGCTGTCTCTTCTGAGGACACAGACCTGACACCTGGAGAGACAAGCTTCTCCATACTGAGGGCACAGGACATAGGCCTATCACCCTGAGAACACAGGCCTGACATCACAGGACACAGGCTGTCTCTCCTGTGGACACAGACCCGACACTTGGAAAGACAAGCTTCTCCATCCTGAGGGCACAGATCTGACACCTGGAGAGACAAGCTTCTCCATCCTGATAGCACAGGACATAGGCCCTCCACCCTGAGAACACAGCCCTGACACCACACGACACAGGCTGTCTCTCCTGAGGACACAGACCTGACACCAGAAGAGACAGGCTCTCCGTCCTGAGGGCACAGGACATAGGCCCTCCACCCTGAGAACACAGGCCTGACACCACAGAACTCAAGCTGTTTCTCCTGAGGACACCGACCTGACACCTGGAGAAACAAGCTTCTCCATCCTGAGGGCACAGGACATAGGCCCCTCACCCTGAGAACAGAGGCCTGACATCACAGGACACATGCTGTCTCTCCTGAGGACACAGACCTGACACCTGGAGAGACAAGCTTCTCCATCCTGAGGGCACAAGACAAAGGCCCATCACCCTGAGAACACAAGCCTGACATCGCAGGACACAGGCTGTCTCTCCTGAGGACACCGTCCTGACACCTGGAGAGACAAGCTTCTCCATCCTGAGGGCACAGGACATAGGCCCGTCACCCTGAGAACACAGGCCTGACATCGCAGGACACAGGCTGTCTCTCCTGAGGACACAGACCTGACACCTGGAGAGACAAGATTCTCCATCCTGAGGGCACAGGACATAGGCCCATCACCCTGAGAACACAGACCTGACATCAAAGGACACAGGCTGTCTCTCCTGAGGACACCGACCTGACACCTGGAGAGACCAGCTTCTCCATCCTGAGGGCACAGGACATAGGCCCATCACCCTGAGACCACAGGCTTGACATCACAGGACACAGACTGTCTCTCCTGAGGACACATACCTGACACCTGGAGAGACAAGATTCTCCATCCTGAGGGCACAGGACATAGGCCCATCACCCTGAGAACACAGACCTGACATCAAAGGACACAGGCTGTCTCTCCTTAGGTCACAGACCAAACACCTGGAGAGACAAGCTTCTCCATCCCGAGGACACACGCCTGACATCGCAGGACACAAGCTGTCTCTCCTGAGGGCACAGACCTGACACCTGGAGAGACAAGCTTCTCCATCCTGAGGGCACAGGACATAGGCCCGTCACCCTGAGAACACAGACCTGACATCACAGGACACAAGCTCTCTCTCCTGTGCACACAGACCCGAAACATGGAGAGACAAGCTTCTCCATCCTGAGGGCACAGGACATAGGCCCATCACCCTGAGAACACAGGCCTGACATCACAGGACACAGGCTGTCTCTCCTGAGGTCACAGGTTTGTTACTGAAGGCAGGGGATGGCATCCTGAGGACCAGTCCTGACACCTGGAGAGACAAGCTTCTCCATCCTCAGGGCACAGATCTGACACCTGGAGAGACAAGCTTCTCCATCCTGATGGTACAGGGCATAGGCCCGTCACCCTGAGAACAGAGGCCTGACACCGCAGGACACAGGCTGTCTCTCCTGAGGAAACAGACCTGACACCTGGAGAGACAAGCTTCTCCATCCTGAGGGCACAGGACATAGGCCCGTCACCCTGGGAACACAGGCCTGACATCGCAGGACACAGGCTGTCTCTCCTGAGGACCAGTCCTGACACCTGGAGAGACAAGCTTCTCCATCCTAAGGGCACAGATCTGACACCTGGAGAGACAAGCTTCTCCATCCTGAGGGCACAGGGCATAGGCCCGTCACCCTGAGAACAGAGGCCTGACATCGCAGGACACAGGCTGTCTCTCCTGAGGACACAGACCTGACACCTGGAGAAACAAGCTTCTCCATCCTGAGGGCACAGGACATAGGCCCCTCACCCTGAGAACACAGGCCTGACATCACAGGACACAGGCTGTCTCTCCTGAGGACACAGACCTGACACCTGGAGAGACAAGCTTCTCCATCCTGAGGGCACAGGACATAGGCCCATCACCCTGAGAAAAAATGCCTGACATCGCAGGACACAAGCTGTCTCTCCTGAGGACAGATACCTGAGACCTGGAGAGACAAGCTTCTCCATCCTGAGGGCACAGGACATAGACCCGTCACCCTGGGAACACAGGCCTGACATCGCAGGACACAGGCTGTCTCTCCTGAGGACACACACCTGACACCTGGAGAGACAAGCTTCTCCATCCTGAGGGCACAGGAAATAGGCCCATCACCCTGAGAACACAGGCCAGACACCGCAGGACACAGGCTGTCTCTCCTGAGGAAACAGACCTGACACCTGGAGAGACAAGCTTCTCCATCCTGAGGGCACGGGGCATAGGACCATCACCCTGAGAACACAGGCCTGACATCACAGGACACAAGCTGTCTCTCCTGAGGACAGAGACCTGACACCAGAAGAGACAAGCTTCTCCATCCTGCGGGCACAGGACATAGGCCCGTCACCCTGAGAACACAAGCCTGACATCCCAGGACACAGGCTGTCTCTCCTGAGGACCAGTCCTGACACCTGGAGAGACAAGCTTCTCCATCCTGAGGGTACAGATCTGACACCTGGAGAGACAAGCTTCTCCATCCTGAGGGCACAGGGCATAGGCCCGTCACCCTGAGAACAGAGGCCTGACATCGCAGGACACAGGCTGTCTCTCCTGAGGACACAGACCTGACACCTGGAGAAACAAGCTTCTCCATCCTGAGGGCACAGGACATAGGCCCCTAACCCTGAGAACACAGGCCTGACATCACAGGACACAGGCTGTCTCTCCTGAGGACACAGACCTGACACCTGGAGAGACAAGCTTCTCCATCCTGAGGGCACAGGACATAGGCCCCTAACCCTGAGAACACAGGCCTGACATCACAGGACACAGGCTGTCTCTCCTGAGGACAGATACCTGAGACCTGGAGAGACAAGCTTCTCCATCCTGAGGGCACAGGACATAGGCCCATCACCCTGAGACCACAGGCTTGACATCACAGGACACAGACTGTCTCTCCTGAGGACACAGACCTGACACCTGGAGAGACAAGATTCTCCATCCTGAGGGCACAGGACATAAGCCCATCACCCTGAGAACACAGACCTGACATCAAAGGACACAGGCTGTCTCTCCTGAGGTCACAGACCTAACACCTGGAGAGACAAGCTTCTCCATCCTGAGGACACACGCCTGACATCGCAGGACACAAGCTGTCTCTCCTGAGGGCACAGACCTGACACCTGGAGAGACAAGCTTCTCCATCCTGAGGGCACAGGACATAGGCCCGTCACCCTGAGAACACAGACCTGACATCACAGGACACAAGCTGTCTCTCCTGTGCACACAGACCCGAAACATGGAGAGACAAGCTTCTCCATCCTGAGGGCACAGGACATAGGCCCATCACCCTGAGAACACAGGCCTGACATCACAGGACACAGGCTGTCTCTCCTGATGTCACAGGTTTGTTACTGAAGGCAGGGGATGGCATCCTGAGGACCAGTCCTGACACCTGGAGAGACAAGCTTCTCCATCCTGAGGGCACAGATCTGACACCTGGAGAGACAAGCTTCTCCATCCTGAGGGCACAGGACATAGGGCCGTCACCCTGGGAACACAGGCCTGACATCGCAGGACACAGGCTGTCTCTCCTAAGGACCAGTCCTGACACCTGGAGAGACAAGCTTCTCCATCCTGAGGGCACAGATCTGACACCTGGAGAGACAAGCTTCTCCATCCTGAGGGCACAGGACATAGGCCCGTCACCCTGAGAACAGAGGCCTGACATCGCAGGACACAGGATGTCTCTCCTGAGGACACAGACCTGACACCTGGAGAGACAAGCTTCTCCATCCTGAGGGCACAGGACATAGGCCCGTCACCCTGAGAACAGAGGCCTGACACCGCAGGACACAGGCTGTCTCTCCTGAGGATACAGACCTGACACCTGGAGAAACAAGCTTCTCCATCCTGAGGGCACAGGACATAGGCCCGTCACCCTGAGAACACAGGCCTGACATCACAGGACACAGGCTGTCTCTCCTGAGGACA
Organism: Pleurodeles waltl; assembly: GCF_031143425.1. NCBI lineage: Eukaryota > Metazoa > Chordata > Amphibia > Caudata > Salamandridae > Pleurodeles > Pleurodeles waltl. The sequence continues at coordinate 1,006,893,717 of NC_090450.1, read as the reverse complement.
CAGACCTGACACCTGGAGAGACAAGCTTCTCCATCCTGAGGGCACAGGACATAGGCCCATCACCCTGAGAAAAAAGGCCTGACATCGCAGTACACAAGCTGTCTCTCCTGAGGACAGATACCTGAGACCTGGAGAGACAAGCTTCTCCATCCTGAGGGCACAGGACATAGGCCCATCACCCTGAGAACACAGGCCAGACACCGCAGGACACAGGCTGTCTCTCCTGAGGAAACAGACCTGACACCTGGAGAGACAAGCTTCTCCATCATGAGGGCACAGGACATAGGCCCGTCACCCTGGGAACACAGGCCTGACATCGCAGGACACAGGCTGTCTCTCCTGAGGACACAGACCTGACACCTGGAGAGACAAGATTCTCCATCCTGAGGGCACAGGACATAGGCCCATCACCCTGAGAACACAGACCTGACATCAAAGGACACAGGCTGTCTCTCCTGAGGACACCGACCTGACACCTGGAGAGACCAGCTTCTCCATCCTGAGGGCACAGGACATAGGCCCATCACCCTGAGACCACAGGCTTGACATCACAGGACACAGACTGTCTCTCCTGAGGACACATACCTGACACCTGGAGAGACAAGATTCTCCATCCTGAGGGCACAGGACATAGGCCCATCACCCTGAGAACACAGACCTGACATCAAAGGACACAGGCTGTCTCTCCTGAGGTCACAGACCAAACACCTGGAGAGACAAGCTTCTCCATCCCGAGGACACACGCCTGACATCGCAGGACACAAGCTGTCTCTCCTGAGGGCACAGACCTGACACCTGGAGAGACAAGCTTCTCCATCCTGAGGGCACAGGACATAGGCCCGTCACCCTGAGAACACAGACCTGACATCACAGGACACAAGCTCTCTCTCCTGTGCACACAGACCCGAAACATGGAGAGACAAGCTTCTCCATCCTGAGGGCACAGGACATAGGCCCATCACCCTGAGAACACAGGCCTGACATCACAGGACACAGGCTGTCTCTCCTGAGGTCACAGGTTTGTTACTGAAGGCAGGGGATGGCATCCTGAGGACCAGTCCTGACACCTGGAGAGACAAGCTTCTCCATCCTCAGGGCACAGATCTGACACCTGGAGAGACAAGCTTCTCCATCCTGATGGTACAGGGCATAGACCCGTCACCCTGAGAACAGAGGCCTGACACCGCAGGACACAGGCTGTCTCTCCTGAGGAAACAGACCTGACACCTGGAGAGACAAGCTTCTCCATCCTGAGGGCACAGGACATAGGCCCGTCACCCTGGGAACACAGGCCTGACATCGCAGGACACAGGCTGTCTCTCCTGAGGACCAGTCCTGACACCTGGAGAGACAAGCTTCTCCATCCTAAGGGCACAGATCTGACACCTGGAGAGACAAGCTTCTCCATCCTGAGGGCACAGGGCATAGGCCCGTCACCCTGAGAACAGAGGCCTGACATCGCAGGACACAGGCTGTCTCTCCTGAGGACACAGACCTGACACCTGGAGAAACAAGCTTCTCCATCCTGAGGGCACAGGACATAGGCCCCTCACCCTGAGAACACAGGCCTGACATCACAGGACACAGGCTGTCTCTCCTGAGGACACAGACCTGACACCTGGAGAGACAAGCTTCTCCATCCTGAGGGCACAGGACATAGGCCCATCACCCTGAGAAAAAATGCCTGACATCGCAGGACACAAGCTGTCTCTCCTGAGGACAGATACCTGAGACCTGGAGAGACAAGCTTCTCCATCCTGAGGGCACAGGACATAGACCTGTCACCCTGGGAACACAGGCCTGACATCGCAGGACACAGGCTGTCTCTCCTGAGGACACACACCTGACACCTGGAGAGACAAGCTTCTCCATCCTGAGGGCACAGGAAATAGGCCCATCACCCTGAGAACACAGGCCAGACACCGCAGGACACAGGCTGTCTCTCCTGAGGAAACAGACCTGACACCTGGAGAGACAAGCTTCTCCATCCTGAGGGCACGGGGCATAGGACCATCACCCTGAGAACACAGGCCTGACATCACAGGACACAAGCTGTCTCTCCTGAGGACAGAGACCTGACACCAGAAGAGACAAGCTTCTCCATCCTGCGGGCACAGGACATAGGCCCGTCACCCTGAGAACACAGGCCTGACATCCCAGGACACAGGCTGTCTCTCCTGAGGACCAGTCCTGACACCTGGAGAGACAAGCTTCTCCATCCTGAGGGTACAGATCTGACACCTGGAGAGACAAGCTTCTCCATCCTGAGGGCACAGGGCATAGGCCCGTCACCCTGAGAACAGAGGCCTGACATCGCAGGACACAGGCTGTCTCTCCTGAGGACACAGACCTGACACCTGGAGAAACAAGCTTCTCCATCCTGAGGGCACAGGACATAGGCCCCTAACCCTGAGAACACAGGCCTGACATCACAGGACACAGGCTGTCTCTCCTGAGGACACAGACCTGACACCTGGAGAGACAAGCTTCTCCATCCTGAGGGCACAGGACATAGGCCCATCACCCTGAGAAAAAATGTCTGACATCGCAGGACACAAGCTGTCTCTCCTGAGGACAGATACCTGAGACCTGGAGAGACAAGCTTCTCCATCCTGAGGGCACAGGACATAGACCCGTCACCCTGGGAACACAGGCCTGACATCGCAGGACACAGGCTGTCTCTCCTGAGGACACACACCTGACACCTGGAGAGACAAGCTTCTCCATCCTGAGGGCACAGGAAATAGGCCCATCACCCTGAGAACACAGGCCAGACACCGCAGGACACAGGCTGTCTCTCCTGAGGAAACAGACCTGACACCTGGAGAGACAAGCTTCTCCATCCTGAGGGCACGGGGCATAGGACCATCACCCTGAGAACACAGGCCTGACATCACGGGACACAAGCTGTCTCTCCTGAGGACAGAGACCTGACACCAAAAGAGACAAGCTTCTCCATCCTGCGGGCACAGGACATAGGCCCGTCACCCTGAGAACACAGGCCTGACATCCCAGGACACAGGCTGTTTCTTCTGAGGACACAGACCTGACACCTGGAGAGACAAGCTTCTCCATCCTGAGGGCACAGGACATAAGCCCATCACCCTGAGAACACAGGCCTGACACCGCAGGACACAGGCTGTCTCTCCTGAGGACACAGACCTGACACCTGGAGAGACAAGCTTCTCCATCCTGAGGGCACAGGACATAGGCCCATCACTCTGAGAACACAGGCCTGACATCACAGGACACTAGCTGTCTCTCCTGAGGACAGAGACCTGACACCTGGAGAGACAAGATTCTCCATCCTAAGGGCATAGGACATAGGCCCCTCACCCTGAGAACACAGGCCTGACATCAGAGGACACAGGCTGTCTCTCCTGTGGACATAGACCCGACACTTGGAAAGGCAAGCGTCTCCATCCTGAGGGCACAGATCTGACACCTGGAGAGACAAGCTTCTCCATCCTGAGGGCACAGGGCATAGGCCCGTCACCCTGAGAATAAAGGCCTGACACCGCAGGACACAAGCTGTCTCTCCTGAGGACACAGACCTGACACCTGGAGAGACAAGCTTCTCCATCCTGAAGGCACAGGACATAGGCCCATCACCCTGAGAAAAAAGGCCTGACATCGCAGGACACAAGCTATCCCTCCTGAGGACAGATACCTGAGACCTGGAGAGACAAGCTTCTCCATCCTGAGGGCACAGGACATAGGCCCATCACCCTGAGACCACAGGCTTGACATCACAGGACACAGACTGTCTCTCCTGAGGACACAGACCTGACACCTTGAGAGACAAGATTCTCCATCCTGAGGGCACAGGACATAAGCCCATCACCCTGAGAACACAGACCTGACATCAAAGGACACAGGCTGTCTCTCCTGAGGTCACAGACCTAACACCTGGAGAGACAAGCTTCTCCATCCTGAGGACACACGCCTGACATCGCAGGACACAAGCTGTCTCTCCTGAGGGCACAGACCTGACACCTGGAGAGACAAGCTTCTCCATCCTGAGGGCACAGGACATAGGCCCGTCACCCTGAGAACACAGACCTGACATCACAGGACACAAGCTGTCTCTCCTGTGCACACAGACCCGAAACATGGAGAGACAAGCTTCTCCATCCTGAGGGCACAGGACATAGGCCCATCACCCTGAGAACACAGGCCTGACATCACAGGACACAGGCTGTCTCTCCTGAGGTCACAGGTTTGTTACTGAAGGCAGGGGATGGCATCCTGAGGACCAGTCCTGACACCTGGAGAGACAAGCTTCTCCATCCTGAGGGCACAGATCTGACACCTGGAGAGACAAGCTTCTCCATCCTGAGGGCACAGGACATAGGCCCGTCACCCTGGGAACACAGGCCTGACATCGCAGGACACAGGCTGTCTCTCCTAAGGACCAGTCCTGACACCTGGAGAGACAAGCTTCTCCATCCTGAGGGCACAGATCTGACACCTGGAGAGACAAGCTTCTCCATCCTGAGGGCACAGGACATAGGCCCGTCACCCTGAGAACAGAGGCCTGACATCGCAGGACACAGGATGTCTCTCCTGAGGACACAGACCTGACACCTGGAGAGACAAGCTTCTCCATCCTGAGGGCACAGGACATAGGCCCGTCACCCTGAGAACAGAGGCCTGACACCGCAGGACACAGGCTGTCTCTCCTGAGGATACAGACCTGACACCTGGAGAAACAAGCTTCTCCATCCTGAGGGCACAGGACATAGGCCCGTCACCCTGAGAACACAGGCCTGACATCACAGGACACAGGCTGTCTCTCCTGAGGACACAGACCTGACACCTGGAGAGACAAGCTTCTCCATCCTGAGGGCACAGGACATAGGCCCATCACCCTGAGAAAAAAGGCCTGACATCGCAGTACACAAGCTGTCTCTCCTGAGGACAGATACCTGAGACCTGGAGAGACAAGCTTCTCCATCCTGAGGGCACAGGACATAGGCCCATCACCCTGAGAACACAGGCCAGACACCGCAGGACACAGGCTGTCTCTCCTGAGGAAACAGACCTGACACCTGGAGAGACAAGCTTCTCCATCATGAGGGCACAGGACATAGGCCCGTCACCCTGGGAACACAGGCCTGACATCGCAGGACACAGGCTGTCTCTCCTGAGGAAACAGACCTGACACCTGGAGAGACAAGCTTCTCCATCCTGAGGGCACAGGACATAGGCCCATCACCCTGAGAACACAGGCCTGACATCAAAGGACACAGGCTGTCTCTCCTGAGGACAGAGACCTGACACCTGGAGAGACAAGCTTCTCCAGCCTGAGGGCACAGGACGTAGGCCCGTCGCCCTGCGAACACAGGCCTGACACCGCAGGACACAGGCTGTCTCTCCTGACGACACAGACCTGACACCTGGAGAGACAAGATTCTCCATCCTGAAGGCACAGGACATAGGCCCATCACCCTGAGACCACAGGCTTGACATCACAGGACACAGACTGTCTCTCCTGAGGACACAGACCTGACACCTGGAGAGACAAGATTCTCCATCCTGAGGGCACAGGACATAGGCCCATCACCCTGAGATCACAGACCTGACATCAAAGGACACAGGCTGTCTCTCCTGAGGTCACAGACCTAACACCTGGAGAGACAAGCTTCTCCATCCTGAGGACACACGCCTGACATCGCAGGACACAAGCTGTCTCTCCTGAGGGCACAGACCTGACACCTGGAGAGACAAGCTTCTCCACCCTGAGGGCACAGGACATAGGCCCGTCACCCTGAGAACACAGACCTGACATCACAGGACACAAGCTGTCTCTCCTGTGCACACAGACCCGAAACATAGAGAGACAAGCTTCTCCATCCTGAGGGCACAGGACATAGGCCCATCACCCTGAGAACACAGGCCTGACATCACAGGACACAGGCTGTCTCTCCTGAGGTCACAGGTTTGTTACTGAAGGCAGGGGATGGCATCCTGAGGACCAGTCCTGACACCTGGAGAGACAAGCTTCTCCATCCTGAGGGCACAGATCTGACACCTGGAGAGACAAGCTTCTCCATCCTGAGGGCACAGGGCATAGGCCCGTCACCCTGAGAACAGAGGCCTGACACCGCAGGACACAGGCTGTCTCTCCTGAGGAAACAGACCTGACACCTGGAGAGACAAGCTTCTCCATCCTGAGGGCACAGGACATAGGCCCATCACCCTGGGAACACAGGCCTGACATCGCAGGACACAGGCTGTCTCTCCTAAGGACCAGTCCTGAAACCTGGAGAGACAAGCTTCTCCATCCTGAGGGCACAGATCTGACACCTGGAGAGACAAGCTTCTCCATCCTGAGGGCACAGGGCATAGGCCCGTCACCCTGAGAACAGAGGCCTGACACCGCAGGACACAGGCTGTCTCTCCGGAGGAAACAGACCTGACACCTGGAGAGACAAGCTTCTCCATCCTGAGGGCACAGGACATAGGCCCGTCACCCTGGGAACACAGGCCTGACATCGCAGGACACAGGCTGTCTCTCCTGAGGAACAGTCCTGACACCTGGAGAGACAAGCTTCTCCATCCTGAGGGCACAGGGCATAGGCCCGTCACCCTGAGACCAGAGGCCTGACATCGCAGGACACAGGCTGTCTCTCCTGAGGACACAGACCTGACACCTGGAGAAACAAGCTTCTCCATCCTGAGGGCACAGGACATAGGCCCGTCACCCTGAGAACACAGGCCTGACATCACAGGACACAGGCTGTTTCTCCTGAGGACACAGACCTGACACCTGGAGAGACAAGCTTCTCCATCCTATGGGCACAGGACATAGGCCCGTCACCCTGAGAACACAGGCCTGACATCACAGGACACAGGCTGTCTCTCCTGAGGACACAAACCTGACACCTGGAGAGACAAGCTTCTCCATCCTGAGGGCAAAGGACATAGGCCCATCACCCTGAGAAAAAAGGCCTGACATCGCAGGACACAAGCTGTGTCTCCTGAGGACAGATACCTGAGACCTGGAGAGACAAGCTTCTCCATCCTGAGGGCACAGGACATAGGCCCATCACCCTGAGAACACAGGCCAGACACCGCAGGACACAGGCTGTCTCTCCTGAGGAAACAGACCTGACACCTGGAGAGACAAGATTCTCCATCCTGAGGGCACAGGACATAGGCCCGTCACCCTGAGAACACAGGCCTGACATCACAGGACACAGGCTGTCTCTCCTGAGGACACAGACCTGACACCTGGAGAGACAAGCTTCTCCATCCTGAGGGCACAGGAAATAGGCCCATCACCCTGAGAACACAGGCCATACACCGCAGGACACAGGCTGTCTCTCCTGAGGAAACAGACCTGACACCTGGAGAGACAAGCTTCTCCATCCTGAGGGCACGGGGCATAGGCCCATCACCCTGAGAACACAGGCCTGACATCACAGGACACAAGCTGTCTCTCCTGAGGACAGAGACCTGACACCAGAAGAGAAAAGCTTCTCCATCCTGAGGGCACAGGACATAGGCCCGTCACCCTGAGAACACAGGCCTGACATCCCAGGACACAGGCTGTTTCTTCTGAGGACACAGACCTGACACCTGGAGAGACAAGTTTCTCCATCCTGAGGGCACAGGACATAGGCCCATCACCTGAGAACACAGGCCTGACATCACAGGACACAAGCTATATCTCCTGAGGACAGAGACCTGACACCTGGAGAGACAAGCTTTGCTATCCTGAGGCCACAGGACATAGGCCCGTCACCCTGAGGACACAGGCCTGACATCGCAGGACACAGGCTGTCTCTTTTGAGGACACAGACCTGACACCTGGAGAGACAAGCTTCTCCATCCTGAGGGCACAGGACATAAGCCCATCACCCTGAGAACACAGGCCTGACACCGCAGGACACAGGCTGTCTCTCCTGAGGACACAGACCTGACACCTGGAGAGACAAGCTTCTCCATCCTGAGGGCACAGGACATAGGCCCATCACTCTGAGAACACAGGCCTGACATCACAGGACACTAGCTGTCTCTCCTGAGGACAGAGACCTGACACCTGGAGAGACAAGATTCTCCATCCTAAGGGCATAGGACATAGGCCCCTCACCCTGAGAACACAGGCCTGACATCAGAGGACACAGGCTGTCTCTCCTTTGGACATAGACCCGACACTTGGAAAGGCAAGCGTCTCCATCCTGAGGGCACAGATCTGACACCTGGAGAGACAAGCTTCTCCATCCTGAGGGCACAGGGCATCGGCCCGTCACCCTGAGAATACAGGCCTGACACCGCAGGACACAAGCTGTCTCTCCTGAGGACAGAGACCTGACACCTGGAGAGACAAGCTTCTCCATCCTGAGGGCACAGGACATAGGCCTGTCACCCTGAGAACACAGGCCTGACATCCCAGGACACAGGCTGTCTCTCCTGAGGACAGAGACCTGACACCTGGAGAGACAAGCTTCTCCATCCTGAGGGCACAGGACATAGACCCGTCACCCTGAGAACAGAAGCCTGACATCGCAGGACACAGGCTGTCTCTCCTGAGGACACACACCTGACACCTGGAGAAACAAGCTTCTCCATCCTGAGGGCACAGGACATAGGCCCGTCACCCTGAGAACACAAGCCTGACATCACAGGACACAGACTGTCTCTCCTGAGGACACAGACCTGACACCTGGAGAGACAAGCTTCTCAATCCTGAAGGCACAGGACATAGGCCCATCACCCTGAGAAAAAAGGCCTGACATCGCAGGACACAAGCTATCCCTCCTGAGGACAGATACCTGAGACCTGGAGAGACAAGCTTCCCAATCCTGAGGGCACAGGACATAGGCCCATCACCCTGAGAACACAGGCCAGACACCGCAGGACACAGGCTGTCTCTCCTGAGGAAACAGACCTGACACCTGGAGAGACAAGCTTCTCCATCCTGAGGGCACAGGACATAGGCCCGTCACCCTGGGAACACAGGCCTGACATCGCAGGACACAGGCTGTCTCTCCTGAGGACCAGACCTGACACCTGGAGAGACAAGCTTCTCCATCCTGAGGGCACAGGAAATAGGTCCATCACCGTGAGAACACAGGCCAGACACCACAGGACACAGGCTGTCTCTCCTGAGGAAACAGACCTGACACCTGGAGAGACAAGCTTCTCCATCCTGAGGGCACAGGACATAGGCCAATCACCCTCAGAACGGAGGCCTGACATCACAGGACACATGCTGTCTCTCCTGAGTACACAGACCTGACACCTGGAGAGACAAGCTTCTCTATCCTGAAGACACAGACCTGACATAACAGGACACAAGCTGTCTCTTCTGAGGACACAGACCTGACACCTGGAGAGACAAGCTTCTCCATACTGAGGGCACAGGACATAGGCCTCTCACCCTGAGAACACAGGCCTGACATCACAGGACACAGGCTGTCTCTCCTGTGGACACAGACCCGACACTTGGAAAGACAAGCTTCTCCATCCTGAGGGCACAGATCTGACACCTGGAGAGACAAGCTTCTCCATCCTGATGGCACAGGACATAGGCCCTCCACCCTGAGAACACAGCCCTGACACCACACGACACAGGCTGTCTCTCCTGAGGACACAGACCTGACACCAGAAGAGACAGGCTCTCCATCCTGAGGGCACAGGACATAGGCCCTCCACCCTGAGAACACAGGCCTGACACCACAGAACTCAAGCTGTCTCTCCTGAGGACAGAGACCTGACACCAGAAGAGAAAAGCTTCTCCATCCTGAGGGCACAGGACATAGGCCCGTCACCCTGAGAACAGAGGCCTGACATCACAGGACACATGCTGTCTCTCCTGAGGACTCAGACCTGACACCTGGAGAGACAAGCTTCTCCATCCTGAGGGCACAGGACAAAGGCCCATCACCCTGAGAACACAAGCCTGACATCGCAGGACACAGGCTGTCTCTCCTGAGGACACCGACCTGACGCCTGGAGAGACAAGCTTCTCCATCCTGAGGGCACAGGACATAGGCCCGTCACCCTGAGAACACAGGCCTGACATCACAGGACACAGGCTGTCTCTCCTGAGGACACAGACCTGACACCTGGAGAGACAAGCTTCTCCATCCTGAGGGCACAGGACATAGGCCCATCACCCTGAGAAAAAAGGCCTGACATCGCAGGACACAAGCTGTCTCTCCTGAGGACAGATACCTGAGACCTGGAGAGACAAGCTTCTCCATCCTGAGGGCACAGGACATAGGCCCATCACCCTGAGAACACAGGCCAGACACCGCAGGACACAGGCTGTCTCACCTGAGGAAACAGACCTGACACCTGGAGAGACAAGCTTCTCCATCCTGAGGGCACAGGACATAGGCCCGTCACCCTGAGAACACAGGCCTGACATCACAGGACACAGGCTGTCTCTCCTGAGGACACAGACCTGACACCTGGAGAGACAAGCTTCTCCATCCTGAGGGCACAGGAAATAGGCCCATCACCCTGAGAACACAGGCCATACACCGCAGGACACAGGCTGTCTCTCCTGAGGAACCAGACCTGACACCTGGAGAGACAAGCTTCTCCATCCTGAGGGCACGGGGCATAGGCCCATCACCCTGAGAACACAGGCCTGACATCACAGGACACAAGCTGTCTCTCCTGAGGACAGAGACCTGACACCAGAAGAGAAAAGCTTCTCCATCCTGAGGGCACAGGACATAGGCCCGTCACCCTGAGAACACAGGCCTGACATCCCAGGACACAGGCTGTTTCTTCTGAGGACACAGACCTGACACCTGGAGAGACAAGTTTCTCCATCCTGAGGGCACAGCACATAGGCCCATCACCTGAGAACACAGGCCTGACATCACAGGACACAAGCTATATCTCCTGAGGACAGAGACCTGACACCTGGAGAGACAAGCTTCGCTATCCTGAGGCCACAGGACATAGGCCCGTCACCCTGAGGAAACAGGCATGACATCGCAGGACACAGGCTGTCTCTTTTGAGGACACAGACCTGACACCTGGAGAGACAAGCTTCTCCATCCTGAGGGCACAGGACATAAGCCCATCACCCTGAGAACACAGGCCTGACACCGCAGGACACAGGCTGTCTCTCCTGAGGACACAGACCTGACACCTGGAGAGACAAGCTTCTCCATCCTGAGGGCACAGGACATAGGCCCATCACTCTGAGAACACAGGCCTGACATCACAGGACACTAGCTGTCTCTCCTGAGGACAGAGACCTGACACCTGGAGAGACAAGATTCTCCATCCTAAGGGCATAGGACATAGGCCCCTCACCCTGAGAACACAGGCCTGACATCAGAGGACACAGGCTGTCTCTCCTTTGGACATAGACCCGACACTTGGAAAGGCAAGCGTCTCCATCCTGAGGGCACAGATCTGACACCTGGAGAGACAAGCTTCTCCATCCTGAGGGCACAGGGCATCGGCCCGTCACCCTGAGAATACAGGCCTGACACCGCAGGACACAAGCTGTCTCTCCTGAGGACAGAGACCTGACACCTGGAGAGACAAGCTTCTCCATCCTGAGGGCACAGGACATAGACCCGTCACCCTGAGAACAGAAGCCTGACATCGCAGGACACAGGCTGTCTCTCCTGAGGACACACACCTGACACCTGGAGAAACAAGCTTCTCCATCCTGAGGGCACAGGACATAGGCCCGTCACCCTGAGAACACAAGCCTGACATCACAGGACACAGACTGTCTCTCCTGAGGACACAGACCTGACACCTGGAGAGACAAGCTTCTCAATCCTGAAGGCACAGGACATAGGCCCATCACCCTGAGAAAAAAGGCCTGACATCGCAGGACACAAGCTATCCCTCCTGAGGACAGATACCTGAGACCTGGAGAGACAAGCTTCCCAATCCTGAGGGCACAGGACATAGGCCCATCACCCTGAGAACACAGGCCAGACACCGCAGGACACAGGCTGTCTCTCCTGAGGAAATAGACCTGACACCTGGAGAGACAAGCTTCTCCATCCTGAGGGCACAGGACATAGGCCCGTCACCCTGGGAACACAGGCCTGACATCGCAGGACACAGGCTGTCTCTCCTGAGGACCAGACCTGACACCTGGAGAGACAAGCTTCTCCATCCTGAGGGCACAGGAAATAGGTCCATCACCCTGAGAACACAGGCCAGACACCACAGGACACAGGCTGTCTCTCCTGAGGAAACAGACCTGACACCTGGAGAGACAAGCTTCTCCATCCTGAGGGCACAGGACATAGGCCAATCACCCTCAGAACGGAGGCCTGACATCACAGGACACATGCTGTCTCTCCTGAGTACACAGACCTGACACCTGGAGAGACAAGCTTCTCTATCCTGAAGACACAGACCTGACATAACAGGACACAAGCTGTCTCTTCTGAGGACACAGACCTGACACCTGGAGAGACAAGCTTCTCCATACTGAGGGCACAGGACATAGGCCTCTCACCCTGAGAACACAGGCCTGACATCACAGGACACAGGCTGTCTCTCCTGTGAACACAGACCCGACACTTGGAAAGACAAGCTTCTCCATCCTGAGGGCACAGATCTGACACCTGGAGAGACAAGCTTCTCCATCCTGATGGCACAGGACATAGGCCCTCCACCCTGAGAACACAGCCCTGACACCACACGACACAGGCTGTCTCTCCTGAGGACACAGACCTGACACCAGAAGAGACAGGCTTTCCATCCTGAGGGCACAGGACATAGGCCCTCCACCCTGAGAACACAGGCCTGACACCACAGAACTCAAGCTGTCTCTCCTGAGGACACCGACCTGACACCTGGAGAAACAAGCTTCTCCATCCTGAGGGCACAGGACATAGGCCCCTCACCCTGAGAACAGAGGCCTGACATCACAGGACACATGCTGTCTCTCCTGAGGACTCAGACCTGACACCTGGAGAGACAAGCTTCTCCATCCTGAGGGAACAGGACAAAGGCCCATCACCCTGAGAACACAAGCCTGACATCGCAGGACACAGGCTGTCTCTCCTGAGGACACCGACCTGACACCTGGAAAGACAAGCTTCTCCATCCTGAGGGCACAGGACATAGGCCCATCACCCTGAGACCACAGGCTTGACATCACAGGACACAGACTGTCTCTCCTGAGGACACAGACCTGACACCTGGAGAGACAAGATTCTCCATCCTGAGGGCACAGGACATAGGCCCATCACCCTGAGAACACAGACCTGACATCAAAGGACACAGGCTGTCTCTCCCGAGGACACAGACCTAACACCTGGAGAGACAAGCTTCTCCATCCTGAGGACACACGCCTGACATCGCAGGACACAAGCTGTCTCTCCTGAGGGCACAGACCTGACACCCGGAGAGACAAGCTTCTCCATCCTGAGGGCACAGGACATAGGCCCGTCACACTGAGAACACAGACCTGACATCACAGGACACAAGCTGTCTCTCCTGTGGACACAGACCCGAAACATGGAGAGACAAGCTTCTCCATCCTGAGGGCACAGGACATAGGCCCATCACCCTGAGAACACAGGCCTGACATCACAGGACACAGGCTGTCTCTCCTGAGGTCACAGGTTTGTTACTGAAGGCAGGGGATGGCATCCTGAGGACCAGTCCTGACACCTGGAGAGACAAGCTTCTCCATCCTGAGGGCACAGATCTGACAGCACAGATCTGACACCTGGAGAGACAAGCTTCTCCATCCTGAGGGCACAGGGCATAGGCCCGTCACCCTGAGAACAGAGGCCTGACACCGCAGGACACAGGCTGTCTCTCCTGAGGAAACAGACCTGACACCTGTAGAGACAAGCTTCTCCATCCTGAGGGCACAGGACATAGGCCCTTCACCCTGGGAACACAGGCCTGACATCGCAGGACACAGGCTGTCTCTCCTGAGGACCAGTCCTGACACCTGGAGAGACAAGCTTCTCCATCCTGAGGGCACAGATCTGACACCTGGAGAGACAAGCTTCTCCATCCTGAGGGCACAGGGCATAGGCCCGTCACCCTGAGAACAGAGGCCTGACATCGCAGGACACAGGCTGTCTCTCCTGAGGACACAGACCTGACACCTGGAGAAACAAGCTTCTCCATCCTGAGGGCACAGGACATAGGCCCGTCACCCTGAGAACACAGGCCTGACATCACAGGACACAGGCTGTCTCCCCTGAGGACACAGACCTGACACCTGGAGAAACAAGTTTCTCCATCCTGAGGGCACAGGACATAGGCCCGTCACCCTGAGAACACAGGCCTAACATCGCAGGACACAGGCTGTCTCTCCTGAGGACACAGACCTGACACCTGGAGAGACAAGCTTCTCCATCCTGAGGGCACAGGACATAGGCCCATCACCCTGAGAAAAAAGGCCTGACATCGCAGGACACAAGCTGTCTCTCCTGAGGACAGATACCTGAGACCTGGAGAGACAAGCTTCTCCATCCTGAGGGCACAGGACATAGGCCCCTCACCCTGAGAACAGAGGCCTGACATCACAGGACACATGCTGTCTCTCCTGAGGACTCAGACCTGACACCTGGAGAGACAAGCTTCTCCATCCTGAGGGAACAGGACAAAGGCCCATCACCCTGAGAACACAAGCCTGACATCGCAGGACACAGGCTGTCTCTCCTGAGGACACCGACCTGACACCTGGAGAGACAAGCTTCTCCATCCTGAGGGCACAGGACATAGGCCCATCACCCTGAGACCACAGGCTTGACATCACAGGACACAGACTGTCTCTCCTGAGGACACAGACCTGACACCTGGAGAGACAAGATTCTCCATCCTGAGGGCACAGGACATAGGCCCATCACCCTGAGAACACAGACCTGACATCAAAGGACACAGGCTGTCTCTCCCGAGGACACAGACCTAACACCTGGAGAGACAAGCTTCTCCATCCTGAGGACACACGCCTGACATCGCAGGACACAAGCTGTCTCTCCTGAGGGCACAGACCTGACACCCGGAGAGACAAGCTTCTCCATCCTGAGGGCACAGGACATAGGCCCGTCACACTGAGAACACAGACCTGACATCACAGGACACAAGCTGTCTCTCCTGTGGACACAGACCCGAAACATGGAGAGACAAGCTTCTCCATCCTGAGGGCACAGGACATAGGCCCATCACCCTGAGAACACAGGCCTGACATCACAGGACACAGGCTGTCTCTCCTGAGGTCACAGGTTTGTTACTGAAGGCAGGGGATGGCATCCTGAGGACCAGTCCTGACACCTGGAGAGACAAGCTTCTCCATCCTGAGGGCACAGATCTGACAGCACAGATCTGACACCTGGAGAGACAAGCTTCTCCATCCTGAGGGCACAGGGCATAGGCCCGTCACCCTGAGAACAGAGGCCTGACACCGCAGGACACAGGCTGTCTCTCCTGAGGAAACAGACCTGACACCTGTAGAGACAAGCTTCTCCATCCTGAGGGCACAGGACATAGGCCCGTCACCCTGGGAACACAGGCCTGACATCGCAGGACACAGGCTGTCTCTCCTGAGGACCAGTCCTGACACCTGGAGAGACAAGCTTCTCCATCCTGAGGGCACAGATCTGACACCTGGAGAGACAAGCTTCTCCATCCTGAGGGCACAGGGCATAGGCCCGTCACCCTGAGAACAGAGGCCTGACATCGCAGGACACAGGCTGTCTCTCCTGAGGACACAGACCTGACACCTGGAGAAACAAGCTTCTCCATCCTGAGGGCACAGGACATAGGCCCGTCACCCTGAGAACACAGGCCTGACATCACAGGACACAGGCTGTCTCCCCTGAGGACACAGACCTGACACCTGGAGAAACAAGTTTCTCCATCCTGAGGGCACAGGACATAGGCCCGTCACCCTGAGAACACAGGCCTAACATCGCAGGACACAGGCTGTCTCTCCTGAGGACACAGACCTGACACCTGGAGAGACAAGCTTCTCCATCCTGAGGGCACAGGACATAGGCCCATCACCCTGAGAAAAAAGGCCTGACATCGCAGGACACAAGCTGTCTCTCCTGAGGACAGATACCTGAGACCTGGAGAGACAAGCTTCTCCATCCTGAGGGCACAGGACATAGGCCCATCACCCTGAGAACACAGGCCAGACACCGCAGGACACAGGCTGTCTCTCCTGAGGAAACAGACCTGACACCTGGAGAGACAAGCTTCTCCATCCTGAGGGCACAGGACATAGGCCCGTCACCCTGGGAACACAGGCCTGACATCGCAGGACACAGGCTGTCTCTCCTGAGGACACAGACCTGACACCTGGAGAGACAAGCTTCTCCATCCTGAGGGCACAGGAAATAGGCCCATCACCCTGAGAACACAGGCCAGACACCGCATGACACAGGCTGTCTCTCCTGAGGAAATAGACCTGACACCTGGAGAGACAAGCTTCTCCATCCTGAGGGCACAGGACATAGGCCCATCACCCTGAGAACACAGGCCTGACATCAAAGGACACAGGCTGTCTCTCCTGAGGACAGAGACCTGACACCTGGAGAGACAAGCTTCTCCAGCCTGAGGGCACAGGACGTAGGCCCGTCGCCCTGAGAACACAGGCCTGACACCGGAGGACACAGGCTGTCTCTCCTGACGACACAGACCTGACACCTGGAGAGACAAGCTTCTCCATCCTGAAGGCACAGGGCTTAGGTCCATCACCCTGAGAGCACAGGCCTGACATCACAGGACACATGCTGTCTCTCCTGAGGACACAGACCTGACACCTGGAGAGACAAGCTTCTCTATCCTGAAGACACAGACCTGACATAACAGGACACAAGCTGTCTCTTCTGAGGACACAGACCTAACACCTGGAGGGACAAGCTTCTCCATCCTAAGGGCACAAGACACAGGCCTCTCACCCTGAGAACACAGGCCTGACATCACAGGACACAGGCTGTCTCTCCTGTGGACACAGACCCGACACTTGGAAAGACAAGCTTCTCCATCCTGAGGGCACAGATCTGACACCTGGAGAGACAAGCTTCTCCATCCTGAGGGCATAGGGCATAGGCCCGTCACCCTGAAAACAGAAGCCTGACATCGCAGGACACAGGCTATCTCTCCTGAGGACACAGACCTGACACCTAGAGAAACAAGCTTCTCCATCCTGAGGGCACGGGGCATAGGCCCATCACCCTGAGAACACAGGCGTGACATCACAGGACACAAGCTGTCTCTCCTGAGGACAGAGACCTGACACCAGAAGAGACAAGCTTCTCCATCCTGAGGTCACAGGACATAGGCCCGTCACCCTGAGAACACAGGCCTGACATCCCAGGACACAGGCTGTTTCGTCTGAGGACACAGACCTGACACCTGGAGAGACAAGCTTCTCCATCCTGAGGGCACAGGACTATGCCCATCACCTGAGAACACAGGCCTGACACCGCAGGACACAAGCTGTCTCTCCTGAGGACAGAGACCTGACACCTGGAGAGACAAGCTTCTCCATCCTGAGGGCACAGGACATAGGCCCATCACCCTGAGAACACAGGCCTGACACCGAAGGACAAAGGCTGTCTCTCCTGAGGACAGAGACCTGACACCTGGAGAGACAAGCTTCTCCATCCTGAGGGCACACGACATAGGCCTGCCACCCTGAGAACACAGGCCTGACATCACAGGACACAAGCTGTCTCTCCTGAGGACAGAGACCTGACACCTGGAGAGACAAGCTTCTCTATCCTGAGGCCACAGGGCATAGGCCCGTCACCCTGAGGACACAGGCCTGACATCGCAGGACACAGGCTGTCTCTTCTGAGGACACAGACCTGACACCTGGAGAGACAAGCTTCTCCATCCTGAGGGCACAGGACATAAGCCCATCACCCTGAGAACACAGGCCTGACACCGCAGGACAAAGGCTGTCTCTCCTGAGGACAGAGACCTGACACCTGGAGAGACAAGCTTCTCCATCCTGAGGGCACACGACATAGGCCTGCCACCCTGAGAACACAGGCCTGACATCCCAGGACACAGGCTGTCTCTCCTGAGGACAGAGACCTGACACCTGGAGAGACAAGCTTCTCAATCCTGAGGGCACAGGACATAGGCCCGTCACCCTGAGAACAGAAGCCTGACATCGCAGGACACAGGCTGTCTCTCCTGAGGACACACACCTGACACCTGGAGAAACAAGTTTCTCCATCCTGATGGCACAGGACATAGGCCCGTCACCCTGAGAACACAAGACTGACATCACAGGACACAGACTGTCTCTCCTGAGGACACAGACCTGACACCTGGAGAGACAAGCTTCTCCATCCTGAAGGCACAGGACATAGGCCCATCACCCTGAGAAAAAAGGCCTGACATCGCAGGACACAAGCTATCCCTCCTGAGGACAGATACCTGAGACCTGGAGAGACAAGCTTCTCCATCCTGAGGGCACAGGACATAGGCCCATCACCCTGAGAACACAGGCCAGACACCGCAGGACACAGGCTGTCTCTCCTGAGGAAACAGACCTGACACCTGGAGAGACAAGCCTCTCCATCCTGAGGGCACAGGACATAGGCCCGTCACCCTGGGAACACAGGCCTGACATCGCAGGACACAGGCTGTCTCTCCTGAGGACCAGACCAGACACCTGGAGAGACAAGCTTCTCCATCCTGAGGGCACAGGAAATAGGTCCATCACCCTGAGAACACAGGCCAGACACCGCAGGACACAGGCTGTCTCTCCTGAGGAAACAGACCTGACACCTGGAGAGACAAGCTTCTCCATCCTGAGGGCACAGGGCATAGGCCCATCACCCTGAGAACACAGGCCTCACATCACAGGACACAAGCTGTCTCTCCTGCGGACAGAGACCTGACACCAGAAGAGACAAGCTTCTGCATCCTGAGGGCACAGGACATAGGCCCGTCACCCTGAGAACACAGGCCTGACATCCCAGGACACAGGCTGTTTCTTCTGAGGACACAGACCTGACACCTGGAGAGACAAGCTTCTCTATCCTGAGGCCACAGGACATAGGCCCGTCACCCTGAGAACACAGGCCTGACATCGCAGGACACAGGCAGTCTCTTCTGAGGACAGAGACGTGACACCTGGAGAGGCAAGTTTCTCCATCCTGAGGGCACAGGACATAGGGCCGTCACCCTGAGAACACAGGCCTGTCATCACAGGACATAGGCTGTCTCTCCTGAGGACACAGACCTGACACCTGAAGAGACAAGCTTCTCCATCCTGAGGGAACACGACATAGGCCCGTCACCCCGAGAACACAGGCCTGACATCACAGGACACAAGCTGTCTCTCCTGAGGACAGAGACGTGACACCTGGAGAGACAAGCTTCTCTATCCTGAGGCCACAGGACATAGGCCCGTCACCCTGAGAACACAGGCCTGACATCGCAGGACACAGGCTGTCTCTTCTGAGGACACAGACCTGACACCTAGAGAGACAAGCTTCTCCATCCTGAGGGCACAGGACATAGGCCCATTACCCTGAGAACACAGGCCTGACACTGCAGGACACAGGCTGTCTCTCCTGAGGACACAGACCTAACACCTGGAGAGACAAGCTTCTCCATCCTGAGGGAACAGGACATATGCCCGTAACCCTGAGAACACAGGCCTGACACCGCAGGACACAAGCTGTCTCTCCTGAGGACAGAGACCTGACACCTGTAGAGACAAGCTTCTCCATCCTGAGGGCACAGGACATAGGCCCGTAACCCTGAGAACAGAAGCCTGACATCGCAGGACACAGGCTGTCTCTCCTGAGGACACAGACCTGACACCTGGAGAAACAAGCTTCTCCATCCTGAGGGCACAGGACATAGGCCCGTCACCCTGAGAACACAAGCCTGACATCACAGGACACAGACTGTCTCTCCTGAGGACACAGACCAGACACCTGGAGAGACAAGCTTCTCCATCCTGAGGGCACAGGAAATAGGTCCATCACCCTGAGAACACAGGCCAGACACCGCAGGACACAGGCTGTCTCTCCTGAGGAAACAGACCTGACACCTGGAGAGACAAGCTTCTCCATCCTGAGGGCACAGGACATAGGCCAAACACCCTGAGAACGGAGGCCTGACATCACAGGACACATGCTGTCTCTCCTGAGGACACAGGCCTGACACCTGGAGAGACAAGCTTCTCTATCCTGAAGACACAGACCTGACATAACAGGACACAAGCTGTCTCTTCTGAGGACACAGACCTGACACCTGGAGAGACAAGCTTCTCCATACTGAGGGCACAGGACATAGGCCTCTCACCCTGAGAACACAGGCCTGACATCACAGGACACAGGCTGTCTCTCCTGTGGACACAGACCCGACACTTGGAAAGACAAGCTTCTCCATCCTGAGGGCACAGATCTGACACCTGGAGAGACAAGCTTCTCCATCCTGATGGCACAGGACATAGGCCCTCCACCCTGAGAACACAGCCCTGACACCACACGACACAGGCTGTCTCTCCTGAGGACACAGACCTGACACCAGAAGAGACAGGCTCTCCGTCCTGAGGGCACAGGACATAGGCCCTCTACCCTGAGAACACAGGCCTGACACCACAGAACTCAAGCTGTCTCTCCTGAGGACACCGACCTGACACCTGGAGAAACAAGCTTCTCCATCCTGAGGGCACAGGACATAGGCCCCTCACCCTGAGAACAGAGGCCTGACATCACAGGACACATGCTGTCTCTCCTGAGGACACAGACCTGACACCTGTAGAGACAAGCTTCTCCATCCTGAGGGCACAGGACAAATGCCCATCACCCTGAGAACACAAGCCTGACATCGCAGGACACAGGCAGTCTCTCCTGAGGACACCGACCTGACACCTGGAGAGACCAGCTTCTCCATCCTGAGGGCACAGGACATAGGCCCATCACCCTGAGACCACAGGCTTGACATCACAGGACACAGACTGTCTCTCCTGAGGACACAGACCTGACACCTGGAGAGACAAGATTCTCCATCCTGAGGGCACAGGACATAGGCCCATCACCCTGAGAACACAGGCCTGACATCACAGGACACAGGCTGTCTCTGCTGAGGACAGAGACCTGACACCTGGAGAGACAAGCTTCCCCATCCTGAGGGCACAGGACATAGGCCGGTAACCCTGAGAACAGAAGCCTGACATCGCAGGACACAGGCTGTCTCTCCTGAGGACACAGACCTGACACCTGGAGAAACAAGCTTCTCCATCCTGAGGGCACAGGACATAGGCCCGTCACCCTGAGAACACAAGCCTGACATCACAGGACACAGACTGTCTCTCCTGAGGACACAGACCAGACACCTGGAGAGACAAGCTTCTCCATCCTGAGGGCACAGGAAATAGGTCCATCACCCTGAGAACACAGGCCAGACACCGCAGGACACAGGCTGTCTCTCCTGAGGAAACAGACCTGACACCTGGAGAGACAAGCTTCTCCATCCTAAGGGCACAGGACATAGGCCAATCACCCTGAGAACGGAGGCCTGACATCACAGGACACATGCTGTCTCTCCTGAGGACACAGACCTGACACCTGGAGAGACAAGCTTCTCTATCCTGAAGACACAGACCTGACATAACAGAACACAAGCTGTCTCTTCTGAGGACACAGACCTGACACCTGGAGAGACAAGCTTCTCCATACTGAGGGCACAGGACATAGGCCTCTCACCCTGAGAACACAGGCCTGACATCACAGGACACAGGCTGTCTCTCCTGTGGACACAGACCCGACACTTGGAAAGACAAGCTTCTCCATCCTGAGGGCACAGATCTGACACCTGGAGAGACAAGCTTCTCCATTCTGATGGCACAGGACATAGGCCCTCCACCCTGAGAACACAGCCCTGACACCACACGACACAGGCTGTCTCTCCTGAGGACACAAACCTGACACCAGAAGAGACAGGCTCTCCGTCCTGAGGGCACAGGACATAGGCCCTCCACCCTGACAACACAGGCCTGACACCACAGAAGTCAAGCTGTCTCTCCTGAGGACACCGACCTGACACCTGGAGAAACAAGCTTCTCCATCCTGAGGGCACAGGACATAGGCCCCTCACCCTGAGAACAGAGGCCTGACATCACAGGACACATGCTGTCTCTCCTGAGGACACAGACCTGACACCTGGAGAGACAAGCTTCTCCATCCTGAGGGCACAGGACAAAGGCCCATCACCCTGAGAACACAAGCCTGACATCGCAGGACACAGGCTGTCTCTCCTGAGGACACCGACCTGACACCTGGAGAGACAAGCTTCTCCATCCTGAGGGCACAGGACATAGGCCCATCACCCTGAGACCACAGGCTTGACATCACAGGACACAGACTGTCTCTCCTGAGGACACAGACCTGACACCTGGAGAGACAAGATTCTCCATCCTGAGGGCACAGGACATAGGCCCATCACCCTGAGAACACAGACCTGACATCAAAGGACACCGGCTGTCTCTCCTGAGGTCACAGACCTAACACCTGGAGAGACAAGCTTCTCCATCCTGAGGACACACACCTGACATCGCAGGACACAAGCTGTCTCTCCTGAGGGCACAGACCTGACACCTGGAGAGACAAGCTTCTCCATCCTGAGGGCACAGGACATAGGCCCGTCACCCTGAGAACACAGACCTGACATCACAGGACACAAGCTGTCTCTCCTGTGCACACAGACCCGAAACATGGAGAGACAAGCTTCTCCATCCTGAGGGCACAGGACATAGGCCCATCACCCTGAGAACACAGGCCTGACATCACAGGACACAGGCTGTCTCTCCTAGGGTCACAGGTTTGTTACTGAAGGCAGGGGATGGCATCCTGAGGACCAGTCCTGACACCTGGAGAGACAAGCTTCTCCATCCTGAGGGCACAGATCTGACACCTGGAGAGACAAGCTTCTCCATCCTGAGGGCACAGGGCATAGGCCCGTCACCCTGAGAACAGAGGCCTGACACCGCAGGACACAGGCTGTCTCTCCTGAGGAAACAGACCTGACACCTGGAGAGACAAGCTTCTCCATCCTGAGGGCACAGATCTGACACCTGGAGAGACAAGCTTCTCCATCCTGAGGGCACAGGACATAGGCCCGTCACCCTGAGAACAGAGGCCTGACATTGCAGGACACAGGATGTCTCTCCTGAGGACACAGACCTGACACCTGGAGAGACAAGCTTCTCCATCCTGAGGGCACAGGACATAGGCCCATCTCCCTGAGAGTACAGGCCTGACATCGCAGGACACAGGCTGTCTCTCCTGAGGATACAGACCTGACACCTGGAGAAACAAGCTTCTCCATTTTGAGGGCACAGGACATAGGCCCGTCACCCTGAGAGTACAGGCCTGACATCGCAGGACACAGGCTGTCTCTCCTGAGGATACAGACCTGACACCTGGAGAAACAAGCTTCTCCATTTTGAGGGCACAGGACATAGGCCCGTCACCCTGAGAACACAGGCCTGACATCACAGGACACAGGCTGTCTCTCCTGAGGACACAGACCTGACACCTGGAGAGACAAGCTTCTCCATCCTGAGGGCACAGGACATAGGCCCATCACCCTGAGAAAAAAGGCCTGACATCGCAGGACACAAGCTGTCTCTCCTGAGGACAGATACCTGAGACCTGGAGAGACAAGCTTCTCCATCCTGAGGGCACAGGACATAGGCCCATCACCCTGAGAACACAGGCCAGACACCGCAGGACACAGGCTGTCTCTCCTGAGGAAACAGACCTGACACCTGGAGAGACAAGCTTCTCCATCCTGAGGGCACAGGACATAGCCCTGTCACCCTGGGAACACAGGCCTGACATCGCAGGACACAGGCTGTCTCTCCTGAGGACACAGACCTGACACCTGGAGAGACAAGCTTCTCCATCCTGAGGGCACAGGAAATAGGCCCATCACCCTGAGAACACAGGCCAGACACCGCAGGACACAGGCTGTCTCTCCTGAGGAAACAGACCTGACACCTGGAGAGACAAGCTTCTCCATCCTGAGGGCACAGGACATAAGCCCATCACCCTGAGAACACAGGCCTGACACCGCAGGACACAGGCTGTCTCTCCTGAGGACACAGACCTGACACCTGGAGAGACAAGCTTCTCCATCCTGAGGGCACAGGACATAGGCCCATCACTCTGAGAACACAGGCCTGACATCACAGGACACTAGCTGTCTCTCCTGAGGACAGAGACCTGACACCTGGAGAGACAAGATTCTCCATCCTAAGGGCATAGGACATAGGCCCCTCACCCTGAGAACACAGGCCTGACATCAGAGGACACAGGCTGTCTCTTCTGTGGACATAGACCCGACACTTGGAAAGGCAAGCGTCTCCATCCTGAGGGCACAGATCTGACACCTGGAGAGACAAGCTTCTCCATCCTGAGGGCACAGGGCATAGGCCCGTCACCCTGAGAACAGAGGCCTGACACCGCAGGACACAGGCTGTCTCTCCTGAGGAAACAGACCTGACACCTGTAGAGACAAGCTTCTCCATCCTGAGGGCACAGGACATAGGCCCGTCACCCTGGGAACACAGGCCTGACATCGCAGGACACAGGCTGTCTCTCCTGAGGACCAGTCCTGACACCTGGAGAGACAAGCTTCTCCATCCTGAGGGCACAGATCTGACACCTGGAGAGACAAGCTTCTCCATCCTGAGGGCACAGGGCATAGGCCCGTCACCCTGAGAACAGAGGCCTGACATCGCAGGACACAGGCTGTCTCTCCTGAGGACACAGACCTGACACCTGGAGAAACAAGCTTCTCCATCCTGAGGGCACAGGACATAGGCCCGTCACCCTGAGAACACAGGCCTGACATCACAGGACACAGGCTGTCTCCCCTGAGGACACAGACCTGACACCTGGAGAAACAAGTTTCTCCATCCTGAGGGCACAGGAGATAGGCCCGTCACCCTGAGAACACAGGCCTAACATCGCAGGACACAGGCTGTCTCTCCTGAGGACACAGACCTGACACCTGGAGAGACAAGCTTCTCCATCCTGAGGGCACAGGACATAGGCCCATCACCCTGAGAAAAAAGGCCTGACATCGCAGGACACAAGCTGTCTCTCCTGAGGACAGATACCTGAGACCTGGAGAGACAAGCTTCTCCATCCTGAGGGCACAGGACAAAGGCCCATCACCCTGAGAACACAGGCCAGACACCGCAGGACACAGGCTGTCTCTCCTGAGGAAACAGACCTGACACCTGGAGAGACAAGCTTCTCCATCCTGAGGGCACAGGACATAGGCCCGTCACCCTGGGAACACAGGCCTGACATCGCAGGACACGGCTGTCTCTCCTGAGGACACAGACCTGACACCTGGAGAGACAAGCTTCTCCATCCTGAGGGCACAGGAAATAGGCCCATCACCCTGAGAACACAGGCCAGACACCGCATGACACAGGCTGTCTCTCCTGAGGAAATAGACCTGACACCTGGAGAGACAAGCTTCTCCATCCTGAGGGCACAGGACATAGGCCCATCACCCTGAGAACACAGGCCTGACATCAAAGGACACAGGCTGTCTCTCCTGAGGACAGAGACCTGACACCTGGAGAGACAAGCTTCTCCAGCCTGAGGGCACAGGACGTAGGCCCGTTGCCCTGAGAACACAGGCCTGACACCGGAGGACACAGGCTGTCTCTCCTGACGACACAGACCTGACACCTGGAGAGACAAGCTTCTCCATCCTGAAGGCACAGGGCTTAGGTCCATCACCCTGAGAGCACAGGCCTGACATCACAGGACACATGCTGTCTCTCCTGAGGACACAGACCTGACACCTGGAGAGACAAGCTTCTCTATCCTGAAGACACAGACCTGACATAACAGGACACAAGCTGTCTCTTCTGAGGACACAGACCTAACACCTGGAGGGACAAGCTTCTCCATCCTAAGGGCACAAGACACAGGCCTCTCACCCTGAGAACACAGGCCTGACATCACAGGACACAGGCTGTCTCTCCTGTGGACACAGACCCGACACTTGGAAAGACAAGCTTCTCCATCCTGAGGGCACAGATCTGACACATGGAGAGACAAGCTTCTCCATCCTGAGGGCATAGGGCATAGGCCCGTCACCCTGAAAACAGAAGCCTGACATCGCAGGACACAGGCTATCTCTCCTGAGGACACAGACCTGACACCTAGAGAAACAAGCTTCTCCATCCTGAGGGCACAGGACATAGGCCCATCACCCTGAGAACACAGGCCTGACATCACAGGACACAGGCTGTCTCTCCTGAGGACACAGACCTGACACCTGGAGAGACAAGCTTCTCCATCCTGAGGGCACGGGGCATAGGCCCATCACCCTGAGAACACAGGCGTGACATCACAGGACACAAGCTGTCTCTCCTGAGGACAGAGACCTGACACCAGAAGAGACAAGCTTCTCCATCCTGAGGGCACAGGACATAGGCCCGTCACCCTGAGAACAGAAGCCTGACATCGCAGGACACAGGCTGTCTCTCCTGAGGACACACACCTGACACCTGGAGAAACAAGTTTCTCCATCCTGATGGCACAGGACATAGGCCCGTCACCCTGAGAACACAAGACTGACATCACAGGACACAGACTGTCTCTCCTGAGGACACAGACCTGACACCTGGAGAGACAAGCTTCTCCATCCTGAAGGCACAGGACATAGGCCCATCACCCTGAGAAAAAAGGCCTGACATCGCAGGACACAAGCTATCCCTCCTGAGGACAGATACCTGAGACCTGGAGAGACAAGCTTCTCCATCCTGAGGGCACAGGACATAGGCCCATCACCCTGAGAACACAGGCCAGACACCACAGGACACAGGCTGTCTCTCCTGAGGAAACAGACCTGACACCTGGAGAGACAAGCCTCTCCATCCTGAGGGCACAGGACATAGGCCCGTCACCCTGGGAACACAGGCCTGACATCGCAGGACACAGGCTGTCTCTCCTGAGGACCAGACCAGACACCTGGAGAGACAAGCTTCTCCATCCTGAGGGCACAGGAAATAGGTCCATCACCCTGAGAACACAGGCCAGACACCGCAGGACACAGGCTGTCTCTCCTGAGGAAACAGACCTGACACCTGGAGAGACAAGCTTCTCCATCCTGAGGGCACAGGACATAGGCCCATCACCCTGAGAAAAAAGGCCTGACATCGCAGGACACAAGCTGTCTCTCCTGAGGACAGATACCTGAGACCTGGAGAGACAAGCTTCTCCATCCTGAGGGCACAGGACATAGGCCCATCACCCTGAGAACACAGGCCAGACACCGCAGGACACAGGCTGTCTCTCCTGAGGAAACAGACCTGACACCTGGAGAGACAAGCTTCTCCATCCTGAGGGCACAGGACATAGGCCCGTCACCCTGGGAACACAGGCCTGACATCGCAGGACACAGGCTGTCTCTCCTGAGGACACAGACCTGACACCTGGAGAGACAAGCTTCTCCATCCTGAGGGCACAGGAAATAGGCCCATCACCCTGAGAACACAGGCCAGACACCGCATGACACAGGCTGTCTCTCCTGAGGAAATAGACCTGACACCTGGAGAGACAAGCTTCTCCATCCTGAGGGCACAGGACATAGGCCCATCACCCTGAGAACACAGGCCTGACATCAAAGGACACAGGCTGTCTCTCCTGAGGACAGAGACCTGACACCTGGAGAGACAAGCTTCTCCAGCCTGAGGGCACAGGACGTAGGCCCGTCGCCCTGAGAACACAGGCCTGACACCGGAGGACACAGGCTGTCTCTCCTGACGACACAGACCTGACACCTGGAGAGACAAGCTTCTCCATCCTGAAGGCACAGGGCTTAGGTCCATCACCCTGAGAGCACAGGCCTGACATCACAGGACACATGCTGTCTCTCCTGAGGACACAGACCTGACACCTGGAGAGACAAGCTTCTCTATCCTGAAGACACAGACCTGACATAACAGGACACAAGCTGTCTCTTCTGAGGACACAGACCTAACACCTGGAGGGACAAGCTTCTCCATCCTAAGGGCACAAGACACAGGCCTCTCACCCTGAGAACACAGGCCTGACATCACAGGACACAGGCTGTCTCTCCTGTGGACACAGACCCGACACTTGGAAAGACAAGCTTCTCCATCCTGAGGGCACAGATCTGACACCTGGAGAGACAAGCTTCTCCATCCTGAGGGCATAGGGCATAGGCCCGTCACCCTGAAAACAGAAGCCTGACATCGCAGGACACAGGCTATCTCTCCTGAGGACACAGACCTGACACCTAGAGAAACAAGCTTCTCCATCCTGAGGGCACGGGGCATAGGCCCATCACCCTGAGAACACAGGCGTGACATCACAGGACACAAGCTGTCTCTCCTGAGGACAGAGACCTGACACCAGAAGAGACAAGCTTCTCCATCCTGAGGTCACAGGACATAGGCCCGTCACCCTGAGAACACAGGCCTGACATCCCAGGACACAGGCTGTTTCGTCTGAGGACACAGACCTGACACCTGGAGAGACAAGCTTCTCCATCCTGAGGGCACAGGACTATGCCCATCACCTGAGAACACAGGCCTGACACCGCAGGACACAAGCTGTCTCTCCTGAGGACAGAGACCTGACACCTGGAGAGACAAGCTTCTCCATCCTGAGGGCACAGGACATAGGCCCATCACCCTGAGAACACAGGCCTGACACCGAAGGACAAAGGCTGTCTCTCCTGAGGACAGAGACCTGACACCTGGAGAGACAAGCTTCTCCATCCTGAGGGCACACGACATAGGCCTGCCACCCTGAGAACACAGGCCTGACATCACAGGACACAAGCTGTCTCTCCTGAGGACAGAGACCTGACACCTGGAGAGACAAGCTTCTCTATCCTGAGGCCACAGGGCATAGGCCCGTCACCCTGAGGACACAGGCCTGACATCGCAGGACACAGGCTGTCTCTTCTGAGGACACAGACCTGACACCTGGAGAGACAAGCTTCTCCATCCTGAGGGCACAGGACATAAGCCCATCACCCTGAGAACACAGGCCTGACACCGCAGGACAAAGGCTGTCTCTCCTGAGGACAGAGACCTGACACCTGGAGAGACAAGCTTCTCCATCCTGAGGGCACACGACATAGGCCTGCCACCCTGAGAACACAGGCCTGACATCCCAGGACACAGGCTGTCTCTCCTGAGGACAGAGACCTGACACCTGGAGAGACAAGCTTCTCAATCCTGAGGGCACAGGACATAGGCCCGTCACCCTGAGAACAGAAGCCTGACATCGCAGGACACAGGCTGTCTCTCCTGAGGACACACACCTGACACCTGGAGAAACAAGTTTCTCCATCCTGATGGCACAGGACATAGGCCCGTCACCCTGAGAACACAAGACTGACATCACAGGACACAGACTGTCTCTCCTGAGGACACAGACCTGACACCTGGAGAGACAAGCTTCTCCATCCTGAAGGCACAGGACATAGGCCCATCACCCTGAGAAAAAAGGCCTGACATCGCAGGACACAAGCTATCCCTCCTGAGGAAAGATACCTGAGACCTGGAGAGACAAGCTTCTCCATCCTGAGGGCACAGGACATAGGCCCATCACCCTGAGAACACAGGCCAGACACCGCAGGACACAGGCTGTCTCTCCTGAGGAAACAGACCTGACACCTGGAGAGACAAGCCTCTCCATCCTGAGGGCACAGGACATAGGCCCGTCACCCTGGGAACACAGGCCTGACATCGCAGGACACAGGCTGTCTCTCCTGAGGACCAGACCAGACACCTGGAGAGACAAGCTTCTCCATCCTGAGGGCACAGGAAATAGGTCCATCACCCTGAGAACACAGGCCAGACACCGCAGGACACAGGCTGTCTCTCCTGAGGAAACAGACCTGACACCTGGAGAGACAAGCTTCTCCATCCTGAGGGCACAGGGCATAGGCCCATCACCCTGAGAACACAGGCCTGACATCACAGGACACAAGCTGTCTCTCCTGCGGACAGAGACCTGACACCAGAAGAGACAAGCTTCTGCATCCTGAGGGCACAGGACATAGGCCCGTCACCCTGAGAACACAGGCCTGACATCCCAGGACACAGGCTGTTTCTTCTGAGGACACAGACCTGACACCTGGAGAGACAAGCTTCTCTATCCTGAGGCCACAGGACATAGGCCCGTCACCCTGAGAACACAGGCCTGACATCGCAGGACACAGGCAGTCTCTTCTGAGGACAGAGACGTGACACCTGGAGAGGCAAGTTTCTCCATCCTGAGGGCACAGGACATAGGGCCGTCACCCTGAGAACACAGGCCTGTCATCACAGGACATAGGCTGTCTCTCCTGAGGACACAGACCTGACACCTGAAGAGACAAGCTTCTCCATCCTGAGGGAACACGACATAGGCCCGTCACCCCGAGAACACAGGCCTGACATCACAGGACACAAGCTGTCTCTCCTGAGGACAGAGACGTGACACCTGGAGAGACAAGCTTCTCTATCCTGAGGCCACAGGACATAGGCCCGTCACCCTGAGAACACAGGCCTGACATCGCAGGACACAGGCTGTCTCTTCTGAGGACACAGACCTGACACCTAGAGAGACAAGCTTCTCCATCCTGAGGGCACAGGACATAGGCCCATTACCCTGAGAACACAGGCCTGACACTGCAGGACACAGGCTGTCTCTCCTGAGGACACAGACCTAACACCTGGAGAGACAAGCTTCTCCATCCTGAGGGAACAGGACATATGCCCGTAACCCTGAGAACACAGGCCTGACACCGCAGGACACAAGCTGTCTCTCCTGAGGACAGAGACCTGACACCTGTAGAGACAAGCTTCTCCATCCTGAGGGCACAGGACATAGGCCCGTAACCCTGAGAACAGAAGCCTGACATCGCAGGACACAGGCTGTCTCTCCTGAGGACACAGACCTGACACCTGGAGAAACAAGCTTCTCCATCCTGAGGGCACAGGACATAGGCCCGTCACCCTGAGAACACAAGCCTGACATCACAGGACACAGACTGTCTCTCCTGAGGACACAGACCAGACACCTGGAGAGACAAGCTTCTCCATCCTGAGGGCACAGGAAATAGGTCCATCACCCTGAGAACACAGGCCAGACACCGCAGGACACAGGCTGTCTCTCCTGAGGAAACAGACCTGACACCTGGAGAGACAAGCTTCTCCATCCTGAGGGCACAGGACATAGGCCAAACACCCTGAGAACGGAGGCCTGACATCACAGGACACATGCTGTCTCTCCTGAGGACACAGGCCTGACACCTGGAGAGACAAGCTTCTCTATCCTGAAGACACAGACCTGACATAACAGGACACAAGCTGTCTCTTCTGAGGACACAGACCTGACACCTGGAGAGACAAGCTTCTCCATACTGAGGGCACAGGACATAGGCCTCTCACCCTGAGAACACAGGCCTGACATCACAGGACACAGGCTGTCTCTCCTGTGGACACAGACCCGACACTTGGAAAGACAAGCTTCTCCATCCTGAGGGCACAGATCTGACACCTGGAGAGACAAGCTTCTCCATCCTGATGGCACAGGACATAGGCCCTCCACCCTGAGAACACAGCCCTGACACCACACGACACAGGCTGTCTCTCCTGAGGACACAGACCTGACACCAGAAGAGACAGGCTCTCCGTCCTGAGGGCACAGGACATAGGCCCTCTACCCTGAGAACACAGGCCTGACACCACAGAACTCAAGCTGTCTCTCCTGAGGACACCGACCTGACACCTGGAGAAACAAGCTTCTCCATCCTGAGGGCACAGGACATAGGCCCCTCACCCTGAGAACAGAGGCCTGACATCACAGGACACATGCTGTCTCTCCTGAGGACACAGACCTGACACCTGTAGAGACAAGCTTCTCCATCCTGAGGGCACAGGACAAATGCCCATCACCCTGAGAACACAAGCCTGACATCGCAGGACACAGGCAGTCTCTCCTGAGGACACCGACCTGACACCTGGAGAGACCAGCTTCTCCATCCTGAGGGCACAGGACATAGGCCCATCACCCTGAGACCACAGGCTTGACATCACAGGACACAGACTGTCTCTCCTGAGGACACAGACCTGACACCTGGAGAGACAAGATTCTCCATCCTGAGGGCACAGGACATAGGCCCATCACCCTGAGAACACAGGCCTGACATCACAGGACACAGGCTGTCTCTGCTGAGGACAGAGACCTGACACCTGGAGAGACAAGCTTCCCCATCCTGAGGGCACAGGACATAGGCCGGTAACCCTGAGAACAGAAGCCTGACATCGCAGGACACAGGCTGTCTCTCCTGAGGACACAGACCTGACACCTGGAGAAACAAGCTTCTCCATCCTGAGGGCACAGGACATAGGCCCGTCACCCTGAGAACACAAGCCTGACATCACAGGACACAGACTGTCTCTCCTGAGGACACAGACCAGACACCTGGAGAGACAAGCTTCTCCATCCTGAGGGCACAGGAAATAGGTCCATCACCCTGAGAACACAGGCCAGACACCGCAGGACACAGGCTGTCTCTCCTGAGGAAACAGACCTGACACCTGGAGAGACAAGCTTCTCCATCCTAAGGGCACAGGACATAGGCCAATCACCCTGAGAACGGAGGCCTGACATCACAGGACACATGCTGTCTCTCCTGAGGACACAGACCTGACACCTGGAGAGACAAGCTTCTCTATCCTGAAGACACAGACCTGACATAACAGAACACAAGCTGTCTCTTCTGAGGACACAGACCTGACACCTGGAGAGACAAGCTTCTCCATACTGAGGGCACAGGACATAGGCCTCTCACCCTGAGAACACAGGCCTGACATCACAGGACACAGGCTGTCTCTCCTGTGGACACAGACCCGACACTTGGAAAGACAAGCTTCTCCATCCTGAGGGCACAGATCTGACACCTGGAGAGACAAGCTTCTCCATTCTGATGGCACAGGACATAGGCCCTCCACCCTGAGAACACAGCCCTGACACCACACGACACAGGCTGTCTCTCCTGAGGACACAAACCTGACACCAGAAGAGACAGGCTCTCCGTCCTGAGGGCACAGGACATAGGCCCTCCACCCTGACAACACAGGCCTGACACCACAGAAGTCAAGCTGTCTCTCCTGAGGACACCGACCTGACACCTGGAGAAACAAGCTTCTCCATCCTGAGGGCACAGGACATAGGCCCCTCACCCTGAGAACAGAGGCCTGACATCACAGGACACATGCTGTCTCTCCTGAGGACACAGACCTGACACCTGGAGAGACAAGCTTCTCCATCCTGAGGGCACAGGACAAAGGCCCATCACCCTGAGAACACAAGCCTGACATCGCAGGACACAGGCTGTCTCTCCTGAGGACACCGACCTGACACCTGGAGAGACAAGCTTCTCCATCCTGAGGGCACAGGACATAGGCCCATCACCCTGAGACCACAGGCTTGACATCACAGGACACAGACTGTCTCTCCTGAGGACACAGACCTGACACCTGGAGAGACAAGATTCTCCATCCTGAGGGCACAGGACATAGGCCCATCACCCTGAGAACACAGACCTGACATCAAAGGACACCGGCTGTCTCTCCTGAGGTCACAGACCTAACACCTGGAGAGACAAGCTTCTCCATCCTGAGGACACACACCTGACATCGCAGGACACAAGCTGTCTCTCCTGAGGGCACAGACCTGACACCTGGAGAGACAAGCTTCTCCATCCTGAGGGCACAGGACATAGGCCCGTCACCCTGAGAACACAGACCTGACATCACAGGACACAAGCTGTCTCTCCTGTGCACACAGACCCGAAACATGGAGAGACAAGCTTCTCCATCCTGAGGGCACAGGACATAGGCCCATCACCCTGAGAACACAGGCCTGACATCACAGGACACAGGCTGTCTCTCCTAGGGTCACAGGTTTGTTACTGAAGGCAGGGGATGGCATCCTGAGGACCAGTCCTGACACCTGGAGAGACAAGCTTCTCCATCCTGAGGGCACAGATCTGACACCTGGAGAGACAAGCTTCTCCATCCTGAGGGCACAGGGCATAGGCCCGTCACCCTGAGAACAGAGGCCTGACACCGCAGGACACAGGCTGTCTCTCCTGAGGAAACAGACCTGACACCTGGAGAGACAAGCTTCTCCATCCTGAGGGCACAGATCTGACACCTGGAGAGACAAGCTTCTCCATCCTGAGGGCACAGGACATAGGCCCGTCACCCTGAGAACAGAGGCCTGACATTGCAGGACACAGGATGTCTCTCCTGAGGACACAGACCTGACACCTGGAGAGACAAGCTTCTCCATCCTGAGGGCACAGGACATAGGCCCATCTCCCTGAGAGTACAGGCCTGACATCGCAGGACACAGGCTGTCTCTCCTGAGGATACAGACCTGACACCTGGAGAAACAAGCTTCTCCATTTTGAGGGCACAGGACATAGGCCCGTCACCCTGAGAGTACAGGCCTGACATCGCAGGACACAGGCTGTCTCTCCTGAGGATACAGACCTGACACCTGGAGAAACAAGCTTCTCCATTTTGAGGGCACAGGACATAGGCCCGTCACCCTGAGAACACAGGCCTGACATCACAGGACACAGGCTGTCTCTCCTGAGGACACAGACCTGACACCTGGAGAGACAAGCTTCTCCATCCTGAGGGCACAGGACATAGGCCCATCACCCTGAGAAAAAAGGCCTGACATCGCAGGACACAAGCTGTCTCTCCTGAGGACAGATACCTGAGACCTGGAGAGACAAGCTTCTCCATCCTGAGGGCACAGGACATAGGCCCATCACCCTGAGAACACAGGCCAGACACCGCAGGACACAGGCTGTCTCTCCTGAGGAAACAGACCTGACACCTGGAGAGACAAGCTTCTCCATCCTGAGGGCACAGGACATAGCCCTGTCACCCTGGGAACACAGGCCTGACATCGCAGGACACAGGCTGTCTCTCCTGAGGACACAGACCTGACACCTGGAGAGACAAGCTTCTCCATCCTGAGGGCACAGGAAATAGGCCCATCACCCTGAGAACACAGGCCAGACACCGCAGGACACAGGCTGTCTCTCCTGAGGAAACAGACCTGACACCTGGAGAGACAAGCTTCTCCATCCTGAGGGCACAGGACATAAGCCCATCACCCTGAGAACACAGGCCTGACACCGCAGGACACAGGCTGTCTCTCCTGAGGACACAGACCTGACACCTGGAGAGACAAGCTTCTCCATCCTGAGGGCACAGGACATAGGCCCATCACTCTGAGAACACAGGCCTGACATCACAGGACACTAGCTGTCTCTCCTGAGGACAGAGACCTGACACCTGGAGAGACAAGATTCTCCATCCTAAGGGCATAGGACATAGGCCCCTCACCCTGAGAACACAGGCCTGACATCAGAGGACACAGGCTGTCTCTTCTGTGGACATAGACCCGACACTTGGAAAGGCAAGCGTCTCCATCCTGAGGGCACAGATCTGACACCTGGAGAGACAAGCTTCTCCATCCTGAGGGCACAGGGCATAGGCCCGTCACCCTGAGAACAGAGGCCTGACACCGCAGGACACAGGCTGTCTCTCCTGAGGAAACAGACCTGACACCTGTAGAGACAAGCTTCTCCATCCTGAGGGCACAGGACATAGGCCCGTCACCCTGGGAACACAGGCCTGACATCGCAGGACACAGGCTGTCTCTCCTGAGGACCAGTCCTGACACCTGGAGAGACAAGCTTCTCCATCCTGAGGGCACAGATCTGACACCTGGAGAGACAAGCTTCTCCATCCTGAGGGCACAGGGCATAGGCCCGTCACCCTGAGAACAGAGGCCTGACATCGCAGGACACAGGCTGTCTCTCCTGAGGACACAGACCTGACACCTGGAGAAACAAGCTTCTCCATCCTGAGGGCACAGGACATAGGCCCGTCACCCTGAGAACACAGGCCTGACATCACAGGACACAGGCTGTCTCCCCTGAGGACACAGACCTGACACCTGGAGAAACAAGTTTCTCCATCCTGAGGGCACAGGAGATAGGCCCGTCACCCTGAGAACACAGGCCTAACATCGCAGGACACAGGCTGTCTCTCCTGAGGACACAGACCTGACACCTGGAGAGACAAGCTTCTCCATCCTGAGGGCACAGGACATAGGCCCATCACCCTGAGAAAAAAGGCCTGACATCGCAGGACACAAGCTGTCTCTCCTGAGGACAGATACCTGAGACCTGGAGAGACAAGCTTCTCCATCCTGAGGGCACAGGACAAAGGCCCATCACCCTGAGAACACAGGCCAGACACCGCAGGACACAGGCTGTCTCTCCTGAGGAAACAGACCTGACACCTGGAGAGACAAGCTTCTCCATCCTGAGGGCACAGGACATAGGCCCGTCACCCTGGGAACACAGGCCTGACATCGCAGGACACGGCTGTCTCTCCTGAGGACACAGACCTGACACCTGGAGAGACAAGCTTCTCCATCCTGAGGGCACAGGAAATAGGCCCATCACCCTGAGAACACAGGCCAGACACCGCATGACACAGGCTGTCTCTCCTGAGGAAATAGACCTGACACCTGGAGAGACAAGCTTCTCCATCCTGAGGGCACAGGACATAGGCCCATCACCCTGAGAACACAGGCCTGACATCAAAGGACACAGGCTGTCTCTCCTGAGGACAGAGACCTGACACCTGGAGAGACAAGCTTCTCCAGCCTGAGGGCACAGGACGTAGGCCCGTTGCCCTGAGAACACAGGCCTGACACCGGAGGACACAGGCTGTCTCTCCTGACGACACAGACCTGACACCTGGAGAGACAAGCTTCTCCATCCTGAAGGCACAGGGCTTAGGTCCATCACCCTGAGAGCACAGGCCTGACATCACAGGACACATGCTGTCTCTCCTGAGGACACAGACCTGACACCTGGAGAGACAAGCTTCTCTATCCTGAAGACACAGACCTGACATAACAGGACACAAGCTGTCTCTTCTGAGGACACAGACCTAACACCTGGAGGGACAAGCTTCTCCATCCTAAGGGCACAAGACACAGGCCTCTCACCCTGAGAACACAGGCCTGACATCACAGGACACAGGCTGTCTCTCCTGTGGACACAGACCCGACACTTGGAAAGACAAGCTTCTCCATCCTGAGGGCACAGATCTGACACATGGAGAGACAAGCTTCTCCATCCTGAGGGCATAGGGCATAGGCCCGTCACCCTGAAAACAGAAGCCTGACATCGCAGGACACAGGCTATCTCTCCTGAGGACACAGACCTGACACCTAGAGAAACAAGCTTCTCCATCCTGAGGGCACAGGACATAGGCCCATCACCCTGAGAACACAGGCCTGACATCACAGGACACAGGCTGTCTCTCCTGAGGACACAGACCTGACACCTGGAGAGACAAGCTTCTCCATCCTGAGGGCACGGGGCATAGGCCCATCACCCTGAGAACACAGGCGTGACATCACAGGACACAAGCTGTCTCTCCTGAGGACAGAGACCTGACACCAGAAGAGACAAGCTTCTCCATCCTGAGGGCACAGGACATAGGCCCGTCACCCTGAGAACAGAAGCCTGACATCGCAGGACACAGGCTGTCTCTCCTGAGGACACACACCTGACACCTGGAGA
Source organism: Pleurodeles waltl (assembly GCF_031143425.1). Lineage (NCBI taxonomy): Eukaryota > Metazoa > Chordata > Amphibia > Caudata > Salamandridae > Pleurodeles > Pleurodeles waltl. The sequence continues at coordinate 1,006,856,079 of NC_090450.1, read as the reverse complement.
AACAAGTTTCTCCATCCTGATGGCACAGGACATAGGCCCGTCACCCTGAGAACACAAGACTGACATCACAGGACACAGACTGTCTCTCCTGAGGACACAGACCTGACACCTGGAGAGACAAGCTTCTCCATCCTGAAGGCACAGGACATAGGCCCATCACCCTGAGAAAAAAGGCCTGACATCGCAGGACACAAGCTATCCCTCCTGAGGACAGATACCTGAGACCTGGAGAGACAAGCTTCTCCATCCTGAGGGCACAGGACATAGGCCCATCACCCTGAGAACACAGGCCAGACACCACAGGACACAGGCTGTCTCTCCTGAGGAAACAGACCTGACACCTGGAGAGACAAGCCTCTCCATCCTGAGGGCACAGGACATAGGCCCGTCACCCTGGGAACACAGGCCTGACATCGCAGGACACAGGCTGTCTCTCCTGAGGACCAGACCAGACACCTGGAGAGACAAGCTTCTCCATCCTGAGGGCACAGGAAATAGGTCCATCACCCTGAGAACACAGGCCAGACACCGCAGGACACAGGCTGTCTCTCCTGAGGAAACAGACCTGACACCTGGAGAGACAAGCTTCTCCATCCTGAGGGCACAGGGCATAGGCCCATCACCCTGAGAACACAGGCCTGACATCACAGGACACAAGCTGTCTCTCCTGCGGACAGAGACCTGACACCAGAAGAGACAAGCTTCTGCATCCTGAGGGCACAGGACATAGGCCCGTCACCCTGAGAACACAGGCCTGACATCCCAGGACACAGGCTGTTTCTTCTGAGGACACAGACCTGACACCTGGAGAGACAAGCTTCTCTATCCTGAGGCCACAGGACATAGGCCCGTCACCCTGAGAACACAGGCCTGACATCGCAGGACACAGGCAGTCTCTTCTGAGGACAGAGACGTGACACCTGGAGAGGCAAGTTTCTCCATCCTGAGGGCACAGGACATAGGGCCGTCACCCTGAGAACACAGGCCTGTCATCACAGGACATAGGCTGTCTCTCCTGAGGACACAGACCTGACACCTGAAGAGACAAGCTTCTCCATCCTGAGGGAACACGACGTAGGCCCGTCACCCCGAGAACACAGGCCTGACATCACAGGACACAAGCTGTCTCTCCTGAGGACAGAGACGTGACACCTGGAGAGACAAGCTTCTCTATCCTGAGGCCACAGGACATAGGCCCGTCACCCTGAGAACACAGGCCTGACATCGCAGGACACAGGCTGTCTCTTCTGAGGACACAGACCTGACACCTAGAGAGACAAGCTTCTCCATCCTGAGGGCACAGGACATAGGCCCATTACCCTGAGAACACAGGCCTGACACTGCAGGACACAGGCTGTCTCTCCTGAGGACACAGACCTAACACCTGGAGAGACAAGCTTCTCCATCCTGAGGGAACAGGACATATGCCCGTAACCCTGAGAACACAGGCCTGACACCGCAGGACACAAGCTGTCTCTCCTGAGGACAGAGACCTGACACCTGGAGAGACAAGCTTCTCCATCCTGAGGGCACAGGACATAGGCCCGTAACCCTGAGAACAGAAGCCTGACATCGCAGGACACAGGCTGTCTCTCCTGAGGACACAGACCTGACACCTGGAGAAACAAGCTTCTCCATCCTGAGGGCACAGGACATAGGCCCGTCACCCTAAGAACACAAGCCTGACATCACAGGACACAGACTGTCTCTCCTGAGGACACAGACCAGACACCTGGAGAGACAAGCTTCTCCATCCTGAGGGCACAGGAAATAGGTCCATCACCCTGAGAACACAGGCCAGACACCGCAGGACACAGGCTGTCTCTCCTGAGGAAACAGACCTGACACCTGGAGAGACAAGCTTCTCCATCCTGAGGGCACAGGACATAGGCCAAACACCCTGAGAACGGAGGCCTGACATCACAGGACACATGCTGTCTCTCCTGAGGACACAGGCCTGACACCTGGAGAGACAAGCTTCTCTATCCTGAAGACACAGACCTGACATAACAGGACACAAGCTGTCTCTTCTGAGGACACAGACCTGACACCTGGAGAGACAAGCTTCTCCATACTGAGGGCACAGGACATAGGCCTCTCACCCTGAGAACACAGGCCTGACATCACAGGACACAGGCTGTCTCTCCTGTGGACACAGACCCGACACTTGGAAAGACAAGCTTCTCCATCCTGAGGGCACAGATCTGACACCTGGAGAGACAAGCTTCTCCATCCTGATGGCACAGGACATAGGCCCTCCACCCTGAGAACACAGCCCTGACACCACACGACACAGGCTGTCTCTCCTGAGGACACAGACCTGACACCAGAAGAGACAGGCTCTCCGTCCTGAGGGCACAGGACATAGGCCCTCCACCCTGAGAACACAGGCCTGACACCACAGAACTCAAGCTGTCTCTCCTGAGGACACCGACCTGACACCTGGAGAAACAAGCTTCTCCATCCTGAGGGCACAGGACATAGGCCCCTCACCCTGAGAACAGAGGCCTGACATCACAGGACACATGCTGTCTCTCCTGAGGACACAGACCTGACACCTGGAGAGACCAGCTTCTCCATCCTGAGGGCACAGGACATAGGCCCATCACCCTGAGACCACAGGCTTGACATCACAGGACACAGACTGTCTCTCCTGAGGACACAGACCTGACACCTGGAGAGACAAGATTCTCCATCCTGAGGGCACAGGACATAGGCCCATCACCCTGAGAACACAGGCCTGACATCACAGGACACAGGCTGTCTCTGCTGAGGACAGAGACCTGACACCTGGAGAGACAAGCTTCCCCATCCTGAGGGCACAGGACATAGGCCGGTAACCCTGAGAACAGAAGCCTGACATCGCAGGACACAGGCTGTCTCTCCTGAGGACACAGACCTGACACCTGGAGAAACAAGCTTCTCCATCCTGAGGGCACAGGACATAGGCCCGTCACCCTGAGAACACAAGCCTGACATCACAGGACACAGACTGTCTCTCCTGAGGACACAGACCAGACACCTGGAGAGACAAGCTTCTCCATCCTGAGGGCACAGGAAATAGGTCCATCACCCTGAGAACACAGGCCAGACACCGCAGGACACAGGCTGTCTCTCCTGAGGAAACAGACCTGACACCTGGAGAGACAAGCTTCTCCATCCTAAGGGCACAGGACATAGGCCAATCACCCTGAGAACGGAGGCCTGACATCACAGGACACATGCTGTCTCTCCTGAGGACACAGACCTGACACCTGGAGAGACAAGCTTCTCTATCCTGAAGACACAGACCTGACATAACAGAACTCAAGCTGTCTCTCCTGAGGACACCGACCTGACACCTGGAGAAACAAGCTTCTCCATCCTGAGGGCACAGGACATAGGCCCCTCACCCTGAGAACAGAGGCCTGACATCACAGGACACATGCTGTCTCTCCTGAGGACACAGACCTGACACCTGTAGAGACAAGCTTCTCCATCCTGAGGGCACAGGACAAATGCCCATCACCCTGAGAACACAAGCCTGACATCGTAGGACACAGGCAGTCTATCCTGAGGACACCGACCTGACACCTGGAGAGACCAGCTTCTCCATCCTGAGGGCACAGGACATAGGCCCATCACCCTGAGACCACAGGCTTGACATCACAGGACACAGACTGTCTCTCCTGAGGACACAGACCTGACACCTGGAGAGACAAGATTCTCCATCCTGAGGGCACAGGACATAGGCCCATCACCCTGAGAACACAGGCCTGACATCACAGGACACAGGCTGTCTCTGCTGAGGACAGAGACCTGACACCTGGAGAGACAAGCTTCCCCATCCTGAGGGCACAGGACATAGGCCGGTAACCCTGAGAACAGAAGCCTGACATCGCAGGACACAGGCTGTCTCTCCTGAGGACACAGACCTGACACCTGGAGAAACAAGCTTCTCCATCCTGAGGGCACAGGACATAGGCCCGTCACCCTGAGAACACAAGCCTGACATCACAGGACACAGACTGTCTCTCCTGAGGACACAGACCAGACACCTGGAGAGACAAGCTTCTCCATCCTGAGGGCACAGGAAATAGGTCCATCACCCTGAGAACACAGGCCAGACACCGCAGGACACAGGCTGTCTCTCCTGAGGAAACAGACCTGACACCTGGAGAGACAAGCTTCTCCATCCTAAGGGCACAGGACATAGGCCAATCACCCTGAGAACGGAGGCCTGACATCACAGGACACATGCTGTCTCTCCTGAGGACACAGACCTGACACCTGGAGAGACAAGCTTCTCTATCCTGAAGACACAGACCTGACATAACAGAACACAAGCTGTCTCTTCTGAGGACACAGACCTGACACCTGGAGAGACAAGCTTCTCCATACTGAGGGCACAGGACATAGGCCTCTCACCCTGAGAACACAGGCCTGACATCACAGGACACAGGCTGTCTCTCCTGTGGACACAGACCCGACACTTGGAAAGACAAGCTTCTCCATCCTGAGGGCACAGATCTGACACCTGGAGAGACAAGCTTCTCCATTCTGATGGCACAGGACATAGGCCCTCCACCCTGAGAACACAGCCCTGACACCACACGACACAGGCTGTCTCTCCTGAGGACACAAACCTGACACCAGAAGAGACAGGCTCTCCGTCCTGAGGGCACAGGACATAGGCCCTCCACCCTGACAACACAGGCCTGACACCACAGAACTCAAGCTGTCTCTCCTGAGGACACCGACCTGACACCTGGAGAAACAAGCTTCTCCATCCTGAGGGCACAGGACATAGGCCCCTCACCCTGAGAACAGAGGCCTGACATCACAGGACACATGCTGTCTCTCCTGAGGACACAGACCTGACACCTGGAGAGACAAGCTTCTCCATCCTGAGGGCACAGGACAAAGGCCCATCACCCTGAGAACACAAGCCTGACATCGCAGGACACAGGCTGTCTCTCCTGAGGACACCGACCTGACACCTGGAGAGACAAGCTTCTCCATCCTGAGGGCACAGGACATAGGCCCATCACCCTGAGACCACAGGCTTGACATCACAGGACACAGACTGTCTCTCCTGAGGACACAGACCTGACACCTGGAGAGACAAGATTCTCCATCCTGAGGGCACAGGACATAGGCCCATCACCCTGAGAACACAGACCTGACATCAAAGGACACAGGCTGTCTCTCCTGAGGTCACAGACCTAACACCTGGAGAGACAAGCTTCTCCATCCTGAGGACACACACCTGACATCGCAGGACACAAGCTGTCTCTCCTGAGGGCACAGACCTGACACCTGGAGAGACAAGCTTCTCCATCCTGAGGGCACAGGACATAGGCCCGTCACCCTGAGAACACAGACCTGACATCACAGGACACAAGCTGTCTCTCCTGTGCACACAGACCCGAAACATGGAGAGACAAGCTTCTCCATCCTGAGGGCACAGGACATAGGCCCATCACCCTGAGAACACAGGCCTGACATCACAGGACACAGGCTGTCTCTCCTAGGGTCACAGGTTTGTTACTGAAGGCAGGGGATGGCATCCTGAGGACCAGTCCTGACACCTGGAGAGACAAGCTTCTCCATCCTGAGGGCACAGATCTGACACCTGGAGAGACAAGCTTCTCCATCCTGAGGGCACAGGGCATAGGCCCGTCACCCTGAGAACAGAGGCCTGACACCGCAGGACACAGGCTGTCTCTCCTGAGGAAACAGACCTGACACCTGGAGAGACAAGCTTCTCCATCCTGAGGGCACAGATCTGACACCTGGAGAGACAAGCTTCTCCATCCTGAGGGCACAGGACATAGGCCCGTCACCCTGAGAACAGAGGCCTGACATTGCAGGACACAGGATGTCTGTCCTGAGGACACAGACCTGACACCTGGAGAGACAAGCTTCTCCATCCTGAGGGCACAGGACATAGGCCCATCTCCCTGAGAGTACAGGCCTGACATCGCAGGACACAGGCTGTCTCTCCTGAGGATACAGACCTGACACCTGGAGAAACAAGCTTCTCCATTTTGAGGGCACAGGACAGAGGCCCGTCACCCTGAGAGTACAGGCCTGACATCGCAGGACACAGGCTGTCTCTCCTGAGGATACAGACCTGACACCTGGAGAAACAAGCTTCTCCATTTTGAGGGCACAGGACATAGGCCCGTCACCCTGAGAACACAGGCCTGACATCACAGGACACAGGCTGTCTCTCCTGAGGACACAGACCTGACACCTGGAGAGACAAGCTTCTCCATCCTGAGGGCACAGGACATAGGCCTGTCACCCTGGGAACACAGGCCTGACATCGCAGGACACAGGCTGTCTCTCCTGAGGACACAGACCTGACACCTGGAGAGACAAGCTTCTCCATCCTGAGGGCACAGGAAATAGGCCCATCACCCTGAGAACACAGGCCAGACACCGCAGGACACAGGCTGTCTCTCCTGAGGAAACAGACCTGACACCTGGAGAGACAAGCTTCTCCATCCTGAGGGCACAGGACATAAGCCCATCACCCTGAGAACACAGGCCTGACACCGCAGGACACAGGCTGTCTCTCCTGAGGACACAGACCTGACACCTGGAGAGACAAGCTTCTCCATCCTGAGGGCACAGGACATAGGCCCATCACTCTGAGAACACAGGCCTGACATCACAGGACACTAGCTGTCTCTCCTGAGGACAGAGACCTGACACCTGGAGAGACAAGATTCTCCATCCTAAGGGCATAGGACATAGGCCCCTCACCCTGAGAACACAGGCCTGACATCAGAGGACACAGGCTGTCTCTTCTGTGGACATAGACCCGACACTTGGAAAGGCAAGCGTCTCCATCCTGAGGGCACAGATCTGACACCTGGAGAGACAAGCTTCTCCATCCTGAGGGCACAGGGCATAGGCCCGTCACCCTGAGAACAGAGGCCTGACACCGCAGGACACAGGCTGTCTCTCCTGAGGAAACAGACCTGACACCTGTAGAGACAAGCTTCTCCATCCTGAGGGCACAGGACATAGGCCCGTCACCCTGGGAACACAGGCCTGACATCGCAGGACACAGGCTGTCTCTCCTGAGGACCAGTCCTGACACCTGGAGAGACAAGCTTCTCCATCCTGAGGGCACAGATCTGACACCTGGAGAGACAAGCTTCTCCATCCTGAGGGCACAGGGCATAGGCCCGTCACCCTGAGAACAGAGGCCTGACATCGCAGGACACAGGCTGTCTCTCCTGAGGACACAGACCTGACACCTGGAGAAACAAGCTTCTCCATCCTGAGGGCACAGGACATAGGCCCGTCACCCTGAGAACACAGGCCTGACATCACAGGACACAGGCTGTCTCCCCTGAGGACACAGACCTGACACCTGGAGAAACAAGTTTCTCCATCCTGAGGGCACAGGAGATAGGCCCGTCACCCTGAGAACACAGGCCTAACATCGCAGGACACAGGCTGTCTCTCCTGAGGACACAGACCTGACACCTGGAGAGACAAGCTTCTCCATCCTGAGGGCACAGGACATAGGCCCATCACCCTGAGAAAAAAGGCCTGACATCGCAGGACACAAGCTGTCTCTCCTGAGGACAGATACCTGAGACCTGGAGAGACAAGCTTCTCCATCCTGAGGGCACAGGACATAGGCCCAACACCCTGAGAACACAGGCCAGACACCGCAGGACACAGGCTGTCTCTCCTGAGGAAACAGACCTGACACCTGGAGAGACAAGCTTCTCCATCCTGAGGGCACAGGACATAGGCCCGTCACCCTGGGAACACAGGCCTGACATCGCAGGACACGGCTGTCTCTCCTGAGGACACAGACCTGACACCTGGAGAGACAAGCTTCTCCATCCTGAGGGCACAGGAAATAGGCCCATCACCCTGAGAACACAGGCCAGACACCGCATGACACAGGCTGTCTCTCCTGAGGAAATAGACCTGACACCTGGAGAGACAAGCTTCTCCATCCTGAGGGCACAGGACATAGGCCCATCACCCTGAGAACACAGGCCTGACATCAAAGGACACAGGCTGTCTCTCCTGAGGACAGAGACCTGACACCTGGAGAGACAAGCTTCTCCAGCCTGAGGGCACAGGACGTAGGCCCGTCGCCCTGAGAACACAGGCCTGACACTGGAGGACACAGGCTGTCTCTCCTGACGACACAGACCTGACACCTGGAGAGACAAGCTTCTCCATCCTGAAGGCACAGGGCTTAGGTCCATCACCCTGAGAGCACAGGCCTGACATCACAGGACACATGCTGTCTCTCCTGAGGACACAGACCTGACACCTGGAGAGACAAGCTTCTCTATCCTGAAGACACAGACCTGACATAACAGGACACAAGCTGTCTCTTCTGAGGACACAGACCTAACACCTGGAGGGACAAGCTTCTCCATCCTAAGGGCACAAGACACAGGCCTCTCACCCTGAGAACACAGGCCTGACATCACAGGACACAGGCTGTCTCTCCTGTGGACACAGACCCGACACTTGGAAAGACAAGCTTCTCCATCCTGAGGGCACAGATCTGACACCTGGAGAGACAAGCTTCTCCATCCTGAGGGCATAGGGCATAGGCCCGTCACCCTGAAAACAGAAGCCTGACATCGCAGGACACAGGCTATCTCTCCTGAGGACACAGACCTGACACCTAGAGAAACAAGCTTCTCCATCCTGAGGGCACAGGACTTTGGCCCATCACCCTGAGAACACAGGCCTGACATCACAGGACACAGGCTGTCTCTCCTGAGGACACAGACCTGACACCTGGAGAGACAAGCTTCTCCATCCTGAGGGCACGGGGCATAGGCCCATCACCCTGAGAACACAGGCGTGACATCACAGGACACAAGCTGTCTCTCCTGAGGACAGAGACCTGACACCAGAAGAGACAAGCTTCTCCATCCTGAGGGCACAGGACATAGGCCCGTCACCCTGAGAACACAGGCCTGACATCCCAGGACACAGGCTGTTTCGTCTGAGGACACAGACCTGACACCTGGAGAGACAAGCTTCTCCATCCTGAGGGCACAGGACTAGGCCCATCACCTGAGAACACAGGCCTGACACCGCAGGACACAAGCTGTCTCTCCTGAGGACAGAGACCTGACACCTGGAGAGACAAGCTTCTCCATCCTGAGGGCACAGGACATAGGCCCATCACCCTGAGAACACAGGCCTGACACCGCAGGACAAAGGCTGTCTCTCCTGAGGACAGAGACCTGACACCTGGAGAGACAAGCTTCTCCATCCTGAGGGCACACGACATAGGCCTGCCACCCTGAGAACACAGGCCTGACATCACAGGACACAAGCTGTCTCTCCTGAGGACAGAGACCTGACACCTGGAGAGACAAGCTTCTCTATCCTGAGGCCACAGGACATAGGCCCGTCACCCTGAGGACACAGGCCTGACATCGCAGGACACAGGCTGTCTCTTCTGAGGACACAGACCTGACACCTGGAGAGACAAGCTTCTCCATCCTGAGGGCACAGGACATAAGCCCATCACCCTGAGAACACAGGCCTGACACCGCAGGACAAAGGCTGTCTCTCCTGAGGACAGAGACCTGACACCTGGAGAGACAAGCTTCTCCATCCTGAGGGCACAGGACATAGGCCCGTCACCCTGAGAACAGAAGCCTGACATCGCAGGACACAGGCTGTCTCTCCTGAGGACACACACCTGACACCTGGAGAAACAAGTTTCTCCATCCTGATGGCACAGGACATAGGCCCGTCACCCTGAGAACACAAGACTGACATCACAGGACACAGACTGTCTCTCCTGAGGACACAGACCTGACACCTGGAGAGACAAGCTTCTCCATCCTGAAGGCACAGGACATAGGCCCATCACCCTGAGAAAAAAGGCCTGACATCGCAGGACACAAGCTATCCCTCCTGAGGACAGATACCTGAGACCTGGAGAGACAAGCTTCTCCATCCTGAGGGCACAGGACATAGGCCCATCACCCTGAGAACACAGGCCAGACACCGCAGGACACAGGCTGTCTCTCCTGAGGAAACAGACCTGACACCTGGAGAGACAAGCCTCTCCTTCCTGAGGGCACAGGACATAGGCCCGTCACCCTGGGAACACAGGCCTGACATCGCAGGACACAGGCTGTCTCTCCTGAGGACCAGACCAGACACCTGGAGAGACAAGCTTCTCCATCCTGAGGGCACATGAAATAGGTCCATCACCCTGAGAACACAGGCCAGACACCGCAGGACACAGGCTGTCTCTCCTGAGGAAACAGACCTGACACCTGGAGAGACAAGCTTCTCCATCCTGAGGGCACAGGGCATAGGCCCATCACCCTGAGAACACAGGCCTGACATCACAGGACACAAGCTGTCTCTCCTGCGGACAGAGACCTGACACCAGAAGAGACAAGCTTCTGCATCCTGAGGGCACAGGACATAGGCCCGTCACCCTGAGAACACAGGCCTGACATCCCAGGACACAGGCTGTTTCTTCTGAGGACACAGACCTGACACCTGGAGAGACAAGCTTCTCTATCCTGAGGCCACAGGACATAGGCCCGTCACCCTGAGAACACAGGCCTGACATCGCAGGACACAGGCAGTCTCTTCTGAGGACAGAGAAGTGACACCTGGAGAGGCAAGTTTCTCCATCCTGAGGGCACAGGACATAGGGCCGTCACCCTGAGAACACAGGCCTGTCATCACAGGACATAGGCTGTCTCTCCTGAGGACACAGACCTGACACCTGAAGAGACAAGCTTCTCCATCCTGAGGGAACACGACATAGGCCCGTCACCCCGAGAACACAGGCCTGACATCACAGGACACAAGCTGTCTCTCCTGAGGACAGAGACGTGACACCTGGAGAGACAAGCTTCTCTATCCTGAGGCCACAGGACATAGGCCCGTCACCCTGAGAACACAGGCCTGACATCGCAGGACACAGGCTGTCTCTTCTGAGGACACAGACCTGACACCTAGAGAGACAAGCTTCTCCATGCTGAGGGCACAGGACATAGGCCCATTACCCTGAGAACACAGGCCTGACACTGCAGGACACAGGCTGTCTCTCCTGAGGACACAGACCTAACACCTGGAGAGACAAGCTTCTCCATCCTGAGGGAACAGGACATATGCCCGTAACCCTGAGAACACAGGCCTGACACCGCAGGACACAAGCTGTCTCTCCTGAGGACAGAGACCTGACACCTGGAGAGACAAGCTTCTCCATCCTGAGAGCACAGGACATAGGCCCGTAACCCTGAGAACAGAAGCCTGACATCGCAGGACACAGGCTGTCTCTCCTGAGGACACAGACCTGACACCTGGAGAAACAAGCTTCTCCATCCTGAGGGCACAGGACATAGGCCCGTCACCCTGAGAACACAAGCCTGACATCACAGGACACAGACTGTCTCTCCTGAGGACACAGACCAGACACCTGGAGAGACAAGCTTCTCCATCCTGAGGGCACAGGAAATAGGTCCATCACCCTGAGAACACAGGCCAGACACCGCAGGACACAGGCTGTCTCTCCTGAGGAAACAGACCTGACACCTGGAGAGACAAGCTTCTCCATCCTGAGGGCACAGGACATAGGCCAAACACCCTGAGAACGGAGGCCTGACATCACAGGACACATGCTGTCTCTCCTGAGGACACAGACCTGACACCTGGAGAGACAAGCTTCTCTATCCTGAAGACACAGACCTGACATAACAGGACACAAGCTGTCTCTTCTGAGGACACAGACCTGACACCTGGAGAGACAAGCTTCTCCATACTGAGGGCACAGGACATAGGCCTCTCACCCTGAGAACACAGGCCTGACATCACAGGACACAGGCTGTCTCTCCTGTGGACACAGACCCGACACTTGGAAAGACAAGCTTCTCCATCCTGAGGGCACAGATCTGACACCTGGAGAGACAAACTTCTCCATCCTGATGGCACAGGACATAGGCCCTCCACCCTGAGAACACAGCCCTGACACCACACGACACAGGCTGTCTCTCCTGAGGACACAGACCTGACACCAGAAGAGACAGGCTCTCCGTCCTGAGGGCACAGGACATAGGCCCTCCACCCTGAGAACACAGGCCTGACACCACAGAACTCAAGCTGTCTCTCCTGAGGACACCGACCTGACACCTGGAGAAACAAGCTTCTCCATCCTGAGGGCACAGGACATAGGCCCCTCACCCTGAGAACAGAGGCCTGACATCACAGGACACATGCTGTCTCTCCTGAGGACACAGACCTGACACCTGTAGAGACAAGCTTCTCCATCCTGAGGGCACAGGACAAATGCCCATCACCCTGAGAACACAAGCCTGACATCGCAGGACACAGGCAGTCTCTCCTGAGGACACCGACCTGACACCTGGAGAGACCAGCTTCTCCATCCTGAGGGCACAGGACATAGGCCCATCACCCTGAGACCACAGGCTTGACATCACAGGACACAGACTGTCTCTCCTGAGGACACAGACCTGACACCTGGAGAGACAAGATTCTCCATCCTGAGGGCACAGGACATAGGCCCATCACCCTGAGAACACAGGCCTGACATCACAGGACACAGGCTGTCTCTGCTGAGGACAGAGACCTGACACCTGGAGAGACAAGCTTCTCCATCCTGAGGGCACAGTACATAGGCCGGTAACCCTGAGAACAGAAGCCTGACATCGCAGGACACAGGCTGTCTCTCCTGAGGACACAGACCTGACACCTGGAGAAACAAGCTTCTCCATCCTGAGGGCACAGGACATAGGCCCGTCACCCTGAGAACACAAGCCTGACATCACAGGACACAGACTGTCTCTCCTGAGGACACAGACCAGACACCTGGAGAGACAAGCTTCTCCATCCTGAGGGCACAGGAAATAGGTCCATCACCCTGAGAACACAGGCCAGACACCGCAGGACACAGGCTGTCTCTCCTGAGGAAACAGACCTGACACCTGGAGAGACAAGCTTCTCCATCCTAAGGGCACAGGACATAGGCCAATCACCCTGAGAACGGAGGCCTGACATCACAGGACACATGCTGTCTCTCCTGAGGACACAGACCTGACACCTGGAGAGACAAGCTTCTCTATCCTGAAGACACAGACCTGTGTCCTGCTATTTGATGGAGTTTTGTTTTGACCAATGACTTTGTGTTTCACCACTGCGCATATTAGTTGCTCAATGTTCACCAGTAGCACATGGTATGTTTTGTTCAGTTTAGCCGCCTATGGGCTTTGACATTGCATTAGTCATTACATTCTGTATTGTGCCTATTGGCTTTGACATGGCATTAGCCATTGCTTTCTGTATTCAGTTTAGCCGCCTATGGGCTTTGACATTGCATTAGCCATTACATTCTGTATTCTGCCTATTGGCTTTGACACGCTGTATCCAGTCTAGCCGCCTATTGGCTTTGACATTGCATGCCTATTGACTTTGACATGATGTATTCAATTTAGCTGCCTATTGACTTCGACATGCTATTAGATATTCTGCCTATTGGCTTTGACATGATATTATATATTGCATTTTGTATTCAGCTTAACTGCCTATTGGCTTTGACATGATATTCAGCTCCGCTGCCTATTGGCTTTGACATGATATTATACATTGCATTTTATATTCAGCTCAGCTGCCTATGGGCTTTGACATGATATAAGACATTGCATTTTGTATTCAGCTTAGATGCCTATTGGCTTTGACATGACACTAGACATTGCATTTGATATTTAGGTTAGCTGCCTATTGCCTTTAACATGACATTGCATTTGATATTTAGGTTAGCTGCCCATTGCCTTTAACGTGGAGTTCTGTATTTTTCCAAGCTGTGTTTTTGCACCAGAGAACCAAGATGTTTTGCTCTCACAGTAGACTAGACCTGATAAGAGAGAGTACATGGGCGTCGTTTCTCTTCCCTTGAGCTTGGGAACAGGAGTAGTCTTGGAGACCTGGCCAGTCTCCAAAAGGCTTGCTCAGTTTCCCAGGTCTGAGAGGAGGGGGCACACCTTTGTAACGAATGTAACAGGCTGCAGAGAGTCAGATTCGAATCTGCCGGACCTCGTGCTGGAGCTTGGCGCCAGTTGCCAGCATCCCGTGTGGGTAGATGACACTCTTTCTCGCGGCTGACAGGGGTCTCAGCTTGCAGACCTTAGAAAGATGTAGCTGTAAATAGTTCCTACACGGTGAAGTATTTGTTTTGCTTTGCATTCAATATCTTATAAATATAACCTGCTGTGTATATTGCAAACTGATATATTTTGTTTGATTAACGCGGACTTGAAAGCTACTAATTCGTCATTCATTCATAAACATTGTGGTTGGGGAAGAATAAAATAACAATAAAAGTCTTCTTTGACCTCACAAGTGCATTTCTGTTGTGTTATGTTAGTGCTTAGAAACTAAATAAGAGGAAAGCACTACAATTGGTACCAGAGGTCGTGGGGTCGGTCATTAAGAGGTGATTAAGAAGGGGTTTGACGAGTTAGTAGATTTCTAAGTGCACACTTTAAAAGTGTAATTGTTTTTTGTTGTTTGGAGAATTACAGAAATTGTTTTCTGTTTGGAGAATCACAGTAGCACGGCAGACCATGTCGGAGAATACATGTGTTGATGAACTGCCTGATGGTGCTAAGAAAAACTGTGAATTGTTTTCTGTTTGGGGAATTACAGAAGAAAATGCATGTGTAGCTAAAAGGCCTGATAATGTTTTGAGAAATAATTCCTGTTGTATATATGTAGAAAACGTGTGTTTTGGAAGTAATGATGACAGAAAGGTCTGGATACCTTTATCTGCTTACAGAGAAATGCAGGAGAAATGTAGGAAGTTGGAACATGAAAATAGGAATTTACGTGAGCAAATTAGCCAGGATACGATAATTCAAAATAATGCTGAAAGTTATAAAAATGAAGAATCTTTCTTGTCCCATTCCAATAATGAGGGGGTTAAGACAGCTCCGAGCTGCACTGAGTTTCCGTGTGAGCCAGGGTTTTTGGCAGCCAAAGTGCATTCCTTAACTGATAACAGGGACGAGAGACCAGAATGTGATTTATGAGTTACGTTGCAAAATGCACAAGTAAAAGGAAGGATTTTAGAGCAAGACACCCCGAGTTTCATTAGCTTGTTTGATTTTTGGAAAAAGAATAGCTCTCATTTGAGAGAAATCCTAACACTTTTGTATATGGTCACTGTGAAAAATAATATGCAGCTGCGCGCTTGTGATTTGGCAAATGAAATAATGCAGACTTCAGGTTTCTGCGCAGTGCAAGAAGGAAATACTGATGTATATTTAAATCAAGAACAAGGAAAGAAAATAGTGCCCCTAGCTAGAATCATACAATGGATCTGGTACTTGCAAGACAGGGCTAGAGTACCACAGGTAAAAGAATTATCAATGAAATTGTGTGCACCATTTGAATTTGTGTCTACTGAAGATAAAAAGCATGTTTGTTTTACTGATGATTCATTGACTGAAATGTTGTTTTCTGGCACAGTAGAAGGAACAGAGTTGTATAATGTGTGTCAGATTTTAAAGCAAGAGCTACGTGAGATGTGTCATTTTTATGCTGATTTTTGGTTCTTTGATAATGTTTTAGCACCTAACTGGTTCAATTACCTTGCAGATGTTAATCAGAAAAATTCAGAGAGAGAAGTGTTCACCCAGAATTCTGCCTTAGTGGGGATGGCTATGTGGGTGCCCCAGAAATGTGAAAAGGCCACTTACAGGTGGGCAGAGATGAGAGAGATGCCCATTCCCCTAGATTTGATAAAAACTGTGCAGCACGCACAAAAGCAATCTGTCATGCAAGCAGTCACAGAGCAGTTGGGGAGAGGAAAGTTGCCAGAACAGAAATGGCAAATTGATCAGGTTTTAGGGAGAGTGATTGCTGCAAATTACCAAGGAAAAATCGAAATTATGCTGATACCTAGAAAAGAATCTGATTCATTCATACAAATTGGAGACAGAATGGCCCAATTTGGCAAAAATGCAGTGAATGGAGGTTTGGTAAAGAATGAGTCTGCCCCAGCCCTTCTGACAGTGCAAGAAAAGGGAAGCTGTGGTGCAGCAGATAAAAACCTCAGTGCTGATGTGTGGGCTGACGCCCCAAGTGACCCTCCAGAACCTGCAGAAAATATAACAAAGGGCCTCAAAAACGTCCTTCTGATTATAAAACAGGGAAAGAAAGAGGAAGGGTGCAGTTTAAATGAAAAATGTTATTTGCAAGAAAAGTCATACTTGTTTCTTTTGCAGATCCTACCACGTTTCGCCACTGTCCCTGAGTGCGCTGTGTGGTCCCCCTTCCGGTGTGTGCGTGTGGGGTCGGGGAAGGGACCGAATCCCCAACCTGAACCTGGCTGAGTAAAGTGCCAGCACCATGGATCCATTTTGCGCAAACTGCGCCTTCAGTTCAAGTTCAACTTGTTTGCTGTGTTTTTTTTTTTTCCCCTCTCGTATGGAACTCTGACTTTTGCTTACCTTCCAGAAAACCTTTCAGGTGGACCGTGCACCTTTACATGAGCAGAACTCATGCCACATCAAATTGCTAACACTGTTGAATTAGAGACTCATTCAGAAAAAAAAAAAAATACAAAATTGCCCAGTCTTTTCTATGTAGATGTATCTGATGTGAAAGGTTATGAAATCAATGTGTTAATTCACTTCTATTGCTTTACAGGGATTGCTTTGATCATTGAAATTTGATTTGCTGATAATGTTTTTTTTGTTTGTTTGAAATATGAGATATGTGAAACAAAAATTCATTGGTCAAAGGGCGGAATGTCCTGCTATTTGATGGAGTTTTGTTTTGACCAATGACTTTGTGTTTCACCACTGCGCATATTAGTTGCTCAATGTTCACCAGTAGCACATGGTATGTTTTGTTCAGTTTAGCCGCCTATGGGCTTTGACATTGCATTAGTCATTACATTCTGTATTGTGCCTATTGGCTTTGACATGGCATTAGCCATTGCTTTCTGTATTCAGTTTAGCCGCCTATGGGCTTTGACATTGCATTAGCCATTACATTCTGTATTCTGCCTATTGGCTTTGACACGCTGTATCCAGTCTAGCCGCCTATTGGCTTTGACATTGCATGCCTATTGACTTTGACATGATGTATTCAATTTAGCTGCCTATTGACTTCGACATGCTATTAGATATTCTGCCTATTGGCTTTGACATGATATTATATATTGCATTTTGTATTCAGCTTAACTGCCTATTGGCTTTGACATGATATTCAGCTCCGCTGCCTATTGGCTTTGACATGATATTATACATTGCATTTTATATTCAGCTCAGCTGCCTATGGGCTTTGACATGATATAAGACATTGCATTTTGTATTCAGCTTAGATGCCTATTGGCTTTGACATGACACTAGACATTGCATTTGATATTTAGGTTAGCTGCCTATTGCCTTTAACATGACATTGCATTTGATATTTAGGTTAGCTGCCCATTGCCTTTAACGTGGAGTTCTGTATTTTTCCAAGCTGTGTTTTTGCACCAGAGAACCAAGATGTTTTGCTCTCACAGTAGACTAGACCTGATAAGAGAGAGTACATGGGCGTCGTTTCTCTTCCCTTGAGCTTGGGAACAGGAGTAGTCTTGGAGACCTGGCCAGTCTCCAAAAGGCTTGCTCAGTTTCCCAGGTCTGAGAGGAGGGGGCACACCTTTGTAACGAATGTAACAGGCTGCAGAGAGTCAGATTCGAATCTGCCGGACCTCGTGCTGGAGCTTGGCGCCAGTTGCCAGCATCCCGTGTGGGTAGATGACACTCTTTCTCGCGGCTGACAGGGGTCTCAGCTTGCAGACCTTAGAAAGATGTAGCTGTAAATAGTTCCTACACGGTGAAGTATTTGTTTTGCTTTGCATTCAATATCTTATAAATATAACCTGCTGTGTATATTGCAAACTGATATATTTTGTTTGATTAACGCGGACTTGAAAGCTACTAATTCGTCATTCATTCATAAACATTGTGGTTGGGGAAGAATAAAATAACAATAAAAGTCTTCTTTGACCTCACAAGTGCATTTCTGTTGTGTTATGTTAGTGCTTAGAAACTAAATAAGAGGAAAGCACTACAACCTGACATAACAGAACACAAGCTGTCTCTTCTGAGGACACAGACCTGACACCTGGAGAGACAAGCTTCTCCATACTGAGGGCACAGGACATAGGCCTCTCACCCTGAGAACACAGGCCTGACATCACAGGACACAGGCTGTCTCTCCTGTGGACACAGACCCGACACTTGGAAAGACAAGCTTCTCCATCCTGAGGGCACAGATCTGACACCTGGAGAGACAAGCTTCTCCATTCTGATGGCACAGGACATAGGCCCTCCACCCTGAGAACACAGCCCTGACACCACACGACACAGGCTGTCTCTCCTGAGGACACAAACCTGACACCAGAAGAGACAGGCTCTCCGTCCTGAGGGCACAGGACATAGGCCCTCCACCCTGACAACACAGGCCTGACACCACAGAACTCAAGCTGTCTCTGCTGAGGACACCGACCTGACACCTGGAGAAACAAGCTTCTCCATCCTGAGGGCACAGGACATAGGCCCCTCACCCTGAGAACAGAGGCCTGACATCACAGGACACATGCTGTCTGTCCTGAGGACACCGACCTGACACCTGGAGAGACAAGCTTCTCCATCCTGAGGGCACAGGACATAGGCCCATCACCCTGAGACCACAGGCTTGACATCACAGGACACAGACTGTCTCTCCTGAGGACACAGACCTGACACCTGGAGAGACAAGATTCTCCATCCTGAGGGCACAGGACATAGGCCCATCACCCTGAGAACACAGACCTGACATCAAAGGACACAGGCTGTCTCTCCTGAGGTCACAGACCTAACACCTGGAGAGACAAGCTTCTCCATCCTGAGGACACACACCTGACATCGCAGGACACAAGCTGTCTCTCCTGAGGGCACAGACCTGACACCTGGAGAGACAAGCTTCTCCATCCTGAGGGCACAGGACATAGGCCCGTCACCCTGAGAACACAGACCTGACATCACAGGACACAAGCTGTCTCTCCTGTGCACACAGACCCGAAACATGGAGAGACAAGCTTCTCCATCCTGAGGGCACAGGACATAGGCCCATCACCCTGAGAACACAGGCCTGACATCACAGGACACAGGCTGTCTCTCCTGAGGTCACAGGTTTGTTACTGAAGGCAGGGGATGGCATCCTGAGGACCAGTCCTGACACCTGGAGAGACAAGCTTCTCCATCCTGAGGGCACAGATCTGACACCTGGAGAGACAAGCTTCTCCATCCTGAGGGCACAGGGCATAGGCCCGTCACCCTGAGAACAGAGGCCTGACACCGCAGGACACAGGCTGTCTCTCCTGAGGAAACAGACCTGACACCTGGAGAGACAAGCTTCTCCATCCTGAGGGCACAGGACATAGGCCCGTCACCCTGGGAACACAGGCCTGACATCGCAGGACACAGGCTGTCTCTCCTAAGGACCAGTCCTGACACCTGGAGAGACAAGCTTCTCCATCCTGAGGACACAGACCTGACACCTGGAGAGACAAGCTTCTCCATCCTGAGGGCACAGGACATAGGCCCATCACCCTGAGAGTACAGGCCTGACATCGCAGGACACAGGCTGTCTCTCCTGAGGATACAGACCTGACACCTGGAGAAACAAGCTTCTCCATTTTGAGGGCACAGGACATAGGCCCGTCACCCTGAGAACACAGGCCTGACATCACAGGACACAGGCTGTCTCTCCTGAGGACACAGACCTGACACCTGGAGAGACAAGCTTCTCCATCCTGAGGGCACAGGACATAGGCCCATCACCCTGAGAAAAAAGGCCTGACATCGCAGGACACAAGCTGTCTCTCCTGAGGACAGATACCTGAGACCTGGAGAGACAAGCTTCTCCATCCTGAGGGCACAGGACATAGGCCCATCACCCTGAGAACACAGGCCAGACACTGCAGGACACAGGCTGTCTCTCCTGAGGAAACAGACCTGACACCTGGAGAGACAAGCTTCTCCATCCTGAGGGCACAGGACATAGGCCCGTCACCCTGAGAACACAGGCCTGACATCACAGGACACAGGCTGTCTCTCCTGAGGACACAGACCTGACACCTGGAGAGACAAGCTTCTCCATCCTGAGGGCACAGGACATAGGCCCATCACCCTGAGAAAAAAGGCCTGACATCGCAGGACACAAGCTGTCTCTCCTGAGGACAGATACCTGAGACCTGGAGAGACAAGCTTCTCCATCCTGAGGGCACAGGACATAGGCCCATCACCCTGAGAACACAGGCCAGACACTGCAGGACACAGGCTGTCTCTCCTGAGGAAACAGACCTGACACCTGGAGAGACAAGCTTCTCCATCCTGAGGGCACAGGACATAGGCCTGTCACCCTGGGAACACAGGCCTGACATCGCAGGACACAGGCTGTCTCTCCTGAGGACACAGACCTGACACCTGGAGAGACAAGCTTCTCCATCCTGAGGGCACAGGAAATAGGCCCATCACCCTGAGAACACAGGCCAGACACCGCAGGACACAGGCTGTCTCTCCTGAGGAAACAGACCTGACACCTGGAGAGACAAGCTTCTCCATCCTGAGGGCACAGGACATAAGCCCATCACCCTGAGAACACAGGCCTGACACCGCAGGACACAGGCTGTCTCTCCTGAGGACACAGACCTGACACTTGGAGAGACAAGCTTCTCCATCCTGAGGGCACAGGACATAGGCCCATCACTCTGAGAACACAGGCCTGACATCACAGGACACTAGCTGTCTCTCCTGAGGACAGAGACCTGACACCTGGAGAGACAAGATTCTCCATCCTAAGTGCATAGGACATAGGCCCCTCACCCTGAGAACACAGGCTTGACATCAGAGGACACAGGCTGTCTCTTCTGTGGACATAGACCCGACACTTGGAAAGGCAAGCGTCTCCATCCTGAGGGCACAGATCTGACACCTGGAGAGACAAGCTTCTCCATCCTGAGGGCACAGGGCATAGGCCCGTCACCCTGAGAACAGAGGCCTGACACCGCAGGACACAGGCTGTCTCTCCTGAGGAAACAGACCTGACACCTGTAGAGACAAGCTTCTCCATCCTGAGGGCACAGGACATAGGCCCGTCACCCTGGGAACACAGGCCTGACATCGCAGGACACAGGCTGTCTCTCCTGAGGACCAGTCCTGACACCTGGAGAGACAAGCTTCTCCATCCTGAGGGCACAGATCTGACACCTGGAGAGACAAGCTTCTCCATCCTGAGGGCACAGGGCATAGGCCAGTCACCCTGAGAACAGAGGCCTGACATCGCAGGACACAGGCTGTCTCTCCTGAGGACACAGACCTGACACCTGGAGAAACAAGCTTCTCCATCCTGAGGGCACAGGACATAGGCCCGTCACCCTGAGAACACAGGCCTGACATCACAGGACACAGGCTGTCTCCCCTGAGGACACAGACCTGACACCTGGAGAAACAAGTTTCTCCATCCTGAGGGCACAGGACATAGGCCTGTCACCCTGAGAACACAGGCCTAACATCGCAGGACACAGGCTGTCTCTCCTGAGGACACAGACCTGACACCTGGAGAGACAAGCTTCTCCATCCTGAGGGCACAGGACATAGGCCCATCACCCTGAGAAAAAAGGCCTGACATCGCAGGACACAAGCTGTCTCTCCTGAGGACAGATACCTGAGACCTGGAGAGACAAGCTTCTCCATCCTGAGGGCACAGGACATAGGCCCATCACCCTGAGAACACAGGCCAGACACCGCAGGACACAGGCTGTCTCTCCTGAGGAAACAGACCTGACACCTGGAGAGACAAGCTTCTCCATCCTGAGGGCACAGGACATAGGCCCGTCACCCTGGGAACACAGGCCTGACATCGCAGGACACAGGCTGTCTCTCCTGAGGACACAGACCTGACACCTGGAGAGACAAGCTTCTCCATCCTGAGGGCACAGGAAATAGGCCCATCACCCTGAGAACACAGGCCAGACACCGCATGACACAGGCTGTCTCTCCTGAGGAAATAGACCTGACACCTGGAGAGACAAGCTTCTCCATCCTGAGGGCACAGGACATAGGCCCATCACCCTGAGAACACAGGCCTGACATCAAAGGACACAGGCTGTCTCTCCTGAGGACAGAGACCTGACACCTGGAGAGACAAGCTTCTCCAGCCTGAGGGCACAGGACGTAGGCCCGTCGCCCTGAGAACACAGGCCTGACACCGGAGGACACAGGCTGTCTCTCCTGACGACACAGACCTGACACCTGGAGAGACAAGCTTCTCCATCCTGAAGGCACAGGGCTTAGGTCCATCACCCTGAGAGCACAGGCCTGACATCACAGGACACATGCTGTCTCTCCTGAGGACACAGACCTGACACCTGGAGAGACAAGCTTCTCTATCCTGAAGACACAGACCTGACATAACAGGACACAAGCTGTCTCTTCTGAGGACACAGACCTAACACCTGGAGGGACAAGCTTCTCCATCCTAAGGGCACAAGACACAGGCCTCTCACCCTGAGAACACAGGCCTGACATCACAGGACACAGGCTGTCTCTCCTGTGGACACAGACCCGACACTTGGAAAGACAAGCTTTTCCATCCTGAGGGCACAGATCTGACACCTGGAGAGACAAGCTTCTCCATCCTGAGGGCATAGGGCATAGGCCCGTCACCCTGAAAACAGAAGCCTGACATCGCAGGACACAGGCTATCTCTCCTGAGGACACAGACCTGACACCTAGAGAAACAAGCTTCTCCATCCTGAGGGCACAGGACATAGGCCCATCACCCTGAGAACACAGGCCTGACATCACAGGACACAGGCTGTCTCTCCTGAGGACACAGACCTGACACCTGGAGAGACAAGCTTCTCCATCCTGAGGGCACGGGGCATAGGCCCATCACCCTGAGAACACAGGCATGACATCACAGGACACAAGCTGTCTCTCCTGAGGACAGAGACCTGACACCAGAAGAGACAAGCTTCTCCATCCTGAGGGCACAGGACATAGGCCCGTCACCCTGAGAACACAGGCCTGACATCCCAGGACACAGGCTGTTTCGTCTGAGGACACAGACCTGACACCTGGAGAGACAAGCTTCTCCATCCTGAGGGCACAGGACTAGGCCCATCACCTGAGAACACAGGCCTGTCACCGCAGGACACAAGCTGTCTCTCCTGAGGACAGAGACCTGACACCTGGAGAGACAAGCTTCTCCATCCTGAGGGCACAGGACATAGGCCCATCACCCTGAGAACACAGGCCTGACACCGCAGGACAAAGGCTGTCTCTCCTGAGGACAGAGACCTGACACCTGGAGAGACAAGCTTCTCCATCCTGAGGGCACACGACATAGGCCTGCCACCCTGAGAACACAGGCCTGACATCACAGGACACAAGCTGTCTCTCCTGAGGACAGAGACCTGACACCTGGAGAGACAAGCTTCTCTATCCTGAGGCCACAGGACATAGGCCCGTCACCCTGAGGACACAGGCCTGACATCGCAGGACACAGGCTGTCTCTTCTGAGGACACAGACCTGACACCTGGAGAGACAAGCTTCTCCATCCTGAGGGCACAGGACATAAGCCCATCACCCTGAGAACACAGGCCTGACACCGCAGGACAAAGGCTGTCTCTCCTGAGGACAGAGACCTGACACCTGGAGAGACAAGCTTCTCCATCCTGAGGGCACACGACATAGGCCTGCCACCCTGAGAACACAGGCCTGACATCCCAGGACACAGGCTGTCTCTCCTGAGGACAGAGACCTGACACCTGGAGAGACAAGCTTCTCCATCCTGAGGGCACAGGACATAGGCCCGTCACCCTGAGAACAGAAGCCTGACATCGCAGGACACAGGCTGTCTCTCCTGAGGACACACACCTGACACCTGGAGAAACAAGTTTCTCCATCCTGATGGCACAGGACATAGGCCCGTCACCCTGAGAACACAAGACTGACATCACAGGACACAGACTGTCTCTCCTGAGGACACAGACCTGACACCTGGAGAGACAAGCTTCTCCATCCTGAAGGCACAGGACATAGGCCCATCACCCTGAGAAAAAAGGCCTGACATCGCAGGACACAAGCTATCCCTCCTGAGGACAGATACCTGAGACCTGGAGAGACAAGCTTCTCCATCCTGAGGGCACAGGACATAGGCCCATCACCCTGAGAACACAGGCCAGACACCGCAGGACACAGGCTGTCTCTCCTGAGGAAACAAACCTGACACCTGGAGAGACAAGCCTCTCCATCCTGAGGGCACAGGACATAGGCCCGTCACCCTGGGAACACAGGCCTGACATCGCAGGACACAGGCTGTCTCTCCTGAGGACCAGACCAGACACCTGGATAGACAAGCTTCTCCATCCTGAGGGCACAGGAAATAGGTCCATCACCCTGAGAACACAGGCCAGACACCGCAGGACACAGGCTGTCTCTCCTGAGGAAACAGACCTGACACCTGGAGAGACAAGCTTCTCCATCCTGAGGGCACAGGGCATAGGCCCATCACCCTGAGAACACAGGCCTGACATCACAGGACACAAGCTGTCTCTCCTTCGGACAGAGACCTGACACCAGAAGAGACAAGCTTCTGCATCCTGAGGGCACAGGACATAGGCCCGTCACCCTGAGAACACAGGCCTGACATCCCAGGACACAGGCTGTTTCTTCTGAGGACACAGACCTGACACCTGGAGAGACAAGCTTCTCTATCCTGAGGCCACAGGACATAGGCCCGTCACCCTGAGAACACAGGCCTGACATCGCAGGACACAGGCAGTCTCTTCTGAGGACAGAGACGTGACACCTGGAGAGGCAAGTTTCTCCATCCTGAGGGCACAGGACATAGGGCCGTCACCCTGAGAACACAGGCCTGTCATCACAGGACATAGGCTGTCTCTCCTGAGGACACAGACCTGACACCTGAAGAGACAAGCTTCTCCATCCTGAGGGAACACGACATAGGCCCGCCACCCCGAGAACACAGGCCTGACATCACAGGACACAAGCTGTCTCTCCTGAGGACAGAGACGTGACACCTGGAGAGACAAGCTTCTCTATCCTGAGGCCACAGGACATAGGCCCGTCACCCTGAGAACACAGGCCTGACATCGCAGGACACAGGCTGTCTCTTCTGAGGACACAGACCTGACACCTAGAGAGACAAGCTTCTCCATCCTGAGGGCACAGGACATAGGCCCATTACCCTGAGAACACAGGCCTGACTGCAGGACACAGGCTGTCTCTCCTGAGGACACAGACCTAACACCTGGAGAGACAAGCTTCTCCATCCTGAGGGAACAGGACATAGGCCCGTAACCCTGAGAACACAGGCCTGACACCGCAGGACACAAGCTGTCTCTCCTGAGGACAGAGACCTGACACCTGGAGAGACAAGCTTCTCCATCCTGAGGGCACAGGACATAGGCCCGTAACCCTGAGAACAGAAGCCTGACATCGCAGGACACAGGCTGTCTCTCCTGAGAACACAGACCTGACACCTGGAGAAACAAGCTTCTCCATCCTGAGGGCACAGGACATAGGCCCGTCACCCTGAGAACACAAGTCTGACATCACAGGACACAGACTGTCTCTCCTGAGGACACAGACCAGACACCTGGAGAGACAAGCTTCTCCATCCTGAGGGCACAGGAAATAGGTCCATCACCCTGAGAACACAGGCCAGACACCGCAGGACACAGGCTGTCTCTCCTGAGGAAACAGACCTGACACCTGGAGAGACAAGCTTCTCCATCCTGAGGGCACAGGACATAGGCCAATCACCCTGAGAACGGAGGCCTGACATCACAGGACACATGCTGTGTCTCCTGAGGACACAGACCTGACACCTGGAGAGACAAGCTTCTCTATCCTGAAGACACAGACCTGACATAACAGGACACAAGCTGTCTCTTCTGAGGACACAGACCTGACACCTGGAGAGACAAGCTTCTCCATACTGAGGGCACAGGACATAGGCCTCTCACCCTGAGAACACAGGACTGACATCACAGGACACAGGCTGTCTCTCCTGTGGACACAGACCCGACACTTGGAAAGACAAGCTTCTCCATCCTGAGGGCACAGATCTGACACCTGGAGAGACAAGCTTCTCCAACCTGATGGCACAGGACATAGGCCCTCCACCCTGAGAACACAGCCCTGACACCACACGACACAGGCTGTCTCTCCTGAGGACACAGACCTGACACCAGAAGAGACAGGCTCTCCGTCCTGAGGGCACAGGACATAGGCCCTCCACCCTGAGAACACAGGCCTGACACCACAGAACTCAAGCTGTCTCTCCTGAGGACACCGACCTGACACCTGGAGAAACAAGCTTCTCCATCCTGAGGGCACAGGACATAGGCCCCTCACCCTGAGAACAGAGGCCTGACATCACAGGACACATGCTGTCTCTCCTGAGGACACAGACCTGACACCTGTAGAGACAAGCTTCTCCATCCTGAGGGCACAGGACATAGGCCCATCACCCTGAGAACACAGGCCTGACATCAGGTCCTCAGGATGCCATCCCCTGCCTTCAGTAACAAACCTGTGACCTCAGGAGAGACAGCCTGTGTCCTGTGATGTCAGGCCTGTGTTCTCAGGGTGATGGGCCAATGTCCTGTGCCCTCAGGACACAGGCTGTCTCTGCTGAGGACAGAGACCTGACACCTGGAGAGACAAGCTTCTCCATCCTGAGGGCACAGGACATAGGCTTCTGTTCTCAGGGTTACCGGCCTGACATCGCAGGACACAGGCTGTCTCTCCTGAGGACACAGACCTGACACCTGGAGAAACAAGCTTCTCCATCCTGAGGGCACAGGACATAGGCCCGTCACCCTGAGAACACAAGCCTGACATCACAGGACACAGACTGTCTCTCCTGAGGACACAGACCAGACACCTGGAGAGACAAGCTTCTCCATCCTGAGGGCACAGGAAATAGGTCCATCACCCTGAGAACACAGGCCAGACACCGCAGGACACAGGCTGTCTCTCCTGAGGAAACAGACCTGACACCTGGAGAGACAAGCTTCTCCATCCTAAGGGCACAGGACATAGGCCAATCACCCTGAGAACGGAGGCCTGACATCACAGGACACATGCTGTCTCTCCTGAGGACACAGACCTGACACCTGGAGAGACAAGCTTCTCTATCCTGAAGACACAGACCTGACATAACAGAACACAAGCTGTCTCTTCTGAGGACACAGACCTGACACCTGGAGAGACAAGCTTCTCCATACTGAGGGCACAGGACATAGGCCTCTCACCCTGAGAACACAGGCCTGACATCACAGGACACAGGCTGTCTCTCCTGTGGACACAGACCCGACACTTGGAAAGACAAGCTTCTCCATCCTGAGGGCACAGATCTGACACCTGGAGAGACAAGCTTCTCCATTCTGATGGCACAGGACATAGGCCCTCCACCCTGAGAACACAGCCCTGACACCACACGACACAGGCTGTCTCTCCTGAGGACACAAACCTGACACCAGAAGAGACAGGCTCTCCGTCCTGAGGGCACAGGACATAGGCCCTCCACCCTGACAACACAGGCCTGACACCACAGAACTCAAGCTGTCTCTCCTGAGGACACCGACCTGACACCTGGAGAAACAAGCTTCTCCATCCTGAGGGCACAGGACATAGGCCCCTCACCCTGAGAACAGAGGCCTGACATCACAGGACACATGCTGTCTCTCCTGAGGACACAGACCTGACACCTGGAGAGACAAGCTTCTCCATCCTGAGGGCACAGGACAAAGGCCCATCACCCTGAGAACACAAGCCTGACATCGCAGGACACAGGCTGTCTCTCCTGAGGACACCGACCTGACACCTGGAGAGACAAGCTTCTCCATCCTGAGGGCACAGGACATAGGCCCATCACCCTGAGACCACAGGTTTGACATCACAGGACACAGACTGTCTCTCCTGAGGACACAGACCTGACACCTGGAGAGACAAGATTCTCCATCCTGAGGGCACAGGACATAGGCCCATCACCCTGAGAACACAGACCTGACATCAAAGGACACAGGCTGTCTCTCCTGAGGTCACAGACCTAACACCTGGAGAGACAAGCTTCTCCATCCTGAGGACACACACCTGACATCGCAGGACACAAGCTGTCTCTCCTGAGGGCACAGACCTGACAAATGGAGAGACAAGCTTCTCCATCCTGAGGGCACAGGACATAGGCCCGTCACCCTGAGAACACAGACCTGACATCACAGGACACAAGCTGTCTCTCCTGTGCACACAGACCCGAAACATGGAGAGACAAGCTTCTCCATCCTGAGGGCACAGGACATAGGCCCATCACCCTGAGAACACAGGCCTGACATCACAGGACACAGGCTGTCTCTCCTGAGGTCACAGGTTTGTTACTGAAGGCAGGGGATGGCATCCTGAGGACCAGTCCTGACACCTGGAGAGACAAGCTTCTCCATCCTGAGGGCACAGATCTGACACCTGGAGAGACAAGCTTCTCCATCCTGAGGGCACAGGGCATAGGCCCGTCACCCTGAGAACAGAGGCCTGACACCGCAGGACACAGGCTGTCTCTCCTGAGGAAACAGACCTGACACCTGGAGAGACAAGCTTCTCCATCCTGAGGGCACAGGACATAGGCCCGTCACCCTGGGAACACAGGCCTGACATCGCAGGACACAGGCTGTCTCTCCTAAGGACCAGTCCTGACACCTGGAGAGACAAGCTTCTCCATCCTGAGTGCACAGATCTGACACCTGGAGAGACAAGCTTCTCCATCCTGAGGGCACAGGACATAGGCCCGTCACCCTGAGAACAGAGGCCTGACATTGCAGGACACAGGATGTCTGTCCTGAGGACACAGACCTGACACCTGGAGAGACAAGCTTCTCCATCCTGAGGGCACAGGACATAGGCCCATCACCCTGAGAGTACAGGCCTGACATCGCAGGACACAGGCTGTCTCTCCTGAGGATACAGACCTGACACCTGGAGAAACAAGCTTCTCCATTTTGAGGGCACAGGACATAGGCCCGTCACCCTGAGAACACAGGCCTGACATCACAGGACACAGGCTGTCTCTCCTGAGGACACAGACCTGACACCTGGAGAGACAAGCTTCTCCATCCTGAGGGCACAGGACATAGGCCCATCACCCTGAGAAAAAAGGCCTGACATCGCAGGACACAAGCTGTCTCTCCTGAGGACAGATACCTGAGACCTGGAGAGACAAGCTTCTCCATCCTGAGGGCACAGGACATAGGCCCATCACCCTGAGAACACAGGCCAGACACCGCAGGACACAGGCTGTCTCTCCTGAGGAAACAGACCTGACACCTGGAGAGACAAGCTTCTCCATCCTGAGGGCACAGGACATAGGCCTGTCACCCTGGGAACACAGGCCTGACATCGCAGGACACAGGCTGTCTCTCCTGAGGACACAGACCTGACACCTGGAGAGACAAGCTTCTCCATCCTGAGGGCACAGGAAATAGGCCCATCACCCTGAGAACACAGGCCAGACACCGCAGGACACAGGCTGTCTCTCCTGAGGAAACAGACCTGACACCTGGAGAGACAAGCTTCTCCATCCTGAGGGCACAGGACATAAGCCCATCACCCTGAGAACACAGGCCTGACACCGCAGGACACAGGCTGTCTCTCCTGAGGACACAGACCTGACACCTGGAGAGACAAGCTTCTCCATCCTGAGGGCACAGGACATAGGCCCATCACTCTGAGAACACAGGCCTGACATCACAGGACACTAGCTGTCTCTCCTGAGGACAGAGACCTGACACCTGGAGAGACAAGATTCTCCATCCTAAGGGCATAGGACATAGGCCCCTCACCCTGAGAACACAGGCCTGACATCAGAGGACACAGGCTGTCTCTTCTGTGGACATAGACCCGACACTTGGAAAGGCAAGCGTCTCCATCCTGAGGGCACAGATCTGACACCTGGAGAGACAAGCTTCTCCATCCTGAGGGCACAGGGCATAGGCCCGTCACCCTGAGAATACAGGCCTGACACCGCAGGACACAAGCTGTCTCTCCTGAGGACAGAGACCTGACACCTGGAGAGACAAGCTTCTCCATCCTGAGGGCACAGGACATAGGCCTGTCACCCTGAGAACACAGGCCTGACATCCCAGGACACAGGCTGTCTCTCCTGAGGACAGAGACCTGACACCTGGAGAGACAAGCTTCTCCATCCTGAGGGCACAGGACATAGGCCCGTCACCCTGAGAACAGAAGCCTGACATCGCAGGACACAGGCTGTCTCTCCTGAGGACACACACCTGACACCTGGAGAAACAAGCTTCTCCATCCTGAGGGCACAGGACATAGGCCCGTCACCCTGAGAACACAAGCCTGACATCACAGGACACAGACTGTCTCTCCTGAGGACACAGACCTGACACCTGGAGAGACAAGCTTCTCCATCCTGAAGGCACAGGACATAGGCCCATCACCCTGAGAAAAAAGGCCTGACATCGCAGGACACAAGCTATCCCTCCTGAGGACAGATACCTGAGACCTGGAGAGACAAGCTTCTCCATCCTGAGGGCACAGGACATAGGCCCATCACCCTGAGAACACAGGCCAGACACCGCAGGACACAGGCTGTCTCTCCTGAGGAAACAGACCTGACACCTGGAGAGACAAGCTTCTCCATCCTGAGGGCACAGGACATAGGCCCGTCACCCTGGGAACACAGGCCTGACATCGCAGGACACAGGCTGTCTCTCCTGAGGACCAGACCAGACACCTGGAGAGACAAGCTTCTCCATCCTGAGGGCACAGGAAATAGGTCCATCACCCTGAGAACACAGGCCAGACACCGCAGGACACAGGCTGTCTCTCCTGAGGAAACAGACCTGACACCTGGAGAGACAAGCTTCTCCATCCTGAGGGCACAGGGCATAGGCCCATCACCCTGAGAACACAGGCCTGACATCACAGGACACAAGCTGTCTCTCCTGCGGACAGAGACCTGACACCAGAAGAGACAAGCTTCTGCATCCTGAGGGCACAGGACATAGGCCCGTCACCCTGAGAACACAGGCCTGACATCCCAGGACACAGGCTGTTTCTTCTGAGGACACAGACCTGACACCTGGAGAGACAAGCTTCTCTATCCTGAGGCCACAGGACATAGGCCCGTCACCCTGAGAACACAGGCCTGACATCGCAGGACACAGGCAGTCTCTTCTGAGGACAGAGATGTGACACCTGGAGAGGCAAGTTTCTCCATCCTGAGGGCACAGGACATAGGGCCGTCACCCTGAGAACACAGGCCTGTCATCACAGGACATAGGCTGTCTCTCCTGAGGACACAGACCTGACACCTGAAGAGACAAGCTTCTCCATCCTGAGGAAACACGACATAGGCCCGTCACCCCGAGAACACAGGCCTGACATCACAGGACACAAGCTGTCTCTCCTGAGGACAGAGACGTGACACCTGGAGAGACAAGCTTCTCTATCCTGAGGCCACAGGACATAGGCCCGTCACCCTGAGAACACAGACCTGACATCGCAGGACACAGGCTGTCTCTTCTGAGGACACAGACCTGACACCTAGAGAGACAAGCTTCTCCATCCTGAGGGCACAGGACATAGGCCCATTACCCTGAGAACACAAGCCTGACACTGCAGGACACAGGCTGTCTCTCCTGAGGACACAGACCTAACACCTGGAGAGACAAGCTTCTCCATCCTGAGGGAACAGGACATAGGCCCGTAACCCTGAGAACACAGGCCTGACACTGCAGGACACAAGCTGTCTCTCCTGAGGACAGAGACCTGACACCTGGAGAGACAAGCTGCTCCATCCCGAGGGCACAGGACATAGGCCTGTCACCCTGAGAACACAGGCCTGACGTCACAGGACACAGGCTGTCTCTGCTGAGGACAGAGACCTGACACCTGGAGAGACAAGCTTCTCCATCCTGAGGGCACAGGACATAGGCCCGTAACCCTGAGAACAGAAGCCTGACATCGCAGGACACAGGCTGTCTCTCCTGAGGACACAGACCTGACACCTGGAGAAACAAGCTTCTCCATCCTGAGGGCACAGGACATAGGCCCGTCACCCTGAGAACACAAGCCTGACATCACAGGACACAGACTGTCTCTCCTGAGGACACAGACCAGACACCTGGAGAGACAAGCTTCTCCATCCTGAGGGCACAGGAAATAGGTCCATCACCCTGAGAACACAGGCCAGACACCGCAGGACACAGGCTGTCTCTCCTGAGGAAACAGACCTGACACCTGGAGAGACAAGCTTCTCCATCCTGAGGGCACACGACATAGGCCTGCCACCCTGAGAACACAGGCCTGACATCACAGGACACAAGCTGTCTCTCCTGAGGACAGAGACCTGACACCTGGAGAGACAAGCTTCTCTATCCTGAGGCCACAGGACATAGGCCCGTCACCCTGAGGACACAGGCCTGACATCGCAGGACACAGGCTGTCTCTTCTGAGGACACAGACCTGACACCTGGAGAGACAAGCTTCTCCATCCTGAGGGCACAGGACATAAGCCCATCACCCTGAGAACACAGGCCTGACACCGCAGGACAAAGGCTGTCTCTCCTGAGGACAGAGACCTGACACCTGGAGAGACAAGCTTCTCCATCCTGAGGGCACACAACATAGGCCTGCCACCCTGAGAACACAGGCCTGACATCCCAGGACACAGGCTGTCTCTCCTGAGGACAGAGACCTGACACCTGGAGAGACAAGCTTCTCCATCCTGAGGGCACAGGACATAGGCCCGTCACCCTGAGAACGGAGGCCTGACATCACAGGACACATGCTGTCTCTCCTGAGGACACAGACCTGACACCTGGAGAGACAAGCTTCTCTATCCTGAAGACACAGACCTGACATAACAGGACACAAGCTGTCTCTTCTGAGGACACAGACCTGACACCTGGAGAGACAAGCTTCTCCATACTGAGGGCACAGGACATAGGCCTCTCACCCTGAGAACACAGGCCTGACATCACAGGACACAGGCTGTCTCTCCTGTGGACACAGACCCGACACTTGGAAAGACAAGCTTCTCCATCCTGAGGGCACAGATCTGACACCTGGAGAGACAAGCTTCTCCATCCTGATGGCACAGGACATAGGCCCTCCACCCTGAGAACACAGCCCTGACACCACACGACACAGGCTGTCTCTCCTGAGGACACAGACCTGACACCAGAAGAGACAGGCTCTCTGTCCTGAGGGCACAGGACATAGGCCCTCCACCCTGAGAACACAGGCCTGACACCACAGAACTCAAGCTGTCTCTCCTGAGGACACCGACCTGACACCTGGGGAAACAAGCTTCTCCATCCTGAGGGCACAGGACATAGGCCCCTCACCCTGAGAACAGAGGCCTGACATCACAGGACACATGCTGTCTCTCCTGAGGACACAGACCTGACACCTGGAGAGACAAGCTTCTCCATCCTGAGGGCACAGGACAAATGCCCATCACCCTGAGAACACAAGCCTGACATCGCAGGACACAGGCAGTCTCTCCTGAGGACACCGACCTGACACCTGGAGAGTCCAGCTTCTCCATCCTGAGGGCACAGGACATAGGCCCATCACCCTGAGACCACAGGCTTGACATCACAGGACACAGACTGTCTCTCCTGAGGACACAGACCTGACACCTGGAGAGACAAGATTCTCCATCCTGAGGGCACAGGACATAGGCCCATCACCCTGAGAACACAGGCCTGACATCACAGGACACAGGCTGTCTCTGCTGAGGACAGAGACCTGACACCTGGAGAGACAAGCTTCTCCATCCTGAGGGCACAGGACATAGGCTTCTGTTCTCAGGGTTACCGGCCTGACATCGCAGGACACAGGCTGTCTCTCCTGAGGACACAGACCTGACACCTGGAGAAACAAGCTTCTCCATCCTGAGGGCACAGGACATAGGCCCGTCACCCTGAGAACACAAGCCTGACATCACAGGACACAGACTGTCTCTCCTGAGGACACAGACCAGACACCTGGAGAGACAAGCTTCTCCATCCTGAGGGCACAGGAAATAGGTCCATCACCCTGAGAACACAGGCCAGACACCGCAGGGCACAGGCTGTCTCTCCTGAGGAAACAGACCTGACACCTGGAGAGACAAGCTTCTCCATCCTAAGGGCACAGGACATAGGCCAATCACCCTGAGAACGGAGGCCTGACATCACAGGACACATGCTGTCTCTCCTGAGGACACAGACCTGACACCTGGAGAGACAAGCTTCTCTATCCTGAAGACACAGACCTGACATAACAGAACACAAGCTGTCTCTTCTGAGGACACAGACCTGACACCTGGAGAGACAAGCTTCTCCATACTGAGGGCACAGGACATAGGCCTCTCACCCTGAGAACACAGGCCTGACATCACAGGACACAGGCTGTCTCTCCTGTGGACACAGACCCGACACTTGGAAAGACAAGCTTCTCCATCCTGAGGGCACAGATCTGACACCTGGAGAGACAAGCTTCTCCATTCTGATGGCACAGGACATAGGCCCTCCACCCTGAGAACACAGCCCTGACACCACACGACACAGGCTGTCTCTCCTGAGGACACAAACCTGACACCAGAAGAGACAGGCTCTCCGTCCTGAGGGCACAGGACATAGGCCCTCCACCCTGACAACACAGGCCTGACACCACAGAACTCAAGCTGTCTCTCCTGAGGACACCGACCTGACACCTGGAGAAACAAGCTTCTCCATCCTGAGGGCACAGGACATAGGCCCCTCACCCTGAGAACAGAGGCCTGACATCACAGGACACATGCTGTCTCTCCTGAGGACACAGACCTGACACCTGGAGAGACAAGCTTCTCCATCCTGGGGGCACAGGACAAAGGCCCATCACCCTGAGAACACAAGCCTGACATCGCAGGACACAGGCTGTCTCTCCTGAGGACACCGACCTGACACCTGGAGAGACAAGCTTCTCCATCCTGAGGGCACAGGACATAGGCCCATCACCCTGAGACCACAGGCTTGACATCACAGGACACAGACTGTCTCTCCTGAGGACACAGACCTGACACCTGGAGAGACAAGATTCTCCATCCTGAGGGCACAGGACATAGGCCCATCACCCTGAGAACACAGACCTGACATCAAAGGACACAGGCTGTCTCTCCTGAGGTCACAGACCTAACACCTGGAGAGACAAGCTTCTCCATCCTGAGGACACACACCTGACATCGCAGGACACAAGCTGTCTCTCCTGAGGGCACAGACCTGACACCTGGAGAGACAAGCTTCTCCATCCTGAGGGCACAGGACATAGGCCCGTCACCCTGAGAACACAGACCTGACATCACAGGACACAGGCTGTCTCTCCTGAGGTCACAGGTTTGTTACTGAAGGCAGGGGATGGCATCCTGAGGACCAGTCCTGACACCTGGAGAGACAAGCTTCTCCATCCTGAGGGCACAGATCTGACACCTGGAGAGACAAGCTTCTCCATCCTGAGGGCACAGGGCATAGGCCCGTCACCCTGAGAACAGAGGCCTGACACCGCAGGACACAGGCTGTCTCTCCTGAGGAAACAGACCTGACACCTGGAGAGACAAGCTTCTCCATCCTGAGGGCACAGGACATAGGCCCGTCACCCTGGGAACACAGGCCTGACATCGCAGGACACAGGCTGTCTCTCCTAAGGACCAGTCCTGACACCTGAAGAGACAAGCTTCTCCATCCTGAGTGCACAGATCTGACACCTGGAGAGACAAGCTTCTCCATCCTGAGGGCACAGGACATAGGCCCGTCACCCTGAGAACAGAGGCCTGACATTGCAGGACACAGGATGTCTGTCCTGAGGACACAGACCTGACACCTGGAGAGACAAGCTTCTCCATCCTGAGGGCACAGGACATAGGCCCATCACCCTGAGAGTACAGGCCTGACATCGCAGGACACAGGCTGTCTCTCCTGAGGATACAGACCTGACACCTGGAGAAACAAGCTTCTCCATTTTGAGGGCACAGGACATAGGCCCGTCACCCTGAGAACACTGGCCTGACATCACAGGACACAGGCTGTCTCTCCTGAGGACACAGACCTGACACCTGGAGAGACAAGCTTCTCCATCCTGAGGGCACAGGACATAGGCCCATCACCCTGAGAAAAAAGGCCTGACATCGCAGGACACAAGCTGTCTCTCCTGAGGACAGA
Organism: Pleurodeles waltl; assembly: GCF_031143425.1. Classification (NCBI taxonomy): domain Eukaryota; kingdom Metazoa; phylum Chordata; class Amphibia; order Caudata; family Salamandridae; genus Pleurodeles; species Pleurodeles waltl. Next base: position 1,006,819,771 of record NC_090450.1, on the reverse strand, counting down.
TACCTGAGACCTGGAGAGACAAGCTTCTCCATCCTGAGGGCACAGGACATAGGCCCATCACCCTGAGAACACAGGCCAGACACTGCAGGACACAGGCTGTCTCTCCTGAGGAAACAGACCTGACACCTGGAGAGACAAGCTTCTCCATCCTGAGGGCACAGGACATAGGCCTGTCACCCTGGGAACACAGGCCTGACATCGCAGGACACAGGCTGTCTCTCCTGAGGACACAGACCTGACACCTGGAGAGACAAGCTTCTCCATCCTGAGGGCACAGGAAATAGGCCCATCACCCTGAGAACACAGGCCAGACACCGCAGGACACAGGCTGTTTCTCCTGAGGAAACAGACCTGACACCTGGAGAGACAAGCTTCTCCATCCTGAGGGCACAGGACATAAGCCCATCACCCTGAGAACACAGGCCTGACACCGCAGGACACAGGCTGTCTCTCATGAGGACACAGACCTGACACCTGGAGAGACAAGCTTCTCCATCCTGAGGGCACAGGACATAGGCCCATCACTCTGAGAACACAGGCCTGACATCACAGGACACTAGCTGTCTCTCCTGAGGACAGAGACCTGACACCTGGAGAGACAAGATTCTCCATCCTAAGGGCATAGGACATAGGCCCCTCACCCTGAGAACACAGGCCTGACATCAGAGGACACAGGCTGTCTCTTCTGTGGACATAGACCCGACACTTGGAAAGGCAAGCGTCTCCATCCTGAGGGCACAGATCTGACACCTGGAGAGACAAGCTTCTCCATCCTGAGGGCACAGGGCATAGGCCCGTCACCCTGAGAATACAGGCCTGACACCGCAGGACACAAGCTGTCTCTCCTGAGGACAGAGACCTGACACCTGGAGAGACAAGCTTCTCCATCCTGAGGGCACAGAACATAGGCCTGTCACCCTGAGAACACAGGCCTGACATCCCAGGACACAGGCTGTCTCTCCTGAGGACAGAGACCTGACACCTGGAGAGACAAGCTTCTCCATCCTGAGGGCACAGGACATAGGCCCGTCACCCTGAGAACAGAAGCCTGACATCGCAGGACACAGGCTGTCTCTCCTGAGGACACACACCTGACACCTGGAGAAACAAGCTTCTCCATCCTGAGGGCACAGGACATAGGCCCGTCACCCTGAGAACACAAGCCTGACATCACAGGACACAGACTGTCTCTCCTGAGGACACAGACCTGACACCTGGAGAGACAAGCTTCTCCATCCTGAAGGCACAGGACATAGGCCCATCACCCTGAGAAAAAAGGCCTGACATCGCAGGACACAAGCTATCCCTCCTGAGGACAGATACCTGAGACCTGGAGAGACAAGCTTCTCCATCCTGAGGGCACAGGACATAGGCCCATCACCCTGAGAACACAGGCCAGACACCGCAGGACACAGGCTGTCTCTCCTGAGGAAACAGACCTGACACCTGGAGAGACAAGCTTCTCCATCCTGAGGGCACAGGACATAGGCCCGTCACCCTGGGAACACAGGCCTGACATCGCAGGACACAGGCTGTCTCTCCTGAGGACCAGACCAGACACCTGGAGAGACAAGCTTCTCCATCCTGAGGGCACAGGAAATAGGTCCATCACCCTGAGAACACAGGCCAGACACCGCAGGACACAGGCTGTCTCTCCTGAGGAAACAGACCTGACACCTGGAGAGACAAGCTTCTCCATCCTGAGGGCACAGGGCATAGGCCCATCACCCTGAGAACACAGGCCTGACATCACAGGACACAAGCTGTCTCTCCTGCGGACAGAGACCTGACACCAGAAGAGACAAGCTTCTGCATCCTGAGGGCACAGGACATAGGCCCGTCACCCTGAGAACACAGGCCTGACCTCCCAGGACACAGGCTGTTTCTTCTGAGGACACAGACCTGACACCTGGAGAGACAAGCTTCTCCATCCTGAGGGCACAGGACATAGGCCCATCACCCTGAGAAAAAAGGCCTGACATTGCAGGACACAAGCTGTCTCTCCTGAGGACAGATACCTGAGACCTGGAGAGACAAGCTTCTCCATCCTGAGGGCACAGGACATAGGCCCATCACCCTGAGAACACAGGCCAGACACCGCAGGACACAGGCTGTCTCTCCTGAGGAAACAGACCTGACACCCGGAGAGACAAGCTTCTCCATCCTGAGGGCACAGGACATAGGCCCATCACCCTGAGACCACAGGCTTGACATCACAGGACACAGACTGTCTCTCCTGAGGACACAGACCTGACACCTGGAGAGACAAGATTCTCCATCCTGAGGGCACAGGACATAGGCCCATCACCCTGAGAACACAGACCTGACATCAAAGGACACAGGCTGTCTCTCCTGAGGTCACAGACCTAACACCTGGAGAGACAAGCTTCTCCATCCTGAGGACACACACCTGACATCGCAGGACACAAGCTGTCTCTCCTGAGGGCACAGACCTGACACCTGGAGAGACAAGCTTCTCCATCCTGAGGGCACAGGACATAGGCCCGTCACCCTGAGAACACAGACCTGACATCACAGGACACAAGCTGTCTCTCCTGTGCACACAGACCCGAAACATGGAGAGACAAGCTTCTCCATCCTGAGGGCACAGGACATAGGCCCATCACCCTGAGAACACAGGCCTGACATCACAGGACAGGCTGTCTCTCCTGAGGTCACAGGTTTGTTACTGAAGGCAGGGGATGGCATCCTTAGGACCAGTCCTGACACCTGGAGAGACAAGCTTCTCCATCCTGAGGGCACAGATCTGACAGCACAGATCTGACACCTGGAGAGACAAGCTTCTCCATCCTGAGGGCACAGGGCATAGGCCCGTCACCCTGAGAACAGAGGCCTGACACCGCAGGACACAGGCTGTCTCTCCTGAGGTCACAGGTTTGTTACTGAAGGCAGGGGATGGCATCCTGAGGACCAGTCCTGACACCTGGAGAGACAAGCTTCTCCATCCTGAGGGCACAGATCTGACACCTGGAGAGACAAGCTTCTCCATCCTGAGGGCACAGGGCATAGGCCCGTCACCCTGAGAACAGAGGCCTGACACCGCAGGACACAGTCTGTCTCTCCTGAGGAAACAGACCTGACACCTGGAGAGACAAGCTTCTCCATCCTGAGGGCACAGGACATAGGCCCGTCACCCTGGGAACACAGGCCTGACATCGCAGGACACAGGCTGTCTCTCCTAAGGACCAGTCCTGACACCTGGAGAGACAAGCTTCTCCATCCTGAGGGCACAGGACATAGGCCCCTCACCCTGAGAACAGAGGCCTGACATCACAGGACACATGCTGTCTCTCCTGAGGACACAGACCTGACACCTGGAGAGACAAGCTTCTCCATCCTGAGGGCACAGGACAAAGGCCCATCACCCTGAGAACACAAGCCTGACATCGCAGGACACAGGCTGTCTCTCCTGAGGACACCGACCTGACACCTGGAGAGACAAGCTTCTCCATCCTGAGGGCACAGGACATAGGCCCATCACCCTGAGACCACAGGCTTGACATCACAGGACACAGACTGTCTCTCCTGAGGACACAGACCTGACACCTGGAGAGACAAGATTCTCCATCCTGAGGGCACAGGACATAGGCCCATCACCCTGAGAACACAGACCTGACATCAAAGGACACAGGCTGTCTCTCCTGAGGTCACAGACCTAACACCTGGAGAGACAAGCTTCTCCATCCTGAGGACACACACCTGACATCGCAGGACACAAGCTGTCTCTCCTGAGGGCACAGACCTGACACCTGGAGAGACAAGCTTCTCCATCCTGAGGGCACAGGACGTAGGCCCGTCACCCTGAGAACACAGACCTGACATCACAGGACACAAGCTGTCTCTCCTGTGCACACAGACCCGAAACATGGAGAGACAAGTTTCTCCATCCTGAGGGCACAGGACATAGGCCCATCACCCTGAGAACACAGGCCTGACATCACAGGACACAGGCTGTCTCTCCTGAGGTCACAGGTTTGTTACTGAAGGCAGGGGATGGCATCCTGAGGACCAGTCCTGACACCTGGAGAGACAAGCTTCTCCATCCTGAGGGCACAGATCTGACAGCACAGATCTGACACCTGGAGAGACAAGCTTCTCCATCCTGAGGGCACAGGGCATAGGCCCGTCACCCTGAGAACAGAGGCCTGACACCGCAGGACACAGGCTGTCTCTCCTGAGGTCACAGGTTTGTTACTGAAGGCAGGGGATGGCATCCTGAGGACCAGTCCTGACACCTGGAGAGACAAGCTTCTCCATCCTGAGGGCACAGATCTGACACCTGGAGAGACAAGCTTCTCCATCCTGAGGGCACAGGGCATAGGCCCGTCACCCTGAGAACAGAGGCCTGACACCGCAGGACACAGGCTGTCTCTCCTGAGGAAACAGACCTGACACCTGGAGAGACAAGCTTCTCCATCCTGAGGGCACAGGACATAGGCCCGTCACCCTGAGAACAGAGGGCTGACACCGCAGGACACAGGCTGTCTCTCCTGAGGAAACAGACCTGACACCTGGAGAGACAAGATTCTCCATCCTGAGGGCACAGGACATAGGCCCATCACCCTGAGAACACAGGCCTGACATCACAGGACACAGGCTGTCTCTGCTGAGGACAGAGACCTGACACCTGGAGAGACAAGCTTCTCCATCCTGAGGGCACAGGACATAGGCCGGTAACCCTGAGAACAGAAGCCTGACATCGCAGGACACAGGCTGTCTCTCCTGAGGACACAGACCTGACACCTGGAGAAACAAGCTTCTCCATCCTGAGGGACAGGACATAGGCCCGTCACCCTGAGAACACAAGCCTGACATCACAGCACACAGACTGTCTCTCCTGAGGACACAGACCAGACACCTGGAGAGACAAGCTTCTCCATCCTGAGGGCACAGGAAATAGGTCCATCACCCTGAGAACACAGGCCAGACACCGCAGGACACAGGCTGTCTCTCCTGAGGAAACAGACCTGACACCTTGAGAGACAAGCTTCTCCATCCTAAGGGCACAGGACATAGGCCAATCACCCTGAGAACGGAGGCCTGACATCACAGGACACATGCTGTCTCTCCTGAGGACACAGACCTGACACCTGGAGAGACAAGCTTCTCTATCCTGAAGACACAGACCTGACATAACAGGACACAAGCTGTCTCTTCTGAGGACACAGACCTGACACCTGGAGAGACAAGCTTCTCCATACTGAGGGCACAGGACATAGGCCTCTCACCCTGAGAACACAGGCCTGACATCACAGGACACAGGCTGTCTCTCCTGTGGACACAGACCCGACACTTGGAAAGACAAGCTTCTCCATCCTGAGGGCACAGATCTGACACCTGGAGAGACAAGCTTCTCCATTCTGATGGCACAGGACATAGGCCCTCCACCCTGAGAACACAGCCCTGACACCACACGACACAGGCTGTCTCTCCTGAGGACACAAACCTGACACCAGAAGAGACAGGCTCTCCGTCCTGAGGGCACAGGACATAGGCCCTCCACCCTGAGAACACAGGCCTGACACCACAGAACTCAAGCTGTCTCTCCTGAGGACACCGACCTGACACCTGGAGAAACAAGCTTCTCCATCCTGAGGGCACAGGACATAGGCCCCTCACCCTGAGAACAGAGGCCTGACATCACAGGACACATGCTGTCTCTCCTGAGGACACAGACCTGACACCTGGAGAGACAAGCTTCTCCATCCTGAGGGCACAGGACAAAGGCCCATCACCCTGAGAACACAAGCCTGACATCGCAGGACACAGGCTGTCTCTCCTGAGGACACCGACCTGACACCTGGAGAGACAAGCTTCTCCATCCTGAGGGCACAGGACATAGGCCCATCACCCTGAGACCACAGGCTTGACATCACAGGACACAGACTGTCTCTCCTGAGGACACAGACCTGACACCTGGAGAGACAAGATTCTCCATCCTGAGGGCACAGGACATAGGCCCATCACCCTGAGAACACAGACCTGACATCAAAGGACACAGGCTGTCTCTCCTGAGGTCACAGACCTAACACCTGGAGAGACAAGCTTCTCCATCCTGAGGACACACACCTGACATCGCAGGACACAAGCTGTCTCTCCTGAGGGCACAGACCTGACACCTGGAGAGACAAGCTTCTCCATCCTGAGGGCACAGGACATAGGCCCGTCACCCTGAGAACACAGACCTGACATCACAGGACACAAGCTGTCTCTCCTGTGCACACAGACCCGAAACATGGAGAGACAAGCTTCTCCATCCTGAGGGCACAGGACATAGGCCCATCACCCTGAGAACACAGGCCTGACATCACAGGACACAGGCTGTCTCTCCTGAGTTCACAGGTTTGTTACTGAAGGCAGGGGATGGCATCCTGAGGACCAGTCCTGACACCTGGAGAGACAAGCTTCTCCATCCTGAGGGCACAGATCTGACAGCACAGATCTGACACCTGGAGAGACAAGCTTCTCCATCCTGAGGGCACAGGGCATAGTCCCGTCACCCTGAGAACAGAGGCCTGACACCGCAGGACACAGGCTGTCTCTCCTGAGGTCACAGGTTTGTTACTGAAGGCAGGGGATGGCATCCTGAGGACCAGTCCTGACACCTGGAGAGACAAGCTTCTCCATCCTGAGGGCACAGATCTGACACCTGGAGAGACAAGCTTCTCCATCCTGAGGGCACAGGGCATAGGCCCGTCACCCTGAGAACAGAGGCCTGACACCGCAGGACACAGGCTGTCTCTCCTGAGGAAACAGACCTGACACCTGGAGAGACAAGCTTCTCCATCCTGAGGGCACAGGACATAGGCCCGTCACCCTGGGAACACAGGCCTGACATCGCAGGACACAGGCTGTCTCTCCTAAGGACCAGTCCTGACACCTGGAGAGACAAGCTTCTCCATCCTGAGGGCACAGATCTGACACCTGGAGAGACAAGCTTCTCCATCCTGAGGGCACAGGACATTGTTCTCAGGGTGACGGGCCTGAGGCCTGACATTGCACGACACAGGATGCCTGTCCTGAGGACACAGACCTGACACCTGGAGAGACAAGCTTCTCCATCCTGAGGGCACAGGACATAGGCCCATCACCCTGAGAGCACAGGCCTGACATCGCAGGACACAGGCTGTCTCTCCTGAGGATACAGACCTGACACCTGGAGAAACAAGCTTCTCCATTTTGAGGGCACAGGACATAGGCCCGTCACCCTGAGAACACAGGCCTGACATCACAGGACACAGGCTGTCTCTCCTGAGGACACAGACCTGACACCTGGAGAGACAAGCTTCTCCATCCTGAGGGCACAGGACATAGGCCCATCACCCTGAGAAAAAAGGCCTGACATCGCAGGACACAAGCTGTCTCTCCTGAGGACAGATACCTGAGACCTGGAGAGACAAGCTTCTCCATCCTGAGGGCACAGGACATAGGCCCATCACCCTGAGAACACAGGCCAGACACCGCAGGACACAGGCTGTCTCTCCTGAGGAAACAGACCTGACACCTGGAGAGACAAGCTTCTCCATCCTGAGGGCACAGGACATAGGCCCGTCACCCTGGGAACACAGGCCTGACATCGCAGGACACAGGCTGTCTCTCCTGAGGACACAGACCTGACACCTGGAGAGACAAGCTTCTCCATCCTGAGGGCACAGGAAATAGGCCCATCACCCTGAGAACACAGGCCAGACACCGCAGGACACAGGCTGTCTAACCTGAGGAAACAGACCTGACACCTGGAGAGACAAGCTTCTCCATCCTGAGGGCACAGGACATAAGCCCATCACCCTGAGAACACAGGCCTGACACCGCAGGACACAGGCTGTCTCTCCTGAGGACACAGACCTGACACCTGGAGAGACAAGCTTCTCCATCCTGAGGGCACAGGACATAGGCCCATCACTCTGAGAACACAGGCCTGACATCACAGGACACTAGCTGTCTCTCCTGAGGACAGAGACCTGACACCTGGAGAGACAAGATTCTCCATCCTAAGGGCATAGGACATAGGCCCCTCACCCTGAGAACACAGGCCTGACATCAGAGGACACAGGCTGTCTCACCTGTGGACATAGACCCGACACTTGGAAAGGCAAGCGTCTCCATCCTGAGGGCACAGATCTGACACCTGGAGAGACAAGCTTCTCCATCCTGAGGGCACAGGGCATAGGCCCGTCACCCTGAGAATACAGGCCTGACACTGCAGGACACAAGCTGTCTCTCCTGAGGACAGAGACCTGACACCTGGAGAGACAAGCTTCTCCATCCTGAGGGCACAGGACATAGGCCTGTCACCCTGAGAACACAGGCCTGACATCCCAGGACACAGGCTGTCTCTCCTGAGGACAGAGACCTGACACCTGGAGAGACAAGCTTCTCCATCCTGAGGGCACAGGACATAGGCCCGTCACCCTGAGAACAGAAGCCTGACATCGCAGGACACAGGCTGTCTCTCCTGAGGACACACACCTGACACCTGGAGAAACAAGCTTCTCCATCCTGAGGGCACAGGACATAGGCCCGTCACCCTGAGAACACAAGCCTGACATCACAGGACAAAGACTGTCTCTCCTGAGGACACAGACCTGACACCTGGAGAGACAAGCTTCTCCATCCTGAAGGCACAGGACATAGGCCCATCACCCTGAGAACAAAGGCCTGACATCACAGGACACAGGCTGTCTCTCCTGAGGACACAGACCTGACACCTGGAGAGACAAGCTTCTCCATCCTGAGGGCACGGGGCATAGGCCCATCACCCTGAGAACACAGGCCTGACATCACAGGACACAAGCTGTCTCTCCTGAGGACAGAGACCTGACACCAGAAGAGACAAGCTTCTCCATCCTGAGGGCACAGGACATAGGCCCGTCACCCTGAGAACACAGGCCAGACACCACAGGACACAGGCTGTCTCTCCTGAGGAAACAGACCTGACACCTGGAGAGACAAGCTTCTCCATCCTGAGGGCACAGGACATAGGCCCGTCACCCTGGGAACACAGGCCTGACATCGCAGGACACAGGCTGTCTCTCCTGAGGACCAGACCTGACACCTGGAGAGACAAGCTTCTCCATCCTGAGGGCACAGGAAATAAGTCCATCACCCTGAGAACACAGGCCAGACACCACAGGACACAAGCTGTCTCTCCTGAGGAAACAGACCTGACACCTGGAGAGACAAGCTTCTCCATCCTGAGGGCACAGGACATAGGCCAATCACCCTGGGAACGGAGGCCTGACATCACAGGACACATGCTGTCTCTCCTGAGGACACAGACCTGACACCTGGAGAGACAAGCTTCTCTATCCTGAAGACACAGACCTGACATAACAGGACACAAGCTGTCTCTTCTGAGGACACAGACCTGACACCTGGAGAGACAAGCTTCTCCATACTGAGGGCACAGGACATAGGCCTCTCACCCTGAGAACACAGGCCTGACATCACAGGACACAGGCTGTCTCTCCTGTGGACACAGACCCGACACTTGGAAAGACAAGCTTCTCCATCCTGAGGGCACAGATCTGACACCTGGAGAGACAAGCTTCTCCATCCTGATGGCACAGGACATAGGCCCTCCACCCTGAGAACACAGCCCTGACACCACATGACACAGGCTGTCTCTCCTGAGGACACAGACCTGACACCAGAAGAGACAGGCTCTCCATCCTGAGGGCACAGGACATAGGCCCTCCACCCTGAGAACACAGGCGTGACACCACAAAACTCAAGCTGTCTCTCCTGAAGACACTGACCTGACACCTGGAGAAACAAGCTTCTCCATCCTGAGGGCACAGGACATAGGCCCCTCACCCTGAGAACAGAGGCCTGACATCACAGGACACATGCTGTCTCTCCTGAGGACACAGACCTGACACCTGGAGAGACAAGCTTCTCCATCCTGAGGGCACAGGACAAAGGCCCATCACCCTGAGAACACAAGCCTGACATCGCAGGACACAGGCTGTCTCTCCTGAGGACACCGACCTGACACCTGGAGAGACAAGCTTCTCCATCCTGAGGGCACAGGACATAGGCCCGTCACCCTGAGACCACAGGCTTGACATCACAGGACACAGACTGTCTCTCCTGAGGACACAGACCTGACACCTGGAGAGACAAGATTCTCCATCCTGAGGGCACAGGACATAGGCCCATCACCCTGAGAACACAGACCTGACATCAAAGGAAACAGGCTGTCTCTCCTGAGGTCACAGACCTAACACCTGGAGAGACAAGCTTCTCCATCCTGAGGACACACGCCTGACATCGCAGGACACAAGCTGTCTCTCCTGAGGGCACAGACCTGACACCTGGAGAGACAAGCTTCTCCATCCTGAGGGCACAGGACATAGGCCCGTCACCCTGAGAACACAGACCTGACATCACAGGACACAAGCTGTCTCTCCTGTGCACACAGACCCGAAACATGGAGAGACAAGCTTCTCCATCCTGAGGGCACAGGACATAGGCCCATCACCCTGAGAACACAGGCCTGACATCACAGGACACAGGCTGTCTCTCCTGAGGTCACAGGTTTGTTACTGAAGACAGGGAATGGCATCCTGAGGACCAGTCCTGACACCTGGAGAGACAAGCTTCTCCATCCTGAGGGCACAGATCTGACACCTGGAGAGACAAGCTTCTCCATCCTGAGGGCACAGGGCATAGGCCCGTCACCCTGAGAACAGAGGCCTGACACCGCAGGACACAGGCTGTCTCTCCTGAGGAAACAGACCTGACACCTGGAGAGACAAGCTTCTCCATCCTGAGGGCACAGGACATAGGCCCGTCACCCTGGGAACACAGGCCTGACATCGCAGGACACAGGCTGTCTCTCCTGAGGACCAGTCCTGACACCTGGAGAGACAAGCTTCTCCATCCTGAGGGCACAGATCTGACACCTGGAGAGACAAGCTTCTCCATCCTGAGGGCATAGGGCATAGGCCCGTCACCCTGAGAACAGAGGCCTGACATCGCAGGACACAGGCTGTCTCTCCTGAGGACACAGACCTGACACCTGGAGAAACAAGCTTCTCCATCCTGAGGGCACAGGACATAGGCCCGTCACCCTGAGAACACAGGCCTGACATCACAGGACACAGGCTGTCTCTCCTGACGACACAGACCTGACACCTGGAGAAACAAGCATCTCCATCCTGAGGGCACAGGACATAGGCCCGTCACCCTGAGAACACAGGCCTAACATCACAGGACACAGGCTGTCTCTCCTGAGGACACAGACCTGACACCTGGAGAGACGAGCTTCTCCATCCGGAGGGCACAGGACATAGGCCTATCACCCTGAGAAAAAAGGCCTGACATCGCAGGACACAAGCTGTCTCTCCTGAGGACAGATACCTGAGACCTGGAGAGAGACAAGCTTCTCCATCCTGAGGGCACAGGACATAGGCCCATCACCCTGAGAACACAGGCCAGACACCGCAGGACACAGGCTGTCTCTCCTGAGGAAACAGACCTGACACCTGGAGAGACAAGCTTCTCCATCCTGAGGGCACAGGACATAGGCCCGTCACCCTGGGAACACAGGCCTGACATAGCAGGACACAGGCTGTCTCTCCTGAGGACACAGACCTGACACCTGGAGAGACAAGCTTCTCCATCCTGAGGGCACAGGAAATAGGCCCATCACCCTGAGAACACAGGCCAGACACCGCATGACACAGGCTGTCTCTCCTGAGGAAACAGACCTGACACCTGGAGAGACAAGCTTCTCCATCCTGAGGGCACAGGACATAGGCCCATCACCCTGAGAACCCAGGCCTGACATCAAAGGACACAGGCTGTCTCTCCTGAGGACAGAGACCTGACACCTGGAGAGACAAGCTTCTCCAGCCTGAGGGCACAGGACGTTGGCCCGTCGCCCTGAGAACACAGGCCTGACACCGCAGGACACAGGCTGTCTCTCCTGACGAGACAGACCTGACACCTGGAGAGACAAGCTTCTCCATCCTGAAGGCACAGGTCTTAGGTCCATCACCCTGAGAGCACAGGCCTGACATCACAGGACACATGCTGTCTCTCGTGAGGACACAGACCTGACACCTGGAGAGACAAGCTTCTCTATCCTGAAGACACAGACCTGACATAACAGGACACAAGCTGTCTCTTCTGAGGACACAGACCTAACACCTGGAGGGACAAGCTTCTCCATCCTGAGGGCACAAGACACAGGCCTCTCACCCTGAGAACACAGGCCTGACATCACAGGACACAGGCTGTCTCTCCTGTGGACACAGACCCGACACTTGGAAAGACAAGCTTCTCCATCCTGAGGGCACAGATCTGACACCTGGAGAGACAAGCTTCTCCATCCTGAGGGCATAGGGCATAGGCCCGTCACCCTGAGAACAGAAGCCTGACATCGCAGGACACAGGCTATCTCTCCTGAGGACACAGACCTGACACCTAGAGAATCAAGCTTCTCCATCCTGAGGGCACAGGACATAGGCCCATCACCCTGAGAACACAGGCCTGACATCACAGGACACAGGCTGTCTCTCCTGAGGACACAGACCTGACACCTGGAGAGACAAGCTTCTCCATCCTGAGGGCACGGGGCATAGGCCCATCACCCTGAGAACACAGGCCTGACATCACAGGACACAAGCTGTCTCTCCTGAGGACAGAGACCTGACACCAGAAGAGACAAGCTTCTCCATCCTGAGGGCACAGGACATAGGCCCGTCACCCTGAGAACACAGGCCTGACATCCCAGCACACAGGCTGTTTCTTCTGAGGACACACACCTGACACCTGGAGAGACAAGCTTCTCCATCCTGAGGGCACAGGACATAGGCCCATCACCTGAGAACACAGGCCTGACACGCAGGACACAAGCTGTCTGTCCTGAGGACAGAGACCTGACACCTGGAGAGACAAGTTTCTCCATCCTGAGGGCACAGGACATAGGCCCGTCACCCTGAGAACACAGGCCTGACATCACAGGACACAGGCTGTCTCTCCTGAGGACACAGACCTGACACCTGGAGAGACAACCAACTCCATCCTGAGGTCACAGGACATAGGCCCGTCACCCTGAGAACACAGGCCTGACATCACAGGACACAAGCTGTCTCTCCTGAGGACAGAGACCTGACACCTGGAGAGACAAGCTTCTCTATCCTGAGGCCACAGGACATAGGCCCGTCACCCTGAGGACACAGGCCTGACATCGCAGGACACAGGCTGTCTCTTCTGAGGACACAGACCTGACACCTGGAGAGACAAGCTTCTCCATCCTGAGGGCACAGGACATAAGCCCATCACCCTGAGAACACAGGCATGACACCGCAGGACACAGGCTGTCTCTCCTGAGGACACAGACCTGACACCTGGAGAGACAAGCTTCTCCATCCTGAGGGCACAGGACATAGGCCCATCACTCTGAGAACACAGGCCTGACATCATAGGACACTAGCTGTCTCTCCTGAGGACAGAGACCTGACACCTGGAGAGACAAGATTCTCCATCCTAAGGGCATAGGACATAGGCCCCTCACCCTGAGAACACAGGCCTGACATCCGAGGACACAGGCTGTCTCTCCTGTGGACATAGACCCGACACTTGAAAAGGCAAGCGTCTCCATCCTGAGGGCACAGATCTGACACCTGGAGAGACAAGCATCTCCATCCTGAGGGCACAGGGCATAGGCCCGTCACCCTGAGAATACAGGCCTGACACCGCAGGACACAAGCTGTCTCTCCTGAGGACAGAGACCTGACACCTGGAGAGACAAGCTTCTCCATCCTGAGGGCACAGGACATAGGCCTGCCACCCTGAGAACACAGGCCTGACATCCCAGGACACAGGCTGTCTCTCCTGAGGACAGCGACCTGACACCTGGAGAGACAAGCTTCTCCATCCTGAGGGCACAGGACATAGGCCCGTCACCCTGAGAACAGAAGCCTGACATCGCAGGACACAGGCTGTCTCTCCTGAGGACACACACCTGACACCTGGAGAAACAAGCTTCTCCATCCTGAGGGCACAGGACATAGGCCCGTCACCCTGAGAACACAAGCCTGACATCACAGGACACAGACTGTCTCTCCTGAGGACACAGACCTGACACCTGGAGAGACAAGCTTCTCCATCCTGAAGGCACAGGACATAGGCCCATCACCCTGAGAAAAAAGGCCTGACATCGCAGGACACAAGCTATCCCTCCTGAGGACAGATACCTGAGACCTGGGGAGACAAGCTTCTCCATCCTGAGGGCACAGGACATAGGCCCGTCACCCTGAGAACAGAAGCCTGACATCGCAGGACACAGGCTGTCTCTCCTGAGGACACACACCTGACACCTGGAGAAACAAGCTTCTCCATCCTGAGGGCACAGGACATAGGCCCGTCACCCTGAGAACACAAGCCTGACATCACAGGACACATGCTGTCTCTCCTGAGGACACAGACCTGACACCTGGAGAGACAAGCTTCTCCATACTGAGGGCACAGGACATAGGCCTCTCACCCTGAGAACACAGGCCTGACATCACAGGACACAGGCTGTCTCTCCTGTGGACACAGACCCGACACTTGGAAAGACAAGCTTCTCCATCCTGAGGGCACAGATCTGACACCTGGAGAGACAAGCTTCTCCATCCTGAGGGCACAGGGCATAGGCCCGTCACCCTGAGAACAGAAGCCTGACATCGCAGGACACAGGCTGTCTCTCCTGAGGACACAGACCTGACACCTAGAGAAACAAGCTTCTCCATCCTGAGGGCTCAGGGCATAGGCCCATCACCCTGAGAACACAGGCCTGACATCACAGGACACAGGCTGTCTCTCCTGAGGACACAGACCTGACACCTGGAGAGACAAGCTTCTCCATCCTGAGGGCACAGGGCATAGGCCCATCACCCTGAGAACACAGGCCTGACATCACAGGACACAAGCTGTCTCTCCTGCGGACAGAGACCTGACACCAGAAGAGACAAGCTTCTCCATCCTGAGGGCACAGGACATAGGCCTGTCACCCTGAGAACACAGGCCTGACATCCCAGGACACAGGCTGTTTCTTCTGAGGACACAGACCTGACACCGAAGAGACAAGCTTCTCTATCCTGAGGCCACAGGACATAGGCCCGTCACCCTGAGAACACAGGCCTGACATCGCAGGACACAGGCTGTCTCTTCTGAGGACAGGACCCTGACACCTGGAGAGACAAGTTTCTCCATCCTGAGGGCACAGGACATAGGCCCGTCACCCTGAGAACACAGGCCTGTCATCACAGGACACAGGCTGTCTCTCCTGAGGACACAGACGTGACACCTGGAGAGACAAGCTTCTCTATCCTGAGGCCACAGGACATAGGCCCGTCACCCTGAGAACACAGGCCTGACATCGCAGGACACAGGCTGTCTCTTCTGAGGACACAGACCTGACACCTAGAGAGACAAGCTTCTCCATCCTGAGGGCACAGGACATAGGCCCATCACCCTGAGAACACAGGCCTGACACTGCAGGACACAGGCTGTCTCTCCTGAGGACACAGACCTAACACCTGGAGAGACAAGCTTCTCCATCCTGAGGGAACAGGACATAGGCCCGTAACCCTGAGAACACAGGCCTGACACCGCAGGACACAAGCTGTCTCTCCAGAGGACAGAGACCTGACACCTGGAGAGACAAGCTGCTCCATCCCGAGGGCACAGGACATAGGCCCGTCACCCTGAGAACACAGGCCTGACATCACAGGACACAGGCTGCCTCTGCTGAGGACAGAGACCTGACACCTGGAGAGACAAGCTTCTCCATCCTGAGGGCACAGGACATAGGCCCGTCACCCTGAGAACAGAAGCCTGACATCGCAGGACACAGGCTGTCTCTCCTGAGGACACAGACCTGACACCTGGAGAAACAAGCTTCTCCATCCTGAGGGCACAGGACATAGGCCCGTCACCCTGAGAACACAAGCCTGACATCACAGGACACAGACTGTCTCTCCTGAGGACACAGACCAGACACCTGGAGAGACAAGCATCTCCATCCTGAGGGCACATGACATAGACCCATCACCCTGAGAACACAGGCCTGACTTCACAGGACACAAGCTGTCTCTCATGAGGACAGAGACCTGACACCTGTGCGAGACAAGCTTCTCCATCCTGAGGGCACAGGACATAGGCCCGTCAGCCTGAGAACACAGGCCTGACATCGCAGGACACAAGCTGTCTCTCCTGAGGACACAGACCTGACACCTGGAGAGACAAGCTTCTCCATCCTGAGGGCACAGGACATAGGCCCCTCACCCTGAGAACACAGGCCTGACATCACAGGACACAAGCTGTCTCTCCTGAGGACAGAGACCTGACACCTGGAGAGACAAGCTTCTCCATCCTGAGGGCACAGGACATAGGCCCGTCACCCTGAGAACACAGGCCTGACATCACAGGATACAAGCTGTCTCTCCTGTGGTCACAGACCCGACACCTGGAGAGATAAGCTTCTCCATCCTGAGGGCACAGGACATAGGTCCGTCACCCTGAGAACACAGGCCTGACATCACAGGACACAGGATGTCTCTCCTGAGGACACAGACCTGACACCTGGAGAGACAAGCTTCTCCATCCTGAGGGCACAGGACATAGGCCCATCACCCTGAGAACACA
This sequence comes from Pleurodeles waltl, assembly GCF_031143425.1. NCBI lineage: Eukaryota > Metazoa > Chordata > Amphibia > Caudata > Salamandridae > Pleurodeles > Pleurodeles waltl. Next base: position 1,006,803,109 of record NC_090450.1, on the reverse strand, counting down.
GGCCTGACATCACAGGATACAGGCTGTCTCTCCTGAGGACCAGACCTGACCCTGGAGAGACAAGCTTCTCCATCCTGAGGACACAGGACATAGGCCCATCACCCTGAGAACACAGGCCTGACATCACAGGACACAGGCTGTCTCTCCTGAGGACACCGACCTGACAACTGGAGAGACAAGCTTCTCCATCCTGAGGGCACAGATCCGACACCTGGAGAGACAGGATCTCCATCCTGAGGGCACAGCGCATAAGCCCTCCACCCTGAGGACACTCTGGTCTCCTATTTAATGATACAAGCTGTCTCTCCTGAGGACACAGGTTTGTCACTGAGGGCACGGGACGGCATTCTGACGACCAGACTAGACACCTGAGGGTAGGACACACCTTGAGGGGCGGATTGAACCCCTCGCTCTAGCAGCTACAGGATGGGTGGGGTGGGGGTGCGTTAATTATGACCTCTAGTCTGTAGCTTGACAGATAAGAGTTCATAATTAACTAAAACGAAAAAAGAAAGGTGGGTTGCCAGAAGAGGGAGGGAAGGATGGCAGAGTAGAGGCATGAGTGGGAGAAAGGATGGATGATGGGTCAAAGGATGGATGGATGAGTGGGTGAAAGGATGGATGAGTGGGTGAAAGGATGGATGGATGAGTGGGTGAAAGGATGGATGAGTGGGTGAACGTATGGATGGATGAGTGGATGAAAGGATGGATGGATGAGTGCGTAAAAGGATGGATGGATGGGTGAAAGGATGGATGGATGAGTGGGTGAAAGGATGGATGGATGGGTGAAAGGATGGATGGATGAGTGGATGAAAGGATGGATGGATGAGTGGGTAAAAGTATGGATGAGTGGGTGAAAGGATGGATGGATGAGTGGGGGAAAGGATGGATGAGTGGGTGAAAGGATGGATGGATGAGTGGGTAAAAAATGGATGGATGGATGAGTGGGTGAAAGGATGGATGGATGATGGGTGAAAGGATGGATGATGCGTGGGTGAAAGGATGGATGAGTGGGTGAAAGGATGGATGGATGATGGGTGAAAGGATGGATGGATGAGTGGGTGAAAGGATGGATGATGGGTGAATGGATGGATGAACGAGTGGGTAAAAGGATGGATGGATGAGTGGGTGAAAGGGTGGATGAGTGGGTGAAAGGATGGATGGATGAGTGAGTGAAAGGATGAATGGAAGAGTGGGTGAAAGGATTGATGATGGGTGTAAGGATGGATGAGTGGGTGAAAGGATGGGTAGATGAGTGGGTGAAAGGATGGATGGATGAGTGGGTGAAAGGATGGATGGATGATGGGTGAAAGGATGGATGGATGAGTGGGTGAAAGGATGGATGATGGGTGAAAGGATGGATGGACGAGTGGGTAAAAGGATGGATGAGTGGGTGAAAGGAAGGATGGATGAGTGGCCGAGAGGGTGGATGGATGAGTGGGCAAGAGGATGGATGGATGAGTGGGCGAGAGGATGGATGGATGAGTGGGTGAATGGATGGATGGATGAGTGGGTGAATGGATGGATGGATGAGTAGGTGAAAGGATGGATGAGTGGGTGAAAGGATGGATGAGTGGGTGAAAATATGGATGTGTGAGTGAAAGGATGGATGGATGTGTGGGTGAAAGGATGGATGGATGAGTGGGTGAAAGGATGGATGGATGAGTGGATGAAAGGATGGATGGATGATGGGTGAAAGGATGGATCGATGAGTAGGTGAAAGGATAGGTGAGTGGGTGAAAGGATGGATGGATGAGTGGGTGAAAGGATGGATGAGTGGGTGAAAGGATGGATGGATGAGTGGGTGAAAGGATGGATGAATGGGTGAAATGATGGGTGGGTGAGTGGGTGAAAATGTTTGGGTGAGAGGATGGGTGGCTGGGCTGGTGGAATAGTATTTAAAACAATGTCTACATAGGTGGATGGCAGAGTAAATGGAAACCTGTGAGGATGGATAGATGGGTGGGTGAGTAAATGAAAATCTGAGAGGATGGAGGGATGGATTAATGGATGGATGACAGAATAAATGGAAATCTGAGAGGATGGATGAATGGATGAATAGACAAAAGGAGCAACTGAAGACTGAAAGGCTGGATTGTTGAGGGGTACGTCAAATGCAGGCTGCTTGGGTGGATGGATGGATGGGTGGATGTATGCATGGATACTGGATGTCTGAACGTATGGATAGATGTATGGAATGGATAGATGGAATGGGGAAGATTGCATGAATGATGGATGAATGATAGATGGGATGAGAAAAGATTGAATGAATGAAGGATGATGGATAGATGGGATGAGGAAAGATTGAATGAATGATGGATGAATGGGTGAATAGATGACAGAATGCAAAGGTGGAATGGTGGACACAAGCAGGCAGGTGAAGCATGAAAGGATAGTGGATAGATGGGATGGGGAAGATTGAATGAATTATGGATGAAGGAGTGAATACATGACAGAATGCAAAGGTGGAATGGTGGACACAAGCAGGCAGGTTAAGCATGAAAGGGTGATGGATAGATGGAATGGGGAAGATTGAATAAATGATGGATGAATGAGTGAATCGATGACAGAATACAAAGATGAAATGGTGGACACAAGCAGGCAGGTGAAGCATGAAAGGATGGTGGATACATGGGATGGGGACGATTGAATGAATGATGGATGAATGAGTGAATAGATAACAGAATGAAAAGGTGGAATGGTGGACACAAGCAGGCAGGTGAAGTATGAAAGGATGGTGGATAGATGGGATGGGGAAGATTGAATGAATGATGGATGAAGGAGTGAATAGATGTCAGAATGTGAAGGTGGAATGGTGGACACAAGCAGGCTGATGAAGCATGAAAGGATGGTGGATAGATGAGATGGGGAGGATTGAATGAATGATGGATGAATGAGTGAGTAAATCGATGGCAGAATGGGAAGGTGGAATAGTGGACACAAGCAGGCAGATGAAGCATGAAAGGATGGTGGATAGATAGAATGGGGAAAGATTGAATGAATGGTGGATGAAGGAGTGAATAGATGACAGAATGCGAAGGTGGAATGGTGGACACAAGTCGGCAGATGAAGCATGAAAGGATGGTGGATAGATGGGATGGGGAAGATTGAATGAATGATAGATGAAGGTGTGAATAGATGACAGAATGCGAAGGTGCAATGGTGGACACAAGCTGGCAGATGAAGCAGGAAGGGATGGTGGATAGATGGGATGGGGAAGATTGAATGAATGATGGCTGAATGAGTGAATAGATGACAGAATGAAAAGGTGGAATGGTGGATACAAGCAGGATGATGAAGCATGAAAGGATGGTGGATAGATGGAATGGGAAGATTGAATGAATGGTGGATGATGGAGTGAATAGATGACAGAATGAAAAGGTGGAATGGTGGACACAAGCTGGCAGATGAAGCATGGAAGGATGGTGAATAGATGGAATGGGAAGATTGAATGAATGATGGATGAAGGAGTGAATAGATGACAGAATGAAAAGGTGGAATGGTGGATACAAGCAGGCAGATGAAGCATGAAAGGATGGTGGATAGATGGGATGGGGAAGATTGAATGAATGATGGATGAAGGAGTGAATAGATGCCAGAATGTGAAGGTGGAATGGTGGACACAAGCAGGCTGATGAAGCATGAAAGGATGGTGGATAGATGCGATGGGGAAGATTGAATGAATGATGGATGAATGAGTGAGTGAATCGATGACAGAATGCGAAGGTGGAATAGTGGACACAAGCAGGCAGATGAAGCATGAAAGGATGGTGCATAGATGGAATGGGGAAAGATTGAATGAATGGTGGATGAAGGAGTGAATAGATGACAGAATGCGAAGGTGGAATGGTGGACACAAGTCGGCAGATGAAGCATGAAAGGATGGTGGATAGATGGGATGGGGAAGATTGAATGAATGATGGATGAAGGAGTGAATAGATGACAGAATGCGAAGGTGGAATGGTGGACACAAGCCGGCAGATGAAGCATGAACGGATGATGGATAGATGGAATGGGGGAAGATTGAATGAATGATGGATGAATGAGTGAATAGATGACAGAATGCGAAGGTGGAATGGTGGCCACAATCCGGCAGATGAAGCATGAAGGGATGGTGGATAGATGGGATGGGGAAGACAATGGATGATGGATGAAGGAGTGAATAGATGACAGAATGTAAAGGTGGAATGGTGGACACAAGCAGGCAGATGAAGCATGAAAGGATTGTGGATAGATGGAATGGGGAAGGATTAAATGAATGATGGATGAAGGAGTGAATAGATGACAGAATGCAAAGGTGGAATGGTGGACACAAGTCGGCAGATGAAGCATGAAAGGATGGTGGATAGATCGAATGGGAAGATTGAATGAATGATGGATGAAGGAGTGAATAGATGACAGAATGAAAAGGTGGAATGGTGGATACAAGCAGGATGATGAAGCATGAAAGGATGGTGGATAGATGGAATGGGAAGATTGAATGAATTGTGGATGAAGGAGTGAATAGATGACAGAATGAAAAGGTGGAATGAGGAATACAAGCAGGCTGATGAAGCATGAAAGGATGGTGGATAAATGGAATGGGAAGATTGAATGAATGATGGATGAAGGACTGAATAGATGACAGAATGAAAAGGTGGAATGGTGGATACAAGCAGGCAGGTGAAGCATGAAAGGATGATGGATAGATGGAATGGGGAAGATTGAATAAATGATGGATGAATGAGTGAATCAATGACAGAATGCGAAGATGAAATTGTGGACACAAGCAGGCAGGTGAAGCATGAAAGGATGGTGGATAGATGGGATGGGGAAGATTGAATGAATGATGGATGAATGAGTGAATAGATGACAGAATGAAAAGGTGGAATGGTGGACACAAGCAGGCAGGTGAAGCATGAAGGGATGGTGGATAGATGGGATGGGGAAGATTGAATGAATGATAGATGAATGAGTGAATCGATAACAGAATGCGAAGGTGGAATGGTGGACACAAGCAGGCAGAAGAAGCATGAAAGGATGGTGGATAGATGGAATGGGAAGATTGAATGAATGATGGATGAAGGGGTGAATAGATGTCAGAATGTATAGGTGGAATGGTGGATACAAGCAGGCAGATAAAACATGAAAGGATGGTGGAGAGATGGAATGGGAAGATTGAATGAATGATGGATGAAGGAGTGAATAGATGAGAGAATGAAAAGGTGGAATGGTGGATACAAGCAGGCAGATGAAGCATGAAAGGATGGTGGATAGATGGAATGGGGAAAGTTTGAATGAATGATGGATGAAGGAGTGAGTAGATGACAGAATGCGAAGGTGGAATGGTGGATACAAGCAGGCAGATGAAGCATGAAAGGATGGTGGATAGATGGAATGGGGAAAGATTGAATGAATGATGGATGAAGGAGTGAGTAGATGACAGAATGCGAAGGTGGAATGGTGGACACAAGCCGGCAGATGAAGCATGAAGGGATGGTGGATAGATGGGATGGGGAAGACAATGGATGATGGATGAAGGAGTGAATAGATGACAGAATGTAAAGGTGGAATGGTGGACACAAGCAGGCAGATGAAGCATGAAAGGATTGTGGAGAGATGGAATGGGAAGATTGAATGAATGATGGATGAAGGAGTGAATAGATGAGAGAATGAAAAGGTGGAATGGTGGATACAAGCAGGCAGATGAAGCATGAAAGGATGGTGGATAGATGGAATGGGGAAAGTTTGAATGAATGATGGATGAAGGAGTGAGTAGATGACAGAATGCGAAGGTGGAATGGTGGATACAAGCAGGCAGATGAAGCATGAAAGGATGGTGGATAGATGGAATGGGGAAAGATTGAATGAATGATGGATGAAGGAGTGAGTAGATGACAGAATGCGAAGGTGGAATGGTGGACACAAGCCGGCAGATGAAGCATGAAGGGATGGTGGATAGATGGGATGGGGAAGACAATGGATGATGGATGAAGGAGTGAATAGATGACAGAATGTAAAGGTGGAATGGTGGACACAAGCAGGCAGATGAAGCATGAAAGGATTGTGGATAGATGGAATGGGGAAGGATTGAATGAATGATGGATGAAGGAGTGAATAGATGACAGAAAGCAAAGGTGGAATGGTGGACACAAGTCGGCAGATGAAGCATGAAAGGATGGTGGATAGATCGAATGGGAAGATTGAATGAATGATGGATGAAGGAGTGAATAGATGACAGAATGAAAAGGTGGAATGGTGGATACAAGCAGGATGATGAAGCATGAAAGGATGGTGGATAGATGGAATGGGAAGATTGAATGAATTGTGGATGAAGGAGTGAATAGATGACAGAATGAAAAGGTGGAATGAGGAATACAAGCAGGCTGATGAAGCATGAAAGGATGGTGGATAAATGGAATGGGAAGATTGAATGAATGATGGATGAAGGCCTGAATAGATGACAGAATGAAAAGGTGGAATGGTGGATACAAGCAGGCAGGTGAAGCATGAAAGGATGATGGATAGATGGAATGGGGAAGATTGAATGAATGATGGATGAATGAGTGAGTGAATCAATGACAGAATGCGAAGATGAAATGGTGGACACAAGCAGGCAGGTGAAGCATGAAGGGATGGTGGATAGATGGGATGGGGAAGATTGAATGAATGATAGATGAATGAGTGAATCGATAACAGAATGCGAAGGTGGAATGGTGGACACAAGCAGGCAGAAGAAGCATGAAAGGATGGTGGATAGATGGAATGGGAAGATTGAATGAATGATGGATGAAGGGGTGAATAGATGTCAGAATGTATAGGTGGAATGGTGGATACAAGCAGGCAGATGAAGCATGAAAGGATGGTGGATAGATGGAATGGGGAAAGATTGAATGAATGATGGATGAAGGAGTGAGTAGATGACAGAATGCGAAGGTGGAATGGTGGACACAAGCCGGCAGATGAAGCATGAAAGGATGGTGGATGGATGCTTGGATGGGAGAGACAGAGGAGTTCAAGGGAGGTTGGGGCGCACTGACATCACCTGCCTGGTGCCCTCGAGGTATTGGTCGAAGTGGGGTATTTTAATTTTCTGGCTACCCCCTTGCAGGGCTTGTCCATCCACGAACTCAGGACTATTTCCTGAGGCCACAGGGCTGTTACCGTAAGACACGCCTTGTTCCTAGGGCAGAAACTTGCTATCTGAAGACGATGTTAATATCTCTGAAGTGCTTCCTGACACTTGCAGATTAGATCATCAAGAGACGGGGGAGGGCTGGGGACAAGTCAGTCGTGTGAGTGGCCTTCCAAAGCATGGTGCCTTGTTTGTAACTGAGCTCTGACTGACTGCCCCAGGAGGGGTTGGGCCTGTCCTGGAGTGTCCTCGGCTCTTACTGGGGGGCGAGCCTGGAATGGGGTCAGCAGGGTGTGACGTCCTCTCTCAAACCCCACACCCTCAGTCTGGGCAGACCTCCTCATCTCAACCCTTGGAACCGGAAGCGGTATCATGCCAGACTGCAGGGGGGAGGAGGAGAGGGCACCGTGAGGTCAGCAGGGGGCAGTGCCCCCTTGTCTGACCTCTTCATTAACTCTCTGAGGGGGCCGGGCCGGGAGCCCCCGTGGTTGGCCGGTCCTTCCTCCGCCAGGGATGCCTCCGTCTACAGCCTCTTGTCCCTCTGTCTCTCTGCAGTGCCGGGACCCCACTTCCAGTCTTGAACCCCTGAATCTCCTCTCCGAAGGCCTTGCCCCCCGGTCACAGATGGAAGGGATGGGGGGGAGGTCTCATCCAGATGCTTTGCACATTCTGACTTTCCTATTAAGTGGCCTCGGCAGCCCCCCACACCCCCCTCGGCCGTTTATTCTGCCTGCTCCTTTACACCAGCTCAGGACCCCATGGTCTGGGACCTTGCCTTGGGTACCCCAACTCGTACGGCCAGACATCGCCTGTCTACCATCCTGTTTTAACTACCACTCACAGCCAATCGGGAGCCAGTCCTAAGCAGGACTCCACCTGCCTCGTTGATGCCTCCTAAAGGATGCTTGTAGATGGAGGGCTCATGGCCAGGCTCCCACCAGCAGCTGCCTAGGGTGGTACCTGCATGTGCCAGGGTGAAGCTCCCAGCCCCAGGGCAAAGGGCAACAGCAGGCTAGCCCTGCTGCTCACCGACCAACCTCCCTTTAAACGATTAAATGCGATGGAAGCGTGGTATTATCGTAAGGGAACAAGCATTGGCAAAGCACAGCCAACAATTCTTACATTTTGGATTCACCATTAGATTCCTTTCTTCGCCAGTGTTTTTTGCTGATGCCGTTCACCATCGGGAACATTTAAAAAAAAATACTTATTGGCATTGCTGAACTGCCATGTCAAAAAGCTCTATCATGTGTAGGCATGCATGCAAAGTCACACATGCACATGTATGCATCATCATGCTACAGGTGCCCCCAGCATGACGACGTACATGTGTGGATGGGTCATCACACATGTGCATGTCCATCAGAATGAGGCACCAACTATTTGCTTTTGTTTATGATTTACTGTCCCAGGATGGGAGATGCCATCTTACAGCAGTTCATTTAAACAAAATGTAAAAAGTGGCAGATTTATTTTTTAAAGGAGTGGTCCGTCTGCAAATTGCTGCTGCCAGACCCCCAAAACACCAAAACACAAGGGGGGGTGAAATGTTGGAGGGGTGGTGCAGGCCTAATTAAATGCCAACAAGCGCCTAGAGGAGCCGTGGTCAAGCAAAGGAGAAGCAGGGTGTGGGATGTTACATTTAAAACCCGTGCGGGATAGAAAGGGCTGCGGGAAGCAGTGCACGAGCTGACGGGGGCAGCAACACAGAAAGCAGAGGGGCAAGGCTAGCTTCAGCCCTGGTGGCGCCTGGTGCGTCAATCTCCTTCTCCATAGATTCCCTCACTACTGCCCCCTATCACGCCCCTCATCCCTCCATAGCTGCTCTCTGACATATATTTCATCTGTTTATAGCGCTGCTCATAGCTCACACACACTCAGTTCTGTGATCTGCATGGTACATGTTCTGTACAGCAGGCACATTAACCCTCCGCGCTGCTTTATGATGGCTCAAAACTGCCACTAAACAAAACTCAATCTCTTTGCAGCAGGAGCATTAATCACCAGAGTGATCTTGACACGTTTATTATTTTCTGAAAAAAAGCTGGACACACAAGTAGCTCTTCAGCACCTGCTTTTAAACCTGTAAATTATTTTTAAATACAGAACCCCTGAGGTCAGCACCAGGTATGACTACACTAGTTGCAACACCCTAAATCCAGTCCTGCACAGGGGGCAGTCATTTGAGCAGGGAAGTAGTACATGCGGGAGACAGCAAAAAAACACATGCAGTGCCATGGATGAAAAAGAAAAACGTAGTTCCTTCAGTGTACGCAGTGAGAGTTTACATGGCATTCAGTTAAAAGGATGGTAAAGAAGCCTTGTTCCAGGGGAGAGAAAAACACTGGAAGATGATGGAAATGCATCGAATAGGAAGCAAGCATACAAGACTGACAAGAAAGCTAACCAATGGTAAGCAATGGGCGTGCCTACCAGCCACTGTAAGCTTGGTATTGTTCTCAATAGAATATGAAAAACAGACAGCTAGAAACCTACAAGGTAGAAACACCAGGGGTCCCCCAGAGTCCTCAACCAATACAGACCGATAAGGTATGACACTAGCACATACCAACAAGCGACAATAAAGCTGACATCATAACCACTGTTTCCATCTTTGCACTTTACATGATGTGGGGGGAAGGGAGGTTTATAAATGAATGTGATTTTCATCTTACTGGCCACGGGCATATCATAGGCCCCCACAGGCCACCCCCGAATTCCTGGAGGCTCAGCACAGTACCTGGCGTGAGAGCTCCTGAATAAGTCCAGAGGGGGTCCCTTCCATGTACTTTGCAGGGGGGCCCCTCAAGTTTTGTTACGCCGCTGTAACTGGCAGGTGCCCCCTAGTGTGTGCTCAGTGAGTGCCCAGATAACTCTCATCAAGGAACCTGCCTGCAAACAGCACCGAAGGAGAGGAAAGAAAAACAGACCTGGAGACATGTTTTTTCCTAGTTTTTGCAGATCAGATGGACTTCCATATCGATTATCTGTCCCCCTCAGCCCCCTCCCACTGTAATTAGTCCCTTTCGTGCTCAGCCATGGGTGCTTCCTGACATCAAAATAATGAACTAAAAAAAATAATCAACACACTTCAAAGCAGTGCTTAATTTGAGCAGGTGGTTTCCAGAGCTCAGCACCAGCACGTAGTGGTCAACACTGGCTCTTATGATAGTCTGCCACATGATGGCGCTGTTTTGAGTAATTTGAAGATAAGCAGAACAATAGTTGCTAAATATACATTATGTATTAAAACGACTAATTCCTACCTCCCAAGCCCTTCTTGTACCTTTGAGGGGCTGGAATAGTCTGAACTGTCTAACTTGTAGGTGGGTGACGGGTAATAGTTGTGTGACTGGCAGCGCAGAGAGGCCAATGGGTGGTGTATGATGCACATGCCTCCTGGTGAGGGCCCCGGGAGTTATTTTTTTTTACAAATTAAGTACTGGTTCAAACAGCACATTCACAAGAGGGCAGGAGCTATCCTTGGGGGAGTGGAGGGGGGACAGCCAGAACACACCAGAGCACCACTCAGACCTCACTTGGGGTACCAAAGTGGGCAGGGGGGCAGAGAAGGATGGCAGAGAGGGCAGGCAAGAGCAGGCGAGTTGCTAGGACAGATGGCTTACTGGAGAAACATTCCTAGAAGGGGGCGAGAGGGGAAGGGCCCACTAGGTACGTGGGACGGTGAGAGGGAGAGAGGAAGCAGGGTGTTGTGGAGCCTGTCTACCTGGATTGATGGAAACAGGTGAGAGAGCCTCGCGGGGGTGGAGATGGGGGTGAATGGCCCTGGGTGGACTTGGGAAGCTCATGAGAAGAAGTGGTGAGAGAGGACTGCCTGGTTTCTCCTGGTCTAGGAGGCAGGCAGGGCCGGGGAAAGGACAGTAATGCCCTGGAGAGGGGCAGCACATGGTGTCGGGGGCAGCAGTGAGAGGCCATCCCTCATCTGTGGAAGGTGACTAGGACTAGATTGGGTGAGTGAGAGAGAGGGGGGCCTGGGGCCAGCCTGAGAGTGGAGCAGGGAGGGGTAGGGCTGCAAGTCCAGCCACCAGTGGACAGGGGAGACAAGGGCAGCAGTAAGAGGGCAGGAAGAAGGCAAGGGTAGAACTGTTACTGAAAGTTAAACAAGCATTTACAAGGCAATGGGTCTCACGTTTGCTCGAGTTAGAGCTATTGGCATTGTAAATTTCTAACTGGACTTTTCTTGCCACATAAATTGAAAATGAAAAGTAAAACAGTTGACATAAGCGAGCCGATTGAAAGCGCCACGGCCGACATGAGCATGAGCGCGAAGGAGAGACACAGAAGGTGAAATAAGTTTGCTCGCAGTCAAAAGTATTAGCAAACGTGCAATTATCCATGTAACAGGGTCGATGGACAAGGCGGCAACAAAACCGCCCCATGGACGGACAAACGTAAAGCATTTACCAATGATAACAAAGGATATTTGAAAGGCAAGCCCATGAGCGAGTGATGGGCGTGCGGTGGGCGTGGTTGAAAGCCCCCGGATACACTACAACAGGCCAGAGCACTTGCTCGGCCTAAAAAGGAGTAACGCTGGGAAGTGACAGTGGGTCAAGAGAGGCTGAGGTTAGAAGACGTCAGAGAGATGGAAATCTCCCCCCCTACTCCCGTCTCTGTTCCAGGGAGGGCGAGAGGAGTCAGTGTTTTTTAGAGGGGCGCCTTCTTTTCAGCCAGTGATGGGTGGGTGCCCTACCGTCGCTCGAAGGGTGTGCTATGATGTACTTCATGGAACCCGAGGTCTTTAACGGGTCTTGTGATGTTGTTGGGGTTCTGCCATGTGTGGGAGCTTCGCTCTGTAAAGGGTTAGTTGAGGCTGGTGCTTGAGCAGGTAACAGCTTTGTAATTCACCTCTCTTCACCGAGGCCCATATTTATGGGCTTTTGGCGCAGGGCAGAGCACAAGTCCCCTTGCTGTGCTGCCCGCATCAAAGTGAAAGGGCAGGAACGTGCTGTATTTAAGCAATACTGTCCATTCCCGTCGTTTCCCCCTGTTCTGGCTCCATTTTGGCAGCCAAGCGCCAACGCAGACACGCTCGCACCATCAAGCATCTGCGTTGCATACAGGATTGTTTCTGTGCAGGAAGGGGCACTTTCCTGCACAAATATAATCCGCTGATGCTTTTTCCTGTTTCTATGTGTGCTGCAGGATGCAGCACACATTGAAAGAGGAAAAACAAGAAGAATTAAACATGTTTCTTCTTGTTACGCCTCACCTGGTGAGGCGTAAGGTTCTAGCACATCCCCAGGGTTACAGGCTCTTGTAACTCTGGGGCAGCATCAAAATCCATGGGTGTTGCGTGGGAACACCCACCACAATGTCCATGAAATGCCCTCTGGTGCAGAGTGAGGCAACGCAGCGATTTGTGCTCCCTTGCCTTACTCCATATCTATGAGGTCACTCAAAGCCACGCAAGGTGGCCTTACAGATACGAGTTCAAGGTTTCCACCTCCGTTGCGTCACAAAAAGTGATGGAACGACGGTGCAAGGGGATCATAAATATGCCCCACAGATACTTCTCTGTTGAACCTCCGATGATACTCTGTGCAGTGAACATAAAGCATGTGGCAGTAAGAGACAAATGAGTCTCTTTCCAGACCCCAGGGCAGAAACAGGGCAGCCTCAAGGCACCTTACCTGCGGTAACTCCTTTTTCTGCCTTCGCCTCACTTACTGGAGTAACTAAAATGATTGTCAAGAGTTAGTGCCACCAGAAAACAGTATGTTGTATAAACTATGTGCCCTGCCATAGGGTTTCTTTGAAGAACAAAATGCATTCTGGGACTTGTAGGGTTATGATCTTCATTTGAAACTTTTGATCAATGAAAGCCCATGAAACGTGTTGTCAGTGACAATAATTTACCCACGCCAAGGGTGCTGGTCGTGGCATCAGAAACCAGGGGAGAGGAAAAAAGCTATTTGTATCACTCACGCTCCCTGGAGAACACACATGTTAATGCACATCACATATCCCAAAAGCTGACAACCTGTTCACATTGTTTAGGAAGCACAGGGCAGAGGGTGCAAATGAGCCCTGGCCCTGCCACTGTTGGTTACAAGGGGAAAGAAATAAGCAACAACTGATTTCAAAGGGCGCAAGTCATGCGTACATGAGTATGCATGGGTGTCTGAAGTGAGATGGCATGTTTATGTAATTAATGAAGAATCTATTATATATCCCTGAGTTATTTGGAAGGGTGCTTTCTCTTATTGGACTCAGAGTGGACTAGAATTAGTGGATCGACAGAATAACTGGGCCCATTCGTTCTTTGGCACACTCGTACATGATCTGCTATAGATGACTAATTCACAAAAGTTTTTTAAATTGAGCTTCTGCCTGGCAGCCTCATAACATGAATATGCCACCCGCACTCAAAGCTGGCTTTAGCGCCGGTGGCGCCCGGTGTGACAATAGGTTTTGGCGCCCACACCCATGACTTCCTCCTCCGATTCCCTCACTACCACCCGGCAAAAGTGCCCCTCGTGTCTCCCTAGCCTCTCTCTCACATATATTTCATTTGTTTTAAAGCTCTTATGAAGGCTGGCTGTACTAATCCACTCACCTTTCCACATAAAATACAGACCTGTACATCTCATCATTACTGGCTTTATCAGTGGGATCTCTGTAGCTGCAAAGTTTGCTCTTTTACACCTCGCTTGTGTGGTAAACCCTATGAAAGAATGTCAAGAACAATATTGGGACACTAGAATATTGTGTCAAAAATTTTGTCTACAAAATTATCGAGTTTACATTCTTTTTATGTAAACTACCACAATATCAACTAAAAAATGTTGTTGAACAGAATAATGTCAAAAACTGTAAGTATATTGAAATATTCATATAGATATATTTACCATTATCAGCGATTTTTTTACAATATGGAAATCCAAAACAATAATACAATTAGAACTAAATAACTTTAATTACTAAAATAAACTAAATAATTAAATAAATATATATGTTCTCTGAAAAAAAAATACATAAAAAATATTAGCAATACCTAAAAGTAAAAATCACCTCATATATATTGAAAACACCTATGAAAATTAATTAAAAAATAAAAATGTTTTAATTGATAATATGAACTAAATATACATAATATAAAAGCAATGTTTAAACAATTTGTCAAAAAATATGGACAATATTAAAAATGTTAACATTTATGTACATAGGCCAACACCTAATTAAAAAATAAAACTATTAAAATAAGCACAAAATTCAAATAAAAAATGCAATTATTTTTATACATACTATAAACATTATAAAAAATAAAAATACCAACATAATCAACACTAGCAAAAGTGTTGGACTTCAAAGGAGTCAGATTTAGTGTTGGAACTCCAATTTAAGCAAATATAGGGAATGTGTTTTACTTTGGAGGAGACAGATTTACTATTTCCACTTCAATGTAAGCAACCATACAGAAAGTGTGGGACTCTGGAAGGGTTAGAGTTACCATTCTGGCTCCAAGCTAAGCAATAACAGGAAAACTGTTGGACTTTGGAGGGGTTAGATTTAGTATTCTCACTCCAAAGTAAGCAAGACATGGAAAACTGTTAGACTTAGAAAGGGATAGCTATGTAACTCCAATTCCAATTATTTTTAAAAAACATTTAAATATCTAACAACTTTGAAATCCAAATTTAAAAAAAAATACACATATATATATATGCATTATAAATAAATTAAATGTAACTGAAAAAATCAAATGTATTACTACAAAAAATCAAATATAAAAGAAAACGAAAACATTTAAAATAAATACAGTTTCAACTCTGTCACCCAAAAACCCACCAAAAAAATAAAATACAATGAAAACAAGACATTAGCATTAAAACAGTAAATAAATAAACAGATAATAAATGTAAAATGATTTTTAAAAAGTTAATTATTACATACTCTTATTAATTAACTAATTAATTAAAAATATCAACTGATTGATATAAATAAATAATTAAATAAGTTATACGTTATTTAACAATTAAAAATGTAATTACATAAAACATGAATTAAAAAAACAAATAGTTTTGGTTTAAATGACTTCCCATCCTATTTTCCTACAAACCCACTAGCCTGCTACTAAATTATACATTATTAATTCAATTATAGAACATTTAAAATGCACATTACAAATCACAAAATATGCTTGCATAATTAAAATAAATATCACTCTACTAACTCATTTAGATAATTAGTTACAAATTAAACATTTATTGAAAATTAACAATTAATTAAAAAAAAAACAATAATCTATAATTTAAAATAATCTCCCTCGCTACTCCCCTACAAAGCCAACAACCTACTACTAAATTAAAACTTGGGAATTAAGCAATAGAAAATTAAAATAGACATTTAAAATCATGAAATAACCAATTGAAATACCTATTAATTGATTTAATAATTTACATAAATAATTACCAATTAAATGTTTAAGTATCATAAAAATTAAAGTAAAGTAAAAATATAATAATGTTTAATTTAAATAGCTTGCCACCTTATTCCCATTGATCACAGAAACCCACTATTCCATTACAAAGTACTAATTCAGTGTAAAAAAATCATTACACATTAAAACTTACAAAAAATATATAAAATATTATATAAAAGAAAGACTTATACTTGGGCAATACTATTAATCAAAATAATATATCTGATATATACTAAATGAATTTACAAAACGATATTTAATACAACTATATTGAAGTAAAGTACATGATATAAAACAATATTTGTAAAAACGTTATTATATACATACAAACATGTTATTCTTACTTTTCAAATTCTGTTCCTCAATATTTTTGACTTTATAATATTTTGACAATATTCTTGCAACTCGTTATTTTTTAAACAATATTTATGTCGTTCATTAGAGTAAACACAGCCTTATTTCCACATGCATCCATTACAGAGACAAAGAGATGTGTATTTATTTGTTTATTCACTTATTTATTGATCAAGGATTTATGCTGAAATACCTAAACTTACATCATACTCAGGATATTATGGAGCAGGCATACCTGCAAACTTTGAAAAAAAAAAAAACTCACAGTGTGAGAGGAGGGAGTTTGGACGCGGTGTAGTCTGGGGAGCAACGCCTTGAGTCCATTGGTGTCACCGCCAGCAGGGGCTTCTATGGGGGCGGGACTTCGCACTGAGCACTCCCCAAGAGCCATTCTATATTGGCCCCAACAAAAACAAACAACATTTTCTGAACATTTTGCCTTTTGTTTACTCTTTGGAGGGGATTCACCAGGAGACCATGTGACTTTTTGTGCCGGACAGTGGCACCATGTAAAGGGGCAGGCCGGGCAGGCGCTTTGAACAGAAAAGGACAAGGCCCTGTGTCCAGAGTTCCCTGGAAAGGTTGACATCCATGTTCAGCAGCCTCCGGATGAAGTGTGGCTGAGGCTAAAGTCTTGGGAAGGGCCAGCTTGAGGGAGGTGCGAGCGGTGCAGTCACACCAGGTGCTGACCTGGATGGGGGGGCGCTGACCTCAGAGGGTGCTGTGTTTAGCAATAAACATATGAAACTTGTGATTTAAAAGCACCTGCTGAAAAGTTCATTGTGAGTCCAGCCTTCAAGAAACAATTAAAATGTTTAGCTAACTCTTGCAATTAATGTTCTTGCTAGAGAGGGAGATCGGCGTTTTGTCTAAGGGCAGCTTTGACTCCATATAAAGTAGCTAGAGGGTTAATATGCCGACTGTAAAAAACACGAAAATGTATATGAATAGCTGAGTGGATTAGTAAGGCCAGCCTTTACAAGCACGTTAAAACAAATGAAATGTATGTGAGAGAGGTTATGGAGAGATGAGGGCCAATTTTGACGGGTTGTTATGAGGGAATCCGAAGAGGTGGTCATGAGCCAAAAAAGATTGTTGCTCCAGGCACCACCAGCGCTAAAACCGGCCCTGGTCTTGGACTTGCACCAATGCCAAAAGCTAAACCCAGTTGGCCCTGAGGGAGGTTTGCTGAATGTAAGCCCTCAGCCTACTGGTCAGGGCCAAAGCTGACCCATTGAACACTGGATGAAGGAGTGTTGAGCCACTTCAGTCGGGTGGTGGGTGTGCAGAAGGGGTCCCGTTCTCGCAGAGCAGTGCTTGCAACGGACAGAAATGACCTGGGGTGGCATTACAGAATATGGGGCACTCACCTTGTTTGAGCAGGGCACACTTTTCAAAAGGTGCACCCGGCAGAAACATGAAGGGTGCGCTGTCTGATATTGAATGTGTTGCCCTCAGCGCAGCCATGAACTTGTGCTGCCCCCAAGGCGGGCATTTAAGAGAAATACAGAGCAGCTGTTCAAAAGCACTTTTAAGGGGGATTCAGTGAGCGACTGCACCCGCCTGCAAGGGAATGTCTGAGTGGTCCATGGGATCCCTTTTCTCCCATCGCGGGCTGTCTCTAGAAGGCGCGCTGTAAGTGCACCACCTTCTCAAGGCATGTTTCCCTCTGTGACCACATCAGTAATACGCAGGAGTGGCTCGCAGTGCTTTCTAGGGGCGGGCGGGGTGTAACAAGTTGGGAGGAGAGAGAGAATGTAATTGAAAAAAAAACATTTACTTGGATTGTCTCTGCCGCTGCCCACACCACCGCGCCTTTCCTCTGGCTCCTGTACTGCAGGCATAGGCTTCCAGCCTGCCCTGCGGCCAATCATGGGCCTGCTCAGAGCAGCGTCAGGATTGGCTGAGAGCACCCAGCCAGAGCGCTCCCAGGCAGACTGGGAGCCTGTGCAGGCTCCCTCCAGCCCGGCAACACAGTGCGGGCCGGAGAGAGCCTACTGCACATGTGTGTTTGGCCGGCCCGAGACGGATGGTCAAACATACATGTGCATTGAGGGGAGTGCACAGTGCACTCCCCTCAGCACTCGTCACAGCCTGTGGTCCTGCCCCATTTATTACAAAACAATAATAAACAGTTTATTATTGTATTGTAGAAAAAGGTTTTGCAGCTGCTGGCGGGCGGTCGGCGCTACTCCACCCTAGCGGAGGAGCTGAGTCTGGTAATACGGTGCAAGTGCAAAGGCAAAATGAACTGATTTGCACGGAGCCACGCCCCCATGCAAATGAGGGAACTCCCTCCAATAATAGCGCTGGTGCTATATGTGGGCCAGCTCCATCTGTATTACAGAAGGGGCCACACAAGTGTTTGTGGCCCTTCTGCAATACCAAAGTGTCTCGGAGAAGCGCAATGTGGGCACAAATGCCCGTTGCACTCCCCGGGCACCTATATATTTCGGCTGCTGGAGTTCTACCTGCACACCACTGAAAATTCGAATTACAGGAGAAGCTCTGTTCTTTGTTGTGCAGCATTTGAACTCTACGGAGTCGGCACTGCCCTGCACAGCTCTTAGGATCTATAGAAAGTACCTTGTGATTGGTGCCTGGTGCTGGGATGTATAGAAGGGGCCATGGGTCCAACATGCAAACCTGTTGGTGTTTTCGAAACCCCACCTTCATGTTGTTATGTCATTGATGTACTAATCAGTCATACGTTTGCAGGTGATCGCAGACTTCCTGCCTCATTAACATGTATGAGACAGGAGACATTTTGTGGACTCTTGTGAATAACTGGAACGGCAGGGGCGGAAGGCTGTGAGGGACTGCAGACCGCCTTCCTCTTATGTACACTCCCCACATTGAAACATTTTTAGGTCTCGTCGACCAGACAGCGCAAGCTGATGGTTGTGAAAAGCCCTGTTGTCAGCTTACAGTGGCCTTAGAGCCCGCCCCCTTCTTTCCATTGGTTGGCTTTACTGTCACTCTTATTTGCTTGCTTTCTATCTGTTAGCTTGCACGAGTTTTCCTTCCCGATCTTGTGTTTGTCCCTTCCATAGAGCATGGATGCATTAGTTATGTCCTTTCTTTTCAGGCACTACTTTTTTTCTGTTTGGTTAAGGACTCCATGAGCATGTATGTGTTTTCCAGCTGTCTCCCTCATGTATTTCTCTTCCACGCCTCCACCATTTTCCATGTTCTAAATCACCCCTGTGTGCTTATCCTTTTCTTGTCTGGATTTCTTGCTTGTGTGCTTCCTCTGGTGCTGCTTGCACTTCCCACCTGGCTGCTCCCTGTTGCTGCCCACCCCCCAATCACCCCCCGACAGTCTTTTTTTAACATGCTTTTTTTGGTGGCCCCTCTGCCTTAAAAACTCTTTTGCACTTCTATTTCTTTTTTATTTACTGATCCATCTCTGATTGATAAATAAAACAAGCATTTACAATGCATCGAGTCTCGCGTTTGCTCATGTTAGAGCTGATCGCGTTGTAAACTCCTAACCCGACTTTTCACCTATTGGGCAAAAGTCCATTTATGTACATAACCTGAAAAAGTGAAATCAAGTACGTAAAGCGCTCGACTTCTGCCAAGCGAGATCGGGCTCGTAAATTAGAGAAAAAAAAGTCCACGAGCACGATGGAAAAGAAGCGAGTCTCCCATGTTTTCTGTACTTGGTCGCTGCGCTGGAGGAGGGCTAGACACCGGTAAAGGAATGCCATATGCGTGCCTTCGACTAATGAAAGCAAGCAGATTTTATTAGGGAAGCCCACCAACCAATAAAAAACACTGACGTGAAGTTGATAGGGATCCGAGCCCTTTTATAAATACAAAAGAGTCTTGCTGCGAAACGCATGCGCGAGCGCATGCAAATCAGTCTCGACCCTAAAAATGACACCCTCTTCGTTTAGTAGGCGCGCATTCATGATACGGCATGCTCCCACGTTTGAAACGAGGCAGCCATAGGGATGCGTCATTGGGACCTTTTTTTTTGTTTACCTCTTCATTATGTGCACGCATTGGCCATGCTAATAGTTCCCAAAGGCGAGGACTACTGACTTTGTCAATGCTTGTGTCAAATCCAGACATAATTCCCTGCAGGGACACGGACTTCTGAAAAAAAATAGTTGCACAGACACAGTGGCAAAGTAATGCTACCAGTGCTTAATATGAGCCGGTGGTTTCCGGGGCGGGGCACCTGCACTTATTTTTGAGGGACTTTGTTTTTCTGCGTCAAGCATTTACTGAAAGCAAAAGGCACATATGGGAAAACGGAAGAAGATAAAATGTAAAAGCGTCACAAAGGGAGAAAGTAGAAAGCTGCAAGAGTGAGCTGAAGGGGCAGGGAGTGGCTGTAAATGGATTAAAGAGGCCCGAGATGGCTTCAGGATTACGCTCCCTCAGTATTATCTGCTCACACATTTAATTGCAGCAGCCTGGTGTTTCAGAGGAGAGCTTTGGGCACCACCCCGCTTTTATTTACAAATTAAGCCTTGAATGCTACATATCATTGCGACGCCAACACGCCCCCCCCCCCCCCCTTGCGATTAAGATTGAGACACAAAGAGCAAACCATCTTTAGTACATTGTGACTGTGCTTCTGTGTACTCGAAGCCTGTGGTTTAGTGAATCGATGTTTTGCGAGCGCAAAAGCTGTTTAACAAGAGGCCCCATGTCCTCGCTTCGCAGCTCTTGAGATGTACAGAGAGAGCCCCGGCGTCGCTGGCCAACCCTGAGCAGAACACAACAGACCCTGCTCTAGCTTTGTAGCGCTTGGGGTCTAGAAGGGGCCATCCCCTCTTTGTAGCGCTTGAGGTGTACAGAAGAGGCCCTGCCCTCTCTTGTCATCCATGAGAAAAACAAAACGGACCATCCCTAGCTTTGTAGCGCTTGTGGTCTAGAACGACTGACTTTGTAGCGCTTGAGGTGCACAGAAGGGGTCCTGCCCTCCATGGCCAGCCCTGGGAAGAGCAGCGCGACGCTACAGACCCTGCCCTCGCATTGTGCCGCTCGAAATGTACAGAAGGGGCGCGGTCCGCAGTTCTCTCTTGGTGAAACCTGTTCGTCTTTCTTGGCGCTAGCAGAGGTCCAGCCCAGTTACCTTTGTTAGGACCCACTGGGGCGCTGCTCACCCTGGCATTGTGCAAACACCTGACCTGACGGATGCAGCGGGCCATGAAGCGCCTCTTACCGCACACAGCGGCACTTTGTACTCTGTGAGAAGCGCACAGGTATTTAAAGGGCCATTGGCTCTCAGGCCACGCCTGGCCTGGTGCGTCCAGCACTGGGGCGCTTGGACAATGCGCACAACTAAAGGCAAACAACTGCCATAAAGGCCCGCACCACAGCGTAACGCGCAGGGATACACCCGACCTATAGGAAAGGCGATGTGACCAAGATCACTCTGGGCGTCACATGCAGCGCTAGCTGATGTTAGAGTGTTGATGCAACCCCTAGAGGCAGCACCGGGCTGCTGCAGTCTGCTTGTTGGACTATCTTTTACATCAAAAGATTGTCTTGATTTTACAAAGGACAAAATACATCATGCAGCAGAAAAATACGGTATCTAAAATAGGCAAACAATCACTGGCAAAGACAATAGGTCTCACCTGCATAATAGCAATTGGCATTGTCATTGTTTTCTTAGAGATGCTGTACTGCAGCGCAGCTGAAAGTAAAAATATAAAGCGCTATGTCGTGGCCAGCAATGGCTGCTTCATATCACGTTTTTATTGCTGGCATGGCATGTGGGGATGCAGTGCGGACAAGGGAGGGTGAGGGGACAAAAGCTCTATGTCACAGCCAGCACTGCCATTGTCTTAGTACTGTTTAGGTCTCACCTAGGCAGAGTAGCGCTGTCTCTTCGAGACATACTGTTTCTACTCTGTGAGGTTTTACTCGACCGTTTCCTTTTCATTCGTTGCGTCGCGTGTCCTTCTGAAAGTCTGTCTTTTCTGCGGGTGATGGGTGTTTGTTGCCCCTCCTTTTGCTCTTGTGGCCCCTCCCAGGGAGCATGGCCCTATTCTGTGTATTCGTTCACTTTGCTGTATGTTTGTGTTTGCACACTTTGGGCCTCATTTTGAGTTTGGCAGACGGGCTTTCCCGTCTGCCAAACTCCCATAAGGGTGGCCCCCGCCATAGTTACGACCACTATGCCTGACCTGTTAGGTGTTTCCTGCTAGGCTGACTGGCGGAAACCGAAGTTTCAGCCCGTCAGCCTATCGGGAAACAGCAGCAGCATTGTCTCCAGCTCATAATCGAGCCGGCGGTAATGCTGTGGCCTGCGGGGGGCACCAGCACCTTCACAATGTTTATTGCAGACAGTGAAAATTGCAAGGGTGCTGGGCTGGGGGACCCCTGCACTGCCCATGCCAAGTGCATGGGAATTGCAGGGCTCCCCCTGTGGCCCCCTGCACCTCTTCTCCGCCAGCCTTTTCATGGTGGTAAAACCGCCATAAAAAGGCTGGTGGAGAACAAGGTCATAATCCGCAGGGCAGCACTACATGCAGCGCTGCCCTGGCGGATTACAACCTCCACCGCCATCAACCCATCCGGATCACCGATCCCGGCAGAGACAGCGGAACCCTGGCAGTCTGACGGCCACTGTCTTTATGTGGTGGTCAGACCGCCACAGCAGCGGCGGTCCTGACAGCCACTGCGAGGCTGGTGTTCTTAAGACCGCCAGCCTCGTATGAGGGCCTATGTTTTTAGGGCCATTGCTGTTTGCCCGTCTGGTCTCCTCTTTCGTGTTGTTGTAAACATTTTGGGTATGTAGGTTGCTGGTGTTTGAAACATTGCCCTGGATCTTTTATGTGAGCGCTTTCAAGAAAGAAACATTGAAAGTCGGAAAGAAATCAGACGAAAACTTGCATCCACAGTGTGAGCATGGAGGTGGAATCGCTGCCCAAAAATATTACTTTTTCTAAAGTTCACGCTGGGGAAATTATTATTATTTTCATTGCTTCATTCAGAAATACGGCACTTTGAGAACGTCTTTATTTGTGATTTGGGCGTGTGCTGCGAAAAAAGATAAAAAGTAGTCCACAAACCGGATGGAAAGCATCGAGCTTTGTAGGTTTTCAGTACTTGGTCGCGGCGCTCAAGGTGGGCTAACCACCGGCAAAGGCATGACGTATGCGTGCCTTCCACTAATGAAATCAAGCAGATTTAAAAAGACAAGCCCACGAACCAATGAAAGACACTGACGTGACATGGACAGGGGCCGAGCCCTTTTCTAACTACTAAAGCGTCTCGCAAGCACATGCGACGCAGGCTCGACCCTAAAAAGTGGACTTTCAGTGGTGGATTTACAGTACACCAGCACCACAAAATTCATTGGAATATTGCAGTTTATTAGACAATGTGAATCTTGATTCCACTCCAGATCTATGCTTTAAACATTGTTTTTTGTGAATTTTAAAATGCACAAAGAACCTTTAAAGAGTTGTATGCAGTTGTGTATGCAAACAGAAGGCTACATAGAACAAAGCATTACCCTAGATGTCCCATATAACCTCTTTCAGCATGGACAAGCACTCTGCATTTCTGCAAAATACAAAAAAACAGTAGATCAAAACACACGAACATGGAGAAGCATTAAAAAAAAGATTTGAAATAACCCACACGTTCTGCAGATTTGCTGTGTAAAAAATAATTTTTTTATTGCTTATATGCAATAAAACCATACAAATAAGCCAATCATTTAAGAAACATTGTAATGTCAACTAATGAAGGACTTATAAAGAAAGTAAGCCTAAGGTATCCACATAACTACAGTGCAGTAGAGATAACCAAAAAAACCTGCTAAGGTGAAACCTATTGGCTTTGCCAATGCTTGTTTTTGTTTATTACGGTGGGACACACAAGGCAACATGAAGGAGGGGGGCAGAAGGCAACATGAAGGAGGGGGGCAGAAGGCAACATATGGAGGGAGAGAGAGTCGGGGCAGAGAAGGGAGGGAGGCTCTAGGAGCAGGCGACAGAGGGTGGAAGAGCAGGACAGGGGGCACGCTAATAACAATGGAGGGTGTGGGGGGCTGTGGCAAAAGATGGACAGTGGAGGGTGGGGGGGACGAGAACATGGAGTGGGAGGCGTGTATATGGGTGAGACAGCTCAAAAAGGCGCTCTCTCGTAGACTGCTTAAGTTCAAAGAAAAAAGTAGCGTCTGAAAAAATGTCAGTGGAAGGACATCAGTAATGTGTCCATGCTCCAGGGAGGGACAAACACACAAAGAGTTAGGAAGCCTAAAGCAACTGACCACTAAAAAGCGAGGAAACAAGAGTGGCAATGAAGACAACCAATGGTAAGCAATGGGCGGCCTCAAAGGCCACTGTTTGAAAACAAACAGACTCAAAGAGACAGGGCGAGACCTAAAAAGGAGGAGGACTTGAGTTTGGACCGTAAGTTCTTAAGGAGCTGATCAGTATTTCAAATGTCCAATGGGTTATACTCCTTATTTTATGTCTTGTGTACAGAACTACTGTCTCTAATACATTAACCTATCAAATAAAGAAATCCCGTGGCTTTCTGGTGTGCTTGCACTTTACAAACTCCACACAAATAAATACATACATAGTGGGTCCACTCCCTGCAGACAGGGACTCCAGGCCCATCCTACCTTCCCACTCCCTGCTGATGGAGACTCCAGATGCATCCTGGCAGCCCACTCCCTGCAGACAGGGACTCCAGGCCCATCCTACCTTCCCACTCCCTGCTGATGGAGACTCCAGGTGCATCCTGGCAGCCCACTCCCTGCAGATGGGGACTCCAGGCCCATCCTACCTTCCCACTCCCTGCTGATGGAGACTCCAGGTGCATCCTGGCAGCCCACTCCCTGCTGATGGAGACTCCAGGTGCATCCTGGCAGCCCACTCCCTGCAGATGGGGACTCCAGGCCCATCCTACCTTCCCACTCCCTGCTGATGGAGACTCCAGGTGCATCCTGGCAGCCCACTCCCTGCAGATGGGGACTCCAGGCCCATCCTACCTTCCCACTCCCTGCTGATGGAGACTCCAGGTGCATCCTGGCAGCCCACTCCCTGCAGATGGGGACTCCAGGTGCATCCTGGCAGCCCACTCCCTGCAGATGGGGACTCCAGGTGCATCCTGGCAGCCCACTCCCTGCAGATGGGGACTCCAGGCCCATCCTACCATCCCACTCCCTGCAGATGGGGACTCCAGGTGCATCCTGGCAGCCCACTCCCTGCAGATGGGGACTCCAGGCCCATCCTACCTTCCCACTCCCTGCATACAGAGATACCATACCGTTCCCATCAGCCCACTTCCTGCAGACAGAGATACCATACCGTTCCCATCAGCCCACTCCCTGCAGACAGAGATACCATACCGTTCCCATCAGCCCACTCCCTGCAGACAGAGATACTATACCGTTCCCATCAGCCCACTTCCTGCAGACAGAGATACCATACCGTTCCCATCATCCCACTCGCTGCAGACAGAGATACTATACCGTTCCCATCAGCCCACTTCCTGCAGACAGAGATACCATACCGTTCCCATCAGCCCACTCCCTGCAGACAGAGATACTATACCGTTCCCATCATCCCACTTCCTGCAGAGATACCATACCGTACCCATCAGCCCACTCCCTGCAGACAGAGATACCATACCGTTCCCATCAGCCCACTTCCTGCAGACAGAGATACCATACCGTTCCCATCAGCCCACTCCCTGCAGAGATACCATACCGTTCCCATCATCCCACTTCCTGCAGACAGAGATACCATACCGTACCCATCAGCCCACTCCCTGCAGACAGAGATACTATACCGTTCCCATCATCCCACTTCCTGCAGAGATACCATACCGTTCCCATCATCCCACTTCCTGCAGAGATACCATACCGTTCCCATCAGCCCACTTCCTGCAGACAGAGATACCATACAGTTCCCATCAGCCCACTTCCTGCAGATGGGGACTCCAGGCCCATCCTACCTTCCCACTCCCTGCTGATGGAGACTCCAGGTGCATCCTGGCAGCCCACTCCCTGCAGATGGGGACTCCAGGCCCATCCTACCATCCCAATCCCTGCAGATGGGGACTCCAGGTGCATCCTGGCAGCCCACTCCCTGCAGATGGGGACTCCAGGCCCATCCTACCATCCCACTCCCTGCATACAGAGATACCATACTGTTCCCATCAGCCCACTTCCTGCAGACAGAGATACCATACCGTTCCCATCAGCCCACTCCCTGCAGACAGAGATACCATACCGTTCCCATCAGCCCACTTCCTGCAGACAGAGATACCATACCGTTCCCATCATCCCACTTCCTGCAGAGATACCATACCGTTCCCATCAGCCCACTTCCTGCATACAGAGATACCATACCGTTCCCATCAGCCCACTCCCTGCAGACAGAGATACCATACCGTTCCCATCATCCCACTTCCTGCAGACAGAGATACCATACCGTTCCCATCATCCCACTTCCTGCAGAGATACTATACCGTTCCCATCATCCCACTTCCTGCAGAGATACCATACCGTTCCCATCAGCCCACTCCCTGCAGACAGAGATACTATACCGTTTCCATCATCCCACTTCCTGCAGACAGAGATACTACACCGTTCCCATCATCCCACTTCCTGCAGAGATACCATACCGTTCCCATCAGCCCACTTCCTGCAGACAGAGATACCATACTGTTCCCATCAGCCCACTCCCTGCAGACAGAGATACCATACCGTTCCCATCATCCCACTTCCTGCAGAGATACCATACCGTTCCCATCATCCCACTTCCTGCAGAAAGAGATACCATACCGTTCCCATCAGCCCACTTCCTGCAGACAGAGATACCATACCGTTCCCATCAGCCCACTTCCTGCAGAGATACCATACCGTTCCCATCAGCCCACTTCCTGCAGACAGAGATACCATACCGTACCCATCAGCCCACTCCCTGCAGACAGAGATACTATACCGTTCCCATCATCCCACTTCCTGCAGAGATACCATACCGTTCCCATCATCCCACTTCCTGCAGAGATACCATACCGTTCCCATCAGCCCACTTCCTGCAGAGATACCATACCGTTCCCATCAGCCCACTTCCTGCAGACAGAGATACCATACCGTACCCATCAGCCCACTTCCTGCAGACAGAGATACCATACCGTTCCCATCATCCCACTTCCTGCAGAGATACCATACCGTTCCCATCAGCCCACTTCCTGCAGAGATACCATACCGTTCCCATCATCCCACTTCCTGCAGACAGAGATACCATACCGTACCCATCAGCCCACTCCCTGCAGACAGAGATACTATACCGTTCCCATCATCCCACTTCCTGCAGAGATACCATACCGTTCCCATCATCCCACTTCCTGCAGAGATACCATACCGTTCCCATCAGCCCACTTCCTGCAGACAGAGATACCATACCGTTCCCATAAGCCCACTCCCTGCAGATGGGGACTCCAGGCCCATCCTACCTTCCCACTCCCTGCTGATGGAGACTCCAGGTGCATCCTGGCAGCCCACTCCCTGCAGATGGGGACTCCAGGCCCATCCTACCATCCCACTCCCTGCAGATGGGGACTCCAGGTGCATCCTGGCAGCCCACTCCCTGCAGATGGGGACTCCAGGCCCATCCTACCATCCCACTCCCTGCATACAGAGATACCATACCGTTCCCATCAGCCCACTTCCTGCAGACAGAGATACCATACCGTTCCCATCAGCCCACTCCCTGCAGACAGAGATACCATACCGTTCCCATCAGCCCACTTCCTGCAGACAGAGATACCATACCGTTCCCATCATCCCACTTCCTGCAGACAGAGATACCATACCGTTCCCATCATCCCACTTCCTGCAGAGATACCATACCGTTCCCATCAGCCCACTTCCTGCATACAGAGATACCATACCGTTCCCATCAGCCCACTCCCTGCAGACAGAGATACCATACCGTTCCCATCATCCCACTTCCTGCAGACAGAGATACCATACCGTTCCCATCATCCCACTTCCTGCAGAGATACTATACCGTTCCCATCATCCCACTTCCTGCAGAGATACCATACCGTTCCCATCAGCCCACTCCCTGCAGACAGAGATACTATACCGTTCCCATCATCCCACTTCCTGCAGACAGAGATACTACACCGTTCCCATCATCCCACTTCCTGCAGAGATACCATACCGTTCCCATCAGCCCACTTCCTGCAGACAGAGATACCATACCGTTCCCATCAGCCCACTCCCTGCAGACAGAGATACCATACCGTTCCCATCATCCCACTTCCTGCAGAGATACCATACCGTTCCCATCATCCCACTTCCTGCAGACAGAGATACCATACCGTACCCATCAGCCCACTCCCTGCAGACAGAGATACTATACCGTTCCCATCATCCCACTTCCTGCAGAGATACCATACCGTTCCCATCATCCCACTTCCTGCAGAGATACCATACCGTTCCCATCAGCCCACTTCCTGCAGACAGAGATACCATACAGTTCCCATCAGCCCACTTCCTGCAGATGGGGACTCCAGGCCCATCCTACCTTCCCACTCCCTGCTGATGGAGACTCCAGGTGCATCCTGGCAGCCCACTCCCTGCAGATGGGGACTCCAGGCCCATCCTACCATCCCAATCCCTGCAGATGGGGACTCCAGGTGCATCCTGGCAGCCCACTCCCTGCAGATGGGGACTCCAGGCCCATCCTACCATCCCACTCCCTGCATACAGAGATACCATACTGTTCCCATCAGCCCACTTCCTGCAGACAGAGATACCATACCGTTCCCATCAGCCCACTCCCTGCAGACAGAGATACCATACCGTTCCCATCAGCCCACTTCCTGCAGACAGAGATACCATACCGTTCCCATCATCCCACTTCCTGCAGACAGAGATACCATACCGTTCCCATCATCCCACTTCCTGCAGAGATACCATACCGTTCCCATCAGCCCACTTCCTGCATACAGAGATACCATACCGTTCCCATCAGCCCACTCCCTGCAGACAGAGATACCATACCGTTCCCATCATCCCACTTCCTGCAGACAGAGATACCATACCGTTCCCATCATCCCACTTCCTGCAGAGATACTATACCGTTCCCATCATCCCACTTCCTGCAGAGATACCATACCGTTCCCATCAGCCCACTCCCTGCAGACAGAGATACTATACCGTTTCCATCATCCCACTTCCTGCAGACAGAGATACTACACCGTTCCCATCATCCCACTTCCTGCAGAGATACCATACCGTTCCCATCAGCCCACTTCCTGCAGACAGAGATACCATACCGTTCCCATCAGCCCACTCCCTGCAGACAGAGATACCATACCGTTCCCATCATCCCACTTCCTGCAGAGATACCATACCGTTCCCATCATCCCACTTCCTGCAGAAAGAGATACCATACCGTTCCCATCAGCCCACTTCCTGCAGACAGAGATACCATACCGTTCCCATCAGCCCACTTCCTGCAGAGATACCATACCGTTCCCATCAGCCCACTTCCTGCAGACAGAGATACCATACCGTACCCATCAGCCCACTCCCTGCAGACAGAGATACTATACCGTTCCCATCATCCCACTTCCTGCAGAGATACCATACCGTTCCCATCATCCCACTTCCTGCAGAGATACCATACCGTTCCCATCAGCCCACTTCCTGCAGAGATACCATACCGTTCCCATCAGCCCACTTCCTGCAGACAGAGATACCATACCGTACCCATCAGCCCACTTCCTGCAGACAGAGATACCATACCGTTCCCATCATCCCACTTCCTGCAGAGATACCATACCGTTCCCATCAGCCCACTTCCTGCAGAGATACCATACCGTTCCCATCATCCCACTTCCTGCAGACAGAGATACCATACCGTACCCATCAGCCCACTCCCTGCAGACAGAGATACTATACCGTTCCCATCATCCCACTTCCTGCAGAGATACCATACCGTTCCCATCATCCCACTTCCTGCAGAGATACCATACCGTTCCCATCAGCCCACTTCCTGCAGACAGAGATACCATACCGTTCCCATCAGCCCACTCCCTGCAGATGGGGACTCCAGGCCCATCCTACCTTCCCACTCCCTGCTGATGGAGACTCCAGGGGCATCCTGGCAGCCCACTCCCTGCAGATGGGGACTCCAGGCCCATCCTACCATCCCACTCCCTGCAGATGGGGACTCCAGGTGCATCCTGGCAGCCCACTCCCTGCAGATGGGGACTCCAGGCCCATCCTACCATCCCACTCCCTGCATACAGAGATACCATACCGTTCCCATCAGCCCACTTCCTGCAGACAGAGATACCATACCGTTCCCATCAGCCCACTCCCTGCAGACAGAGATACCATACCGTTCCCATCAGCCCACTTCCTGCAGACAGAGATACCATACCGTTCCCATCATCCCACTTCCTGCAGACAGAGATACCATACCGTTCCCATCATCCCACTTCCTGCAGAGATACCATACCGTTCCCATCAGCCCACTTCCTGCATACAGAGATACCATACCGTTCCCATCAGCCCACTCCCTGCAGACAGAGATACCATACCGTTCCCATCATCCCACTTCCTGCAGACAGAGATACCATACCGTTCCCATCATCCCACTTCCTGCAGAGATACTATACCGTTCCCATCATCCCACTTCCTGCAGAGATACCATACCGTTCCCATCAGCCCACTCCCTGCAGACAGAGATACTATACCGTTCCCATCATCCCACTTCCTGCAGACAGAGATACTACACCGTTCCCATCATCCCACTTCCTGCAGAGATACCATACCGTTCCCATCAGCCCACTTCCTGCAGACAGAGATACCATACCGTTCCCATCAGCCCACTCCCTGCAGACAGAGATACCATACCGTTCCCATCATCCCACTTCCTGCAGAGATACCATACCGTTCCCATCATCCCACTTCCTGCAGAAAGAGATACCATACCGTTCCCATCAGCCCACTTCCTGCAGACAGAGATACCATACCGTTCCCATCATCCCACTTCCTGCAGAGATACCATACCGTTCCCATCAGCCCACTTCCTGCAGAGATACCATACCGTTCCCATCAGCCCACTTCCTGCAGACAGAGATACCATATCGTTCCCATCAGCCCACTTCCTGCAGACAGAGATACCATACCGTTCCCATCATCCCACTCCCTGCAGAGATACCATACCGTTCCCATCAGCCCACTCCCTGCAGACAGAGATACCATACCGTTCCCATCATCCAACTTCCTGCAGACAGAGATACCACACCGTTCCCATCAGATACCATACCGTTCCCATCATCCCACTCCCTGCAGAGATACCATACCGTTCCCATCAGCCCACTCCCTGCAGACAGAGATACCATACCGTTCCCATCATCCAACTTCCTGCAGACAGAGATACCACACCGTTCCCATCAGCCCACTCCCTGCAGACAGAGATACCATACAGTTCCCATCAGCCCACTCCCTGCAGACAGAGATACCATACCGTTCCCATCAGCCCACTTCCTGCAGACAGAGATACCATACCGTTCCCATCAGCCCACTCCCTGCAGACAGAGATACCATACCGTTCCCATCATCCCACTTCCTGCAGACAGAGATACCATACCGTTCCCATCATCCCACTCCCTGCAGACAGAGATACCATACAGTTCCCATCAGCCCACTCCCTGCAGACAGAGATACCATACCGTTCCCATCAGCCCACTCCCTGCAGACAGAGATACCATACCGTTCCCATCATCCCACTTCCTGCAGACAGAGATACCATACCGTTCCCATCATCCCACTCCCTGCAGAGATACCATACCGTTCCCATCAGCCCACTTCCTGCAGACAGAGATACCATACCGTTCCCATCAGCCCACTTCCTGCAGACAGAGATACCATACCGTTCCCATCAGCCCACTCCCTGCAGACAGAGATACCATACCGTTCCCATCAGCCCACTCCCTGCAGACAGAGATACCATACCGTACCCATCAGCCCACTCCCTGCAGACAGAGATACCATACCGTTCCCATCAGCCCACTTCCTGCAGACAGAGATACCATACCGTTCCCATCAGCCCACTTCCTGCAGACAGAGATACCATACCGTTCCCATCAGCCCACTTCCTGCAGAAAGAGATACCATACCGTTCCCATCAGCCCACTCCCTGCAGACAGAGATACCATACCGTACCCATCAGCCCACTCCCTGCAGACAGAGATACCATACCGTTCCCATCAGCCCACTTCCTGCAGACAGAGATACCATACCGTTCCCATCATCCCACTTCCTGCAGAAAGAGATACCATACCGTTCCCATCAGCCCACTCCCTGCAGACAGAGATACCATACCGTACCCATCAGCCCACTCCCTGCAGACAGAGATACCATACCGTTCCCATCAGCCCACTTCCTGCAGAGATACCATACCGTTCCCATCAGCCCACTTCCTGCAGATAGAGATACCATACCGTTCCCATCAGCCCACTTCCTGCAGACAGAGATACCATACCGTTCCCATCATCCCACTTCCTGCAGAGATACCATACCGTTCCCATCATCCCACTTCCTGCAGACAGAGATACCATACCGTTCCCATCAGCCCACTCCCTGCAGACAGAGATACCATACCGTACCCATCAGCCCACTGCCTGCAGACAGAGATACCATACCGTTCCCATCATCCCACTTCCTGCAGAGATACCATACCGTTCCCATCATCCCACTTCCTGCAGAGATACCATACCGTTCCCATCAGCCCACTTCCTGCAGAGATACCATACCGTTCCCATCATCCCACTTTCTGCAGAGATACCATACCGTTCCCATCAGCCCACTTCCTGCAGACAGAGATACCATACCGTTCCCATCAGCCCACTCCCTGCAGACAGAGATACCATACCGTACCCATCAGCCCACTCCCTGCAGACAGAGATACTATACCGTTCCCATCATCCCACTTCCTGCAGAGATACCATACCGTTCCCATCATCCCACTTCCTGCAGAGATACCATACCGTTCCCATCAGCCCACTTCCTGCAGACAGAGATACCATACCGTTCCCATCAGCCCACTTCCTGCAGACAGAGATACCATACCGTTCCCATCATCCCACTTCCTGCAGAGATACCATACCGTTCCCATCATCCCACTTCCTGCAGACAGAGATACCACACCGTTCCCTTCAGCCCACTTCCTGCAGACAGAGATACCATACCGTTCCCATCATCCCACTCCCTGCAGAGATACCATACCGTTCCCATCAGCCCACTCCCTGCAGAGATACCATACCGTTCCCATCATCCCACTTCCTGCAGACAGAGATACCATACCGTTCCCATCATCCCACTTCCTACAGACAGAGATACCATACCGTTCCCATCAGCCCACTCCCTGCAGAGATACCATACCGTTCACATCAGCCCACTCCCTGCAGACAGAGATACCATACCGTTCCCATCATCCCACTTCCTGCAGACAGAGATACCATACCGTTCCCATCATCCCACTCCCTGCAGACCGAGATACCATACCGTTCCCATTAGCCCACTTCCTGCAGAGATACCATACCGTTCCCATCATCCCACTTCCTGCAGACAGAGATACCATACCGTTCCCATCATCCCACTTCCTGCAGACAGAGATACCATACCGTTCCCATCATCCCACTTCCTGCAGAGATACCATACCGTTCCCATCAGCCCACTTCCTGCAGAGATACCATACCGTTCCCATCAGCCCACTTCCTGCAGACAGAGATACCATACCGTTCCCATCAGCCCACTCCCTGCAGACAGAGATACCATACCGTTCCCATCATCCCACTTCCTGCAGAGATACCATACCGTTCCCATCATCCCACTTCCTGCAGACAGAGATACCACACCGTTCCCATCAGCCCACTTCCTGCAGACAGAGATACCATACCGTTCCCATCATCCCACTCCCTGCAGAGATACCATACCGTTCCCATCAGCCCACTCCCTGCAGACAGAGATACCATACCGTTCCCATCAGCCCACTCCCTGCAGAGATACCATACCGTTCCCATCATCCAACTTCCTGCAGACAGAGATACCACACCGTTCCCATCAGCCCACTCCCTGCAGACAGAGATACTATACAGTTCCCATCAGCCCACTCCCTGCAGACAGAGATACCATACCGTTCCCATTAGCCCACTTCCTGCAGACAGAGATACCATACCGTTCCCATCAGCCCACTCCCTGCAGACAGAGATACCATACCGTTCCCATCATCCCACTTCCTGCAGACAGAGATACCATACCGTTCCCATCATCCCACTTCCTGCAGACAGAGATACCACACCGTTCCCATCAGCCCACTCCCTGCAGACAGAGATACCATACCGTTCCCATAAGCCCACTTCCTGGCAATAGGAATGCCGGGCCCATCCAGACTACCCCTTCCCTACAGATACTGATCCAAGGCCTATCTCTCCATGCAGATGTCGAACACTTGGTCACCACATCTGTCCGACAAGAAGCTACACTCAGACAAACATCCAGCAGTTTCCCGAGCTCTCTGGCTCTTTCTTAAGAATGTTGATGCCATCAATGCTCATAACCTTAAAATGTTAATTTTCAGCATAAATGGGATCTGCTAAGACTTGAGAGGCCTCATGCGAGGGAGGGATAAGGGCCTGATTTAGATATTGGTTGATAGGTTACTCCATCACAACGGTGACAGATGCCCCGTCCTCCGAAATATAAATTCCATTATTTCCTATGGGATTTAGATTTCAGCAGATGGGATATCCGTCATCATTGTAACGGAGTAACCTGTTCGCCAGTATTTAAATCAGGACCACAGTGTTCATTTATTGCTCATTTATGTAAAAACAAGAACTTGAGTTGAGTTGTCATGAGACTGGCTTTATAAGCAGCAAATGTCAATCATATTGCCATATTAACCAGTAGTCTGGAGACCAGGAGTTTGCTTCCACGACTGCGCATTAGGGGCAGCTCTGAGGGTCCCTAGGTATGGAGTCATCCGCTTATACCTCCCGGCCTTTCATAGTCAACGGGCACTTCACACATGAAACTGTGCTCCATCACACATTTGAAAGTCACAATTACCGAAGGGCACAGAAAAAGGGCACTCGACAGGCTCTTCAGGAGGTCCAGGGATGCTCAGACTAGTTTCAGTTCTTGAGCCCTCATCTCCTTAATTTTAAAGGTATAAATTGACAAGTACCTAAATCAGATCTACCCTTGAGCTCGAGACCCACGCCACGTCACTCTGCCGAATCACTCGCTGCGGAGCATGGGTGTGGTGGAGAGGGGAGGAGGACCTCAGCATCAACCTAGGTCCATCTGGAGAAAGGACTGAGATACGTTGGAGCTGGGAAGAAGCAGTGATGGCACAAAAATAATTTAAGCCCCCTTTCTGCCATCTTTTGTGACTTTGCATTGCATAGTACTTGTAGATCAGATGTATGTATATTTTAGTTCTAGCATTTCATTCATATTTTCCATATGTAGTAAACTTCACAAACAGACAAACACAAATATAATGAATTACAAATGTGTTTCCAAACAAGTATTTGTTTCTTTACATGAACTCCATACATGAGCGGGGAAGAATCAAGAGAATGATTTTATCACCATATACTGACGAACGTCAAAATAGTAGAGCCCTATTGAGGCTCTGTGTTCAGCATGAGCTTTAATACCCAGAGCTTATATTGATATTGGAGAATCACTGGGTACTAGGACGTCTATAATGGAGTACGTCCTCTTCATTATGTGATTGAGGAACCACATGTCCACACGGACCCAAATTTCACTTGACTGCTCTGGTTTTCAGTGCTATGATTATTGGAGATTGTTTTTTGGGGCCAAAAAAGGTGTAGGACTGGCTCCCTCCCCAGAATAGGTGCATCAGTGTTTCTGTCCCACCGGTGGTGGATTGAGAGTGTTTACCCAAAATTTGCCCCCAACAGACAGAAAGGCCACTAAACACCAGTGGAAAAATAGGCCAGAGAATAAAAAGGGAGTGGGGACAGCTCACCCAGGCATCGCACCATGCTTTCAGCCCAGAACAGGTGCATTCAAATTTTTGCCCCCCAACTCCTGGGGGTTTGTATTGAGGGTGTTTACCCAAAATCTGCCCCCCTGGGGACGGAAAGGCTACTAGACACCAGCAATTTCAAACTGGTGCCAAAACAAATAAAAAGGCTAGGGTGACCTACTCTGGCATCAGGCCAACAGTCCTACCCAAGAATGGGGACTAGAGTCTTCCTGCCCCCTGAGGACTATAGCATTCCCCATCCCTATGGCAAGAGGGACATTTTGATTCTTTTGGATTTTTTTTTGCATATCAGTAGCAAAGTGGAGATAAGTCCCAATATCATCCTACCTCCATGCTGAATTGCTGCACATTTCAGGCTTGGCTCAGCTGCCACCTGTTGGAAAACTACCAAGCACAGGCATTTCTAAAAACTAGACTCCTGGGGCAGTTGCAGATGGTATGCTCATGTGAATCCCTTGACATTTTCTTACCCACATTGCCCTGCACACCTCAAACTTTGACTAAATAGCATATTTGACTTGCATTTATGTGACGTAAACTTACGGAAACCTCAGTGATCCACAAGATTCCTACCACCCAGTGTTCCTCAACCTGTCCTGATAAAATTGCTACTAAACTTGAAGGGAATCTCTCTGAAGTCAATGGAAGCCTCAGATTGTCCAGCTGCTGTCTCGACCCATGGACCAGGCTGGTGGAACGCAGGGACGGATTCCAGATGTGAAACATCTGCAAAGGAAGTGGACAGAGTCCAGCAGCCTTGGAGGTGCCCAGATGGTGCAGGTGGCAATGTCCACCCTCCTGAAAGTAAAGTTCCTGCAAGTCAGTGGAAGAAGAAGTCCAGCTGTGGGGTCCAAGAGCTGTAGAAGATCACAGGAGTCACCTGTAAGCTGTACCTCAATGGTTGCTAGATTGAGGTAAGGTCAGTGACCAGCCCAGTCACCAGCAAGAACTGGCAAATGCAAACAAGAGTTGCATAAGAGTTTGCAAAGTTTTGGAGACCAGCAAAGTCCAGGAGACTTTACCCAGGAGGTGGAGTCAAGGCTGGCCCTCAGCACACAAAAAGGCCAGCAGAAGTCGATAGAGCCCCCACGAGTAACCCACAGGTGATGGACACAGGGAGTCACAAGGAGGCCTGGCCAGCATGACAAAACAGTAGTCCTACGTCACAAGAACTGCAGGACAGGGACTGATCTTTGGATTGCAGAGTGCTGGAGGCCAGGGCTCCACGGTGCCTGAAGATCTCCTGGAAGAAGAATCAACAAGCCTTGGCAAGTGCAACAGTCACAGTGCACAGGTGTTCCCGTCCAGTGGCAGGATCAGGGGTCCACAGTCTTCCAAGTTGGCTAGAAAACAAGGACCCAGAGTAGGCCACAGACTCACCACCTGGGTTGCAGGATCTTCAGATGTCCATGTACAGCAGACCCCACCAGCTGGTCATCATTATCTTGAGGTGCCTGGGATTGCAGGGGAGTGACTCCTTCACTCCAAGGAAGATTCCTTCGTGCTTCCTGGTGCAAACAGAGTCCTTGTGATCCTGGAGAATGCACAGTTCTTGGATGTTGCA
The DNA here is from genome assembly GCF_031143425.1 of Pleurodeles waltl. NCBI lineage: Eukaryota > Metazoa > Chordata > Amphibia > Caudata > Salamandridae > Pleurodeles > Pleurodeles waltl. The sequence continues at coordinate 1,006,765,583 of NC_090450.1, read as the reverse complement.
GAATTTTTGCAGGATCTAGAGAAACAATGTTGCGATGGGAGCCTTCCCACCAGAAGCAGACTTGTTCAGTTCAACCAGCAGCAGTTCCAGAGGCCAGGAGAAGATATCTTTCAGAGAGTTCCTTGGCGAGTCTTACTCGATGAATCTGAGGACACACCCATGGGGAAGCCTTTAAGTAACCCTAAAAGGGGGTTTTCTACCCTCTGAAGTGACCCACCTATCAGAGGGTGTAAGAAGTTACCAGCAACTACATTTAGAGGAGAGAGCACAGTCACTGGTGTCCTGGTTAGCAGGATCCCAGCGAACTACAGTCGAAACACACTGGTACCAGGCAAAAAACTGTGGGGGTCCTACAACCAGAACCCAGCTTACTACAGTATGGGTACCCACAAATTCAGAGATGTACAAATAAGCACTGCTCCTAGACTCCGTATCTGGTGCCTATTTCAGAAATGCATAGGTTTCCTTGCTTACCCATTTTCACTCTTTTTATTTTACTTTATGAATTTCTGTGTAGTTGTTTCACAAATTAAATCTATTGTAAGGAGCAACTCAGTTGTTGACTTGGGGTAACTCAAGTTTTTGGACAACCTACTAACCCTATAAATCTCTGCAATCAAAAGGGTCTAGTAGACGTAATGGTATATTGCTTTCGAAAAGCAGCCATTGGGACAAAAAGTTACGGATGAAAATGTAACAAATGGCTTTCTTTTCCTACTCATTTTCCTTTTTTTTGCATTTTAACAGTTAGTTTCTTTAGGAAACAATGAGCTACCTCTTTGAAAAATGCCAAAACTGTGGTAAGAAAAATGTTTTTGTTTTTAATTCAGCTCTGCATGTTCCTAAAAGCTAGGAAGAATGTGACTTCACCACAGCAAACCTTTCACTGCTGCAATGTTTAGGAAAAGTTATACTTTTTTGCAGAGCAATTTTTTCCTATTTTCCTAAAAAAAACAAATTTAGCAATATTGGGGCAATTTTCTCAGTCCCCTCCAGAAGATTCCACAATCCCTAGGTACCTTTAAAATTCCCAGGATGTTGGAAAAAGGATGCAAATTTGGTGTGGATACAGTATGTGGAGGAAATGCTATGAAGGCCTGAGTGCAAACTACCCCAAATACCTAAAAAGGGCTTAGAATTTTAGGGAAGAAAAGGCCTAGCAGTGAAAGGGTTAAATAAAGAGACTTTGGGGATCCACTGAATTTCCCTTGGAATTGGCTGTTACCCGAACCACATCTCACTCAAGTATTTCTCAGCGGGTTGTGGGATGGTTTTCTGTCTCTAGTAGGCACATTGACTGAGTCATAGAAAACCAAACTCTGTGTTCTAGAGTACTCTAGAAAACGTTTCAAAGTATCAAGTTAAAGAAAACTGCCATATCAAAAAAGCAGAGTTAAGTGATACAGATGTATACCTATGTCCGTAAATGTCGATATACAGTGGCGAGAATGGACACATTTTGCAAAAGCTTAAGAAAATAGACTGAGTGCCTTGACATGATCAGTCTTTTCCATCGTAGCACTGAACCCTACAGTTGGGACAGGAATAAGGTTTGCACTCCTGCCTTGACTGTCTCTATTGCCTGTGAAACTGTTACCCTGACCTTGTACCAGCCCAGCTAACACGCTACTGTAGGGTGCATTTTGTAGCCATGGCCTGTCCACAGTAAAACGCAGGTCCAGAATTAGCTCTGTGCCCTGGAGTAGTGCCCCACACATGCCCTTTTTTAACTAGGGACTACTGCTCATGTTCTCAATTATTGATTTAAAACAATGGCGGCAGAGCGTGAATGACTGAGAAATGTTTTGAGAATTATTGGCCTGAACAGCCCTTTTTCCTTTGTTAGAGAGGAGTGTGGCCTACTGGCCCACTCCGACAAAACGTCTGCTCCAATGTGGCACCCAGACCTTTGCACTGGCATTCTGTGCGCGCCACGTGCATTTGTGCATTGTGCACGTGTGGCCCATAACTGACAGCAAGGCTCAGTGTGCAGTTTGAGTATGTTTACGTCACTAGCGGGGTCCTTTGTACATAGCCGGGTAGTCAAAGCGTACTGACTGCATTCCTGAGGCTGGAGGGTGGAGACCTAGACACTGAAATGAAGGAGTATTGAGGCTGGGCTACCTTCAGAAATGTTGTGATGACCTTTTAGCGAGGGATGGCCGATTAGGCTTTGATGACCCTCCCCTTTGGAGGACAGTAGGAGGGACGGGGTGGAGTCCGCGGATTCTGTTGTTGAAGGTGAGGAGGTTTCTAGTAGGGCCTCCTCTTTTGGCTGTCCGTGATTGCGGCTTCAGGGACGTCATTGGGCCCGTCTTTTAGTTACTCCTTCTTAGAGCCAGCATCATCGCTACCTCCTGTGAGAGCATCACCTCCCTCAAAGGCTGTGTCTGTACTAATCCCGGATAAGACATTTAAAAGGGAACTATCCCAAACCGATTCAGGGGCCTTAATTAGCGGCTCTACATCCCATGGCTGGAAAATGTCTATAAAAGGACACAAAGCCCTCTGCAAGAGTCCAGTTCCCCATTCTTCTAGCACCTGTACAACAGGAGCCAACAGGGGCAGAGACTGGGGCACCCTCCGCACATCAAGATGACACACGCCCCAGTCAGGAGACAGTGGCAAAAAGAATCAGTAATTTGAAGATAGAGGAAGTAAAATTCTGTCCTCTATAAGAATCTCGTGATGTTTCTCCTGCTACTGCAACCAACCCTTTACTTATTATTTCTGTTAGGGGAGCTTGCGCTGCAGCTGTTGATGTTGTACATTTGTTGAGTTGTGAAGCTCAGTATAACACCTTCCACTACACAAAAGATAAAATGATTTGTATTGCCAGTGTTTTTTATTGCTATAGGAAAGTACCCTCTTTCTTGGCATGGTTACCCCATTTTCTACCTTTTGTCAGCGTGTTTGACTGTGTTCACTGGGATCCTGCTAATCAGGACCCCAGTGATTATGCTCTCTCCCCTCAAACTTGGTAACTACCATTTTCACCCCACATTTGGCATACTGGTGCCCCCATGTAGGTGCCTAGTATATGGTACCCAGGGCATGGGGTACCAGGAGATCCCAATGGGCTGAAGCATGTATTATGCCACCCATGGGGAGCCCATGCAAAGTGTTCTGCAGGCCTGCCATTGCAGCCTGCGTGAAAAGGGTGCATGTGCCCGTTTCACTACAGGTCACGGCACCAGGTAACTGTAAGTCACCCCTATGGCAGGCCCTTCTACTTCAGTTTTCCTGGACTTCATGAGTACGGGGACGCCATTTTACGCATGTACTCGACATGGGTCACTACCTATGTCCAGCTTCATAATGGTAAGTCTGAACCTAGGCATGTTTGGTATCAAACATTGGGGAATCATACCCCAATACCGTTGCCAGTATCGGAAGTATGATTCCATGCACTCTGGGGTCTCCTTAGAGGACAACCAGCATTGCTCCTGCCAGTCTTCCAGGATGTTCCGGGCAGCCCAAGCTGCTGCCACCCTTCAGACAGGTTTCTGCCCTCCTGCTGCTTGCACAGCTGAAGCCCAGCAAGGAAGAACAAAGGACTTCCTTTGGGAGAGGGGGGTAACAGCCTTTCCCTTTGGAAGTAGGTGTTACATGGCTTGGGAGGGATAGCCTCCCCAAGCCACTGGAATGCTTTGAAGGGCACATTTGGTGTCCTCCATGCATAAACCAGTCTACACTGGTTCAGGGACCTCCAGTCCCTGCTCTGGTGTGAAACTGGACAACGGAAAGGGGGGTGACCACTCCCCTGTCCATCACCACCAGAGGGGTGGTTCTCAGAGCTCCTCCAGAGTGCGTCTGGGTTCTGCGATCTTGAATCCAAGGTTGGCAGGGACCTCTGGAAGCATCTGAGTGACCAGGTCGGGCAGGTGACGTTAGAGCCCCCTCCTGATGGGTGGTCACCTGGCTAGGTGACCAATCCCCCTTTCAGGGCTATTTAAGGTGTCTCTCTTGGGTGGGTCATCAGACTCAGCCTGCAAGATTCCAGCAGGACTCCTCTGCAATCTCTACTTTGACTTCTAGCCACTGGAACCACAACTGAACCCTCCAGGAACCAAAAATCTGCATCTATGATGAAGACTCTGCTTGCAACATTGTTTCCACGGCTCCTTCCAGCTTCTGCAACATTTCCCCGGCTGTGCATCCTCTGAGGGTGGCAAGTCTTCAGCCTGCACGAGAATGAAGAAGGAATCTCCCTTGGAGTGAAGGAGTCACTCCCTTGCATCCGCAGGCACCAACTGCAATGACAACTGGCTGCGTAGATCTCCTCTCATCCTGAGCTGCGTGGATCCTGCATCACAGGTGGTTGTCTGGAGTAGCCCGCTGGGTCCTCTCTGCCAGCTGCCCAACTTTTTAGCAGGACCGCACTGCGTCTCTTGCAGCTGCCAAGGCTTGTTTGCATCTCCTCCAAGGGATCTTCAGGCTCTGTGTAGCCCGCAGCACTCCTTCCTGTCGTGCACAGCCCTCTGCATGCTTCTCCTGCGGCATGGGACACTTCTCCATTTGTGCTTTGCGGGCTCCTATGTGACTCCTTGTTCCTGGTCCAGTGGGTCTCCTGTGGGGGCTGCCTCTTCTTCTTTGGACTCTCTGTCTTGCTATGGGTCCCCCAAGCACTCCCCCATGGGTTGAGTCCTCCTGGACCCTGCTGGTCCCAGCAGCTCCACTTTTGCTTCACCGCAACTTCTGCCTTTGCCAATGCTTGTTGGGTGCTCTTCCTTGCCATTGACTGACTTCAATCATCCATCCGGCATGGGACATCGACTGCATCCTCCAGGAACTCTCCTCCTGCTCCAGGGCTGCATTCCTGACCGTCTTCATCCTACTGTCGACCAACTCCTGCAACCACAGCTGGGTGGGAAGTAGCTCCTGCTCCCCCTGCATTCTTCTGTGACTTCTGGACTTGGTCCTCCTCTTCTACGGGTCTTCCTCTACCAGAATTCACCACTGCTTTCTTGCAGTCTTGTCTGGGTGTTGCATTTTCTACCTTTTGGGTGGTTTGGGGAAAAAGCAGTAACTTACTCCTTTCATCCTGGTCGCTGGGGGCCCTGTGATACTTACCTTGGGGGTTCTCTAGTACCCCCAGCCCCCTCTACACATTCCAATTACCTAGGTGGGAGTCCTGTGTTCACATTCAATTTTTTTGTATATGGTTTAGGCTCCCCATAGGAACTCTGTTTTCTATCACTTTTTATGCCTATATCCGATAACTAGTGTACACATATAGGCCCTCATTCTGACCCTGGCGGTCGGTGATAAAGCGGCGGCCAACCCGCCAACAGGCCGGCGGTCCAAAATATGCAATTCTGACCCTGGCGGGAACCGCCAACACAGCCCGCCGCATTAACACTCCGCCCGCCACGGCGGAACAAACAAACAGCGCGGCGGTCACCGCCAACAGCCAGGCGGCAGACAATGTACCGCCCACCCTATCACGACCCACCAATCCGCCACCTTTTCCGGGGCGGGAGCACTGCCGATAAAAACACGGCGGAAACAGACTACGAACGGGAAAACGCTCACCTCCACATACTCCACGCGAGATTCCGGCAGTATGGAATCCGAGTTACAGGTCATCCCCGCACTCCTATACCTGCTCCTGTACCAGGAGCACGCCCGGCGGCGCGGAAGACATCAGTGAGTACTGCACCTACGACACAGGGGAGGGAAAAGATTACCGGCACACACCCACCCACCCACACCCACTACAACACACACATCAATGCATTCCCACAGATCACTGTCACAACCCACAACCCCCCCCTCCGAAATAATGCAAAGACCAAAAGAAGAGATCTTAAACGGGCAGATATATTGAAAAATGGACAGCAGTAATCCAAATAAATAAATAAACTATGTACAAAATATATACATCTACTATATGTAGTCCAACCACTGTCCGTGGACCACAGGGGTCCTGAGCAAAGGGGCAAGGCCCAGTCCCACGACAAGAACTCCACGGAGAGAACACTGCAGGGGCATCAGAAAGAAAAAAGGACAGGCACCTCAGGGGGAAGCGAAGGGGGGGCACCTCAGCCACTTGAGTACACGACGCCAGATCCACAAGGGGACTCCATGACCACTGGCCCATCCTGGGGAGTGCAAAGCCACAGTCCATACAGTCCATACAGTGGGTGGCCTGCCCACTGGGCCATCCTGGGGAGTGCAAAGCCACAGTCCATACAGTCCATACCGTGGGTGGCCTGCCCACTGGGCCATCCTGGGGAGTGCAAAGCCACAGTCCATACAGTCCATACCGTGGGTGGCCTGCCCACTGGGCCATCCTGGGGAGTGCAAAGCCACAGTCCATACAGTCCATACAGTGGGTGGCCTGCCCACTGGGCCATCCTGGGGAGTGCAAAGCCACAGTCCAAACAGTCCATAACAGACTCCACTGCCACTGGAGGAGGCATGTTGGCCAGAGGACATCCTGCAGCCCTGCCCGAGACAGATCCTGCCCTGCCACGTCTGCCAAAGGGCCAGCGGTTCTTGCCTGGAAGGGCCCAGTTCAGCGGTTCTTGAGACGGCGGTCCCCAGCGGAGCGGTGCTGGAGACGGCGGGGCCCAGTTCAGCGGTTCTTGCCTTGAAGGGCCCAGTTCAGCGGTTCTTGCCTTGAAGGGCCCAGTTCAGCGGTTCTTGCCTTGAAGGGCCCAGTTCAGCGGTTCTTGCCTTGAAGGGCCCAGTTCAGCGGTTCTTGCCTTGAAGGGCCCAGTTCAGCGGTTCTTGAGACGGCGGTCCCCAGCGGAGCGGTGCTGGAGACGGCGGGGCCCAGTTCAGCGGTTCTTGCCTTGAAGGGCCCAGTTCAGCGGTTCTTGCCTTGAAGGGCCCAGTTCAGCGGTTCTTGAGACGGCGGTCCCCAGCGGAGCGGTGCTGGAGACGGCGGCCATTCTATGGCCAACTTCTCATTGCCTGGTGGTGCCCTCCTGGGCAGCGGGGATGGTGCTCCTTCAATGCCCACCTGGGCTGTGGGTGGTGGGGCCCTCCTGGCCAGCTGGGCTGGGTCCTCCCTGGGCAGCGGCTATGGGGGTGGTGGGCTCTCCCTGGGCAGCTGTGACGGTTCCTCCCTGGGCAGCGGCTATGGGGGTGGTGGGCTCTCCCTGGGCAGCTGTGACGGTTCCTCCCTGGGCAGCGGCTATGGGGGTTGCGGGCTCCTCCTGGGCAGCTGTGTCGGGTCCTCCATGGGCAGCAGGCCTGCTGCCTGACTTCTCCGCCTTGCTGCCCTTGCCCTCCTTAGTCGGGAGTCTGTGGCCCTTTCCTCCCTTTGGAGCTGTGGCTGTTGACGGTGGCTGGCTAGTGTCCTGGGGGGATATAGAACCCGGGCTCCTGCGGCGGCCCTTCCGCCTTCTGCTCCTCTTCCCAGGGGGTGGGCTGGCTGTCCCCTTGCTGCTGGGCGAAGATCCAGACCTGCGGGCTGGTGGGCTCCAATACCCCTGCACCCTTGTCAAGGGGGCTGCAGGGCTGGTGGTGGCTGAGGTGCTCTTCTTACCCCGACGAGAAGGAGGGGGGGGCTCAGGGTCAGGAAAGAAGGTAGCAGTCGAGAGATAGATTTTCCTGGGACAATGGATAGTGGTAGGTACAGTGGGTATGGGAGTGGAGGGAGAGGATGTGGTTGTAGGCGAGACAAGTTTGCTGTCTTTGGGTGCAGGTGCAGGAGCGGGAGGCTGTCGTGAGGTGGATGGCTGTTGGGTGGGTGGGTGGCTGCGTTTGTGTGGTGTGGAAGAGGGGGTGACAGACACAGTGGGAGAGGACACAGGGGACGTGTAAATGGCAGTGGAGGTGGTGACTGCACGTGTGCGGACTGTACTGGAGGGTGTGCTGGTGATGGAAACACTGGCTGATGGTGAGGTGAATGAAGGTGTGAGTGTAGAAGTCACAGGGAGGGAGGAGGGAGACGAGGAGGTGGGGGTCACAGAGGTGGTAGTGACTGTTGGCATGTCTGCATCGGAATGTTGCTTGTGTGAATGTCTGCGTGATCTGTGGTGCTTATGTTTGGATGAGCTGCTCTTGGTTGTTGAGGTGTGTGCAGGCTGGTCTGATGGTGTGGGTGGGACAGGCAGAGGAACAGGAGACTGGGAGGAGGGAGTTAGTAGAGGGAGGCAGGAGACAGGGACAATGGCTGCCGTCAGTGCTGAGGCCAGAGCCTGGAACGATCGCTGATGGGCAGCCTGACCCGAATGAATGCCCTCCAGGTACGCATTGCTGCGATGAACCTCCCTCTCCACCCCCTGGATGGCATTCAAAAGGGTAGTCTGCCCAACAATGAGCGTTCGGAGGAGGTCAATGACCTCCTCACTGAGGGCAGCGGGGGTAACAGGGGCAGGGCCTGAGGTGCCTGGGGCGAAGGAGATGCCCGGCTTCCTGGCAGAGCGGGCACGGGGCGAACGCTGAGGGGCTGCTGGGAGGGCGGAGATGGTGCGCTGGGTGGCGGCTGTACCTGTAATGGCGGGGGCACGGATGGTGCCACCCCCGCAAGGGAGCTCCCTTCCGAGGACGTGTCCGTGTCGCTGCAGGGTCCAGTCGTCCCCGTTGTGGAGCTCCCCTCGCCCTCCGTCTCACTGGTCCAGTCAGACTCTGTGGCATGGCCCTCCTGGGCCATGTGAGATGCAGCTCCCTCCTGCCCCGATGCCACTTCTCCTCCGCCTGATGATGCTGATGCACACAAGCACAGAAAGACAAACAAAAAGGGGGGGGGAGAGAGAAATAAAGAGATTTTGAGTACATGGATCACCGGTACAGTTAGCGGACATGACAGACACAGATGCCCCCTGCACTAAGTTGCGCACTTGGGGTCCCCTACGCATTCCGTGGAACATGCCCTACACGCCTAGAGTTGACAACTGCACCCATGGATGACACGGCCCAGGGATGGCTGTACTGGCACACTACTGAGGGTGGTGGCTGGGGACACAGGGGCTTACGGGGGTGCCCAGCCTACAGATATCTCCCTGGCCTAGGGGGACCCACAGCCCTCCTCCCCCACCCAGACACCTCCACTGCGCGACAACAGAGTAGATTATGCTTGTACTCACCCCCTTGTGTCTGCTGTGCTGCCCTCACGCGCCCATCCAAATCAGGGTAGGCCACCGCCAGGATCCGGAACATCAGGGGGGTCAGTTGACGGCAGGCACCCCGCCTACGTTGGGAGGCCATCCCCAGCAGAGACTCGGCGGTCTTCTTGGTCCCGCGGCGGATGTCCTCCCACCTCTTGCGGCAGTGGGTGCCCCGTCGATGGTGGACCCCCAGGGTCCGGACTTCCTTGGCGATGGCACGCCAAATCCCGATCTTCTCATGGGCGCGGACCTATGTGACACGTACAGGGAGGGAGAAATACCACGTTCAAGTTTGTCTGCATTTCCGTTGCCAGTGGCCCAACGCCCCCCATCCCCGCCAGGCCCCCCGCCATGCCCCCCGCCAGGCCCAACATGCCCCCCATCCCGCCAGGCCCCCCGCCAGGCCCCCCGCCAGGCCCAACATGCCCCCCATCCCCGCCAGGCCCCCCGCCAGGCCCCCCCGCCAGGCCCAACATGCCCCCCATCCCCGCCAGGCCCCCCGCCAGGCCCCCAAGCCAGCCAGTGGCCCCAAATCCATATTGAATTAAACTCACTTGTTGGTCTGGAGGACCGTAGAGTAGCGCATACTGGGGGAGGACCCCATCCACAAGTTTCTCCAACTCTTCTCCAGTGAAGGCAGGGGCCCTTTCCCCAGGCGCTGCAGCCATTGTCCCTTCCAGACCGAGGTCACAGCAACACTTGCAGTATAGGTCCTCTCCTGTGAAAGTTCAAGTCGCGAGTGAATAAGTAGATAGAAAATGGCGGTCACGCCCGCGGCGGTGCGTACCACGGCGGTGCGTACCGCCACCGCCGGCGCCCTTCGCCATTGGCTCCTGAAACCCATAGGCTTCAATGTTAACCAATGCGGCTTCGCGCCGCGGTCTTCGACCGCCGACCGCCGCGGTGTGCCACTCCAGCGCATTGACCTCACATCCCATTGTCACACTTCACAGGTCAGGCAGCCGCCATTTCGAGGGTCCACATGGCTCAATTTCAACTGCGTCACACAGGCCTAGGCCTTGCATAGCCACTCAGACACGCCATTCACTGCATAGAGAATCGTTTACTGTGCAAGCTGTGAGTACGTACCTGTGGGTTGCTTGACTGTGTGCTCCATGTTGTCCTTCCTAGGCACCGTCCGCTGGGTTTGGCGAGGAGACGGATGAATCCTCCCGTGTACAGGCCGCTGGTGGACCTGTCGACAATGGAAGCACGCCACATTATCCTGACCTACCGGCTTGACCGTGCCACTATACATGAACTGTGTGCCCAGCTGGAGCCCGACCTGATGTCCCCCATCCGCCAACCCACAGGGATTCCCCCTCTGGTGCAGGTCCTGTCAGTACTCCATTTCTTGGCAAGTGGGTCATTTCAGACAACAGTGGGAATTGCTTCTGGGATGTCTCAGCCCATGTTTTCGAAGGTGTTATCCAGAGTGTTGTCTGCCCTGATGAAATACATGAGGAGCTACATCCTTTTCCCTGAGGTGGGCGAATTGGCTACAGTGAAGGGTGATTTCTATGCCCTTGGACATATTCCCAACGTCATTGGTGCCATTGATGGGACCCATGTGGCTTTGGTTCCCCCAAGAGACAGGGAGCAGGTGTACAGGAACAGAAAAAGTTACCATTCCATGAACATCCAGGTGGTGTGTTTGGCTGACCAGTACATCTCGCATGTAAATGCCAAATTCCCTGGGTCAGTGCATGACGCCTACATCCTAAGGAATAGCAGCATCCCTTACGTGATGGAACAGCTAGAGAGACACCGTGTATGGCTATTGGGGGACTCTGGGTACCCCAACCTGTCGTGGCTACTGACCCCAGTAAGGAATCCCCGGACCAGGGCAGAGGAACGGTACAATGAGGCCCATGGGCGTACTAGGAGGGTGATCGAACGCACCTTCGGCCTCCTAAAGGCCAGGTTTCGGTGCCTGCATATGACAGGTGGATCCCTAATGTACTCACCTAAGAAGGTGTGTCACATCATCGTGGCCTGCTGCATGCTTCACAACCTGGCTTTGTGCCGCCAGGTGCCTTTCCTGCAGGAGGATGGTCGAGACGGTGGTGTTGTGGCAGCTGTGGAACCTGTGGAGAGTGACGAGGAGGAAGACGACGGGGCTGAAACAGACAACAGGGACAGAATCATTGCACAGTACTTCCAATAGGACACAGGTAACAATTCAAACATAATTTAGTACATGTAAAATACTCTCCTGCATCTCTGCTGCCTGTCTATTTGCCCCAGTGTATGATGACTGAGTTGTGGCTTTTCCCTCCCTATTTCAGATCTGGGGTCCCCACTACGAGTCCTGTGCTTCGTTTCCCCATGGACTACAGCTTTGTGGCAGCTGTTTGTTGACTTCACTATGTACAAGGACATATTTGCACTGTCATGTCAATTACAATATTTTGAACTCACAGCCAGACTCCAGATAGTTTTGTGCAAAATAGGTGTTTATTTCAGTGCTCAAAATGGGATGGGTGGTTTCAAGGGGGTGGGGGCTATGGTGAAGGAATGTCCATGGCAGAGTCCAGAGTAACAGTCACACAGGTGCATTGTCCATAGGCCTGTGGAGAGATGGAGCATGGGCAGTTCAAGGATGGACAGGGTGACAATGTGGGACAGTGGGATGACATCAGGTGGTATCCTTTGCTGGCGGGGGTCTTGACATCCTACTCTGTCTTCTTGCAAGATCTCAGGGCCCTCTTGCGGGGTGGTTCTTCTCCTGCAGGAGGTGGGGGTCTGGTGGGCTGCTGTTGTGCGGGGGCCTCCTGTCCACTAGCGCCGGCGGAGGTGGTTGGTTGTTCTTGGTCCAGGCTAGTGGCAGGGGCCCTTTGTTGTTGTTGAGTGTCCGTCCTGGTGTTGATGAGTTCCTGCAGCAGCCCTACCATGGTAACCAGGGTGGAGGTGAGGGCTCTGATGTCCTCCCTGTACCCCCGATAGTGTTCCTCCTGCAGTACCTGGATCTCCTGGAACCTGGCCAGTACCGTCGCCATCGTCTCCTGGGAGCGGTTGTATGCTCCCATGATGGTGGTGAGGGCCTCGTGGAGAGTGGGTTCCCTGGGCCCGTCCCCCCCCTGTCGCACAGCTGCTCTCCGAGTTGCCCTGTTTCCCTGGGCCTCTGCCCCCTGGCCGGTGTGCCCACTACCACTGCCCCCAGGTCCCTGTTGTTGTTGGGGTGGTGGGTTATCCTGGGTGCCCTGTAGTGGTAGACACACCGCAGATTGACGCGCCCTGGAGACAGAGGCATGGGCCCGCTGGGTGGGAGCTGTGCTGGTGTTCCCAGAGGGGTTTGGGTCTGTAGTGGCCTGTGCCTGTGTGAGGGGAACCGACTGTCCAGAGGTCCCCGATGGTCCGGGCTGGTCATCAGTGTCCAGGTCGACAGAGCTGCTGTCATCGCTGACGGCCTCTTGGGAGGGGGGTGTGGAGAATTCTGGGCCCTCCGTGGCGGTGTGTTGGCGGTCGGGTCCTGCAGGGGTATAGAGGTATGGTTATAGTTTCAATGTGTGCCATATGGGTGTATCTGTGGGTTCCCGTGTCCCCAAGTGCTGGCATTCGTGTGTGGGGGCTTTGGTGAGGGTGGCTTGTGGGGGGGGATGTGTATATGCATTGGGCATGCTTTGGTGATGGGTGTCCATGCTTAGTGGATGCATGCAGGCCTAGGTTTTGGGATGTGTGGGTTGTGATGGTGAGACATTGGCAGGGAATAGGTGTGCTGGGGGTGGGGGTGAGGATGGTGGTGGGGGTGAGGATGGTGGTGGGGGTGAGGGTGGGGGTGAGGATGGGGGTGAGGATGGGGGTGGGGGTGAGGGTGGGGTTCGAGGATGGGGGTGAGGGTTGGGGTATGATTTGGCATGCAGGTGGGGGGGAAGCAGTATTGAAGCTTCAACTTACCAGAATCCATTCCTCCGCCGACTCCTGCGAGGCCGTCAGGATGCAGGATGTTCAAGACTTCCTCCTCCCATGTTGTAAATTGTGGGGGTTGAGGTGGGGGTCCTCCGCCAGTCTTCTGCACGGCGATGTTGTGCCTGGATACCATGGAATGCACCTTCCCCCGTAGGTCGTTCCATCGCTTCCTGATGTCTTCCCGATTTCTGGGGTGCTGTCCCACAGCGTTGACCCTGTCGACAATCCTCTGCCATAGCTCCGTCCTCCGGGCAATGCTGGTGTATTGGATCTGTGTGCCGAAGAGCTGGGGCTCTACCCGAACGATTTCCTCCACCATGACCCTGAGTTCTTCGTCTGAGAAGCGGGGTGTCTTTGGGGTGCCATGGAGTGGTGTGTATGATGTGTGGGGTGGAGTATGTGTAGTTAAGTGTGTTGAGTGTGGTGGTGTGTGTTATTTTGTGTGTGGATATTGTGTGGGTGATGGTGTAGTGTGCCTCTGTGTGATGGTGTTCTGTGATCGCTGCTGTGTCTCTCAGTGCTTCTTTTTGGATTTTGGTCGAAGGGGTTTGTGGGTGATGTGGGTGTGTGTTTTATATTGTATTGTGTGTGTGGGAGTGGTGTGTGTATGTGTATCAGGTGTGTGGAATTCAAATCGGCCAATGTGGCTGAGTTTTGTTCGTTTGTGTGTATTCTGACCGCGGCGGTGTGTACCGCCAATGGAAAACCGCGTTTGAAAGACCGCCACGTGGATTCGTGGGTCGTAATGGCATGGGCGTATTTCTGTTGGTGTGACGGTGGAGGTTTGGTCACCTCCACTTTTCCGCCGACCGCTGGTCTGGCGGTCTGTTGTGGCTGTCGGATTTTCGGAGGTTTGGCTGCTGCGGGTCAGAATGACCGTGGCGGGTTACCGCGACCGCGGCGGAATTATGGAGGATTTCTGACCGGCGGTAGGCGCCTTTTACCGCCGAGGTCAGAATGACCACCATAGTGTGTTTCCATACCTCCTATTGGAGGGTTGCCTATCTAGAGTTTTGGTACGTTGTCACTGTGCTAAAGACCCTTTATTCTTGTACAACGGAGTGTTTTCTTTCATGTATGTCAGTGCTCTGTGACTACAGTGGTATTGCATGAGCTTTGCATGTCTCCTAGATAAGCTGCTCATCCACAGCTACCCCTAGAGAGCCCTGGCTTCCAGACACTGCCTACATGTAGGAGGCTGGCCTGGCTTATAGTGGGTCCCCTGTGGTACTTACATCCTGTGCCAGGTCCAGTTATCCCCTATTAGTGTAGAAGAGGTGTTTCTAGCAGCTTAGGCTGATAGAAGGTAGTTATGGCAAAGCAGCTTAGGCTGAACTAGGAGACATGCAAAGCTCCTACTATACCACTGGTGTCATATGCACAATATCATAAGAAAACACAATACTCAGAATTACTAAAAATAAAGGTTCTTTATTTTTATGACAATATGCCACAAGTATCTCAGCGAGTACCCTCAGTAAGAAGGTAAGTAATATACACAAGTTATATGTACACAAACCCAAAACAGGTAAGTAAGAGACAGAAAAGTAATGCAAACAGTGTAGAATTAAAATAGGTTGCAATACGCAAGCATAGGTCTAGGGGCAACACAAACCATATACTCCAAAAGTGGAATACGAATCACGAATGGACCCCAGACCTATGGGAGCTTGTAGAGGGTCGCTGGGGCTGTAAGAAAACAGTCAGGGTGTCCAAGATACCCCACCCCAAGACCCTGAAAAGTAGGAGTAAAGTACACCTACTACCCCAAAAGAGCACAATAGTCGTGATAGGGGGATTCTGTAAGAACAACAAACACCAGCAAGGCACTGAAGGTGGATTCCTGGACCTGAGGACCTGCAAAGCAAGGGGACCAAGTCCAAGAGTCGCGATAGTGTCCAGGGGGGCAGGAGCCCAGAAAACCCCGGATGAAGGTGCAAGGAAGCTGCCTCTGGGTGGAAGAAGCTTGGAGTTCTGCAACAACGAAGAGGACTAGGAACCTCTCCTTTGGATGGAAGATGTCCCACGTCGCGATGAAGTTGCAGAAGTGTTCCCATGCAGAAATACCACAAACAAGCCTTGCTAGCTGCAAGGGTTGGGGTAGAGGTTTTTGGGTGCTGCTGGGGACCAGGAAGGACCAAGATGTCACCCCTTGGAGGAGGAGACAGAGGGGGCACTCAGCAACTCAGGGAGCCCCCACATAAGCAGCCAGCACCCGCAGAAGTACCCGAACAGGCACTTGGAAGATTTGTGAACTGGAGTCCATGCAGAGTTACAAAGGAGGGTCCCACGATGTCGGAGGCCAACTCAGAGGGTTGAGCACTGCAGAATGGAGTGCTGGGGACCCAGGCTAGGCTGTGCACGAAGGAAATCCTGGAAGAGTGCACAGGAGCCGGAGCAGCTGCAAATCACGCAGTACACAGGTTTGCAGTCTTACATGGGGAGACAAGGACTTACCTCCACCAAACTTGGACTGAAGGATCACTGGACTGTGGGAGTCACTTGGATAGAGTTCCTGTGTTCCAGGGTCCACGCTCGTCAGGATGAGAGGGGACCCAGAGGACCGGTGATGGAGTCTTTTGGTGCCTGCATTAGCAGGGGGAAGATTCAGTCGACCCACAGGAGATTTCTTCTTGGCTTCTGGTGCAGGGTGAAGGCAGGCTACCCCCAGAGCATGCACCACCAGGAAACAGTCAAGAAAGCCGGCAGGATGAGGCGCTACACTGTTGCTGGTAGTCGTCTGGCTACTTTGTTGGATCACTGGACTGTGGGAGTCACTTGGATAGAGTTCCTGTGTTCCAGGGTCCATGCTCGTCAGGATGAGAGGGGACCCAGAGGACCAGTGATGCAGTCTTTTGGTGCGTGCTTTAGCAGGGGCAAGATTCCGTCGACCCACTGGAGATTTCTTCTTGGCTTCTGGTGCAGAGTGAAGGCAGGCGACGCCCAGAGCATGCACCACCAGGAAACAGTCGAGAAAGCCGGCAGGATGAGGCTCTACAATGTTGCTGGTAGTCGTCTGGCTACTTTGTTGTAGTTTTGCAGGTGTCACAGCGGTCGATCCTCGGTAGAAGTCGAAGAGGAAGATGCAGAGGAACTCTGGTGAGCTCTTGCATTCGTTATCTGAAGAATTCCCCAAAGCAGAGACCCTAAATAGCCAGAAAAGGAGGTTTGGCTACCAAGAAAGGAGGATTGGCTACCAAGAAAGGTAAGAGCCTATCAGAGGGGGTCTCTGACGTCACCTGCTGGCACTGGCCACTCAGAGCAGTCAAGTGTGCCCCCAACACCTCTGTTTCCAAGATGGTAGAGGTCTGGGACACACTGGAGGAGCTCTGGGCACCTCCCCTGGGAGGTACTGGTCAGGGGAGTGGTCACTCCCCTTTCCTTTGTCCAGTTTCGCGCCAGAGCAGGGCTGGGGGATCCCTGAACCGGTGTAGACTGGCTTATGCAGAGATGGGCACCATCTGTGCCCATCAAAGCATTTCCAGAGGCTGTGGGAGGTTACTCCTCCCCAGCCCTTCACCCCTATTTCCAAAGGGAGAGGGTGTAACACCCTCTCTCAGAGGAAATCCTTTGTTCTGCCTTCCTGGGCCAGGGTTGCCTGGACCCCAGTAGGGCAGAATCCTGTCTGAGGGATTGGCAGCAGCAGCAGCTGCAGTGGAAACCCCCTAAAGGCAGTTTGGCAGTACCCGGGTTCTGTGCTAGAGACCCGGGGGATCATGGAATTGTCCCCCCAATACCAGAATGGTATTGGGGTGACAATTCCATGATCTTAGACATGTTTCGTGGCCATGTTCGGAGTTACCATTGTGACGCTATACATAGGTAGTGACCTATGTTTAGTGCACACGTGTGATGGTGTCCACGCACTCGCAAAGTCCGGGGAATTTGCCCTGAACCATGTGGGGGCACCTTGGCTAGTGCCAGGGTGTCCACACACTAAGTAACTTGGCACCCAACCTTCACCACGTGAAGGTTAGACATATACGTGACTTATAATTTACTTATGTGCAGTGAAAAATGGCTGTAAAATAACGTGGACGTTATTTCACTCAGGCTGCAGTGGCAGGCCTGTGTAAGAATTGTCTGAGCTCCCTATGAGTGGCAAAAGAAATGCTGCAGCCCGTAGGGATCTCCTGGAACCCCAATACCCTGGGTACCTAAGTACCATATGCAAGGGAATTATATGGGTGTACCAGTGTGCTAATGAGAATTGGTAAATTTAGTCACTAGCCTGCAGTGACAAATTTAGAAAGCAGAGAGAGCATAAATGCTGAGGTTCTGGTTAGCAGAGCCTCAGTGAGACAGTTAGGCACCACACAGGGAACACAAAAAGGGCACATACTATGAGCACTGGGGTCCTGCCTGGCAGGATCCCAGTGACGCAAGGGCTAAAAGAACATACATACAGTGAAATATGGGGGTAATATGCCAGGCAAGATGGTACTTTCCTACACTACACTTCACTAATAGGGGATACCTGGACCTGGTATAAAGTGTAAGTACCTTGGGCACCTACCACACACCAGGCCAGCTTCCTACAATTACATAATGTGAATGAAAGAGTGAATCCTCACAAAATACAGGAACAGATTTTGCTTTTGGTTTTACTAGTGAAACATGCAGAATGGATTAGACAACTTTGTAAAATGTAAAAACATGGCTGACAAGTGGCTTCATGTCATGCATGACAGCTTTAGCCAGTTCTGGCATTTTAGCCAACAGCACTTTGCATGCTGCGTTTTTGAGTCCCTAATAACAGTGACACTACATTACCCACAATGTAATATGCTGCTGTTGGTTGAAAAGATAGGAATGGCTGATGGAATCATATGCCACAGTGCCACTGGCAGAATTGTGAAATGCAAAATACAATACCAGATCTGCGCCATGTTTAGCAGTAAAATGTTGGCCAACGTGGAGCAGTAAAATAATGGTACACTATATGCAATACCATTCCAAGATGGCTGCTTAACAGACATCACACCTGGAGCCATCTTGGAATATTATTGTGTGTAGTTATTATAGTTGTACCGCTCCAAGATAACATTATACTTCTAAACGTCATCTTAGAACAGTAAAAGAATGCTAAAGGTTCCATAGCGTTCCACCACAATACCATCCCAAGGTGGCTGGCTGCTTTAAAAGCAGTGCCCACTCTGGTGCAGCGTTCTGCAGGAGAAATGAGAGGAAAGCCAATACGTCTCTCCTTGATAATGAAAGTGATGAGTTGTTGGCTTTGCCAATGTTATCTGTAAAGTACTATTTGAAAAAAGTAAAAGAAAAAACATTTCAAATACTAGAACAAAAGCAAGTACATATCTTATGGTACCTCAAACCTGTACCTTGAATTCAATATTTTCAATCTTTACAAATGGCATGGTTTATTTTTCAACTGCTTCCCACTCAGGAAACTCAGAATACTAAAAAGAAGAGGGGAATGTCGGAATGTAAATGGAAATGCTTGCCAAGACCTAAATGACTTTTAACAGGATTCAGTCATTTGTTCCTCTAAAGTAGCCCAGAAAGCAGACTTATAGACCTCAAGGAGTCATTCTCCAAGTGTCATGCTAAGTGCATCTTCTGCCTCAGACAACAGCTAAGATGAGTAGAACAGAAGGTCCTTCCCATAGCACCATAAAAGCCTTTGTGTGCCAGCGTTTGTGCTTTTATTCAAGATGAGCAATACATAAGCTAAAACAAAAACAACCCTAAAAGTATGCTCTTCAAGCCCACCCCAACAAACAAAATCCCTGGTGTTGTGCTTTTTCAGACAAATTGAGAGGAGGCGAGAGCAACACAGTAGGGGGTGGGTATTTGAGGGAGAAAGAAGCACACCAGGTAGAAAGTTATAAAACATATTCACTCTTGTGGAGGGATGAATGAACAAGAACAAAGTATTCCTCTAAATGTGAGCAGGGAAAAGATACAAGTCAGCCAATCAAAAGGATTGAAAAGAGGGTATGCTTCAGGGGAGGGACAAACAAAAGAAGTGGAAGGCATCCCTCCAAATAAAAACCAAGCAAATGAGAGTGACAATAAAGACAACCAATGAGAACTGGTATGCAGACTTTGGGCCATGTTCTTTCTGTCAACAGACATTTTGCCACCTGTACTGCAACGCATAATTAAAAATGTTGCAATTGTAGGTGCCGAAATGGGTTTGGAAGGGAAGATGTGGTATGGGGGGACACCCCTATTAAAGCAATCACTGTGGAGTAAGGACCGGCATTGAGAGAAAGTCGGTGTTTGCAACGAGGTGAACTATCTGGAAATCTGAAAAGCAATGGACGTGCTTTAAGCCTACTGTAAGTTCACAACAGGTCTTTCGCAACCAGAAAGCTTGTGCTGACTTGTAGGCGAAACTTAAAAATTGACTACCAAAGAAATATAGGTGACCTACCAAGGAGAAAATGAAAAACTAAAGGACTGTCCCACAAACTCTGGCCCTGAAGCGCATTCATCTTCAAGTGGATCTGCCTCTGTGCAGAATATAAATTACACTCAAGCAAACTAATGCAGAAGAGGGCGGGCCTAAACCCGACCTTGGCTTTCTAGATAGGTTTGTATTTGTTATGTTTTGTCTTCATTACAGGAGAGGGCTGTAGGAAAGTACCATCTTGCCTGGCATGTTACCCCCATTTTTCACTGTATATATGTTGTTTTAGTTGTATGTGTCACTGGGACCCTGCTAGTCAGGGCCCCAGTGCTCATAAGTGTGCCTGAATGTGTTACCTGTGTTATGACTAACTGTCTCACTGAGGCTCTGCTAATCAGAACCTCAGTGGTTATGCTCTCTCATTTCTTTCAAATTGTCACTAACAGGCTAGTGACCAATTTTACCAATTTACATTGGCTTACTGGAACACCCTTATAATTCCCTAGTATATGGTACTAAGGTACCCAGGGTATTGGGGTTCCAGGAGATCCCTATGGGCTGCAGCAATTCTTTTGCCACCCATAGGGAGCTCTGACAATTCTTACACAGGCCTGCCACTGCAGCCTGAGTGAAATAACGTCCACGTTATTTCACAGCCATTTTACACTGCACTTAAGTAACTTATAAGTCACCTATATGTCTAACCTTTACCTGGTAAAGGTTAGGTGCAAAGTTACTTAGTGTGAGGGCACCCTGGCACTAGCCAAGGTGCCCCCACATTGTTCAGAGCCAATTCACTGAACTTTGTGAGTGCGGGGACACCATTACACGCGTGCACTACATATAGGTCACTACCTATATGTAGCTTCACCATGGTAACTCCGAATATGGCCATGTAACATGTCTATGATCATGGAATTGCCCCCTCTATGCCATCCTGGCATAGTTGGCACAATCCCATGATCCCAGTGGTCTGTAGCACAGACCCTTGTACTGCCAAACTGCCCTTCCTGGGGTTTCACTGCAGCTGCTGCTGCTGCCAACCCCTCAGACAGGCAGCTGCCCTCCTGGGGTCCAGCCAGGCCTGGCCCAGGATGGCAGAACAAAGAACTTCCTCTGAGAGAGGGTGTGATACCCTCTCCCTTTGGAAAATGGTGTGAAGGCAGGGGAGGAGTAGCCTCCCCCAGCCTCTGGAAATGCTTTGTTGGGCACAGAGGTGCCCAATTCTGCATAAGCCAGTCTACACCGGTTCAGGGACCCAGGGTATTGGGGTTCCAGGAGATCCCTATGGGCTGCAGCATTTCTTTTGCCACATGTCTTTACCTGGTAAAGGTTGGGTGCTAAGTTACTTAGTGTGAGGGCACCCTGGCACTAGCCAAGGTGCCCCCACATTGTTCAGGGCCAATTCCCCGGACTTTGTGAGTGCGGGGACACCATTACACGCGTGCACTACATATAGGTCACTACCTATATGTAGCTTCACAATGGTAACTCCGAATATGGCCATGTAATATGTCTATGATCATGGAATTGCCCCCTCTATACCATCCTGGCATAGTTGGCACAATCCCATGATCCCAGTGGTCTGTAGCACAGACCCTGGTACTGCCAAACTGCCTTTCCCGGGGTTTCACTGCAGCTGCTGCTGCTGCCAACCCCTCAGACAGGCATCTGCCCTCCTGGGGTCCAGCCAGGCCTGGCCCAGGATGGCAGAACAAAGGACTTCCTCTGAGAGAGGGTGTTACACCCTCTCCCTTTGGAAAATGGTGTGAAGGCAGGGGAGGAGTAGCCTCCCCCAGCCTCTGGAAATGCTTTCATGGGCACATTTGGTGCCCATTTCTGCATAAGCCGGTCTACACCGGTTCAGGGACCCCTTAGCCCTGCTCTGGCGCGAAACTGGACAAAGGAAAGGGGAGTGACCACTCCCCTGACCTGTACCTCCCCTGGGAGGTGCCCAGAGCTCCTCCAGTGTGCTCCAGACCTCTGCCATCTTGGAAACAGAGGTGCTGCTGGCACACTGGACTGCTCTGAGTGGCCAGTGCCACCAGGTGACGTCAGAGACTCCTTCTGATAGGCTCCTTCAGGTGTTGCTAGCCTATCCTCTCTCCTAGGTAGCCAAACCCTCTTTTCTGGCTATTTAGAGTCTCTGGGGGTCATTCTGACCCTGGCGGTCGGTGATAAAGCGGCGGCCAACCCGCCAACAGGCCGGCGGTCAAAAAAATGCAATTCTGACCCTGGCGGGAACCGCCAACACAGCCCGCCGCATTAACACTCCGACCGCCACAGCGGAACAAACAAACAGCGCGGCGGTCACCGCCAACAGCCAGGCGGCAGACAATGTACCGCCCACCCTATCACGACCCACCAATCCGCCACCTTTTCCGGGGCGGGAGCCCCGCCGATAAAAACACGGCGGAAACAGACATTTCCAATGGAAAACGCTCACCTCGAGACACTCCACGCGGAATCCGGACAGCATGGAACCCGAATTGAACATCATACCTGCTCTCGTCTACCTGCTCATCTACCACGAGTACGAACTCCGGCGCAGACATCAACGGTGAGTACTGCACCTACGACACACGGGAGGGGGGAGGAAGAAAGGTTACGGGCATTCACATATGCGACCCCCCCAATATGTACACACCAATGCAGAGCAGGAAGTCACAGTGACACCACACAAAGACCCTTTAAAAATACAATGACACAACCAAATTTGGAATAAATTTTCATGTACAAAAAAAGCACCTGGAAATAATTGAGCAACCGTGAAAAATATTTACAAAAACCAAAAAGATATACACATCAGTGTATCACTGAAGTAACAAGTCCTGCACATCCTACGAATCTAACATGTCCGTGGGCCAAGGTTCTGCGAAACAAGGGCAAAGCCCACACACGAGACCTGAGTCCTTTGGAGAGAACACTGCAGGGGCATCTGATGTCAAAACTACAGGCACATCAGGGAGAAGGGAAGGGGGGGGCCACCACAGCCACATGAGTCCACGACGCCAGATCCACGAGGAGCCACCATGCCCACTGTACCATCCTGGGGAGTGCAAAGCCACAGTCTCTCAATGTCTCTACAGTGGGTGGGTTGCCCACTGGACCATCCTGGGGAGTGCAAAGCCACAGTCTCTCAATGTCTCTACAGTGGGTGGGTTGCCCACTGGACCATCCTGGGGAGTGCAAAGCCACAGTCTCTCAAGTCTCTGCAGTGGGTGGGTTGCCCACTGGACCATCCTGGGGAGTGCAAAGCCACAGTCTCTCAATGTCTCTACAGTGGGTGGGTTGCTGTGAGAAGGTAGCCTCTTTCTAGCCTTGTTACCCCCACTTTTGGCCTGTTTGTGAGTGTATGTCAGGGTGTTTGTCACTGTTTTCACTGTCTCACTGGGATCCTGATAGCCAGGCCTCAGTGCTCATAGTGAAAAACACTATGTTTTCAGTATGTTTGTTATGTGTCACTGGGATCCTGCTGGTCAGGACCCCAGTGCTCATAGGTTTGTGGCCTATATGTATGTGTCACTGGGACCCTGTCACACAGGGCCCCAGTGCTCATAGGTGTGCATGTATATGTTCCCTGTGTGGTGCCTAACTGTCTCACTGAGGCTCTGCTAACCAGAACCTCAGTGGTTATGCTCTCTCATTTCTTTCCAAATTGTCACTGACAGGCTAGTGACCATTTTTACCAATTTACATTGGCTTACTGGAACACCCTTATAATCCCCTAGTATATGGTACTGAGGTACCCAGGGTATTGGGGTTCCAGGAGATCCCTATGGGCTGCAGCATTTCTTTTGCCACCCATAGGGAGCTCTGACAATTCTTACACAGGCCTGCCACTGCAGCCTGAGTGAAATAACGTCCACGTTATTTCACAGCCATTTTACACTGCACTTAAGTAACTTATAAGTCACCTATATGTCTAACCTTTACCTGGTAAAGGTTAGGTGCAAAGTTACTTAGTGTGAGGGCACCCTGGCACTAGCCAAGGTGCCCCCACATTGTTCAGAGCCAATTCACTGAACTTTGTGAGTGCGGGGACACCATTACACGCGTGCACTACATATAGGTCACTACCTATATGTAGCTTCACCATGGTAACTCCGAATATGGCCATGTAACATGTCTATGATCATGGAATTGCCCCCTCTATACCATCCTGGCATAGTTGGCACAATCCCATGATCCCAGTGGTCTGTAGCACAGACCCTGGTACTGCCAAACTGCCCTTCCTGGGGTTTCACTGCAGCTGCTGCTGCTGCCAACCCCTCAGACAGGCAGCTGCCCTCCTGGGGTCCAGCCAGGCCTGGCCCAGGATGGCAGAACAAAGAACTTCCTCTGAGAGAGGGTGTGACACCCTCTCCCTTTGGAAAATGGTGTGAAGGCAGGGGAGGAGTAGCCTCCCCCAGCCTCTGGAAATGCTTTGTTGGGCACAGATGTGCCCAATTCTGCATAAGCCAGTCTACACCGGTTCAGGGACCCCTTAGCCCCTGCTCTGGCACAAAACTGGACAAAGGAAAGGGGAGTGACCACTCCCCTGACCTGCACCTCCCCTGGGAGGTGTCCAGAGCTCCTCCAGTGTGCTCCAGACCTCTGCCATCTTGGAAACAGAGGTGCTGCTGGCACACTGGACTGCTCTGAGTGGCCAGTGCCACCAGGTGACGTCAGAGACTCCTTGTGATAGGCTCCTTCAGGTGTTAGTAGCCTTTCCTCTCTCCTAGGTAGCCAAACCCTCTTTTCTGGCTATTTAGGGTCTCTGTCTCTGGGGAAACTTTAGATAACGAATGCAAGAGCTCATCCGAGTTCCTCTGCATCTCTCTCTTCACCTTCTGATAAGGAATCGACCGCTGACCGCGCTGGAAGCCTGCAAACCTGCAACATAGTAGCAAAGACGACTACTGCAACTCTGTAACGCTGATCCTGCCGCCTTCTCGACTGTTTTCCTGCTTGTGCATGCTGTGGGGGTAGTCTGCCTCCTCTCTGCACCAGAAGCTCCGAAGAAATCTCCCGTGGGTCGACGGAATCGTCCCCCTGCAACCGCAGGCACCAAAAAGCTGCATTACCGGTCCCTTGGGTCTCCTCTCAGCACGACGAGCGAGGTCCCTCGAATCCAGCGACACCGTCCAAGTGACCCCCACAGTCCAGTGACTCTTCAGCCCAAGTTTGGTGGAGGTAAGTCCTTGCCTCACCTCGCTGGGCTGCATTGCTGGGAACCGCGACTTTGCAAGCTACTCCGGCCCCTGTGCACTTCCGGCGGAAATCCTTCGTGCACAGCCAAGCCTGGGTCCACGGCACTCTAACCTGCATTGCACGACTTTCTAAGTTGGTCTCCGGCGACGTGGGACTCCTTTGTGCAACTTCGGCGAGCACCGTTTCACGCATCCTCGTAGTGCCTGTTTCTGGCACTTCTCCGGGTGCTACCTGCTTCAGTGAGGGCTCTTTGTCTTGCTCGACATCCCTTCTCTCTGCAGGTCCAATTTGCGACCTCCTGGTCCCTCCTGGGCCCCAGCAGCGTCCAAAAACGCCAAACGCACGATTTGCGTGTAGCAAGGCTTGTTGGCGTCCATCTGGCGGGAAAACACTTCTGCACGACTCTCCAAGGCGTGGGAAATCCATCCTCCAAAGGGGAAGTCTCTAGCCCTTGTCGTTCCTGCAGTATTCACAGTTCTTCAGCCTAGTAAGAGCTTCTTTGCACCAACCGCTGGCATTTCTTGGGCATCTGCCCATCTCCGATCTGCTTGTGACTTTTGGACTTGGTCCCCTTGTTCCACAGGTACCCTCAGTCAGGAATCCATCGTTGTTGCATTGCTGATTTGTGTTTTCCTTGCATTTTTCCTCTAACACGACTATTTTGTCCTTAGGGGAACTTTAGTGCACTTTGCACTCACTTTTCAGGGTCTTGGGGAGGGTTATTTTGCTAACTCTCACTATTTTCTAATAGTCCCAGCGACCCTCTACAAGGTCACATAGGTTTGGGGTCCATTCGTGGTTCGCATTCCACTTCTGGAGTATATGGTTTGTGTTGCCCCTATCCCTATGTTTCCCCATTGCATCCTATTGTAACTATACATTGTTTGCACTGTTTTCTAAGACTATACTGCATATTTTTTGCTATTGTGTATATATATCTTGTGTATATTTCCTATCCTCTCACTGAGGGTACACTCTAAGATACTTTGGCATATTGTCATAAAAATAAAGTACCTTTATTTTTAGTATAACTGTGTATTGTGTTTTCTTATGATATTGTGCATATGACACTAAGTGGTACTGTAGTAGCTTCACACGTCTCCTAGTTCAGCCTAAGCTGCTCTGCTAAGCTACCATTATCTATCAGCCTAAGCTGCTAGACACCCTATACACTAATAAGGGATAACTGGGCCTGGTGCAAGGTGCAAGTACCCCTTGGTACTCACTACAAGCCAGTCCAGCCTCCTACATTGGTTGTGCAGTGGTGGGATAAGTGCTTGAGACTACTTACCACTCTTGTCATTGTACTTTTCATAAGAGAAAAATATACAAAACAAGGTCAGTGTATATACACATAGCCAAAAAGTTTTGCATTTCCTCTTTTCACTCTTTTCTAAGTGCTGAAAAGTACTTCTAAACTTTCAAAAAGTTCTTAAAAGTTTAAAAAGTTTTTTCTGTCTTTCCAAAAAGTTCTGAAAACTTTTTTCTCTTTGTCTATCACTTTTACTCTCTCTAAAAATGTCTGGCACAGGCCAAAAAGTTGAACTGTCCAAACTTGCATATGATCACCTTAGCTGGAAAGGAGCAAGGAGTCTCTGCATAGAGAGAGGTTTGAGTGTAGGGAAGAATCCTTCCTTAGAACTGTTAATTAATATGCTTAGAGTACAGGATAAGGCCATAAGTGCCCAATCTGTAGAAAAAGTAGCTAATGGTTCTCAATCTGATCCAGGGACTCCCCCAGGAAAAGGTTCTGGAAAGAAAATTCTCAGCCTGCCCATTACTAGACAGTCTAGCATAGTTGGTACAGAGGTTGAATCACATCATACTGATGATGTGCTCTCACATTATACTGGTAGCCAAGCTGTTAGGGTGCCCTCTGTAAGGGACAGGTCTCCTTCTGTTCATTCCCATCATACCTCTGTATCTAGAAATGTCCCTCCCACCCACCCTGATGACAGATTGTTGGAAAGGGAGCTCAATAGATTGAGAGTGGAGCAAACCAGACTGAAGCTCAAGAAGCAACAGCTGGATTTGGATAGACAGTCTTTAGAAATAGAGAGGGAAAGACAGAAAATGGGTTTAGATACCCATGGTGGCAGCAGCAGTATTCCCCATAGTCATCCTGCAAAAGAGCATGATTCCAGGAATCTGCACAAGATAGTTCCCCCTTATAAGGAGGGGGATGACATTAACAAGTGGTTTGCTGCACTTGAGAGGGCCTGTGCTGTACAGGATGTCCCTCAAAGGCAGTGGGCTGCTATCCTATGGCTATCATTTAGTGGAAAAGGTAGGGATAGGCTCCTTACAGTGAAAGAAAATGATGCCAATAATTTCCAAGTTCTTAAGAATGCACTCCTGGATGGTTATGGCTTAACCACTGAACAATACAGGATAAAGTTCAGAGAGACCAAAAAGGAGTCTTCACAAGACTGGGTTGATTTCATTGACCATTCAGTGAAGGCCTTGGAGGGGTGGTTACATGGCAGTAAAGTTACTGATTATGAAAGCCTGTATAACACAATCCTGAGAGAGCATATACTTAATAATTGTGTGTCTGATTTGTTGCACCAGTACCTGGTAGACTCTGATCTGACCTCTCCCCAAGAATTGGGAAAGAAGGCAGACAAATGGGTCAGAACAAGGGTGAACAGAAAAGTTCATACAGGGGGTGACAAAGATGGCAATAAGAAGAAAGATGGTGAAAAATCTCAAGATAAGCATGGGGATAAGGGTAAAACCAAAGATCCCACTTCAAATCTTAAACACTCTTCAGAGGGTGGGGATAAAACAAATTCTTCCTCTTCTTCCCAACCTGCACACATTAAAAAGCCTTGGTGCTTTGTGTGTAAAAACAGAGGCCATAGGCCAGGGGATAAGTCCTGTCCAGGTAAACCCCCTGAGCCTACCACCACTAATACATCAAGCTCTAGTGCCCCTAGCAGTAGTGGTACTAGTGGTGGGACTGCTGGCAACAGTCAAGCAAAGGGTGTAGTTGGGTTCACTTATGGGTCCATAGTGGAAACTGATGTCATCAGTCCCAAGACAGTTTCTGTCACACCTAGTGGCATTGGCCTTGCCACACTGGCTGCTTGTCCCCTTACAATGGATAAGTACAGGCAGACAGTTTCAATAAATGGTGTTGAGGCCTTGGCCTACAGGGGACACAGGTGCCAGTTTCACTTTGGTGACTGAAAACCTAGTGCACCCTGATCAACACATCATTGGACAACAGTATAAGATTATTGATGTCCATAACTCCACTAAGTTTCTTCCCTTAGCTATAATTCAGTTTAGTTGGGGGTGGAGTTACTGGCCCTAAGCAGGTGGTGGTATCACCTAGCTTACCTGTAGACTGTCTCTTAGGTAATGACCTAGAGGCCTCAGGTTGGGCTGATGTAGAGTTTTATGCCCATGCAGCCATGCTGGGCATCCCTGAGGAATTGTTCCCTTTCATTTCAAGTGAAATGAAAAAGCAAAGGAGAGAAGGCCTGAAAACTCAGGATCCCTCTCCATCAACAGGTAAAAAGGGTATCACAGTATCCCCTAACCACCCTACCATTCAGGATACTATTCCTGTGGTGGGAGAAACCTCTCCTGGGGTGGCACCTGTTCCAAGGGAATCATCAGTTAGCAAAACTGTACTCCCTGAGGTGGAAGTACCTCTCTGTGGGATAACTAACATTGGTGAGAAAAAGAACACCATTTTAGTTAACATGGAGCATCCCTCCAACCCTCCCAGAGAAACTTTAGTGCAGAAACTCTGCACTGCCTCACAACACTTAGGACAGCATCCCTGCCCTAGTGTGGAGCTGATAGGACAGCATCCCTGCCCTGCTCCAACCCAAGAGAAACAGCATCCCTGTTCTCTCTTCCAGCCATATGGACAAAGTTTTTGCCAGCTATGGCTTTTCTGAGACAGCATCCCTGTCTGGCATTTCCATCACTACAAATAGGTTCAGTGGACAATTCCCACTGCTCTAAACTAAAACTTACTGATAGAAACTCTGAAAATACATCTTCACATTGTTGCTTAGCTAAAAAACTTCAAACAGGGTGGTTTACATCCCACAGGGAAGTAACCATATAGTGGATGATAAAGGGAGTAACCAGTCTATTGCAGAGCTACTCTCTACTTATCACCACTTAGACAATAAAGTCTCAACTGGCCAAGGTTAGCCTTATTGTCCTTCGTTTGGGGGGGGGTTGTGTGAGAAGGTAGCCTCTTTCTAGCCTTGTTACCCCCACTTTTGGCCTGTTTGTGAGTGTATGTCAGGGTGTTTGTCACTGTTTTCACTGTCTCACTGGGGATCCTGATAGCCAGGCCTCAGTGCTCATAGTGAAAACACTATGTTTTCAGTATGTTTGTTATGTGTCACTGGGATCCTGCTGGTCAGGACCCCAGTGCTCATAGGTTTGTGGCCTATATGTATGTGTCACTGGGACCCTGTCACACAGGGCCCCAGTGCTCATAGGTGTGCATGTATATGTTCCCTGTGTGGTGCCTAACTGTCTCACTGAGGCTCTGCTAACCAGAACCTCAGTGGTTATGCTCTCTCATTTCTTTCCAAATTGTCACTGACAGGCTAGTGACCATTTTTACCAATTTACATTGGCTTACTGGAACACCCTTATAATCCCCTAGTATATGGTACTGAGGTACCCAGGGTATTGGGGTTCCAGGAGATCCCTATGGGCTGCAGCATTTCTTTTGCCACCCATAGGGAGCTCTGACAATTCTTACACAGGCCTGCCACTGCAGCCTGAGTGAAATAACGTCCACGTTATTTCACAGCCATTTTACACTGCACTTAAGTAACTTATAAGTCACCTATATGTCTAACCTTTACCTGGTAAAGGTTAGGTGCAAAGTTACTTAGTGTGAGGGCACCCTGGCACTAGCCAAGGTGCCCCCACATTGTTCAGAGCCAATTCACTGAACTTTGTGAGTGCGGGGACACCATTACACGCGTGCACTACATATAGGTCACTACCTATATGTAGCTTCACCATGGTAACTCCGAATATGGCCATGTAACATGTCTATGATCATGGAATTGCCCCCTCTATACCATCCTGGCATAGTTGGCACAATCCCATGATCCCAGTGGTCTGTAGCACAGACCCTGGTACTGCCAAACTGCCCTTCCTGGGGTTTCACTGCAGCTGCTGCTGCTGCCAACCCCTCAGACAGGCAGCTGCCCTCCTGGGGTCCAGCCAGGCCTGGCCCAGGATGGCAGAACAAAGAACTTCCTCTGAGAGAGGGTGTGACACCCTCTCCCTTTGGAAAATGGTGTGAAGGCAGGGGAGGAGTAGCCTCCCCCAGCCTCTGGAAATGCTTTGTTGGGCACAGATGTGCCCAATTCTGCATAAGCCAGTCTACACCGGTTCAGGGACCCCTTAGCCCCTGCTCTGGCACAAAACTGGACAAAGGAAAGGGGAGTGACCACTCCCCTGACCTGCACCTCCCCTGGGAGGTGTCCAGAGCTCCTCCAGTGTGCTCCAGACCTCTGCCATCTTGGAAACAGAGGTGCTGCTGGCACACTGGACTGCTCTGAGTGGCCAGTGCCACCAGGTGACGTCAGAGACTCCTTGTGATAGGCTCCTTCAGGTGTTAGTAGCCTTTCCTTTCTCCTAGGTAGCCAAACCCCCCTCTTTTCTGGCTATTTAGGGTCTCTGTCTCTGGGGAAACTTTAGATAACGAATGCAAGAGCTCATCCGAGTTCCTCTGCATCTCTCTCTTCACCTTCTGATAAGGAATCGACCGCTGACCGCGCTGGAAGCCTGCAAACCTGCAACATAGTAGCAAAGACGACTACTGCAACTCTGTAACGCTGATCCTGCCGCCTTCTCGACTGTTTTCCTGCTTGTGCATGCTGTGGGGGTAGTCTGCCTCCTCTCTGCACCAGAAGCTCCGAAGAAATCTCCCGTGGGTCGACGGAATCGTCCCCCTGCAACCGCAGGCACCAAAAAGCTGCATTACCGGTCCCTTGGGTCTCCTCTCAGCACGACGAGCGAGGTCCCTCGAATCCAGCGACACCGTCCAAGTGACCCCCACAGTCCAGTGACTCTTCAGCCCAAGTTTGGTGGAGGTAAGTCCTTGCCTCACCTCGCTGGGCTGCATTGCTGGGAACCGCGACTTTGCAAGCTACTCCGGCCCCTGTGCACTTCCGGCGGAAATCCTTCGTGCACAGCCAAGCCTGGGTCCACGGCACTCTAACCTGCATTGCACGACTTTCTAAGTTGGTCTCCGGCGACGTGGGACTCCTTTGTGCAACTTCGGCGAGCACCGTTTCACGCATCCTCGTAGTGCCTGTTTCTGGCACTTCTCCGGGTGCTACCTGCTTCAGTGAGGGCTCTTTGTCTTGCTCGACATCCCTTCTCTCTGCAGGTCCAATTTGCGACCTCCTGGTCCCTCCTGGGCCCCAGCAGCGTCCAAAAACGCCAAACGCACGATTTGCGTGTAGCAAGGCTTGTTGGCGTCCATCCGGCGGGGAAAACACTTCTGCACGACTCTCCAAGGCGTGGGAAATCCATCCTCCAAAGGGGAAGTCTCTAGCCCTTGTCGTTCCTGCAGTATTCACAGTTCTTCAGCCTAGTAAGAGCTTCTTTGCACCAACCGCTGGCATTTCTTGGGCATCTGCCCATCTCCGATCTGCTTGTGACTTTTGGACTTGGTCCCCTTGTTCCACAGGTACCCTCAGTCAGGAATCCATCGTTGTTGCATTGCTGATTTGTGTTTTCCTTGCATTTTTCCTCTAACACGACTATTTTGTCCTTAGGGGAACTTTAGTGCACTTTGCACTCACTTTTCAGGGTCTTGGGGAGGGTTATTTTGCTAACTCTCACTATTTTCTAATAGTCCCAGCGACCCTCTACAAGGTCACATAGGTTTGGGGTCCATTCGTGGTTCGCATTCCACTTCTGGAGTATATGGTTTGTGTTGCCCCTATCCCTATGTTTCCCCATTGCATCCTATTGTAACTATACATTGTTTGCACTGTTTTCTAAGACTATACTGCATATTTTTTGCTATTGTGTATATATATCTTGTGTATATTTCCTATCCTCTCACTGAGGGTACACTCTAAGATACTTTGGCATATTGTCATAAAAATAAAGTACCTTTATTTTTAGTATAACTGTGTATTGTGTTTTCTTATGATATTGTGCATATGACACTAAGTGGTACTGTAGTAGCTTCACACGTCTCCTAGTTCAGCCTAAGCTGCTCTGCTAAGCTACCATTATCTATCAGCCTAAGCTGCTAGACACCCTATACACTAATAAGGGATAACTGGGCCTGGTGCAAGGTGCAAGTACCCCTTGGTACTCACTACAAGCCAGTCCAGCCTCCTACAGTTGCCCACTGGACCATCCTGGGGAGTGCAAAGCCACAGTCTCTCAAGTCTCTGCAGTGGGTGGGTTGCCCACTGGACCATCCTGGGGAGTGCAAAGCCACAGTCTCTCAATGTCTCTACAGTGGGTGGGTTGCCCACTGTACCATCATGGGGAGTGCAAAGCCACAGTCTCTCAATGTCTCTACAGTGGGTGGATTGCCCACTGGACCATCCTGGGGAGTGCAAAGCCACAGTCTCTCAGGTGGATTACAGAGTCCACTGGTCAAGGAGGAGGCATGGTGGGCACAGTGAACCATAAACAGTGCCTGAGACGGCGGGACCCAGCGCAGCGGTGCATGACATGGCGATGTCCAGCGGAGCGGTGCTTGAGAGGAAGGGCCCAGCGGAGCGGTGCTTGACAGGAAGGGCCCAGCGGAGCGGTGCTTGACAGGAAGGGCCCAGCGGAGCGGTGCTTGAGACGGCGGGGCCCTGTTCAGCGGTACCTGTCTTCACGGCGGGGCCCTGTTCAGCGGTGCTCTTCTGCACGGCGGGGCCCTGTTCAGCGGTACCTGTCTTCACGGCGGGGCCCTGTCCAGCGGTGCTCTTCTGCACGGCGGGGCCCTGTTCAGCGGTACCTGTCTTCACGGCGGGGCCCTGTTCAGCGGTACCTGTCTTCACGGCGGGGCCCTGTTCAGCGGTGCTCTTCTGCACGGCGGGGCCCTGTTCAGCGGTACCTGTCTTCACGGCGGGGCCCTGTTCAGCGGTGCTCTTCTGCACGGCGGGGCCCTGTTCAGCGGTACCTGTCTTCATGGCGGGGCCCTGTTCAGCGGTACCTGTCTTCACGGCGGGGCCCTGTTCAGCGGTGCTCTTCTGCACGGCGGGGCCCTGTTCAGCGGTACCTGTCTTCACGGCGGGGGCCTGTTCAGCGGTACCTGTCTTCACGGCGGGGCCCTGTTCAGCGGTACCTGTCTTCACGGCGGGGCCCTGTTCAGCGGTACCTGTCTTCACGGCGGGGCCCTGTTCAGCGGTACCTGTCTTCACGGCGGAGCCCTGTTCAGCGGTGCTCTTGCAGTATGTCAAGGGAGTCATACCTGGCCTGGACACCCTGCTCACTCGCCCTCCGACCGTGCTGTGTCAGGCCCCTTCGGGGAGTGAGTCCTGGGCCCTTTGGTGTCGTCCCTTACAGCCGGGATGGGGCTTGTGGGGCCCTCCTGCTCCGCGCTCCTGGTGGTTGTCCTCTCCGCCCTGCTGTCCTTCCGCTCCTTAGATGGGGCTCTCGGGCCCTTGCCTCCCCTGGCTGCTGTGGCCGGTGAAGTGGCCGGAGTCACCTCCTTGGGGGCAGCCGTCTCTGTCCGCTCACGGCGGCCCTTCAATTTCCGGGTCCTCTTGCCTGGGGGGGGGCTGGCTGTCCCCTTGCTGCTCACCGAAGTGTTACTGCCGCCAAAGGGTGGACTCCACATGCCATGCACCACTTGCACTGTAGAAGTTGGGCTGGTGGTGGCTGAGGTGCCCTTGGGACTTTTCCCAGTTGGAGGGGGTGGGTCGGGGGAGGGAAAGAGGTCAAAACTGGAGAGGTAATTTTTCTTGGGACCAAGGTAAGGGGTAGGAGTAGTGGTGAGAGAAGTGGAGGAAGAGGATGTGGTTGTATGAGAGCCAGGTGTGCTGTCCTTGGGTGCAGGTGACTGGGACGTAGGCTGTGGTGAGGTGGTTGGCTGTTGTTTGGGTGTCTGCCTGCGTTTATGTGTCTTGGAAGAGGGGGTGACAGACACAGTGGGAGAGGACACAGGGGGCGTGTAAATGCCAGTGGGGGTGGTGACTGCAGGTGTGCGGACTGTACTGTAGTGGAGGGTTTGCTGGTGGTGGAAGAACTGGCTGATGTTGGGGTGCATGCAGGTGTGAGTGTAGACGTCACAGGGAGGGAGGAGGGAGACGAGGAGGACGGGGACACAGAGGTGGTAGTGACTGTTGATATGTCTGCATCTGTGTGTTGCTTGGGTGAATGCTTGTGTTTTCTGTGGTGCTTATGTTTGGATGAGCTGGCCTTGGGTGTTGAGGTGTGTGCAGGCTGGTCTGATGGTGTGGATGGGATAGGTTGAGGTACAGGAGACAGAGAAAGGGTGGAGGCAGATAGAAGAGGGAGACTGGAGACAGGGACAATGGCTGCCGTCAGTGCTGAGGCCAGAGCAGTGAACGCTCGTTGATGGGCAGCCTGACCCGAATGAATGCCCTCCAGGTAGGCATTGCTCTGATGCACCTCCCTTTCCACCCCCTGGATGGCATTCAGAAGGGTAGTCTGCCCAACAATGACCGTCCTCACCAGGTCAATGAGCTCCGCACTGAGGGCAGCAGGGGTAACAGAGGCAGGGGCTGAGGTGCCTGGGGCGAAGGAGACGCGCGCCTTCCTGGCCGAGCGGCCACGGAGCGAAGACTGAGGGGCTGCTGGGAGGGCGGTTGTGGTGCGCTGGGTGGCGGCTGTACCTGTTGTTGCGGGGGGCACAGATGGTGCCGCCACCGCTAGGGAGCTCCCAAACGAGGACGTGTCCGTGTCGCTGGTGTCTCCACCGGCCCCCGTTGTGGTGCTCCCCTCGCCCTCCGGATCACTGGTGCCCTCGGTGTCTGTGTCAGTGCCCACCGGGGCCTGGTGACCTGCAGCTCCCTCCTGCTCCGACGCCAAATCTCCTCCGCCGGATGATGCTAAAACACAA
The DNA here is from genome assembly GCF_031143425.1 of Pleurodeles waltl. Taxonomy (NCBI): domain Eukaryota; kingdom Metazoa; phylum Chordata; class Amphibia; order Caudata; family Salamandridae; genus Pleurodeles; species Pleurodeles waltl. The sequence goes on along the minus strand of NC_090450.1, from coordinate 1,006,731,001 downwards.
GAAGACAAAGATTTAGGGTGGGGGGAGAAATGAAACAAAGTTGAGTGCATGCCTTAGCAATACCCTTTTGCGGAGAGGACAGACACAGGTGCCTCGTGCACTAAGTCGCGAACTTGGGGTACACTACTCAGTACTTCTGACTAGGCAAACAGGTCTAGGGACAACACACGCGCACATGTGTGATGCTGGAGCATGGGTAGCTGCACTTGGCACCCTACAGAGGTGGGGGGCGGGGGCATAGGGCCATGCCTAAGGGAGCGGACTACACTACAGAGAGCGCCCTGGCCTAATGTCACCCACAGCCCTCCTCCCCCACCCAGACGCCTCCAATGCGCATACAGATAGGAGAATGTGCGGATACTCACCCCCTTGTGTCTGCTGTGCTGTCCTCAAGCGCCCATCCAAATTAGGGTAGGCCACCGCCAGGATCCGGGACATCAGGGGGGTCATGGTGCGACTGGCACCCCTCCTAGGTCGGGAGGCCATCCCCAGCAGTGTTTCTGCGGTCTTCCTCGTTCCGCGGTGGATGTCCTCCCACCTCTTGCGGCAGTGGGTGCCCCGTCTGTTGTAGACCCCCAAGTTCCGGACTTCCTTGGCGATGGCACGCCAAATATCGATTTTCTGGTGGGCGCTCACCTGTTTGACATGTACAGGGTGGGAAAGAGAAACCGTCACTGTAGGAGGCTGGACTGGCTTGTAGTGAGTACCAAGGGGTACTTGCACCTTGCACCAGGCCCAGTTATCCCTTATTAGTGTATAGGGTGTCTAGCAGCTTAGGCTGATAGATAATGGTAGCTTAGCAGAGCAGCTTAGGCTGAACTAGGAGACGTGTGAAGCTACTACAGTACCACTTAGTGTCATATGCACAATATCATAAGAAAACACAATACACAGTTATACTAAAAATAAAGGTACTTTATTTTTATGACAATATGCCAAAGTATCTTAGAGTGTACCCTCAGTGAGAGGATAGGAAATATACACAAGATATATATACACAATAGCAAAAATATGCAGTATAGTCTTAGAAAACAGTGCACACAATGTATAGTTACCATGGGATGCAATGGGGAAACATAGGGATAGGGGCAACACAAACCATATACTCCAAAAGTGGAATGCGAACCACGAATGGACCCCAAACCTATGTGACCTTGTAGAGGGTCGCTGGGACTATTAGAAAATAGTGAGAGTTAGCAAAATAACCCTCCCCAAGACCCTGAAAAGTGAGTGCAAAGTGCACCAAAGTTCCCCTAAGGACAAAATAGTCGTGTTAGAGGGAAAATGCAAGGAAAACACAAATCAGCAATGCAACAACGATGGATTCCTGTCTGAGGGTACCTGTGGAACAAGGGGACCAAGTCCAAAAGTCACAAGCAGCTCGGAGATGGGCAGATGCCCAAGAAATGCCAGCGGTTGGTGCAAAGAAGCTCTTACTAGGCTGAAGAACTGTGAATACTGCAGGAACGACAAGGGCTAGAGACTTTCCCTTTGGAGGATGGATCCCCCACGCCTTGGAGAGTCGTGAAAAAGTGTTTTCCCGCCGGATGGACGCCAACAAGCCTTGCTACACGCAAGTCGTGCGTTTGGCGTTTTTGGACGCTGCTGGGGCCCAGGAGGGACCGGGAGGTCGCAAATTGGACCTGCAGAGAGAGGGGACGTCAAGCAAGACAAAGAGCCCTCACTGAAGCAGGTAGCATCCGGAGAAGTGCCAGAAACAGGCACTACGAGGATGCGTGAAACGGTGCTCGCCGAAGTTGCACAAAGGAGTCCCACGTCGCCGGAGACCAACTTAGAAAGTCGTGCAATGCAGGTTAGAGTGCCGTGGACTCAGGCTTGGCTGTGCACGAAGGATTTCCGCCGGAAGTGCACAGGGGCCGGAGTAGCTTGCAAAGTCGCGGTTCCCAGTAATGCAGCCCAGCGAGGTGAGGCAAGGACTTACCTCCACCAAACTTGGGCTGAAGAGTCACTGGACTGTGGGGGTCACTTGGACGGTGTCGCTGGATTCGAGGGACCTCGCTCGTCGTGCTGAGAGGAGACCCAAGGGACCGGTAATGCAGCTTTTTGGTGCCTGCGGTTGCAGGGGGACGATTCCGTCGACCCACGGGAGATTTCTTCGGAGCTTCTGGTGCAGAGAGGAGGCAGACTACCCCCACAGCATGCACAAGCAGGAAAACAGTCGAGAAGGCGGCAGGATCAGCGTTACAGAGTTGCAGTAGTCGTCTTTGCTACTATGTTGCAGGTTTGCAGGCTTCCAGCGCGGTCAGCGGTCGATTCCTTATCAGAAGGTGAAGAGGGAGATGCAGAGGAACTCGGCTGAGCTCATGCATTCGTTATCTAAAGTTTCCCCAGAGACAGAGACCCTAAATAGCCAGAAAAGAGGGTTTGGCTACCTAGGAGAGAGGATAGGCTACTAACACCTGAAGGAGCCTATCAGCAGGAGTCTCTGACGTCACCTGGTGGCACTGGCCACTCAGAGCAGTCCAGTGTGCCAGCAGCACCTCTGTTTCCAAGATGGCAGAGGTCTGGAGCACACTGGAGGAGCTCTGGACACCTCCCAGGGGAGGTGCAGGTCAGGGGAGTGGTCACTCCCCTTTCCTTTGTCCAGTTTTGCACCAGAGCAGGGGCTAAGGGGTCCCTGAACCGGTGTAGACTGGCTTATGCAGAATTGGGCACCTCTGTGCCCAACAAAGCATTTCCAGAGGCTGGGGGAGGCTACTCCTCCCCTGCCTTCACACCATTTTCCAAAGGGAGAGGGTGTCACACCCTCTCTCAGAGGAAGTTCTTTGTTCTGCCATCCTGGGCAAGGCCTGGCTGGACCCCAGGAGGGCAGCTGCCTGTCTGAGGGGTTGGCAGCAGCAGCAGCTGCAGTGAAACCCCAGGAAGGGCAGTTTGGCAGTACCAGGGTCTGTGCTACAGACCACTGGGATCATGGGATTGTGCCAACTATGCCAGGATGGCATAGAGGGGGCAATTCCATGATCATAGACATGTTACATGGCCATATTCGGAGTTACCATGGTGAAGCTACATATAGGTAGTGACCTATATGTAGTGCACGCGTGTAATGGTGTCCCCGCACTCACAAAGTTCAGTGAATTGGCTCTGAACAATGTGGGGGCACCTTGGCTAGTGCCAGGGTGCCCTCACACTAAGTAACTTTGCACCTAACCTTTACCAGGTAAAGGTTAGACATATAGGTGACTTATAAGTTACTTAAGTGCAGTGTAAAATGGCTGTGAAATAACGTGGACGTTATTTCACTCAGGCTGCAGTGGCAGGCCTGTGTAAGAAAAGTGTGGAAAAAGAAAAAAAAAATTCAGAACTTTTTGGAAAGACAGCAAAAACTTTTTAAACTTTTAAGAACTTTTTGAAAGTTTTAGAAGTACTTTACAGCACTTAGAAAAGAGTGAAAAGAGGAAATGCAAAACTTTTTGGCTATGTGTATATACACTGACCTTGTTTTGTATATTTTTCTCTTATGAAAAGTTCAATGACAAGAGTGGTAAGTAGTCTCAAGCACTTATCCCACCGCTGCCACCAATGTAGGAGGCTGGACTGGCTTGTAGTGAGTACCAAGGGGTACTTGCACCTTGCACCAGGCCCAGTTATCCCTTATTAGTGTATAGGGTGTCTAGCAGCTTATGCTGATAGATAATGGTAGCTTAGCAGAGCAGCTTAGGCTGAACTAGGAGACGTGTGAAGCTACTACAGTACCACTTAGTGTCATATGCACAATATCATAAGAAAACACAATACACAGTTATACTAAAAATAAAGGTACTTTATTTTTATGACAATATGCCAAAGTATCTTAGAGTGTACCCTCAGTGAGAGGATAGGAAATATACACAAGATATATATACACAATAGCAAAAATATGCAGTATAGTCTTAGAAAACAGTGCACACAATGTATAGTTACCATAGGATGCAATGGGGAAACATAGGGATAGGGGCAACACAAACCATATACTCCAAAAGTGGAATGCGAACCACGAATGGACCCCAAACCTATGTGACCTTGTAGAGGGTCGCTGGGACTATTAGAAAATAGTGAGAGTTAGCAAAATAACCCTCCCCAAGACCCTGAAAAGTGAGTGCAAAGTGCACCAAAGTTCCCCTAAGGACAAAATAGTCGTGTTAGAGGGAAAATGCAAGGAAAACACAAATCAGCAATGCAACAACGATGGATTCCTGTCTGAGGGTACCTGTGGAACAAGGGGACCAAGTCCAAAAGTCACAAGCAGCTCGGAGATGGGCAGATGCCCAAGAAATGCCAGCGGTTGGTGCAAAGAAGCTCTTACTAGGCTGAAGAACTGTGAATACTGCAGGAACGACAAGGGCTAGAGACTTCCCCTTTGGAGGATGGATCCCCCACGCCGTGGAGAGTTGTGCAGAAGTGTTTTCCCGCCGGATGGACGCCAACAAGCCTTGCTACACGCAAGTCGTGCGTTTGGCGTTTTTGGACGCTGCTGGGGCCCAGGAGGGACCAGGAGGTCGCAAATTGGACCTGCAGAGAGAGGGGATGTCGAGCAAGACAAAGAGCCCTCACTGAAGCAGGTAGCACCCGGTGAAGTGCCAGAAACAGGCACTACGAGGATGCGTGAAACGGTGCTCGCCGAAGTTGCACAAAGGAGTCCCACGTCGCCGGAGACCAACTTAGAAAGTCGTGCAATGCAGGTTAGAGTGCCGTGGACCCAGGCTTGGCTGTGCACGAAGGATTTCCGCCGGAAGTGCACAGGGGCCAGAGTAGCTTGCAAAGTCGCGGTTCCCAGCAATGCAGCCCAGCGAGGTGAGGCAAGGACTTACCTCCACCAAACTTGGGCTGAAGAGTCACTGGACTGTGGGGGTCACTTGGACGGTGTCGCTGGATTCGAGGGACATCGCTCGTCGTGCTGAGAGGAGACCCAAGGGACCGGTAATGCAGCTTTTTGGTGCCTGCGGTTGCAGGGGGACGATTCCGTCGACCCACGGGAGATTTCTTCGGAGCATCTGGTGCAGAGAGGAGGCAGACTACCCCCACAGCATGCACAAGCAGGAAAACAGTCGAGAAGGCGGCAGGATCAGCGTTACAGAGTTGCAGTAGTCGTCTTTGCTACTATGTTGCAGGTTTGCAGGCTTCCAGCGCGGTCAGCGGTCGATTCCTTATCAGAAGGTGAAGAGGGAGATGCAGAGGAACTCGGCTGAGCTCATGCATTCGTTATCTAAAGTTTCCCCAGAGACAGAGACCCTAAATAGCCAGAAAAGAGGGTTTGGCTACCTAGGAGAGAGGATAGGCTACTAACACCTGAAGGAGCCTATCAGCAGGAGTCTCTGACGTCACCTGGTGGCACTGGCCACTCAGAGCAGTCCAGTGTGCCAGCAGCACCTCTGTTTCCAAGATGGCAGAGGTCTGGAGCACACTGGAGGAGCTCTGGACACCTCCCAGGGGAGGTGCAGGTCAGGGGAGTGGTCACTCCCCTTTCCTTTGTCCAGTTTTGCGCCAGAGCAGGGGCTAAGGGGTCCCTGAACCGGTGTAGACTGGCTTATGCAGAATTGGGCACCTCTGTGCCCAACAAAGCATTTCCAGAGGCTGGGGGAGGCTACTCCTCCCCTGCCTTCACACCATTTTCCAAAGGGAGAGGGTGTCACACCCTCTCTCAGAGGAAGTTCTTTGTTCTGCCATCCTGGGCAAGGCCTGGCTGGACCCCAGGAGGGCAGCTGCCTGTCTGAGGGGTTGGCAGCAGCAGCAGCTGCAGTGAAACCCCAGGAAGGGCAGTTTGGCAGTACCAGGGTCTGTGCTACAGACCACTGGGATCATGGGATTGTGCCAACTATGCCAGGATGGCATAGAGGGGGCAATTCCATGATCATAGACATGTTACATGGCCATATTCGGAGTTACCATGGTGAAGCTACATATAGGTAGTGACCTATATGTAGTGCACGCGTGTAATGGTGTCCCCGCACTCACAAAGTTCAGTGAATTGGCTCTGAACAATGTGGGGGCACCTTGGCTAGTGCCAGGGTGCCCTCACACTAAGTAACTTTGCACCTAACCTTTACCAGGTAAAGGTTAGACATATAGGTGACTTATAAGTTACTTAAGTGCAGTGTAAAATGGCTGTGAAATAACGTGGACGTTATTTCACTCAGGCTGCAGTGGCAGGCCTGTGTAAGAAAAGTGTGAAAAAGAAAAAAAAAATTCAGAACTTTTTGGAAAGACAGAAAAACTTTTTAAACTTTTAAGAACTTTTTGAAAGTTTTAGAAGTACTTTACAGCACTTAGAAAAGAGTGAAAAGAGGAAATGCAAAACTTTTTGGCTATGTGTATATACACTGACCTTGTTTTGTATATTTTTCTCTTATGAAAAGTTCAATGACAAGAGTGGTAAGTAGTCTCAAGCACTTATCCCACCGCTGCCACCAATGTAGGAGGCTGGACTGGCTTGTAGTGAGTACCAAGGGGTACTTGCACCTTGCACCAGGCCCAGTTATCCCTTATTAGTGTATAGGGTGTCTAGCAGCTTATGCTGATAGATAATGGTAGCTTAGCAGAGCAGCTTAGGCTGAACTAGGAGACGTGTGAAGCTACTACAGTACCACTTAGTGTCATATGCACAATATCATAAGAAAACACAATACACAGTTATACTAAAAATAAAGGTACTTTATTTTTATGACAATATGCCAAAGTATCTTAGAGTGTACCCTCAGTGAGAGGATAGGAAATATACACAAGATATATATACACAATAGCAAAAATATGCAGTATAGTCTTAGAAAACAGTGCACACAATGTATAGTTACCATGGGATGCAATGGGGAAACATAGGGATAGGGGCAACACAAACCATATACTCCAAAAGTGGAATGAGAACCACGAATGGACCCCAAACCTATGTGACCTTGTAGAGGGTCGCTGGGACTATTAGAAAATAGTGAGAGTTAGCAAAATAACCCTCCCCAAGACCCTGAAAAGTGAGTGCAAAGTGCACCAAAGTTCCCCTAAGGACAAAATAGTCGTGTTAGAGGGAAAATGCAAGGAAAACACAAATCAGCAATGCAACAACGATGGATTCCTGTCTGAGGGTACCTGTGGAACAAGGGGACCAAGTCCAAAAGTCACAAGCAGCTCGGAGATGGGCAGATGCCCAAGAAATGCCAGCGGTTGGTGCAAAGAAGCTCTTACTAGGCTGAAGAACTGTGAATACTGCAGGAACGACAAGGGCTAGAGACTTCCCCTTTGGAGGATGGATCCCCCACGCCTTGGAGAGTCGTCCAGAAGTGTTTTCCCGCCGGATGGACGCCAACAAGCCTTGCTACACGGAAGTCGTGCGTTTGGCGTTTTTGGACGCTGCTGGGGCCCAGGAGGGACCAGGAGGTCGCAAATTGGACCTGCAGAGAGAGGGGATGTCGAGCAAGACAAAGAGCCCTCACTGAAGCAGGTAGCACCCGGAGAAGTGCCAGAAACAGGCACTACAAGGATGCGTGAAACGGTGCTCGCCGAAGTTGCACAAAGGAGTCCCACGTCGCCGGACACCAACTTAGAAAGTCGTGCAATGCAGGTTAGAGTGCCGTGGACCCAGGCTTGGCTGTGCACGAAGGATTTCCGCCGGAAGTGCACAGGGGCCGGAGTAGCTTGCAAAGTCACGGTTCCCAGCAATGCAGCCCAGCGAGGTGAGGCAAGGACTTACCTCCACCAAACTTGGGCTGAAGAGTCACTGGACTGTGGGGGTCACTTGGACGGTGTCGCTGGATTCAAGGGACCTCGCTCGTCGTGCTGAGAGGAGACCCAAGGGACCGGTAATGCAGCTTTTTGGTGCCTGCGGTTGCAGGGGGACGATTCCGTCGACCCACGGGAGATTTCTTCGGAGCTTCTGGTGCAGAGAGGAGGCAGACTACCCCCACAGCATGCACAAGCAGGAAAACAGTCGAGAAGGCGGCAGGATCAGCGTTACAGAGTTGCAGTAGTCGTCTTTGCTACTATGTTGCAGGTTTGCAGGCTTCCAGCGCGGTCAGCGGTCGATTCCTTATCAGAAGGTGAAGAGGGAGATGCAGAGGAACTCGGCTGAGCTCATGCATTCGTTATCTAAAGTTTCCCCAGAGACAGAGACCCTAAATAGCCAGAAAAGAGGGTTTGGCTACCTAGGAGAGAGGATAGGCTACTAACACCTGAAGGAGCCTATCAGCAGGAGTCTCTGACGTCACCTGGTGGCACTGGCCACTCAGAGCAGTCCAGTGTGCCAGCAGCACCTCTGTTTCCAAGATGGCAGAGGTCTGGAGCACACTGGAGGAGCTCTGGACACCTCCCAGGGGAGGTGCAGGTCAGGGGAGTGGTCACTCCCCTTTCCTTTGTCCAGTTTCGCGCCAGAGCAGGGGCTAAGGGGTCCCTGAACCGGTGTAGACTGGCTTATGCAGAATTGGGCACCTCTGTGCCCAACAAAGCATTTCCAGAGGCTGGGGGAGGCTACTCCTCCCCTGCCTTCACACCATTTTCCAAAGGGAGAGGGTATCACACCCTCTCTCAGAGGAAGTTCTTTGTTCTGCCATCCTGGGCCAGGCCTGGCTGGACCCCAGGAGGGCAGCTGCCTGTCTGAGGGGTTGGCATCAGCAGCAGCTGCAGTGAAACCCCAGGAAGGGCAGTTTGGCAGTACAAGGGTCTGTGCTACAGACCACTGGGATCATGGGATTGTGCCAACTATGCCAGGATGGCATAGAGGGGGCAATTCCATGATCATAGACATGTTACATGGCCATATTCGGAGTTACCATGGTGAAGCTACATATAGGTAGTGACCTATATGTAGTGCACGCGTGTAATGGTGTCCCCGCACTCACAAAGTTCAGTGAATTGGCTCTGAACAATGTGGGGGCACCTTGGCTAGTGCCAGGGTGCCCTCACACTAAGTAACTTTGCACCTAACCTTTACCAGGTAAAGGTTAGACATATAGGTGACTTATAAGTTACTTAAGTGCAGTGTAAAATGGCTGTGAAATAACGTGGACGTTATTTCACTCAGGCTGCAGTGGCAGGCCTGTGTAAGAATTGTCAGAGCTCCCTATGGGTGGCAAAAGAATTGCTGCAGCCCATAGGGATCTCCTGGAACCCCAATACCCTGGGTACCTTAGTACCATATACTAGGGAATTATAAGGGTGTTCCAGTAAGCCAATGTAAATTGGTAAAATTGGTCACTAGCCTGTTAGTGACAATTTGAAAGTAATGAGAGAGCATAACCACTGAGGTTCTGGTTAGCAGAGCCTCAGTGAGACAGTTAGGCACCACACAGGGAACATATACATGCACACCTATGAGCACTGGGGCCCTGTGTGACAGGGTCCCAGTGACACATACATATAGGCCACAAACCTATGAGCACTGGGGTCCTGACTAGCAGGATCCCAGTGACACATAACAACCATACTGAAAACATAGTGTTTTCACTATGAGCACTGAGGCCTGGCTATCAGGATCCCAGTGAGACAGTGAAAACAGTGACAAACACCCTGACATACACTCACAAACAGGCCAAAAGTGGGGGTAACAAGGCTAGAAAGAGGCTACCTTCTCACAGTCACATATCTGCATGTTTGGAGTACATGCCCCCCCCTCCCCAACCTTGTCATGGTTCCCATTCTCTCATCTGTTGTGCGTTGCACTCCTCATTCCCTCCACACCCCACCAACTTACATCCCCCCCCCTCCACACAGGCATAACCCATTCAATGTGCACTGAGTGTACTCACCTGTTGGTCTGGAGGACCGTAGAGTAGCGCATACTGGGGGAGGACCCCGTCCACGAGCTTCTCCAACTCTTCTGAACTGAAGGCGGGGGCCCTTTCACCAGTAGCAGCAGCCATTGTCACTTCCAGACCGAGTTCACAGCAGCACTTGCAGTATAGGTCCTCTCCTGTGGATGATCAGGTCTCGAATGATTGAGCAGATAGAAAATGGCGGTCACGCCCGCGGCGGTGCGTACCGCGGCGGTGCGTCCCGCGACCGCCGGCGCACATCGTCATTGGCTCCTGAAACCCATAGGCTTCAATGTTAACCAATGCGTCTTCGCACAGCGGTCTTCGACCGCCTACCGCCACGGTGTGCCCCGCCAGCGCAGTGATCTCACATCCCATTGTCCCACTTCACAGGTCAGGCATCGGCCATTTCAAGGGCCCACATGGCTTAATTTCTAATGCGTCACACAGGCCTAGGCCTTGCAATGGCACACATACAAACATATCAAACCATACATTTACCTGTACTGTGCAAGCTGTGTTGTACGTACCTGTGAGTGGATTGACTCTGTACTCCATATTCTCCTTCCTAGGCACCGTCCGCTGGGACTAGCGATGAGAAGGAGCAATCCTCGCGTGTACCGGCCGCTGGTGGACCTGTCCACAATGGAAGAACGCAACATAATACTACGATACCGACTTGACCGAGCCTCCATCCATGAACTGTGTGCCCAGCTGGAGCCAGCCCTGATGTCCCCCATCCGCCAACCCACAGGAATTCCCCCTCTAGTGCAGGTTCTGTCTGTCCTCCATTTCTTTGCAACTGGCTCATTCCAGACAACAGTGGCCATGTCATCTGGGATGTCTCAGCCTATGTTTTCCAAGATCTTATCCAGAGTGTTGTCTGCCCTGATGAAACTCATGCGGAGCTACATCTTTTTCCCAGAGGAGGGTGATTTGCCTACAGTGAAAGCTGATTTCTATGCCCTTGGACACATCCCCAACATCATTGGTGCAATTGATGGGACCCATGTGGCTTTAGTCCCCCCAAATGACGATGAACAGGTTTACAGGAACAGGAAGAATTACCATTCAATGAATATCCAGGTGGTCTGTTTGGCTGACCAGTACATCTCCCATGTAAATGCCAAGTTCCCAGGGTCAGTGCATGACGCGTATGTTAGGCGAAATAGCAGCATTCCCTATGTGATGGAACAGCTACAGAGACAGCGTGTGTGGCTAATAGGTGACTCTGGTTACCCCAACCTGCCGTGGCTATTGACCCCAGTGAGGAATCCCAGGACCAGGGCAGAGGAACGGTACAATGAGGCCCATGGGCGTACTAGGAGGGTGATTGAGCGAACCTTTGGGCTCCTGAAGGCCAGGTTTAGGTGCCTGCATATGACAGGTGGATCCCTAATGTACTCACCAAAGAAGGTGTGCCATATCATCGTGGCGTGCTGTATGCTCCACAACCTGGCTTTGCGACGCCAGGTGCCTTTCCTGCAGGAGGATGGTCCAGATGGTGGTGTTGTAGAAGCCGTGGAGCATGTGGAGAGTGAAGAGGAGGAAGACTCTGAGGACGACACAGACAATAGGGACAGAGTGATACAACAGTATTTCCAGTAACACACAGGTAAGAATCACCCACGCCATTTCACAATTGCTTATAGCCTCCTGCATCTGTACTTTCTGTAGTTCCCCACAGATGTTTTTCATTAATTTTTGCCTTTCCCTTCCCTTCTCAGTGCTGTCTGACTCAGTACCTGACTTCTGCTTGGTTCGCCCATGAAATACAGCGTATTGACATTGGTATGTTGTCATGACTAATTGACAGAACAGAAATTGAACAGTAATATGTAATACATTTGTTAATAATACAGCATGACTCAAAACAGATTTGTGTGCAAAATGTGATTTATTTACAGTGCTAGATATCGGTACATGTGATTCTAAGGGTGATGGGTGGGGGTGGAGGAATATCCATGGCAGAGTCCAGTTCTCAGTCTCACAGGTGCATTGTCCTTTTGCCTGTGGAAGGATGGAGCATAGGCAGTTCATGGTTGGACAGGGTGGCAATGTGGGACAGTGGGAAGACTTGAGGGGGTATGTCCTGCTGGCGGGGGTCTTGACATCCTACTTTGTCTTTTTTTTTGGTCTCAGGCTCCTCTTACGGGGTGGTTGTTCTTCAGCAGGAGGTGGGGTTCTGGGGGGCTGTCGAGGTGTTGGAACCTCCTGTCCACTAGCGCCGGCGGAGGTGGTAGGCTGTTCCTGGTCCGGGCTAGTGACAGGGGCCCTGTGTGGTGCACCATGGTCCCGCAACGCGTCCTCTATCCTGTGGAGGGCCAGGACGATGGTCCCCATTGCGGTCCCGATGATTCTCAGCTCCTCCCTGAACCCCATGTAGCGTTCCTCCTGCTGTGCCTGGATCTCAGTGAACCTGGCCAGTACCGTCGCCATCGTTTCTTGGGAGTGGTGGTATGCCCCCATGAGGGTGGTGAGGGCCTCTTGGAGAGTGGGTTCCCTGGGCCTCTCCTCCCCCCCCTGTCGCACAGCAGCCCTCCGAGCTGCCCGGTTTCCCCCAGCCTCTGTCCCCTGGACGGTGTGCCCGCTACCACTGCCCCCAGGTCCCTGTTGTTGTTGGGGTGTTGGGTTAGCCTGGGTGCCCTGTAGTGGCAGACACACCGCTGATTGAGCTGTCCTAGAGACAGAGGCATGGGCCCGCTGGGTGGGAGCTGTGCTGGTGTTGGCAGAGGGGGTCGGGTCTGGTGTGGCCTGTGGCTGCCTGAGGGGAACCGACTGCCCAGAGGTCCCCGATGGTCCGGGCTGGTCATCAGGTTCACTGTCGACAGAGCTGCTATCCTCAGTGTGGGCCTGTTCCGGTGGTGGGATGGACACTTCTGGACCCTCCTGGCTGGTGTGTTGTCGTTCGGGTCCTGCATGGGGTAAGAGAGTTTGCTTATTGTTTCTGTGTGTGCAATAGCGTGCGTGTTATGGGTGCCCTTGTCCCCCAGTGCAGGCATTCCCTTGAGGGAGGTGTTGTGAGGGTAGTTAGTGGGGGGGGGATTAGTGCAGTGGTCATGCTTAGGTGATGGGTGCCCATGATTTGTGTTGGCATGCAGGAGTTGGTGTTGGGATGGGTGGGTTGTGCTGGTGAGACATTGTCAGGGAGGATGTGTGCTGGGGGGTTGGGGGTGAGGGTGGGGGTGTGGGTTGGCATGCTGGTGGGGTGGGGGGGATATAGTAGTTGAGATTGGACTTACCAGAGTCCATTCCTCCGGCTACTCCTGCGAGGCCCTGAGGATGCAGGATGTTCAAGACCTCTTGCTCCCACGATGTGAATTCGGGAGGGGTGGGTGGGGGTCCGCCGCCAGTCTTCTGGACCGCGATGTTGTGCCTGGAGACCATCGATCGGACCTTCCCCCGTAGGTCGTTCCATCTTTTGCGGATGTCCTCCCTATTCCTGGGATGCTGTCCCACCGCGTTGACCCTGTCCACGATCCGCTGCCATTGCTCCGCCTTCCTAGCTATACTGGTGTGCTGCACCTGCGAGCCGAAGAGCTGGGGTTCCACTCTTAGGATTTCCTCCACCATGACCCGGAGTTCTTGGTCCGAAAAGCGTGGGTGCCTTTGGGGTGCCATGGGGTGGTGTGGGTGAGGTGTGGGGTGGTGTATGTGATGATAAGTATGTTGGTGAGTGGTGCTTTGTGCTACTATGTGGTGTGTGTGATGGTGTAGTGTGCCTCAGTGTGTCTTGCTATGGATTGTCTGCTGTGTTTTTTCTCTCCTTCTCTCAGTAATTATGGTCGCAGGGGTTTGTGGGTGATGTGGGTGTGTGTTTTATAGTTGGTTGATTGTGTGGGAGTGGTGTGTGTATGTGTATCAGGTGTGTGTATTTCAAATTGTCCAATGTGGCTGTGTTTTGGTGCTGTGTGTGTATTCTGACCGCGGCGGTGTGTAGCGCCAATGGAATACTGCGTTTGAATGACCGCTGTGTGGATTCGTGGGTCGTAATGGCATGGGCGTATTTCTGTTGGCGTGACGGTGGAGGTTTGGTCATCTCCAGTTTCTAGCTGCCCGCTGATGTGGCGGGCTGCAGTGGAGGACGGATTTTTGGAGGTTTGGCCGTTGTGGGTCAGAATGACCGTGGCGGTTAACCGCGGCCGCGGCGGTGTTATGGCGGTCTTCTGACCGGCGGTAAGGGCCTTTTACCGCCGAGGTCAGAATGACCCCCTCTGTCTCTTGGGATTCCTTAGATAACGAATGCAAGAGCTCATCCGAGTTCCTCTGCATCTCTCTCTTCACCTTCTGCCAAGGAATCGACTGCTGACCGCGCTGGAAGCCTGCAAAACTGCAACATAGTAGCAAAGACGACTACTGCAACTCTGTAACGCTGATCCAGCCGCCTTCTCGACTGCTTTCCTGGTGGTGCATGCTGTGGGGGTAGTCTGCCTCCTCTCTGCACTAGAAGCTCTGAAGAAATCTCCCGTGGGTCGACGGAATCGTCCCCCTGCAACCGCAGGCACCAAAGAACTGCATCACTGGTACCTTGGATCTCCTCTCAGCATGACGAGCGAGGTCCCTTGAATCCAGCAACTCTGTCCAAGTGACTCCCACAGTCCAGTGACTCTTCAGTCCAAGTTTGGTGGAGGTAAGTCCTTGCCTCCCCACGCCAGACTGCATTGCTGGGAACCGCAACTTTTGCAGCTACTCCGGCCTCCGTGCACTTCTGGCAGAAATCCTTTGTGCACAGTCCAGCCTGGGTCCACGGCACTCTAACCTGCATTGCACGACCTCCTAAGTTGTTCTCCGGCGACGTGGGACTCCTTTGTGCGACTTCGGGTGAGCACCGTTTCACGCATCCTTGTAGTGCCTGTTTCTGGCACTTCTCCGGGTACTATCTGCTGCTGAGAGGGCTCCTTGTCTTGCTCGACGTCCCCTCTGTCTCCTGACGAAATTTGCGACATCCTGGTCCCTCCTGGGCCACAGCAGCGTCCAAAAACCCTTACCGCACAATTTGCAGCTAGCAAGGCTTGTTGGCGGTCTTTTGGCAGGAAAATACTTCTGCACGACTCTCTACAGCGTGAGGGATCCGTCCTCCGAAGGGGAAGTCTCTAGCCCTTGTCGTTCTTGCAGAAACCTATGCTTCTACTGTCCAGTAGCAGCATCTTTGCAACCACAGCTGGCATTTCCTGGGCATCTGCCCATCTCCGACTTGCTTGTGACTTTTGGACTTGGTCCCCTTGTTCCACAGGTACCCTCGACTGGAAATCCATCGTTGTTGCATTGTTGGTTTGTGTCTTTCCTGCAGAATTCCCCTATCACGACTTCTAAGTCCTTTGGGGAACTTTAGTGCACTTTGCACTCACTTTTCAGGGTCTTGGGGTGGGCTATTTTTCTAACCCTTACTATTTTCTAATAGTCCCAGCGACCCTCTACAAGGTCACATAGGTTTGGGGTCCATTCGTGATTCGCATTCCACTTTTGGAGTATATGGTTTGTGTTGCCCCTATCCCTATGTGTCTCCATTGCATCCTATTGTAACTATACATTGTTTGCACTGTTTTCTAATACTATTACTGCATATTTTGGTATTGTGTACATATATCTTGTGTATATTTGCTATCCTCATACTGAGGGTACTCACTGAGATACTTTTGGCATATTGTCATAAAAATAAAGTACCTTTATTTTTAGTATATCTGTGTATTGTGTTTTCTTATGATATTGTGCATATGACACTAAGTGGTACTGTAGGAGCTTCACTCGTCTCCTAGTTCAGCCTAAGCTGCTCTGCTAAGCTACCATTATCTATCAGCCTATGCTGCTAGACACCCTATACACTAATAAGGGATAACTGGGCCTGGTGCAAGGTGCAAGTACCCCTAGGTACTCACTACAAGCCAGTCCAGCCTCCTACATTGGTTGTGCAGCGGTGGGATAAGTGCTTTGAGACTACTTACCACTCTTGTCATTGTACTTTTCATAAGAGAAAAATATACAAAACAAGTTCAGTGTGTGTACACATAACTAAAAAGTTTTGCATTTCCTCTTTTCACTCTTTTCTAAAGTGCTGAAAAGTACTTCTAAAACTTTCAAAAAGTTCTAAAAAGTTTAATAAGTTTTTTTCTCTGTCTTTGTAAAAGCTCTGACAAACTTTTTTTCTCTTTTTCTATCACTTTAACTCTCTCTAAAAATGTCTGGCACAGGCCAAAATGTTGATCTGTCCAAACTTGCATATGATCACCTTAGCTGGAAAGGAGCAAGGAGTCTCTGCATAGAGAGAGGTTTGAGTGTAGGGAAGAATCCTTCCTTGGAATTATTACTTAACATGCTTAGAGAACAAGATAAGGCTAAAAGTGCCCCATCTGTTGAAAAAGTAGCTAATGGTTCCCAATCTGATCCAGGGACTCCCCCAGGAAAAGATTCAGGAAAGAAACTTCTTAGCCTGCCCATTACTAGACAGTCCAGCATAGTTGGTACTGAGGTGGAGTCACATCATACAGATGGTGTGCTCTCACATTACACTGTCAGCCAAGCTGTTAGGGTGTCCTCTGTAAGGGACAGGTCTCCTTCTGTTCATTCTCATCATACTTCTGTGTCTAGGAATGTCCCTCCCACCCACCCTGATGACAGATTGTTAGAAAGGGAGCTCAATAGATTGAGAGTGGAACAAACCAGACTGAAGCTCAAGAAGCAAGAGCTGGATTTGGATAGACAGTCCT
This sequence comes from Pleurodeles waltl, assembly GCF_031143425.1. Taxonomy (NCBI): domain Eukaryota; kingdom Metazoa; phylum Chordata; class Amphibia; order Caudata; family Salamandridae; genus Pleurodeles; species Pleurodeles waltl. The sequence continues at coordinate 1,006,714,563 of NC_090450.1, read as the reverse complement.
TAGAAGTAGAGAAGGAGAGACAGAAACTGGGTTTAGAAACCCATGGTGGCAGCAGCAGTATTCCCAATAGTCATCCTGCAAAAGAGCATGATTCTAGGAATCTGCACAAGATAGTTCCCCCTTATAAGGAGGGGGATGACATTAACAAGTGGTTTGCTGCACTTGAGAGGGCCTGTGTTGTACAGGATGTCCCTCAAAGGCAGTGGGCTGCTATACTATGGCTATCATTTAGTGGAAAGGGTAGGGATAGGCTCCTTACTGTGAAAGAAAGTGATGCCAATAATTTTACAGTTCTTAAGAATGCACTCCTGGATGGTTATGGCTTAACCACTGAACAATACAGGATAAAGTTCAGAGAGACCAAAAAGGAGTCTTCACAAGACTGGGTTGATTTCATTGACCATTCAGTGAAGGCCTTGGAGGGGTGGTTACATGGCAGTAAAGTTACTGATTATGACAGCCTGTACAACTTGATCCTGAGAGAGCATATTCTTAATAATTGTGTGTCTGATTTGTTGCACCAGTATTTGGTGGGCTCTGATCTGACCTCTCCCCAAGAATTGGGAAAGAAGGCAGACAAATGGGTCAGAACAAGGGTGAACAGAAAAGTTCATACAGGGGGTGACAAAGATGGCAACAAGAAGAAAGATGGTAAGTCTTCTGACAAGGGTGGGGACAAATCTAAAAATGAGTCTTCATCAGGCCCACAAAAACACTCTGGTGGGGGTGGTGGGCCCAAATCCTCTTCTAATCAAAACAAAGAAAAGAAACCATGGTGCTATTTATGTAAAATAAAAGGCCATTGGACAACAGATCCCAGTTGTCCAAAGAAAAGCACCAAGCCTCCTACCACTACAACCCCTACTGCTACACCTAGTGTCCCTGCTAATAGCAGTGGTGGTGGGAGCAAACCTACTAATAGCCAATCCAAGGGAGTAGCTGGGCTCACTTTTGGTAATTTAGTTGGGGTTGGTCTGATTAGGGAGACCACAGAGGCTGTGTTAGTCTCTGAGGGGGCTATTGATTTAGCCACCTCGGTTGCTTGTCCCCTTAACATGGATAAGTACAAGCAACTACCCCTAATAAATGGTGTTGAGGTTCAGGCCTACAGGGACACTGGAGCCAGTGTGACTATGGTCATAGAGAAACTGGTCCACCCTGAACAACACCTACTTGGTCACCAGTACCAAGTAACCGATGCTCACAACAACACACTTAGCCACCCCATGGCTGTTGTAAATCTCAACTGGGGGGGGGGTTACTGGTCCAAAGAAAGTTGTGGTAGCTTCAGATTTACCTGTAGACTGTCTATTAGGGAATGATTTGGAGACATCAGCTTGGTCAGATGTGGAGTTGGAGGCCCATGCAGCAATGCTGGGCATTCCAGGGCATATTTTTGCTTTAACAAGGGCTCAGGCCAAAAAGCAAAAAGGACAGGGAAGCTTGGATCCTGGAACAATGGACCAAGTGCTCCCTAAAGCTAGGGCTAGTAGAAGTAAAACCCTTCCTACTATCCCTCCCTCTACAGTGGATTCTACTTCTGAGGAAGAAGAATTTCCACCCTGTGCAGAACCTACACCAGAGGAGCTTGAAGCAGACACTGCTGAGCTTTTGGGTGAAGGGGGGCCTGCCAGGGAGGAGCTGAGTGTGGCACAGCATACCTGTCCCACACTAGAGGGTCTAAGACAGCAAGCTGTCAAACAGGCTAATGGGGATGTCAGTGACTCTCACAGAGTTTACTGGGAGGACAACCTCTTGTACACTGAAGCAAGGGATCCTAAACCTGGAACTGCCAGGAGGTTAGTGATTCCTCAGGAGTACAGAAAGTTCCTCCTAACTCTAGCTCACGACATTCCCCTAGCTGGGCATCTAGGACAAATGAAAACTTGGGACAGGCTTGTTCCCTTGTTTCACTGGCCTAGAATGTCTGAGGACACAAAAGATTTTTGTAAGTCCTGTGAAACCTGTCAAGCCAGTGGCAAAACAGGTGGCACCCCAAAGGCACCCCTTATTCCATTGCCTGTGGTTGGGGTTCCCTTTGAAAGGGTAGGGGTTGACATAGTTGGCCCCCTTGACCCTCCTACTGCTTCAGGCAATAGGTTTATCTTGGTGGTAGTGGACCATGCCACCAGATATCCTGAAGCAATTCCTTTAAGGACCACTACAGCACCTGCAGTGGCAAAGGCCCTCCTGGGAATATTTTCTAGGGTGGGCTTTCCAAAGGAAGTAGTATCAGACAGGGGAAGCAATTTCATGTCTGCTTACTTAAAGGCCATGTGGAAGGAGTGTGGTGTGACTTACAAGTTCACTACACCCTATCATCCACAAACTAATGGACTGGTTGAGAGATTTAACAAAACTCTCAAAGGCATGATTATGGGACTCCCAGAAAAACTCCGCAGGAGATGGGATATCCTTTTACCATGCCTCCTTTTTGCCTACAGGGAGGTACCCCAGAAAGGAGTGGGCTTCAGCCCCTTTGAACTCCTCTTTGGACACCCTGTTAGGGGTCCACTAACACTTGTCAAGGAGGGTTGGGAACAACCTTTAAAAACTCCAAAGCAAGATATTGTGGATTATGTACTTGGCCTCAGATAAAGGATGGCTGAGTATATGAAAAAGGCTAGTAAAAACCTTCAGGCCAGCCAAGAGCTCCAAAAACAATGGCATGATCAGAAGGCTGTTTTGGTTCAGTACCAACCAGGGCAGAAAGTGTGGGTCTTGGAGCCTGTGGCCCCAAGAGCACTCCAAGATAAATGGAGTGGACCCCACATAATTGTTGAAAAGAAGGGTGAAGTCACCTAATTAGTTGACTTAGGCACTGCCAGGAGTCCCCTTAGGGTGCTCCATGTCAATCGCCTGAAACCCTACTATGACAGGGCTGATCTCACCCTGCTCATGGCAACTGATGAGGGACAGGAAGAAGACAGTGATCCTCTACCTGATCTCTTCTCTTCCACAGAACAAGATGCTCTAGTGGAAGGTGTAGTTTTGGCTGATTGTCTTACTGCTGAGCAGAAAGACCATTGCATAAATCTCCTGGGTCAGTTTTCTGAACTCTTCTCTACTGTGCCAGGTACCACTTCTTGGTGTGAGCACACTATAGATACTGGAGACAGCTTGCCTGTCAAAAGTAAGATCTATAGGCAGCCTGACCATGTCAGAGATTGCATAAAGCAAGAGGTGCAGAAAATGTTAGAACTGGGAGTGGTTGAGCACTCTGAAAGTCCATGGGCTTCTCCTGTGGTACTTGTACCAAAACCTCATTCCAAAGATGGAAAGTAGGAAATGCGGTTTTGTGTAGATTATAGAGGTCTCAACCAGGTAACCAAAGCTGATGCTCACCCTATACCCAGGGCAGATGAGCTCATAGATACACTGGCATCTGCCAAGTATCTAATCACTTTTGATTTGACTGCAGGGTATTGGCAGATCAAATTATCAGAAGATGCAAAACCTAAAACTGCATTTTCTGCTATTGGAGGCCATTACCAATTTACAGTAATGCCTTTTGGTTTGAAAAATGCACCTGCCACTTTTCAGAGGTTGGTGAACACAGTCCTGCAAGGGCTGGAAGCTTTTAGTGCAGCAGATCTGGACGATATAGCTGTCTTTAGCTCCAGTTGGGATGATCACCTGGTCCACCTATGGAAAGTTTTAGAGGCCCAGCAAAAGGCAGGCCTCACTATCAAGGCTTCAAAGTGCCAGATAGGGCAGGGGAAGGTGGTTTATCTGGGACACCTTGTTGGTGGGGAACAGATTGCACCACTTCAGGGGAAAATCCAAACAATTGTAGATTGGGTTCCCCCTACTACTCAGACTCAGGTGAGAGCCTTCCTAGGCCTCACTGGGTATTACAGGAGGTTCATTAAGAACTATGGCTCCATTGCAGCCCCTCTTAATGACCTCACATCCAAAAAGATGCCTAAAAAGGTATTGTGGACAGCTAGCTGTCAGAAAGCTTTTGAGGAGCTGAAGCAGGCCATGTGCTCTGCACCTGTCCTGAAAAGCCCTTGTTACTCTAAAAAATTCTATGTCCAAACTGATGCATCTGAATTAGGAGTAGGGGCAGTCCTATCACAACTTAATTCTGAGGGCCAGGATCAACCTGTTGCTTTTATTAGTAGGAGGTTGACCCCTAGAGAAAAGCGTTGGTCTGCCATTGAGAGGGAGGCCTTTGCTGTGGTCTGGGCACTGAAGAAGTTGAGGCCATACCTGTTTGGCACTCACTTCATTGTTCAGACAGACCACAAACCTCTACTTTGGCTAAAACAAATGAAAGGTGAAAATCCTAAATTGTTGAGGTGGCCCATATCCCTACAGGGAATGGACTATACAGTGGAACATAGACCTGGGAGTAGCCACTCCAATGCAGATGGACTCTCCAGATATTTCCACTTAGACAATGAAGACTCATCAGGTCATGGCTAGTCTTATTGTCCTTCGTTTGGGGGGGTTGTGTAGGAAAGTACCATCTTGCCTGGCATGTTACCCCCATTTTTCACTGTATATATGTTGTTTTAGTTGTATGTGTCACTGGGACCCTGCTAGTCAGGGCCCCAGTGCTCATAAGTGTGCCTGAATGTGTTACCTGTGTTATGACTAACTGTCTCACTGAGGCTCTGCTAATCAGAACCTCAGTGGTTATGCTCTCTCATTTCTTTCAAATTGTCACTAACAGGCTAGTGACCAATTTTACCAATTTACATTGGCTTACTGGAACACCCTTATAATTCCCTAGTATATGGTACTGAGGTACCCAGGGTATTGGGGTTCCAGGAGATCCCTATAGGCTGCAGCATTTCTTTTGCCACCCATAGGGAGCTCTGACAATTCTTACACAGGCCTGCCACTGCAGCCTGAGTGAAATAACATCCACATTATTTCACAGCCATTTTACACTGCACTTAAGTAACTTCTAAGTCACCTATATGTCTAACCTTTACCTGGTAAAGGTTGGGTGCTAAGTTACTTAGTGTGAGGGCACCCTGGCACTAGCCAAGGTGCCCCCACATTGTTCAGGGCCAATTCCCCGGACTTTGTGAGTGCGGGGACACCATTACACGTGTGCACTACATATAGGTCACTACCTATATGTAGCTTCACAATGGTAACTCCGAATATGGCCATGTAATATGTCTATGATCATGGAATTGCCCCCTCTATACCATCCTGGCATAGTTGGCACAATCCCATGATCCCAGTGGTCTGTAGCACAGACCCTGGTACTGCCAAACTGCCTTTCCCGGGGTTTCACTGCAGCTGCTGCTGCTGCCAACCCCTCAGACAGGCATCTGCCCTCCTGGGGTCCAGCCAGGCCTGGCCCAGGATGGCAGAAAAAAGGACTTCCTCTGAGAGAGGGTGTTACACCCTCTCCCTTTGGAAAATGGTGTGAAGGCAGGGGAGGAGTAGCCTCCCCCAGCCTCTGGAAATGCTTTCATGGGCACATTTGGTGCCCATTTCTGCATAAGCCAGTCTACACCGGTTCAGGGACCCCTTAGCCCTGCTCTGGCGCGAAACTGGACAAAGGAAAGGGGAGTGACCACTCCCCTGACCTGTACCTCCCCTGGGAGGTGCCCAGAGCTCCTCCAGTGTGCTCCAGACCTCTGCCATCTTGGAAACAGAGGTGCTGCTGGCACACTGGACTGCTCTGAGTGGCCAGTGCCACCAGGTGACGTCAGAGACTCCTTCTGATAGGCTCCTTCAGGTGTTGCTAGCCTATCCTCTCTCCTAGGTAGCCAAACCCTCTTTTCTGGCTATTTAGAGTCTCTGTCTCTTGGGATTCCTTAGATAACGAATGCAAGAGCTCATCCGAGTTCCTCTGCATCTCTCTCTTCACCTTCTGCCAAGGAATCGACTGCTGACCGCGCTGGAAGCCTGCAAAACTGCAACATAGTAGCAAAGACGACTACTGCAACTCTGTAACGATGATCCAGCCGCCTTCTCGACTGCTTTCCTGGTGGTGCATGCTGTGGGGGTAGTCTGCCTCCTCTCTGCACTAGAAGCTCCGAAGAAATCTCCCGTGGGTCGACGGAATCGTCCCCCTGCAACCGCAGGCACCAAAGAACTGCATCACTGGTACCTTGGGTCTCCTCTCAGCACAACGAGCGCGGTCCCTTGAATCCAGCAACTCTGTCCAAGTGACTCCCACAGTCCAGTGACTCTTCAGTCCAAGTTTGGTGGAGGTAAGTCCTTGCCTCCCCACGCCAGACTGCATTGCTGGGAACCGCGACTTTTGCAGCTACTCCGGCCTCCGTGCACTTCCGGCGGAAATCCTTTGTGCACAGTCCAGCCTGGGTCCACGGCACTCTAACCTGCATTGCACGACCTCCTAAGTTGTTCTCCGGCGACGTGGGACTCCTTTGTGCGACTTCGGGTGAGCACCGTTTCATGCATCCTCGTAGTGCCTGTTTCTGGCACTTCCCTGGGTGCTATCTGCTGCTGAGAGGGCTCCTTGTCTTGCTCGATGTCCCCTCTGTCTCCTGACGCAATTGCGACATCCTGGTCCCTCCTGGGCCACAGCAGCGTCCAAAAACCCTTACCGCACGATTTGCAGCTAGCAAGGCTTGTTGGCGGTCTTTCGGCGGGAAAACACTTCTGCACGACTCTCCACGGCGTGAGCGATCCGTCCTCCAAAGGGGAAGTCTCTAGCCCTTGTCGTTTTTGCAGAAACCTATGCTTCTACTGTCCAGTAGCAGCATCTTTGCACCCACAGCTGGCATTTCCTGGGCATCTGCCCATCTCCGACTTGCTTGTGACTTTTGGACTTGGTCCCCTTGTTCCACAGGTACCCTCGACTGGAAATCCATCGTTGTTGCATTGTTGGTTTGTGTCTTTCCTGCAGAATTCCCCTATCACGACTTCTAAGTCCTTTGGGGAACTTTAGTGCACTTTGCACTCACTTTTCAGGGTCTTGGGGTGGGCTATTTTTCTAACCCTTACTATTTTCTAATAGTCCCAGCGACCCTCTACAAGGTCACATAGGTTTGGGGTCCATTCGTGGTTCGCATTCCACTTTTGGAGTATATGGTTTGTGTTGCCCCTATCCCTATGTGTCTCCATTGCATCCTATTGTAACTATACATTGTTTGCACTGTTTTCTAATACTATTACTGCATATTTTGGTATTGTGTACATATATCTTGTGTATATTTGCTATCCTCATACTGAGGGTACTCACTGAGATACTTTTGGCATATTGTCATAAAAATAAAGTACCTTTATTTTTAGTATATCTGTGTATTGTGTTTTCTTATGATATTGTGCATATGACACTAAGTGGTACTGTAGGAGCTTCACTCGTCTCCTAGTTCAGCCTAAGCTGCTCTGCTAAGCTACCATTATCAATCAGCCTATGCTGCTAGACACCCTATACACTAATAAGGGATAACTGGGCCTGGTGCAAGGTGCAAGTACCCCTAGGTACTCACTACAAGCCAGTCCAGCCTCCTACAAGGGCACACACATAAACCTGTCAGGCCATCCTAAAAGGATTGTCGTAGTGCTAATCTTTACCCCCAGGGCTTGTCGGTGGGGGTGGATCAACACCAATTAACTTGTGAAATTCTGATTAAGAAAACTCCTGTCTACTAGCTTTATCAAGCCAAGATGCTCTCTCAAGAGTAATAGCTGCACTTTATAAAAGCTTGTTTCGTTCATTCATTCATTCATCCATCGTCTTGTTACCACAGCCAGCAGAGGCCACGGTTCTGAGCATAAACATTCCCACAGAGTGACCAGCAGGCATACTGTCACAACATTGTACAAAGGTACATTTGATGAAACAACTCACAACTCTTCATAAGAAGGGAGAACAAGGATTCTCACAGTGCAAATGTTCTACCCCTAGGGTTTATCAGAAGAGGTAACAGCATAAAAACCCTTGCTTACAACGGTAACCTATGAGATTGCTTATAACAAAATACCGATCTACAGTCTTTACCACAGGGTAATAACAATCTACCCTTAAAGGTCTATTGGCTTTTGGTTATGCTTCTCAGATTAAATGTGTTAGGACTCCTGATACAAGCCTCCTACCAGACCTATGACATGTGACGTGACATTCCCCAATTAATCAGTCAGGTGTATTGCCTTTATCAGTGGCCGAAGCAACTAGAGGCCACTGTACTGAGCGTATGCTTCCCCACAAAGCAACCATCAGAGGTACAGTTAAATAATTATTAATATGTACACAATTCCACTTGGAAAAACAATGTATAACCCTTCCTAAAATGAGTTAACAACTATTATTCCGTAAAAAATCTTCTTCCCTCAGCATTTGTTAAGGGGGTTGACCAACACTAAAACCCTTGCCTACTGTAGCGTCTTCCCCAGCCTGGAACCCGCCAATGAAGAGACCACACCCGGCGCTATAAATCACAAGTCTTTCTTCCTCCGGGTGTAGCTGTGATCTCCGGCATTCTAAACCAAGCTTCCATTACATTTTGTTCTAGTGATTACGTCACACTGATACAGAGTCGTCCTCGGGGAGCCAGAAAGGTCCCATTCTAAATCATGGAAACATTACACCTACTAAGGTAATCTGTCAGATACCACGTGACAAAATATCTATCAGTAGGGTGGCCATCTCCTTCCAGACCATTACGGACAATCTTTCCAGTCCTGAAGCTTTCTATGATCAGATACTGCATTCTGGGAGTTGTAGTCGTGTATGACTTCTACTGGGCTTACTCGACTAACACACCTGAAAACAAAGACCTGTCATAAGAAAGTTAAGTTCTGGAGACAGTGTCCATAAAAATCTGCAGCAAAGTGGTTACCCTAGCACATAGGCTTTAACACTGAGCAACGTGCAATCCACCCTTAAATGCCTACTAGCTTAAACACATATAACACAATAAACAGATCAGATCAATGCCAGCTTCTTTCCCAGTGACTAAATAAATCACGTCTTGTCACTATAACCGGAGACACTGGCACTATGTGATTTTTGCACTTGCAGCATTTTACACATAATTATGGTTTTATTGCATTTGCCACATAATCCACCCGCTGTATAAAGCAAAATGTGTTTCTAGCTCAGCGGATCAAAAGTTACTAAATATGCGGCAACACCTGTTGGGGCACAGTGGAAGGAGCTTTGTAAAGGTTCACATCCTCCCCTTTCTGTAGTTTATTGCTGTATTTGAATTTTAGGTTGGTACAAAGATGTGAAACGTTTACCCAGACAGTTTTAACCTATGTAAAAAACAGAAGATAAAGAATTTACATTATCACAAAATGTGATGCATTACGCTGCATAATTTGTCTTTTGTTGCTCCATAATTTAGTCAACATCATAGAATTTGGTCCATCCCTGTCACATATTTCCAGTGGCCCTGATTATAACCACCTTAGGCCAACTGCAAAAACTCTCCCTAAAAAGCAACCATTGAACAAACAGTCAAAATTACAAATGCATACAAAACAACAGTTGGGAAAACAACAGGCCTGGCCTCGGTCTTAAAGTTGGTGCCTGCCACACACACTACTGTGACGTGCCCTATCTTCAACAGGGGCAACACGTGCTGCACCAAGGAAACTCCCGGAACTAGGGAGACCAGGTGTCCCGGATTTGCCGGGAAAGTCCTGGTTCTTCACCAGTTGTCCCTGCAGATTTTGAGAAATTTAGCTCCTAAAGACCTGGCTGTTCGAGCAGCGATAACCACCCCCTTTGTCCCTAGCGCCTTGAGACCCGCACAGGTGAGTAGCGCGCTTTATAAATGCTAATGATTTGATTTGATTTGATCCTGGTTTTTAGAGAGGGTCACCTGAAAACTGTGGGAGGTGATTTTGTTGTTGTTCTCCAAAGCAGAGATAGTTAGCAGCAGTGCTTAATTTGTGCTTGTTGGTTCCGGTGCGGAACACCGGCAGTTATTTTTGAGGGCCAGCACTTATTTTTCTTCCTCAAATATTTACTGCGAGCAAAAGATACATATGGGAAAGACGGAGGAAGAGAAAAACAAAAAAGCGTCAGAAAGGGAGAAAGCAGAAAACGGCAAGAGCCGAAGGGGCAGGGAGTGGCTGTAAATAGATTAAAGAGGACCGAGATGGCTTCAGGATTACGTAACCGTATTCCATGTTTGCACATTTAATGGTAGCAGCCGCATGTTTAAGAGGAGTGCTTTGGGCACAGGCACGTTTTTATTTACAAATTAATCACTGGTTATGAGGTGTTATCAGAAAGCAGTTTAATTAACAGGCATTACACCGGCTTTAAAAATTGCATTTTATTTATGTTTTTTTGTGCCTATTCTGTAATTCTATGCGGATGAGTGCTGTCATTCTGTGCGCTGGGTTGAATGAAAATTGTAGTCCTTCTATTTCTGTGAAATGTCCCCTTTTGGCTTTAAAATTGTGGTCACCCTATCTGGAACTCGCCCAGGAACGCCCAAACAGGAGACAACCTGCTCTGCCCAAAGTGTGGTGCACAGAGGGAGAACAGCCCCACCCCCCGCATCCCTGCCCCTGCGCATGCGCGAACTCAGGGAGATCGGAAGTGGCATCCGCTGGATGGAGGGAAGCCCACGTGCTCCCCTGTGGGGAAACGCTTAGCACATCTTTTGAACTATCGGCTCTCACAAGCTGCCATAAATTATTCTCTTTCAAGGCTGGGGCTGCAAGTGGCTGCTGGGTAGAGAGCAGATGATTTCTGCTCAGTCTTGGCACCTTTCTCTGATCTGGTGATAGATTTATTTGCAGGTGCTAGTCAGGAATATTAAGGTAGGAGAGGCGCTTGGCTCTCACCCACGAAGTGTGTCTGCCCGTACAGTGGCCTTAGAGCACGTTTCCCACACACTAGAAAGCGTAAAAATTGTAGAATAGGCGCTATCTGAGCTCCACTTTATGAGTATTTTGTGGCCCTGCTACCTACCTCCCCAAATGTGCCGTCCAATCAGAATCCCTGCTACAGAGGACCATCGTTTATTCATTCATTTTACACAAAACCGGTTCCGGGTCAAGGCGGTCACCTTAGCGGTCACCGGCAGGCGGCACCCTCTGGCCTCACCGAAATTTAAACTTTGTCCCATGACTGAAAACCATCTCAACCTGCAGCCGCCAATGAAAAGTTGTGGCAGAAGTAAAGCGCTTGCTTTGTGCTGTTGACCTGCCGGACCCAAGGAGGATGTGGCCCCTAAGACCCCTGAGGAGGAAGTGCCAGGGATTTTACAAGAGGATGGAGGAAGGTTTGCCATACATGAGAGGGTCTGCAGATCCCTCCTAATGATGGGAACGCCAGGAATTTGGGAAGTTCTGCCTCTTAAGGCACCCCCTTCAGGGGGCCAATCCATGGAGGGATTCTTTCCAAGTTTATTCTAAAATCTTCGACTTTGAGTTGAGTTCATGTGTCCTGTACGTTGTGTGCGAGCCACAGGATATAGTTAGTTTCTTTCCACAATAAGACTTACAACCTGTGGTGGACAGTTATGTGCGTCCACCTAGTGCAGTGATACAAGGTGGGCTCGAAGTACCGCCAAGTCAGGCAGCCTGAACTGGGTGTCTCTGTAGGCCAGCCAGGGTCAGGTGGGCCTCCTGTACGTGACACGTACAGCTCAGTTGTGCGAACGTCTGTAGGCCAGACACAGTCAGCTGGTTGTATCTCAGTAGGTCAGACAGAGTGAGGCAGGGCCAGATGAGTGTATCTCTATAGGTCAGGGGAGTCAGACGGTGGTATCTCTGCAGGTCAGGCAGGGTGAGGTAGGTCTTCCTGTACGTCAGACAAGGTTAGATGGGTGTATCTCTGTAGGCTAGGAAGGGTGAGGCAGGGCCAGATGAGTGCATCTCTGTAGGTCAGGAAGGGTGCGGTAGGTCTTCCTGTACGTCAGACAAGGTTAGATGGGTGTATCTCTGTAGGTTAGACAGGGTCAGACCGGGTGGGGTTCCTGTAGGCCAGGCAGGGCCAGATGAGTGTATCTCTGTAGGTTAGACAGGGTCAACTAGTTGTATCTCTGTAGGTCAGACAGGGTGAGGCAGGGCCAGATGGGTGCATCTCTGTAGGTCAGGAAGGGTGAGGTAGGTCTTCCTGTACGTCAGAAAGGTTAGATGGGTGTATCTCTGTAGGTTAGACAGGGTCAGACCGGGTGGGGTTCCTGTAGGCCAGGCAGGGCCAGATGAGTGTATCTCTGTAGGTCCGACAGGGTGAGGCAGGGCCAGATGGGTGCATCTCTGTAGGTCAGGAAGGGCCAGATGAGTGTATCTCTGTAGGTCAGACAGGGTCAGATGAGTGTATCTCTGTAGGTTAGACAGGGTCAACTAGTTGTATCTCTGTAGGTCAGACAGGGTGAGGCAGGGCCAGATGGGTGCATCTCTGTAGGTCAGGAAGGGCCAGATGAGTGCATCTCTATAGTTCAGGCAAGGCCTGATGAGTGCATCTCTGTAGGTCAGACAGGGTCAGATGAGTTTATCTCTGTAGGTCAGGAAGGGCCAGATGAGTGTATCTCTGTAGGTTAGACAGGGTCAACTAGTTGGATCTCTGTAGGTCAGACAGGGTGAGGCAGGGCCAGATGGGTGCATCTCTGTAGGTCAGGAAGGGGCAGATGAGTGCATCTCTATAGGTCAGGCAAGGCCTGATGAGTGCATCTCTGTAGGTCAGACAGGATCAGATGAGTTTATCTCTGTAGGTCAGGAAGGGCCAGATGAGTAAACTCTCTATAGGGCAGGCAAGGCCAGATGAGTGTATCTCTGTAGTTCAAGAAGGGGCCAGATGAGTGTATCTCTGTAGGTTAGACAGGGTCAACTAGTTGTATCTCTGTAGGTCAGACAGGGCCAGATGAGTGCATCTCCATAGGGCAGGCAAAGCCAGATGAGTGCATCTCTATAGGGCAGGCAAGGCCAGATGAGTGCATTTCTGTAGGTTAGACAGGGTCAACTAGTTGTATCTCTGTAGGTCAGACAGGGTGAGGCAGGGCCAGATGGGTGCATCTCTGTAGGTCAGGAAGGGCCAGATGAGTGCATCTCTATAGGACAGGCAAGGCCAGATGAGTGTATCTCTGTAGGTCAGACAGGGTCAGATGAGTTTATCTCTGTAGGTCAGGAAGGGCCCGATTAGTGTATCTCTGTAGGTCAGACAGGGTCAACTAGTTGTATCTCTGTAGGTCAGACAGGGTGAGGCAGGGCCAGATGGGTGCATCTCTGTAGGTCAGGAAGGGACAGATGAGTGCATCTCTATAGGTCAGGCAAGGCCTGATGAGTGCATCTCTGTAGGTCAGACAGGGTCAGATGAGTTTATCTCTGTAGGTCAGGAAGGGCCAGATGAGTGCATCTCTATAGGGCAGGCAAGGCCAGATGAGTGCATCTCTATAGGGCAGGCAAGGCCAGATGAGTGCATCTCTGTAGGTTAGACAGGGTCAACTAGTTGTATTTCTGTAGGTCAGACAGGGTGAGGCAGGGCCAGATGGGTGCATCTCTGTAGGTCAGGAGGGGCCAGATGAGTGCATCTCTATAGGACAGGCAAGGCCTGATGAGTGCATCTCTCTAGGTCAGACAGGGTCAGATGAGTTTATCTCTGTAGGTCAGGAAGGGCCAGATGAGTGCATCTCTATAGGGCAGGCAAGGCCTGATGAGTGCATCTCTGTAGGTCAGACAGGGTCAGATGAGTTTATCTCTGTAGGTCAGGAAGGGCCAGATGAGTGCATCTCTATAGGGCAGGCAAGGCCAGATGAGTGTATCTCTGTAGTTCAGGAGGGGCCAGATGAGTGTATCTCTGTAGGTTAGACAGGGTCAACTAGTTGTATCTCTGTAGGTCAGACAGGGCCAGATGAGTGCATCTCTATAGGGCAGGCAAGGCCAGATGAGTGCATCTCTGTAGGTTAGACAGGGTCAACTAGTTGTATTTCTGTAGGTCAGACAGGGTGAGGCAGGGCCAGATGGGTGCATCTCTGTAGGTCAGGAAGGGCCAGATGAGTGCATCTCTATAGGGCTGGCAAGGCCAGATGAGTGCATCTCTGTAGGTTAGACAGGGTCAACTAGTTGTATCTCTGTAGGTCAGACAGGGTGAGGCAGGGCCAGATGAGTGCATCTCTGTAGTTCAGGAAGGTCAGGTGGGTGTATCTCTGCAGGTCAGGCAGGGTCACCTGGTTCTATCTCTTTAGACCCGAAAGGGTGAGGTGAGTGTTCCTGTAGGTCATGGACACTGAGTCAAAGGCACACAGAGGAATCGCTTACTGTATATTTCTTTGCTGCCTACAAGCCAGGGCCCCCGCCGACTTGAAAGGCGCTACAGAGGGCGGTTTATTCTCTTGGCAGCGCCCCAGCTTGTGGGGTTTATGGGAACCCTTTGGTGTGGGGTGGGAAGGTCATTACATATCCCAATATACGGAAACCCCCCGGGCTCAACCCACCAGCCCGGTTTCAAAGGCAGACCGAGGTGAGGTTCTGACGTGTGAGTCACTCACCCTCAGTTTACAAGCCTGGGACAGACAGGCCTGGGTCTAGAGGGGAAATTAAAACACCCCCCACTTTGAACCACAGCTCTTGTGGCACCAAGCAAGCTCTCTTGTCCCTTCCATCCAAGCATCTATCCTTTCACCCGCTAAAAATCACCATTTCACATTAAGCATTCTGTTATTCATTCAGCCTTTCATCCAACATTCAGTCTGTGGCCATCCTGTCTATCTGTCAGCCTATCCGTGTCCAGATCTATCCATCTATCTTCAAACCTGCCCATCAAGCATATCCTTTCACTCAGTCACCCCTCCTTTCACTCACTCATCCCCCCTTTCACTTATCCTTCCCTCTTTATCTATCCATCCATCCATCCTTTCAGTCAACCATCCTTTCACTCCATCCATCCATCCTACCTTTCACTCATCATTCCATCCACCCTCTCACTTAGCCACCCATCCTTTTACTCATGCACCCCCCTTTGACCCATCCATCCACTCATCCATCCATTTACCCTTTCACTCATCCATCTATTCACTCATTCGTCCATCCATTCACCCTTTCACACATCCATTCTCCCTCCGTTTCACTCATTCATCCATCCATCCCATCTTCCCATACCTTAGCCTTAATTATGAGCCTTTACCTGCCGAATAGGGGACAGAAGAGGCCCATCAAAACCCCACTCCCTCTGTAGCTGCTAAAGCGGGGGTTAACAACGCCCCTATGGACAGGGTCAGACTAGGGCAGGAAACAGGCCTGGGCACCACCTCTAAAACAAAGGTGCGCCCCCCATCAGTAAATCAGAAAGCTAAAGAACTGGCCCACTGTTGCAAATTGGGGCAGTTTTGAATTTGTGAAGACTTGCTGTGCAGGCGTTTTCCAAGGTGTGTTAGATTGCATGGATCTGAGCTTGTTCCAGACAAAGGTGGTGATTACAACCCTAGCGGTCGGTGTTAAAGCAGCGGTAAGACCGCCAACAGGCCGGCGAAAATAAAATGGAATTACGACCGTGGCAGAAACCGCCAACAAAGACAGCCACTTTAACACTCCGACCGCTTCAGTACAAACAAACAAACAGCGCGGCGGTCACCGCCAACAGACAGGCGGGAGACAATGTACCGCCCACAGTATCACAACCTACCAATCTGCCACCTTTTTCGGGGCGGATTCACCGCGAACAAAAACACGGCGGAAACAGGACTTCGAAGGGAAAACGCTCACCTCTGCACACCCCACGAGGAACCAGGACGCCATGGAACCAGAGCTCCACATTTTACCAGCCATTATCTTCTTGCTCCTCTACCAGGAGCACAAACGCCGGCGGCGAAGACCACGGTGAGTACTGCACCTACGACACAGGGGAGGGAAAAAACAGTGACACACACACACACACACAACACGCAACACCCCAACCCCCACCCTCACCCACGACAACACACACACTAATACAGCTTGATACATTACAGTTACACCCCTCGACCCCCCGGAAGAATGCAAAGACAAAAGGAAATGAGGTGAACAATTGTAATATATTAAAATTCAGTAGTCAAATAATATACATACACTATTTACAAATATATACACCAAGAATATTAGTCCAAAGTATTCCACCCTTAAAGTCCGTGGACCACTGGGCCCACACGGCATGGGCGAGTCCCACAGAAGATACCCGAACATGACGGAGAGAACACTGCAGGGGCATCAGATAGAAATAAAACAGGCACCTCAGGGGGAGGGAAAGGGGGAGAACCTCAGCCGCTTAAGTGCACAATGCCAAATCCACAAGGGGGCCCCATGCCCACTGTTCAATCCTGGGGAGTGCAAAGCCACAGTCTCACAAGTCTCTACAGTGGGTGGGTTGCCCACTGTTCAATCCTGGGGAGTGCAAAGCCACAGTCTCTCAAGTCTCACAAGTGGGTGGTTTGCCCACTTCATTATCATGGGGAGTGCAAAGCCACAGTCTCTCAAGTCTCTCCAGTGGGTGGTTTGCCCACTTCATTATCCTGGGGAGTGCAAAGCCACAGTCTCTCAAGTGGATAACAGTCTCCACTGGTTCTGGAGGGGGCTTGGTGTCCAGAGTGCATCATCCTGCCAAGGACTGAGGTAGTGGATGTGATTCTCCACTGGTTCTGGAGGAGGACTGGTGTCCAGAGTGCTTCATCCTGCTCGTGGCGGCCTCAGTAGCTTCAGTGCTTTTGGCGCTCATGGGCCTGCGGTGCTTGTGGCGGCGATGTCTTTGTCAGCGGTGCTTGTGGCGGCGGTGTCTTTGTCAGCGGTGCTTGTGGCGGCGGTGTCTTTGGCAGCGGTGCTTGTGGCGGCGGTGTCCTTGGCAGCGCTTCAGCTGCTGTCGGTCCTGTCTGGGCCAGCGGGGCTGCTGCTGGCAGTCGCCTCCTGGGCAGCGGGGCTGCTGCTGGCGGTCCTGTCTGGGGCAGCGGGGCTGCTGGCGGTCGCCTTCTGGGCAGCGGGGCTGCTGCTGGCGGTCCTGTCTGGGGCAGCGGGGCTGCTGGCGGTCGCCTTCTGGGCAGCGGGGCTGCTGCTGGCAGTCGCCTCCTGGGCAGCGGGGCTGCTGCTGGCGGTCCTGTCTGGGGCAGCGGGGCTGCTGGCGGTCCTGTCTGGGCCAGCGGAGCTGCTGCTGGCAGTCGCCTCCTGGGCAGCGGGGCTGCTGCTGGCGGTCCTGTCTGGGGCAGCGGGGCTGCTGGCGGTCGCCTTCTGGGCAGCGGGGCTGCTGCTGGCGGTCCTGACGTGGGCAGCGGGGCTGCTGGCGGTCGCCTTCTGGGCAGCGGGGCTGCTGCTGGCAGTCGCCTCCTGGGCAGCGGGGCTGCTGCTGGCGGTCCTGTCTGGGGCAGCAGGGCTGCTGGCGGTCCTGTCTGGGGCAGCGGGCTGCTGGCGGTCGCCTTCTGGGCAGCGGAGCTGCTGCTGGCAGTCGCCTCCTGGGCAGCGGGGCTGCTGCTGGCGGTCCTGTCTGGGGCAGCGGGGCTGCTGGCGGTCGCCTTCTGGGCAGCGGGGCTGCTGCTGGCGGTCCTGTCTGGGGCAGCGGGGCTGCTGGCGGTCGCCTTCTGGGCAGCGGGGCTACTGCTGGCAGTCGCCTCCTGGGCAGCGGGGCTGCTGCTGGCGGTCCTGTCTGGGGCAGCGGGGCTGCTGGCGGTCCTGTCTGGGGCCAGCGGAGCTGCTGCTGGCAGTCGCCTCCTGGGCAGCGGGGCTGCTGCTGGCGGTCCTGTCTGGGGCAGTGGGGCTGCTGCTGGCGGTCGCCTCCTGGGAAGTGGGGCTGATGCTGGCAGTCCTGTCTGGGCCAGCGGGGCTGCTGCTGTTGGTCGCCTCCTGGGCAGTGGGGCTGATGCTGGCCGTCCTGTCTGGCCAGCGGGGCTGCTGCTGTCGGTCCTGTCTGGGACAGCGGGGCTGCTGCTGGCTGGCTCCTGGGCAGCGGGGCTGATGGCGGTCTTCTCCGCCGTGCTGATCTTCACAGACTTGCCGGTTTCTTGTGCCCCTTCCCCACCTTGGAAGGTGTCGCAGCTGACTCCACACTCCCACCTGTACCCCTGGGAGCGGCTTTGGTGGCTGTTGTCTTCCCCCTCTCCCTCCGGGCACTGGCCAACTTTTGATGCTTGACAGGTGGGGGACTGTTCGTACAGGTGTGAGTGGAGACCAGAATGGGAGGGAGGAGGGAGACGAGGAGGAGGGGGACACAGTAGAGGCAGTGGATGTTGCTATGTCTGCATGTGTGTGATGCTTGCGTGAGTGCCTGTGGGATGTGTGGTGCTTATGTTTGCCTGAGCTTTCTTTGTGTGTTGAGGTGTGTGCATGCTGGTCTGATGGTGTGCTTGGGGTAGGCTAAGGTACAGGGGATTGGGTCTGGGTGGAGGAAGTTGGAGGGGGGGAGGCTAGATACAGGGACAATGGCTGCCATCAGTGCTGAGGCCAGAGTCTGAAAAGCTTGCTGAAGGGCTGCCTGACCAGAGTGAATGCCCTCCAGGAATGCATTGGTTTGTTGCAACTGCCTCCCTACACCTTGGATGGCATTCAAAATGGTAGACTGCCCAACAGTGAGGGACCTGAGGAGGTCAATAGCCTCCTCACTGAGGGCAGCAGGGGTGACTGGGGCAGGGGCTGAGCGGGCACGGGGAAAAGGCTGAGGGGCTGCTGGGAGGGCGGTGCTGGAGGGGGGGTGGCGGCTGTACCTGTAGATGCAGGGGGCACAGATGGGGCCACCACCACAAGGGAGCTCCCATCAGAGGACGAGTCCGTATCACTGGTGTCAGCTCCTGTCCCCGCCGTGGAGCTCCCCTCGCCCTCCGTCCCACTGGTGAAATCAGACTCCGTAGTGTCGCCCTCCAGGGCCATGTGGGATGCAGCTCCCTCCTGCTCCGGTGCCACTGCTCCTCCACCTGATGATGCTAATGCACACATGTACAGGGAGACCACAAAAAGGGGGGGGAGACCGAAGAAAGACATGTTGAGTGCATGCATTACCGTTGGCGGACACGACAGACACAGAAGCCCCCTGCACTACGCCGCGCACTTGGGGTCCACTACTCAATCCCTGGGACATGGCCTACAAAGCTATGGCCGATATCTGCACACATGGATGTCACAGGAGCCTGACTAGGTGTAGTTGGCACTGTACCCAGGTGGGGTGGGGTGCCACAGGGTCTGCCTGAAAAAGGGGACTTAACTAGCACACTCGCCCTGGCCTAGGGAAACCCACAGCCCACCTCCCCCACCCAGACACCACCACTACGTGCTGAATCAGCAGAATGAGAGTGTACTCACCCCCTTGTTGCTGCTGTGATGCCCTCAAGCGCCCATCCAACTCCAGGTACGCCACCGCCAAGTCCGGAACATCAGGGGGGTCATGGTGCGACGGGCACCCCTCCCACGTTGGGAGGCCATCCCCAGCTGGGCCTCCGCCGTCTTCTTGCTCCAGCGGTGAATGTCCTCCCATCTTTTCCAGCAGTGGGTGCTCAGGCTGTGATAGACCCCCAGGATCCGGCCGTCCTTGGCGATGGCACGCCAAATATCCTTCTTCTGGTGGGCGCTGACCTACATGAATTGTACAGGGGAAAAAGAGAAGTTATTACCAACTGCACCATCACAGTCATTGATCTGCCCTTGCCATGACGCACATGCACTCCCCATCGTTTCATGCACGCCTCATTCTCCCCCCCTATCTTTCATCCACACCACTCCAAACAGCCATTGCCCATATAGCATGCTCACAGTGTACTCACCTGTTTGTCTGGAGGACCATAGAGTTACGTGTACTGGGGGAGGACCCCATCCACTATTTTCTTCAACTCCTCCGTGCTGAAGGCAGGGGCCCTTTCCCCAGACGCACGAGCCATTGTCTCTTCCAGACTGAGGTCACAGCAGCACTTGCAGTGTAGGTCCTCTCCTGTCAAAGATCAGGTATCGAGTGATTGAACAGATAGAAAATGGCGGTCACGTCCGCAGCGGTGTGTACCGTCACCGCCGGCGTACATCGTCATTGGTGCCTGGGACCCATAGGGTCCAATGTTAACCAATGCAGAATTGCGCAGCGGTCTTCGACCGCCCACCGCGACGGTGTACAACGCCAGCGCAGTTACCTCACATCCCATTGTCCCACTTTACAGATCAGGCAGCCGCCATTTCAGGGGCCCACATGGCTTTATTTTTAACTGCATCACACATACTTAGGCCTTGCCTCAACACTCGGGTTCTGAATGGTTTTCTGAGTAACCTGTGTTTACGTACCTCTGAGTTGGTTGACTCTGTGCTCGCTGTTGTCCTTCATAGGCACCGTCCGCTGGGACATGTGAGGAGATGGCGGCATCCTCCGGTGTACAGACCGCTGGTGGGCCTGTCGACAATGGAGGAAAGACATGTAATCATCACCTACAGGCTTGATCGTGCCACTATCCTGGAACTGTGTGCCCAGTTGGAGCCAGACCTGATGTCAGCTATCCGCCATCCCACAGGAATCCCCCCTCAAGTGTAGGTGCTGTCAGTACTCCATTTCCTTGCAAGTGGGTCTTTTCAAACAACAGTGGCCATAGCATCAGGGATGTCCCAGCCTATGTTTTCCAACGTTTTGTCCAGAGTGTTGTCTGCCCTGCTGAAACACATGCAGAGCTACATCATTTTCCCTCAGGTGGAGGATTTGCCTACAGTGAAAGGTGACTTCTATGCCCTGGGACATATCCCCAACATCATAGGTGCCATTGACACATGTGGCCTTGGTCCCCCCCGCAGGAGTGAACAGGTGTACAGAAACCGGAAGAGTTACCATTCTATGAATGTGCAGATGGTGTGTTTGGCAGACCAGTACATCTCCCATGTTAATGCCAAATTCCCTGGCTCAGTGCATGACGCTTACATCCTGCGGAATAGCAGCATCCCTTATGTGATGGAGCAACTCCAGAGGCTATTAGGTGAGCACCTGGAACCAAATCAGTGGGAATAGTTGTCTGGGTATATCCCTACAGGTTAGTGTGTGTCTAACAGTTGTCCCTCGCCATTTGCAGGTGACTCTGGCTACCCCAACCTGTCATGGCTACTGACCCCAGTGAGGAAACCCAGGACAAGGGCAGAGGAATGCTACAATGAGGCACATGGGCGAACTAGGAGGATTATAGAGCGGACCTTCGGCCTCCTGAAGGCCAGGTTCCGGTGCCTCCATATGACAGGTGGTTCCCTATTCTACTGACCAAAGAAGGTGTGCCAGATCATCGTGGCCTGCTGTATGCTTCACAACCTAGCTTTGCGACGACAGGTGCCTTTTCTGCAGGAGGATGGTCCAGATGGAGGTGTTGTGGCAGCTGTGGAGCCTGTGGACAGCGAAGATGAGGAAGCAGAAGAAGAGGACATCGACAACAGGAACTCTGTGATCCTGCAATACTTCCAGTGAGACACAGGTAAGAAGACAAACCTGCCTACTACGTGTACTTTAACACTACTACCTCTCTACTGTCTGTCCTTTTCACCCAGTGTATGGTCACTGAGTTGTCACTTTCCCTTATGATTCCACAGACGTGGGTCCCACTGTGTGACATCTGCTTTGTTTCCTCATGGACTAGAGCTGTGTGACATAGGTATGTTGACATTACAATTGAAAGAGCATTTTGTCACTGTAATTGCTAATACACTATTTCGAAATCACAGACAGACTCCAGATTGTTGTGTGCTTTAAAGGTGTTTATTTAAGTGCTCAATATTGGAGGGGGTTGTAAAATGGTGAGGGGTGATGGTGGAGGAATGTCCATAGCAGAGTCCAGTCTATTAGTCTCACAGGTGCATTGTCCAAAGGGGCATAAGAAGTGGAGCTGGGGCAGTTTGAGGATGGACAGGGTGACAAAGTGGGACATTCAGGGCGGTCCCATTTCTTGGCGGGGTCTTGGCATCATTCTCTGTCTTTGTCCTGGATCTCAGGGGCCATTTGCGGGGTGGTTCTCCCTCTGCAGGGGGTGGGGTGCTGGTGTGGTGGTCCTGTGGTGGTGCCTCCTGTCCACTAGCGCCGGCGGAGGTGGTGGGCAGTTAATCGTCCAGGCTAGTGTCAGGGGCCCCTTGTTGTGCCACAGTGTCCCTCCTGGTGTTGAGGACTTCCTTCAGCACCCCTAGGGTGGAATTGATGGATCTGAGTTCCTCCCTGAAGCCCAAATACTGTTCCTCCTGCAGCCGCTGGGTATCCTGAAACTTGGCCAGTACCGTTGCCATCGTCTCCTGGGAATGATGGTATGCTCCCATGATGTTGGAGAGGGCCTCGTGGAGAGTGGGTTCCCTGGGCCTGTCCTCCCCCTGTCGCACAGCAGCCCTCCCAGTTCCCCTGTTTCCCTGGGCTTCTGTCCCCTGAACGGTGTGGCCACTGCCCCCAGGTCCCTGTTGTTGTTGGGGTGGTGGGTTAGCCTGGGTTCCCTGTAGTGGTGGACACACTGCTGATTGATGTGTCCTGGGGACAGAGGTATGGGCCCACTGGGTTGGTGCTGTGCTGGTGTTTCCAGAGGGGGCAAGCTCTGTAGTGGCCTGTGCCAGCGTGAGGGGAACCGACTGTCCCGAGGTCCCAGATGGGCCGGCCTGGTTGTCTAGATCGAGTTGGACAGAGCTGCTGTCATCACTGTGGGCCTCTTCTGTTGGTGGTGTGGACATGTGTGGACCCTCCTGTGCGGTGACATTGGGTAGGGATCCTGCAGGGGTGTAAAATCATGATTATTGCATCTGGGTGTACCATGGTGTGCTATGGGTGGGTGACCGTGTACCCCAGTACTTGCATTCCTGTGTGGGACCTAGTGTGATGATGGTTTAGGGGGGTGTATGGGTATGTGCAGTGGCCATGCATTGGTGATGGGTGTCCATGCTTTGTTGTTGCATGCAGGGCGTGGTGTTGGGATGTGTGGTTTGTGATATTGGGACATTTGTGAGGAGTAGGAGTGATGGGGGTGAGGGCAAGGGTGGGGGTATGTGATGGCATGCAGGTAGGGTGGGGGATATAGTAGTTAAGGTTTGACTTACCAGAGTCCATTCCTCCAGCTACTCCTTCGAGGCCCTAAGGATGCAGAATAGCCAAGACTTGCTCCTCCCATGTTGTTAGTTGTGGGGGAGGAGGTGGGGGTCCGCCGCCAGTCCTTTGAACCGCAAGGTGGTGTCTTGAGACCACAGAACGCACCTTCCCCCGTAGGTCGTTCCACCTCTTCCTGATGTCATCCCTATTTCTTGGGTGCTCTCCCACTGCGTTGACCCTGTCCACTATTCTTCGCCATAGCTCCATCTTCCTAGCTATGGAGGTGTGCTGCACCTTTGATCCGAATAGCTGTGGCTCTACCCAGATGATTTCCTCCACCATGACCCTGAGCTCCTCCTCAGAGAACCTGGGGTGTCTTTGCCTTGCCATGGGGTGGTGTGGGTGATGTGTGGGGTGGTGTGTGTTGTGATATGTGGGGTGATATTTAGTGGTGTGTTGTGTGAGGTGCGTCGATGTTATGTGGGTGATGATATTGTGTGCCTGTGGATGCTTGGTTGTAGATTGTAGTGTCTCTCTCTGGCCTTCTGTCGCAATTGTGGTCGTAGGGGTTTGTGGGTGATCTGGGTGTGTGTTTTATATTGTATTGGGTGTGTGGGAGTGGTGTGTGTATGTGTATCAGGTGTGTGTATTTCGAATTGTCCAATGTGGTAGTGTTTTGTAAGTGTGTGTGTATTTTGAGCGCGGCGGTGTGTACCGCCAATGGAATACCGCGGTTGAAAGACCGCCGCGTGGATTCGTGGGTCATGATAGTGTGGGCGTATTTCTGTTGGCGTGACGGTGGAGGGTTTGTTATCACCAGTTTATCACTGACTGGGTGTCTCAATTTTGGCGGATTCCGAGCTGTGGGTCATAATGACTGTGGCGGAATTCCGCTGCCGCGGCGGTGTGTTGCCAGTCTTCTGCACGGCAGTAAGCGGCTTTTACCGCCAATGTTGTAATGAGGGCCAAAGTGTTTTTAATATCAAGGAAATAAATCAGCAATAAAAAGCTGCCCAGCAGGCCATGAAACAAACTCAAAATAGCTATAAAAAAAAACAGCCCACACACTGACCTGTCAGACTACCCCTTCTGGCACTGCCCGATTGCCCTGTAGGCCAGTCCAACCCTGCCTCAGAGCCAGCCATCCCTCCTCAGTGCATCGCTGAGGACGTTCCACATTGTGTCAAAACATATCTGCCCAGGCTTAGGTTTCTTAGGAGGGTTGTGGCAGGGGCAACATTGTCATCAGTTATCTGCTTCAATGTCTTTTTAATGTTATAATTTTGGGAGGGGTGTTTTA
Source organism: Pleurodeles waltl (assembly GCF_031143425.1). Taxonomy (NCBI): domain Eukaryota; kingdom Metazoa; phylum Chordata; class Amphibia; order Caudata; family Salamandridae; genus Pleurodeles; species Pleurodeles waltl. The sequence continues at coordinate 1,006,690,408 of NC_090450.1, read as the reverse complement.
ACTATAAAAACAAGCCCCTGTAAAGCCAATAGGCCACACTGTGGGACCTATTGGCTTTGCCAATGCTCTTTACCCATGCTGTTCCTCGATGCTGTGTAGAAGCACTTTGGGACCTATTGGCTTTGCCAATGGTCTTTAACCATGCTGCTCTTTGATGCTGTGTAGAAGCACTTTGGGACATATTGGCTTTGCCAAAGCTCTTTACCCATGCTGTGGTGTAGCATAGCAAAAAAAAATGTTTTTAAAGCGTTTGACTCGTCTGCTTATTTTTTCTTTATAGTTACCGATCTGAATGGGTCAGTAACTAAAAATAAAACATCTTGCACAAAAGCTTTTTTTTTTAAGTGCGTGTCTGGGGGAAGCAACATGGGCTGGGCAAAAACAATGGGGTAAGAAGCAACATGAGTGGCGGGGGCGGAAGCAAGACGGGGCAGAAGCAACACTGGGGCACAGGTACAGGGAGAAAGCAAAGTGGGCACGCGGGATGAGGAATCAACACAGAGGGCGCACGAGGGGGAGCAAACGGGAGAAGCACACAGGCAAGAAAGCAACATGTGGAAGTGGGAGAGAAGCACACAGGCAAGAAAGCTACATGTGGAAGAGGGAGAGAAGCACACAGGCAAGAAAGCAACATGTGGAAGTGGGAGAGAAGCACAGAGGCAAGAAAGCAACATGTGGAAGTGGGAGAGAAGAACACAGCCAAGAAAGCAGTATGTGGAAGTGGAAGAGAAGCACAGAGTCAAAAACGCAACATGTGGAAGTGGGAGAGAAGCTCAGAGGCAAGAAAGCAACATGTGGAAGTGGAGAGAAGCACAGAGGCAAAAACGCAACATGTGGAAGTGGGAGAGAAGCTCAGAGGCAAGAAAGCAACATGTGGAAGTGGAAAGAAGCACAGAGGCAAGAAAGCTACATGTGGAAGAGGGAGAGAAGCACACAGGCAAGAAAGCAAAATGTGGAAGTGGGAGAGAAGCACAGAGGCAAGAAAGCAACATGTGGAAGTGGGAGAGAAGAACACAGCCAAGAAAGCAATATGTGGAAGTGGAAGAGAAGCACAGAGGCAAAAACGCAACATGTGGAAGTGGGAGAGAAGCTCAGAGGCAAGAAAGCAACATGTGGAAGTGGAAAGAAGCACAGAGGCAAGAAAGCAACATGTGGAAGTGGAGAGAAGCACAGAGGCAAAAACGCAACATGTGGAAGTGGGAGAGAAGCAGAGAGGCAAGAAAGCAACATGTGGAAGTGGGAGAGAAGCACAGAGGCAAGAAAGCAACATGTGGAAGTGGGAGAGAAGAACACAGCCAAGAAAGCAATATGTGGAAGTGGAAGAGAAGCACAGAGGCAAAAACGCAACATGTGGAAGTGGGAGAGAAGCTCAGAGGCAAGAAAGCAACATGTGGAAGTGGAAAGAAGCACAGAGGCAAAAACGCAACATGTGGAAGTGGGAGAGAAGCAGAGAGGCAAGAAAGCAACATGTGGAAGTGGGAGAGAAGCACAGGGGCAAGAAAGCAACATGTGGAAGTGGAGAGAAGCACAGAGGCAAAAACGCAACATGTGGAAGTGGGAGAGAAGCTCAGAGGCAAGAAAGCAACATGTGGAAGTGGAAAGAAGCACAGAGGCAAGAAAGCAACATGTGGAAGTGGGAGAGAAGCAGAGAGGCAAGAAAGCAACATGTGGAAGTGGGAGAGAAGCACACAGGCAAGAAAGCAACATGTGGAAGTGGGAAAGAAGCACAGAGGCAGGAAAGCAACATGTGGAAGTGGGGGAGAAGCACAGAGGCAAGAAAGAGAAACACAGGGGGCTGCGGAAGAGGGAGAGACGTGCATGAGGGAGATGATACACACTCTTATGGAATGCGTAAACATAAAGAAAAACGGTAGCGCTTGAAAGGAGAGCAGTAGAAGGACACAAGTAACACGTCCGTGCTCCAGAGAAGGACAAACACCCAAAGAGGAAGGAAAACCCGCAGGACCTAGTGAAGAAGAAGCAAGCAAATGAGAGTAACAGTACAACCAATGGTAAGCAACGTGCTCGCTATAAGCCCACTGCACACTAACAACGTGTCTTGCAGCAGACAGGGCATGTGCTTTCTAGTAGGTGAGACCTAATACATATGACCAAAGATGTTCTCCACAAGTGGTCTTTGGTGCTTTCCTTGTTGCCAAACGAGGAAGGAATTTCAGGCAGGTAGAACATAGAAGACAAAGACGAGGTAGAGTGATAGAACATGGGAGAAAAGGGAGAAGGAGGCTGGCAGAGAGGTAGGCTGGAGGACCGCGGGATAGAAAGAGGGATAAACAAATAAAACATTGGAGAGAAAGCAGAGATGGACCGACAGAGAGGTAGGCTGGTGGACCACGGGATGGAAAGAGGCATAGACGGATAAAACATTGGGGAGAAAGTAAGGATGGATTGGCAGAGAGGTAGGCTGGAGGATCATGGGATACAAAGAGGGATAGACGAATAGAACATTGGGGAGAAAGTAGAGATGGACCGGCAGAGAGGTATGCCGGAGGACCACGGGATAGAAAGAGGGATAGACAGATACAACATTGAGGAGAACGTAGAGATGGACTGGTGGAGAGGTAGGCTGATGGACCACGGGATAGAAAGAGGGATAGATGGATAAAACATTGGAGAGAAAGTAGAGATGGACTGGCAGAGACGTAGGCTGGTGGACCAAGGGATGGAAAGAGGGATAGACGTATAAAACATTGGGGAGAAAGTAGAGATGGACTGGCAGGGAGGTAGGCGGATAGAACTTGGGAGAGAAAGAGAAGTATGCTGGTAAAGACGCAGGCTGGTAAAACATGGGAAAGAAGAGGTAGACTGATAGAAGTGGGAGGCTGTTGGAGAGGTAGGCTGGTAGAACATGGGAGATAAAGGAGAGGGACGCTGGTGGAGAGGTAGGCTGGTAGAACATGGGAGAGATAGGAGAGGTACGCTGGTAGAACATGGGAGATAAAGGAGAGGGACGCTGGTGGAGAGGTAGGCTGGTAGAACATGGGAGATAAAGGAGAGGGACACTGGTGGAGAGGTAGGCTGGCAGAACATGGGAGAGAAAGGAGAGGGACGCTGGTGGAGAGGTAGGCTGGCAGAACATGGGAGATAAAGGAGAGGGACGCTGGTGGAGAGGTAGGCTGGTACAACATGGGAGATAAAGGAGAGGGAGGCTGGTTGGGAGGTAGGCTGGTAGAACATGGAAGATAAAGGAGAGGGAGGCTGGTGGAGAGGTAGGCTGGTAGAACATGGGAGATAAAGGAGAGGGACGCTGGTGGAGAGGTAGGCTGGCAGAACATGGGAGATAAAGGAGAGGGACGTTGGTGGAGAGGTAGGCTGGCGGAACATGGGGGATAAAGGAGAAGGACGCTGGTGGAGAGGTAGGCTGGCAGAACATGGGAGAGAAACGAGAGGGACGCTGGTGGAGAGGTAGGCTGGAAGAACATGGGAGATATAGGAGAGGTAGGCTGGTAGAACATGGGAGATAAAGGAGAGGGACGCTGGTGGAGAGGTAGGCTGGAAGAACATGGGAGATATAGGAGAGGTAGGCTGGCAGAACATGGGAGAAAAAGGAGAGGGACGCTGGTGGAGAGGTAGGCCGGATAGAACATGGGAGATATAGGAGAGGTAGGCTGGTAAAACATGGGAAATAAAGGAGAGGGACGCTGGTGGAGAGGTAGGCTGGTAGAACATGGGAGATATAGGAGAGGTAGGCTGGTAAAACATGGGAGATAAAGGAGAGGGACACTGGTGGAGAGGTAGGCTGGTAGAACATGGGAGATAAAGGAGAGGGACGCTGGTGGAGAGGTAGGCTGGAAGAACATGGGAGATATAGGAGAGGTAGGCTGGCAGAACATGGGAGAAAAAGGAGAGGGACGCTGGTGGAGAGGTAGGCCGGATAGAACATGGGAGATATAGGAGAGGTAGGCTGGTAAAACATGGGAGATATAGGAGAGGTAGGCTGGCAGAACATGGGAGAGAAAGGAGAGGCACGCTGGTGGAGAGGTAGGCTGGTAGAACATGGGAAATAAAAGATAGGGACGCTGGTGGAGAGGTAGGCTGGTAGAACATGGAGATAAAGGAGAGGGACGCTGGTAGAGAAATAGGCTGGTAGAACATGGGAGATAAAGGAGAGGGACGCTGGTGGAGAGGTAGGCTGGTAGAACATGGGAGATATAGGAGAGGTAGGCTGGCAGAACATGGGAGATAAAGGAGAGGGGCGCTTGTAGAACATGGGAGATAAAGGACAGGGACGCTGGTAGAACATGGGAGATAAAGGAGAGGGAGGCTGGTGGAAAGGTAGGCTGGTAAAACATGGGAGATAAAGGAGAGGGACGCTGGTGGAGAGATAGGCTGGTAGAACATGGGAGATAAAGGAGAGAGATGCTGGTGGAGAGGTAGGCTGGTAGAACATGGGAGATAAAGGAGAGGGACGCTGGTGGAGAGATAGGCTGGTAGAACATGGGAGATAAAGGAGAGAGATGCTGGTGGAGAGGTAGGCTGGTAGAACATGGGAGATAAAGGAGAGAGATGCTGGTGGAGAGGTAGGCTGGTAGAACATGGGAGATAAAGGAGAGGGACGCTGGTGGAGAGGTAGGCTGGCAGAACATGGGAGATAAAGGAGAGGGACGTTGGTGGAGAGGTAGGCTGGCAGAACATGGGAGATAAAGGAGAGGGACGCTGGTGGAGAGGTAGGCTGGTAGAACATGGGAGATATAGGAGAGGTAGGCTGGTATAACATGGGAGATAAAGGAGAGGGACGCTGGTGGAGAGGTAGGCTGGCAGAACATGGGAGAGAAAGGAGAGGGACGCCTGTGGAGAGGTAGGCTGGTAGAACATGGGAGATATAGGAGAGGTAGGCTGGTAGAACATGGGAGATAAAGGAGAGGGACGCTGGTGGAGAGGTAGGCTGGCAGAACATGGGAGAGAAAGGAGAGGGACGCCTGTGGAGAGGTAGGCTGGTAGAACATGGGAGATATAGGAGAGGTAGGCTGGTAAAACATGGGAAATAAAGGAGAGGGACGCTGGTGGAGAGGTAGGCTGGTAGAACATGGGAGATATAGGAGAGGTAGGCTGGTAAAACATGGGAGAAAAAGGAGAGGGACGCTGGTGGAGAGGTAGGCTGGTAGAACATGGGAGATAAAGGAGAGGGACGCTGGTGGAGAGGTAGGCTGGAAGAACATGGGAGATATAGGAGAGGTAGGCTGGCAGAACATGGGAGAAAAAGGAGAGGGACGCTGGTGGAGAGGTAGGCTGGAGGAACATGGGAGAGAAAGAAGAGGGACGCTGGTGAAGAGGTAGGCTGGTAGAACATGGGAGATATAGGAGAGGTAGGCTGGTAGAACATGGGAGATAAAGGAGAGGGACGCTGGTGTAGAGGTAGGCTGGCAGAACATGGGAGAGATAGGAGAGGTACGCTGGTAGAACATGGGAGATAAAGGAGAGGGACGCTGGTGGAGAGATAGGCTGGTAGAACATGGGAGATAAAGGAGAGAGATGCTGGTGGAGAGGTAGGCTGGTAGAACATGGGAGATAAAGGAGAGGGACGCTGGTGGAGAGGTAGGCTGGTAGAACATGGGAGATAAAGGAGAGGGACGCTGGTGGAGAGGTAGGCTGGTAGAACATGCAGATAAAGGAGAGGGACGCTGGTGGAGAGGTAGGCTGGAAGAACATGGGAGATATAGGAGAGGGACGCTGGTGGAGAGGTAGGCTGGTAGAACATGGAGATAAAGGAGAGGGACGCTAGTGGAGAGGTAGGCTGGTAGAACATGGGGGATATATGAGAGGTAGGCTGGCAGAACATGGGAGAAAAAGGAGAGCGACGCTGGCAGAACATGGGAGAGAAAGGAGAGGGACGCTGGTGGAGAGGTAGGCTGGTAGAACATGGGAGATATAGGAGAGGTAGGCTGGTAGAACATGGGAGATAAAGGAGAGGGACGCTGGTGGAGAGGTAGGCTGGCAGAACATGGGAGAGAAAGGAGAGGGACGCTGGTGGAGAGGTAGGCTGGTAGAACATGGGAGATATAGGAGAGGTAGGCTGGTAGAACATGGGAGATAAAGGAGAGGGACGCTGGTGGAGAGGTAGGCTGGCAGAACATGGGAGAGAAAGGAGAGGGACGCTGGTGGAGAGGTAGGCTGGTAGAACATGGGAAATAAAAGAGAGGGACTCTGGTGGAGAGGTAGGCTGGTAGAACATGGAGATAAAGGAGAGGGACGCTGGTAGATAAGTAGGCTGGTAGAGCATGGGAGATAAAGGAGAGGGACGCTGGTAGATAAGTAGGCTGGTAGAGCATGGGAGATAAAGGAGAGGGACGCTGGTGAGAGGTAGGCTGGTAGAACATGGGAGATATAGGAGAGGTAGGCTGGTAGAACATGGGAGATAAAGGAGAGGGGCGCTTGTAGAACATGGGAGATAAAGGACAGGGACGCTGGTAGAACATGGGAGATAAAGGAGAGGGACGCTGGTGTAGAGGTAGGCTGGTAGAACATGGGAGAGATAGGAGAGGTACGCTGGTAGAACATGGGAGATAAAGGAGAGGGACGCTGGTGGAGAGATAGGCTGGTAGAACATGGGAGATAAAGGAGAGGGATGCTGGTGGAGAAGTAGGCTGGTAGAACATGGGAGATAAAGGAGAGGGACGCTGGTGGAGAGGTAGGCTGGCAGAACATGGGAGATAAAGGAGAGGGACGTTGGTGGAGAGGTAGGCTAGCAGAACATGAGAGATAAAGGAGACGGACGCTGGTGGAGAGGTAGGCTGGTATAACATGGGAGATAAAGGAGAGGGACGCTGGTGGAGAGGTAGGCTGGCAGAACATGGGAGAGAAAGGAGAGGGACGCTGGTGGAGAGGTATGCTGGTAGAACATGGGAGATATAGGAGAGGTAGGCTGGTAGAACATGGGAGATAAAGGAGAGGGACGCTGGTGGAGAGGTAGGCTGGCAGAACATGGGAGAGAAAGGAGAGGGACGCTGGTGGAGAGGTAGTCTGGTAGAACATGGGAGACATAGGAGAGGTAGGCTGGTAGAACATGGGAGATAAAGGAGAGGGACGCTGGTGGAGAGGTAGGCTGGCAGAACATTGGAGAAAAAAGGAGAGGGACGCTGGTGGAGAGGTAGGCTGGTAGAACATGGGAGATATAGGAGAGGTAGGCTGGTAGAACATGGGAGATAAAGTAGAGGGACGCTGGTGGAGAGGTAGGCTGGCAGAACATGGGAGAGAAAGGAGAGGGACGCTGGTGGAGAGGTAGGCTGGTAGAACATGGGAGATATAGGAGAGGTAGGCTGGTAGAACATGGGAGATAAAGGAGAGGGACGCTGGTGGAGAGGTAGGCTGGTAGAACATGGGAGATAAAGGAGAGGGACGCTGGTGGAGAGGTAGGCTGGTAGAACATGGGAGATAAAGGAGAGGGACGCTGGTGGAGAGGTAGGCTGGAAGAACATAGGAGATATAGGAGAGGGACGCTGGTGGAGAGGTAGGCTGGTAGAACATGGGAGAGATAGGAGAGGTACGCTGGTAGAACATGGGAGATAAAGGAGAGGGACGCTGGTGGAGAGGTAGGCTGGTAGAACATGGGAGATAAAGGAGAGGGACACTGGTGGAGAGGTAGGCTGGCAGAACATGGGAGAGAAAGGAGAGGGACGCTGGTGGAGAGGTAGGCTGGCAGAACATGGGAGATAAAGGAGAGGGACGCTGGTGGAGAGGTAGGCTGGTACAACATGGGAGATAAAGGAGAGGGAGGCTGGTTGGGAGGTAGGCTGGTAGAACATGGAAGATAAAGGAGAGGGAGGCTGGTGGAGAGGTAGGCTGGTAGAACATGGGAGATAAAGGAGAGGGACGCTGGTGGAGAGGTAGGCTGGCAGAACATGGGAGATAAAGGAGAGGGACGTTGGTGGAGAGGTAGGCTGGCAGAACATGGGAGATAAAGGAGAAGGACGCTGGTGGAGAGGTAGGCTGGCAGAACATGGGAGAGAAACGAGAGGGACGCTGGTGGAGAGGTAGGCTGGAAGTACATGGGAGATATAGGAGAGGTAGGCTGGTAGAACATGGGAGATAAAGGAGAGGGACGCTGGTGGAGAGGTAGGCTGGAAGAACATGGGAGATATAGGAGAGGTAGGCTGGCAGAACATGGGAGAAAAAGGAGAGGGACGCTGGTGGAGAGGTAGGCCGGATAGAACATAGAAGATATAGGAGAGGTAGGCTGGTAAAACATGTGAAATAAAGGAGAGGGACGCTGGTGGAGAGGTAGGCTGGTAGAAAATGGGAGATATAGGAGAGGTAGTCTGGTAAAACATGGGAGATAAAGGAGAGGGACACTGGTGGAGAGGTAGGCTGGTAGAACATGGGAGATAAAGGAGAGGGACGCTGGTGGAGAGGTAGGCTGGAAGAACATGGGAGATATAGGAGAGGTAGGCTGGCAGAACATGGGAGAAAAAGGAGAGGGACGCTGGTGGAAAGGTAGGCCGGATAGAACATGGGAGATATAGGAGAGGTAGGCTGGTAAAACATGGGAGATATAGGAGAGGTAGGCTGGCAGAACATGGGAGAGAAAGGAGAGGCACGCTGGTGGAGAGGTAGGCTGGTAGAACATGGGAAATAAAAGATAGGGACGCTGGTGAAGAGGTAGGCTGGTAGAACATGGAGATAAAGGAGAGGGACGCTGGTAGAGAAATAGGCTGGTAGAACATGGGAGATAAAGGAGAGGGACGCTGGTGGAGAGGTAGGCTGGTAGAACATGGGAGATATAGGAGAGGTAGGCTGGCAGAACATGGGAGATAAAGGAGAGGGGCGCTTGTAGAACATGGGAGATAAAGGACAGGGACGCTGGTAGAACATGGGAGATAAAGGAGAGGGAGGCTGGTGGAAAGGTAGGCTGGTAAAACATGGGAGATAAAGGAGAGGGACGCTGGTGGAGAGATAGGCTGGTAGAACATGGGATATAAAGGAGAGAGATGCTGGTGGAGAGGTAGGCTGGTAGAACATGGGAGATAAAGGAGAGGGACGCTGGTGGAGAGATAGGCTGGTAGAACATGGGAGATAAAGGAGAGAGATGCTGGTGGAGAGGTAGGCTGGTAGAACATGGGAGATAAAGGAGAGAGATGCTGGTGGAGAGGTAGGCTGGAAGAACATGGGAGATAAAGGAGAGGGACGCTGGTGGAGAGGTAGGCTGGCAGAACATGGGAGATAAAGGAGAGGGACGTTGGTGGAGAGGTAGGCTGGCAGAACATGGGAGATAAAGGAGAGGGACGCTGGTGGAGAGGTAGGCTGGTAGAACATGGGAGATATAGGAGAGGTAGGCTGGTATAACATGGGAGATAAAGGAGAGGGACGCGGGTGGAGAGGTAGGCTGGCAGAACATGGGAGAGAAAGGAGAGGGACGCCTGTGGAGAGGTAGGCTGGTAGAACATGGGAGATATAGGAGAGGTAGGCTGGTAGAACATGGGAGATAAAGGAGAGGGACGCTGGTGGAGAGGTAGGCTGGCAGAACATGGGAGAGAAAGGAGAGGGACGCCTGTGGAGAGGTAGGCTGGTAGAACATGGGAGATATAGGAGAGGTAGGCTGGTAAAACATGGGAAATAAAGGAGAGGGACGCTGGTGGAGAGGTAGGCTGGTAGAACATGGGAGATATAGGAGAGGTAGGCTGGTAAAACATGGGAGAAAAAGGAGAGGGACGCTGGTGGAGAGGTAGGCTGGTAGAACATGGGAGATATAGGAGAGGTAGGCTGGTAAAACATGGGAGAAAAAGGAGAGGGACGCTGGTGGAGAGGTAGGCTGGTAGAACATGGGAGATAAAGGAGAGGGACGCTGGTGGAGAGGTAGGCTGGCAGAACATGGGAGATAAAGGAGAGGGACGTTGGTGGAGAGGTAGGCTGGCAGAACATGGGAGATAAAGGAGAGGGACGCCTGTGGAGAGGTAGGCTGGTAGAACATGGGAGATATAGGAGAGGTAGGCTGGTAAAACATGGGAAATAAAGGAGAGGGACGCTGGTGGAGAGGTAGGCTGGTAGAACATGGGAGATATAGGAGAGGTAGGCTGGTAAAACATGGGAGAAAAAGGAGAGGGACGCTGGTGGAGAGGTAGGCTGGTAGAACATGGGAGATAAAGGAGAGGGACGCTGGTGGAGAGGTAGGCTGGAAGAACATGGGAGATATAGGAGAGGTAGGCTGGCAGAACATGGGAGAAAAAGGAGAGGGACGCTGGTGGAGAGGTAGGCTGGAGGAACATGGGAGAGAAAGAAGAGGGACGCTGGTGAAGAGGTAGGCTGGTAGAACATGGGAGATATAGGAGAGGTAGGCTGGTAGAACATGGGAGATAAAGGAGAGGGACGCTGGTGGAGAGGTAGGCTGGCAGAACATGGGAGAGATAGGAGAGGTACGCTGGTAGAACATGGGAGATAAAGGAGAGGGACGCTGGTGGAGAGATAGGCTGGTAGAACATGGGAGATAAAGGAGAGAGATGCTGGTGGAGAGGAAGGCTGGAAGAACATGGGAGATAAAGGAGAGGGACGCTGGTGGAGAGGTAGGCTGGTAGAACATGGGAGATAAAGGAGAGGGACGCTGGTGGAGAGGTAGGCTGGTAGAACATGCAGATAAAGGAGAGGGACGCTGGTGGAGAGGTAGGCTGGAAGAACATGGGAGATATAGGAGAGGGACGCTGGTGGAGAGGTAGGCTGGTAGAACATGGAGATAAAGGAGAGGGACGCTAGTGGAGAGGTAGGCTGGTAGAACATGGGGGATATATGAGAGGTAGGCTGGCAGAACATGGGAGAAAAAGGAGAGCGACGCTGGTGGAGAGGTAGGCTGGCAGAACATGGGAGAGAAAGGAGAGGGACACTGGTGGAGAGGTAGGCTGGTAGAACATGGGAGATATAGGAGAGGTAGGCTGGTAGAACATGGGAGATAAAGGAGAGGGACGCTGGTGGAGAGGTAGGCTGGCAGAACATGGGAGAGAAAGGAGAGGGACGCTGGTGGAGAGGTAGGCTGGTAGAACATGGGAGATATAGGAGAGGTAGGCTGGTAGAACATGGGAGATAAAGGAGAGGGACGCTGGTGGAGAGGTAGGCTGGCAGAACATGGGAGAGAAAGGAGAGGGACGCTGGTGGAGAGGTAGGCTGGTAGAACATGGGAAATAAAAGAGAGGGACTCTGGTGGAGAGGTAGGCTGGTAGAACATGGAGATAAAGGAGAGGGACGCTGGTAGATAAGTAGGCTGGTAGAGCATGGGAGATAAAGGAGAGGGACGCTGGTAGATAAGTAGGCTGGTAGAGCATGGGAGATAAAGGAGAGGGACGCTGGTGGAGAGGTAGGCTGGTAGAACATGGGAGATATAGGAGAGGTAGGCTGGTAGAACATGGGAGATAAAGGAGAGGGGCGCTTGTAGAACATGGGAGATAAAGGACAGGGACGCTGGTAGAACATGGGAGATAAAGGAGAGGGACGCTGGTGTAGAGGTAGGCTGGTAGAACATGGGAGAGATAGGAGAGGTACGCTGGTAGAACATGGGAGATAAAGGAGAGGGACGCTGGCGGAGAGATAGGCTGGTAGAACATGGGAGATAAAGGAGAGGGATGCTGGTGGAGAAGTAGGCTGGTAGAACATGGGAGATAAAGGAGAGGGACGCTGGTGGAGAGGTAGGCTGGCAGAACATGGGAGATAAAGGAGAGGGACGTTGGTGGAGAGGTAGGCTAGCAGAACATGGGAGATAAAGGAGAGGGACGCTGGTGGAGAGGTAGGCTGGTATAACATGGGAGATAAAGGAGAGGGACGCTGGTGGAGAGGTAGGCTGGCAGAACATGGGAGAGAAAGGAGAGGGACGCTGGTGGAGAGGTATGCTGGTAGAACATGGGAGATATAGGAGAGGTAGGCTGGTAGAACATGGGAGATAAAGGAGAGGGACGCTGGTGGAGAGGTAGGCTGGCAGAACATGGGAGAGAAAGGAGAGGGACGTTGGTGGACAGGTAGTCTGGTAGAACATGGGAGACATAGGAGAGGTAGGCTGGTAGAACATGGGAGATAAAGGAGAGGGACGCTGGTGGAGAGGTAGGCTGGCAGAACATGGGAGAAAAAAGGAGAGGGACGCTGGTGGAGAGGTAGGCTGGTAGAACATGGGAGATATAGGAGAGGTAGGCTGGTAGAACATGGGAGATAAAGTAGAGGGACGCTGGTGGAGAGGTAGGCTGGCAGAACATGGGAGAGAAAGGAGAGGGACGCTGGTGGAGAGGTAGGCTGGTAGAACATGGGAGATATAGGAGAGGTAGGCTGGTAGAACATGGGAGATAAAGGAGAGGGACGCTGGTGGAGAGGTAGGCTGGTAGAACATGGGAGATAAAGGAGAGGGACGCTGGTGGAGAGGTAGGCTGGAAGAACATAGGAGATATAGGAGAGGGACGCTGGTGGAGAGGTAGGCTGGAAGAACATGGGAGATATAGGAGAGGTAGGCTGGCAGAACATGGGAGAAAAAGGAGAGCGACGCTGGTGGAGAGGTAGGCTGGCAGAACATGGGAGAGAAAGGAGAGGGACGCTGGTGGAGAGGTAGGCTGGTAGAACATGGGAGATATAGGAGAGGTAGGCTGGTAGAACATGGGAGATAAAGGAGAGGGACGCTGGTGGAGAGGTAGGCTGGCAGAACATGGGAGAGAAAGGAGAGGGACGCTGGTGGAGAGGTAGGCTGGTAGAACATGGGAGATAAAGGAGAGGGACGCTGGTGGAGAGGTAGGCTGGCAGAACATGGGAGAGAAAGGAGAGGGACGCTGGTGGAGAGGTAGGCTGGTAGAACATGGGAAATAAAAGAGAGGGACTCTGGTGGAGAGGTAGACTGGTAGAACATGGAGATAAAGGAGAGGGACGCTGGTAGATAAGTAGGCTGGTAGAGCATGGGAGATAAAGGAGAGGGACGCTGGTGGAGAGGTAGGCTGGTAGAACATGGGAGATATAGGAGAGGTAGGCTGGTAGAACATGGGAGATAAAGGAGAGGGGCGCTTGTAGAACATGGGAGATAAAGGACAGGGACGCTGGTAGAACATGGGAGATAAAGGAGAGGGACGCTGGTGTAGAGGTAGGCTGGTAGAACATGGGAGAGATAGGAGAGGTACGCTGGTAGAACATGGGAGATAAAGGAGAGGGACGCTGGTGGAGAGATAGGCTGGTAGAACATGGGAGATAAAGGAGAGGGATGCTGGTGGAGAGGTAGGCTGGTAGAACATGGGAGATAAAGGAGAGGGACGCTGGTGGAGAGGTAGGCTGGCAGAACATGGGAGATAAAGGAGAGGGACGTTGGTGGAGAGGTAGGCTAGCAGAACATGGGAGATAAAGGAGAGGGACGCTGGTGGAGAGGTAGGCTGGTATAACATGGGAGATAAAGGAGAGGGACGCTGGTGGAGAGGTAGGCTGGCAGAACATGGGAGAGAAAGGAGAGGGACGCTGGTGGAGAGGTATGCTGGTAGAACATGGGAGATATAGGAGAGGTAGGCTGGTAGAACATGGGAGATAAAGGAGAGGGACGCTGGTGGAGAGGTAGGCTGGCAGAACATGGGAGAGAAAGGAGAGGGACGCTGGTGGAGAGGTAGTCTGGTAGAACATGGGAGACATAGGAGAGGTAGGCTGGTAGAACATGGGAGATAAAGGAGAGGGACGCTGGTGGAGAGGTAGGCTGGCAGAACATGGGAGAAAAAAGGAGAGGGACGCTGGTGGAGAGGTAGGCTGGTAGAACATGGGAGATATAGGAGAGGTAGGCTGGTAAAACATGGGAAATGAAGGAGAGGGACGCTGGTGGAGAGGTAGGCTGGTAGAACATGGGAGATATAGGAGAGGTAGGCTGGTAAAACATGCGAGATAAAGGACAGGGACGCTGGTGGAGAGGTAGGCTGGTAGAACATGGGAGATAAAGGAGAGGGACGCTGGTGGAGAGGTAGGCTGGAAGAACATGGGAGATATAGGAGAGGTAGGCTGGCAGAACATGGGAGAAAAAGGAGAGGGACGCTGGTGGAGAGGTAGGCTGGTAGAACATGGGAGATATAGGAGAGGTAGGCTGGTAAAACATGGGAGATATAGGAGAGGTAGGCTGGCAGAACATGGGAGAGAAAGGAGAGGGACGCTGGTGGAGAGGTAGGCTGGTAGAACATGAGAGATAAAGGAGAGGGACGCTGGTGGAGAGGTAGGCTGGTAGAACATGGAGATAAAGGAGAGGGACGCTGGTAGAGAACTAGGCTGGTAGAACATGGGAGATAAAGGAGAGGGACGCTGGTGGAGAGGTAGGCTGGTAGAACATGCAGATAAAGGAGAGGGACGCTGGTAGAGCGGTAGGCTGGTAGAACATGGGAGATAAAGGAGAGGGACGCTGGTGGAGAGGTAGGCTGGGAGAACATGGGAGAGAAAGGAGAGGGACGCTGGTGGAGAGGTAGGCTGGTAGAACATGGGAGATAAAGTAGAGGGACGCTGGTGGAGAGGTAGGCTGGCAGAACATGGGAGAGAAAGGAGAGGGACGCTGGTGGAGAGGTAGTCTGGTAGAACATGGGAGATATAGGAGAGGTAGGCTGGTAGAACATGGGAGATAAAGGAGAGGGACGCTGGTGGAGAGGTAGGCTGGCAGAACATGGGAGAAAAAAGGAGAGGGACTCTGGTGGAGAGATAATCTGGTAGAACATGGGAGATATAGGAGAGGTAGGCTGGTAGAACATGGGAGATAAAGGAGAGGGACGCTGTTGGAGAGGTAGGCTGGCAGAACATGGGAGATAAAGGAGAGGGACTCTGGTGGAGAGGTAGGCTGGTAGAACATGGGAGATATAGGAGAGGTAGGCTGGTAAAATATGGGAGATAAAGGAGAGGGACGCTGGTGGAGAGGTAGGCTGGAAGAACATGGGAGATATAGGAGAGGTAGGCTGGCAGAACAAGGGAGAAAAAGGAGAGGGACGCTGGTGGAGAGGTAGGCTGGTAGAACATGGGAGATATAGGAGAGGTAGGCTGGTAAAACATGGGAGATATAGGAGAGGTAGGCTGGCAGAACATGGGAGAGAAAGGAGAGGGACGCTGGTGGAGAGGTAGGCTGGTAGAACATGGAGATAAAGGAGAGGGACGCTGGTAGAGAAGTAGGCTGGTAGAACATGGGAGATAAAGGAGAGGGAGGCTGGTGGAGAGGTAGGCTGGTAGAACATGGAGATAAAGGAGAGGGACGCTGGTGGAGCGGTAGGCTGGTAGAACATGGGAGATAAAGGAGAGGGACGCTGGTGGAGAGGTAGGCTGGTAGAACATGGAGATAAAGGAGAGGGACGCTAGTGGAGAGGTAGGCTGGTAGAACATGGGGGATATATGAGAGGTAGGCTGGTAGAACATGGGAGATAAAGGAGAGGGACGCTGGTGGAGAGGTAGGCTGGTAGAACATGGGAGATATAGGAGAGGGACACTGGTGGAGAGGTAGGCTGGCAGAACATGGGAGAGAAAGGAGAGGGACGCTGGTGGAGAGGTAGGCTGGTAGAACATGGAGATAAAGGAGAGGGACGCTGGTAGAGAAGTAGGCTGGTAGAACATGGGAGATAAAGGAGAGGGACGCTGGTGGAGAGGTAGGCTGGTAGAACATGCAGATAAAGGAGAGGGACGCTGGTAGAGCGGTAGGCTGGTAGAAAATGGGAGATAAAGGAGAGGGACGCTGGTGGAGAGGTAGGCTGGTAGAACATGGAGATAAAGGAGAGGGACGCTAGTGGAGAGGTAGGCTGGAAGAACATAGGAGATATATGAGAGGTAGGCTGGTAGAACATGGGGGATATATGAGAGGTAGGCTGGTAGAACATGGGAGATAAAGGAGAGGGAGGCTGGTGGAGAGGTAGGCTGGTAGAACATGGGAGATATATGAGAGGTAGACTGGTAGAACATGGGAGAGAAAGGAGAGTGTGGCTGGTGGGGACGTAGGCTGGAAGAACATGGGAGAGATAGGAGAGGTAGGCTGGAAGAACATGGGAGATAAAGGAGAGGGAGGCTGGTGGAGAGGTAGGCTGGTAGAACATGGGAGATATATGAGAGGTAGGCTGGAAGAACATGGGAGAGATAGGAGAGGTACGCTGGTAGAACATGGGACAGAAAGGAGAGGGAGGCTGACAGAACATGGGAGGTTACATGTGACAAAGTTGTCTACTCCATTCTGCATGTTTCACATGTAATATTAAAAGCAAAATCTGTTCCCGTATTTTGTGAGGATTCACTCTTTCATTCACATTATGTGATTGTAGGAAGCTGGCCTGGTGTGTGGTGGATACCCAAGGTACTTACACCTTATGCCAGGTCCAGGTATCCCCTATCTCCCTGCACACCAGCGCTGTTGTTCCTTCACACAGTGACCACTCCCTGCATATCAGGGTTACTGCTCATTCACACAGTGACCACTCCCTGCGCACCATCATTACTGTTCATTCACACAATGACCACTCCCTGCACACCAAGGTTACTGTTCATTCACACAGTGACCACTCCCTGCACACCAGCACTGTTGTTCATTCACACAGTGACCACTCCCTGAGCACCAGGGTTACTGTTCATTCACACAGTGACCACTCCCTGCATACCAGGGTTACTGTTCATTCACACAGTGACCACTCCCTGCGCACTAGTATACCAGGGTTACTGTTCATTCACACAGTGATCACTCCCTGCATACCAGGGTTACTGTTAATTCACACAGTGACCACTCCCTGCGCACCATCATTACTGCTCATTCACACAGTAACCACTCCCTTGCGCACCAGGGTTACTGTTCATTCACACAGTGACCACTCCCTGCGCACTAGTATACCAGGGTTACTGCTCATTCACACAGTGACCACTCCCTGCATACCAGGGTTACTGTTCATTCACACACTCCCTGCACACCAAGGTTACTGTTCATTCACACAGTGACCACTCCCTGCATACCAGGGTTACTGTTCATTCACACAGTGACCACGCCCTGCACACCATCATTACTGCTCATTCACACAGTGACCACTCCCTGCGCACTAGTATACCAGGGTTATTGTTCATTCACACAGTGACCACTCCCTGCGCACTAGTATACTAGGGTTACTGTTCATTCACACAGTGAACACTCCCTGCATACCAGGGTTACTGTTCATTCACGCAGTGACCACTCCCTGCGCACCATCATTACTGTTCTTTCACACAATGACCACTCCCTGCGCCCCATCATTACTGTTCATTCCCACAGTGATCACTCCCTGCGCACCATCATTACTGTTCATTCACACAGTGACCACTCCCTGCGCACTAGTGTACCAGGGTTACTGTTTGTTCACACAGCGACCACTCCCTGCGCACTAGTATACCAGGGTTACTGTTCATTCACACAGTGACCAATCCCTGCGCACTAGTATACCAGGGTTACTGTTCATTCACACAGTGACCAATCCCTGCATACCAGGGTTACTGTTCATTCACACAGTGACCACTCCCTGCGCACCATCATTACTGTTCATTCACACAGTGACCACTCCCTGCGCACCAGGGTTATTGTTCATTCACACAGTGACCACTCCCTGCACACCATCATTACTGCTCATTCACACAGTGACCACTCCCTGCGCACCATCATTACTGTTCATTCACACAGTGACCACTCCCTGCGCACTAGTATACCAGGGTTACTGCTCATTCACACAGTGACCACTCCCTGCGCACCATCATTACTGCTCATTCACACAGTGACCACTCCCTGCGCACCATCATTACTGCTCATTCACACAAAGTGACCACTCCCTGCTCACCAGGGTTACTGTTCATTCACACAGTGACCACTCCCTGCTCACTAGTATACCAGGGTTACTGTTCATTCACACAGTGATCTCTCCATGCATACCAGGGTTACTGTTCATTCACACAGTGACCACTCCCTGCGCACCATCATTACTGCTCCAGGGTTACTGTTCATTCACACAGTGACCACTCCCTGCGCACCAGGGTTACTGTTCATTCACACAGTGACCACTCCCTGCGCACCATCATTACTGCTCATTCACACAGTGACCACTCCCTGCGCACCAGGGTTACTGTTCATTCACACAGTGACCACTCCCTGCGCACTAGTATACCAGGGTTACTGTTCATTCACACCGTGACCTCTCCCTTCATACCAGGGTTACTGTTCATTCACACAGTGACCACTCCCTTGCGCACCAGCGTTACTGTTCATTCACACAGTGACCACTCCCTGCGCACCATCATTACTGCTCATTCACACAGTGAACACTCCCTGCGCACCAGGGTTACTGTTCATTCACACAGTGACAACTCCCTGCATACCAGGGTTACTGTTCATTCACACAGTGACCACTCCCTGCGCACTAGTATACCAGGGTTACTGTTTATTCACACAGTGACCACTCCCTTGCGTACCAGTGTTACTGTTAATTCACACAGTGACAACTCCCTGCGCACCATCATTACTGCTCATTCACACAGTGACCACTCCCTGCGCTCCAGCGTTACTGTTCATTCACACAGTGACCACTCCCTGCGCTCCATCATTACTGCTCATTCACACAGTGACCACTCCCTGCCAACCATCATTACTGTTCATTCACACAGTGACCACTCCCTGCGCACTAGTATACCAGGGTTACTGTTCATTCACACAGTGACCTCTCCCTGCATACCAGGGTTACTGCTCATTCACACAGTGACCACTCCCTGCGCACCAGGGTTACTGTTCATTCACACAGTGACCACTCCCTGCGCACTAGTATACCAGGGTTACTGCTCATTCACACAGTGACCACTCCCTGCGCACCATCATTACTGTTCATTCACACAGTGACCACTCCCTGCGCACCATTATTACTGTTCATTCACACAGTGACCACTCCCTGCATACCAGGGTTACTGTTCATTCACACAGTGACCACTCCCTGCGCACTAGTATACCAGGGTTACTGTTCATTCACACAGTGACCACTCCCTGCGCACTAGTATACCAGGGTTACTGTTCATTCACACAGTGACCGCACCATCATTACTGCTCATTCACACAGTGACCACTCCCTGCGCACCAGGGTTACTGTTCATTCACACAGTGACCACTCCCTGCGCAACATCATTACTGCTCATTAACACAGTGACCACTACCTGCGCACAAGGGTTACTGTTCATTCACACAGTGACCACTCCCTGCGCACTAGTATACCAGGGTTACTGTTCATTCACACAGTGACCACTCCCTGCGCACTAGTATACCAGGGTTACTGTTCATTCACACAGTGACCACTCCCTGCATACCAGGGTTACTGTTCATTCACACAGTGACCACTCCCTTGCGCACCATCATTACTGCTCATTCACACAGTGACCACTCCCTGCGCACCATCATTACTGCTCATTCACTCAGTGACCACTCCCTGCGCACCAGGGTTACTGTTCATTCACACAGTGACCACTCCATGCGCACTAGTATGCCAGGGTTACTGTTCATTCACACAGTGACCACTCCCTGCGCACCAGGGTTACTGTTCATTCACACAGTGACCTCTCTGTACATACCAGGGTTACTGTTCATTCACACAGTGACCACTTATGAGAAAGTAGCCTCTTTCTAGCCTTGTTACCCCCACTTTTGGCCTGTTTGTGAGTGTATGTCAGGGTGTTTTCACTGTCTCACTGGGATCCTGCTAGCCAGGGCCCAGTGCTCATAGTGAAAACCCTATGTTTTCAGTATGTTTGTTATGTGTCACTGGGACCCTGCTGGCCAGGACCCCAGTGCTCATAAGTTTGTGGCCTATATGTATGTGTTCCCTGTGTGATGCCTAACTGTCTCACTGAGGCTCTGCTAACCAGAACCTCAGTGGTTATGCTCTCTCTGTACAAATTGTCACTAACAGGCTAGTGACCAATTTCACCAATTTACATTGGCATTCTGGAACACCCTTATAATTCCCTAGTATATGGTACTGAGGTACCCAGGGTATTGGGGTTCCAGGAGATCCCTATGGGCTGCAGCATTTCTTTTGCCACCCATAGGGATATCTGACAATTCTTACACAGGCCTGCCACAGCAGCCTGAGTGAAATAACGTCCACGTTATTTCACAGCCATTTACCACTGCACTTAAGCAACTTATAAGTCACCTATATGTCTAACCTTTACCTGGTAAAGGTTGGGTGCTAAGTTACTTAGTGTGTGGGCACCTTGGCACTAGCCAAGCAGCCCCCACATTGTTCAGGGCAAATTCCCCGGACTTTGTGAGTGCGGGGACACCATTACACGCGTGCACTATACATAGGTCACTACCTATGTATAGCTTCACAATGGTAACTCCGAACATGGCCATGTAACATGTCTAAGATCATGGAATTGCCACCCCATTGCCATCCTGGCATTGGGGAGACAATTCCATGATCCCCCGAGTCTCTAGCACAGACCCGGGTACTGCCAAACTACCTTTCCCGGGGTTTCACTGCAGCTGCTGCTGCTGCCAACCCCTCAGACAGGTTTCTGCCCTCCTGGGGTCCAGCCAGGCTTGGCCCAGGAAGGCAGAACAAAGGACTTCCTCAGAGAGAGGGTGTTACACCCTCTCCCTTTGGAAAAAAGTGTCAGGGCTGGGGAGGAGTAGCCTCCCCCAACCTCTGGAAATGCTTTGATGGGCACAGATGGTGCCCATCTCTGCATAAGCCAGTCTACGCCGGTTCAGGGATCCCCCAGCCCTGCTCTGGCGCGAAACTGGACAAAGGAAAGGGGAGTGACCACTCCCCTGACCTGCACCTCCCCTGGGAGGTGCCCAAGACCTCTGCCATCTTGGAAACAGAGGTGCTGCTGGCACACTGGACTGCTCTGAGTGGCCAGTGCCAGCAGGTGACGTCAGAGACTCCTCCTGATAGGTTCTTACCTGTGTTGCTAGCCTATCCTCCTTCCTAATAAGCCAAACCTCCTTTTCTGGCTATTTAGGGTCTCTGCTTTGGGGAATTCTTCAGATAACGAATGCAAGAGCTCATCAGAGTTCCTCTGCATCTCTCTCTTCACCTTCTGCCAAGGAATCGACCGCTGAAAGCTCTGGACGCCTGCAAAACCGCAACAAAGTAGCAAAGACGACTACTGCAACCTTGTATCGTTGATCCAGCCGCCTTCTCGACTGTTTTCCTGGTGGTGCATGCTGTGGGGGTAGTCTGCCTCCTCTCTGCACTAGAAGCTCTGAAGAAATCTCCTGTGGGTCGACGGAATCTTCCCCCTGCAACCGCAGGCACCAAAAGACTACATCACCGGTCCTCTGGGTCCCCTCTCAGCACGAAGAGCGTGGTCCCTGGAACCCAGCAACTCTGTCCAAGTGACTCCCACAATCCAGTGACTCTTCAGTCCAAGTTTGGTGGAGGTAAGTCCTTGCCTCCCCACGCCAGACTGCATTGCTGGGTACCGCATGATTTGCAGCTGCTCCGGCTCCTGTGCACTCTTCCAGGATTTCCTTTGTGCACAGCCAAGCCTGGGTCCCCGACACTCTAACCTGCAGTGCACGACCTCCTGAGTTGTCCTCCGGCGTCGTGGGACCTTCTTTTGTGACTTCGGGTGAGCTCCAGTTCACTCCTCTTTGTAGTGCCTGTTCTTGCACTTCTGCAGGTGCTGCCTGCTTCTGTGAGGGCTCCTTGTCTTGCTGGGCGCCCCCTCTGTCTCTTCACGCAATTGGCGACATCCTGGTCCCTCCTGGGCCACAGCAGCATCCAAAAACCCTAACCGTGACCCTTGCAGCTAGCAAGGCTTGTTTGCGGTCTTTCTGCGTGGGAACACCTCTGCAAGCTTCTTCACGAGGTGGGACATCAGTCCTCCAAAGGGGAAGTTCCTAGTCCTCCTCGTTCTTGCAGAATCCACAGCTTCTACCATCCGGTGGAAGCTTCTTTGCACCCACAGCTGGCATTTCCTGGGCATCTGCCCACTCCCGACTTGATCGTGACTCTTGGACTTGGTCCCCTTGTTCCACAGGTACTCTCCTCCGGAAATCCATCATTGTTGCATTGCTGGTGTTGGTCTTCATTGCAGAATTCCCCTATCACGACCTCTGTGCTCTCTGGGGAACTTAGGTTCACTTTGCACCCACTTTTCAGGGTCTTGGGGTGGGCTATTTTTCTAACCCTCACTGTTTTCTTACAGTCCCAGCGACCCTCTACAAGCTCACATAGGTTTGGGGTCCATTCGTAGTTTGCATTCCACTTCTAGAGTATATGGTTTGTGTTGCACCTATACCTATGTGCTCCCATTGCAATCTATTGTGACTATACATTGCTTGCACTGTTTTCTATTGCTATTACTGCATAATTTTGGTATTGTGTACATATATCTTGTGTATATTTGCTATCCTCATACTGAGGGTACTCACTGAGATACTTTTGGCATATTGTCATAAAAATAAAGTACCTTTATTTTTAGTATAACTGTGTATTGTGTTTTCTTATGATATTGTGCATATGACACCAGTGGTATAGTGGGAGCTTTGCATGTCTCCTAGTTCAGCCTAAGCTGCTCTGCTAAGCTACCATTTTCTATCAGCCTAAGCTGCTAGACACCCTATACACTAATAAGGGATAACTGGACCTGGTACAAAGTGTAAGTACCCCTTGGTACCCACTAGAAGCCAGGCCAGCCTCCTACACCACTCCCTTGCGCACCAGCGTTACTGTTCATTCACACAGTGACACTCCCTGCGCACCAGGGTTACTGTTCATTCACACAGTGACCACTCCCTGCGCACCATCATTACTGCTCATTCACACAGTGACCACTCCCTGCGCACCAGGGTTACTGTTCATTCACACAGTGACCACTCCCTGCGCACTAGTATACCAGGGTTACTGTTCATTCACACAGTGACCTCTCCCTGCGCACTAGTATACCAGGCTTACTGCTCATTCACACAGTGACCACTCCCTGCATACCAGGGTTACTGTTCATTCACACAGTGACCACTCCCTGCGCACCATCATTACTGTTCATTCACACAGTGACCACTCCCTGTGCACTAGTATACCATCATTACTGTTCATTCACACAGTGACCACTCCCTGCGCACCATCATTACTGCTCATTCACACAGTGACCACTCCCTGCGCACCAGGGTTACTGTTCATTCACACAGTGACCACTCCCTGCGCACTAGTATACCAGGGTTACTGTTCATTCACACAGTGACCACTCCCTGCACACCAGGGTTCCTGTTCATTCACACAGTGACCACTCCCTGCGCACCATCATTACTGCTCATTCACACAGTGACCACTCCCTGCCACCAGGGTTACTGTTCATTCACACAGTGACCACTCCCTGCGCACTAGTATACCAGGGTTACTGTCCATTCACACAGTGACCACTCCCTGCGCACTAGTATACCAGGGATACTGTTCATTCACACAGTGACCTCTCCCTGCATATCAGGGTTACTGTTCATTCACACAATGACCACTCCCTGTGCACCATCATTACTGTTCATTCACACAGTGACCACTGCGCACCATCATTACTGTTCATTCACACAGTGACCACTCACTGCGCACTAGTATACCAGGGTTACTGTTCATTCACACAGTGACCACTCCCTGCGCACCATCATTACTGCTCATTCACAAAGTGACCACTCCCTGCCACCAGGGTTACTGTTCATTCACACAGTGACCACTCCCTGCGCACTAGTATACCAGGGTTACTGTTCATTCACACAGTGACCTCTCCCTGCATACCAGGGTTACTGTTCATTCACACAGTGACCACTCCCTGCATACCAGGGTTGCTGTTCATTCACACAGTGACCACTCCCTGCGAAACTAGTATACCAGGGTTACTGCTCATTCACACAGTGACCACTCCCTGCGCACCAGCATTACTGTTCATTCACACAGTGACCACTGCCTGCGCTCCATCATTACTGCTCATTCACACAGTGACCACTCCCTGCGCTCCATCATTACTCCTCATTCACACAGTGACCACTCCCTGCGCACCATCATTACTGTTCATTCACACAGTGACCACTCCCTGCGCACCATCATTACTGTTCATTCACACAGTGACCACTCCCTGCGCACTAGTATACCAGGGTTACTGTTCATTCACACAGTGACCTCTCCCTGCATACCAGGGTTACTGCTCATTCACACAGTGACCACTCCCTGCACACCAGGGTTACTGTTCATTCACACAATGACCACTCCCTGCGCACTAGTATACCAGGGTTACTGCTCATTCACACAGTGACCACTCCCTGCGCACCATCATTACTGTTCATTCACACAGTGACCACTCCCTGCACACCATCATTACTGCTCATTCACACAGTGACCACTCCCTGCGCACCATCATTAGTGACCACTCCCTGCGCACCATTATTACTGCTCATTCACACAGTGACCACTCCCTGCATACCAGGGTTACTGTTCATTCACACAGTGACCACTCCCTGCGCACTAGTATACCAGGGTTACTGTTCATTCACACAGTGACCACTCCCTGCGCACTAGTATACCAGGATTACTGTTCATTCACACAGTGACCTCTCCCTGCGCACCATCATTACTGCTCATTCACACAGTGACCACCCCCTGCACACCAGGGTTACTGTTCATTCACACAGTGACCTCTCCCTGCATACCAGGGTTACTGTTCATTTACACAGTGACCACTACCTTGCGCACCAGCATTACTGTTCATTCACACAGTGACCACTCCCTGCGCACCATCATTACTGCTCATTCACACAGTGACCACTCCCTGCGCACCAGGGTTACTGTTCATTCACACAGTGACCTCTCCCTGCATACCAGGGTTACTGTTCATTCACACAGTGACCACTCCCTTGCGCACCAGCATTACTGTTCATTCACACAGTGACCACTCCCTGCGCACCATCATTACTGCTCATTCACACAGTGACCACTCCCTGCGCACCAGGGTTACTGTTCATTCACACAGTGACCACTCCCTGCGCACCATCATTACTGCTCATTCACACAGTGACCACTCCCTGCGCACCAGGGTTACTGTTCATTCACACAGTGACCACTCCCTGCGCACCATCATTACTGTTCATTCACACACTGACCACTCCCTGCGCACTAGTATACCAGGGTTACTGTTCATTCACACAGTGACCTCTCCCTGCGCACTAGTATACCAGGGTTACTGTTCATTCACACAGTGACCACTTCCTGCATACCAGGGTTACTGTTCATTCACACAGTGACCACTCCCTGCGCACTAGTATACCAGGGTTACTGTTCATTCACACAGTGACCACTCCCTGCGCACCAGAGTTTCTGTTCATTCACACAGTGACCACTCCCTGCGCACCATCATTACTGTTCATTCACACAGTGACCACTCCCTGCGCACCAGCATTACTGTTCATTCACACGGTGACCACTCCCTGCGCACCATCATTACTGCTCATTCACACAGTGACCACTCCATGCGCACCAGGGTTACTGTTCATTCACACAGTGACCACTCCCTGCGCACCATCATTACTGCTCATTCACACAGTGACCACTCCCTGCGCACCAGGGTTACTGTTCATTCACACAGTGACCACTCCCTGCGCACCATCATTACTGTTCATTCACACACTGACCACTCCCTGCGCACTAGTATACCAGGGTTACTGTTCATTCACACAGTGACCTCTCCCTGCGCACTAGTATACCAGGGTTACTGTTCATTCACACAGTGACCACTTCCTGCATACCAGGGTTACTGTTCATTCACACAGTGACCACTCCCTGCGCACCATCATTACTGTTCATTCACACAGTGACCACTCCCTGCGCACCATCATTACTGCTCATTCACACAGTGACCACTCCCTGCGCACCAGGGTTACTGTTCATTCACACAGTGACCACTCCCTGCGCACCATCATTACTGTTCATTCACACACTGACCACTCCCTGCGCACTAGTATACCAGGGTTACTGTTCATTCACACAGTGACCTCTCCCTGCGCACTAGTATACCAGGGTTACTGTTCATTCACGCAGTGACCACTCCCTGCGCACCAGGGTTACTGTTCATTCACACAGTGACCACTCCCTGCACACCATCATTACTGTTCATTCACACAGTGACCACTCCCTGCGCACCATCATTACTGCTCATTCACACAGTGACCACTCCCTGCGCACCAGGGTTACTGTTCATTCACACAGTGACCACTCCCTGCACACTAGTATACCAGGGTTACTGTTCATTCACACAGTGACCACTCCCTGCGCACCAGGGTTACTGTTCATTCACACAGTGACCACTCCCTGTGCACCTTCATTACTGCTCATTCGCACAGTGACCACTCCCTGCCACCAGGGTTACTGTTCATTCATACAGTGACTGTAGGAGGCTGGCCTGGCTTGTAGTGAGTACCAAGGGGTACTTACACCTTGCACCAGGTCCAGGTATCCCTTATTAGTGTAGAGGGGTGTCTAGCAGCTTAGGCTGATAGAAAATGGTAGCTTAGCAGAGCAGCTTAGGCTGAACTAGGAGACGAGTGAAGCTCCTACAGTACCACTAGTGTCATATGCACAATATCATAAGAAAACACAATACACAGATATACTAAAAATAAAGGTACTTTATTTTTATGACAATATGCCAAAGTATCTCAGTGAGTACTCTCAGTATGAGGATAGCAAATATACACAAGATATATGTACACAATACCAAAATATGCAGTAATAGCAATAGAAAACAGTGCAAACAATGTATAGTCACAATAGGATGCAATGGGGGCACATAGGGATAGGGGCAACACAAACCATATACTCTAGAAGTGGAATGCGAACCACGAATGGACACCAACACTATGTGACCTTGTAGAGGGTCGCTGGGACTGTAAGAAAACAGTTAGGGTTAGAGAAATAGCCCACCCCAAGACCTTGAAAAGTGGGTGCAAAGTGCACCTAAGTTCCCCAAAGAGCACAGAAGTCGTGATAGGGGAATTCTGCAGGAAAGACCACCAGCAATGCAACAACGATGGATTTACAGACGAGAGTACCTGTGGAACAAGGGGACCAAGTCCAAAAGTCACGATCAAGTCGGGAGTGGGCAGATGCCCAGGAAATGCCAGCTGTGGGTGCAAAGAAGCTGCCACTGGATGGTAGAAACTGTGGATTCTGCAAGAACGAAGAGGGCTAGCAACTTTCCCTTTGGAGGATGGATGTCCCACGTTGTGAAGAAGCTTGCAGAGGTGTTTTTGTGCAGAAAGACCGCAAACAAGCCTTGCTAGCTGCAAGAGTCGCAGTTAGGGTTTTTGGACGCTGCTGTGGCCCAGGAGGGACCAGGATGTCACCAATTGCGTGAGGAGACAGAGGGGGCATCCAGCAAGACAAAGGGCTCACTCAGAAGCAGGCAGCACCCACAAAAGTGCCGGAACATGCACTACAAAGTGGAGTGGACCGGAGCTCACCCGAAGTCACGAAAGAGGGTCCCACGACGCCGGAGGACAACTCAGGAGATCGTGCACTGCAAGTTAGAGTGCCAGGGACCCAGGATTGGCTGTGCACAAAGGAAATCCTGGAAGAGTGCACAGGAGCCGGAGTAGCTGCAAAACACGCCGTTCCCAGCAATGCAGTCTAGAGTGGGGAGGCAAGGACTTACCTCCACCAAACTTGGACTGAAGAGTCACTGGACTGTGGGAGTCACTTGGACAGAGTTGCTGGGTTCAAGGGACCTCGCTCGTTGTGCTGAGAGGCGACCCAGAGGACCGGTGAAGCAGTTCTTTGGTGCCTGCGGTTGCAGGGGGAAGATTCCGTCGACCCACAGGAGATTTCTTCGGAGCTTCTAGTGCAGAGAGGAGGCAGACTACCCCCACAGTATGCACCACCAGGAAAACACTCGAGAGGGCGGCAGGATCAGCGTTACAAGGTCGCAGTAGTCGTCTTTGCTACTTTGTTGCAGTTTTGCAGGCTTCCAGCGCGGTCAGCAGTCGATTCCTTGGCAGAAGGTGAAGAGAGAGATGCAGAGGAACTCTGATGAGCTCTTGCATTTGTTATCTAAAGAATTCCCCAAAGCAGAGACCCTAAATAGCCAGAAAAGGAGGTTTGGCTACCTAGGTGAGAGGATAGGCTAGCAACACAGGTAAGAGCCTATCAGAAGGAGTCTCTGACATCACCTGCTGGCCCTGGCCACTCAGAGCAGTCCAGTGTGCCAGAAGCACCTCTGTTTCCAGATGGCAGAGGTCTGGAGAACACTGGAGGAGCTCTGGGCACCTCCCAGGGGAGGTGCATGTCAGGGGAGTGGTCACTCCCCTTCCCTTTGTCCAGTTTCACGCCAGAGCAGGGCTGGGTGATCCCTGAACCGGTGTAGACTGGCTTATGCAGAAATGGGCACCATCTGTGCCCATGAAAGCATTTCCAGAGGCTGGGGGAGGCTACTCCTCCCCTGCCTTAACACCTTTTTCCAAAGGGAGAGGGTGTAACACCCTCTCTCTGAGGAAGTCCTTTGTTCTGCCTTCCTGGGCCAAGCCTGGCTGGACCCCAGGAGGGCAGAAACCTGTCTGAGGGGTTGGCAGCAGCAGCAGCTGCAGTGAAACCCCTGAAAAGGCAGTTTGGCAGTCCCCGGGTCTG
Organism: Pleurodeles waltl; assembly: GCF_031143425.1. Lineage (NCBI taxonomy): Eukaryota > Metazoa > Chordata > Amphibia > Caudata > Salamandridae > Pleurodeles > Pleurodeles waltl. Next base: position 1,006,661,861 of record NC_090450.1, on the reverse strand, counting down.
TGCTAGAGACCCAGGAAATCATGGGATTGTCTCCCCAATACCAGTATGGCATTGGGGGGTCAATTCCATGATCTTAGACATGTTACATGGCCATTTTCGGAGTTACCATTGTGAAGCTACACATAGGTAGTGACCTATGTGGGGGAGGAGCCAAGATGGCGACCGGGAAGGACGCTTCGTAAAGCGCTCCGTCTCGGGCTCGCCTCCAAAACGATTGCGGGGCACCCTGGGGTCGCCAATATCCTCATACAGAGGAGTAACCCGCTCTAGGAGCCTCTCTCCCCTTGCTGACGGCCACGGGGGCGCTGGGGCGGCTGAGTGGAGGAGCCGCCGAGGGACAACATCGCCTCAGGACTGCGGCCGCCATTTTGCCTCGGCGCGAGGCTCGGAGCTCCGTCCCGGAGCCCCTGAGGTGAGGTGGGGGTGCGGCGGTGGGGGGATCCCGTTGCGGGAGGGCAGCGGACCTGCCTTGGGGCTCTCCCCCCCCCCTCTACCGCTGGACAACCCTCTCCACTGCCGTGGTGGGGAGGGGCGGTGGGACGGTGAAGCCGTGATTGGGGACCTTGGGCGGTTCCCCCCCCCTTGGCCTGCGTTCTGGCTGCAAGGCGTGCCCCCCCCCTTCGATTTAGGGGGGTCGCGCAGTAAAAGTCACGGGGCTGAACGGAGGAGCCGCCGAGGGACGACATCGCCTCAGGACTGCGGCCGCCATTTTGCCTCGGTGCGAGGATCAGAGCTCCGTCCCGGAGCCCCTGAGGTGAGGTGGGGGTGCGGCGGTGGGGGGATCCCGCTGCGGAAGGGCAGCGGACCTGCCTCGGGGCTCTCCCTCCCCCCCCCCCTCTACCGCTGAACAACCCTCTCCACTGCCGTGGTGGGGAGGAGCGGAGGGGCAGTGAAGCCGTGATTGGGGACCTTTGGCGGTTCCCCCCCCCTTGGCCTGCGTTCCGGCTGCAAGGCGTGCCCCCCCCTTCGACTTAGGGGGGTCGCGCAGTAAAAGTCACGGTGCGCATCTGGAGCCCTGGCGGTTTGCTCTACACGCCCCCCTGGTCACTCCTAGTGGCTCCTGCAATTCATGAATGTCTGCGGGCTACGAGTGGGGCCCCCCCCGAAGTATATTATGACTCCACCATTCCCCCGGTAAGAGGTGCAGAACCCTGCATGGAAGCCCAATTGGAAGTGAGTGCATATGGCAATTGACCTTGTGAGGGTGGGGGACCCACGCCCAGGCCCTGAATCGTTGGAGCCGACATGATGGGCATATTGGATTGACTTCGGAGATCATCCCGCTATCCGCCGCCCCCCCGCTGGCGCCGGGTGAGGGACCTGGAAACGGGCAACCAAGCAGGAACTCATTTCGTGGAATATTAGGCAGTTTGTAATCCAAAAAACTTAAAGCGCATGACGGTGGGGATCCGTGAGTACACACAGCCCTCCATATCCGTCCAACCTGGGGCTCGAGGAGCTCATGTAAGCGCAGTAGAAACAGAGACCCATAAATCGAGTCAAAATGGCCGGGAGATCAAAATCAGCGAGGAATCAGGACCGGGGCACGCAGGGACCAGCGCCTGGGGACCAACAACCTACTCCTACCTTACAATCACTGGAATCTACACTTTTGGCCCATTCTACACAATTCGAGAGAGTACTCCAAGCAATTATGGACACTAAAATTTCATTAGAAAATAGAATAGATACGGTATCGCAAGATCTAAATATTCTTAGAGCGGACCACCGCAAATTATCCGAAAAAGTGAAGTCAACGGAAGAGACGCTAAATGACATGTGCCCCAAAGTAACGGACAACCAAAAACAAATTCTCCGCCTGGACCTAGAGGTAAAAACACTGCTGAGGAGAGCAGAAGAGGCGGAGGGAAGATCACGCCGCAACAACATACGGTTTCTTGGTCTCCCGGAAAAATCAATAGAACAAAACACAGAGATTCAACTGGAACAGTGGTTAGCCAAAGAGGTCCTGAACGGAGCCCCGTCGAAATTCTTCTCAGTAGAAAGAGCACACAGGACTCCCGGGTGCCCCCCAGTACCGGGCCAGTCCCCAAGACCGCTGATAGCCAGGTTCCTGAACTTTAGAGACCGGGATGCGATACTGCAACAATTCCGCAGCAATGGTCCATTTCAATATGAGGACTCCACTGTTCACGCTTACCCAGACTTCACTCAGGAAGTGCAAAGACAACGCAACTCCTTTGCTCAAATTAAGCAACGTCTCCGTGAACATGACATAAAGTATGCTCTGCTATTTCCCGCTAAATTAAGAGTACTAACAGATGAACGCACCCACGTGTTCACATCTCCGGAAGACGCTTGGACATGGCTACATGCCAAGGGGTTTGCCCAACCCCGAGAAGAAACCGGTATTAACGACAACTGGTCCACAGCATCCAATCGGAAACGCCCCAAAAGACGACCCGGGGGTCAACCTACGGAGAAACAGGCTGCGGAAGAGAGAGCCAGGGTCCTGAAGGAAACTCCCCTGCTGACACAAAATGCTTTTGAGACACTCAGAACCCATCCGGAGGAGGGTTCGGAATCGGATTCAATAAGCTCGGATTCCACACTGACGGGGTCGCTGAAAGGCCCAGAGATTACTCCCCGGACTGCGGACATACTCTGAACAACTGATGCTGACCCACCACCAGGGCGGGACCCGCTGCCACAGAAGGAGAACAGGATTGAATATTGTGTGTCCCGCCGACAGCGGCTGGATATATCGCTTGAAATTATGTATCCTTGTTTCTCTGCTTTCAGAGTCAACTCCTGTATTTAGCCTGCGTGTAATTGGAGGTGACGCGCGGCAGGGGAGGGTTGGCTTGCTGCGCCCCGGGGATGCCCCACACAACTTGCAGGCTGAATCTGCAGAAGGATGCGAGCCCCTATAATGAGCCGCACCCGGATAGTATTATAGCTCCCCCGCAGGCATCCACACGGACACTGCCAAGGTCGCACCTCTCTGGGGTGTGCGTTTTTTGTTTTTTTGTTGGTTCACAGTTGGGGTTGGGATCCAGTTGGGGAGGGAGGGAGGGTAATTACCAGTTTGTACACCGCAGGTCTGCGCATAACACAAGACACATAGATGGAGGTTGGGGAACGGGCTGTAGTGGCGATGGGGAGGGGGAGGACTGCTTGGACCCCATCAGGGACCAGACTGTTAGATGCACCACTACGAAACAAACATGGCCCAGCAAACAGCCCACAACGTAAGCAAATATATCATAGTCACCTGGAATGTCAGGGGTCTAGGGAACCACAGAAAAAGGTCCAGGGTGCATGCAAGACTCAAACGCCAGGGCACACACATTGCAATTTTACAAGAAACCCACCTACTGGACCCAGACTTACAAGAACTGCGGAATAGATGGGGAGGTCAGATCGTAGGCACATCTTATTCAACCTTTGCGAGGGGGGTCCTGATATGGATGGCAGGGAGTGTTCCATTTCTTCTAACATCATACAGGATAGACCAGGGAGGTAGGTACGTGGTGGTGGAGGGTAAATTAGACGGAAAACAATTGTCACTCATAGGAGTATACGCCCCGAACACTGCGTTGCCTGTGTTCCTGAACACGCTCACCCCAGCTCTATTGACTAACCCTGCAGCACCTGCAATATGGGGTGGTGATTTCAATAATACGCCGGACCTGACATTGGATAGGTCAAGCCCCCCCACACATTCAGCGGCCAACAGACGCCCCGGGTGCCCACTGGTGACATGGGCCAGTGACATGGGTCTCTGCGATTTGTGGCGCATGAAGCGCCCGCAGCGCAGAGAATACTCATTTTACTCAGTACCACACAAAGTATACACTAGGATAGATCTGCTATGGGGTACCCGGGACATTTGCACAGTAACCAACGGGATTGAATACTTAGCTAAGTCACTATCAGACCACTCACCGCTTAAAATAACTTTAGATTGGGGCAGGAGGCGACAAGCGATCCCAACCTGGAGATTACAAGTGGAAGCGTTGCAGGACCCTGCATTTAAAGACGCTTTGAGTACAGCGCTCAAGCAGTACTGGGAATTGAATGCTGGCACTACAAGCTTAAGAGCAGTAGAGTGGGACGCACATAAAGCAGTGACCCGCGGGCACTGCATTTCCACTACATGGGGGGTAAGACGCACACTCCATGCAGAGGTTACCAAACTGGAAAAGAAACTAAGAGCACTAGAAAACGCAGTGGCCCGCAGCGAAACACCATATACGTCATTAAAAGATGCGCGCGCAGAATACGCAGCTGCAGACACCACACTACGCCTACATGACTACAAATATCACTTGATCAGATTACAAGCGGAAGGCGACAGATCGGGTAGGCTGCTCGCATGGCTCCTGCGGGAGGAACGGCAATGCCCCCCAATAGGGGCAATAGTGTTAGGCGTAGGCGCAATAGCAACCACACAGGATGAAATTAATGATGCGTTCAGGAAATACTACACACAGCTATACAGCACACGCACATCATGCACCCCCCAACAACTCGAGTCCTTTTTGGTGGAATCCTCTCTGCCCCAACTCACACAAAATGACAGGGAGACATTAGAGGCCCCCATCACATTAGGAGAACTAAATAAGGCTCTTGAACAACTACCTAGAAATAAAGCTCCAGGGGCAGACGGCCTGCCATCAGAATACTACTCCACTTTTGCAACACACCTGGTCGCACATCTCCTAAAAGTTATGGAAGAAGCAGAGATCAAGGGAAGTCTCCCCCCCACAATGAGAGAGGCAATGATAGTGGTCCTCCCGAAACAGGGGCGAGACCCCACTGACGTTAGGTCCTATAGACCCCTGTCTCTACTAAATCTAGATTGCAAACTACTTGGCAAAATACTAGCCAACAGGCTAGCTCCTCATATGCACACTTTAGTACACGAAGACCAGAATGGATTTATCCCAAAACGCAACACCTTTCTCAACATTCATAGGCTACTAAGCGTAATGGGCGATACCCCCCCGAGTGCATCTGAGGAAGCAGTGATCTCGCTAGACATCGAAAAAGCATTCGACACACTAGAATGGGACTTCCTGTTAGCCACCATGCAGCGAATGGGCATAGGCCCAAAATTTATAAGATGGGTACGCATACTGTACACCAACCCGCAGGCCAGGGTGAAGACAGGAGGAGTCATATCAGGGAGCTTCCCAATTAGCAGGGGAACAAGGCAGGGCTGTCCCCTTTCCCCCCTGTTGTTCGCCCTGGCGATGGAACCACTGGCCGCGCGTGTCCGTGCAAAAACAGAAGAATGGGGGTTGGTAAGGAACGGCACATCCCACGTCATATCATTGTATGCAGATGATGCTTTGATCTATATACGCAGTGTTGGGGAGGCACTGCCCCCGGTGATGTCATTGCTACGCGAGTTTGGAGAGATATCGGGCTTGATAGTTAATTGGGGGAAATCCTGTATATTCCCACTGGTTGGCCGGTCCCCAGCGAGACGAGAGAACACTTCACCAGGCCCATTAAAATGGTGCTTCGACACATTCAAATATCTCGGGGTTAACGTCTATCACAGTGCTGAAGACCTCAGGGATGGCAACCTGGGGAGAGCGGTGACATCTATAAAGAGCTCATTGCGTTTCTGGAATAAATTACCGCTCTCACCATTGGGAAAAGTTGCCATAGCCAACATGCTAGTGCTGCCCAGGCTGCTATATCACTTCGCTGCCCTGCCGATCATAATTCCTAAAAGTTTCTTCAACAGTTTAAACTCTGCATTGGTGCAGCTGGTATGGGGTGATGGCAGAAGGCGAGTCGCACTCAACACACTATATCACCCAGTGGCGGCGGGTGGACTGGGAGCCCCTAACTTTGAGCTCTACTCTGCGGCAGCACAGCTGCAGTGGATCTCAAATTGGATTCATAACTCGGGGTCGGCGGAAGCTGCCTGGCTGGTAACCCGACTCCGGGGAGTCCCCCTGCTTGAGTGGCTCTCGAGCAAGCAAACTAAAAGCACATGCGCAAACCCATTGATGGCAGCAGCACATGCATACTGGAAGAAGTATATTCAAAAAGATGCCAAAAAAATTCCCTACTCACCTCTCATACCACTAGAACGAATCCCTGGATGGGTGACAACTGGTTCTCACCTATCCGCAACCTGGATAGAAGCGGGCATAAGCACGGTAGGAGAATGCTTCGAGGAAGGAAAACTAATGTCCTTCGAAGATATACAGGCCCTCACAGAGATCAGCCCAGGGCAATTTCTGACATACCACGCTATATGTCATGCAATTAGAGGTACATGGGGGCCCGGGGACGCTGAGCCAGATATCTCAATAAACCTACACCATATGCTGAGCTACGACACACGTGAAAAAGTAGTCTCAAATACATACAAACTACTAAATAAGCCCCCGGAGTCTAATCTGCAGAAAGCTCGAGAAAGGTGGAATGCCGTACTGCCTGACCCGATCACAGAGACAGAATGGTCAAAAGCCCTGAGCCACACACGCGAGGTCTCAAGGAACCCCAGATTCCGATACACACAATTTAATTACTTACATCAGACTTATTTAGCGCCAGCCAGAATTAAACGTATGTTCCCTGGATCGGACCCAACTTGCCCTAGATGTAAAACCCCAGCAGCACAGTTTTATCATATGGTCTGGGAGTGCCCGCAGGTAAGGGGGGAGTGGACCGCGCTGACCACTGCACTGTCGGAAATGACTGGCCTGGGCTTGGACGCGAACCCCAAATCCTGTCTACTTGGCCTCAGGACCAGAACAAAAAGGAGCAAATTTATGCACAGATTCGTAGACCTGGCCTATGCAATGTACAAAAGACTAATAGCCATGAACTGGAAGGCCTCTAAGGCCCCTGACCATGGAGCTTGGCTCGCTCTTACGCTTCGCTGGACACGTGCTGAATATCAGGTACTAACGAAACTGGCGCGAGGTGGTCCTCGACACTCGGGCTGTGAAACCTGGGGCACATTGGTCTCCAAACTAGAAACAAAGAATGACGAAAAACCTCCCTGAATAGCAGTCAGACGCGATAACATAGACAATTGTAGGTTTCACCCCGGTTGCAATACCACAGTAATCATGAGTAGCGCACACACCTGCCAATGGTGCCTAAGCACAGATATAAATACACTGCACCCCCAAATACACACTAGCCAATTAATACACACAGCCCATCGTCCCCAACTAGTAAACTCAGGGTCTTCAGAAGTTAAGTTGCCCCTTCCCCCGCCCCCCGCTCTCTCCCGTCCATCTTAGGGTTCGCCCTGAACTAGAACTCTTGCAGGCATCGAAACCTCCGCACGAAAGATAGTATCAAACGCGCGAACTAGCAATGCCTGTAAGTACAGACATAAAAGCGCGGATCTAGCGGTGTACGAAAGTTATTGGTTGTTTGTTAAATCTAATAAATAAGCGCCCAGCAAACTATTGTAACGGTAAACATCCTATCACTGCTGCTAAATGGATGCATCGAAATGTTTGATTTTATTGAAAATTTAATAAAAATATGTTAAAAAAAAAAAAAAAGGTAGTGACCTATGTGTAGTGCACGCGTGTAATGGTGTCCCCACACTCACAAAGTCCGGGGAATTTGCCCTGAACAATGTGGGGGCACCTTGGCTGGTGCCAGGGTGTCCACACACTAAGTAACTTAGCACCCAACCTTTACCAGGTAAAGGTTAGACATATAGGTGACTTATAAGTTACTTAAGTGCAGTGGTAAATGGCTGTGAAATAACATGGACGTTATTTCACTCAGGCTGCAGTGGCAGGCCTGTGTAAGAATTGTCAGAGCTCCCTATGGGTGGCAAAAGAAATGCTGCAGGCCATAGGGATCTCTTGGAACCCCAATACCCTTGGTACCTCAGTACCATATACTAGGGAATTTAAAGGGTGTTCCAGTATGCCAATGTAAATTGGTAAAATTGGTCACTAGCCTGTTAGTGACAATTTGGAAAGAAGTGAGAGAGCATAACCACTGAGGTTCTGATTAGCAGAGCCTCAGTGAGACAGTTAGTCATAACACAGGTAACACATACAGGGCACACTTATGAGCACTGGGGCCCTGGCTGGCAGGGTCCCAGTGACACATACAACTAAAACAACATATATACAGTGAAATATGGGGGTAACATGCCAGGCAAGATGGTACTTTCCTACACAACCCCCCTTCCCCCAAACGAAGGACAATAAGACTAGCCATGACCTGATGAGTCTTCATTGTCTAAGTGGAAATATCTGGAGAGTCCATCTGCATTGGAGTGGGTACTCCCAGGTCTATGTTCCACTGTATAGGCCATTCCCTGTAGAGATATGGACCACCTCAACAATTTAGGGTTTTCACCTTTCATTTGTTTTAGCCAAAGTAGAGGTTTGTGGTCTGTCTGAACAATGAAGTGAGCACCAAACAGGTATGGCCTCAACTTCTTCAGTGCCCAGACCACAGCAAAGCCCTCCCTCTCTATGGCAGACCAACGCTTTTCTCTAGGGGTCAACCTCCTGCTGATAAAAGCAACAGGTTGATCCTGGCCCTCAGAATTAAGTTGTGATAGGACTGCCCCTACTCCTAATTCAGATGCATCAGTTTGGACAATGAATTTTTTTGAGTAACAGGGACTTTTCAGGACAGGTGCAGAGCACATGGCCTGCTTCAGCTCCTCAAAAGCTTTCTGACAGCTATCTGTCCACAATACCTTTTTAGGCATTTTCTTAGATGTGAGGTCATTAAGAGGGGCTGCAATGGAGCCATAGTTCTTTATGAACCTCCTGTAATACCCAGTGAGGCCTAAGAAGGCTCTCACTTGGGTCTGAGTTGTAGGGGGAACCCAATCTATAATAGTTTGGATTTTCCCCTGAAGTGGTGCAATCTGTTCTCCACCTACCAGGTGTCCCAGATAAACCACTTTGCCCTGCCCTATCTGGCACTTTGAAGCCTTGATAGTGAGGCCTGCCTTTTGCAGGGCCTCTAAAACTTTCCATAGGTGGACCAGGTGATCCTCCCAGCTGGAGCTAAAGACAGCTATATCATCTAGATATGCTGCACTAAAAGCTTCCAGCCCTTGCAGGACTGTGTTCACCAACCTTTGAAAAGTGGCAGGTGCATTTTTCAATCCAAAAGGCATTACTGTGAATTGGTAATGGCCTCCAATGGTTGAAAATGCAGTTTTTGCTTTTGCATCTTCTGATAACTTGATCTGCCAATACCCTGCAGTCAAATCAAAAGTGCTTAGATACTTGGCAGATGCCAGTGTATCTATTAGCTCATCTGCCCTGGGTATAGGATGAGCATCAGTTTTGGTTACTTGGTTGAGACCTCAATAGTCTACACAAAACCGCATTTCCTTCTTTCCATCTTTGGAATGAGGTTTTGGTACACGTACCACAGGAGAGGCCCATGGACTTTCAGAGTGCTCAACCACTCCCAGTTCAAACATTTTCTGCACTTCTTGTTTTATGCAGTCTCTGACATGGTCAGGCTGCCTATAGATCTTACTTTTGACAGGCCAGCTGTCTCCAGTATCTATAGTGTGCTCACACCAAGAAGTGGTGCCTGGCACAGTAGAAAGGAGATTTATGCAGTGGTCTTTCTGCTCAGCAGTAATACAATCTGCCAGTACTACACCTTCCACTAGAGCATCTTGTTCTGTGGAAGAGAAGAGATCAGGGAGAGGGTCACTGTCTTCTTCCTGTCCCTCATCTGTTGCCATGAGCAGGGTGAGATCAGCCCTGTCATAGTAGGGTTTCAGGCGATTGACATGGAGCACCCTAAGGGGACTCCTGGCAGTGCCTAAGTCAACTAAGTAGGTGACTTCACCCTTCTTCTCAACAATAATGTGGGGTCCACTCCATTTGTCTTGGAGTGCTCTTGGGGCCACAGGCTCCAAGACCCACACTTTCTGCCCTGGTTGGTACTGAACCAAAACAGCCTTCTGGTCATGCCATTGCTTTTGGAGCTCTTGGCTGGCCTGACGGTTTTTACTGGCCTTTTTCATGTACTCAGACATTCTAGATCTTAGGCCAAGTACATAGTCCACTATGTCTTGCTTAAGAGCTTTTAAAGGTTGTTCCCAACCCTCCTTCACAAGTGTTAGAGGACCTCTCACAGGGTGTCCAAATAGGCGTTCAAAGGGGCTGAAGCCCACTCCTTTTTGGGGTACCTCCCTGTAGGCAAAAAGGAGGCAAGGTAACAGGATATCCCATCTCCTGCGGAGTTTTTCAGGGAGTCCCATTATCATTCCTTTGAGAGTTTTATTAAACCTCTCAACCAGTCCATTTGTTTGTGGATAATAGGGTGTAGTGAACTTGTATGTCACACCACATTCCTTCCACATGGCCTTTAAGTAAGCAGACATGAAATTGCTTCCCCTGTCTGATACCACCTCTTTTGGGAAGCCCACCCTGGAAAAGATTCCCAGGAGGGCCTTTGCCACCGCAGGAGCTATAGTGGTCCTTAGAGGAATTGCTTCAGGGTATCTGGTGGCATGGTCCACTACCACCAAGATAAACCTATTGCCTGAAGCAGTAGGAGGGTCAAGGGGGCCAACTATGTCAACCCCTACCCTTTCAAAGGGAACCCCAACCACAGGTAGTGGAATAAGGGGTGCCTTTGGAGTTCCACCTGTTTTGCCACTGGCTTGACATGTTTCACAGGACTTACAAAATTCCTTTGTGTCCTCTGACATTCTAGGCCAATGAAACAAGGGGACAAGCCTGTCCCAAGTTTTCATTTGCCCCAAATGTCCAGCTAAAGGAATGTCGTGGGCTAGAGTTAGGAGGAACCTTCTTTATTCCTGAGGAATCACCAATCTCCTGGCAGCTCCAGGTTTTGGATCCCTTGCTTCAGTATACAAAAGGTTATCCTCCCAGTAAACTCTGTGAGAGTCACTGACATCCCCATTTGCCTGTTTGACAGCTTGCTGCCTTAGACCCTCTAGTGTGGGACAGGTATGCTGTGCCACACTCAGCTCCTCCCTGGCAGGCCCTCCTTCACCCAAAAGCTCAGCAGTGTCTGCTTCCAGCTCCTCTGGTGTAGGTTCTGTACAGGGTGGAAATTCTTCTTCCTCAGAAGATGAATCAACTGTAGAGGGAGGGATAGTAGGTAGTGTTTTACCTTTACTAACCCTAGCTTTAGGGAGCACTTGGTCCATTCTTCCAGGATCCAAGTCACCTTGTCCTTTTTGCTTTTTGGCCTGAGCCCTGGTTAAAGCAAAAATATGCCCTGGAATGCCCAGCATTGCTGCATGAGCCTCCAACTCCACATCTGACCAAGCTGATGTCTCTAAATCGTTCCCTAGTAGACAGTCTACAGGTAAATCTGAGGCCACCACAACTTTCTTTGGACCAGTAACCCCCCCCCAGTTGAGATTTACAACAGCCATGGGGTGGCTAAGTGTGTTTTTATGAGCATCAGTTACTTGGTACTGGTGGTCAAGTAGGTATTGTTCAGGGTGGACCAGTTTCTCTATTACCATGGTAACACTGGCACCTGTGTCCCTGTAGGCCTGAACCTCCACACCATTTATTAGGGGCAGTTGCTTGTACTTATCCATGTTAAGGGGACAAGCAACCACGGTGGCCAAATCAATGGCCCCCTCAGAGACTAACACAGCCTCTGTGGTCTCCCTAACAAGACCAACCCCAACTAAGTTACCAAAAGTGAGCCCAGCTACTCCCTTGGATTGGCTATTAGTAGGTTTGCTCCCACCACTACTGCTATTACTAGGGGCACTAGGTGTAGCAGCAGGGGTTGTAGTGGTAGGAGGCTTGGTGCTTTTCTTTGGACAACTGGGATCTGTTGTCCAATGGCCTTTTATTTTACATAAATACCACCATGGTTTCTTTTCTTTGTTTTGATTTGAAGAGGATTTGGGCCCACCACCCCCACCAGAGTATTTTTGTGGGCCTGATGAAGACTCATTTTTAGATTTGTCCCCACCCTTGTCAGAAGACTTACCATCCTTCTTTTTGCCATCCTTGTCACCCCCTGTATGAACTTTTCTGTTCACCCTTGTTCTGACCCATTTGTCTGCCTTCTTTCCCAATTCTTGGGGAGAGGTCAGATCAGAGTCTACCAGGTACTGGTGTAACAAATCAGACACACAGTTATTAAGTATATGCTCTCTCAGGATTAAGTTATACAGGCTGTCGTAGTCAGAAACTTTACTGCCATGTAACCACCCCTCCAAGGCCTTCACTGAATGGTCAACAAAGTCTACCCAGTCTTGTGAAGACTCCTTTTTGTTTTTTCTGAACTTGATCCTGTACTGTTCAGTGGTTAAGCCATAACCATCTAGGAGTGCATTCTTAAGAACTGTAAAATTATTGTCATCACTTTCCTTTACAGTAAGGAGCCTATCCCTACCCTTTCCACTGAAAGATAGCCATAGGATAGCAGCCCACTGCCTTTGAGGGACCTCCTGTACAACACAGGCCCTCTCAAGTGCAGCAAACCACTTGTTAATGTCATCCCCCTCCTTGTAAGGGGGAACTATCTTGTGCAGATTCCTAGAATCATGCTCTTTTACAGGATGACTATTTGGAATACTGCTGCGGCCACCATGAGGTCCAAACCCCAACCTCTGTCTTTCTTTTTCTAAGTCAAATGCTTCCCTGTGTAGATCCAGCTGTTGCTTTTTAAGCTTCAGCCTGGACTCTTCCACTCTCAATCTATTGAGTTCCCTTTCTAACAATCTGTCTTCAGGGAGGGTGGGTTGGGCATGCCTTGACACAGAAGAATAGTGTGAATGGACAGAGGGAGACCTGTCCCTAACAGATGGCACTCTAACATTCTGGCCTACAGAAGTCACACTCCTACTGTGATGAGAAGTCACATTAGTACCAGCTATGCTAGGTGGCCTGCTAAGGGGCAGGTTGGGAAGGTATCCTTCTAACCCTTTTCCTAGGGGTGCCCCAGAATCAGAGTGGGAACCATCAGCTAATTTTTCACCAGAAGTGCCAACTAAGGTCTTATCTTGTTCAATGAGCATATTAACTAACAGTTGTCTAGGGGGAGTCTTCCCTACCCCTAAACCTCTATCTATGCAGAGACTCCTTGCTTAGTTCCAGCTAAGGTTGTCATAAGCTATGCTGGCCAGATCAAGAGTTTGGCCTGTACCAGACATGATAGAAAAGGTTTAAGGGACAGAAAAAGAAAGAAAAAGTTTTCAGAACTTTTTAAAGGACAGAAAAAAAACTTTTAAAACTTTTTAAGAACTTTTTGAAAGTTTTAGAGGTACTTTTCAGCACTTAGAAAAAGAGTAAGAGAAGAAAAGCAAAACTTTGTGGTTAGGTGTACATACACTGAACTTGTTTTGTATATTTTTCTCTTATGAAAAGTACAATATGACAAAGTGGTAAGTAGTTGCAAGTACTTATCCCACCGCTGCACAACCATTGTAGGAGGCTGGCCTGGATTGTAGTGAGTACCAAGGGGTACTTACACCTTGCACCAGGTCCAGTTATCCCTTATTAGTGTAGAGGGGTGTCTAGCAGCTTAGGCTGATAGAAAATGGTAGCTTAGCAGAGCAGCTTAGGCTGAACTAGGAGACGAGTGAAGCTCCTACAGTACCACTAGTGTCATATGCACAATATCATAAGAAAACACAATACACAGATATACTAAAAATAAAGGTACTTTATTTTTATGACAATATGCCAAAGTATCTCAGTGAGTACCCTCAGTATGAGGATAGCAAATATACACAAGATATATGTACACAATACCAAAATATGCAGTAATAGCAATAGAAAACAGTGCAAACAATGTATAGTCACAATAGGATGCAATGGGGGCACATAGGGATAGGGGCAACACAAACCATATACTCTAGAAGTGGAATGCGAACCACGAATGGACCCCAACCCTATGTGACCTTGTAGAGGGCCGCTGGGACTGTAAGAAAACAGTGAGGGTTAGAAAAATAGCCCACCCCAAGACCCTGAAAAGTGGGTGCAAAGTGCACCTAAGTTCCCCAAAGAGCACAGAAGTCGTGATAGGGGAATTCTGCAGGAAAAACCAACACCAGCAATGCAACAATGATGGATTTCCAGACGAGAGTACCTGTGGAACAAGGGGACCAAGTCCAAAAGTCACGATCAAGTCGGGAGTGGGCAGATGCCCAGGAAATGCCAGCTGTGGGTGCAAAGAAGCTGCTACTGGATGGTAGAAGCTGTGGATTCTGCAAGAACGACAAGGGCTAGAAACTTCCTCTTCGGAGGATGGATGTCTCACATCGTGAAGAGTCGTGCAGAGGTATTTTCGTGCAGAAAAACCGCAAACAAGCCTTGCTAGCTGCAAAGGTCGCAGTTAGGGTTTTTGGATGCTGCTGTGGCCCAGGAGGGACCAGTATGTCAACAATTGCGTGAGGAGACAGAGGGGGTGTCCAGCAAGACAAAGAGCTCACTCAGAAGTAAGCAGCACCCGCAGAAGTGCCAGAATAGGCACTACAAAGTGGAGTGGACAGAGCTCACCCGAAGTCACGAAAGAGGGTCCCACGATGCCGGAGGACAACTCAGGAGGTCGTGCACTGCAGGTTAGAGTGCCGGGGACCCAGGCTTGGCTGTGCACAAAGGAAATCCTGTAAGAGTGCACAGGAGCCGGAGTAGCTGCAAAACACGCGGTTCCCAGCAATGCAGTCTAGCGTGGGGAGGCAAGGACTTACCTCCACCAAACTTGGACTGAAGAGTCACTGGACTGTGGGAGTCACTTGGACAGAGTTGCTGAGTTCAAGGGACCTCGCTCGTCCTGCTGAGAGGAGACCCAGAGGACCGGTGAAGCAGTTCTTTGGTGCCTGCGGTTGCAGGGGGAAGATTCCGTCGACCCACGGGAGATTTCTTCGGAGCTTCTAGTGCAGAGAGGAGGCAGACTACCCCCACAGCATGCACCACCAGGAAAACAGTCGAGAAGGCGGCAGGATCAGCGTTACAAGGTCGCAGTAGTCGTCTTTGCTACTTTGTTGCAGTTTTGCAGGCTTCCAGCGCAGTCAGCAGTCGATTCCTTGGCAGAAGGTGAAGAGAGAGATGCAGAGGAACTCTGATGAGCTCTTGCATTCGTTATCTAAAGAATTCCCCAAAGCAGAGACCCTAAATAGCCAGAAAAGTAGGTTTGGCTACCTAGGTGAGAGGATAGTATAGCAACACAGGTAAGAGCCTATCAGAAGGAGTTTCCAAGATGGCAGAGGTCTGGAGCACACTGGAGGAGCTCTGGGCACCTCCCAGGGGAGGTGCAGGTCAGGGGAGCGGTCACTCCCCTTCCCTTTGTCCAGTTTCGCGCCAGAGCAGGGCTGGGGGATCCCTGAACCGGTGTAGACTGGCTTATGCAGAAATGGGCACCATCTGTGCCCATGAAACCATTTCCAGAGGCTGGGGGAGGCTACTCCTCCCCTGCCTTAACACCTTTTTCCAAAGGGAGAGGGTGTAACACCCTCTCTCTGAGGAAGTCCTTTGTTCTGCCTTCCTGGGCCAAGCCTGGCTGGACCCCAGGAGGGCAGAAACCTGTCTGAGGGGTTGGCAGCAGCAGCAGCTGCAGTGAAACCCCTGAAAAGGCAGTTTGGCAGTACCCAGGTCTGTGCTAGAGACCCGGGGAATCATGGGATTGTCTCCCCAATACCAGGATGGCATTGGGGGGGGCAATTCCATGATCTTAGACATGTTACATGGCCATGTTCGGAGTTACCATTGTGAAGCTACACATAGGTAGTGACCTATGTGTAGTGCACGCGTGTAATGGTGTCCCCACACTCACAAAGTCCGGGGAATTTGCCCTGAACAATATGGGGGCACCTTGGCTGGTGCCAGGGTGCCCACACACTAAGTAACTTAGCACCCAACCTTTACCAGGTAAAGGTTAGACATATAGGTGACTTATAAGTTACTTAAGTGCAGTGGTAAATGGCTGTGAAATAACATGGACGTTATTTCCCTCAGGCTGCAGTGGCAGGCCTGTGTAAGAATTGTCAGAGCTCCCTATGGGTGGCAAAAGAAATGCTGCAGCCCATAGGGATCTCCTGGAACCCCAATACCCTGGGTACCTCAGTACCATATACTAGGGAATTATAAGGGTGTTCCAGTATGCCAATGTAAATTGGTAAAATTGGTCACTAGCCTGTTAGTGACAATTTGGAAAGAAGTGAGAGAGCATAAACAACGAGGTTCTGATTAGCAGAGCCTCAGTGAGACAGTTAGTCATAACACAGGTAACACATACAGGGCACACTTATGAGCACTGGGGCCCTGTCTGGCAGGGTCCCAGTGACACATACAACTAAAACAACATATATACAGTGAAATATGGGGGTAACATGCCAGGCAAGATGGTACTTTCCTACAGTGACCACTCCCTGCTCACTAGTATACCAGGGTTACTGTTCATTCACACAGTGACCACTCCCTGCGCACTAGTATACCAGGGTTACTGTTCATTCACACAGTGACCTCTCCCTGCGCCCCATCATTACTGCTCATTCACACAGTGACCACTCCCTGCGCACCATCATTACTGCTCATTCACACAGTGACCACTCCCTGCGCACCAGGGTTACTGTTCATTCACACAGTGACCACTCCCTACGCACTAGTATACCAGGGTTACTGTTCATTCACACAGTGACCACTCCCTGCGCACTAGTATACCAGGGTTACTGTTCATTCACACAGTGACCACTCCCTGCATACCAGGGTTACTGTTCATTCACACAGTGACCACTCCCTTGCGCACCAGCGTTACTGTTCATTCACACAGTGACCACTCCCTGCGCACCATTATTACTGCTCATTCACACAGTGACCACTCCCTGCGCACCATCATTACTGCTCATTCACACATTGACCACTCCCTGCGCACCAGGGTTACTGTTCATTCACACAGTGACCACTCCCTGTGCACTAGTATACCAGGGTTACTGTTCATTCACACAGTGACCACTCCCTGCGCACCAGGGTTACTGTTCATTCACACAGTGACCTCTCCCTGCATACCAGGGTTACCGTTCATTCACACAGTGACCACTCCCTTGTGCACCAGCGTTACTGTTCATTCACACAGTGACCACTCCCTGCGCACCATCATTACTGCTCATTCACACAGTGACCACTCCCTGCGCACCAGGGTTACTGTTCATTCACACAGTGACCACTCCCTGCGCACTAGTATACCAGGGTTACTGTTCATTCACACAGTGACCTCTCCCTGCGCACTACTATACCATGGTTACTGTTCATTCACACAGTGACCACTCCCTGCAAACCAGGGTTACTGTTCATTCACACAGTGACCACTCCCTGCGCACCAGGGTTACTGTTCATTCACACAGTGACCACTCCCTGCGCACTAGTATACCAGGGTTACTGTTCATTCACACAGTGACCTCTCCCTGCGCACTAGTATACCATGGTTACTGTTCATTAACACAGTGACCACTCCCTGCAAACCAGGGTTACTGTTCATTCACACAGTGACCACTCCCTGCGCACGATCATTACTGTTCATTCACACAGTGACCACTCCCTGCGCACTAGTATACCAGGGTTACTGTTCATTCACACAGTGACCACTACCTGCGCACCAGGGTTACTGTTCATTCACACAGTGACCACTCCCTGCGCACCATCATTACTGTTCATTCACACAGTGACCACTCCCTGCGCACCATAATTACTGCTCATTCACACAGTGACCACTCCCTGCGCACCAGGGTTACTGTTCATTCACACAGTGACCACTCCCTGCGCACTAGTATACCAGGGTTACTGTTCATTCACACAGTGACCACTCCCTGCGCACCAGGGTTACTGTTCATTCACACAGTGACCACTCCCTGCGCACCATCATTACTGCTCATTCACACAGTGACCACTCCCTGCCACCAGGGTTACTGTTCATTCACACAGTGACCACTCCCTGCGCACTAGTATACCAGGGTCACTGTTCATTCACACAGTGACCACTCCCTGCGCACTAGTATACCAGGGTTACTGTTCATTCACACAGTGACCTCTCCCTGCATACCAGGGTTACTGTTCATTCACACAATGACCACTCCCTGCACACCATCATTACTGTTCATTCACACAGTGACCATTCCCTGCGCACCATCATTACTGTTCATTCACACAGAGACCACTCCTTGCGAACTAGTATACCAGGGTTACTGTTCATTCACACAGTGACCACTCCCTGCGCACCATCATTACTGCTCATTCACACAGTGACCACTCCCTGCCACCAGGGTTACTGTTCATTCACACAGTGACCTCTCCCTGCATACCAGGGTTACTGTTCATTCACACAGTAACCACTCCCTGCACACCAGGGTTAATGTTCATTCACACAGTGACCACTCCCTGCGCACTAGTATACCAGGGTTACTGCTCATTCACACAGTGACCACTCCCTGCGCACCATCATTACTGCTCATTCACACAGTGACCACTCCCTGCACACTAGTCTACCAGGGTTACTGCTCATTCACACAGTTACCACTCCCTGCGCACCATCATTACTGCTCATTCACACAGTGACCACTCCCTGCACACTAGTCTACCAGGGTTACTGCTCATTCACACAGTTACCACTCCCTGCGCACCATCATTACTGCTCATTCACACAGTGACCAATCCCTGTGCACCAGGGTTACTGTTCATTCACACAGTGACCACTCCCTGTGCACCATCATTACTGCTCATTCACACAGTGACCACTCCCTGCCACCAGGGTTACTGTTCATTCACACAGTGACCACTCCCTGCGCACTAGTATACCAGGGTTACTGTTCATTCACACAGTGACCTCTCCCTTCATACCAGGGTCACTGTTCATTCACACAGTGACCACTCCCTGCATACCAGGGTTACTGTTCATTCACACAGTGACCACTCCCTGCGCACCAGGGTTAATGTTCATTCACACAGTGACCACTCCCTGCTCACTGGTATACCAGGGTTACTGCTCATTCACACAGAGACCACTCCCTGCGCACCATCATTACTGTTCATTCACACAGTGACCACTCCCTGTGCACCATCATTATTGTTCATTCACACAGTGACCACTCCCTGCGCACCATCATTACTGTTCATTCACACAGTGACCACTCCCTGCGCACTAGTATACAAGGGTTACTGTTCATTCATGCAGTGACCACTCCCTGCGCACTAGTATACCAGGGTTACTGCTCATTCACACAGTGACCACTCCCTGCGCACCATCATTACTGCTCATTCACACAGTGACCACTCCCTGCATACCAGGGTTACTGTTCATTCACACAGTGACCACTCCCTTGCGCACCAGCGTTACTGTTCATTCACACAGTGACCACTCCCTGCGCACCATTATTACTGCTCATTCACAAAGTGACCACTCCCTGCGCACCATCATTACTGCT
Source organism: Pleurodeles waltl (assembly GCF_031143425.1). Lineage (NCBI taxonomy): Eukaryota > Metazoa > Chordata > Amphibia > Caudata > Salamandridae > Pleurodeles > Pleurodeles waltl. The sequence continues at coordinate 1,006,642,495 of NC_090450.1, read as the reverse complement.
CATTCACACATTGACCACTCCCTGCGCACCAGGGTTACTGTTCATTCACACAGTGACCACTCCCAGTGCACTAGTATACCAGGGTTACTGTTCATTCACACAGTGACCACTCCCTGCGCACCAGGGTTACCGTTCATTCACACAGTGACCTCTCCCTGCATACCAGGGTTACCGTTCATTCACACAGTGACCACTCCCTTGTGCACCAGCGTTACTGTTCTTCACACAGTGACCACTCCCTGCGCACCATCATTACTGCTCATTCACACAGTGACCACTCCCTGCGCACCAGGGTTACTGTTCATTCACACAGTGACCACTCCCTGCACACCATCATTACTGCTCATTCACACAGTGACCACTCCCTGCGCACCAGGGTTACTGTTCATTCACACAGTGACCACTCCCTGCGCACTAGTATACCAGGGTTACTGTTCATTCACACAGTGACCTCTCCCTGCGCACTAGTATACCAGGGTTACTGTTCATTCACACAGTGACCACTCCCTGCAAACCAGGGTTACTGTTCATTCACACAGTGACCACTCCCTGCGCACCATCATTACTGTTCATTCACACAGTGACCACTCCCTGCGCACGATCATTACTGTTCATTCACACAGTGACCACTCCCTGCGCACTAGTATACCAGGGTTACTGTTCATTCACACAGTGACCACTACCTGCGCACCAGGGTTACTGTTCATTCACACAGTGACCACTGCCTGAGCACCATCATTACTGTTCATTCACACAGTGACCACTCCCTGCGCACCATCATTACTGCTCATTCACACAGTGACCACTCCCTGCGCACCAGGGTTACTGTTCATTCACACAGTGACCACTCCCTGCGCACTAGTATACCAGGGTTACTGTTCATTCACACAGTGACCACTCCCTGCGCACCAGGGTTACTGTTCATTCACACAGTGACCACTCCCTGCGCACCATCATTACTGCTCATTCACACAGTGACCACTCCCTGCCACCAGGGTTACTGTTCATTCACACAGTGACCACTCCCTGCGCACTAGTATACCAGGGTTACTGTTCATTCACACAGTGACCTCTCCCTGCATTCCAGGGTTACTGTTCATTCACACAATGACCATTCCCTGCGCACCATCATTACTGTTCAATCACACAGAGACCACTCCTTGCGAACTAGTATACCAGGGTTACTGTTCATTCACACAGTGACCACTCCCTGCGCACCATCATTACTGCTCATTCACACAGTGACCACTCCCTGCCACCAGGGTTACTGTTCATTCACACAGTGACCACTCCCTGCACACTAGTATACCAGGGTTACTGTTCATTCACACAGTGACCTCTCCCTGCATACCAGGGTTACTGTTCATTCACACAGTGACCACTCCCTGCACACCAGGGTTAATGTTCATTCACACAGTGACCACTCCCTGCGCACTAGTATACCAGGGTTACTGCTCATTCACACAGTGACCACTCCCTGCGCACCATCATTACTGTTCATTCACACAGTGACCACTCACTGCGCACCATCATTACTGCTCATTCACACAGTGACCACTCCCTGCGCACCATCATTACTGTTCATTCACACAGTGACCACTCCCTGCGCACTAGTATACCAGGGTTACTGCTCATTCACACAGTGACCACTCCCTGCACACTAGTCTACCAGGGTTACTGCTCATTCACACAGTTACCACTCCCTGCGCACCATCATTACTGCTCATTCACACAGTGACCACTCCCTGCACACTAGTCTACCAGGGTTACTGCTCATTCACACAGTTACCACTCCCTGCGCACCATCATTACTGCTCATTCACACAGTGACCAATCCCTGTGCACCAGGGTTACTGTTCATTCACACAGTGACCACTCCCTGTGCACCATCATTACTGCTCATTCACACAGTGACCACTCCCTGCCACCAGGGTTACTGTTCATTCACACAGTGACCACTCCCTGCGCACTAGTATACCAGGGTTACTGTTCATTCACACAGTGACCTCTCCCTTCATACCAGGGTCACTGTTCATTCACACAGTGACCACTCCCTGCATACCAGGGTTACTGTTCATTCACACAGTGACCACTCCCTGCGCACCAGGGTTAATGTTCATTCACACAGTGACCACTCCCTGCGCACTAGTATTCCAGGGTTACTGTTCATTCACACAGTGACCACTACCTGCGCACCAGGGTTACTGTTCATTCACACAGTGACCACTCCCTGCGCACCATCATTACTGTTCATTCACACAGTGACCACTCCCTGCGCACCATCATTACTGCTCATTCACACAGTGACCACTCCCTGCGCACCAGGGTTACTGTTCATTCACACAATGACCACTCCCTGCGCACCATCATTACTGTTCATTCACACAGTGACCATTCCCTGCACACCATCATTACTGTTCATTCACACAGAGACCACTCCTTGCGAACTAGTATACCAGGGTTACTGTTCATTCACACAGTGACCACTCCCTGCGCACCATCATTACTGCTCATTCACACAGTGACCACTCCCTGCCACCAGGGTTACTGTTCATTCACACAGTGACCACTCCCTGCGCACTAGTATACCAGGGTTACTGTTCATTCACACAGTGACCTCTCCCTGCATACCAGGGTTACTGTTCATTCACACAGTGACCACTCCCTGCACACCAGGGTTAATGTTCATTCACACAGTGACCACTCCCTGCGCACTAGTATACCAGGGTTACTGCTCATTCACACAGTGACCACTCCCTGAGCACCATCATTACTGTTCATTCACACAGTGACCACTCCCTGCGCACCATCATTACTGCTCATTCACACAGTGACCACTCCCTGCGCACCATCATTACTGTTCATTCACACAGTGACCACTCCCTGCGCACTAGTATACCAGGGTTACTGTTCATTCACGCAGTGACCACTCCCTGCGCACTAGTATACCATGGTTACTGCTCATTCACACAGTGACCACTCCCTGTGCACCATCATTACTGCTCATTCACACAGTGACCACTCCCTGCACACTGGTCTACCAGGGTTACTGCTCATTCACACAGTTACCACTCCCTGCGCACCATCATTTCTGCTCATTCACACAGTGACCACTCCCTGCACACTAGTCTACCAGGGTTACTGCTCATTCACACAGTTACCACTCCCTGCGCACCATCATTTCTGCTCATTCACACAGTGACCACTCCCTGCACACTAGTCTACCAGGGTTACTGTTCATTCACACAGTGACCACTCCCTGCGCACTAGTATACCAGGGTTACTGTTCATTCACACAGTGACCACTCCCTGCGCACCAGGGTTACTGTTCATTCACACAGTGACCACTCCCTGCGCACCATCATTACTGCTCATTCACACAGTGACCACTCCCTGCCACCAGGGTTACTGTTCATTCACACAGTGACCACTCCCTGCGCACTAGTATACCAGGGTTACTGTTCATTCACACAGTGACCTCTCCCTGCATACCAGGGTTACTGTTCATTCACACAATGACCACTCCCTGCGCACCATCATTACTGTTCATTCACACAGTGACCATTCCCTGCACACCATCATTACTGTTCATTCACACAGAGACCACTCCTTGCGAACTAGTATACCAGGGTTACTGTTCATTCACACATTGACCACTCCCTGCGCACCATCATTACTGCTCATTCACACAGTGACCACTCCCTGCCACCAGGGTTACTGTTCATTCACACAGTGACCACTCCCTGCGCACTAGTATACCAGGGTTACTGTTCATTCACACAGTGACCTCTTCCTGCATACCAGGGTTACTGTTCATTCACACAGTGACCACTCCCTGCACACCAGGGTTAATGTTCATTCACACAGTGACCACTCCCTGCGCACTAGTATACCAGGGTTACTGCTCATTCACACAGTGACCACTCCCTGCGCACCATCATTACTGTTCATTCACACAGTGACCACTCCCTGTGCACCATCATTACTGCTCATTCACACAGTGACCACTCCCTGCGCACCATCATTACTGTTCATTCACACAGTGACCACTCCCTGCGCACTAGTATACCAGGGTTACTGTTCATTCACGCAGTGACCACTCCCTGCGCACTAGTATACCAGGGTTACTGCTCATTCACACAGTGACCACTCCCTGCGCACCATCATTACTGCTCATTCACACAGTGACCACTCCCTGCACACTGGTCTACCAGGGTTACTGCTCATTCACACAGTTACCACTCCCTGCGCACCATCATTTCTGCTCATTCACACAGTGACCACTCCCTGCACACTAGTCTACCAGGGTTACTGCTCATTCACACAGTTACCACTCCCTGCGCACCATCATTACTGCTCATTCACACAGTGACCAATCCCTGTGCACCAGGGTTACTGTTCATTCACACAGTGACCACTCCCTGTGCACCATCATTACCGCTCATTCACACAGTGACCACTCCCTTCCACCAGGGTTACTGTTCATTCACACAGTGACCACTCCCTGCGCACTAGTATACCAGGGTTACTGTTCATTCACACAGTGACCTCTCCCTTCATACCAGGGTCACTGTTCATTCACACAGTGACCACTCCCTGCGCACCAGGGTTAATGTTCATTCACACAGTGACCACTCCCTGCTCACTGGTATACCAGGGTTACTGCTCATTCACACAGTGACCACTCCCTGCGCACCATCATTACTGTTCATTCACACAGTGACCACTCCCTGTGCACCATCATTATTGTTCATTCACACAGTGACCACTCCCTGCGCACCATCATTACTGTTCATTCACACAGTGACCACTCCCTGCGCACTAGTATACCAGGGTTACTGTTCATTCATGCAGTGACCACTCCCTGCGCACTAGTATACCAGGGTTACTGCTCATTCACACAGTGACCACTCCCTGCGCACCATCATTACTGCTCATTCACACAGTGACCACTCCCTGCACACTAGTATACCAGGGTTACTGCTCATTCACACAGTGACCACTCCCTGCGCACCATCATTACTGCTCATTCACACAGTGACCACTCCCTGCGCACCAGGGTTACTGTTCATTCACACAGTGACCACTCCCTGCGCACTAGTATACCAGGGTTACTGTTCATTCACACAGTGACCACTCCCTGCAGTCCAGGGTTACTGTTAATTCACACAATGACCACTCCCTTGCGCACCAGCGTTACTGTTCATTCACACAGTGACCACTCCCTGCGCACCATCATTACTGCTCATTCACACAGTGACCACTCCCTACGCACCATCATTACTGCTCTTGTGACCACTCCCTGCATACCAGGGTTACTGTTCATTCGCACAGTGACCACTCCCTGCGCTCCATCATTACTGTTCATTCACACAGTGACCACTCCCTGCGCACCATCATTACTGTTCATTCACACAGTGACCACTCCCTGCATACCAGGGTTACTGTTCATCCACATAGTGACCACTCCCTACGCACCATCATTACTGCTCATTCACACAGTGACCACTCCCTGCGCACCAGGGTTACTGCTCATTCACACAGTGACCACTCCCTGGTATGCAGGGTTACTGTTCATTCACACAGTGACCACTCCTTGCACACCATCATTACTGTTCTTTCACACAGTGACCACTCCCTGCGCACCATCATTACTGCTCATTCACACAGTGACCACTCCCTGCGCACTAGTATACCAGGGTTACTGTTCATTCACACAGTGACCACTCCCTGCGCACCATCATTACTGTTCATTCACACAGTGACCACTCCTTGCACACCATCAATACTGTTCTTTCACACAGTGACCACTCCCTGCGCACCATCATTACTGCTCATTCACACAGTGACCACTCCCTGCGCACTAGTATACCAGGGTTACTGTTCATTCACACAGTGACCACTCCCTGCGCACCATCATTACTGTTCATTCACACAGTGACCACTCCTTGCACACCATCATTACTGTTCTTTCACACAATGACCACTCCCTGCGCACCATCATTACTGCTCATTCACACAGTGACCACTTCCTGCGCACCAGGGTTACTGCTCATTCACACAGTGACCACTCCCTGCATACCAGGGTTACTGCTCATTCACACAGTGACCACTCCCTGCGCACCAGGCTTACTGTTTATTCACACAGTGACCACTCCCTGCGCACCATCATTACTGTTCTTTCACACAGTGACCACTCCCTGCGCACTAGTATACCAGGGTTACTGTTCATTCACTCAGTGACCACTCCCTGCGCACTAGTATACCAGGGTTACTGTTCATTCACACAGTGACCACTCCCTGTGCACCAGGGTTACTGTTCATTCACACAGTGACCACTCCCTGCGCACCATCATTACTGTTCTTTCACACAATGACCACTCCCTGCGCACTAGTATATCAGGGTTACTGCTCATTCACACCGTGACCACTCCCTGATTACCAAGGTTACTGTTCGTTCACACAGTGACCACTCCCTGAGCACCATCATTACTGTTCTTTCACACAATGACCACTTCCTGCACACCAGGGTTACTGTTCATTCACACAGTGACCACTCCTTGCACATTGCTGCTACTAGTTCATTCACAGTGACATCACCACCGCTGTTGTTCTTTCACACACTGATCACTCCCTGCACACCAGTGTTGCTGTTCTTTCACACACTGATCACTCCCTGCACGCCAGTGTTACTGTTCTTTCACACACTGATCACTCCCTGCGCACCAGTGTTACTGTTCATTCACAGTGACCACTCCCTGCGCACCATTGTTACTGTTCATTCACACAATTACCACTCCCTGCACATGATCGCTGTGGTTCTTTCACACATAGCGCTTCTCCCACTCCTACTGTAAACACGTGTGCATATTTTTAGGCACTGTGCAGTAAATGCTTCTCTTGTTCCTTGAAACTGCTCCTCTCAATTACCAGTGTAGTCTTAAATTTAGAGATATTCGCCATGGCGCTCTAAAAAACTGTTCTATCCCATGCACTTATAGTGGCCGCGCTTTGTACAGCGCCCTGAAACCAGCTGGGCGGAGTTTGCGCCATAGAAAGCATTAAATAAAACAGAAAAGGCGGTTTCCACATGGAATTACCCCTCGGTGAATGTAAGAGTGGCCAGGAACAGTGGCAGCTGGGCAAAGAAGGCCTCTCTGCCCTCAAAACGGGCGCCTGGAGGGTGGGCGGAAAGCGCCTGTTAGGTGGCTGAGCGCTACATCAGACCATCATCTGCCCTCCCTGTCTGACTCCTGACAAACATGGATAAAAGTCCGCCCCCCCCCCCCCCCCTTGCTAATGAGAGGCTGGCACAGCGGGGGTCCGGCTTTTAATTACCGCGGCTCCTGCGCCCGTGCGCAAGAACCGCGGGTTTCCCACCGCGCAAGAAGCTCTGACTTCGGGCCCCTGACAGCCCTGCTGGGGGGCTGCGCCTTTGAAGATCACTCATCTCCGTCTCCGGGGAATGTACACACATTTCTGAGACGGATCGGGGGCTGGAGGGGGCGGGAGATCCGTTATTGTCCCCACCTGGGCAGGTTGCGCTGCGCTCCGGCTTGGCGCAGCCCCGGTTCCATCCAAGAGGCGTCTGGTGTTCAAAGGGGACCCCGACTGCGCGACAGCTCTATGAATAATTAGCTGCTTAATTACATTGGGCTGGTTTTGATAGCTGGGGTTGTTAGACTCTATCCAGGACAAGATGAGATCTGTTTCTGGTGGGGTGGTGGGGGCTCCTCCAAGGGTAGCAAGGTGCACGTGACCGCGGTTGGCACCGCTCCCCGCATGCCCCAGGGGACCCCAGGCGCGGAGCCTTGGCTCTGAAAACCGCGTGCTTTGCTGTGTGTGGAGATCAAGCGCTGACGAGGCGCCTCGAGGCGCGTCGAGTAATCCTAGAGCGGGCTTGTGGTGTTGCTCGGAAATCCCCAGGTCGGATCAGGTGAAAGGTGTAGACGGGAACCTGCCGTCCTCTTAGGGGTTCAGTTTGGGAAGCTGGCGGCGAGCAACGCCTATTGGGCTGAAAGGGCTTCGCCCCACCCTTCACCCACTCCTGTCAGGACTCTTGGGCTCTGGCCGGACGGGCATCGGGTGTTTCCCCGGGAGAGTGGGAGGGAGGGGTTGGTTGGGGGCGCTTTTGTTACTGGGGGGCTGGTTTTGTGGCAGTGCAGCACTTTTAAAAGCGCCGCCGAGTTCCATGCATATCCAGCAGTTTTCAGGTGACATTAAAGGTTCCAAGATAACTCTGGTGATTAATGCACCTGCTGGAGAGAGGACAGAGGTCAGTTGTAGGAGGCTGGACTGGCTTGTAGTGAGTACCAAGGGGTACTTGCACCTTGCACCAGGCCCAGTTATCCCTTATTAGTGTATAGGGTGTCTAGCAGCTTAGGCTGATAGATAATGGTAGCTTAGCAGAGCAGCTTAGGCTGAACTAGGAGACGTGTGAAGCTACTACAGTACCACTTAGTGTCATATGCACAATATCATAAGAAAACACAATACACAGTTATACTAAAAATAAAGGTACTTTATTTTTATGACAATATGCCAAAGTATCTTAGAGTGTACCCTCAGTGAGAGGATAGGAAATATACACAAGATATATATACACAATAGCAAAAATATGCAGTATAGTCTTAGAAAACAGTGCAAACAATGTATAGTTACAATAGGATGCAATGGGGAAACATAGGGATAGGGGCAACACAAACCATATACTCCAAAAGTGGAATGTGAACCACGAATGGACCCCAAACCTATGTGACCTTGTAGAGGGTCGCTGGGACTATCAGAAAATAGTGAGAGTTAGAAAAATAACCCTCCCCAAGACCCTGAAAAGTGAGTGCAAAGTGCACCAAAGTTCCCCTAAGGACAAAATAGTCGTGTTAGAGGGAAAATGCAAGGAAAACACAAATCAGCAATGCAACAACGATGGATTCCTGACTGAGGGTACCTGTGGAACAAGGGGACCAAGTCCAAAAGTCACAAGCAGCTCGGAGATGGGCAGATGCCCAAGAAATGCCAGCGGTTGGTGCAAAGAAGCTCTTACTAGGCTGAAGAACTGTGAATACTGCAGGAACGACACGGGCTAGAGAGTTCCCCTTTGGAGGATGGATCCCCCACGCCTTGGAGAGTCGTGCAGAAGTGTTTTCCCGCCGGATGGACGCCAACAAGCCTTGCTACACGCAAATCGTGCGTTTGGCGTTTTTGGACGCTGCTGGGGCCCAGGAGGGACCAGGAGGTCGCAAATTGGACCTGCAGAGAGAGGGGACGTCGAGCAAGACAAAGAGCCCTCACTGAAGCAGGTAGCACCCGGAGAAGTGCCAGAAACAGGCACTACGAGGATGCGTGAAACGGTGCTCGCCGAAGTTGCACAAAGGAGTCCCACGTCGCCGGAGACCAACTTAGAAAGTCGTGCAATGCAGGTTAGAGTGCCGTGGACCCAGGCTTGGCTGTGCACGAAGGATTTCCGCCGGAAGTGTACAGGGGCCGGAGTAGCTTGCAAAGTCGCGGTTCCCAGCAATGCAGCCCAGCGAGGTGAGGCAAGGACTTACCTCCACCAAACTTGGGCTGAAGAGTCACTGGACTGTGGGGGTCACTTGGACGGTGTCGCTGGATTCGAGGGACCTCGCTCGTCGTGCTGAGAGGAGACCCAAGGGACCGGAAATGCAGCTTTTTGGTGCCTGCGGTTGCAGGGGGAAGATTCCGTCGACCCACGGGAGATTTCTTCGGAGCTTCTGGTGCAGAGAGGAGGCAGACTACCCCCACAGCATGCACAAGCAGGAAAACAGTCGAGAAGGCGGCAGGATCAGCGTTACAGAGTTGCAGTAGTCGTCTTTGCTACTATGTTGCAGGTTTGCAGGCTTCCAGCGCGGTCAGCGGTCGATTCCTTATCAGAAGGTGAAGAGGGAGATGCAGAGGAACTCGGCTGAGCTCATGCATTCGTTATCTAAAGTTTCCCCAGAGACAGAGACCCTAAATAGCCAGAAAAGAGGGTTTGGCTACCTAGGAGAGAGGAAAGGCTACTAACACCTGAAGGAGCCTATCAGCAGGAGTCTCTGACGTCACCTGGTGGCACTGGCCACTCAGAGCAGTCCAGTGTGCCAGCAGCACCTCTGTTTCCAAGATGGCAGAGGTCTGGAGCACACTGGAGGAGCTCTGGACACCTCCCAGGGGAGGTGCAGGTCAGGGGAGTGGTCACTCCCCTTTCCTTTGTCCAGTTTCGCGCCAGAGCAGGGGCTAAGGGGTCCCTGAACCGGTGTAGACTGGCTTATGCAGAATTGGGCACATCTGTGCCCAACAAAGCATTTCCAGAGGCTGGGGGAGGCTACTCCTCCCCTGCCTTCACACCATTTTCCAAAGGGAGAGGGTGTCACACCCTCTCTCAGAGGAAGTTCTTTGTTCTGCCATCCTGGGCCAGGCCTGGCTGGACCCCAGGAGGGCAGCTGCCTGTCTGAGGGGTTGGCAGCAGCAGCAGCTGCAGTGAAACCCCAGGAAGGGCAGTCTGGCAGTACCAGGGTCTGTGCTACAGACCACTGGGATCATGGAATTGTACCAACAATGCCAGGATGGCATAGAGGGGGCAATTCCATGATCATAGACATGTTACATGGCCATATTCGGAGTTACCATGGTGAAGCTACATATAGGTAGTGACCTATATGTAGTGCACGCGTGTAATGGTGTCCCCGCACTCACAAAGTTCAGTGAATTGGCTCTGAACAATGTGGGGGCACCTTGGCTAGTGCCAGGGTGCCCTCACACTAAGTAACTTTGCACCTAACCTTTACCAGGTAAAGGTTAGACATATAGGTGACTTATAAGTTACTTAAGTGCAGTGTAAAATGGCTGTGAAATAACGTGGACGTTATTTCACTCAGGCTGCTGTGGCAGGCCTGTGTAAGAATTGTCAGAGCTCCCTATGGGTGGCAAAAGAAATGCTGCAGCCCATAGGGATCTCCTGGAACCCCAATACCCTGGGTACCTCAGTACCATATACTAGGGAATTATAAGGGTGTTCCAGTAAGCCAATGTAAATTGGTAAAAATGGTCACTAGCCTGTCAGTGACAATTTGAAAGTAATGAGAGAGCATAACCACTGAGGTTCTGGTTAGCAGAGCCTCAGTGAGACAGTTAGGCACCACACAGGGAACATATACATGCACACCTATGAGCACTGGGGCCCTGTGTGACAGGGTCCCAGTGACACATACATATAGGCTACAAACCTATGAGCACTGGGGTCCTGACCAGCAGGATCCCAGTGACACATAACAACCATACTGAAAACATGGTGTTTTCACTATGAGCACTGAGGCCTGGCTATCAAGATCCCAGTGAGACAGTGAAAACAGTGACAAACACCCTGACATACACTCACAAACAGGCCAAAAGTGGGGGTAACAAGGCTAGAAAGAGGCTACCTTCTCACACAACCCCCCCCCAAACGAAGGACAATAAGGCTAACCTTGGCCAGTTGAGACTTTATTGTCTAAGTGGTGATAAGTAGAGAGTAGCTCTGCAATAGACTGGTTACTCCCTTTATCATCCACTATATGGTTACTTCCCTGTGGGGATGTAAACCACCCTGTTTGAAGTTTTTTAGCTAAGCAACAATGTGAAGATGTATTTTCAGAGTTTCTATCAGTAAGTTTTAGTTTAGAGCAGTGGGAATTGTCCACTGAACCTATTTGTAGTGATGGAAATGCCAGACAGGGATGCTGTCTCAGAAAAGCCATAGCTGGGCAAAAACTTTGTCCATATGGGTGGAAGAGAGAACAGGGATGCTGTTTCTCTTGGGTTGGAGCAGGGCAGGGATGCTGTCCTATCAGCTCCACACTAGGGCAGGGATGCTGTCCTAAGTGTTGTGAGGCAGTGCAGAGTTTCTGCACTAAAGTTTCTCTGGGAGGGTTGGAGGGATGCTCCATGTTAACTAAAATGGTGCTCTTTTTCTCACCAATGTTAGTTATCCCACAGAGAGGTACTTCCACCTCAGGGAGTCCAGCTTTGCCAGCTGATGATTCCCTTGGAACAGGTGCCACCCCAGGAGAGGATTCTCCCACCACAGGAATAGTATCCTGAATGGTAGGGTGGTTAGGGGATACTGTGATACCCTTTTTACCTGTTGATGGAGAGGGATCCTGAGTTTTCAGGCCTTCTCTCCTTTGCTTTTTCATTTCACTTGAAATGAGAGGGAACAATTCCTCAGGGATGCCCAGCATGGCTGCATGGGCATAAAACTCTACATCAGCTCAACCTGAGGCCTCTAGGTCATTACCTAAGAGACAGTCTACAGGTAAGCTAGGTGATACCACCACCTGCTTAGGGCCAGTAACTCCACCCCAACTAAACTGAATTATAGCTAAGGGAAGAAACTTAGTGGAGTTATGGACATCAATAATCTTATACTGTTGTCCAATGATGTGTTGTTCAGGAGGCACTAGGTTTTCAGTCACCAAAGTGAGACTGGCACCTGTGTCCCTGTAGGCCAAGGCCTCTACACCATTTATTGAAACTGTCTGCCTGTACTTATCCATTGTAAGGGGACAAGCAGCCAGTGTGGCAAGGCCAATGCCACTAGGTGTGACAGAAACTGTCTTGGGACTGACTACCCCAGTTTCTACTATGGACCCATAAGTGAACCCAACTACACCCTTAACTTGACTGTTGCCAGCAGTCCCACCACTAGTACCACTACTGCTAGGGGCACTAGAGCTTGATGTATTAGTGGTGGTAGGCTCAGGGGGTTTACCTGGACAGGACCTATCCCCTGGCCTATGGCCTCTGTTTTTACACACAAAGCACCAAGGCTTTTTAATGTGTGCAGGTTGGGAAGAAGAGGAAGAATTTGTTTTATCCCCACCCTCTGAAGAGTGTTTAAGATTTGAAGTGGGATCTTTGGTTTTACCCTTATCCCCATGCTTATCTTGAGATTTTTCACCATCTTTCTTCTTATTGCCATCTTTGTCACCCCCTGTATGAACTTTTCTGTTCACCCTTGTTCTGACCCATTTGTCTGCCTTCTTTCCCAATTCTTGGGGAGAGGTCAGATCAGAGTCTACCAGGTACTGGTGCAACAAATCAGACACACAATTATTAAGTATATGCTCTCTCAGGATTGTGTTATACAGGCTTTCATAATCAGTAACTTTACTGCCATGTAACCACCCCTCCAAGGCCTTCACTGAATGGTCAATGAAATCAACCCAGTCTTGTGAAGACTCCTTTTTGGTCTCTCTGAACTTTATCCTGTACTGTTCAGTGGTTAAGCCATAACCATCCAGGAGTGCATTCTTAAGAACTTGGAAATTATTGGCATCATTTTCTTTTACAGTAAGGAGCCTATCCCTACCTTTTCCAGTAAATGATAGCCATAGGATAGCAGCCCACTGCTTTTGAGGGACATCCTGTACAGCACAGGCCCTCTCAAGTGCAGCAAACCACTTGTTAATGTCATCCCCCTCCTTATAAGGGGGAACTATCTTGTGCAGATTCCTGGAATCATGCTCTTTTGCAGGATGACTATGGGGAATACTGCTGCTGCCACCATGGGTATCTAAACCCAACTTCTGTCTTTCCCTCTCTATTTCTAAAGACTGTCTATCCAAATCCAGCTGTTGCTTCTTGAGCTTCAGTCTGGTTTGTTCCACTCTCAATCTATTGAGCTCCCTTTCTAACAATCTGTCATCAGGGTGGGTGGGAGGGACATTTCTAGATACAGAGGTATGATGGGAATGAACAGAAGGAGACCTGTCCCTTACAGAGGGCACCCTAACAGCTTGGCTACCAGTATAATGTGAGAGCACACCATTAGTATGGTGTGATTCAACCTCTGTACCAACTATGCTAGACTGTCTAGTAATGGGCAGGCTGAGAAGTTTCTTTCCTGAACCTTTTCCTGGGGGAGTCCCTGGATCAGATTGAGAACCATTAGCTACTTTTTCTACAGATTGGGCACTTATGGCCTTATCCTGTACTCTAAGCATATTAATTAACAGTTCTAAGGAAGGATTCTTCCCTACACTCAAACCTCTCTCTATGCAGAGACTCCTTGCTCCTTTCCAGCTAAGGTGATCATATGCAAGTTTGGACAGTTCAACACTTTTTCCTGTGCCAGACATTTTTAGAGAGAGTTAAAGTGATAGAAAAAGAGAAAAAAGTTTTCAGAACTTTTTGGAAAGACAGAAAAAAACTTTTTAAACTTTTAAGAACTTTTTTGAAAGTTTAGAAGTACTTTTCAGCACTTAGAAAAGAGTGAAAAGAGGAAATGCAAAACTTTTTGGCTATGTGTATATACACTGACCTTGTTTTGTATATTTTTCTCTTATGAAAAGTACAATGACAAGAGTGGTAAGTAGTCTCAAAGCACTTATCCCACCGCTGCACAACCAATGTAGGAGGCTGGACTGGCTTGTAGTGAGTACCAAGGGGTACTTGCACCTTGCACCAGGCCCAGTTATCCCTTATTAGTGTATAGGGTGTCTAGCAGCTTAGGCTGATAGATAATGGTAGCTTAGCAGAGCAGCTTAGGCTGAACTAGGAGACGTGTGAAGCTACTACAGTACCACTTAGTGTCATATGCACAATATCATAAGAAAACACAATACACAGTTATACTAAAAATAAAGGTACTTTATTTTTATGACAATATGCCAAAGTATCTTAGAGTGTACCCTCAGTGAGAGGATAGGAAATATACACAAGATATATATACACAATAGCAAAAATATGCAGTATAGTCTTAGAAAACAGTGCAAACAATGTATAGTTACAATAGGATGCAATGGGGAAACATAGGGATAGGGGCAACACAAACCATATACTCCAAAAGTGGAATGTGAACCACGAATGGACCCCAAACCTATGTGACCTTGTAGAGGGTCGCTGGGACTATCAGAAAATAGTGAGAGTTAGAAAAATAACCCTCCCCAAGACCCTGAAAAGTGAGTGCAAAGTGCACCAAAGTTCCCCTAAGGACAAAATAGTCGTGTTAGAGGGAAAATGCAAGGAAAACACAAATCAGCAATGCAACAACGATGGATTCCTGACTGAGGGTACCTGTGGAACAAGGGGACCAAGTCCAAAAGTCACAAGCAGCTCGGAGATGGGCAGATGCCCAAGAAATGCCAGCGGTTGGTGCAAAGAAGCTCTTACTAGGCTGAAGAACTGTGAATACTGCAGGAACGACACGGGCTAGAGAGTTCCCCTTTGGAGGATGGATCCCCCACGCCTTGGAGAGTCGTGCAGAAGTGTTTTCCCGCCGGATGGACGCCAACAAGCCTTGCTACACGCAAATCGTGCGTTTGGCGTTTTTGGACGCTGCTGGGGCCCAGGAGGGACCAGGAGGTCGCAAATTGGACCTGCAGAGAGAGGGGACGTCGAGCAAGACAAAGAGCCCTCACTGAAGCAGGTAGCACCCGGAGAAGTGCCAGAAACAGGCACTACGAGGATGCGTGAAACGGTGCTCGCCGAAGTTGCACAAAGGAGTCCCACGTCGCCGGAGACCAACTTAGAAAGTCGTGCAATGCAGGTTAGAGTGCCGTGGACCCAGGCTTGGCTGTGCACGAAGGATTTCCGCCGGAAGTGTACAGGGGCCGGAGTAGCTTGCAAAGTCGCGGTTCCCAGCAATGCAGCCCAGCGAGGTGAGACAAGGACTTACCTCCACCAAACTTGGGCTGAAGAGTCACTGGACTGTGGGGGTCACTTGGACGGTGTCGCTGGATTCGAGGGACCTCGCTCGTCGTGCTGAGAGGAGACCCAAGGGACCGGAAATGCAGCTTTTTGGTGCCTGCGGTTGCAGGGGGAAGATTCCGTCGACCCACAGGAGATTTCTTCGGAGCTTCTGGTGCAGAGAGGAGGCAGACTACCCCCACAGCATGCACAAGCAGGAAAACAGTCGAGAAGGCGGCAGGATCAGCGTTACAGAGTTGCAGTAGTCGTCTTTGCTACTATGTTGCAGGTTTGCAGGCTTCCAGCGCGGTCAGCGGTCGATTCCTTATCAGAAGGTGAAGAGGGAGATGCAGAGGAACTCGGCTGAGCTCATGCATTCGTTATCTAAAGTTTCCCCAGAGACAGAGACCCTAAATAGCCAGAAAAGAGGGTTTGGCTACTAGGAGAGAGGAAAGGCTACTAACACCTGAAGGAGCCTATCAGCAGGAGTCTCTGACGTCACCTGGTGGCACTGGCCACTCAGAGCAGTCCAGTGTGCCAGCAGCACCTCTGTTTCCAAGATGGCAGAGGTCTGGAGCACACTGGAGGAGCTCTGGACACCTCCCAGGGGAGGTGCAGGTCAGGGGAGTGGTCACTCCCCTTTCCTTTGTCCAGTTTCGCGCCAGAGCAGGGGCTAAGGGGTCCCTGAACCGGTGTAGACTGGCTTATGCAGAATTGGGCACATCTGTGCCCAACAAAGCATTTCCAGAGGCTGGGGGAGGCTACTCCTCCCCTGCCTTCACACCATTTTCCAAAGGGAGAGGGTGTCACACCCTCTCTCAGAGGAAGTTCTTTGTTCTGCCATCCTGGGCCAGGCCTGGCTGGACCCCAGGAGGGCAGCTGCCTGTCTGAGGGGTTGGCAGCAGCAGCAGCTGCAGTGAAACCCCAGGAAGGGCAGTCTGGCAGTACCAGGGTCTGTGCTACAGACCACTGGGATCATGGAATTGTACCAACAATGCCAGGATGGCATAGAGGGGGCAATTCCATGATCATAGACATGTTACATGGCCATATTCGGAGTTACCATGGTGAAGCTACATATAGGTAGTGACCTATATGTAGTGCACGCGTGTAATGGTGTCCCCGCACTCACAAAGTTCAGTGAATTGGCTCTGAACAATGTGGGGGCACCTTGGCTAGTGCCAGGGTGCCCTCACACTAAGTAACTTTGCACCTAACCTTTACCAGGTAAAGGTTAGACATATAGGTGACTTATAAGTTACTTAAGTGCAGTGTAAAATGGCTGTGAAATAACGTGGACGTTATTTCACTCAGGCTGCTGTGGCAGGCCTGTGTAAGAATTGTCAGAGCTCCCTATGGGTGGCAAAAGAAATGCTGCAGCCCATAGGGATCTCCTGGAACCCCAATACCCTGGGTACCTCAGTACCATATACTAGGGAATTATAAGGGTGTTCCAGTAAGCCAATGTAAATTGGTAAAAATGGTCACTAGCCTGTCAGTGACAATTTGAAAGTAATGAGAGAGCATAACCACTGAGGTTCTGGTTAGCAGAGCCTCAGTGAGACAGTTAGGCACCACACAGGGAACATATACATGCACACCTATGAGCACTGGGGCCCTGTGTGACAGGGTCCCAGTGACACATACATATAGGCTACAAACCTATGAGCACTGGGGTCCTGACCAGCAGGATCCCAGTGACACATAACAACCATACTGAAAACATGGTGTTTTCACTATGAGCACTGAGGCCTGGCTATCAAGATCCCAGTGAGACAGTGAAAACAGTGACAAACACCCTGACATACACTCACAAACAGGCCAAAAGTGGGGGTAACAAGGCTAGAAAGAGGCTACCTTCTCACATCAGTCTAGTGGCAGTTTTGACTCATCTGAGGTAGCACAGAGGGTTAATAGTCCTTCTGCAAGGAACGTGTACTATGCAGATCACAGAACTGTATATTATGCACATAGCTCAGTGGGATACTGCTTTTGTCACAGAGATGCTTTTGTTACTGTTCAGTTTATAAGTTACAATCATCATCTAGCACAGTGAGCTGAGAACTGCAGTCAAAGAGCAGCTACTTGCAAACTGCAGGGTACAGGTTAGAAAGCTGTGCTTTTTCTCCTAGTCTTTGATTATCCTAATTTTGCTAAAAAAAAGTTTCTTTGAGTAGAAATAAATTATTAGTAAAGCCAACCCTAATCATTTTGTTAGGTTCTGAATCCTGAGTTTATTCTTCCCCGGGCCAAGCATCCTTAAAAAATGCCTCCCAGCTCGGATGACGTGAATCCTACACCATGTAGTCTCCTTTGTCCTATTTACCATTTCCTATGCACTGATTTACACACGTATGATTCATTGTCTGTGTAGGTGTGTGTGATGTAAACTACTCCAACTCCCTACGCTGACAAGAGAGGCGCTATAAAGCAAATGCAATGCATGTGAGAGAGGGGCTGTGGAGACATGAGAGGGTGAGAGAGGGTGAGAGAGGGGGTATGAAGAGGTGAGAGGCAATGTTAGAGAGTGAGAGAGGCACTATAGAGATGTGAGGCTCTGTTAGAGGGTGAGAGAGGGGCTATGGAGAGATGGGAGGCTCTGTTAGAGATGGGAGGCACTGTTAGAGGGTGAGAGAGGTGCTATGGAGAGATGAGAGGCTCTGTTAGAGAGTGAGAGAGGGACTGTGGAGAGATGGGAGGCTCTGTTAGAGGGTGAGAGAGGGGCTATGGAGAGATGGGAGGCTCTGTTAGAGGGTGAGAGAGGGGCTATGGAGAGATGAGAGTCTGTTAGAGGGTGAGAGATGGGCTATGGAGAGATGGGAGGCGCTGCTAGAGGGTGAGAGAGGGGCCGTGGAGAGATGAGAGGCTCTGTTAGAGGGTGAGAGAGGGGCTGTGGAGAGATGAGAGGCTCTGTTAGAGGGTGAGAGAGGGGCTGTGGAGAGGTGAGAGGCTTTTAGAGGGTGAGAGAGGTGCTATGAAGAGATGAGAGGCTCTGTTGGAGGGTGAGAGAGGGGCTATGGAGAGATGAGAGGCACTGTTAGAGGGTGAGAGAGGGGCTATGGAGAGATGAGAAGCTCTGTTAGAGGGTGAGAGAGAGGGAGTGGAGAGATGAGAGGCACTGTTCGAGGGTGAGAGAGGGGCTATGGAGAGATGAGAGGCTCTGTTAGAGAGTGAGAGAGGGTCTGTGGAGAGATGAGAGGCACTGTTAGAGGGTGAGAGAGGGGCTATGGAGAGATGAGAGGCACTGTTAGAGGGTGAGAGAGAGGGAGTGGAGAGATGAGAGGCACTGTTTGAGGGTGAGAGAGGGGCTATGGAGAGATGAGAGGCTCTGTTAGAGGGTGAGAGAGGGTCTGTGGAGAGATGAGAGGCACTGTTAGAGGGTGAGAGAGGGGCTATGGAGAGATGAGAGGCACTGTTAGAGGGTGAGAGAGAGGGAGTGGAGAGATGAGAGGCACTGTTTGAGGGTGAGAGAGGGGCTATGGAGAGATGAGAGGCTCTGTTAGAGGGTGAGAGAGGGTCTGTGGAGAGAGGAGAGGCACTGTTAGATGGTGAGAGAGGGGCTATGGAGAGATGAGAGGCACTGTTACAGGGTGAGAGAGGAGCGGTGGAGAGATGATAGGCACTGTTAGAGGGTGAGAGAGGGGCTGTGGAGAGATGACAGGCACTCTTAGAGGGTCAGAGAGAGGGAGTGGAGAGATGAGAGGCACTGTTAGAGGGTGAGAGAGGAGCTCTGGAGAGATGAGAGGCTCTGTTAGAGGGTGAGAGAGGGGCTATGGAGAGATGGGAGGCTCTGTTAGATGGTGAGAGAGGGACTGTGGAGAGATGGGAGGCTCTGTTAGAGGGTGAGAGAGAGGCAGTGGAGCAATGCGAGGCACTGTTAGAGGGTAAGAGGGGGACTGTGGACAGATGAGAGTCTGTTAGAGGGTGAGAGAGGGGCTATAGAGAGATAGGAGGCTCTGTTAGAGATGAGAGGCTCTGTTAGAGGGTGGGAGAGCGACTGTGGACAGATGGGAGGCTGTTAGAGGGTGAGAGAGGGCCTATGGAGAGATACATGTGAGAGAGGGCTATGGAGAGATGGGAGGCACTGCTAGAGGGTGAGAGAGGGGCTATGGAGAGGTGAGAGGCGCTGTTAGAGGGTGAAAGAGGCGCTATGGAGAAATGGGAGGCGCTGTTAGAGGGTGAGAGAGGGGCTATGGAGAGATGGGAGGCTCTGTAAATGGTGAGAGAGGGGCTATGGAGAGATGAGAGGCTCTGTTAGAGGGTAAGAGAGGGACTGTGGAGAGATGAGAGGCTCTGTTACAGGGGAGAGAGGGACTGTGGAGAGATGGGAGGCTCTGTTAGAGGGTGATGGTGAGGGGAACTTTGAAGAGCCCCAATAAGGATTGCTGTATCCTGATGATCTCTAACGTCATTATTGACAATGTATTAAAAACAAATTGATTATATAATACAAAATGGTGTTGTAGAATTCACCCGTTTTGCCATTTTTCCCACATTTTGTGGGAGGGGCGAGCCCCCCCCAAGCTCTGTTAGTGGTCAGGCTGCCTGTGCACCCCAGGGGGGCTGGTCTGACAACATTTGCCAGGGTGGCTTTGGGTTCCCAGTCGTCTGTGCTTGGTCCGGGCTGGGGCAGTCACAGGGCACACTCACTTCTTCACATCTATGCTGGGCTCAGCCAGACTCGGGCCTCAATAACAGACGCCTCCATGTTATTTTTCAATTCATCGAGAGGTTAAACTGCATAAAAATATGGGAACTGTGATTCTGGGTGCTCTGTTGGTAAGGCCGGGCAGTATGCCGGCAGAGCCAGCCACATGGCTAAAAATAATAAAATATGCTGCACGTATGCTGTTGGCCTTTCACTTTCAGGTAAGTACATATTAAATATAACTGTAGGAGGCTGGCCGGGTTTGTTGTGGGTACCGTGGGTACTTACACCTTATACCAGATCCAGTTATCCCTTATTAGTGAAGTAGTAGTGTTCTAGCAGCTTAGGCTGATAGAGGTAGCTATAGCAGAGCAGCTTAGGCTGAACTAGGAGACATGCAAAGCTCATGCAATACCACGTATAGTTACACAGTACTTATACACAAGTAAAGACAATACTCAGTGTTACCAAAAATAAAGGTATTTATTTGGGTGACACAGTACCAAAAATATCTTAGAGACAATACTCCTTCTGGAAGTAAGTATTATACACAATACATACACTAGACACCAAAATTAGACAAGTAAATAGCCATAGAACAATGCAAACAGTAGGAAATCCTATAGAATGCAATGGGATAAAATAGGTCTAGGGGTAACACAAACCATATACTAAAAAAGTGGACAAGTGTAGCATGTGCAGAATCTCTGGGAGGGTAAGAATACAGTAAAGGTAAGTAGATTACCCCACCCCAGAGCCCAGAAAACGAAGGAGTAAAGTACTGCAAGTTTCCTTAGGACACACTACACCTGGTTTTGGGGATTTTGCAGCAGCCAACCAAGTCTGCAAAGAACAACTGCTGGATTATTGGACCTGAAGACCTGCAAAGGAAGGGGACCAAGTCCAGAAGTCGAAAGAAGTTCCAGGAAGGACAGGAGCCCGTGCCAACCCAGAAGAGGGTGCAAAAGAAGAGTCCCCGGTTAGTAGAAGACTGCAGAAATGCACCCTAGGAAGATGCTAGCGGGTTCCTGCATGACGCAAAAGATGTCCCACGGCGTGAAGATCGCTGCAGATGAGATTTCGTGTTGGAAGGCAACAACAAGCCTTCGCTACGACAAAAGTGTGTTTTTCATCAAAATGGCGCTGGATGTACCCAGGAGGGACTTGGGGCCCTCACCTCTGTGTGAGGAGGAAGAGGGGGCTCTCAGCACTTTAGAGACCCTCAGGATGCCAACCAGCACCCCCCAGAAGCCGCAGGATCCGGGTTCAAAGGAGGTGCAAAACGCAGTTGATGCAGCACAACAAAAGAAGGTCCCACGCCACCGGAGAACAACTCAGCAAGTTGAGCATCGCAGGGTGGAGTGCTGGGGACCTGGGCCAGGCTTTGCATGAAGGAATTTTGCAAAGAGTGCACAGAGGCCTCAGGAGGCGAAGAAGACATAATGCACAGGGGTACTGTCGTTCTCAGCGAAGGTAAGGTCTTACCTCCTCCAAATTGCATCAGCAGGACCTCAGGACAGTCTATGTTGATGATGTCCACCCTCTGTGTCCTTAGGAGCAGGCTCGTCGCCGTGAGAGGAGTCCCAGGGTACCGGTCGTCACCTTGAAAGGTGCCTGCTTGGAGCAGGGGAGTGACTCCGTCACTCCACGGGAGATTTCTTCTGTCCCTCTGGTGCAGGATAAAGACAGGGAGTCCCCAGAGCGTGCACACCGTGGAAACTGTTGCAGTTGCTGACTTGGGGCTGAGGTTGCTGAAGAAAATTGTCTCTTGTAGACACTTTGTTGCAGTTACAATGTTTCTTGGAGCAGGCTGTGGTTGATCCGAGGTAAGAGGATGCTGAAGTTGTTGCAGAGGATTCCTGAAGGAAAATTGCAAGCAGAATCTGAAGAGAACCCACAGGAGAGACCCTAAATAGCCCTCAGAGGGGGATTGGCTACCTTATCAGGTATGGACCTATCAGGAGGGGTCTCTGACGTCACCTGCTGGCACTGGCCACTCAGAGCCCTCCAGAGTGCCCCCACACCTTGCAAAGCAATGGCTGAAGTCTTGGACACACTGGAGGAGCTCTGAACACCACCCCTGGGGTGGTGATGGACAGGGGAGTGGTCACTCCCCTTCCCTTTGTCCAGTTTCCCACCAGAGCAGGGGAGAAGGGGTCCCTGAACCAGTGTAGACTGGCTTATGCAAGGAGGGCACCATCTGTGCCCTTCAAAGCATTCCCAGAGGCTGGAGGAGGCTACCCCTCCCCAGTCTGTAACAACTATTTCCAAAGGGGGTTGGTGTAACACCCTCCTCCCACAGGAAATGCTTTGTTCTGCCTTTCTGGGACTGAGCTGCCCAGACCCCAGGAGGGCAGAACCCTGTCTGTGAAGTGACAGCAGCTAGGGCTGCAGTGCAAGCCTCAGAGAGCTGGTTTGGCAGTACTGGGGGTCCATACTGGAGCCCCCAGGATGCATGGAATTGGCTCCCCAATACCAGATTTGGAATGGGGGGACAATTACAAGATCTTAGACATGTTACATGGCCATATTCGGAGTTACCATTGTGAAGCTACATATAGGTAGTGACCTATATGTAGTGCACACATGTAAATGAAGTCCCCGCACTCACAAAGTCCGGGGAAATGGCCCTGAACTATGTGGGGGCACCTTTGCTAGTGCAAGGGTACCCTCACACTTAGTAACTTTGCACCTAACCTTCAGCAAGTGAAGGTTAGACATGCAGGTGACTTATAAGTTACTTAAGTGCAGTGAAAATGGCTGTGAAATAACGTGTGCGTTATTTCACTCAGGCTGCAGTGGCAGGCCTGTGGAAGGGTTTGTCTGAGCTTCCTATAGGTGGTAAAAGAAATGCTGCAGCCCATATGGATCTCCTGGAACCCCAATGCCCTGGGTACCTAGGTACCATATACTAGGGACTTATAAGGGGTGTCCAGTATGCCAATTGAAATTGGTAAATTAAGTCACTGGACACAGTGACAAACGTAACAGCAGAGAGAGCATAAGCACTGAGGTTCTGATTAGCAGAGCCTCAGTGACACAGTTAGGCACTCCACAGGTATACACATTCAGGCCACAACTATGAGCACAGGGGTCCTGGCTAGCAGGATCCCAGTGAGACAGGCAAAACATACTGACATATAGGTTTTTATCTATGAACACTGGGGTCCTGGCTAGCAGGATCCCCTTGACACAGTAAAAACACACTGACACAAACTCACAAACAGGCCAAAAGTGGGGGTAACCATGCTAGAAAGAGTCTACTTTCCTACAATAACACACTCACCTTAAATGTACAATGAATGCAAGATCAAGTCGTCAATGGGAAATGCATTTTTTAAATGTTTATGGAAGTTTAATTGATATATGCTATCATTGCAGAAGTTCAACTGTAACTTTTGTGTAGCGCTTACTAGCCCTATGTGGGGTGGTGAAGTGCTTACTAGGCCTGCATGGGACTGTGGAGCACTTACTAGCCCTATGTTGGGTGGCGAAGCGCGTACTAGCCCTATGTGGGATGGTGAAGCATTTACTAGCCCTATCTTGGGCGGTGAAGCACTTGCTAGGCCTGCAAGGTACTGTGGAGCACTTACTAGCCATATGTGGGGTGGTGAAGCATTTACTAGCCCTATGTGGGATGGTGGAATGCTTACAAGCCCTGTTTGGGATGGTAGGGTGCTTACTAGCCCTATGTGAGACAGTGGATCACTTCCTAGCCCTATGTGAGACAGTGGAGCACTTACTAGCCCTGTGTGGGATGGTGAAACACTTACTAGCTCTGTGTGGGATGGTGGAGCACTTACTAGCCCTATGTGGGACAGTGGAGCGCTTACTAGCCCTTTGTGGGATGGTGGAGCACTTACTAGCCCTTTGTGGGATGGTGGATCACTTAGTAGCCCTTTGTGGGATGGTGGAACGCTTACTAGCCCTGCATGGGATGGTGGAGCACTTACTAGCCCTATGTGGGACAGTGGAGCGCTTACTAGTCCTATGTGGGATGGTGAAGTATTTACTAGCCCTGCGTGGGACCTTGGTGTGCTTACTAGCCCTACGGAGGCTGGTAGGGTGCTTACTAGCCCTATGTAGGACCATGAAGCTCATACTATCCCTATGAGGGACGGTGGAGTACTTACTAGCCTTATGTGGGGCGGTGAACCACTTACCACACAGATATCGGATATGTTATACATGATGAGGGTACCGAGGTGCGGATCAGATGTTATAGGGTGCAGCACCTGGCAGTGGGATGGGTGTGGGTATGTAAGAGACAGATGCGTAGGTTATAATGAGGACTAACCAGCATGGCCACAGCGCACCGGGATGCTGTATGCCCATACACCATGAAGGGAGATAATCAGAGAAGACCCAGTATTGCATACAGCAGCATGCGCCAGACAGAGATGCAGTCGAATGAGTAAAAGGGTAGCAAACAAGCATTGGCAAAGGCAATAGGTTTCGCCTGTGCAAGAGCTATTGGCTTTGCCAATGTCTTTTAGCCATGTACAGCAGCATGAAGTGGCATAGAGTGGTATGTAGTGTCATAGAGAGAAACAGAATAGAGAGGCATAGAGTGGAGTGGCACAGAGTGGCACAGATTGGCATAGGCATAGAGTAGAGTGGGCTAGCACATAGTGCAGTGGTATAGAGTAGACTAGTGCAGAGTAGAGTGCAGTGGTATAAAGTGAAGTGCTTAGAGTGACATATAGTGACTGGAGTACAGTGCTGTGACGGAGCATCCCATCTGCCAAACTCTAAATAAGGCCCACAGTTTTTAAGATAAAAAAGTGTGTTAAAAAAACTATTTTTTTTTTCATAAGCAATCAGACTGTACTTGGGTCAAACCTTTTTCAGAATATTCCATTGGGAGGACACACTCCAGCACACCCTTACATTACATCTCAAAAAGAACAGATCTTCATCCCCAGGAAACATCAAATAAATCCATCAGTTAAAGCTGTACGCTGGCTCCACGCAGCCTTTAGATTTGCTGATTAACCAATTGCACACATGTACATTTCTTTCAGGTAGCAGGCACCACGCTGAGAGCTTCATTCTTTCACTCTCTGCCTCTCCCTTGGCTTCACAGTAAAGGAGACTCCTCTCCCTTCCTTCTCAGCCAAAGGCATCTGAAGGTGGGCGTTATGTTTGTGTTTTAACAAAATGTATGGGAACTATAAAGATTGACAACATTGTACCCAGTAAATCCCGCCCACTTCAACCAATGAGGTCATCGAAAAGCTATTTATAGGTTGAGGGGAATTTGGGCCTGGTTCAGCGTTTTGCAGATGGGGTTACTCTGTCACAAACATGATGGCTATCCCGTCCTCCGTACTACGATTCAATTCCGTCCTATGGAATTGTAACACGGCTGACAGAATATCCCTCGCGTTTGTAATGTTTAGAGTTTGCCATGTTACAATTTCCATAGGACATAATGGAATCGTAACACGGAGGACAGGATAGCTGTCACGTTTGTGACAGAGTAACCCATCCCTTAGTGTTTTTCATTGCTTCTCGTGTCTCATGTTGTTGTGCTCTCTCAGTTCAACCCACTTGTAAGGTGCACATAAAAGACGTCGCTCGATTGGAAACTGTGTGGAATATAATTCCAGTGTGGATTTCCAGTCTGTACATTATGAGATGTCCGGTTTCCTGCACATGAATTTACTCAGTGCTGGAGCAACAAACCCCATTTTACCGACCACAAAATACACCACTGTAGGAAAAGACTACATTGTAGCCTGGACCCCTTCCATAACATCTGCCCGAAGCTCAGATAAAGCACAGAGAGAGCATTACATGCTCACCCTGCCAGCTGGCATTCTGCACTCCTCCCTTCACCCTCTTCACCCCTCCTTCCACCCCTGCAGTACAACAGCTCCCTGCACACTTTTACCACTGCTCCCTGCACACTTTTACAACAGCTCCCTGCACACTTTCACCACAGCTCCCTGCACACTTTCACCGCAGCTCCCTACGCACTTTCACCACAGCTCCCTGCACACTTTTACAACAGCACCCTGCACACTTTCACCACGGCTCCCTGCACATTTTTACCACAGCTCCCTGCACACTTTTACAACAGCTCCTGCACACTTTCACCACAGCTCCCTGCACACTTTTACCACAGCTCCCTGCACACTTTCACCACAGCTCCCTGCCCATTTTTACCACAGCTCCCTGCAGATTTTTACCACATGCTAACAGAAGGCGGTAAATGTGTACATCAAACCCAATGGAAAAGGAAGTACCATGTGTAATATGGCCCAGTAAATATGGATACCCACGGTAATTCCCATTCTGTGTGAGTTAACTCATAATTACGCAGGACTGGTGGGTCATTACTGCATGTTACTCGTAACTACTGGTGTGATGTTTGCATCCCTCCAGTACCAGGCAACTTGTAATCGGGCCACGGTTGGCTACGTATAGTGCCTGGAGATAGATCAACAGGGATGAAAGACCCATTTATCAGATCCCACCGCAGCTACAAATATAGAGCCGGGGTGCCTCACAACACTTTAGCTTCAACAAAAGACAGCGAATGCAACAGAAAGAGGCAGTGATATTGTATTGTCATTTGTATGGCACTTCCCAAACCCTGAGAGACCAAAAGTGTAGATTTTGCTGAAACATTTTGTGGTTTTATTTTCTTAATGCTTTCAACCCATTGAGAACATCAAGCACTGTTTAAACAGAAAATGAACGAAAAAATAATAGATTCTTTCATCAGGTTTTAGGAATGGTTTTAAATAATGCCCCAGCCATCCAAAGCATCTCCCTTCTTCCTGATCCTATGTGACTGTTGCTTTAAGCAAAGTGTATTGTGGGTGCTGTAGCTCCCTTTGTACTATGATGGTCATATTGCTTTTCCTTCCACACAGGCTGTTTTGTGGTTGATTTAATGCACAGGCCTCGAGACTGCCAGAATCCCTGAATTTGCATCTCCCAAGGGAGCTCCCTTCACCTCTGTGCACTTTCTTAGCCCTGTATTCTATGTGGTTCGACCTGTATATCATCAGATCACTCCATACACCACAGGTGTTGTCTTTGTAGGTACGTCTATACTCATAAGTCTGTCCAACATCCAAGATTAAGGCCAGCTAGACACTTGTTTATGACACAGTTTCAATCATATTTACACATAAAAAGCTTCAGAAATAGGCCAGACTGCACTCAAACACATCTGCCCGTCAATTAGAATTTTTGCTTAAGTAACTTATCTCACTCATTTTCTCTTCAAAGTCATGCAGAGGCACAGAGAAAACATTAGCAAGTGCATAACTCTGGTCCTGTCATTACACAAAAACACTACCCAAGAAGTCCACACAACAAACACACGCTACTAGATTTATGACACTCCATGGAGTAGCGTGCTACCTCTCCACAAATGCACTTTGGTGCTGTTAGAAATGGGGTTTCTGGTTGGCTAAGGTATGCACCTAAGCCAGACAGAACCCGCCCACTCTAGTCAGGGCAAGGGAGTTACACGCCCAAGATAACCCCTGCTCACCCCTGTGGTAGCTTGGCACGAGCAGTCAGGCCTATCCCAGGGGCAATGTGTAAAGCGTTTGCACAACACACACAACACGCGTGATGCACCATCCCCACCACAAAGGAAACACAACACTAAGTTACATAAAAATAAACTGTATTGTACACAACAGCATTAGACCAAACACAACATGTCAGTAATACCCTGCTACCCAAGCAGTTGTCAGAATGTTACACAATGCAGTTACTCTGCAGAGATCAGCAGTAGTCACATATAACACACAGGTTACTCATTATTCTGCAACATAAGCAGTAGTCAGGAATTGGTGATTTGGAGGAGGGGGGCAACACACACCCCTTCCACTTCTTATGTTGGGGCCCCTCTTGGGGCCTGCTATCTCTGGGCCCCCCAGACCACAATGGGCCCTCCTGGGGGTAGAGGGGGGCAGAGCCAGAACCCCGACGAGGGGCAAAGAAAGGGACCTTGCGGTGCAGAGGGCCTCTGGTGAGGCTTTCACCCCGCCGGTGACCTCCCAAGACAAATAAGGGCCAGGTGGGGCGGGGAGCCTCCGATGAGGATTCCTTCTCCACCCATCCTGAAGAGCACATGGGTCCTAGCAGGACGGACAGCCTCCGATGAGGCTTCCTCCCTGCCCGGGCCCCGACAGGGACTCACCCACACCCAATCTGGTGCGCGAGTCAATCAGCCCGGGCCACAGCGGTGAACCAGCACCAAAGTGGATGCCTGCCTGTGCCCTGGGGGTGCCTCCCTCAGCGCGCCTCGCCTCGGGGGCACTATCAGGAGCACGAGGGCTCCACTCCTCGGCCCCCCGCGCCCCAGGGGTCCCAAACAGAGCGCATTTCCGACGAGCTTCGAGAAAACAGCCCATCCGGGCTGCAGTAGTGAAATTGGCAATCAGATGAAGCACTTACCAGAGCACAAAGCAAAAATAAAAATAAAATTGCCTACCAGGCACTGGGATAGGGGACCAGGGGGCCAAAGCGCTCCCCAGGCGCTATAAACCATAAGAAGGGAGTGCTTGTCCCTAACTGCGGCAGGTGATGGAAGGGGTCAGGGGCCACAGCACCCAGCTCCACTGTAGGGGGCTGGACTGGCTTGTAGTGAGTACCAAGGGGTACTTGCACCTTGCACCAGGCCCAGTTATCCCTTATTAGTGTATAGGGTGTCTAGCAGCTTAGGCTGATAGATAATGGTAGCTTAGCAGAGCAGCTTAGGCTGAACTAGGAGATGTGTGAAGCTACTACAGTACCACCTAGTGTCATATGCACAATATCATAAGAAAACCCAATACACAGTTATACTAAAAATAAAGGTACTTTATTTTTAAGACAATATGCCAAAGTATCTTAGAGTGTGCCCTCAGTGAAGGGCCTGATGAAGACTCATTTTTAGATTTGTCTCCACCCTTGTCAGAAGACTTACCATCCTTCTTTTTGTTGCCATCTTTGTCACCCCCTGTATGAACTTTTCTGTTCACCCTTGTTCTGACCCATTTGTCTGCCTTCTTTCCCAATTCTTGGGGAGAGGTCAGATCAGAGTCCACCAAGTACTGGTGCAACAAATCAGACACACAATTATTAAGAATATGCTCTCTCAGGATCAAGTTATACAGGCTTTCAAAGTCAGTAACCTTACTGCCATGTAACCACCCCTCCAAGGCCTTCACTGAATGGTCAATTAAATCAACCCAGTCTTGTGAAGACTCCTTTTTGGTCTCTCTGAACTTTATCCTGTACTGTTCAGTGGTTAAGCCATAACCATCCAGGAGTGCATTCTTAAGAACTTGGAAATTATTAGCATCATTTTCTTTCACAGTAAGGAGCCTATCCCTACCTTTTCCACTAAATGATAGCCATAGGATAGCAGCCCACTGCCTTTGAGGGACATCCTGTACAACACAGGCCCTCTCAAGTGCAGCAAACCACTTGTTAATGTCATCCCCCTCCTTGTAAGGGGGAACTATCTTGTGCAGATTCCTGGAATCATGCTCTTTTGCAGGATGACTATGGGGAATACTGCTGCTGCCACCATGGGTTTCTAAACCCAGTTTCTGTCTCTCCTTCTCTACTTCTAAAGTCTGTCTATCCAAATCCAGCTGTTGCTTCTTGAGCTTCAGTCTGGTTTGTTCCACTCTCAATCTATTGAGCTCCCTTTCTAACAATCTGTTATCAGGGTGGGTGGGAGGGACATGCCTTGAAACAGAAGTATGGTGAGAATGGACAGAAGGAGACCTGTCCCTTACAGAAGCCACCCTAACAGCTTGGCTAACAGAAACATCACTACCAGTATGGTGAGAATAAATGCTTTTGCTATGATGTGAGACAACACTATTTATATGGTGTGGCTCATCATCATTACCAACTAGGCTAGACTGTCTAGTAATGGGCAGGCTAGGAAGTTTCTTTCCTGAATCTTTTCCTGGGGGAGTCCCTGGATCTGATTGAGAACCATTAGCTACTTTTTCTACAGATTGGGCACTTATGGCCTTATCCTGTACTCTAAGCATGTTAATTAACAGTTCTAAGGAAGGATTCTTCCCTACACTCAAACCTCTCTCTATGCAGAGATTCCTTGCTCCTTTCCAGCTAAGGTGATCATATGCAAGTTTGGACAGATCAACATTTTGGCCTGTGCCAGACATTTTTAGAGAGAGTTAAAGTGATAGTAAAAGATAAAAAGTTTGTCAGAGCTTTTAGAAAGACAGAGAAAAAAACTTTTTAAACTTTTTAGAACTTTTTTGAAAGTTAGAAGTACTTTTCAGCACTTAGAAAAGAGTGAAAAGAGGAAATGCAAAACTTTTTGGCTATGTGTATATACACTGACCTTGTTTTGTATATTTTTCTCTTATGAAAAGTACAATAACAAGAGTGGTAAGTAGTCTCAAAGCACTTATCCCACCACTGCACAACCAATGTAGGAGGCTGGACTGGCTTGTAGTGAGTACCAAGGGGTACTTGCACCTTGCACCAGGCCCAGTTATCCCTTATTAGTGTATAGGGTGTCTAGAAGCTTAGGCTGATAGATAATGGTAGCTTAGCAGAGCAGCTTAGGCTGAACTAGGAGACGTGTGAAGCTACTACAGTACCACTTAGTGTCATATGCACAATATCATAAGAAAACACAATACACAGTTATACTAAAAATAAAGGTACTTTATTTTTATGACAATATGCCAAAGTATCTTAGAGTGTACCCTCAGTGAGAGGATAGGAAATATACACAAGATATATATACACAATAGCAAAAATATGCAGTATAGTCTTAGAAAACAGTGCAAACAATCTATAGTTACAATAGGATGCAATGGGGAAACATAGGGATAGGGGCAACACAAACCATATACTCCAAAAGTGGAATGCGAACCACGAATGGACCCCAAACCTATGTGACCTTGTAGAGGGTCGCTGGGACTATTAGAAAATAGCGAGAGTTAGAAAAATAACCCTCCCCAAGACCCTGAAAAGTGAGTGCAAAGTGCACTAAAGTTCCCCTAAGGACAAAGAAGTCGTGTTAGAGGAATAATGCAGGAAAGACACAAACCAGCAATGCAACAACTGTGGATTTCCAATCTAGGGTACCTGTGGAACAAGGGGACCAAGTCCAAAAGTCACAAGCAAGTCGGAGATGGGCAGATGCCCAGGAAATGCCAGCTGCGGGTGCAAAGAAGCTTCTACTGGACAGAAGAAGCTGAGGTTTCTGCAGGAACGAAAAAGGCTAGAGACTTCCCCTTTGGTGGACGGATCCCTCTCGCCGTGGAGAGTTGTGCAGAAGTGTTTTCCCGCCGAAAGAACGCCAACAAGCCTTGCTAGCTGCAAATCGTGTGGTTAGCGTTTTTGGACGCTGCTGAGGCCCAGGAGGGACCAGGAGGTCGCAAATTGGACCAGCAGAGAGAGGGGACGTCGGGCAAGACAAGGAGCCCTCTCTGAAGTCGGTAGCACCCGGAGAAGTGCCAGAAACAGGCACTACAAGGATGCATGAAACGGTGCTCGCCGAAGTTGCACAAAGGAGTCCCACGTCGCCGGAGACCAACTTAGAAAGTCGTGCAATGCAGGTTAGAGTGCCGTGGACCCAGGCTTGGCTGTGCACAAAGGATTTCCGCCAGAAGTGCACAGGGGCCGGAGTAGCTGCAAAGTCGCGGTGCCCAGCAATGCAGCCCAGCGAGGTGAGGCAAGGACTTATCTCCACCAAACTTGGACTGAAGAGTCACTGGACTGTGGGGGTCACTTGGACAGAGTCGCTGGATTCGAGGGACCTCGCTCGTCGTGCTGAGAGGAGACCCAAGGGACCGGTACTGCAGCTTTTTTGGTGCCTGCGGTTGCAGGGGGAAGATTCCGTCGACCCACGGGAGATTTCTTCGGAGCTTCTGGTGCAGAGAGGAGGCAGACTACCCCCACAGCATGCACAAGCAGGAAAACAGTCGAGAAGGCGGCAGGATCAGCGTTACAGAGTTGCAGTAGTCGTCTTTGCTACTATGTTGCAGTTTTGCAGGCTTCCAGCGTGGTCAGCAGTCGATTCCTTGGCAGAAGGTGAAGAGAGAGATGCAGAGGAACTCGGATGAGCTCTTGCATTCGTTATCTAAGGAATCCCAAGAGACAGAGACCCTAAATAGCCAGAAAAGAGAGTTTGGCTACCTAGGAGAGAGGATAGGCTAGCAACACCTGAAGGAGCCTATCAGGAGGAGTATCTGACGTCACCTGGTGGCACTGGCCACTCAGAGCAGTCCAGTGTGCCAGAAGCACCTCTGTTTCCAAGATGGCAGAGGTCTGGAGCACACTGGAGGAGCTCTGGGCACCTCCCAGGGGAGGTACAGGTCAGGGGAGTGGTCACTCCCCTTTCCTTTGTCCAGTTTCGCGCCAGAGCAGGGCTAAGGGGTCCCTGAACCGGTGTAGACTGGCTTATGCAGAAATGGGCACCAAATGTGCCCATGAAAGCATTTCCAGAGGCTGGGGGAGGCTACTCCTCCCCTGCCTTCACACCATTTTCCAAAGGGAGAGGGTGTAACACCCTCTCTCAGAGGAAGTCCTTTGTTCTGCCATCCTGGGCCAGGCCTGGCTGGACCCCAGGAGGGCAGATGCCTGTCTGAGGGGTTGGCAGCAGCAGCAGCTGCAGTGAAACCCCGGGAAAGGCAGTTTGGCACTACCAGGGTCTGTGCTACAGACCACTGGGATCATGGGGTTGTGCCAACTATGCCAGGATGGTATAGAGGGGGCAATTCCATGATCATAGACATATTACATGGCCATATTCGGAGTTACCATTGTGAAGCCACATATAGGTAGTGACCTATATGTAGTGCACGCGTGTAATGGTGTCCCCGCACTCACAAAGTCCGGGGAATTGGCCCTGAACAATGTGGGGGTACCTTGGCTAGTGCCAGGGTGCCCACACACTAAGTAACTTAGCACCCAACCTTTACCAGGTAAAGGTTAGACATATAGGTGACTTATAAGTTACTTAAGTGCAGTGTAAAATGGCTGTGAAATAACGTGGACGTTATTTCACTCAGGCTGCAGTGGCAGGCCTGTGTAAGAATTGTCAGAGCTCCCTATGGGTGGCAAAAGAAATGCTGCAGCCCATAGGGATCTCCTGGGACCCCAATACCCTGGGTACCTCAGTACCATATACTAGGGAATTATAAGGGTGTTCCAGTAAGCCAATGTAAATTGGTAAAATTGGTCACTAGCCTGTTAGTGACAATTTGTAAAGAGAGAGCATAACCACTGAGGTTCTGGTTAGCAGAGCCTCAGTGAGACAGTTAGGCATCACACAGGGAACACATACCTATAGGTCACAAACTTATGAGCACTGGGGTCCTGACTAGCAGGGTCCCAGTGACACATAACAAACATACTGAAAACATAGGGTTTTCACTATGAGCACTGGGCCCTGGCTAGCAGGATCCCAGTGAGACAGTGAAAACACCCTGACATACACTCACAAACAGGCCAAAAGTGGGGGTAACAAGGCTAGAAAGAGGCTACTTTCTCACAGATGGGTGGTACGGTTTACAATTTCACCCATGGCTTTGCCTGGTGGGTTCGCCCACAGATGGGTGATACGGTTTACAATCTAATCCTTGGCTTTGCCTGGTGGGTTCGCCCACAGATGGGTGGTATGGTTTACAATCTAATCCATGTCTTTGCCTAGTGGGTTCGCCCACAGATGGGTGGTACAGTTTACAATCTCATCCATGGCTTTGCCTGGTGGGTTCGCCCACAGATGGATGATACGGTTTACAATCTAATCCATGGCTTTGCCTGGTGGGTTCGCCCACAGATGGGTGGTACGGTTTACAATCTCATCCATGGCTCTGCCTGGTGGGTTCGCCCACAGATTGGTGGTACGGTGTACAATTCTAATCTGTGGCTTTGCCTGGTGCACTCTCCTTTTTGGATGGAGAGATGCTGAGTTCACTGCAGCCACTGAGTGGCACAGTGTGTGGGGGCCACTGTGTGAATGGTGTGAGTGGACAGTAGCGAGGGTCAGAACCGTGATGTGGTGCTACTGCTCACCAGCCTCACCAGGGCTGGTGCTAATCTGACCTGTGTGTGAGTGGTGTGTGTGTCTGTGGTGTGTGTGTGTGTCTTTGTGTTTGTAGTCTGCTTCCGCAGAGACTGAGGTCTGCACCCAGAGGTAAGGGGTGTGGGACACTGGGAGATTATGGTAAAGGCTTTGCACACACCACTGGGGCAGGAGGGAGGTCTGTATTCAAAGACCGAGGCCTGCACATAGAGATTGAGGTCTGCATCCAGGGAGTGAGGTCTGCATTCAGAGGGAGTGAGGTTTGTATCCAGAGAGTGAGGTCTGCATCCAGAGAGTGAAGTCTGCATCCAGAGAGTGAGATCTGCATTCAGAGAGTGAGGTCTGCATTCAAAGAGTGGAGGTTCTATCCAGAGAGTGAGGTCTGCTTCCGCAGAGACTGAGGTCTGCACCCAGAGCACCCAGACTGAAGTCTGCATTCATAGAGCGAGAGTCTGCATTTAGAGAGTGAGGTCTGCATTCAGAGGGAATGGGGTTTGTATACAGAGAGTGAGGTCTGCATCCAAAGAGAGTGAGGTCTGCATCCAGGGAGAGTGAGGTTTGTATCCAGATTGTTGTCTGCATTCAGAGTGAGGCCTGCATATAGGGAGTGGGGTCTGTATCCAGAGAGTGAGGTCTGCGTTCAGAGAGTGAGGTGTGCAAGAGGTGTGGGACACAGGCATATCATGTTAACCTAGAGTGAGTGAATTATATTAACGACTGTGCCCCCACTCCTGGTGCACCTGATAGTCACCCATAACTCTCCACACGCCTTTACCTTTGTGTACTGATGGAGTTTCCAGAATGAAGGTTGAGGCTTCTCTCAAAGGACATCCCGTCCCTGACATCTCTGCACCCCTTAGTTTGAAGGCCTCTGCAGAGGCCCCCCACATCCTTTCTCACCAGAGGACCCCCCTGGGAACCACCTGGGACACTACACTTGGTCCCAAAGGACATTCTGTGGCGAGAACCCCCCCCCAGACTCTTCTCTGAAGGAGGAGTCTGACCGAGCATGAAAGACTGAATATGTAAAACTGAGATGCCCCGGGCTCTCATTGGCAGAGAGCATCTGTCCACCTGTCCTGCTCAGAGAATGTGAGCGGAAGCTGCCTAGACCTTAGACTCGGCTGCTGCTACGCCTGCCCGACCTCTGCTACCCCTTCCCTGCTACCCCTGACCGGCTGCTGCTACCTCTGTCCTGCTGCTACTCCTCCCCTGCTGCTACCCCTGCCCTGCTGCAGCTACCCTGCCCTGCTGCTGCTACTCCTCCCCTGCTGCTACCCATGCCCGGCTGCTGCTACCCCTGGCCTGCTGCTGCTACCCTTGCCCTGCTACCCCTGCCCTGCTCCAGCTGCCCTGCCCTGCTGCTGCTACCCATGCCCGGCTGCTGCTACCCCTGCCCTGCTGCTACCCCTGCCCTGCTACCCCTGCCCGGCTGCTGCTACTCCTCCCCTGCTGCTACCTTGCCCTGCTGCTGCTACCCCTGCCCTGCTACCCCTGCCCTGCTGCTGCTACTCGTGCCCAGGTGCTTCTACTCCTCCCCTGCTGCTACTCCTCCCCTGCTGCTACCCCTGCCATGCTGCTGCTACTCCTGCCCTGCTGCTACCCCTGCCCAGCTGCTGCTACCTCTGGCCTGCTACTGTTACCCCTGTCCTACATGGAAGCCCCCAGCCAGGCCAAGGAACCTTCGAGAAGATCCAGTGCTGGGAGATGAGCTTCTGTGCTCCACAGGTGAGATGGGCGGTACCTGAAACTCAGGGATGTAGCAGCCATGGAGATCTACAGCAGGAGCTGGGTAAACAGTAAATGTGGACAGGAACATTGACCATCTGATGGGGACTGAAATGAGCACAACGAGGCCGCAGCCTCAGCTTTAGCCGTGAACTACTGACCCTTTAGAGTGAAGAACTGGGAAGCAACAGTAATCACAGGAGTGGACCCTCACTCCAGCCTTGGACCCTGTCCTATGTGTGTGGGAGTGAGGGCAGGGCACTTCAAGGTTTGACAGAATGATGAAAGAATGTCATTGAGGCCTGAAGGATACATAAACGTTTGTTATTAACCCTGATTGCTTCTCAAACGTTGAAACATAAAAATAGACAATGATGCTATTTTGAGGAAAGACGGCAGTGCCTGTGCTGTGCATACTCGTCTGTATTTCTACTCCCTCATCTATAGTCCGGGTTGTGTCTGTTGCCTCCCTGGACTCTCATTCTCTATAATTTTGCCCCTTCCCTGCCTCGTCTCCCCCTCCTCTCCTATCTAGACCTGTAGGTGATTGTTATCCTGCGCTGTCCATCAACTCGAATCCCTTTGCACTTGTCTCCAACTTGTCCCCATCCCCCTCATCTCACCCACTATCTCTGTACTAAGTCTCCTCTCTGACCTATGTCTTCTATGGAGAAGTGTGGCACAATGGTTAGAGCGGCAGACCCTGAAGCAGAGATCTGGCTCAAGACCAGGGTTCAAGTCCCGCTTTGGCAGGTCCTGGGCTCAATTCCCTTGGACCAGATAATTCTCGCCTGGTGCCTAATCTAATTAATGGGTCCCACTCTGCAACTCTGGGCAATAGCTTGCTGTAGGAAAGTACCATCTTGCCTGGCATGTTACCCCCATTTTTCACTGTATATATGTTGTATGTGTCACTGGGACCCTGGAAACCCAGGGCCCCAGTGCTCATAAGTGTGCCTGAATGTGTTACCTGTGTAGTGACTAACTGTCTCACTGAGACTCTGCTAATCAGAACCTCAGTGGTTATGCTCTCTCATTTTTTTCCAAATTGTCACTAACAGGCTAGTGACCATTTTTACCAATTTACATTGGCTTACTGGAACACCCTTATAATTCCCTAGTATATGGTACTGAGGTACCCAGGGTATTGGGGTTCCAGGAGATCCCTATGGGCTGCAGCATTTCTTTTGCCACCCATAGGGAGCTCTGACAATTCTTACACAGGCCTGCCACTGCAGCCTGAGTGAAATAACGTCCACATTATTTCACAGCCATTTTACACTGCACTTAAGTAACTTATAAGTCACCTATATGTCTAACCTTTACCTGGTAAAGGTTAGGTGCAAAGTTACTTAGTGTGAGGGCACCCTGGCACTAGCCAAGGTGCCCCCACATTGTTCAGAGCCAATTCCCTGAACTTTGTGAGTGCGGGGACACCATTACACGCGTGCACTACATATAGGTCACTACCTATATGTAGCTTCACAATGGTAACTCCGAATATGGCCATGTAACATGTCTATGATCATGGAATTGCCTCCTCTCTGCCATCCTGGCATAGTTGGCACAATCCCATGATCCCAGTGGTCTGTAGCACAGACCCTGGTACTGCCAAACTGCCCTTCCTGGGGTTTCACTGCAGCTGCTGCTGCTGCCAACCCCTCAGACAGGCATCTGCCCTCCTGGGGTCCAGCCAGGCCTGGCCCAGGATAGCAGAACAAAGAACTTCCTCGGAGAGAGGGTGTTACACCCTCTCCCTTTGGAAAATGGTGTGAAGGCAGGGGAGGAGTAGCCTCCCCCAGCCTCTGGAAATGCTTTGTTGGGCACAGAGGTGCCCAATTCTGCATAAGCCAGTCTACACCGGTTCAGGGGACCCCTTAGCCCTGCTCTGGCGCGAAACTGGACAAAGGAAAGGGGAGTGACCACTCCCCTGACCTGCACCTCCCCTGGGAGGTGTCCAGAGCTCCTCCAGTGTGCTCCAGACCTCTGCCATCTTGGAAACAGAGGTGCTGCTGGCACACTGGTCTGCTCTGAGTGGCCAGTGCCACCAGGTGACGTCAGAGACTCCTTCTGATAGGCTCCTTCAGGTGTTAGTAGCCTATCCTCTCTCCTAGGTAGCCAAACCCTCTTTTCTGGCTATTTTGGGTCTCTGTCTCTGGGGAAACTTTAGATAACGAATGCAAGAGCTCATCCGAGTTCCTCTGCATCTCTCTCTTCACCTTCTGCCAAGGAATCGACTGCTGACCGCGCTGGAAGCCTGCAAACCTGCAACATAGTAGCAAAGACGACTACTGCAACTCTGTAACGCTGATCCTGCCGCCTTCTCGACTGTTTTCCTGCTTGTGCATGCTGTGGGGGTAGTCTGCCTCCTCTCTGCACCAGAAGCTCCGAAGAAATCTCCCGTGGGTCGACGGAATCTTCCCCCTGCAACCGCAGGCACCACAAAGCTGCATTACCGGTCCCTTGGGTCTCCTCTCAGCACAACGAGCGAGGTCCCTCGAATCCAGCGACTCTGTCCAAGTGACCCCCACGGTCCAGTGACTCTTCAGTCCAAGTTTGGTGGAGGTAAGTCCTTGCCTCACCTCGCTGGGCTGCATTGCTGGGAACTGTGACTTTTGCAGCTACTCCGGCCCCTGTGCACTTCCGGCGGAAATCCTTTGTGCACAGCCAAGCCTGGGTCCACGGCACTCTAACCTGCATTGCACGACTTTCTAAGTTGGTCTCCGGCGACGTGGGACTCCTTTGTGCGACTTCGGGTGAGCACCGTTTCACGCATCCTTGTAGGGCCTGTTTCTGGCACTTCTCCGGGTGCTACCTGCTGCTGAGAGGGCTCCTTGTCTTGCTCGACATCCCCTCTCTTTTCTGGTCCAATTTGCGACCTCCTGGTCCCTCCAGGGCCACAGCAGCGTCCAAAAACAATAACCAAACAATTTGCAGCTAGCAAGGCTTGTTGGCGTTCTTTCGGCAAGAAAACACTTCTGCACGACTCTCCACGGCGAGAGGGATCCGTCCACCAAAGGGGAAGTCTCTAGCCCTTTTCGTTCCTGCAGAAACCTCAGCTTCTTCTGTCCAGTAGAAGCTTCTTTGCACCCGCAGCTGGCATTTCCTGGGCATTTGCCCATCTCCGACTTGCTTGTGACTTTTGGACTTGGTCCCCTTGTTCCACAGGTACCCTAGATTGGAAATCCACAGTTGTTGCATTGTTGGTTTATGTCTTTCCTGCATTATTCCTCTAACACGACTTCTTTGTCCTTAGGGGAACTTTAGTGCACTTTGCACTCACTTTTCAGGGTCTTGGGGAGGGTTATTTTTCTAACTCTCACTATTTTCTAATAGTCCCAGCGACCCTCTACAAGGTCACATAGGTTTGGGGTCCATTCGTGCTTCGCATTCCACTTTTGGAGTATATGGTTTGTGTTGCCCCTATCCCTATGTTTCCCCATTGCATCCTATTGTAACTATACATTGTTTGCACTGTTTTCTAAGACTATACTGCATATTTTTGCTATTGTGTATATATATCTTGTGTATATTTCCTATCCTCTCACTGAGGGTACACTCTAAGATACTTTGGCATATTGTCATAAAAATAAAGTAGCTTTATTTTTAGTATAACTGTGTATTGTGTTTTCTTATGATATTGTGCATATGACACTAAGTGGTACTGTAGTAGCTTCACACGTCTCCTAGTTCAGCCTAAGCTGCTCTGCTAAGCTACCAATATCTATCAGCCTAAGCTGCTAGACACCCTATACACTAATAAGGGATAACTGGGCCTGGTGCAAGGTGCAAGTACCCCTTGGTACTCACTACAAGCCAGTCCAGCCTCCTACATTGGTAGTGCAGCGGTGGGATAAGTGCTTTGAGACTACTTACCACTCTTGTCATTGTACTTTTCATAAGAGAAAAATATACAAAACAAGGTCAGTGTATATACACATAGCCAAAACGTTTTGCATTTCCTCTTTTCACTCTTTTCTAAGTGCTGAAAAGTACTCATAACTTTCTAAAAAGTTCTAAAAAGTTTATAAGTTTTTTTTCTCTGTCTTTCTAAAAGCTCTGACAAACTTTTTATCTTTTACTATCACTTTAACTCTCTCTAAAAATGTCTGGCACAGGCCAAAATGTTGATCTGTCCAAACTTGCATATGACCATCTTAGCTGGAAAGGAGCAAGGAGTCTCTGTGTAGAGAGAGGTTTGAGTGTAGGGAAGAATCCTTCCTTGGAACTGTTACTTAACATGCTTAGAGAACAGGATAAGGCTAGAAGTGCCCCATCTGTTGAAAAAGTAGCTAATGGTTCTCAATCTGATCCAGGGACTCCCCCAGGAAAAGATTCAGGAAAGAAACTTCCTAGCCTGCCCATTACTAGACAGTCTAGCATAGTTGGTAATGATGATGAGCCACACCATATAAATAGTGTTGTCTCACATCATAGCAAAAGCATTTATTCTCACCATACTGGTAGTGATGTTTCTGTTAGCCAAGCTGTTAGGGTGGCTTCTGTAAGGGACAGGTCTCTTTCTGTCCATTCTCACCATACTTCTGTTTCAAGGCATGTCCCTCCCACCCACCCTGATGACAGATTGTTAGAAAGGGAGCTCAATAGATTGAGAGTGGAACAAACCAGACTGAAGCTCAAGAAGCAACAGCTGGATTTGGATAGACAGACTTTAGAAGTAGAGAAGGAGAGACAGAAACTGGGTTTAGAAACCCGTGGTGGCAGCAGCAGTATTCCCCATAGTCATCCTGCAAAAGAGCATGATTCCACGAATCTGCACAAGATAGTTCCCCCTTATAAGGAGGGGGATGACATTAACAAGTGGTTTGCTGCACTTGAGAGGGCCTGTGTTGTACAGGATGTCCCTCAAAGGCAGTGGGCTGCTATCCTATGGCTATCATTTAGTGGAAAAGGTAGGGATAGGCTCCTTACTGTGAAAGAAAATGATGCTAATAATTTCCAAGTTCTTAAGAATGCACTCCTGGATGGTTATGGCTTAACCACTGAACAGTACAGGATAAAGTTCAGAGAGACCAAAAAGGAGTCTTCACAAGACTGGGTTGATTTCATTGACCATTCAGTGAAGGCCTTGGAGGGGTGGTTACATGGCAGTAAAGTTACTGATTATGACAGCCTGTATAACTTGATCCTGAGAGAGCATATTCTTAATAAGTGTTTGTCTGATTTGTTGCACCAGTACTTGCTGGACTCTGATCTGACCTCTCCCCAAGAATTGGGAAAGAAGGCAGACAAATGGGTCAGAACAAGGGTGAACAGAAAAGTTCATACAGGGGGTGACAAAGATGGCAACAAAAAGAAGGATGGTAAGTCTTCTGACAAGGGTGGGGACAAATCTAAAAATGAGTCTTCATCAGGCCCACAAAAACACTCTGGTGGGGGTGGTGGGCCCAAATCCTCTTTTAATCAGAACAAGGAAAAGAAACCATGGTGCTATTTATGTAAAATAAAAGGCCATTGGACAACAGATCCCAGTTGTCCAAAGAAAGGCACCAAGCCTCCTACCACTACAACCCCTACTGCTACACCTAGTGTCCCTACTAATAGCAGTGGTGGTGGGAACAAACCTACTAATAGCCAATCCAAGGGAGTAGCTGGGCTCACTATTGGTAACTTAGTTGGGGTTGGCCTTGTTAGGGAGGCCACAGAGGCTGTGTTAGTCTCTGAGGGGGCTATTGATTTAGCCACCTTAGTTGCTTGTCCCCTTAATATGGATAAGTACAAGCAGCTACCCCTAATAAATGGTGTTGAGGTTCAGGCCTACAGGGACACTGGTGCCAGTGTGACTATGGTCATAGAGAAACTGGTCCACCCTGAACAACACCTACTTGGTCACCAGTACCAAGGAACCGATGCTCACAACAACACACTTAGCCACCCCATGGCTGTTGGCAAATCTCAACTGGGGGGGGGTTACTGGTCCAAAGAAAGTTGTGGTAGCTTCAGATTTACCTGTAGACTGTCTATTAGGGAATGATTTGGAGACATCAGCTTGGTCAGATGTGGAGTTGGAGGCCCATGCAGCAATGCTGGGCATCCCAGGGCATATTTTTGCTTTGACAAGGGCTCAGGCCAAAAAGCAAAAAGGACAGGGAAGCTTGGATCCTGGAACAATGGACCAAGTGCTCCCTAAAGCTAGGGCTAGTAGAAGCAAACCACTTCCTACTATCCCTCCCTCTACAGTGGATTCTACTTCTGAGGAAGAAGAATTCCCTCCCTGTGCAGAACCTACACCAGAGGAGCTGGAAGCAGACACTGCTGAGCTTTTGGGTGAAGGGGGGCCTGCCAGAGAGGAGCTGAGTGTGGCACAGCAAACCTGTCCCACATTAGAGGGTCTCAGACAGCAAGCTGTCAAACAGGCTAATGGGGATGTCAGTGACTCTCACAGAGGTTACTGGGAGGACAACCTCTTGTACACTGAGCATAGGGATCCTAAACCTGGAGCTGCCAGGAGATTAGTGATTCCTCAGGAGTACAGAAAGTTCCTCCTAACCCTGGCACATGACATTCTCCTAGCTGGGCATCTAGGACAAATGAAAACTTGGGACAGGCTTGTTCCCCTGTTTCATTGGCCTAGAATGTCTGAGGACACAAAGGAATTTTGTAAGTCCTGTGAAACCTGTCAAGCCAGTGGCAAGACAGGTGGCACCCCAAAGGCACCCCTTATTCCACTGCCTGTGGTTGGGGTTCCCTTTGAAAGGGTAGGGGTTGACATAGTTGGCCCCCTTGACCCTCCTACTGCTTCAGGCAATAGATTCATCTTAGTGGTAGTGGACCATGCCACAAGATATCCTGAAGCAATTCCTTTAAGGACCACTACAGCACCTGCAGTGGCAAAGGCCCTCCTGGGAATATTTTCCAGGGTGGGCTTCCCAAACGAAGTAGTATCAGACAGGGGAAGCAATTTCATGTCTGCATACTTAAAGGCCATGTGGAAGGAGTGTGGTGTAACGTACAGGTTCACAACACCCTATCATCCACAAACAAATGGACTGGTGGAGAGATTTAATAAAACTCTCTAAGGCATGATTATGGGTCTCCCTGAAAAACTCCGCAGGAGATGGGATATCCTTCTACCATGCCTCCTTTTTGCCTACAGGGAGGTACCCCAGAAAGGAGTGGGCTTCAGCCCCTTTGAACTTCTTTTTGGACACCCTGTTAGGGGTCCACTCACACTTGTAAAGGAGGGTTGGGAACAACCTTTAAAAGCTCCTAAGCAGGATATTGTGGATTATGTACTTGGCCTCAGATCAAGGATGGCTGAGTACATGAAAAAGGCCAGTAAAAACCTTCAGGCCAGCCAAGAGCTCCAGAAGCAATGGCATGATCAGAAGGCTGTTTTGGTTCAGTACCAACCAGGGCAGAAAGTGTGGGTTTAGAGCCTATGGCCCCAAGAGCACTCCAAGATAAATGGAGTGGACCCCACACAATTGTTGAAAAGAAGGGAGAAGTCACCTATTTAGTTGACTTAGGCACTGCCAGGAGTCCCCTTAGGGTGCTCCATGTCAACCGCCTGAAACCCTACTATGACAGGGCTGATCTCACCCTGCTCATAGCAACTGATGAGGGACAGGAAGAAGACAGTGATCCTCTACCTGATCTCTTCTCTTCCACAGAACAAGATGCTCTTGTGGAAGGTGTAGTTTTGGCTGATTGTCTTACTGCTGAGCAGAAAGACAATTGCATAAATCTCCTAGATCAATTCTCTGAACTCTTCTCTACTGTGCCAGGTACCACTTCTTGGTGTGAGCACACTATAGATACTGGAGACAGCTTGCCTGTCAAAAGTAAGATCTATAGGCAGCCTGACCATGTCAGGGACTGCATAAAGCAAGAGGTCCAGAAAATGTTAGAACTAGGAGTGGTTGAGCACTCTGACAGTCCATGGGCTTCTCCTGTGGTACTGGTACCAAAACCCCATTCCAAAGATGGAAAGAAGGAAATGCAGTTTTGTGTAGACTATAGAGGTCTCAACTTGGTAACCAAAACTGATGCTCACCCTATACCCAGGGCAGATGAGCTCATAGATACACTGGCATCTGCCAAGTATCTAAGCACTTTTGACTTGACTGCAGGGTATTGGCAGATCAAATTGTCAGAAGATGCTAAACCTAAGACTGCATTTTCTACCATTGGAGGACATTACCAGTTTACTGTAATGCCTTTTGGTTTGAAAAATGCACCTGCCACTTTTCAAAGGTTGGTGAACACAGTCCTGCAAGGGCTGGAAGCTTTCAGTGCAGCATATTTGGACGATATAGCTGTCTTTAGCTCCAGCTGGGATGATCACCTGGTCCACCTATGGAAAGTTTTGGAGGCCCTGCAAAAGGCAGGCCTCACTATCAAGGCTTCAAAGTGCCAGATAGGGCAGGGTAAGGTGGTTTATCTGGGACACCTTGTTGGTGGGGAACAGATTGCACCACTTCAGGGGAAAATCCAAACAATTATTGATTGGGTTCCCCCTACCACTCAGACTCAGGTGAGAGCCTTCCTAGGCCTCACT
Source organism: Pleurodeles waltl (assembly GCF_031143425.1). Classification (NCBI taxonomy): domain Eukaryota; kingdom Metazoa; phylum Chordata; class Amphibia; order Caudata; family Salamandridae; genus Pleurodeles; species Pleurodeles waltl. Next base: position 1,006,597,897 of record NC_090450.1, on the reverse strand, counting down.
GGGTATTACAGGAGGTTCATTAAGAACTATGGCTCCATTGCAGCCCCTCTTAATGACCTCACATCCAAGAAAATGCCTAAAAAGGTATTATGGACAGCAAACTGTCAGAAAGCTTTTGAGGAACTGAAGCAGGCCATGTGCTCTGCACCTGTCCTGAAAAGCCCTTGTTACTCTAAACAATTCTATGTCCAAACTGATGCATCTGAATTAGGAGTAGGGGCAGTCCTATCACAACTTAATTCTGAGGGCCAGGATCAACCTGTTGCTTTTATTAGTAGGAGGTTGACCCCTAGAGAAAAGCGTTGGTCTGCCATTGAGAGGGAGGCCTTTGCTGTGGTCTGGGCACTGAAGAAGTTGAGGCCATACCTGTTTGGCACTCCCTTCATTGTTCAGACAGACCACAAACCTCTACTTTGGCTAAAACAGATGAAAGGTGAAAATCCTAAATTGTTGAGGTGGTCCATATCCCTACAGGGAATGGACTATACAGTGGAACATAGACCTGGGAGTAGCCACTCCAATGCAGATGGACTCTCCAGATATTTCCACTTAGACAATGAAGACTCATCAGGTCATGGCTAGTCTTATTCTCCTTCGTTTGGGGGGGGTTGTGTAGGAAAGTACCATCTTGCCTGGCATGTTACCCCCATTTTTTCACTGTATATATGTTGTTTTAGTTGTATGTGTCACTGGTACCCTGGTAACCCAGGGCCCCAGTGCTCATAAGTGTGCCTGAATGTGTTACCTGTGTAGTGACTAACTGTCTCACTGAGGCTCTGCTAACCAGAACCTCAGTGGTTATGCTCTCTCATTACTTTCAAATTGTCACTAACAGGCTAGTGACCATTTTTACCAATTTACATTGGCTTACTGGAACACCCTTATAATTCCCTAGTATATGGTACTGAGGTACCAGGGGTATTGGGGTTCCAGGAGATCCCTATGGGCTGCAGCATTTCTTTTGCCACCCATAGGGAGCTCTGACAATTCTTACACAGGCCTGCCACTGCAGCCTGAGTGAAATAACGTCCACGTTATTTCACAGCCATTTTACACTGCACTTAAGTAACTTATAAGTCACCTATATGTCTAACCTTTACCTGGTAAAGGTTAGGTGCAAAGTTACTTAGTGTGAGGGCACCCTGGCACTAGCCAAGGTGCCCCCACATTATTCAGAGCCAATTCCCTGAACTTTGTGAGTGCGGGGACACCATTACATGCGTGCACTACATATAGGTCACTACCTATATGTAGCTTCACAATGGTAACTCCGAATATGGCCATGTAACATGTCTATGATCATGGAATTGCCCCCTCTATGCCATCCTGGCATAGTTGGCACAATCCCATGATCCCAGTGGTCTGTAGCACAGACCCTGGTACTGCCAAACTGCCCTTCCTGGGGTTTCACTGCAGCTGCTGCTGCTGCCAACCCCTCAGACAGGCATCTGCCCTCCTGGGGTCCAGCCAGGCCTGGCCCAGGATGGCAGAACAAAGAACTTCCTCTGAGAGAGGGTGTTACACCCTCTCCCTTTGGAAAATGGTGTGAAGGCAGGGGAGGAGTAGCCTCCCCCAGCCTCTGGAAATGCTTTGTTGGGCACAGAGGTGCCCAATTCTGCATAAGCCAGTCTACACCGGTTCAGGGGACCCCTTAGCCCTGCTCTGGCGCGAAACTGGACAAAGGAAAGGGGAGTGACCACTCCTCTGACCTGCACCTCCCCTGGGAGGTGTCCAGAGCTCCTCCAGTGTGCTCCAGACCTCTGCCATCTTGGAAACAGAGGTGCTGCTGGCACACTGGACTGCTCTGAGTGGCCAGTGCCACCAGGTGACGTCAGAGACTCCTTCTGATAGGCTCCTTCAGGTGTTAGTAGCCTATCCTCTCTCCTAGGTAGCCAAACCCTCTTTTCTGGCTATTTAGGGTCTCTGTCTCTGGGGAAACTTTAGATAACGAATGCAAGAGCTCATCCGAGTTCCTCTGCATCTCTCTCTTCACCTTCTGCCAAGGAATCGACTGCTGACCGCGCTGGAAGCCTGCAAACCTGCAACATAGTAGCAAAGACGACTACTGCAACTCTGTAACGCTGATCCTGCCGCCTTCTCGACTGTTTTCCTGCTTGTGCATGCTGTGGGGGTAGTCTGCCTCCTCTCTGCACCAGAAGCTCCGAAGAAATCTCCCGTGGGTCGACGGAATCTTCCCCCTGCAACCGCAGGCACCAAAAAGCTGCATTACCGGTCCCTTGGGTCTCCTCTCAGCACGATGAGCGAGGTCCCTTGAATCCAGCGACTCTGTCCAAGTGACCCCCACAGTCCAGTGACTCTTCAGTCCAAGTTTGGTGGAGGTAAGTCCTTGCTTCACCTCGCTGGGCTGCATTGCTGGGAACCGTGACTTTTGCAGCTACTCCGGCCCCTGTGCACTTCCGGTGGAAATCCTTTGTGCACAGCCAAGCCTGGGTCCACGGCACTCTAACCTGCATTGCACGACTTTCTAAGTTGGTCTCCGGCGACGTGGGACTCCTTTGTGCGACTTCGGGTGAGCACCGTTTCACACATCCTTGTAGTGCCTGTTTCTGGCACTTCTCTGGGTGCTACCTGCTGCTGAGAGGGCTTCTTGTCTTGCTCGACGTCCCCTCTCTCTCCTGGTCCAATTTGCGACCTCCCGGTCCCTCCAGGGCCACAGCAGCGTCCAAAAACAATAACTGCACGATTTGCAGCTAGCAAGGCTTGTTGGCGTTCTTTCGGCGGAAAAACACTTCTGCACGACTCTCCACGGCGAGAGAGATCCGTCCACCAAAGGGGAAGTCTCTAGCCCTTTTCGTTCCTGCAGAAACCTCAGCTTCTTCTGTCCAGTAGAAGCTTCTTTGCACCCGCAGCTGGCATTTCCTGGGCATTTGCCCATCTCCGACTTGCTTGTGACTTTTGGACTTGGTCCCCTTGTTCCACAGGTACCCTAGATTGGAAATCCACAGTTGTTGCATTGTTGGTTTGTGTCTTTCCTGCATTATTCCTCTAACACGACTTCTTTGTCCTTAGGGGAACTTTAGTGCACTTTGCACTCACTTTTCAGGGTCTTGGGGAGGGTTATTTTTCTAACTCTCACTATTTTCTAATAGTCCCAGCGACCCTCTACAAGGTCACATATGTTTGGGGTCCATTCGTGCTTCGCATTCCACTTTTGGAGTATATGGTTTGTGTTGCCCCTATCCCTATGTTTCCCCATTGCATCCTATTGTAACTATACATTGTTTGCACTGTTTTCTAAGACTATACTGCATATTTTTGCTATTGTGTATATATATCTTGTGTATATTTCCTATCCTCTCACTGAGGGTACACTCTAAGATACTTTGGCATATTGTCATAAAAATAAAGTACCTTTATTTTTAGTATAACTGTGTATTGTGTTTTCTTATGATATTGTGCATATGACACTAAGTGGTACTGTAGTAGCTTCACACGTCTCCTAGTTCAGCCTAAGCTGCTCTGCTAAGCTACCATTATCTATCAGCCTAAGCTGCTAGACACCCTACACACTAATAAGGGATAACTGGGCCTGGTGCAAGGTGCAAGTACCCCTTGGTACTCACTACAAGCCAGTCCAGCCTCCTACACTTGCTTAATCTCCACAACGGCCCCAACAGCGCTTGGATGCCTGGCTTCACCCTGGGGGTGCCCAGGAGTGGGCACCGCACAGGGAAAAGCCAGGAGGGGTTCCATAGCGGTATGAGTACAGCGCCTTGAGACCCTAACGGGTGAGTAGTGCGCTATACAAGTGCAAAGTTTACAGTTTCCCACCCATTCCTCTACCTCTCGGGTCTTCCCTCCTTGCATTCTGCCCTCCTTTCTCTTCTGTCCAAGCCTGGCTCTAGATGGTAAACTCCTACAGACTCTTTAACTCTCTAACCCCAGCCTGGCACTGGCCTGTAGCTCTTGGCAATCACCACTACTCCCACCAGCTTTCCATCAGCAGCTGGTGCAACACCTCATTCAGTTCATCTCCGGAGTTCACCCCCAGAACTCACTGTGACACTTGACAACTAGGCACTACCAACAGAACTTCCCCTTTCCGGCTTTTCTGTCTTTCCACCAGATATTGCCATGGGCACTCACCACCAGCACTCACTGCAACAATTCACAAGTAGGTAATAAAAGAACTCACCCCTAGAGTTCATCACCAGATATTACTGTGGGGACTACTCACAAGTTCTCACAGCGACGCTCACAACTAGGCGCTACCAACACAATTCACCCCTAGAGCTTTCCACCAGATATTACCATTGGCACTCACTACGACAGTTCACAACTAGGCACTACCAACAGAACTTACCCGTAGAGCTTATCACCAGATGTTTCCGAGGGGACTCATCACAAGCACTCACAGCAACAGTTCACAACTAGGCGCTACCAACACAATTTACCCCTAGAGCTTTCTACCAAATATTACCATGGGCACTCGCCCCTAATCCTCACAGCGACAGTTTAGAAGGAACTGGTATCCCCATTTTCATGTCATTGCTGGGAATTTGTGACAAAGGAATATCAACAGTTAAATGCGAGCAAAAGAACAATTGTGATAAGGAATAATAACGACTGTCTATTTAATCACAAGCAGTTGGACTTTGTAGAAATTCCTATCTGCAATGGAAATTGCTGCCTCCTAGTAATAGTTTGTTTTGTCTCCTGTTGCAATGAAGCATACCCAACCAGGAGTGTGATAGCCTCAAAAAGCCCAAATTATTATCAAGAGAATTGATTGCCAGATTTGGATTAACAGTTTCTCTGGAGTCAGATTGTGGTGCTCATTTTAATAATAAAATTATTAAATTGCTGTGTAGCTTTGAAAATTGACCATAGATTCCACTGCAGTTACAGGCCAGAAGTTTCTGGTATTGTCGTAGTTAGACTCTTGCTCTTTAGCGAGACTGCTGGTTTAGGGGTGACAGCACTTCTGTTTGTAGGCAGTATGAGTCACCAAACGTAGACAGTAAAGGTGATTTCTGGCAGCCTCACGCATGGCCTATAGATGAGACCTCTCAGGGAAGTTGTGGTGGAACGGAAGTTATCTTTTTCTCTCGTTAGCAATAAGTCTCTCATAAACACAAAGGTAATGAAGGAGATGCAGGAGAGTTTTCAATATATTTATGTGAGAAAGGGGCATGATGGTAATGCCTATATGTTTCACTGATAGTGACACCGATAGTAACGCAGATAATGATGCCTTCTCAGAATGGCAAGGATTATGAAAATCAAAACATTTCTTATAAAATGTAACCAATGGCAGCAAGCTAAAAGAAATAGTAAAATAAATGGAATAAAACAGAGCATGCTAAATAGGTAAAGGTCACTAGGTGACGGGGACAACAGGCCTGCAAGCTGAAGGCTAAGCTAACTCCTATGCCCAATGGGAATCTAAAATGGATTCACCACAGTATAATGGAGCTGTCAGGGAGACCAGATCCTCGGGGCCTGCGCACGTTCCCAACATGTCCACCACTAGACAGCTCCAAAACTCTGATAGAAATATCACAGAGCCTGAGAGAGTCCAAGTGGGGGAAAAGGGGATTAGGTAGGGAACAGCTGTGAAGGAGACCTGTAGGAAGCAAGAGGTTAAACAACACAATATCAAGATATAATCACATTGACTTTCACTAGACTATGGTTCTAAGCGTTCTCATACTCTAACCATGGATAACCTAAGAAGTGACTATACCTAGACCTCAAGAACTCTGGGTACCTGGAAAAAAACGAGAATGGTTAATACAATGTTTCATATGAGCTTTTAATGAAATGTCGCATACTGTAGGAATACAAGAACCTTCTAGAATAATGTTTCAGAACAAACATTGCATTTTTACATGAGGACAAAAGGCAATCTGAAACATTCCCTGGAAAGCAATAGGAATTCTACTAGGGACTTAATATGCACAAAGAATGTCACATTTTGAATTTAGCATCTTCACAGAAAATCCAAAAGCCCAGGATAAATGTGTGCACTTCAACAAACACTATACGCCAAAGTTTTAATTGCCATGAAATGATCACGCACACTATTGCCGATCTGAACATCAAGTTTTACATGCTGGAAATGAATCGCGCACACTGTCAATTCTAACAAGAATATGCAAATGGCATGAAATGATCGTGCAAGCTGTTGTCGATCTGAACACCAAGTTTTACATGCGGGAAATGAATCGCGTATACTGCCGATTCTAACAAGAATATGCAAATGGCATGAAATGATCGCGCAAGCTGTTGCCGATCTGAACACCAAGTTTTACATGCGGGAAATGAATCGCGCATACTGCCGATTCTAACAAGAATATGCAAATGCCATGAAATGATCGCGCAAGCTGTTGCCGATCTGAACACCAAGTTTTACATGCGGGAAATGAATCGCGCATACTGCTGATTCGAACAAGAATATGAAAATGCCATGAAATGATCGCGCAAGCTGTTGCCGATCTGAACACCAAGTTTTACATGCGGGAAATGAATCGCGCACACTGCCGATTCGAACAAGAATGTGCAAATGCCATGAAATGATCGCGCAAGTTGTTGCCGATCTGAACATCAAGTTTTACATGCGGGAAATGAATCGCGCACACTGCCGATTCGAACAAGAATGTGCAAATGCCATGAAATGATCGCGCAAGTTGTTGCTGTGAGAAAGTAGCCTCTTTCTAGCCTTGTTACCCCCACTTTTGGCCTGTTTGTGAGTGTATGTCAGGGTGTTTTCACTGTCTCACTGGGATCCTGCTAGCCAGGGCCCAGTGCTCATAGTGAAAACCCTATGTTTTCAGTATGTTTGTTATGTGTCACTGGGACCCTGCTAGTCAGGACCCCAGTGCTCATAAGTTTGTGACCTATAGGTATGTGTTCCCTGTGTGATGCCTAACTGTCTCACTGAGGCTCTGCTAACCAGAACCTCAGTGGTTATGCTCTCTCTTTACAAATTGTCACTAACAGGCTAGTGACCAATTTTACCAATTTACATTGGCATACTGGAACACCCTTATAATTCTCTAGTATATGGTACTGAGGTACCGAGGGTATTGGGGTTCCAGGAGATCCCTATGGGCTGCAGAATTTCTTTTGCCACCCATAGGGAGCTCTGACAATTCTTACACAGGCCTGCCACTGCAGCCTGAGTGAAATAACGTCCACGTTATTTCACAGCCATTTTACACTGCACTTAAGTAACTTATAAGTCACCTATATGTCTAACCTTTACCTGGTAAAGGTTGGGTGCTAAGTTACTTAGTGTGTGGGCACCCTGGCACTAGCCAAGGTGCCCCCACATTGTTCAGGGCCAATTCCCCGGACTTTGTGAGTGCGGGGACACCATTACACGCGTGCACTACATATAGGTCACTACCTATGTGTAGCTTCACAATGGTAACTCCGAATATGGCCATGTAACATGTCTAAGATCATGGAATTGCCCCCTCTATGCCATCCTGGCATTGTTGGCACAATCCCATGATCCCACAGGTCTGTAGCACAGACCCGGGTACTGCCAAACTGCCTTTTCAGGGGTTTCACTGCAGCTGCTGCTGCTGCCAACCCCTCAGACAAGTTTCTGCCCTCCTGGGGTCCAGCCAGGCTTGGCCTAGGAAGACAGAACAAAGGACTTCCTCAGAGAGAGGGTGTTACACCCTCTCCCTTTGGAAAATGGTGTTAAGGCAGGGGAGGGGTAGCCTCCCCCAGCCTCTGGAAATGCTTTCATGGGCACACATGGTGCCCATTTCTGCATAAGCCAGTCTACACCGGTTCAGGGACCCCTCAGCCCTGCTCTGGCGCGAAACTGGACAAAGGAAAGGGGAGTGACCACTCCCTTGACCTGCACCTCCCCTGGGAGGTGCCCAGAGCTCCACCAGTGTGCTCCAGACCTCTGCCATCTTGGAAACAGAGGTGCTGCTGGCACACTGGACTGCTCTGAGTGGCCAGGGCCAGCAGGTGACGTCAGAGACTCCTTCTGATAAGCTCCTTCAGGTGTTGCTAGCCTATCTTCTCTCCTAAGTAGCCAAACCCTCTTTTCTGGCTATTTAGGGTCTCTGCTTTGGGGAATTCCTTAGATAACGAATGCAAGAGCTCATCAGAGTTCCTCTGCATCTCTCTCTTCACCTTCTGCCAAGGAATCGACTGCTGACCGCGCTGGAAGCCTGCAAAACTGCAACAAAGTAGCGAAGACGACTACTGCAACTCTGTAACGCTGATCCTGCCGCCTTCTCGACTGCTTTCCTGGTGGTGCATCCTGTGGGGGTAGTCTGCCTCCTCTCTGCACTAGAAGCTCCGAAGAAATCTCCCGTGGGTCGACGGAATAGTGTGCCTGCAACCGCAGGCACCAAAGAACTGCATCACCGGTCCCCTGGGTCTCCTCTCAGCACGACGAGCGAGGTCCCTTGAATCCAGCAACTCTGTCCAAGTGACTCCCACAGTCCAGTGACTCTTCAGTCCAAGTTTGGTGGAGGTAAGTCCTTGCCTCCCCACGCCAGACTGCATTGCTGGGAACCGCGACTTTTGCAGCTACTCCAGCCTCTGTGCACTTCCGGCAGAAATCCTTTGTGCACAGCCAAGCCTGGGTCCACGGCACTCCAACCTGGATTGCACGACCTCCTGAGTTGTCTTCCGGCGACGTGGGACTCCTTTGTGTAACTTCGGGTGAGCACTGTTTCACTCCTCTTTGTAGTGCCTGTTCCGGCACTTCTGCGGGTGCTGCCTGCTTTTGAGAGGGCTCTTTGTCTTGCTGGGCGCCCCCTCTGTCCCCTGACGCAATTGGCAACATCCTGGTCCCTACTGGCCCACAGCAGCATCCAAAAACCCTAACCGCACGACTTGCAGCTAGCAAGGCTTGTTTGTGGTTTTCCTTCAGGAAAATACTTCTGCACAACTCTCCACAACGTGAGGCATCCATCCTTCAAAGGGGAAGTTTCTAGCCCTTGTCGTTCCTGCAGAATCCTCAGCTTCTACTGTCAAGTAGCAGCTTCTTTGCACCCACAGCTGGCATTTCCGGGGCATCTGCCCACTCTCGACTTGGTCGTGACTTTTGGACTTCGTCCCCTTGTTCCACATGTACCCTCGTCTGGAAATCCATCGTTGTTGCATTGCTGGTTTTGGTCTTTCCTGCAGAATTCCCCTATCACAACTTCTGTGCTCTTTGGGGAACTTTAGTGCACTTTGCACTCACTTTTCAGGGTCTTGGGGTGGGCTATTTTTTTAACCCTAACTGTTTTCTTACAGTCCCAGCGACCCTCTACAAGGTCACATAGGTTTGGGGTCCATTCGTGGTTCGCATTCCACTTTTGGAGTATATGGTTTGTGTTGCCCCTATCCCTATGTGTCCCCATTGCATCCTATTGTAACTATACATTGTTTGCACTGTTTTCTAATACTATACTGCATATTTTTGGTATTGTGTACATATATCTTGTGTATATTTGCTATCCTCATACTGAGGGTACTCACTGAGATACTTTTGGCATATTGTCATAAAAATAAAGTACCTTTATTTTTAGTATATCTGTGTATTGTGTTTTCTTATGATATTGTGCATATGACACTAGTGGTACTGTAGGAGCTTCACTCGTCTCCTAGTTCAGCCTAAGCTGCTCTTCTAAGCTACCATTATCTATCAGCCTAAGCTGCTAGACACCCCTATACACTAATAAGGGATACCTGGGCCTGGTGCAAGGTGTAAGTACCCCTTGGTACTCACTACAAGCCAGTCCAGCCTCCTACACTGGTTGTGCAGCGGTGGGATAAGTACTTTGTAACTACTCACCACTTTTTGTCATTGTACTTTTCATAAGAGAAAAATATACAAAACAAGTTCAGTGTATGTACACCTAACCAAAAAGTTTTGCATTTCTTTTCTCACTTCTTTTCTAAAGTGCTGAAAAGTACCTCTAACTTTCTAAAAAAAAATTAAAAAGTTTAAAAAGTTTTTTTCTGTCTTTCTAAAAGTTCTGAAAAACTTTCTCTCACTTTTTCTATCACTTAAACACTTTCTAAAATGTCTGGCACAGGCCAAACTGTTGATCTGTCCAAACTTGCTTATGATCACCTTAGCTGGAAAGGAGCAAGGAGTCTCTGCATAGAAAGAGGTTTAAGTGTAGGGAAGAATCCCCCTAGAGAACTGTTGGTGAATATGCTTGTTGAACAGGATAAGGCCAGAGCTGGCACTCCTGTTGAAAAGTTAGCTGATGGTTCCCACTCTGATTCTGGGGCACCCCTAGCAAAAGATGTGGGAGGGAAACTTCCAAGCCTGCTCCCTAGCAAGCCACCTAGCATAGCTGGTACTGATGTAGAGTCACACCATACTGAGAGTGTTGTCTCACATCACAGTAAGAGTATCCCTTCTCATCATAGTAGAAGTGCTGTTTCTGTTAGTCAAGCTATTAGGGTGCCATCTGTTAGGGCCATGTCTCCTTCTGTTCAATCTCAGCATACTTCTGTCTCTAGACATGCCTCACCCACCCACCCTGATGACAGAGTGTTAGAAAGGGAGCTCAATAGATTGAGAGTGGAACAAACCAGACTGAAGCTCAAGAAGCAACAGCTGGATTTGGATAGGCAGTCCTTAGAGGTGGAAAGAGAAAGACAGAAATTGGGTTTAGAAACCCATGGTGGCAGCAGCAGTATTCCCCATAGTCATCCTGCAAAAGAGCATGATTCTAGGAATCTGCACAAGATAGTTCCCCCTTATAAGGAGGGGGATGACATTAACAAGTGGTTTGCTGCACTTGAGAGGGCCTGTGTTGTACAGGATGTCCTTCAAAGGCAGTGGGCTGCTATCCTATGGCTATCATTTAGTGGAAAGGGTAGGGATAGGCTCCTTACTGTGAAAGAAAGTGATGCCAATAATTTTGCAGTTCTGAAGAATGCACTCCTAGATGGTTATGGCTTAACCACTGAACAGTACAGGATGAAGTTCAGAGAAACCAAAAAGGAGTCTTCACAAGACTGGGTTGATTTTGTTGACCATTCAGTGAAGGCCTTGGAGGGGTGGTTACATGGCAGTAAAGTTACTGATTATGAAAGCCTGTATAACTTAATCCTGAGAGAGCATATACTTATTAACTGTGTGTCTGATTTGTTGCACCAGTACCTGGTGGACTCTGATCTGACCTCTCCCCAAGAATTGGGAAAGAAGGCAGACAAATGGGTCAGAACAAGAGTGAACAGAAAAGTTCATACAGGTGGTGACAAGGATGGCAAGAAGAAAGATGGTGAAAAATCTCAAGATAAGCATGGGGATAAGGGTAAAACCAAAGATCCCACTTCAAATCTTAAACACTCTTCAGAGGGTGGGGATAAAACAAATTCTTCCTCTTCTTCTCAACCTGCACACATTAAAAAGCCTTGGTGCTTTGTGTGTAAAAACAGAGGCCATAGGCCAGGGGATAAGTCCTGTCCAGGTAAACCCCCTGAGCCTACCACCACTAATACATCAAGCTCTAGTGACCCTAGCAGTAGTGGTACTAGTGGTGGGACTGCTGGCAACAGTCAAGTTAAGGGTGTAGTTGGGTTCACTTATGGGTCCATAATAGAAACTGGGGTAGTCAGTCCCAAGACAGTTTCTGTCACACCTAGTGGCATTGGCCTTGCCACACTGGTTGCTTGTCCCCTTACACTGAATAAGTACAGGCAGACAGTTTCAATAAATGGTGTTGAGGCCTTGGCCTACAGGGACACAGGTGCCAGTATCACTTTTGTGACTGAAAACCTAGTGGCTCCTGAACAACACATCATTGGACAACAGTATAAAATTATTGATGTCCATAACTCCACTGAGTTCCTTCCCTTAGCTATAATTCAGTTTAGTTGGGGTGGAGTTACTGGCCCTAAGCAGGTGGTGGTATCACCTAGCTTACCTGTAGACTGTCTCTTAGGTAATGACCTAGAGGCCTCAGGTTGGGCTGATGTAGAGTTTTATGCCCATGCAGCCATGCTGGGCATCCCAGAGGAATTGTTCCCTCTCATTTCTACTGAAACGAAAAAGCAAAGGAGAGAAGGCCTGAAAACTCAGGATCCCTCTCCATCAACAGGTAAAAAGGGTATCACAGTATCCCCTAACCACCCTGCCATTCAGGATACCATTCCTGTGGTGGGAGAAACCTCTCCTGGGGTGGCACCTGTTCCAAGGGAAGCATCAGCTGGCAAAGCTGTACTCCCTGAGGTGGAAGTACCTCTCTGTGGGATAACTAACATTGGTGAGAAAAAGAGCACCATTTTAGTTAACATGGAGCATCCCTCCAACCCTCCCAGAGAAACATTAGTGCAGAAACTCTGCACTGCCTCACAACACTTAGGACAGCATCCCTGCCCTAGTGTGGAGCTCATAGGACAGCATCCCTGCCCTGCTCCAACTCAAGAGAAACAGCATCCCTGTTCTCTCTTCCAGCCATATGGACAAAGTTTTTGCCCAGCTATGGCTTTTCTGAGACAGCATCCCTGTCTGGCATTCCCATCACTACAAATAGGTTCAGTGGACAATTCCCACTGCTCTAAACTAAAACTTACTGATTGAAACTCTGAAAATACATCTTCACATTGTTGCTTAGCTAAAAAACTTCAAACAGGGTGGTTTACATCCCCACAGGGAAGTAAACATATAGTGGATGATAAAGGGAGTAACCAGTCTATTGCAGAGCTACTCTCTACTTATCACCACTTAGACAATAAAGTCTCAACTGGCCAAGGTTAGCCTTATTGTCCTTCGTTTGGGGGGTGGGGGTTGTGTGAGAAAGTAGCCTCTTTCTAGCCTTGTTACCCCCACTTTTGGCCTGTTTGTGAGTGTATGTCAGGGTGTTTTCACTGTCTCACTGGGATCCTGCTAGCCAGGGCCCAGTGCTCATAGTGAAAACCCTATGTTTTCAGTATGTTTGTTATGTGTCACTGGGGCCCTGCTAGTCAGGACCACAGTGCTCATAAGTTTGTGACCTATAGGTATGTGTTCCCTGTGTGATGCCTAACTGTCTCACTGAGGCTCTGCTAACCAGAACCTCAGTGGTTATGCTCTCGCTTTACAAATTGTCACTAACAGGCTAGTGACCAATTTTACCAATTTACATTGGCATACTGAAACACCCTTATAATTCCCTAGTATATGGTACTGAGGTACCCAGGGTATTGGGGTTCCAGGAGATCCCTATGGGCTGCAGCATTTCTTTTGCCACCCATAGGGAGCTCTGACAATTCTTACACAGGCCTGCCACTGCAGCCTGAGTGAAATAACGTCCACGTTATTTCACAGCCATTTTACACTGCACTTAAGTAACTTATAAGTCACCTATGTGTCTAACCTTTACCTGGTAAAGGTTGGGTGCTAAGTTAATAAGTGTGTGGGCACCCTGGCACTAGCCAAGGTGCCCCCACATTGTTCAGGGCCAATTCCCCGGACTTTGTGAGTGCGGGGACACCATTACACGCGTGTACTACATATAGGTCACTACCTATATGTGGCTTCACAATGGTAACTCCGAATATGGCCATGTAATATGTCTATGATCATGGAATTGTACCCTCTATGCCATCCTGGCATTGTTGGCACAATCCCATGATCCCACGGGTCTGTCCACAGACCCGGGTACTGCCAAACTGCCTTTTCAGGGGTTTCACTGCAGCTGCTGCTGCTGCCAACCCCTCAGACAAGTTTCTGTCCTCCTGGGGTCCAGCCAGGCTTGGCCCAGGAAGGCAGAACAAAGGACTTCCTCAGAGAGAGGGTGTTACACCCTCTCCCTTTGGAAAATGGTGTTAAGGCAGGGGAGGAGTAGCCTCCCCCAGCCTCTGGAAATGCTTTCATGGGCACACATGGTGCCCATTTCTGCATAAGCCAGTCTACACCGGTTCAGGGACCCCTCAGCCCTGCTCTGGCGCGAAACTGGACAAAGGAAAGGGGAGTGACAACTCCCCTGACCTGCACCTCCTCTGGGAGGTGCCCAGAGCTCCACCAGTGTGCTCCAGACCTCTGCCATCTTGGAAACAGAGGTGCTGCTGGCACACTGGACTGCTCTGAGTGGCCAGGGCCAGCAGGTGACGTCAGAGACTCCTTCTGATAGGCTCCTTCAGGTGTTGCTAGCCTATCTTCTCTCCTAAGTAGCCAAACCCTATTTTCTGGCTATTTAGGGTCTCTGCTTTGGGGAATTCCTTAGATAACGAATGCAAGAGCTCATCAGAGTTCCTCTGCATCTCTCTCTTCACCTTCTGCCAAGGAATCGACTGCTGACCGCGCTGGAAGCCTGCAAAACTGCAACAAAGTAGCGAAGACGACTACTGCAACTCTGTAACGCTGATCCTGCCGCCTTCTCGACTGCTTTCCTGGTGGTGCATGCTGTGGGGGTAGTCTGCCTCCTCTCTGCACTAGAAGCTCCGAAGAAATCTCCCGTGGGTCGACGGAATCGTCCCCCTGCAACCGCAGGCACCAAAGAACTGCATCACCGTTCCCCTGGGTCTCTTCTCAGCACGACGAGCGAGGTCTCTTGAATCCAGCATCTCTGTCCAAGTGACTCCCACAGTCCAGTGACTCTTCAGTCCAAGTTTGGTGGAGGTAAGTCCTTGCCTCCCCACGCCAGACTGCATTGCTTGGAACCGTGACTTTTGCAGCTACTCCGGCCTCTGTGCACTTCCGGCGGAAATCCTTTGTGCACAGCCAAGCCTGGGTCCACGGCACTCCAACCTGCATTGCACGACCTCCTGAGTTGTCCTCCGGCGACGTGGGACTCCTTTGTGTAACTTCGGGTGAGCACTGTTTCACTCCTCTTTGTAGTGCCTGTTCCAGCACTTCTGCGGGTGCTGCCTGCTTCTGAGAGGGCTCTTTGTCTTGCTGGGTGCCCCCTCTGTCCCCTGACGCAATTGGCGACATCATGGTCCCTCCTGGCCCACAGCAGCATCCAAAAACCCTAACTGCACGACTTGCAGCTAGCAAGGCTTGTTTGCAGTCTTTCTTCAGGAAAATACTTCTGCACGACTCTCCACGGCGTGGGGCATCCATCCTCTAAAGGTGAAGTTTCTAGCCCTTGTCGTTCCTGCAGAATCCTCAGCTTCTACTGTCCAGTAGCAGCTTCTTTGCACCCACAGCTGGCATTTCCGGGGCATCTGCCCACTCTCAACTTGGTCGTGACTTTTGGACTTGGTCCCCTTGTTCCACAGGTACCCTCGTCTGGAAATCCATCGTTGTTGCATTGCTGGTTTTGGTCTTTCCTGCAGAATTCCCCTATCACGACTTCTGTGCTCTTTGGGGAACTTTAGTGCACTTTGCACTCACTTTTCAGGGTCTTGGGGTGGGCTATTTTTCTAACCCTAACTGTTTTCTTACAGTCCCAGTGACCCTCTACAAGGTCACATAGGTTTGGGGTCCATTTGTGGTTCGCATTCCACTTTTGGAGTATATGGTTTGTGTTGCCCCTATCCCTATGTGTCCCCATTGCATCCTATTGTAACTATACATTGTTTGCTCTGTTTTCTAATACTATACTGCATATTTTTGGTATTGTGTACATATATCTTGTGTATATTTGCTATCCTCATACTGAGGGTACTCACTGAGATATTTTTGGCATATTGTCATAAAAATAAAGTACCTTTATTTTTAGTATATCTGTGTATTGTGTTTTCTTATGATATTGTGCATATGACACTAGTGGTACTGTAGGAGCTTCACTCGTCTCCTAGTTCAGCCTAAGCTGCTCTGCTAAGCTACCATTATCTATCAGCCTAAGCTGCTAGACACCCCTATACACTAATAAGGGATACCTGGGCCTGGTGCAAGGTGTAAGTACCCCTTGGTACTCACTACAAGCCAGTCCAGCCTCCTACAGTTGCTGATCTGAACACCAAGTTTTACATGCGGGAATGAATCGTGCACACTGCCGATTCGAACAAGAATATGCAAATGCCATGAAATGATCGCGCAAGCTGTTGCCGATCTGAAGACCAAGTTTTATATGCGGGAAATGAATCGCGGACACTGCCGATTCGAACAAGAATATGCAAAGGCCATGAAATGATCGCGCAAGCTGTTGCCGATCTGAACATCAAGTTTTACATACGGGAAATGAATCGCGCACACTGCCGATTCAAACAAGAATATGCAAATGCCATGAAATGATGGCGCAAGCTGTTGCCGATCTGAACACATAACTGATGATCTGGTTCTTGACTGCTGGAAAGGATTGGCTGATGTGGTGCTTTCTGTTTCTCATCAGGTTGACTTGATGACCCCACCTACAGGACAAGAGCTGTGGCATGACCTCAGTCCAGGCGATTGGGTCTTGTTGAAGAAGCATGTCAGCAAAACGTGCCTCGAACTGTGCAATCCTTATGCCGAACATTGCTAAGTGTGGCAGATTATGAGATTGGATTCATACCTCCCATACCAAGAGGAGAAGACAATACAAGAGGGTCTCAAAGTCAAGTCTAAACTAAAATTGCAACAGTAATGCATCAAACAGTGTGCACTACAAACTGGAATTGAGGGCAAGCACTTCAGGTGAGATGATAGATTGTGAAGGGAAGAGAAGTGGCTGACAAATGGAGAGAGAGTGAAAACTGTTGCGCCAGAAGAACACATTCCAGAGATGGTCAGGTAAGAACTAGAGCCAACAGAACTGAGTGCTAGTGACAGTGAACAACCAGCAGTCAGAAAAACAAAGAGGGCCAAACACAATATATTGAGCTCCTTACTGGATCTATTGCGTTAAAAGCAACCCTGAAATAAGAAGTGAAGAGAGTGAAACCTATCCAAATGTTTTTGTGAAACCTCCATGAACAGCGCTACCACAACTAAAGAATAGAACAAAAGTTTTGATTAATGAATTCAAGAGATACACGTCCATACATTGAGAATTCATGTTTTGCACCTTAGGTATCCAGATGAAGATATTAGGTTCCCAGAGGTATCCAGTTAAATAGTAGAGTTTCCTTTTAGGTAACCTCTTGAAATCGTTTTACAATGCAAAGAAGTGAAAGTTTGGTGGTTTGCAGCGTAGTGTCAGCAAGTGATTTGGAACTATTACATAAAGATGGCTCTGAAGGAAATCTTTCAGACAATGTTTATATCAGACTGTTCAGTGACTGTACTAAGGTCATGTGTACATTTCCATGCATCTTCCTGAATCGATGACAGCTCGTGTCACTTATCACCATTTCCCTCTCACTTTCTTTCCTGCTGTATGTAGGAGGCTGGACTGGCTTGTAGTGAGTACCAAGGGGTACTTGCACCTTGCACCAGGCCCAGTTATCCCTTATTAGTGTATAGGGTGTCTAGCAGCTTAGGCTGATAGATAATGGTAGCTTAGCAGAGCAGCTTAGGCTGAACTAGGAGACGTGTGAAGCTACTACACTACCACTTAGTGTCATATGCACAATATCATAAGAAAACACAATACACAGTTATACTAAAAATAAAGGTACTTTATTTTTATGACAATATGCCAAAGTATCTTAGAGTGTACCCTCAGTGAGAGGATAGGAAATATACACAAGATATATATACACAATAGCAAAAATATGCAGTATAGTCTTAGAAAACAGTGCAAACAATGTATAGTTACAATAGGATGCAATGGGGAAACATAGGGATAGGGGCAAAACAAACCATATACTCCAAAAGTGGAATGTGAACCACGAATGGACCCCAAACCTATGTGACCTTGTAGAGGGTCGCTGGGACTATTAGAAAATAGTGAGAGTTAGAAAAATAACCCTCCCCAAGACCCTGAAAAGTGAGTGCAAAGTGCACTAAAGTTCCCCTAAGGACAAAAGAGTCGTGTTAGAGGAATAATGCAGGAAAGACACAAACCAGCAATGCAACAACTGTGGATTTCCAATCTAGGGTGCCTGTGGAACAAGGGGACCAAGTCCAAAAGTCACAAGCAAGTCGGAGATGGGCAGATGCCCAGGAAATGCCAGCTGCGGGTGCAAAGAAGCTTCGACTGGACAGAAGAAGCTGAGGTTTCTGCAGGAACGAAAAGGGCTAGAGACTTCCCCTTTGGTGGACGGATCCCTCTCGCCGTGGAGAGTCGTGCAGAAGTGTTTTCCTGCCGAAAGGACGCCAACAAGCCTTGCTAGGCGCAAATCGTGCGTTTGGCGTTTTTGGACGCTGCTAGGGCCCAGGAGGGACCAGGAAGTCGCAAAGTGGACCTGAAGAGAGAGGGGACTTCGAGCAAGACAAAGAGCTCTCACTGAAGCAGGTAGCACCCGGAGAAGTGCCAGAAACAGGCACTACGAGGATGCGTGAAATGGTGCTCGCCGAAGTTGCACAAAGGAGTCCCACGTCACCGGAGACCAACTTAGAAAGTCGTGCAATGCAGGTTAGAGTGCCGTGGACCCAGGCTTGGCTGTGCACAAAGGATTTCCGCCGGAAGTGCACAGGGGCCGGAGTAGCTGCAAAGTCGCGGTTCCCAGCAATGCAGCCCAGCGAGGTGAGGCAAGGACTTACCTCCACCAAACTTGGGCTGAAGAGTCACTGGACTGTGGGGGTCACTTGGACAGAGTCGCTGGATTTGAGGGACCTCGCTCGTCGTGCTGAGAGGAGACCCAAGGGACCTGTAATGCAGCTTTTTGGTGCCTGCGGTTGCAGGGGGAAGATTCCGTCGACCCACAGGAGATTTCTTCGGAGCTTCTGGTGCAGAGAGGAGGCAGACTACCCCCACAGCAAGCACAAGCAGGAAAACAGTCGAGAAGGCGGCAGGATCAGCGTTACAGAGTTGCAGTAGTCGTCTTTGCTACTATGTTGCAGGTTTGCAGGCTTCCAGCGCGGTCAGCGGTCGTTTCCTTATCAGAAGGTGAAGAGAGAGATGCAGAGGAACTCGGCTGAGCTCATGCATTCGTTATCTAAAGTTTCCCCAGAGACAGAGACCCTAAATAGCCAGAAAAGAGGGTTTGGCTACCTAGGAGAGAGGAAAGGCTACTAACACCTGAAGGAGCCTATCAGCAGGAGTCTCTGACGTCACCTGGTGGCACTGGCCACTAAGAGCAGTCCAGTGTGCCAGCAGCACCTCTGTTTCCAAGATGGCAGAGGTCTGGAGCACACTGGAGGAGCTCTGGACACCTCCCAGGGGAGGTGCAGGTCAGGGGAGTGGTCACTCCCCTTTCCTTTGTCCAGTTTCGCGCCAGAGCAGGGGCTAAGGGGTCCCTGAACCGGTGTAGACTGGCTTATGCAGAATTGGGCACATCTGTGCCCAACAAAGCATTTCCAGAGGCTGGGGGAGGCTACTCCTCCCCTGCCTTCACACCATTTTCCAAAGGGAGAGGGTGTCACACCCTCTCTCAGAGGAAGTTCTTTGTTCTGCCATCCTGGGCCAGGCCTGGCTGGACCCCAGGAGGGCAGCTGCCTGTCTGAGGGGTTGGCAGCAGCAGCAGCTGCAGTGAAACCCCAGGAAGGGCAGTTTGGCAGTACCAGGGTCTGTGCTACAGACCACTGGGATCATGGGATTGTGCCAACTATGCCAGGATGGTATAGAGGGGGCAATTCCATGATCATAGACATGTTACATGGCCATATTCGGAGTTACCATTGTGAAGCTACATATAGGTAGTGACCTATATGTAGTGCACGCGTGTAATGGTGTCCCCGCACTCACAAAGTTCAGGGAATTGGCTCTGAACAATGTGGGGGCACCTTGGCTAGTGCCAGGGTGCCCTCACACTAAGTAACTTTGCACCTAACCTTTACCAGGTAAAGGTTAGACATATAGGTGACTTATAAGTTACTTAAGTGCAGTGTAAAATGGCTGTGAAATAACGTGGACGTTATTTCACTCAGGCTGCAGTGGCAGGCCTGTGTAAGAATTGTCAGAGCTCCCTATGGGTGGCAAAAGAAATGCTGCAGCCCATAGGGATCTCCTGGAACCCCAATACCCTGGGTACCTCAGTACCATATACTAGGGAATTATAAGGGTGTTCCAGTAAGCCAATGTAAATTGGTAAAAATGGTCACTAGCCTGTTAGTGACAATTTGGAAAGAAATGAGAGAGCATAACCACTGAGGTTCTGATTAGCAGAGCCTCAGTGAGACAGTTAGTCACTACACAGGTAACACATTCAGGCACACTTATGAGCACTGGGGCCCTGGGTTACCAGGGTCCCAGTGACACATACAACTAAAACAACATATATACAGTGAAAAATGGGGGTAACATGCCAGGCAAGATGGTACTTTCCTACACAACCCCCCCCAAACGAAGGACAATAAGACTAGCCATGACCTGATGAGTCTTCATTGTCTAAGTGGAAATATCTGGAGAGTCCATCTGCATTGGAGTGGCTACTCCCAGGTCTATGTTCCACTGTATAGTCCATTCCCTGTAGGGATATGGACCACCTCAACAATTTAGGATTTTCACCTTTCATTTGTTTTAGCCAAAGTAGAGGTTTGTGGTCTGTCTGAACAATGAAGTGAGTGCCAAACAGGTATGGCCTCAACTTCTTCAGAGCCCAGACCACAGCAAAGGCCTCCCTCTCAATGGCAGACCAACGCTTTTCTCTAGGGGTCAACCTCCTACTAATAAAAGCAACAGGTTGATCCTGGCCCTCAGAATTAAGTTGTGATAGGACTGCCCCTACTCCTAATTCAGATGCATCAGTTTGGACATAGAATTTTTTAGAGTAACAAGGGCTTTTCAGGACAGGTGCAGAGCACATGGCCTGCTTCAGCTCCTCAAAAGCTTTCTGACAGTTTGCTGTCCATAATACCTTTTTAGGCATTTTCTTGGATGTGAGGTCATTAAGAAGGGCTGCAATGGAGCCATAGTTCTTAATGAACCTCCTGTAATACCCAGTGAGGCCTAGGAAGGCTCTCACCTGAGTCTGAGTGGTAGGGGGAACCCAATCAATAATTGTTTGGATTTTCCCCTGAAGTGGTGCAATCTGTTCCCCACCAACAAGGTGTCCCAGATAAACCACCTTACCCTGCCCTATCTGGCACTTTGAAGCCTTGATAGTGAGGCCTGCCTTTTGCAGGGCCTCCAAAACTTTCCATAGGTGGACCAGGTGATCATCCCAGCTGGAGCTAAAGACAGCTATATCGTCCAAATATGCTGCACTGAAAGCTTCCAGCCCTTGCAGGACTGTGTTCACCAACCTCTGAAAAGTGGCAGGTGCATTTTTCAAACCAAAAGGCATTACAGTAAACTGGTAATGTCCTCCAATGGTCGAAAATGCAGTCTTAGGTTTAGCATCTTCTGACAATTTGATCTGCCAATACCCTGCAGTCAAATCAAAAGTGCTTAGATACTTGGCAGATGCCAGTGTATCTATGAGCTCATCTGCCCTGGGTATAGGGTGAGCATCAGTTTTGGTTACCAAGTTGAGACCTCTATAGTCTACACAAAACCGCATTTCTTTCTTTCCATCTTTAGAATTGGGTTTTGGTACCAGTACCACAGGAGAAGCCCATGGACTGTCAGAGTGCTCAACCACTCCTAGTTCCAACATTTTCTGAACTTCTTGCTTTATGCAGTCCCTGACATGGTCAGGCTGCCTATAGATCTTACTTTTGACAGGTAAACTGTCTCCAGTATCTATAGTGTGCTCACACCAAGAAGTGGTGCCTGGCACAGTAGAGAAGAGTTCTGAAAATTGTCCTAGGAGATTTATGCAATTGTCTTTCTGCTCAGCAGTAAGACAATCAGCCAAAACTACACCTTCCACAAGAGCATCTTGATCTGTGGAAGAGAAGAGATCAGGTAGAGGATCACTGTCTTCTTCCTGTCCCTCATCTGTTGCCATGAGCAGGGTGAGATCAGCCCTGTCATAGTAGGGTTTCAGGCGGTTGACATGGAGCACCCTAAGTGGACTCCTGGCAGTGCCTAAGTCAACCAAGTAGGTGACTTCACCCTTCTTTTCAACAATTGTGTGGGGACCACTCCATTTATCTTGGAGTGCTCTTGGGGCCACAGGCTCCAAGACCCACACTTTCTGCCCTGGTTGGTACTGAACCAAAACAGCCTTCTGATCATGCCATTGCTTCTGGAGCTCTTGGCTGGCCTGAAGGTTTTTACTGGCCTTTTTCATGTACTCAGCCATCCTTGATCTGAGGCCAAGTACATAATCCACAATATCCTGCTTAGGAGCTTTTAAAGGTTGTTCCCAACCCTCCTTTACAAGTGTGAGTGGACCCCTAACAGGGTGTCCAAAAAGAAGTTCAAAGGGGCTGAAGCCCACTCCTTTCTGGGGTACCTCCCTGTAGGCAAAAAGGAGGCATGGTAGAAGGATATCCCATCTCCTGCGGAGTTTTTCAGGGAGTCCCATAATCATGCCTTTGAGAGTTTTATTAAATCTCTCCACCAGTCCATTTGTTTGTGGATGATAGGGTGTTGTGAACTTGTAAGTTACACCACACTCCTTCCACATGGCCTTTAAGTATGCAGACATGAAATTGCTTCCTCTGTCTGATACTACTTACTTTGGGAAGCCCACCCTGGAAAATATTCCCAGGAGGGCCTTTGCCACTGCAGGTGCTGTAGTGGTCCTTAAAGGAATAGCTTCAGGATATCTTGTGGCATGGTCCACTACCACTAAGATAAACCTATTGCCTGAAGCAGTAGGAGGGTCAAGGGGGCCAACTATGTCAACCCCTACCCTTTCAAAGGGAACCCCAACCACAGGCAGTGGGATAAGGGGTGCCTTTGGGGTGCCACCTGTCTTGCCACTGGCTTGACAGGTTTCACAGGACTTACAAAATTCCTTTGTGTCCTCAGACATCCTAGGCCAATGAAACAATGGAACCAATCTGTCCCAAGTTTTCATTTGACCCAGGTGCCCAGCCAGGGGAATGTCATGTGCCAGTGTTAGGAGGAACTTTCTGTACTCCTGAGGAATCACTAATCTCCTGGCAGCTCCAGGTTTAGGATCCCTATGCTCAGTGTACAAGAGGTTGTCCTCCCAGTAAACTCTGTGAGAGTCACTGACATCCCCATTAGCCTGTTTGACAGCTTGCTGTCTGAGACCCTCTAATGTGGGACAGGTTTGCTGTGCCACACTCAGCTCCTCTCTGGCAGGCCCCCCTTCACCCAAAAGCTCAGCAGTGTCTGCTTCCAGCTCCTCTGGTGTAGGTTCTGCACAGGGAGGGAATTCTTCTTCCTCAGAATTAGAATCCACTGTAGAGGGAGGGATAGTAGGAAGTGGTTTGCTTCTACTAGCCCTAGCTTTAGGGAGCACTTGGTCCATTGTTCCAGGATCCAAGCTTCCCTGTCCTTTTTGCTTTTTGGCCTGAGCCCTTGTCAAAGCAAAAATATGCCCTGGGATGCCCAGCATTGCTGCATGGGCCTCCAACTCCACATCTGACCAAGCTGATGTCTCCAAATCATTCCCTAATAGACAGTCTACAGGTAAATCTGAAGCTACCACAACTTTCTTTGGACCAGTTACCCCCCCCCAGTTGAGATTTACAACAGCCATGGGGTGGCTTTGTGTTATGTTGTGAGCATCGGTTACTTGGTACTGGTGTCCAAGTATGTGTTGTTCAGGGTGCACCAGTTTCTCAATCACCATTGTGACACTGGCACCTGTGTCCCTGTAGGCCTCGACCTCAACCATTTATTAGGGTTAGTTGCTTGTACTTCTCCAAGTTATGGGGGCAAGCAACCAAAGTGGCTAAATCAATAGCCCCTTCAGAGACTAAAGTAGCCTCTGTGGTCTCCCTAATCAGACCAACCCCAACTAAATTACCAAAAGTGAGCCCAGCTACTCCCTTGGATTGGCTATTAGTAGGTTTGCTCCCACCACCACTGCTATTAGTAGGGACACTAGGTGTAGCAGTAGGGGTTGTAGTGGTAGGAGCTGTGGTGCCTTTCTTTGGACAACTGGGATCTGTTGTCCAATGGCCTTTTATTTTACATAAATAGCACCATGGTTTCTTTTCCTTGTTCTGATTAAAGGAGGATTTGGGCCCACCACCCCCACCAGAGTGTTTTTGTGGGCCTGATGAAGACTCATTTTTAGATTTGTCCCCACCCTTGTCAGAAGACTTACCATCCTTCTTTTTGTTGCCATCTTTGTCACCCCCTGTATGAACTTTTCTGTTCACTCTTGTTCTGACCCATTTGTCTGCCTTCTTTCCCAATTCTTGGGGAGAGGTCAGATCAGAGTCCACCAAGTACTGGTGCAACAAATCAGACACACAATTATTAAGAATATGCTCTCTCAGGATTAAGTTATACAGGCTGTCATAATCAGTAACTTTACTGCCATGTAACCACCCCTCCAAGGCCTTCACTGAATGGTCAATGAAATCAACCTAGTCTTGTGAAGACTCCTTTTTGGTCTCTCTGAACTTTATCCTGTACTGTTCAGTGGTTAAGCCATAACCATCCAGGAGTGCATTCTTAAGAACTTGGAAATTATTGGCATCATTTTCTTTCACAGTAAGGAGCCTATCCCTACCTTTTCCACTAAATGATAGCCATAGGATAGCAGCCCACTGCCTTTGAGGGACATCCTGTACAACACAGGCCCTCTCAAGTGCAGCAAACCACTTGTTAATGTCATCCCCCTCCTTATAAGGGGGAACTATCTTGTGCAGATTCCTGGAATCATGCTCTTTTGCAGGATGACTATGGGGAATACTGCTGCTGCCACCATGGGTATCTAAACCCAACTTCTGTCTTTCCTTCTCTAATTCAAAAGACTGTCTATCCAAATCCAGCTGTTGCTTTTTAAGCTTCAGTCTGGTTTGTTCCACCCTCAACTTATTGAGTTCCCTCTCTAACATTCTGTCATCAGGGTTGGTGGGAGGGACATTTCTAGAAACAGAGCTATGATGGGAATGAACAGAAGGAGACCTGTCCCTTACAGAAGCCAACTTAACAGCTTGGTTTACAGAAACATTACTACCAGTATGGTGAGAATAAATGCTTTTGCTATGATGTGAGACAACACTATTTCTTTGGTGTGGCTCATCATCATTACCATCTATGCTAGATTGTCTAGTAATGGGCAGGCTAGGAAGTTTCTTTCCTGAATCTTTTCCTGGGGGAGTCCCTGAATCAGATTGGGAACTATTAGGTACTGTTTCAACAGATGGGCCACCTCTGGCCTTATCCTGTTCTCTAAGCATGTTAATTAACAGTTCCAAGGCAGGATTCTTCCCTACACTCAGACCTCTCTCTATACAGAGACTCCTTGCTCTTTTCCAGCTAAGGTTGTCATATGCAAGTTTGGACGGATCAACACTTTGGCCAGTGCCAGACATTTTTTAGAGAGAGTTAAAGTGATAGAGAAAGAGACAAAAGTTTTCAGAACTTTTTGGAAAGACAGAAAAAAAACTTTTTAAACTTTTAAGAACTTTTTGAAAGTTTAGGAGTACTTTTCAGCACTTAGAAAAGAGTGAAAAGAGGAAATGCAAAACTTTTTGGCTATGTGTATATACACTGACCTTGTTTTGTATATTTTTCTCTCATGAAAAGTACAATGACAAGAGTGGTAAGTAGTCTCAAGCACTTATCCCACCACTGCACAACCAATGTAGGAGGCTGGACTGGCTTGTAGTGAGTACCAAGGGGTACTTGCACCTTGCACCAGGCCCAGTTATCCCTTATTAGTGTATAGGGTGTCTAGCAGCTTAGGCTGATAGATAATGGTAGCTTAGCAGAGCAGCTTAGGCTGAACTAGGAGACGTGTGAAGCTACTACAGTACCACTTAGTGTCATATGCACAATATCATAAGAAAACACAATACACAGTTATACTAAAAATAAAGGTACTTTATTTTTATGACAATATGCCAAAGTATCTTAGAGTGTACCCTCAGTGAGAGGATAGGAAATATACACAAGATATATATACACAATAGCAAAAATATGCAGTATAGTCTTAGAAAACAGTGCAAACAATGTATAGTTACAATAGGATGCAATGGGGAAACATAGGGATAGGGGCAACACAAACCATATACTCCAAAAGTGGAATGTGAACCACGAATGGACCCCAAACCTATGTGACCTTGTAGAGGGTGGCTGGGACTATTAGAAAATAGTGAGAGTGAGAAAAATAACCCTCCCCAAGACCCTGAAAAGTGAGTGCAAAGTGCACTAAAGTTCCCCTAAGGACAAAAGAGTTGTGTTAGAGGAATAATGCAGGAAAGACACAAACCAGCAATGCAACAACTGTGGATTTCCAATCTAGGGTACCTGTGGAACAAGGGGACCAAGTCCAAAAGTCACAAGCAAGTCGGAGATGGGCAGATGCCCAGGAAATGCCAGCTGCGGGTGCAAAGAAGCTTCGACTGGACAGAAGAAGCTGAGGTTTCTGCAGGAACGAAAAGGGCTAGAGACTTCCCCTTTGGTGGACGGATCCCTCTCGCCGTGGAGAGTCGTGCAGAAGTGTTTTCCCGCCGAAAGGACGCCAACAAGCCTTGCTAGGCGCAAATCGTGCGTTTGGCGTTTTTGGACGCTGCTGGGGCCCAGGAGGGACCAGGAGGTCGCAAATTGGACCTGAAGAGAGAGGGGACGTCGAGCAAGACAAAGAGCCCTCACTGAAGCAGGTAGCACCCGGAGAAGTGCCAGAAACAGGCACTACAAGGATGCATGAAACGGTGCTTGCCGAAGTTGCACAAAGGAGTCCCACGTCGCCGGAGACCAACTTAGAAAGTCGTGCGATGCAGGTTAGAGTGCCGTGGACCCAGGCTTGGCTGTGCACAAAGGATTTCCGCCGGAAGTGCACAGGGGCCGGAGTAGCTGCAAAGTCGCGGTTCCCAGCAATGCAGCCAAGCGAGGTGAGGCAAGGACTTACCTCCACCAAACTTGGGCTGAAGAGTCACTGGACTGTGGGGGTCACTTGGACAGAGTCGCTGGATTCGAGGGACCTCGCTCGTCGTGCTGAGAGGAGACCCAAGGGACGGGTAATGCAGCTTTTTGGTGCCTGCGGTTGCAGGGGGAAGATTCCGTCGACCCACGGGAGATTTCTTCGGAGCTTCTGGTGCAGAGAGGAGGCAGACTACCCCCACAGCATGCACAAGCAGGAAAACAGTCGAGAAGGCGGCAGGATCAGCGTTACAGAGTTGCAGTAGTCGTCTTTGCTACTATGTTGCAGGTTTGCAGGCTTCCAGCGCGGTCAGCGGTCGTTTCCTTATCAGAAGGTGAAGAGAGAGATGCAGAGGAACTCGGCTGAGCTCATGCATTCGTTATCTAAAGTTTCCCCAGAGACAGAGACCCTAAATAGCCAGAAAAGAGGGTTTGGCTACCTAGGAGAGAGGAAAGGCTACTAACACCTGAAGGAGCCTATCAGCAGGAGTCTCTGACGTCACCTGGTGGCACTGGCCACTCAGAGCAGTCCAGTGTGCCAGCAGCACCTCTGTTTCCAAGATGGCAGAGGTCTGGAGCACACTGGAGGAGCTCTGGACACCTCCCAGGGGAGGTGCAGGTCAGGGGAGTGGTCACTCCCCTTTCCTTTGTCCAGTTTCGCGCCAGAGCAGGGGCTAAGGGGTCCCTGAACCGGTGTAGTCTGGCTTATGCAGAATTGGGCACATCTGTGCCCAACAAAGCATTTCCAGAGGCTGGGGGAGGCTACTCCTCCCCTGCCTTCACACCATTTTCCAAAGGGAGAGGGTGTCACACCCTCTCTCAGAGGAAGTTCTTTGTTCTGCCATCCTGGGCCAGGCCTGGCTGGACCCCAGGAGGGCAGCTGCCTGTCTGAGGGGTTGGCAGCAGCAGCAGCTGCAGTGAAACCCCAGGAAGGGCAGTTTGGCAGTACCAGGGTCTGTGCTACAGACCACTGGGATCATGGGATTGTGCCAACTATGCCAGGATGGTATAGAGGGGGCAATTCCATGATCATAGACATGTTACATGGCCATATTCGGAGTTACCATGGTGAAGCTACATATAGGTAGTGACCTATATGTAGTGCACGCGTGTAATGGTGTCCCCGCACTCACAAAGTTCAGGGAATTGGCTCTGAACAATGTGGGGGCACCTTGGCTAGTGCCAGGGTGCCCTCACACTAAGTAACTTTGCACCTAACCTTTACCAGGTAAAGGTTAGACATATAGGTGACTTATAAGTTACTTAAGTGCAGTGTAAAATGGCTGTGAAATAACGTGGACGTTATTTCACTCAGGCTGCAGTGGCAGGCCTGTGTAAGAATTGTCAGAGCTCCCTATGGGTGGCAAAAGAAATGCTGCAGCCCATAGGGATCTCCTGGAACCCCAATACCCTGGGTACCTCAGTACCATATACTAGGGAATTTTAAGGGTGTTCCAGTAAGCCAATGTAAATTGGTAAAAATGGTCACTAGCCTGTTAGGGACAATTTGGAAAGAAATGAGAGAGCATAACCACTGAGGTTCTGATTAGCAGAGCCTCAGTGAGACAGTTAGTCACTACACAGGTAACACATTCAGGCACACTTATGAGCACTGGGGCCCTGGGTTACCAGGGTCCCAGTGACACATACAACTAAAACAACATATATACAGTGAAAAATGGGGGTAACATGCCAGGCAAGATGGTACTTTCCTACACTGTATAAACATGAATCTGTTTTATCATAAAGGTTATTTGAAGTATTATTATCTGGAATTTTGATATGCCTTTCGATGACGTGCCTATGTTTAAGTCTTTAAGGGCCAGATGTAGGAAAATCCAATTTTGTGACTTGCAAATTGCGAGTCTGACCGACTCGCAATTTGCAAGTCACAAAATTGGATGCATAATGGTGTCTCAGACACCTTCTGCGACTCGCTATGGGGTCGCAAAGACCCACCTCATGAATATTAATGAGGTGGGTCGCATTTTGCGACCCCATAGCGAGTCCCTGCACTCACAGGGATGGTGGCCTGCTGTAGTCAGCAGACCTCCATGTATGTGACTGCTTTATAAATAAAGCAGTTTTTTATTTTCATTTTGCAGCCCGTTTTCCTTAGGAAAACGAGTTGCAAAATGAAAAGTAAACCGAAACCATTTGGTTTCGTTTTTTTCAGAGTAGGCAGTGGTCCATAGGACCACTACCTGCTCTGAAAAAATATTTTTGTTGACATTCACAAAGGGGAAGGGGTCCCATGGTGACCCCTTCTCTTTTGCGAATGAGTTACCACCAGTGTGACACTGGTGGTAACTGCAAATTGGTTTTCGACCGCATTCGCGGTCACAAAACAACTCTGAATTGCGATGCGAGTCGCAAATAGGAAGGGCACACCCCTTCCTATTTGCGAGTCACATTCCCAAATTGCGAGTCGGTACCGACTCGCAATTTGGGAATGAGCATCGCGTTCGGCCGTTTGCATGCCGCAAACTGCGATTTTTGCAGTTTGCGACATGCAAACGGCTTACTACATCTGGCCCTAAATCCGAACACAGCGGTTAGTGTGTAGAGAAAATGTATCATTATACAAGATCCATCACACAAATTATTGTGACTCACCCAAACAATTTCAAGGCTTCATGTAAGAGGAATAGTCCAGTTTGGCAGATTATTTGGCTAACAACACGGCTGGTACTTTAACTGTAATAAAAAGAGCTTCTGGCTTTCGTATTACAGAACAGCGTGCTTCGGATATCGTAGTAGTGAAAGGGTGAAATCTGGTACATGCTTGGTGCCTACAAATGGACCTGATGCAAGTAACCAGTTTAACAAATATTTAACTATCATGGCAGATAAAGGGGAACACCCCCACCCTTTATAGAGCACACGGCCACCACCACCACACCCCATGCCGATGATTAGATCGCCACGTCTGTGATAGAATGACTAGTTGAATGGGCCAGATTAGCCTGTTCACAAAGTTCCCCATACGCGTTGTGTTGTTGATTCTTGTGTCAGGGAGACAGTATGGGGATGAGACACTCCCAGATCTCTCTTTTTGTGTAATACATTGCGTATTCAGGAAACACCTGCAATGTGCAGTTTGGTGCAGGTATCAAATCCTGTTACAGAGAGGGTAGATGGAAGGACTATTAAGATGCTAGTTAGTGAGGAAACCTGGAGAGCCGGTGGAGTACGTCGGTGTACTATCTCGCTGTAACCTGATTTCACAGGCTTATGAGAACTGCATTTAGGTGTGTAGGGTATTTGATGTGTGTGTTACTGGTGTGCAGAGCTGAAATGAGCAGACCCAGACTGAGATTTAGAAGCAGCAGAGATTTAGAGAAGTCCCTCAGAGAGAGGACTGTCTTTGTTGCCCCTTTTGACTCATATAATTTTGATTTACTTTAAATTACAAATTAATCGAAGTATGTGCATTTTGATTATTAATTCATGCTACCTGATTGTGTTCTCTCTAAAGCAATAACTTTCAATAAACCTTTTTGGTTTTAATTTAAAATACTCCCTATCTTTGCTGTGGTGTCTAATGTGCTTTCTGTTTATTGGATGTATTGACTTGTTGGTCAGGGTCAGTTGTGAAATTTGATCCATCGGATAGCGCTTTATGGTCCGTAATCAGCACATAGAAAAGCACTAACATTACTCAGTACCAGAAGTTTACCCCTGCATCCCCGGGCACTGAGTTAACTTTCATGCTCCTATATTTCTTCCATGTTAGAGGGAACATACCAGATGGCTGAAATGTGACCCTAAAATGGTGTCTGTGGAGCTCTGGCTCTCCTAGGCCACCTTCTTCCGGCTCTACAACTGTCCCTCCCTAGTGTTCGGTAGAGACATTACAATGAGGAAGGCGGGTGGGAGACATTAACAGCACCATTTCTGCAGCCTGCTATTTAAACCCTTTTCCAGTGGTTGGAAGTGACTCATGCAGACATAGGGTAGGTACCTGTGAATGAGTGAGTCAAGCAGCCTTGGCTGGTGGCTGTTCTCTGGGGTTGCCTGGCTCACCAACCCCTCTTCCATGTCAGGCATCCATCTGCATAACTGCACGAAGGGACCTGGCAGGAAGGCAGCCCCTCTCTCTTTACACCTCTGCAAAGGTCACTCGGAGCAGGCAAGCAACAGCAGCAGCTCATTGGCCCGCTAGGATCACAGCAGCAGCTCATTGGCCCACTGGACCTATAGCAGCAGCTCATTGGCCCACTAAAGCCACAGCAGCAGATCATTAGCCCACTAGAGCTACAGCAGCAGCTCAGTGGCCCAGTAGGGTCACAGCAGCAGCTCATTGGCCTAATAGACCTATAGCAGCAGCTCATTGGCCCACTAGGGTCACAGCAGCAGCTCATTGGCCCAATAGACCCACAGCAGAAGCTCATTGGCCCGCCATAGCCACCGAAGCAGCTCACTGACCCGTCAGAGCCACCTCCCCATTTCCAGCCAATCAGATGTTGCTTTAGTTCATGCAGGATAAGAGAATGGGCATTGTTTGGCACATTCAGCACCCCAAATAACAGGGGGAATGGTTAGCGAAAGACTGGAGTGACCTGGGAAGGTGCTTATGTGGCAGCTTTTGTGGGCTGGGTAGAAGCTGAATTAATTTCAGATTGCAGCTGTGCAGCCTGCCATGCACATGATATGAAATGATGCAGCTCATTGCATACTATGTGTGCCATGTGCAGGTGTACCATGCAGCCTGCACACCTTGGCGCGCCCAGTGCAATGTAACATTGCATCTACACCTCGGCGTGCCAAGTGCACCCTAACATTGCATGCACACCTCGGCACGCCCAGTGCAAACTCACATTGCCAGCACAGCTCTGCACACCCAGTCCAACCTAACATTGCCCACATTGCTCTGCGCGCCCAGTGCAACCCAACATTGCCCACATTGCTCTGTGTGCCCAGTGGAACCTAACATTGCCAGCACAGCTCTGCATACCCAGTGCAATCTAACATTGCCCGCACAGCTCTGCGCGCCCAGTGCAAACTCACATTGCCAGCACAGCTCTGCACACCCAGTCCAACCTAACATTGCCCGCACAGCTCTGCGCGCCCAGTGCAAACTCATGTTGCCAGCACAGCTCTGCACACCCAGTCCAACCTAACATTGCCTGCACAGCTCTGCACACCCAGTTCAACCTAACATTGCCTGTACAGCTCTGCATGCCCAGTCCAACCTAACATTGCCCGCACAGCTCTGCACACCCTGTCCAACCTAACATTGCCTGCACAGCTCTGCACACCCAGTCCAACCTAACATTGCCTGTACAGCTCTGCATGCCCAGTCCAACCTAACATTGCCCGCACAGCTCTGCACACCCTGTCCAACCTAACATTGCCTGCACAGCTCTGCATGCCCAGTCCAACCTAACATTGCCTGCACAGCTCTTCACACCCAGTGCAACCTCACATTGCCTGCACACCTAGGCGCACCCAGCACAACCTAACATTGCCTGTACAGCTCTGCACGCCCAGTGCAACCTAACATTGCCTGCACAGCTCTGCATGCCCAGTCCAACCTAACATTTCCCACATTGCTCTGCGCACCCAGTGCAACCCAACATTGCCCACATTGCTCTGTGTGCCCAGTGGAACCTAACATTGCCTGCACAGCTTGGCGTGCCCAGCGTAACCTAACATTGCCCACATTGCTGTGTGTGCCCAGTGCAACCTAACATTGCCTGTACAGCTCTGCGTGCCCAGTGCAACCTAACATTGCCTGCACAGCTCTGCATGCCCAGTCCAACCTAACATTGCCCACATTGCTCTGCGCACCCAGTGCAACCCAACATTGCCCACATTGCTCTGTGTGCCCAGTGGAACCTAACATTGCCTGCACAGCTTGGTGTGCCCAGCGTAACCTAACATTGCCCACATTGCTGTGTGTGCCCAGTGCAACCTAACATTGCCTGCACACCTCGGTGTGCCCAGCGCAACCTAACATTGCCTGCACAGTCCTTCATCCACAGTGCAATCTAATATTGCCCGCACAGCTCTGCGCACCCAGTGCAACCTAACATTGCCTGCACAACTCTGCATACCCACTGCAACCTAACATTGCATGCACAGCTCTGGTGCCCAGTGCAACCTAAAACCGCCCGCACAGCTCTGCACACCCAGTGCAACCTAACATTGCCTGCACAGCTCTGCACACCCAGTGCAACCTAACATTCCCTGCACAGTTCTGCACACTCACTGCAAC
The DNA here is from genome assembly GCF_031143425.1 of Pleurodeles waltl. NCBI lineage: Eukaryota > Metazoa > Chordata > Amphibia > Caudata > Salamandridae > Pleurodeles > Pleurodeles waltl. The sequence goes on along the minus strand of NC_090450.1, from coordinate 1,006,564,939 downwards.
CAAACATTGCCTGCACAGCTCTGCGTGCCCAGTCCAACCTAACATTGCCTGCACAGCTCTGCACCCCCTGTCCAACCTAACATTGCCTACACAGCTCTTCACACCCTGTGCAACCTCACATTGCCTGCACACCTTGGCGCACCCAGCGCAACCTAAAATTGCCCGCACTGCTCTGCGTGCCCAGTGCAACCTAACATTGCCCGCACAGCTCTGCGTGCCCAGTCCAACCTAACAGTGCCTGCACAGCTCTGCACCCCCTGTCCAAACTAACATTGCCTGCACAGCTCTTCACACACAGTGCAACCTCACATTGCCTACACACCTCGGCACGCCCAGCGCAACCTAACATTGCCTGCACAGCTCTGCGTGCCCAGTGCAACTTAACATTTCCTGCACAGCTCTGCGTGCCCAGTCCAACCTAACATTGCCCACATTGCTCTGCGCGCCCAGTTCAACCTAACATTCTCTGCACAGTTCTGCGTACACAGTGCAACCTAATATTGCCTGCACAGCTTTGCGTACCCAGTGTAACCTAACCTTGCCCACATTGCTCTGTGTGCCCAGTGCAACCTAACATTGCCTGCACAGCTCTGTGTCCCCAGTGCAACCTAACATTGCCCGCACAGCTCTGCACACCCACTGCAACCTAACATTTCCTACACACCTCGGCGCACCCAGTACAACCTAACATTGCCTGCACAGCTCTGCGTGCCGAGTGCAACCTATCATTGCATGCACACCTCGCCGCGCCCAGTCCAACCTAACTTTGCCTGCACAGCTCTGCACACCCTGTCCAACCTAACATTGCCTGCACAGCTCTTCACACCCAGTGCAACCTCACATTGCCTGCACACCTCGACGCGCCCAGCGCAACCTAACATTGCCTGCACAGCTCTGCGTACCCAGTGCAACCTAACATTGCCTGCCCAGCTCTGCACACCCACTGCAACCTAACATTGCATGCACAGCTCTGCGTGCCCAGTGCAACCTAACATTGCCCGCACAGCTCTGTGCGCTCAGTGCAACCTAACATTGCCCGCACAGCTCTGCACACCCACTGCAACCTAACAATGCCTGCACAGCTCTACGCATCCAGTGCAAGCTAACGTTGCATGCACACCTCGGCGCGCCAAGTGCAACGTAACTTTGCATGCACACCTCGGCATGCCCAGTGCAACCTCACATTACCAGCACAGCTCTGCACACCCAGTCCAACCTAACTTTGCCCACATTCCTCTCCTTGCCCAGTGCAACCTAACATTGCCTGCACAGTTCTAGGTGCCCAGTGCAACCTAACATTGCCCACATTGCTCTGTGTGCCCAGTGCAACCTAACATTGCCCACATTGCTCTGTGTGCCCAGTGCAACCTAACATTGCCTGAACAGCTTTGCGTGCCCAGTGTAACCTAACATTGCCCACATTGCTCTGTATGCCCAGTGCAACATAACATTGCCTGCACAGCTCTGCGTCCCCAGTGCAACCTAACATTGTCTGCACAGCTCTGCGTGCCCAGTGCAGCCTAACATTGCCTTCACAGCTCTGCACACCCACTGCAACCTAACATTGCATGCACAGCTCTGCATGCCCAGTGCAATCTAACATTGCCCGCACAGCACTGCACACCCATTGCAACCTAACATTGCCCGCACAGCTCTGCACACCCAGTGCAACCTAACATTCCCTGCACAGTTCTGCACACTCACTGCAACCAAACATTGCCTGCACAGCTCTGCGTGCCCAGTCCAACCTAACATTGCCTGCACAGCTCTGCACCCCCTGTCCAACCTAACATTGCCTACACAGCTCTTCACACCCTGTGCAACCTCACATTGCCTGCACACCTTGGCGCACCCAGCGCAACCTAACATTGCCCGCACAGCTCTGCGTGCCCAGTGCAACCTAACATTGCCCGCACAGCTCTGCACACCCAGTGCAACCTAACATTCCCTGCACAGTTCTACACACTCACTGCAACCAAACATTGCCTGCACAGCTCTGCGTGCCCAGTCCAACCTAACATTGCCTGCACAGCTCTGCACCCCCTGTCCAACCTAACATTGCCTACACAGCTCTTCACACCCTGTGCAACCTCACATTGCCTGCACACCTTGGCGCACCCAGCGCAACCTAACATTGCCCGCACAGCTCTGCGTGCCCAGTGCAACCTAACATTGCCTGCACAGCTCTGCGTGCCCAGTCCAACCTAACATTGCCTGCACAGCTCTGCACCCCCGTCCAAACTAACATTGCCTGCACAGCTCTTCACACACAGTGCAACCTCACATTGCCTGCACACCTCGGCACGCCCAGCGCAACCTAACATTGCCTGCACAGCTCTGCGTGCCCAGTGCAACTTAACATTTCCTGCACAGCTCTGCGTGCCCAGTGCAACCTAACATTGCCTGCCCAGCTCTGCACACCCACTGCAACCTAACATTGCATGCACAGCTCTGCGTGCCCAGTGCAACCTAACATTGCCCGCACAGCTCTGTGCGCTCAGTGCAACCTAACATTGCCCGCACAGCTCTGCACACCCACTGCAACCTAAGAATGCCTGCACAGCTCTACGCACCCAGTGCAAGCTAATGTTGCAAGCACACCTCGGCGCACCAAGTGCAACGTAACTTTGCATGCACACCTCGGCACGCCCAGTGCAACCTCACATTACCAGCACAGCCCTGCACACTGTAGGAGGCTGGACTGGCTTGTAGTGAGTACCAAGGGGTACTTGCACCTTGCACCAGGCCCAGTTATCCCTTATTAGTGTATAGGGTGTCTAGCAGCATAGGCTGATAGATAATGGTAGCTTAGCAGAGCAGCTTAGGCTGAACTAGGAGACAAGTGAAGCTCCTACAGTACCACTTAGTGTCATATGCACAATATCATAAGAAAACACAATACACAGTTATACTAAAAATAAAGGTACTTTATTTTTATTACAATATGCCAAAGTATCTCAGAGTGTACCCTCAGTATGAGGATAGCAAATATACACAAGATATATGTACACAATACCAAAATATGCAGTAATAGTATTAGAAAACAGTGCAAACAATGTATAGTTACAATAGGATGCAATGGGGACACATAGGGATAGGGGCAACACAAACCATATACTCCAAAAGTGGAATGCGAACCACGACTGGACCCCAAACCTATGTGACCTTGTAGAGGGTCGCTGGGACTATTAGAAAATAGTAAGGGTTAGAAAAATAGCCCACCCCAAGACCCTGAAAAGTGAGTGCAAAGTGCACTAAAGTTCCCCAAAGGACATAGAAGTAGTGATAGGGGAATTCTACAGGAAAGACACAAACCAGCAATGCAACAACGATGGATTTCCAGTCGAGGGTACCTGTGGAATAAGGGGACTAAGTCCAAAAGTCACAAGCAAGTCGGAGATGGGCAGGTGCCCAGGAAATGCCAGCTGTGGGTGCAAAGAAGCTGCTACTAGACAGGAGAAGCTTAGGTTTCTGCAGGAACGACAAAGGCTAGGGACTTCCCCTTTGGAGGACGGATCCCTCACGCCGTGGACAGTCGTGCAGAAGTGTTTTCCCGCCGAAAGACTGCCAACAAGCCTTGCTAGCTGCAAATTGTGCGGTAAGGGTTTTTGGATGCTGCTGTGGCCCAGGAGGGACCAGTATGTCGCCAATTGCCTCTGGGGACAGAGGGGGCATCGAGCAAGACAAGGAGCCCTCTCAGCAGCAGGCAGCACCCGCAGAAGTGCCAGAAACAGGCACTACAAGGATGCGTGAAATGGTGCTCACCCGAAGTCGCACAAAGGAGTCCCACGTCGCCGGAGAACAACTTAGGAGGTCGTGCAATGCAGGTTAGAGTGCCGTGGACCCAGGCTGAACTGTGTAGAAAGGATTTCTGCTGGAAGTGCACGGAGGCCGGAGTAGCTGCAAAAGTCGCGGTTCCCAGCAATGCAGTCTGGCATGGGGAGGCAAGGACTTACCTCCACCAAACTTGGACTGAAGGGTCACTGGACTGTGGGAGTCACTTGGATACAGTTGCTGGATTCAAGGGACCTTGCTCGTTGTGCTGAGAGGAGACCCAGGGGACCGGTGATGCAGTTCTTTGGTGCCTGCGGTTGCAGGGGGACGATTCCGTCGACCCACGGGAGATTTATTCGGAGCTTCTAGTGCAGAGAGGAGGCAGACTACCCCCACAGCATGCACCACCAGGAAAACAGTCGAGAAGGCGGCAGGATCAGCGTTACAGAGTTGCAGTAGTCGTCTTTGCTACTTTGTTGCAGTTTTGCAGGCTTCCAGCGCAGTCAGCAGTCGATTCCTTGGCAGAAGGTGAAGAGAGAGATGCAGAGGAACTCGGATGAGCTCTTGCATTCGTTATCTAAGGAAATCCCCAAAGCAGAGACCCTAAATAGCCAGAAAAGAGGGTTTGGCTACTTAGGAGAGAGGATAGGCTAGCAACACCTGAAGGAGCCTATCAGAAGGAGTCTCTGACGTCACCTGCCGGCCCTGGCCACTCAGAGCAGTCCAGTGTGCCAGCAGCACCTCTGTTTCCAAGATGGCAGAGGTCTGGAGCACACTGGAGGAGCTCTGGACACCTCCCAGGGGAGGTGCAGGTCAGGGGAGTGGTCACTCCCCTTTCCTTTGTCCAGTTTCGCGCCAGAGCAGGGCTAAGGGGTCCCTGAACCGGTGTAGACTGGCTTATGCAGAAATGGGCACCATCTGTGCCCATGAAAGCATTTCCAGAGGCTGGGGGAGGCTACTCCTCCCCTGCCTTCACACCATTTTCCAAAGGGAGAGGGTGTAACACCCTCTCTCAGAGGAAGTCCTTTGTTCTGCCATCCTGGGCCAGGCCTGGCTGGACCCCAGGGGGGCAGAAACCTGTCTGAGGGGTTGGCAGCAGCAGCAGCTGCAGTGAAACCCCTGAAAAGGCAGTTTGGCAGTACCAGGGTCTGTGCTACAGACCACTGGGATCATGGGATTGTGCCAACTATGCCAGGATGGCATAGAGGGGGCAATGCCATGATCATAGACATGTTACATGGCCATATTCGGAGTTACCATTGTGAAGCTACACATAGGTAGTGACCTATGTGTAGTGCACGCGTGTAATGGTGTCCCCGCACTCACAAAGTCCGGGGAATTTGCCCTGAACAATGTGGGGGCACCTTGGCTAGTGCCAGGGTGCCCTCACACTAAGTAACTTTGCACCTAACCTTTACCAGGTAAAGGTTAGACATATAGGTGACTTATAAGTTACTTAAGTGCAATGGCTTAAGTGGACGTTATTTCACTCAGGCTGCAGTGGCAGGCCTGTGTAAGAATTGTCAGAGCTCCCTATGGGTGGCAAAAGAAATGCTGCAGCCCATAGGGATCTCCTTGAACCCCAATACCCTGGGTACCTCAGTACCATATACTAGGGAATTATAAGGGTGTTCCAGTAAGCCAATGTAAATTGGTAAAATTGGTCACTAGCCTGTTAGTGACAATTTGTACAGAGAGAGCATAACCACTGAGGTTCTGGTTAGCAGAGCCTCAGTGAGACAGTTAGGCACCACACAGGGAACACATACATATAGGCCACAAACTTATGAGCACTGGGGTCCTGACTAGCATGGTCCCAGTGACACATAACAAACATACTGAAAACATAGGGTTTTCACTATGAACACTGGGCCCTGGCTAGCAGGATCCCAATGAGACAGCGAAAACACCCTGACATACACTCACAAACAGGCCAAAAGTGGGGGGTAACAAGGCTAGAAAGAGGCTACTTTCTCACACACACCCAGTCCAACCTAACTTTGCCCACATTCCTCTCCTTGCCCAGTGCAACCTAACATTGCCTGCACAGTTCTAGGTGCCCAGTGCAACCTAACATTGCCCACATTGCTCTGTGTGCCCAGTGCAACCTAACATTGCCTGCACAGCTTTGCGTGCCCAGTGTAACCTAACATTGCCCACATTGCTCGGTATGCCCAGTGCAACATAACATTGCCTGCACAGCTCTGCATGCCCAGTGCAATCTTACATTGCCCGCACAGCTCTGCACACCCATTGCAACCTAACATTGCCCGCACAGCTCTGCGCACCCACTGCAACATAACTTTGCCTGCTGAGCACTACGCACCCAGTGCAACCTAACTTTGCCTGCACAGCTCTGCGCGCCCAGTGCAACCTAACATTGCCTGCACAGCTCTGCATACCCACTGCAACCTAACATTGCATGCACAGCTCTGGTGCCCAGTGCAACCTAACATTGCCCACACAGCTCTGCGCACCCAATGCAACCTAACATTGCCCGCACACCTCTACGCACCCAGTGCAACCTAACATTCCCTGCACAGCTCTGCACACTCACTGCAACCTAACATTGCCTGCACAGCTCTGCATGCCCAGTCCAACCTAACATTGCCTGCACAGCTCTGCACCACCTGTCCAACCTAACATTGCCTGCACAGCTCTTCACACCCAGTGCAACCTCACATTGCCTGCACACTTCGGTGCACCCAGCGCAACCTAACATTGCCTGCACAGCTCTGCGTGCCCAATGCAACCTAACATTGCCCGCACAGCTCTGCGCACCCAGTGCAACCTAACATTCCCTGCACAGCTCTGCACACTCACTGCAACCTAACATTGCCTGCACAGCTCTGCGTGCCCAGTCCAACCTAACACTGCCTGCACAGCTCTGCACCCCCTGTCCAAACTAACATTGCCTGCACAGCTCTTCACACCCAGTGCAACCTCACATTGCCTGCACACCTCGGCGCGCCCAGCGCAACCTAGCATTGCCTGCACAGCTCAGCGTGCCCAGTGCAACCTAAAATCCCCTGCACAGTTCTACGTGCCCAGTGCAGCCTAACTTTGCCCACATTGCTCTGTGTGCCCAGTGCAACCTAACTTTGCCTGCACAGCTCTGCGTCCCCAGTGCAACCTAACATTGCCCACACAGCTCTGCACACCCACTGCAACCTAACATTTCCTGCACACCTCGGCACACCCAGTACAACATAACATTGCCTGCACAGCTCTGCACACCCTGTCCAACCTAACATTGCCTGTACAGCTCTTCACACCCAGTACAACCCCACATTGTCTGCACACCTCGGCGCGCCCAGCGCAACCTAACATTGCCTGCACAGCTCTGCGTACCCAATGCAACCTAACATTGTCTGCACAGCTCTGCACACCCACTGCAACCTAAAACTGCATGCACAGCTCTGCGTGCGCATTGCAACCTAACATTGCCTGCACACCTCTGTGCGCTCAGTGCAACCTAACATTGCCCGCACAGCTCTGCACACCCTCTGCAACCTAACAAAGCCTGCACAGCTCTACGCACCCAGTGCAACCCAACGTTGCATGCACACCTCGGCGCGCCAAGTGCAACGTAACTTTGCATGCACACCTCAGCACGCCCAGTGCAACCTCACATTACCAGCACAACTCTGCACACCCAGTCCAACCTAACTTTGCCCACATTCCTCTGCTTGCCCAGTGCAACCTAACATTGCCAGCACAGTTCTGCATGCCCAGTGTAACCTAACATTGCCCACATTGCTCTGTGTACCCAGTGCAACCTAACATTGTATGCACAACTCTGCGCGCCCACTGCAGGCTAACATTGCCTGCACAGCTCTGCACACCCACTGCAACCTCACATTACATGCACAGCTCTGCGTGCCCAGTGCAACCTAAAATTGCCCGCACAGCTCTGCACGCCCATTGCAGCCTAACATTGCCCGCACAGCTCTGCGCACCCAGTGCAACCTAACATTGCCTCCACACCTCAGCGCACCCAGTACAACTTAACATTGCCTGAACAGCTCTGCACGCCCAGTGCAACCTAAAATTGCATGCACAGCTCTGCACGCCCAGAGTAACCTAACAATGCTCACATTGTTCTGCACGCCCAGTGCAACCTAACATTGCCTGCACAGCTCTGCATGCCCAGTGCAACCTAACATTGCATGCACAGCTCTGCGTGCCCAGAGTAACCTAACAATGCTCACATTGCTCTGCACGCCCAGTGCAACCTAACGTTGCCCACATTGCTCTGTGTGCCCAGTGCAACCTAACATTGCCTGCACACCTCGGTGTGCCCAGCGCAACCTAACATTGCCTGCCCAGCTCTGCATGCCCAGTGCAACCTAACACTGCCTGCACAGCTCTGCGTGCCCTGTCCAACCTAACTTGCCTGCACAGGTCTGCGCGCCCAGTGCAACCTAACTTTGCCCACATTGCTCTGTGTGTCCAGTGCAACCTAACATTCCCTGCACAGCTTTGCGTGCCCAGTGTAACCTAACATTGCCAGCACAAATCTGTGTCCCTAGTGCACCCTAACATTGTCCACACACCTCTGCACGCCCAGTGCAAACTAACATTGCCTGCCCAGCTCTGCGCGCCCAGTGCAACCTAACATTGCCCGCACAGCTCTGCATGCCCACTTCAACCTAACATTGCATGCACAGCTCTGCGTACCCATTGCAACCTAACATTGTCTGCACAGCTCTGCACACCCACTGCAACCTAAAACTGCATGCACAGCTCTGCGTGCGCATTGCAACCTAACATTGCCTGCACACCTCTGTGCGCTCAGTGCAACCTAACATTGCCCGCACAGCTCTGCACACCCTCTGCAACCTAACAAAGCCTGCACAGCTCTACGCACCCAGTGCAACCCAACGTTGCATGCACACCTCGGCGCGTCCAGTGCAACCTAACATTGCCTGTACACCTCAGCACGCCCAGTGCAACCTCACATTGCCTGCACAGCTCGGTGTGCCCAGTGAAAGCTAACATTGCATGCACAGCTCTGCGTGCCCAGTGCAATCTAACATTGCCTGCCCAGCTCTGCTTGCACAGTGCAACCAAACATTGCATGCACAGCTCTGCGTGCCCAGAGTAACCTAACAATGCTCACATTGCTCTGCACGCCCAGTGCAACCTAACATTGCCTGCACAGCTCTGCATGCCCAGTGCAATCTAACATTGCATGCACACCTCAGGTGCCCAGTACAACCTAACATTGCCTGCACAGCTCTGCACGCCCAGTGCAACCTAACATTGTATGCACAGCTCTGCGCGTCCAGTGCAACCTAACATTGCCTGCACACCTCAGTGCGCCTAGTGCAACCTAACATTGCCTGCACAGCTCGGTGTGCCCAGTGAAAGCTAACATTGCATGCACAGCTCTGCGCACCCAGAGTAACCTAACAATGCTCACATTGCTCTGCACGCCCAGTGCAACCTAACATTGCCTGCACAACTCTGTGTGCCCAGTCCAACCTAACATTGCCCACATTGCTCTGCGCGCCCAGTGCAACCTAACATTGCCTGCTCAGTTGTGCGTGCCCAGTGCAACCTAACATTGCCCACATTGCTCTGTGTGCCCAGTGCAACCTAACTTTGTCTGCACAGGTCTGCGTGCCCAGTGCAACCTAACATTGCCTGCACAGCTCTGCACACCCACTGCAACCTAACATTGCATGCACAGCTCTGCGCTCCCAGTGCAACCTAACATTGCCCGCACAGCTCTGCGCACCCAGTCTACCTAACATTGCCCGCACAGCTCTGCACGCCCATTGCAACCTAACATTGCATGCACAGCTCTGCGTGCCCAGTCCAACTTAACATTGCCTGCACAACTCTGCACCCCCTGTCCAACCTAACATTGCCTGCACAGCTCTTCACACCCAGTGCAACCTCACATTGCCTGCACACCTTGGCGCACCCAGCGCAACCTAACATTGCCTGCACAGCTCTGCGTGCCCAGTGCAACCTAACATTGCCTGCACAGTTCTGCGTGCCCAGTCCAACCTAACATTGCCCACATTGCTCTGTGCACCCAGTGCAACCTAACATTGCCTGCACAGTTCTGCGTGCCCAGTGCAACCTAACATTGCCCACATTGCTCTGTGTGCCCAGTGCAACCTAACATTGCCTGCACAGCTTTGCGTGCCCAGTGTAACCTAACTTTGCCTGCACAGCTCTGCATGCTCAGTGCAACCTAACATTCCCTGCACAGCTCTGCATCCCCAGTGCAACCTAACTTTGCCCGCACAGCTCTGCCCGCCCAGTGCAACCTAACATTGCCTGCACAGCTCTGCACACCCTATGCAACCTAACATTGTCTGCACAGCTCTGAGTGCCCAGTGCAAGCTAACATTGCATGCACAGCTCTGCACGCCCAGAGTAACCTAACAATGCTCACATGCTCTGCACGCCCAGTGCAACCTAACATTGCCTGCACAGCTCTGCGTGCCCAGCCCAACCTAACATTGCCCACATTGCTCTGTGCGCCCAGTGCAACCTAACATTGTCTGCACAATTCTGCGTGCCCAGTGCAACCTATCATTGCCCAAATTGCTCTGTGTGCCCAGTGCAACCTAACATTGCCTGCACAGCTCTGAGTGCCCAGTGCAAGCTAACATTGCCTGCACAGCTCTGCATGCCCAGTCCAACCTAACATTGCCCACATTGCTCTGTGTGCCCAGTGCAACCTAACATTGCCTGCACAGCTCTGCGTTCCCAGTGCAACCTAACATTGCCTGCACAGCTCTGCGTGCCCAGTCCAACCTAATATCGCCCACATTGCTCTGCGCGCCCAGTGCAACCTAACATTGCCTGCACAATTCTGCGTGCCCAGTGCAACCTATCATTGCCCACATTGCTCTGTGTGCCCGTGCAACCTAACATTGCCTGCACAGCTCTGCATGCCCAGTCCAACCTAACATTGCCCACATTGTTCTGTGTGCCCAGTGCAACCTAACATTGCCTGCACAGCTCTGCGTGCCCAGTGCAACCTAACATTGCCTGCACAGCTCTGCGTGCCCAGTCCAACCTAATATCGCCCACATTGCTCTGCGCGCCCAGTGCAACCTAACATTGCCTGCACAATTCTGCGTGCGCAGTGCAACCTATCATTGCCCACATTGCTCTGTGTGCCCGTGCAACCTAACATTGCCTGCACAGTTCTGCGTGCCCAGTGCAACCTATCATTGCTCACATTGCTCTGTGTGCCCAGTGCAACCTAACATTGCCTACATTCCTCTGCGCGCCCAGTGCAACCTAACATTGCCCGCACAGTTCTGCGTGCCCAGTGCAACCTATCATTGCCCACATTGCTCTGTGTGCCCAGTGCAACCTAACATTGCCTGTACAGCTCTGCGTGCCCAGTGCAACCTAACATTGCCCGCACAGCTCTGCGCGCCCAGTGCAACCTAACATTGCCCGCACAGCTCTGCGCACCCAGTGGACATAACATTGCTTGCACAGCTCTGCACACCCACTGCAACCTAACATTGCCTGCACAGCTCTACGCACCCAGTCCAACTTAACATCGACTGCACACCTCGGCGCACCCAGTACAACCTAACATTGCCAGCACAGCTCTGCACGTCCAGCGCAACCTAACATTGCATGCACACCTCGGCACGCCCAGTACAACCTAACATTGTCCTGCACAGCTCTGCACGCCCAGTGCAAACTAACATTGCCTGCACACCATTACATGCTGCTGCCTCTTAGCCACTATAAAAAGAGTCTCAGAGCAACATATCACACACATCCCCAAACCAAGCCAACAAAAAAGCACACACGCTCTGATCTATCAAACCTGCCCTGTTGCTGTTTCCGGCCCCAACGGAATTAAAGAACACTGGTACTGATGACCTCTTTGTTTCACTGTTTCACACCCTCAGCAAAACCCTGGTTGTTTGACTGTGCCAAGTGGGTCTGCCTCTCTTGCTTCTGGGAGCTCTCCTTGTCACATGTCCCCTGGTGGTCTCCAACTATCCACAGGGTGTGGACTCTATGACCACCCCTTACAGTCTCCACCATACCTCAGGCTTCTGAGCACCACGGTCTGCTGCACCGTGCTTAAAGCATGTCTTGGAAGCTCATGCACATCACACTTTCTAGACACCATGCACTCTGCAAGCCGCAGCCCTTTGCGCACAGTCAGGGGTACACGGTGCAATGCACAAATGCATCTGGATGCATTTCACCCCTCAGAATGGGGATAGTTGATTCTTCAGAAAGGTCATCAAAAGACTTCAACCAATTGATGCCAAGGAGGGCATGGATGCAACAGTTCTTCCCTTCTTCTCTGGTTCTGTTGTATAGCAAGGATTCCACCACTGGGGACAATAGAATCACAAGACCAAGAAAGGTGACCAGGACACAACCCCCAAACACAGGAGAAGCAGGCCAAGGGTCTGCAGCACAAAAATATAAAACCAAAGGAAACTGGAAACAATAGGGCAACAAGACAGGAAGTATGTGTCCAGCTTTTGAGGCTTCCACTATGGAATGGGGGGGGGGGGGTTCTTCTGAACCCATTTCTTGATTCTGTGGTCTAGAAATGCCTAACAAAGGTGTCAGGCTGGGCTTTCCGAGTGGAAAATTCTTTCTACTTATTTGGCAGGTTGGGGAATACTTGTGCCACACAAACCCCAGCCACTAGTCCCTGTGCCTCACAAACCCCAGCCACCAGTCCCTGTGCCTCACAAACCCCAGCCACCGGTTTCTGTGCCACACAAACCCAAGCCACTAGTCCCTGTGCCAAACAAACCCCAGCCACTAGTTCCTGTGCCACACGAACCTCAGCCACCATTTCCTTTGCCACACAAACCCCAGCCGCCAGTTCCTGTGTCACACGAGCCCCAGCCACCAGTCCCTGTGCCACACAAACCCCAGCCACCGGTTTCTGTGCCACACAAACCCCAGACAGCCACAGGTTCCTGTGCCACACAAACCCCAGCCACCAGTCCCTGTGCCACACAAACCCCAGCTACTGGTCTCTGTGCCACACAAACCCCAGCCACCAGTCCCTGTGCCACACAAACTCCAGCCAGCCACCGGTTCTTGTGCCACACAAACCCCAGCCAAAAGTCCCTGTGCCACACAAACCCCAGCCACCAGTTCCTGTGCCACACGAACCTCAGCCACCAGTTCCTGTGCCACACAAACCCCAGCCACCATTTTCTGTGTCACACGAACCCCAGCCACCAGTCCCTGTGCCACATGAACCCCAGCCACCGGTTTCTGTGCAACACAAACCCCAGCCACCAGTGCCTGTCCCACACAAGTCCCCGCCACCGGTTCCTGTGCCACACAAACCCCAGCCAGCCACCAGTTCCTGTGCCACTCAAACCCCAGCCAACAGTCCCTGTGCCACACAAATCCCAGCCACCAGTTCCTGTGCCACACGAACCTCAGCCACCAGTTCCTGTGCCACACAAACCCCAGCCACCAGTTCCTGTGTCACACGAACCCCAGCCACCAGTCCCCGTGCCACACGGACCCCAGCCACCGGTTTCGGTGCCACACAAACCCAAGCCACCAGTCCCTGTGCCACACAAATCGCAGCCAGCCACCAGTTCCTGTCCCACTCAAACCCCAGCCAACAGTCCCTGTGCCACACAAATCCCAGCCACCAATTCCTGTGCCACACGAACCTCAGCCACCAGTTCCTGTGCTACACAAACTCCAGCCACCAGTTTCTGTGTCACACGAACCCCAGCCACCAGTCCCTGTGCCACACGAACCCCAGCCACCGGTTTCTGTGCCACACAAACCCCAGCCACCAGTGCCTGTGCCACACAAACCCCAGCCAGCCACTGGTTTCTGTGCCACACAAACCCCAGCCAGCCACCAGTTCCTGTGCCACTCAAACCCCAGCCACCAGTTCCTGTGCCACACAAAGCCAACTGCTAGTTCCTGTGTCTCATAGTGTCTGTCCACCATCTCTTTCAGGACTTGCTCTTACACAACAGCGGCATTATCTACCATCACATGGGTGATGAAGTCTCGAGATTAAGGCGGTCATTCCGACCCTGGCGGTCATGGACCGCCAGGGCCGGGGACCGCGGGAGCACCGCCAACAGGCTGGCGGTGCTCTCAAGGGCATTCTGACCGCGGCGGTACAGCCGCGGTCAGAAACGGAAAACCGGCGGTGTACCGCCGGTTTTCCGCTGCCCTCGGGAATCCTCCATGGCGGCGCAGCTCGCTGCGCCGCCATGGGGATTCCGACCCCCATACCGCCATCCTGTTCCTGGCGGTTTTGGCCGCCAGGAACAGGATGGCGGTATGGGGTGTCATGGGGCCCCTGGGGGCCCCTGCAGTGCCATGCCAATGGCATGGGCACTGCAGGGCCCCCGTAAGAGGGCCCCTAAAAGATTTTCAGTGTCTGCCATGCAGACACTGAAAATCGCGACGGGTGCTACTGCACCCGTCGCACCCTTCCCACTCTGGGCTGGCAGGCGGCCTTCTGGCGGTCGCCCGCCAGCCCAGCGGGAAACACAGAATAACCGCTGCGGTCTTTTGACCGCGCAGCGGTATTCTGGCGGTTCCCGCTTGGCGGGCGGCTCCCCCCGCCCGTCAAGCTCAGAATCACCCCCTAATTGTCTGAAAGCTGACAATCTCTGGGGTCTTGGGTTCACGAGCAAACCGTATGTGGCTCCAATTGAATTCTCTTGCCCACTAAATGACACACTGGCTGAAGGCTGTGCTGGATCTGTCCTTAAAAGGAAGAGAGGAAACGAAATGACTGGATGGGGGCAGTGTTTCCGGTCTTCGTGTTTACTTGTTTTTGTTTAGATGGGGGGGAGGGGGGTGCGAGAGACCACATTGCATAGGACTCTGATGGCTCCAGTGGGCTTTGTATTGACGCATATTTAGGCTCGTGCCAGGGATGAGATGAGGTCTTATAAACATGCAAAGGTCACTGAAGGTCAGTGTTACTGAGGGACCTTCTACATTTGAGATATTGGCCTTTGCCAGCTCCCCAAAGATGAGATGCTTTCGGTTTCTGTGTGTGTAATAGTGCGTGAAAAGCTTACCGAAACTAGGTTTTGTGTAAAGGAAACAAACAGCGAAGGCTACTTTTTGAAAGGAAAAACATTTTTGTTGGAATTTTCTCCTGTGCTGGCCACGGTTTGCAACCTGAGAATGTAAAGCTTGTAACTTTGCAGAGCTACGTTTGTAAAATTACAACTCCGCACCTCCTTAACGTACAAAGCCTCAAGCCCACATCTCCCCTGCCTTGAGGGCCCTTCACTGGTCACCGGTTGTCAGAAGATGCACCTTCAAGCTATTTTGTACCACACACAAAGCAATATATGGCCAAGGACCACTCTTCATCAGGAAGGTAATCAGGAAATACAACAAAGGTCCATACGCTCAAGAATAGCGCCACTCCTCAATATTCCTACAGACAAGAACAAACACATGGGTGGAGCCTCTTTCTCTGTTTCAGCAGCGGAACTATGAAATTCATTATCCACACGCATAAGATCCACTGACAACCATCTCAGCTTCAGAAGATTAGTCGAGAGCTGTCTCTTCCCCACATGACAACTGTACTCACAACACAACAGTGCACCACAACAGTACACTCAGACATGATAAACAATGCTTCTCACAGAATAGACATGAAGTTGTGGTTATACATGTGTCATTCTGCATTGAACTTTGCTTCCTGTTGTAAGCAGATACATTTCTATAAGGGAAAATGTATATTACACTACAAGATACCTGTGTATATCAGACCCTGTCATAATTGCTGCTTCTACGTGCACATATAGAAGAGTTTATGCCTACTACAAACACTTTAAGAAATGTTTTGAAAAAATGTGCAGACTTCACCACAACATAAATGGGCACATCAGACCATCAACCTATTGCTGCTCTTATGCACATATGGGTATTTAAATAGAGGGGGTTTCTCCAGTCAAAACCTTACCAAGTGTCAAGTGCATATATGTATGTATATGTTAATTTAGGGTTTTGTTATTAGAAAAAAACTCCTTTAAACCTTTCCCCATCCCTCCTCTCTCTGACTCATGCCAAACCTTTGTCACTACTTTGAACCTCCAAACATCCTCCTCAGACTTTCCCTCCTTATTTTAGCAATGTCACCCAACTAGCAGCTCACAAAACCACTAATTACAAAAACACCCCACCACTTCCCCTTTCAAATCTATTACCATCAGGGTATCCCTACTGTTAGAAATAGGGTATTTGGTTGGCAATCAGGTTGCCCCCTGTCCAAGCAAGGACCCTCACTCTAGTCAGGGTAAGTCACACACAATCCAAATTATCCTGTGCCCACCCTCTGGTAGCTTGGCACTGAGCAGTCAGGCTTAACTTAGAGGGCAATGTGTAAAGTATTTGTGCAATAAATCATGCAATAACACTGTATAAGCACCACAAAAATATGCCACACAGGTTTAGAAAAATATAGAATATTTATCTGATTAAATGCAGGTCAAAACAATCAAGATTTGATAAGTACACGTTGAAATATCACTTTAGAAAATGATAAAAAGAGTCTTTAGTTCTTAAAAACAATGTGTCTCTTGCAAGCACAAAGTACCTGGTTTGCGTCTAAATTATCCGCAAGTGACTGCAGAGGAGAAGATGTGTGGAAAACTAGGAGGTGTGCGTCGGTTTCTCCAGGCGCACACAGACGATGCGTCGATATTTTTCACACAGCAAGGGCCTTGCATCGATTTCCGGCATGCAGACTTGGTTCCTCTTCGAATTGCAGGGTATTTGGATGCCCCGGGAACGATGCAGAGAAATCCTGGGCATGCAGGACAAAGTCACAGGCACTGTGTTGATTTCTCTTCGCAGGAAGTTGGGCTGCATCGTGCCGGCTCAGCAATGCGTCATTCCAGTGGGCTGTGCATCGAAGTTCCGGTCGCAACGCTGGCACTGCATTGATCTCCACTCGGGGGTTCAGGCTGCGTCGCTTCAGTTTAGTGTGCGGTGATTTTCTCACGCGATGCAGGCTTTGTATCGATTCTGGCAGGCTGTGCGTCGATTTTCACCGCACAAGGAGTTCTTTGCAGAGATTAAGGGGGTCATTCTGACTCCCGCCGGCGGTGGTGACCGCACGCCCGGCGGGAGCCGCCGAATGACCGCACCGCGGTCAAATGACCGCTGTGGCCATTCTGGCTTTCCCGCTGGGCTGGCGGGCGACTGCCAGAAGGCCGCCCGCCAGCCCAGCGGGAAAGCGCCTTCAACGAAGAAGCCGGCGGAGTTGAAGGCATGCGACGGATGCAGTGGCACCCGTCGCGATTTTCAGTGTCTGCTTGGCAGACACTGAAAATCAATGTGGGGCCCTGTTAGGGGGCCCCTGCAGTGCCCATGCCATTGGCACTGCAGGGGCCCCCAGGGGCCCCACGACACCCGTTACCACCATCCTGTTCCTGGTGGTGAAAACCGCCAGGAACAGGATGGCGGTAAGGGGGTCGGAATCCAAGCAGCGCCGCCGTGGAGGATTCCCTGGGGCAGCGGGAAACCGACGGGACCCCCTAAGTCTTTGTGGCCCTGAGACTTCAGAAAACAGGAGGCACTTCTCAGCAGAGCCAGAGGGCAGCAAGGCAGCAGGACAACAGTAAGGCCACAGTCTTTCCCAGTAAAGCTGTCCAGGTGAGTCCTTTGGGCAGCCAGGCAGTTCCTCTTTCAGGTTGCAGGTTCTGGGGCAGCGTGTTTGCCCCAAGAAGTATCTTGAAGTGTCCAGAAGTGTCTGACTTCAGAAGTGTCTGTAGAAGTGTCTGAGTTGCTAGGGTCAGAGGCCCTATTTAAATACCCAAATGTGCCTTTGAAGTAGGGGAGACTTCCAAGAGTGGCTTAGAAGTGCACACGTTCCCCTTTCAGTTCCATCCTGTCTGCCAGGGTCCCAGTAGGGGATTTGGCAGTCCATTGTGTGAGGGCAGGCCACTGTCCTTGGGAATGTAAGTGTCAGGCTCTCCACCCTCCCAGCCCAGAAAGACCCATTCAGTATGCTGATGTGTGCAGGTGTGACTGAGCATCCTATGTTTAGTGTTGTCTGAGTGAAATGCACAAGGGAGCTGTCAATTGAACCTAGCCAGACGTGAATTGTAAGGCACAGAAGGATTTAAGTGTAGAGAAATGCTCACTTTCTAAAAGTGGCATTTCTAGAATAGTAATGTTAAATCAAACTTCACCAATAAGCAGGATTTTCTAAAACCATTCTGGCCATACTAAATATGATCTGACTACTTTCAGATCAGAATCTACCGCTCAAACAGTATTTGAGAGTAGCCCTAATACTATACTATGAAAGGAACAGGCCTCACAGCAGAGTTTTACTCTACCAGGACATATAGAACACACATGTTCATGTCCTGCCTGTAGGAGACTGGTCTGGTTTGTAGTGGGTACCTTGGGTACTTACACCTTATACCAGGTCCAGTTATCCCTTATTAGTGAAGTAGTAGTGTTCTAGCAGCTTCGGCTGATAGAGGTAGCTATAGCAGAGCAGCTTAGGCTGAACTAGGAGACATGCAAAGCTCATGCAATACCACTTATAGTTACACAGTACTTATACACAAGTAAAGACAATACTCAGTGTTACCAAAAATAAAGGTATTTATTTGGGTGACACAGTACCAAAAATATCATAGAGACAAAACTCCTTCTGGAGGTAAGTATTATACACAATATCTACACTAGACACCAAAATTAGACAAGTAAATAGTCATAGAACAATGCAAACAGTAGGACATCCTATAGAATGCAATGGGAGAAAATAGGTCTAGGGGCAACACAAAGCATATATTAAAAAAGTGGATGTGAATCACGAATTGCCCCCTAGACAAGAGTAGTGTGTGCAGAATTTCTGGGAGAGTACAAATACAGTAAAGGTAAGTAAATTACCCCACCCCAGAGGCCAGAAAAGCAGGAGTAAAGTACTGCAAGTTTCCTTAGGACAAACTACTCCTCGTTGTGGGGATTTTGCAGCAGCCAACTAAGTCTGCAAAGAACTACTGCTGGATTATTGGACCTGAAGACCTGCAAAGGAAGGGGACCATAGGCCATATGTACGAACACTTTTTCCCATAGACACAGAATGGGTAAAAACCTTTGCTACATCTGGCCCCAAGTCCAGAAGTCGAAAGAAGTTTCAGGAAGGACAGGAGCTCCTGCCAACCCAGAAGAGAGTGCAAAAGAAGAGTCCCCAGTTAGTCAAATACTGAAGATATGCACCCTAAGAAGATGCCAGTAGGTTCCTGTATGATGCAAAAGATGTCCCACTGCGTGAAGATCATTGCAGATGAGATTTCGTGTTGAAAGACGCCAACAAGCCTTGGCTACGACAAAAGTGCATCTTTCATCAAAATGGTGCTGGATGGACCCAGGAGGGACCTGGGGGCCTCAGCTATGTGTGAGGAGGAAGAGGAGGCTCTCAGCACTTTAGAGAGCCCTCAGGATGCCAGCCAGCACCCCCAGAAGCCCCAGGATCTGGGTTCAAAGGAGGTACAAAACATGGTTGATGCAGCACAACAAAAGAAGGTCCCACGCTGCTGGAGAACAACTCAGGAAGTTGAGCATCACAGGATGGAGAGCTGGGGACCTGGGCCAGATTGTGCATGAAGAAATTTTGCAAAGAGTGCACAGAGGCCTCAGGAGGTGAAGAAGACACAATACAAAGGGGTACCATCATTCTCGGGGAAGGCAAGGTCTTACCTCCCCCAAATTGCGTCAGCAGGACCTCAGGACAGTCTACGTCGGAAACGTACACCCTCTGTGTCCTTAGGAGCAAGCTCATTGTTGTGAGAGGAAAACCAGGGTACCGGTCGTTGTCTTGGAGGGTGCCTGCTTGGAGCAGGGGAGTGACTCCGTCACTCCACTGGAGATTTCTTCGGTCCTTTTGGTGCAGGATGAAGACAGGGAGCCCCCAGAGCATGCACACCATGGAAACTGTTGCAGTTGCTGACTTGGAGCTGAGGTTTCTGAAGAAAAGGTCCCTTGTAGACACTTTGTTGCAGTTACAGGGTTTCTTGGAGCAGGCTGCGGTTGATCCGAGGTCAGAAGAGTCTGAAGTTGATGCAGAGGATTCCTGAAGGACACTTGCAAGCAGATTCTGAAGAGAACCCACAGGAGAGACCCTAAATATCCCTGAGAAGGGGATTGGCTACCTTATCAGGTATAGACCTATCAGGAAGGGTCTCTGATGTCACCTGCTGGCACTGGCCACTCAGAGCCCTCCAGAGTGCCCCCACACTTTGCAAAGCAAGGTGGCTGAAGTCTGGGACACACTGGAGGAGCTCTGGGCACCACCCCCGGGGTGATGATGGACAGGGGAGTGGTCACTCCCCTTTTCTTTGTCCAGTTTCTCACCAGAGCAGGGGAGAAGGGGTCCCTGAACCCGTGTAGATTGGTTTATGCAAGGAGGGTACCATCTGTGCCCTTCAAAGCACTTCCAGAGGCTGGGGGAGGCTACCCCTCCCCAGCCTGTAACACCTATTTCCAAAGGGAGAGGGTGTAACACCCTGCTGTCAGAGGAAATGCTTTGTTCTGCCTTCCTGGGACTGGGCTGCCCAGACTCCAGGAGGGCAGAACCCTGTCTCTGAGTTGGCAGCAGCTGTAGCTGCAATGCAAGCCTCAGAGAGCTGGTTTGGCAGTACTGGGGGTCCACGGTGGAGCCCCCAGGATGCATGGAATTGGCTCCCTAATACCAGATTTGGAACGGGGGGACAATTCCATGATCTTAGACATGTTATGGCGTCCCCGCACTCACAAAGTCCGGGGAAATGGCCCTGAACTATGTGGGAGCACCTTTGCTAGTGCAAGGTGTAGGAAAGTACCATCTTGCCTGGCATGTTACCCCCATTTTTCACTGTATATATGTTGTTTTAGTTGTATGTGTCACTGGGACCCTGCCAGCCAGGGCCCCAGTGCTCATAAGTGTGCCTGAAAGTGTTACCTGTGTTATGACTAACTGTCTCACTGAGGCTCTGCTATCCAGAACCTCAGTGGTTATGCTCTCTCATTTCTTTCAAATTGTCACTAACAGGCTAGTGACCAATTTTACCAAATTACATTGGCTTACTGGAACACCCTTATAATTCCCTAGTATATGGTACTGAGGTACCCAGGGTATTGGGGTTCCAGGAGATCCCTATGGGCTGCAGCATTTCTTTTGCCACCCATAGGGAGATCTGACAATTCTTACACAGGCCTGCCACAGCAGCCTGAGTGAAATAACGTCCACGTTATTTCACAGCCATTTACCACTGCACTTAAGTAACTTATAAGTCACCTATATGTCTAACCTTTATCTGGTAAAGGTTGGGTGCTAAGTTACTTAGTGTGTGGGCACCTTGGCACTAGCCAAGCAGCCCCCACATTGTTCAGGGCAAATTCCCCGGACTTTGTGAGTGCGGGGACACCATTATACGCGTGCACTATACATAGGTCACTACCTATGTATAGCTTCACAATGGTAACTCCGAACATGGCCATGTAACATGTCTAAGATCATGGAATTGCCACCCCATTGCCATCCTGGCATTGGGGAGACAATTCCATGATCCCCCGAGTCTCTAGCACAGACCTGGGTACTGCCAAACTACCTTTCCCGGGGTTTCACTGCAGCTGCTGCTGCTGCCAACCCCTCAGACAGGTTTCTGCCCTCCTGGGGTCCAGCCAGGCTTGGCCCAGGAAGGCAGAACAAAGGACTTCCTCAGAGAGAGGGTGTTACACCCTCTCCCTTTGGAAAAAGGTGTCAGGGCTGGGGAGGAATAGCCTCCCCCAACCTCTGGAAATGCTGTATATATGTTGTTTTAGTTGTATGTGTCACTGGGACCCTGCCAGCCAGGGCCCCAGTGCTCATAAGTGTGCCTGAAAGTGTTACCTGTGTTATGACTAACTGTCTCACTGAGGCTCTGCTATCCAGAACCTCAGTGGTTATGCTCTCTCATTTCTTTCAAATTGTCACTAACAGGCTAGTGACCAATTTCACCAATTTACATTGGCATTCTGGAACACCCTTATAATTCCCTAGTATATGGTACTGAGGTACCCAGGGTATTGGGGTTCCAGGAGATCCCTATGGGCTGCAGCATTTCTTTTGCCACCCATAGGGAGCTCTGACAATTCTTACACAGGCCTGCCACTGCAGCCTGAGTGAAATAATGTCCACGTTATTTCACAGCCATTTACCACTGCACTTAAGTAACTTATAAGTCACCTATATGTCTAACCTTTACCTGGTAAAGGTTAGGTGTAAAGTTACTTAGGCCCATATTTATACTTTTTGACACAAAACTGCGCTATCGCAGTTTTGCGTCAAAAAAATTTGCGCCGTCTAACGCCATTTGGATGCGCCATTCGGGCGTCAAATTTATACTTTGACGTACGGCGGCGCAACCAACAGGTGGGAGTCATTATTTCGTGACGCAAACAGCGTCGGTCTGTCGTAAGGGAAACCCACGTAAAAGGGACGCAAATCACTGTGGGTCGATTTACGACAGCGCAATCGTGAAAACGCCGTTTTTTTTCACGCTATTGCGTGACATTTTAGCGCAAAAACTGCACTTACAGGAGAGGAGACCCAAAATGGATCCCAGATGCCCCAACAGACCCCAGGAGGATGAGAGCAGACCAGGACCCAGCCAGGAGGAAGCATACAGGAACCAGGACATGTTAAAGAAAAAAAGAAAGTGTCGCTTCAGTGCAGAGGAGCAGGAAATCCTGGTGAAAGAGGTGACGGAACACCAGCACCAACTTTTCATATCCTCAAAATTGCCACTCAGTAGGAGAGAGGCCACCTGGAAAGAAATTGTGGACAAGATAAACAGTGTGGCTGAAGAACGCCGGACAGTCACCGAGTGTAAGAAACGCTGGCATGACTGTAAACGTAGGACCAAAGAGAAAATGGCCAGGAACAGGAAGGCAGCAATGCAGACTGGAGGGGGGAGTCCAGCACAACAGGAGGCTCTGGACCACATGGAGGAGATGGTCGCAGCCGTCATCCCGGAGGAGATCGTCACAGGGATACAAGGACTGGACAGCGCAGACTACCACGACACTACGCACATGCAGGGTAAGTCGCATGGGGAATTACAATGCAATAATGGGGACTGTAAGCAGGGGGGGGATACCTACTACACAATGCATGTAACTTAGCACATATATGAAGTGGCATGGGGAAAGGGGCACGGCAGGGGGGAATGGCCAGTACTGACCATAGCCGGGGCACGACAAAATACTGCCACCACTACAGTCCCATGGGGACATCCTGTAATTACAACAAGAGAGCCAAGGGAAACCAGTGACAGGTGGGAAGGACACTACCCTGAATCCACATCCAGGCACTTGTTTTGCACAAACTATTCCCCATCAACTAGGTCCCTACCTGTAATGCAGTAGCAAATACAACAACTGCAACTTAACTGCCACCACAGTTGACAATAACACCTCTCATCTCTGGGCAGCTATAGTACCAAATGGCAGGAACCCCACCCTGGAACATACATTCCTAAATTAGGGGGTGAGGATGACATCTGCAACTACTCCTAGAAATAAGACAAAGGTACCAGTACACTTAAATGCCGAATGTCCATAACTGACACAATAATAAGCCTAAGTAAACAGCAATAGGAGCCACACAGCACTAACGACACACACATGCTGCATACGTCAGGGTCCCTCACGTGCCTGCCTAACAATGCTACATCACAAATGTCATACTGCTCAGACAACAACATTGACGAGGGGACACAGGCAACTGGTCAATGAAACACATCTGCACAGTCTAACCAAAAAATAGGACATTCATACGCTAAACAGGCCAATCCAGTAAGACACACATGAGACCCCATCAGATACAAACATCAACAATGTTTACATCCATACCACATCCTAACATTGACATACATAGGTCATGCCACCTAACATGTACAGATCATGCAATGTGAATAAAAAGTGTATGGTGCAGGGCCTGTGAGGCAAGTGTGCTGGCAGGGCAGTCACAACACCCACAGTCAGTCAAAGTGTAGCGT
This sequence comes from Pleurodeles waltl, assembly GCF_031143425.1. NCBI lineage: Eukaryota > Metazoa > Chordata > Amphibia > Caudata > Salamandridae > Pleurodeles > Pleurodeles waltl. Next base: position 1,006,541,147 of record NC_090450.1, on the reverse strand, counting down.
GGCAAGTGAAACGTATACTTTGCGCAATAGCCTCAGGCTGGAGGCCTTTGTGCATCTTACCCTGAATGTACTTATACTCATTTGCTCACATCTAAGTGCCTCAGAGCACTTTGCACTAAATGAATCTCATTGCCCTTCCTATCAGTTAATGTAGCAAATAGTCAGTCCTAAGGTGTTGGCAATTAGTCAAATCACCCTGTTTTGCCTACTTCTGCACTGGAGTTTGCCAGAACATCTTCACTCTGTGGCCCAGTCAAGGATACCGTCTGGTTCGTTGATGATAGATGTGGTAGGGGTTAAGGTTTGCCATTCCTGCGTAGGGAAACTTTGTCATCACAATGACATATGTCTTTTAAATTCACTTCCTCGTCCCAAGACACGCATGGGGGAGTTTACAAACAGAAAATCACATCTAGATGCTGCCTGCCTTGCTGCTGATGCACAACCAGATCCCAGCCCATTCCTCTGATATGAGGGATGATGTCTCCCCTGTGATTCAGACAGCCAAGCTCCAAACTTAACATGCAGTGCTATATATAGAACAAGCAGAGGGAGAGTAGAAACTGTTAGGCACCATGATAGCTGTGTACCAATGTATTACTCTCCTGCGGACTATTTCAGTTCTAACTGTGTGTATTGTTTTGGTTATTGGGGCTCACACCTAAATTCCTACAAGTCAGTTGTACAATGAAACTTCATATCAAACAAATACTGTCTGTGTCATTTGTGTATGGGAACATACCGGAAAAGATAGAAATGTGTAGGACCTTGTAGTGCTTTTCTCTTATTTAGTTTCTAAGCACTAACATAACACAACAGAAATGCACTTCTGAGGTCAAAGAAGACTTTTATTGTTGTTATATGAATGACGAATTAGTAGCTTTCAAGTCCGCGTTAATCAAACAAAATATATCAGTTTGCAATATACACAGCAGGTTATATTTATAAGATATTGAATGCAAAGCAAAACAAATACTTCACCGTGTAGGAACTATTTACAGCTACATCTTTCTAAGGTCTGCAAGCTGATGACCCCTGTCAGCCGCGAGAAAGAGTGTCATCTACCCACACGGGATGCTGGCAGCTGGCGCCAAGCTCCAGCACGAGGTCCGGCAGATTCGAATCTGACTCTCTGCAGCCTGTTACATTCGTTACAAAGGTGTGCCCCCTCCTCTCAGACCCGGGAAACTGAGCAAGCCTTTTGGAGACTGGCCAGGTCTCCAAGACTACTCCTGTTCCCAAGCTCAAGGGAAGAGAAACGACGCCCATGTACTCTCTCTTATCAGGTCTAGTCTACTGTGAGAGCAAAACATCTTGGTTCTCTGGTGCAAAAACACAGCTTGGAAAAATACAGAACTATTCTCAACTGCAATGTCTAACTCCACGTTAAAGGCAATGGGCAGCTAACCTAAATATCAAATGCAATGTCATGTTAAAGGCAATAGGCAGCTAACCTAAATATCAAATGCAATGTCTAGTGTCATGTCAAAGCCAATGGGCATCTAAGCTGAATACAAAATGCAATGTCTTATATCATGTCAAAGCCCATAGGCAGCTGAGCTGAATACAAAATGCAATGTATAATATCATGTCAAAGCCAAAAGGCAGCGGAGCTGAATACAAAATGCAATGTCTAATATCATGTCAAAGCCAATAGGCAGTTAAGCTGAATATCATGTCAAAGCCAATAGGCAGTTAAGCTGAATACCAAATGCAATATATAATATCATGTCAAAGCCAATAGGCAGTTAAGCTGAATATCATGTCAAAGCCAATAGGCACAATACAGAATGTAATGACTAATGCAATGTCAAAGCCCATAGACGGCTAAACTGAATACAGAAAGTAATGGCTAATGCCATGTCAAAGCCAATAGGCGGCTCAACTGAACAAAACATACCATGTGCTACTGGTGAACATTGAGCAACTAATATGCGCAGTGGTGAAACACAAAGTCATTGGTCAAAACAAACTTTATCAAATGGCAGGACATTCCGCCCTTTGACCAATGAATTTTTGTTTCACATATCTCATATTTCAAACAAACAAAAAAAAATCAACACAAAAAAAACATTATGATCAAAGCAATCCCTGTAAAGCAATAGAAGTGAATTAACACATTGATTTCATGACCTTTTCACATCAGATACATCTACATAGAAAAGACTGGGCACATTTTTTTTCTGAATGAGTCTCTAATTCAACAGTGTTAGCAATTTGATGTGGCATGAGTTCTACTCATGTAAAGGTGCACGGTCCACCTGAAAGGTTTGCTGGAAGGTAAGCAAAAGTCAGAGTTCCATACGAGAGGGGAAAAAAAAAAAAAAACACAGCAAACAAGTTGAACTTGAACTGAAGGCGCAGTTTGCGCAAAATGGATCCATGGTGCTGGCACTTTACTCAGCCAGGTTCAGGTTGGGGATTCGGTCCCTTCCCCGACCCCACACGCACACACCGGAAGGGGGACCACACAGCGCACTCAGGGACAGTGGCGAAACGTGGTCGGATCTGCAAAAGAAACAAGTATGACTTTTCTTGCAAATAACATTTTTCATTTAAACTGCACCCTTCCTCTTTCTTTCCCTGTTTTATAATCAGCAGGACGTTTTTGGGGCCCTTTGTTATATTTTCTGCAGGTTCTGGAGGGTCACTTGGGGCTTCAGCCCACACATCAGCACTGAGGTTTTTATCTGCTGCGCCACAGCTTCCCTTTTCTTGCACTGTCAGAAGGGCTGGGGCAGACTCATTCTTTACCAAACCTCCATTCACTGCACTTTTGCCAATTTGGGCCATTCTGTCTCCAATTTGTATGAATAAATCAGATTCTTTTCTAGGTATCAGCATAATTTCGATTTTTCCATGGTAATTTGCAGCAATCACTCTCCCTAAAACCTGATCACTTTGCCATTTCTGTCCTGGTAACTTTCCTCTCCCCAACTGCTCTGTGACTGCTTGCATGACAGATTGCTTTTGTGCATGCTGCACAGTTTTTATCAAATCTAGGGGAATGGGCATCTCTCTCATCTCTGCCCACCTGTAAGTGGCCTTTTCACATTTCTGGGGCACCCACATAGCTATCCCCACTAAGGCAGAATTCTGGGTGAACACTTCTCTCTCTGCATTTTTCTCATTAACATCTGCAAGGTAATTGAACCAGTTAGGTGCTAAAACATTATCAAAGAACCAAAAATCAGCGTAAAAATGACACATCTCACGTAGCTCTTGCTTTAAAATCTGACACACATTATACAACGCTGTTCCTTCTACTGTGCCAGAAAGCAACATTTCAGTCAATGGATCATTAGTAAAACAAACATGCTTTTTATCTTCAGTAGACACGAATTCAAATGGTGCACACAATTTCATCGGTAATTCTTTTATCTGTGGTACTCTAGCCCTGTCTTGCAAGTACCAGATCCATTGTATGATTCTAGCTAGGGGCACTATTTTCTTTCCTTGTTCTTGAGTTACATGTACATAAGTATTTCCTTCTTGCACTGCGCAGAAACCTAAAGTCTGCATTATTTCATTTGCCAAATCACAAGCGCGCAGCTGCATATAATTTTTCACAGTGACCATATACAAAAGTGTTAGGATTTCACTCAAATGAGGGCTATTCTTTTTCCAAAAATCAAACAAGCTAATGAAACTCGGGGTGTCTTGCTCTAAAATCTTTCGTTTTACTTGTGCATTTTGCAACGGTAACTCGTAAATCACATTCTGGTCTCTCTCCTCCGTGTTATCAGTTAAGGAATGCATTTTGGCTGCCAAAAACCCTGGCTCACAGGGAAACTCAGTGCAGCTCGGAGCTGTCTTAACCCCCTCATTACTGGAATGGGACAAGAAAGATTCTTCAAAAACAGCCCTTTTATAACTTTCAGTCTTATTTTGAATTATTGTATCCTGGCTAATTTGCTCACGTAAATTCCTATTTTCATGTTCCAACTTCCTACATTTCTCCTGCATTTCTCTGTAAGCAGATAAAGGTATCCAGACCTTTCTGTCATCATTACTTCCAAAACACACTTTTTCTACATATATACAACGGGAATTATTTCTCAAAACATTATCAGGCCTTTTAGCTACACATGCATTTTCTTCTGTAATTCCCCAAACAGAAAACAATTCACAGTTTTTCTTAGCACCATCAGGCAGTTCATCAACACATGTATTCTCAGACATGGTCTGCCGTGCTACTGTGATTCTCCAAACAGAAAACAATTTCTGTAATTCTCCAAACAACAAAAAACAATTACACTTTTAAAGTGTGCACTTAGAAATCTACTAACTCGTCAAACCCCTTTAATCACCTCTTAATGACCGACCCCACTTCTGGTACCAATTGTAGTGCTTTTCTCTTATTTAGTTTCTAAGCACTAACATAACACAACAGAAATGCACTTCTGAGGTCAAAGAAGACTTTTATTGTTGTTATATGAATGACAAATTAGTAGCTTTCAAGTCCGCATTAATCAAACAAAATATATCAGTTTGCAATATACACAGCAGGTTATATTTATAAGATATTGAATGCAAAGCAAAACAAATACTTCACCGTGTAGGAACTATTTACAGCTACATCTTTCTAAGGTCTGCAAGCTGATGACCCCTGTCAGCCGCGAGAAAGAGTGTCATCTACCCACACGGGATGCTGGCAGCTGGCGCCAAGCTCCAGCACGAGGTCCGGCAGATTCGAATCTGACTCTCTGCAGCCTGTTACATTCGTTACAAAGGTGTGCCCCCTCCTCTCAGACCCGGGAAACTGAGCAAGCCTTTTGGAGACTGGCCAGGTCTCCAAGACTACTCCTGTTCCCAAGCTCAAGGGAAGAGAAACGACGCCCATGTACTCTCTCTTATCAGGTCTAGTCTACTGTGAGAGCAAAACATCTTGGTTCTCTGGTGCAAAAACACAGCTTGGAAAAATACAGAACTATTCTCAACTGCAATGTCTAACTCCACGTTAAAGGCAATGGGCAGCTAACCTAAATATCAAATGCAATGTCATGTTAAAGGCAATAGGCAGCTAACCTAAATATCAAATGCAATGTCTAGTGTCATGTCAAAGCCAATAGGCATCTAAGCTGAATACAAAATGCAATGTCTTATATCATGTCAAAGCCCATAGGCAGCTGAGCTGAATACAAAATGCAATGTATAATATCATGTCAAAGCCAAAAGGCAGCGGAGCTGAATACAAAATGCAATGTCTAATATCATGTCAAAGCCAATAGGCAGTTAAGCTGAATATCATGTCAAAGCCAATAGGCAGTTAAGCTGAATACCAAATGCAATATATAATATCATGTCAAAGCCAATAGGCAGTTAAGCTGAATATCATGTCAAAGCCAATAGGCACAATACAGAATGTAATGACTAATGCAATGTCAAAGCCCATAGACGGCTAAACTGAATACAGAAAGTAATGGCTAATGCCATGTCAAAGCCAATAGGCGGCTCAACTGAACAAAACATACCATGTGCTACTGGTGAACATTGAGCAACTAATATGCGCAGTGGTGAAACACAAAGTCATTGGTCAAAACAAACTTTATCAAATGGCAGGACAGACCTGAGTGACCACCACTTCCCTGAGAAGTCCCAAAGATGTCATGGGCTTGGACTTCTAAACATTCCTCTGTTGTGGGAGACCAGAGGCACTGCTAGTCTGTCTGAGCTAAATAGAATATCTGGGTGACCGAGTTATTTACAAGTGGGTCAAACTTAGTCCCCCACACCATTAGCTATCCTGCTGCCTAGAAAGCCAAGAATCACATGTAGGATAATGAGAGCCCACCCAAACAAATGTCCCTCCATAACAATAGTGAAACACCGAGGGAGGAGTAGGACAAAAAAATGCATATTCCGAAATAATTACAAATCAACACCTAGAGATGACCTGGCAGGCATGTCTGATAGCTCCATATCATATATGTGACACACAGGTGGGCCATAGGCCTACAACAATGCCCTATGACAGACAGCAGATACCAAGACAAAATCAGAGTACAAAGTTAAGGCATCCAAAGGCTTGTATCTTAGTGCTAAATGATCTCAACACAGACACACTAATTGTACCCTGTTTCTTTGCAGAGGAACACGGATCTCCTGCCGATATGCCTGTCCATGAGTTCCCTGATGACATGGATGACGAGAACATCAACCTCACACAAGAGACCATTGACATGGTCCTCGAAAGCCTCCAAACCCCCCCTTCAGTAACAAGGAGGAGCCAAGAAGAAGCAGCCACCACAGTAGAACCACCCGCCACCCCAATTGTAAGACCTGCCAGCTCCAACACAGCTGAGGACTCTGACGACACTGGCACCAGCTTCGAAAGAACAGTCGTTGGGGTCCAGCGGGAGCTGGCCAAGGAGGTGCGGGTGGGGATGCAAACTATGGCAGCCAGCCTTGAGGGGGTGCGTTCGTGCATGCTGTCAACTGCTGATCAGGCAGCTGCAATGCAAGCCAGAACATCACTGTTGGAGGAACTTTTAGTAACACAGAAGGCAATCTGCACAGCTGTCATCCAGTTGACCAAACAACTCCAACAGCAAGCCAGTCAGCGTGTGCACGAATGCAACATCGAACCCCTCAGGGCAGACCTGGCTGCCTACCATCGGGATGTGGCTGCCATTCTGAAAAACCAGCACGCTCTCCTTGCTGCAGTACTGCCCTTCATAACTGGACAGGGATCAGCCCCCGGGATGTCTGCCTCCATGTCTTCTGACACTGAGGTGTGTGTTGCCCCTTCAAAACCAACAACAACAAGGACACACCAGGCAACACACACATCAGAAGAAGAAGACATGGAACAGATAACATTCACTCGCAAGAGTACCCGGAAGCCCTAGTCCCTGCACCATGCCCCACTCTGACCAAGGTCCTACGTTTTGACACATGCCAGCCTCACTCCAACTACCCTCAATGACTGTTCGGCAATCTACTGTTTAACTTGTCCACATTGGCTGTAAATGTTTCTCTCCTACCATTTGGCAATTCCTGTTCCTCTGCACCGTCTGTGACATCACCCCAGCATGTCAGGAGCATCATCCACACCCTGTAAATAGGATCACCATTTAAGAATGCACCAGAACGGACTCACCTAACATTGTTAATGGACTTTTTGCACTACTCCACCTAAAAATAAATATCACTTGCACACCTATTGTGTCTCTGTGTCATTTCACACTTCAACTGTGCAGTACATAACTCCAAAGTGGCTGTGTGGCAACCATGTTGATTCTCTATACTACTGTCCTGATTTCATGTATACTGAAACATCTGTGCAGTGGCCAGGATTGCATCATAGCTTTACTAGACTGAGGAAAATAACTGATGTAGGGACTAAGCACACACAATCATGCTGTGTTGGACAGAATGAGGCCCCATCCATAGCTATTCTAGACAACTAATGGTGGATGAGAAATGTAGGCACCTTGCGATACTAAAACAATACATTATGCTGTAAAATGAAAGGAATGATAACCAAATTACACTGCATCAATCACCCTTACAGCGTATACTACCATGAAGGAAAGTCATGCTCAAGCAGTACACACATGATGTAGGTCAGCAATGACAGCAACAAGACAAGAGTGTGAACAAATACTCATCTACAAAGCTCTCCCTGAACTTCACAATGCTGTCCGACCTATCTATTTACCTACAAAATCAACTCTGGAAGCACTCTTTGTGAAGTAGGGTACATACCAACCCCAAATCTTGATGATCTATGCACACTACCAATGGTGGCTCTCCCACACGGTGGATACTTACCAAGTTAGTACACGGGTAGCTGGCATGTTAAACCTCAATAGCCTGGGGATAGCGAGCATAGGACACAAATGTCATACTAAAACTTTCTGCTACACTGATGTCAAGGCCATGAAAAGGTAGCACCTAACGCATCAGGTAAAGGGTTAACAATTTTTTTATTTCCAATAAGTAAGAAAAGAGGCAACTAAGGGAAAGATAAACCTACACTAATCTAACCTGACTACTACTAACCCACAACTGTCCCTAACTAACCTAAGCTAAACTTACTCTACACATGTAACGAAACGATCTAAACATCAACCCCCCACCCACCATTATGAGACAAGACACATGCAGGACAACACTTACTAACCTACACACATACTACACTATCCTAAACAAACATATATTTTTTTGTATTTTTTTTTTTTTTAAACAGGAATCCCAACATTGCCCCCCACCCACCCACCCACACAAAAAGATAAGATATAAAGAAGAAGGACCCCCCACCCTCTTACCTAACACTAACTAAGCTAATTACCTACACTTATCCTATAACTAACCCCCCAAACCCAACTAACAGTATGAAATAGGAAAGAGGTGAGAGGGGAGGGGTAAAAGTTCTGGAGGGCAAAATGTCTACGGATTTGCCCTCCGTACTGTTCGCCGGATGGAGCGCACCTTCTTTTTCACCTCAGCCATGTCCTCCGTCAGGGTGTCAACTTTTGCAATCAACCTGTCCAATTTCCTTGACAATGCGTGGAAGTCCGCTGGGTTGATCGGAGGGTCAGTGCAGGTCTGGGTGCCGGTGGAGGTGGATTGTGTTGGTGGAGTGGTGTGGGCACGGGACTGCCCTGCTCCCACCACATGGCTGGGTTCAGGTCTGGATGAGGATGCCTGGTCCGTTGCTGGGTCCACTTGGCCAGACCTGGTGGATGTAGTGGCGGGGGTTGTTGGGGGCACCGTTGGGGAAGCCTGTGGTGTGGCATACCACGCCCCGGAGGCCCGTTCCGAATTGTATCTGCGGGCCATCCTCCGATACCCACACTGCACCTGCAGGATGTGGCTGTACCTCATTGCCCGGCGCTCAAACTGGTTGCGAGCTGCGGCACTCAGGTTTGGAGCTGTGAAGGGAAAAGGCAAATATTGAGCATAGAATTTACAGTGGGTTGAATACCACAATGGGTAATTTGACCATTACTAGCAATGTATTGGTTGCAGCAATTGTTACAACATATTTCACGGGAAGGCTCAGAGGAAGTACATGTGAATCATGCATACTGAAGGGCATATCACATATAGCATATCCATGTCTCTACATGATGTATGACATCACCCTAAACTACTCCTACAATTCATACCTAAGCCATTATACATTATGGCACCAGCTCGTCCGCATACTGACTTCACTACATATGTCATTCTATGTGATAAGAATCACACTCCTCACTCAATGGCATTTCAAAATAGTTGTGTGCTAAGATTGAACCCCTGGCCATGAATCATATGTCGACACTATGGGCCAGATGTAGGAATTGATGGGAAATCAACTAGCAAATTGCAAAGCTGAACGGTGTCTCTGACACCGTCTGCGAGTCACTATGGGGTCCCTAAATCCCACCTCATGAACATCAATGATGTGGGTTCCAACTTGCACCACCTTAGCAACTATGGGCACTCACGGGGATGGAGGCCTGCTGGGAACAGCAGAACTCCATAGACGTGACTGCTTTTAAATGAAGCAAGTTATTTTTCACCAAGTGTAGGCCCTTTATCTGAAAGGAAAATGAGCTGCGATTTGTTTAAATTCACAACAATTGATTGTTCGTAATTTACACAATAATTATTGCTCCCCTAGACCACTGGCTGTTTTGTGCAGGAGTATTTTGGTCCACTCACAAAGGTGAAGGTTCACAATGAGGACCCCTTCCAGTCAGCAAGTTGGTTAGCAGCCACTTCAAGTGGATGATAACAGCTACTCACTTTGCAACCACGTACTCGTTAGCAAATGGGATTGCCTAACATTGTGATTTGCAAGTAGGGCTGGTAAACTCCTTTATTTTTTTACTTTAGAAAAGCATTTTGCGAATATGTACATGACCACCAAAAACATTTCGGATTAGGAAACAGACGTTTGCAACTCACTAACATCAAATTATGCTATTTGCAATGTGGAGACATTTTGCTACATCTGGACCTAGGTACAAACTCAAGTCACAAAAGGTGTTAAGTACGTGTAACATACTGTTTGCTACAGTCCTAGGTACCCTGTTTCACAGTAACATCCCAGTCTTTGTGGGTGGTGTGGGAAGAACAAACAACAATCCCATGATCAATGCACAACCAGGAGTGTACAGAAAGTTCAACAAGCATGTGCCTTCACACACAACACCTACGAAGGGCTAGCAACACGTTGGAGTCAGCCCAACCTTGTCACATCCCAGGTCCACACATGTCAAAATGATATGACTTAGCCAAACATAACATACTATTAGTGAGGCATGTTTTACAACACACACAGAGGAGGTAGAACACCCATTCACATGATTCAACAGAACACCTAGGCCATTGCACTCAAGTCACGCACACTTCGAGGTCACCTTGTGGAAGTACATGCCCCCGGAAGATCCGACCTACAGTGTACACAGTCCATCCTCAACTAGGAAGAAGCACTTGTCATCGAAGCCATGTGCCTAAGCTATCTGGGAGACTGTCAGTCTGATATGCTGACTCAGTTAATGGCAAGTTCCTGACCAAGTCTAACATTGACCAGTGTATTCAAAATGAGTCATGCTATTCCCAATTGTCGCACTAATTGAATGACCTACTGCCCCTCAATCTGAGAGATGACTAGGTATTGCTTTACCGAAACATTATTCCAATTTGATATCACACCAAAACAACAAAGCCAATGAACGGCCAGCACATCATATCATGAATTGTCCTGAACACACAGTAATCCATCATGCTTCATTTCCAAACAATGTAAATAGCACTTAGGCAACACTCACTGTAGGTATCGGGGTCGTCAAAATGGGCTACCTCACCAACGGTGTACGGGGCTGGTCCACCTGTAAAGCATGAAAGGAAGATTATACTCAGACTGGGTGAACAGACAAATAATTTCTGTTACAATGACAGTGTGTGAATATTACATGGTAATGATACACTTTCACACATGCTCATCCTGCCTGGCTGACTTTGTATTCTAGATTATCATTGGATGAGTCTCCTGCTCCAGTGACACACCCTACTACACTCATGCAGTGGCCAGGACAGTCATGTGTCGTCCAAGTTACTCCTCCATTAGTAGGGCCGAACAATCATGTGATCCATACATATCAGCATGTGCATCCCAGAGAGAAACATTCCACAACTGGTTCCATGAGGACTGCATGACCACTCACAATCAAACAGGCTATGTGGACAGGTTCAACACACAGCAACCAGACACACATGTGACATATGTGTGGACAACATGACTAACTTCATGTGACGTGAAGGCAACACACAGGTGTTGCATCATCATGTGTTTGCAATTTTCGGTCTAGCTATGGCGTCTTCATATGTAGGTATGTTGTTTCTACATGACGTACTCACTGGCCATTATGACCAGTAGAGTACAAATAGAGCAGTTCACGTGTTGCTTTTCAGACACAAATGCAACACTACATTCCATGCAGCTACAGCCATCTGGTATGTGTTGCAAAAATGAGGCATCGGCCTGGTAGCATAGGGCTTCATACACACCCGGCAACAAATACACATTTGGACACATATGTATACCTTTGTAGCGCAGCATTTGCATCATTTTGTGACGCAGAGAGGGGGCTACTTAGCAAAATACAAATAGATGTTGCATTTTACTGCTGTTATTGGGTGTACATGTGTAGCAAAAATGGGGATTTATGTGTATGCCCATGGGCCTAGGTTTCCCTAGTATAACACGCAGTCAGCTACTTATTTTGCAGATTGGCTACCAATCATCACATGTTCACGCACACATTCCTATTATTCCCATGTAATTGATTATTACTCACCAACATAGCCACCAATCCGGAGTCCCGGGTGGTCCAGCAGGTCCTGTTCCCTGCTGATCAGATCTGCCCAGCGGTGCTTGAGTTGATGGATATTCCTCAGACTCCCGTAGACCCGGACCAGGTGATGGCGCACCTTCTCCCAACGGATTTTCCTCGCCTCCGTGTGATACCCCTGTATCACACGGCCCCCAGCCTCCAGCATCAGTGGGAGGAAATGGCTTACGAGCCATATGAAGCCCCCCAATTCGTCCTCACCCATCCTGGACAGGCGAGGCCTACCTGACATGATGCGAGGTGGAAAAAAAGTACCAAAGAAAAATGAAAGAAAAAGTGGGAAATGGGGAAAGGTAGAGGTGTGAAAGAAAAAGAAGAAGGAGAAAAATAGCCCAACTAACCCCCCAAACTATGCTACCCACAACAGACTCCCACAGACAATACAAACTATCACAGGTATAGACAAAACAACACTAAACAGACTGAGACAATGTTTGACAACAATAAAAGATTGACACAAAGACAAAATACAAGGCACACAGGACACTAAAGCAGTAAAACACAGGACAACACCTTTCACACAACCACACAGTCTAGATAACTCTGAGACTGCAAAGTGAAAGTGAAAGTCAACTCCCAGTACAGATTTGGTAAACAGGATATCCTATTACATCACTTCCTGCATAAAATGGGCGCCGTTTTTATTTTCGCGTAATGCGTCATATTTTCACGCATACACAGATGTGCGTCATATTTTTTTGACGCATTACAGTGCACATGATGCGGAGTGTAAAAATATGCTATGAATATTAATATTTCAAATTGTACATGAGATGACCAACATATTGTGCATGTAGCGTCAATTTCACCACGCATACATCATGGGCGTCGTTTTTTTTACACGTACAGTGGTGCACATGATGCGGAGTCAAAAAATATGATATGAATATTAATAATTAATAATGTACATGAGATGACCAACATATTGTCCATGTAGCGTCATTTTTACCACGCATACATCATGGGCGTCATTTTTTTTACACGTACAGTGGTGCACATGATGCGGAGTGAAAAAAAATGGTATGAATATTAATAATTAATACTGTACATGAAATGACCAACATATTGTCCATGTAGCGTCATTTTGACCACGCATACATCATGGGCGTCATTTTGTTTACACGTACAGTGGTGCACATGATGCGGAGTGAAAAAAAATGGTATGAATATTAATAATTAATACTGTACATGAAATGAGCAATATATTGTGCATATAGCGTCATTTTGACCACGCATACATCATGGGCGTCATTTTTTTTACACGTACAGTGGTGCACATGATGCGGAGTGAAAAAAAATGGTATGAATATTAATAATTAATACTGTACATGAAATGAGCAATATATTGTGCATATAGCGTCATTTTGACCACGCATACATCATGGGCGTCATTTTTTTTACACGTACAGTGGTGCACATGATGCGGAGTGAAAAAAAATGGTATGAATATTAATAATTAATACTGTACATGAAATGAGCAATATATTGTGCATATAGCGTCATTTTGACCACGCATACATCATGTGCGTGGTTTTTATTACACGTACAGTAGTGCACATGATGCAGAGTCAAAAATATTGTGGATGTAAATAATAATTTGAAGGTGAAATATCAAGACACTTTTGGATACATTTGTATCTGACTCTGCATTGTGTGCACTCATGTACATGAACAAATTATGACGGCCATGCTGTATGCGTAGAATATGGAGCAAATTTATCCAAATGTCTTCATGTGTTTAGCTTTGGAAAGGTGATTTGTCATGGTAAAACGGTGCAATGTGAGACACATTTGTGTTTGTATATGACAAATGTCCGTACTTTTATGTATAGACGGCCTTCACACTGTGATGTTTGGGATACGTTAACTAATGTATTGACCATATTTGACAACATATTTGGTGTAATTGCTGATGGCTATTTTGAAATGAGGTTTTTGATACCATTATGTATTCCGTCTCCAAAATGTCCCCACCTTTATGATGGGGATGCTTTTATCTGTAGTCCTAACAGGGAGTGGGAGAGTCACTTTCAGTTTTTAGGGGGCTGACCATGTCCCATTATGATTTTGTGTTTCATATTTGTGTAGGACTTGTGACATGGAGGCCACATATGTGCCTTATGCATGTGTTTAGTTCACAAGTACATGATTCCTGTATGTTTTGGGGGTGGTAGAGGTGGAGTTAGGCCCCCAGCACCCTAGGATTTGACCATCCAGAATAGCTACTGTATCCATGGAGTATTTTTATCATATCCTGGCAAACCTGCAGCAGCGGGCGAATGTAAGGCCATATGGTATGAATGACTGTTGACCATTCATTCATCTCATTAGCCCATTTGACGTTTGCAGTATTGATGATTTGGAGCTAAGTTGCATACCATTTTCATATGACTAAGGGGGTCATTCTGACCGCGGCGGGCGGCGGTCGCCGCCCGCCAAGCGGTTCCCGGCGAAAGACCGCGGCGGTCATTCTGGCTTTCCCACTGGGCTGGCGGGCAACCGCCAAAAGTCCGCCCGCCAGCCCAGCGGGAAACACCCTTCCCACGAGGACGCCGGCTCAGAATGGAGCCGGCGGAGTGGGAAGGTGCGACGGGTGCAGTTGCACCCGTCGCAAATTTATGTGTCTGCAAAGCAGACACTGAAATTCTTTGTGGGTCCCTCTTACGGGGGCCCCTGCAGTGCCCATGCCATTGGCATGGGCACTGCAGGGGCCCCCAGGAGCCCCGCGGCACCCCCTACCGCCATCCTGTTCCTGGCGGAAGACCCGCCAGGAACAGGATGGCGGTAGGGGGTGTCAGAATCCCCATGGCGGCAGAGCGCGCTCCGCCGCCATGGCGGATTCTCAAGGGCAGCGGGAAGTCCGTTTCTGGCCGCGGCTGAACCGCCGCGGTCAGAATGCCCATCGGTGCACCGCCAGCCTGTTGGCGGTGCTACCGCCGACCTCCGCCATGGCGGTAATTACCGCCAGGGTCAGAATGACCCCCTAAGTTTGCAAGACTCTCAGCGTTCACGATGTGATAATGCGAAGATTGTTTTGCTTGTCTGTGTCCCTTTCTGCATAAACTGGTTTAGTGTCATGTTACAATCTTCCTGCTAGGTTCAAACTGGGACACAACTGTGATGGTCTACTTTCAAATATTAGGTTGGTTGTATGACATATGTGTACATGTGTGTGGGAATGTGGATCCAGTATGACCTGTCTGTGTGTATGTTGTCACTGTAACTTCAAGGTCTCCTCATGAGTTAGTGGCAGCTGATGTTGTACCAATTGTGTATTGCTCACATCATACACTTGAGAGAAGCCATTGATGACATGTTCACGTACACATGGATGGTCCCACCCTGTCTCTGAACACGTTTGATGTGACTTTCAAATGATCTCAAATTTTGGGCTGGATGAGAGACTGTTTCAGTTGTTTGGATCCGGCATGTCTAATTGTCACATTTGTACTCTTGTTGGGCTCTGTGTATGGTAATGTAACATGTCACATCCTACCCTCTGTGCATACAGTTGTGATGTTTATTTTTGGTGTGATGAATTTTAATGGCATTCTTGATCAATGAGACGACATTCATCTTCAGCTATTTCAAACTAAAGGTGGTCAGAAATGAATAGGCCAAAGCATGATGTGGTGTTAGGTTGTTCCCCCTCCTGTTGCAGGCCAGCATCCTCCTCATCCTCATCCTCAGGCATGTCTGGGTCCGGTTCAAGGAGGGGAATGTTCCTTTGTACACAAATATTGTGTAATATGGCACAAGTGAGTATGATTTTGCATACCATCTCTGGGGAGTATAGTAGGCTTCCGCCAGTGATGTCAAGGCAGCGGAACCTTGACTTTAGGATCCCAAAGGTCCTCTCCACAATGCTACGTGTCCTCTTGTGGGCGTCATTGTATGCCCGCTCAGCAGCAGTATTTGGGTTCCCATATGGTGTCATTATCCAAGGCTGGATGCCATACCCCTGATCAGCTGAAAGAGAAACACAGAATGGTATCAATTAGATGTAGGAGGCACTGTTGTACGTATCTTTGATGGCAGTAGTTGTGTTGTGTTGTCTGTGACTATTTTGTGTACTAATGTGACAACCTATGGTTGTTGGTGGAAACTTTGGCATTGTTTTTTTTCCTTGGCTGAGCAAGTGTTTGTTGTCTAACTGTTTGTCAGCAGGATGTATTGGTTTCTCAAGTACAGTGTGCCCTCCCTTGCATTGTGACTTGTGACACAGGTGTCCGTGTGTCCTCACTGGGGGTGTGATGATAGTTCCATGCAGAGTTGAAAGATGAAAGGGTATTAGAAACGTCCATATGAACATAGCCAGGCCATCCCATCCCTTAAAAGTTATGCATTGTATTAGTGTACAGGTTATTGTGAGACTTCCAATTTGCAAGGTGACATTTAGGCAACCACAGTCATGAATGTCTTCACACTAAGCTGTGGAGTAAATTCAAATGTGTGAGAGGTTCAATGGTGACTTGTGACACATGGCTAGTGATGTGAGTACCTCAGTGTTTCCCTGTCTAGGTGTTGCTATTGTGGTGTATGTGTTGTTTATCCTAGAGGGTTTCTGTGCAGTGAGTATATAAGTAGATTTTTGTCCTTACCAACAAGTAGTCCATTGCCATACCGTCCATCCTGGAAGTGTTGGTTGATGGTGCAGTGACGGAAGATGAATGCGTCATGTACACTCCCAGGATATTTAGCCACAATGTTGCTGATCAGTCCTTGGTGATCGACTATGGCCTGCACGTTGATGGAATGTGTGTGCTTCCTGTTGCGGTAGAGGTGTTCACTCGCAGCAGGTGGCACAAGGCGTACGTGTGTGCAGTCAATTGCACCAAGGACGTGCGGAAAGCCACTGATGGCGTAGAAGCCCTGTTTTGTTTCCTGCTGCTTCTGCAGTGTGTTAGGGAAGCAGATGTGGCGGGGTGTCAGTCCAATTATGGCATCCAGTACTTTAGGCAGGAATGCGGAGAAAGATGGTTGTGAGATTCCACCAACCAGGGCACCAGTTGTCTGAAAGGAGCCACTTGCCAGCAGGTGAAGTACGGCAAGCAGCTTTGTTTCTGTTGGGATAGTGCGTGGAGTCACTAAAGTGGGGGCCAATTGCTGTTCAATATTTGTCAGCAGCTGCTGAATGGCCTGCCAGTTCAACCGGTACCTCTGGATGATGTCTCGTTCCCTGAGGCCATGCAGGGTTGTTCTTGGGCGGAATATCCTCTCCTGCCTTCTGCGCTGTCTTTGGGGTCCCTGCTGTTGTTGTTGTGGCTGCTGTTGTTGCTGCAGGGCTCTGCGTCTACGTGCACGTTGAAGAAAAAGCACCTCCATGTCTCCCTGTTGCTGCTCTGCTGCTCTGCTGCTCTGTTGTTTGTTCTGTGTGTTCTGATTAAGTACAGGTGTGTTTGCCCCCATTTTAACGCCTGCCCTGACCCAAGCGTTAAAATTTCACGCTATTCGTGCTTTGCGCCATTTTTTTGCGCCGCCTGCCGCGCGGGAGTGATTTTTGCCCTGGAGCATAAATACCACGCACCGCTATGTGCGTCTGTTTTTAGACGTGAACGCCTTCCTTGCATCTCATTAACGCAAGGAAGGCGTTCACGCCAAAAAATGACGCTATTTGCCCATACTTTGGCGCTAGACGCGTCTAACGCCAAAGTATAAATATGGCGTTAGTTTTGCGCCGAATTTGCGTCGAAAAAAACGACGCAAATTCGGCGCAAACGAAGTATAAATACGGGCCTTAGTGTGAGGGCACCCTGGCACTAGCCAAGGTGCCCCCACATTGTTCAGGGAAAATTCCCCGGACTTTGTGAGTGCGGGGACACCATTACACACGTGCACTACACATAGGTCACTACCTATGTGTAGCTTCACAATGGTAACTCCGAATATGGCCATGTAACATGTCTATGATCATGGAATTGCCCCCTCTATGCCATCCTGGCATAGTTGGCACAATCCCATGATCCCAGTGGTCTGTAGCACAGACCCTGGTACTGCCAAACTGCCTTTTCAGGGGTTTCACTGCAGCTGCTGCTGCTGCCAACCCCTCAGACAGGTTTCTGCCCTCCTGGGGTCCAGCCAGGCTTGTCCCAGAATGGCAGAACAAAGAACTTCCTCTGAGAGAGGGTGTTACACCCTCTTCCTTTGGAAAATGGTGTGAAGGCAGGGGAGGTGTAGCCTCCCCCAGCCTCTGGAAATGCTTTCATGGGCACAGATGGTGCCCATTTCTGCATAAGCCAGTCTACACCGGTTCAGGGACCCCTCAGCCCTGCTCTGGCGCGAAACTGGACAAAGGAAAGGGGAGTGACCACTCCACTGACCTGCACCTCCCCTGGGAGGTGCCCAGAGCTCCTCCAGTGTGCTCCAGACCTCTGCCATCTTGGAAACAGAGGTGCTGCTGGCACACTGGACTGCTCTGAGTGGCCAGGGCCAGCAGGTGACGTCAGAGACTCCTTCTGATAGGCTCCTTCAGGTGTTGCTAGCCTATCCTCTCTCCTAAGTAGCCAAACCCTCTTTTCTGGCTATTTAGGGTCTCTGCTTTGGGGATTTCCTTAGATAACGAATGCAAGAGCTCATCAGAGTTCCTCTGCATCTCTCTCTTCACCTTCTGCCAAGGAATCGACTGCTGACCGCGCTGGAAGCCTGCAAAACTGCAACAAAGTAGCTAAGACGACTACTGCAACTCTGTAACGCTGATCCTGCCGCCTTCTCGACTGTTTTCCTGGTGGTGCATGCTGTGGGGGTAGTCTGCCTCCTCTCTGCACTAGAAGCTCTGAAGAAATCTCCCGTGGGTCGACGGAATCTTCCCCCTGCTACCGCAGGCACCAAAGAACTGCATCACCGGTCCCCTGGGTCTCCTCTCAGCACGACGAGCGAGGTCCCTTGAATCCAGCAACTGTGTCCAAGTGACTCCCACAGTCCAGTGACTCTTCAGTCCAAGTTTGGTGGAGGTAAGTCCTTGCTTCCCCACGCCAGACTGCATTGCTGGGAACCGCGACTTTTGCAGCTACTCCGGCCTCTGTGCACTTCCGGCAGAAATCCTTTGTGCACAGCCAAGCCTGGGTCCACGGCACTCTAACCTGCATTGCACGACTTTCTAAGTTGGTCTCCGGCGACGTGGGACTCCTTTGTGCAACTTCGGGTGAGCACCGTTTCACTCCTCTTTGTAGTGCCTGTTCTGGCACTTCTGCGGGTGCTGCCTGCTTTTGAGAGGGCTCTTTGTCTTGCACGACGCCCCCTCTGTCCCCAGACGCAATTGGCGACATCCTGGTCCCTCCTGGGCCACAGCAGCATCCAAAAACCCTAACCACACGATTTGCAGCTAGCAAGGCTTGTTGGCAGTCTTTCGGCGGGAAAACACTTCTGCACAACTTTCCACGGCGTGGGGGATCCATCCTCCAAAGGGGAAGTCTCTAGCCCTTGTCGTTCCTGCAGCATCCTCAGTTTCTACTGTCCAGTAGCAGCTTCTTTGCACCCACAGCTGGCATTTCCTGGGCATCTGCCCATCTCCGACTTGCTTGTGACTTTTGGACTTGGTCCCCTTATTCCACAGGTACCCTCAACTGGAAATCCATCGTTGTTGCATTGCTGGTTTGTGTCTTTCCTGCAGAATTCCCCTATCACGACTTCTTTGTCCTTTGGGGAACTTTAGTGCACTTTGCACTCACTTTTCAGGGTCTTGGGGTGGGCTATTTTTCTAACCCTTACTATTTTCTAATAGTCCCAGCGACCCTCTACAAGGTCACATAGGTTTGGGGTCCATTCGTGGTTCGCATTCCACTTTTGGAGTATATGGTTTGTGTTGCCCCTATCCCTATGTGTCCCCATTGCATCCTATTGTAACTATACATTGTTTGCACTGTTTTCTAAGACTATACTGCATATTTTTGGTATTGTGTACATATATCTTGTGTATATTTGCTATCCTCATACTGAGGGTACACTCTGAGATACTTTGGCATATTGTCATAAAAATAAAGTACCTTTATTTTTAGTATATCTGTGTATTGTGTTTTCTTATGATATTGTGCAAGTGACACTAGTGGTACTGTAGGAGCTTCACTCGTCTCCTAGTTCAGCCTAAGCTGCTCTGCTAAGCTACCATTATCTATCAGCCTATGCTGCTAGACACCCTATACACTAATAAGGGATAACTGGGCCTGGTGCAAGGTGTAAGTACCCCTTGGTACTCACTACAAGCCAGTCCAGCCTCCTACATTGGTTGTGCAGCGGTGGGATAAGTGCTTTGAGACTACTTACCACTCTTGTCATTGTACTTTTCATAAGAGAAAAATATACAAAACAAGTTCAATGTGTGTACACATAGCTAAAAAGTTTTGCATTTCCTCTTTCACTCTTTTCTAAGTGCTGAAAAGTACTTCCAAACTTTCTAAAAGTTCTTAAAAAGTTTTAAAAGTTTTTTTTCTGTCTTTCCAAAAGTTCTGAAAAACTTTTTCTTCACTTTTTCTGTCACTTAAACTCTTTCTAAAATGTCTGGCACAGGCCAAAATGTTGATCTGTCCAAACTTGCATATGATCACCTTAGCTGGAAAGGAGCAAGGAGTCTCTGCATAGAAAGAGGTTTGAGTGTAGGGAAGAATCCTTCTTTGGAATTGTTGCTTAACATGCTTGGAGAACAAGATAAGGCCAGAAGGGCCCCATCTGTTGAAAAAGTAGCTAATGGTTCCCAATCTGATCCAGGGACTCCCCTAGGAAAAGATTCAGGAAAGAAACGTCCTAGCCTGCCTATTACTAGACAGTCTAGCATAGTTGGTACTGATGTAGAGTCACACCATACAGATGGTGTTGTCTCACATCATAGCAAGAGTATTCCTTCTCACCACAGTAGAAGTGATGTTTCTGTTAACCAAGCTGTTAGGGTGCCTTCTGTAAGGGGCAGGTCTCCTTCTGTCCATTCTCACCATACTTCTGTTTCAAGGCATGTCCCTCCCACCCACACTGATGACAGAATGTTAGAAAGGGAGCTCAATAGATTGAGAGTGGAACAAACCAGACTGAAGCTCAAGAAGCAACAGTTGGATTTGGATAGACAGACCTTAGAAGTAGAGAAGGAAAGACAGAAGTTGGGTTTAGAAACCCATGGTGGCAGCAGCAGTATTCCCCATAGTCATCCTGCAAAAGAGCATGATTCCAGGAATCTGCACAAGATAGTTCCCCCTTATAAGGAGGGGGATGACATTAACAAGTGGTTTGCTGCACTTGAGAGGGCCTGTGCTGTACAGGATGTCCCTCAAAAGCAGTGGGCTGCTATCCTATGGCTATCATTTAGTGGAAAAGGTAGGGATAGGCTCCTTACTGTAAAAGAAAATGAAGCCAATGATTACAAAGTTCTTAAGAATGCACTCCTGGATGGTTATGGCTTAACCACTGAACAATACAGGATAAAGTTCAGAGAGACCAAAAAGGAGTCTTCACAAGACTGGGTTGATTTCATTGACCATTCAGTGAAGGCCTTGGAGGGGTGGTTACATGGCAGTAAAGTTACTGATTATGAAAGCCTGTATAACTTGATCCTGAGAGAGCATATTCTTAATAATTGTGTGTCTGTTTTGTTGCACCAGTACTTGGTGGACTCTGATCTGACCTCTCCCCAAGATTTGGGAAAGAAGGCAGACAAATGGGTCAGAACAAGGGTGAACAGAAAAGTTCATACAGGGGGTGACAAAGATGGCAATAAGAAGAAGGATGGTAAGTCTTCTGACAAGGGTGGGGACAAATCTAAAAATGAGTCTTCATCAGGCCCACAAAAACACTCTGGTGGGGGTGGTGGGTCCAAATCCTCTTCAAATCAAAACAAAGAAAAGAAACCATGGTGCTATTTATGTAAAATAAAAGGCCATTGGACAACAGATCCCAGTTGTCCTAAGAAAAGCACCAAGCCTCCTAGCAGT
The DNA here is from genome assembly GCF_031143425.1 of Pleurodeles waltl. NCBI lineage: Eukaryota > Metazoa > Chordata > Amphibia > Caudata > Salamandridae > Pleurodeles > Pleurodeles waltl. Next base: position 1,006,519,387 of record NC_090450.1, on the reverse strand, counting down.
ACAACCCCTACTACTACACCTAGTGTCCCTACTAATAGCAGTGGTGGTGGGAGCAAACCTACTAATAGCCAATCTAAGGGAGTAGCTGGGCTCACCTTTGGTAACTTAGTTGGGGTTGGTCGGATTAGGGAGACCACAGAGGCTGTGTTAGTCTCTGAGGGGGCTATTGATTTAGCCACCTTGGTTGCTTGTCCCCTTAACATGGATAAGTACAAGCAACTACCCCTAATAAATGGTGTTGAGGTTCAGGCCTACAGGGACACGGGTGCCAGTGTCACAATGGTGATAGAGAAACTGGTCCACCCTGAACAACACCTACTTGGTCACCAGTACCAAGTAACCGATGCTCACAACAACACCCTTAGCCACCCCATGGCTGTTGTAAATCTCAACTGGGGGGGGGGTTACTGGCCCAAAGAAAGTTGTGGTTGCCTCAGATTTACCTGTAGACTGTCTATTAGGGAATGATTTAGAGACATCAGCTTGGGCAGAAGTGGAGTTAGAGGCTCATGCAGCAATGCTGGGCATTCCAGGGCATATTTTTGCTTTGACCAGGGCTCAGGCCAAAAAGCAAAAAGGACAGGGAAACTTGGATCCTGGAACAATGGACCAAGTGCTCCCTAAAGCTAGGACTAGTAGAAGTAAAGCACTACCTACTATCCCTCCCTCTACAGTGGATTCTTGTTCTGAGGACCCTGTGCAGAACCTACACCAGAGGAGCTGGAAGCAGACACTGCTGAGCTTTTGGGTGAAGGGAGGCCTGCCAGGGAGGAGTTGAGTGTGGCACAGCAGACCTGTCCCACACTAGAGGGTCTAAGACAGCAAGCTGTCAAACAAGCAAATGGGGATGTCAGTGACTCTCACAGAGTTTACTGGGAGGACAACCTCTTGTACACTGAAGCAAGGGATCCAAAACCTGGAGCTGCCAGGAGATTGGTGATTCCTCAGGAGTACAGAAAGTTCCTCCTAACTCTTGCCCACGACATTCCCCTTGCTGGACATTTGGGGCAAAAGAAAACTTGGGACAGGCTTGTTCCCTTGTTTCATTGGCCTAGAATGTCTGAGGACACAAAAGATTTTTGTAAGTCCTGTGAAACCTGTCAAGCCAGTGGCAAGACAGGTGGCACACCAAAGGCACCCCTTATTCCACTGCCTGTGGTTGGGGTTCCCTTTTAAAGGGTAGGGGTTGACATAGTTGGCCCCCTTGACCCTCCTACTGCTTCAGGCAATAGGTTTATCTTGGTGGTAGTGGACCATGCCACCAGATATCCTGAAGCAATTCCTCTAAGGACCACTACAGCCCCTGCAGTGGCAAAGGCCCTCCTGGGAATCTTTTCCAGGGTGGGCTTCCCAAAAGAGGTAGTTTCAGACAGAGGAAGCAATTTCATGTCTGCTTACTTGAAGGCCATGTGGAAGGAGTGTGGGGTGACATACAAGTTCACCACACCCTATCATCCACAAACAAATGGACTGGTGGAGAGATTTAACAAAACTCTCAAAGGCATGATTGTGGGTCTCCCTGAAAAACTCCGCAGGAGATGGGATATCCTGTTACCATGCCTCCTTTTTGCCTACAGGGAGGTACCCCAGAAAGGAGTGGGCTTCAGCCCCTTTGAACTCCTCTTTGGACACCCTGTTAGGGGTCCACTAACACTTGTCAAGGAGGGTTGGGAACAACCTTTAAAAGCTCCAAAGCAAGATATTGTGGATTATGTACTTGGCCTCAGATCAAGGATGGCTGAGTACATGAAAAAGGCCAGTAAAAACCTTCAGGCCAGCCAAGAGCTCCAGAAGCAATGGCATGACCAGAAGGCTGTTTTGGTTCAGTACCAACCAGGGCAGAAAGTGTGGGTCTTGGAGCCTGTGGCCCCAAGAGCACTCCAAGATAAATGGAGTGGACCCCACACAATTATTGAAAAGAAGGATGAAGTCACCTATTTAGTTGACTTAGGCACTGCCAGGAGTCCCCTTAGGGTGCTCCATGTCAACCACCTGAAACCCTACTATGACAGGGCTGATCTCACCCTGCTCATGGCAACTGATGAGGGACAGGAAGAAGACAGTGATCCTCTTCCTGATCTCTTCTCTTCCACAGTACAAGATGCTCTAGTGGAAGGTGTTGTACTGGCAGATTGTCTTACTGCTGAGCAGAAAGACCACTGCATAAATCTCCTGGGTCAGTTTTCTGAACTCTTCTCTACTGTGCCAGGTACCACTTCTTGGTGTGAGCACACTATAGATACTGGAGACAGCTTGCCTGTCAAAAGTAAGATCTATAGGCAGCCTGACCATGTCAGAGACTGCATAAAGCAAGAGGTGCAGAAAATGTTAGAACTAGGAGTGGTTGAGCACTCTGAAAGTCCATGGGCTTCTCCTGTGGTACTTGTACCAAAACCCCATTCCAAAGATGGAAAGAAGGAAATGCGGTTTTGTGTAGACTATAGAGGTCTCAACTTGGTAACCAAAACTGATGCTCACCCTATACCCAGGGCAGATGAGCTCATAGATACACTGGCATCGGCCAAGTATCTAAGCACTTTTGATTTGACTGCAGGGTATTGGCAGATCAAATTATCAGAAGATGCTAAAGCTAAAACTCAATTTTCAACCATTGGAGGCCATTACCAGTTCACAGTAATGCCTTTTGCATTGAAAAATGCACCTGCCACTTTTCAAAGGTTGGTGAACACAGTCCTGCAAGGGCTGGAATCTTTCAGTGCAGCATATTTGGACGATATAGCTGTCTTTAGCTCCAGCTGGGATGATCACCTGGTCCACCTATGGAAAGTTTTGGAGGCCCTGCAAAAGGCAGGCCTCACTATCAAGGCTTCAAAGTGCCAGATAGGGCAGGGGAAGGTGGTTTATCTGGGACACCTGGTTGGTGGGGAACAGATTGCACCACTTCAGGGAAAAATCCAAACAATTATTGATTGGGTTCCCCCTACTACTCAGACTCAGGTGAGAGCCTTTTTAGGCCTCACTGGGTACTTGTAGGAGGCTGGACTGGCTTGTAGTGAGTACCAAGGGGTACTTGCACCTTGCACCAGGCCCAGTTATCCCTTATTAGTGTATAGGGTGTCTAGCAGCTTAGGCTGATAGATAATGGTAGCTTAGCAGAGCAGCTTAGGCTGAACTAGGAGACGTGTGAAGCTACTACAGTACCACTTAGTGTCATATGCACAATATCATAAGAAAACACAATACACAGTTATACTAAAAATAAAGGTACTTTATTTTTATGACAATATGCCAAAGTATCTTAGAGTGTACCCTCAGTGAGAGGATAGGAAATATACACAAGATATATATACGCAATAGCAAAAATATGCAGTATAGTCTTAGAAAACAGTGCAAACAATGCATAGTTACAATAGGATGCAATGGGGACACATAGGGATAGGGGCAACACAAACCATATACTCCAAAAGTGGAATGCGAACCACGAATGGACCCCAAACCTATGTGACCTTGTAGAGGGTCGCTGGGACTATTAGAAAATAGTGAGAGTTAGAAAAATAACCCTCCCCAAGACCCTGAAAAGTGAGTGCAAAGTGCACTAAGTTCCCCTAAGGACAAAGAAGTCGTGTTAGATGAATAATGCAGGAAAGACACAAACCAACAATGCAACAACGCTGGATTTCGAATCTGGGGTACCTGTGGAACAAGGGGACCAAGTCCAAAAGTCACAAGCAAGTCGGAGATGGGCAGATGCCCAGGAAATGCCAGCTGCAGGTGCAAAGAAGCTTCTACTGAACAGAAGAAGCTGCGGTTTCTGCAGGAACGCAAAGGGCTAGAGACTTCCCCTTTGGAAAACGGATCCCTCTCGCCTTGTAGAGTCGTGCAGAAGTGTTTTCCCGCCGAAAGAACGCCAACAAGCCTTGCTAGCTGCAAATCATGCGGTTAACGTTTTTGGATGCTGCTGTGGCCCAGGAGGGACCAGGAGGTCGCAAATTGGACCAGGAGGTAGAGGGGACGTCGAGCAAGACAAGGAGCCCTCTTAGCAGCAGGTAGCACCCGGAGAAGTGCCAGAAAGAGGCACTACGAGGATGCATGAAACAGTGCTCACCCGAAGTCGCACAAAGAAGTCCCACGTCGCCGGAGAACAACTTAGGAGGTCGTGCAATGCAGGTTAGAGTGCTGTGGACCCAGGCTGGACTGTGCACAAAGGATTTCCGCCGGAAGTGCACGGAGGCCGGAATAGCTGCAAAAGTCGCGGTTCCCAGCAATGCAGTCTAGCGAGGTGAGGCAAGGACTTACCTCCACCAAACTTGGACTGAAGAGTCACTGGACTGTGGGAGTCACTTGGACAGAGTTGCTGGATTCGAGGGACCTCGCTCGTCGTGCTGAGAGGAGACCCAAGGGACCGGTAATGCAGCTTTTTGGTGCCTGCGGTTGCAGGCGGAAGATTCCGTCGACCCACGGGAGATTTCTTCGGAGCTTCTAGTGCAGAGAGGAGGCAGACTACCCCCACAGCATGCACCACCAGGAAAACAGTCGAGAAGGCGGCAGGATCAGCGTTACAGAGTTGCAGTAGTCGTCTTTGCTACTTTGTTGCAGTGTTGCAGGCTTCCAGTGCGCTCAGCAGTCAATTCCTTGGCAGAAGGTGAAGAGAGAGATGCAGAGGAACTCGGATGAGCTCTTGCATTCGTTATCTAAAGTTTCCCCAGAGACAGAGACCCTAAATAGCCAGAAAAGAGGGTTTGGCTACCTAGGAGAGAGGATAGGCTAGCAACACCTGAAGGAGCCTATCACAAGGAGTCTCTGACGTCACCTGGTAGCACTGGCCACTCAGAGCAGTCCAGTGTGCCAGCAGCACCTCTGTTTCCAAGATGGCAGAGGTCTGGAGCACACTGGAGCAGCTCTGGACACCTCCCAGGGGAGGTGCAGGTCAGGGGAGTGGTCACTCCCCTTTCCTTTGTCTAGTTTCGCGCCAGAGCAGGGCTAAGGGGTCCCCTGAACCGGTGTAGACTGGCTTATGCAGAATTGGGCACATCTGTGCCCAAGAAAGCATTTCCAGAGGCTGGGGGAGGCTACTCCTCCCCTGCCTTCACACCATTTTCCAAAGGGAGAGGGTGTAACACCCTCTGTCAGAGGAAGTTCTTTGTTCTGCCATCCTGGGCCAGGCCTGGCTGGACCCCAGGAGGGCAGATGCCTGTCTGAGGGGTTGGCAGCAGCAGCAGCTGCAGTGAAACCCCAGGAAAGGCAGTTTGGCAGTACCAGGGTCTGTGCTACAGACCACTGGGATCATGGGATTGTGCCAACTATGCCAGGATGGCATAGAGGGGGCAATTCCATGATCATAGACATGTTACATGGCCATATTCGGAGTTACCATTGTGAAGCCACATATAGGTAGTGACCTATATGTAGTGCACGCGTGTAATGGTGTCCCCGCACTCACAAAGTCAGGGAAATTGGCCCTGAACAATGTGGGGGCACCTTGGCTAGTGCCAGGGTGCCCTCACACTAAGTAACTTTGCACCTAACCTTTACCAGGTAAAGGTTAGACATATAGGTGACTTATAAGTTACTTAAGTGCAGTATAAAATGGCTGTGAAATAACGTGGACGTTATTTCACTCAGGCTGCAATGGCAGGCCTGTGTAAGAATTGTCAGAGCTCCCTATGGGTGGCAAAAGAAATGCTGCAGCCCATAGGGATCTCCTGGAACCCCAATACCCTGGGTACCTCAGTACCATATACTAGGGAATTATAAGGGTGTTCCAGTAAGCCAATGTAAATTGGTAAAATTGGTCACTAGCCTGTCAGTGACAATTTGAAAGAAATGAGAGAGCATAACCACTGAGGTTCTGGTTATCAGAGCCTCAGTGAGACAGTTAGTCATAACACAGGTAACACTTTCAGGCACACTTATGAGCACTGGGAAGTCTCTAGCCCTTGTCGTTCCTGCAGAATCCTCAGTTTCTACTGTCCAGTAGCTGCTTCTTTGCACCCACAGCTGGCATTTCCTGGGCATCTGCCCATCTCCGACTTGCTTGTGACTTTTGGACTTGGTCCCCTTGTTCCACAGGTACCCTCGACTGGAAATCCATCGTTGTTGCATTGCTGGTTTGTGTCTTTCCTGCAGAATTCCCCTATCACGACTTCTTTGTCCTTTGGGGAACTTTAGTGCACTTTGCACTCACTTTTCAGGGTCTTGGGGTGGGCTATTTTGCTAACCCTTACTATTTTCTAATAGTCCCAGCGACCCTCTACAAGGTCACATAGGTTTGGGGTCCATTCGTGGTTTGCATTCCACTTTTGGAGTATATGGTTTGTGTTGCCCCTATCCCTATGTGTCCCCATTGCATCCTATTGTAACTATACATTGTTTGCACTGTTTTCTAAGACTATACTGCATATTTTTGGTATTGTGTACATATATCTTGTGTATATTTGCTATCCTCATACTGAGGGTACACTCTGAGATACTTTGGCATATTGTCATAAAAATAAAGTACCTTTATTTTTAGTATATCTGTGTATTGTGTTTACTTATGATATTGGGCAAGTGACACTAGTGGTACTGTAGGAGCTTCACTCGTCTCCTAGTTCAGCCTAAGCTGCTCTGCTAAGCTACCATTATCTATCAGCCTATGCTGCTATACACCCTATACACTAATAAGGGATAACTGGGCCTGGTGCAAGGTGTAAGTACCCCTTGGTACTCACTACAAGCCAGTCCAGCCTCCTACACAAGGGTGCCTTCACACTTAGTAACTTTGCACCTAACCTTCAGCAAGTGAAGGTTAGACATATAGGTGACTTATAAGTTACTTAAGTGCAGTGAAAATGGCTGTGAAATAACGTGTACGTTATTTCACGCAGGCTGCAATGGCAGGCCTGTGCAAGGGTTTGTCTGAGATCAATATGGGTGGCAAAAGAAATGGTGCAGGCCATATGGATCTCCTGGAACCCCAATGCCTTGGGTACCTAGGTACCATTTACTAGGGACTTATAAGGGGGGATCCAGTGTGCCAATTGGAAAAGTGAAGTGACTGGCCTACAGTGACAAATTTAAAAGCAGAAAGAGTATGAGCACTGAGGTTCTGATTAGCAGAGCCTCAGTGACACAGTTAGGCACTACACAGGCATACACATTAGGACACAAACTATGAGCACTGGGGTCCTGGCTAGCAAGATCCCAATGAAACAGGCAAAACACACTGACATATAGGGTTTTATCTATGAGCACTGGGGTCCTGGCTAGCAGGATCCCAGCGACACAGTAAAAACACACTGACACACACAAACAGGCCAGAAGTGGGGGTAACCATGCTAGAAAGAGGCTACGTTCCTACACTGCCTTTTCCCTACATAGCACCCTGCCCTATGGGCTGCCTAGGGTCTACCTTAGGGGTGACTTATATGCAGAAAAAGGGAAGTTGTAGGCTTGGCAATTATTTTTAAATGCCAAATCGAAGTGGCAGTAAAACTGCCCACACAGGCCTTGCAGTGGCAGGCCTGAGACAAGGTTAAGGGGCTACTTATGTGGGTGGCACAATCAGTGCTGCAGGCCCACTAGTAGCATTTAATCTACAGGCCCTGGCCACATGTAGTGCACTTTACTAGGGACTTACAAGTACATTAAATATGCGAATTGGGTATGATCCAATGTCACCATGTTTTAGGGAGAGAGCATATGCACTTTAGCACTGATTGACAGTGGTAAGGTGCGCAGAGTCCTAAAGCCATCAAAAATGAGATCAGAGAAAGAGAAGGAGGAAGGCAAAAAGTTTGGGGGTGACCCTGAAGAAAGGCCATTTCCAACACCTACTCTAAACTCAACTAAACACACAAGAAATTTAGAGCACAAATCTAACACAAATATTGCAAAACAATTACTAATCAACTAACTATTAACCTCTATTCTTGGGTTTCTGGAGCAGCGTCACCAGGCAGGTCGCTCCCCCCATCTGCCACGCAGCCCCCTGTGGGTTGAACCTCCGTTGCCACTTTTGCCGCCTGACTTCTCGCTCCCTTTTTTCTATTCCCCTGAGCTTGTGCTTCTGTGCCATTTGTTTTTTCCATTCTGTGCCCCTGTGTTTTGCTTTCTGTACCCCTGTGCTCTGTTGTCCCTCTCCCGCCGTCTTTTCCCGCCGTTTTTTCCCCGGGTTTTCCCCTGGGTTTTTCCCCGGGTTTTTCCCTTGCTGCTGAGCCCCTGCTGCCCCGCCCCCTTCACTCCCATTGGCCGCCCTGCTCCCACCTCCCAGCTGCTCCTCCCTCCCTGTGCCCTCATATGGAGGCCGCGAAGCGGGCGCGCCTAAGGCAAGCCCGTCTGCGCCCGTCCGCGCCTGGACCGCACCCAGCACCAGAACCCCTGGAACCCGCACCCCCCGCAACGCCAGACTGCACTACGACGCAAGCACCCTCCATGCACTCAACACCAGACGAGACCACCCCTGCTACCGGGCCACCCCGAAACGCACCCAGGGGCCTTTCACCTGCCGGAACTGCAGATTCACCAGCATCCAACCCTCCACACCACCAGCCAGAGAACCCAATCACCTCCGCTGCATCCTCCTCAACACCCGCTCCGCTCGCAAGCACACCATCGAACTTTGGGACCTCCTAGACTCCACTGCCCCTGACGTTGCCTTCCTGACGGAGACCTGGCTGAACGCCACCTCAGCACCAGACATTGCCATAGCCATCCCACAGGGCTACAAGATCTCCCGCAGAGACCGCACCAACGGAGTGGGAGGAGGAATCTCCATCATCCACAAAGACTCCATCAAAATCTCAACGAACACCGATGACACCCTCACCACCGCCGAGCACATGCACTTCCAGATCCACACCGACCCCAACACCACCCTCAGAGGAACTCTCATCTACAGACCGCCCGGACCCCGCCCACAGTTCAGTGACACCATCGCTGACCTCATCAGCACCCACGCCCTCGCTTCCATGGACTACATCCTCCTCGGGGACCTGAACTTCCACCTCGAGAACAACAACGACGCCAACTCCACCGCCCTGATCGCCAACCTCGCCAACCTCGGACTCAAACAGCTAGTAACGACACCCACTCACGCCGCTGGACACACGCTTGACCCCATCTTCTCCGCAAGCCCCACGTCTCCTTCAACCACACCACCGAACCACACTGGACCGACCACAGATGCGTCCACTTCACCTTCAGAAAACCCACCCAACAGCTACCACGCCGCGGCTGGGGCAAGGTCACCGGGGACCAACTGACTACCGCCCTCGCCCTGAGACCACCCACCGACCCCACCGACCCAGACACTGCCGCGACCAACCTCACACAGTGGATCAACGACTGCGCCAACACCCTCGCCCCTCTCAAGACCTTTACAACCAACCACACCAACAAGAAAGCCGCCTGGTTCTCCGAGGACCTCCGGATCTCCAAGCACACCTGTCGGAAGCTGGAGAAGAAATGGCTCCACGACCGAACACCAGACAACCACACAGCCCTCAAGAGCGCCACCCGCAGACATCACCAACTCATCAGGACCGCCAAAAAGACCGCCTTCAAGGACCGCCTAGACAACAACGCTCACAACACCAAAGAGCTCTTCAGCATCGTGAAAGAACTCTCCAACCCCAGCTCCATCACCAACGACATCCCGCCATCTCAAGACCTGTGCGACTCCCTGGCCACCTTCTTCCACCGCAAGATCACCGACATCCACGACAGCTTCAACCCCGACCCCCCCTCACCCACCACCGAGTCCACCACCCCTGCGACTACCACTCGCACCAGTCGCCTGACCGTCTGGTCCAACGTCAACACCCTCCGTATGCTCCACAGGATCTTCAAATGGATCCCCCTCGACACGAGAAAAACCGTTACCCAGGCCCTCATCACCAACAGACTCGACTACGGGAACGCCCTCTACTCAGGAACTACAAACAAGCTCCTGAGACGACTCCAACGCATCCAGAACGCCTCGGCCCGACTCATCCTTGATGTCCCCCGCCGCAGCCACATCACACTCCACCTGAGAGGCCTGCACTGGCTCCCCATCAACAAAAGGATCACCTTCAAGCTCCTGATCCACGCACACAAAGCACTGCACAACACCGGACCCACCTACCTCAACAACCGACTCAGCTTCCACACCCCCACCCGAAGCCTCCGCTCAGCCAACCTCGCCCTCGCCACAGTCCCCCGCATCCGAAAAACCACCGCCGGCGGCAGATCCTTCTCCTACCTCGCCGCCAAGACCTGGAACACTTTCCCCACCATCCTACGACAGACCCAGGACCTGCTGGCCTTCAGAAGACTCCTCAAGACCTGGCTCTTCGACCAGTAGCACCCCCCCTCCCCAGCGCCTTGAGACCCTTGCGGGTATGTAGCGCGCTTTACAAATGCAGTGATTGATTGATTGATTGAGCGTAGTACTCGCTGCAAACACTTCAAAGCCTTGTCAGGGGTAGTGAGCGCGATTTATAAATACAATTTACATTTACAATTTGCATATAGTGAGCTTTGGCTCCGCCCAGTGACGTATTTCCCTCTCACCTCATGCTATTGGATGGTTGGTGCATCATTCAACTCCCTACGTAGTGCTTGCATTGCAATGCATGAGGAACCATTTCACATCTCAAAAGCACACTGGATTTTCAAGCATTAAATAATTTCTCTCACGGATGCATTCTATAAACAAAGCTATCATTTTATTTTTATATTTTTACTACAGCACACTTTTTAAATGTTTAGGGGCTCAATATGAGTTTAGTGGTCCCACCACGGGACTGCCCAACTTACTTGGAGGACACCTCCACCATGGTGGTGACGCCCCCCCAAGCGTATTACAATGTAATATGCATTCCTGCCGGGTTGACCATTGGGAACAGTGCTACGATATTGCCTTTGGCTCCTTTAAGGGACCGAGGCCAATATCCTAGCACTCCAGCACCCTCGGAATGCGCACTGTCTGCGCAGTGCAGACAGTGCGTATTCCGTCAGTGCTGGGTTTGGGGACCCCCGGCACTGGCTTTCTGCCAGCCTTTTCTAGGCGGGGTCCCCGCCATGAAAAGGTTGTTGAAAAGTGGGGTTGTAATCAGACAGTTGGCGCTCGGTTTAACGCCGTCATGGCTGGTTACATGCCCGACCGCCGTCACCCTGTCGGGATGTATGATCCTGCCGTGGACAGCAGTCTTTAGGTAGGCCGCCCACCAAAGTTGTAATTGGGCAGTTGGACCGCCTGGAGTGTGGCGGTCCGACCGTCAACGTGAGTGTTGTGGTCCTCGGACCGCCACACTTGTAATAAGGCCCTTTGTCTTGAATGCAAAATGCAAGCCAGTCCTCCTGGCTTTGCCATTGCTTGTTTTGGAAACGAGGCACAGATTCCACAGAATTTGTTAAACAAGCTTCAATTCAGTTTTATTTATCCTAATGTAAACTTACTCAATTGTCCATTAAAAATATCAACTTTAGATTAATCCTTATTCTATAAATATTATAAACAGGCATATTAACAGCTGAGACATGTTTTTTGCAAAACACAGTCACATTCTCAGACTGTCAAAGTAGAATGAACTAGAAACTGACGAATACTGTGGGACTGGTGCCTCCATTACAAAAAATTGAATTTTAAATAAACTCTAGTGAAGCATTGTGTGAATTTATGCGTGCACTAAAAGGACTGAGTGAAACCTGCCATCCTAATAAATACTCAAACCCCAGCTGAAGGGCATTTTGCTGTTGCCTTTGACTCTTAGCGGTGTACCACTCACTGCCACCAGATGACACTGAAATACGGAAATCGGGCACAGACAGAGGTGTGTTTGCTTTAAAACCCTACTAACGCTCAATCAGCTCGATGGAAGCACAGGACAGAAACAAGTATGGACATCTTAAGGATTTTGAGGGCCCTGGCTCAAATGAATTTGGGGGCCCCTTTTCTGAACAACCTCAGATTCATGATCCAGTTTCAGATCTTTCATGCCCTCTTTAGCCAGGTCACTGACAGTACACAAGTACACACCTCCAAATTCTAAATGTGTTTACATCTGATATTCATGGACAGTGATTTGTGTTTTCAATATTGTAACACAGCAGCAGCTCACTCATATTACTGCAAATAATCTCTGTGACCCCCTCCCATTTCTCATATGTGAGGTCCTGTTTTGATCTGAAAGACACTTCTTTACAGATGTTGCATGAAACATAAACACATTTCTTTGCAAAATGTCTGTAATAGTCTCTCACACATCATCCACCACATTAAAAATAAAGTAAAGAACAAATTTACATAAAACAATCTGTTTAAGAATTATTCAAGGTCATCAGGGCAAGACTCTCTGCAGAACAGAAATGGCTGTATCAGGGGGGCCCCTAAACGTCTCTGGCCCTCGCCAGAGCCCACTTTTCCCATGTCTTAAAATGCTTCTTTGAATGCACAGCAAATGTGATACAAACAAGATTTAAAGGCTTATTAACAGAAAACAAGTTTATGAAAGGATACAGGAAACATGGTTCAGGTAATGGGAGAGGCAAACTGAACCTGGAGAGCCTAAATTAAATAAAGCCAGCAAATCGAAAGCCAGACAGTGTGAGCTAGAAATCACAAAGGCAATGGTAATCAGTGAGTGGAATGCATTCCTAGGTCAATTTTCTGAAAGTCCCTAAGATGTCTTTAGCAAACCGGTAGGCTGTGACCTAAAAAGTACTTGTAACTATGGAAGAAAGCACTCAACAGGTAAAACGTCTCCCTAGGGTCTGACTATCCTCGCACTGGAGCTAAGACTAGTGGAAAAGACCTCCTGTACAGTGCACATGTTTCAGCAGCTTCCTAGCTAGGTTTACATAATATTGATTTAAGTTATAAGTTTTATAACTCACCAGCTTGTAGCTATTTCCACTTCGTAGGCTATGGTGGTGTTGATGTTTTGCACTTCCACAGATACCTGGGCCCTTCTAAGAAACTACAACTGTGAGAGCAAAAGGAGCTTACGTCTATCTTCAGGTCAGCTATCTACAGAAATCAGGCTGAACTCAATAGGAGCCATTCTTTAAACAGGGTGGTCCTGGAGGTGTCATGATGGGAAGAAAAGCCTCTTTGAAGAGACTTCTTTTCAATGTCTTCTTGAAGGCACCCAGATTGCTGGGAGCAAGTTATTCTAGAGCTGGGATGTATCTTCCGGATGGACCATTTGACTTGAATCTGACCTGAGTGATCAGGTTTTGCCCTCCTTGGCCTCACGGTTCAACTCTGAATAGCTCGGAAAAGGAGTCTGTATATACTTTTTTTGCGCAAACTCCATACTTTGCAGACAGCAAAGGCACCAGGGTATCAGAATGCTGCATTTGAATATGCAGGTGCCAGGCTAATTAAAAGAAATGACCCTCACATCAATTTAAATCTTCGGTCTCACAAACCACATGTTTCTCAGAGGTTTTCTTATCGGACATATTTTTCTATTATTCAAAATGTTTGTAAAATCCAAATTATGAAATACTACAAATATTTGTATTAGTGGTATATCTAAACAGTGTCCTTTTTAATTCTGAATAACTCTATCTTCATTAGTAATATCACAAGTCAATTAAAAGTACTGCCTTATGCAGTCATCAATTAATTTTGGAAATAATCATGATGCACAAGAGCAGTTTCTATAAGTTTTGTCAACGCTGTGTTTCAGCTTTGTATATTACCTTCAAATAGTCTTCTTCATGACCACAGTTCTTAAAAATACACAAATTCTCTATTAGAAGAGCATAATTCGCCCAAGCTCTTTATTTCTTCAGACAAATTTGCTACCACTGTTTGTTTTATATCCACACAAAAGCTTAAAACATTGCTTTCAACTTGTTTTCATCCACAGCCTAGGGTGGCATATGTCTATACCACAAACAATATTCTTTATGAACTTATCTTTCAACAAACTGCTACCCACATGTGTTGTTCCATCTAACTCTCTGGTTATGGATGTTGTCTTCTCCAGTACTTCACGCCCCTAGAAAGGCAGCAAGTGTATGTGGTCCCTCTTTGTACATGTCGGCCTCATGAATGGTCTTCCTGCATGGATGCTGCATTTTGTCATCTTTCGTGCAGGAGACCTGCATATGCATTGGTTTGCGGGGACCACATGAAGGTGGTGGTGTCCTGCTGGTGACCACAGACCTCCGTTCTTCAGATGGCCAAGCCGTTTGTTCAAAGGATGATAATAAACACGGTGCATCAGCCTTCTAGGGGAGAATGAGGGCTTCTGCGCTACAGGGCATCAGTCACACAGTCTCAGTAGAGGTGGCAGTGTGACTAGGCCTTTCACCCATTCCAAGCCCAGAATGCCACTGGTGAAGTGCCCAAAGTCAACATATATACACACATAAGTCAGCAGTGCGGTGCCTTTGCCACAGAATTGCTCCTACATATGAAATGGCAGATGTGCCCACCCTTGGGTGCCCTCTTCAAGATGCATCAGGTCCATTTGCTGAAGCACAAGGTTATTGTGCAACATGTGTAACACTGGGCTTCAGAATCTGTCCTTGGCTTTTTCCATGCTGATGATGAAATCAGTGGTGGCCAAGTCTCCAGGACTAAACCACCACGTAGCGTGTTATAGGGATGCACATCTCATTGGCTAACTCAGCAGAGGAAGCGGGGAGTGCCAAGGATCTTTGTAAGGTCTTATTATTTATAACACTTTTATTTGCCACAGCCCAACAGAGCAACAGGGAAGAAGGGAGATTTTGGTGTTGGTTACCACAATGTGCCCTGGAGGGGACACGGGCGGCCCCACTGAGATACAAATTGCTACCTAAGTCTTTGACTTAATTTTTGCAATGTTTGGTTAGAGAAGTTAACCCATTTTCCACACCAAAACTCCTGTGCAGAGGGTCAGACTGGCTCGCTGAGTGCAACATGGAGCTGGGATTGATGAGCTCTCAGGGGGCTGCCTTTGGCTCCGAGTCTATTTGGGTAAACTGTGGTAGCTTGGGGGTTATCAGAGAGCCAATGGAGGGTCAAGAGGGTGGGTTGATGGCCTTAGGGGTTTATTTCACCTGCCTATCTTGTACAACCTCTCCAACTACTCAATCAGCAAACAGTCAACCAATGCCAGCTGCAATCAATTAATCAATCAATCAATGTATTTGTAGAGCGAGTCTATGCACCTGTTAGGATCTCAAGGTGCTGGGGGGTGGGGTAGAAGAAGTGAAGGTTAGAGCGTATCAGGTGAAGAGCCAAGTTTTGAGGTCCTTTCTGAATTGTGATAGAGCGGGAGATCTTCTGAGGTGGATGGGACGGGAGTTCCGGGTCTTGGCAGCGTGGTGTGAGAAGGTCTTTTCTCTGGCTGTGGTCTTCCGGGCGCGTGGGATAGTAGCGAGGTCGGCGGACCAGAGTTGCCTGGTGGGCGTGTAGAAGTGGAGTGTTTGGTTGAGGTTTTCTGGTCTGGCGTTGTGGAGGGCTTTGTATGTATGGGTGAGAATTTTGAATGTGGTTCTCTTGTCTATTGGGAGCCAGTGCAGGTTTCTCAGTAGGACAGAGGTGTGGCTGTGTTTGGGGGTGTTCTTGATGAGACGGGCGGAGGCGTTCTGGATGCGCTGTAGTCTATTCTGTACCTTGGTGGTGGTTTGGGCGTAGAGTGTGTTGCGTAGTCCCAGCGGCTGCTGACGAGGGCCTGGGTGACTGTTCTTTTGGATTCGGTTGGGATTCATTTGAAGATCCTCCGAAGCATGCGCATGGTGCTGAAGCAGGCAGAGGAGACTGCGCTGACTTGACAGTTCATCGAGAGTGCTTAGTCCAGGATGAAACCGAGGTTGCATGTGTGTTTGGTAGGGGCTGGAGCACTTCCGAGGGCAGTGGGCTACCAGGAGATGTCCCAGGTTTTGGGGTTGTTGCCGATGACGAGGACTTCTGTTTTTATGGTATTTAGCTTGAGGCAACTCTCCTTCATTCAGGCTGCGACTGCCCTCATTCCATTGTGGAAGTTGGTTTTGGCTGTGAGCGGGTCATTGGTGAGGGAGATGATTAGCTGAGTGTCGTCGGCGTATGAGACGATGTTGAGTGCGTGGTGTCTGGCGATGGTGGCTAGGGGGGCCTTGTAGAGGCTGAAGAGGGTGGGGCTCAGAGAGGAGCCTTGCTGGATCACAAATAGTCAACCAATGTCAGCTGCCAATCACAATCAACAGTCAACCAATGTCAGCTGCCAATCACAATCAGCAAACAGTCAACCAATGTCAGCTGCCAATCACAATCAACAGTCAACCAATGTCAGCTGCTAATCTCAATCAACAGTGACCCAATGTCAGCTGATAATCACAATCAACAGTGAACCAATGCCAGCTGCCAATCACAATCAACAGTCAACCAATGCCAGCTGCCAATCACAATCAACAGTCAACCAATGCCAGCTGCCAATCACAATCAAACAGTCTTGATTATAGTCTCCTGTAGACCTAGAAACACCCCACACCAAAGTCGCCAAGGTGACCCCAAAACACTCCGTGAGGCCACTGAGAAAACCTAATGAAGTCCCCATAGGTGTGACCAAAGGGCTGAGGAGGAAGCCGGGCCCGGCAATCCGTTGATTAAATCTTCATCATGTATGCATCATGTATGCTACAGCAGCGGCTTCTTTTTCGTGTAGTGCCACGTCTGCTGTTTCATGGCACTGTAAATAACCGTGTGTTACTATTGCGCAATTGCAATGGCACTTCTTGCAACTACGTAGCACTTGTATGTAAAACAATGTGACCTGACAGACGTTGGCCCCCCACCTTACATGTATCCCTAGTTAGGGGGAAGCTCACATATCCTTGTTTTTAGAGAGTCTTGATTTGCCGCGGAGGCCCGGGGCCACCGTCCTCCTCCTCTTTCCCCCCCCCCCCAAGGATGAACCAGCATCTTATCTTCTAAACACAACCCCATTACAGGGGGCGCATCTGTCTCCGCCCCCCCTTTGAAAATGGAGGCTTCACTTCTGAAGAGCCCGTTTTATAATTTCTAAAATCTCTCCAGCGATAACTCGCTTAATCACCAACCGTATTGCTGTCTGTTTAGAAAAAGATGAAAGGAAGCCCAAGCGTTTAGGGCTTTGAACTGCCCCCCTGGGCCCCTCCCCGGCCCCCCTCCTCGGTTCCTGTTTGAAAGGACCCCCCCCGCCTTTGCCTGGAGATGGCAGCTTGGCCCCGCTTGATTGGTGTCAGCGCGGGGCGGCGGAGGCGCAGCCCTGCGCGCAGCGTGAGATCCGCGCATTATTCATCAAGCGGCCCAGCCGGTGGGGCGCAGCGGCTTTCGGGGCTCAGCTGCTCTCTTCAAGGGGTTCCCTTCCGCAGCCTCCTGCCTATGAAAGCGATAACTGGAGTGTACATGAGGACGACGGTGCCTCTCGTCTGCTGGAGAGGCAGGATGAGACAAGCCCGAGGTGCGCAGAGAGGTTTTAAGGCTCGGGCAAGGTGGGCTCCGGCTTTCAGGGGGCCCCTGATAGAGCCAGCTCTGTCCTGCAGAGAGTCTTGCCCTGGGGACCCTAAATAATACTTAGACTGTTCTTTCTTTTTTATTAAGTGCTGGTGATGTCCAGTGCTTAATTTGTAAATAAAAAGGTGCCGGTGCCCAAAGCCCTCCTCTTAAACACGCGGCTGCTGCAATTAAGTGTGTGAACACCGAATACTGAGGCAGCATCCTGAAGCCATCTCAGGTCTCTTTAATCCGTTTACAGCCACTCCCTGCCCCTTCTGCTCATTCTTGAAGCTTTCTACTTTCTCCCTTTGTCGCACTTTTTCATTTTTCCCTTCATCCGTCTTTCCCATATGTGTCTTTTGCTCGCAGCAAATGCTTTAGGCCGAAGAATAAGCCCCGGCCCTCAAAAATAAGTGGCGGTGCTTAGCACCGGAAAGAACAAGCACAAATTAAGCACTTGTGATGTCTGAGCCTATTAGAGACATTTTGCAAACAAATATTGTGTTTGTTTCATGCAGCATCCATAAACAAAGTTTCTTTTAGATCCATAATCTCACATATGTGAGATGGGAGGGTGTCACGGAGATTATTTGCAGTAATATTAGTGAGCTGCTTCTGTGTTACAATAGTAAAAACACGTCACTATCTGATCAGTATATGGAAAGGTGCGGAAGACATTGTGACGCGAAGGGTAAATTAGCTTGAGCAGTGTAGATGAGTGTGATGCCTGCTGAAACCCCCCCCCCCCCCCAAACAACGTGGAAAAGTTCATGATATCATTTTCAAGCTTGTTTGTGTAGAAGACTCCGTCTCAACCTTGAGAACGAGAGTACAGGGAGAAGATGGAATGAAAACAAAGGCTGGAGAAGGGCAGAGCAGCCAAGTACTGATAACATTAGCTGGAAAATGCCAGAAAGAGATAGAATCCAAGCTTCGAGTTATTTAAGCACTGAAGTGTGGGTGAGGGATTTGAAGCTCGCAGATGGAGTTGTGAAAGCTGCCATGGCCCAGCGCTGCCTCCCTGTTTTGCTGACCGTGATGCTTGAGGGGGAGAGAGGTCCAAGCAGGCGGTAGAGGGCTTCCCAGTATTTCATGGACTAAGTTAAGTTCCAAACAGGGATGAAAGACCTTTGTTTCTCTGCTCTATTATTATGACTGATTATTTATGCTTGCACTGTGTTTATTACCTAAAGTACTCAGCTCGTTTATATTTTACTTTCTGAACATCGTAGTGTGAACCTGCTACAGTAACTGAAACATGCATTTTGGTGTGCAGTAAATCAAAGCTTATCTGAAGTATTCATTTTGTTTATATTTTGCCTCCTGAACATCGTAGTGAGAGCCTGCTGCAGTAATTGAAACATACATTTCGGTGTGCAGTAAATCAAAGCTTATCTGAAGTATTCAAATCATTTATATTCTGCTTCCTGAATATCGTAGTGTGATGCATTTTGGTATACAGTTAATCAAAACTTATATCTGTCAATGAACTCTTTGCTTATATATATATGCATGGATGCTCTTTGTAGTGTACTTATATATAAATAGATGCTTTTCATTGCTATTCTTATTCTACTATTGATAATGTGCTAAATGCCTACATTTACCTGCAATTCTAGTAAAGCTAAATAATTGTATTTATAATTGGCATGTGGTCCTTCATTGAGCGTCCTTATTGACTTATACCGAACAGATGTCAACCAGTCACCTGGATAAGACACTATCCCTGAACATTAGATGTAAGCACATGTAGAATTTGTATGAGTGCGCTTGTGCACTGTCAGTGACCTGGCCAAAGAGGGAATGAAAGAGCTGGAATTGGATCATAAATTCAAAACTGTTCCAAACAAGGGCCCCCAAAACACGTTTGGCCCAGAGCCCCCAAAATGCATGTCCCTGAGAGGTGGCTCTATCCGGTGGTGCCATTCTCCAAGGCATTGTGCTCACTACAACACAAACAATGCAAGTCAGAAAGAATTCTATTTACAAGCGATGAGTGCATGTCCAGCGTAATAACATGGAGATGCCAGCAGGCCAGTGGCAAGAAGGTGACACCCCATGCACCCAAGGATCCCTGCACCATTACATCAGTCATTGTGTCATGCATCCCAATCTTGAATGCCCCCACTTGCTACATTCTAGATCTCAGCACTGGATTCTGGAGATCTGTCCACTTTGTCCATCTCAACAGCAAACACCTGGTAAACAAGATACGATTAAATGAGTTGGCACAGATCACCCCCTTCCCTCCCAGGGGTTATTTCTCATTTATAAAGCCTTTCCTAAAAGAGAAGGCTCTAACTCAGAACAAAATCGCTAACTCCAAATGTACATATAAGTGCATAACGCTTCAGTGCCTCGTAATGGGTAGTAAGCGCTATATAAATGCAATTTTATTTCAATACTTCTCCAAGCTGGAAGTTGTAGACGCTGCACTCTAGGGTTATCCCCGACTGCCCGCATCTTCTGTTTCTACAGCCCAATGAGGAAAGTTAACTGCTGCGCATAGGATAGGACTCATGAAGCTGACGTCTCAACCAGAACTAAAGGACCTAGGACTGGACCAGATCAAGATGACCAGGTCTAGGCTTGTTCAATAAGGCTGGAAGCTGAGCTTGAGTAAAAAGGTCAAGGCATTAGTTCATCAACAGAGCCCCGGCTGGGCAGGAACAAGAGGACCACAGTCAGGACGTGATCAAAAGGTCTCAGCTGAAATCCGGACGATGATGACCCAAATCTGGCCCGGATGAGGAATGCCTTGTCCTGGATTGCGTTGAAATGTCCGGTCTGTGGGTGGGATCTAGAGAGCCGAGTCTGGGCCAGAACGAGAGAGTGAAGGTTATAGACAGATAACCGAGCAGGAGTCAGGATTAGAACATGAAGGCCAGAGTACAAGCCATATCAACAGGAACTCTGCATGTACCAAAATAGGGAGGGTGGGGCCTGAATCAAACTAGAGTGACTAGGATGGGACTTTTTCAGATATTAAACCAAAAGAGGATTAAGATTAATGTGGACCGATGAAAATCGAAGATTTTGAGCAAAGCAGGATCCAGGATTAATTGACTAGATAGGATTTATATCTGGAGTAAAGTAGGCTGATAAGATTCAGTATAAAGTGAGTCAGCCAAGAGCCAGGATCCTGTGAGTGGAGAAGGATTCACAATAATGTGCGAGAAGAAGGATTCAGGATAATATAGATGGAGAAGGGTCCTTGTTACTTTGAGTTGAGAAGGATTCAGGATAATATGGGTGAATAAGGGTTCTTGGTAGCGTGAGTGGAGAAGGATTCAGGATAATATGGGTGAAGAAGGGTCCTTGGTAGCGTGAATGAAGGAGGATCCAGGATAATATGGGCGGAGAAGGGTACTTGGTAGCATGAATAGAGAAGGATCCAGATGCTATAGGTGGGGAAGGGTTCTTGGTAGCGTGAGTGGAGAAGGATAATAAACCAAGAAAGAGGATTATGAATAATGTGGATCGATCAAAATCAAAGATTGAGAGCAAAGCAGGATCCAGGATAAATTTGCTATATAGGATCTATATGAGGAGTAGAGTAGGCTGATAAGATTCAGTATAAAGTGAGCAGGCCAAGAGCCTGATCACACGAGTGGAGAAAGATTCACAATAATGTGCAAGAAGGATTCAGGATAATGTGGGTGAAGAAGGGTCCTTGGTAGCATGAGTGGAGAAGGATCCAGGATAACCTGGGTGGAGAAGGGTCCTTGGTAGCGTGAGTGGAAAAGGATCCAGGATAACATGGGTGGAGAAGGGTCCTTGGTAGCGTGAGTGAAGATGGATCCAGGATAATATGGGTGAAGAAGAGTCCTTGGTAGAGTGAGTGAAGAAGGATCCAGGATAACATGGGTGGAGAAGGGTCCTTGGTAGCGTGAGTGAGGAAGGATCCAGAATAATATGGGTGAAGAAGGGTCCTTGGTAGCGTGAATGGAGAAGGATCCAGGATACTATAGGTGGAGAAGGGTTCTTGGTAGCATGAGTGGAGAAGGATCCAGGATAATATGGGTGGAGAAGTATCCTTGATAGTGTAAATGGAGAAGGATCCAGGATACTATAGGCGGAGAAAGGCCCTTGGTAGCGTGAGTGGAGAGGGATCCAGGATAATATGGGTGGAGAAAGATCCATTGTAGTGTGAGTGGAGTGGGATCCAGCATATGTTGTGGAAAGGATCCAGGATTATATTGGTGGCAAAGACCTATGGTGGTGTGACTGGAGAAGGATCCAGGATAATGTGGGGAAAAGGCTCCAAGCTAATTTGTGTGGAGAATGATCCAAGTCATTGTGGGTGCCGAATGATCCAGGATAAAATGAGTGGAGAAAATATTTACCCAAAGTAAGGCAAGTCGCTAAAGTGAGCAGTTAAATCCAGATAATACAAGTGGTTCAAGACGTAGGCTAGTGATGTCAGAAAAGACTCAGTATCAGGCAGCCAGTTCTTCAGCCAGGTGCCATGATGAAGTCTCAGCTACAGCAAAAAGTGTTGAAACCTCGAAGCAACGTGCCACAGTGGCTGCCACACATGCACCACAGCCCATGCGCCTAAATAGAAATCTCCTGTTATTGCTGCAACACAGACTCTGCCTCTCTGTGTGCTCTTGGTGTCCACTGGCCTCATAGTTTTCACCAGACTATGTTTCAGCCACACAACTCCCTTCACTTTCTGGTTTTAGTCATTCTCCGGTTCCACTCACACAGCCCCTTCACTCCCTGGTTTCAGTCACACAGCCTGTTCGCTCTCTGGTTTCAGTCACACAGTCCCCTTCAATCTCTAATTTCAGTCATGCAGCCCCCTTCGCTCTCTGGTTTCAGTCACACAGCCCCCTTCAGTCCCTGGTTTCAGTCACACAGCCCGCGTCATTCACTCTCTGCCCCCCAATACAGCCCCCCAATATAGCTGGCTTGATTGTGTGAATGACGACCAATGTCTGGGAGGAGGCTGTCTGGCAGAAACATCCTTTATCAGGGGCAGGTCAGTGACTGGCCACACCTCACCTGGGCTCCCTGCTAGAAAATTGACTGGACACATTGCAGCATGATGCCTTTCCATGAACAATCCATTGCAGTGGTTCCCAAACTTTTGACTTCTGTGGACCCCCACTTTATCATTACTGAATAAACCCCCACTGAATCTTTATTGAAATCCGAGGACCCCCACTGAGTCATTACTGGAAGCCAGAGACCCCGGCTTAAATATTGTTGATGTTTTGAAAAAAAAAACATAATACGGAAAAAGTACAGAAACTTGCATTCTTCAAACACATACACAAATGATAACACATTTTATTTAATTTGCAAACAAATATAAAAGCCTATATTTTTTTTAGTTTTAATTAGGAGTTTGGAGCTTTTCTAAATTCAATTGAAGTCACATGTCGTCCATACTATATTCTGTTTGCTGCACCGCACTGCTCCCACGAATCAATCTAAGGAAACTGATTACATTATTAGCCTCCAATTCCAAATTCCTGGACATTTACAGTACATCTTAAATGTCAGTTTTCAATTGTACATTTGGGCAGTTTGTTTATACACACTTTATGAATCTGTTATTATTATTTATTTTCTAAGCAGTCGCAGACCCCATGATGAAGCTTCGCGGACCCTCAGGTGTCCCCGGTCCACAAGTGGGGAACTACTGATCTATTGGGCATCTAAATGGGCAATCTACAGAATTGATCTTGCCTCACCTGATTAAAAATAGATGCCAACTAGACACATTACTGCACAAGATACCCCCTCAAATGATGACCTAGGTCTGACATGTCACACTGCAGCTCGTGTCCTTCCTTCATCAATGATCTAGTTCTGTAAGTAGACACCCTACAGCACATGTTCCTCCCTCACTCAAGTCACCCAGCTCTGTGACTGGTCACTCTACAGCACGGTCCCGCTCTATCGATAAACTACTTCTGTAACTAGACACACTCCAGCACGGGTCCTATCTCAACCGATGAACTAGGCACTGGCCCTTCCTCAGTTGATGGACCAGTAAAGAAATGTACAGTTTGATGGATGGGGGCATCTGCCAAACAGCAACAGCTGACCTGACCCCTGAGCTTGCATTCGTCTTGCTGTATTTATAGTATTGGGGGTCCAGGTTTCTGTGAAGGCCCAGTTGGCCGCTTCAGTGGAAAAGCCATTGGTAATGAAGTTAGAACATCTGCCCTGTTTAGGACTGTTGTTGTGGGACACCCCCGCGCCGCACGGCCACCAGCTGCTGTGTGTGCCCCCTCGCCTTGCCCCTGCCTCGCTGCCTGCCTCGCTGCCGGCTGACGCCGCTGGCGTCGGTTTTGCTTGTTTTGTCTAGCATTTGTGCTTGTTTGAACTGCATTTTCCTCCCGTGTTAGCAGCTTTTGCCTGACTTTTGTGCCTGTATTTTTTTCTAATCAGTTTCTTCATTTTCCTCCCGTGTTACCAGCGTTTGTCTGACTTTTGTGCCTGTATTTTTTCTAGTCAGTTTCAGCCCTTTGCGTTCTCCTGCCTGTCTGCCCACCTCCCTCCCCGCTCCCCGCTTCCCGCCACCACCGCTGACCACGCCCCTTTTTCCTTTCTGTTCCCTCCCCGCTCCCGCCTCCCAGCTGCCCCGCCCACCCGCGCACTTCGCCTTATATGGCGACCGTGCGAACGCGCAGCGGTCACGCGCAGCGGGCGCGCCGATTGTGCGCCGAAGGCGCGCCAAAGGTAAGCCCGTCTGCGCCCGTCCGCGACCGGATCGCGTCCAGCGCCAGGACCCCTGGCCAAAGAAGATCCAGACCGACCCGCCTGACGTACTCCGCCGCCACCCTCATCGCTCTCAACACCGGCCGACTCCCAGACTGCCACCAAGCCACACCACGACGCACCCACGGACCCTTCAGCTGCCACGCCTGCAAGTTCTCCCGCACCCAGACCAGACGCACACCAGCACCCGCCAAGTCGAACACCAGCAGCACCCACCTCAAGTGCATCCTGCTCAACACCCGCTCCGTCCACAGACACGCCATCGAACTCTGGAACCTCCTAGACGCCACCGCCCAGGACGTTGCCTTCCTCACGGAGACCTGGATGAACGCCTCTTCAGCTCCCGACATCGCCATCGCTATCCCAGAGGGCTACAAGATCGTCCGGAGGGACCGAAACGCCAACCAGATGGGAGGAGGCATCGCCATCATCCACAGAAACACCATCCGGATCACGACCAGCACCGACATCACCCTGACCAGCGCCGAACACCTGCACTTCCAGATCCACACCAACCCGAACACCACCCTCAGAGGCACCCTGATCTACCGACCCCCTGGTCCACGCACGCAATTCAGCGAGGACATCGCCGACTTCGTCAGCCCGCATGCCCTCCCCTCCGCTGACTACATCCTCCTGGGAGACCTCAACTACCATCTGGAGAACAACAACGACCACAACACCAGCACCCTGCTCGACAACCTCGCCAACCTGGGACTCAAGCAACTGGTGTCCACCCCCACCCACCTCGCCGGACACACACTCGACGCCGTCTTCTCATCCAGCACAGACATCCTCTTCAGCCACGCCACAGAGCTTCAATGGACGGACCACAGCTGCGTCCACTTCACCTTCAAGAGAACGACGACCCACCAACACCAGCAACAAGCCGCCCACAGAAGCTGGAACAAGATCACAGCAGACCAGCTCGCCACCTCCCTGAGCCAGCACCCTCCTGCCAGCTCAGCGAACCCCAGCCAGGCCGCCGACAACCTCACGAAGTGGATCAGCAACTGCGCGGACGAGCTCGCCCCGCTGAGGACCCCGCCTAGCAGACCCGGCAGCAAGAAGGCCCCATGGTTCACCGACGAACTCAAGTGCTCCAAGAAGAACCTCCGAGCCCTCGAGAAAGTCTGGAAAAGGGAACCAACACCGGACAACAGGACCTCCTACAAACTTGCCACCCGGAAACACCACCAGCTGATCCGCGCCGCCAAGAAAACAGCATTCAAGGACCGGTTGGACAACAACGCACACAACAGCAAGGAACTCTTCAACATCGTGAATGAGCTCTCCAACCCCAGCGCAGGAAACAACGAAATCACCCCATCACAAGACCTCTGCAACTCCCTCGCTTCATACTTCCACAACAAGATCGCGGACATACACAACAGCTTCAACAACCAACCAACGCACACCATGACCGAACAACCACCCCCCACCACCACCCTCCACGCCTGGACCCCGATCAGCACCGAAGACACCATCCGCACGATGAACTCCATCCACTCCGGATCACCGACCGACCCCTGCCCTCACCACGTCTTCAACAAGGCCGACGCTGTCATCGCACCCCACCTGCGAGACATCATCAACACATCCTTCGACACCACCATCTTCCCCGAGAGCTGGAAACACGCCGAACTCAGCGCTCTACTCAAGAAACCAACAGCGGACCCCACCGACCTCAAGAATCACCGCCCCATCTCGCTTCTCCCGTTTCCAGCCAAAGTCATCGAGAAGACCGTCAACAAGCAGATGGCCGCCTTCCTCGAGACGAACGGATCCCTCGACCCCTCACAGTCCGGCTTCCGAGCCAACCACAGCACCGAGACCGCCCTCATCGCCGCCACCGATGACATCCGAGCCCTGATGGACAATGGAGAAACAGCGGCCCTCATCCTCCTAGACCTCTCCGCGGCATTCGACACGGTCTGCCACCGCACCCTAGTACGGCGCCTCAGCAACATCGGAATCAAGGACAAGGCGCTGGAATGGATCATCTCCTTCCTCGACGGAAGAACACAGAGAGTCCGCCTACCACCGTACAAGTCAGAGGCCTCCGAAGTCATCTGCGGCGTCCCACAAGGATCATCTCTGAGCCCCACCCTCTTCAACGTCTACATGAGCCCCCTCGCGGCCATCGTACGCAAACACAACCTCAGCATAATCTCCTACGCCGACGACACCCAGCTGATCCTCTCCCTGACCAACGACCCCGCCGCCGCCAGAGCCAACCTGCACGAAGGGATGAAAGAGGTAGCCGAGTGGATGACGACCAGCCGCCTGAAACTGAACTCGGACAAGACGGAGGTTCTCATCCTGGGCTCTTCACCCTCCGCCTGGGACGACTCCTGGTGGCCTCCCGCCCTGGGCACCGCACCCAAACCGACAGACCATGCACGCAACCTGGGCTTCATCCTGGACTCCTCCCTCTCCATGACCAGGCAGGTCAACAACGTCTCCTCGGCGTGCTTCAACATCCTACGCACACTTCGGAAGATCTTCTGGTGGATCCCCACCGAGACCAGGAGGACCGTCACCCAGGCCCTCGTCACCAGCCGACTGGACTACGGTAACGCCCTCTACGCCGGTACCACCGCCAAGCTCCAGAAGAGACTCCAGCGGATCCAGAACGCCTCAGCCAGACTCATCCTCGACATCCCACGATCCAGCCACATCTCCGGACATCTGAGAGACCTGCACTGGCTCCCCGTCAACAAGAGAATCACCTTCCGCCTCCTCACCCACGCACACAAAGCCCTACACGACCAAGGCCCGAGCTACCTCAACAGCCGAGTCAACTTCTACGCTCCCACGCGCCACCTCCGATCAGCCAACCACGCCCTCGCCGCCGTCCCCCGCATCCGAAGAGCGACTACAGGAGGAAGGTCCTTCTCCTACCTGGCCGCCAAGAACTGGAACTCCCTCCCGACCGACCTGCGCCTGACCCAAGACCACCTCTCCTTCAGGAAGAAGCTGAAGACCTGGCTATTCGAGCAGTAGCGGCACCCCCCCCCCCCCAGCGCCTTGAGACCCTACGGGTATGTAGCGCGCTTTATAAGTGTCATTGATTGATTGATTGTTGTTCCAACTCACATTTTATGTCTTACCTATCAGACAATTCTTAGCTGTCTGCAGGCAAACGCCTCATGTGGTCCGTACCAAAAACGTACAGTGGGCTTAGATCCCCCATTGTTTATCATTGGTTGGCTTTATTGTAACTCTAATGTGCTTGCTTCTTTTTTGATGATTTGCCTTCCACTTCTTGTCTTTATCCCTCCCCTGGAGCATAGCCTATTTACCGTCCTTTTGATTGACTGACTTATATTTTCCGCTGCTCAATTTTGAGGAACTTTTCTCTTTTTTTGCTAAGCACTTCATGCGAGTGCATGTGGTTTCCAGCTCTCTTCCTCATGTGTTTCTCCCTGTTAGAAATGGGTTCTCTAGTTGGCAGTGGTTTGCACCGTCTCCAAGTAGGGACCCTCACTCTAGTCAGGGTAAAGGAGCCTCACAGCTAAGATAACCCCTGTTAACCCCCTTGGTAGCTTGGCTCAAGTAGTCAGGCTTATCTCAGAGGCAATGTGTAAAGTATTTGTACACACACAGTAACACAGTGAAAAAAATACAAAAGTACTCCACACCAGTTTAGAAAAATTGCCAATATTTATCTCAATAAACAAGACCAAAATGACAAACATACAACATACACAAGTAAAGATATCACTTCTTAAAGGTGTAAATGAGCCTTAATCCATAGAAATCAAATGTTGCATCCTTTTAACACACAGTACCTGGAATGCATAAAAAATAAAGACAATGCGGGCAACAGGGGAAGTGAGGCACCAGAACAGCAAAGCGATGCGTTGGTTCCTTACTGGCAGGCGAGGTGATGTATCAGTTCCTTTCAGTTCCTTACTGGCAGGGGAGGTGATGCATCAGTTTTCTCCTTGCAGGAGAAAGGATGCGTCAGTTTCCGGTCACGCAGCCTTGGTTCCTTACTGTGGTACGGGGTCGATGCAAAAATTATGCCCAGGGACGATGCATGTGAAAATCCAGACGCACTGTGAGTGTTAGAGCCTCGGTGGAAGTGGTGCTGCATCGATCCTACAGGCACTACGTTGATTCTTCATTCACAAGGTAGGCAGTGAATTGATTATTCTGCTGCAAGCCAGGCGATTCCAGCCGCGTCATTCCGATGTTGGATTTTCTTCCTCAGGGCACCAGTTTTCACTTCCAAGGGCCCAGGGACTGGATTTGCACTACTTGGCAAGTCAAGACTCTCAGGAGAAGAGTCTAGGCACTGCAGATGAAGTCTTTGTCCCTGAGATTTCTTTACAGAAGGCAAGCTCAGTTCAAGCCCTTGGGGAACCTTGGAAAACAGGATGTAGAAAGTAAAATCCAGTCCTTTCACTCCCAGGACAGAAGCAGCAAGCAGCAGGCCAACACAGCAAAGCAACAGGCAGAGTGGCAGTCCCTCCTACAGCATCAAGCTCTTCTTCCTGGCAGAATGTCCTCAGTCCAGAAGTGTTCTAAAGTTGTGGTCTCAGAGGTCCAATACTCCTACTCATTTCTGACTTTGAAGTAGACAAACTTCAAAGGAAAGTATTTGTAGTGCACAAGTCCCTGCCTTTCTTGCCCTGGCCCCAGACACACTCCAGGGGGTTGAAAACTGCTTTGTGTGAGAACAGGCACAGTCCTATTCGGGTTTAAGTGTCCGCTCCTCCTGCCACTCTAGGCCAGGAAAACCTAACAGGATATGCAAGACACCCCTCAGCTTCCTTTGTGTCACTGTCTAGAGTGAAAGCCCAACTGTCAACCCAGACATGTATTCCAGCAGAGAGGCAGAAGCACAGAATGGTTAAGGAAGAAAATGCCCACTTTCTAAAAGTGGCATTTTCAAACTTACAATCTAAAAAACAGCTTCACCAAAAGATTGTTTTTAAATTGTGAGTTCAGAGACCCCAAACTCCATATCTCTAACTGCTCCCAATGGGAAATTGCGCTTAAAAGATATTTCAAGGCAATCCCTATGTTAATGTATGGGAGAGATAGGCCTTCCAATAGTCAAAACAAACTGAATTTAGCACTATTTCACTATCAGGACAAATAACACATACCATTACATGCCCTACCTTTTAAATACACTGCACTCTGCCCATGTGGCTACCTAGGGCCTACCTTAGGGGTGACTTACAAGTAGTAAAAGGGAAGGCTTAGGCCCGGCAAGTGGGTGCACTTGCCAGGTTGAAATGACAGTTCAAAACTGGGCACACAGTCACTGCAGTGGCAGGTCTGAGCCATGTTTTCGTGGATACTCATGTGGCCCACTAGTAGCATTTGATTTGCATGCCCTGGGCACACCTGGTGCACTACACTAGGCACTTACTAGTAAAGCAAATATGCCAATCATGGATAAGCTAATCACAATACAATTTACATAGGGAGCACCTGCACTTTAGAACTGGTCAGCAGAGGTAAAGTGCTCAGAGTCCCAAAACCAGTAAAAACTAAATTCAGCACAGCATCAAAACAGGAGATCAGAAGCCAAAAAGACAGGGGAAACCCAAGGGTTGACAGGTCTAACACTCCCCCACACCAAATACCTGCCCTCTGGCAATGTGTGGTGTTCTCTCTCCCGCATGTGCTGCTCTCTCACTCAAGCGCTTCTCTCCTGCCAAATCCCCTCATGCTCCATGTTGCTCTCTCCCTCCTGTGCTTCTTTTCCCCTCTTTCCATATCACTTCTCCCCCCACTCTGCTTCATTTCATCACCCCTGCTCACTGCCCATTGCTTCACCCCGCCCACTATTCACCTAGCCATTGCCGTCCTCTTAAAGCTTATTTTTTAAAAGATTTACATTTCTTGGAGGGCCCATTAGCTCCCATTTGCTGCTGCCAACTGGTGCCCACCATCTTGGATTGCTAAGTTCGAAAAATAAATAAAATGGCGTCTGCATCATTCATTAGGTGCGCGCCGTTGTGGTGAAACATACACATGCATACGTCATCATGAGTGCATGTACCTACTGAATGACATTGACTCCAGCAGCGTCATGATGCATACATGTTTTACGAACCTCACTTTATGACACTTGTTGCATATGCTACACAGCATCGACAGAAAGACTTTTGCTTTTGATGCAATTTTGTGCAGCAGAGTCAAAAAGCATTGGCATAGCCATTAGGTCCCAAAGGTGATGCCTATTGGCTTTGCCAATACTTGTTCCTGTTAAGGAGCACCATGGAAAGCCTGGTGGGGGAAAACACGAAACAAAAGAAATGACCCCCAACACTTAGGGAAACCTCCCATATGTCAGGGGGTTATTGTTTTTAGTTTTTCACTAGGAAAGTTCTACTTTGGGAGTTTGTTATTAGAAAACAAAAATGGCGACTGCATTAAACATGGCGCCCACTCACCAAATCCTCAGTGTCATCCATGGAGCCAACGCATGGGCAACATCTAAATATTGTGTGTGGTCTTCCATGAGTGGATCTGAGGTCACAGCTGCTGCTGACCTGCTAGGACAGCCGGATGCCAAACTGTTGATGACTCCTAGTCCCATGTCAGCAGCCAGACGCCTTTTGGAACCAGTTCCCTCTCAATCAATGACCGTTGTCTGTGAGTAAAGCATTCATGTGGGCTCTCTCAACTGAAGAATCAGATCTGTGAGTGGTTATGCAATAACACAGGACTTTTTTCAACTGACGGACCGGTCTTCGTCTGCAGTGCTTTATTTGAGCCGGTGGTTTCCAGTGCTCCGCACCGAGACTTAATTGCCAACACCAGGGCTTGCAACAGCTTGGGATGTGCTGGCACTGCCTGTCAACTAGGTCCTAAACAACTACTTGCCTAAACCACTACTGCTAAACAACTAAAAAGTCTCTACAACGAAGCACTGAACAACCACTGTCTAAACAACGATTTTGCCTGAATAACGATTTCCTGAACACCAAATTTCAAGGCAAGTTTTTTTGTTTTCTTTTATGGTTTATTTGTTGTTTAGAATTTATATATATATATATATATATATATATATATATATATATATATATATATATATATATATATATATATATATATATATATATATATGTATATATATATATAGGTAGATAGATAGATAGATAGATAGATAGATAGATAGATAGATAGATAGATTCTAAACAACATATATATATATATATATATATATATATATATATAAAACACTCCACTTGTGGCGTTCCCGTTCGGCACCTGAACGTCAACGGTGCTATTCCTCATACGCACGCCATCGCGTATTATATTGCACACTTCTCTTCCGTGGATATAGGAAAAAGGCAGCACTCCACAGCCATAACGAATTCAATATTCACCTACAGGGACGCGTTTCGGCGTTGCCGCCTTCATCGACCTGTACAAACATATATATCAATTCTAACCAACTAATAAACCATAAAAGAGAAGAAAAACTTACCTTAAAATTCGGTGTTCAGGCAAAATGGTTGTTTAGACAGTGGTTGTTCAGTACTTTGTTGTAGAGACTTTTTAGTTGTTTAGCAGTAGTGGTTTAGGACCTGGTTGTTCAGGATGTTTCCCGAGTCACACTTCTAGGAGTCTGCTTGTCAGTGGTTGGGTTGATTGTATCATTGGCACTGCCCGGGAGCAGTGGGTGGTACAAGGAACAGTGGCATCTGAGGGGGCCCGGGCACTTTTGTTATTTACAAACTAAGCACTGGCTCTCTCACAAGAGGGGACAGCCCCCCCTCTGAGCCGATGACCCAGGCCTCCAGGTGGTCACAGGTCCACCCTTCATCCATGAAGCATGTCTGCACATAGACGCCCGACAGAACTGGGTCTGTGACTTGGGACCCCACAGCATGTGTTCATCCTCGGTGGATGGACCAGGTTCATAGCTAGACATCCAGCAGTAGGAGCCCCCCCTCAATCCATGACCGATATATGTGACAGGTCACGACACAGCATGAGTCCGTCTTAGGTTGATGGACTAGGTCTGGTCTGGTCATGCCAAGCGGCAAATGTTCTCTTCGGTCAATGAACTAGGCCTCTGACTAGATGTACTGAGACATGGATGCCCTCCCTGGACCAGGTCACCCTCACACTCTGGTTCCTTCCTTGGCCCGTCACCCAGCTCACACACTGGCCAATGGGCAGAGGAGCTCAGTCCTACGGAGGTTCTGGTAGGTCTGCTCTCCTGTCAGTCAACCTCTCCCCCAGGAAGCTGTGCACACCTGTGCGTGATCTGGCGGGGGGGGCAGGTGCACCATGGTACTTGATGGGATAAAAGAGCTCACAATGTGGGATCCAAGCAGTTCCTCACTCACTGCCCACCTGACAGCTCCCAACAAAGCCTCAAACTGCCTTCCCATGCGTGGGACGGTGCCAGGCCCCGAGGCCAGGACTTCAGAGGGGCTTCCCCAGGCTACGTCTTCCGCGGCCTCCCAAGCGCCGGAGATGAAAGGCCCGGGCTCAAGTCGTCTCCTGGCAGCTATTTGTGTCCCGTGTCAACCGGCGCGCTCGGGGAGGAGCCGGGATGAGCCGCACTTTGGAGGGGATTAGCGGGCGTGCCTGGGCACAGGGCGGGCGCTCACCTCTCAAGCAGCCCTCAGCCTCCCCACAAAGCCTCTGAGGACTCCTGGGCACTCCAGAGAGGAACAAAACACCGAAGTACTCCTGTTACCCGCCAGCCCTTCCCTCATCCCGTCCGGTTGGTTTTTCACACGTTACTACATTTAATGCAGAGGGTCCCACTTCCCATCACTTGGTGGATGGAGTACTCTGCCAAGACAGGGTGAAAACCCTGTTCACCCCATTACAAGTGCCCACTACCGCGGTCTGGGGCACTTTAATGCCGTCTACTTGTAATACAGCAGACGGGGGCACTTTAATGCCGTCTGCTAGAAGGCACTTGTAATACAGCAGACGGGGGCACCTTAGTGCCACAGGCTAGAAGGCACTTGTAATACAGCAGACGGGGGCACCTTAATGCCGTCTGCTAGAAGGCACTTG
Organism: Pleurodeles waltl; assembly: GCF_031143425.1. Lineage (NCBI taxonomy): Eukaryota > Metazoa > Chordata > Amphibia > Caudata > Salamandridae > Pleurodeles > Pleurodeles waltl. The sequence continues at coordinate 1,006,486,257 of NC_090450.1, read as the reverse complement.
TAATACAGCAGACGGGGGCACCTTAATGCCGTCTGCTAGAAGGCACTTGTAATACAGCAGACGGGGGCACTTTAATGCCGTCTGCTAGAAGGCACTTGTAATACAGCAGACGGAGGCACTTTAATGCCGTCTGCTAGAAGGCACTTGTAATACAACAGACGAGGGCACATTAGTGCCACAGGCTAGAAGGCACTTGTAATACAGCAGACGGAGGCACTTTAATGCCGTCTGCTACAAGGCACTTGTAATACAGCAGACGGGGGCACCTTAATGCCGTCTGCTAGAAGGCACTTGTAATACAGCAGACGGGGGCACTTTAATGCCGTCTGCTCGAGGGCACTTAGAATACAGCACTTTAATGCCGTCTGCTAGAAGGCACTTGTAATACAGCAGACGGAGGCACTTTAATGCCGTCTGCTAGAAGGCACTTGTAATACAGCAGACGGAGGCACTTTAATGCCGTCTGCTAGAAGGCACTTGTAATACAACAGACGAGGGCACCTTAGTGCCACAGGCTAGAAGGCACTTGTAATACAGCAGACGGAGGCACTTTAATGCCGTCTGCTAGAAGGCACTTGTAATACAGCAGACGGAGGCACTTTAATGCCGTCTGCTAGAAGGCACTTGTAATACAACAGACGAGGGCACCTTAGTGCCACAGGCTAGAAGGCACTTGTAATACAGCAGACGGGGGCACTTTAATGCCGTCTGCTAGAAGGCACTTGTAATACAGCAGACGGAGGCACTTTAATGCCGTCTGCTAGAAGGCACTGGTAATACAACAGACGAGGGCACCTTAGTGCCACAGGCTAGAAGGCACTTGTAGTACAGGGGACAGGGGGCACTTTGGTGCCATAGGGTATAGGGCGCTTGTACGACGTCGGACGGGGGCACTTTTGTGCCGTAGGCTAGAATGCACTTGTAATATGGTGGACGGGGCACTTTAGTACCGTAGACTAGAATGCACTTGTAATATGGTGGACGGGGCACTTTAGTACCGTAGACTAGAATGCACTTGTAATGCGGTGATGTGGGCACTTTAGTGCCATAGGCTAGAAGGCAATTGTAATATGGCAGATGGCGCACTAAGGCAAGGAGGCACTTGTAGTATGGCGGATGGGGGCACTTTAGTGCCGTTGGCAAAAAGGCACTTGTAGTACTGCAGACAGGAGCACTTTAGTGCCGAAGGCTAGAAGGCACTTGTAATACGGCAATGGGGGCACTTTAGTGCCGAAGGCTAGAAGGCACTTGTAATACGTCGAACGGGGGCACTCTAGGGCCGTAGGCTGGGATGCACTTGTTGTACAGCAGACAGGGGCACTAGAATGCACTTATAATACGGAGGACAGGGGCACTTAAGTGCCATAGGCTATGATGCACTTGTAATACAGGGGCAGTTTACCACCATAGACTAGAAGGTACTTTTAATACGTAGGACAGTGAGCATTCTAGTGCCATAGGCTAGAATGCACTTGTAATACAGCGACGTGGGCACTTTAGACGTGGGCACTTTAGTGCCGTAGGCTATAATGCACTTGTAATACAGCGACGTGGGTACTTTAGTGCCATAGGCTAGAATGCACTTGTAATACAGCGACGTGGGCACTTTAGTGCCGTAGGCTAGAATGCACTTGTAATACAGCGACGTGGGCACTTTAGACATGGGCACTTTAGTGCCGTAGGCTAGAATGCACTTGTAATACAGCGACGTGGGCACTTTAGTGCCGTAGGCTAGAATGCACTTGTAATACAGCGACGTGGGCACTTTAGTGCCGTAGGCTAGAATGCACTTGTAATACTGCGACGTGGGCACTTTAGTGCCATAGGCTAGAATGCACTTGGAGTACGGCGGACACAAACTGGGCTCCTCCCCGCAGTTTTGTGTTACTGATTCTGAAACAAATGCATAAATCCGAATAAACCTTTCATGGGAGCAAATGTATAATTTTTTTTTATTCACAGTGGGCCCAATTCAGCAGGTAAACTTTAACCTGAAATCTAAGTTTAGACCTGAAGTTTAAGGGCCCGATTCACAAAGGTAAACTTAGATATGGAGAAACGTCTTCCCCTACTGCCCCATCAATACTCCTTCACCACCCAAGGAACACATTTACTCCTGCCATTGACAACAATCAATGTCCATCTCTTTTGAAGATGCGTCTTGGAGAACTTTGTGATTCCCATTAAATTCAAGACTTTGGAAGAATTCAAACTTTCCAGGGCACCCTCCTCTTGGAAGCCCACGTCAGGGAGAGGGTTTACCCATTGGATAATACTGTAGCATTGTCGGGTAATGTCATATATGAATAAATCCTTTAGAAGTGACGATTCATGAGTTCTAAATGTGACTATTTTCATGTATAACATATGCAAATGACTGTGACTCACCAGGGGTGCATTGCTGTGTAAAGTGACTGCCAGAGGTTTCAGTGCTTACCTCAGTCCCATCACCTCATTTACAACCATTGGTACCATTAAAAGCATCACAAGAGCTGATGTGAAAATATTGGTTCACCATAAAAGAATTTATGAGAATCTGGTCCTAACAAAGGAGAGAAGTACACCGTAGGGTGTCAGGGCAGAAGAGGGCTGACAATCGCGTACAATCTCAATCCCTGCTCTACTCCTAACATAAACACTTTGGCCCATATTTATGGGCTTTTGGCACACAAGAGCGCAGTACGTCGCAGGGTGGCTTCTCCGCTTGGGCGGAGGAGCGTCACCCCCTGCCAGTAGCAGCAGGAGCTGCAAATCTTAAAAAATAAAAGGATACTAAATTATGTTTATTATCCTTCTATTTCTAAAGGGGCGGGGCCACGGGAGTGATGAGCAGTGAGGGGAGTGCACAGAGCACTCCCCTCACTGCACATGTATTGTTGTATCGCAGTTTTAATTAAATATATATATATATATTGTTCTATATAAATAAGTTTATCCTAATAGGAGTTTAATATTTACACCGATAGAAGTAGTATGTTCCACCTCCCCTTCCCCTTAGAATGGTAGAGTCTGACAGTTATTGGGCTGGAGTTGACAGTAGAACGATGAGGAGCTAGAAGAGCAGCTGTGTGGAGAACTGTTGCTGAGGCAGTAGAGATGAAAGAATAAAGACTGAAGTAAAAGGAATTTGATTGAAGTGTCTTTATATCACTGGCGACGAGTTACGTGCGGAAGGGGGCACTCTCATCTCTACCCCTTTTGGATAACCCTTCAGCAACTTTAATTATCTTAAGGTACTGTTATTACTTTAAAGAATACTCTAGCTGAACATAAGCGTGCCATTTCGCCTTAGCGCTTCCTGTGCCTTACTTTAACTTTCGGAACCAGGACACTATTTACTCCAATTCAATCCATTTTTCAAATTTCTCACGTCAGCACACAGACTTAAACTGGTTCTATTTATATCTTGATCTGAACACTTAACCTTTCTGACCTTTCCTGTGCTGACAGAGAACACTGAAATAACAAAGTGAAAATGTTTTTAGGAAAGAAATGGAAGCATTGAAATTCAATCCAGCTTTTAACCAGTATTTCATCTAAGCGTTGAACAAGAAAAGTATTCCAGGCTGTAATTTTTCAAGTGGCATTTTACAGAGGAAAGAAAATATAAAAATAATAAGCACATGCAGTGCGGTAAAGTGCAATGATCTTGTGTCTTCATGTAAGCAGCATTCTGTTCCTGGCAGCACAACAATATGATTAAATTAAAGGCTGTTTTCCTGTTGCCTTAAAGATTTTAGAACTGGCATTTAAGACGGAATTAATTACATTACAAGCTGCATTTCGAACCAGAAAGGAAAACAAATACAGACCAATATGGTAATGTGGAAGGCGCGGTAAACTGCGGAACGAGTATCCTCACATTTCTGTTGCTGGCAGTGCACCAAAACATTTTAAATAAATCTCGGTTACCTGAAACCCAGAAATCTGAAGTGCATTCAAAGAAAATCTGACTGGAACTTCGTTTTCAAGCGCTCACAATCACGAACCTGTAATGAAACGCTGACAGGCACAGTTCTCTTCATTTTTGAGGTGCATGGTGGGAAGTGTGTTGCTTGAGCTCTTTCCTCTAATTTTGCTACAAAACCTACTCTTTACATTTTGGTTGTTCTCTACTGTTATTTCAATAATTTCTATGTGTATTTAATTATTGATAAGGGGATTTAATGAATCTGTACTGATGATAACTGCATAACTGTTACTTCAATAATATTTTATAGTGTATTTAGTTAGTGTTAAGGTGAATTGCATTTGACTTACCCTATTTACCTGGGAATCTGTACTCATGATGGCTGCTGCAGGTATGTCCCAACCTGTTCCGTTTTTAAATGAGGTTGGAGAACCTAGTTCTCCATGGAAAGAATGGTTCAAAATATTTGAATCATATTTAATTGCCATTGGGGGTGACAGATTTAATCCAGTTAGAAAACAGCATATTTTATTACACAATTTAGGAACACATGGTAGGAAAATTTACGAATCCTTGCCTGAACCTAATATTCCAGAAGATCAGGTGCGGGATGAATATGTCACCACATACATGAAATTAGAAAAACAATTTGGAGACAGAATAAATGTTGTTTTAGAACGTCATAAATTTTTTTCTCGCAATCAAAGTAAGCAAGAAAGTATAACCAACTATATTGCTGCTTTGAGAGGATTAAGTACTTTATGCAATTTTGGGGAGCTTAATGATTCACTCATTCGAGATCAATTAGTTCGTTGCACCAGTAATATAAAAATTCAAGAGAAGCTATTACAAAAGCAACCTGACTTACATGAAGCAATTGAAATTGCTAAATCCATTGAGCATACTGCTATATGCTTACAGGAAATTAGATGTCCATCTGCTCCAGATCAGGTCACAGAAATCAAAGGTAACATAGAAGAAGACAACATTCTCAAAATTAGAGGCGTAGATAAAATACCTCAAAAAAACAAGATTGTAAATCCTAATCTAAAATGTTTTCGTTGCGGAAGCAGCAACCATTTAGCGAATTCAACTGGTTGCCAAGCAAGAACAGCCATTTGTAGGAAATGTAACAAAAAAGGGCATTTTGCTAGAGTGTGTAGGGATATGTCAAGACCAGAAAGACCATATGATGGCAAGAATGTAGAAGGAAATCATCAAGAAGTTAAAAAAATTATATTACAGGTGAATGATAAAGAAGTAATTCCTTTTCAGAATCCAGAATGTGAAATTTTCATTGATGGCAACCCGGTTAAGGTCTTTGCTGACTCATGTTCCCCTTTTACGATTATTAATGCTGTGAACCTTGACAAAACTGATGATGGAATTGTGACCAGCTTAACGGAACCAGATATTAACCCCAAAGGTTACAACCAGGACCCTATTCCTCTTAAAGGAATGTTCAGAGCACTTATTTCATTCAAGGGTCGATCCACTGTGGGGAAGGTTTATGTTGTAAAAGAGGGATCCAGTCTTTTGGGCTGGCAGCATCAGAAGGAGTTGGGGATTAAGTTGGATCCAAACAATCCAGAACAAGTTTTGATCATTGACAAACCCAACTCAAAAGAACAAATTTTTCAGGAATTCCCAGAAGTTTTTAGTGGAAAATTGGGTTTATTAGCAGGATTTCAGCACAAAATCAAGTTGAAACCCCAATCAAAGCCTACCGTACACAAAACCAGACCGATACCCCATTTACTGAAACAGGCGCTCAAGGAGGAACTTGACAGAATGCAATCTCAAGGCATAATTCAACCTATTGACAGCTCTGAATGGTTATCCCCCATTGTGATTGCTAGGAAAAGTAATTCAAAAGACATCAGGGTATGTATTGATTTAAGAGACCTGAATAGGAATATTTGGGTAGAAAGACACCCTCTTCCTATAATCCATGAGATTTTAAGTACCATGGGAGATGCAGTATGTTTCTCGGTGCTGGATCTTTCCAGTGCATATCATCAAGTAGAACTTCACCCAGATTCTAAGTGGCTTACGGCATTTACCACCCCTATGGGTTCCTTTATGTTCAATAGGATGCCGTTCGGGCTGGCGTCGGCTGCTGCAGTGTTTCAGAAAATCATGCAGCATATTTTAGGAGACACTCCTAAAACTTTGTGTTTCCAGGACGACATTTTAATTTATGGGGCGACAGTTGAGGAACACAACACAAACCTGAGGAGGGTTCTGAATATACTGAAAACAGCAGGCTTAACGTTAAAGAAGGAAAAATGCCAGATTGGTGTGAGTTCTGTAGATTATCTAGGGTATACAATATCGAGAGATGGTTTTAAACCTAAAACTTCCCTGGTAGAGGCAGTTAAAAAAGCAAAGGCGCCCAAAAATAAGGATGAACTCAAGTCATTTCTGGGTCTCACTGAATATATGGCCAAATATGTCAAAAACTTCTCAGATACATCATATGATCTCAGAGAGTTACTTAAGAGTCACATACCTTATAAATGGAGGGAATGTCATGATTATGCATTTGAAAAGATTAAACAGGCCATTTTATCAGCACCATATCTTTGTAATTTTAATCATGAAAGGAAAACTATTCTCACCACAGATGCCAGTAAATTGGGTTTGGGGGCTACACTATCACAAGTCATTGATGGCAAAGAGAGGATTGTGGCTTTTGCATCAAGGGCTCTAAGCCAAGCTGAATCCAATTACTCAGTCATTGAAAGAGAGGCTCTGGCATGTTTCTGGGCTGTTAAACATTTTAAATTTTTTCTTTGGGGTACACAATTTACCATACGCACAGACCACAAACCGTTAGTTTATGTATTCTCCACTAAGGGAGTTTACAACAGCACTCCAAGGATTGCGAGGTGGACCTTGGGCCTTGAAAGCTTCTGTTTCAAGGTTGAGTACCTCCCTGGCAATAGAAATTTGGCTGCGGATTTTCTATCTAGAGTTCCGTTGGATGTAGTAGAAGACTTTGATACTCCAGAATATCCTATATTGGTAGTTTCTACATCTTCTATCAATGAAGATGAATGGAATTCAGCATGTCAAAAAGATGAATCTCTATCCTTGCTAAAACTGAGAGCCAAGGAAGGATGGCCTGAATCCAGGAAGGATCTGGATGAAGTTATTAAAAGCTACTGGGAGGTGAGATATGAAATAAATGAAATAGGAAATTGTGTATTTAGGAATGATAAAATAATACCTCCTGCAAGTTTAAGACACAAAATCATTAGGCTGGCTCATGAGGGCCATCTGGGCAGAAGCCTAACAAAATCACGTATTAGGGAACGGTACTGGTTCCCTAATATGGACTCCATGACTGAAACAGAAGTCAAAGATTGCACCATATGTGCACGCAGTGATAAAACGAAATTGATTCGCAAAACCCCAATTTCTCCTGTGTCCATACCTGACAAACCTTGGTCCAAACTGGCATTAGATATCATTGGGCCAATCAACATGACAGGAGTAGTCAAACGCTTTGCCTTAGTATTAATTGACTACCACTCGCATTGGATAAATGCAAAATTAGTTAACCAAATCACAACTGAATCGGTGATAAATTTCCTCAAGGATGTGTTTGCTGTTGAGGGCATACCAGCTACCCTTATTACTGATAATGGGGTTCAGTTGACTTCTTTAGCAATGAAAGACTTCCTTGCATCTCTCAGTATAAATCACCTCACTACAGCTTTGTATTGCCCAAGGGCAAATGGTCTGATTGAGAGAACCAATCGTATGATCAAGGAATGCATACAATTAGCTAGTGTTAATCATTTGAGTGTGGAAAATGCTATCAGAGACATGTTATGGGCATACCATACAACTCCAAATTTAATCACTAAAGTTTCCCCCTTTTCTGCGCTAAAAGGCAGAAAACCAAGCACAAAATTCTTTCCCTCATGGTTAGGTGGAGGAGAGAAGAGTGAACCTGCAACCCCTCATATCAAACTTAAATTATCTCTGCACCAAGATAAATACAGAAGAATGTATGATAAGAAACATGGTACGAAACAACAACAGTGGGTGGTAGGGGACAGAGTGTATGTTAAAAATCCATTGAAGGGAATGAGGTCAAATGTGAGAGACACCAAGTTTATGGGCCCATTCAATATTGCCAAAGTAAAAAGAAATGTAGTTGTATTAGAGAATGGACAGTGTTGGAGCATGGATAGGATCGTCAAACAGCCACCGGGTGTAGAAAAGACTGAAAGCAATCCTGAGGAAGCGGAAGGAAGTCAGGAAGTTCCACAGAATCGCAATGAAGGAGGTTATGAGAAAAGAACATATAGCCGACGAATTAAACCTCCTGTTTGGCATAAAGATTACGAGATTACTACTTGAGTATAATGAACTGTAATTAATGATAGCAGATGACTGTACTATTTCTAGTTTTGTTAGAAGGGAAGATGTGTTGTATCGCAGTTTTAATTAAATATATATATATATATTGTTCTATATAAATAAGTTTATCCTAATAGGAGTTTAATATTTACACCGATAGAAGTAGTATGTTCCACCTCCCCTTCCCCTTAGAATGGTAGAGTCTGACAGTTATTGGGCTGGAGTTGACAGTAGAACGTTGAGGAGCTAGAAGAGCAGCTGTGTGGAGAACTGTTGCTGAGGCAGTAGAGATGAAAGAATAAAGACTGAAGTAAAAGGAATTTGATTGAAGTGTCTATATATCATGTATGTTTGGCCAGCCATCTCGGGCTGGCCAAATACGCATGCGCACAAGGGCTCTCTCCAACCTGGCACTGTGTTGCCGAGTTGAAGAGTGCCTGCACAGGCTCCCAGTGTGCGCTGGAGCACCCATCCGGGGTGCTCCAGCCAATCATAACGCTGCTCTGAGCAGCGTCAGGATTGGCGCAGGGCAGGCTGGGAGCCTGTGCCTGCAGTGCAGAGGAGGGCGGCGGCGATGTTCAGTCAGGTAAGTTTTTTTTATTTTATTTTTATTCCCCCCCCACCCACCACTTTTTCAAGTCACCAGCCACAACTAGTAAGTCCCCTTGCTGCCCTGCCTTACATTAAAGGGCAGGAATGCGCCATATTTATGGCATACGGTGCATTCCTGTCCTTCCCCCTGCGCCATTTCAGCAGCCTAATGCCAATGGAGGCACCTGTGCACCACGGTGCAAGGGTGCCTGTGTTGCACGGAGGATTGCTCTGTGCAGAAAGGGGCAACTTCCTGCAAAGAAACATCCCTGAGAGGCTTTTTTCTGCAGCACACAGAGGAAGAGGATAAAAACGAGGAGAAGTAAAGATATTTCTCCTTGTTGCGCCGCCCCTGGGAGGCGAGAGGTTGTGGAGCTGCCCCAGGTTGACAAGGCCTTGTAAAACTAGGGGTGGGTCAAAATCCATGGATGGGAACACCCACTGCAACGCCCATGCAGTGCCCTCCTGGCACAGAGTAAGGCAACACAGTGATTTGTGCTGCCTTGCCTTACTCTCTGAGGCCACTCAAAGTCACACAAAGTGGTTTTGTGTGGCCTCAGAGATCTCATTTAAAGGTTTGTGCCGGCCAGAGCAACACAAAAAGTCATGTTACGGCAGCACACGGGACTGGTAAATACGCCCCCCTACGTGAAGGGCGTCTAACAAAACTCCAGAACACCGGATCCATGCCACATTGTCAGGATATTAGCATAAGACATATTTACTTACAATGAAGCAAAGTGGATCTCATTTGCCAAGTCAGTGGTTTTCCTGAATATTCGGCAAGGACCACTTCTGGACATACTTTGGGACTCCATTCCTACGTGGTCTCTGTGGGTCAGCCGCCCTTGGTACTGTTAACCCCTAACCTCTGCTGTGTGTTACTTCAATTCTGCATCCATTTTTTTGTGGTCACCACTTGTGCAACTCTGGAGGCTCTTCCACTCATGAAAGGATGTTTTGGTGAAAAGGATTCTGTATGTTACACCCAGGCCCAGTCCAGTGCCATAATCTCAACCTAAATCCCACCAGTGTCCCCTCTTAGACTGTCCTTAGGACTCAGAGGCCACAAGAGGTGACCACTGGGTGCTTGCTGACCACCTGAGACTCCACACTTCGATATCAGAGAGTCTTTCTTGTAGCAACTGCTCATCATGTTTTGGCCATCTGGCTAAAGTGGTAGGACCCCTACACCCACCATTGAACTGAGCTGAAATTGGGAAATTAGGAATAATCCTGGACTTCAAACCCTCCCCCAGACCACAAGTCAATAAAGTGGCTAAAGAAAGCTTCCATATGATCAAGTCTATGCCTGGGACTCGCGCCTAAGGTCCCTGATGCCATTGTCCCCAATACTCTCCCACCTCAAACATGCCCGTAGACTCTATGTAGCGCGTCGATGTTAATACTGCGGAAACTACAGAGAAGTCACAACACCACCCGGACAGTTTCTCTACCTACCAACAGGGATGCACATCACACCTGGGCTTGTGTCCTACAAAGGCTCCCGGTCCCTTGAAGGTTGGCCTTTAAAGCAGTGTGTGTAGCTCACTGAGCATCCCACGGGGATTAAGTATCTGGTTACCATTAACTAAAGGATTGCAGACCTACCCCTGAAGCTCCATTTAGAAAGATTAGAAGTGGTAGAGGCCCTTTCTCCGTCCAGACAGCCAAAGTCTGCAGGAATCAGAGGTGTTGACCCTCACATCCCAATCCGGAGGGCACTGAGGCCTCTTCCCATGACTATAAACGCAAACTACTCATTTTGATACTCACTCATTAATAAGTTGATATGTACGTCTGTGACTTATCTCGTCTTCTTCGCAACATGCCAGGAGCTATGAGGTATGCTGCACCATCTTTGGGTCATGTCTTCGAACCACACACACCACAACCAACATGGTCCACATAGAACACACTACATCCAACAACCTTCAATCACCCCAAGATCAGCGGGCCAGGAACTGATGAAGGCGGGGGCTCTCCCCAGCATCAACACAGCTACTAATCACTGCTGATGCACCAATACAACCCAGGAGCTTCCAAGCTCAACAAGCTGCACCCCCAGAACTCTGAACTTCACAGAAACAATTGTGAGGTCACAGAAGACGCCCAGAAGGACACAACGCACCCCTTCCCACTTAGACCATATTACAATCATACGTTCCCCCACTCACACATGCAGGTCCGCCTGTAATTGCTGCAGACAGTTGAGTGCTAACATGACAGACTCATTGTAATTACATGCTACACAAATGTGAGTCACTGCAAGCATGAAGGGGGCTTGGAGGGTTACCCCCAAAATAAAACATTCATTGCTATAATAATATAATGATTTAAAAAAAATGGGGGGTGGTGGTGTTCCACAATTAAAAAAATAAGATCCATCTATATATATATATATTACCTGCCAGCAGTCACCAGTAGGTAGTTATAGTTAGGACCTAGTTTCCATAGGATAAGCGTTTTTTGTTTTGCCAATAACTTTGGTGACGTTTGACGAATCTTCATGAAATATTGAAAACTAGTTTGCCCTTCACTTCAGCTGCTGTCTTGAAAGTTTTAGGGTGATTTGTAAAGGGGGAGCTGAGGAAAAGAGGGGGGAACACTCTTATGCAGTACACAAAGCTGAGATGTAGCAGCATAAGATGAAGTGCAGGTTGGAAGCTGGTTTAGGGTCAGGGTGCAAGGAGTGAGGCTGATGTGAGATGTGGTCCAATCAGTGGGACTGTGGGGACAGAAGTAGTGAAAAAGGAAAGAGTTTAGAAAAGATTGAGAAGTAGGAATCAGATTGTATCACTGCAACTAGAGCAAGTGTAACCACAGCAAGCGAGACCACAGCAAGCGTTACCTTAGCAAGTGCAACGACAGCAAGCAAGACCACAGCAGCTGCAACCAAAGCAAGTGTGACCACAGCAACTGCAACCACAGTAAGCGTGATCCTAGCAAGTGCAACCACAGCAAGCATGACCCTAGCAAGTGCAACCACAGCAAGCAAGACCACAGAAGGTGCAACCACAGTAAGCATTACCCTAGCAAGTGGACCACAGCAAGCAAGACCACAGCAGGTGCAACCACAGCAAGCGTGACCCTAGCAAGTACAAGCACAGCAGACGAGACCACAGCAAGTGCAAGCACAAGTGAGATCACAGCAAGTGCAGCCAAAGCAAGTGTGACCACAGCAAGTGCAACCATAGTAAGCGTGATCCTAGCAAGTGCAACCACAGCAAGCATGACCCTAGCAAGCGAGACCACAGTAGGTGCAACCACAGCAAGCGTGACCCTAGCAAGTGCAACCACAGCAGGCGAGACCACAGCAAATGCAACCACAGCAAGCAAAACCACAGCAAGTGCAACCACAACAAGTGAGACCATAGCAAGTGCAACCAAAGCAAGTGTGACCACAGCAAGTTCAACCAAAGCAAGTGTGACCACAGCAAGTGCAACCACAGCACACGAGACCATAGCAAGTGTGACCACAGCTGGCATGACCACAGCAAGAACGACCACAGCAAGCGTGACCACAAGTAAGTACGACCACAGCAACTGTGACACAGGAAGGATGACCACAGCAAGTGAGACGACAGCAAGCCTGACCACAGCAATTGCAACCACAGCAAGCAGGAGCACAGCAAACGCAACTATAGCAAGCGTGAGCGTAGTGAGCCCGACCACAGCACGCAAGACCACAGCCATCCCAACCACAGCATGTGAGACCACCATTAGCTCCTCACTGGCTCCCAGTTAAAGTCAGAATCAAATTCAAGGTTCTCTGCTCTGAACCGAACACCTACAGAGAAAGAAGCCGGAAGTACTTACAAAACCTAGCTCCATGAAACGTCCAAGCGCAAACCTCCGGCCACGAACCACTAGACTGAAACTGAGGCAGGTAGAGCCTTGAGGCTTCAGTCACAGCACTAAGAGCTTGTTATGAATAGTTTGTGACCAGAGTCTTACTGGTGAACCCAGTTCTCCAACACCCCTTTTTTGAAGAACACCCCGATTTACAATACGTTTTTATTGTTTGTTTATGGGGGAGGCCCAGTACCACCCCTCCGGTGCCTGATGCCCCCGTGTTTCACGGTTCCTTTCTTCCAGCAGGCACATGGTCCTCTTTGGTGCCTACCATGGGGCTCCCTTCCTTCTGTGAGGCTCAAGGACAGGGGACTGCCCTTGGACAGCACACCCATGTACTGGTGCCCCACAGCAGTACAGATGAGTACTGGCCGCCCCTCCAGTACCCCGGTGCCCTTACCTGCTTGGATTACTCGAAACGGGGCCTGCTTTTACAGAGACACCGAGAACAAGGTTCTTCCAGCCCTCTGCACCCCAAATCTCCGGGCTCGCGAGACTCTGCTCTCTTTCATTCACCTAGCGCCAAGACACCCGGATTTTTAGGCGCAGATTGTTTTATAAATCCAGTATTCATATTGGGGGTCATTCCAACCCTGGCGGTCGGTGATAAAGCGGCGGCCAACCCGCCAACAGGCAGGCGGTTAAAAAAAAGGAATTCTGACCCTGGCGGGAACCGCCAACACAGCCCGCCACTTTAACACTCCGACCGCCACGGCGGGACAGACAAACAGCGCGGCGGTCACCGCCAACAGGCAGGCGGCAGACAATGTACCGCCCACCCTATCACAACTCACCAATCCGCCACCTTTTCCGGGGCGGGAGCCCCGCTGATAAAAACACGGCGGAAACAGACTACAAACGGGAAAACGCTCACATATACACACTCCACGAGGAACCTGGACAGCATGGAACCCGAATTAAACATCCTACCAGCTATTGTCTACCTGCTCATCTACCACGAGTACGAACGCCGGCGCAGACGACAACGGTGAGTACTGCACCTACGACACAGGGGAGGGGGGAGGAGGAAAGATTACGTGCACACACATACGCCATACACCCCCCCCCCCCCCCCCAACTATCTACACACCAATGCAGAGCAACAACTCAGAGGTTCATTGAAGTCATGGAAAATCATCTATTTTAAATATTTAAAAAAACAAATGAACAGTGCTAAATCTAAATACATAGGCAAGAAGTCCAGCTCATTTCGTTAAAGTTCCACAGTCCGTGGGCCAATGTCCACAAACACATGGTCAAAGCCCACACAGGAGACCAGATACTGTTGGAGAGAACACTGCTGGGGCATCAGATGATAAAACTACAGGCACCTCAGGGGGAAGGGAAGGGGGGGCACCTCAGCCACAGGAGTCCACGACGCCAGATCCACGAGGGGCCTCCATGGCCAGTGTGCCATCCTGGGGAGTGCAAAGCCACAGTCTCACAAGTCTCTACAGTGGGTGGGTTGCCCACTGTGCCATCCTGGGGAGTTCAAAGCCACAGTCCATCAGATGGATAACCGACTCCACTGGTATTGGAGGAGGCAGGGTGCTCAGAGTGCAGCGTGAACACCAGCTCGACACAGAACCGGCACTGTCAATGGGCCTGCGGTGCTTGAGACGGCGGGGCCCAGCGGAGCGGTGCTTGACAGGAAGGGCCCAGCAGATCGGTGCTAGAGTTGAAGGGCCCAGCGGAGCGGTGCTTGAGACGACGGGGCCCAGCGGAGCGGTGCTTGACAGGAAGGGCCCAGCGGAGCGGTGCTAGAGTTGAAGGGCCCAGCGGAGCAGTGCTTGACAGGAAGGGCCCAGCGGAGCGGTGCTTGAGATGAAGGGCCCAGCGGAGCGGTGCTAGAGTTGAAGGGCCCAGCGGAGCGGTGCTTGACAGGAAGGGCCCAGCAGAGCGGTGCTTGAGACGGCGGGGCCCAGCGGAGCGGTGCTTGACAGGAAGGGCCCAGCGGAGCGGTGCTTGAGATGAAGGGCCCAGCGGAGCGGTGCTTGACAGGAAGGGCCCAGCGGAGCGGTGCTTGAGATGGCGGGGCCCAGCGGAGCGGTGCTTGACAGGAAGGGCCCAGCGAAGCGGTGCTTGACAGGAAGGGCCCAGCGGAGCGGTGCTAGAGTTGAAGGGCCCAGCGGAGCGGTGCTTGACAGGAAGGGCCCAGCGGAGCAGTGCTTGAGACGGCGGGGCCCAGCAGAGCGGTGCTTGACAGGAAGGGCCCAGCGGAGCGGTGCTTGAGATGAAGGGCCCAGCGGAGCGGTGCTAGAGTTGAAGGGCCCAGCGGAGCGGTGCTTGAGATGAAGGGCCCAGCGGAGCGGTGCTTGACAGGAAGGGCCCAGCGGAGCGGTGCTTGACAGGAAGGGCCCAGCGGAGCGGTGCTTGACAGGAAGGGCCCAGCGGAGCGGTGCTAGAGTTGAAGGGCCCAGCGGAGCGGTGCTTGAGACGGCGGGGCCCAGCGGAGCGGTGCTTGACAGGAAGGGCATGGCGGAGCGGTGCTTGAGATGAAGGGCCCAGCGGAGCAGTGCTTGACAGGAAGGACCCAGCGGAGCGGTGCTTGACAGGAAGGGCCCAGCGGAGCGGTGCTTGAGATGAAGGGCCCAGCGGAGCAGTGCTTGACAGGAAGGGCCCAGCGGAGCGGTGCTTGACAGGAAGGGCCCAGCGGAGCGGTGCTTGAGATGAAGGGCCCAGCGGAGCGGTGCTAGAGTTGAAGGGCCCAGCGGAGCGGTGCTTGAGACGGCGGGGCCCAGCGGAGCGGTGCTTGACAGGAAGGGCCCAGCGGAGCGGTGCTTGACAGAAAGGGCCCAGCGGAGCGGTGCTTGACAGGAAGGGCCCAGCGGAGCGGTGCTTGAGATGAAGGGCCCAGCGGAGCGGTGCTTGACAGGAAGGGCCCAGCGGAGCGGTGCTTGACAGGAAGGGCCCAGCGGAGCGGTGCTTGAGATGAAGGGCCCAGCGGAGCGGTGCTTGACAGGAGGGGCCCAGCGGAGCGGTGCTTGACAGGAAGGGCCCAGCGGAGCGGTGCTAGAGTTGAAAAGCCCAGCGGAGCGGTGCTTGAGACGGCGGGGCCCTCTTCAGCGGTGCTCTTCACGGCGGGGCCCTCTTCAGCGGTGCCTGTCTTGACGGGGCCCTCTTCAGCGGTGCCTGTCTTGGCGGGGCCCTCTTCAGCGGTGCCTGTCTTGGCGGGGCCCACTTCAGCGGTGCTCTTCACGGCAGGGCCCTCTTCAGCGGTGCCTGTCTTGGCGGGGCCCTGTTCAGCGGTGCCTGTCTTGGCGGGGCCCACTTCAGCGGTGCTCTTCATGGCGGGCCCTCTTCAGCGGTGCCTGTCTTGGCGGGGCCCTGTTCAGCGGTGCCTGTCTTGGCGGGGCCCTCTTCAGCGGTGCTTGTCCTGTCTTTCAAGGGAGCCAGACCTGGCCAGGACTCCCCCTTAGTCGCCCTCCGACCGTGCGGTTGCTGGCCCCTCCTGTGATGGAGTCCTGGGCCCGTGGGTGTCCTCCGTCACACCCGGTATGGGGCTGGTGGGGCCCTCCTGGTCCGCGCGCCTGCTGGCTGACTTCTCCGCCCTGCTGCCCTTGCGCTCCTTCGATGAAGCTCTCTGGCCCTTGCCTCCCCTTGATGTTGTGGCAGGTGACGGGCCACGACTACGCTCCTTGGTGGCAGCCGTCTCAGCCTTCTCGCGCCGGCCCTTTGTTTTTCGGGTTCTCTTCCCAGGGGGTGGGCTGGCTGTCCCCTTGCTGCTGGCCGATGTATCTGCACTCGGGAAAGGTGGACTCCAAAACCCGTGCACAATGGTCGCCCTCGATGCAGGGCTGGTGGTGGCTGAGGTGCTCTTAGGACTCTTACCAGATGGAGGGGGTGGGTCAGTGATTGGAACGAGCTAAAGGTTGGAAAGGAACTGCACTTGGGAAGGACAGGGACGGGTAGGTGTAGTGGGTATGGGAGTGGAGGAAGAGGATGTGGTTGTAGGAGAGTCAAGTGTGCTGTCTTTGGGTGCAGGTGCTTGTGACGGAGGCTGTGGTGAGGTGGATGGTTGTTGGGTGGGTGGCTGCCTGCGTTTGTGTGTTTTGGAAGAGGGGGTGACAGACACACTGGGAGAGGACACAGGGGACGTGTAAATGGCAGTGGGGGTGGTGACTGCACGTGTGCGGACTGTACTGGAGGGTGTGCTGGTGATGGAAGTACTGGCTGATGGTGGTGTGCATGCAGGTGTGAGTGGAGACGTCACAGGGAGGGAGGAGGGAGACGAGGAGGAGGGGGACACAGAGGTGGTAGTGACTGTTGGCATGTCTGCATGTGGATGTTGTTTGTGTGAATGCTTGTGGGATCTGTGGTGCTTATGTCTGGATGAGCTGCCCTTGGGTGTTGAGGTGTGTGCAGGCTGGTCTGATGGTATGGATGGGATAGGCAGAGGAACAGGAGACTGGGACTGGGTGGAGGCAGTTAGAAGAGGGAGGCTGGAAACCGGGACAATGGCTGCCGTCAGTGCTGAGGCCAGAGCATTGAACGATCGTTGATGGGCAGCCTGACCCGAATGAATGCCCTCCAGGTATGCATTGCTCTGATGCACCTCCCTTTCTACACCCTGGATGGCATTCAAGAGGGTAGACTGCCCAACAATGAGTGTCCTGAGGAGGTCAATGACCTCCTCACTGAGGGCAGCAGGGGTAACTGGGGCAGGGCCTGAGGTGCCTGGGGCGAAGGAGATGCCCGCCTTCCTGGGCGAGCGGGCACGGAGCGAAGGCTGAGGGGCTGCTGGGAGGACGGGGCTGGTGCGCTGGGTGGCGGCTGTACCTGTTGTGGCGGTGGGCACGGAGGTTGCCGCCACCGCAAGGGAGCTCCCTTCCGAGGACGTGTCGGTGTCGCTGACGTCTCCACGGGTCCCCGTTGTGGAGCTCCCCTCGCCCTCCGTCTCACTGGTGAACTCGGTGTCTGTAGCATGGCCCTCCGGGGCCATGTGAGTTGCAGCTCCCTCGTGCTCCGATGGCAATTCTCCTCCGCCTGATGATGCTAATGCACACATGCACAGGAAGATAAAGAAAATGGGTGGGGGGAGAAATAAAGACAGGTTGAGTGCATGCATTGGCAACACTGTTGGCGGAGAGGACAGACACAGAAGCCCCCTGCACTACGCCGCGCAATCGGGGTACACTACTCAGTACTTGTGACTAGGCCTACAGGTCTATGGACAACAAATGCACACATGGGTGATGCAGGACCATGGATAGCTCGACTTGGCACCCTACAGAGGTGGGGGGCGGGGGCACAGGGCCATGCCTAAAGGAGGGGACTAGCCTACAGAAAGCGCCCTGGCCTAAAGTCACCCACAGCCCTCCTCCCCAACCCAGACACCTCCACTGCGCGCAAAGATAGCAGAATGTGCTGATACTCACCCCCTTGTGTCTGCTGTGATGTCCTCACGCGCCCATCCAAATCGGGGTAGGCCACCGCCAGGATCCGGGACATCAGGGGGGTCAATTGGCGGCTGGCACCCCTCCTACGTTGGGAGGCCATCCCCAGCAGAGACTCGGCGGTCTTCCTGGTCCCGCGGCGGATGTCCTCCCAACTCTTTCGGCAGTGGGTGCCCCGTCTGTTGTGGACCCCCAGGGCCCGGACGTCCTTGGCGATGGCACGCCAAATCTCAATCTTTCTGATGGGCGCTGACCTATGTGACATGTACAGGGTGGGAAACGAAATATCATCACTTTTCTGCATGGCCCCCCCCTCCCCAACCTTGGCATGTGGCACATGCTCTCATCTGTCGTGCGTTGCACTCCTCATTCGCTCCCCTCCCCACCATCTTACATACACCCCACTCAACACAGGCATAGCCCATTCAACGTGCACCCAGTGTACTCACCTGTTGGTCTGGAGGACCGTAGAGTAGCGCATACTGGGGGAGGACCCCATCAACAAGTTTCTCCAACTCTTCTGAAGTGAAGGCAGGGGCCCTTTCCCCAGTCACAGCAGCCATAGTATCTCCCAGACCTAGGTCACAGCAGCACTTGCAGTATAGGTCCTCTCCTGTGGATGATCAGGTCTCGAGTGATTAAGCAGCTAGAAAATGGCGGTCACGCCCGCGGCGGTGCGTACCGCGACCGCCGGCGCACATCGTCATTGGCTACTGAGACCCATAGAGTTCAATGTTAACCAATGCGGGGGCCTTTCCCGCTGGGCCGGCGGGCGCTCTTTTGGCGGTCGCCCGCCGGCCCAGCGGGAAAGCCAGAATGGTCAGAAGACCGCGGATGCCATTCTGGCTTTCCCGCTGGGCCGGCGGGCGACCGCCAAAAGAGCGCCCGCCGGCCCAGCGGGAAAGGCCCTGCAACAAGGAAGCCGGCTCCGAATGGAGCCGGCGGAGTTGCAGGGGTGCGACGGGTGTAAGTGTGCCCATCGCGATTTTCACTGTCTGCTAAGCAGACAGTGAAAATCTTTATGGGGCCCTGTTAGGGGGCCCCACAAAACCCGTTCCCGCCATCCTGTTCCTGGCGGTAAAAACCGCCAGAAACAGGATGGCGGGAAGGGGGTCGGAATCTCCATGGCGGCGCTGCTTGCAGCGCAGCCATGGAGATTCAGCCCATGCAGGGGAAATCCGGCGGGAAACCGCCGGATCCCCTTTTCTGACCGCGGCTTTACCGCCGCGGTCAGAATGGGCTGGGAAGCACCGCCAGCCTGTTGCCGGTGCTTCCGTGGTCCCCGGCCCTGGCGGTCTTGGACTGCCAGGGTCGGAATGACCCCCATTGTGTCTGAATAATCCCTGAATATTCCCATTTGAGATGTTTTGGGCTTTAGTCGCAAAGGCTTGTAAGAGACAGGCCCCGCAGAGAGTGTGGCCTACACAGGACAAACCTTCAAGGTGTATTCACAGTGCATAAGATGCTCAACCCTGCTGGGGGCACAGGGGCCAAAGCCAATCAGAACAGGGGAGTGTTAAGGAGGGACTCACTCAGCTTCCCAGACCAAACTAGAAGAAATCAAAGGAAGTGAACCACACCATTCTCGAAATTAAGAGTCTCTGAAAGTATGTTTGCGACCCGCAATAGCCAGTTTCTATCAGTAGTATATTATTCCCCACTGGCGCAAGCGGGCAGAAATATGTCGACTGCTTTTATAGATGTGGAGGATACAGGATTTATTCCAGTCACATCACAGTATTTTTAATCGTTAGCCTATCCCTGTTGGAATACAATTGCACACTGGGGATAGTAGGTTATTTTAAATTCACTACACACTTGTTGACAGATCGTACCACGTCTCTAAATCAAGAGACCCTCCCTCCTGGCAGGGGTAAGACTCAGTGATGATGCTACGCCTACGAGTAGATCACTGGGAAATGATAAACCACTGATAGAAACTAGCTTTTCAGGGTCATAAACCATCTTTTCAGAGAGTCTTGGTTTGGAGAATGCTGTGGTTTCACTCCTTTTTATATTTTCTAGTGGATTTTGAGGCGCCTGGCTTCTTTCACCCCTTACATTGTGGGAGAATCTAGAGAAAAGGAGCACCACATTGGTGAACTTGCCTTGTGAAGTTGTCTTGTGTGAGCCCAGGCCACCATAAAGCTCCACGCGGACCAGGCAGTCGTAGGGTGTGGGACACCCCGCCCTACCCCCTGAAGATCCCTTCCCTGGCAGCAGCTACATTGGGAAGCTGGTGGAGTGAGGTGAGGGTGATGTGATCCCACTGACAGGGGCCCAGCTCACTCCAGCAAAAGCACTGTAGGGCCTCCAAGGGATAAGGAATGCCACTGAACGGAGAGGTGGCAACCAGGTATGAACAAGAACTGGGTGGTTGGGGATCTTGCAGAAGTATTTCAGTTTTCTAGGCATTCAACATTAAATGTTGGTGAGGCCTATAATTCAAAATAATTGTCAGCCCTCTGAAGGATACACTACCAGAATATTGTGTTTTAAACATAATCCTATGGTACAGTTTATTGTAGGCAGAATACTGAGCATAGGAATATAGTGATGGTGAGTACATAGAGGTAGGTATAGGGTTTACTGTTCTTAACCCCACATGTGTACCTTGATGGCATATATGTATATTCAGGGTACATACATGTGAAGTTAAGAACAGCGCATCTGTTCTTACCTGCATATAATTACCTTTGTAAGATTGTGGAATTCGAAATCCAGGTCATGATATTTTTGTAGGACAATATCTCTGTACTCAATATTTTGAAATGTAAGATGCACACGTGGTTGATGACATCTGCCCACGTCAGAGGAGCATCTCATAGGACTCTGCAGAACCCCAAGATGTGTTCTATGAGCCTTCGGAGGTGGGTAAGGAGGTCCCCACAATCAGCGCAATGAGAGGAGGTGATGTGGGCTACTTTGGGGGGGGGCACAGCCTCACAATACTGTCTCCTACAAACCACTCCTGGTCTGAGGTTGATGACATCTACCCACGTCAGAGGAGCATCTCATAGAACTGTGCAGAACCCCAAGATGTGTTCTATGAGCCCTCGGAGGTGGGTAAGGAGGCCCCCCACAATCAGCACGTGGGATACTCGAGGGTTTAGGTGTCAATGAGATGGCGCATCCTGTGGAGGGAGATAGTCTGGGTACCCCGGTGTGGGTCAGTCGTACCTACAGCCCTAAAATGTGCCCAGGCCGAGGTGAGGGAGGTGGGGTGTGGTGGCTGGAGAGAAATGAGGTCAACGTATGGAATGCATGTGCCATCAGTGACTCCATTGCCACAGTGTAACAGTACCAGTGACATCACCCTGTGAACTGCAGCCCTGGCATGTAGACTGTGTAGGAGGCTGGCCTGGCTTGTAGTGGGTACCAAGGGGTACTTACACTTTGTACCAGGTCCAGTTATCCCTTATTAGTGTAGAAGAGGTGTCTAGCAGCTTAGGCTGATAGAAAATGGTAGCTTAGCAGAGCAGCTTAGGCTGAACTAGGAGACATGCAAAGCTCCCACTATACCACTGGTGTCATATGCACAATATCATAAGAAAACACAATACACAGATATACTAAAAATAAAGGTACTTTATTTTTATGACAATATGCCAAAAGTATCTCAGTGAGTACCCTCAGTATGAGGATAGCAAATATACAAAAGATATATGTACACAATACCAAAATTATGCAGTAATAGCAATAGAAAACAGTGCAAGCAATGTATAGTCACAATAGATTGCAATGGGAGCACATAGGTATGGGGGCAACACAAACCATATACTCCAAAGGTGGAATGCGAACCACGAATGGACCCCAAACCTATGTGAGCTTGTAGAGGGTCGCTGCACCAGCAATGCAACAATGATGGATTTCCAGACGAGAGTACCTGTGGAACAAGGGGACCAAGTCCAAAACTCACGATCAAGTCGGGAGTGGGCAGATGCCCAGGAAATGGCAGCTGTGGGTGCAAAGAAGCTGCCACGGGATGGTAGAAGCTGTGGATTCTGCAAGAACGAAGAGGGCTAGAAACTTCCCCTTTGGAGGATGGATGTCCCACGTCGTGAAGAAGCTTGCAAAGGTGTTTTTGTGCAGAAAGACCGCAAACAAGCCTTGCTAGCTGCAAGGGTCGCAGTTAGGGTTTTTGGATGCTGCTGTGGCCCAGGAGGGACCAGGATGTCGCCAATTGCGTGAGAAGACAGAGGGGGCATCTAGCAAGACAAGGAGCCCACTCAGAAGCAAGCAGCACCCGCAGAAGTGCCAGAACAGGCACTACAAAGTGGAGTGAACCGGAGCTCACCCGAAGTCACAAAAGAAGGTCCCACGACGCCGGAGGACAACTCAGGAGGTCGTGCACTGCAGGTTAGAGTGTCGGGGACCCACGCTTGGCTGTGCACAAAGGAAATCCTGGAAGAGTGCACAGGAGCCGGAGCAGCTGCAAATCACGCGGTACCCAGCAATGCAGTCTAGCGTGGGGAGGCAAGGACTTACCTCCACAAAACTTGGACTGAAGAGTCACTGGACTGTGGGAGTCACTTGGACAGAGTTGCTGAGTTCAAGGGACCTCGCTCGTTGTGCTGAGAGGGGACCCAGAGGACCGGTGAAGCAGTTCTTTGGTGCCTGCGGTTGCAGGGGGAAGATTCCATTGACCCACGGGAGATTTCTTCGGAGCTTCTAGTGCAGAGAGGAGGCAGACTACCCCCACAGCATGCACCACCAGGAAAACAGTCGAGAAGGCGGCAGGATCAGTGTTACAAGGTCGCAGTAGTCGTCTTTGCTACTTTGTTGCAGTTTTGCAGGCTTCCAGCGCGGTCAGCAGTCTATTCCTTGGCAGAAGGTGAAGAGAGAGATGCAGAGGAACTCTGATGAGCTCTTGCATTCATTATCTACCGAATTCCCCAAAGCAGAGACCCTAAATAGCCAGAAAAGGAGGTTTGGCTACCTAGGAAGGAGGATAGGCTAGCAACACAGGTAAGAGCCTATCAGAAGGAGTCTCTGACATCACCTGCTGGCCCTGGCCACTCAGAGCAGTCCAGTGTGCCAGCAGCACCTCTGTTTCCAAGATGGCAGAGGTCTGGAGCACACTGGAGGAGCACCTCCCATGGGAGGTGCAGGTCAGGGGAGTGGTCACTCCTCTTTCCTTTGTCCAGTTTCGCGCCAGAGCAGGGCTGGGGGATGACTGAACCGGTGTAGACTGGCTTATGCAGAGATGGGCATCATCTGTGCCCATCAAAGCATTTCCAGAGGCTGGGGGAGGCTACTCCTCCCCAGCCTTCACACCTATTTCCAAAGGGAGAGGGTGTCACACCCTCTCTCAGAGGAAATCCTTTGTTCTGCCTTCCTGGGCCAGGGCTGCCTGGACCCCAGGGGGGCAGAAACCTGTCTGAGGGGTTGGCAGCAGCAGCAGCTGCAGTGCAAACCCTGAAAAGGCAGTTTGGCAGTACCCGGGTTCTGAGCCAGAGACCCGGGGGATCATGGGATTGTCTCCCCAATGCCAGGATGGCATTGCGGGGGCAATTCCATGATCTTAGACATGTTACATGGCCATGTTCGGAGTTACCCTTGTGAAGCTATACATAGGTAGTGACCTATGTATAGTGCACGCTTGTAATGGTGTCCCCGCACTTACAAAGTCTGGGGAATTTGCCCTGAACAATGTGGGGGCACCTTGGCTAGTGCCAGGGTGCCCACACACTAAGTAACTTAGCACCCAACCTTTACCAGGTAAAGGTTAGACATATAGGTGACTTATTAGTTACTTAAGTGCAGTGGTAAATGGCTGTGAAATAACGTGGACGTTATTTCACTCAGGCTGCAGTGGCAGGCCTGTGTAAGAATTGTCAGAGCTCCCTATGGGTGGCAAAAGAAATGCTGCAACCCATAGGGATCTCCTGGAACCCCAATACCCTGGGTACCTCAGTACCATATACTAGGGAATTATAAGGGTGTTCCAGTATGCCAATGTGAATTGGTGAAATTGGTCACTAGCCTGTTAGTGACAATTTGTAAAGAGAGAGCATAACCAGTGAGGTTCTGGTTAGCAGGATCCCAGTGAGACAGTGAAAACACCCTGACATACACTCACAAACAGGCCAAAAGAGGGGGTAACAAGGCTAGAAAGAGGCTACTTTCTCACAGACTGTTATAAGGTTGTTGTCGGTCACCAGCATCTTTCCTCGGCAGGGGTGGTTTGTCTCCCGAGGGTCTTTGAAGCGGTGTCTCTGGACTCCTGCTGACAGGGTGTGAGGCTCGTCAGCAAGACACGAGGTTCTGACCTGAGACCCCTCCAGGACCCACCGCGGCCTTCCAGCGGAGTCTCCTCAGGATGTCACCAGTGCTTAATTTGTGTCGGTGGATTCCGTTACTCGGCTCCAGCACTTAATTGTTAACAGTGGCACTTATGCCGGTCCGCCACAAGGTGGTGCTGGTTGAGTAATTTAATTCAATATACATTAAAAGTGACTAACACCTGTCTGCAAGCCATTGTTGCAGCGTTGGGAGCCTAGAAGGCTCTGAAGCGATGGGTGTTGCAACCTGCATAGGCCTCCTGGCGAGGGCTCTGCCACTTATGTTTGTACAAATTAAGCACTGGGTGCCACCCTGTACTTCAGACGTCCTTCAGTCCACAACACCCAGTCAGTGGGACACCTGGGCTGTTTAGGGGTTTTCCGTTTAGGGGTGCAGCGTATCAGGGGTGCACAGTGTAGGAAGTTGGAGCAGGGCGCAGTGAAGCAGCTTAAGTAGGGGTGCCACCGGAGAAAAAAAACATCGTTTTATGGCCCTTCCCAACTTCGATCTGTGGATGGCAGTGTGGCAAGAATCATGGCCAGGGCAAAGGTGTGGGATTAGGACCAAAGGGTGCCACAGGAGTCAGGAGGTGACAGATAGGAGGAAAATGAATTAATTAGTGAAGGCAAAATAAGTGAGAGGTGAGAGAGCGCGAAGGGGGAGGGAGAATAGAGTGCAAAGGAGGACAGAGAGATGGGAGGAACAAGGAAGCCCTATGGAAAGTGGCAGAAAAGAAAAATGGAAAAAATAAAAGAACTCGAAAGGAAGGAACAAAGATAGAAGGAAGTAAATAAAATGCAGCATGCAAAGAAGGGCAGCGAGAAGAAAAGATGCAAGGAACAAAGAAATAAATGAGAAATGGAACAGGGAAAGAAATGCGGAGAACAGGTAAATAGACTTAAATAATGGAAAGAAGAAATGGGAGATGGGGGAAGGGTGAGGGAAGGAAAGGAGAGAAACAACAAATGGAAGAAATTGAAAACTGAAAGAGGATGAAATGAAGGGGAGAGGATCATTAGAAGAAAGGAAGGAACAAGAAAATAATTAAAGAATTGAAAAAAGAAGGAAGGAAAGAAAATGAAACAGATATATATAAAAAAGGACGGAGGCAGAAAGAATGGGCGATGATGGCAGGAAAGAAGGACGGACAGACGGAGAGAAAGATGGAAAGAAGAATGAAAGGAGAATGGAAAAATGAAAAGAAAGATTAATAGAACGCAGGAGAGAAAGCAGGATAGAAAGAAGGGCACAATGAAAAAAGACAAAAAAGGAAATAGAAAAAAGAAAGAACTGAGTACAGGTAGGTGAGGCTGTTGACCGGTTTTCTTAAACAAAACAGCTATAAAGTGCATTATTAGGAAGGATGTATCTCCCTGGGTGAACAATCCTCACTGGCACTCACAGGAAACCTGTGATCGCCCATTTCGCTCTATTATTTATCGTCGTGGGGGTTTTTAATTTTCGGGCTACTCCCTGAGTTGCAGTTTAGGGATGTACAGTTTAGGGGTGTTCAGTTTAGGGGCGTGCAGCTTAGGGGTGTGCAGTTTAGGGGTGTTCAGTTCAGGGATGTGCAGCTTAGGGGTGTTCAGTTTAGGGGTGTGCAGTTTAGGGGTATGCAGTTTAGGTGTGTTCAGTTTCGGGGTGTGCAGTTTAGAGGTGTTCAGTTTAGGGGTGTGCATTTTGGGGGTGTGCAGCTTATAGGTATGCAGTTTAGGGGTACGCAGTTTAGGGGTGTTCAGTTTAGGGCTGTTCAGTTTAGGGGTGTGTTTAGGGGTGTTCAGTTTAGGGGTGTGCAGTTTAGGGGTATGCAGTTTAGGGGTGTTCAGTTTAGGGGTGTGCAGCCCAGGGATGTGCAGTTTAGGGGTGTGAAGTTAGGGGTGTTCACTTTAGGGGTGTTCAGTTTAGGGGTGTGCAACTTAGGGGTGTGCAGTTTAGGGGTGTACAGCTTATGGGTGTGCGGTTTAGGGGTGTGCAGCTTAGGGGTGTGCAGTTTAGGGGTGTTCAGTTTAGGGGTGTGTAGCTTTGGGGTGTGCAGCTTAGGGGTGTTCAGTTTAGGGGTGTGCAGTTTAGGGTTATGCAGTTTAGGGGTGTGCAGCTTAGGGGTGTTCAGTTTAGGGGTGTGCAGTTTAGGGGTGTTCAGTTTAGGAGTGTGCATTTTGGGGGGGTGCAGCTTATAGGTATGCGGTTTAGGGGTACGCAGTTATCGGTGATGCAGTAAAATGAATGATAATTAATAACATATCTATAGGTTTGTTCAGTTCCATGACGTTAAAGTGAAACGAGAGAGGTTGATAATAAACGTCCAACACTCGTGTCTCCCTGATTTATGAACAGGGAACAAGTGCCAGGTCCATATCTGGGTGGACGGCGCCATCTGGTGTCCGGTGGTGATACTACCACGGAGAGCCAGGTACCTTCCGTCATGAGCGCTTCAGGCTTGTTTCATGAAAGCGGTGACCTGACTATTGTCGGTAAAACACATTCTTCTGCCATTTTACCTTTCCCAGCATAAATGTGGCCATATTTGTTCCTGAAATAGTGTCTTCCTTTCCCTTTTGTAATAGTGATGGAAGAATGTGCCAACAGCCCCCTCGAAGTCCGAGAAAAACTCTGTTGAGACTAGTTAGCATCTGAAATTCATAATATAGCATCCACTTGCTGCGCAGTCACTGCAAGTGACGTCACGTCCTTAAAGCATCCTTCATGTAAAAGGACTCAAACCTGTATTATAGGTACAGCTGAGATTCATTGTTATATATTCAAATATGTCTATACCTGTATAAAACCATACGTATTCATCTCTAAGCCGGACATATACATATAACCAGGTCTGCAATTACAGCACAAGCTATACATTCATCAACATTTATTTATTTACATAGCATAGAATGGACAAATGCGCACACTTAATTTCCAACTGGACACACAATTGATCAATGCAGCTATTAAGAACCTATATGCTCTCGGCGCTGTTACTTATTTTTTGGAAAATATTAATTTGGTATCATAGTTGACACATCATGTGAAATACAATACTTTTGATGCATTAAACATGTAACAAGGTGCATGATGTTCCTTGTCGTCTCCATGTTTTATCAGCGGCCTGCAGAGCGCATGCGCCACACAAAACAACAAATGTACCTCGTCACACAGAAGTGTGACAAGTTTATTTTTGATGCTAGTTTTGCTGTGTTTCATGTTTTCCACGTACTAAGATGTGATTGACCTTAGGAACAGCTGCAAGTTAAGACTTTTTTTCATCAGACCTGTGGAACTTGGTAAATTACATTTACACTCATTACATTACATGTAGACTCATTTAAAGTGGTATAGAATGGTAGCATTTTATTGAGTGCTTTTTAATTCATTATAGTAACACAAATAAAACCACAGAGTCAGCCTCCTTACTGCACATAAACATTCCACTCTGTGCTGTGTAAAAATCCCCACAATAACTATAAATGGACAAACATGCTGCAAGGACCATGGATAAAAGTGCTTTTAAATTGTAGTTCTGAAAGTCTGGCCTGGCACTGTGGCTCCCTGATTAAAGTCGTCCACATCTTTGGGTCCATCAGGGGTAATGTCCACAAACTTGGTCAGGTTCCCGATAGCTCGGTTAGGTTGTAGAGAGAAACATGTCCTGGTGGTTTCTTTTATTGCCTGACGTGAAATCCTTCCTAAGCTTGGACTCAAGTATTCGCGTCTCCTATCGCTCAAGCCCGGATATCGACATCAACTTTACTTTAGAGTTTCATCAGTTATTACAGAGCCTACAGGTTTGGCTGGAATAAGTAATATTCCAAGAACCCTCAAACCAGTGCTTAACTTGTGCTTGTTGTTTCCAGTGCTGAGCACCGGCACTTATTTTTGAGGGACGGCTCTTATTTTTCTGCCTCAAGCATTTGCTACGAGCCAAAGGCACATATGGGAAAGATGGAGGAAGAGAAAACGAAAAAGCTTCACAATGGGAGAAAGCTGCAAGAGTGAGCTGAAGGGGCAGGGAGTGGCTGTAAATGAATTGAAGAAGCCTCAAATGACTTCAGGATTATGCTGCCTCAGTATTCTGTGCTCACGCATTTTATAGGAGCAATCGCGTTTTTAAGAGGAGAGCTTTGGCCACCGGTACGTTTTTATTTACAAATTTAAGCACTGCTTCGGGGGTATTTAAAGAAGACAAAAATGTAAGATTGTTTGATTAGATGGAGCCTCCGGGTTTGATTTAATGAATTGCTGTCTGGGCTAAAATATGATTTCAGAAGGTACCCCACAACTGTATCTTGACCCGCTAATTAGGTCCCTCGTTTTCAATAAATATTCAATAGGCGGTAAACTGTTGTCTTAATAAGGCGGTAATGTCATTCCCCAAGAAACAAAAAGTTGTACGTCATGCCCCTCATTGGATCGTCCCTTGAAGAGTCACATTCGCAAAAATAATTAATATTTTAAGATAGAGGCACCTATTTAATAGATGGACGGTTTATCTAGAGTGGAATCATAGCATGAAGTTCTAGCTTGAAGAGTGATCTTACGTCTTGATTAACATTAGTGTCCAGTTTGTCTAAGTTCTTCAAATGAACCGCTACAAATCCATTAAACAAAACTGGAACAAGTTTACCCTTTGTAAATCATTAATTACTGGACATATAATTGTGCAAATCTTTTCCAGGCTTTAGTCACCAATGGGTGATTCTGACTTTAGTTTTTCCAAGTGTTGTGACGCGGACATCCTTGTGTCCAAAGTGAACCCCAAATAAAGGTAGATAACTGCAGTTTTGACCAATTGTTGGCCAAGTCTCCGGATGAATGCCCAAAAGAAAGAATTCTTGTCTTTGTGATGTGGACGGACAAGCCAATGGAAGGATTAAATTCACTCAGTGCCTTGAGCTGACTCTGGAGGCCAGCTGGAGTTTGTGAACAGTACAGGGTCATCAGCGTCTGCTAAAGCGCTGCTCAAGTGATCCCAGTTTTGAGGGAACAGAGCTGGGCTAATGGACACGGCAGCCTATGGCCGAGATATAAAGAGAAGTGTTATTGTTCTCTATTGTAATTCAGATGACTGAGTTTCAGGTTTTGGTATGAGGGGGGAATTGTTTCTTTATATATGTGTAGTTGTTATTTTTTCTCGATTTCTTAGTGTATATTAATAACATTGTTTTTCTGTTTAGAATATGTATTGATATTGGATTAATTCGTATGTGAGATTCGGATGTAAGTGTTGTGCGTTTTACCCTTCTCATTAAGAGAAGTGGGGCCAGAACACGGCCCTGCTTGAGTCCCTTCTCAATCTTGACATTGGGAGGAAGAGCTCATTGTCCTGACTTCCCTTGCGTCCAGGCATTGGAATAAAGCAACATTTCATATGTAGAACTGCGGCATGAATGCTGCATGCCATGAATCTAGACCACAGTGGATTTCTATTTACTTACTCAATGCAGCAGAATAATCTATAAAGCAGACGTGTAGGATCTTCCTTGATGGGATGCTTTGTCAATAAGATCTGGTTCCACTGTGTGATCTAGTGTTGGGTACTGGGGTCTGAATTCTGTTTGAAATACTGACTGAAGATTGTTTACAATTGATCAGTCTCTTAGAAGGGATAGTAAGGGCCCGACTTAGGTATTGATGAACAGGTTACTCTGTCACAATGCTGACGTATATCCCATTGGCCGAAATCAAAATCTCATTGTATCCTATTATATTTAGATTTGATCAGATGGGATATCTGTCACCATTGTGATGGACAAACCCGTCCACCAATATCTAAATCAGGCCCCAAGTGTTTTCAAAATAATTTTCCTTCAGCATCCAATTGTGTTATCAGTCGGAGGTTGGGCGCTCTTCTGGCGGTCGCCCGCCGGCCCAGCGGGAAAGCCAGAATGACATCCGCGGTCTTCTGACCGCGGAGCGGCCATTTGGCGGTTCCCGCCAGGCGGGCGGCTCCCGCCGGCCGCCAGGGTCAGAATGACTCTTGAGGAGGACCGCGGATGCCATTCTGGCTTTCCCGCTGGGCCGGCGGGCGACCGCCAAAAGAGCGCCCGCCGGCCCAGCGGGAAAGGCCCTGCAACAAGGAAGCCGGCTCCGAATGGAGCCGGCGGAGTTGCAGGGGTGCGACGGGTGTAAGTGTGCCCATCGCGATTTTCACTGTCTGCTAAGCAGACAGTGAAAATCTTTATGGGGCCCTGTTAGGGGGTCCCACAACACCCGTTCCCGCCATCCTGTTCCTGGCGGTAAAAACCGCCAGAAACAGGATGGCGGGAAGGGGGTCGGAATCTCCATGCCATGGAGATTCAGCCCATGCAGGGGAAATCCGGCGGGAAACCGCCGGATCCCCTTTTCTGACCGCGGCTTTACCGCCGCGGTCAGAATGGGCTGGGAAGCACCACCAGCCTGTTGGCGGTGCTTCCGTGGTCCCCGGCCCTGGCGGTCTTGGACTGCCAGGGTCGGAATGACCCCCATTGTGTCTGAATAATCCCTGAATATTCCCATTTGAGATGTTTTGGGCTTTAGTCACAAAGGCTTGTAAGAGACAGGCCCCGCAGAGAGTGTGGCCTACACAGGACAAACCTTCAAGGTGTATTCACAGTGCATAAGATGCTCAACCCTGCTGGGGGCACAGGGGCCAAAGCCAATCAGAACAGGGGAGTGTTAAGGAGGGACTCACTCAGCTTCCCAGACCAAACTAGAAGAAATCAAAGGAAGTGAACCACACCATTCTCGAAATTAAGAGTCTCTGAAAGTATGTTTGCGACCCGCAATAGCCAGTTTCTATCAGTAGTATATTATTCCCCACTGGCGCAAGCGGGCAGAAATATGTTGACTGCTTTTATAGATGTGGAGGATACAGGATTTATTCCAGTCACATCACAGTATTTTTAATCGTAAGCCTATCCCTGTTGGAATACAATTGCACACTGGGGATAGTAGGTTATTTTAAATTCACTACACACTTGTTGACAGATCGTACCACGTCTCTAAATCAAGAGACCCTCCCTCATGGCAGGGGTAAGACTCAGTGATGATGCTACGCCTACGAGTAGATCACTGGGAAATGATAAACCACTGATAGAAACTAGCTTTTCAGGGTCATAAACCATCTTTTTAGAGAGTCTTGGTTTGGAGAATGCTGTGGTTTCACTCCTTTTTATATTTTCTAGTGGATTTTGAGGCGCCTGGCTTCTTTCACCCCTTACATTGTGGGAGAATCTAGAGAAAAGGAGCACCACATTGGTGAACTTGCCTTGTGAAGTTGTCTCGTGTGAGCCCAGGCCACCATAAATCTCCACGCGGACCAGGCAGTCTTAGGGTGTGGGACACCCCGCCCTACCCCCTGAAGATCCCTTCCCTGGCAGCAGCTACATTGGGAAGCTGGTGGAGTGAGGTGAGGGTGATGTGATCCCACTGACAGGGGCCCAGCTCACTCCAGCAAAAGCACTGTAGGGCCTCCAAGGGATAAGGAATGCCACTGAACGGAGAGGTGGCAACCAGGTATGAAAAAGAACTGGGTGGTTGGGGATCTTGCAGAAGTATTTCAGTTTTCTAGGCATTCAACATTAAATGTTGGTGAGGCCTATAATTCAAAATAATTGTCAGCCCTCTGAAGGATACACTACCAGAATATTGGGGGTGATTCTAAGTCCGGCGGGCGGCGGAGGCCGCCCGCCAGACTTCCCCCACCAAAATACCGCTCTGCTGTCGAAAGACCGCTGAGGGTATTTTGGGATTTGCCCTGGGCTGGCGGGCGGCCGCCAAAAGGCCGCCCGCCAGCCCAGGGCAAATCAACCTTCCCACGAGGACGCCGGCTCAGAATTGAGCCGGCGTAGTGGGAAGGTGCGACGGGTGCAGTGGCACCCGTCGCGTATTTCAGTGTCTGCAAAGCAGACACTGAAATACTTTGTGGGGCCCTCTTACGGGGGCCCCTGCAGTGCCCATGCCATTGGCATGAGCACTGCAGGGGCCCCCAGGGGCCCCGCGGCACCCCCTACCGCCATCCTGTTCCTGGCGGAAGACCCGCCAGGAACAGGATGGCGGTAGGGGGTGTCAGAATCCCCATGGCGGCGGAGCGCGCTCCGCCGCCATGGAGGATTCTGCAGGGCAGCGGGAAACCGGCGGGAGACCGCCGGTTTCCCGCATCTGACCGCGGCCGAACCGCCGCGGTCAGAATGCCCTGCGGGGCACCGCCGGTCTGTCGCCGGTGCTCCTGCCGACCCTGGCCCCGGCGGTCTCTGACCGCCGGGGTCAGAATGACCCCCATTGTGTTTTAAACATAATCCTATGGTACAGTTTATTGTAGGCAGAATACTGAGCATAGGAATATAGTGATGGTGAGTACATAGAGGTAGGTATAGGGTTTACTGTTCTTAACCCCACATGTGTACCTTGATGGCATATATGTATATTCAGGGTACATACATGTGAAGTTAAGAACAGCGCATCTGTTCTTACCTGCATATAATTACCTTTGTAAGATTGTGGAATTCGAAATCCAGGTCATGATATTTTTGTAGGACAATATCTCTGTACTCAATATTTTGAAATGTAAGATGCACACGTGGTTGATGACATCTGCCCACGTCAGAGGAGAATCTCATAGGACTCTGCAGAACCCCAAGATGTGTTCTATGAGCCTTCGGAGGTGGGTAAGGAGGCCCCCACAATCAGCGCAATGAGAGGAGGTGATGTGGGCTACTTTGGGGGGGGGGGCACAGCCTCACAATACTGTCTCCTACTAACCACTCCTGGTCTGAGGTTGATGACATTTACCCACGTCAGAGGAGCATCTCATAGAACTGTGCAGAACCCCAAGATGTGTTCTATGAGCCCTCGGAGGTGGGTAAGGAGGCCCCCCACAATCAGCACGTGGGATACTCGAGGGTTTAGGTGTCAATGAGATGGCGCATCCTGTGGAGGGAGATAGTCTGGGTACCCCGGTGTGGGTCAGTCGTACCCACAGCCCTAAAATGTGCCCAGGCCGAGGTGAGGGAGGTGGGGTGTGGTGGCTGGAGAGAAATGAGGTCAACGTATGGAATGCATGTGCCATCAGTGACTCCATTGCCACAGTGTAACAGTACCAGTGACATCACCCTGTGAACTGCAGCCCTGGCATGTAGACTGTGTAGGAGGCTGGCCTGGCTTGTAGTGGGTACCAAGGGGTACTTACACTTTGTACCAGGTCCAGTTATCCCTTATTAGTGTAGAAGAGGTGTCTAGCAGCTTAGGCTGATAGAAAATGGTAGCTTAGCAGAGCAGCTTAGGCTGAACTAGGAGACATGCAAAGCTCCCACTATACCACTGGTGTCATATGCACAATATCATAAGAAAACACAATACACAGATATACTAAAAATAAAGGTACTTTATTTTTATGACAATATGCCAAAAGTATCTCAGTGAGTACCCTCAGTATGAGGATAGCAAATATACAAAAGATATATGTACACAATACCAAAATTATGCAGTAATAGCAATAGAAAACAGTGCAAGCAATGTATAGTCACAATAGATTGCAATGGGAGCACATAGGTATGGGGGCAACACAAACCATATACTCCAAAGGTGGAATGCGAACCACGAATGGACCCCAAACCTATGTGAGCTTGTAGAGGGTCGCTGCACCAGCAATGCAACAATGATGGATTTCCAGACGAGAGTACCTGTGGAACAAGGGGACCAAGTCCAAAAGTCACGATCAAGTCGGGAGTGGGCAGATGCCCAGGAAATGGCAGCTGTGGGTGCAAAGAAGCTGCCACGGGATGGTAGAAGCTGTGGATTCTGCAAGAACGAAGAGGGCTAGAAACTTCCCCTTTGGAGGATGGATGTCCCACGTCGTGAAGAAGCTTGCAAAGGTGTTTTTGTGCAGAAAGACCGCAAACAAGCCTTGCTAGCTGCAAGGGTCGCAGTTAGGGTTTTTGGATGCTGCTGTGGCCCAGGAGGGACCAGGATGTCGCCAATTGCGTGAGAAGACAGAGGGGGCATCTAGCAAGACAAGGAGCCCACTCAGAAGCAAGCAGCACCCGCAGAAGTGCCAGAACAGGCACTACAAAGTGGAGTGAACCGGAGCTCACCCGAAGTCACAAAAGAAGGTCCCACGACGCCGGAGGACAACTCAGGAGGTCGTGCACTGCAGGTTAGAGTGTCGGGGACCCACGCTTGGCTGTGCACAAAGGAAATCCTGGAAGAGTGCACAGGAGCCGGAGCAGCTGCAAATCACGCGGTACCCAGCAATGCAGTCTAGCGTGGGGAGGCAAGGACTTACCTCCACAAAACTTGGACTGAAGAGTCACTGGACTGTGGGAGTCACTTGGACAGAGTTGCTGAGTTCAAGGGACCTCGCTCGTTGTGCTGAGAGGGGACCCAGAGGACCGGTGAAGCAGTTCTTTGGTGCCTGCGGTTGCAGGGGGAAGATTCCATTGACCCACGGGAGATTTCTTCGGAGCTTCTAGTGCAGAGAGGAGGCAGACTACCCCCACAGCATGCACCACCAGGAAAACAGTCGAGAAGGCGGCAGGATCAGTGTTACAAGGTCGCAGTAGTCGTCTTTGCTACTTTGTTGCAGTTTTGCAGGCTTCCAGCGCGGTCAGCAGTCTATTCCTTGGCAGAAGGTGAAGAGAGAGATGCAGAGGAACTCTGATGAGCTCTTGCATTCTTTATCTACCGAATTCCCCAAAGCAGAGACCCTAAATAGCCAGAAAAGGAGGTTTGGCTACCTAGGAAGGAGGATAGGCTAGCAACACAGGTAAGAGCCTATCAGAAGGAGTCTCTGACGTCACCTGGTGGCACTGGCCACTCAGAGCAGTCCAGTGTGCCAGCAGCACCTCTGTTTCCAAGATGGCAGAGGTCTGGAGCACACTGGAGGAGCACCTCCCATGGGAGGTGCAGGTCAGGGGAGTGGTCACTCCCCTTTCCTTTGTCCAGTTTCGCGCCAGAGCAGGGCTGGGGGATGACTGAACCGGTGTAGACTGGCTTATGCAGAGATGGGCATCATCTGTGCCCATCAAAGCATTTCCAGAGGCTGGGGGAGGCTACTCCTCCCCAGCCTTCACACCTATTTCCAAAGGGAGAGGGTGTCACACCCTCTCTCAGAGGAAATCCTTTGTTCTGCCTTCCTGGGCCAGGGCTGCCTGGACCCCAGGGGGGCAGAAACATGTCTGAGGGGTTGGCAGCAGCAGCAGCTGCAGTGCAAACCCTGAAAAGGCAGTTTGGCAGTACCCGGGTTCTGAGCCAGAGACCCGGGGGATCATGGGATTGTCTCCCCAATGCCAGGATGGCATTGCGGGGGCAATTCCATGATCTTAGACATGTTACATGGCCATGTTCGGAGTTACCCTTGTGAAGCTATACATAGGTAGTGACCTATGTATAGTGCACGCTTGTAATGGTGTCCCCGCACTTACAAAGTCTGGGGAATTTGCCCTGAACAATGTGGGGGCACCTTGGCTAGTGCCAGGGTGCCCACACACTAAGTAACTTAGCACCCAACCTTTACCAGGTAAAGGTTAGACATATAGGTGACTTATTAGTTACTTAAGTGCAGTGGTAAATGGCTGTGAAATAACGTGGACGTTATTTCACTCAGGCTGCAGTGGCAGGCCTGTGTAAGAATTGTCAGAGCTCCCTATGGGTGGCAAAAGAAATGCTGCAACCCTTAGGGATCTCCTGGAACCCCAATACCCTGGGTACCTCAGTACCATATACTAGGGAATTATAAGGGTGTTCCAGTATGCCAATGTGAATTGGTGAAATTGGTCACTAGCCTGTTAGTGACAATTTGTAAAGAGAGAGCATAACCAGTGAGGTTCTGGTTAGCAGGATCCCAGTGAGACAGTGAAAACACCCTGACATACACTCACAAACAGGCCAAAAGAGGGGGTAACAAGGCTAGAAAGAGGCTACTTTCTCACAGACTGTTATAAGGTTGTTGTCGGTCACCAGCATCTTTCCTCGGCAGGGGTGGTTTGTCTCCCGAGGGTCTTTGAAGCGGTGTCTCTGGACTCCTGCTGACAGGGTGTGAGGCTCGTCAGCAAGACACGAGGTTCTGACCTGAGACCCCTCCAGGACCCACCGCGGCCTTCCAGCGGAGTCTCCTCAGGATGTCACCAGTGCTTAATTTGTGTCGGTGGATTCCGTTACTCGGCTCCAGCACTTAATTGTTAACAGTGGCACTTATGCCGGTCCGCCACAAGGTGGTGCTGGTTGAGTAATTTAATTCAATATACATTAAAAGTGACTAACACCTGTCTGCAAGCCATTGTTGCAGCGTTGGGAGCCTAGAAGGCTCTGAAGCGATGGGTGTTGCAACCTGCATAGGCCTCCTGGCGAGGGCTCTGCCACTTATGTTTGTACAAATTAAGCACTGGGTGCCACCCTGTACTTCAGACGTCCTTCAGTCCACAACACCCAGTCAGTGGGACACCTGGGCTGTTTAGGGGTTTTCCGTTTAGGGGTGCAGCGTATCAGGGGTGCACAGTGTAGGAAGTTGGAGCAGGGCGCAGTGAAGCAGCTTAAGTAGGGGTGCCACCGGAGAAAAAACACATCGTTTTATGGCCCTTCCCAACTTCGATCTGTGGATGGCAGTGTGGCAAGAATCATGGCCAGGGCAAAGGTGTGGGATTAGGACCAAAGGGTGCCACAGGAGGTGACAGATAGGAGGAAAATGAATTAATTAGTGAAGGCAAAATAAGTGAGAGGTGAGAGAGCGCGAAGGGGGAGGGAGAATAGAGTGCAAAGGAGGACAGAGAGATGGGAGGAACAAGGAAGCCCTATGGAAAGTGGCAGAAAAGAAAAATGGAAAAAATAAAAGAACTCGAAAGGAAGGAACAAAGATAGAAGGAAGTAAATAAAATGCAGCATGCAAAGAAGGGCAGCGAGAAGAAAAGATGCAAGGAACAAAGAAATAAATGAGAAATGGAACAGGGAAAGAAATGCGGAGAACAGGTAAATAGACTTAAATAATGGAAAGAAGAAATGGGAGATGGGGGAAGGGTGAGGGAAGGAAAGGAGAGAAACAACAAATGGAAGAAATTGAAAACTGAAAGAGGATGAAATGAAGGGGAGAGGATCATTAGAAGAAAGGAAGGAACAAGAAAATAATTAAAGAATTGAAAAAAGAAGGAAGGAAAGAAAATGAAACAGAAATATAAAAAAGGACGGAGGCAGAAAGAATGGGCGATGATGGCAGGAAAGAAGGACGGACAGACGGAGAGAAAGATGGAAAGAAGAATGAAAGGAGAATGGAAAAATGAAAAGAAAGATTAATAGAACGCAGGAGAGAAAGCAGGATAGAAAGAAGGGCACAATGAAAAAAGACAAAAAAGGAAATAGAAAAAAGAAAGAACTGAGTACAGGTAGGTGAGGCTGTTGACCGGTTTTCTTAAACAAAACAGCTATAAAGTGCATTATTAGGAAGGATGTATCTCCCTGGGTGAACAATCCTCACTGGCACTCACAGGAAACCTGTGATCGCCCATTTCGCTCTATTATTTATCGTCATGGGGCTCAAAGTGGGGGTATTTAATTTTCGGGCTACTCCCTGAGTTGCAGTTTAGGGGTGTACAGTTTAGGGGTGTTCAGTTTAGGGGCGTGCAGCTTAGGGGTGTGCAGTTTAGGGGGTGTTCAGTTCAGGGATGTGCAGCTTAGGGGTGTTCAGTTTAGGGGTGTGCAGTTTAGGGGTATGCAGTTTAGGTGTGTTCAGTTTCGGGGTGTGCAGTTTAGAGGTGTTCAGTTTAGGGGTGTGCATTTTGGGGGGGTGCAGCTTATAGGTATGCGGTTTAGGGGTACGCAGTTTAGGGGTGTTCAGTTTAGGGCTGTTCAGTTTAGGGGTGTGTTTAGGTGTGTTCAGTTTAGGGGTGTGCAGTTTAGGGGTATGCAGTTTAGGGGTGTTCAGTTTAGGGGTGTGCAGCCCAGGGATGTGCAGTTTAGGGGTGTGAAGTTAGGGGTGTTCACTTTAGGGGTGTTCAGTTTAGGGGTGTGCAACTTAGGGGTGTGCAGTTTAGGGGTGTACAGCTTATGGGTGTGCGGTTTAGGGGTGTGCAGCTTAGGGGTGTGCAGTTTAGGGGTGTTCAGTTTAGGGGTGTGTAGCTTTGGGGTGTGCAGCTTAGGGGTGTTCAGTTTAGGGGTGTGCAGTTTAGGGTTATGCAGTTTAGGGGTGTGCAGCTTAGGGGTGTTCAGTTTAGGGGTGTGCAGTTTAGGGGTGTTCAGTTTAGGAGTGTGCATTTTGGGGGGTGCAGCTTATAGGTATGCGGTTTAGGGGTACGCAGTTATCGGTGATGCAGTAAAATGAATGATAATCAATAACATATCTATAGGTTTGTTCAGTTCCATGACGTTAAAGTGAAACGAGAGAGGTTGATAATAAACGTCCAACACTCGTGTCTCCCTGATTTATGAACAGGGAACAAGTGCCAGGTCCATATCTGGGTGGACGGCGCCATCTGGTGTCCGGTGGTGATACTACCACGGAGAGCCAGGTACCTTCCGTCATGAGCGCTTCAGGCTTGTTTCATGAAAGCGGTGACCTGACTATTGTCGGTAAAACACATTCTTCTGCCATTTTACCTTTCCCAGCATAAATGTGGCTATATTTGTTCCTGAAATAGTGTCTTCCTTTCCCTTTTGTAATAGTGATGGAAGAATGTGCCAACAGCCCCCTCGAAGTCCGAGAAAAACTCTGTTGAGACTAGTTAGCATCTGAAATTCATAATATAGCATCCACTTGCTGCGCAGTCACTGCAAGTGACGTCACGTCCTTAAAGCATCCTTCATGTAAAAGGACTCAAACCTGTATTATAGGTACAGCTGAGATTCATTGTTATATATTCAAATATGTCTATACCTGTATACAACCATACGTATTCATCTCTAAGCCGGACATATACATATAACCAGGTCTGCAATTACAGCACAAGCTATACATTCATCAACATTTATTTATTTACATAGCATAGAATGGACAAATGCGCACACTTAATTTCCAACTGGACACAATTGATCAATGCAGCTATTAAGAACCTATATGCTCTCGGCGCTGTTACTTATTTTTTGGAAAATATTAATTTGGTATCATAGTTGACACATCATGTGAAATACAATACTTTTGATGCATTAAACATGTAACAAGGTGCATGATGTTCCTTGTCGTCTCCATGTTTTATCAGCGGCCTGCAGAGCGCATGCGCCACACAAAACAACAAATGTACCTCGTCACACAGAAGTGTGACAAGTTTATTTTTGATGCTAGTTTTGCTGTGTTTCATGTTTTCCACGTACTAAGATGTGATTGACCTTCGGAACAGCTGCAAGTTAAGACTTTTTTTCATCAGACCTGTGGAACTTGGTAAATTACATTTACACTCATTACATTACATGTAGACTCATTTAAAGTGGTATAGAATGGTAGCATTTTATTGAGTGCTTTTTAATTCATTATAGTAACACAAATAAAACCACAGAGTCAGCCTCCTTACTGCACATAAACATTCCACTCTGTGCTGTGTAAAAATCCCCACAATAACTATAAATGGACAAACATGCTGCAAGGACCATGGATAAAAGTGCTTTTAAATTGTAGTTCTGAAAGTCTGGCCTGGCACTGTTGCTCCCTGATTAAAGTCGTCCACATCTTTGGGTCCATCAGGGGTAATGTCCACAAACTTGGTCAGGTTCCCGATAGCTCGGTTAGGTTGTAGAGAGAAACATGTCCTGGTGGTTTCTTTTATTGCCTGACGTGAAATCCTTCCTAAGCTTGGACTCAAGTATTCTCGTCTCCTATCGCTCAAGCCCGGATATCGACATCAACTTTACTTTAGAGTTTCATCAGTTATTACAGAGCCTACAGGTTTGGCTGGAATAAGTAATATTCCAAGAACCCTCAAACCAGTGCTTAACTTGTGCTTGTTGTTTCCAGTGCTGAGCACCGGCACTTATTTTTGAGGGACGGCTCTTATTTTTCTGCCTCAAGCATTTGCTACGAGCTAAAGGCACATATGGGAAAGATGGAGGAAGAGAAAACGAAAAAGCTTCACAATGGGAGAAAGCTGCAAGAGTGAGCTGAAGGGGCAGGGAGTGGCTGTAAATGGATTGAAGAAGCCTCAAATGACTTCAGGATTATGCTGCCTCAGTATTCTGTGCTCACGCATTTTATAGGAGCAATCGCGTTTTTAAGAGGAGAGCTTTGGCCACCGGTACGTTTTTATTTACAAATTTAAGCACTGCTTCGGGGGTATTTAAAGAAGACAAAAATGTAAGATTGTTTGATTAGATGGAGCATCCGGGTTTGAGTTGATGAATTGCTGTCTGGGCTAAAATATGATTTCAGAAGGTACCCCACAACTGTATCTTGACCCGCTAATTAGGTCCCTCGTTTTCAATAAATATTCAATAGGCGGTAAACTGTTGTCTTAATAAGGCGGTAATGTCATTCCCCAAGAAACAAAAAGTTGTACGTCATGCCCCTCATTGGATCGTCCCTTGAAGAGTCACATTCGCAAAAATAATTAATATTTTAAGATAGAGGCACCTATTTAATAGATGGACGGTTTATCTAGAGTGGAATCATAGCATGAAGTTCTAGCTTGAAGAGTGATCTTACGTCTTGATTAACATTAGTGTCCAGTTTGTCTAAGTTCTTCAAATGAACCGCTACAAATCCATTAAACAAAACTGGAACAAGTTTACCCTTTGTAAATCATTAATTACTGGACATATAATTGTGCAAATCTTTTCCAGGCTTTAGTCACCAATGGGTGATTCTGACTTTAGTTTTTCCAAGTGTTGTGACGCGGACATCCTTGTGTCCAAAGTGAACCCCAAATAAAGGTAGATAACTGCAGTTTTGACCAATTGTTGGCCAAGTCTCCGGATGAATGCCCAAAAGAAAGAATTCTTGTCTTTGTGATGTGGACGGACAAGCCAATGGAAGGATTAAATTCACTCAGTGCCTTGAGCTGACTCTGGAGGCCAGCTGGAGTTTGTGAACAGTACAGGGTCATCAGCGTCTGCTAAAGCACTGGTCAAGTGATCCCAGTTTTGAGGGAACAGAGCTGGGCTAATGGACACGGCAGCCTATGGCCGAGATATAAAGAGAAGTGTTATTGTTCTGTATTGTAATTCAGATGACTGAGTTTCAGGTTTTGGTATGAGGGGGGAATTGTTTCTTTATATATGTGTAGTTGTTATTTTTTCTCGATTTCTTAGTGTATATTAATAACATTGTTTTTCTGTTTAGAATATGTATTGATATTGGATTAATTCGTATGTGAGATTCGGATGTAAGTGTTGTGCGTTTTACCCTTCTCATTAAGAGAAGTGGGGCCAGAACACGGCCCTGCTTGAGTCCCTTCTCAATCTTGACATTGGGAGGAAGAGCTCATTGTCCTGACTTCCCTTGCGTCCAGGCATTGGAATAAAGCAACATTTCATATGTAGAACTGCGGCATGAATGCTGCATGCCATGAATCTAGACCACAGTGGATTTCTATTTACTTACTCAATGCAGCAGAATAATCTATAAAGCAGACGTGTAGGATCTTCCTTGATGGGATGCTTTGTCAATAAGATCTGGTTCCACTGTGTGATCTAGTGTTGGGTACTGGGGTCTGAATTCTGTTTGAAATACTGACTGAAGATTGTTTACAATTGATCAGTCTCTTAGAAGGGATAGTAAGGGCCCGACTTAGGTATTGATGAACAGGTTACTCTGTCACAATGCTGACGTATATCCCATTGGCCGAAATCAAAATCTCATTGTATCCTATTATATTTAGATTTGATCAGATGGGATATCTGTCACCATTGTGATGGACAAACCCGTCCACCAATATCTAAATCAGGCCCCAAGTGTTTTCAAAATAATTTTCCTTCAGCATCCAATTGTGTTATCAGTCGGAGGTTGGGCGCTCTTCTGGCGGTCGCCCGCCGGCCCAGTGGGAAAGCCAGAATGACATCCGCGGTCTTCTGACCGCGGAGCGGCCATTTGGCGGTTCCCGCCGCCCGCCAGGGTCAGAATGACTCTTGAGGAGGACCGCGGATGCCATTCTGGCTTTCCCGCTGGGCCGGCGGGCGACCGCCAAAAGAGCGCCCGCCGGCCCAGCGGGAAAGGCCCTGCAACAAGGAAGCCGGCTCCGAATGGAGCCGGCGGAGTTGCAGGGGTGCGACGGGTGTAAGTGTGCCCATCGCGATTTTCACTGTCTGCTAAGCAGACAGTGAAAATCTTTATGGGGCCCTGTTAGGGGGTCCCACAACACCCGTTCCCGCCATCCTGTTCCTGGCGGTAAAAACCGCCAGAAACAGGATGGCGGGAAGGGGGTCGGAATCTCCATGCCATGGAGATTCAGCCCATGCAGGGGAAATCCGGCGGGAAACCACCGGATCCCCTTTTCTGACCGCGGCTTTACCGCCGCGGTCAGAATGGCCTGGGAAGCACCACCAGCCTGTTGGCGGTGCTTCCGTGGTCCCCGGCCCTGGCGGTCTTGGACTGCCAGGGTCGGAATGACCCCCATTGTGTCTGAATAATCCCTGAATATTCCCATTTGAGATGTTTTGGGCTTTAGTCACAAAGGCTTGTAAGAGACAGGCCCCGCAGAGAGTGTGGCCTACACAGGACAAACCTTCAAGGTGTATTCACAGTGCATAAGATGCTCAACCCTGCTGGGGGCACAGGGGCCAAAGCCAATCAGAACAGGGGAGTGTTAAGGAGGGACTCACTCAGCTTCCCAGACCAAACTAGAAGAAATCAAAGGAAGTGAACCACACCATTCTCGAAATTAAGAGTCTCTGAAAGTATGTTTGCGACCCGCAATAGCCAGTTTCTATCAGTAGTATATTATTCCCCACTGGCGCAAGCGGGCAGAAATATGTTGACTGCTTTTATAGATGTGGAGGATACAGGATTTATTCCAGTCACATCACAGTATTTTTAATCGTAAGCCTATCCCTGTTGGAATACAATTGCACACTGGGGATAGTAGGTTATTTTAAATTCACTACACACTTGTTGACAGATCGTACCACGTCTCTAAATCAAGAGACCCTCCCTCCTGGCAGGGGTAAGACTCAGTGATGATGCTACGCCTACGAGTAGATCACTGGGAAATGATAAACCACTGATAGAAACTAGCTTTTCAGGGTCATAAACCATCTTTTTAGAGAGTCTTGGTTTGGAGAATGCTGTGGTTTCACTCCTTTTTATATTTTCTAGTGGATTTTGAGGCGCCTGGCTTCTTTCACCCCTTACATTGTGGGAGAATCTAGAGAAAAGGAGCACCACATTGGTGAACTTGCCTTGTGAAGTTGTCTCGTGTGAGCCCAGGCCACCATAAATCTCCACGCGGACCAGGCAGTCTTAGGGTGTGGGACACCCCGCCCTACCCCCTGAAGATCCCTTCCCTGGCAGCAGCTACATTGGGAAGCTGGTGGAGTGAGGTGAGGGTGATGTGATCCCACTGACAGGGGCCCAGCTCACTCCAGCAAAAGCACTGTAGGGCCTCCAAGGGATAAGGAATGCCACTGAACGGAGAGGTGGCAACCA
The DNA here is from genome assembly GCF_031143425.1 of Pleurodeles waltl. Lineage (NCBI taxonomy): Eukaryota > Metazoa > Chordata > Amphibia > Caudata > Salamandridae > Pleurodeles > Pleurodeles waltl. The sequence goes on along the minus strand of NC_090450.1, from coordinate 1,006,442,324 downwards.
GGTATGAAAAAGAACTGGGTGGTTGGGGATCTTGCAGAAGTATTTCAGTTTTCTAGGCATTCAACATTAAATGTTGGTGAGGCCTATAATTCAAAATAATTGTCAGCCCTCTGAAGGATACACTACCAGAATATTGGGGGTGATTCTAAGTCCGGCGGGCGGCGGAGGCCGCCCGCCAGACTTCCCCCACCAAAATACCGCTCTGCTGTCGAAAGACCGCTGAGGGTATTTTGGGATTTGCCCTGGGCTGGCGGGCGGCCGCCAAAAGGCCGCCCGCCAGCCCAGGGCAAATCAACCTTCCCACGAGGACGCCGGCTCAGAATTGAGCCGGCGTAGTGGGAAGGTGCGACGGGTGCAGTGGCACCCGTCGCGTATTTCAGTGTCTGCAAAGCAGACACTGAAATACTTTGTGGGGCCCTCTTACGGGGGCCCCTGCAGTGCCCATGCCATTGGCATGAGCACTGCAGGGGCCCCCAGGGGCCCCGCGGCACCCCCTACCGCCATCCTGTTCCTGGCGGGAGACCCGGCAGGAACAGGATGGCGGTAGGGGGTGTCAGAATCCCCATGGCGGCGGAGCGCGCTCCGCCGCCATGGAGGATTCTGCAGGGCAGCGGGAAACCGGCGGGAGACCGCCGGTTTCCCGCATCTGACCGCGGCCGAACCGCCGCGGTCAGAATGCCCTGCGGGGCACCGCCGGTCTGTCGCCGGTGCTCCCGCCGACCCTGGCCCCGGCGGTCTCTGACCGCCGGGGTCAGAATGACCCCCATTGTGTTTTAAACATAATCCTATGGTACAGTTTATTGTAGGCAGAATACTGAGCATAGGAATATAGTGATGGTGAGTACATAGAGGTAGGTATAGGGTTTACTGTTCTTAACCCCACATGTGTACCTTGATGGCATATATGTATATTCAGGGTACATACATGTGAAGTTAAGAACAGCGCATCTGTTCTTACCTGCATATAATTACCTTTGTAAGATTGTGGAATTCGAAATCCAGGTCATGATATTTTTGTAGGACAATATCTCTGTACTCAATATTTTGAAATGTAAGATGCACACGTGGTTGATGACATCTGCCCACGTCAGAGGAGAATCTCATAGGACTCTGCAGAACCCCAAGATGTGTTCTATGAGCCTTCGGAGGTGGGTAAGGAGGCCCCCACAATCAGCGCAATGAGAGGAGGTGATGTGGGCTACTTTGGGGGGGGGGGCACAGCCTCACAATACTGTCTCCTACAAACCACTCCTGGTCTGAGGTTGATGACATTTACCCACGTCAGAGGAGCATCTCATAGAACTGTGCAGAACCCCAAGATGTGTTCTATGAGCCCTCGGAGGTGGGTAAGGAGGCCCCCCACAATCAGCACGTGGGATACTCGAGGGTTTAGGTGTCAATGAGATGGCGCATCCTGTGGAGGGAGATAGTCTGGGTACCCCGGTGTGGGTCAGTCGTACCCACAGCCCTAAAATGTGCCCAGGCCGAGGTGAGGGAGGTGGGGTGTGGTGGCTGGAGAGAAATGAGGTCAACGTATGGAATGCATGTGCCATCAGTGACTCCATTGCCACAGTGTAACAGTACCAGTGACATCACCCTGCGAACTGCAGCCCTGGCATGTAGACTGTGTAGGAGGCTGGCCTGGCTTGTAGTGGGTACCAAGGGGTACTTACACTTTGTACCAGGTCCAGTTATCCCTTATTAGTGTAGAAGAGGTGTCTAGCAGCTTAGGCTGATAGAAAATGGTAGCTTAGCAGAGCAGCTTAGGCTGAACTAGGAGACATGCAAAGCTCCCACTATACCACTGGTGTCATATGCACAATATCATAAGAAAACACAATACACAGATATACTAAAAATAAAGGTACTTTATTTTTATGACAATAAGCCAAAAGTATCTCAGTGAGTACCCTCAGTATGAGGATAGCAAATATACAAAAGATATATGTACACAATACCAAAATTATGCAGTAATAGCAATAGAAAACAGTGCAAGCAATGTATAGTCACAATAGATTGCAATGGGAGCACATAGGTATGGGGGCAACACAAACCATATACTCCAAAGGTGGAATGCGAACCACGAATGGACCCCAAACCTATGTGAGCTTGTAGAGGGTCGCTGCACCAGCAATGCAACAATGATGGATTTCCAGACGAGAGTACCTGTGGAACAAGGGGACCAAGTCCAAAAGTCACGATCAAGTCGGGAGTGGGCAGATGCCCAGGAAATGGCAGCTGTGGGTGCAAAGAAGCTGCCACGGGATGGTAGAAGCTGTGGATTCTGCAAGAACGAAGAGGGCTAGAAACTTCCCCTTTGTAGGATGGATGTCCCACGTTGTGAAGAAGCTTGCAAAGGTGTTTTCGTGCAGAAAGACCGCAAACAAGTCTTGCTAGCTGCAAGGGTCGCAGTTAGGGTTTTTGGATGCTGCTGTGGCCCAGGAGGGACCAGGATGTCGCCAATTGCGTGAGAAGACAGAGGGGGCATCTAGCAAGACAAGGAGCCCACTCAGAAGCAAGCAGCACCTGCAGAAGTGCCAGAACAGGCACTACAAAGTGGAGTGAACCGGAGCTCACCCGAAGTCACAAAAGAAGGTCCCACGACGCCGGAGGACAACTCAGGAGGTCGTGCACTGCAGGTTAGAGTGTCGGGGACCCACGCTTGGCTGTGCACAAAGGAAATCCTGGAAGAGTGCACAGGAGCCGGAGCAGCTGCAAATCAAGCGGTACCCAGCAATGCAGTCTAGCGTGGGGAGGCAAGGACTTAACTCCACCAAACTTGGACTGAAGAGTCACTGGACTGTGGGAGTCACTTGGACAGAGTTGCTGAGTTCAAGGGACCTCGCTCGTCGTGCTGAGAGGGGACCCAGAGGACCGGTGAAGCAGTTCTTTGGTGCCTGCGGTTGCAGGGGGAAGATTCCATTGACCCACGGGAGATTTCTTCGGAGCTTCTAGTGCAGAGAGGAGGCAGACTACCCCCACAGCATGCACCACCAGGAAAACAGTCGAGAAGGCGGCAGGATCAGCGTTAAAAGGTCGCAGTAGTTGTCTTTGCTACTTTGTTGCAGTTTTGCAGGCTTCCAGCGCGGTCAGCAGTCTATTCCTTGGCAGAAGGTGAAGAGAGAGATGCAGAGGAACTCTGATGAGCTCTTGCATTCTTTATCTACCGAATTCCCCAAAGCAGAGACCCTAAATAGCCAGAAAAGGAGGTTTGGCTACCTAGGAAGGAGGATAGGCTAGCAACACAGGTAAGAGCCTATCAGAAGGAGTCTCTGACATCACCTGCTGGCCCTGGCCACTCAGAGCAGTCCAGTGTGCCAGCAGCACCTCTGTTTCCAAGATGGCAGAGGTCTGGAGCACACTGGAGGAGCACCTCCCATGGGAGGTGCAGGTCAGGGGAGTGGTCACTCCCCTTTCCTTTGTCCAGTTTCGCGCCAGAGCAGGGCTGGGGGATGACTGAACCGGTGTAGACTGGCTTATGCAGAGATGGGCATCATCTGTGCCCATCAAAGCATTTCCAGAGGCTGGGGGAGGCTACTCCTCCCCAGCCTTCACACCTATTTCCAAAGGGAGAGGGTGTCACACCCTCTCTCATAGGAAATCCTTTGTTCTGCCTTCCTGGGCCAGGGCTGCCTGGACCCCAGGGGGGCAGAAACCTGTCTGAGGGGTTGGCAGCAGCTGCAGTGCAAACCCTGAAAAGGCAGTTTGGCAGTACCCGGGTTCTGTGCCAGAGACCCGGGGGATCATGGGATTGTCTCCCCAATGCCAGGATGGCATTGGGGGGGCAATTCCATGATCTTAGACATGTAACATGGCCATGTTCGGAGTTACCCTTGTGAAGCTATACATAGGTAGTGACCTATGTATAGTGCACGCTTGTAATGGTGTCCCCGCACTCACAAAGTCCGGGGAATTTGCCCTGAACAATGTGGGGGCACCTTGGCTAGTGCCAGGGTGCCCACACACTAAGTAACTTAGCACCCAACCTTTACCAGGTAAAGGTTAGACATATAGGTGACTTATAAGTTACTTAAGTGCAGTGGTAAATGGCTGTGAAATAACGTGGACGTTATTTCACTCAGGCTGCAGTGGCAGGCCTGTGTAAGAATTGTCAGAGCTCCCTATGGGTGGCAAAAGAAATGCTGCAACCCATAGGGATCTCCTGGAACCCCAATACCCTGGGTACCTCAGTACCATATACTAGGGAATTATAAGGGTGTTCCAGTATGCCAATGTGAATTGGTGAAATTGGTCACTAGCCTGTTAGTGACAATTTGTAAAGAGAGAGCATAACCAGTGAGGTTCTGGTTAGCAGGATCCCAGTGAGACAGTGAAAACACCCTGACATACACTCACAAACAGGCCAAAAGAGGGGGTAACAAGGCTAGAAAGAGGCTACTTTCTCACAGACTGTTATAAGGTTGTTGTCGGTCACCAGCATCTTTCCTCGGCAGGGGTGGTTTGTCTCCCGAGGGTCTTTGAAGCGGTGTCTCTGGACTCCTGCTGACAGGGTGTGAGGCTCGTCAGCAAGACACGAGGTTCTGACCTGAGACCCCTCCAGGACCCACCGCGGCCTTCCAGCGGAGTCTCCTCAGGATGTCACCAGTGCTTAATTTGTGTCGGTGGATTCCGTTACTCGGCTCCAGCACTTAATTGTTAACAGTGGCACTTATGCCGGTCCGCCACAAGGTGGTGCTGGTTGAGTAATTTAATTCAATATACATTAAAAGTGACTAACACCTGTCTGCAAGCCATTGTTGCAGCGTTGGGAGCCTAGAAGGCTCTGAAGCGATGGGTGTTGCAACCTGCATAGGCCTCCTGGCGAGGGCTCTGCCACTTATGTTTGTACAAATTAAGCACTGGGTGCCACCCTGTACTTCAGACGTCCTTCAGTCCACAACACCCAGTCAGTGGGACACCTGGGCTGTTTAGGGGTTTTCCGTTTAGGGGTGCAGCGTATCAGGGGTGCACAGTGTAGGAAGTTGGAGCAGGGCGCAGTGAAGCAGCTTAAGTAGGGGTGCCACCGGAGAAAAAACACATCGTTTTATGGCCCTTCCCAACTTCGATCTGTGGATGGCAGTGTGGCAAGAATCATGGCCAGGGCAAAGGTGTGGGATTAGGACCAAAGGGTGCCACAGGAGTCAGGAGGTGACAGATAGGAGGAAAATGAATTAATTAGTGAAGGCAAAATAAGTGAGAGGTGAGAGAGCGCGAAGGGGGAGGGAGAATAGAGTGCAAAGGAGGACAGAGAGATGGGAGGAACAAGGAAGCCCTATGGAAAGTGGCAGAAAAGAAAAATGGAAAAAATAAAAGAACTCGAAAGGAAGGAACAAAGATAGAAGGAAGTAAATAAAATGCAGCATGCAAAGAAGGGCAGCGAGAAGAAAAGATGCAAGGAACAAAGAAATAAATGAGAAATGGAACAGGGAAAGAAATGCGGAGAACAGGTAAATAGACTTAAATAATGGAAAGAAGAAATGGGAGATGGGGGAAGGGTGAGGGAAGGAAAGGAGAGAAACAACAAATGGAAGAAATTGAAAACTGAAAGAGGATGAAATGAAGGGGAGAGGATCATTAGAAGAAAGGAAGGAACAAGAAAATAATTAAAGAATTGAAAAAAGAAGGAAGGAAAGAAAATGAAACAGATATATATAAAAAAGGACGGAGGCAGAAAGAATGGGCGATGATGGCAGGAAAGAAGGACGGACAGACGGAGAGAAAGATGGAAAGAAGAATGAAAGGAGAATGGAAAAATGAAAAGAAAGAGCAATAGAACGCAGGAGAGAAAGCAGGATAGAAAGAAGGGCACAATGAAAAAAGACAAAAAAGGAAATAGAAAAAAGAAAGAACTGAGTACAGGTAGGTGAGGCTGTTGACCGGTTTTCTTAAACAAAACAGCTATAAAGTGCATTATTAGGAAGGATGTATCTCCCTGGGTGAACAATCCTCACTGGCACTCACAGGAAACCTGTGATCGCCCATTTCGCTCTATTATTTATCGTCATGGGGCTCAAAGTGGGGGTGTTTAATTTTCGGGCTACTCCCTGAGTTGCAGTTTAGGGGTGTACAGTTTAGGGGTGTTCAGTTTAGGGGCGTGCAGCTTAGGGGTGTGCAGTTTAGGGGTGTTCAGTTCAGGGATGTGCAGCTTAGGGGTGTTCAGTTTAGGGGTGTGCAGTTTAGGGGTATGCAGTTTAGGTGTGTTCAGTTTCGGGGTGTGCAGTTCAGAGGTGTTCAGTTTAGGGGTGTGCATTTTGGGGGTGTGCAGCTTATAGGTATGCGGTTTAGGGGTACGCAGTTTAGGGGTGTTCAGTTTAGGGCTGTTCAGTTTAGGGGTGTGTTTAGGGGTGTTCAGTTTAGGGGTGTGCAGTTTAGGGGTATGCAGTTTAGGTGTGTTCAGTTTCGGGGTGTGCAGTTTAGAGGTGTTCAGTTTAGGGGTGTGCATTTTGGGGGTGTGCAGCTTATAGGTATGCGGTTTAGGGGTACGCAGTTTAGGGGTGTTCAGTTTAGGGCTGTTCAGTTTAGGGGTGTGTTTAGGGGTGTTCAGTTTAGGGGTGTGCAGTTTAGGGGTATGCAGTTTAGGGGTGTTCAGTTTAGGGGTGTGCAGCCCAGGGATGTGCAGTTTAGGGGTGTGAAGTTAGGGGTGTTCACTTTAGGGGTGTTCAGTTTAGGGGTGTGCAACTTAGGGGTGTGCAGTTTAGGGGTGTACAGCTTATGGGTATGCGGTTTAGGGGTGTGCAGCTTAGGGGTGTGCAGTTTAGGGGTGTTCAGTATTGGGGTGTGCAGCTTTGGGGTGTGCAGCTTAGGGGTGTTCAGTTTAGGGGTGTGCAGTTTAGGGGTATGCAGTTTAGGGGTGTGCAGCTTAGGGGTGTTCAGTTTAGGGGTGTGCAGTTTAGGGGTGTTCAGTTTAGGGGTGTGCATTTTGGGGGGGTGCAGCTTATAGGTATGCGGTTTAGGGGTACGCAGTTATCGGTGATGCAGTAAAATGAATGATAATCAATAACATATCTATAGGTTTGTTCAGTTCCATGACGTTAAAGTGAAACGAGAGAGGTTGATAATAAACGTCCAACACTCGTGTCTCCCTGATTTATGAACAGGGAACAAGTGCCAGGTCCATATCTGGGTGGACGGCGCCATCTGGTGTCCGGTGGTGATACTACCACGGAGAGCCAGGTACCTTCCGTCATGAGCGCTTCAGGCTTGTTTCATGAAAGCGGTGACCTGACTATTGTCGGTAAAACACATTCTTCTGCCATTTTACCTTTCCCAGCATAAATGTGGCCATATTTGTTCCTGAAATAGTGTCTTCCTTTCCCTTTTGTAATAGTGATGGAAGAATGTGCCAACAGCCCCCTCGAAGTCCGAGAAAAACTCTGTTGAGACTAGTTAGCATCTGAAATTCATAATATAGCATCCACTTGCTGCGCAGTCACTGCAAGTGACGTCACGTCCTTAAAGCATCCTTCATGTAAAAGGACTCAAACCTGTATTATAGGTACAGCTGAGATTCATTGTTATATATTCAAATATGTCTATACCTGTATACCACCATACGTATTCATCTCTAAGCCGGACATATACATATAACCAGGTCTGCAATTACAGCACAAGCTATACATTCATCAACATTTATTTATTTACATAGCATAGAATGGACAAATGTGCACACTTAATTTCCAACTGGACACACAATTGATCAATGCAGCTATTAAGAACCTATATGCTCTCGGCGCTGTTACTTATTTTTTGGAAAATATTAATTTGGTATCATAGTTGACACATCATGTGAAATACAATACTTTTGATGCATTAAACATGTAACAAGGTGCATGATGTTCCTTGTCGTCTCCATGTTTTATCAGCGGCCTGCAGAGCACATGCGCCACACAAAACAACAAATGTACCTCGTCACACAGAAGTGTGACAAGTTTATTTTTGATGCTAGTTTTGCTGTGTTTCATGTTTTCCACGTACTAAGATGTGATTGACCTTAGGAACAGCTGCAAGTTAAGACTTTTTTTCATCAGACCTGTGGAACTTGGTAAATTACATTTACACTCATTACATTACATGTAGACTCATTTAAAGTGGTATAGAATGGTAGCATTTTATTGAGTGCTTTTTAATTCATTATAGTAACACAAATAAAACCACAGAGTCAGCCTCCTTACTGCACATAAACATTCCACTCTGTGCTGTGTAAAAATCCCCACAATAACTATAAATGGACAAACATGCTGCAAGGACCATGGATAAAAGTGCTTTTAAATTGTAGTTCTGAAAGTCTGGCCTGGCACTGTGGCTCCCTGATTAAAGTCGTCCACATCTTTGGGTCCATCAGGGGTAATGTCCACAAACTTGGTCAGGTTCCCGATAGCTCGGTTAGGTTGTAGAGAGAAACATGTCCTGGTGGTTTCTTTTATTGCCTGACGTGAAATCCTTCCTAAGCTTGGACTCAAGTATTCGCGTCTCCTATCGCTCAAGCCCGGATATCGACATCAACTTTACTTTAGAGTTTCATCAGTTATTACAGAGCCTACAGGTTTGGCTGGAATAAGTAATATTCCAAGAACCCTCAAACCAGTGCTTAACTTGTGCTTGTTGTTTCCAGTGCTGAGCACCGGCACTTATTTTTGAGGGACGGCTCTTATTTTTCTGCCTCAAGCATTTGCTACGAGCCAAAGGCACATATGGGAAAGATGGAGGAAGAGAAAACGAAAAAGCTTCACAATGGGAGAAAGCTGCAAGAGTGAGCTGAAGGGGCAGGGAGTGGCTGTAAATGAATTGAAGAAGCCTCAAATGACTTCAGGATTATGCTGCCTCAGTATTCTGTGCTCACGCATTTTATAGGAGCAATCGCGTTTTTAAGAGGAGAGCTTTGGCCACCGGTACGTTTTTATTTACAAATTTAAGCACTGCTTCGGGGGTATTTAAAGAAGACAAAAATGTAAGATTGTTTGATTAGATGGAGCCTCCGGGTTTGATTTGATGAATTGCTGTCTGGGCTAAAATATGATTTCAGAAGGTACCCCACAACTGTATCTTGACCCGCTAATTAGGTCCCTCGTTTTCAATAAATATTCAATAGGCGGTAAACTGTTGTCTTAATAAGGCGGTAATGTCATTCCCCAAGAAACAAAAAGTTGTACGTCATGCCCCTCATTGGATCGTCCCTTGAAGAGTCACATTCGCAAAAATAATTAATATTTTAAGATAGAGGCACCTATTTAATAGATGGACGGTTTATCTAGAGTGGAATCATAGCATGAAGTTCTAGCTTGAAGAGTGATCTTACGTCTTGATTAACATTAGTGTCCAGTTTGTCTAAGTTCTTCAAATGAACCGCTACAAATCCATTAAACAAAACTGGAACAAGTTTACCCTTTGTAAATCATTAATTACTGGACATATAATTGTGCAAATCTTTTCCAGGCTTTAGTCACCAATGGGTGATTCTGACTTTAGTTTTTCCAAGTGTTGTGACGCGGACATCCTTGTGTCCAAAGTGAACCCCAAATAAAGGTAGATAACTGCAGTTTTGACCAATTGTTGGCCAAGTCTCCGGATGAATGCCCAAAAGAAAGAATTCTTGTCTTTGTGATGTGGACGGACAAGCCAATGGAAGGATTAAATTCACTCAGTGCCTTGAGCTGACTCTGGAGGCCAGCTGGAGTTTGTGAACAGTACAGGGTCATCAGCGTCTGCTAAAGCACTGGTCAAGTGATCCCAGTTTTGAGGGAACAGAGCTGGGCTAATGGACACGGCAGCCTATGGCCGAGATATAAAGAGAAGTGTTATTGTTCTCTATTGTAATTCAGATGACTGAGTTTCAGGTTTTGGTATGAGGGGGGAATTGTTTCTTTATATATGTGTAGTTGTTATTTTTTCTCGATTTCTTAGTGTATATTAATAAAATTGTTTTTCTGTTTAGAATATGTATTGATATTGGATTAATTCGTATGTGAGATTCGGATGTAAGTGTTGTGCGTTTTACCCTTCTCATTAAGAGAAGTGGGGCCAGAACACGGCCCTGCTTGAGTCCCTTCTCAATCTTGACATTGGGAGGAAGAGCTCATTGTCCTGACTTCCCTTGCGTCCAGGCATTGGAATAAAGCAACATTTCATATGTAGAACTGCGGCGTGAATGCTGCATGCCATGAATCTAGACCACAGTGGATTTCTATTTACTTACTCAATGCAGCAGAATAATCTATAAAGCAGACGTGTAGGATCTTCCTTGATGGGATGCTTTGTCAATAAGATCTGGTTCCACTGTGTGATCTAGTGTTGGGTACTGGGGTCTGAATTCTGTTTGAAATACTGACTGAAGATTGTTTACAATTGATCAGTCTCTTAGAAGGGATAGTAAGGGCCCGACTTAGGTATTGATGAACAGGTTACTCTGTCACAATGCTGACGTATATCCCATTGGCCGAAATCAAAATCTCATTGTATCCTATTATATTTAGATTTGATCAGATGGGATATCTGTCACCATTGTGATGGACAAACCCGTCCACCAATATCTAAATCAGGCCCCAAGTGTTTTCAAAATAATTTTCCTTCAGCATCCAATTGTGTTATCAGTCGGAGGTTGGGCGCTCTTCTGGCGGTCGCCCGCCGGCCCAGCGGGAAAGCCAGAATGACATCCGCGGTCTTCTGACCGCGGAGCGGCCATTTGGCGGTTCCCGCCAGGCGGGCGGCTCCCGCCGGCCGCCAGGGTCAGAATGACTCTTGAGGAGGACCGCGGATGCCATTCTGGCTTTCCCGCTGGGCCGGCGGGCGACCGCCAAAAGAGCGCCCGCCGGCCCAGCGGGAAAGGCCCTGCAACAAGGAAGCCGGCTCCGAATGGAGCCGGCGGAGTTGCAGGGGTGCGACGGGTGTAAGTGTGCCCATCGCGATTTTCACTGTCTGCTAAGCAGACAGTGAAAATCTTTATGGGGCCCTGTTAGGGGGTCCCACAACACCCGTTCCCGCCATCCTGTTCCTGGCGGTAAAAACCGCCAGAAACAGGATGGCGGGAAGGGGGTCGGAATCTCCATGCCATGGAGATTCAGCCCATGCAGGGGAAATCCGGCGGGAAACCGCCGGATCCCCTTTTCTGACCGCGGCTTTACCGCCGCGGTCAGAATGGGCTGGGAAGCACCACCAGCCTGTTGGCGGTGCTTCCGTGGTCCCCGGCCCTGGCGGTCTTGGACTGCCAGGGTCGGAATGACCCCCATTGTGTCTGAATAATCCCTGAATATTCCCATTTGAGATGTTTTGGGCTTTAGTCACAAAGGCTTGTAAGAGACAGGCCCCGCAGAGAGTGTGGCCTACACAGGACAAACCTTCAAGGTGTATTCACAGTGCATAAGATGCTCAACCCTGCTGGGGGCACAGGGGCCAAAGCCAATCAGAACAGGGGAGTGTTAAGGAGGGACTCACTCAGCTTCCCAGACCAAACTAGAAGAAATCAAAGGAAGTGAACCACACCATTCTCGAAATTAAGAGTCTCTGAAAGTATGTTTGCGACCCGCAATAGCCAGTTTCTATCAGTAGTATATTATTCCCCACTGGCGCAAGCGGGCAGAAATATGTTGACTGCTTTTATAGATGTGGAGGATACAGGATTTATTCCAGTCACATCACAGTATTTTTAATCGTAAGCCTATCCCTGTTGGAATACAATTGCACACTGGGGATAGTAGGTTATTTTAAATTCACTACACACTTGTTGACAGATCGTACCACGTCTCTAAATCAAGAGACCCTCCCTCCTGGCAGGGGTAAGACTCAGTGATGATGCTACGCCTACGAGTAGATCACTGGGAAATGATAAACCACTGATAGAAACTAGCTTTTCAGGGTCATAAACCATCTTTTTAGAGAGTCTTGGTTTGGAGAATGCTGTGGTTTCACTCCTTTTTATATTTTCTAGTGGATTTTGAGGCGCCTGGCTTCTTTCACCCCTTACATTGTGGGAGAATCTAGAGAAAAGGAGCACCACATTGGTGAACTTGCCTTGTGAAGTTGTCTCGTGTGAGCCCAGGCCACCATAAATCTCCACGCGGACCAGGCAGTCTTAGGGTGTGGGACACCCCGCCCTACCCCCTGAAGATCCCTTCCCTGGCAGCAGCTACATTGGGAAGCTGGTGGAGTGAGGTGAGGGTGATGTGATCCCACTGACAGGGGCCCAGCTCACTCCAGCAAAAGCACTGTAGGGCCTCCAAGGGATAAGGAATGCCACTGAACGGAGAGGTGGCAACCAGGTATGAAAAAGAACTGGGTGGTTGGGGATCTTGCAGAAGTATTTCAGTTTTCTAGGCATTCAACATTAAATGTTGGTGAGGCCTATAATTCAAAATAATTGTCAGCCCTCTGAAGGATACACTACCAGAATATTGGGGGTGATTCTAAGTCCGGCGGGCGGCGGAGGCCGCCCGCCAGACTTCCCCCACCAAAATACCGCTCTGCTGTCGAAAGACCGCTGAGGGTATTTTGGGATTTGCCCTGGGCTGGCGGGCGGCCGCCAAAAGGCCGCCCGCCAGCCCAGGGCAAATCAACCTTCCCACGAGGACGCCGGCTCAGAATTGAGCCGGCGTAGTGGGAAGGTGCGACGGGTGCAGTGGCACCCGTCGCGTATTTCAGTGTCTGCAAAGCAGACACTGAAATACTTTGTGGGGCCCTCTTACGGGGGCCCCTGCAGTGCCCATGCCATTGGCATGAGCACTGCAGGGGCCCCCAGGGGCCCCGCGGCACCCCCTACCGCCATCCTGTTCCTGGCGGAAGACCCGCCAGGAACAGGATGGCGGTAGGGGGTGTCAGAATCCCCATGGCGGCGGAGCGCGCTCCGCCGCCATGGAGGATTCTGCAGGGCAGCGGGAAACCGGCGGGAGACCGCCGGTTTCCCGCATCTGACCGCGGCCGAACCGCCGCGGTCAGAATGCCCTGCGGGGCACCGCCGGTCTGTCGCCGGTGCTCCTGCCGACCCTGGCCCCGGCGGTCTCTGACCGCCGGGGTCAGAATGACCCCCATTGTGTTTTAAACATAATCCTATGGTACAGTTTATTGTAGGCAGAATACTGAGCATAGGAATATAGTGATGGTGAGTACATAGAGGTAGGTATAGGGTTTACTGTTCTTAACCCCACATGTGTACCTTGATGGCATATATGTATATTCAGGGTACATACATGTGAAGTTAAGAACAGCGCATCTGTTCTTACCTGCATATAATTACCTTTGTAAGATTGTGGAATTCGAAATCCAGGTCATGATATTTTTGTAGGACAATATCTCTGTACTCAATATTTTGAAATGTAAGATGCACACGTGGTTGATGACATCTGCCCACGTCAGAGGAGAATCTCATAGGACTCTGCAGAACCCCAAGATGTGTTCTATGAGCCTTCGGAGGTGGGTAAGGAGGCCCCCACAATCAGCGCAATGAGAGGAGGTGATGTGGGCTACTTTGGGGGGGGGGGCACAGCCTCACAATACTGTCTCCTACTAACCACTCCTGGTCTGAGGTTGATGACATTTACCCACGTCAGAGGAGCATCTCATAGAACTGTGCAGAACCCCAAGATGTGTTCTATGAGCCCTCGGAGGTGGGTAAGGAGGCCCCCCACAATCAGCACGTGGGATACTCGAGGGTTTAGGTGTCAATGAGATGGCGCATCCTGTGGAGGGAGATAGTCTGGGTACCCCGGTGTGGGTCAGTCGTACCCACAGCCCTAAAATGTGCCCAGGCCGAGGTGAGGGAGGTGGGGTGTGGTGGCTGGAGAGAAATGAGGTCAACGTATGGAATGCATGTGCCATCAGTGACTCCATTGCCACAGTGTAACAGTACCAGTGACATCACCCTGTGAACTGCAGCCCTGGCATGTAGACTGTGTAGGAGGCTGGCCTGGCTTGTAGTGGGTACCAAGGGGTACTTACACTTTGTACCAGGTCCAGTTATCCCTTATTAGTGTAGAAGAGGTGTCTAGCAGCTTAGGCTGATAGAAAATGGTAGCTTAGCAGAGCAGCTTAGGCTGAACTAGGAGACATGCAAAGCTCCCACTATACCACTGGTGTCATATGCACAATATCATAAGAAAACACAATACACAGATATACTAAAAATAAAGGTACTTTATTTTTATGACAATATGCCAAAAGTATCTCAGTGAGTACCCTCAGTATGAGGATAGCAAATATACAAAAGATATATGTACACAATACCAAAATTATGCAGTAATAGCAATAGAAAACAGTGCAAGCAATGTATAGTCACAATAGATTGCAATGGGAGCACATAGGTATGGGGGCAACACAAACCATATACTCCAAAGGTGGAATGCGAACCACGAATGGACCCCAAACCTATGTGAGCTTGTAGAGGGTCGCTGCACCAGCAATGCAACAATGATGGATTTCCAGACGAGAGTACCTGTGGAACAAGGGGACCAAGTCCAAAAGTCACGATCAAGTCGGGAGTGGGCAGATGCCCAGGAAATGGCAGCTGTGGGTGCAAAGAAGCTGCCACGGGATGGTAGAAGCTGTGGATTCTGCAAGAACGAAGAGGGCTAGAAACTTCCCCTTTGGAGGATGGATGTCCCACGTCGTGAAGAAGCTTGCAAAGGTGTTTTTGTGCAGAAAGACCGCAAACAAGCCTTGCTAGCTGCAAGGGTCGCAGTTAGGGTTTTTGGATGCTGCTGTGGCCCAGGAGGGACCAGGATGTCGCCAATTGCGTGAGAAGACAGAGGGGGCATCTAGCAAGACAAGGAGCCCACTCAGAAGCAAGCAGCACCCGCAGAAGTGCCAGAACAGGCACTACAAAGTGGAGTGAACCGGAGCTCACCCGAAGTCACAAAAGAAGGTCCCACGACGCCGGAGGACAACTCAGGAGGTCGTGCACTGCAGGTTAGAGTGTCGGGGACCCACGCTTGGCTGTGCACAAAGGAAATCCTGGAAGAGTGCACAGGAGCCGGAGCAGCTGCAAATCACGCGGTACCCAGCAATGCAGTCTAGCGTGGGGAGGCAAGGACTTACCTCCACAAAACTTGGACTGAAGAGTCACTGGACTGTGGGAGTCACTTGGACAGAGTTGCTGAGTTCAAGGGACCTCGCTCGTTGTGCTGAGAGGGGACCCAGAGGACCGGTGAAGCAGTTCTTTGGTGCCTGCGGTTGCAGGGGGAAGATTCCATTGACCCACGGGAGATTTCTTCGGAGCTTCTAGTGCAGAGAGGAGGCAGACTACCCCCACAGCATGCACCACCAGGAAAACAGTCGAGAAGGCGGCAGGATCAGTGTTACAAGGTCGCAGTAGTCGTCTTTGCTACTTTGTTGCAGTTTTGCAGGCTTCCAGCGCGGTCAGCAGTCTATTCCTTGGCAGAAGGTGAAGAGAGAGATGCAGAGGAACTCTGATGAGCTCTTGCATTCTTTATCTACCGAATTCCCCAAAGCAGAGACCCTAAATAGCCAGAAAAGGAGGTTTGGCTACCTAGGAAGGAGGATAGGCTAGCAACACAGGTAAGAGCCTATCAGAAGGAGTCTCTGACGTCACCTGGTGGCACTGGCCACTCAGAGCAGTCCAGTGTGCCAGCAGCACCTCTGTTTCCAAGATGGCAGAGGTCTGGAGCACACTGGAGGAGCACCTCCCATGGGAGGTGCAGGTCAGGGGAGTGGTCACTCCCCTTTCCTTTGTCCAGTTTCGCGCCAGAGCAGGGCTGGGGGATGACTGAACCGGTGTAGACTGGCTTATGCAGAGATGGGCATCATCTGTGCCCATCAAAGCATTTCCAGAGGCTGGGGGAGGCTACTCCTCCCCAGCCTTCACACCTATTTCCAAAGGGAGAGGGTGTCACACCCTCTCTCAGAGGAAATCCTTTGTTCTGCCTTCCTGGGCCAGGGCTGCCTGGACCCCAGGGGGGCAGAAACATGTCTGAGGGGTTGGCAGCAGCAGCAGCTGCAGTGCAAACCCTGAAAAGGCAGTTTGGCAGTACCCGGGTTCTGAGCCAGAGACCCGGGGGATCATGGGATTGTCTCCCCAATGCCAGGATGGCATTGCGGGGGCAATTCCATGATCTTAGACATGTTACATGGCCATGTTCGGAGTTACCCTTGTGAAGCTATACATAGGTAGTGACCTATGTATAGTGCACGCTTGTAATGGTGTCCCCGCACTTACAAAGTCTGGGGAATTTGCCCTGAACAATGTGGGGGCACCTTGGCTAGTGCCAGGGTGCCCACACACTAAGTAACTTAGCACCCAACCTTTACCAGGTAAAGGTTAGACATATAGGTGACTTATTAGTTACTTAAGTGCAGTGGTAAATGGCTGTGAAATAACGTGGACGTTATTTCACTCAGGCTGCAGTGGCAGGCCTGTGTAAGAATTGTCAGAGCTCCCTATGGGTGGCAAAAGAAATGCTGCAACCCTTAGGGATCTCCTGGAACCCCAATACCCTGGGTACCTCAGTACCATATACTAGGGAATTATAAGGGTGTTCCAGTATGCCAATGTGAATTGGTGAAATTGGTCACTAGCCTGTTAGTGACAATTTGTAAAGAGAGAGCATAACCAGTGAGGTTCTGGTTAGCAGGATCCCAGTGAGACAGTGAAAACACCCTGACATACACTCACAAACAGGCCAAAAGAGGGGGTAACAAGGCTAGAAAGAGGCTACTTTCTCACAGACTGTTATAAGGTTGTTGTCGGTCACCAGCATCTTTCCTCGGCAGGGGTGGTTTGTCTCCCGAGGGTCTTTGAAGCGGTGTCTCTGGACTCCTGCTGACAGGGTGTGAGGCTCGTCAGCAAGACACGAGGTTCTGACCTGAGACCCCTCCAGGACCCACCGCGGCCTTCCAGCGGAGTCTCCTCAGGATGTCACCAGTGCTTAATTTGTGTCGGTGGATTCCGTTACTCGGCTCCAGCACTTAATTGTTAACAGTGGCACTTATGCCGGTCCGCCACAAGGTGGTGCTGGTTGAGTAATTTAATTCAATATACATTAAAAGTGACTAACACCTGTCTGCAAGCCATTGTTGCAGCGTTGGGAGCCTAGAAGGCTCTGAAGCGATGGGTGTTGCAACCTGCATAGGCCTCCTGGCGAGGGCTCTGCCACTTATGTTTGTACAAATTAAGCACTGGGTGCCACCCTGTACTTCAGACGTCCTTCAGTCCACAACACCCAGTCAGTGGGACACCTGGGCTGTTTAGGGGTTTTCCGTTTAGGGGTGCAGCGTATCAGGGGTGCACAGTGTAGGAAGTTGGAGCAGGGCGCAGTGAAGCAGCTTAAGTAGGGGTGCCACCGGAGAAAAAACACATCGTTTTATGGCCCTTCCCAACTTCGATCTGTGGATGGCAGTGTGGCAAGAATCATGGCCAGGGCAAAGGTGTGGGATTAGGACCAAAGGGTGCCACAGGAGGTGACAGATAGGAGGAAAATGAATTAATTAGTGAAGGCAAAATAAGTGAGAGGTGAGAGAGCGCGAAGGGGGAGGGAGAATAGAGTGCAAAGGAGGACAGAGAGATGGGAGGAACAAGGAAGCCCTATGGAAAGTGGCAGAAAAGAAAAATGGAAAAAATAAAAGAACTCGAAAGGAAGGAACAAAGATAGAAGGAAGTAAATAAAATGCAGCATGCAAAGAAGGGCAGCGAGAAGAAAAGATGCAAGGAACAAAGAAATAAATGAGAAATGGAACAGGGAAAGAAATGCGGAGAACAGGTAAATAGACTTAAATAATGGAAAGAAGAAATGGGAGATGGGGGAAGGGTGAGGGAAGGAAAGGAGAGAAACAACAAATGGAAGAAATTGAAAACTGAAAGAGGATGAAATGAAGGGGAGAGGATCATTAGAAGAAAGGAAGGAACAAGAAAATAATTAAAGAATTGAAAAAAGAAGGAAGGAAAGAAAATGAAACAGAAATATAAAAAAGGACGGAGGCAGAAAGAATGGGCGATGATGGCAGGAAAGAAGGACGGACAGACGGAGAGAAAGATGGAAAGAAGAATGAAAGGAGAATGGAAAAATGAAAAGAAAGATTAATAGAACGCAGGAGAGAAAGCAGGATAGAAAGAAGGGCACAATGAAAAAAGACAAAAAAGGAAATAGAAAAAAGAAAGAACTGAGTACAGGTAGGTGAGGCTGTTGACCGGTTTTCTTAAACAAAACAGCTATAAAGTGCATTATTAGGAAGGATGTATCTCCCTGGGTGAACAATCCTCACTGGCACTCACAGGAAACCTGTGATCGCCCATTTCGCTCTATTATTTATCGTCATGGGGCTCAAAGTGGGGGTATTTAATTTTCGGGCTACTCCCTGAGTTGCAGTTTAGGGGTGTACAGTTTAGGGGTGTTCAGTTTAGGGGCGTGCAGCTTAGGGGTGTGCAGTTTAGGGGTGTTCAGTTCAGGGATGTGCAGCTTAGGGGTGTTCAGTTTAGGGGTGTGCAGTTTAGGGGTATGCAGTTTAGGTGTGTTCAGTTTCGGGGTGTGCAGTTTAGAGGTGTTCAGTTTAGGGGTGTGCATTTTGGGGGGGTGCAGCTTATAGGTATGCGGTTTAGGGGTACGCAGTTTAGGGGTGTTCAGTTTAGGGCTGTTCAGTTTAGGGGTGTGTTTAGGTGTGTTCAGTTTAGGGGTGTGCAGTTTAGGGGTATGCAGTTTAGGGGTGTTCAGTTTAGGGGTGTGCAGCCCAGGGATGTGCAGTTTAGGGGTGTGAAGTTAGGGGTGTTCACTTTAGGGGTGTTCAGTTTAGGGGTGTGCAACTTAGGGGTGTGCAGTTTAGGGGTGTACAGCTTATGGGTGTGCGGTTTAGGGGTGTGCAGCTTAGGGGTGTGCAGTTTAGGGGTGTTCAGTTTAGGGGTGTGTAGCTTTGGGGTGTGCAGCTTAGGGGTGTTCAGTTTAGGGGTGTGCAGTTTAGGGTTATGCAGTTTAGGGGTGTGCAGCTTAGGGGTGTTCAGTTTAGGGGTGTGCAGTTTAGGGGTGTTCAGTTTAGGAGTGTGCATTTTGGGGGGTGCAGCTTATAGGTATGCGGTTTAGGGGTACGCAGTTATCGGTGATGCAGTAAAATGAATGATAATCAATAACATATCTATAGGTTTGTTCAGTTCCATGACGTTAAAGTGAAACGAGAGAGGTTGATAATAAACGTCCAACACTCGTGTCTCCCTGATTTATGAACAGGGAACAAGTGCCAGGTCCATATCTGGGTGGACGGCGCCATCTGGTGTCCGGTGGTGATACTACCACGGAGAGCCAGGTACCTTCCGTCATGAGCGCTTCAGGCTTGTTTCATGAAAGCGGTGACCTGACTATTGTCGGTAAAACACATTCTTCTGCCATTTTACCTTTCCCAGCATAAATGTGGCTATATTTGTTCCTGAAATAGTGTCTTCCTTTCCCTTTTGTAATAGTGATGGAAGAATGTGCCAACAGCCCCCTCGAAGTCCGAGAAAAACTCTGTTGAGACTAGTTAGCATCTGAAATTCATAATATAGCATCCACTTGCTGCGCAGTCACTGCAAGTGACGTCACGTCCTTAAAGCATCCTTCATGTAAAAGGACTCAAACCTGTATTATAGGTACAGCTGAGATTCATTGTTATATATTCAAATATGTCTATACCTGTATACAACCATACGTATTCATCTCTAAGCCGGACATATACATATAACCAGGTCTGCAATTACAGCACAAGCTATACATTCATCAACATTTATTTATTTACATAGCATAGAATGGACAAATGCGCACACTTAATTTCCAACTGGACACAATTGATCAATGCAGCTATTAAGAACCTATATGCTCTCGGCGCTGTTACTTATTTTTTGGAAAATATTAATTTGGTATCATAGTTGACACATCATGTGAAATACAATACTTTTGATGCATTAAACATGTAACAAGGTGCATGATGTTCCTTGTCGTCTCCATGTTTTATCAGCGGCCTGCAGAGCGCATGCGCCACACAAAACAACAAATGTACCTCGTCACACAGAAGTGTGACAAGTTTATTTTTGATGCTAGTTTTGCTGTGTTTCATGTTTTCCACGTACTAAGATGTGATTGACCTTCGGAACAGCTGCAAGTTAAGACTTTTTTTCATCAGACCTGTGGAACTTGGTAAATTACATTTACACTCATTACATTACATGTAGACTCATTTAAAGTGGTATAGAATGGTAGCATTTTATTGAGTGCTTTTTAATTCATTATAGTAACACAAATAAAACCACAGAGTCAGCCTCCTTACTGCACATAAACATTCCACTCTGTGCTGTGTAAAAATCCCCACAATAACTATAAATGGACAAACATGCTGCAAGGACCATGGATAAAAGTGCTTTTAAATTGTAGTTCTGAAAGTCTGGCCTGGCACTGTTGCTCCCTGATTAAAGTCGTCCACATCTTTGGGTCCATCAGGGGTAATGTCCACAAACTTGGTCAGGTTCCCGATAGCTCGGTTAGGTTGTAGAGAGAAACATGTCCTGGTGGTTTCTTTTATTGCCTGACGTGAAATCCTTCCTAAGCTTGGACTCAAGTATTCTCGTCTCCTATCGCTCAAGCCCGGATATCGACATCAACTTTACTTTAGAGTTTCATCAGTTATTACAGAGCCTACAGGTTTGGCTGGAATAAGTAATATTCCAAGAACCCTCAAACCAGTGCTTAACTTGTGCTTGTTGTTTCCAGTGCTGAGCACCGGCACTTATTTTTGAGGGACGGCTCTTATTTTTCTGCCTCAAGCATTTGCTACGAGCTAAAGGCACATATGGGAAAGATGGAGGAAGAGAAAACGAAAAAGCTTCACAATGGGAGAAAGCTGCAAGAGTGAGCTGAAGGGGCAGGGAGTGGCTGTAAATGGATTGAAGAAGCCTCAAATGACTTCAGGATTATGCTGCCTCAGTATTCTGTGCTCACGCATTTTATAGGAGCAATCGCGTTTTTAAGAGGAGAGCTTTGGCCACCGGTACGTTTTTATTTACAAATTTAAGCACTGCTTCGGGGGTATTTAAAGAAGACAAAAATGTAAGATTGTTTGATTAGATGGAGCATCCGGGTTTGAGTTGATGAATTGCTGTCTGGGCTAAAATATGATTTCAGAAGGTACCCCACAACTGTATCTTGACCCGCTAATTAGGTCCCTCGTTTTCAATAAATATTCAATAGGCGGTAAACTGTTGTCTTAATAAGGCGGTAATGTCATTCCCCAAGAAACAAAAAGTTGTACGTCATGCCCCTCATTGGATCGTCCCTTGAAGAGTCACATTCGCAAAAATAATTAATATTTTAAGATAGAGGCACCTATTTAATAGATGGACGGTTTATCTAGAGTGGAATCATAGCATGAAGTTCTAGCTTGAAGAGTGATCTTACGTCTTGATTAACATTAGTGTCCAGTTTGTCTAAGTTCTTCAAATGAACCGCTACAAATCCATTAAACAAAACTGGAACAAGTTTACCCTTTGTAAATCATTAATTACTGGACATATAATTGTGCAAATCTTTTCCAGGCTTTAGTCACCAATGGGTGATTCTGACTTTAGTTTTTCCAAGTGTTGTGACGCGGACATCCTTGTGTCCAAAGTGAACCCCAAATAAAGGTAGATAACTGCAGTTTTGACCAATTGTTGGCCAAGTCTCCGGATGAATGCCCAAAAGAAAGAATTCTTGTCTTTGTGATGTGGACGGACAAGCCAATGGAAGGATTAAATTCACTCAGTGCCTTGAGCTGACTCTGGAGGCCAGCTGGAGTTTGTGAACAGTACAGGGTCATCAGCGTCTGCTAAAGCGCTGCTCAAGTGATCCCAGTTTTGAGGGAACAGAGCTGGGCTAATGGACACGGCAGCCTATGGCCGAGATATAAAGAGAAGTGTTATTGTTCTCTATTGTAATTCAGATGACTGAGTTTCAGGTTTTGGTATGAGGGGGGAATTGTTTCTTTATATATGTGTAGTTGTTATTTTTTCTCGATTTCTTAGTGTATATTAATAACATTGTTTTTCTGTTTAGAATATGTATTGATATTGGATTAATTCGTATGTGAGATTCGGATGTAAGTGTTGTGCGTTTTACCCTTCTCATTAAGAGAAGTGGGGCCAGAACACGGCCCTGCTTGAGTCCCTTCTCAATCTTGACATTGGGAGGAAGAGCTCATTGTCCTGACTTCCCTTGCGTCCAGGCATTGGAATAAAGCAACATTTCATATGTAGAACTGCGGCGTGAATGCTGCATGCCATGAATCTAGACCACAGTGGATTTCTATTTACTTACTCAATGCAGCAGAATAATCTATAAAGCAGACGTGTAGGATCTTCCTTGATGGGATGCTTTGTCAATAAGATCTGGTTCCACTGTGTGATCTAGTGTTGGGTACTGGGGTCTGAATTCTGTTTGAAATACTGACTGAAGATTGTTTACAATTGATCAGTCTCTTAGAAGGGATAGTAAGGGCCCGACTTAGGTATTGATGAACAGGTTACTCTGTCACAATGCTGACGTATATCCCATTGGCCGAAATCAAAATCTCATTGTATCCTATTATATTTAGATTTGATCAGATGGGATATCTGTCACCATTGTGATGGACAAACCCGTCCACCAATATCTAAATCAGGCCCCAAGTGTTTTCAAAATAATTTTCCTTCAGCATCCAATTGTGTTATCAGTCGGAGGTTGGGCGCTCTTCTGGCGGTCGCCCGCCGGCCCAGTGGGAAAGCCAGAATGACATCCGCGGTCTTCTGACCGCGGAGCGGCCATTTGGCGGTTCCCGCCGCCCGCCAGGGTCAGAATGACTCTTGAGGAGGACCGCGGATGCCATTCTGGCTTTCCCGCTGGGCCGGCGGGCGACCGCCAAAAGAGCGCCCGCCGGCCCAGCGGGAAAGGCCCTGCAACAAGGAAGCCGGCTCCGAATGGAGCCGGCGGAGTTGCAGGGGTGCGACGGGTGTAAGTGTGCCCATCGCGATTTTCACTGTCTGCTAAGCAGACAGTGAAAATCTTTATGGGGCCCTGTTAGGGGGTCCCACAACACCCGTTCCCGCCATCCTGTTCCTGGCGGTAAAAACCGCCAGAAACAGGATGGCGGGAAGGGGGTCGGAATCTCCATGCCATGGAGATTCAGCCCATGCAGGGGAAATCCGGCGGGAAACCACCGGATCCCCTTTTCTGACCGCGGCTTTACCGCCGCGGTCAGAATGGCCTGGGAAGCACCACCAGCCTGTTGGCGGTGCTTCCGTGGTCCCCGGCCCTGGCGGTCTTGGACTGCCAGGGTCGGAATGACCCCCATTGTGTCTGAATAATCCCTGAATATTCCCATTTGAGATGTTTTGGGCTTTAGTCACAAAGGCTTGTAAGAGACAGGCCCCGCAGAGAGTGTGGCCTACACAGGACAAACCTTCAAGGTGTATTCACAGTGCATAAGATGCTCAACCCTGCTGGGGGCACAGGGGCCAAAGCCAATCAGAACAGGGGAGTGTTAAGGAGGGACTCACTCAGCTTCCCAGACCAAACTAGAAGAAATCAAAGGAAGTGAACCACACCATTCTCGAAATTAAGAGTCTCTGAAAGTATGTTTGCGACCCGCAATAGCCAGTTTCTATCAGTAGTATATTATTCCCCACTGGCGCAAGCGGGCAGAAATATGTTGACTGCTTTTATAGATGTGGAGGATACAGGATTTATTCCAGTCACATCACAGTATTTTTAATCGTAAGCCTATCCCTGTTGGAATACAATTGCACACTGGGGATAGTAGGTTATTTTAAATTCACTACACACTTGTTGACAGATCGTACCACGTCTCTAAATCAAGAGACCCTCCCTCCTGGCAGGGGTAAGACTCAGTGATGATGCTACGCCTACGAGTAGATCACTGGGAAATGATAAACCACTGATAGAAACTAGCTTTTCAGGGTCATAAACCATCTTTTTAGAGAGTCTTGGTTTGGAGAATGCTGTGGTTTCACTCCTTTTTATATTTTCTAGTGGATTTTGAGGCGCCTGGCTTCTTTCACCCCTTACATTGTGGGAGAATCTAGAGAAAAGGAGCACCACATTGGTGAACTTGCCTTGTGAAGTTGTCTCGTGTGAGCCCAGGCCACCATAAATCTCCACGCGGACCAGGCAGTCTTAGGGTGTGGGACACCCCGCCCTACCCCCTGAAGATCCCTTCCCTGGCAGCAGCTACATTGGGAAGCTGGTGGAGTGAGGTGAGGGTGATGTGATCCCACTGACAGGGGCCCAGCTCACTCCAGCAAAAGCACTGTAGGGCCTCCAAGGGATAAGGAATGCCACTGAACGGAGAGGTGGCAACCAGGTATGAAAAAGAACTGGGTGGTTGGGGATCTTGCAGAAGTATTTCAGTTTTCTAGGCATTCAACATTAAATGTTGGTGAGGCCTATAATTCAAAATAATTGTCAGCCCTCTGAAGGATACACTACCAGAATATTGGGGGTGATTCTAAGTCCGGCGGGCGGCGGAGGCCGCCCGCCAGACTTCCCCCACCAAAATACCGCTCTGCTGTCGAAAGACCGCTGAGGGTATTTTGGGATTTGCCCTGGGCTGGCGGGCGGCCGCCAAAAGGCCGCCCGCCAGCCCAGGGCAAATCAACCTTCCCACGAGGACGCCGGCTCAGAATTGAGCCGGCGTAGTGGGAAGGTGCGACGGGTGCAGTGGCACCCGTCGCGTATTTCAGTGTCTGCAAAGCAGACACTGAAATACTTTGTGGGGCCCTCTTACGGGGGCCCCTGCAGTGCCCATGCCATTGGCATGAGCACTGCAGGGGCCCCCAGGGGCCCCGCGGCACCCCCTACCGCCATCCTGTTCCTGGCGGGAGACCCGGCAGGAACAGGATGGCGGTAGGGGGTGTCAGAATCCCCATGGCGGCGGAGCGCGCTCCGCCGCCATGGAGGATTCTGCAGGGCAGCGGGAAACCGGCGGGAGACCGCCGGTTTCCCGCATCTGACCGCGGCCGAACCGCCGCGGTCAGAATGCCCTGCGGGGCACCGCCGGTCTGTCGCCGGTGCTCCCGCCGACCCTGGCCCCGGCGGTCTCTGACCGCCGGGGTCAGAATGACCCCCATTGTGTTTTAAACATAATCCTATGGTACAGTTTATTGTAGGCAGAATACTGAGCATAGGAATATAGTGATGGTGAGTACATAGAGGTAGGTATAGGGTTTACTGTTCTTAACCCCACATGTGTACCTTGATGGCATATATGTATATTCAGGGTACATACATGTGAAGTTAAGAACAGCGCATCTGTTCTTACCTGCATATAATTACCTTTGTAAGATTGTGGAATTCGAAATCCAGGTCATGATATTTTTGTAGGACAATATCTCTGTACTCAATATTTTGAAATGTAAGATGCACACGTGGTTGATGACATCTGCCCACGTCAGAGGAGAATCTCATAGGACTCTGCAGAACCCCAAGATGTGTTCTATGAGCCTTCGGAGGTGGGTAAGGAGGCCCCCACAATCAGCGCAATGAGAGGAGGTGATGTGGGCTACTTTGGGGGGGGGGGCACAGCCTCACAATACTGTCTCCTACAAACCACTCCTGGTCTGAGGTTGATGACATTTACCCACGTCAGAGGAGCATCTCATAGAACTGTGCAGAACCCCAAGATGTGTTCTATGAGCCCTCGGAGGTGGGTAAGGAGGCCCCCCACAATCAGCACGTGGGATACTCGAGGGTTTAGGTGTCAATGAGATGGCGCATCCTGTGGAGGGAGATAGTCTGGGTACCCCGGTGTGGGTCAGTCGTACCCACAGCCCTAAAATGTGCCCAGGCCGAGGTGAGGGAGGTGGGGTGTGGTGGCTGGAGAGAAATGAGGTCAACGTATGGAATGCATGTGCCATCAGTGACTCCATTGCCACAGTGTAACAGTACCAGTGACATCACCCTGCGAACTGCAGCCCTGGCATGTAGACTGTGTAGGAGGCTGGCCTGGCTTGTAGTGGGTACCAAGGGGTACTTACACTTTGTACCAGGTCCAGTTATCCCTTATTAGTGTAGAAGAGGTGTCTAGCAGCTTAGGCTGATAGAAAATGGTAGCTTAGCAGAGCAGCTTAGGCTGAACTAGGAGACATGCAAAGCTCCCACTATACCACTGGTGTCATATGCACAATATCATAAGAAAACACAATACACAGATATACTAAAAATAAAGGTACTTTATTTTTATGACAATAAGCCAAAAGTATCTCAGTGAGTACCCTCAGTATGAGGATAGCAAATATACAAAAGATATATGTACACAATACCAAAATTATGCAGTAATAGCAATAGAAAACAGTGCAAGCAATGTATAGTCACAATAGATTGCAATGGGAGCACATAGGTATGGGGGCAACACAAACCATATACTCCAAAGGTGGAATGCGAACCACGAATGGACCCCAAACCTATGTGAGCTTGTAGAGGGTCGCTGCACCAGCAATGCAACAATGATGGATTTCCAGACGAGAGTACCTGTGGAACAAGGGGACCAAGTCCAAAAGTCACGATCAAGTCGGGAGTGGGCAGATGCCCAGGAAATGGCAGCTGTGGGTGCAAAGAAGCTGCCACGGGATGGTAGAAGCTGTGGATTCTGCAAGAACGAAGAGGGCTAGAAACTTCCCCTTTGTAGGATGGATGTCCCACGTTGTGAAGAAGCTTGCAAAGGTGTTTTCGTGCAGAAAGACCGCAAACAAGTCTTGCTAGCTGCAAGGGTCGCAGTTAGGGTTTTTGGATGCTGCTGTGGCCCAGGAGGGACCAGGATGTCGCCAATTGCGTGAGAAGACAGAGGGGGCATCTAGCAAGACAAGGAGCCCACTCAGAAGCAAGCAGCACCTGCAGAAGTGCCAGAACAGGCACTACAAAGTGGAGTGAACCGGAGCTCACCCGAAGTCACAAAAGAAGGTCCCACGACGCCGGAGGACAACTCAGGAGGTCGTGCACTGCAGGTTAGAGTGTCGGGGACCCACGCTTGGCTGTGCACAAAGGAAATCCTGGAAGAGTGCACAGGAGCCGGAGCAGCTGCAAATCAAGCGGTACCCAGCAATGCAGTCTAGCGTGGGGAGGCAAGGACTTAACTCCACCAAACTTGGACTGAAGAGTCACTGGACTGTGGGAGTCACTTGGACAGAGTTGCTGAGTTCAAGGGACCTCGCTCGTCGTGCTGAGAGGGGACCCAGAGGACCGGTGAAGCAGTTCTTTGGTGCCTGCGGTTGCAGGGGGAAGATTCCATTGACCCACGGGAGATTTCTTCGGAGCTTCTAGTGCAGAGAGGAGGCAGACTACCCCCACAGCATGCACCACCAGGAAAACAGTCGAGAAGGCGGCAGGATCAGCGTTAAAAGGTCGCAGTAGTTGTCTTTGCTACTTTGTTGCAGTTTTGCAGGCTTCCAGCGCGGTCAGCAGTCTATTCCTTGGCAGAAGGTGAAGAGAGAGATGCAGAGGAACTCTGATGAGCTCTTGCATTCGTTATCTACCGAATTCCCCAAAGCAGAGACCCTAAATAGCCAGAAAAGGAGGTTTGGCTACCTAGGAAGGAGGATAGGCTAGCAACACAGGTAAGAGCCTATCAGAAGGAGTCTCTGACATCACCTGCTGGCCCTGGCCACTCAGAGCAGTCCAGTGTGCCAGCAGCACCTCTGTTTCCAAGATGGCAGAGGTCTGGAGCACACTGGAGGAGCACCTCCCATGGGAGGTGCAGGTCAGGGGAGTGGTCACTCCCCTTTCCTTTGTCCAGTTTCGCGCCAGAGCAGGGCTGGGGGATGACTGAACCGGTGTAGACTGGCTTATGCAGAGATGGGCATCATCTGTGCCCATCAAAGCATTTCCAGAGGCTGGGGGAGGCTACTCCTCCCCAGCCTTCACACCTATTTCCAAAGGGAGAGGGTGTCACACCCTCTCTCATAGGAAATCCTTTGTTCTGCCTTCCTGGGCCAGGGCTGCCTGGACCCCAGGGGGGCAGAAACCTGTCTGAGGGGTTGGCAGCAGCTGCAGTGCAAACCCTGAAAAGGCAGTTTGGCAGTACCCGGGTTCTGTGCCAGAGACCCGGGGGATCATGGGATTGTCTCCCCAATGCCAGGATGGCATTGGGGGGGCAATTCCATGATCTTAGACATGTAACATGGCCATGTTCGGAGTTACCCTTGTGAAGCTATACATAGGTAGTGACCTATGTATAGTGCACGCTTGTAATGGTGTCCCCGCACTCACAAAGTCCGGGGAATTTGCCCTGAACAATGTGGGGGCACCTTGGCTAGTGCCAGGGTGCCCACACACTAAGTAACTTAGCACCCAACCTTTACCAGGTAAAGGTTAGACATATAGGTGACTTATAAGTTACTTAAGTGCAGTGGTAAATGGCTGTGAAATAACGTGGACGTTATTTCACTCAGGCTGCAGTGGCAGGCCTGTGTAAGAATTGTCAGAGCTCCCTATGGGTGGCAAAAGAAATGCTGCAACCCATAGGGATCTCCTGGAACCCCAATACCCTGGGTACCTCAGTACCATATACTAGGGAATTATAAGGGTGTTCCAGTATGCCAATGTGAATTGGTGAAATTGGTCACTAGCCTGTTAGTGACAATTTGTAAAGAGAGAGCATAACCAGTGAGGTTCTGGTTAGCAGGATCCCAGTGAGACAGTGAAAACACCCTGACATACACTCACAAACAGGCCAAAAGAGGGGGTAACAAGGCTAGAAAGAGGCTACTTTCTCACAGACTGTTATAAGGTTGTTGTCGGTCACCAGCATCTTTCCTCGGCAGGGGTGGTTTGTCTCCCGAGGGTCTTTGAAGCGGTGTCTCTGGACTCCTGCTGACAGGGTGTGAGGCTCGTCAGCAAGACACGAGGTTCTGACCTGAGACCCCTCCAGGACCCACCGCGGCCTTCCAGCGGAGTCTCCTCAGGATGTCACCAGTGCTTAATTTGTGTCGGTGGATTCCGTTACTCGGCTCCAGCACTTAATTGTTAACAGTGGCACTTATGCCGGTCCGCCACAAGGTGGTGCTGGTTGAGTAATTTAATTCAATATACATTAAAAGTGACTAACACCTGTCTGCAAGCCATTGTTGCAGCGTTGGGAGCCTAGAAGGCTCTGAAGCGATGGGTGTTGCAACCTGCATAGGCCTCCTGGCGAGGGCTCTGCCACTTATGTTTGTACAAATTAAGCACTGGGTGCCACCCTGTACTTCAGACGTCCTTCAGTCCACAACACCCAGTCAGTGGGACACCTGGGCTGTTTAGGGGTTTTCCGTTTAGGGGTGCAGCGTATCAGGGGTGCACAGTGTAGGAAGTTGGAGCAGGGCGCAGTGAAGCAGCTTAAGTAGGGGTGCCACCGGAGAAAAAACACATCGTTTTATGGCCCTTCCCAACTTCGATCTGTGGATGGCAGTGTGGCAAGAATCATGGCCAGGGCAAAGGTGTGGGATTAGGACCAAAGGGTGCCACAGGAGTCAGGAGGTGACAGATAGGAGGAAAATGAATTAATTAGTGAAGGCAAAATAAGTGAGAGGTGAGAGAGCGCGAAGGGGGAGGGAGAATAGAGTGCAAAGGAGGACAGAGAGATGGGAGGAACAAGGAAGCCCTATGGAAAGTGGCAGAAAAGAAAAATGGAAAAAATAAAAGAACTCGAAAGGAAGGAACAAAGATAGAAGGAAGTAAATAAAATGCAGCATGCAAAGAAGGGCAGCGAGAAGAAAAGATGCAAGGAACAAAGAAATAAATGAGAAATGGAACAGGGAAAGAAATGCGGAGAACAGGTAAATAGACTTAAATAATGGAAAGAAGAAATGGGAGATGGGGGAAGGGTGAGGGAAGGAAAGGAGAGAAACAACAAATGGAAGAAATTGAAAACTGAAAGAGGATGAAATGAAGGGGAGAGGATCATTAGAAGAAAGGAAGGAACAAGAAAATAATTAAAGAATTGAAAAAAGAAGGAAGGAAAGAAAATGAAACAGATATATATAAAAAAGGACGGAGGCAGAAAGAATGGGCGATGATGGCAGGAAAGAAGGACGGACAGACGGAGAGAAAGATGGAAAGAAGAATGAAAGGAGAATGGAAAAATGAAAAGAAAGAGCAATAGAACGCAGGAGAGAAAGCAGGATAGAAAGAAGGGCACAATGAAAAAAGACAAAAAAGGAAATAGAAAAAAGAAAGAACTGAGTACAGGTAGGTGAGGCTGTTGACCGGTTTTCTTAAACAAAACAGCTATAAAGTGCATTATTAGGAAGGATGTATCTCCCTGGGTGAACAATCCTCACTGGCACTCACAGGAAACCTGTGATCGCCCATTTCGCTCTATTATTTATCGTCATGGGGCTCAAAGTGGGGGTATTTAATTTTCGGGCTACTCCCTGAGTTGCAGTTTAGGGGTGTACAGTTTAGGGGTGTTCAGTTTAGGGGCGTGCAGCTTAGGGGTGTGCAGTTTAGGGGTGTTCAGTTCAGGGATGTGCAGCTTAGGGGTGTTCAGTTTAGGGGTGTGCAGTTTAGGGGTATGCAGTTTAGGTGTGTTCAGTTTCGGGGTGTGCAGTTCAGAGGTGTTCAGTTTAGGGGTGTGCATTTTGGGGGTGTGCAGCTTATAGGTATGCGGTTTAGGGGTACGCAGTTTAGGGGTGTTCAGTTTAGGGCTGTTCAGTTTAGGGGTGTGTTTAGGGGTGTTCAGTTTAGGGGTGTGCAGTTTAGGGGTATGCAGTTTAGGTGTGTTCAGTTTCGGGGTGTGCAGTTTAGAGGTGTTC
This sequence comes from Pleurodeles waltl, assembly GCF_031143425.1. NCBI lineage: Eukaryota > Metazoa > Chordata > Amphibia > Caudata > Salamandridae > Pleurodeles > Pleurodeles waltl. The sequence goes on along the minus strand of NC_090450.1, from coordinate 1,006,411,615 downwards.
AGTTTAGGGGTGTGCATTTTGGGGGTGTGCAGCTTATAGGTATGCGGTTTAGGGGTACGCAGTTTAGGGGTGTTCAGTTTAGGGCTGTTCAGTTTAGGGGTGTGTTTAGGGGTGTTCAGTTTAGGGGTGTGCAGTTTAGGGGTATGCAGTTTAGGGGTGTTCAGTTTAGGGGTGTGCAGCCCAGGGATGTGCAGTTTAGGGGTGTGAAGTTAGGGGTGTTCACTTTAGGGGTGTTCAGTTTAGGGGTGTGCAACTTAGGGGTGTGCAGTTTAGGGGTGTACAGCTTATGGGTATGCGGTTTAGGGGTGTGCAGCTTAGGGGTGTGCAGTTTAGGGGTGTTCAGTATTGGGGTGTGCAGCTTTGGGGTGTGCAGCTTAGGGGTGTTCAGTTTAGGGGTGTGCAGTTTAGGGGTATGCAGTTTAGGGGTGTGCAGCTTAGGGGTGTTCAGTTTAGGGGTGTGCAGTTTAGGGGTGTTCAGTTTAGGGGTGTGCATTTTGGGGGGGTGCAGCTTATAGGTATGCGGTTTAGGGGTACGCAGTTATCGGTGATGCAGTAAAATGAATGATAATCAATAACATATCTATAGGTTTGTTCAGTTCCATGACGTTAAAGTGAAACGAGAGAGGTTGATAATAAACGTCCAACACTCGTGTCTCCCTGATTTATGAACAGGGAACAAGTGCCAGGTCCATATCTGGGTGGACGGCGCCATCTGGTGTCCGGTGGTGATACTACCACGGAGAGCCAGGTACCTTCCGTCATGAGCGCTTCAGGCTTGTTTCATGAAAGCGGTGACCTGACTATTGTCGGTAAAACACATTCTTCTGCCATTTTACCTTTCCCAGCATAAATGTGGCCATATTTGTTCCTGAAATAGTGTCTTCCTTTCCCTTTTGTAATAGTGATGGAAGAATGTGCCAACAGCCCCCTCGAAGTCCGAGAAAAACTCTGTTGAGACTAGTTAGCATCTGAAATTCATAATATAGCATCCACTTGCTGCGCAGTCACTGCAAGTGACGTCACGTCCTTAAAGCATCCTTCATGTAAAAGGACTCAAACCTGTATTATAGGTACAGCTGAGATTCATTGTTATATATTCAAATATGTCTATACCTGTATACCACCATACGTATTCATCTCTAAGCCGGACATATACATATAACCAGGTCTGCAATTACAGCACAAGCTATACATTCATCAACATTTATTTATTTACATAGCATAGAATGGACAAATGTGCACACTTAATTTCCAACTGGACACACAATTGATCAATGCAGCTATTAAGAACCTATATGCTCTCGGCGCTGTTACTTATTTTTTGGAAAATATTAATTTGGTATCATAGTTGACACATCATGTGAAATACAATACTTTTGATGCATTAAACATGTAACAAGGTGCATGATGTTCCTTGTCGTCTCCATGTTTTATCAGCGGCCTGCAGAGCACATGCGCCACACAAAACAACAAATGTACCTCGTCACACAGAAGTGTGACAAGTTTATTTTTGATGCTAGTTTTGCTGTGTTTCATGTTTTCCACGTACTAAGATGTGATTGACCTTAGGAACAGCTGCAAGTTAAGACTTTTTTTCATCAGACCTGTGGAACTTGGTAAATTACATTTACACTCATTACATTACATGTAGACTCATTTAAAGTGGTATAGAATGGTAGCATTTTATTGAGTGCTTTTTAATTCATTATAGTAACACAAATAAAACCACAGAGTCAGCCTCCTTACTGCACATAAACATTCCACTCTGTGCTGTGTAAAAATCCCCACAATAACTATAAATGGACAAACATGCTGCAAGGACCATGGATAAAAGTGCTTTTAAATTGTAGTTCTGAAAGTCTGGCCTGGCACTGTGGCTCCCTGATTAAAGTCGTCCACATCTTTGGGTCCATCAGGGGTAATGTCCACAAACTTGGTCAGGTTCCCGATAGCTCGGTTAGGTTGTAGAGAGAAACATGTCCTGGTGGTTTCTTTTATTGCCTGACGTGAAATCCTTCCTAAGCTTGGACTCAAGTATTCGCGTCTCCTATCGCTCAAGCCCGGATATCGACATCAACTTTACTTTAGAGTTTCATCAGTTATTACAGAGCCTACAGGTTTGGCTGGAATAAGTAATATTCCAAGAACCCTCAAACCAGTGCTTAACTTGTGCTTGTTGTTTCCAGTGCTGAGCACCGGCACTTATTTTTGAGGGACGGCTCTTATTTTTCTGCCTCAAGCATTTGCTACGAGCCAAAGGCACATATGGGAAAGATGGAGGAAGAGAAAACGAAAAAGCTTCACAATGGGAGAAAGCTGCAAGAGTGAGCTGAAGGGGCAGGGAGTGGCTGTAAATGAATTGAAGAAGCCTCAAATGACTTCAGGATTATGCTGCCTCAGTATTCTGTGCTCACGCATTTTATAGGAGCAATCGCGTTTTTAAGAGGAGAGCTTTGGCCACCGGTACGTTTTTATTTACAAATTTAAGCACTGCTTCGGGGGTATTTAAAGAAGACAAAAATGTAAGATTGTTTGATTAGATGGAGCCTCCGGGTTTGATTTGATGAATTGCTGTCTGGGCTAAAATATGATTTCAGAAGGTACCCCACAACTGTATCTTGACCCGCTAATTAGGTCCCTCGTTTTCAATAAATATTCAATAGGCGGTAAACTGTTGTCTTAATAAGGCGGTAATGTCATTCCCCAAGAAACAAAAAGTTGTACGTCATGCCCCTCATTGGATCGTCCCTTGAAGAGTCACATTCGCAAAAATAATTAATATTTTAAGATAGAGGCACCTATTTAATAGATGGACGGTTTATCTAGAGTGGAATCATAGCATGAAGTTCTAGCTTGAAGAGTGATCTTACGTCTTGATTAACATTAGTGTCCAGTTTGTCTAAGTTCTTCAAATGAACCGCTACAAATCCATTAAACAAAACTGGAACAAGTTTACCCTTTGTAAATCATTAATTACTGGACATATAATTGTGCAAATCTTTTCCAGGCTTTAGTCACCAATGGGTGATTCTGACTTTAGTTTTTCCAAGTGTTGTGACGCGGACATCCTTGTGTCCAAAGTGAACCCCAAATAAAGGTAGATAACTGCAGTTTTGACCAATTGTTGGCCAAGTCTCCGGATGAATGCCCAAAAGAAAGAATTCTTGTCTTTGTGATGTGGACGGACAAGCCAATGGAAGGATTAAATTCACTCAGTGCCTTGAGCTGACTCTGGAGGCCAGCTGGAGTTTGTGAACAGTACAGGGTCATCAGCGTCTGCTAAAGCACTGGTCAAGTGATCCCAGTTTTGAGGGAACAGAGCTGGGCTAATGGACACGGCAGCCTATGGCCGAGATATAAAGAGAAGTGTTATTGTTCTCTATTGTAATTCAGATGACTGAGTTTCAGGTTTTGGTATGAGGGGGGAATTGTTTCTTTATATATGTGTAGTTGTTATTTTTTCTCGATTTCTTAGTGTATATTAATAAAATTGTTTTTCTGTTTAGAATATGTATTGATATTGGATTAATTCGTATGTGAGATTCGGATGTAAGTGTTGTGCGTTTTACCCTTCTCATTAAGAGAAGTGGGGCCAGAACACGGCCCTGCTTGAGTCCCTTCTCAATCTTGACATTGGGAGGAAGAGCTCATTGTCCTGACTTCCCTTGCGTCCAGGCATTGGAATAAAGCAACATTTCATATGTAGAACTGCGGCGTGAATGCTGCATGCCATGAATCTAGACCACAGTGGATTTCTATTTACTTACTCAATGCAGCAGAATAATCTATAAAGCAGACGTGTAGGATCTTCCTTGATGGGATGCTTTGTCAATAAGATCTGGTTCCACTGTGTGATCTAGTGTTGGGTACTGGGGTCTGAATTCTGTTTGAAATACTGACTGAAGATTGTTTACAATTGATCAGTCTCTTAGAAGGGATAGTAAGGGCCCGACTTAGGTATTGATGAACAGGTTACTCTGTCACAATGCTGACGTATATCCCATTGGCCGAAATCAAAATCTCATTGTATCCTATTATATTTAGATTTGATCAGATGGGATATCTGTCACCATTGTGATGGACAAACCCGTCCACCAATATCTAAATCAGGCCCCAAGTGTTTTCAAAATAATTTTCCTTCAGCATCCAATTGTGTTATCAGTCGGAGGTTGGGCGCTCTTCTGGCGGTCGCCCGCCGGCCCAGCGGGAAAGCCAGAATGACATCCGCGGTCTTCTGACCGCGGAGCGGCCATTTGGCGGTTCCCGCCAGGCGGGCGGCTCCCGCCGGCCGCCAGGGTCAGAATGACTCTTGAGGAGGACCGCGGATGCCATTCTGGCTTTCCCGCTGGGCCGGCGGGCGACCGCCAAAAGAGCGCCCGCCGGCCCAGCGGGAAAGGCCCTGCAACAAGGAAGCCGGCTCCGAATGGAGCCGGCGGAGTTGCAGGGGTGCGACGGGTGTAAGTGTGCCCATCGCGATTTTCACTGTCTGCTAAGCAGACAGTGAAAATCTTTATGGGGCCCTGTTAGGGGGTCCCACAACACCCGTTCCCGCCATCCTGTTCCTGGCGGTAAAAACCGCCAGAAACAGGATGGCGGGAAGGGGGTCGGAATCTCCATGCCATGGAGATTCAGCCCATGCAGGGGAAATCCGGCGGGAAACCGCCGGATCCCCTTTTCTGACCGCGGCTTTACCGCCGCGGTCAGAATGGGCTGGGAAGCACCACCAGCCTGTTGGCGGTGCTTCCGTGGTCCCCGGCCCTGGCGGTCTTGGACTGCCAGGGTCGGAATGACCCCCATTGTGTCTGAATAATCCCTGAATATTCCCATTTGAGATGTTTTGGGCTTTAGTCACAAAGGCTTGTAAGAGACAGGCCCCGCAGAGAGTGTGGCCTACACAGGACAAACCTTCAAGGTGTATTCACAGTGCATAAGATGCTCAACCCTGCTGGGGGCACAGGGGCCAAAGCCAATCAGAACAGGGGAGTGTTAAGGAGGGACTCACTCAGCTTCCCAGACCAAACTAGAAGAAATCAAAGGAAGTGAACCACACCATTCTCGAAATTAAGAGTCTCTGAAAGTATGTTTGCGACCCGCAATAGCCAGTTTCTATCAGTAGTATATTATTCCCCACTGGCGCAAGCGGGCAGAAATATGTTGACTGCTTTTATAGATGTGGAGGATACAGGATTTATTCCAGTCACATCACAGTATTTTTAATCGTAAGCCTATCCCTGTTGGAATACAATTGCACACTGGGGATAGTAGGTTATTTTAAATTCACTACACACTTGTTGACAGATCGTACCACGTCTCTAAATCAAGAGACCCTCCCTCCTGGCAGGGGTAAGACTCAGTGATGATGCTACGCCTACGAGTAGATCACTGGGAAATGATAAACCACTGATAGAAACTAGCTTTTCAGGGTCATAAACCATCTTTTTAGAGAGTCTTGGTTTGGAGAATGCTGTGGTTTCACTCCTTTTTATATTTTCTAGTGGATTTTGAGGCGCCTGGCTTCTTTCACCCCTTACATTGTGGGAGAATCTAGAGAAAAGGAGCACCACATTGGTGAACTTGCCTTGTGAAGTTGTCTCGTGTGAGCCCAGGCCACCATAAATCTCCACGCGGACCAGGCAGTCTTAGGGTGTGGGACACCCCGCCCTACCCCCTGAAGATCCCTTCCCTGGCAGCAGCTACATTGGGAAGCTGGTGGAGTGAGGTGAGGGTGATGTGATCCCACTGACAGGGGCCCAGCTCACTCCAGCAAAAGCACTGTAGGGCCTCCAAGGGATAAGGAATGCCACTGAACGGAGAGGTGGCAACCAGGTATGAAAAAGAACTGGGTGGTTGGGGATCTTGCAGAAGTATTTCAGTTTTCTAGGCATTCAACATTAAATGTTGGTGAGGCCTATAATTCAAAATAATTGTCAGCCCTCTGAAGGATACACTACCAGAATATTGGGGGTGATTCTAAGTCCGGCGGGCGGCGGAGGCCGCCCGCCAGACTTCCCCCACCAAAATACCGCTCTGCTGTCGAAAGACCGCTGAGGGTATTTTGGGATTTGCCCTGGGCTGGCAGGCGGCCGCCAAAAGGCCGCCCGCCAGCCCAGGGCAAATCAACCTTCCCACGAGGACGCCGGCTCAGAATTGAGCCGGCGTAGTGGGAAGGTGCGACGGGTGCAGTGGCACCCGTCGCGTATTTCAGTGTCTGCAAAGCAGACACTGAAATACTTTGTGGGGCCCTCTTACGGGGGCCCCTGCAGTGCCCATGCCATTGGCATGAGCACTGCAGGGGCCCCCAGGGGCCCCGCGGCACCCCCTACCGCCATCCTGTTCCTGGCGGAAGACCCGCCAGGAACAGGATGGCGGTAGGGGGTGTCAGAATCCCCATGGCGGCGGAGCGCGCTCCGCCGCCATGGAGGATTCTGCAGGGCAGCGGGAAACCGGCGGGAGACCGCCGGTTTCCCGCATCTGACCGCGGCCGAACCGCCGCGGTCAGAATGCCCTGCGGGGCACCGCCGGTCTGTCGCCGGTGCTCCTGCCGACCCTGGCCCCGGCGGTCTCTGACCGCCGGGGTCAGAATGACCCCCATTGTGTTTTAAACATAATCCTATGGTACAGTTTATTGTAGGCAGAATACTGAGCATAGGAATATAGTGATGGTGAGTACATAGAGGTAGGTATAGGGTTTACTGTTCTTAACCCCACATGTGTACCTTGATGGCATATATGTATATTCAGGGTACATACATGTGAAGTTAAGAACAGCGCATCTGTTCTTACCTGCATATAATTACCTTTGTAAGATTGTGGAATTCGAAATCCAGGTCATGATATTTTTGTAGGACAATATCTCTGTACTCAATATTTTGAAATGTAAGATGCACACGTGGTTGATGACATCTGCCCACGTCAGAGGAGAATCTCATAGGACTCTGCAGAACCCCAAGATGTGTTCTATGAGCCTTCGGAGGTGGGTAAGGAGGCCCCCACAATCAGCGCAATGAGAGGAGGTGATGTGGGCTACTTTGGGGGGGGGGGCACAGCCTCACAATACTGTCTCCTACTAACCACTCCTGGTCTGAGGTTGATGACATTTACCCACGTCAGAGGAGCATCTCATAGAACTGTGCAGAACCCCAAGATGTGTTCTATGAGCCCTCGGAGGTGGGTAAGGAGGCCCCCCACAATCAGCACGTGGGATACTCGAGGGTTTAGGTGTCAATGAGATGGCGCATCCTGTGGAGGGAGATAGTCTGGGTACCCCGGTGTGGGTCAGTCGTACCCACAGCCCTAAAATGTGCCCAGGCCGAGGTGAGGGAGGTGGGGTGTGGTGGCTGGAGAGAAATGAGGTCAACGTATGGAATGCATGTGCCATCAGTGACTCCATTGCCACAGTGTAACAGTACCAGTGACATCACCCTGTGAACTGCAGCCCTGGCATGTAGACTGTGTAGGAGGCTGGCCTGGCTTGTAGTGGGTACCAAGGGGTACTTACACTTTGTACCAGGTCCAGTTATCCCTTATTAGTGTAGAAGAGGTGTCTAGCAGCTTAGGCTGATAGAAAATGGTAGCTTAGCAGAGCAGCTTAGGCTGAACTAGGAGACATGCAAAGCTCCCACTATACCACTGGTGTCATATGCACAATATCATAAGAAAACACAATACACAGATATACTAAAAATAAAGGTACTTTATTTTTATGACAATATGCCAAAAGTATCTCAGTGAGTACCCTCAGTATGAGGATAGCAAATATACAAAAGATATATGTACACAATACCAAAATTATGCAGTAATAGCAATAGAAAACAGTGCAAGCAATGTATAGTCACAATAGATTGCAATGGGAGCACATAGGTATGGGGGCAACACAAACCATATACTCCAAAGGTGGAATGCGAACCACGAATGGACCCCAAACCTATGTGAGCTTGTAGAGGGTCGCTGCACCAGCAATGCAACAATGATGGATTTCCAGACGAGAGTACCTGTGGAACAAGGGGACCAAGTCCAAAAGTCACGATCAAGTCGGGAGTGGGCAGATGCCCAGGAAATGGCAGCTGTGGGTGCAAAGAAGCTGCCACGGGATGGTAGAAGCTGTGGATTCTGCAAGAACGAAGAGGGCTAGAAACTTCCCCTTTGGAGGATGGATGTCCCACGTCGTGAAGAAGCTTGCAAAGGTGTTTTTGTGCAGAAAGACCGCAAACAAGCCTTGCTAGCTGCAAGGGTCGCAGTTAGGGTTTTTGGATGCTGCTGTGGCCCAGGAGGGACCAGGATGTCGCCAATTGCGTGAGAAGACAGAGGGGGCATCTAGCAAGACAAGGAGCCCACTCAGAAGCAAGCAGCACCCGCAGAAGTGCCAGAACAGGCACTACAAAGTGGAGTGAACCGGAGCTCACCCGAAGTCACAAAAGAAGGTCCCACGACGCCGGAGGACAACTCAGGAGGTCGTGCACTGCAGGTTAGAGTGTCGGGGACCCACGCTTGGCTGTGCACAAAGGAAATCCTGGAAGAGTGCACAGGAGCCGGAGCAGCTGCAAATCACGCGGTACCCAGCAATGCAGTCTAGCGTGGGGAGGCAAGGACTTACCTCCACAAAACTTGGACTGAAGAGTCACTGGACTGTGGGAGTCACTTGGACAGAGTTGCTGAGTTCAAGGGACCTCGCTCGTTGTGCTGAGAGGGGACCCAGAGGACCGGTGAAGCAGTTCTTTGGTGCCTGCGGTTGCAGGGGGAAGATTCCATTGACCCACGGGAGATTTCTTCGGAGCTTCTAGTGCAGAGAGGAGGCAGACTACCCCCACAGCATGCACCACCAGGAAAACAGTCGAGAAGGCGGCAGGATCAGTGTTACAAGGTCGCAGTAGTCGTCTTTGCTACTTTGTTGCAGTTTTGCAGGCTTCCAGCGCGGTCAGCAGTCTATTCCTTGGCAGAAGGTGAAGAGAGAGATGCAGAGGAACTCTGATGAGCTCTTGCATTCTTTATCTACCGAATTCCCCAAAGCAGAGACCCTAAATAGCCAGAAAAGGAGGTTTGGCTACCTAGGAAGGAGGATAGGCTAGCAACACAGGTAAGAGCCTATCAGAAGGAGTCTCTGACGTCACCTGGTGGCACTGGCCACTCAGAGCAGTCCAGTGTGCCAGCAGCACCTCTGTTTCCAAGATGGCAGAGGTCTGGAGCACACTGGAGGAGCACCTCCCATGGGAGGTGCAGGTCAGGGGAGTGGTCACTCCCCTTTCCTTTGTCCAGTTTCGCGCCAGAGCAGGGCTGGGGGATGACTGAACCGGTGTAGACTGGCTTATGCAGAGATGGGCATCATCTGTGCCCATCAAAGCATTTCCAGAGGCTGGGGGAGGCTACTCCTCCCCAGCCTTCACACCTATTTCCAAAGGGAGAGGGTGTCACACCCTCTCTCAGAGGAAATCCTTTGTTCTGCCTTCCTGGGCCAGGGCTGCCTGGACCCCAGGGGGGCAGAAACATGTCTGAGGGGTTGGCAGCAGCAGCAGCTGCAGTGCAAACCCTGAAAAGGCAGTTTGGCAGTACCCGGGTTCTGAGCCAGAGACCCGGGGGATCATGGGATTGTCTCCCCAATGCCAGGATGGCATTGCGGGGGCAATTCCATGATCTTAGACATGTTACATGGCCATGTTCGGAGTTACCCTTGTGAAGCTATACATAGGTAGTGACCTATGTATAGTGCACGCTTGTAATGGTGTCCCCGCACTTACAAAGTCTGGGGAATTTGCCCTGAACAATGTGGGGGCACCTTGGCTAGTGCCAGGGTGCCCACACACTAAGTAACTTAGCACCCAACCTTTACCAGGTAAAGGTTAGACATATAGGTGACTTATTAGTTACTTAAGTGCAGTGGTAAATGGCTGTGAAATAACGTGGACGTTATTTCACTCAGGCTGCAGTGGCAGGCCTGTGTAAGAATTGTCAGAGCTCCCTATGGGTGGCAAAAGAAATGCTGCAACCCTTAGGGATCTCCTGGAACCCCAATACCCTGGGTACCTCAGTACCATATACTAGGGAATTATAAGGGTGTTCCAGTATGCCAATGTGAATTGGTGAAATTGGTCACTAGCCTGTTAGTGACAATTTGTAAAGAGAGAGCATAACCAGTGAGGTTCTGGTTAGCAGGATCCCAGTGAGACAGTGAAAACACCCTGACATACACTCACAAACAGGCCAAAAGAGGGGGTAACAAGGCTAGAAAGAGGCTACTTTCTCACAGACTGTTATAAGGTTGTTGTCGGTCACCAGCATCTTTCCTCGGCAGGGGTGGTTTGTCTCCCGAGGGTCTTTGAAGCGGTGTCTCTGGACTCCTGCTGACAGGGTGTGAGGCTCGTCAGCAAGACACGAGGTTCTGACCTGAGACCCCTCCAGGACCCACCGCGGCCTTCCAGCGGAGTCTCCTCAGGATGTCACCAGTGCTTAATTTGTGTCGGTGGATTCCGTTACTCGGCTCCAGCACTTAATTGTTAACAGTGGCACTTATGCCGGTCCGCCACAAGGTGGTGCTGGTTGAGTAATTTAATTCAATATACATTAAAAGTGACTAACACCTGTCTGCAAGCCATTGTTGCAGCGTTGGGAGCCTAGAAGGCTCTGAAGCGATGGGTGTTGCAACCTGCATAGGCCTCCTGGCGAGGGCTCTGCCACTTATGTTTGTACAAATTAAGCACTGGGTGCCACCCTGTACTTCAGACGTCCTTCAGTCCACAACACCCAGTCAGTGGGACACCTGGGCTGTTTAGGGGTTTTCCGTTTAGGGGTGCAGCGTATCAGGGGTGCACAGTGTAGGAAGTTGGAGCAGGGCGCAGTGAAGCAGCTTAAGTAGGGGTGCCACCGGAGAAAAAACACATCGTTTTATGGCCCTTCCCAACTTCGATCTGTGGATGGCAGTGTGGCAAGAATCATGGCCAGGGCAAAGGTGTGGGATTAGGACCAAAGGGTGCCACAGGAGGTGACAGATAGGAGGAAAATGAATTAATTAGTGAAGGCAAAATAAGTGAGAGGTGAGAGAGCGCGAAGGGGGAGGGAGAATAGAGTGCAAAGGAGGACAGAGAGATGGGAGGAACAAGGAAGCCCTATGGAAAGTGGCAGAAAAGAAAAATGGAAAAAATAAAAGAACTCGAAAGGAAGGAACAAAGATAGAAGGAAGTAAATAAAATGCAGCATGCAAAGAAGGGCAGCGAGAAGAAAAGATGCAAGGAACAAAGAAATAAATGAGAAATGGAACAGGGAAAGAAATGCGGAGAACAGGTAAATAGACTTAAATAATGGAAAGAAGAAATGGGAGATGGGGGAAGGGTGAGGGAAGGAAAGGAGAGAAACAACAAATGGAAGAAATTGAAAACTGAAAGAGGATGAAATGAAGGGGAGAGGATCATTAGAAGAAAGGAAGGAACAAGAAAATAATTAAAGAATTGAAAAAAGAAGGAAGGAAAGAAAATGAAACAGAAATATAAAAAAGGACGGAGGCAGAAAGAATGGGCGATGATGGCAGGAAAGAAGGACGGACAGACGGAGAGAAAGATGGAAAGAAGAATGAAAGGAGAATGGAAAAATGAAAAGAAAGATTAATAGAACGCAGGAGAGAAAGCAGGATAGAAAGAAGGGCACAATGAAAAAAGACAAAAAAGGAAATAGAAAAAAGAAAGAACTGAGTACAGGTAGGTGAGGCTGTTGACCGGTTTTCTTAAACAAAACAGCTATAAAGTGCATTATTAGGAAGGATGTATCTCCCTGGGTGAACAATCCTCACTGGCACTCACAGGAAACCTGTGATCGCCCATTTCGCTCTATTATTTATCGTCATGGGGCTCAAAGTGGGGGTATTTAATTTTCGGGCTACTCCCTGAGTTGCAGTTTAGGGGTGTACAGTTTAGGGGTGTTCAGTTTAGGGGCGTGCAGCTTAGGGGTGTGCAGTTTAGGGGTGTTCAGTTCAGGGATGTGCAGCTTAGGGGTGTTCAGTTTAGGGGTGTGCAGTTTAGGGGTATGCAGTTTAGGTGTGTTCAGTTTCGGGGTGTGCAGTTTAGAGGTGTTCAGTTTAGGGGTGTGCATTTTGGGGGGGTGCAGCTTATAGGTATGCGGTTTAGGGGTACGCAGTTTAGGGGTGTTCAGTTTAGGGCTGTTCAGTTTAGGGGTGTGTTTAGGTGTGTTCAGTTTAGGGGTGTGCAGTTTAGGGGTATGCAGTTTAGGGGTGTTCAGTTTAGGGGTGTGCAGCCCAGGGATGTGCAGTTTAGGGGTGTGAAGTTAGGGGTGTTCACTTTAGGGGTGTTCAGTTTAGGGGTGTGCAACTTAGGGGTGTGCAGTTTAGGGGTGTACAGCTTATGGGTGTGCGGTTTAGGGGTGTGCAGCTTAGGGGTGTGCAGTTTAGGGGTGTTCAGTTTAGGGGTGTGTAGCTTTGGGGTGTGCAGCTTAGGGGTGTTCAGTTTAGGGGTGTGCAGTTTAGGGTTATGCAGTTTAGGGGTGTGCAGCTTAGGGGTGTTCAGTTTAGGGGTGTGCAGTTTAGGGGTGTTCAGTTTAGGAGTGTGCATTTTGGGGGGTGCAGCTTATAGGTATGCGGTTTAGGGGTACGCAGTTATCGGTGATGCAGTAAAATGAATGATAATCAATAACATATCTATAGGTTTGTTCAGTTCCATGACGTTAAAGTGAAACGAGAGAGGTTGATAATAAACGTCCAACACTCGTGTCTCCCTGATTTATGAACAGGGAACAAGTGCCAGGTCCATATCTGGGTGGACGGCGCCATCTGGTGTCCGGTGGTGATACTACCACGGAGAGCCAGGTACCTTCCGTCATGAGCGCTTCAGGCTTGTTTCATGAAAGCGGTGACCTGACTATTGTCGGTAAAACACATTCTTCTGCCATTTTACCTTTCCCAGCATAAATGTGGCTATATTTGTTCCTGAAATAGTGTCTTCCTTTCCCTTTTGTAATAGTGATGGAAGAATGTGCCAACAGCCCCCTCGAAGTCCGAGAAAAACTCTGTTGAGACTAGTTAGCATCTGAAATTCATAATATAGCATCCACTTGCTGCGCAGTCACTGCAAGTGACGTCACGTCCTTAAAGCATCCTTCATGTAAAAGGACTCAAACCTGTATTATAGGTACAGCTGAGATTCATTGTTATATATTCAAATATGTCTATACCTGTATACAACCATACGTATTCATCTCTAAGCCGGACATATACATATAACCAGGTCTGCAATTACAGCACAAGCTATACATTCATCAACATTTATTTATTTACATAGCATAGAATGGACAAATGCGCACACTTAATTTCCAACTGGACACAATTGATCAATGCAGCTATTAAGAACCTATATGCTCTCGGCGCTGTTACTTATTTTTTGGAAAATATTAATTTGGTATCATAGTTGACACATCATGTGAAATACAATACTTTTGATGCATTAAACATGTAACAAGGTGCATGATGTTCCTTGTCGTCTCCATGTTTTATCAGCGGCCTGCAGAGCGCATGCGCCACACAAAACAACAAATGTACCTCGTCACACAGAAGTGTGACAAGTTTATTTTTGATGCTAGTTTTGCTGTGTTTCATGTTTTCCACGTACTAAGATGTGATTGACCTTCGGAACAGCTGCAAGTTAAGACTTTTTTTCATCAGACCTGTGGAACTTGGTAAATTACATTTACACTCATTACATTACATGTAGACTCATTTAAAGTGGTATAGAATGGTAGCATTTTATTGAGTGCTTTTTAATTCATTATAGTAACACAAATAAAACCACAGAGTCAGCCTCCTTACTGCACATAAACATTCCACTCTGTGCTGTGTAAAAATCCCCACAATAACTATAAATGGACAAACATGCTGCAAGGACCATGGATAAAAGTGCTTTTAAATTGTAGTTCTGAAAGTCTGGCCTGGCACTGTTGCTCCCTGATTAAAGTCGTCCACATCTTTGGGTCCATCAGGGGTAATGTCCACAAACTTGGTCAGGTTCCCGATAGCTCGGTTAGGTTGTAGAGAGAAACATGTCCTGGTGGTTTCTTTTATTGCCTGACGTGAAATCCTTCCTAAGCTTGGACTCAAGTATTCTCGTCTCCTATCGCTCAAGCCCGGATATCGACATCAACTTTACTTTAGAGTTTCATCAGTTATTACAGAGCCTACAGGTTTGGCTGGAATAAGTAATATTCCAAGAACCCTCAAACCAGTGCTTAACTTGTGCTTGTTGTTTCCAGTGCTGAGCACCGGCACTTATTTTTGAGGGACGGCTCTTATTTTTCTGCCTCAAGCATTTGCTACGAGCTAAAGGCACATATGGGAAAGATGGAGGAAGAGAAAACGAAAAAGCTTCACAATGGGAGAAAGCTGCAAGAGTGAGCTGAAGGGGCAGGGAGTGGCTGTAAATGGATTGAAGAAGCCTCAAATGACTTCAGGATTATGCTGCCTCAGTATTCTGTGCTCACGCATTTTATAGGAGCAATCGCGTTTTTAAGAGGAGAGCTTTGGCCACCGGTACGTTTTTATTTACAAATTTAAGCACTGCTTCGGGGGTATTTAAAGAAGACAAAAATGTAAGATTGTTTGATTAGATGGAGCATCCGGGTTTGAGTTGATGAATTGCTGTCTGGGCTAAAATATGATTTCAGAAGGTACCCCACAACTGTATCTTGACCCGCTAATTAGGTCCCTCGTTTTCAATAAATATTCAATAGGCGGTAAACTGTTGTCTTAATAAGGCGGTAATGTCATTCCCCAAGAAACAAAAAGTTGTACGTCATGCCCCTCATTGGATCGTCCCTTGAAGAGTCACATTCGCAAAAATAATTAATATTTTAAGATAGAGGCACCTATTTAATAGATGGACGGTTTATCTAGAGTGGAATCATAGCATGAAGTTCTAGCTTGAAGAGTGATCTTACGTCTTGATTAACATTAGTGTCCAGTTTGTCTAAGTTCTTCAAATGAACCGCTACAAATCCATTAAACAAAACTGGAACAAGTTTACCCTTTGTAAATCATTAATTACTGGACATATAATTGTGCAAATCTTTTCCAGGCTTTAGTCACCAATGGGTGATTCTGACTTTAGTTTTTCCAAGTGTTGTGACGCGGACATCCTTGTGTCCAAAGTGAACCCCAAATAAAGGTAGATAACTGCAGTTTTGACCAATTGTTGGCCAAGTCTCCGGATGAATGCCCAAAAGAAAGAATTCTTGTCTTTGTGATGTGGACGGACAAGCCAATGGAAGGATTAAATTCACTCAGTGCCTTGAGCTGACTCTGGAGGCCAGCTGGAGTTTGTGAACAGTACAGGGTCATCAGCGTCTGCTAAAGCGCTGCTCAAGTGATCCCAGTTTTGAGGGAACAGAGCTGGGCTAATGGACACGGCAGCCTATGGCCGAGATATAAAGAGAAGTGTTATTGTTCTCTATTGTAATTCAGATGACTGAGTTTCAGGTTTTGGTATGAGGGGGGAATTGTTTCTTTATATATGTGTAGTTGTTATTTTTTCTCGATTTCTTAGTGTATATTAATAACATTGTTTTTCTGTTTAGAATATGTATTGATATTGGATTAATTCGTATGTGAGATTCGGATGTAAGTGTTGTGCGTTTTACCCTTCTCATTAAGAGAAGTGGGGCCAGAACACGGCCCTGCTTGAGTCCCTTCTCAATCTTGACATTGGGAGGAAGAGCTCATTGTCCTGACTTCCCTTGCGTCCAGGCATTGGAATAAAGCAACATTTCATATGTAGAACTGCGGCGTGAATGCTGCATGCCATGAATCTAGACCACAGTGGATTTCTATTTACTTACTCAATGCAGCAGAATAATCTATAAAGCAGACGTGTAGGATCTTCCTTGATGGGATGCTTTGTCAATAAGATCTGGTTCCACTGTGTGATCTAGTGTTGGGTACTGGGGTCTGAATTCTGTTTGAAATACTGACTGAAGATTGTTTACAATTGATCAGTCTCTTAGAAGGGATAGTAAGGGCCCGACTTAGGTATTGATGAACAGGTTACTCTGTCACAATGCTGACGTATATCCCATTGGCCGAAATCAAAATCTCATTGTATCCTATTATATTTAGATTTGATCAGATGGGATATCTGTCACCATTGTGATGGACAAACCCGTCCACCAATATCTAAATCAGGCCCCAAGTGTTTTCAAAATAATTTTCCTTCAGCATCCAATTGTGTTATCAGTCGGAGGTTGGGCGCTCTTCTGGCGGTCGCCCGCCGGCCCAGTGGGAAAGCCAGAATGACATCCGCGGTCTTCTGACCGCGGAGCGGCCATTTGGCGGTTCCCGCCGCCCGCCAGGGTCAGAATGACTCTTGAGGAGGACCGCGGATGCCATTCTGGCTTTCCCGCTGGGCCGGCGGGCGACCGCCAAAAGAGCGCCCGCCGGCCCAGCGGGAAAGGCCCTGCAACAAGGAAGCCGGCTCCGAATGGAGCCGGCGGAGTTGCAGGGGTGCGACGGGTGTAAGTGTGCCCATCGCGATTTTCACTGTCTGCTAAGCAGACAGTGAAAATCTTTATGGGGCCCTGTTAGGGGGTCCCACAACACCCGTTCCCGCCATCCTGTTCCTGGCGGTAAAAACCGCCAGAAACAGGATGGCGGGAAGGGGGTCGGAATCTCCATGCCATGGAGATTCAGCCCATGCAGGGGAAATCCGGCGGGAAACCACCGGATCCCCTTTTCTGACCGCGGCTTTACCGCCGCGGTCAGAATGGCCTGGGAAGCACCACCAGCCTGTTGGCGGTGCTTCCGTGGTCCCCGGCCCTGGCGGTCTTGGACTGCCAGGGTCGGAATGACCCCCATTGTGTCTGAATAATCCCTGAATATTCCCATTTGAGATGTTTTGGGCTTTAGTCACAAAGGCTTGTAAGAGACAGGCCCCGCAGAGAGTGTGGCCTACACAGGACAAACCTTCAAGGTGTATTCACAGTGCATAAGATGCTCAACCCTGCTGGGGGCACAGGGGCCAAAGCCAATCAGAACAGGGGAGTGTTAAGGAGGGACTCACTCAGCTTCCCAGACCAAACTAGAAGAAATCAAAGGAAGTGAACCACACCATTCTCGAAATTAAGAGTCTCTGAAAGTATGTTTGCGACCCGCAATAGCCAGTTTCTATCAGTAGTATATTATTCCCCACTGGCGCAAGCGGGCAGAAATATGTTGACTGCTTTTATAGATGTGGAGGATACAGGATTTATTCCAGTCACATCACAGTATTTTTAATCGTAAGCCTATCCCTGTTGGAATACAATTGCACACTGGGGATAGTAGGTTATTTTAAATTCACTACACACTTGTTGACAGATCGTACCACGTCTCTAAATCAAGAGACCCTCCCTCCTGGCAGGGGTAAGACTCAGTGATGATGCTACGCCTACGAGTAGATCACTGGGAAATGATAAACCACTGATAGAAACTAGCTTTTCAGGGTCATAAACCATCTTTTTAGAGAGTCTTGGTTTGGAGAATGCTGTGGTTTCACTCCTTTTTATATTTTCTAGTGGATTTTGAGGCGCCTGGCTTCTTTCACCCCTTACATTGTGGGAGAATCTAGAGAAAAGGAGCACCACATTGGTGAACTTGCCTTGTGAAGTTGTCTCGTGTGAGCCCAGGCCACCATAAATCTCCACGCGGACCAGGCAGTCTTAGGGTGTGGGACACCCCGCCCTACCCCCTGAAGATCCCTTCCCTGGCAGCAGCTACATTGGGAAGCTGGTGGAGTGAGGTGAGGGTGATGTGATCCCACTGACAGGGGCCCAGCTCACTCCAGCAAAAGCACTGTAGGGCCTCCAAGGGATAAGGAATGCCACTGAACGGAGAGGTGGCAACCAGGTATGAAAAAGAACTGGGTGGTTGGGGATCTTGCAGAAGTATTTCAGTTTTCTAGGCATTCAACATTAAATGTTGGTGAGGCCTATAATTCAAAATAATTGTCAGCCCTCTGAAGGATACACTACCAGAATATTGGGGGTGATTCTAAGTCCGGCGGGCGGCGGAGGCCGCCCGCCAGACTTCCCCCACCAAAATACCGCTCTGCTGTCGAAAGACCGCTGAGGGTATTTTGGGATTTGCCCTGGGCTGGCGGGCGGCCGCCAAAAGGCCGCCCGCCAGCCCAGGGCAAATCAACCTTCCCACGAGGACGCCGGCTCAGAATTGAGCCGGCGTAGTGGGAAGGTGCGACGGGTGCAGTGGCACCCGTCGCGTATTTCAGTGTCTGCAAAGCAGACACTGAAATACTTTGTGGGGCCCTCTTACGGGGGCCCCTGCAGTGCCCATGCCATTGGCATGAGCACTGCAGGGGCCCCCAGGGGCCCCGCGGCACCCCCTACCGCCATCCTGTTCCTGGCGGGAGACCCGGCAGGAACAGGATGGCGGTAGGGGGTGTCAGAATCCCCATGGCGGCGGAGCGCGCTCCGCCGCCATGGAGGATTCTGCAGGGCAGCGGGAAACCGGCGGGAGACCGCCGGTTTCCCGCATCTGACCGCGGCCGAACCGCAGCGGTCAGAATGCCCTGCGGGGCACCGCCGGTCTGTCGCCGGTGCTCCCGCCGACCCTGGCCCCGGCGGTCTCTGACCGCCGGGGTCAGAATGACCCCCATTGTGTTTTAAACATAATCCTATGGTACAGTTTATTGTAGGCAGAATACTGAGCATAGGAATATAGTGATGGTGAGTACATAGAGGTAGGTATAGGGTTTACTGTTCTTAACCCCACATGTGTACCTTGATGGCATATATGTATATTCAGGGTACATACATGTGAAGTTAAGAACAGCGCATCTGTTCTTACCTGCATATAATTACCTTTGTAAGATTGTGGAATTCGAAATCCAGGTCATGATATTTTTGTAGGACAATATCTCTGTACTCAATATTTTGAAATGTAAGATGCACACGTGGTTGATGACATCTGCCCACGTCAGAGGAGAATCTCATAGGACTCTGCAGAACCCCAAGATGTGTTCTATGAGCCTTCGGAGGTGGGTAAGGAGGCCCCCACAATCAGCGCAATGAGAGGAGGTGATGTGGGCTACTTTGGGGGGGGGGGCACAGCCTCACAATACTGTCTCCTACAAACCACTCCTGGTCTGAGGTTGATGACATTTACCCACGTCAGAGGAGCATCTCATAGAACTGTGCAGAACCCCAAGATGTGTTCTATGAGCCCTCGGAGGTGGGTAAGGAGGCCCCCCACAATCAGCACGTGGGATACTCGAGGGTTTAGGTGTCAATGAGATGGCGCATCCTGTGGAGGGAGATAGTCTGGGTACCCCGGTGTGGGTCAGTCGTACCCACAGCCCTAAAATGTGCCCAGGCCGAGGTGAGGGAGGTGGGGTGTGGTGGCTGGAGAGAAATGAGGTCAACGTATGGAATGCATGTGCCATCAGTGACTCCATTGCCACAGTGTAACAGTACCAGTGACATCACCCTGCGAACTGCAGCCCTGGCATGTAGACTGTGTAGGAGGCTGGCCTGGCTTGTAGTGGGTACCAAGGGGTACTTACACTTTGTACCAGGTCCAGTTATCCCTTATTAGTGTAGAAGAGGTGTCTAGCAGCTTAGGCTGATAGAAAATGGTAGCTTAGCAGAGCAGCTTAGGCTGAACTAGGAGACATGCAAAGCTCCCACTATACCACTGGTGTCATATGCACAATATCATAAGAAAACACAATACACAGATATACTAAAAATAAAGGTACTTTATTTTTATGACAATAAGCCAAAAGTATCTCAGTGAGTACCCTCAGTATGAGGATAGCAAATATACAAAAGATATATGTACACAATACCAAAATTATGCAGTAATAGCAATAGAAAACAGTGCAAGCAATGTATAGTCACAATAGATTGCAATGGGAGCACATAGGTATGGGGGCAACACAAACCATATACTCCAAAGGTGGAATGCGAACCACGAATGGACCCCAAACCTATGTGAGCTTGTAGAGGGTCGCTGCACCAGCAATGCAACAATGATGGATTTCCAGACGAGAGTACCTGTGGAACAAGGGGACCAAGTCCAAAAGTCACGATCAAGTCGGGAGTGGGCAGATGCCCAGGAAATGGCAGCTGTGGGTGCAAAGAAGCTGCCACGGGATGGTAGAAGCTGTGGATTCTGCAAGAACGAAGAGGGCTAGAAACTTCCCCTTTGTAGGATGGATGTCCCACGTTGTGAAGAAGCTTGCAAAGGTGTTTTCGTGCAGAAAGACCGCAAACAAGTCTTGCTAGCTGCAAGGGTCGCAGTTAGGGTTTTTGGATGCTGCTGTGGCCCAGGAGGGACCAGGATGTCGCCAATTGCGTGAGAAGACAGAGGGGGCATCTAGCAAGACAAGGAGCCCACTCAGAAGCAAGCAGCACCTGCAGAAGTGCCAGAACAGGCACTACAAAGTGGAGTGAACCGGAGCTCACCCGAAGTCACAAAAGAAGGTCCCACGACGCCGGAGGACAACTCAGGAGGTCGTGCACTGCAGGTTAGAGTGTCGGGGACCCACGCTTGGCTGTGCACAAAGGAAATCCTGGAAGAGTGCACAGGAGCCGGAGCAGCTGCAAATCAAGCGGTACCCAGCAATGCAGTCTAGCGTGGGGAGGCAAGGACTTAACTCCACCAAACTTGGACTGAAGAGTCACTGGACTGTGGGAGTCACTTGGACAGAGTTGCTGAGTTCAAGGGACCTCGCTCGTCGTGCTGAGAGGGGACCCAGAGGACCGGTGAAGCAGTTCTTTGGTGCCTGCGGTTGCAGGGGGAAGATTCCATTGACCCACGGGAGATTTCTTCGGAGCTTCTAGTGCAGAGAGGAGGCAGACTACCCCCACAGCATGCACCACCAGGAAAACAGTCGAGAAGGCGGCAGGATCAGCGTTAAAAGGTCGCAGTAGTTGTCTTTGCTACTTTGTTGCAGTTTTGCAGGCTTCCAGCGCGGTCAGCAGTCTATTCCTTGGCAGAAGGTGAAGAGAGAGATGCAGAGGAACTCTGATGAGCTCTTGCATTCGTTATCTACCGAATTCCCCAAAGCAGAGACCCTAAATAGCCAGAAAAGGAGGTTTGGCTACCTAGGAAGGAGGATAGGCTAGCAACACAGGTAAGAGCCTATCAGAAGGAGTCTCTGACATCACCTGCTGGCCCTGGCCACTCAGAGCAGTCCAGTGTGCCAGCAGCACCTCTGTTTCCAAGATGGCAGAGGTCTGGAGCACACTGGAGGAGCACCTCCCATGGGAGGTGCAGGTCAGGGGAGTGGTCACTCCCCTTTCCTTTGTCCAGTTTCGCGCCAGAGCAGGGCTGGGGGATGACTGAACCGGTGTAGACTGGCTTATGCAGAGATGGGCATCATCTGTGCCCATCAAAGCATTTCCAGAGGCTGGGGGAGGCTACTCCTCCCCAGCCTTCACACCTATTTCCAAAGGGAGAGGGTGTCACACCCTCTCTCATAGGAAATCCTTTGTTCTGCCTTCCTGGGCCAGGGCTGCCTGGACCCCAGGGGGGCAGAAACCTGTCTGAGGGGTTGGCAGCAGCTGCAGTGCAAACCCTGAAAAGGCAGTTTGGCAGTACCCGGGTTCTGTGCCAGAGACCCGGGGGATCATGGGATTGTCTCCCCAATGCCAGGATGGCATTGGGGGGGCAATTCCATGATCTTAGACATGTAACATGGCCATGTTCGGAGTTACCCTTGTGAAGCTATACATAGGTAGTGACCTATGTATAGTGCACGCTTGTAATGGTGTCCCCGCACTCACAAAGTCCGGGGAATTTGCCCTGAACAATGTGGGGGCACCTTGGCTAGTGCCAGGGTGCCCACACACTAAGTAACTTAGCACCCAACCTTTACCAGGTAAAGGTTAGACATATAGGTGACTTATAAATTACTTAAGTGCAGTGGTAAATGGCTGTGAAATAACGTGGACGTTATTTCACTCAGGCTGCAGTGGCAGGCCTGTGTAAGAATTGTCAGAGCTCCCTATGGGTGGCAAAAGAAATGCTGCAACCCATAGGGATCTCCTGGAACCCCAATACCCTGGGTACCTCAGTACCATATACTAGGGAATTATAAGGGTGTTCCAGTATGCCAATGTGAATTGGTGAAATTGGTCACTAGCCTGTTAGTGACAATTTGTAAAGAGAGAGCATAACCAGTGAGGTTCTGGTTAGCAGGATCCCAGTGAGACAGTGAAAACACCCTGACATACACTCACAAACAGGCCAAAAGAGGGGGTAACAAGGCTAGAAAGAGGCTACTTTCTCACAGACTGTTATAAGGTTGTTGTCGGTCACCAGCATCTTTCCTCGGCAGGGGTGGTTTGTCTCCCGAGGGTCTTTGAAGCGGTGTCTCTGGACTCCTGCTGACAGGGTGTGAGGCTCGTCAGCAAGACACGAGGTTCTGACCTGAGACCCCTCCAGGACCCACCGCGGCCTTCCAGCGGAGTCTCCTCAGGATGTCACCAGTGCTTAATTTGTGTCGGTGGATTCCGTTACTCGGCTCCAGCACTTAATTGTTAACAGTGGCACTTATGCCGGTCCGCCACAAGGTGGTGCTGGTTGAGTAATTTAATTCAATATACATTAAAAGTGACTAACACCTGTCTGCAAGCCATTGTTGCAGCGTTGGGAGCCTAGAAGGCTCTGAAGCGATGGGTGTTGCAACCTGCATAGGCCTCCTGGCGAGGGCTCTGCCACTTATGTTTGTACAAATTAAGCACTGGGTGCCACCCTGTACT
Organism: Pleurodeles waltl; assembly: GCF_031143425.1. Classification (NCBI taxonomy): domain Eukaryota; kingdom Metazoa; phylum Chordata; class Amphibia; order Caudata; family Salamandridae; genus Pleurodeles; species Pleurodeles waltl. Next base: position 1,006,388,878 of record NC_090450.1, on the reverse strand, counting down.
TCAGACGTCCTTCAGTCCACAACACCCAGTCAGTGGGACACCTGGGCTGTTTAGGGGTTTTCCGTTTAGGGGTGCAGCGTATCAGGGGTGCACAGTGTAGGAAGTTGGAGCAGGGCGCAGTGAAGCAGCTTAAGTAGGGGTGCCACCGGAGAAAAAACACATCGTTTTATGGCCCTTCCCAACTTCGATCTGTGGATGGCAGTGTGGCAAGAATCATGGCCAGGGCAAAGGTGTGGGATTAGGACCAAAGGGTGCCACAGGAGTCAGGAGGTGACAGATAGGAGGAAAATGAATTAATTAGTGAAGGCAAAATAAGTGAGAGGTGAGAGAGCGCGAAGGGGGAGGGAGAATAGAGTGCAAAGGAGGACAGAGAGATGGGAGGAACAAGGAAGCCCTATGGAAAGTGGCAGAAAAGAAAAATGGAAAAAATAAAAGAACTCGAAAGGAAGGAACAAAGATAGAAGGAAGTAAATAAAATGCAGCATGCAAAGAAGGGCAGCGAGAAGAAAAGATGCAAGGAACAAAGAAATAAATGAGAAATGGAACAGGGAAAGAAATGCGGAGAACAGGTAAATAGACTTAAATAATGGAAAGAAGAAATGGGAGATGGGGGAAGGGTGAGGGAAGGAAAGGAGAGAAACAACAAATGGAAGAAATTGAAAACTGAAAGAGGATGAAATGAAGGGGAGAGGATCATTAGAAGAAAGGAAGGAACAAGAAAATAATTAAAGAATTGAAAAAAGAAGGAAGGAAAGAAAATGAAACAGATATATATAAAAAAGGACGGAGGCAGAAAGAATGGGCGATGATGGCAGGAAAGAAGGACGGACAGACGGAGAGAAAGATGGAAAGAAGAATGAAAGGAGAATGGAAAAATGAAAAGAAAGAGCAATAGAACGCAGGAGAGAAAGCAGGATAGAAAGAAGGGCACAATGAAAAAAGACAAAAAAGGAAATAGAAAAAAGAAAGAACTGAGTACAGGTAGGTGAGGCTGTTGACCGGTTTTCTTAAACAAAACAGCTATAAAGTGCATTATTAGGAAGGATGTATCTCCCTGGGTGAACAATCCTCACTGGCACTCACAGGAAACCTGTGATCGCCCATTTCGCTCTATTATTTATCGTCATGGGGCTCAAAGTGGGGGTATTTAATTTTCGGGCTACTCCCTGAGTTGCAGTTTAGGGGTGTACAGTTTAGGGGTGTTCAGTTTAGGGGCGTGCAGCTTAGGGGTGTGCAGTTTAGGGGTGTTCAGTTCAGGGATGTGCAGCTTAGGGGTGTTCAGTTTAGGGGTGTGCAGTTTAGGGGTATGCAGTTTAGGTGTGTTCAGTTTCGGGGTGTGCAGTTCAGAGGTGTTCAGTTTAGGGGTGTGCATTTTGGGGGTGTGCAGCTTATAGGTATGCGGTTTAGGGGTACGCAGTTTAGGGGTGTTCAGTTTAGGGCTGTTCAGTTTAGGGGTGTGTTTAGGGGTGTTCAGTTTAGGGGTGTGCAGTTTAGGGGTATGCAGTTTAGGTGTGTTCAGTTTCGGGGTGTGCAGTTTAGAGGTGTTCAGTTTAGGGGTGTGCATTTTGGGGGTGTGCAGCTTATAGGTATGCGGTTTAGGGGTACGCAGTTTAGGGGTGTTCAGTTTAGGGCTGTTCAGTTTAGGGGTGTGTTTAGGGGTGTTCAGTTTAGGGGTGTGCAGTTTAGGGGTATGCAGTTTAGGGGTGTTCAGTTTAGGGGTGTGCAGCCCAGGGATGTGCAGTTTAGGGGTGTGAAGTTAGGGGTGTTCACTTTAGGGGTGTTCAGTTTAGGGGTGTGCAACTTAGGGGTGTGCAGTTTAGGGGTGTACAGCTTATGGGTATGCGGTTTAGGGGTGTGCAGCTTAGGGGTGTGCAGTTTAGGGGTGTTCAGTATTGGGGTGTGCAGCTTTGGGGTGTGCAGCTTAGGGGTGTTCAGTTTAGGGGTGTGCAGTTTAGGGGTATGCAGTTTAGGGGTGTGCAGCTTAGGGGTGTTCAGTTTAGGGGTGTGCAGTTTAGGGGTGTTCAGTTTAGGGGTGTGCATTTTGGGGGGGTGCAGCTTATAGGTATGCGGTTTAGGGGTACGCAGTTATCGGTGATGCAGTAAAATGAATGATAATCAATAACATATCTATAGGTTTGTTCAGTTCCATGACGTTAAAGTGAAACGAGAGAGGTTGATAATAAACGTCCAACACTCGTGTCTCCCTGATTTATGAACAGGGAACAAGTGCCAGGTCCATATCTGGGTGGACGGCGCCATCTGGTGTCCGGTGGTGATACTACCACGGAGAGCCAGGTACCTTCCGTCATGAGCGCTTCAGGCTTGTTTCATGAAAGCGGTGACCTGACTATTGTCGGTAAAACACATTCTTCTGCCATTTTACCTTTCCCAGCATAAATGTGGCCATATTTGTTCCTGAAATAGTGTCTTCCTTTCCCTTTTGTAATAGTGATGGAAGAATGTGCCAACAGCCCCCTCGAAGTCCGAGAAAAACTCTGTTGAGACTAGTTAGCATCTGAAATTCATAATATAGCATCCACTTGCTGCGCAGTCACTGCAAGTGACGTCACGTCCTTAAAGCATCCTTCATGTAAAAGGACTCAAACCTGTATTATAGGTACAGCTGAGATTCATTGTTATATATTCAAATATGTCTATACCTGTATACCACCATACGTATTCATCTCTAAGCCGGACATATACATATAACCAGGTCTGCAATTACAGCACAAGCTATACATTCATCAACATTTATTTATTTACATAGCATAGAATGGACAAATGTGCACACTTAATTTCCAACTGGACACACAATTGATCAATGCAGCTATTAAGAACCTATATGCTCTCGGCGCTGTTACTTATTTTTTGGAAAATATTAATTTGGTATCATAGTTGACACATCATGTGAAATACAATACTTTTGATGCATTAAACATGTAACAAGGTGCATGATGTTCCTTGTCGTCTCCATGTTTTATCAGCGGCCTGCAGAGCGCATGCGCCACACAAAACAACAAATGTACCTCGTCACACAGAAGTGTGACAAGTTTATTTTTGATGCTAGTTTTGCTGTGTTTCATGTTTTCCACGTACTAAGATGTGATTGACCTTAGGAACAGCTGCAAGTTAAGACTTTTTTTCATCAGACCTGTGGAACTTGGTAAATTACATTTACACTCATTACATTACATGTAGACTCATTTAAAGTGGTATAGAATGGTAGCATTTTATTGAGTGCTTTTTAATTCATTATAGTAACACAAATAAAACCACAGAGTCAGCCTCCTTACTGCACATAAACATTCCACTCTGTGCTGTGTAAAAATCCCCACAATAACTATAAATGGACAAACATGCTGCAAGGACCATGGATAAAAGTGCTTTTAAATTGTAGTTCTGAAAGTCTGGCCTGGCACTGTGGCTCCCTGATTAAAGTCGTCCACATCTTTGGGTCCATCAGGGGTAATGTCCACAAACTTGGTCAGGTTCCCGATAGCTCGGTTAGGTTGTAGAGAGAAACATGTCCTGGTGGTTTCTTTTATTGCCTGACGTGAAATCCTTCCTAAGCTTGGACTCAAGTATTCGCGTCTCCTATCGCTCAAGCCCGGATATCGACATCAACTTTACTTTAGAGTTTCATCAGTTATTACAGAGCCTACAGGTTTGGCTGGAATAAGTAATATTCCAAGAACCCTCAAACCAGTGCTTAACTTGTGCTTGTTGTTTCCAGTGCTGAGCACCGGCACTTATTTTTGAGGGACGGCTCTTATTTTTCTGCCTCAAGCATTTGCTACGAGCCAAAGGCACATATGGGAAAGATGGAGGAAGAGAAAACGAAAAAGCTTCACAATGGGAGAAAGCTGCAAGAGTGAGCTGAAGGGGCAGGGAGTGGCTGTAAATGGATTGAAGAAGCCTCAAATGACTTCAGGATTATGCTGCCTCAGTATTCTGTGCTCACGCATTTTATAGGAGCAATCGCGTTTTTAAGAGGAGAGCTTTGGCCACCGGTACGTTTTTATTTACAAATTTAAGCACTGCTTCGGGGGTATTTAAAGAAGACAAAAATGTAAGATTGTTTGATTAGATGGAGCCTCCGGGTTTGATTTGATGAATTGCTGTCTGGGCTAAAATATGATTTCAGAAGGTACCCCACAACTGTATCTTGACCCGCTAATTAGGTCCCTCGTTTTCAATAAATATTCAATAGGCGGTAAACTGTTGTCTTAATAAGGCGGTAATGTCATTCCCCAAGAAACAAAAAGTTGTACGTCATGCCCCTCATTGGATCGTCCCTTGAAGAGTCACATTCGCAAAAATAATTAATATTTTAAGATAGAGGCACCTATTTAATAGATGGACGGTTTATCTAGAGTGGAATCATAGCATGAAGTTCTAGCTTGAAGAGTGATCTTACGTCTTGATTAACATTAGTGTCCAGTTTGTCTAAGTTCTTCAAATGAACCGCTACAAATCCATTAAACAAAACTGGAACAAGTTTACCCTTTGTAAATCATTAATTACTGGACATATAATTGTGCAAATCTTTTCCAGGCTTTAGTCACCAATGGGTGATTCTGACTTTAGTTTTTCCAAGTGTTGTGACGCGGACATCCTTGTGTCCAAAGTGAACCCCAAATAAAGGTAGATAACTGCAGTTTTGACCAATTGTTGGCCAAGTCTCCGGATGAATGCCCAAAAGAAAGAATTCTTGTCTTTGTGATGTGGACGGACAAGCCAATGGAAGGATTAAATTCACTCAGTGCCTTGAGCTGACTCTGGAGGCCAGCTGGAGTTTGTGAACAGTACAGGGTCATCAGCGTCTGCTAAAGCGCTGCTCAAGTGATCCCAGTTTTGAGGGAACAGAGCTGGGCTAATGGACACGGCAGCCTATGGCCGAGATATAAAGAGAAGTGTTATTGTTCTCTATTGTAATTCAGATGACTGAGTTTCAGGTTTTGGTATGAGGGGGGAATTGTTTCTTTATATATGTGTAGTTGTTATTTTTTCTAGATTTCTTAGTGTATATTAATAACATTGTTTTTCTGTTTAGAATATGTATTGATATTGGATTAATTCGTATGTGAGATTCGGATGTAAGTGTTGTGCGTTTTACCCTTCTCATTAAGAGAAGTGGGGCCAGAACACGGCCCTGCTTGAGTCCCTTCTCAATCTTGACATTGGGAGGAAGAGCTCATTGTCCTGACTTCCCTTGCGTCCAGGCATTGGAATAAAGCAACATTTCATATGTAGAACTGCGGCATGAATGCTGCATGCCATGAATCTAGACCACAGTGGATTTCTATTTACTTACTCAATGCAGCAGAATAATCTATAAAGCAGACGTGTAGGATCTTCCTTGATGGGATGCTTTGTCAATAAGATCTGGTTCCACTGTGTGATCTAGTGTTGGGTACTGGGGTCTGAATTCTGTTTGAAATACTGACTGAAGATTGTTTACAATTGATCAGTCTCTTAGAAGGGATAGTAAGGGCCCGACTTAGGTATTGATGAACAGGTTACTCTGTCACAATGCTGATGTATATCCCATTGGCCGAAATCAAAATCTCATTGTATCCTATTATATTTAGATTTGATCAGATGGGATATCTGTCACCATTGTGATGGACAAACCCGTCCACCAATATCTAAATCAGGCCCCAAGTGTTTTCAAAATAATTTTCCTTCAGCATCCAATTGTGTTATCAGTCGGAGGTTGGGCGCTCTTCTGGCGGTCGCCCGCCGGCCCAGCGGGAAAGCCAGAATGACATCCGCGGTCTTCTGACCGCGGAGCGGCCATTTGGCGGTTCCCGCCAGGCGGGCGGCTACCGCCGCCCGCCAGGGTCAGAATGACTCTTGAGGAGGACCGCGGATGCCATTCTGGCTTTCCCGCTGGGCCGGCGGGCGACCGCCAAAAGAGCGCCCGCCGGCCCAGCGGGAAAGGCCCTGCAACAAGGAAGCCGGCTCCGAATGGAGCCGGCGGAGTTGCAGGGGTGCGACGGGTGTAAGTGTGCCCATCGCGATTTTCACTGTCTGCTAAGCAGACAGTGAAAATCTTTATGGGGCCCTGTTAGGGGGTCCCACAACACCCGTTCCCGCCATCCTGTTCCTGGCGGTAAAAACCGCCAGAAACAGGATGGCGGGAAGGGGGTCGGAATCTCCATGCCATGGAGATTCAGCCCATGCAGGGGAAATCCGGCGGGAAACCGCCGGATCCCCTTTTCTGACCGCGGCTTTACCGCCGCGGTCAGAATGGGCTGGGAAGCACCACCAGCCTGTTGGCGGTGCTTCCGTGGTCCCCGGCCCTGGCGGTCTTGGACTGCCAGGGTCGGAATGACCCCCATTGTGTCTGAATAATCCCTGAATATTCCCATTTGAGATGTTTTGGGCTTTAGTCACAAAGGCTTGTAAGAGACAGGCCCCGCAGAGAGTGTGGCCTACACAGGACAAACCTTCAAGGTGTATTCACAGTGCATAAGATGCTCAACCCTGCTGGGGGCACAGGGGCCAAAGCCAATCAGAACAGGGGAGTGTTAAGGAGGGACTCACTCAGCTTCCCAGACCAAACTAGAAGAAATCAAAGGAAGTGAACCACACCATTCTCGAAATTAAGAGTCTCTGAAAGTATGTTTGCGACCCGCAATAGCCAGTTTCTATCAGTAGTATATTATTCCCCACTGGCGCAAGCGGGCAGAAATATGTTGACTGCTTTTATAGATGTGGAGGATACAGGATTTATTCCAGTCACATCACAGTATTTTTAATCGTAAGCCTATCCCTGTTGGAATACAATTGCACACTGGGGATAGTAGGTTATTTTAAATTCACTACACACTTGTTGACAGATCGTACCACGTCTCTAAATCAAGAGACCCTCCCTCCTGGCAGGGGTAAGACTCAGTGATGATGCTACGCCTACGAGTAGATCACTGGGAAATGATAAACCACTGATAGAAACTAGCTTTTCAGGGTCATAAACCATCTTTTTAGAGAGTCTTGGTTTGGAGAATGCTGTGGTTTCACTCCTTTTTATATTTTCTAGTGGATTTTGAGGCGCCTGGCTTCTTTCACCCCTTACATTGTGGGAGAATCTAGAGAAAAGGAGCACCACATTGGTGAACTTGCCTTGTGAAGTTGTCTCGTGTGAGCCCAGGCCACCATAAATCTCCACGCGGACCAGGCAGTCTTAGGGTGTGGGACACCCCGCCCTACCCCCTGAAGATCCCTTCCCTGGCAGCAGCTACATTGGGAAGCTGGTGGAGTGAGGTGAGGGTGATGTGATCCCACTGACAGGGGCCCAGCTCACTCCAGCAAAAGCACTGTAGGGCCTCCAAGGGATAAGGAATGCCACTGAACGGAGAGGTGGCAACCAGGTATGAAAAAGAACTGGGTGGTTGGGGATCTTGCAGAAGTATTTCAGTTTTCTAGGCATTCAACATTAAATGTTGGTGAGGCCTATAATTCAAAATAATTGTCAGCCCTCTGAAGGATACACTACCAGAATATTGGGGGTGATTCTAAGTCCGGCGGGCGGCGGAGGCCGCCCGCCAGACTTCCCCCACCAAAATACCGCTCTGCTGTCGAAAGACCGCTGAGGGTATTTTGGGATTTGCCCTGGGCTGGCGGGCGGCCGCCAAAAGGCCGCCCGCCAGCCCAGGGCAAATCAACCTTCCCACGAGGACGCCGGCTCAGAATTGAGCCGGCGTAGTGGGAAGGTGCGACGGGTGCAGTGGCACCCGTCGCGTATTTCAGTGTCTGCAAAGCAGACACTGAAATACTTTGTGGGGCCCTCTTACGGGGGCCCCTGCAGTGCCCATGCCATTGGCATGAGCACTGCAGGGGCCCCCAGGGGCCCCGCGGCACCCCCTACCGCCATCCTGTTCCTGGCGGGAGACCCGCCAGGAACAGGATGGCGGTAGGGGGTGTCAGAATCCCCATGGCGGCGGAGCGCGCGCGCTCCGCCGCCATGGAGGATTCTGCAGGGCAGCGGGAAACCGGCGGGAGACCGCCGGTTTCCCGCATCTGACCGCGGCCGAACCGCCGCGGTCAGAATGCCCTGCGGGGCACCGCCGGTCTGTCGCCGGTGCTCCCGCCGACCCTGGCCCCGGCGGTCTCTGACCGCCGGGGTCAGAATGACCCCCATTGTGTTTTAAACATAATCCTATGGTACAGTTTATTGTAGGCAGAATACTGAGCATAGGAATATAGTGATGGTGAGTACATAGAGGTAGGTATAGGGTTTACTGTTCTTAACCCCACATGTGTACCTTGATGGCATATATGTATATTCAGGGTACATACATGTGAAGTTAAGAACAGCGCATCTGTTCTTACCTGCATATAATTACCTTTGTAAGATTGTGGAATTCGAAATCCAGGTCATGATATTTTTGTAGGACAATATCTCTGTACTCAATATTTTGAAATGTAAGATGCACACGTGGTTGATGACATCTGCCCACGTCAGAGGAGAATCTCATAGGACTCTGCAGAACCCCAAGATGTGTTCTATGAGCCTTCGGAGGTGGGTAAGGAGGCCCCCACAATCAGCGCAATGAGAGGAGGTGATGTGGGCTACTTTGGGGGGGGGGGCACAGCCTCACAATACTGTCTCCTACTAACCACTCCTGGTCTGAGGTTGATGACATTTACCCACGTCAGAGGAGCATCTCATAGAACTGTGCAGAACCCCAAGATGTGTTCTATGAGCCCTCGGAGGTGGGTAAGGAGGCCCCCCACAATCAGCACGTGGGATACTCGAGGGTTTAGGTGTCAATGAGATGGCGCATCCTGTGGAGGGAGATAGTCTGGGTACCCCGGTGTGGGTCAGTCGTACCCACAGCCCTAAAAAGTGCCCAGGCCGAGGTGAGGGAGGTGGGGTGTGGTGGCTGGAGAGAAATGAGGTCAACGTATGGAATGCATGTGCCATCAGTGACTCCATTGCCACAGTGTAACAGTACCAGTGACATCACCCTGTGAACTGCAGCCCTGGCATGTAGACTGTGTAGGAGGCTGGCCTGGCTTGTAGTGGGTACCAAGGGGTACTTACACTTTGTACCAGGTCCAGTTATCCCTTATTAGTGTAGAAGAGGTGTCTAGCAGCTTAGGCTGATAGAAAATGGTAGCTTAGCAGAGCAGCTTAGGCTGAACTAGGAGACATGCAAAGCTCCCACTATACCACTGGTGTCATATGCACAATATCATAAGAAAACACAATACACAGATATACTAAAAATAAAGGTACTTTATTTTTATGACAATAAGCCAAAAGTATCTCAGTGAGTACCCTCAGTATGAGGATAGCAAATATACAAAAGATATATGTACACAATACCAAAATTATGCAGTAATAGCAATAGAAAACAGTGCAAGCAATGTATAGTCACAATAGATTGCAATGGGAGCACATAGGTATGGGGGCAACACAAACCATATACTCCAAAGGTGGAATGCGAACCACGAATGGACCCCAAACCTATGTGAGCTTGTAGAGGGTCGCTGCACCAGCAATGCAACAATGATGGATTTCCAGACGAGAGTACCTGTGGAACAAGGGGACCAAGTCCAAAAGTCACGATCAAGTCGGGAGTGGGCAGATGCCCAGGAAATGGCAGCTGTGGGTGCAAAGAAGCTGCCACGGGATGGTAGAAGCTGTGGATTCTGCAAGAACGAAGAGGGCTAGAAACTTCCCCTTTGGAGGATGGATGTCCCACGTTGTGAAGAAGCTTGCAAAGGTGTTTTCGTGCAGAAAGACCGCAAACAAGCCTTGCTAGCTGCAAGGGTCGCAGTTAGGGTTTTTGGATGCTGCTGTGGCCCAGGAGGGACCAGGATGTCGGCAATTGCGTGAGAAGACAGAGGGGGCATCTAGCAAGACAAGGAGCCCACTCAGAAGCAAGCAGCACCTGCAGAAGTGCCAGAACAGGCACTACAAAGTGGAGTGAACCGGAGCTCACCCGAAGTCACAAAAGAAGGTCCCACGACGCCGGAGGACAACTCAGGAGGTCGTGCACTGCAGGTTAGAGTGTCGGGGACCCACGCTTGGCTGTGCACAAAGGAAATCCTGGAAGAGTGCACAGGAGCCGGAGCAGCTGCAAATCAAGCGGTACCCAGCAATGCAGTCTAGCGTGGGGAGGCAAGGACTTAACTCCACCAAACTTGGACTGAAGAGTCACTGGACTGTGGGAGTCACTTGGACAGAGTTGCTGAGTTCAAGGGACCTCGCTCGTCGTGCTGAGAGGGGACCCAGAGGACCGGTGAAGCAGTTCTTTGGTGCCTGCGGTTGCAGGGGGAAGATTCCATTGACCCACGGGAGATTTCTTCGGAGCTTCTAGTGCAGAGAGGAGGCAGACTACCCCCACAGCATGCACCACCAGGAAAACAGTCGAGAAGGTGGCAGGATCAGCGTTACAAGGTCGCAGTAGTCGTCTTTGCTACTTTGTTGCAGTTTTGCAGGCTTCCAGCGCGGTCAGCAGTCTATTCCTTGGCAGAAGGTGAAGAGAGAGATGCAGAGGAACTCTGATGAGCTCTTGCATTCGTTATCTACCGAATTCCCCAAAGCAGAGACCCTAAATAGCCAGAAAAGGAGGTTTGGCTACCTAGGAAGGAGGATAGGCTAGCAACACAGGTAAGAGCCTATCAGAAGGAGTCTATGACATCACCTGCTGGCCCTGGCCACTCAGAGCAGTCCAGTGTGCCAGCAGCACCTCTGTTTCCAAGATGGCAGAGGTCTGGAGCACACTGGAGGAGCACCTCCCATGGGAGGTGCAGGTCAGGGGAGTGGTCACTCCCCTTTCCTTTGTCCAGTTTCGCGCCAGAGCAGGGCTGGGGGATGACTGAACCGGTGTAGACTGGCTTATGCAGAGATGGGCATCATCTGTGCCCATCAAAGCATTTCCAGAGGCTGGGGGAGGCTACTCCTCCCCAGCCTTCACACCTATTTCCAAAGGGAGAGGGTGTCACACCCTCTCTCATAGGAAATCCTTTGTTCTGCCTTCCTGGGCCAGGGCTGCCTGGACCCCAGGGGGGCAGAAACCTGTCTGAGGGGTTGGCAGCAGCTGCAGTGCAAACCCTGAAAAGGCAGTTTGGCAGTACCCGGGTTCTGTGCCAGAGACCCGGGGGATCATGGGATTGTCTCCCCAATGCCAGGATGGCATTGGGGGGGCAATTCCATGATCTTAGACATGTAACATGGCCATGTTCGGAGTTACCCTTGTGAAGCTATACATAGGTAGTGACCTATGTATAGTGCACGCTTGTAATGGTGTCCCCGCACTCACAAAGTCCGGGGAATTTGCCCTGAACAATGTGGGGGCACCTTGGCTAGTGCCAGGGTGCCCACACACTAAGTAACTTAGCACCCAACCTTTACCAGGTAAAGGTTAGACATATAGGTGACTTATAAGTTACTTAAGTGCAGTGGTAAATGGCTGTGAAATAACGTGGACGTTATTTCACTCAGGCTGCAGTGGCAGGCCTGTGTAAGAATTGTCAGAGCTCCCTATGGGTGGCAAAAGAAATGCTGCAACCCATAGGGATCTCCTGGAACCCCAATACCCTGGGTACCTCAGTACCATATACTAGGGAATTATAAGGGTGTTACAGTATGCCAATGTGAATTGGTGAAATTGGTCACTAGCCTGTTAGTGACAATTTGTAAAGAGAGAGCATAACCAGTGAGGTTCTGGTTAGCAGGATCCCAGTGAGACAGTGAAAACACCCTGACATACACTCACAAACAGGCCAAAAGAGGGGGTAACAAGGCTAGAAAGAGGCTACTTTCTCACAGACTGTTATAAGGTTGTTGTCGGTCACCAGCATCTTTCCTCGGCAGGGGTGGTTTGTCTCCCGAGGGTCTTTGAAGCGGTGTCTCTGGACTCCTGCTGACAGGGTGTGAGACTCGTCAGCAAGACACGAGGTTCTGACCTGAGACCCCTCCAGGACCCACCGCGGCCTTCCAGCGGAGTCTCCTCAGGATGTCACCAGTGCTTAATTTGTGTCGGTGGATTCCGTTACTCGGCTCCAGCACTTAATTGTTAACAGTGGCACTTATGCCGGTCCGCCACAAGGTGGTGCTGGTTGAGTAATTTAATTCAATATACATTAAAAGTGACTAACACCTGTCTGCAAGCCATTGTTGCAGCGTTGGGAGCCTAGAAGGCTCTGAAGCGATGGGTGTTGCAACCTGCATAGGCCTCCTGGCGAGGGCTCTGCCACTTATGTCTGTACAAATTAAGCACTGGGTGCCACCCTGTACTTCAGACGTCCTTCAGTCCACAACACCCAGTCAGTGGGACACCTGGGCTGTTTAGGGGTTTTCCGTTTAGGGGTGCAGCGTATCAGGGGTGCACAGTGTAGGAAGTTGGAGCAGGGCGCAGTGAAGCAGCTTAAGTAGGGGTGCCACCGGAGAAAAAACACATCGTTTTATGGCCCTTCCCAACTTCGATCTGTGGATGGCAGTGTGGCAAGAATCATGGCCAGGGCAAAGGTGTGGGATTAGGACCAAAGGGTGCCACAGGAGTCAGGAGGTGACAGATAGGAGGAAAATGAATTAATTAGTGAAGGCAAAATAAGTGAGAGGTGAGAGAGCGCGAAGGGGGAGGGAGAATAGAGTGCAAAGGAGGACAGAGAGATGGGAGGAACAAGGAAGCCCTATGGAAAGTGGCAGAAAAGAAAAATGGAAAAAATAAAAGAACTCGAAAGGAAGGAACAAAGATAGAAGGAAGTAAATAAAATGCAGCATGCAAAGAAGGGCAGCGAGAAGAAAAGATGCCAAGAACAAAGAAATAAATGAGAAATGGAACAGGGAAAGAAATGCGGAGAACAGGTAAATAGACTTAAATAATGGAAAGAAGAAATGGGAGATGGGGGAAGGGTGAGGGAAGGAAAGGAGAGAAACAACAAATGGAAGAAATTGAAAACTGAAAGAGGATGAAATGAAGGGGAGAGGATCATTAGAAGAAAGGAAGGAACAAGAAAATAATTAAAGAATTGAAAAAAGAAGGAAGGAAAGAAAATGAAACAGATATATATAAAAAAGGACGGAGGCAGAAAGAATGGGCGATGATGGCAGGAAAGAAGGACGGACAGACGGAGAGAAAGATGGAAAGAAGAATGAAAGGAGAATGGAAAAATGAAAAGAAAGAGCAATAGAACGCAGGAGAGAAAGCAGGATAGAAAGAAGGGCACAATGAAAAAAGACAAAAAAGGAAATAGAAAAAAGAAAGAACTGAGTACAGGTAGGTGAGGCTGTTGACCGGTTTTCTTAAACAAAACAGCTATAAAGTGCATTATTAGGAAGGATGTATCTCCCTGGGTGAACAATCCTCACTGGCACTCACAGGAAACCTGTGATCGCCCATTTCGCTCTATTATTTATCGTCATGGGGCTCAAAGTGGGGGTATTTAATTTTCGGGCTACTCCCTGAGTTGCAGTTTAGGGGTGTACAGTTTAGGGGTGTTCAGTTTAGGGGCGTGCAGCTTAGGGGTGTGCAGTTTAGGGGTGTTCAGTTCAGGGATGTGCAGCTTAGGGGTGTTCAGTTTAGGGGTGTGCAGTTTAGGGGTATGCAGTTTAGGTGTGTTCAGTTTCGGGGTGTGCAGTTCAGAGGTGTTCAGTTTAGGGGTGTGCATTTTGGGGGTGTGCAGCTTATAGGTATGCGGTTTAGGGGTGCGCAGTTTAGGGGTGTTCAGTTTAGGGCTGTTCAGTTTAGGGGTGTGTTTAGGGGTGTTCAGTTTAGGGGTGTGCAGTTTAGGGGTATGCAGTTTAGGGGTGTTCAGTTTAGGGGTGTGCAGCCCAGGGATGTGCAGTTTAGGGGTGTGAAGTTAGGGGTGTTCACTTTAGGGGTGTTCAGTTTAGGGGTGTGCAACTTAGGGGTGTGCAGTTTAGGGGTGTACAGCTTATGGGTATGCGGTTTAGGGGTGTGCAGCTTAGGGGTGTGCAGTTTAGGGGTGTTCAGTATAGGGGTGTGCAGCTTTGGGGTGTGCAGCTTAGGGGTGTTCAGTTTAGGGGTGTGCAGTTTAGGGGTATGCAGTTTAGGGGTGTGCAGCTTAGGGGTGTTCAGTTTAGGGGTGTGCATTTTGGGGGGGTGCAGCTTATAGGTATGCGGTTTAGGGGTACGCAGTTATCGGTGATGCAGTAAAATGAATGATAATGAATAACATATCTATAGGTTTGTTCAGTTCCATGACGTTAAAGTGAAACGAGAGAGGTTGATAATAAACGTCCAACACTCGTGTCTCCCTGATTTATGAACAGGGAACAAGTGCCAGGTCCATATCTGGGTGGACGGCGCCATCTGGTGTCCGGTGGTGATACTACCACGGAGAGCCAGGTACCTTCCGTCATGAGCGCTTCAGGCTTGTTTCATGAAAGCGGGGACCTGACTATTGTCGGTAAAACACATTCTTCTGCCATTTTACCTTTCCCAGCATA